>NC_142616.1:38499947-40999947 GCF_059453375.1 Lepisosteus platostomus
CCAATGCCATTACATTCTGTAGTAAATGTGGTAGTAATGTTTTCAACAGTAAGAGTCTATTGCATTTCTATTCAATCTGTGTAGTTGTTTGCAAGACAGAGACCATTGGATTTGTAAGAAACAAATGGTGGTCCTGCAGCAATCTTATTATACTCAGGAACAGCAGTGTGGCAAATGTTAGTGGTATCCTCAATAGAATGATACCATATCTAGAGTTAATTGGGTAAATCTTTTTAAAGAGAAGGAGTCAAAGATATGTGGTGTGTATTTAGAATAAAGAAAAAGAAATATCCTTCAGTTTTCATACATACAGTATTCATGCAGTTGATACTACAATTTCACCTAGAAAACATGGAGGCACTAGCCAAACAGAAAAAGGGTGACAGGGCTTGGTTTTAGGTTACATTTATGGACTGTTATGGGCATAAAGAGGGTCAGAATTAATAGTGCAACCTATACAAATTGTGGTTAATGAAATATGCTTTCAGTTCTGAAACTTTGGAAGGGTGTTGAAAAATGCTAGCCTGCCATCCATTTGGGTGAGCACAGGAACCTACTTTTTGTCACCAATTCAATTATCTGTCCCAGTAATTCTGATTGGTATGAGGTTGTTAGGCTGAATGGTCTTCAAACCTAAGCAGAGTAAAACAAAGTGGGGGAAAATAAAAATCTTTTTAAAAAATCACTTTAGGTTTGCAAGCCTAATGAATACAAGCAAAATGTGCTGCTGCAAATATAAATGTCTTTTAAATGTACCAGTTCACTTTTGTTCTGTCACATTTTAGCCCTATAATTTTTTGTTTTATAATAAAATACTCCCTTATAAATCTCAGGTCCAGACTACCTCTTAGAAACTTAAAACAGTTAAGACATTTTACAGTGCAATTAATTTTTAACTCGGAATTTTATGTACAAATATATATAATTATATATATATATTATTAACAATTATGGTGATATGCTACTCATGTTTTTCCTTCATACTCTTCATACCATTTTTAAAGTACTACTTTCATTATCATCTTTATTATCTTCTTTCTATACATCCCTCAAGAAAGCATATTCTCAAATAAACAATTAAGCAAAAATGAATAGCTTTCATAATGACAGAGGAATCAAACAAAAATGTATGAAACCATTTAAGAAATCATTACTATTGGTTGTAATTTAAAACACCTCCGTGGTACTGTAAACTGTTGTGAACATCCACATTTCCTCAAATTACTCAAACATTACCTAAATTATTTAATTGTACACTCAATGAATGTATTGTTAATTTTGGTAAATTATTAATTGCTGGAGAGCAATGTTTAATTGATGGAAATTAAATCATTCAAGGGCAGAATTAGTGATTTCATGTTTACCAATTAAACCTGTTGAATTTCTTGGCACAGAACTGAATAGAATATGTGTTTCCAAGTCATTTGTTTATTTATACAGGTAACACTGCAGCAATTGAATCAGCAGATCTATTTCAAAGAACGTAAACAAGTAAAAAATACTTTGTTTTCTTTTTTAACTGTGGCCAGTATCAAGAAGGAAATGTCTCAGGCACATTTAAAATATTTATTCAAAAGTAAATGCAACTACTCTGGAGATCTACCAGGATTCACATTAATAAGGATATTTTTTAACAGAGGTTTCCAGATTTTCCAGTACACTTCACACAACAGTTCAAGCCTTGGTGCCTTCATAGATTGAATGTAGAATCATTGAATTTCGATCATATTTTAAAACTAGATGGGCTCCTAATGGAAAAGCCTGATTTAGAATGATGCCATGAGAGTTCTTGTCATCACTTGATACATCCTTTTTTCTTACACTTGTTATTAATATTAGTTTGTCAGGTCAGATCTTTGAACTTCATGGATGATGTAAGATTTATAAATATTTAAATTCATTAAATATTATAAGGAGAATGTATTCCTTTTTCTTCCCCTGAGCAAAACAGCTTGTTACTAAGCACTTATACGATCTTCATTTTTTTTTAAATTGGAATCCCTCATTTTAAGTGATCTTCACTGCTACACAGTACACCAGTACAGTACATTTCATCAAAGGCCAACAAAATGCTGATATATCATGAAAAGTTTTAAATTCAAGTCAAGAGAAATTATATTTCTCTAAAATCAGTTCAAGAAAGGTACAAGATCACTTAAAGTAATGCTTTACAGAGCCAAATTAAAGAAAGAAGTGCTTTAGTCTTGAAACTATGAGACTACAGTATGAGGGGACTTTAATCATGCATTCATATTTTTTAAAGGCATTGAAAACTCAATAGACTTCTTCAAGATCAACAACAAATATTTCTGTGACTCCCTAACTGAGGAAATGATAGCCCTGGCTGACGGTTGGAGCTGTCATAACCCCTAAAAGGATCCCCAAACACTGATACAGAATTTCATTTAAAAAAAAAGCTGTTGGAACAGGTTGATTTCACAGGAACCAATCGGAGAATGTGTGGTATAACATGGAGTGAATGACAAAAGTCTGTGACACAGGCTTGAGCTTTGCTTGATTAAGTAGATTCAGCAGCAAAGCCATCAAACCCACAGTACTTACTTCTCTAGAGATTGGAACTCTGAGGTGGACAACAGAAGACAGTATCTTGACCCAGACGAATAGAACAGGTAATGAGTTATCACAATCTGACGTTTGCTAGAACTAAAGGGAGGAGGATTTCAAGGATCCCAAGTAGAACCCTCAAAAGCAGAAGAACTTTTGCAGGTGAAAGGTTGGGGAAGGGAAAGAGTCAATGGCTGACACCAGACAACTTGGATGCCAACAGAGGAGGGGTGAAGGAGTTCGGAGAGGCCATCACCAGGGATGGTAAGGGATGTGTAGAATAACACCATGGGCCTGTTGCTGTCAGCAATGGGGTGTGTGTGTGGGGGGGGTGAAAGCTATGGGGACAGTAAAAAGGGGGATCACAGAAGGAAGAGAGACAAAACAATGAACACACAGTAGGCTGGGGCCATAGGTGTAGTGACGGGATACCAGAAACAGAGAACAGGAAGAGGGAGGGAGGAAGAGGTTGAAACAAGTGACATTAGAGAAGCTGGAGGCAGATGTAGAAGAAGTAGCCACAGTTGATTGGAGATCCAGAGAGGTTGACAACATCAGAGGAACTGAAAGAAATGAGCAAATGATAGGAGCAGAGAGCTGGTTATTTTTTTGCTAAGAATTTGAGGATGAAGAGTTGCTCATTTGAGAAGAGACAAAGATGTACCTCCAGCCCTGGTTTGGAGAGGAAAAAGTCAAAGGCTTAATGCTGAGTATGAGAGCTACTGTATCTGTCTACAATGAGATCAAAATGCTCAGTGCTAGAAAAATGCTTGCAGAGCTGTGGAAAGTCACAGAATATTTATACTGTATGTAGGAAAGTTTGCTTTGCTTTTTGTCAAAATTTGTCAGTGCTACATTTCAATGTTGTACATTCTGAATAACTAGTATCATCAACAGCTGGGCTAAGATCCTCAATGTTTAGATTAGGAAAGCTGGTGGAGTTTGTTTTTAACTATTTCTGAGGAAAAAAACACTAAAACGTCATCTCAACAATAGTGTGGACAAATAGGGCCAGAATATCATGGAAACAATTTCCTTTGTTCAATTTTCTTGCAGCATTTTTAATTCACACATTTGATACAGCCAAGTCTACATTATTCACATCCCCTTTAATTACTCACACCTAACATCAGAACAGCTATGCACCTCGTTTTCCACTGCAAATTTAAACGTGACTAAGATTGGCTTATTTTCTGCTTCCATACCACAGAGACATAAAATATATTTTTTTTCTTATACTTAGATAAGGAACCTTTAGTGTGATTTCTAAGGGTAAAAATGGGAATAATCAACACCTAGTCTTACCAGTTTCCCAGCTGCCTCAGTCTACCAGGGACCCTAAGCTACAGATATTTGAAAGCTCTGGACTCCAGGAAAAAGATATTAAGTTGGAAAGATGCCTACTGTACAAAGTTTAATGTTAACTGGGCAAACAGCTCTTAGAAAGGAGGAGAAGGAGTGGTTTGCTTAATGCACCTGTTGCAGAGGTTTTAATTTTGCTTAATTTTAATTTTGTTTAATTTTGTTTTAACACATACACTGTATCAGGTCACCATCTTGGTCGACTAATTTCTGCTCAGTGGCTGTCAGTGACTATACCGTGTATCAAGATAGCTGTCCTTTCCATACAGTTTGACCATGGACCAGTGCAAAGAAAAAGGCAGGGCTCTCAGAGAGTTTTTAGATAATGTCAGTAATATAGTTCAATGAAGACTTCAACTTCCTGCTTTCCTGCATTTTTCTTCATAGTACATGTAATTCGATGTATTGTATTGAGCGGTGGCTCTGTGGTTAAGGATCTGCGCCTGTGGCTGGAAGGTTGCTGGTTCAAATCCCACAGCCGGCAGAGGAATCCTACTCCATTGGGCTCCTGAGCAAGGCCCTTAACCCCAACTGCTCCAGGGACACTGTACAATGGCAGACTCTGCACTCTGACCCCAGGCTCTCTCCCTGTCTGTGTGTCTCATATAGAGCAAGCTGGGGTATGCAAAAAGACAATTCCTAATGCAAGAAATTGTAAAGGGTTAATTAAATGATGTTATGTATGTTATGTTTTAAAATAGAAACTGTGAGGATTTTTGACAGGAGGGACGAAATTGTTTTATGAACAGTAATTGCATGAATAATGTTAACTAGAAAAAAAGCATTTTTGAAGGCTTCCAAGCATATTTACCAATTACTTTGACTAAAACAAAAGGGGAGAAAAGAATGATAACTACTAATTTTTTAGATCATTCTACAAAAATGTTTTGAATTTAAGTAGCTGGTGGTGCAGGATGTGTTCTGCCAAGGGGGTGATCCATGCAACTTGTGAGGTTCGGAAGCAGGGTTTAGTGTGATGAGCTCAAGACAATCTAAGAAGACGTCCTTAAAACAATGGTAGTTTGAAATTTCACAAGAAAATGGTAGTAAGGTGGCCTTTGCAGTTTATTCAGAAACTGATATTTCCAGAGTAAAGTGAGCTAAAAAGATGCCTACAAAAAATAACCCCATTTACATTTCGTCTAAACCTACACGTTTTTAAATTATACTTTAACAAAACAATACCCTAATCATTAGCCAACAAATACAGCACAGAATTAAATGTCAAAGGCTTACTGTATGCGACACATCAAGACACATGGTAATATCCTCACAAAACTGCTCTGCAGAAACTATACAATGAAAACATACTATTACATGAATGCAACTTGGATGTACAGGAACATTACTTATTAATTAATTTGTTGGTTTTTTTTTTACTTTCCCTCATAATAAACCACTCTACAGTTTAGAATATCTACCATACGCAGACTCCTTCAGAGGGACTGCTAAGACATACAAAATAAGCAACTCAATCTTCTCAAGCATCAAGTACTGAACTTTGAAGCTTTGGTGGCTTTTGTTCTTGAAGTCACTTCTTAGTGTTTCAAAGGTGCACATGTATTATTTAGGGAATCTGACGAATGAATACACTCAGTGGCCAAAAAAATAGCCTAAGAGAAAGACAGGGAAAATCTCATCAATAAGAGAATGTCATACAGTACAACATAGTACATACAGTTTATGCTACAAAAGTACAAATATACAGTATAGTGGGAATTGAGAAGTTTAATTTTATACCTCAAGATTTAAAATTTCATATGAAATGATTGAATTCAGAGATAAATTAGTAGACATTATTTGCAGCTAATAACATACAGAACTACCCCATCACTAACATCAACAGTTTTAAGATCTTAACACTGTGTGTTAATCAAGCCAACATGATTAACTGAAATAAAATGCCATGTTGTATCCAAAGGTTTCAATTATGTGATTTTATTGTGTTAATGCCCGTTTCTACATGTAAATCAGCCTTTCTGGGATGTTTCTATGAAAACCCAAAAACTAATTCACATGGCTAATTTGCATTGAACTCTATCCTTTCCCTTTCATTTGCCTGCCTTTGCATAACAGCTTCTCTTCCCAATTGAAATATGCACAGCGCATTTCAATCCCAAAAGCCACAGGGTCATTTTCTTCTAATGATATTTCATGCACTGTTAAAACAAGTGAATTCCAAAAAGTCCAAACTATTAAGGATCTTAAGTAACAGTTTCAAAACAACTAGGTTGGGTGACCTAGTCTTTAACCCCATGGCGAATACCTTTTCTTAACTAGAATTCATATTCTGTGTGTATCTGTCTTGCTTTTCATTCTCATTTTTTCCCACTTTAACAATCTAGCTGTGTAGTTTCAATATAATTCTTTTGAGCTACACTGTATTTAACAAGACTGTTTGAAATCTGGAAGCAACAGCCTGTTTGAAATCTTGAAGTAATAGAGCCAACCCAGTTGCTCTTTCATACTTCTAAATGGACTAATCCTGCCAACCCTCTTAAAAGATGCACTTGAATCAAACTTTGCTGCCATGAAATGTTTTTTCCCTATTCCTCCTTTGTGCATAAACAGCCCAAATTCCAGATACTGACAAGTTGAAGTAAACTCAATCAGTGGTGCCATTTCAATTTCTCACTACTTTTATGAAAAAAATAATAACTGGGGTGACCTGTATGAAAGTGAATATAAACATCACTCAATGATAAACATATTTCCTTTCATTTCTATTCTTCCATATCTAAGTACTATATGAATGTTAACTTTGACATCCTTCATTATTGTTTGTGAAATGTTTGTGTTAAAATATACAATGACAGAGAAATGAAACAAAATTATTATCTATTTTCACTGCTCCTCTCTGTAACAATGCGTATGATTAGTTTTAATATAACATAGTGAAACGGAAATAATCCCCAACAAACACTTCATTTTCATTACACCGCAGGTGGAAAAACACTTTTGCTTTGATTGGGCTGAATGACAAAAATAAAGTCTTGCCTCTAGCTACCAACACTAAGTCAGAAGCTGATAGACATCCCTTCTTGGCCAAGTACTTTATCCCACAAGTATACAGATGCATCAAGGCTTTGGAAGTGTAATCTACAGCTAGGGAGAAAAAGGAAAAGCCAAAACTGTTAAATTAGAAATGCAAATTAAATTTATAAAGGTCTTGATTTGGATTAGCTTTAATCTGGAGCTGCACCCTTCACCCTAGCTGTGAATTTGACAAGAACCATTTGTTTTTCTGGAATCACATGGGTTGATGATAAGCTTTATGGAAAAAACAAAAGCAAGACATTTGTCACTGACAAAGTGTTAGGCTTAATGACAGAGAGTAATTTCACCAAATGATCTGTTTGATTGCTTGAGTATTCATTTTTGCTTTTTACAGCGGCACAGTATATTCTTTTTTAAGCGCATCGTGAAAAACCTCAGCCTTCTTTATGCTATAAAATTAATTTCTGTGTTCCACTGAAAAGCCATCACTTTGTGTATTTAGATATGAAAAGCTAGTCTATAACTCTTTGTGAGGCTGACATTTTTTTTTGCTCATTGTGTTTCCAAAGGAAATTATTCTTCATGGGTTAAGGATCTTAATTATCCACCAACTTCTCATTTTTATAATGCAAACCTTTTAGTTATGAATAAAGACTACAACTGACAAAAGCAATATGAACTGAATATATGAATCCACTTCTGCTGTATATAGTCTTTGCTTCCATTAATTTTTTTGTACATTTAATTAAAATTTTGCTGCTTCCGCCCTGGGTAACAAATGCTTTTGTCCCGTAAGGTCTTTCCAGTTGTTTTTAGTTGTTTAGTTGTTTTGGTACCCTTTGCATGCAGCCCAGCTACAATGTAATTCATACAGATGCAAATACTGAAAACCTGATATTTGCATATTTAAGGGGTATCTGCAAGCTACAATTTGAAATGTTTGAATCTTAAAAAACTTAAAATATACACTTGGAGTTAATTCTCACATCTACAAATAAATGGCACAAGTCCAAAGTTAAGATGCACACTGAGAGTGGGATATTACAGAATTTCAGGAAAAATAGATAATCCTCTAAATGGCACTGTGCAAGAATGTGTGAGGTCATTTGATACTGTAGCGCTCTCGGGTTCACGTGGGTATGCGCCCTCGCCGCTGCCGCCTCAGGTCGGCCCCCACAGCTGGGGACTCGAACCCGACCCTCCGGCATCACTCAACAGGGACCCAGCCAGTTGAGATAAAGGGAAATCTCCCATCAGCTGAGGTCCCTGCTATTCACAGGGAAGGGCGGTGACTTCATCGCGCTGGTAAGTCGGCTCGCACAACCTCTAATGTCGGCCGTACAGTATGCGTTACAATCCGTAGTGGCCTTAGCAGTGAAAGACAAGTTTACTACGCTGCCAACTTTTAAAGAATATTTTGACTGCTCTTTGATTTGTGTTCTTGTGATGAAACCATATGCCATATTACAATTGGAAAGCTTGACAGAGGCGTAATATGTAATGTCATGCAATACCTAGTGTAAGAGTGGAATACACTACATGTAATATTAATTGCAATGGTAATGGACATACTGTAGGCACCATTTAGGATTCTATGAACCAGGAAATGGTCAAATTTGTTCCATTTTTCTTATCTTCAGCCCATTGCAATTTTAATTTAAGTTTGTTTAGTCTTTCAATGATGATGAACACACACTATCTTCCTTCTTCATGTCTTCTTCTCTTTAGTCTTATTCACATCTCACACACCTTTCTATACTTGTGCAGTTTGTAGATCTGAAGTTCTTTTCTTGCAGTATAAACCAGTTGTCAAACCCATGAATAAGTACCAGTGGGACATACAGTCTATATAAACCAATAATTGTATTGTAACTGGGGTTAAGCTTATAAGGATATAGGACTGAACAAAAATAAGTTTTGACACTGTTCAGAGATGGTTAAAAATAGAGAGCATAGCACTGCTATCACAGTGGACTGAAACAGTAGTTTCCTATATCATCTATTCCAATAAATTATGTCCTGTCCCCAGTACTCCAAATTAAATTTCAAGTTATATTGGAAGAGAACTTCTGTTTAGCATGTTTGTGTAAAAAAAAACATTTTTCTAGAAACAAAGTTAGAAACTGAGTAAGTCATATTACTTCCCTCATCTATTGTCTTCCCTTCCTTTCCTCTGTTATTGGTCGGTTGCTTTGTTTTCATTCTGCATTCTTCCACAGCAGTTTCTACTGCTCTAGGTACTCACAACATCCTTTTATCCTCCCTTCCCATCTTTTTCTTAGGTTTAAGGATAAAACAACTACAAGTACAAGGATAGAGGAAGAAGAAGCCACCTGTGTGGGGATGCAGAACTGGTTCTATCACAGCCATTTCTCCTGCTTTTGCCTGTTTCTGTGTTTTTTGACACCCAAGAGCTGTAACTGCATTCTCACATTCATCTCCTGAATACTCTGTACTTTATACAGTACATCACAACGCTTCCATGAATCACTGACTTCCATGCAGGTTGATACTGTACCTCCATACAACCTCCTCCACGTGGCCTTTGATTATTTAATGACTAAATTAAGTTGGTCATAATCTGTATGTTCTCTATTCACATACTGTAGCATGTGAAATATGTGAAATAAGAGCTATTTTATCTGTGATCCACAGGAAATGGATTAAAAAAATGGAAATTACATTTTGTAGTAACCTCTCCTTTGGCCAAAGATATTCATTCTTGAAGCTTTTTTAAACCACTTGTTTCACAAATTGCTTTATGGGAATGAAGTGTTCTTACTGTACATTATACATACTGTAAATGCAAGCAAAATTTAACTGCCAGACAAAACCTACAGCTCCTATGTTTTTCTTCAGCACAATTGCCCTGTTTGTGCCTGTGTTCTTGAGGTACAAACACAGTATTTCAGTTTAAGAGGAAGGAAAGGGGAGAAAATCAGGTCATAAAGATTTAGAAAATACAGTACGGGATGATCCTGCCTGACCAAACAGATACTGTATGATTTTCAAGCCATTCATGCCTTCATGTCCTTAAATATCAAGGTCAATAAATTCTGATAAGTAGCTTAACTTTATTTAATTATTCTACTCAGTATTGAGTTGATTACATGAATAAAAAGATTTTTCTTCAGATTTGTTCTTCACACATCCAAATTCTATCCATATAATTTTTTATCTTAAATATAATGGGTTATCATATAGTAGGTAATTTGTTCAAATGTTGAACCTTCCTTACGCTCAGATAACTAAATAAGCTGGGTCTGGAAAAATATGGATCATCCTTTTTATAAAGCAAATAAAAGTAGATTTTGTCACACCAAGTACCAGTGTTTTTTGTTGCAATGAAATACATCATAACCTTCGTTGATATATTGTTTGCCTTGTCATCATATATTTCATACAGTATAAAAATTGTGGTGTTCTGGAACCTTTTGCTTCAGTACAATTCAGGGTTGAAATAACATGTTTTGTACTAATAAGAGTTAATATTTTATATGTACACTAGACAAAGAGTCTGTTAGAAATCTATAGGGGGTTTTGGACAATCTTCTTTTCAAATATGTTAAACTCTTACTCTCTTAAATACATTTAGTTTTTTTTTGCCAATAATTTTAATTTTAATTTTTTGTTTTGTAGACCTCAACAATTAATACTGTTAAAAATAAGCTATCAACATAGAAATACTTTGAATAACTTTTACTACGTAGTAATACAGTAGGTTAAGAAAAAAAACACAATTAGCATATTTCAACATGGATTCAATAAATGAAAGAAGTATGAATTGTCTATCCCTGCAATGATTAGAAAGAGAGTTTTAACAATAAAAAGTTTACAACATTGAATACATTGTTCTGGCACCTTTCTAATAATTGGTCACATTAGAAATGAACATTACAAACTAACCACAATACTGATAAAAAGACACCAAACAGTATTATTCATAAACTTTAATATATGTTGCTTTCTAGGGAATTAACTATGCCTTATTTAAAAGGATAATGTAATGGAATAATAGAAAAGCAAATTTCCCCTTGGCTGAACACATGAAGTTTTTAATATTTAAGTTATTAATTTGGTCAGATTGACCAGGTACTGAGTTTTATGTAATGTATGTAATTTAATACAGCAGAATCTAACATATCAGAGAAGACAAATGAATTTAAGCATTTTCCACTCCTGTTGGCAAAACTGTTAAAAAGTGGGAATATTCTAGTCAAGTATATGGATACACATAAATCAAATAACTGATGGTGCGCTGAAGCAAAGCCCATTTGTTAAAGCACTTTCAAAGAGGTGTTTTAGTTGTTGTTCTTAATTTATTCTTCTGACTTGTAGAAAAAAAATACAATTATTGCTAGATGTTAAATATACAGTATTTTTACAGTTTCAAAACATCCTCCAGCTACAGTAGATGTTGTCGTTCTTGAATGTAGACACATTCTTTACATTTGGGCAGGTGTAATAAATATTTAGTGAAGGAGGTGTCCTCTCTTACTTTATTCATTCCCCCCCCCCCCTTTAAGACAGCACAGTAGTGGCTGAGACACTGGACTTCTAACCACACGGTTGCAAGATCAATTCCTCATTATGGACACTGCTGTTGTGTCCTTGTGCAAAGTACTTTACCCTGATTATTCTACTTGCATAAATATTCTACTTGCATAAATACATACCAGGCATAGTGGGTGTTACTCTCTGAAAGAGCTGTGTCCCTGCCAGGAAGAAATCATTTTCTCAAAATCTTAATATTTTAGAAGCCTGGAAATAGGCTCAAGCCTGAAGAGATGCTAAATTGTAATGTGAACATTATCTTCTATAAAACAGATAAAGTATCAAAACACCTCAGGAACAGATTTGCTAATGCAACAAATGTTATTTCTGTAGAGTAAGATCTTTTATAGTTCAAGTAGGTACAGTAGCTGCATCATCATGTTTAGGCTGCAAAGGAACAAGTAAAGGTTTATTCCATGCTGAAAAGAGAAGAAAGAAAACAGAACATTTCGGCTGTGGGGCCTTCTCTGACTGTGAGAAAGACAGGGAGGTTAGCAGCTGATATACAGTAGCATAGGAGAACAAAAGCTGGGAGTGTAGAGGAGGTATGAGCAGGGGGAGGCAGAGTGGGTTCTCGGGTGGTGTGAAGTCGAGAGTGGTGAAGACAGGTTCAAATAATGAGAGGTTGAAACCTGCAAATAAATAGAGAGGCTTAGAAGGAAACAAGACTGTCGTTGAGAGAAGGGGGAAGGTGTGAACCTAGTTTCAGGATAATTTTGGTTTTGGATGTCCTTCTGCAATAGGAGTTAAGAAACCCTTCTTTGAGAACGCAGACAGAGAGATCAGTGTGATCATGGCCGTTAGAGGTGAAATGAGAAACTATGGGCTTGGAGAAATCTTTGAACCTCATAGCCCTAACATGTTTTCTTAAGCGGTCTCTAATTAAAAAGTAAAATAATATGAATACTCTTCGTGAAAGATTTGTTAATGTGGTCAATAAAAGTAAAAAGAAAATTTAGTAAAGTTTAAAACAAAAGAAAATGTGATAAACATGTTGTGAAAGAAAGAAAATATTAGCTTCCACAGGGAAGTGTGGTTTGAATGATCAATATAGCCCTGGAAACGTAAAATAATTTGATCCAATTCGAAATACTTTATTCATCCCCAAGAGGGCAATTTAGATAAATCATTACTAAATGCCAAAGGGAACCATAAGTAGACATTATGTCATTTAATCAGTAGCACAGGTATTAGGTATAGTTATTATAGTCAATCTCGCATTATTTATTCAAGAATGTTTTAATAAGAATAATAATAATTGCTTACAATTATAGGGCTTTTCTGGAC
The DNA here is from genome assembly GCF_059453375.1 of Lepisosteus platostomus. Lineage (NCBI taxonomy): Eukaryota > Metazoa > Chordata > Actinopteri > Semionotiformes > Lepisosteidae > Lepisosteus > Lepisosteus platostomus. Next base: position 38,512,713 of record NC_142616.1, read on the forward strand.
ACTCCACTCAAAGCGCTTTTACAGGTAATGGAGACTCCCCTCCACCACCACCAATGTGCAGTATCCACCTGGATGATGCGACGGCAGCCATAGTGCGCCAGAACGCTCCGCTTTCCTACATACAGTACTAACAGGTAGTCAAGTACTGGATGTCAGTTTCTTTGACATACCACCTACTTCACTATCCATAATCCACTTATCAAAAAGCTGCTTATTCCAGAAGCACAGAGCTCAGGATTAGACTACACCCTGGGTGAAAGGGAGGAGGAACCTACACCCAGAAAAAGCACACAGGAACTTTGAGAGAACTTTCAAACTCCACAAGTAGTGAGTAGGGTTGCTACATTGTAATTCTGCAAAAACAGACAATGACGAATTCAGTATCTTGTCACGGCTATACTCACTGCAGTTAATAGAGAAATGTCTGGGGACATAATCTACTGAGTAGATCACTACACAACTAATTACCATAACATACACTTAAAATGAAAATGACTATTTTACTTTTGAATGGATGGCTATACAAAATACAGCACAAATACCTTAAAAACTGTACAGTCCAGTTGAAAACTGGAAGTCAGGCAGCACTAACTTTGAGGAAGCAACAATTGCTACCATATCACTATGCCAGTCCTACAGTATGTGTTTTATATATGCAAAGCAATTCATTTAATTAAAACAATTGAAAAAAGTATGTTTCAGCAAAATATCCTGCAAAGTCATGCTCTTACACTACAGATATATGAACATCAAGTACAACTATAACTTTTCTTATCCATTTTTGCCTTCTGGTTGATGTTTAGTTTGCAGAACATAATGTACTGATAAAACTTAAAACAGCGAATACTGTTTTAAGGGTTTATTAGGTAATTTAAAATAATTTAAAACATTACAGTGTTTTCCAGAGACCCTTAGAACTTTTGACACCTCCGATACCTCTAGTGCTGTCCTGCATTCTAATTATTAACCATGCCTTGATTCATGACAACTGTCAGATTTGATTAATTTCATATTGAAATGTTATCCATTACCAAAACAAAACAGGTTGTAAATAACTAAACACAATTTAGTAGTTTGATAAAATTTATAATTTGAGCTGGTACTTGTTCAAACAATTAAGGAACATGAATTGCACTGTAGTTCATTAATATACTACAGTCCAGGTATCATCTAGTGATTTGAAATATTAATATTAATGCAACTTCCAGAGCTTATTAACATAATGTGCATTAAATCAATATTCTCATATAAATGAGGGTTTGGTATGAAGAGATGCAACAACATTTTAATTGAACTCTTATGTTTCCAAGACAAGCTTTTGGAATATTCCTTAAAGCAACTTATCATACTGTATGATGAAGTTGCTTTGTCTTGCACAGATACATGTTCAAACATATGCCTATTTTCATAATATGTGATAAGGATAATACCTGTAATACAACGCCATGCAGTTAACATTGCTGTGTGTGAAAAGTACTTATAAATAAATAAAATTGTTGTCAATGCTCCCATAATTACACATCAGTTAGAGCTAAAATGTTAAAGAGAAAACAATACCAGTCCCTTTGTAAAGCAAGAATTATAAGAATAAATGTCACTTTCAGGTTTTTGCATTTAATAACATGGTCTGAAATGGTCACCGCACAGTTTCCCTAATCACCAAATGAAAAACTGACCTGATGCCAATCTGGGTCCTTACTGACAAGTTATGTCAGCTTTGTTTTAAAAAATTCTTCCGAATGGCAGAGCTGGAAATGAAATAATAGATTCATGTGCCTGTTCTTGAAATATGTTCCCCAGTGCCTACTTATGAATAATTAGTGGAAATGAGCACTAGGAAAGGATGTCAACTGATTAATTTATAGTTTAAGTGTAATATTTTATCTTTTATTTATGCAGGTGAAGTAACTAGAGAAGCAGACTATCTTTGATAAAATGCACAGCATTTCAGAACCTGCAACTAGAATCCATGCTTTCAGTCAGACCTAGTGCTCTCAAATTAGGAACCAATTAGTGACTTCTTGATATTGATTTCTGTCTCCTAGCAAATAGGCTAAGGCCTTCAGAATTCTTGTATCTGACACTAATGCTTCTATATTGGGAATACAATCTGACAAAAACATTTCTCTTTCCTTGCAAGAGTGCAGTTTACAGCAGATGTCGAAATCACTAGCTGCCATTTTATAGAACTTTCTTTTAATTGTCACATGCATGCATTAACAAAGACATTACAGATCAGAAAATTATGGATAGTAACCATTTTAAGCACTTTTGTGAAGTTAACATTTATACTGTAGCACCAGTATCTGGACTTTTTGCTGCAATTTCACAACAGAACTATAATTCATTTACTTAGACTGATGGATTTTCTTCTTCCCTACATCTTTTTAAAAACAAACAGCAGCTCTAATTAAAGTACCTCATTTATTTTTACTGGATTGTGAAAGTATTAATTATGTATGTTTAACTTAAAAGGATAATTTTTTTGGCTGCACTTTCCAAAAAGAAAGGTTTCAGTGGCTTGGCACTCAATTCCGCCATCTCACAGCTCAGTACTTCCTGGGTTTGTTTTGTATGGAGTTCACCCTTATGTTATCCTTACATTTTATCTGGGTACACTGGTTTCCTCCCAGCTTTCAAAGGTCACCTACAAACCAACTGCTAAGAATTTGGACACATTTTTGACACAAATGTATATATATATATTCAATTTTATTAAAATTGGTATGTTCTAACAGATATAGCTTTCATTAAAGCTTTTATTGTTACACAATGGCTACTAGTGTTATTTTCTTCTTAGTAACTTTGTGTTCAAGGTGTATACAACCACTGCATGCTCCTGCTGCAACATACTGTTTAAATAGTATAATGTAGTTAGATATCCTATCCCTCAACATGATCATAGTTCTATTTACCCATATTTTCTAACATCAGTCCAGCTGGCATGGTTTTATGCCACTAATGAGTTTTATATCATTATGGCATGACCAGTAATAGGCAATATTTACATGTATATGTCTTTAGATTAAAACACTTTCAAGTCATATTCACTTCAACAGAAGAGATAAGGAACAGAATCTTTAGAGGATATTAATCAATAAACTGTAATCTTAAAGTTTTAAAGAGCACACCGAGTTCGCATACAGTAATTCTCAAGTAAGTAAGGTTCTCCCTCACTCAGTGCTTCATTCTAATTGTTTCTATCTCACCTCACTTAACCATACTTAGCCATGCCAGGCTCCATTTTCTGCTCGTATTTTTCAAAAATAATAAATTCTGAATTTTAGGCAGAGAATGTGGTGTTCTGAGTAAAAATGTAAAGTAGGGACAGTTAAAAATAAACATGGGAGGGGTTCTTTGATAAAATCTGTGGAAGACTTTTTAATTACCATGCTTAGCTTTATCTCGTCTGAGTGTAAAGCAAAGCCTTTATCAGTCATTCAGGTTCTTTTTAACACCCCCCATTAATCCAAATATTATAATGCACCTTCAGTTTTACATCACTACAGATTTACTCTACTGCACTACAGTAATCCTAATGAATCAAGCACATTAACTCTGAATGGGAAGGCAGAGTTTCTATAACAATTTTGTTCTTAAGGCTTGTATGTTTCTCACAGATGTATCCAAAATTATTTTAATAAAAGTTATTTTTGATTTTAATTGGTTATCTTTTTTTTCAAAAGACTAGTCTATACTAACCTTTAAAAACCTAAAGAAAGTGAAAGGTAGCTATAAATTGTGCTGCAGCTGCTCCAGAACTGATCACTGTCTCAGTAGTTGATTGCAATGAAACACAAAATTAGTGTTAATGTTTTCAGGCCTCAAAACATTTGTGTATGACCTTTAAAGAGAGTTATCTGAGCAGCACCCTGTAAGCTCATTAGCAACCAAAGGTATTGAACTTAATTCAGAGCCATCATTTTAGGAAACTGAGAAACTCAAGGAAAGATGTATTCAGATCTCAGACCCAAGAGTACCCAATTGGCAATCAAATTTAATGAAGCCACATAGGAACAAGCTGGAGATCAATACTAAGCAGTGATCTAAAAACTGACAAAGGTTGTTTAGTAGCAAACAGCACTAATTGAAATCAATGGATAATCTGATGACATGTCTTAACCTTTACACCTCAGAGAATTCATAAGAAAGTGAGTAACGGAGCAGCCAGCAAGCTCTGATGGGTTTTCCTTCTCCTCTCATGCTGAAGTCCAAACTGTAATCTGGTCAATGAGGCAGAAATTAGACTGATCGATGCTCCCGAGGGCGATCAGCTTGTAATGATTACAAAATGAAGAGCAATTCCTCAATGTGCAGTAAATATCCAAGCGTGCTTATCCCAGCTCAGTTGTACAGGTCTTAGTATATGTAATGGAAGGCAAGCAGTTAAGATTTCTCTGATGAAATTCAAACAGGTTTGAGGCCAGTCAGACGTGCTTACGTCTCAAAATCAGGGGAGGGGTAAATGCCAGATGCTTTAAAAGACAGCTGTTATTGTACAGTAGTACATTGTATGAATTTGTGATTCCTCTTGCCAAAAGGTATAATTTAGTTTTAAAAAATCTCTGTATAATTTGCAGACCTTTTTAGAATATAATATTGTTATGTTTTCCACGCTCATAAAAAGGGAAAAGGTATCTCTAGAAATACAAATACATTTTGTAATAACATTTGTCTTCTTCTTCTACATATATTTGCAGTTCCTGTGGTCCCAAATTTACCAATTTCTAATTGAAAGCTAATCATAAATGAATAAGCAATAGTAGCCTTGCTAATTCAAAGTAATTGCGAAAAAATAAAAACAGAATTCTGACAACACTGCTACAGGAAGGTTAAATTAACAATAATACCTTTCAAATGTCTCTAAAATTATTTATTGTTTTCAATCAGAGCAACACAACATATTTATAAGGCTACACCTAAAATGTTAATAGTTTTAAAAGGTAAGATATTTTCTATATGAAAAAGTGAGTATATACAGTAATTATGTTGTTGTAGGTTGATAAACAGCTTACTAAGAAAAGAAAAACAGTGTAAATGTAGCATTCCAATAACTGTAGTACCAATACTACAGTGCCGTGGAGACAAGGGAGCAATGAAAAAGACACTAATGTTTTGTTCCAGAACTGTTTTTTTACAAAATGTATTTAATTTCTAAATACTAATTTTAAAGAATTTAAAAATGATCAAATAAAAAAATTCCCACAGTGAATAAGAGAATGTTTGATAAGCACAAAATTCAGTTCCCATAGATCCCGTTTTATGAATAAAACAAAATTAAGCTCATGTTTATTTAAATATTGCAGAGCACCAAATGAATATTTTTCATTCCAATAGAATTACTAAAGAATTCCTTTGCTTTAACAAGATAAGCATCTATCCCATCCATTTTCAGAAACTGATGAGTCTAATGCAGGATAGGGGTGAGCTGGAGCCAAACCTGGCAGACACTGGGTGCAACACATGATATAAATCCCATTAGTCTCCTACAGGGGCAAAATTGTAAGATGTCAGTAAACCTAGGCAGCGTGTTTTGGACTGCGGAAGTACACAACCGCATGCAGAGCATTCCTGAGACAGAACGTGCAAAGTCCATACAGAAGTCACTCCAGGAGAGAATCAAACCCAAGATATACTGTAATAAACTGGATATGTTAAAAAAAAAGTTCAGAGTTCAACTTTGAATAATATAAACTTACAGTACATGTACATAAATATAGGTTAGCGATTGCTGTGTCTCATCCTAGAAGAAATTAACATCATGGTGTGTCCTGGAGGGCTACATACATCAAAACACCATAAAAGGCACACACTTTGAACGCATGTTCTGGAATCTTAGACTAGACACTGGGAAATATTCACAACTGAATTAAACCATGGTTATCTGATGCAAAAGTGTAACAATAATTTATTTATAAATGGTTATCTGGGGGGCACTATGATGCAGTGGTTAGCATTGCTGCCTTTGCTGACAATGCAGGAGCCCTGGGTTCAATTCCTAGGATGATATCTGGAATTTGTATGTTCTCTCCGTATTTATGTGGGTTTCCTCTGGGTGCTCTGGTTTCTTGCCACCATCCAAAGACACACTGGCAAGGTAATTGGCTCATGGGAAAATGGGCCCTGGTGTGAGTGTGTGTGTGTTTGAGTCTGTGTACAGTATGGCCTGCATTGGACTGCTGTCTCCTCAAGGTTGTATTATACCTTGTACCAATTGCTTGCTGGGATAGGCTCTGGCTCCCCCACAACCCTATATTGGATAAGGCAGTTAAACCTTTACATAGAGTTTTTTTTCCTAGCAGTGCAAGTTACCACACCTAAAGAACAGGCTGTCACTAAGTAAAAACAACTCTATGTAAATCCGTGACAAAAAGGAAATATGCTTGTTAATATATTCCTTATTTGTCAAAAATGTTTTTAGCTGGAGCCATCTTCTCATACAACACTGCCACCAGGCCAAAAACTGAAGAGGTATCAGACAAAAGTCTGAGGTGCTGGTGTTAGTTCAAGGCCTCTTCTGTTCTCTTTCACATGTGGTTCAGTTATCAGGATCACAACAGGATGATTATTTAGCATAAATCTTTTCAGGTTAGAGGGGATAAAAAAATGCAAAACTAATGTGTTTTGCCCTTGTAATAGTCAATAACTTCTGAGGCAGGTTCATTTTGAAATGCAAATATAGTGCAAACAGTCTGAAAAAAGTGCATGGATGATAAAACACAGTACAAGACTTGATTAAAACTGGCAGACAATTGCTGGGGGATATGAATACACTTTAACAATCATTTGGCATCATTTATGACTTTTCTGTTTAAGGTGACACCCTTTGCCTAAGACCAAAAGTAGATATATAAATATTGGTTTTAGCACTGTGAGATAAGGTGGAAAAATCCATTGTGAAAATAATAACAAGCTGATATATTTATACTAAAGGCTGATTACCCTTTTAACTTTGGAGAAGCAATCATCACACTTTTTCTGCAATGCTTTGAAACTGGAATGCTGAGGATGCTGTTGTCATGGCTATGACATTGACTGTTAATGTTGAAACGACTATGCAAGGCAAACCTAAAACATGTTTCAGCCCATTTTTTTTTAAAAGTGCAAAAGCAGTGAGTCTTACAAGGTGTATGTGATGACATCATCCCGCTTATTTCTGAGAAATATACAAATGTCTGGTTTCAATGGATTAAAACTTTAGATTACGACATAAAAGTTGCAGGTTATCAATGAGTCCTCCCATTAGCAGTTTTACACGAGAGAGGTCAAAAAGGTGATGTTTCCATGGAAAAGCAGCAGATTTGATTCACTGTCTTTGTGACTGAGCATCATTAGGAACTGAAGACCAGGAGTGCACCCATTTCTCCATGTGTGGCATGTCCCAGGCATCAGTTTGAATAAGAGGTCTAATTAAATAATACTTCATTAAATGATTAGCATTTCCTTTCAGATCTTCCTTTTTTCAACATAAACCTTTATCATTATGCCAGTTATAAAAAAGAGGCAGCCCTATGATTTGATATTGCCTTTGCGTGACACTTTCTAGCTATCTTTAGTTACTTCACATACTTTATGTAAGACTCTGTAAGACAAAAGTAATAGTAAGTAAGTTCATTATATTGTATTTTCTGTATTTCTACTGTACTACTTCTCAACAGAAACGAATCTTAATGGATAAGACCAAAGACAAACTGTTGTATACTCTGGAGAAATGATAAGAACGTATTATACTGTTACTGTGAATTTTATTCTACCATCCTTAGTTTAAATAAAATATGCAAAGCAATTAGTAAATTAAAAAGTGATTTCTTGACTATGTATAAAACCAAACCGAAAGCAAAATTAGTCAAATTTAAAAACTGTAAGAGTTTGAAAAATGCTCAACAATATGATTTAAGAAGTGATGCATGCTCAAAGAGATTTCATTGGAGCCCAGAAGCTCTGAATGATCTGAAATTATTATGATATAGTAGTGAGACATTCAGTTTGGTTTAGTTTTTTTTCTACCTAATTTTACTATATTACTTTACCATAGAATATGCCTAAACTATTTTACAGCAAAGCAGACATTTTAAAGCAAGGGACCTATTTTCAATATATAATTCCTGTCTAACTCAGACACATGGCTTGCTTCATTGTAGTTTGTTTCAGAAATTAAGATACTCTATTAACTCTGCAGTATCTGAATGCAAAACAGTAATCTTTTATTCTGTTTGATGAGCTGCATATATATCATTAATAAAAAATTGACATATTTATAAAATTGCTGCACAGCAAGAAATTCTAGCTTTACACAGGCTCATTTTAAATCTTAAAAATGCATGAAATATAAGACCATCACAAAGCCCATACATGAGAAAAACTCATGAAAAAATTCTGCCCATCAATATAATTTGGTTCTACTGTGTAGTTCAGTAGCTGCTACTATTCCTATGGAAACTTAGAAAGGAACAATTTTAGAGAATAAAATGAAGCTAAACTTGCACATCAATGAGAGAACCTGGAAAAAAACACAAACATTTGGAGGGCATGCAAACTCCACACACTTAGTCACAAAAAGAAACAAATCCAGGACTGCAGCAATTATAATAGAATAGAATTGAAAAACAATACTTCTGAATATACTATTTATGTATTCAAAGATCTTACCACACATTGCTAAGTTTAAAATTACATTATGGCTATTTTTTAGTTAATAAAAAAATAATAACTGTCACTCTACGACACATTTATATTTAAATGTTTTCTACAGTACAAATCCTACTTCATTTAAGTTAATATTACAGTAAATATCATCCCAATGACTGTAAAAATGTACAGTAGTATCACCCAGTCAGTTCACTCAAATAGCAAAAACTACTTAATTATGTCCTGTCCGCAAAAAAATATGAACCCTTCTCCTGAACTACTAGTTAAAAGTGACTCTCAGCAAAAACAGAAGTCTGTGTTACGATCCCTGCCTCCCGGCAACGGAGGAGGCAGAAGTAGGCGTAGCCCCTATCCATCAGTGCACCTATTAGTTCTCCCATTTACCACCACACCCCCGTCTCATCCTACTTAAACACCTGTCCTTCCCTACCTCGTTGCTCAGTATTGGTTTTCCCTTTCAAGCTTCCTGGTTGCGCTTCATCTACTCTGTGTTTGTCTTGGATTTCGGTTTGCGGTTTTTCCCTTTTGACTTCGGCTTTTCGGATCTCGGCTTGGATTGGTACATTCGCTCTATTTTGGATCACTGGCTTCCTCTGGATTCTCGGATTGCTCTACGGATTACGACTTGGCTTTGTTCGCTCCTGCAAGTGGGTTCACTCACTGGTTCGGTCCCTATTACCGAACCCATAACAGAATACTGAGCCCTTTAACATGGACCCAGCGGAGCAACAGGAGATTCGCACGGCTTTGGATCAGCACGGACAAGCCTTACTCCAGCTCCAGGCTTCTGTCCAACAGATCTCTGCGCACCTGTCTGCAATGCCGCCCATCGGCAATCTAGGAAGCAACGCTGGAGCTGCCGCTTCGGCTCCACCCCCGCCAGCTGCTACACCTGCCCCTCGACCTCTTCCACTAACTCCACCTGACAGGTTTGACGGCAACCCTACGAAATGTCGGGGCTTCTTAGCACAGTGTGCGCTGGTTTTCAGGCTCCATCCGGAAACTTTTTTTTCTCCTCAGGACAACATCGCCTTCATAGTTTCACTGCTAACCGGCCGCGCTTTGGAATGGGCTACTGCTCTGCTTGATCACGAGGCTCCTGAAATTCAGGATTATGATCTCTTTTTAGGAAAATTTAAGGGGTTTTTTTGTTATCCTGTAGTTGGTCAAGACTCTGCCTTCCGCCTCTCCTCCATCCGCCAGGGCCGCCGGTCTGTACAAGACTATGCTATAGATTTTCAAGTAGCAGCAGCGGAGACTCACTGGAACGACGAGGTCCTTATTTTTTTTTTTCCGTCAAGGACTCAGTGAAGAAATAAAGGATCGTCTGGTAAATATGCCGCAATTGGGCAGTACCTTGGAAGAAGTAATTTCACGAGTGTTGGAATTGGATATCAGAATTCGTCAAAGGAGTGCTGAAAGATCTAGGACCTCAATATTAAAGGCTCCTCGGCTTTCTCCTATCAGATCTTTCGACTCAGATCAACCTAAGGAAGTAGCCCGAACCCAGTTAACCCCTGAAGAACGAGAGAGGCGCCAACGAGAGGGTCGCTGCATGAACTGTGGGAAATTAGGACACTTTAAAGCGGCCTGCCCTGCCTCATACTCGTCCTTGAGGCGCAGCCCACCTTCTCAAGTTCCTAAGGTGAGTGAGATTTCTCAATCCCCTCAGTTTTCCTCTGGATTTTTTATTCGTTCTACACTATTCTGGGGTAATGAAAGGAGACCTCTTCTAGCTTTTATAGACTCAGGGGCGGCAGGAAACTTTATTGATGCCTCCATCGCTCAAACTTGGAAATTACCCTTGACCCCGGTGACTACACCACTTCGTGTTCAATCGATCGACGGCTCCCCCGTATCTCCAGGACTCATTAGATGGCAAACTGAAATTATAAGCTTGCAGATTGGTGCCACCCATGTGGAAGACATCTGGTTTTATCTCCTTGAGACCCCAACACATCCTCTGGTGTTGGGCTTTCCTTGGCTACAACAGCATGACCCTAACATTTCTTGGTCCCGAAAAGAAATTTTAGCTTGGGGACCCAGATGTATTAAAGACTGCTGTCGTCTACCAGTACGAATTGCACTCACGGCGACGTCCCCTTCAGGGGTTCCTACCATACCCCCTCAATATTCCGAACTACAGGAAGCCTTTAATGAGCAGGAGGCCTTGACCCTCCCACCTCATCGACCTTATGATTGTGCCATTGACCTTTTGCCAGGTACTATCCCTCCTAAAGGTCGTATTTTTCCGCTCTCCAGTTCTGAGTCTGAGGCCCTGAAAGTCTACATACAGGATTCTCTGAAAGCTGGACTTATACGTCCATCCACTTCACCAGCATGTGCCAGTTTTTTTTTCGTGGAAAAGAAGGATGGTGGGCTTCGTCCCTGCATCGACTATCGTGGTCTCAATGAGATCACAATCAAGAATTGGTACCCTTTGCCTCTAATTCCAGCAGCACTTGAGTCGGTGCATGGAGCCAAAGTCTTCACCAAACTGGATTTACGAGGGGCAGATAATCTAATCCGCATTCGGGAAGGGGACGAGTGGAAGACGGCTTTCATGACTACCCATGGACATTACGAATATTTGGTCATGCCCTTTGGTTTGGTTAATGCCCCAGCGGTGTTTCAGTCTTTTATTAATGACATCTTTCGTGATCTACTACAAAGATTTGTCTTGGTCTATCTAGATGACATTCTAATTTTTTCTGATTCCTTCCAGGATCATGTTCTCCATGTCAGGGAAGTACTCTCCCGGCTCATCAAGAATAAACTATATGTCAAACTGGAGAAGTGTACCTTCCATGCTTCGAGGATTCATTTTTTAGGTTATGTCATCTCTCCAGAGGGTGTGGAAATGGATTCGAGTAAAGTCTCGGCGATTACTGATTGGCCCACACCCAAGAACCTCAAACACATTCAACGATTTCTCGGCTTTGCTAATTTTTACAGGAAGTTTATTCGAAACTTCAGCTCGGTGGTCACTCCCATAACCTCCTTGACCCGTAAAGGACCAAGACAAGGCAAAGGGACCCCTCAAGCCGAAGAAGCATTTCAGCGTCTGAAACACCTGTTCACAACAGCCCCCATCCTAAAACACCCTGATCCAACTTTGCCTTTTGTAGTCGAAGTGGATGCCTCTGGCCATGGTGTGGGGGCTGTTCTCTCTCAACGTCATGGAGAAAAACAGATTCTTCACCCCTGCGCCTTCTTCTCTAAGAAGTTATCCCCTGCCCAAATGAACTATGACGTGGGTAACCGTGAGCTCTTGGCCATTAAGCTGGCATTGGAGGAATGGAGGCACTGGTTAGAGGGTGCTCATCACCCTTTTTTGATTTACACAGATCACAAAAACCTGGAGTACCTGCAGTCGGCCAAACGTCTTTGTCCTCGCCAGGCTAGGTGGTCCCTTTTTTTTTCCAGGTTTAATTTTTTGATCACCTATACTCCAGGTTCTAAGAACGTCAAAGCAGACGCCCTCTCACGGATCCATGACCCCCCTGAGGCCGAATTGACCCCAGAACCCATCATTCCGTCTGGTAAGTTCCTGGCTGCGGTAAGATGGGACATTGAGGTGATTGTCCGACGAGCCTTGGTTGGGCAGACGGTACCTCCTCAGTGTCCTCAGGACAAGTTATTTGTCTCTCATCCCGTCCAATCGGCAGTTTTACAATGGGGTCATGACTCCCGCTTCGCTGGACACCCTGGAGTCCACCGTACCTTGGATTTCATCTCCAGAGACTTCTGGTGGCCAACTATGGCTAAGGATATCAAGGAGTATGTCCAGGCCTGCGCTATCTGTTCCCAAATGAAGTCTTCCCGAATGAAGGCAGCGGGCCTACTTCAACCCTTACCCATCCCGGATCGTCCTTGGACCCACCTCTCAGTAGATTTTGTTACTGACCTTCCACCCAGCCATGGACACACAACTATTATGGTAGTGGTAGACCGTTTCTCCAAATCTGCTCATTTTATTCCCCTACCATCTTTACCTACAGCTCGAGAACTAGCAGAATTGTTTGTACAGCATATCTTCCGATTGCATGGCATCCCTAAGGATATTGTTTCAGATAGGGGCCCTCAGTTTGTCTCCCGATTTTGGAGGGCCTTCTGTAAGTCACTGGGCGCCTCAGTCTCACTTACCTCAGCTTACCACCCTCAGGCCAACGGTCAGACAGAACGCATAAATCAGGAACTGCTGACCTATTTACGGACTTATATCTCCTCTACCCATGATAATTGGGTGCCCTTGCTCCCATGGGCAGAGTATGCACACAACTCATTGTATACTACATCTACTGGCATGTCTCCCTTTAAGTGTGCCTTAGGTTATCAGCCTCCTCTGATCCCTGACTCCCACCCCAACACAGAGGTACCTTCGGTTCAGGACTACATCTCTAACCTGAAGACCTTCTGGAGGAAGGCCAAAGCCACCCTTCTTCGCACCTCAGCTCAGCAGAAGAAGGTAACTGATCGGCGCCGTCGGATCCCACCCAGACTTCGACGCGGTCAGTTTGTTGGGTTATCTACTCGTAACCTTCCTCTTAAGCAACCTTCTGGCAAGCTTGCTCCCAGGTACATTGGTCCTTTTCGTGTCCTCGCCCAGATTACCCCAGTAACTTACCGGCTGGCCTTGCCTCCTACCCTTCGGATCCACCCTACTTTCCATGTTTCCCTCCTTAAACCCTTTCACAGATCCACCCTGTCTAAACCGCAACAAAAACCCCCACCACCTCGAGTAATTGATGGACTCCCTGCTTACACGGTCAATAAGATCCTGGATTCCCGATGGTCTCGTGGATCCCTACAATATCTCGTCGATTGGGAAGGCTACGGTCCGGAGGAGCGCTCATGGGTTTCGGAGAAGGATATTCTGGACCCCAACCTCATCCAAGACTTCCACCGTAACTTCCCGGATCGTCCCGTTAGGGCGTCAGGAGCCGCCCGTAGAGGGGGGGGTAATGTTACGATCCCTGCCTCCCGGCAACGGAGGAGGCAGAAGTAGGCGTAGCCCCTATCCATCAGTGCACCTATTAGTTCTCCCATTCACCACCACACCCCCGTCTCATCCTACTTAAACACCTGTCCTTCCCTACCTCGTTGCTCAGTATTGGTTTTCCCTTTCGAGCTTCCTGGTTGCGCTTCATCTACTCTGTGTTTGTCTTGGATTTCGGTTTGCGGTTTTTCCCTTTTGACTTCGGCTTTTCGGATCTCGGCTTGGATTGGTACTTTCGCTCTATTTTGGATCACTGGCTTCCTCTGGATTCTCGGATTGCTCTACGGATTACGACTTGGCTTTGTTTGCTCCTGCAAGTGGGTTCACTCACTGGTTCGGTCCTATTACCGAACCCATAACAGTCTGCTACCAAATTATAGTGAAAAACAATGTACTGTAAACAACTGTACAGTGGAAGAACTGTGCTATTCCCTTGTGAAGAGACAGTTAGGAGTAATCTTTCAAAAGGACAGCACTTTGGAAGGAGAAAGACATAATCACATATCGTTGATAGGTTAAGGGGTCATTTAAAACATCTATCTTTCCTGATAGTTCATTTTAGAAATTAGTAATTTGTCTTTTTGACTTAGAATTTCATTTTCTGTGTACTCATTAATATTTTGGATCCAAAAATACTACAGGTCTTAAGGCTCAGCGTGAAGAAGTAAAATGTAAAAAAAAAAATTCCAGTAACATGTTTTGTGATTCTGTTTTACTTGTTAAAAAACACTGGGAAATACTACAGCAATAAACAGAAACAGTGAAATTCACAGTGCACTCACAATGGGAGCATTTAAAAAGTAAGCTGTGAAATATCACTGCCAAGCAATTACCAAGTAGGATTGGGTACACATACTGTACCACACTGACAACTGCAAATAAAATGGTGACGTCCACATTTCCCAATTATAGATTTCTTACATATGTTTAAATTTTAAACTTGAAATCAATTTGGTCCTTATATTTCTTAGTTGTGTGTAAACCATACATTCTGCCCAGCCACAATTACACAGTAAAAGTCTTTTAAAAAACAGCCCTTGCTACTTCTTGTAGTTTCCTTGTTAAATTTAACCAATATTAATATATACAAATATATTATTCAAAAAGCACTAGATGAAAAAAATCAACTGTCCTGTAGGCACTAAGCCAGAAAGTAGGAATTCATTATTGTATTAAATGTCAATTTACAAAAGCAGTAAGAACCATTTTTATTTTACAGTGTCTTTCAACACAATGTGCTCTACATTAAAGCAAAGCAAAAGTAAATGCCTTAGAAACTCATTAATGCACACACTTTCAAATATAACAAATCACACAGAATTAAAAGCTAGTGCATTATAGAATTAATATGTGATGTAAAGGGGATGACTGACTGACTGACTGGCTGGGAAATCATTCCTTAGTTTTTTGAGTAAAAGAACAGTAAGCACAGTTTACTAAGGTTTGGAGCCTAGTTTTGGTGGAAAGAAGGTCAGAGTCCCAAGAGTACAACTATAGGCAAAAAACAGATCGCCAATAAACTCTTTGCTGATGTCAGAATCCAAACTGTTCAAAGCTATGAAAACTGAGAAGCACCATTTCAAAACTTATTCTGAAATCCACAGAGAGCCACTGCGAGGAAGCTAGAACAGAGCATTTTAGTTTTCCCTTATATCCAACCACTTTTAAGCAGTTAAATGCTAAACAGAAGGAAATTAGTTACATAAAAATTGTTTCTTATGGAGTGTTTATGTGGTTTACCATCACAGGTTGGATCAATGGACTTAATATGCTGCACTGGTGACATTTACACGGTTGCAGTTTCACTCAAATGTAAAGTGAAGATAAGCATTGCCAAGCAAGGAGAGATTGGTGTGGGTCCTCATTAGAAATACTCACAGCACATGGGTATTTGCACAATGCTTTGATTCATGCAGGCGCACATTCCTTGATCCCTGTGCTTAATCCCTCCATTGGTGAGGACAAGGACACTTTGACAATTTAAGTCTTGTTCCCTAATTTAGCTGCACAATATTGAGTGTTGAAACTATTACCAAATTATAATTGGTATTAAAATTCTACTACATTGCAGCACCCAGCTGAACCATGTAAGATAAATGTTAAATACTCCCAATTTTTGTACTCCTAATTTTAATTAGAATTAAAGGGTATGTTACACAAAGGAAATCCTACAGAGAATGGTCATGACTTAAAATTCTGTTTAGATAATAGGAAACCCTGCCTCATGTTCATTCAAAGAAAAATCTGTGTATAAAAAAACATTGCCAAGAAACTAAATGCAAATTAAAATAGATTGTCTTAAACAGTCTCAGTGTGTGATCAATAATATGAAAATTCTGAATTAACTGGATATTACCCAAGGATGCAAGCTTATAAATTTAATTTAACACAGGCAATTACTCTAATCTCTGTACATAATGAAATCTTCAATATTAAGACGGTAAAAATAAATCATTTTTAGTTTCATATCTATATTACCAAATGATGCTACACAACAAAAAATAACCCATGTACTGTATAACGTAAATATGTTTTTTTTTCATAGTATCGTAGGTTTTTTTTACAAATCTACAGAAGTACAGTAGAATTAACATCTTTAGTTTGTACTTATTTCTGCTATTATCCTGCTCTGTGTATAACAAGGTGCAATTTTGTATACTATACTTTGTACAGATGTAAAATTTGTTCTTATATAGTGTACTGTATGTATTGCCCTAAAAGTGTATTTACTGTATGTATTTTTCAATCATGACACACAATGTACAGTACACATTGCACAGAAGTCCTCAGCATTTTCTTCTAACTCTCCAACAAACACAATTTTAATTATCTTCTATTGTGTATGGTATAAGAGGAATAGTAAGAAAAGTACTGTATTCACTCAAAGTGATTCAATTTTAGTGCCAGCTCTATTTTCAATATGATCTGAGTAGAACTCTTAATTCCTGTTAAACCCATGCTAACAGAAAAAGTTAAGACAAAGCAAAGCAGACAACAGACTAATTATCGGGACTGGAAATTTATTGTTTTAATTTCAAAACAACTGTTCTTTTCTGTAATATTTTAAATAAATTTATTTTCATGTACTAATGCCACTATTAAACATTTAAAATGTAGATTTGTGACTGTAATAATTATCTTTAATAACACAGCTTTATAGTATTTATGTGACTGTTTTGCAAATCACAGAGTAATGCTATAAATGCATCCAATTAATAAGGCAACAAACTTGAGCCTGGAGCGCTCCTGTAATTCATTTACTTGTATTTTCTAAAGCAACAGTTTATTTCTTACTAGTTAATTTATTGAGCCTTGAGCATTTATTCTGCATACTTTACAGAGCTCTCTTGTAAGTGTCAGTTACTGTAATTAAGTACTTCTCTTGAACAGATCAATTACAAAGAGCCTCAAAGGAGATGTACTGTATATCCCCAGTTACAGTTGTCCAGTTCCTTACTGCCCCCCCCCCCAATGACTTGATTTCTACCTCGTCCGACTTGATATTCCAACCTCTTCCAACTTTCTATAACCCAGACCTTGAATCATGCCTGTCATCATGCTCTGGATTGGCTTACTCTTACTGAAACATGGATCTCCCCTACAACCCCTTTACCCCTGCAGCCCACTCATTCTCCTCCTTTCTCTAGTCTAGCTGGTGGCACATGACTACTGCTCTCTCCCTCCAGGCTATTCTCTGTCATCATCTCTTTCTTTTCTTTTATAACACCTTTGTGTTTCCACTTATTAAAGTAAATACCCCCACTCAACTTCTATTTATTGTTGTGTACTACCTCTTGGTCCTCTTACTTCTTTCCTTCATAAAACTAGATTTCCTTAATTCTTCCCTATAATCTTCTCTACCCTACTGTGGTGGCTTCAATATTTATCTTTACAATCACAATTCCTTGGTTATGGTACAGTATTTCCTCTTCTATACTGTTTAAGCATTTCCCTATTTATTTATCATTTATCTCTATAGACAATGCTGGTTGACAGCTGGATCAGGACTTCTCAAAGAACTGCTAGCCATCTCTGACAACCTTCTTAACTATTCTGATCTCTATTTCATTCCCCTTCCACTATCATCCCTACAGTATGTCTATCCTCCACTATGTCTATGTCTCCTTCCAATGCAACCTTGCTTCCTCTGCATTCTCCCACCTTGCATGTATTGATTCATTCTCTAAAAAACTATTTTAATACTACTCTCTTCTCTGCTCTTAATGCATTGATTAACTATCTATTAAATTCTCACCTTGCCTGTGCCTTTTCCAACATTGTCTCTTCTCCTTGTTCTTCCTGGACCAAGGTGCACTAAGCTAAAAATAAACAGAAATGTTAATTGTCTCCTGCTTCATATCTCTATTGCTCTCTTCTTTCAACAGTCTCTTGAAGGTACCCATCTATTTTCAATCTATCAAATCCGACACAGTCTGTTGTCTCTTCTTGAGAAACAACTGCAGAATTCAACCTTCTCTTACCAACTGGTCAACTGAACTCCTATTTCAAGGACTGGAACTCTACTGCTTAACTCCTTATTGGTTAGCCTCCCTGTTAATAGCATCCAGCCACTTCAACTCCAGGAAACTAGAAGTCTGCTGATCACCTTGTTTTCTCTCCTCTTCACTTTTCAGATGTTACTCCATTACTTCAGTGCTTCGAATAGCTCCTATAAACTTAGATCTCTGCACCTCTTTCCAACCTCCCTCTCATCTTCCCCCAGTCCTTCTGTACCCCAGTCCCACAATCCATTCATTCTACACCATCACCCATCAGTGATAGAATGACCTACCCTTACAAATCCGAAATGCTCAGTTCCTGAACTTCTTCAGCCTCTGCAACAAGACTCATCTGGTTAGACAGCAACTGTGATCTCGCTGCTTTCATCTACATTCTTCTATAACTTTTACACTGTATTGCACAAATGGTTCTTTTCCACTGGCTCACTCTTAACAAGTTATATACTGTATAACATGACACCTGCAAAATTGTTTTGTTGCACTTCTAAAACCTAAATTTGATATACAGGTCACCCTGAACAATGTCTCCTATGCCAATAATATTTTGACCCTCCATTTTTTATTGAAACAAAATAATGAACAGGGATTTGTCATTTCCCATTTTGAATTTTAATTTGCTTGGAGATGGGGAGCTCTATGAATCCATCCATCCACTTTATTTCTGCTTCTTCCAATTCAGGGTCACGGGAGGGGATGGAGCCTACTGTATATCAACAAACAACGGGTGCAAGTTAGCGGCCTTCGACCCTTAGCCCTACCCCTACCCCAGTCCATCGCACGCCAGACACACATACAGACAGGCATACACACATTTATTGCCTTCACAGTTAGCAGGAAGTTTCTAAGAAGCCATTTAGGACTGTTTTTTGGACTGTGGTAGTAAACCAGAGCAGCCAGATAAAACCCACGTGAAAACAGGTGAGAATATACTGTATAAACTCCATGCAGATAGCACCCCAGGTCCAAGACTAAACCCAGCACCCTGCCAGGCAGCGATGTTAACCACTGTGCCACCACGCAGAAGCCAGCTCTATTAATCAACAAGGAAAATACTTTCTTCTACAGGTTTTGTTGTATTCTTGTATGATATCTTTAAAATATATGTAAAAGTAAAGCATACTCGAAACTAGACAAACGTCTATGAAAAGAATGGTTAATAGCTAATACTTGTGATTTTCAATCCAAACCATTTAACACCAATCCAATAATATATATCATTTAAATTATATGCATTTACCAAAAATGAAGTGGCCATTTTTGCTTATTTTTTCTGGAAAAACTCTTCTCACATTAGAGACTATAATTCCATCTGATGAATTCATTCATGAGGATCTTAACAGGGCAGATGCTTCCCTTCCAGACTCCTAATTAGTTTATGAAACTGCAAGCGCAGTTGGTGTTGATATGTACTGTAAGTAAGACTGTTTGGGACTTCTGTGCATTTTATTTGCTGTACTGTATGTTTAACCACACATGGACAAAACAACAAAACCTCTCCAAAAAGGACTTGCTTGCATTTAAATTTAAGTCATTACATAGGTCATAGAAAGTGAAGTGCTAATGCCTTTGTTTGAAAGCTGCAAATAGGATGTTTATTAAAATAATTCATTAACTTAAGTTAAGTCATTAACTTTTCCTATTTAGTGTGGGGAAAATAAGTGTATGAAATAAAACCATCTACAGATTTAGGGCCAAAAGCTTTCACACTACAGAACACAAATATTGCTCAGTCTTATCAATAGTATGTTTTTCAAAAGAATAATGCATACATTTACAGTGTAGAGCCTCTCTAGTATGTTCAGCATATAAACTGGTTTACATTGATTTTATCACACAAAATAACTCGGCCATGTGCTTTCCATATAGATGAATATAAATTAAGGTTTCTTCACCCCTAAATGTTTTCTCAACCAGAAATGTTATATTTTCAAAGTTCAACCAAGTTATATCTAATTCCTTTTTCTATTAGCCAAATAAAATACCTTTTGAATTACATTTCACAACCATACATTTTTTTTCCTCGCTGTGCCAAGTATAATTTTACAGTGCCCAAGCAGAATAAGTAGCCCTATACCGTATAAGACAAAGCACTTATGTGAGCCATTGATGCAAATACATCAATGATGCAAATACGATATAGCTTACCCATTAAGGACTTCACATTGTTAAGAAAGAGAAATTGTATTTCAGGGTATACCCAGGTATTCAGTAAGGAAGTCATTGTAGGAGAAAGATGAAAGGGGAGGGCATATCTTTATTGCCCAATTTATCGCTTGTCTTGTGAATGTACTGTATAACACAAGTGTTCTCTACATTCAGCGTGGGCACCATAGAGTGCAACACAGACTAGAACAAGAGAAGTCAAACCAAAGAGCTTTCACCTCCCTCCCTGACATGTCATAATATACTTTGAAATATCTTTTAATAATTTTACAAAGGGAAATCTTTGCTTTTCAAGTCAAGCAGCTGACAGTTTAGGAGAATAAGCATTTGTTGATCATACATAAGCTGCAGTGAAAAGCACTATGCTGAAGAATAATTTAAAATGACAAAATGACGCTATTGCATTCCAAGACACCAAAAATGGTACAATTAAATGTGTGATATACAGTATTACTCAATCCTCTCTTTCTACATCATAATAAATCTTTCTCTTTGATAAAGCGAATCAAGCACAATCAACTTTATTCTTACAATTTATGTTTTAATGACATTCAAAGATGGAGGTTGATCAGCCTCAAATGACAGAACAACAAAAAGCATTTAATTAGTTTAGTTTATGACAACATTTATGGCTCCTTTTAAAATCTAAATTTAGGAATCCTATTTCAGTCTTCTGAACCAAGTCTCTGTGCTCCTTGCTCACATTCTACTAGAGCTTAGACAGAAATCTATTCACCTTTTTTACCTGGTAAACAGGTGAACACTAAGCAGTCTTTTGTGTTGAAGATAAAAAAAACAGTTACTGTCAAAATGGAAACTTTTTGGTCTTCATAAGTGTTACAACCCCAGGTATGTAGAGGTAAAGGGGTGTAACATTCAGGATAGGTTTGGATGCAGGTGGGTTTCTGGTGAGGGACTTAGGAAGTGTGACAAAAAAGTTGGGGGCAAAAGTGATTTATTTATAAAGTAAAAAAGTGAATAAGTGACTGGTACGTATTACAGGACACAAAGAACACACAGGGAAAAGGAACTTGAGTGGTGTCAAAGAAAATTAAAATAACAAAATGGCCCAAGCTAATACAGACGGTGAGATCATTCCTAACTAACCAAAACAAAAACACGAAACAAAAGGTTTTCGTCATATTCAAGCACTCTAACTTCCCTACACTGACTAACCAGAAAAATACAAAGGTGGCACTCGCCCCTAACTTACAGTAGTGTGTCTAGACGATGCAAACACGAGCCAAAGCTAACTGAAGTTGAGCAAAAAGCTGACCTTAGTTGATTAAAAAGCTAATGGAGTCGAACCTTCTTCAGGTATTTGAACTTTAGGTCTGGTTGCTGATTGGCCAGGAGTTGATTGATGACGATGTCACAACTGCAGTGATGGACCAATGGGGGGGTACCTGAATACAGGAAGCGGAAAAAACTAAACAAAAACACAGACACACATGGGGATGTAACAATAATTCGTGAAGTCATGAAAAACAGCAAATGTTTACTTAAGCCTTAAGTACTTGTCATACAAAGCATAAAAATAACAAAAGAAGACATCATTCAACAAAAATTAATAACTGCAGTTTTTCCAGGGAACGTTTAATAAATGGTTTTAAGAGTATTGGACTACTATAAACCAAACAACACAAAAACTAAAGTAAAACTGACTCCAACTGACAACTGGGATTGTCAGATTGAATACCCTAAACTCTACCCCAGCTCATTCAAATGGGGAGGTATTTAAAATGCTAATTTTGGTATTATTAACCATCTTTCCTAGCTTACCACAATTTTACCACAAACTTGCTTGACTGAAAAACAATTCTCGGTACACTTTGAGAAACAGCAAAAATACCCTGAATATATACAGTGCTCTTCAGATTTATTCATATACCTACTGAATTACAAACAAAAACATCATATAACAGAAAGATACAGAGATTGGATAAAATGCTTAAATGATATACAGTACTAATAGCATTTCAGAAAGTAAAAAACATTTTTAATAGTAACTAAAGAAGAAGGTCATACTTATTCACACCAGTATAGTTCATGTTTTCTAAATACTACCTTGGGTTGGCATTGGCATTACACTGACAAGATGCCTCCCATAGTGTGCTATAAGTTTTCTAGCACTTTTTAATTAGCTGTGACTTTAAAAATGTTTGGATCATGAAAATTGTAATGTTTTGTCAAAAATGATATTTCAAATAGGCTTTAAACATATACATTTTATATTTCTAGTTTTGAAGCATATTCAAAATGCCATTGTTGATATTACATATATTCATTGCCTTCTGTTCATTATAATTTGTTTTATTGCTATTTTTATTCTCAACAAAAATATAAGTCCTTTAGTTCTGAGTGTTAGTGACTTATTTTACACTAGAAACAGACTGAGCTATCAAAGTCTAAACCCAGGGAACTATTTCGCCTGGTTTGATTAAGCTACAGTATGCATTGCCTTCTATCAAACACTATTTTCCTTGATGTGGGTCATTATCACCTTCTCAATTCCTCTCTGCTGCCAAATCTGAAACAGGCAGCAGTCTGGAGAATTGTTACCTAATTACCTCCCAGAATTGGTTATGAGATTCGTCTCAGAAAGAAAGAGTAGGACTGGTAACCCAATTCTAATGTAATGTGTCCATAAATAAACACAACAGAGTGGCAAGTTCTTGTTTAAGTTCAAATGCTGCAGCAAACGACAATTGTATGAGGTTGTTTTTTCTAACGTAACATAAAAGGTAATGAAATAAGACAAAACGTTGGTCCATAGTTGACCATTGTGCAGAAATGTGTATGGAAAACATCTGGTAATGTCCCTGTTGTTGTGGGAAGAGAGCAAAAGAAAACAGAATGACAGCTGAAATAATAATAACAATAATAATAATAATAATAATAATAATAATAATAATAATAATAACCTGCTGAACAATAATACGATATGAGTTTAATGAAGTAAATATGTGGCTCTACTTGCTAAAAGTGCTAAAATTTCTCTCAATAACTCTCCATCCCACAAATTCTTCCATCATTAATTGTGTATATTTGCTTGTCATTTATTGATTTGGAGGTAAAAAAGGAAAATAAGACATTAACAAATATGTAGTACAAGATCAACAGGGTAAAATATTTTATGCTTAAGGGAAATGGAACAGCAGGAAATAGCAGGGCCATGCTGAGGGAGAGAACTGCCCTAGGGGCTCTGGCATGTGTATGGGGGGTGAGCAAGCCCTGGCATTCTGCAAAATGGTTCTCCTCCATCCCTTCCAGATCAGAGTCTAACATTAACACTGATCATGCCTTTCTACCAAACATTTTTTTATTTAAACACGCTGCATGATATCAATAATCCAACATGTTAAATATCTATTGACCTTTTGAACACACTGGCCTTTGGTTCAAGTCCTGAAACATTCTGAGGAGTAAATAAATGCTCCATTTGAAGTATAATATTTTCAAATGGAGATAATAGTCTCTAAAATGGGCATTCTTAAAGCTCCGTGAAGTCGTCCCCCCCTACACACAAACAGCACAATGAAAGCCACCACATCATTAGTACTCTGTTTGTGCTGGTTTGTGCAGTTGAAAGTAGCGCTTGTACCGATTTCGTTTCCAAGATAATAGCACATTATTTTCTCTGGGATATGATGTAACTCACTCACATCAATGGCCCTAACCAAATCAGTGGGTTTCATCGTTTGTGCAGTCTGTAGGGGGAGCAGCATTACAGAGCAAATCCTTAACTAAATTAATTTGCAAAAATCTATTTTTCTATGTGTAGCTTTAATGACAAATCAACCAATCACTTTAGTTTAGCATTATTATACTTTAAAAAGTATGCTATTATACTGTATTTTGCTTATTATTGTAATATCCAATATATTACATTTTACAGCAAAATATAATGTTAGCACTTTAGTAATCATTTTAAAACTTTCAATGATGACAAAATACAATACATACTCATGTAATAAGAGTGGAGTTATAGCATTTCTGCTGATTTCCATGCTAACCTTACTACCTGAGAATACATCACTTGAAAACTTATATTTATATAAAATATACCAACCAGTTCAGTATATTACCACAGGCAACTATAGAATTATTGGACAAGAGCAAGAAACTGCAGGTGTTCACTGAAAACCCCCTGTGATCTATGTAGCCTGGCCCATGTTGCTTTTTTTTTTTTACAAATGAGCTCAGTACAAGAAATTGTTTTAATGTAGTATAATCAAAAAAGCAACTGTTATTAAAGTTACTCACAGTACAGTATTTGACTTCCTTCAAGACCAACATTTCATCTTTGTAGTACAATTATTTGAGAGCTATTTATTTTGGAAAGCAAAAAGCAAAAGAAAGAGCTGCAGTGAATATCCTCTCCAAACTCTCACTTCTAAATGAAAGCATCCTGGTGTAATATTTCATTTACTTTCATATAAAACTACACCCTTTGACCAATTTTCTTTCCTAAAATTCTTACAGTATATAGAAAAACCTATTCTAGAATTAAAAAAATCAACTCACATGAACTGCAAATGTTTACATGCAAGGTACAATATCCCCCATTTCCTTTTCTCATTGGTGCTTGGCAGCTTCAAAGATGTAGGCAACATGTAAATAGTGTTCAAATACTTAGATCCTTCTGTATTTTCAGAATTAATTATGTATTGACTAGGGAATTCTTTTTTGCTTAAATCCGAACATTGCATGTGAAAGCAGAGTCTCCATGGAGTTACTAGAAGATATTTCTTTGTCATACAAAAGGAGAAGGTTCATTTTACTTTCTTAATTTTAACACAGTGCTTCCACAAAGTCTCAGTTACCTCTCTAACCAGTCCACGGTGCTGAGGTGTAGCACTGATTTAACAGTACACAAGGAATTGTTTTGATACAATAATTATACTATAGTAATTCTGCTTTTGTTTGGCATAATATAACATAAGCATCACAGGACTCAACACACATACTATGTGCTTTTTTTTAAACTGTGGTTAAAGTTAAACATTTGTAACATTTTACCCTTCAACAGTTTTAGTTTTGTAATTTTAAAGATGATTACAAATCCAGCAATATGAAAGGCAACAAGAGTAGAGATTACATCTCCCATATTAAATGAAGAGAATAAAGATCTGAAAATGCTGATCAATTTCTTAATAATGCTCCAAATAAAAAAATGAATTTCAGCAGTCCTCTGCATGGCTAATTGCACATTTTGAAAAACTACAGTACAAACTATTTAAGGTTTCTAGAAATGGGTAGGAGCCACTCTTAAGCACAGTCTCATTTTGGCTCATCTTGAGCAACCAAACTTTTGCAACTTATTCCAGGGTTTTGCTTCTTGTACAGCACAACCAGCTTACCCTGAGGTATTAGATTGTCTCTGCAAACTCTGAAACACAGTTGGGAGCTGTTTACATTTTTGCCACCAGTTTATATATAACTGATTGCAGTGAGCTGCAGTTCAAAAGGTTTTTGGAGTTACATACATCAAAGTCTACAACTGAATAATATATTGAAGCTTAATACAGGACCTCCCTGGTGGTTCAGCCAGCAAAGGTATTCATTTGGAAAAAAAAAGTTTTATTCCAAATATCGCTAGTTTGAGCCTGGGCTATGCAATAAGCTGATTGGCCAGGTTTCCCTAAGTAAAGACAACAGCTGTAAAAGAGCCACCAGGACAGGATGAGTTGGAGATACAGTAACCCTCAGTTGGCTGTGCAACAGTACATCCTGTGACTTGTCGTGCACCAGTAAGATTGCATCATTGTTAGTGACAGTCGAATTACTCCTGCTGTTGATGGGGTCCATGCTGTGGGCTCTATGAAATTCACAGCATGAAAAGACGATCAAGACTGAGAAAAGTAATGGGGCAGTGCTGGGCAGTCATGGAACAGGCAGTAAATCCAAACTGGGGATAGAAAATGTAATGGTTTTCATATTCTATAAAAGTTATTGTGATTTTTTTTTCTTTTTGCACTCAGAAGCTCTTTCTGGTTTTTGTCCCAAACACTCTTGTGTTAAATGAGGCTATGATATCTGCACTTAAAACTTAAATAATCAGATATCATAGCCTCATTCAGTAACATGAACATTGGAAAATTGGAGCTTATCTGGGACATTGGTACTGTCAAGTAAACTTATTGTACAGGATCAGTGTGTCTTTGAGAGTGGTGATCCCCACTGCAATCCTAAGAGGCTTTACATTTCATCCTTGATTAATAGTTTTCATATGGTACCATTTTGAATTTCCTTAAAAATACTTCTCCTGTATGATTTAATTGTCATGTTATGTGAAGCACGTACAGACTTATCACACCATTTCAGTTTGCCCAGAGGTAGGAAGCCTTATCAGCACTATGACTTCATCCAGTCTTGCATGTAACAT
Organism: Lepisosteus platostomus; assembly: GCF_059453375.1. Lineage (NCBI taxonomy): Eukaryota > Metazoa > Chordata > Actinopteri > Semionotiformes > Lepisosteidae > Lepisosteus > Lepisosteus platostomus. The sequence continues at coordinate 38,539,432 of NC_142616.1, forward strand.
TATTTAAAAGCAGATTCAGGAACATTTTATGTTTACATTGATTTTGAGCTTTTCAAATGTGTGGGCAAAATGCAAGAGTTGTTTGGTAAGGAAACATGTTTGGCCATGTTTGGCTCAACAAAGGACAGCATATTAATTCATACTAAAACAAGACTGCCAGCTTTATAACCATAACCATTTTTCAGCACTGTATATGCAAAATTTGTTGTTCATAAAATTAAGCAATCTACTGTATTTAATTACAAAAGGAATCAGCTTCTCCTTCTTTGTCGTTATGGGGGAGCTTTGCTAAAGGTCAAAACCGATTGTTTTTCTCATCTCTAATGACACAATGTGATATACAGTATCATCAGTACACTCTTGTAAACTATCAAGAGTGACATTCTATTGCAAGGGATGTTTATTTTTGAATATAAAAAAAGTAATAGATGAGTTTCGCTCTGTTCCCTAGTGGCTACACTGTGAAACCAGTCTCTAGCTAAATTCCCCAGACATCATCGATCCAAGTCTGGATCATGTCATTAGGGGACTGTGAAATAGATCCCCACAATTAGAGCACTATACAGCAGGTGGCCAGGATGGGAATTAGTTGTCCAGGATCTTCTTAAATTTTGACAAAACAGCAACTCTAGTCCTTTACTGGTTACCTGCAGGCTTGCAATAACATCAGTGAGAAATGCACTGCTGCTCAGTGCTGTCTGTTCTGTTATGCACCATGGCAGCATGCAGTGTGTCAAAACATAGGTGAGAAGTGGGCATGTCAAAGGAGTATGTCTATGGGTACTCTCATGTGTACAATAAGAGGATGGTATATAAGATGCAGCCATTCAAAATGCCACCGCAGGGCACCACGGTAAGTGATTGGCTGGCCAAAATGACCGACAGGGGCACTCGTGGTGTATTGGTTGGTAGTAAAAAGATTTAATCATTTAATCTCTTTACTGTGCACATTTTAATCCGATTAGTATTGAATATTTATATGGAATTTAACCACTAAAGGGAAATTTTAGTAGCTGAGCATAAAAAGAAGAGGAGCATAACGCATCTGAAGGTCATAAACTATATTAATTTAGGAACATACACCTTACTGTATGTAAACTGTACTGTGTATGGCTGGTCTTGGTAGTTTAAAGAAAAAATACACACCAGTCTTCCATTTCTCCCTAAACATTTTAAGCATGAAAGTTTTATGAAACGGTACCCAAATATGCGATTGCTGTATAGAATGAATTTTAATTTAAAAAAATTATTTAACACGGAAATTAAACTGTTTACATCTTCCGCCTGAGAACAGTCGACCGTTGCTACCCAACGCAGAAAAACAGCCACTAACTAGCAAAGAGAGGACATTAGCTAGCCAATATGATAAAGAAATAAATGATTATTTTGTTTATTTCTTTTGCACATTTATTTGAACATTTCCATCGATTGTACAAGCACTTGGAAACTGTCCAATCCCTAGATCATCAGGCATTTTCTTTTATGCCGCGGGCATTCTCCTGGTCTGGCGCCAGTCTGTGTCTTCTAGGATATAATGTCAGCGATTTTTTGTTAAATTTGGGTTTCCAATAACGCCGCAGCAAACTCTTGTTTTTATGTCCACTATAACAGACAATCTCCTTTGCTTTTAACCGAGCGTTTAATAATTTCCTCAAATGAAAATGATTTACTTTATTTCCCTCACAGGATCAATAAAAGTATCTACCATCTATCTAAACTATGGGACAGAATTCTGGGGTCGGCGCTTGCTCTCTCTCTCCCTCTCTCTCGATTATTACATCCAATAATCAAAAATGACACAATAAACATAATAACCATAATAACGACCAACCAACAAAAACAACCATATAAACATAATACCAACCAAAAATATAGATAACAACCACAATACAAAATCAAATATATTCAAACTATTAAAACAAAACTGTCCTCCAATTATCAACAAATCTCAATATCTTGTACGAATTATTCGTAATACAAACCAAAAATAGCCCGCAAACTCTCTCAAATTCCTCCAATTATCATAATCCCGCCCCTCCTCCCATCCCAGTTTATCCTCTTTATCATAAACAAAATCCACCTCAATTTTCAACATAAAGCATTACACAAAACCAATACCTCTACACTCCATACTCAACAACGATAATTCACAGCCAGAACATGTAACTCCACATTCCCAAACATACCTACTTTCCATAGCCCCGCCCCTTATGCAAAACCAACATCCCTCCCCTGTTCTCTCTCTCTGCTGGCGTTTGTAATCGTTTTTATTTTTAAATACATTTTAGCAAAGTCATGTATTTTAAAAATCTTAAGATTTCTATATTTATGTCTTTATTTAGTGGTTTCATTAGTGACAAAGGCTAAACTTTCTTGCAAAAATGTCTTTTATGTAAACCATGTTTGCTATTAATTCATTTAGGGCTAGAATATGTTCATTGTCTTCCATCGAAAGAAGGGTTCCTTTCGCCGTAGTCGAGTTGACACTAGAAGCTTGCCACACCCGGACTGTTACACCAACGCATTAGCATGTTAAAGCGATTTCATTGAGGAGCCTAGCTTTCTTAACTAGTAAGTACTGTACTTACTTGGTTTTGGAGGGGGGGAGGTGTCTTTCGCTGGAAATCTCACCCCCTTCTACTTTGAAAATACCTGTGAAACCGGTTTAATTCCTCACAGCCAGCATTCCCGCAGAGAGGGGGGTTGTATTTGCAGTGCATCGGTATACAGTAGATGGGAAAGCCAGAGCCGACCGCTACACCACCCACCTGTTATGCTCTTCGTTAATGTCTAAGCCGGAACACATCATTATATCTCATTTTGTATTACTTTAAAAAAAAAAAAGCGTTTGCCCAGCCTAACAGTATTGTTGTTATTGTTTTTATCCTGTAAAGTGCTTTGAGGAGCCACCTATAAAGGCGCCATATACAATAAAGTTCATTATTATTACTATTGTTAATTTGCTGGACAGAGAGGTGACCATTATTACGCAGAAGACAAAGATAGCGATTTACATTGCATTGTGCATTGTGCTGCTGTAATACAGTTTTAAATACTTAAAAGTCTAAACAGTATCAGCTTTATTTATGGGTTTTAAATAAAGGCGATTTAAACGCGATTTAAATCAATATAAATGTTTATATTGTAACGCATAGGTGACTATTCATTTTTATTAAAATGACTTAAAATCGATCATGTTGTGATATTTAGAAATATAAATTTGTTGGGTCCGAGTGAAATTTTATTTAATCTCTGAGCCAGGGAAACGTTTTATTTTTTCAAAGAAATGTTTGTTAAAAAATAAAGTCATGGCTGCAGCAGGATTCGAACACCCAGCGTGTGACACGGTAGTCAGGAACCTAACCCACAGCGCCACCAGCGATTATTGTATTGTGGTACATGGATATAATTATATCGTTATTAATATCTTTAGATACGCGATTCCATATTATATTCCCTTTTAATCAAATTCTAAAAGTATGCTTGTTGACTCCGGTGTAACGCTTACGGCCGACAAGCAGTGTGTGTAAGAGCCGGCGTACCAGAGCGGGTGACGTCACCGCCCTACCCTGTGATAGCAGGACCACAGCTACTGGGCTGTGGAGAGATCTCTCTCTAGCTCACGGGGCTAGGTCGCTGCAGAGAGACGCGGAAGTCCCGGGTTCGAGCCACCTATACTTTGGGCCGACCAGATGCGGCAAGGGCGCCCGCCTGAGCCCCCGTTGCGTTACATCCGGTATCACGTTAGTTAAAGACTTCGATGCTTAAAATGTTTAGGGAGAAATGGAATACTGGTGTGTATGTTTTCTTTAAAGTACCAAGACCAGCCATATACTGTATGTTTATGTTCCAAAATTAATATCGTTTATGGCCTTCACACGCGTTACAGTATGCTCATATTCTTTTTATGCTCAGCTACTAAGATTTCCGTTCAGTGGTAAAATTCAATATCTACAACGGGCACAGTAAGGACGTTTACTGTAAGTCTTTCTACGACAGACCAACGGACCACGAGTGCCCCTGTCGGTCAACCAATCACGTACCGCGGTGCCCCGCGTCATCTTGCGTCACGATGCGCGACGCCGTAGCCAATTACCTCCGGTACGTGTCTGTACCGCTCACTTTGAATGGCTGCATCTGTAGATATACATACTGAATACAGTACAGTTTGCATACAGATGCAGCCATTCAAAATGCGCAGTAAAAACCCGCGGTACAGTAACCTACCCGCAGGGCACCACGGTAAGTGATTGGCTGGCCAAAATGACCGACAGGGGCACTCGTGGTGCATTGGTTGGTAGTGAAAAGATTTAATCATTTAATGTCTTTACTGTGCACATTTAAATCCGTTTAGTTTTGAATATTTATATGGAATTTTACCACTAAAGGGAAATTTTAGTAGCTGAGCATAAAAAGAAGAGGAGCATAACGCATCTGAAGGTCATAAACGATATTAATTTAGGAACATAAACATTACTGTATGTACATAAACTGTACTGTGTATGGCTGGTCTTGATAGTTTAAAGAAAAAATACACACCAGTCTTCCATTTCTCCCTAAACATTTTAAGCATGAAAATTTTATGAAATGGTACCCAAATATGTGATTGCTGTATAGAATGAATTTTATTTTTTAAAAATTATTTAACACGGAAATTAAGCTGTTTACATCTTCCGCCTGAGAACAGTCACCCGTTGCTACCTAACGCAGAAACACAGCCACTAACTAGCAAAGAGAGGACATTAGCTAGCCAATATGATAAAGAAATAAATGATTATTTTGTTTATTTCTTTTGCACATTTATTTGAACATTTCCATCGATTGTACAAGCACTTGGAAACTGTCCAATCCCTAGTTCATCAGGCATTTTCTTTTACGCTGCGGGCATTCTCCTGGTCTGTGTCTTCTAGGATATAATGCCAGCGAACTCTTGTTTTTATGTCCACTATAACAGACAATCTCCTTTGCTTTTAACCGAGCATTTAATAATTTCCTAAAATGAAAATGATTTACTTTATTTCCCTCACGGGATCAATAAAAGTATCTATCATCTGTCTAAACTATGGGACAGAATTCTGGGGTCTCCCCATACCAGAGATTATGGTAGGGCTTCAGAATGGTGATTGGCTGACACCATCTGACACCCCTCTGATTGGAGAAAAAAGATGTGCTGGTTTGCTATACATACAGTACTGTACCAGGAAGAGGATGTCTTTCTGTTCGAAACGTGTATTTTAAAAGTTTAAGAAGTAAAAACCTTACAGTGTACACAGATTTCGTCATCTTTGTCTTATGCATAATAAAGTTCACCGCTCTGTCTAGCAAATTAATAATAAACTTTATTTTATATAGCGTTTTAAACGAATAAGTAATTAGATTGCTCATAAACCTAATCACTTGCTTTTTCTTTTTATTTAGGCTCAGATTTAAACTATAGATCGTATTATTAATAACCATAATAACAACCAACCAACAAAAACAACCATATAAACATAATACCAACCAAAAACATAGATAACGACCACAATACAAAATCAAATATATCAAACCATTATACTCTTGCAAATTCCTCCAATTATCATAATCCCGCCCCTTATGCAAAACCAAACCCTCCTCCCATCCCAGTTTATCCTCTTTATCATCCTCAAAATCCACCTCGATTTTCAACTTAAAGCATTACTGCTTACTGGGTTTTTGAGGTGGGGGGGGGAGGTGTCTTTCGCTGGAAATCTCGCCTGCTTCTACTTTACGAGTACAACCCCCTCTCTGCCGGAGTGCTGGCTTTGACGAATTAAACCGGTTTCACAGGTATTTTCAAAGAAGGAAGTACAGTGTTAAGTGGTAGCTGGGCTCCTCAATAGAATAGCTTTAACATGCTAATGCGTTGGTTTAACAGTCCGGGAGTGGCAAGCTTCCAATGTCAACTCGACTCGATTGGAAGACAATGAACGTATTTTAGCCCTAAATGAATTAATAGCAAACATGGTTTACATAAAATACATTTTTCCAAGAAAGTTTATAATAATACGATCTATAGTTGAAATCTGAGCCTAAATATAAAGGAAAAGCATTTTCAGAGAGCAATCATGCTGTGTTTATGTAGAAAAAGCGATTAGGTTAATGAGCAATCTAATTACCTATTCGCTTAAAACGCTATATAAAATAAAGTTTAGAGATGAATGATCAGTGTCGCAGTTTAAATAATTTTCGTAGGAGGGCTTGGACAGATTCCAAGCGCATTTTTGCAATTTACGTTGCAATTTAGAGCTTTCTGGCAAGAGGAGACACCCAAATTATAATGTAACATGCCACTGTGCATGAACAAAGTTATACTGCAATTTTCCTTAGATACGCGATGAAAAAAAATTTTTTTTTGAATCCCCCACGGAACACACTCCATAAGAATCAGCGCTTTTATACAGTATATCGCTTTTAAACACATATATTTAAACACGCGTTTACGATTTAAATCAAAATGCGATTCAAATCAATATAAATGTTTATTTTGTAACACATTATTCATTGTTATTAAAAAGACTTAAATTCGATCATGTTGTGATATTAAGAAATATAAATTTGTTTGGTGCGAGTGAGGTTTTATTTTATCTCTGACCAAGGGAAACGTTTCATTTTTTCAAAGAAATGTTTGTTAAAAAATAAAGTCATAGTTCCATGTGATTCAATCACATTTATACATTTTAGAAATGTTTCATCCATACAAACACCACAAAACTATTCTCGATTGTATTTCTGAATGGTATGTTACACTTAGTTCACTGTTTTAAATACATCTAATTGAGAAAGTTAGGTGTCGGACACGAAGCGGTTAAAGATGGCGGCAAATCAGACACCCAGAGAGGGGGGGGGGGGGCGTCTTCTCGCCTCCATAACTAAAATGCCAAATAGGAGTGGCTTAAGCGACATACACAGTCTTGTAACTGACAGTTTGAGGTAGCCTATCGTGTAAATTTCGCTTTGTTGCTGATAGGTTAAGCTTTTGAAACTCTGCCCCAAAGTTATGTGACTGATTTTTCACCCTGTTTCGTTGGTTAAACGCAATGATCACAAGCCCCACCATGGTAACTGGGATGTGTAGTTTTTAATTCCGTTTGAATTATAACTGTACGTACTGTCTTCATATTTGGCCAGGGCTTTAAAGAGAAGGCGCGGCAAAAAAATTTGGTGCCGTCGTCTCCGCTTTAAAGGTACCCCCGTGCTGGAAGAATTTGACCTCGGAACGTTTGCCCAGCGTACTCCTAGGTACTGTAACTGTCGTGTGGATAGTTTCACAAGAATCAGACAAAGGTTTAAGCATCGCTTGTTCTAGATAAAACTGCAAAAAAACCAAAACAACAACCCATAATGTACTTCTTTGCGGCTCTGTTTGCCCAAATCATATATTCACAACGTGAAATCTAGAAAATAATATTATGTAACCAAAATCCGCAATATGGAAACAGAACCTGTGTAATTGTTGATAGATGATGTACTCATAACATTGTTACAAGACGAACTACAGCATTTAAAAAATGACTTGTATGTACTTGATATCTCTAATCAATCCACGGCGACATTGTTAAAAGCAGAGTCCCAGCACAAAACGAAACTAAAACGCATACCGTTTCGCGCTTCTTATTAGTTGCTCAAAAGTAATTTGACCGTATGTAATGCATAATATAAACCTAGAAACATATACGTGAGCAGTATTTACGCACTGTAGTATCGGTGTTAAGACATACCTCTCAAATACTATAAATCAAGTTAAAAATATCTCAAGACCGATTCTGGTCATAATGAAACCATGTTTCGTGTATGTTTTCTTTAAAGTACCGAGACCAGCCATATACTGTATGTTTATGTTCCAAAATTAATATCGTTTATGGCCTTCACACGCGTTGCAGTATGCTCCTATTCTTTTTATGCTCAGCTACTAAGATTTCCCTTCAGTGGTAAAATTAGATATGAATATTCAATACTTAAACGGGCACAGTTAAGACATTAAATATACATATACATACTGTATACAGTACAGTTTGCATACTGTAATATGTTTATGTTCCTAAATCAATCTCTTTTATGAGCATGTGAAAGGCATGGTGAATCACTGTACTTTGCATGATTGGAAACAAATGCGTGATTGCGAAATGCTGTGGTGTTACTTTTACAAAGACGGTCAATGAAAAAAAGAATGTTGACCAGGGCAATACTTTGAGTTTACAATTACAGCTTGTCCAAGGTCATTCATTATTAATACTACTGTATTAGTAATATCTTCGTTAAAGACTGATGGCCACAGCTCAAACATGAGAGGTTGAGCTTTATTAGCTCCACCTTGCGGAAATTCTGGATACTATTATTTTGCTTGTCGTATTATAGGAGAATTTACGGTAACTAGCGGTATTTACCGGTAGCTTGCGATAGACTGCGTACAGCGTACCGGAAAATAATGCGGTATCGCCCGCGCATTTTGAATGGCTGCATCTGTACAGTAATATGTTTATGTTCCTAAATCAATCTCTTTTATGAGCATGTGAAAGGCATGGTGAATCAGAGATTCTCAAAAATTACTGTACTTTGCATGATTGGAAACAAATTAGTGATTGTGAAATGCTGTGGTGTTACTTTTACAAAGACGGTCAATGAAAAGTAGAATGTGGACCAGGGCAATACTTTGAGTTTACAGCTTGTCTAAAGTCATTCATTATTAATACTATTAGTAATATCTTCGTTAAAGACTTTGATGGCGACAGATCAAACATGAGAGGTTGAGCTTAATTAGCTCCACCTTGCAGAAATTCCGGATACTATTATTTTACTTGCGTTACTATAGGAGAATTTACGGTAACTAGCGGTATTTACCCGTAACTCGTGGTAGACGGCGTAAAGCGCACCGCAAAATAATGCGGTATCGCCCGCTTGTTTTGAATGGCTGCATACAGTAAGCCTTAAAATTAATTGATATTGTTCAAGCCCAAAACTTCAGTCTAGAAATTCTCTTGACCTTAAATCAGTTGTTACCCCTTCCTTCTTCTATTCAAGCATTCCTCATAGCAAAAAGTATACAAAAACCAGAAAAAATATCACGCTCTAAGCATTCAAAACTCCTATGATACATTTCTGCAAAAACTTTACAGTTACCAAGATCTTTCTGATATACTTTTACTTTTAGCCTGCTCTCCTGATCTCTCTAGCTGCTTTATTTCAAGATGAGTGTGTTTACTTCCTCTGATGAGCTGCCAGATGACCTAGACCTCTTATAAGTATAAGTACTTATAAGTAGCTGACCAATTATTCTTACAAGTCAGCAGTACCAGTTTATAACAAAGCCAATGATTGAACACTGTCTCAGCATATAACAATTAGTCAACTAAAATAACTCACAGGATAATAATGAATTAGGCCAGTCTAAAATAGTTTAAAATTAGTTAAATTAGTTAAAAAATAGTTTTGAAGATACAGTATACTGTATACAATTTAAATAGAGACATTGGTACAAGGTACAAGAATATACTGTACCACCTCTACCTGTGGGTACTTTCATGATGAGTTAAATCAGGAAATGGCACATATCTGGTTTCAAAAGCAGGAAAAGCGTTTCACTTTTCTTTTTGTCGATCTTGTCAGTAAGATGTACATGAACCAGGCATTAGCCTTCATTATTAAAGGTATCAAGTTCCATGCAAAACCTTTCTTGAGCTGCAGTCTGCAGTTTCTTAAACATGCCTATAATTGATATACAGTACCAACCAAAAAGTTAGTCGTTCTGCACTACAGCATGTAGTTATTTTATTTTTCCCTCTTTTTATTTGATAAGTGCAGTAAATGTTTATATTAAAATATTATTTTACCCACTATGCATTACTTTTTCAAATGACTGATTTAAGGTTTGATCTTACAGTTTGAATCAAAATACATTCCTACAAGGTGACATCTTCTTAAAAATACAACAAAAACATTCAATTTGGTACCTTCATGTGCCAACAGAAAAATGTGTGCAATGAGCATACAGTACAAAAAATGGGAAATAAGCTTCACATATAACACTCTACTAATCTTGAGCCCATAAAGACATTTTACAACATAACTTCAATTTACTCACCATATGCAAATTCCAGATTTTCTACCTGATGTTGTTTGAACTGTGCAATCCATAACTGGGTCTCTGGAAGACACAAAATAATCTTGTGTAAAATTTACAGACACACATTGCTGTGTGTGTTGTTTTAATTAATTTCAATAATTCAATAACTAACTTATTAGGTTCACAAAAATCAATGCGTATAATACAAATAACTACAGAACATTGTACATACATTTTACACGTTTTTAGCATAGATGCTTCAATTTCCTGCATTTCTGTTCATCTGTACCCTTGTTGATTTCTTCAGTTGAGCTATTTTTCAGTTGATAGAGATAATTGTGATTCCCATCTTGAAAATCTGGAAAATGTGTTAAGTAATAAATGCAATCTGCTTGTAGTTCATGGCATCTTGCATTAAGAGGTGAACAAACTTTATAATGGAAATTGAATATTTTAGAGAAAAAATGAGCTGATTTCCCTATGCATCATTTTCCTGGATGTCAATGAAGCAGATAGGAAAAAAACCTGACAGCAATGCACTATTGCATAAGAAGGCATATAATGACAGATAAACTACAATTCATAAAATAATTCTGTACCTTTTTAGCAGATTTATAAATCTATATATACTATTATGATGTGCAGATTTTTTTAACATTTAAATTGATTAAAAATGTTATACCCTAAAATACTGGTATTTTTAATAAATAAATTCCTAAAATCCTACTTTCAGGTGCCTAAATTTATTAATTCAACTCATAATGCTGAACTGAAATGACTAAAACAGAACTATCTTATTTATCAAGCTATTGCCTTAGTATGAAGATACAGTATGTCAATGGATTCCTATTAATTAGTTTAGATTCCTTAATATAAGATACAGTACACAGTCTTTATATTAAAAATGCTTAGAAGGCAAGAAGTAAAATGAGGTTTATGGCAAACAGGTGTGCTGAACACATTAAAACAAAAGGTGAATTGTGCAAGCCTGCATTTTCCATATTGCATAAGAAAGCGTAAAGCTTTAATTTGAAAGTGCCTCATATTCTGTGTTGATGGTTCCCACAAAGGGGTGACATCAATTAAAGAGGTTGTTAAGATGTCACCACAGAGCACATGATGTATTAGGTTTTGCTGTGTTGGTGGTAAGATACTATAAGGCAATCTCAACAGTGTTTAAAGAGGCTAACAGTTATTCAGAAATGCAAGATTTTATTCATGCTATTCTTCATAAAGCAATTGCAGAATTCTGCTTTTCACTTCAGCAGTCATTATGGGCCAAGCTCCCAATGTGTTGTGAACCAAAGCACTACAATTTTTGATTTGTTGATATTACTGCTACTGTACCTTTACATAATTAGTACAGTCCAATACTATAGATTAAATAGCATGTTTTGGTTTATAGATCTAGATTTGTGCTACTGACTATTTTACTTTACTATGAATGTGCTTCATAAACAAACCATCATACATTAATGTGACACAAGGTTTTATAAATACCTGTATATAAAATGTGCTTATTACATTAAGTCTGTTATCTTGGCTCACTGCTTCAAACTATAAGTTTCTGGGGTAGAGGGATCTGAGTTTTATTTTAAAGTGAAAACTGCCTGATTCCAAACAGCAAAATGCAAAGATGTAAAGCACAGCCTTCCCTTTCAAAGGAAGAAAATGAGAGATTTTATTTTGGAATATATGTAAAATAATATAGTATAGAATGGATGATGAAAACTAATGGATCAGAACTCGTGAAGTTCTAATCCAGAATGGAAATAAAAATAATGGAGTTTCTAATGACCAGTATCATTGTCAAAAGTCAAGTTATGCAAAAGAGCATACTGTAGATGTCTATGTACTTGCAGAAAACAACTGTCCTATTTTTGACTATAAAAAGACTAGTAGTTTTTCATAAAATGAAAAGGTTAAATGCATTATAATTTGTAAAATATTTTATAGTTACATTTCGACTGTGGAGCCAAAATGTTGTTTCTTTTCTTCTCTTTTCAGCATGGAATAAATCTTTACTTGTTCCTTTGCAGCCTATGCATGCTGACGCAGCTACCTACTTGTTCTATAATTACTATTGGTTCAAACGAGTATGGATTTATAGATAATACTATAATAGTACCATTCTATAAATGATGAGGAGAAAGGTATCATTACCATTTTATACCAGCAGGGTATCATTCATAATATTAGTACCCGTAAGTGGCACTACAGCAACTCTGATTTTTAGTAAAATCAAGTTATCTATTCAAGCTTCAAAAGAATGAATGTAAAACTCAAGCAGGAGGGGAAGAAACAGCAATGGTTGAAAGGAATCGTTAACCCTAAAGAAAACCAAGGCAGGAGTTCCATCACATTATTAGGTTAGGAGTTATTATATAGCTGATTTACGGACAGAGTGTGCAGTACCACCAAATAGGGGAAAGAGACGAAAAAAATAAGAGGTGCTGTACTGCATGTCAGGGATCTAAATATTTCATCTTGCGTCTTAACAGGCCTTGATTTGTTATGAACTCTTGAAGTTCTAAGCCCAAATCCCGTAAGTCCGAATTTTTAACATTGTGTGCTCTGCACCAACCACTTACAACAACCAAGTCCATAAATCAAATCCGTGCATGTAGAGAGAGAAAAGAATATCCAGACATTTCACTCTGTTCAGCCATGAAAGCATTTGCTATAAAAAGATTGAATAAAACACAAACTAACCTTCATGTTATGAAATGCCAACTTTTGTAACTTGTTCATCTTGGTGTGACTATGGTTGTGTGATATTGTTTTTTAAAAGATGTGCATGTTTGTATAATATATACTGTAGTGTGAGAACTGGGAAACAAATTGTAATAATCTCAGACAAACATTTTGAAATAGTATAGGTTATCAAACTAACTATGACTCCATTTTAGGTTGTTGCTTAGGAGTCCAAATATATTACAAATTGAAGAAGGTAATAAAAATAATAGCTGATGTTTATGCATCTGAGAGCTGTTTTTATTTAGGCACACATTTATTGCTTTCACACACCCTACATGGATGGAACTTAATTCAAAGAACCAGATCACACTTTTATCTATACTACATTAATTATTATCACTGAATCCCCATAAGTTAGTAAACATCCAGATAGAAGAAAAAGTTTCGCAGATAATTGCATTACAGCATGGTACCTACTTACTGTCTGTCCTGAAGTTATTATGCATTCAAATCCTAATAAAGGAGGTAGATTACATGGTAAAACAGAACATTGCTATTAAAACTGGTACCCAGTTAATCATACTACTTTAATTGCAAACCTATACTGTCAGGATAATTAATTAAGAACTATTCATAGGCAAGCGTGTCAATTATATTGTATATTAAAGTCATGAAAGGGTGCCCCTTGAAAGGCAATATATCTGATTATTTTTTAATTAGGGTTTGTTCTTTTATTCAAACTGCCATTTCTTGCTATTTTTAGCAAGCTCTTCCAACTAGAAGGAAGTACTCATCCTTCCCTCCCTCACAACTCTTTAAACAAACTCGTTACCTCAATTATCTGCTTTTTCACAGAAATCTACCATAGTTGCTCGTTAATGCAAGTTGTGATTTTTTCTACAGTAATGAAAGAACATTTGTAATCTTAGTTAACTAAAAGGACAAACATTTTCCTGTTTATATACAGTATTCAACGTGTATCTATTGGGTTTAGAGATATCTTTAACATTTTTAGCCTTCAGACTCAGTAGTTCAGTACTTTTGTTTTACACTATATTACACATTTACTAGTGTGTATACTTTCTACTTCCAGGGACATGCAATATTGGCATTGAAATGAATCCAATTTTTTTAAAGACAGCATCATCAGCATTGTGGTTAAACAGGCTCAGGAGATTATACATTATATTTATTTTTCTATTGAGATATTAATGCAATTGTAGATTACTGAACATTCTATCACTGCTGATTTAGAGTATTGCTACAACATATTCTATGTTATTGCTAGACCAGCATAAGGCTTCTGTTAGGAACTTATAGCAAAGGCCACTCACTTGATTCTCCACTCCCCTTGATTTATTCCTCTTTCAGGATAAAATCAAATCATATCAGCTCATTCTCTAATAAAGTATTCAACATCAGCTTTGTCTTACCTACCCTTCACAGTTCAAAATTACTCCCCTATTCCTTCTTAGCTATAGAACTTTGTATGCTATAGTATTTGAAATTTTCAATGTTCCCTAGTTTTTACCTAACAGCACAGAACTTAGCATACAAAATTGTATGTTGGCTTTCTCTGCTTTTTGGTCTGCTCCTGACTGTACTATTATACAGTAAATGCTGCATTTTGGTGTCACAATAGCTGCCTCTCATTCTAATTTAAGTTGGTAAATATAGCAACCAATTTTTTTTATGTTATATTACTAGTACTAAGCAGTACAAGCACAATGTTTCACAGCTGACTTTCCTTCTCTAGTTCTGAAGTGCATTCAAGAGTCTTTTCCTACTGTAGAATACTGGGCATGCAACAATCTTGGATGTATTGACCTTTTTTTAGAACCCCTGTTTATTAAAGTCCTCCATCTACTATCTAAACATGGGTAGGGTGATACTCATTTGGCTGTACTGTAACTTTACTTTGAAACGTAGTGCTACAGTAGGTAGGTACTACTGTATAAGGAATATCCTTATCCCTTGTTTGAATCTATCCATAACAATCCTTTTTTTAAACTAGTTTTTAAACATCCTGTTAACAACAGGAATTTAGCCTACTGTATATGCTATGTTCCCTGCACCTTATTCTGACTTATACCAATGTCTCCAACTGGAAGTCATCTCTAATTTTGAGTATTTCCATATTAGTGTTCTAAAAAAACTACTTTTAATTTGACACCGTCCTATACTGAAACCACTTTAAAAAGATGCTTGGAAATAATCTCAACTATGAAAAGGCATTGTCTGAAATACTTATTGATTAATTGAAGGGGAACATTCCCACCAGATAGCAGAAATTTCCACTGTATTAAAAAGTCTCCAGCGGCAGGGGAATTCAAGGCTATCCAGATTCCAACGTGGTGACATCATCTCTTACATAGACTCAATACCAAATAGGTTCTGACACTAGCAAATAATGCATTGTCATTATGCAGGTTTCCCTCGCCAACCACAAGTTTGCCAAATGCAGCACTCGACAACGTTTTCCATACTGAGAACCACTTTTCCCAACCATAGAGAAAGCCTTGCTCATACACAGTTCTGCCCATGGGAACTTTTAAAAAGCATGTGGCTTCTAACTCTTGACTCTGTGTTGCCTTCTCGCCTATCTCACACACCAGTATCTCTCCACCCAGTTAGATGTTTAGTTTTTGAT
The DNA here is from genome assembly GCF_059453375.1 of Lepisosteus platostomus. Taxonomy (NCBI): domain Eukaryota; kingdom Metazoa; phylum Chordata; class Actinopteri; order Semionotiformes; family Lepisosteidae; genus Lepisosteus; species Lepisosteus platostomus. The sequence goes on from NC_142616.1 coordinate 38,554,860, forward strand.
TTTTCACATAAGCATTCACATGTGATTCCAGTGCTGCCTTAAGTAGGCTGAATTTTTTTGCTGTTTAAAAGTCTCAGAACTCAAGCTAAACAACATTTAGTTTTACTATCATATTCATTTTCCTTTATAACTGAACTATAATTTGCTTTATTTCATGTTTATCTGAATTCCAAATTGAAAGAACTGTACATTTTTGTTCTACTTACTATACTCTTTTCTTTAAACCAGGTGGGAATTTTGTCAAGGTTTTGTTTAATGTAACAATGTTCTATAATGAATATGCATACTTTACTTACTTTACTTAATCCTTTACTGTGAAGACAGCAGGTTCAGTCAAGATGGCAGAAAAGCATGAGGAATGTCCAGCCACCCTTAGTCACCTGATCATCTGCTAAAAGACAACTGGACAGGAGATAGCTAAAGCTCCATGGAGAGGAGAGCAGAAGAGAGAGCTTAGGAGACTGTGAAAAGTGAGATGGTGAATCCTGTGTGGAACTAAGAGTCAGTGTGACAAACATTTGGGGAAAAATGTTTAGTGTTTTGAAGCCAATAAACAGCTTAGCCATTTGGTTTGCTATAGAAAGGCACACAAGTTTAGTAAGGAGCTCAAAGAAGGGCTAAACGTTTGTTTCATTTTTGTGGTTTTCATTTGTTTCCTCACATGGTCAATAAAAGAGGACTGGTTGGTACCTTATTTGTATTTTATTGGTACCTAACTATTAAAAGATTGTTTGCTGCAGCGCCCCATAAGGAGGGTTTGTTACAAAATATTTTAGTTCAGCATTATGAAAAAAGGCATTTTTGGCAGTACTTCAGCCTAGGTAAGGTCTAACACAAACCTAACAGCCACTTCCTTTCTAGAGCCTAACTAAAAACAAATTAACAACCCTAAGATGATAAAAGGGAGGGAACAGTGATATTGTGGTTAGCACTGCTGCCCATTAGCTCTTAAATCCTGGGCTCAATTCCAAACTGCAGTGCCTTTTGTGGAGTCTTCACCATGTTTGCATGTTTTTTTTTTGCCAGGTGTCTGGTTCTCTCCCATCTTACAAAGAAATCATATGTAGGTTAATGGTGTTTCTAAATTGTCCTTTTGTGCGTGCGTGTGTGTGTGTGTGTACCCAGCAGTGTGCTTGTATCCTCAGCAAGGTGTTGTATTTGTAACATATGCTTCCAAGATAGTCTCCTGGTTGCCACAGCCCTTACCAGGAATAAGCATCTTTCAGAAAGTGGATGGGTAGAAGATGATAAATGTGTTAATTATCCTGCTTAATTAAAATTAATTTCTCACCTAAACGTTGATGGATAACATGAAAAAGAATAAAATCTGATTTGCTGAATGAACTTTCAGTGTCAACTGAAAACTCACGGGACACAAATTCCCAAGTATATTTATTTCTGCATGCCGTGAAGACAGGTGTCCCGATTAACCCATGCCTCTTGTTCAGTTCCTCACGCCACATCTTACACAGAAATGCCTAAGCCTTCTCATCTTGAAATACCATTAACAGAAAGCTATTAAAAATAAACTGTTCTTTACAGCAGCCCCAAATATTCTGAATTTGCCCGTTGAAGAATACAAACAATGCTTTAGCTTTTTATACTAGCCCAAAACATTCTTAAGTCACTTACTGAAGGTTAAAAACAATGCACTGTATCTGAGCTCAGCTATGAGAAATCTAAGCCACTTCAGGGTACAGTGGGATATCGAAACCCTTTGATTGCTGGTTTAAATTCAGTTTATACCATTTCTGAACCATGACTTAAAGCTCGTTGACTGAGCATGGTGTTGATTGTGCAGGCAGCGGCAGAGCTCGGTATTATCAGAAATAAATGTGTACTGTATACTGTATGTGACAGGTCAGAACGAACACATAAATGGTGCAAAAAAAAATACATGCACATATGTTCATTTGCAGATGATGAAAGCTTACAATGCAGTCAGAATCATTAGCAATCAAAAATATACACATGGAAAATTGCTACTGTATACGTTTTATAGCCCAATCTAGTGTATTGAAAAAGTAATCTATAGATACAGATAAACCTACTGTATTCTGACAGCTATTGCTTTTAACGTTGCATTTGAATTTATTCCAGTTGCTGACTGATCCAGATCTGTACAATAATTTGATTTTACTCTGTCTCAATTACACAATATATAAACTGGTCAGACAAGCAAACCATGTCTTATGACAAAATTATCCTGCATCTTGCATTGAGATAACATGCATTAAGTGAACATGCAGGAGGAATGCAATAAAGAATTGCAATAATGTAATAAAAATGCTACCTCAAGACTACCTCAATTGTGTGGCCACGATAACCACACAGACAAACATGATGAAACACAAAAATCAAGATTTTAATTTCAGTTTTTTTAATGTTATAAGATATACAAACAGATACCAACAAAACAGTTTATATTACACAAAACAATACCTCAGCACAAAATACTCTAATAATAATTAAAAGAAAAAAACAATTTAGAGAAAAATACACTCAGATCCAGTTGTTGGCTCATAGTTCCAGAGTAAAGAACAATGGAATCTGATTAGGAAGAGTGTTACTGATTTGGAAAAATGTAATACAGAGATCATATACTGTACATTAAATACATTAAAAACAAGGTATAATAAAAATTCCTTACACTTATATAGCGCTTTTCTGCACACTTCACTCAAAGGTAATGGGGACTCCCCTTCACCACGCCGAACGTGTAGCCTCCACCTACAGTAGCTAAAGCAACAGCAACCATAGTGTGCATATTACACTCACCACACACCAGCTCTCAGTGGGAAGGAGAACAGAGTGATGATGCCAATTCATAGATGGGCATTTTTAGGAGGCCATCATTGGTAAAGGCCAGTGGGAAATTTGGCCAGGAAATAACACACTTAGGAGTAACACACATAGGAGAAACACCCCTACTCTTCTTGGGAAAACCACTGGGTTTTTAATGACCACGGAGAGTCAGGACCTTGGTTTTACAGTATGTCTCATACTGAAGGACAGCATCTGTTTTTAAATTCTAGTGTCTCCTTCACTATAGTGGGGCAATAGGACCACTCAGACCACAGGGTGAGCACCGCCCCCCCCCCCCTACTGGCCCTACTAATACCTCTTCTAGCATCACCCTTAGCTTTCCCAGGAGGTCTCCCATCCAGGTACTGGCCAGGCTCACACCTGATTAGTTTCAATGGGTCACCAGTTGTGCATTGCAGGGTGGTACAGCTGCTGGCTATAGTTTTAAAATCTGTTCCACAAACTACCAGTATATTTTTGTAACGGTTAACATACTTGGCATTAAGCAGGCACATGCTTCATATTACAAATATTAAAAATCACGTCAGTTGTGAATATGAACTCAATCTGATTTGTATAAATGACTTAGATTTCATTGATTATGTAACTTGACAATGTTTTTACTTTGTTTTTTTTACCTAACATCCATTCAAAAGTAACTATCACCACTTTGCTTATCTATACTGTATATTCTATCACTAACATAAAAATTCATTATAAAACATTATAGTAAACTGTTGTGGGAGTTAAGTACTTGTGTATTGAGTGTAAACAGCAAAGACAAAATACCTTTTTTGTCTCCATTAATATGAAGAGTCAATGCTAAGATATACTGTATAATTACTATAAATATTTTTTATAATTTACTACGAACATTTACACTACAAAAATCATGTCTTGCAATGGACTCATCATAGACCCAGAATTAAATGAAGCTTTTAGAAAATGGATGGGTTGTAATAACCTTAGTGCCACAAAGCTTTAACATTTTATGACAATGCATTTTGTTGGGAAGCTTGTAGTGTGCTCAAATTAACAGAGCACATACAGTACCACATAGAAAAAACAATACAATACAAAAACAATACAAAGCTATGTTACAATGGAGATAGAAGTCCATTACTTCGTGTGCAGAATACTACCCTAGCTGTCTGGTATAGTATATATAAAATTACCAATACATATTTTTAAATTGGTTCAAGTAGGTAGCTGCTTCAGCATGCATAGGCTACAAAGGAATGTGGCTCCCGAAGAAGGCTCCACAGCTGAAATGTTTTTCTTTTCTTCTCTTTTCAGCATGTAATACCTTTACTCGTTCTTTTGTAAATTGGTGTGGAGTTACAAGACCAAATAGCCTAAGGATAGTCTTCCAGAATTGCTCTGTTCTAGATTTGATACATCTTAACCTTTTATATACATTTTGCCCAATATAAAAATATTAATTGGCTCTAACAGGTAAAACGCTTTCCCAGGTCAAATCCATATAATCCATCCATCAATTTTTAATCGCTTCATCAAATTCAGGGTCACAGGGGAGCTGAAGCCTATCCCAGCAAGTTGCCGGCACAAGGCAGAACACGCCCTTGATGGGATACTTATCCACTGCGGGCCACAAACAGACAAACACGCACACGCACACATCAGGGCCGGTTTTCCCAGGATCCAAAGAATTGAAATTGAAAGACAGAATCGAACAATATTCAGAATATTTACTTTTAACACTAGTAAATTAACTTTTAACAAGCTAAAGTTGACTGATATTTTGTTTCAGGACTTAAAGACAAAGGAATATTGTAACCACTGAAACAAGTACTGCTTTTCAGTGCATATACTGAATAGCTTGAGGCATTTCCCACTCTGAAAACAAATGAAAATTTAAGTTTGATTTACTCTATATGTATAAAACATTATCCAAAATATACTGCATTTCCAGAAAGTCAACATTAATTACTTGTCTTTTCATAAGAAAAATGTATCTTTATTAAATTAATTTTATCTTTCATGTCTGAGCTCAGTTGAATTCACATCCACATGCTGCAACTGAGAAGAAAGGAGAATATTTCTAATAAATCAGAACAACCTTTGTTGTTGTTCTGTTGTTGGGTTAGTAAACATAAACACGTCATAAAATATCCAAGTTTCAACAGGAATTTCAGCTTACAACTTATGCCTCTGAATTTGTATTTCTTCATATTTGGATTGGTTGTTTAGAACCCACTTTTACACCTGTCCAAATTTTTATACCTCTACTGAGTTTCAAGAAATTATTCTTGTAATTTATTCTGCAATTATTTAACTTGTCAACAGCACTTTAAGGTTAATACCTAGTACCACTATGGCTTTCCTAATCACTAACCACTATGTAGTCCAAAGAACATGCAGCAGCTAAGGCTCAGAAAACACACTAAGCTATTGGAATACAATGAAAAGCATTATAACTTGGAAAAAGAATCATCCATTCCACAAACTAAAATGCTGAATCAAATTCTTCAAATTAAAATATAAATTAAAACAAGTTCAAAACACCAAGTAAATCCGAATTTAAAAAGAAAATCACAATTCTGGTCACACAGCAAGAAAACTCTCAAGTGATCTTACAGTAAAGCTCCTACAGTAATAAGGTTTCCCAATTTGTTGATAATATGATGCTTAAAAGTAGTATCCTTAATAGACAAAATAAATGGTACAGTAAATGCATATCTCTTTAAACACTTGTTAAATGTATTTTAAAACATAGTCCAGAAGGCTTAATGATAGCGAAAAAGCAGAATTATTCATATGTAAGAAGTATTTCTGGGGCTGTTTAATAGAGTCTTATTTCATTTTCATTGAGAAATCTCTAACCAGTCATATACAACTGCCCACATAACAGCTTGATTTAATCGCCTTTCTTTGAATATGAAGACAACCAAAGCACTTCGCGGTTGGTAGGTTTTATCAATGTCACAAAACAAAACTTAAAAAAATAAAAAAGCAATTAAGTCACGTTCTGTGCTCTAGGCTAATAAACCTTGAGTTAATTCAATATGCTAAAAACCTTTGAATATTTTTATGTAAACAATACATTCAAGTAATTCTACTTTCAATTCAAAATTGGCATTTCATTTAAAATTTCAAATTATATACCTTTAACAATTACTGTATCTGTTTCTTGCATCGAGGTTCAACCAAAATATACTTACTGTCTTCAATATTCCATCATTATGGATATTTTATCTGTACTTCCTTTTCATCTGAGTCAGTAAATGAAAATATAAGCTTGAAAGATAATATATTCTTTTTTCCTCCTTGCAGAGATGATGTTCTGCATGAAATGGATAGCTGAGGAGGATAGCCGTAGCTTATCCAAGCTAAGATCTGAAAGTCCTAAACAACACAATGATTTAAGAACATAAGTAAGATTACAAATGTGAGGAGACAATTCTGTAAAATAAAAAAACCTCCCATGCAATAGTCTTTTCTCTCACTACCTCCTGAATTTATAAGCACATTTTTACCCATGCTTGCAATTTATGATATTCATTTTCTTTAACGGGATTCTGAACATTTAAATCATTTTATAAACTATTCTCTCCATTTTTATATTTATCTGTAATTGATTAAACCATATGGGCCACTTCTTTCTTGATCTGCATTTGGAATGAAATTGCATCTTAAAACTTCTACCATCCATTCTCCACTGATGGATGGTCCCCATTTTCATCCTAGTTCCATCCATTCTCATTAACTCTCTTTAACACAGAGCTGTACTAAAATTATAAACCTACATGTATGTTATGAATTTTTATCTGCACAGTTTTAAAATACACTTCATACCCTGCCATTTCAAAATCCCTATTGTCTAATGTCAATCTCAGAGTTCAAGGTCTGGTAACAGCTGTTTGCTGGGGAAATTTACATACCCCCTTGGAAAATGTATGGTCTCATCCACTGAGATTGAGAAATAAGATTACTCTGTTGCAGTTTCTTCACAGAACCTGTCTAAACAGTTCAAATGGAGAACATTAAATTGTGGCATCCCAACCTAATACATCACCTTATAATAATTCATATCATACAAAGCTTTACTTGGCACAGGCAAATCCCCACAGGACTTCACATACCATCTCTCCCATGAGCTCACTGCTTACCCAGATAAATAAAAAAAACATTACAAAACTGTATTTGAATAGTGCTGGAAGGTTATGGATTGGTTATGTTAGACAAAATGTTTAGCAAGGTTTTTACAACATTCGTGAAAGGGAGCAGAGCAGTTTGGCTAGGGGAGACATTTAAAGTGTTAAATTGTAACCACTAACACTTAAGATATTGGAAAGGGTCAGAGTATGGAACAAGCACCCAGACATGTTAAAGCTGACATCTTGACTTCGTTCAATAAATGGCTATAATTTATTTGGATCAATTAGCCACTAGCTACAGTACGTACTATAGGTAACTACTATGGGCTAAATGGGTTAAATGGCCTCCTTTTATTTGTAACTTGTCTTATGATCATATGGGGATGAGGATGTATTAGATTTCAAAAAGTTAAGGTTGGTTCTTAGATTATTTCATTTTCTTTCCTTTTTCCTTTAGTAGGATTCAAAAACATTAAAGGGTTATTGTTATCACTAGAATTTTTTAGCTATAGTATATGCTGTTGATTTTTTCCAGTCTACGGTGCCATTATTTACTTGACATTATTTACTATGTTTTGAGGTAAAAAAATGAAAAGGAAAGGGATTAACTGTCAATTTATTCCTCAAGTGCATTATTTAAAAATGCTATAATGGACAAAAAATATTTGCACACACTTTTCCAGTAAATCTGGAAATATCTACAGTATATGCCACTCGTTGGACCCACTTTAGAGAAACGTGAAGAAAATGAGAAAATATTCTGAAACATCAACATTTTTATATAGCACACTTATTGCAGCTGCAATGAGTATAAATATAAAATATTTACTGAAGACACCATGCAATCAATTCATAATCAGACTAAATTTTCTATTACTCATAGTCACAAAAATAAACATACCGTAGCTTCATTTTGAAAAACTTGAAAAGGGTGCTGGAATATGAAACAATCTACTGTACCCAGCTATGTTGCTGAAGCCAATACCCTTCTTTCAAGAAATGACTCGACAAGATCCTAGGATCAATTATCTATCAACTGCCAAATAAGTTTCTGCAGATGGGATGACTGGCCTCCTCTTATTTGTTAACTTTCTTATGTTCTTAAAAATTATTATACAAAACACTTTCTTCCTTTTTCCACTTGGAGCTCTAAGATTCAGTCTATGAATCTACATTGTTTACAGAGTCAGTAAGTATATTACAGAAGTTTCCATCTAAATCATTGGTCATAATTTTTTTGTATATATACAGTTGCTTGAATCTGTGTTTACTGCAGATTTTATATATGTATTGCCAGTAGTTCTGTAATGTAAAAATGTAAAAATGTTTCTACATATTGTACAAATAGTTTTCTACTTCCTGTAACTCTGTCCATGTAAATGCTGCACAAGAAAATAATACAGTATAAAACAGATATGGAATATTACAGAACACTTACATATTAAATCATAAAGGCAGGAGCCATTTGTCAAAAATACATTTACTTGAGAAATTCTGTGCAATATGCAGAGGTTTTCTCTAGGTCAATCTTTACTATATAATTTGTCACTGTCTTCATTTATTATTTGGATTGAAGGAAGACTGCTTTGAGGATATATGAATCATATCCTCATTTATAACTGCAAACTGCAAAGTAAATACAGTACCGTTAATGTAAAATATGCTAGATGTGTAAATGTAATTACTGAAAAACACTCTAGTGTCCCAAAGACAGGCAACTGATGTAAAACTGTATATAATAACTACTACGTTTTCTGTCTGAGGCTTCTAACAGATGAGGCCTAATGACAATTTCCTGTTTTTGTGCAATACAGTACACAGCAAATGATTAACTGCACTAGTCGGTAAGAAGCATTTTACTTTGACATTTTATTTTGACAAACCTTGACACTGAGGGAAAAACTGCCACCCTGAAGCCTTGACTTTTAAATAAAGAATGACATTTTTAAAGCACCCCCTGACTCTGATTCCAACATTTTTCAGTGTCAGCGTTTTTGGATATAATCAAAATACTTATATTACAGCAGCTTTAGAAGATTTTTTTAAAAATCTGCTCAATGGCAAACAAGAGCATACTGTATAAACACTTCCCAATATCCACAGAAAGATAAGCTTGCTTGACAGTGACTGACAGGTATCACACTGGTTTCAAATTTTCTGTTTTGCATTCGTCACACCAGGTGATATTTGACATTATAATGTTTCTTAATGAAATCTCACATTGGATTATAACAGAACACTGTTTTGAGGCAAACCATCACTCTCACTGTTGTCTAAGAATTTAGCTTTTCCCCCGCATTGTGAAAGCTTACCTATAGCGAGAACATTCCAAACTCTGTTAAATTTTATTGTCTTAATATTCCTGTTTTATAGTTGTGGCAGTGGCTCATTCTTGCTGAGAAGACTGAAATGTACTTCTGCACGAATACTACCCAAGGGCAGAAACAAGATTCAGATAAAAAATATAATCATCAAAATGCAGCTTTAGATTTACCTGAGCAAGTTGTGCCAGAGCAGACAATAGTTTATTTTTCTGTGCTATGCACTCCACTTCACAGTTATCAAAATACACATGTATACACACCGGATTTTTCAAACTGATTAGTTAAACATGCCATAATCCATTATATTTATACTGTCACTTGAAACAATGATACCTTGAGATAATTAACTCCTTTAGCACTTGGACATCTGTTCATATACTGTAATACCCATTTCACCATTATGATTTGATCTTTTTACTTTTTTCATTATGATGGGCAAGAAAGTTTAAAGAATGATGATACTGTATGATGGCATTGTGAAGGTTAAATGTTGGCCCTCACCATAAAAAAAGAATAAATCAATCTGCAAATTGCGCTGTGTGGGCCAAAAAACAACAACAAATGAGACAATTGGTTTGTTTTCCTATTTAGAAGGGTTTGCTTTCATCGTCCCCAGTGGCTTAAATACCATATTGCACAAACAGGATTTTTTAATGGAAGTCTTTAAAAGATTTATGTAGCACAACTATTAAATAACTTAGGGAGAAGATATAGCTATTAGAAAACATAAAATCTCATCTGATATGCATTTATACTCCAATGAGTTCATAAATTAGAGTAATGAATATCTAGAACAATTTTAATTAAGGTATTTAGTTGTGATAATCTTCAAAAGCTCTGTTGTATTTTTTATACTCATCTTAGATATGGGCATAAAATGTCTCTTTTATAGTCCTATTAATGAGTGTCACTCATTATCAAATGGATCTCAAGAAGCACTGAGGAGACTATGGACATTACTTTGATTAAGAAGAGTGCATCAAGTGACTGCAATCTAATCTACGTTTTGTGTTTTAAAAAAAAACAGTTCTCATACTGTCATGTCGAACATTTTTTATTTAACAGTAACAGTGCAAAGAAATGAAGTTGATTTTGTACATTAAAGGAATAATATTAAGTATTGTAGATTTCTATTTGTTTGCATTCTTTGAATTACATAAGGATACAAATGGAAACCAATGCTAAAAGAATACAGCTTTATAAAAACTTTACTTTTATAATAATAATAATAATAATAATAATAATAATAATAATTGCTTACACTTATATAGTTTTCTGGACACTCCACTCAAAGCGCTTTACAGGTAATGGGCATCCCCTCCACCACCACCACCAATGAATGTGCAGCATCCACCTAGATGATGCGACGGCAGCCATAGTGCGCCAGAACGCTCACCACACATCAGCTATCAGTGGGGAGGAGAGCAGAGTAATGAAGCTAATTCATAGATGGGGATTATTAGGAGGCCATGATTGGTAAGGGCCAATGGGAAATTTGGCCAGGATGCCGGGGTTACACCCCTACTCTTTTCGAGAAACGCCCTGGGATTTTTAATGACCACAGAGAGTCAGGACCTCGGTTTTACGTCTCATCCGAAGGATGGCGCCTGTTTACAGTATAGTGTCCCCATCACTATACTGGGGCATTAGGACTCACACAGACCGCAGGGTGAGCGCCCCCTTCTGGCCCCACTAACACCGCTTCCAGCAGCAACCTTAGTTTTTCCCATGAGCTCTCCCATCCAGGTACTGACCATGCTCAAACCTGCTTAGCTTCAGTGAGCTGCAAGTTGTGAGTTGCAGGGTGATACGGCTGCTGGCCTGGTGGATTTTAGTCATACAATTAAGAGCATCATGATACATCATGAGCATCTTGATACAGTATCAGCTGTGAAAAAGAGGCTCAGGACCACCAATGTGGCAATAGCATAGTATCTAGGAATGGAATCTAAGCTGGCTTCATTAAAACATTCTCTAAACATCTTTAGTTATGATGAGTGTGCTTCAGCCAAAAGGAAAATTCTTTAGTAAATGTGCAGTTGCTGTGGGAGTTACAATGTAATAAAGTTATGAGTCATCAAAATAATGATATCAAATCAAAAGCAGATAAATAAACTTCTTGCAGGCAAATCCTAAATGTATAATTAAAATTTTTGTTTGATGGATTTCTTATTTAAAAAAAGGATCCATTATTTTCTATGAATCCAGATTGGATGAGTAAAAAAGATTCAGGCACAGAGTAAAGGGTTTTTGAAATGCAGTAGATATCCATTACAGACATTCTATGCATGGGATTATATTTATTTCACTTACAAAATTGTGATGGGAATGATCACACTGATACTTGTATAACAATAACCTCAGGCTTTTAAAGGTATATAAAATAGACATATGTATATCAGATGTATATATTAACTTAAAAATAAGAATACAGACTGGTATTTTTTTTATTTTGAACTTTTACAAGAATTCAGCTTTCATTTCCATTATTTCTAATGAAATGTCTGTCCTCTTACCTGTATAAACCGTTTATCCTCTTCAAATTAAAGTACACGTGATGGAACCATCATGTTTTTTGTGCATAACTCTGGAATCCTACCAGCTGATGGTGTCTAAATGTAGGTATTTGGTATTTTCAAACTTTAGCACACAACTGAAAAATATAATCACAGAATGTCAGAAAAAAAAACTTTTACAATACTTCATGGTGTGTTGCATGGTAGTTAGATGGTTTAATTAACCATAAAGACCTGTCTATTCCAACATATATTTTCATTACATACAAAACATATTAACTTTATATTACAATACAGCCTTGCATTTATTTAACAATTGTATCTTATCCTGCGTACCTCTTTGCCCCTTTTGCGGAAGTAAAAATAATGTAAAATTTACAGTTTAAATAGTTTATTTCAAGCTTTCTGTAAGTCACATGCATTTGTCAATCATATCAGTCAAACCAGGCTACATTAATATGCATGGTAATTTAAAATTATCCAAGAAAAAACATTTCTGCTGAAGATATGTAGCTATTCTTATTTAAACAATTCATGTAATACACAAAGAGAAATAATTCAATAAGACTTCCCATCATCTTTTTTATCATATCTTCAGCAGATCTAATCATCTTCTGCTTTATGTGAAGGGTAATTACTTTATACACTGAAAGAATAGCCGCAGCAGTGACAGACACAGAAACATGAGCATTTCATATTTTAGCTCTCACACAAAGGATATCTGATAACTGAAACAATGCCAGAAAACTTAAGACATAAATCCTATTACCTCTTGAAAGGCAGGCAAACATTAGATAGATACTGTATGTTCGTACATCTATGTTTGAAAGTAAGAGGCAATTTTCATTCTTAAGGTGAAATATCAATGCGTCCAATCCAAGCTTCAAGAGAAAATTTAATATTTTTCTTTCATGGTATTTATTTTTTTTAAACAGAAGATACCGTACATGAGTGTCTTCATGCAATCAGCTTTAACAAAATAAATAATAAACTATTGATAAAGTTGTCATCTCAATATAATACAGAAAAAGAATTTCACAACATACTGTATAGCCATGCATTCACACTCCATTTTTAATGTTAAATTTCAGTTTAGGGCTGGTTTTGTAGTTTTCACTTCTATTTTGAGAAGATCTCAATGTAGTTCAGTGCTTGTTCATGTTTCTTTGATTTTATTTGTACTTTTGTAATGTGTACTACATTTGAGAGCATGCTGGTGCATTATTGTGGGGGCATTTATTTTTTTATCTGTTTGATAAGGCTATATTTATCACCATAATGTTTACGACTTTCTCTTATGCTTGTTGCTTAAGATGGTTTTCTGTTTCTACTCCTAGAAAATGAAATGTCCTTCAATCCTGTGTTTTTAAATATTTATAAATTACAGTATGACTTAGAATGTGACGCCCTTGAATATATGTGGCTAGAAATCACCCATAAAAAGAGCTATTCATATACTGTATGAATAACTTTCAATCCACTTAATTTCAGGAAACTCACCTCAAGTGTTCATACATTTCAAAATAAACATATTGTTTATTCATTAAATACTGTACAACAAATTGAGTTCTAGTAGGAACCGATCACAAGATAATTCCACCAATGGATTCCATGATGATATTGAAGGTTAATACAGGAATTGAATTAATACAGGACTTAATAGTATTCGTTTGTAGATTTATCACTTTTTATAGGGGTAGGGTCCCTTTCTTCTGCTTCTAAATGCTTTCAAACCTTTGCACAAGATTCTATGTGATGCTTAGTGATTCACTAGTATTTTGACTACATTTGTGGACATAAAGCATGCACATATATTGGCATTTTAATTCATTCTTCCATCAGAATGAGTCCTCATTCTTAAGAAAAGCAAAAGTAAAATCATCTTTCTGAGGGTTAAAAATACTTTTTAAAAGATAGCCTGAAAAAAATAAAAATTTTGGAAAGTTACTACATCATTGTCTATTTGGGGCGTTCTTCTGCCACAGTATACAGTATAGATTTCAGCTAGGAAGTGCAATTCTGCTATTCAAATGTAAACATAATTCAAATGTAAATTCTTTAAAAAGAAAAAATGAATTTGGATTTTTTTTTCCAAAACACAAGACAAAGCAGGTTGAATATGAACATGCAGAACTTCCTGAAGTGTTGCATTCACCAGCCACAAGCAACTCAATAAAACTCACCAAGTCTTTTACATCTCTACACATCTGAAGCTGACAGACGTGATCATTATCAAGAAATTCTTAAATCCTCTAAAATTGCCTTAGTTGAATCCTGTTGAATGCTCCTGTGATTATGTGGCAGTTGAAATCATCATCTTAACCTAAGAGAAAGTTTTAATCTCCAGAGTGTTGCTTGAGGTATGAGATTAGGTCAGCCCTTTAATACTCAACTTATTTATCGATCACTAAATTAGCTATATTTTTTCAGATGTGAGTACAACATGCAAGCAAGCCGCTGCTTAACTGTTACATATTTGATTTTCTTTGCATTAATACCGAACACCCCAATAGCACTTTTTGGATGCTATTGTGTCCAATATCATTTGTATGACCAAAATACAGTGAATTTTCCCAGGCTTTTGCAACTTTACCTAACAGAGACATAATTTTGTTCAACCTGTTGCAAGCCCTCCCGTCTTCACTAATATGATGGGTTTGGGCATGTAATGCAGTTCCTCAAACTTGAAAAATCTAGTTTTTAATTTGACAATATAGAAAATTATATTCAGATTATGGCAGATTTTTAACATTTATCAACTATTGCTCCCTTTGGACATTTATTAATTGGCTTTACTACTATTCTCTTCACAAGTCATAATGTGCTTAATAGTTTTGTGGCTTTGTTCGAAGTTTGTTCTTAATGTTTTAATTTGCACCCTTTTTTTCCAGTCCTACACTTTCAAAATGTACCGTTGTTTTTTTCTCATGTGGAATAATTGTTCTGCACTGCAAAATGCTGTCTATTAATTTGTCTGTAAGTCCAAACATAAAACTAAAAAGAATCGTGTACGATTCAGCTTTCTGTTAAAAAAGGCAAAGACGTCAGATATAAATACATCAGCAAAGTATCTGTAAGAAAATGAAGTCTTCATGCCACTTAAGAAAGAGCCCACACAATCAAATTTGACAGATTTTAACCAATTACCGTTTAAGAATTTTTATTAAAAGAGTAAAACACAGAACACATATGCAGTAGATGCATTTGTGCAAGCCCTTTGTTTTACCGGACAACCGCAGAAGGGTATTTTGGTACATTTATGTAGCAAAAACCCTTCCAAAAGACAGTTTTACTCACATGTACTGTATATGAAAAAAACTGAGAATGCTTGTCTTTTTTAAAACTTATTTTTTTGGAAGGCCTTACCAGATTTGCAATTTCATGGAGAAAACAAAGCAATTAATTAATTTGTGCAAGCCTTTTGTTTTAATGGACAACTCATGTTAACTATAGAAGGGTATTTTGTTGACTTTATGGAGCGCAACCCTTACAAAAGCAATCTTACTCATGTACTGTACTATATATGAAAGAAACTGAGGTGTTTTAATGTTAGGAATTAATTCATGAACATTGAGTTTGACAAATCTAATATTCTGGATACTCTGATATTCTGGACTACACAGTTGTTGGGCTTCGGATTTCCATTTTTTTTATTTTAAATGGAAAGAACTCCCAGTTTTTGTGCCAAAGTGATATTCATATCCTCTGGTGATACACATTCCACAGATGGAACAATAACTGAAAATGTAGTTATTAAGGAGACTAAATAACTTAGGAAAATGTGGCTACAACTAACAGATTCTGCTTCCTACGTTTCTTATGTTTACACAAGAGATTTAATTCAATCAGAAATCACAGCTGCTATGTACTACCTACCCTTCTCATCTGCCACATATTGTACTGTCAGTAGCTACTGCTACAGAAAAAATAAGGTAAAATCTTTCATCACTGGATTCAGAGCTACAGTATGTTCAATCATGCAAAAAGCTGAAGGCATATCTGATTACCGATTACCTACCCTTGTTGTGTCATATCACTGGATGAGCTTGTATCTTGCTGTCCATCATGTAAATAATTCATGTACTATGCAAATGCAAATGCTAGATCAGCAGTTCCAAACCTCAGTCCTGTGGGACCCCTGTGTCTTCTATTTATTACGTAACACAGAAAAGGTACAAACTGATAGAGGGTCATTCGGCCCACCTAACTCATTTATTTGCTAGTGGCGATTCGTTCTAATCTCAAAACAGTAGCCTGGTCATTTGCTATCACAGCAAATCTGGTTAAAAAACATTACTTTGCACAAAAAGTGCCTTATGTCTCTGTAGTTCTGCTTAGAGCTCTGAATTATGTAGGCAAATTGTTTTCAGTTTTCTATTTAAAGCATATTTTAAAACGGGCATTTGGCTCTTAAAAATTAAAAAATTAATATGCATCAATGACGTAATAGTTTCACTTCTTTCAGACATGTTGTATGAAATGTAATCAGACCTGTGCTGAATGGGAAAAGCAGTGTTCGATGAATTTTCTCCTTATGTTAGTTTTTCTTTTTCTATTGTCCACAATTCTATTCAGTTACCTTTGTGTAAGACTCACACAAGCAGGATAGTAATTCTGACTGAGACATGGACAGACAATGCTTTCTCTTCCTGTGAAAACCTAGAACACTAGCTAATCCATTTTAAATTTGCACATAGGATTTACAGTATGCTATTGCCACATTGGTGGTCCTGAGCCTCTTTTTCACAGCCACATTTGGGATGTGCCCACTACCAATATACACATTTTGGGAATGCCCAGTGATAGGTTACGAAAAAACTGACAGTTTTATTTCTCATCTTTAGAATTTTGTTTAATTAGCATGACCTTTAATTTCCCCATTTTTAAATATTTTTTGTTCTGTTTGAAACTTAATCATAAAAATATACTGCTGTCCACAGAACATTATAAAGGACAGCAGTAATAGCAGAAATGCCTATAACAGAAGGTCTTTTAACACCTAATACCGCACTTTCAAGTAAAGCACAGTCACTTTTGGAATATTCTGTATACAAAAAGAGCATTGTTCACAAGGCACGTTTTGCTTGAAAAATCTGAGTATGTAGAAGAGGAAGAATGCTTTATTGGTCTCTGCTGCTCACAACAATACATACAGTACCATGATGTGATTGCATGCCACTGTATTCAGTTTGAGGCAGTATATTTCAATGAAGGTGCCACAATATTTATCATCATTTATCTTGCAGGATGAATATAAATTCCTGTTAGAATGATGAAAGAAATACAATAAACTCAATGCTTTCAGCTGTCATTGTGGATTTAAGGCTAAAGAGACAACTGTTTGAAGATGACTTTATTTTTTCTGTATCTTCTTTTCTTTTTAATTAAAATTAACCAATCTAGTATCTAACCTGACCTTAGAAAAATGGTAGCAACTACAGTCAAGTTTTATTGTTTTCAACCTGTAACATGCATAGGATAAACATTTCACAGATAACTGATTCCGATAAACAGATATTTAATTCATGTGTTAAAAACTAACAGACGAAAGCCACCATCTGGTCATAATTATGGTCTAAATCAGAAGTCCTTAACGTTTCTTAACAATGTTAAATCAACACCATTTTTTTAACAGAAAATCACCATGGGGAATGAACACAGAAATATGCAATGTCACAATGATGTTTTATATTACTTGAAAAGTATTCTAAAAATTTAAAAATAAAACATGATTTCTAACTTTAAAAGTATCACAATGTCAACAGAAATTTAAAAAGCCATTAATTTAAAAGGTTTGAAATTACTTTTTACTCAACTGCTTAGTTTAAAAAGTTAACTTTAATGTACAGTAGGCGTACATTTGTGAGTCAAGAAATGTAAGATAACTTTTTGTCTTTTTTCTGTTACTGTACATTCCAGTAGTCCCTCACGTTTACCCTTCACACGTCCCAAAAATGTGACAGATGTGCCCTGCCCTGTGCCCTGTGACATTTCTCTTTTTTCAATTAATTTCTTTATTGATTTTTTGATTGATTGAACAGCAGTAGCAAGGATATTCCATGCACAGACACTACAGAGTGCAGAGTTGCTATTATAGGACAAATTAACAGGTCCAGGGACCTGATAGGAGAAAAGAGAAATGTCTACTTATCTGCATTGAAAATGTAATACCTGTATTGTATATGACATTTCTGAGTTTTGAAAGAAAAGTGTAATTTTTTTGCTTAGAAAAATATTTTTCAAATCCATTTTTAAGAGGTGTGTCTGATTAACCTTTTCAGTAGAGCCTACAAATACATAAAAATGTAAAAATGTTGAACATTTGGAGGGTTCAATCATTCATATTAATAACTGCAAATGTGTGGGCATTTTTATTATAGTGTGTTTCTTTCATAGTGTTTTCTTTTCCCTCATAAGGTTCCATATGAGATCCAGCTAAAATAAGGTTGTGATCTTTCCTTAATGCCAATAGATTTTTCTTCATATCACAAAACTCCCACACAGTCTGACCTAATTGAGCACTCTCATTTGACAAGTATCCAGCACTCAACATTTTTAAGCAAAAATAGTTGCAAATGAATTCTTTATGATCATCCTGTAAAGTCTTAGCGGCCGAATGCATCTCAGATAAAGCATGTTGTATGCAACCTCACAGTTCAGGGTTTGTCTCTCTTTCTAAACATGAGAAAACAAAATCTCTCACAACTGACTAAGATGCATCTGCAAAGCCATAGAAGGAAAAAGCTCATTAGGCAGGTGGTCTTTTGCTTGTGCTGATATAAGCCAAACCATCCTCACTTACATAAGAATACTAGATTTTCAGCGTATTTGAAAACAAAAAAAAAAATGTAGTCAGTCAGATATCAAGTAGCACTGTAAAAAAAAGAAGAAAACTGAAATTTCCATTAGCATCCCTTTTATCTGCATTAGTGGTGTGTTTGTATTCATAACTAAATGATGAATCATGCTCTGCTGTCAAGGTTGCTAACTACAGTACATAGTTAATTGACTCATTTGTAGGATACTGAAAGATTAAAGCCCCTCAGAAAGACCATCAGCTTGCTCGGGGGAAAAAAAAGTTAAGAAAGGTTGCAAGGAAAGGCCATTTCTAGAAGTTCAGCAAAAGGTCAAACAGAGAAGCATCAAACTATATTGATTTCCACACTACACTACTTTAATAAATTTACTGGAACAGGGGGTTCTTCCTATTGCTGGGTACAGTCTACTGGCTGATATGAAATGCCACTGAATCCATTTCTTTTCATTAGAGCTTCAGTGTCTGTAGTTAAAGAGAAACACTTACATTGCCTTGAAGGATATTAATAATCTCTCAAGAAATATGGAGGTCTTTCTCAGTAACCTTTCACAAATGCTTCAAGGGAGGTCAACAGGCTGATTAAATTTCCACTAGGCAACAGCAAAGGTGTTGGTTCAGGTTTAAATTTTTTCACTCCTTGAAATGCTTTTGCTGACATTTTGTGGCCCCAAATTAACTTAGCTTGGTGTAAAAATATTATATTTACTGACACAAAACAGGTCAAAAGTTTGAAAGCAACAATATACATAGCCACTGGGAATAAAAACAAGAATTTTCTTTCAACTCCACCATAATCCCAGGCTAACAAATAACTTGCATTCCCAAAAACATAAGCATTATTTTTTGGAAAATAATAAGACAATGGTCTCATGCATAACGCTAACTCTTTTACTGAAAAATTGATTCTTAATTCTTAACTCAATTAACCTTAACATTGGTTTCCCTAAAAAGTTAAGTATCTCTTTTTAAAAATGATCTAATGTAACCAGAAATTTGAAGGAAAGCTTTAAAGGCACTTTTTAATAATTAATAGCTTTGCTGCCATTATAGAACTACTGGTTAGATTTTTCACTGCTGAAATCCTAAAGTCAGCCCAAAAGATAAAAAATATGTACTTCAATAAGAAAGACCTGCTAGGTTGCCATTACACTTGAGAGACAATTTTCCAGTGAACAGGAGGAAAACCTCAAGTATGAGATTAGTAGATATAAAAACAGAGCTTGCTGAAAAGCAGACCAATTGTTTTTCACTGTTCCATCTTATTGTGTAGGACACTACAATGTACTTCTGAACCTAGAGAAGAATAATTTAATATGCTCAGATTTTGCTTTCATCCTCCAAAGCTCCTGCTGTTTGTTTCAACAACAAAACATTATCCCTTCCTGAAAATACATCTTAAAGAGTTAAAAGCTATAATCAATGACAACATCAGAACATGTCATCACGATATACGGTATACATCACAGACACAGGCTTGCATCCAACAGATTTATTACATAAATCAGATAACAGGCTGTAGATAATGAGTACTGCAAAAACAAAGAAAACAAAACCTAGGTTTTCCCCCATACCTCACAAACATTGGAAGCTCCCAACCATTTATCCTCCCCGCCAAGGGCAGTGTCACTAGGGGTATAGGACATCTCTGTGGATTTAGGAGAGAATTTAAAGCTAAAGCTCATCAGGCCCCCCTGTGGTCCCCCCATTCATTCTCAACCCCATTTCTTCCAAGGATCTGACTGTCACAGACCCAGAAATAGAACAGGAATATCAGGGGGAGCTATATGGGGAAGCCCAGGCTCTGTCACTGTTAGTACAGTATATACATGATATATGAATATATTGAGTTCAAGTGGATCTTAATTTCTACAATACAGTACATACACAGAGCAGTAATATGTTTATTTAGACACTGGGGAATCTCACCTAACACATTCTTTTTCATAGTAATGGTATTAAAAGTAATCATCCATTGCTTGCTTGCTTGTTTATGCCTTAGGACTTTTCCATTTGATCATTTTTTTTCTTTTAATAGTCTCCATCTGATGAATATCTTAATAGGTACAAAAGCCTCCATGCCATTATAATAATACAATATAAAAAGGTGAGCTGACAAAAACATCAAAATGCATGAGGGGTATTTTTTTTCTATATTTTTTTCATTTGTATATTCTCTGTTTCTAAACTGAAAAGGATTTTTTCTTTATGTGCCAACAAGAAAATAATTAGGCCTGTTTATAAATATCCTGAAGAGCTAAGAGGAATGGGGAATAGTATCAGTACGATCTGCTTGAACAGGCTTAAGTCCATGATGAAAATTAAAAAGAATAAAAGCACACACCTGAAAACACTCTGCATTCAAAATGTTTTTATGAGAGCTCACTCTCTGATACAGCTACCTACTGTACTCTACATTTTTTAATGATATGTAAAAGAAGATTTACACAATGGCACAGGAATAATATCAATTTGATTCCTTTTTTTTAAAATTTATTTTGAATTTTATTTTCCAACACATTGTGTTTAGTTACTGTTGAAAAAGCCTTGAGAACCAAGAACCTAAACTAAAATTACCAAATGGAGGTACCAGAATACCATTACATTTCTTAAGTTGATTGGACCCTTGCAGATTCCTTGGGATTGTAATTGAGATTTAAACTTATAATAGAAGACTGAAAATGTCAAAAGGGTTCATTTGACCTTAAAAGCTCCCTTCACAACACTTTATCTTCTACACTAAAGAGCACTTGTGTCACATTCTTATACTCTGGGCTCAACAGTGTGCTTTATGTGAACTGACTGGACTGTTCCTGTTGTATATAACATCACACACTGTGTGAATTACCTTTTTCAATGATTACTGTGAATTACAAATATGCTGTTTACCTTTAATATTTCAGTTTTAATATGCTTTTTCAAAGCTCTCCATAGAGATACGGAGAATAATTACTTTAGACATCCCATTTTTAAAGTGTCCATGTTGTATAAATAAGTATCTTGCAGTTCCTAACTCAGCATATAATGGTAAATATGCACCACACAGAATTAATTATGCAACACACATGCTGTTTAATTCACATCAAATCAAAACTCGCTCCTGTTACAAGGCAGATGTTCTATGTGCATCTACAGTAAATCATATTCAGGATATTTTATTCATACAAGAAACATCACTTAAGAGCATCGCACCAACATTCCCATTTTTATTTTTTGCCAATGTATCTCATTAAAATAAAAACGAAACTATGATTTGCCTCAATTGTCATGCCTTTGTCAAAATGATATATGACAGGTACTGGGAATGAAAGACTTCATAAAAGCAAGGAGAGCTACATAATGTAAAGGTGGCAATGAACTGTCAGTAGTTGTTCATGAAGTTAAATAACAATAGATATTTTGACAACAACCCCCAGAGGTCCTGCTTCAATCCTTTTCAGCCTAATAGGCACAAAAACGTGACTCCTGAAGCTCTCTGATAAAGGGTTACTTCAGAGAGTCTGGCTGTTCCATTAAATGATTTTTTGGGAGACCAGACAACATATTGATCTTACGCACTTGTTGCCCAGTTCACCATTTTCTACTGCAAGAACAGAATGCAGGATCAATCCAAGTAGATAGTGTTTATGGGCCTGTATATGATCTTTTTAAATACCATTTCAATTCTTAAACTTGCATCTCACAATAGTTCCCATTTCAAAGTTTCACATTAAAGTTGCTCATTTTTTACATCCTGCTTAGTAGTTCTCTTTAAATAGAGGCTTCAGAAAGTGCAGGATGCACTCCTGTTGTGGGAAGTCATTATTCATCAGGCATCCAAGCGTAACATACAAAATTTTAATGTCAAGATCTTTAAAACAATAGAGTACAAAAAATGAGACTACAGAATGAAGAACAGAACTGAATAAAGAATTAAAAACTCAACTTTGCGGTAATGTAATAGTGATTTTATGGAACTGTTACTCTCTCAGTTGTGAGGGAAATAAATTACCTCTGAAATTCAGCTTAGGCTGATTTATACATAAAGGTTTACTCAGTTGTCAGTAGAAACTCAAGCCAAGCAGATTTGCATAATTAAATTAAAATATTTTGCCATGTAAACCACCCTTAATTTTTTAGCTTGTTCAGAATTTGGCATGATTTATGTCCTATATTGAGACAAGATTAAAGAACGACCATAAAAGGCCTTTTATGTGTCAGCATTCAATTTATAGACATATAAACAATGTCATTGTATGTAGTTTTAGGATAGAAAGATGTGAAATGGACTTTATGAGATTTTCCAAATCTGAAAGAACTGGCATCGTTAATTTCACTCCAGACTAAGGGAGGATATGGATAAGCTATAATAAAAATATGCAGGAAGTTCGCATTCATGTATTTTGAAGAATTCCCCAAAGCTTTTGGAAGAGCAGCAGAATAAAACAATGAGTAAAATAAAATAAATGAGTTTTAAGATTTTATTTGGAAGTTGTAAGATTTGATATGGGCTGGAAGATCCATCCATAGTCTTGGAACAACACACACAGCACAGTAATTTGCATGTCCATAAATGGCGGGCAGATTAGCTACAGACAATCCTGCACTCCCTATCTGTGTCTCACTAGCCATTCTGGAGTTACAATATTTACATCATCTGACCAAGCTACACCCCCATCTGTTGTCGGGCCCTAGCCAAGCACTTACAGATACAATCTACTGCATTATTCATAAAAAGCACTCACCCTACATGATACAAAAAACAATCCCATAAATTAACATAAAGTAGATTCTCTTTTATTTTCTCAAACGTAGACAGTCACTGCTAATGGAAGATGAGACACTAATACAAGGTCAAACAGTATTCTATTCAGTGGCAATGAAGATGATATCTTTGCAAATATACTGTACTGTATATAATACTCTGCACCTCCTAAAAAACTTCCAGTACTGTGTAATAATTTGAACAGAAAAAACTATAATTTTTATTAGCTATTATTCTGATTGCAAATAAAAAACGATTTAAGATTTTGTAGGACTTCCATCTGTTCTAATTAATTCTAAAACCCTCTGGGCCATAATCACAAGGGATAGCTGTATAGTCAAGTGCTCCTTTTTATTTTACAACTATAGTGAATGCTGGAGAATAATTATATTATTCACAAAAATGTTTACTACTCAGTGATGGGAATGAGTTTTCAGATACACCTCCTCTATTCCCAGGGGGAATGCCAGGTTATAAATGTAAAATAGATTAAGAACCCCAGATGGGCAGTCCAGACAGCCCTAAAAAGCTTTAAAGAGGCCACATCCCAGACAAATAAATACCGCAAAGATATGAAAAGGCATATGGTAACCCAAAAGGGACATTTAAAAACTCCATTCCACAAGTAAGAAATACTATCTCCATAACTACCCAGTAAAAGGCTGTTTGGCTAGATCAGATACTTAGATGATGAGCAAATTAATGTAGATATACAGTACAGTATACTGTAGGATGTAAAGCTTGGCAAAAAATATGGCTAGCTTGTCAGAGGGCCTAAATCAAATGCCATTAGAGTTTAGTAAGAGAATATAGGATAAAATGATCTGGGCAGATGAAACAGTTGTGGCATTAGTAATCACAATCAACCGATGATAATGTATTTATGAAAATCATGTAAATACTTTGTATAATCCTATAAACATTTTAAAAATCATAATTATATTGAACTATCCTTACTTTTATTTGAAGCTTTTGGAACTCCCAGAATTGTCTTCAAATGCAGTTGGGAAGAAGTTCATCCCAATGGCAACATCCCAACTATCAAATTTAGCAGTATATGGATTTTGGTATAGTGTAATTGTTTTTGTGAAAGGTTCATAACAATACCATCACACAAATGCTACGCATGTTTTGGAGCTGCCTACAAACAAAATGGTCTCCTAGCAGGCTTTTGCAGTTGTTCTTTTCCAACAAGATAATGCCCAGTGAACACAACACATGCTAGAAAGGAATGGCTTGCACGAAGATGGGCGGAGCGGTGGCTCTTTGGCTACGGATCTGTGCCTGTGGCTAGAAGGTTGCTGGTTCAAATCCCACAGCCGGCAGAGGAATCCTACGCCGTTGGGCCCCTGAGCAAGGCCCTTAACCCCAACTGCTCCAGGGGCATTGTACAATGGCAGACCCTGCGCTCTGACCCCAAGCTCTCTCCCTATCTGTGTGTCTCATGGAGAGCAAGCTGGGGTATGTGAAAAGATAATTCCTAATGCAAGAAATTGTAAAGGGTTAATAAAGTGTTGTTATTATTATTATTATTATCATTATTCTGAAAAGCAGTTATCATTCTCAAATGGGTCCCTTGTGTTTCTAAATTGAGTTTATAACGAAAGCTCAGGAGGGATAACATCAGCCTAGTTCAAACACACTGAGCTGTCAATAATTCACAATCACTCCTGACGTTATTTACTTACCTAAAACATTATAACTACTGCAAAGTATCCCCTTTTCTCCCTTTGTCTGTTTGCATCCCAACTCCAACCCATCTCAACCTCAGCAGCTGCCCCCTGGTCACTCCTCTCCCAGCCTGCTTGTTTTATGGCAAGGAGGTTAATACTCAGCCAAATGGGTTAAGCCAAGTTTTGATTAATATTTTCAGTACACTTAACTGTGTGTTGCTATTCCTAGCGAAGTCAGATTCAGTAGAATATCTGTGAGCCATGTAAAGTACAGTAAAATGTCAAGAAGCTTAAGTGTTTATCATAGCCAAAAAGAAGCTAAGGAAAAGAACTAGGAGTGAAGTAAGATTGTGGGTGTTATGCCAAAAAGGGCCTTCATATTAATTCAAGAAAGATATAATAAAATAAAAGTTTTTTTTTATTATTATTTCAATTAACATACAGTATCACAAAACGGTGTGTATTGAATGTTTAAAAAATTTTAAGGAGTACCTAAAAAGTTTTATTCATACTGTATTTTGGATTTTTTCCCCTTATACTAGACTTGATTATTTGTTTTTCTTATACAAACATCTTTAGTTCATCCTCTGGGAGAAAAACAATATTTTATATCTTTGATTGTCTTAATCCTTTACAGAGGAGGATTTCAGTAAAACCATAGTAACCAAAATGCCCTGAATTCTACCCTAATAAAATTAGTAACCAGGACCCAGTAGTACTGTATCTCTGAGTCATCAATAATCCATAGTAGTAAAAAGTGCACGTGCATTTGTATGTACATGATTCATGAAATAACCTTAATTGAAATCATACAATTAATTTTGTAAGATTATGCATGATCCTACAGGATCCCCTAAAGATCTACACAGGTAAAGATTCCATGTCAATGTCCTAATGGGAAATGAATCTTGATCAATGTTCTATAACATAATAAGGATTCCAGAAACAATCCTGTGAAGAATGTGTTACAGGAACTGGTAGAGCGGGGTAACCCCATGTGGGTCTAAATGCCCGGGAAACTTTCAACCAATGAATGACCATAGTTCCTCCAGAAAGAAGAGCACAGAGCCCAGAGGGCGCCCCTCCAGGACATTCTCAGACTTAGCCGTCTGAGAATGTCAGACTAGCCGTCATGTGTCCGAGTGCCAGGACTTTGTTCTAAGAGTCGAGACCGGAGGTCGCCCGGGCGTAACCAGATGATCTGCCCGAGGTTAGCCCAGCAGCAAGCCTCATGAACTGCCGGTAACCCACCATGAATGCTCGCCTGATCATGGTCAGAACTATCGACAGCTGAATTTTAGTATTCAGGACTAGCGCTACATCGGGAACGAACCGGTCTTCTTCCTGTCTAAAGAGGGTGACTTGCTCGGACCCGCAGTCACTTTTTATGAGACAGGAACTGCCAGCGTGCTGCAGCAGAAATCTCTCCCTCCTTCTCCCACACCTCCAGCTGCACCAGGACTGGCTGGCCCCGAGCCAGAGGATGCCGACGCAGCAACAGCCTGTCACTGTTCCTTAGTGTCCGTGGGAGATCTAAATACACATAAATTGGATGAGTATTCAACACTCTGCATTGCAGCTCGAGAATTCAAACTTTACCTCAATCCAAGGTGATGTCGATTTAATTCATATGAGTGACATACTTGCTTTTGAGTATCTAGTGTAGAAGTTGTAATTAAAAAGGTCATTAACGAAACGATATAAATGAAGGGTATACTGAATTTATGCATCTTTTGGTATTTGTAACTCTTCGTGATTGAATATATACCTTTTGTATTCTGCTAACCCTCACTATAAGATCTGTTATGTTTACAGTATATGCACATTTTATGTATTAATAAATGTATTCTCGTGTATTAGCATCTGTGTGTGTGCGTTGCTGAGTTGTTCCACAAGGTCCATTTTCTAATAGCCATTAAAGAATCATTTTGTGATTTACTGCAACAATTAATAATTGTCCCAGTAAATGCACAAAACCCCTACAAGTGCCTTGAGAAATCTCTGGAATTAAATTAACTATATAAGAATGAAAATTGATTGATTGGCTGATTGGTGCTAGAAAACCTGGTTAAAAAAGCAAAACTGGGAAGGAGTGGTAATTCCAAACCAATGCCAAGAGCAAATAACTTAGCTCCAATAAAGAGCTGTCATTGCTTTCAATAGAGAATAGAATGTGAATAAAGCTGGATACAGAGCAAAGCCAGCTTCCAGGCAGACACTCACTCTCAGAGAAATAAATAAACAGATCTCAGTCACTTACTCAAGACAGGAGGAAGGACAGGAGGCATGCTGGACCCTGTAACTCCTCAGGAGAGGAGGTGGAATTAGGGCATCACACTCGTTCCGGCCTGTCGGAAACATTTCCATAAATGCTCGGTCCTCTGCCCTGAGGCAGTGTTATCATCTCTGTTGGGGGCTACTATTCACAATGAAAGCGAACAATTGCTTTTTAGTATTCTACAAGATCATGGTATGCTGTTGTACAAAGGCAATACATTTTTAGGCAAAAACAGGAGCATCACATTGACGGGTTTTGCCATCAGAGTTGCTTCCTAGAGCCATTTTTTTAGTGAGCTAAAATACATTTAATTATACTTTCCTCGAGAATGGACTTCATATAGTAATGTAAAATGTCCCCTGTGTGATGTAGATTGAGAATTCTGTAGCAACATGTGGGATTTTAAAGTGGTGACATACTGTATAGCATCATTAATTATATGATCATTATATGATTAAAAATTTAAGCAAGTCTGAACATTTATTAATACGGGGGTGTGGGAATGTCTGTATGAAATTAGAGTAACCATAGTTCACTTGCTTCATACTGTACAGTATACTGTATGTAGGTTTCATTGTATTTCATTATGCCAATGTTTTTCAAGGGTTTTGTTATATATTGTTATTCTTATTCAATTATTGTATATTTTATTCTTACAATCCAAGGACAAAAGAGGTTTTTCCTTGCCATTTTTCATACTAATGGCCAATGTCAAAACATAATTGTTATATTTTAAAGAATCATTGCATTTTCATGTTTCCATTGAATTATGTTGTTTGGGGTATTCACCTCTAATTTGTAAGTGCTGTACATACTGTATATTTAAAAGTCCTTAGAACACAAATTTTGCCAGGTGTAAAATTCTAAGCAAAACAGCTTTCTAGAAATCAAACTTCAATATTATATTGGTTCCCATTGTATGTTTGTTGCTCTTGTGTTATCAGTCATGTTTAAAAAAATCAGAGAAAGTGGAAAAATTAAATAAAGTAGGTCGAAGGTTTATTAAAGTTTTAATACTTCAGAAAAATAATTTATTTTCTGAAGTGTAAATGTAGAATCAAGATCAAGAAGATGTTTAAAATCACATATGAGAAAGTGGCACATCAATCCATCCCCATTCACACAAAAAAGTGCATAAGGATTTTGATTTCTAAATTTAAATGTGGGTGTTTAAAAATACAATGCTATTTACATAAATACAGTAGACAGAAAGGTAGTGACAGGGTTTGCTGAAATGACACCTTTTATCACAAGAAAAAAAATCAGCACCTACACATACAATGCCAAGTGGCACAAACATGTTTTAGTAGAATAAACACAAAAAACTATAATAGAATCCAGCTACTGTAGAAAGATAACATGACAGAAACAAATACACACGGACAAGTGCTTTTGGCATTTTGTTTCAGCACAAAGTTGGGTTTGGCAAAGTTGTAGTGTTATACCTGTGACCTTCCCACACATGAGCACAGTGACATCCAGAGGTGTTGGCAGGAGTGAGCTCGTGAAAAGAACAACATTCAGTACCACATCCCCCTAGGAGAGCAGTGTCTGCGTGTTGGGGGGACAGGATGTACATTTTTTTATCTTTTTTATCAAAGATTTGCATTTGGCTCTTGTAATCTGAGTTCTGTAATCCTGTGCTATTCAACAACAGCCTTCCCACTGGTGTACATAATATTTTTTAAGCATGTTCAGGAAGAAGAAATGATCCACAGTCTTTTAGATCACACAGTCTAAACAGCATACAGTACATGTACTTCTTCATGAGGACAACTGCTCACCGTACATGGATTTTTATACATTCAAACCACAGAAATGAGGGGGAAATTAATGTAGGGCAGAACCAGGTTTCAGTCATCTTGTGACAGACGACTGGAAATAAAAATGCCACTGGTTTGGTGGTAAACCAACTATTGTTTAAGGTTTAACAAAGCAGTTGCACATATCCTTACATTACTGCCCATCCCCAGGCTGTTGGTTGTTCACAGCTTATTCTTTAAAATACAATTAATAGGTTTATTCCATGCTGGAAAAAAAGAAAACACAACGTTTCGGCCGTGGAGCCTTCTTCGGTGAGAACCACTGAAGTAGATTAACTGTGCATTAAAAGAAACCATTTAATAAGCATATACAGTTCTCTGAGTAGACATATTAGACAACACTCACATCAATCTTGACTACACAGTATTCCTAGTGAATTCCTATTCTCTGTTCAAGAATGCAAAGATATTGGTATCCCCAAAAATGGGGATTAGAGTGAAGAAATAATAACTGTTATTTTGTGCAGTATAACAACCCTTAGCTTATGGCTTACTGGTTGTTAAGCTAATTCACTAATCTTTTATTTTTATAGTTTCTTTTTTGGAAGTGTTTGAAACAATATTCAAGGTAATGTAAATATACTGTATTGCCAACCAATTGTATACATACTGCATGTTCAGTTTACTGCTGTGCTAAGACAATGGGTACTGTTCTACCTTTTTCACATAACTTTATTCCTTATTCAAAGATTGCTAAATGAGAAGCTTTGTTTCTTCTTAAATAAACAAAGCTATATTAATATTGTAAGTTATAGAAAACATTAGTGGAAGCTTTTATTATGTTGTTGATACTCCTATAATAATAAACATTATTTTAAACATTTCATATAGTGCCTTTTACCTCAAAGCTTTTAGATAATAGATAAAACTGTAACATAATATCTACACTTTATACTGGGGAGCCATGTAGAGCCTTGAACATGAACAGAGAATATTAATAATGAACCAGAAACTTCACAGTGCGAGGACAGGAGTGGTGTGATAACTTGCATATGACCTCAGCAAGATTCTGTCTGTTGAATTCTGAATATAATGAACTATAAGTTGAATTTAGATACGCCTGCAAGTAAGGTATTTTAATAACCAGTCCTTGAAAATCCATTTCTCAACTACAGATACGGACAGCATAAGACTCGGGCTAACAAAACAAAGTCTACACATAAACAAAGTTTCTGCACAGGACATTTAAAAGTCAATCTAAGATAAAAAAATTAAACCCAAATTCTTCATTTTGGATCGAAACTCACAGTTCCATCGGTTAACAACGTTAAAGCATTGTTTCTTCTTTAACTGTTGAGATGAAAACAGGAAGTCTTACCGCAATTAAGATGTGAAACATTCTGTCATCTGCATAGAAATGGTAAATAACATTAGTAGCAGAGACTTGTAACCAACCCAACCTCATATAGTTAAGTTCCTCGTGTAAGATTCAAGAAAGTCTAAGATGTTTTGCTTGGAACTGTTCATGTGTATTTTCATGTTCATGTGTTCATTTTTATTTACTAGTAACATATTCAACAAAATGAAATATATGGTTTTGTCTTTTTTTACAATTAGAATTAATGCAACTACAAAGTAGTTCGAGACATACAAAACAAACCATAATGTTTAAAAATAGCATTTAATTAATGTGGAACCTCATTTTTATTTTATTCTTAACATTTACCTTACTCCACCATTATTTAGCATTTAGGTGTTTAACCCTAAAATTAATTAGCATTTATTGTGATATTTTATAAATAAATGTATCATTTAATGTTTTTAAGACAATTTTACAATTACATTTAAAGAGAAAATAAAGCACAATATCTTACTTTGATAATTCTTCTCTAGAAGACAGACTCACCAGAATCAGGATTTTATTTCCAAGAAAGTTCTATGTGTAATAAGCTGCAAACTCACATTCACGTGTTAAATCAATCAAATGTCCAATCCATCAAAACACTCATCCCTAGCGCTAGCACTTTATGAACAGTGTACAGTTCCTAAAATAAGCACTTTTACACATAAAGCATTTAAAGATGCAGCCATCTAGAATGCATGGCAAAACTTGCAGAAAGCACACTGTTGTACACCAGTCTCGTCAGCCATTCACTGCTCAAAACAGATCAATAGGTGGCACTTGTGATGCATTAGATGTTACTGAAAAGGTAGCTTCACTTAATTTTCTTAGTCTAATAATATTTTCTTAAAACACTACATTTTATGTGTTGTATAAACATATAAAATACATAGCCCAGCTACTGCTTTAAAATGAAAATGTACAGTACAGCAAAAAGTGCAGTATTTGTTTTTCAAAAGGGGTACAGTACGTCATGAATGGAGCCTAGATTGGATCTCGGTTTTGTGCCTGGTTTAACGGAAAATCTCAGAAAACTAGGAACTTCATAGAGCGACCATAAACTAAACAAATGGAATTGTTAATGTTGCAATTTGCCATAATATTGTTGAGTCATTGTATGCACCAATCAAAACATTTTAATATTTAAATGATTGCTTGCAAAACAGCGGTGTAAACAATGGTATCTAGATGAACACAGATTACAATTACAACACAAATACTGCAGTTGATGGACAGTATCAATATCTGAGGATCCATCAGGGAATTAACTAACATGTGTGGCACGTTGGAAAATGTAGTGTTTTCCTCCATGTATTTAGCTTACGCACCAAATTAAAAACTACATGCTTTGAAGGAGGCACTTCCTGTTCCATTTTTAATAGACCCTTTAAAAATAAATTATCACATCACTCACAAAATCCAAAAAGAGAGGAACTAGTCAAAATATATAATAAAGCTTAAAGGGGGTGAGGGGTGGGGGTGGGCTGCATGTCCGTGTGAAACACAACAATCATTTCTGAACACAATGTCCTTGTCACTAGCTGCTGTCATAAACAAATGAAATATACCACAATTCATCAGCAGATGCCAGCTCACAGAAATGTTTCACCTACTTTATTCCCAATTCTTATGTACAGTATATGAATGTAACCACAAGAATTGCTGTTTTAGCCTTAAAAAGGGAACATTAGAAAACAATTACATTTCCTTAATAGAAGAATTAACTACCATGTTATAATACTCCATACTGTAGATGACACAAACACTGAAACCGAGGAGAAAGGGCTTTCAAGAAGAAAAGGTAGTTTCTACTGAAGGAGAAGTATGAATGAAAGACTCACTGTACATCCACAGTCACTAAACAGAGTACATCTAGGATCAGTGGAATGGAATGGACTCAGAAAACTAGCAGTAGGCTCATTCACATCTGAAACAAGAGAACCTTGTGGAGAAAGATATTTCCCCTTATAGGGAAAATGCCTTGGACTATTAAAAGATGGTAAGACTGAGTGATCTTAACTTTTTAAAATGATTTTAAATGAATTGTAAACATTTTTGTCTTTATTAACCATATATCTACAATGCACGGAGAACTACCCACTCTATAAACAGTTGACAAAAAGCTACTATGGCTTTGGAGCAGTTTGAAACCATGTTGTTCCATAAAAAAAGGGAGATACTGTATGCCTGTTCCTTTTTACATGACTGGCAACAGTGGAATGCTCATTGTCTCATGAGGCAATTACAACTGGATCTGGTTGTAAATTAATTATTGTATACAGTATGTTCAGCAGGAGTCTGCCCTAATGTTTTGGCTCTTTCATTTTTCTTTCTCATTGACTTTGGATTGCAAAACAACATTAGGTAAGTCTTACTGCTAAGTAATTCTGAATGTATTCTGCTTTTCACAAAAATAGTGAAAATGACATGTTTATCCCAGGAATGCTCAATTATAGGGTGTAATACTTGATACATAGAAAATACATTACACTCCTTTTTACACATTTATTTGCACAAAGGGAGAGTGCTGATATTTTATAGTTAACGAAAATTGAACAAACTATCTTTCATGTTTATGTATTTGCATAATCAATATTAATTAATTAAAACACAATATAAATCAGAGTGACCCATTCACCATGCAAGCAAATCATGTACTCTACTGTAAGTTTTAACTTGATACGAGATGAACACATAAATTACCAATAACTACATTTTCTGACATTTCCCACACACGTTAAAGAATTCCATGAATATCCACAGATATCTATACCATATAACTATAGTATACAACATACCTACAACTACAGTGTTAGCGTTATTCTTGCAAACTGCATTCATCTAGATCAGTGGTGCCCAACCAGTCGATCGTGATTGACTTGCAAGTTGATCCATCGCAAGAATGTTTGGCAAAAACAAATGGACTATTTGACTATTTACTTTTTTCGATAGCCTAAAAATTTGAAAATTAATTAAGATCTGTGCATTTTATGTCATACATTTTACTGCCCTTGTATGTGTTTAACCCTTGTCAAATGGTTGTAAAAGACTATTCCCTGAGTGCTGGCTGACACTGAAAAAAAGGCTGCAGGAGCTCCGTAAATAGTGTTGTGTGTGATACCGAAGAACATTCTCTTCGTTATTGCCACACGTACCCCACATTCATCTCAGTGCATAGTGGAGCGAAACAGACTGGCTGTGATAAATTCACTAGCAGTTTGATAAGTTTGATTGCCTAATTGATAGTTGTAGCGTTTGAGCGAAAATGACGAAGCAAAGAGACCGAAAACTTACTGTTACCACAAGGAAATGGAGCATAATTTTTTTTTGTACTTTCGCATTAATATCTGCAATTCTAGCGTTAAAGTAAAAAAGGGAAATATAGAATAACATTTAAAAATGCATAAAAAACATATGATGTGCTTTCCTGCTAAAAGTGAGTCACGGAAAAGTGGAAAAATTAAAATTTCAACTAGCAGCAGTCAGTTTTCACAGGGCCTAATACAAGAGGGAAAGCGCAATCATCACATCGTTCCATGTGAGCCACGTCCTGGCTAAACACAAAAAGTCATTCAGGGATCGAGAAGTAATAAAAAGAAGTATTTGTTGAGGCTGCTGACTTGCTGTTTGGTGAGTTCAAAAACAAACATTATTGGCCAGGTTCAGACAGCCGTTGCCTGAAATCAAAGAGTTTCTCGAGTCGTCTAAACATGGTGAATATGCCCAATTAGAGGATGACCAGTGGTGTCTGGATTAAGCATTCCTCACAGACGTGACTGAACTGCTGAATGTCGAGCTGCAGGGACAAACTAAAAATGTAATCGACATGATCAGCAGTGTCAACACGTTCAAAAAAACTTTTACAAGTTTTCTCAAGTAAGCTTCTCAGTGCCAATGCTCACATTAAGGTAGGATACTCTTTCTAAAATGGAGAACATTACTTGTTCACTGTAGCATGAGTCACTTGCTTTTATTTGCTGTCATTTTAATGATGGGTATCATTATTGTACTGATGTGCCCACAATCTGTTTTTCCTATATCAGCTTCAAATTCACACTGGTAGATCACGCTGGACTGGCAAATGAAAAAGTAGATCTTACATTAAAAAGGGTTGGGCACCCCTGATCTAGATGATATTATTAAAATCACCTGTTTTGCAAGTGACCATCAAAATATGAAAATGTTTCTAACCATGCATACTATACTGTACGTCAATAATATGTACAGTATAACGGTAAATTGTAGCATTAGACATTTATAAAAATATTTATCTAAATATAGTGCAGACTTGTATCAGCTAAAATGCAACATACAGTAAAGTCCTTAAAATTACTATACAAAACTTTTTTTTTTATTTGCTTTTAAAAGCAATGTTTTTAAAGCCACTATACTGAATATGGGGGTACTGGGGAAGCACCCCATGTATAGTCCTTGATGCATTAAAAATCTGAAACAGAAAGCTTTTCATGCTGTAAAACTTGCTACAGTATATGGTTTTGAAGCAGTGTGCAACCATCTTTTTTGCCTTTATAATGTCACTTTGATTGGAAGTGTAATGGAAAATGAAACTAACTGTCAATACAATAACAACTATGTCAGCTAGAGACAGACAAAAAAGCTGTTTTCAAAAACCAGCTTTTTTCCCGGCGATTGTCTGTGTTGAGTTCAGATGTTGCACCTGTTCTCCCTCCCACTTACTGACTCCTCAGTATCTATGCTTGTCTGCTGTGCCCCAGATCTGGACATTTTAATGGCTTTTTTTCAACTCAGTTCATTCTACACAATACATTGTACTGCAGTTATTTGATAAATAAAAAGTGATGCACAAGACTGTGAACTGGTTGCGTGAGCTTGGCAGCCGCTAAGTCTATTTTATGGTAGCAGCTAGTGACAAGGAAAATTTTTCCTGAATTTTAGAAATTATCACAGATTTTCACACAGACATTCTAATATGCTTTTCAATCATGCTGTCCTGTAACTCATGGTCAGTATGTATACACAATTACTCACAATTCTATGTACTGCATGCAATTTCAAAATATATAACTTTATGTTTTATGTCACAATACTATATATCTCATTTGAAGTTGTGGTAGCAGTGTGGTAAGAACATCCTGACTCAACAATGTACAGTACAATAATCACTATATTTCAGTGGTTCTCAAACTATGGTACGCAAAGCACCAGATGACCCTGGAAATTTGTTGTGTGCACTCAAAAATTTGGGAATTAAAAATTGAATTATGAAAAATGTAATTGTAATTTACTTAATCAGTTTCAGAAAGCTTGAGACGGGTTTTCACATTTTCTATTTTAATAAAATTAGTTTAAATCCGCAGCCTACATACTACGTTGATACAGCGTGCGCTAATACTTGAGTGTTCATACTCCTCTTGAGCTTTCAAAGACACAGCTTAGTGCCACATTCGCCAACAGAACAAGTGATAAAAAATTAATACCTCGCAAAAATCAAGTATTATGTCATGGCTGAAAGAAATAGAAGCCAAGAGTACTGATGCCAGCTCCGATAGATCATGCATACCCGTTGAGAACGAGGAGGATTATACATCGGCCACAAAGGTTACCATATTTGGACATGAAAAAAAAGGAAACCCTGAGGTTTCTTACTGCCTTGTCTGGGAAGGGGGCTGGGATGGAGTCTTTTCAAAATATCCCACGTTTTATGTTCATTGGTAATGATAAGATCACCATTAGCCATATACAATTTCTTGCATTTCTTGCATTCTTTTCACATACCCCAGCTTGCTCTCCATGAGACACACAGCCACACAGATGGGGAGAGAGAAGCTTGGGGTCAGAGCACAGGATCAGCCATTTACAGTATATGGCGCCCCTGGAGCAGCTGGGGTTAAGGGCCTTGCTCAGGGGCCCAACGGAGTAGGATTACTCTGCCAGCTGCGGGATTTGAACCAGCAACCTCCCAGCCACAGGTGCAGATCTTTAGCCACAGTGTCACTGCTCCGCCCCCAAAGTAAAGTAGCTGTGATGATGTTTAACTGTGTGAAATGCATAAGTCCCCTCTGCTGCAATAACAGTATCCTCTGCTTTTCTGCCAGATTTTACAAAATAATCTGTTAATTTGGTTGAGGACCTCTCTCCTCAAATTGCCTTTTTGTGTTTGAGTCTACATGAGCAAGTCAAGTACTGTACACCTTTATTTGCCACAGAGACAAAAGTACCAGGCTTACGCACCAAACATTCAGCTTCCTAGTCTTCTCTGACACTTTGAAAACAGACATTTATTTTTCAGTTCTGCAGTGAATTTACACTTTTGCTTTGGCAATGTTTGAGGGTAGGAAAACGAGAAACAAAATAGGGAGCCTTTCGATGAAATGTTTCTGCACTGCACAGACTGAGCAAAGACACTGATATTGACGCCCGATTTCGTTCTCTCATGACATAATCATACACGTACAGGATGAAAACTGAACGACAACGTAGGTCGCAAAGCGAACTAGAGAAGTTAAGAAATTCTCTCTCTTTCTATCTTTATAACTCTTATTAATTATTCTTCATGGTGAAAATAATGGGGTTGAAATCCCGGGCATTTCTGGATATTTGAAAATTCCCCCTGGATGGAGATATAAGGATTGAAATGGAGAACATGGCCGGGAAAATCCGGATGTATGGTAAACCTATCGGCCATTGACACTAGCTCTTCTGCTGAACCTGACACTGACAGCACTGCTTGTGTTAGCAAGTGTCGAAAAATGGCTGCGGTGGTACGATCCAAATTAACTAAGTGCTCAGTACTATTTTTATTATATATGTGTGTGAGTGTGTGTGCCCACGCACTCATGTTGGTCATTGAGATTTTCTGTGGTTCCTATGAGAAGATGACTTGTAGGTGGTACTTGGATGCTTTTGTTTGATCTTTGGTGGTACTTTGGGCAAAAAGTTTGAGAACCACTGCTATATTTAATTAAACTGTTTGTTGCTAGTATGCAAACATTATGACTAGCGCAGGGAAGTACACATGGGTTAATAATACTGTACCAATTGCCTGACAACCACACTCAGCTGTGGTACTTTAAGGATTAAATGAGCCACCTTATAGTTTTACAGAGAAATGCAGTCCTGCATCAGATTATACCAAAATATTAACAAACAATGATGCTAAGCAGTCCGAGACACCTGAGTGTCTATTGCAATCTAACTCCAGATACCTCGCACATTCTAAATGGCCCCATTTGTATAAAATTTTAAAAATATTTTCCAAAAGTGAGACTAGATACAGAGGATTACTGATCTTGTTAGTGTTAATGTGTTAATTGGATTTTATAAATTTGCAGTAGACAATTAGTGTGGCTTTGTTCTGTAGTTTCCTTTTAGCAGCATATATAAGATGCAGTTGGACAATGCAATTGGTGTGTCATAAGATTTTGGGATTGACCAAGGCTGTCCCAAACCTCGCACCGAGTCCTTCCTTGAAGTCCACATTTCTGTGACGTAATTCAAGTGTGGACTTAAAGTGTACAAGGATTCTAGGGGGCATCGGTATAAATAGGGTAATGGGACACCCTCGCTTGACGTCACTCATTTCTTATTCGGCTCATGGTCACAATGATTTCTGTTGTTGAAGCTTATTACCCGGTTGCTCAGTCCATGTCAGCAGATATTTTTTTTTAATTCACTCTCCATTCACATTTTGATTAATTTGAATTTCATCTCATCTGTCCCTGCACCAAAGTAGTGACACACCATGTTCATTCCTGTTGAGCAGCAGCAAAAAACTAAGGAAAACTTGGCAGTACCACTCTGTTTATTCAAAGCTTTAAACTACTAAATACATTTCATATTGTTTGTCCTAGTACAAAAATGTTATGTTCCTCGTACTGTACATGTTCATTCACATTCATTCAAAGTAAACTAATTAAGGTAAATGTGGCAATACCTCACAGCTTTGTACTATTAAATATTCCATCAAACAGTCGAAATGGGGTGACTAAATAAAACTTTGTCAAAATCCTGTACCTAGAATACATACAGTATGAATCTGAAGCAGCCTAATGAATTTATTTTACAAAAAATATTATTAGTTCTAAAACTGTTCTAAAAGAGAGATTTATTTTCCATACTTAAACATCATTAAAAACTTTACAAGTCAATGAGAATATATTCAGAAATTTAGAAGCAGAATCAAGAACCTTTTTTTCTTTGCAGTTAATCATTGCATCATTTTGTTGTAGTGATGAGTTTACTCTTCATCTTTAATATGTGTTAGATATGTCAGCAATGTATGGTTTTGTGTAATTGCTTTTTTTACTCCCGGTTTTAGATCTAGGTAAAATACGATGTCACTTGAATCTTTCATTCTTCTTGCATCTGGTGGCTTGTGTTTGTTCTGGATGCATCACTGTCATCCACAAAGCAGAATGGTTCCTTGCACATCATTTGAACATGTGCCTCAAGCAAGTAGGCTGCAAAAGGCATTACCACAAGAAAAAAGAACATCATGATAAGATAAAAGTATTCATGAATTTGAGACAGTGCAACATTAGTAAAATAATTAGTTTTTCCCTTTTCTGTGCTAGCGTAAGGGCCTAGACCCCACTAGACTGAATGCATTTTACTTTGTCTGTTGACATAATTAAATCTTTAAATATCAAAAAACCTTCCACAACATACTTCCAAGAAAGTTAACAGCACATGTATTTCTGAAGAATATTTATTGTTGAAAGAGTCAGAACAAGTACATTCTGATAGACTGCTAGCAGGCAAAATTATTCAACTATGATGGTCTATTACAAACATTAAAAAAATTGGGCTTTACCAATGTACAATAGATATAATTATCTCAGTCAGAGCTGTATGACAGTCATGCTGTCATACATTAAGATAATGCCATAATCTTGCAATCTTTAAAGTATAACTTATAATTACTTTTCTTTTTAGGTACATTAATTTAATCTATACAGACACTGTTAATGCAAAATATCCAAATGTAGAGAAACATCTCTGCCTTCTACAATAAATTCACCCAATTACATTTATATATCATGTGCAAATGGAAAACCTATAATTTCAGAATGCAATAAAAGGTTGGCACTACTGAATATAAAATAACTATTTTAAACAGCATCAGTGAAATAAAATTGATCAAGAGCCCTCTTTCATTTGTAACGGAGAAAGGATTAAACTAGATCAGGTCACTAGTGAAGATTACATCAATATTCATCCTAAAATAATCTGATCAACTTTTTGTAAAAGCAGTTAGGGTCAACAACATTGGAATTAGCACCAAAAGGAAAACTGAAGCTGAGAAGTTACAAAATATTCATTATTCATATTCACCTGTAGCCTGCTACTTTAATCACTGGACCACTTAACCTAGCTATGTTTGTTTGTTTGTGTGTGTATTGGAACATGTAGTTTGTGTGGTTGGTCTCTCTCATGTTAGGCACATTTCTATATAAATTATTACCTGAGGCCACAAAATATTAAGCAGAGTTTGAAACATGTTCCATTAAGGAAGTATTCAGCCTTAAAATACGTCAGGCAAAAAAAGAAAATGAGCAAGCACAGTTTCAATTATCCAGGCTCCTGAATTCAGGAAAATGGAGAAATCA
Organism: Lepisosteus platostomus; assembly: GCF_059453375.1. Classification (NCBI taxonomy): domain Eukaryota; kingdom Metazoa; phylum Chordata; class Actinopteri; order Semionotiformes; family Lepisosteidae; genus Lepisosteus; species Lepisosteus platostomus. The sequence continues at coordinate 38,594,887 of NC_142616.1, forward strand.
AAGGTGAAATTGGACAGACAATAGTTGGATTAAGCGGAGAGTAAGAAGTGATGTATTTTATCATATAACAAATAGCAGTAAGATTAAATGGGATTCATTCAATTTTAACTTATGTTGCTGAAGGTGTAAAAGAAAAAAACTGGAACAAATGATCTGTTCAGCACAACTAAGATTATTAAGATGAATGTGACTTTTAACCAAGACCACAGAGACATGAACATGCAAGAGACCAGTTGAAAGTAATACATTCTGAACCATTTGTACAGGGAAGTGACTATATAGTATATTGATAAAATCAAGCAACATACTGGGTGATGAAGAAAGACGTTGCAGGATTCAGGATTTAATCAAGAAAGAAGTATGAGAATGCAGTGCGACAGAGAACATGGCATTGGCCTGAACAACGTCTCAAAATGTATGTGGAGTTTGTGCAAGTGAGGCTTCTCATGAATTAAATGAACTGTAAAAAAGTTGCCAGCAGCTGCAATATTTATACTTGCACCAATTAGTTAAGAACTTCAGAAAGCACAATTTAAAGTTGCAACCTACAGTTATTTAATAACCAATATGAGAAAAACAGTGAGACCAAACCAATTAGACAAAAACAACAACAGCTGCAGAAACAAAGTGTGAAAAGTAGGATTAAAAAAGTGAATTTTATGCCCTCACTACCCTCTTCCAATTATGCAAAGAGTAAAAAAAGGATTGGATGATCTCAAAAATAACCTGCAGCCTCTCACCCATTCTTTGCCTGCAGTGGTGAAATTACCCGATACTTTCACGCCTCTGGCTCTTTTCTGGAGACTGTGGCAGCAGTTGCTGTCATCCAGTCTGTTTTTTTTTTTACCAATTGTGCTTAATACCTCATTAAAACATACACACAGTCATTTTTCCCTAGGACAGGTTTGAGTTACAAGCTGTGAAAGTATTTTTTTAACATTCCTGGTTTTCACCAACATACTTGGGGCAATAAACACTATTTGCTTGTCTTTTTTATCCTGGGCATGTAAGCAATGACTGCAGATGTGCAATAAATAAAATTACAATAAGGTAGATGATGTTGGTGTGGTCCAAGGGACATGGCCAAATTTGTTCGCTAATCAAACTGCTTGTGGGAAGAAGCTATTGAAGAATCTAGTGGTAAGTGTCCGTATGCTCTTGTATCTCTTGCCTGAGGGCAGGGGGTGAAGAGCTCATGCCTGGGGTGGTGACTGTTCTCTGTGATGGCAAGAATTCTACCACAGCAGTGGTCCTCGTAGAGCTGTTTAAACTCATGCAAGGCCACAGCCAATGATCTACTGGGCCACGTTCACCATTCTCTGCAGTGCATTTCTCTCTCGAGGAGAGGGTGCTGCCGTACCATACCATTGGTGAGGATGCTTTCGATGGTGCAGCGGTAGAAGTTCACTAACACAGGTACTGGCATCCCCCATCGTTTGAGGCACCTCAGGAAACAGAGGCGCTGCTGAGCCTTCTTCAAGTTAATCCCCATGTTCATAGTCCAGGTTAGGTCATTAGAAATGTGAATTCCCAAAAACCTAAAGCTGGTGACTGTTTCCACTTCCGTTCCATCAATACTGAGTGGGCTGTTGTGTGCGGCCTGTGTCTCCGAAAGTCCACTATTAGTTCTTTTGTTTAACTCATGTTCAAGTCCAGGTTATTCCTATGACACCACTTCAGCTGTACGACTTCCCTATCCCTGTAAGTGGACTCGTCATCACCACTGATCAGGCCTATTACAGTGATGTCATCTGGAAATGTAATGATGCAGTTGTTGCTGTGTCTTGCTGTGCAGTCGTGATTAACTCACAAAATGAGATTTAAAATTGTGTAGTGTGGCTCTTTTCATTAAAAATGTATTTTTAGTATACTGCATAAAAATTGTACTTTGATAACTTTTGGTACTTTTGTGTGTTTTCAGTGTGACTAGTCTTAAAAAAGCTTAAAAAGATCAGGGACACATGAACATGGATTCAATGTTTCAATATCCCCCAAAATGCTTAATATTTTCATAATAGGAATACAAATCAGTTGCTTTAAATATATATAAAATAATATAATCATAAATTTTAGTTTTTATTTTACAAAATGTACATTCATTATTTGAGAAAAGAATAAGAAACTTAGTATGGCCATACGGTACAACTAGTTGTGGACGATGTATGACCATATTAGATTTTAACATAGCGTAGAAAAGCAAAAAACCTTTGTTTTAATATAATTAAATATTAAATATAAATATAATTTAATATCAAATTTTATATAACTATAATTTTAATATAATTAGTTTTGAGCCATGCTAAACAAGACATAAGGAAAATATCAAATGCACAATGTCATCAGCATTGACAAAAATCTATATTTAAAGTAAATGATTCAAGTAGAGGAATACGACAATGAGAATATTTCTAAAGGAAAAGGAAAATTATACTAAATGGGCAATACACAATCTTGATCAATCAATATACAAATGGAAGAATGACTACTATACTGACATTTCGTCAGCTGATGTGCAGAGCTATGGTTAATAACAATTCAAAGACAGTCATCTTAATTGGAAATAAATTGGTACTGTATTCTGCAAAGCACCAAACCCCTGAGTGTATAGAGATAACATATTCATGTTTGCTGAAGGCAGCACATCGTAGTTTTTGTTTATTTGCCTTTGAGTTTACCGCCAATGGTTATTTCTTTTTTCTTTCAAATGTTAAATATTTCAGAATAAACACAAAGCATAATCTTAATTCCTGATGAAATTAATAACATAAATCAAACAACTCCTGCCTTTGATAGTTTTCCATCTCTCGCAAAATCCCCCTTGAGAGAGGAAGTCATTGTTAGACAGAGAGTAACACAAGGCTGTGTAAATGGGATGAAAGTCTATTTGAATGGCAAAATATGAATGAGTTCAATGTGATCATTTAAAAATCCCCAAACCACAATCATTTTTATGGGGCACAGAAATTCCTTTTAAAGCCTTCAGTCTGAAGACTGCTTTCAACACAGTAACAAAGAGTGCTTTCTGCACCTCCTGATAAAAGCCATGTTGTTTGGTCTATGAAGAAAAAGCAAGTGATCCACTCAGGACAGTGTTGGCTGTTCTGGAGGACATGCCCCAGTCAATAAATATTCCTGTGGGACAATAGATAAATTTGGTGTTTGAGGACGAACATGACCCTAACCCTGCACCTACAGTAACTGAACTGGAGAAAAATTATGTGTTCAGTGTTCGACAACAAACAGAAAAAAAACCTAGGTTATTTGTTTATTTGTCTTTCAAATAAGAGAGGTGACATCATGGACACTGCTTCCTGCCAGCATAGAATGGTTGAGTTTGTTAAGTCAGCTATAGTTCAACTACTCAGAATTTCACACAGTATTGATTTACTCCCCCTTTCTGGGAACAGCTTTGAAAAATCATGGAGTTCACTTGTAAAGAAACAGCAGCAAGCCACAAGGATTTTTACTTATAAAGTTACACTCCCCCTACCCAAACAATGCAATAAAATTCCCCAAGGGGAAGACAACAGTAGGGAGTTTAATTATTCCTAACCCATGCTCTCACTATTTGAAAGGTTGTATCCAAACAGTAAAAAATGAGGGACAATGACATATGTGCTAATATTAAAAGCACATTACCTTGCATATATTTTGGAATGAACTGTGCCATTTCAGATGAAAGAAGTGGGAAACCATGCATAACTGTATGCTCATTAATATATTATGCATATCAAAATAAAAATATTTACAGTACTTTACCTCAGCGTACATCATTTTCAAATCAGAATCTGACATCCAGATGATGGCAATTCTTTCTCTAGCAAGGTTTCACATTAAATTGGTTGGAACTACAGAGCGTTAATTCGGAGCATAGAGTCCAGGTATTCTTATTTCAGAGTGTGGCCTACGTCATAAGTCAGCTGTGACAGGGATTTCTCATTACACAGAACTAGCTGTGCACCACCAGGATTGCATTGACTTCAGTCACCTGGGGTTTCCCGTTTGCCATGTGAGATCAAGGCCTTTGACATTCGGAGTGCCAGTGAGCTTACAATATAAGCGGATGGATGATATTGTATTAAACCAACACTAAATTCTTGAAATCAAATGCCACAAAGGCTCATGATATTCATAGTCATGTTAACATACAGTATAACATGTGTAATCATGTTATGTTCTCTGTTATGATTCAGCTCCCCTGAATCATGAAAAGGTATTTCACGTAGTATAGATTTTTGTTCTCCTATCTTACATTTCTTCTGTTGAATGAATCCTAGTTTCTTTAACTTTGTTAATTTACTGTAATATACATTCCCAAAGGTTTTGTATTGTGATTAGCATTGATCTGACTTCAGAATTCATTTTACTACACCAATCTGGCTTGGTTAGTACTGAGATGGGATATCTCAAGACAAAATCAGGCTGCCGTTGTAAATAGTGTTGATAATAGTCTTCCCATTGGATCAGAATTTCCAATCCAGCACTAATGACCAGACACAGTGCTGGAGGGGGTGGTTTCCTTCAGATTGAGATGTGACATACAGTAATGACTGTGACATATACTTGTAAGAGAAAAGGTGTTAACTCTATATCCTGGCTAAATTCCAATTTAGGCCTACAAATATGTCTTACCTAAAGTCTCCCCTTAATTTAAACGGTGAAGTAATTTCCCTGTTCCAGTGGGGATTTTAGCACATAACGGCTGGCATTTCTCACAAAGGTTGAGCTACACTTCAGTGGTGGATGAAGCAGGTTCCCTTCTATATACAGGTACACGTATAAATCACTGGGGGATCCTTTAGGACGAAAAGCATTTTATTAAATCAAATAATTAATTCAAGAAATGACTGGATGATATTCTACAGCCTAAAAGCTACAAGCAAACAAACAGATTCAAACAACATTCTTTCATTCTTATAGTATGTTCTTAAAAAATAAATGATTGAATGTCAAATGATGACAAAATAAAATGATTTTTATTTAAAACTGAGAAAAACAATTGGTTATGAATCACAGGGACATTTTTTTTAATTTGAAAAGTCTGTGAGTATTGCAGAATGGTATTTAATAATTATAATTTATGACTGTCATAAAAATTGACAAATTAAAAAATGAAAACTAATATTACAACCTTTCTCTGCGTGGAATGTAGTTTATGTTCTGGAAATGGCTTTCTCAACAGTTAGCTTTAAATAAAGAATCTGACATTGGCAAGGCAAGAAAAAACAAACTAGCAATAGGCAGTCCTGTGAGGCCCCTATCATTTAAAGTTCTCTCACACACCCCTTGTTTGCAAGGTCAATATATTACAATATGATCCCATGACATATTGATTTCAACTAAATCTACAAGAAACAACAAATACTCTCAAAATTTCCACCTCAATATTTATTATTATTTATTATTGTACATGAAATTTCATCTTAGTCTCTATAATCTAGATTATTGAAAGAAGGTTTTTTGAACACTACAGCATTGTTGGAAAAATAAAATATTTGGACCTAGTGTTTTAGTAGGCATTGCTCATGATTTAAATGATTAAAAAACAAATTAATATATGCAAAATGTAAAGCAAGAGATGCATGAAAAAACATTTTCTCCACATACTATAATATTACTTTATTGAATAGTGCTATCATCTTAATGAGCCATTTTATCAAATACAAATGCAGCCATTCAAAGTGAGTGGTACAAACACATACCGCAGGCATTTCCCTACGTCATAATGCATCATACCGCAGTACGTGATTGGCTGGCCAAAATGACCGACAGATTTAATCATTTAATGTCTGTTACGTCCCAGTGTGTGTTCTGTGTGTGTTTTTTCTGTTATGTCCACACTGCTGACCCTTGATTGTTCTCCCTTCCCCATTGGCCCACCATTACACCACACTTTCCATATGATGTCATCATCAATTAGCTCTCAGCCAATCAAAACACATTTTATTCACTATATATACATATTATATATAAATTATATATATATAAACATATTATGTAAACTGTATATGGCTGGTCTCGGTACTTTAAAGAAAAAATACACACCAGTTTTCCATTTCTCCCTAAACATTTTAAGCATCAAAGTCTTACATGTGGTTATTTCAGAAACGTTTTTACGTGCTCCTTGCTCCCTCTGACCATGTTATTGTACTGGACGTTTATACAGTATACAGGACTCTGTGAGAAAAGTGGTAGTTTTAAGCTTTTCTGCGAATATGCTCGATACCGGAGTAAACAAGCATACTTTTAGAATTTGATTAATAGGGAATATAATATGGAATTGTGTATCTAAAGAAATTAATAATGATATAATTATATTCATGTAATTCAAGTTTATATATTGAACTTATATACAAGTTTATATTATTGTTATATTCAAGTTTTAACATGGTATCACCCGCCTGTTTTGATTGGCTGCATCTGTAGATATCTTATATTAGGCATAATGTTAATAATCCTAATGAATGAATGCAATGTCATGGGAACACTTAAAAAATACAAACTCACTAAATTGTCTAATGTACCGTGAAGCCACAGCCATCACTGGGGGTGTGGAACAGGCATGTCCACCATTTCTGACACGCTCCTTGATCAGGGAACTTATTCGCTCATTGCTTTTTTCCATGCATTCTCCTACAAGAGTTGTGATGAACAAGGCCCCCTCATCAGGGTAACCAGGACACGTGGCATACACATGCTGAGGATTTTAAGCCCTCAGCTCATGGACTCTTGGGCCACAGAGTCTCCACATTGCTGGGTCCTTTGTTCAGATTAGACATCCCCGGGCTCGAAAAGCTTCACCTCTAACTCTCTTGCCCTCTGGCTAGTAGCAGTTGAAGGCCGTTAACGCAGTTGATCCTGTTTGGCTGGACCCACTCTACCATCTTCTGTACCCTACCAGCAGGCTGACATGGCAATGACTCAGGTTGCTACTCTTCAAGAACTTCCCTGCATCTGAATGACATTGACTTTCGTTAGAAGCCTCCCTGATCCTAGCCACCACACAAGGAGCCTCCTGCTCTCACTCTACTTTGGAGCCACCATCTCCCAGATGTCACACACATGGAGATTCCACCTCCATCTCCATCATGATGACGGCTACAAATTCTCTCACAACCAGTCAGCCCTTGGATTACCAGCTCCAGCCACTGACGTCACCTCTTGACTCCACCAGGCTAGTCTCTCAAGCATTGAGACTTCTCACATTCATTACACCAAGTCTCCAACACTCTCATGAGACTCAATGTAGATTTAAAACCCTCACAACCTCTCTCATGTCCCAGGTTGTGTAACTTGCAGATTCTTCCATGCCCAGTCACTACTGCCTTTAGTCCAATATGTGGAATCAGTGGCGCCCTCACTCTGTCGCCACCACATACCCATTACTAGAGATCAGTGATCAAACAGACCCTTCTCTCTCCCTCATATTGCCAGCGGAAGGGACCCTCCACCACACCTCAATCTTTGATATACACGCTAACACTACTCTCACTCACAGGTTACTGGACATCCCTGTTCTCATCCATCCGAATAGATCAATATCATATACTGTAGTTCCCTCTTTTGTTTGTTCTGAAACTAATCTAGAACAGACCGTCTGGTTTGCGCTCTACTCATGGAACTACTCTACCTGCTCTTAAAGCTCTCCCACAGCTGAGTCTAATTACCACAAACTCCACTCAGCTGTGGGTGCTTAGCAATGCAATCCTTTAAAAGAACACTCCACCCCTCAGGTACACCACACCCTGAATGGCATTACAGTACATTTTTGTATCGTTAGAAAGCTGACCCATTTTTCTACAATATACATAAAGTAGCAATATTGCATAATGTTGCACTGTTGCTTGCAGCACTGGGGCCCTAGGTTCAATTCCTGGGTGCTATGCTATCTTCATGGAGTTTGCATGTTCTCCTTGTGTTTGCATAGGTTTCCTCCAGGTGCACCAGTTCCTACAGTCCTACAGTCCAAAAACATACTAATAGGCTACTAATAGGCTAAAAAAATTGGCCATTATGTCAGTGTGTGTCTATCTGTGTGTGCTCTGCGATGGACTGGTATCCTGTCCAGGATGTATGCTGTCTTACACCCATTGTTTGCTGGGATATACCCTGAATCCCCCCAACCCTGTAATGGATAAAGCAGTTAGAAAATGGATGGGGGATATAGTCCCATTGTCTTTACAATGATCACTGGGCCACAAAAAAAAATTGTCAATGAAATTACTGCGTTTGAGGTTTGGATTGGTGCACAGGAAAGGTGCCTAATGAATTCATATTTTCTTACAGACCCAATCAGTCCTGCAACACTCAACAATATATGCTGCACTCTTCTATCATGAAGAAAAGGAGATGTAGTGTAAAAGAACCATTAAATTCAGAAATGGCCTTACAATGTTAATGGTGTTTCATGTGTGGTTACAAAAGATAGCATCTTATTCAAGCTCCCTTTCTAACACCCCGCTTACTTTTACCATTTCTCTCTGTTGCTGCTTTTTAATTAAATTTAGTGCAGAACCCTAAGCACTGCAGGTGTTCTGCTTTATCAGCAGTCTGCTGAGGTGAATCTAAGTCCTTTACTGTGATCTCTGATAGTACTAATGTTAATGTTAGGAATGAGTAATAATTCCTCTGCTCCCACAGAACTGAGAGCGATGTCACTTTGCATTTAGCACTTCTAGCTAAGCATGAAATTTGAAGTATTATGGCATCTTCTCTGTTATGATTCAGCTCCCCTGAATCATGAAAGTGCTTATGTATTTCACAAAGTATAGGTTTTTGTTCTCATCAAGAAAGATAAGAAAAACAGCCGTGTTTACCTAACTGGTGCCAAAGGACTTTTTAAACCAAGCACTGTAGTCTTCTTGTTTTCAGTCTATCCAGACGCACCTGAATGTAAAGTGAATTCATGAACATCTCTTTCATGAATTAACTTTATAATTTACTTAACTTTCTTTGTTTTTATTTTCAGCTATCAAGACACTGGTGATCTTAACTAAATATCTCATATCTATCTAAAATCTACAATCTGTCTTTATATTACAGTATACTGTATATACAATTATATATTATTTTAGATATCCCATATACACTCAAATTCAAATGTGTTAAATTTTTGTATTTTTCCTCTCATACTCTTACTTTGTGCCTTTATGAACATTATTACATTCTCTTTAGCGGTTCAGTGCTTTTCTGTTCATTGTGAGATGCAATTACAAATGAAGTGTTCTTTTATGTTCTTCTGAGCAGGACTGAATGCTGATTTATTCAATTCATGCTGTTGTGACTGCATTTCTTACACATATTACGTACACATGCTACTACCTCTTGGGTAGTAGTAATATGTGTACAAGAATCTGTTTATTTAATTTAATAAGATATGCACCTATGTGATGTACTTTGCAAATTATTTCAATGACATCTTGTCTATTTGTCATTGAAATGTATAACACATCATTTAAATATTAGTTTTGCATAATTATTAATAAGAGGTTGATGTGCGAAAGAAATCAAAATTAATGAGTCTGCTGACTTATTTTAAAATTCAGCATTATTAAATCAAGTGTTGTAGGTGTGCTTCAGAAAAAAATGGTACTAAGTACTAATTACAAGATTACTCTAAAATCTACCTCTTCCCTCATCCCTAATTAATTATGTATGCACATTCAGCGCTTGGTCTTATTTGTGATTACAAAATTATTGAACTGTATTAGGCTACTCGCTGAGCACTTAAACTCAAGTTAAAAAAAATTAAACCAGTGAATGCCATGAAGCAACAATCGCTCTTCATTTTCTCACCTTCTGAAATTAATGCTATAAAACAACATGAAAGCCATATTGACTGGAAAAAAAACAAAACCGTTGTACTGGTGTTAGGTATAAATAACCCTGGGCAATCATTGATGAACTGTAGCTCTTGTTATAAGCAGAAGGGTCTATAAATCAAGACCGCCAAATTATTAGCTCCACATATGAAGCACTGTGTATGTCAGCACTGTAGGGTCATCTAATCACTCTATCACAATTTTAAACTTTGAAAGCCTTCCTTTCTGCGCTTTCCTTTTTTGTTACGACAATCCTGTATGCTATCAATAGTAGTGAGGAAAAGACTGAAAAATACATGTTTAGTCATTCACATCTAAATGCAGTTCATCCACTTTCTTGGTAGTACTGACCTCTCAGAAAGGCATGCTACAATAGCTGAACACTTTAGGTAACAATGTTCAAAAAGATACATTGATACAAAGATAAAAGATAATCCAACATAATTGTACAAGGAAACACAAACATGTTGTACTATGCGTTGTTGAATTTCCTGTTTAAAGAAAATCCCTGGTACTGTATGTCTGGGTAATCAAGAACAGCAGCTGTCATCCTACAGTATATTTAACTCTTTAATGTTTAGTCCCATGTGAATTACTGAAAGCATTTCTGCTGGTGTTTTAGAGAATGACTGTTGATAGCCATGATAAAACACACTTCTTTCCAAAAAAATACTAAAATAGTCTAGCTGCAGGGATATGAAAAGACAATTCTAATCATTATAGAGTGTTTCAATCATGACATACCTGGAGCAAAAACTAGCTATGGCTTAAAGATTGCAGTTTCTGCATTATTTGTAGATTAGAATCCAATATGACTGCAAAGAATTTAAGGATATTTCATTCCCATGCTGGACACCTGTCTAAAAAATTAATTTTCTTACTGTTGTGGTGCAGGTTTACTAATAATGTTGTCTTCTTGCAAATAGTGCTAATGAGATGGATGTAGGACATTTCAAATGCCCTTGAAGGCACCATAAACATATGGAAGCAATGCTTTCAATGTAATGCTTTCAGTGAATCATATGCATCAAAGCTTCTCATACTCATTGAAACTCTGAATTACTTGCCTCTCTACAAACAGATGGCCTTGCTTTTGAATCCATTTCTGGTTCCTACTTTGTCTTATGTCTAGATGGATCCCATTTTCCATTACTACATGTCTAGGCATACCATAGTGATTTTTTATAAATGACAGGCACTATCTAGAATACAGATTTGGATTATTGTATTGCATCTGAACGTTTATACTGATCACAGCCAATGATAGGAATTATGAGGTGTTTGAACAGTGCAGGAGTCACTAATGATACAGCAGGCATCTGTAAATGAGGGTGATCATGGTCATGGGATAGCAGTATGTTACCAAGCCATCCTTTCAGTTGGAAATAGGGCTAAGATAAGGATTAAAACTCTAATATTGAGACAAAACCACCAGTCAGAAATGAAGGCCTGGTCTAGAAGATTCACATATTAATCATATTAAGTTTTTTTCTCTATCTCCAGAAATAAAGAAGCCGCACATGGAGTGGATGCTATCTTTTACATGTCGACTTCAAGAGCTTTAGGTCTTATCATTGTTGAACAGAACCATACTACATAGTAGAGAGATGAAATTGTAAATTTAGCAAAAAGGATTGTGTTTTGTAATTAGGGGAATATTTATTTCCTTTTACAGTAACTTCAAGGCAAAGGAAGAAGGTGCTCTTTCATTCAGTATCATTTTGCATTCATCAGGGATTGGGCAAAAGCTTCCATCCTGTTCAGCTTTGATTTTGAGACATTTTTTTTTATGTACTGTAAGCCAAGGAGCTAAAGAATTATTTCTGAAAAGTATGTACTTTGCATGCAACATACCTTAAAGTGCATACTGTATATAGAGCCAGTGTTTCTCAACCTGTGGTCTGTGGACCACCGGCGGTCCATGGGTTTCTTATAGGTGGTCCACAGCAGATACAAATATTAGTGATATAATAAACAAGTAATACTGTATGTGCATTTGGTCTATGATACTGGAAAAAAAAAATCTTCACTTCACTTTTAATAAATTTATAATAAACTGACAATATAATTATTGCCTGTGTATGACTTTCTCTGCCATTGTGACTTGACGGTGCATCTTTCAGGAAGTGGCATCTAAATGATGTGTTGTTTACTAAATAGTGTCTGTAGTTACGATACTCATTACTCCCACCTCAGTCTGTCTCAATCCTTAGTCAGCATTGTATCTAATTACACAACGCAACAGAATGTCTAGGGGAGTAATTTTTAAGTTCTCATGTTAAGCACAGTGTGTAAGAATCAGTTGAATTTAGTGATTTAATTTAGTTCTGCCTACAGCTGAGCCAATGCTTTTTGGCTACTGCGTGGTCAATGGTCAGAAAAGGAATACTTAAGCTGGTCTGTGGGTGACAAAATGTCACCCACTGTATTAAGTACTGTAGATCTCACTGTGCTATTTAGTAGTAATTGGTATATTGCCAAACTAAATAAAAAGAATTATACCTCACCTTTATTTCATCATCAATCAAGTTCATTATTGGGATTAAATTTCAACCTTCACATTTTGAATACTCACACTGCCAGAATGCACTTACATTTTTCTTCTATCTTCATTTTCAGAGAAAACGTCAATCTAAAAAGATTCTGCAAAACTTCAAGTTTTATAGCTACAGTGAATTAAAGAATAGAGGAGGTCATTGTGAAGGTCCTAGAAGAACAGATAATCACTGACAGTTAAGTCATCAAATGTGTCCAAGGATTATCTTGTGTGATTTAAATAGCAATAACAATATTGTAATATACAGTATACCTACGTAATCAAGCAATCATCCTTGGCAAATCTTGCAGGGGTTGAGGGGTAGGAGATGAGAGTGTTTCAGGATGGTTGCAAGTCTATATCATTTCAAATTGGTCTGATGCAAGTGTCCACCGTGTGGTAAATGCTCATTTGCAAGGTCATCTTTGCACTACTAAGAGTTGGCGACATGCTGTAGCTACGTAGCTCAACAGCTTCACCAAAGATGCATCAAACTCCTTTTATATGTGATCCACTGCTCCAAAGAAATCTGCAGCAGGATCACCATCACATAGACCATTTTTGACATTCCAAACTTCCTGACCCGTCCCTCTCGGCCAGAACACTCATCTGGCTCATTAGAAAGGAAAATGAATGGAGTTTCCTTCCATCCATCCATCCATTTTCACTCCGCTTTTCCTGGTGAGGGTTGCGGTTGCAGCAAACCGAGTAGATCAGCCCAGACTTCCCCGTCCCCAGCAACAGATTACAGCTCCACCTGAGGGATCCCCAGGTGCTCCCAAGCCAGCCGAGAGATATAATCCCTTCAGCGTGTCTCCGCCCGGTGGGAAGTGCCCAGAACAGCGCCGGCGGAAGCCCAAACCACCTCAACTGGCTCTTCTTGATCTGGAGGAGCAGCGTCTCTACTCTGAGGCTCTCCTGGATTGCCGAGCTCCTCACTCTGTCGTGGAGAGTCAGCCCAGTGGCCCTGGAGAGAAACCTCATTTCTGCCGCTTGTATCCGCAATTTCATTCTTTCAGTCATTACCCACAGCTCATGAACACAGGTGAGTTTCCTGATTTAGGCTAAATAACCTGCCATCATCTAGCCATACCTAATTCATCAGTTGAAGAAATACTTTTGTTCTTTATTTATATTTACCGGTGTGAGTGGTACAACCTAAATGATGCTAAATAAAGAGCTTGTGATAGCCAAGTATAACTGAATTGATGAATTGCTGAACTGGAAGAAGCACTTAGCATATGGATGTATGGAAACAATCTAAACAATTTTTGGTATTAATATGGAGAGGGAATTGAATCAGTTGATTTAGTGCAATTAATCATAAACTTACTATACAGTATATTGCAGTGACATTTAATGTAGATTCCAGAACACTGTCCAGAACCTTATCTTTTTTTTATCTATCCAAATACAAAATGCACTCTCAGTTTGATGTTTCTATTAGACTTTCATTACACAAGAACATGATTATTCTGGGCAGACAGCTACTGTATATACCAAGCCACACAGAAAGAGGTCACTAATTTTTAATGTTGATGGTTCCACTGATAGTCAGGTTGTTGCATCCGTATGTTTGCACTAATGGGGTCAGTGAAGTCTACCAACTGTTTTGTGATGTCCAGCTGTTACAAAATTAATCTGCATGTTTGTGTATGCTAATAGATCCAATATTTAATCAACTCATTTTCAGATGCACTGAAGCTGCCACAGCTTTCACATTAACACAATATTCCATGCTAATGAAGTACATTAAAGGAATAACATATTGTTAACCACTCAGAGTCAAATTCACTATTACAGTAAGGTAGTGTCTTAAAACTTGGAAAGGTCATCACAATGTTTGTCTGTAACATTCATAAACAGTCCTAACATGCACCTCAAATGACTCCAATTCCAATGATTTACCAATAAAGACAAATGTCTACACATAAGAATATTCTGAAGCACTTTTCAAAATTATAAAGGTGTTATATGATGTCGCATACTGTAGGAAACAGAAATAAAAATGAAGACGAAAAAGAGCACAGTAAATTCAATGAAAAAAAACAAGAATGAAACTAAATTATACATTAAAAGGAGTTGTGAAAAGATAGGTCTTCAGGCGAGCTTTAAAAATGTTGACAGCTACAGAGTGTATAATGGATTTCAGCAATGAGCTCCTCAGATGAGGTGTTGCACAAGATAAAGCTCTATCACCCATTGTGGGGAGCTTGGCTTTCAGTAGACTAAAAAGACCTGAATCAGCAGATCTGAGACTAAGTTTCAGACTATACTTCTTGCATAAGCTCTGGAGTTAGGACATTTATTGCCTTATACAGTACGTGAGTAGGGGATCATAAAGTCCACTCTAGGTTTCACAGGGAACCATCACAATTTACATATGATGGTAATTATACATTGATGCAGAGTAGTTGTAGTTAGTACATAGTATTTAGCAGCAAACTAAATCTACTCAAGCCTATTCAGTACCTAAGTTGATAGTCCCTTACAGTAAGTGTTACAGTAGTCTAATCATAATAAAGGCATGTTTTAAGACTCCAGCATCAAAACATGAACAAATATGATATACAATGCTTTCATTATTTTTGAAAAGTTTTATTGCAATTATTTAAATAAGAAGAATTCTACATATACAATGTCTAAAAGCACATTTGTTAAAGGTATAAGTGAATGTGGTGTCACTGACAGGAGAATATGTAAAGCATTTTGCTCTATTTGAAACTGTGTATTTTGATATCCACATCAGCCCAGCTAAAAGAAAAAATATATACAGTATTAACCATAAATATTTAGATTTTGCAATCATATCAGAAAACTGTTTGAAACACTTTGAGAATCACCTAACTCATTTTTGAGAGTGATTTTCATAAATGCATACTTTCTAAAATATTAATACGCTATAAATAAACACGGAAGGGCTGGTGAGCTGCAATGGTATTTAACTAAGTCACAGCAACTTTTTAATGCTGCTCAGCTTGTTAGCCTGTTTCTACTTTTTTTAAAAGGGATTAGGAAAAGTCTGCTACAGTGGCTTCATTACCTATTTACAAAGTATTTGTTATGGGAAACATTACTATGAAACCCTAAAATGAAGAATTACATCTAACTTGATATTTAAAGAGAAAAACTGAAGTTTTTTTTTTGTTTTGCTAAAATGAGAACTATACTGCTACTTATTTTTATATGAAAGGTATGCAGTAAAGTTGCCATTAAGAATAAAAATCCTATCAAACTTATTTCTGCAGTCCTAATTGGTGTTTATAGTTACAAGTACGATCTTCTATGTACTGAAAGCAATTACTTCACTGGGATTGACTACTAGTAATTGCTGTTACAGAGCCCGTACTCAGGGATCAGTGCAGCTGATGTCAGGGATGTGATTACTGCATCAGCAACATAAACAAGCCGTTGGTTAGTACAATACCTCCAGATCCTTGTTTAATTCTTAATTACCCAATATCACGTTAGTACTGCAAACAGATGCTATACTACAGAAATGAACTGAAGAAATGAAGATGGAAGGAATGTTTCCATTTTGATATAGCTGGAGCAAAAGAAGAAAAGTAATTCTTTTTTTAGTATAAGCTAAAACCAAAGAAATGACAACCTCCAATTTTCAGTCTTGTCCACCTAAAATATTAAACAGCTGAACATAATTTAGCTGAGTTTCTAACAGAAGTTTGAGAGGAATCCCTCAAATTGTATGCTACTTTTATACATTAAGTCTCATATCCAGGACTTCCTCTGCATATCTCTCTAGCATCGGTCTGGCCACCTAATCTACACCTTGCATCAATCTCCTAGCTCTTACTTCACAATAGCGAGCGGAGTTTAGGCAGCCTTATCTAGGCTGTCTTTCATTCAGCTGCGCAAGTCACACCAAATACTTTATATGTATTTCATCTCTCCATTGCATTTATTGCCACATACAGTATGCATATATTAATTCTTCTGAATCACTGAAAAAAATCCTCTGAAAGTTGTGTCCTAACTCCGCTTAAATGTATGACTCATGAAAGGCAAAGATAAAAAATAGCTTATGCTCTTTTGATATTTACAGTTCTACCATATGAAGCTGACAATTCAAAGTGTAAGACAATTATATATTATATTTATTGCTTGTGTTCTTATGCTGCTGTCTGGAGATCTTGGTACTTCTTGTGCTGTTGTAGGTATTTTGCCACCCAGATGCACACTAATATTTAGTCTACATTTATGTGTTCCTACTACATTAATATTCTAATAATAGGTTCATAAATTTACATGCCTAGAAATGACGCTTTGATATATATGGGTCCTGTTGAAGAGCTGGGAATTTTACACTCAGCTATTACAACAAGAAAAGAAAATATCACTGATGCACATGAATGTTTTCCTGTTACTTTAAAGTTCTTGCTGTAAAACATGCAATATATCATAAGACTCAAACATCTTATTTACAACCACAAAAATATAATGTGTGCCTCTCAAACTGCCAACATCCAAATGTGTGATAAGTGATGAGCATAAATTATAGAAATGGAAGCTTTAAGTGATAGGAAAATAACCTGCACAGAGTACTCCATATAGAGAGATTTATTTGAGTATTTATAAAATAACCAAGGTGGAGAGAAAAATGCACTTTAAATTATAGAGCTTAGGAAAATCTTGACTGTATTCTGAGTTTAACTCTGTGGAAAAGTATTAAAGCTTACATTTTAAATTCAGGTCAACTACAAATATAAATATACAGTAACTAAGACAAATTACAGTATACTGTATATTGCTTGATTATATTAAATTTCTAGTAGGATTATTGTTTCAATTACAGAATTTATTACTTTATAATGTAAGGAGTGCCTTAAAACCTTCACACTGACTGCCTAGTAACTAAAAGATAATTAATGCATCGATTAATACTAACATATTTTCTGTAAGTGTTCCCAAAATCTAACTAATTGTTAAGCACAACATATTCGGGTAATATTTTTTCCTTACAATGAAATCAGTTTTTGTGGTATTCATATTCAGGTTCTAGGTTAGTGATCATCTAGGACACTGCTGTCAAAATAATTTTCCTAACTCATCACTCGTCCTGTCTCAGAATGGAATCTTTATTTAACTTTCAAAATGAAATATTGCTTGCACTCTAGTGCTTGATAACATTTCCCTCCTTTTTAAAACTAGTTAAAAACACAATTAACTGTTTAAACCATTGGCTTCAAAAAAGGCAACTTTCTAGCTGACTGACAAATGCATTTCTTAAAAACAGGCTCAGTGCACCTCCTGTTTTGTTTACAAAACCCAGAGATTGAGATGAACACCTCGGTATCATTCTTCAAAGAGATTGATGTCAACAAATGTTTGATAAGATTGATAATGTTTGAAACGTTTATTCCCATCTCTTCCAAAAAACTATTCTCTAGTTAATAGCCATCATTTTGTTATACGAAAATTGCAAGAAATTAAGAATTTCAAAAATCGGCCAAATGCTAAACTGCGTTACAAATAACAGTCAAATTCTGGACATGACTAAGTGTGATTTCACAATGTTTTCAACCCCTAGTTATCTCCACTGCCCCTGATGGAAACAACTTGAAAATACAGAACAGCACTTCTTTTTACTTAGACATCACTGGTGTGGCACAAATGAGTGACAAATAATTGTTGCTACTTTTATTTCAGCCAGTTCAAGTCTCTTATTTGACACATAAGTCTACAGCCCCTGTGCTTCTTAATGTACACATATTTCCATTTAGATTCACTTCCATACAGTATCTTTACTTTACCACACTGGAAAAAAATAATGGTTTGCACAGTTATACTACATTATTACAAAAAATAAACGGTATATTCCATTATGCAACAGCACTCTCATTCCTTGAGATATAAATGCAATGACCTCTAAAAGGGTACTTTATTCCATCACAGCTGATTTGCATGAGGATAAGCGCACAATTATTTAGTTACTGATCTTGGATTTGCTATAATCTTTTCCTTACTAAAAAAATGCAACTGGAACACATTGTGATGTTAGCCAATCCATATTTAACATATGCCCTGTGGGAGTTAAATAAATGCATATTTTACAAGTGGCTTACTGCTGTCCTATCATTTGTCTCTCTCTGAGATCTAATGCATATTCTGTGGTGTCTCATGGTACACCGTGTTTGGTGACACTTGTGCATGGGCCCTTTCAGCAGGAGATGCCACCCAGGCTCCCTTATTTCATTCTGCCCCCTTGGTAAAACAAAGGCAGTCAGCCTGTTGCCACGGTCGCCTGCTGCATTCAGACTACTGATGTATGAACCCTTGAATTCTATTCAAAGCTACTTCTGCAAGAGAAAACATTACTTTTTGTCCTGCTTTTTTGTTTTTCTTTCAGCCTTTTCCTTTTTTGCTGTTAGGCCAAAAAAGGGAACCATTCTGCAGATGGCAAACTTTTCCCAACGTAAGTTAGTCACAAGGTAGTTATGCTAAGATAATACTTCTAGATAATACAATCTTGTTTAATCGAATTAACCTACATCTAAGGCCACAAATTCACTTTTCATTCATGTCAAAAAACAAAAGAATCAAATTTTCAATCTGCATTGTACTGTACTTGCTCTAATTAACATGCAGTCAATGCATGACTACATTGCAGAATTAAATCACTGAATAAACTGAATAGCAAAGATCTAAGTGCTACTTTGGAATTATTGCCAGGGCACAGAAAAATTGGGGAGATAATCACATGGTTTTCAGAATTATAGCATTCATACAACAAATATCTAGATCAATACAAATGAAGACAGTGAATTTGCCTTACAATTACAAACAGTGTGATGTTTAATAATGAACTGCAAGAAGTAAAATACAACATTCTATCATAAAAGTGGAAACCTGAAAATAAAAGGAAAGGCAGTCTCTTAGCTTAGGGAACTTATATTAAAAAAACAACATGACCATATTTCTACTATCCAGATAACAAAATGCAAAGAACATTACCTGAACTACTTCCACAATCACTCCCCAACAGAATAAAAAATCAGAAGTGATTTGTTTATAAAACCTGTAATCAATTTATGTCTGCCAGGCAGCAAAGTAATTCCATTAACTTTGACGTCAACATGGACCTGTCAAAAGCAATGAGTTATTTTCACATTCAACTAGGACAACAGCCAATGAGGTTCTACAATACTAACAATACAATTTAATGACAACAGAAATGGCAATCAAGGCAATAAAAGAATGGCACAACCTTTAAAATGTGTAGTGTGATGTAAAGGTTGCCAAATGCAGAGATAACTACATTATATAGAGAGTTGCCTGACAAGAATTCAGGTAATCGTCCAGCATTAATTTAGTTAAAATGTTCTTTACCCTGGTCAATTAACACCGACTATGATGGCAGCCTTATCTTAGTCGGTAAGATAGACAAGCCTTACTGTAAATGTTCTTGCAGTGCCTGGTATATAAAAATTGGATACTTGTTGAACATGTTTATCAATGTCAGGGAAAGTAGTTAACCTGTTAAACATGTGGAACAGTCTGGCTCCTGTCAGGTCTTCATTGGAGAATGGTGGCTTAGGGTGGCCCACTTACCTGTACTTAAGGGCTCTAGCTTTGTAGTTTGTTATTATTTGGAAAAGTTTCATCCCTCTTCTATTTTTCTTTGCATTACTTTCAGATGCCATACCTCACAAAATCCATGTTTTCAGAGAAGCAAGCATCTATGGTAAAAGGTTGAAAAGGCTTCTCTCCCCGGTTTCTTTTTTGGCTTCAGCCATTTTCAATCTATTATTCTCAAAATAACATTTTCTGACAAACATGTATGTTCCTATTTTTGAACACACATGTGGAGTGTGGATTCTTCGGTTAAACCATTCTAATTGTTGTTTCTTTTTCTTTCTTCTTCTAATTACTGTTAGAATTAGCAGTTCTTCTCTCTGATCATAGCATACCATTTGCCATTGTATCCTGAATAGATAACCTTTTTGAATTGGTATTACTGAGATTTATGACAAAAGATGATACCATAGCATATTTGAGGAAACAACTGGAAGAGACCCTGAGAGCAATTACTTACTGCACTAACCTCTAAATTAGCTAGATGGCCCAAATGAGTTCCTTTTATTACTTTATTTAAAGTTAGATTTGTTCTCATTATACTAAAAAACTGGCATGTGTAAGACATGGAAAAGTGTGTGTCACCTGATGAATCAGGTCATGGCAAACATACATAAACGCCTGTTTAAATTACAGAAAGTAGTATTGAAAAAAACAATGTTTCGTACACAAGAACCAGTTAATTGAAAAGGAAAACAAAGTTTAGGTTATTCAAAAATCCTGTAGTTCTAGTAAAAAGACAGCATTGGTCCTCCATTGCTCCTAGACTTTGATGTATATAATACTGTATATTATAAAAGAGGAGATGGCTGTCTATCTTGTGATGTTAAGATATAATTGAAACCACAGATTACTACCAGAACAGAAAAATTAACCATATTATTCTGGAGATATCCAAATTATTGAACAGTAAATCAGACACAGACAACATTAAATGACAATATGTATGCATTATATCATCTACTTTATGTACAGTATATATACAAGAATATCAAATTCACTTGTTTAATCAACTAGTTAAAGAAGATCTCATGTCTAATTTATAATTTAAACCCAAGGGGACAGAATATAATTCAGAGACCTTTTCAATCCCTATTAAAACACAGATGATGTCTAATTAATGTGAGGAAAATGCACTTTAACTTGATGATCATCACTTAGTGGTTGTAATTGTACATCAACAATCTGCAGCTCTTAGATTCTGTTTCATCCATGTTATCCTAACAAAGATGTTTGCCCTGAGACCATTAATTAAACACTAAAAGTCCAGAGATATTTTACCTCTTTACCTACCAAGCACTCATGTAAAGTTTTCCAAACTGAAATTTGTACATCAAACCAGATTAACTGATACTGTATATACTAAGTGTACTATACAAGCTTATGTAATACTTTTTCCCAGTGCTATTTGTTCAAAATCAACTTCTATTTCCATTGCTAAAAAAGATAAAAGTTCCTGGACATTTATTGCCTTTCATAATACATTAAATAGTGGTTCAGAACAGACTTGTAATGTTTGTTCCACAAAGCACTGTTAATGTATACTGTACATCGAGACATGTTTTTTTTTCTTTTTGTCAGAGCTCTTTTGAAACCCACATACTGTATTTGTTACCTTCGCTTCTTAACTGGTTTCTAAGACAATCAACCCAAAAGACAGGGGTAAGGCAAGACAAAAACTTTAAAAACATGCTGCATGGTCAGCCTTGTATTTGTAGGTTTTGAGCTAAAAATGACAGATTTCTTTGTTGCTGAAGCAATGCGTGGGTGACCACTCTGAATCTGTGATTCAGAATTTGCAATAGCACCTTGTCATTTATGCTGCTAGATCAAAGACAAGATTTTTGTTTAATTACCTTTCTTTCCGAGAATAGTCAAGGGTGCAATGACCTGTGCATGTGTTGGAGTAATTAAACTTACAGAACAAAAAAACATGTTTTGTTATTTTTGTTTATGAAGCAGGTTTTAACATTCTTCCCTACATGTGGACAGTTTTGCTTGTGCTGATGCTTTGTGCAGGTTTACCATAAAACAAAACGGGCACTTCTACGGGTACATCTTTGAAATTGTTATTTTTAACTTTAAAAATGCAAAACATGGAAACTCTGAAGCCCTTGTACAGTACTGTATATGTTCTATCATATAAAAAGTACTTTTTTGTCAAATACGAAGTACCTTTTCATTCTCTTCATCAACAAAATCAGTTTAAAAATATGTACTGATTTCACTTTTAATTATAGCTTTTGCTTGTTAAAATAAAAAGCAAGACAACATTACCAATATCATTTGCTTTACTTGTTTTAACTTTATGGTTAAAAACATCTGACGTTAATTAAATGTCAAGTTCAAAAGTATAAGAAGTAATCAAAAATGTTAAATAATGAAGGAATATAATTAAAAACTGCTTTATTTTGTAGGTAAATAATAAACAGGGTCAGATATACTGTACAGGTTTAATATTTGTCCTTTAATTCATGATGATTGTAGCACATCTTTATAAAAACATTTTCCTGTTTTCCTAATTTATATAACTGCCTTTTTTTTTTAATGAGCTCCATGTGGGCCACACTTAGATATGAGACACTCTAATCTGAAATTACAGTTTTTTTCAGTATTTAATTCCATGAATGGACTGTCCAGGTGAGCTGTCGTGTAAACGGATGTGGGAAAGATTTCAATGTGATGCCCTAAGACATGATCCTGCAGAGGTACTTTTCCACAAAACCAAACTCCATTCAATCAATTTCTCTTGAACCTGGCATTTCCAAAATAAGGTATGTAGTATTTTAAACTTCAAAATGTAAATTTGAATTTTGTATTACACTTTAGGTCATGTTGTACAAAATCCATCCACCTATCCATCCATGTTAGTCCAGTTGTATGTCCAGATTTTTTAAATCACACAGTTTAAAAAATCACTACATGTACATACTGTATCAAAAGATACTGTTTACTTGTCTATGAAGACTCTGATTACACAGATAACTTGATATTGATATCAAATAAAACCTGAAATAAAACTGCAGTTTATAGAGTGTTTCACAATGCAAATATACAGCACGTAAAAAAAACAATTGATGCAAATTTCCACTGAAGTCCCCTGAATAACGAGGTTACTCACCCTCAATTCTGAACACAGACTACATGATTCTGAAAAGTTCTAACACCCTCCAATTTAAAATCCCCATGAATCCATTTCTAATTAAGCATTTGTCAATAGAAAATCTACAGAAATAATAGAATTGTGCGTCAGCATCATTACATTTGACAAGGTGAGAAAACCTCTTGAAGCAAAAACTTTGGTTTGATAGAAATCTATTAGGTACTCCTTTATAGTGCTAGGTGCTAGTTTATTGAAGACAGATTGCCTTGTCTTTGATTTGGCCCAAGTATTCCAGTTAAAAAAAAACAGCTATCCACCAGCTTTATTGCTTTAAGCTTCTGCAAGAACATTCTTGTGGTTGGAACCTGGTACCCATCGACAAAATGAACTGATTTATGCCATCTAATTTAAAAAAAAATCCATATTTTATCATTAGAACACCAGTGCTCTCCCCCTCTGCCAATACTAATCAAAATTTTATTGCACTAGCCAATGTATTGAATGCAAACATAGCATAAATCATGTCTACCCTTACCCAACGATCACAGCATTTTTCTCTCTTGTGGAGCTTACAGTATTTCATTATATGCGTTTCATTTTACACTGGTTCCATCTGATTGAAACATGGTATAATCAAACTGAGGAATGACAATTTAACTACAAAGTGCTTGATGTAGCCCTAGCTGACACACAACATGTTTGCAGACATGGTTAGTCCACTTTAAATGCAAATGTGTTTGCCACAACTTTAAAACGCCTCAGTTTAATGATGGGATAATAATACAAAAACAATCAAATCAAAGTATCAAGATCAAAGTGCACCACGATACACTGATTCAACATTTTATCTTCAGACAGTTTGTCTTTGCAAGTCAAAAACAATTTTTCAGAATTAACTTTGCAAGCCTCTATATTATGGTCAATACTTTGATTTTTTACAAAAATTTTTGTTGGTACACGACAAGTTTTTGTATACAGTAAATACCTGCATTTCGTGTATTTGTAGTAGGGGTGTGGAGAATCAAATATTCCCTTATCACTCAAACATGCTTCACAACACTGATTTTATTCTCAACATCCTAATATACTATAGGTGATTATGGATGCAAATCAGCAAATTCATAACATTTTTGGATCTTAACTTCATTTAATTTAATTGCTGTGAGAACGTTCTACTTTCTATCAAAATCCTTCTAGCCTATAGGCCACAACCCCTACACAGTATATTGCTGTTTAGTAGCACCTCATTTTGCTGTCTGGTCAATATCAATGCAGTTGGGGGTTCAAAAAATACTTATATTGTATAAAATAATTTTCTTATGGTTACAAGGTATAAACAAGGTAAAACATTTTTTACAGATTACCTCTGTAGCACCTAAATTACCTCTTCAAGCATTTCCTTTTCAGATATATTTCTTTCGAGCTTCTTTTCTAAATTGTGTGGTCTCCTATTGGATCAGAAACGTTCACATATTCTGTAGTAGATTTCCAATTTAAGATCCTTATAGGGTTTCTAAACTTCAAATTCATGGCCTTAGTGCTAATATATGTTTGCTAGCAAATATAATTGCAGAATCTTTATACACCAGAGAAAAACAGTACATCAATCTGTATCCAAACAAATCCATATTTTAAAACATTCTACGATAACCCACTAAACTCCAAATAATATCTTACTTTATTGGATTTCTGACCAGCCAAAGATGATCCATTAGCTTAAGCTGCCAGTTATTTGTAAAAAAAAAAAACCAATCATTGCAACTTATTTAACAAGCACTGCAAAAACAATTACTGGAACTCAGCAGTGAATATAAAAAACTTTTTCACAATGGTGTCCCAAGCATGTTTCAGCAGTTGGTAGTGCTGAAGAGAAAAGACACATGCTAGAATGCTTAAATAGTTGACTAGAAACGTTGATACAGAAAAATATAAATTATAGTGTTTTAATGCAAGCTACAGTACATGTTTGTTATTCAAGTCCTTTGGTATTAAAGGAAAATGTCATACTTTAGCTTCTTATTTTTGCGGTTAAAAATACAAGCTGTAAAATAAACAAATTTCTGTTTTTTCTTGGCTCAGCTGACAGCATGTCTGGAGCGGCTGACTTAAGATGAAAAAAAATTAAAAACAGTAAATTCTTTGTATGTGAAACAATTGAGCTGATGCCTTTTGCAAAGTGGACTTCTGAAATAGGGCAGTTTTTATTGCTCCAAAAACTGTTGCTACAGAATTTTATTTCTGTTGTATTGCTCCACAGAACAAAAAGCTGGCTTTCAAAACTGAAAACTGAATTTCTGTCCTCATACCTTCCTACTGTACTTCCACAAACTATACAATCAAAAATGCACTATTATCCAACTAACACTTTGTTGCAGACGTTTAATAAGTCCCCTTCAGATTTCTTCTGAGAGTTTCACTCTCTCTGGTTGCATATTTAATGAAACTACTACAGTATATGTGTACTGTATGTGTAGGGGCCACAATTCCTGATATCAAAAGTTTCTTCTTCAGATGTCTCCTGCTGCAAAAGAGCTTTTTTGCAAAGCTGAGCCGCGTTTAAAAAGACAAAACTTTTCTCAGGAGAGACATTACATGTGCTGTGATTAGTGGTTTTCCATTTCTTGTTCCTTCAACCATTGCGGATACTCAGTGTTCCATAATGCCATTCAGGCATCCTCCTTGCAATCCAATCTGCTCAATTCTTTCAGGTTTTATTACATTTCATGAACGCAAAACTAAGCAATTATTCACAGTATTTACCCCAGAGAATCACATGCTGAGTTGTCATGCAAAGCGTAGGGCGGTGGGGAACCAAATACTCCCTTATCACTCAAACATGCTTCA
This sequence comes from Lepisosteus platostomus, assembly GCF_059453375.1. Taxonomy (NCBI): domain Eukaryota; kingdom Metazoa; phylum Chordata; class Actinopteri; order Semionotiformes; family Lepisosteidae; genus Lepisosteus; species Lepisosteus platostomus. The sequence goes on from NC_142616.1 coordinate 38,620,784, forward strand.
CAGTAATTACCATTTCCTGTGTGTGATGATTCTTTTGGGTTTACAAATACGGGTACCCACAGCAACAACAAAAATCCTTGCAAGCAAGAGTGGTGGATCTACGGTCGCGTCTCTCGCCGTGAATTGCTTGTACCTATGTGTATTAATCCTCACTGAGCTTTCGCTGTCATCAATAAAAGAAAAAGAGACAAGATAATAGAGACATTGACCAGGGACTCCTCTCCACTGAATAAACTGTCACTTACAATACAATTCGTAAAGTCTGCATTTTAGCAGTAAAACACTACAGCAATTACATGCTTACACTTTATCACTGGATATACATACACGTATATTAATTTCATAAAACTCATTTCACACAAGCCCTAATATGCATGGCAAGCTAATGGGATGTTTGCTGGGGGGGTCCCTTGCGCAAAAACAATTGTAAAGCTTACCTTGAGAAGTTGTGGGTTAATGACCGTCAATGAACAGTACAGAACCACACCATAAAAAAAATCGCATTAACAGCTCAGAGGGGAGAAAGAGAAGGGGAGAGAAGAGAGAGAAGGACGGAGGAGTTAGAACTCAAAGCTTGCTCCAGGTGAGAGCCCCTACTTCATGATCATCCAAACCAAACCTGACTGGAGCTACAGTAAGTATCTGAAATTGCTAGGGAGAGCTTGCTATCCTGTGTTTTTGGGGAACTTGGGTTTCCTTGGTAAAAGGTACCTCGGTTAGAAACGTCTTTCCTGCTTGAGGTGCATTTTTAAAAAAGAGAGATAAGCTCCCATTTATTTTGTGGCACCCAGGGTGCAGACAGCGATTTAACTGCAGGTTGTAATGCATTTATTAAGAAGGTACTGTACCTTCTCTCTTATTTGGCCTCTTTAGGCATTAGTTTTATACTCAGTAGAAGTCTGTTTTTTTTCTAAATGATTAGAAGGTAAGTACTACTGGTTAAATACTAGAGTAACTTGTGTGTTATATGTTTTGTTGTGTGTAGTGTTTGTCCTGTCATTAATAATAAATATTTGTTTAAACATGTGTGCTTAGATTGTTACTCTTTTCACCAAAGCTGTGCCAGAGAACAAAGAATTCACATGCCTCTAATTATATCAACCCCTAGGATATATTCTGCTGAAATCACGTACAAGTTGGGGGTTATGAAGATTTATTTTTCTTATTGACTAAATTGCTCGGTCAGTTCCAGATCTTCACCATTTTAGTAAGCCCCCCATTTGTAACACCCACTATACCAGTTTGCTGTGCTCCTGACCTGTGAATACCTCTGGAACCCCTCCCATGTTCTTTTTTCTATTTCTTAGAAAATAAACTTTTTAGAAAGCAATCCCATGTGAATTCTTTCTGTGCATGTGCCGGTGACAACAGATCACCAACAGTAAATCTGCAAGCACTGGGAGGGACCTGCAGGGTGTCACCACAGCCTGGCAGCATTGGACTCGTGATACAGATGCCATCTGGAAGTTGGCCACAGGACTTTAGGGGAACTGGAGTTCCTAAGCTAACGCAGTGTTTGAAAGTGATCATTGCCAGCTTTTATACCCTGCTCCCGTCCAATTGATATTAAGCATTATGTTAACCAGCATGCATTTACAGCAGACTTAACTATGGGGATATACAGTATATGCCAGCTATAGGGAAATATTAGGACAGTGCTTACTTTGTTGAAGTGAACTTTATTTAGATTAATATATTTAAATTCTTAACATCACTATTTGCTGTTATATTGTTGAGATATGCACTGCTCTAAATATTAATGATATTTTTTTAATAACCATTTTCAAAACAGCAGTGTTAATAATAGGATCCAGATGAAGGCAGTCTGCAAGAACTGCTGAAATAGTTGCTGTATAAATATCTGTGGTTATTACTTCACGCAATTCTTTAACTTGGTAACTTTTGTCTCAGATATGCAACTGCTCAAACAAGAATTATTCTTGCTCTGTGCATGACTTTGCCAGCTAGGAATTCTAAAGGGTTTGGACCCTCCTATTCTGCCACAGATTCATCTCCCAGAATCACCAGTGCATACACAGACCAGCAACAGACACGAGTATGGCTGAATTGCCTATATTTTCTAGTAGTACTACTAGATTCAACACTGTCCAGTTAACACACTAAGAATGTATTTTAAATAAAACAAATCCAAAAGACACACATTCCAAACCAGCATTAGTGTCTAATTAAGCCCCAGGCACCAATCACATATCCCAAAAAAGTGCAGTCCAGCAGTTCTGTCCTCCATGTGGTTCACTCATACTTCCTCCCTCCAACTTGATTTCTCAGGGTCCAGTGTCAGGTGGGGGAGAGATGATCAATTCAACTTTATTGTCATTATACTTACACAGGTGCAAAGTATAATGAAAAGTGTTTCTCATTAGTCACTCAGGTGCAGTATATAAATAGGACAGAAGATAAGACAATAGACAGTAACACAATAGCAATAACAGTAACCTGTACTATAATAACATAAATAACATGTAATCAAGTAATCAAACTGTGCAAAATTCCACAAACAGAGAAAATATAATAGGACAAAAACAGTGCAAGGTAATTCTTGGAACAGTGCAAAAATAGTATGGTTAAAAATAGTATGGTTAATAAATATTATGACCGGTACAGTTTTACTGGGCTATCGAGGGGACAGTACAATTTCAGCTTACATGTGTGTGTAGTGGTGTAGGAGTACAGCCCTTGTGGGTATAGGAAGATGTTAGGAGAGATCATAATATGATGGGAGGGAGTGGGGGCGTCACCAACTTGACAGCTCTGGGGAAGAAGCTATTTTGGAGTCTAGTTTTTTAATCCACTGGAATGACTGGAACCTTCTGCCAGATGGTAGGGGAACAAACAAGTTATGACTGGGGTGAGTGGGGTCAGACAATTTTGGTGGCTTTTTTCAGACTCCTGGTGTTGTATATTTCCTGGAAGGATGGTAAGGCACTGCCAATGATGTGTTGGGAAGTTTTGACCACCCGCTGTAGTGTCTTACGGTCGGATGCGGTGCAGTTGCCATACCAGACTGTGATGCAGCTGGTCAGTATGCTCTCCACCGTACATCTGTAGAAGTTGGTGAGGATCTGTGGATGTAAGTGTATTTTCTTCAGCCTTCTCAGGAAGTACAGCCCCTGTTGTGCCTTCTTGATGAGACTGGAGGTGTTCAGTGTCCATGTAAGGTCCTTAGAGATGTAAACACCTAGGAATTTGAAGTTACTCACCATCTCCACCGCAGACCCTTCAATGTAGATGGGGGAGTGGACTTTTCCTTGTCTCCTGAAGTCAACAATCAGCTCTTTGGTTTTGCTGATGTTGAGACATAGGTTGTTGGTTCGGCACCAGTCTGCAAGTTGTTTTATCTCCTCCCTGTAAGGCAGTCTCATCATTGTCAGTGATCAGGCCCATGACTGTGGTATCGTCAGCATACTTGATGATGGTGTTTGTGCTGAACTTGGCAGTACAGTTGTGGGTGAACAGGGAGTAAAGCAGTGGGCTGAACACACAGCCTTGAGGGGCACCGGTGTTAAGGGTGAGTGTGTTGGAGGTGAGGTTGCCAATCCTGACAGTCTGGGGTCTGCTGGTGAGGAAGTCTAGGATCCAGCTGCAGAGGGTTGTATCTAAACCTAGAGCCCTGAGTTTGGTAGAAAGTATTATGGGTATGATGGTGTTAAATGCTGAGCTAAAGTCAATGAAAGCATTATTGTATAGGTGTTCCTTTTATCCAGGTGGGTTAGTGTGGTGTGTAAAGCTATAGAGATAGCATCCTCTGTGGAGAGGTTTGTACGATAGGCAAACTGGAGAGGATCCAGTGTTTTTGGAATGCTGGCTTTAATGTGTGGAATAAGTAGTTTTTCAAAGCACGTCATTATGATGGGGGTGAGTGCAATAGGGTGGTACTCGTTCAGGCATGTGGGGGCTGATTTTTTTGGTACTGGCACGATGGTGGTCATCTTAAAGCAGCTAGGTACAGTGGCCTGGGCCAAGGACAGGTTGAAGATGTCAGTACAGACATCAGCTATCTGCCAGTCACATGTTCTGAGTACCAGGCCAGGGATACCATCAGGTCCAACAGCTTTATGTGTGTTCACTCTACTTAGTGATTTCCACACATTTAGCTTCGATAGTGTGGGGGGTGGGTTGGCAGGGGAGTCAGTGGTCCAGGTGGCTGGTTCAGGGTTATGAGCTTCAAAGCGTGCGTAGAAGGTGTTAAGCTTGTTTGGAAGAGAGGGGTCAGTAGCGCTTACAGGGCTACAGGGATATAGGAGGATACAGGGATATAGGAGCCTTCCCTGGGTGCTCCCAGTAGTCCTTGGTGTCAGTGTTTTCTCTTGTGTTCAATGTTGTAATCTGTCCCGCAAACCTTCCTTCTTCCAAATAGTCCCAGTTCTGTCTTGACTGGGGCTTTTTAAGCCCTCTCCCAGGGTGGTGGAAGCATCCCTGTGATGCTTTCTGTGGGCGGAGCCAGCTGCCCAGGGCTTCTTCAGGAAATGGCTGTACCCAGATGGCCAGATGTACTGTACAGAACAGCATGACTCAAAGGCAGATTAGCACATCTATGTGACACAATAATTAATGAAATTCAGCAAATAAATGTCCTTATCAAGATATACCACAATCGATTAACATCTACTCAGCTCACTGAAGTGTTTTATACTATTGTGTATCACCATTTGGTTTAGAGATGTACTGTATCAGGTGATACACTCATTGCATTGTGTGGAATGAACTCGGTTTAACATTTTCCATTTTCCAGTTTCAGGGCCTAGAATGTTTCATTTTTACCATGGACATCAAATCCTTATACACTGTCATTCCCCACAGTGATGGTCTTACAGCCCTCAAGCACATGCTGAACAAACACACAGTGCTTGATCTACCTGCCAACATCTTACTTTCTCGTCTTTAGACTGTGTTTGGAGTTTCTGACACTGCTCTCAAATGGTTCAAATCTTACTTCACTGATCACTGTCACTTTGTCTCTCTTAATGGGTATAGGTCTGAAATTGGACTTGTTAAGTCTGGTGTTACCAGGGCTCAATACTGGGCCCCTTGCTCTTCAACATTTACATGTTTCCACTTGGTCAGCTTTTAAGATCACATGGCCTCAGCTATCATTTCCATGCTGACGATACTCAAATATACATCCATACCTAACCTGACACTGACGTGGCTGTCTCTATTCTGTCTAATTGCATTTCTGACAAAAATTTGGATGACTCAAAATTTCCTTCATCTTAACCGCGACAAGACTGAAGTCATGCTTATTGGCACCTCCCATCAACTTCGTAAAGCCAATCCTGTAACCCTATCTGTTGATGGTTCTGTACTTGAGCTTCAATCTAAATTAAAAAACTTTGGGGTTATATTCAATTCTGGCTTAACATTCGACCCACATGTGCAGCATGTTGTCAAAACATCTTTTTTTCACCTCAGAAATATCGCTAAAATACACCCTTTGCTATCACTAACTGTGGCAGTAAAGCTGATCAACACATTTGTGTTCTCTCTAAATGACTACTGTAATGCTCTACTCGCTGGGGTATCTACATCTACTTTGAACAATCTGCAGTGTGTCCAAAATTCAGCAGCCAGAATCCTGTCTAGTGCAAGTGATCACATTACTCCTATCCTGGAAGCACTGGCTTCCTCTCAAATTCTGTGTAGAATTTAAAATCCTCATGCTCACCTACAACGCTCTGCATGGCTTGGCACCTCAGTACCTGTCTGAACTATTATCGCCCTACTCCCCACCTCGCAACCTTCACTCAACTAATTCTGGTCTCCTTACTGTCCCCCAAGCCCATCTACATTGTATGGGTGACAGGGCCTTCTCCTATTATGCCTCCAAGCTCTGGAACTCTCTGCCCAAGGATATCAGAGAGTCACCTTCAAATCCAGACTCAAAACCCTCTTCTTTAGAAAAGTCTTTTCTTAACTGGTTGCATTCTTCACCACTCTGCTTTTCTTCCTCTGTATATTGTAATTGTGTTTTATCTTGTGTATTCCTTTTATTTATTGTTGTCATTCTGTAAAGCGCTTTGAGAAGCCACCTTTAAAGACGCTATATAAAATAAAGTTTATTATTATTTATTATTTTCATACATCTTGTGGAATTGGTCGTCATGCTGAATGCCTTCTCATTCAATAACCTTTTTTTATCAGCAGGTGAGTAGGTTTGCCATGGGACCTAGTTATGCTAATATTTTTGTCAGCTGGGTAAAAGAATGCTTCTTCAATTCCTACACCAGCATTGTCCCTGACCTCTTCAGGCAATACATCGATAACTGTGTCAATGCCACAACATGCTCTAACAATAATAAGAGCTCTAATGATCAGCTAGAGCATTTCCTGCAACATTTCACCAACTTCCATCCATCCCTCAAGTATATGGTTGACACATCTGCCATTACTTTTCCGTTTCTTGACATAAGCCTATCGATTAACCATCCAAAACTCTCTACTTTAGTCTATTACAAGCCTACAGATTCATACAGCTACCTCCTGTACAGCTCCTTCCAACCCACACTTACTAAAAACTCCCTCCCTTTTTCACAGTTCCACAGACTCTGACAAGGACTTCCATAACCAAGCCCTCAAAATGCACTCTTTTTTCATGAACAAAGGACTTTCCACCCTGTTACTGACGGGGCCCTCTCCTGAGCCAAAATAGCTCTTGGACCGTCAACCCAATTAGGAACTCCCGAACTTACAATTCCATTGGTGCTTCCCTACCACCCTAACACCCTTTCTATTCCCAGGATCATTAATGATAACTTCTTTTCTGACCAACCCGTCATCTCATATCACCAACCACCTAATCAGTGTAACCTTCTTATTTACAGATCCCTTGACCGTCCACAGCAATCATCCACACCAGACACTTTCCCTGGCAACAAGAGCTTGCTGTATCACCTGTAAATATACATCCAATACTATGCACATTCAAGGACTCCAAATTCCAGAACACCCAGATGACATAATGTATTCCCAGCATCTCTTGCGTCTCAATTTACTGCATCTCTTGCAGAAAATGCCCAGCTATATACATTGGTGAGACAGGGAGACCATTTCAGAGAACGTCAGGACTGTGAGGATCAAAGATCTCTCCAAACCCATAATTTTCCATTTCCCCCCTAATGACCATGATCATGCCAATCTCTCCATCTGCATTCTCACAAAGGAATTTCATCTGAAACCAATTATCCTGAAACCAGGATCACACCTTCCCCATTCACTTAACAACAGACTCATTTTCTTCTAATTCTCTCTATTCATTTGCAGGTTTTGACTTCACACCTGTCTTCCACTTCTCCCTGAGTGTCAATACTCCTCTTCTGCTACCTGCCACCTCTCATCTACCCAATCTTTTGTTCTCCCAATCTTCATTAGCTGATGGTTTTTCTCTCTTCTTCACACCTGAAGAAGGCTCCACAGCCAAAACATTGTGTCTCTTTTCTTTTCAGCATGGAATAAACCTCTACCTGTTCTTTTGTATAATATAAACTATAGAGTTAATGTATACTTCACAGTGATGATGTACAATGATTATGTACAAAGTAACAAAGCCACAGGCTTTGCTCTTAAGTTGTTGTATATCGAATCAGCATATTAAACTCTGGATGTTCTGTAGGTACAGTATACCCCTTGTAAACAGCCACTGGCTGAGTACAAAAAAAGACTTACACAACTACTCTAGACATTTTTTACATTTCAAAATCTAAACAGAAATAACTCTAAAATGCTGTTTCATTTAAAAATGTAAATAACATTACGGTGATTGACTAATTTCATTGGCAGTAACATAATATGTACTGCATAACTCGCCTGTTGTTGCAGCAACATCAAATTCAGAAACACAAAGTTGCTGAACAGTGGCAGACAACAAATGGAACCAAGTTTCACAGAATTCTGGTTCACAAAGTTCCCCAATAGAAGTTCTAATGCAAAAGGAGAGCTGGTTCAGTTAAATGCAATATGATCGCACTAAATTGAGTAAAAGGGGACAAATACAGCTTAATTTTAAATAGCACAGATATTTTAGTAAACCAAAATAGAAAAGAATATTCAGAGATTAAATAATTTCTAGAATGTTATACAGGTCCATGCAGACTTACATGATATGAGGACATTAAGAAAATTGACCCCAGGTAGCATTCTATAGAAAAGTATAGCCATAAATCATTGCAAAATAACTGCACTGCTGATTGGAAAGAGAAAGTTAACTTGCTCCTGAAGCAGCTTCTGATAAATAGTTTTATTTTATCATCTTTGCATATTTCATTAGTTGTCTCTTTTTGGTTTAAGAGATGCATACAATTATCAACTCCTGCAGGAGAGTTTAGAGTGATGGAACTATAATGAAGAAAGACATTTTATGATTTCATTTCACAAACAAAACATTTGAACAAAATGTTTGCATGTAGCATATGAATTGACAGATGTTATTGATAATGCATGTTTATTAACCACATTCCATAAATTCTGAAGCACTTAGGGAACATGATTGTTAGTGCAGTGTCTACGCAGTAGTAATTAAAAATAGAGTCAGGCTGGGTTATTGGCATCATTGCTGGAAAGCTAGCAATTGAATATTACAATAAGGGGTGAATAAAGCTTTGTAAATAGAATGCTTTAAAGTCTACTAATTGCAGTTTTTTGCATATGAACGTTCTGCAAATATTTTAAACTCATGGCTTCAAATAATATACTATATTAGTGCACTTATATTCTCTGAAAGAAAACAAATACCCATAATAAATAATACTTGATTGTCTATTTGGAAAAACTATTTGGGTATTTAGGAGTCAAAAGTTATTTTTACCCTTAACTCATCTCTCTTTAAAATGGTGACTATAGTTATAATATGTTTACTAATGTTGATAAAGGAGACATATGTGAAAGTTGATTTGAGACAGAAATTGATGGGCCATTATACAAATGATACAAAAACTTATCCTGGCCCTATTTCTTACTGTGATATAATACTAGTTTTAATAACAGTCTTAAGTCTTACACTATCAATATTTAAGGGATGTTGGATAATATGACAGGAATGGTTAAGTTCTTCAGATTCATCAGAATAATTAAAATGATTAAAATGTTTTTACGGGAAGGAATAATGTTAACAAAGGCCTTGGAAACTATTCTAGTGAAGAACTGTTGCACATGTTGCACTGTTGTTGAAGAACTTGCACATTGTCTATTGTTTGTTTGTACATTGTCTTGATGCACTGTTTGAACTTTGTCTTGTTTTTTACACTTGTTTTACAATCGAGAGACTTTCTGTAAGTAAGAATTCCATTGTACCAGTACCGGTTACATATGGCAATAAAGTTCAAGTTCAAGTTCAACTGTGCTATATCCATATAATTAAAATAATATTCCATAATGAGTTTAAACATGCAAAGCATTTGATGGTGCATTACTGAAATGAAAGAAGCATCTACCTAAACAATGACAGTCCATTAGTTTTTTACCCTTAAAAAAGAATGCACCATAAAGATAGCTGCTTCTAAATGGATATAACGCATGGCAAGAGGACAGCTTTGAGAAAATTTGATCTTGTGTTATTTTAAGCAAATAATGGTAGCCAGAGTTCCCTTTACTATAGCACATGAAGAATGAAAGTGCTGCTACCCATTAAACTGGTCAATAATCAATTAGATGTGACCTCGCACACTACATTTTTTTTCTTTTGACATTTTTATCTCCAGGTGTTCCAATAAAGGCATTTACACCTCATTATTTAGCCATCTGTTTTTGGTAGACAAGAGCACCAAGAACTGACACAAGTTGAGACTCAAGAGAAACTTATTGCATCTCCTTCCTTTCACAGCTGGTAATAAGGTACAAATTACTCTAAGTGAAGAGTCTGGAATATTCCAACCGTCAGATCTATGTGCTATTTCCATCAGAGGCTTCCTGAGTGAAGACAAACTTAAATGCAGGTTAATTACAGTTTATTTCTAGATTAGAAGCTAATATGTTTTTATGGGAATCTGTTATAATTTTGAACCCCACAGGTTTCTTGAATGTGCAAAAAAGCAAGCCAAGGACTTAGTAGTACAAGTTGATCTCAAGAAGGTGACAGAAGGACCGAGGCGTGAGCTAGAGAAAGTGTTTTATGAGGATCAGGAAAAGAGATAATATGGCACTGAGGAGATGTCAGAATTACGAGGCTCTGTGCCTGAGAGTCTGTGAGCCAAGGGCATTTCAACATTTAGAGAATGTTGAACATAAACAAGCTCAAACAGAGTGAGCATAAGAAACAAGCGAGTTGTGTCCTACAGTAGTTGCTCCGAAAAGTGGGGCAAGTAATAGCACCGCTTTTAGATGAGAGTGCATGTGAGTTGCGGAAACGACACAAAGTTAACAAAAAAGTTTTCAGACTGTGAGTGCACGTCAGTCGCTGTGAATATTCCTGTTCCGTGCCCAAAGAACAGTCCTGGGGTATCACATTATTTATATAGCTGGCTCCAGCAGCTGAAAATAAAAAAAATACCTGATATAGAATAACCAGGGCCCTATCAATCCATTGACGACCATGTCACCATAAGTAATGATAAGATGTGCAGTTCACAGAACAGCTGTATTACTGTATTTTTCTATATAAATATATCTATATATATATAGAATTTAGGTTAAAATTTAAAACAACATATGGTTGATCAAATATAAGCTATATACAGTAAATAAGTATAAAAATCCAAGGTTAGAAGGAATCTGCAGACCCCAAGAAAGAATAACCGTGGATTTCTGTGTGTAGTTTTTGCAGGCAGTGGAAAGAGCATTTAGCTTTGTTTTACAGTTTACTTTCAGAAGCTGAAAAATTAGACATACTGTGGAAGTTGTCTTGACAATCTGTTATGATGGCACAGAACACAAGTACAACCAGTGGGGAAACTTCATTAGATAAGTAATTGTATTCAATATATCCTGAAATGAATGAAAACTGCAATGTGTGTTGATAAATTAGATAGGATAACTCCCATTTTCTACTTTTTCATTAAAGTTATCTGACTAATTTCAGTATTGTGTGTTAATTATATATGATTTTTCAAGTTTACTACTCATCTTAATTATTTCATATTTTATTTTGTAATCCCTATACATCAGTGGTTCTCAAACTTTTTGGACCAAGTACCACCCCTAATCCAACCAAAGCATCCAAGTACCACCTACAAGTCATCATCTCATAGGAACCCCAGAAATTCTCAATGACCAACATGAGCGCGCGTGCACACACACTCACACATACATATAATAAATATTATAATAATAAACTTTATTTGATATAGCGCCTTTAAAGGTGGCTTCTCAAAGTGTTTTACAGAAAAAAACCCATTAACAACAACTAATAAAAAAGCACCATTTCAGTGAGAGGGGTGAGCCTGTTTAGTTGAGCAAACCAGATGTGAATTAATTTTTCGAGCCTTGATACAATTCACAACAGAGTCTTAACAGATATTAAATCGTCAGGCATTTTCTTGACGGCAAAGGTCTCGCGGTGGATGTTGTAATGCGTACATTAATTTCTGGAGCAACCTCTCTAATTCGTGTAACTACACTGTTATGTCGGCTTGTCATCGCTCTAGCACCGTCTGTACAAACTCAGACGCATTTTATCCAGTTGAGGCCATTCTCTTCGATAAATTCATTCAGAAGCTGAAATATGTGCTCTCCTGTAGTTCCTGTTGGTAGCGGTTTACAGAACAGAAAGTCTTCATGGGACATGCCCTCAAACTCGTATCTAACGTAAACGAGCAAATTGGCCAAATCGACTACAGACTCATCTAATTGCAGTGAAAAACATCTGCTCATCTTAACGCGCTCTATCAGTGTACTTTTGATATAATCCTTCATTTCAATAATTCTATGAATGACTGTGTCTTTCAGGGGGAGGGGGGCAGCAGGTCGAGCTCTTTAGCAGCTTTTTCTCTACACATAATACGTGTCAGCTCTTTTGCCAACGGTAAATAAGGTTCTTCAGCTTTAGCAATACGCAAGCTTGCATTTTTCCGCGTTTCCGTTTTTATTTCCGTATTTATTTATAATAAGTTTTTATTTCATGCGCATGGGAGCGAAACACAGAGACGCTCGGTGTATTTTTCTCAAATTAGAACAGTTCTTAAATATTTTTCTGTTATCACTCTTTCGTGTGCTCACAAGATTACCTGCGTTCGTAGCATGTATTTCTATGCATTCCTGTGTTTACAACGTTGGCATTGTTCCAAAATCACGCACATTCTCATTTCTCCCTATTTGCTGGAGATACAGTAGCTTTTTTTAAATACAATTGGTCACTTGCATCCATAGCACGCATTCCTATAGAGTGGTATAGAATTACAGAGTATCTCTTGTGTCCACTGACGTATTAGCGCGCACTGTATCGTAGTACGTAGGCTGCGTATTCGACACGTATTAAAATACAAAATATGAAAACCCGTCCCGATTTTTCAGTGCACACGACACAGTTCCAGGGTCATTTGGCATACCACTTGGCGGCACGCCACGTACCACTGCCGGTACGCGTACCACAGTTTGAGAACCACTGCTATACATAATTCCAAAATGCTAGTTTAACCATATCAAGTTAGCAAAATAGCATTTCTGGATCCCTTCAGAACAGTGACACTTTTTTTTCATTGGTGAAACAAAGTCACAAAGTAAGGCTCAGTTTGAGTTATCCTGTGCATGACACATTAGGACCATATGTGTTGAAATGGTGATTTCTTCTTTAACAGATGTTTATTATAAGTTTTTTTTTCATATACTGTATACTGTATAAAGAGGAACAAACTTAAAACCAGGTCAAGGGAATTATCAGGTGTTGTATATCCATTAAATGTTTAATTTATGGCAGTACAGTACATCTGAAATAGAGTTGAGAACAATGATAATTCATTCATGATAGTTGCAAAAAACAAAAAAAAGTGGTTTTCCAATGAAGGTGCCTCAAGTGTTTTTCTATAGATTTGAAACCAAGTTTTTATGAAACAAAAAGCTTTTAGAAAAAAGTCTACTATTTTTAATTTTCCACCTTATAAAATGTACTGCAGTTGTGGAATCAACCTGCAGTTTGAGAAGAAAGTATTTTCATTCTTTAGTTATCTCTTCCCAGCTCAAAATATTGCCAGCAGTTGGCAAAAACCTGTTTGAAATGTAATTGCAAGAGAGGTGTCTTTATCTTTATCTACCCATGAAGTGGTTATTCTAATGGCCCATTGTCTTATTGTCTTTAGATATAGAAATCCCTGTTGTCACTGGATTCTGAAATGTGTAGTATTTGTTATCAAGTGGGATTTAATGAAAATTCAGAATCAATAATCAAGACAACAAACGCACTACAAATTTTTCTGCATGGGTTTGCGTGGACATCAATGTATGAATATTTTTCCACTGTTTGTACCTGTTTAATAATGTACACCCAACTATATCAGTGGTTCAACATGTGTGTATGGCTCACAAAAGTAGGTGATAAACAGTAGAACCGCAATTACATTTTCCAATGTATTAACAGTTACAACAGATACAAACAAATCTGAAATTTTAAACCAGAAGTTAATAACCCTTTCTATGCCACACATGCCTCCGAGATAAGGGTGTGCTGTGTGTTAAGATTACTGAGGATGTAAAGATTCAATGAGTACAAGAAATTCTGTTTTAGAATCTTTTAAAGAAGCATACAGTAAACCACACTTTTGTCATCACGCCATAATATTTACAACAAAATTATTTTGATTTATAACGTGGTTTTTAGGTGTATTTCTCAGTAATTTAGGGTACGTTTTTGTTAATCATTTTTCATACCCATTTACTTCTGAAACACTTCTCATGACCCCACCCTGGTTTGTGAACTGCTGTATTAGCAGACTAAGTTTGCTGTAAACGGCAATTGGACATAGTCCAATTCCTACAGTATGCAGGTGATCAGTAATATTAATTATTTATTGCTTATTTCATTGTTTTATATATGTTTCTTTGCAGTGTAATGGAAAATGAAACTTCTTGTCAAATACACCTATCACAAAGCAATGCTTGTAGTTTTTAATTTAGCTTATGGTACAAAACACAGGACCTAAGGAACTACATTTCCGCTGTTATCTATTCAATCATCCAATCAGAGTGAAGCACCACCGCAATAATGGGGAAATGTACATGGAAAGAAAAGTTTTCTTGTGTTATTATTTTTTTATTTTCAGTTACCAGCATTTTTTTAGTTTTTGTAAGGTGAATGCCATTGCATGATTCATATATGACTGTATTACTGCATTCCTCAAACCCCTGTGCTGTCAATTCAACTGCAGTGTGCAGTTTTTCTTACTACAGCTGCTCACACTTAAAATACCATTTAAAGTAATTCAATTCAGTTCAAACCTTTTTCCCCACATTGTAAATACCCTTTTGAGGTTTTATTTAAGTGATCTTGACCTCGACTGACAGCACACCAGTATGCAGCCACACAGCAGCTAGGTTTTCAGTATGCCACCAGGCAGTGTTACAGAGTAATGCAGTTCTACCACAACACGCTTATGGACACCTCATGTTATCTGTACTCAATTTGATTTTTAACAGTGCACAGGTTGAGGACAGAGCTGTTTAACCAGCTTCATGTTACAGTGTTCATCCATAAACTCAGGTACTCATCCCAACAAAGACTGCAATGTATTATACTGAACCAAATAAATAATAGGACAACGTACTGTAGGATTATGACTGAATTCTAAAAGGTGTTGGCATACACAACTGTTCAGAAATATTTTCCAAAGAGCTCCTTTCACTTTTGAAAACTAGGAATTGTAGGAGGTTTCTACTTACATTGCAAGTTCTGAAAGTTTTAAAAGTACTGCTTTCACACTAGAGTTATTACAGTTGAAATAATGGGATTATTTTACCAGAAATAATTATACATTTTATCTCCTCCCATTAACTTAAATTGTAAGAATCTAAAAATTACTTTTACAGGAAAAAGTCACCGCGGTTTATAACTCTCATCCTGTTGTATGTATCTAGTACTATGACATGAACCTTAATAACACCTGCAAATGGGCAGACTTGTGATTTTACCCAAACCCCTCTTGTGGCTTCTGCCTAGGGAGTAACACTGTGCATGCTCTGAGCACACACCCAACTTTGATAAAATCCCAGTGACGACCAAGCTGAACCCATGACAACAGGAAGGCAGAATACTACATGTATATTTTAACATTTTTTTGTTTGCGAAAATGCCAATCCCTTTCGCAAATCAGCATACCTCTGTTACATGCAGCTTAATTACATAGCAAATCAAGAAAACTGAGGATGGGTTTGTGAAAAATAGTGTATAGTTACAGCACACCTCATCTAGCAATATGGTTGTATATTTTCTTCTATTGCTTACCTCCCAACCTTCTTAAATTGAAAGTTTACCATTTGTACTTATCTATATCTTATAGATACCTTTATTATATAATATTCTTATAGAATGATTAAACTAGAAAAAGGTCCTTTATAAATTGTACAGTATATACCCTTCAAGTAAGACATAATGCATTCATCAAAAATGTATGCAGTTTGAGCAACGTTTCAGCACACACAAACTGATACCAAAATATGTTGAAGATACTAAAGCGCTGTTTTTAATTCCTTGAATGAGTTGAATGTAAATGCGGATGTCTTGCAGTTGCTAGCTGTCCCTTTTGTGTTAGAAAGGTAAATCCTGCAATAAAACTGTCATGCACCCGCTCAACACCAGCAAGTAGGACATTACTATCCCAGAAATGCCACTATTTGCAGATACTTTATCTTCATTATGGAGCAAGTAGGAAAATAGCACCTTTAACCTTGTATATTTCATATCATAAATAGCAGATTTCATTGTATTGATTAATCTAACTCAACTGTCTGCCTTCATTTTTTTTATTGTCATTTCCTTTATTAACCTAACATATTCTCCACACCAATTTACGTGCTGAAACTCCCGAATGATTAGGCAGAGTGTTAGAATCAGTAGACTTGATTGTGCAATGAAGATCTGAGTCTAGATCTAACTATGCATCTTTTGGTTATGTCAGGTAGATCTCCCTTGCTTCCCAGTAGTTAAAAAAACAACCCAGCTTGTTTATTAAGTTAAATCTTTGGTTGCCAGACATTCACAACATATAAACAGAAAAGCATCACAAATGATCCCTAATAAAAAACCACAAATAATGGAAAACCTTAAGGGCTTTAATAGGATCTACTATACAGTGTATGTAGGAGTATTTTAATATATACATATATTTATATAGCTATTTAAGAATAATTTAAGGATGCACATGAAACAACATTCTTCACAACATTTTTTTTTCAAACAACCCCTTTTTAAGATCATATCTGTTGTATATCTGTTCTATGGACACCATGATTGATTCAAACCTTCTCTTATTGTACTGTATATAAGCCTTTGATACTGTAGGTGTTGTACCAACTCACTCATCATTATCAATTCAGTCAATAAAAATAACCTTACCAGCTTTCTGTCCTTGCTTATGACTTTTTCTTGAGGCTGAAGAACATCTTGCTGAAACTGAAACCTGTTACTCAGCAGCCTTTTGGCCCCTTTTGTGCTCACAATCTGTGGGTCCATGTTCAATCCAAATGAAGTTCTAAAGAAACAAATGTGAAATAATTTTCTCTGTTAGATGTCTCAATATCACTGCATGAGGCAACCAAACTTCTAAAGCCTTGCTGATCTAAAAAAACTACAACATAATTTGGTGATCAGTTCAACCCAAGCTATTTTTTGCTCTTTGTGTCTGGAATTTTAAGTACAGTGTTTTCAGAATATTCTTATTCTGAATATTTCAATTTCACATCCATTTCAAAACAGTTTGAATGTCATTTTGTTAAAATATCCAGATACAGGCAATTCTTTATATGTTTAATGGACAAGGATCTTGACTGGGTAGATACTGTATGTGATGCTGCTGTATAGTGTGCAAACAAAAACTGTGGCCATTGAATTGTTTTTCCTGCAAATTGTAGGCAGGTCGAAGGAGGAGGTATCCTTGCCATAAGCATGAGATGTAAAGAAACAACCGGACATTCCAAATTGTTTGGTTAAAATAAAAACATTATTTGGTTTTCCGTTTTTATGATATTCTGGATATTCCTAGTGCAAATATCCTAGACCAGCTTTGTTTTTATCTGCTTATGTGGTCAAATGCCCATCAATACCAAATGAGATTTGTTTTAATACTGAGACACCACTTATAATTGCTTCAGATGTTGACCTCCATGTAGAATAACTACTACAATTATTGAGATTTCATAGTGTACTTGCTTTCATCCAATATTGCCAACAAATTGGTATGCACAAAGTGGGGCCCATGTCTTAGATAAGACCACTCAACCAGCTCTTCCACAAATCCTCTCTGCTGTATTTTGATGCCTGCAATTTGTCTCATTTCAAATTAATAGTTATAGCTTAATCACAATTTAAAATAAACAAAAGGTAAGACTGTTAGGGACTAATACAAACATTTCTTTATAATTTTTATTTATACAGGTACAAGACAGTATTTAAATTAACACATGCTCTATTTTAGGATTTTAATAAAAGTTCCATTTTCTAGAGTGAGAGATTTCAGCAGTAGTCATGCTAATTTAGTGTTTGTCACTGCCACAGACTCAAGCATAAATGATAACATAATAATTTCACCCTTGGATTTCAGGAAAGATTGCATTTACTTTTATGGTTAAAGACCCCTGCTCTAAGAAACCTCTTCAATTAAACTTGTTAGGTCTCTTCCAACTGCAGTGTTGCATGGTCATGACCCTAATTTCGTTTGCTTTAATTGGCTGCTTTTTTAAACACAGCAGATGCTTCTGCCATGGCACGTTAGCATGATTCCTCTTGGCTATGATTAAGGAAGTAAGATAGGCCATTTTAAAATAAAAATCTGGCAAGGCTAAACTTAGAGCAACACAAAGTCAGCACAGCTCAGTTGGATACCCTTTAGCTCAATAGCAAAATATGGATGTGGTGTGCAGAAAATGAAACACCTACCATAACAGTCAAGATATTTGCAGAGATACTAATCTATTTTTTGTTGTGCAAGTCAGCAGTTGTGCATATCTCTGAAAGAGTGGGGCTGGTGATTTTTCAGCTTTAAGAAACCTATGTGCTTGTGTATCTATTTGCAGCTGCACTACATTTGCCTTTTAACACATGCTGATCCATTCTAGAAGTTCTCCTCTGCCACTTTTCTGTCACTGTCCAGTTTTAATAGTTCTATTGAGTATATTTTTAGTAGATCGGTAAAATATATGATAAGAAATACATCTAGTATTTCAAATATTAAACAGACAAAACTTAATTTGTACCCTCCTCCTGCATAGCAGTGTTCAATTGAGTTATCTTCAGACCAATAAAGGAAGAAATTCTGATCCACTGAAAAACCTGTATGTTACAAACAGAAAATTCTGAAAGCTATACAGGAGTCTAACAAGGTTATCAATGCACTATAACGTTAATTTAAAATAAAGTATTAAAAGTATTAAAAGTCAAATACACTTTTCAAAAGTATTCTGACAATCAAAAGGTAAGACTTTGATTTTAATTGCTTTATACCAGAATACCTCTGTTTACAGATAAAAATTCTTTACACAATTAACCACACAGCTCACTTAAACACTAGGTGGAAGTGCATCAATTCTTGGATTGTGATTGTAGTCCAGCCTCCATAGATATGAGTCCCGTCTCTCCCTTCCACCAGCCACTCACCTCCATTAGTGACAATTACACTGTTTATGCTACCATTGACAAAAACCTGGAACCAGCCTGCAAAAACAGTTATTTTCCCATTAACAACTTCAACATTATATCAATCGTGCCTGGCAGTACTCCTGAACTGCCTATAAAACATCTGCAGAAGTAACAAAGCAATTATGAAAGCCATCTGGAACAATAACAGAGAAAAAGGGATATGATTAACACTAACGTAAACAGATGGCAAAGTGTTATATTGGTGTTAGATGAGCACATAATAGGAGGCAACCTTAAGTCCAATTATAAAGCAAGGGTGCACTCTTCCTGAAGTCTGGGCTTTATTGTGAAGAGGAAGCTGGTAATTGAGGCTGCCCCAGCAGGGGAACATCATAAATAGTTAAAGACAAAATGTGACAGGGGAACAGAAATGGAGAGAAAATATGGTAGGCTATAAACATCTAAAACAAAAGCCATCTTATAGGGACCTTAGGAAAAGTAGAACTGGAAAAACAAAATAAGTTGTATGCTTCCAAATGAGGAATTGTCTAATACAATATATATTTATTTACTGTAGGTAAAACAAATTTACTACAAAGAAAATTGTTAGTATTGTTCCTTGAGATAAAATACTGAGCTTGACTCATATAAATTCATAACATGTAGTGCTTAGTGATGAATAATTGAATCAAGGTAAAAATTGTTTATAAAGAACAGTATAACTAGCCCTTCAAAAACATGATTTTAATTAGTGCAAGAACAACAACCATGCTTCACTGGTTGTCATCAGCGTGACTGAAGACTGGCTGTGAAAGAAGGCTTCCAAAGAATAAAATGTGGTTCTAATCAGCAGATTAGTCTACAGAATCCAGTAAAATGGCTTCATGAGGGATGGATTATGTCCTGGAAGGCCAAGTCCCCATTCAAGCCTTGGACCATAACATTTGTCTTATTCAATTGTGTTTACAGGCTACATCATGATGAATGTTCAATGAAATAAATTACACATCAATTAAATTAACTGCAGCTCATCAGTCTGCATGAAAATGATCTGCATGCCTAGAGGCCACTGAGAAGTAACAATTCAGAGACAAAATTCCAGTCTTCTGTGGGACAGAGAACTAGGGTTACAGGAGATAAATTAGTAGAGTGGTTAATTCACAGATTAACACCACTTTGCGTTTGGCAATATTAAGCATTACTCATGACTGTTATACTGACTGTTTCAATATGACAGTGTCAAGTTTCATAAGGACAGTTACAAATGACAGGAGGCCAATGGGCCTTAAGCCATTTGATAGTAGTCAGAGATCTAAAGATCTCATCAAGCTATGCCACCAGCTTAAAATACACTTACACACAGTTTTCATATTAGCAGTACACGTTTTCACTGTTGAATCTGAAGATGCAATGCCTTTGTGAATTAAAAAAAAATGTTTGGCCAGGTCCCATAGTATTCTTTGCTGTGCAAGACTGAAGAGGTTCAGTTCTTTCAGCCTAACAGTATAGGACATTCCTTTATGTCCAGGAATGTATTGTGTTTCTCTTCTTTAGACTAATTCCGGAGCAGACATTTCAGTTTGTAAAGTGCTTACTTAAACTCCCATGATTTAAACTCTATGCTTTTAACAATAACCTTAAAATGATTGCCTTTTGTATCTTGTTTCCGCATTGTATAGACCAGTGGTTCCGCAGGACGTCCATAGGGGTTCCGTGAGCTCTCACATAGGCTACACGGAAAATAATTTGCTATAAATAAAAAAAAGTTACGATGACTTGCATGGCTCCAAGAAGTCAGAGAAATTAGGCATATCTTCTGAAAGGTCATCTTCAAATTCACTCTCTGAATAAATTTCTGTACTTTCGCTGCTAGAGCCAGAAGGTACAGTACCTCAAAAGTATCAGATGAAATTTCCTCTTCCATCTGCTCTTCTATCTTGTTTGGAGATAAAAAGTTTTGCCATTTCCCCATCCGGAAAATCTCAAAAACTCTCACATTGAGAGGAAATAGCGTGTTACTAGGTGGAAAGATCACTTAGAAATTACTGCAACCACAAAAGAAAAAAGAAGAAAAAATGTGAAAAACAATAAAAAACTTCAAGAGTTCACGTCACAAGAATATGAGAAGTTCATTGACCTGATTTCAGACTCTTCCTCACAAACAGCGTCAAATGAAGTGCAGTTGGCAGAGTTTTGGTACAGTATCAAAAATGAATATCCAGTATTTTCAGAGTATTTTCATAGAAAGCTCTTTCTGTTCTTCTCCTGTTTGTGACCTCCTACTGTATCTATGTGAAACAGGATTTTCATTGTACATGTCCACAAAAATGATGTATTCGCAACAGATTGGATGTAGACATGAACAGGAATCTGGAACTCACATCCATAACTCCAAATATTTTTAAAAAATGTAGAAGTGAGGCAAACTCACTCATCACACTGAGATTGTACTATTTCTGCTGGTTTGAAGTAAATGTTGATTAAAAATCATCAGTACTCTTTTTTTAAAAAACTCATTTATTGTCGTCTCACTGTGTTTTACTTAGTCAATTTGCTGCCAACTTTTCCTTTTTGCGCCCGGTTAGACCACAGAAAGTGACGTCTGGTTCTATAACTATTCGTTCTTTTTTCCTTTGTTAAAGTAAACAACTAAAAGTTGTTCTAACTTGGTTGAACCGGTGGTTAGAACTTTTGTTCTTTAATTCTCAATGAGTATTTCAGTGATTAAGCTTTATTGAACTGTAGGGGTGCTAACCGTGGATGCCACGGTAAAGGTCAAGGTCGAGGGGGGAAATTTGGCCCAGCCACTGGGATAACTCCCTACTGTTCTCGAGAAATGACAACTGAGAGTCAGGACTTTGGTTTAATGTCTCATCCGAAAGACAGCGCCCACTACAGTATAGTGTCCCCGCCACTATGCTAGGGCATAAAGACCCACACAGACCGCAGGATGGGCACCCCCCAGCTGGTCCCACTAACACCTCTTCCAGCAGCAACTACAGGTTTTCCCAGGAGGTCTCCGAACCAGGTCCAGCCCTGCTTAGCTTCAGTGGGTTGCCAGTTGTGAGTTGCAGGGTAATATGCCTTCTAGCCTCATGTGATTAATAATGAAAACAAAAGCAATTGATAGTTTCTTCCTTAATAATTGGCTAAATTGCCCCTGAACTGCAGTCCTAGAATGTTTTTTGCAGAACACCAACATAGCTAATCCTGAAAAGGAAGGAAAAAGGTTGCTGGGATCCGTGATATTAGCTTCAACAGAAAAAGGGTTCCATCATTGAAAAAGTTTGAGAACCACTGGTATAGACAAAGTAAATGATGTGCCAAATGATGTGTTCTGCTTGCAATACTCTGCAATTGACTACATTAAATGTCATCTGCTAGTTATTTTCTCTTGAATATTATCTAATTCTTCTTGAATTGCATTTGCCGTTTCAGTGTTTCCTGATGCGACTGTGGAATCATCTGCAAACATGACTAGGAAACAAACTACAACAGAATCTATAATATGAATATAAATTAGTAGCTAGAAGGGTTCGAATATAACCCCCTTGGGTACTCCACTAATTATATTACCCTAATCAAACCAATCACCCTTTACAGAATATGCCTATTAATTCTCAATCCAAACACACACACACTTCCCAAAATTCCTACTACATGTAATCTGAGAATTATACTTTTATAAGGAACTTTATTAAAAGACTTTTGAAAATCAAGTATACCAGACATACAAAATAGTAATATAATATACTGTATATCAAATTTAATAAACTACACCATGTCATATACAGTACAGTTACACAATGTGAGACTATTACTGTTTTTTTCCTTTAAGTTGGTTTTCAACAATTCATGTTGACTATCAGATAGCATGGTAGCACAGTGGTTAGCATTGCTGCCTCACACTGCCAGGAACCTGGGTTCAATCCCTGGGGACCTATCGCAAGGAGTTTTTTATGTTCCTCCCGTGTTCACTTAGATTTCCTTCAGGTTCTCTAGTTTCCTTTCACCATCAAAAGACGCATTGGCAAGTCAACTGGCTTCTGGAGAAAACTGGGCCAGATGTGGGTGTGTGCATGTTTGTTTCTGTGTGTGTCTACTGTACAGTCCCATCCAGGGTGTATTCAATTCTTCCTGGGATAATTTCCAGGCCACAGTGAATCTGAACAGGATAAGCAGTTGTTGAAAGTGATGATGGGATGATTACTAACACCTAGGATTTATTTTTCATATGGGAAGCTTAATTCCTTTAGTTATTGGATTCAGTTCTAATCAATTGGTTCAGATTTGTCACCATTTTTTATGTACCGTATGGGCTCTACATAAGTATGGGCTCTTCATAACTTTTGATACCATCTGAACTAAATCTAGCTATTGGTGTAATTATGTAAATGGTCTATGAATAGCATCTATTGTTTCCTGTATTGATAAGTACAATTGGTAGATTATCATCACATCCTGGAGATTTGGCAATCATAAAGTATTTCTACTACTCGGCAACTGGCAACTGCCTAGGGTCCCAAAGCCACTAGGGGTTGCCTTCTTAAACACACACATTGTTTTTAATCAGCACATTCAAATGGGAGTGAAAAAATCCATGCAGTGGATCTTTCTGTTGCGGCTTTGATAAATCTAGGATGTTAAAGTCTGTTAGTTATAAATTGTGATACTATTATTTGTGAATTTACAGTACGTGTAGCAGTTTATTTCACAGTCAATGTAGTAAATGACTCTCCTCTTCCCCTTAAGATGACCATATCAGTGCAGTTTCAGCTGCTGCCACAGCAAATGCAGCTCGTTCTAATCTAGGAAAGTAGTAAATGTTGTGATGTTAGTTGTAATGGAATATTAATAAAATTTATCATGTAATGAAACATTACAAGTAACCTTTTACTTGTATTGCAAACTATGTTGAAATGGTTTACAATTTAAATCGTAATTGCGGAAAGGCTGTACCTATTGAGCTCTGAGAAAAGGAAAAGCAGAATAAGCAATCTCAAAACAGAAGTACTGTACGCCAAATCAAGTCACTATAAATACACTTTGTGGTAGACAGGCCACATGTTCTAGCAAGACGTAGACTAAGAGCGCTAAGTTTTGAGGCGTTTTAATAGAAGTTTACAGATTCACGATATTACTTTCAATGAAAAAAATACATATCACCTTTGTAAAGATGTGCTTCTTGTTCTTGTTTGTAAGTTATGTGTTCTTCAAAGCTGCTAATTTCCAAGATCTTGCCTACCATAAAGCTAGGGCGGGTAAGCCCACTAGTGCCTGAAAACACCATTTCTATGTTCATTTCTATGTATTAATCAATACAGAAAGTTATACTTCTGCTGCCTGAGGCATACTGTTGATTTGTTTTTGGTAAATACCTGAGTGAAATATTAATGTAGCACATCAGCTATTTCCCTCTCACTGTTTGTATATTTCCCATTATTAACACAGATACATTTTACTTCATCATTTACCATTCTTTTGCTGTTGTAATATTGAAAGAGCTATAGCATTTTAGCCTCCAATGTAATCTCTCTCTCTCCCTTTCTAATATCCTTTTTTATCTGTACTTGCATTTGTTATATGCCCTTTGTTTAACATTTAGCATTCTTTTTGATAATTTTATCAAGTACTTTCTTTCTCCTTATATTTTTCCTAATTGATCTATTAAACCACTGCTTTTTACCCTTTGATTTCTTCACTCTCAGGACAATCTGCTCTGTGCTGAAAAACAAGATTGATCTCTTATCCTGATTCTTTAATCTATATTTTTATTCGCATTGTCTGTGACTTCACTTCATATCCATGTTTGAAATATTTAATTAAATCCATTAGACCTGAGTGCTGCATTGATTTTGTGCATCAGTATCGTTACTCTTGTTATGGTATGCAGCAGAACTGTATCTCAGTAGAACATTGCTGCTGAATTACAAGTTGAGATATTGACAGAGAAAAGGGATTTTTTTTCTCCTTCTCCCTTTTTTTCTAATTTGGAATCTTGAAAGCAAATGCTGCTACCTGCAGGTGTTCTCACATCTCATGGCCTAAGCAGGTTGTCTTTTCCTGCAAAGAACCTAATCACAAGATGTTGACAAGTAATTGAGCCCTTGAGAACTGAGGTCATCTCAGCTGATTTCCACCAGCTGCCGGCTCAGCAGGGGTTACCGTCGTTCAAGGAGGAAAATCACTCCTCTGAGCGCAAATGGCAGTTCCTAGTTCCTCAAGTTCCTAAGCCACCAAAAGCAGTCGCAGCAATGCCTTTGATATAATGTGTATCTGGCGTCATAGATGCAAAACATCTCATCTCAATGCTAGACATCTCATTTGCTCATTTTTCTATCCACTTCAGTGTTGCTGTATTGATATTGCCAGCTACTGTATCTTCCTCTGAAAAAGTCCAGACTGGCTGCTTTGTTCACCTGAACCTTACATGTCATCTCACAAAAGTGAACAGTGCAGTGGAGAATAATACATAGTAACGAGACCAAATGGGGTTATTCAGAAGTATGAATAAAGATGTTTCTTTTTGTGAACTATCTTTCCACTTACAACATAACAGTATGGCTACAAGATTTGAAAAAACATATTTAAGCATATCTAAACTAGTATGTACTGTACAGTATAAACCTTCAAAAAGATGTGGTCTGTGCTGTTTCCACTGGTAAAGGCAGTATTCTCTCTCTTAAAATAGCAACCCACGTACTGAAGGGAAAGGTAATTTTTAAATAACTGTTTTGTTTTCTTTAAGAACTGCACAACTTACTGTATTACTATATTTCTGTATTTAATTCACAAATGTACCCCACCTCCCCCACATTGACTGCCAGACATCAACAGTGGATTGGCAGAATCACTCTTCCAGTGTTTTCATGGGAAGTCAATGGTGGGGGGGGGGGTGCTCCAGTACATACAGTACACAATTTTTTTTTTTCTTCTTGTGGCCAAGAAGGTGACACCAGTTACAGATTAGAACAAAACTTTGGTGGTCTCTTCCACGCTAGAAAGAGCAGGCATGACATTTAAAACTAACACATACTTCATTATACTTGGCAGCTTTTCTTCATTATGTGAAGCAGGAATAATTAAGCAAGAAAACTAATTTAATTTCTCATTCAGTCCCAAAGATGAATAGCTCCCTGTTGTCAAGGTTAGTGCGCTTTAGGAATGTTTTTTTTTTCTGTGGGAAAGCCATCCTGTGGTACTGTCCCATATCCTTGACCTGAATAGCATTTTTAGAAAGGTAAAATATTTCCAATCTTTTATTGTCAATTTATCAACATTATTATGCAATTAGAGGGCCTTCTTGGAGGAAAGCCAGCTTTCTTTTCTATACAAACCTTAGGGTCAAAATGATCATTTACATAAAGCTATTTTAAGAAGTGGTTTTATGATTAAGCTGCATTTCACAAGAACAGTTATTTTTAGTATTTTTGTATACATTTTAATTTACTAATGATATTAAATTGGCATTGTTCTTGAAGGTAATCAACCACTGGTGTATTTTTTCAGGTTCACATCCTTAATTGTCCCCAAAATTTGCATAAAAGTATTTTGAAATTGCAACAATTACTTTCAGGTGGTGAAGTGGAAGATTCACTGTAAGCAGACATACAGTACTGTTGGGCATTAGACATTGTTTTAGAATTTAACTGACGAATCGTCTTGTCAACACTGTTTTACTAAACACCTCAGTTGACGCAAGCATATGGTATTGTCAAAAGAGCAATGTGCAAAAATTAAATGTCGTTTAATTATTGTTTCATTCTTTTTAAAAAGTTGTATCCTGCATGAATCAATACAATGCATTTAATACGTGAACCTGGCAAACGTTACATGTCCATAATTGCTTGTGGATTGATATCATGAGTGGTTCTTGGTAAATCTTTACACAAGATAAGAGAACAAAATAAGCCCATAGAAAAACTTTTGTGGAATTCACTTTTAATTATTCATTAAAGAAATAAAAGACTGACAGAAAAATAAGGAACCATCTGGCTGTCTGTATCATAGGCATAAGCAAGAAGGAACACAATGCATTTCAATTATTCATTTATTGAATAAAAACATTTCGCAAGGTGGGGATACTTCTCATTTTTGGGAAACTCCTGTGAGACAGGAGGTAGATGCATGGAAAGAATCAAAGTGCTGCATTAATTTGCTGACATCAATAATTAAAAGAAGCTTATACTGCTATGTCTCAGATCATAAACAAAGGGAGACTTGTAAATGACCTCGAGCAAGTTGAACAGATATCTATTTAAAAACCATAACAGAAACTCCAGAAATAAGTTATCTTGTTGTTTTTTTTACTTGCACATTATTAACTATAACCTTTTTTAGATGTTTTTTTGACAGGTAAAGGCTTGGCAGATCAGCACCCTAGGGTACAACAATACAAGACAGGTTCTTCTTGCTCATCAGTAGAATTTATACAGGAAAGAACTCTGCACTGCAATAGTGTAGGTGCCTTAGAAAGTGCCTGTTCAAAGATGGTGCTAAAGATATCATCACTGACAGTGTGATGGGTTTAGTGACCTAAATGAGTCTTTTAAACATGCGACAGCTCCTTGTAAAGTGTTTAGGTAATGATCTACACATAAAGTCCAGCTTAAAGATGCAACAATTCAGCACTTTTACCCAAAGCAACAGAGCAAAGGAAATAAGAGGTGCTTAGAGCATGATGGGGGTTACATTGTTTGAGCTGTGGAAAACTTTAGAGCTTGTTAGCATTGAGTCAGCATTTAAAATTGTGCTGTCCTTTCCCTTTAAGTTGTAAAGAAATATCACTAACACCACACATTGCTTTATGAAGGACAGTAAAGTTACAGTAAAATAATCTAAGAAACACTGAAATCAATAAACAGCAAACGTAATTATCTTGACTTGTTTTTGGTATTTTTCTCTATGTTTCCATGTGTTTTTCATTTCTAAATTCAAAGCCTACTATCTGGAGTTCCAGCAGAAGTGAATGTCCCAGATTTAAGGGTCTGTTAAAATATCAGGGGAATCCTCATTCCCCACCTAATAAAAAGTCCTCATAGCAGGCTGGGAACATGCAGTAGAAGGGAAGAATGGAGGGATATTTTTTTTAAATTAAAGAAAAAAACTATGAACATATTAAGAACATCGGCATGCCTTAAGGTCAATGTGCAACCACATTCCAGAAACTAGATCAAAGAAAATCTTGTCAGTGCTAGCTTGGGAGATAAATGTAGCTTTTGTCTTAAAATATAACAAATATACCTTTATAACAAGAATTCTGAAAAAGATCAGGTGTCTGGCAAAACCATTGGGTCTTGTTCTAGGTTTTAAATGATAAATCTACATTGTTCTGAACTCCTGGAAGAAGACCTTGAAGGTTTTTTATGCTTAGTTCATGTGAACAAGAGCAATATTTCACAACACAAAATTTGCCAGGCTCTAAGAGATTAAATTTTAATGACCTTATGATGGTCAGTGTGGAATATAAGATAACCTCCAAAATATGGAAAGTCAACACACAAGATCAGGATGCTTTTAAGTGCTAAGAGATGATTCATGATAGAACAACAAAGTCTGAAACACGTGCATCCATCTAGCTGAAGAAACAAGAGCCCAAAGGAAATCAAGGAAAGAACAGCCTTGAGGTCATACTAGAATACAATGCCCTTTGTGGGAATAAACATTCCTTGTGCAAATCAGATTTTGTAATCCCACAGGACTAAACAAGAAAATGAACTGAGAGGCATCATCATCATCAAATCTATCAGTGTCAAGATGAATTTTTTAAATGTTACACATACTGTATGGGTTTTCTTGGGTCAGTATCAAATCTACCCTTTAGTCTACAACTGTATTATTTTTTTCTTAACTTTATTTAAAATAACATGAAGAGGCAAGTTCATTATCTACAGTATACAGTCTGCACTGTGTGGAGTGGACATGTGGGTCTATTTAAATCAAACTCTATTCATAAACAAATGACAAGTGCCAAAGAGCAATGCTTCTAAAATGTCAGATTTCTTTGTTAAGAAAGCTGCCATTAAAAATCCTAAAAAATATATTGTACAGCAGGACCTGGCCATGCTACAGTACATGGGATTAGAACAGCTCTTTTTATTATCATTAGTAAATAAAATTATTTTAATACTGCTATTAGTCATGTAAGAGTAGTGTATGATCAGATGAAACAGTTTAAATTTAAATTTTGCTCCAAGGGCTTTAGTGCAAAAACTCGCATTATGCAATCTACAACTATTTAAAACTGCAACAAGGACAGTTTAGCAGAAAATACCAAGAGAACAGCAGGTGTGTCTAGTATCTTTAGTGAACTGACAAATATTGAATTGGCATTGTTCTTGAAGGTAATCAAGCAACAGTGTATTTTTTCAGGTTCACATCCTTAATTGTCCACAAAATCTGCATAATATTTTGAAACTGCAGCAAGGCCAGCTCATCTAAAAAGAACCAGTACACAGCAGGTGCCTTCAGTGCGGCACCTGTATTACTTTCGGATGGTAAAGTGGAAAATTCACTATAAGCAGACATACAGTACTGTTGGGCATTAGACATTGTTTTAGAATTAAACTGATGAATCTTCTTGCCAACACAGCTTAACTTCATTAACACCTACGGTACATTAACACGAATATGGATCTTCACAAAAGCAACATGTACCTGCATAGCTAATACATTCATACATACACATTTACTTATTTATTCTATTCCACAGAACACCACTGCATTCTACTATTATTGTCCATTTCTGTATTAATAATTAATATTAAAAAATAAGTTTCACTGTTTTCAAAATGGATACACATATACATGTGAATCAATACAATTTATTAAATATTGTAATAGTACATCTTGCCTTAAATAGCATACCCTGGTAGGAGAGTGAGGAACGTGCCCCACATTGTACTCAACAAAACAAATCAATTGGTTTAATAATAAGTGCCATTGATAAACATAAGAGGTCTTTCCCTTGAGGACCTCATATTCCCACTGTAGGTCCTGGAACTTTACATATAGAATAAGATGCACTTTATCCAATAGTATTACCCAGCTGTGTGACCAGCAACCCCACTACTCAAGCTCTTCTACAAACTGCACCTGCTGTTCCATTCTGCTCCAACTGACTGGCCATTTCACCAAGCTTCAAAAATTTTGATTAAAAATCAAATTATTTCAACTTCTTTTAATTTGGGAAAAATCCGGTGGAAAACCAATCAGCCTTCTCCCAAATTGCGGCATCTCAAAAATGTTATCAACACAAAGAGAATAAAAGGGTATAAAAAAGATGAGGTACTGTTCATCAAATAGAAATGAAAAGAGATGCAGCAAGATCTCTAGCTCAAGGTTACCATTGGCACACTACTTACATGATCTTATAAATGTCTTATTAATGCATTGCCTAGTTTATTGGTATGGAAATATATACACAATAGCATAAACTGTATAGTATGACACAAAAAAAGCAGAATGCTGAATTGCTGTCATGGTGGTTTCATTCTTTTTCACATCATAAATGTGTCCATATCTCATACAAAGATTCAGACCAAAGAAGAGCAAAAAGAGAATACAATACACATTCTAATTAACTTGATTAAATTGAATTAATGAAGTCTTCATCAAGTACACAAATGGCTTGAATGCAAAATGTTCAGAAAATGACTAATTTATCTACCACTCATCAAAAGAAACTGTTGTAAGAAGAGTTTACACATGTGTGTAATATATGCGGTATACAATATGCATGCAGAAGGAACACCTTAAGTATATAGAACACATTCCAGTAAGTCACCCTGATATTCATTTCCCGACACTAAAATCATCAAGATATTGGAGACACAATGTAAAACTCTCCTGTACTACAGTTTGCCATTCTCGACTCAGTGAATTTCTTTTAGAAAAAGTCTTCTTTCTTGTCTTTTGCATAGCTGTTGTGAATGTAAGTGAAGAATAATTCTCTATTTCATCTTTGCATCCAAAATAATCAGTTCCAAATGTAGTGGTAGTGACAGAGTGTTCATTCAACATATGAAGAAGTGCAGTAGCATTAACAAGAGTAACTCAACCACTCCCTGAGGTAAGATCAGATAAACGAGTGCTTGGTTAAGATAAGTTTAAAGTGTCATTTAAAATTATGCTGAAAAGATTGGCAAGTCTAGATAAAATTGAGTAAAGATGGTTTAGAAATGTTACATATACATCTACAGTATAATAACATACTGTACAGTAGCAACAAATGAAAGACACACAGTCCAATTTCTTATACTTATCTCAACTCCACTCCTTTAATCCTAAAAATAAATCATTAATTTTATATTTTATATAGTACCATTAAAGTTGGCTTCTCAAAGCACTTTACACAATGACAACAACAACAAAAAATACAGCTTCCAAACAAGATGCACAATGAGAGGAGACACTGGATGGGAGTATTGAATACAGTAGGAACAGAGGGGTAAAGAACAGAAACTAAAGAAGAAGGTTTTGAGTCTAGATTTAAAGGAGTTTAGAGAAGGTGACTCTCTGATATCCTCGAGGATAGAGTTCCAGAGTTTGGGCAAAACAGGAGAAGGTCCTGCACCCATAGAGAGTAGATGGGCTTGAGGGACAGACAAGTGAAGGTTTTGAGGTGGGGAGTAGAATGGTAGTAGCTCATACAGGTACTGAGGTGCCAAAGCCATGCTGAGCCTTATAGATGAGCATGAGGATTTTGAAGTTGACATGAAACTTGGCAGGATGTGATCACTTGCACTAGACCTGGTCAGGATTCCGACTCCTGAATTTTGGACATACTGGAGTTTTTTTCAAAATTTAGGCTTAAGTTCAAGTTTTTAAGCCGAATGGGCAGTTTATTTTATGGGGTAATGAGGAAATTCTTCAAATTGCAACTTTCCAGTCCCTAATCCCAAAGTACAGTATATTGTAACGCAACGGGGTTCAGGTGGGCGCCCTTGCCTGCTGCCTACACAGGTCTGCCCCGCACCGGCGGGGACGCGAACCGGGGCCTCTGGCGTCACTCAACAGGGACCCAGCCTGGTGAGCTAAAGAGAGATCTCCCCTCAGCCTAGCGGCTGTGGTCTTGCTATTACAGGGAAGGGCGGTGACCTGTCGGCCATATGTGTTACACTCTCCCCTGCTTAACGCACCGTCCTCGGTGAAGGGCTATCCCATCCCACTTCTGATCTCTCTTAAGCTCACCAGGCTGGGTCCCTGTTGAGTGATGCCGGAGGCCCGGTTTCACGTCCCCGACGGTGCGTGGCCAACTTGTGTAGGTAGCAGCCGAGGGCGCCCACTTGAACCCCGTTGCGTTACAATATCACGAGTTGTGACAGATTACTAATTTGCTTTTAAAAAGGCAGTATATATTGTAAAAAAATGAATCTGCTATATATAATTAAAACCCTAATAGATCCAAATAAAAAACTAAAAAGACAAGCAATTCAATTTCGTTTATTAAAAGTGACTTGAGAAGCAGTGGTGATCCCATTCAAATAGCATGTCATTCACCTGCAGTCCCATGACCAGCTTTCCAACTGCAACAGAGAAACAAAAAACAACAGACAGCTGGCACCGCTAGTGTGGCCAATTAAGAAACTCCTGGAATATACTGGATATTCTGAGGCATGAAATGTTAAAAGAGATACTAGAGTTAAAAAAATAAATCAAACATGATTTCCAAAAAAGCTTTCTATCCATTTCATCCTGTTTGTTTGATTTGTAAAAAATGTTTAGAAAGTTCAAAACAATCATGCATCCCCACCCTCTCAACAATAATTTCATAAAAACCTGTAATTTGCCAAATGCTTTGTCCCGTTATTCTTCCATGATAAAACCTTTTACTGATTGCCCTACAGGTTATCCTGTACGCTCATTGTTCTATTTTTGTTTAATAAGGCTTCAAGCTGAGGAATACATGGAGGACAGCTAGACACTGGAATGGGAACTTTCCCCCATCAAACATTTTTCCCCCAACAGTATACTTTTATATTTATATTGACACTCTCTGGTACTGTATGTTTTGTTTAATTGTATTGCATTTTTTTCCCCCAAATCTTTGTTTGTATATGTACTTTCATTTCTTCGCAGAAGACAGTGCAAGTCAAATCGGAGCCATTTCAACAATGACATTGCACTGCACGAGAGAAAAACAATCTTCTCAGGAAAAAAAAATTCTATGATACTGCTAACATCGTGAAAAGTAATTGCAAAATCCTTGGAGATCACTTTTCACTTCAATAATTTGTTTGCAATTACATCTGGCTCAGACAAACCAAGTATTGTAAACTACTTTTTAAATACAAAAAAAATAGTGCATTCATCCTAATGTATTCCGCCTCAAAATAAGATGGGTTTTGAAGAAATACAACATTCTAGTCTTGATTTAAACTTTTTCCGAAGACTGTAATCGGCAGCCTCGTTTATACTGATTCCACCTGATGTTTGCATTTGAAACCCCACAAACTCCATTCAAGAACTGTGCAAGCTTAGGAACATTTTAAATAAGATCCGAATTTCACAAATAATGTTGCAAGATGACGATGAGTGCTAGGTTTTCTGTTGCTATCACTTGCATCACTGAAGACCTAAGACTGCTAATCAATAATTGTGGATTGTAGTGCAACTTTTGGTTTGATGTGATAAGTCCTTAAACCGAGGAATTAAACTAGAGGAGGCTCTCAGTAATCCAAAAAGAGAAAGGACTGGCATATATGCATCTTTGCAGTGCAGGCATATTGTGTACAGTATATGAAAGACAGCTGTATCTGTTGTGTTTTTTGTGTTTCTTTCTTTTCTAATCTACAGCACACAGAGAAACAGAGATAAACAGCAGGCTACCCCCTTGACCTATGAAAACACATGTAGTTACAATGTAGATTTACTCCCTCTGGTGGGATTATGTTTTGTCTTATTAAACTCATGTTGGGCTTAATCTTCTAACTCATTTAAATAAGATGCTAACATTGTTGTTTATTAGTAAATAAGCAAGGTTATTATGAAACAGGCAGCAACACAGATATATTTTAAATAGCCATGAGCTATACTGTTGTTTGAAGCAAAATATTAATCTTACTGTACAATTTTCCTATACTTTTTTAATGAAAATTGATCATAGAGAGCCCCATAGTAAACAGTTCATAAGTTAAAACAATTTCCACATGCAAAAAGTCTATGGTTTGTATGGATGCCGAGTCACAAATCTCAAATGTCATGTTAGATTTCATAATGCCATGAAGTTGAAATGGGCTCATTGTTCACTTCTGTATCAAGCAGATGCAAATTAAAGTGCACATATTTGTTACACTTTGTAAATATGGTAAACTATTTAATATATGTACAGTATTCGCCTATCAGGGCAATTTAATGTACAAACTACTGTCTTAACTACTACAGATGTAGCTACCGAATGTACCATTACTCTGTGACATTAACCACATAATTTACTGTATGAGACGTTCTCTCTCTTATCGAGGTATGTACATTTGCAACCATGCAAGCAAAGACTTACAGTATCTTATGTCATGGAAATATAACTATCAAGGAAGCCACAAGAGAGAGTTCTCACCTGAGTGAGGTCTTTATTTCTATTATTAGATATTAATCTAAACGCGAAGCCTCTTTGTATACAAACTGGCTGAATGAAACTGAGGGGGGATATGAGGGGGATATGAGTAATTTGTGGTATAAATTTATAAATCATACTGTAAAGTTAAAGAAATTTAATGCATCCTGTTATGTATGTGCTTTAATGCCTCATTCTACAGCCTCACCCATGCGACTTTTTCCCCGACCAGTTGGTAGTCACCTTTAAGTTACTAACACCGATTATAGGGACTGTGATACTTGTCTTCCTGTTTTTATGTTGCTGTATGGCATGTATTATTCCAATGCTTCGAAATATGGTGATGAATATGTTTACGCATCAGTATATTCTGATAAGAACACCAGAATCCGACGTATGGAAGCCTCCTGGGAATCCATATGAAGAATCTAACTTTTAAAACATTTTCAAGAATAAAATGGAGGGAATTGAAATGGAAATCTAATAAGTAAATTGATTCTTAAAATGTAGAGAGCTATGCAAAAAATATATTGGTGCTTTTAGAAAATATATTTCAAGGATGTACTGTAAATGCTGTGCTACAGTACGTGCAGATTTTTAGAAAACAGTGCGTCAACAAAATACACTGTTTAGGTTACTTTAGAAGACAATGTACCAAAACAATATATGCTGTCTGGGTCGTAAGATTAGCCGAAAGTAACTGATAAGCTTTGAATAACGAATCTAGTGGTGTTTCTTCTTTTGTTTTATGATGTAATCTGTTTTGTCTTAGGGAAAGGGGAAGTTTTAGAAGGGACAAAGTGCTGAGCTTTCTCTTACAGCGCAACATCTTATAAAAACCCTGTACTGCTTGTAACAAATTGAGTCTCTGATGCACTTTGCAGAGTGGCAACAGGGCTCCCAATATTGCAATATTGAAATAAAGACCTTACTCAGGTGAGAACTCTCTCTCGTGGCTTCCTTGATAGGTATATTTCCATGACAGTAAATGGGAATCCACTTTTAAAAGTAAATCTGTTAACTTAGTAGACCTTCAACAAAGCATGATGGAGCACCAAAAACACTGATTTCACCAGAGATGCAGAACACACAGATGAAAAAATTGTGTTTTCTTCTATCTTTCGAGCCGCACATTTACATTAACAGTATGATTAACAAATCACCGAAAACTGGATGACATTTAGAAATGTATTGACATCATGGAGACCTTTTGACCTCATGTGTCACCTCATCAACTCATTGCAAAGCCGAACACATTGAACACAAGTTATTAGGCAATAAAATGAAGAAAAGATTCTCTTTAAATCAGGAAGCAATCTTTATCCAGGGAGTTAAACAGAATCCCTAACCAATTAAACTTGGAACAACCCACAGATAAATGTCAGTCCCTTTTATTGGTCAGGGAGTGTACAAAATGATTTTATCAGCATGTTGAAGACCTGATGATAAACTATTAATGGTATATTAGTCTATTTGGGACAGTTTATGATTAATATACAGTATTATTGCTACTAAAAGTAGTACACAGTAATAGTAATGAAAGTAACAAAAAATCATAATCAGGTTGCATACAAATTTTACTACTGATAAAGAATCTATGTATGAAATCAAACAATAAATTTAAATAATACAAAGCAAGATAACCACACATGCATATCAGATATGACTGCAGGCTGTTCATTTCCTTTTCCTATGAATGCAAAATGGAAACAAAACAGCTTAGATGCAGTTTTATTTCTGCAGATGGAGACTACCAGATAGGCTATTCAGGAGTCCTCCCTTTTCTGCTAATATCAATACATGCTTTCAAATTGTTACAAAGGTGTCTCAATCGTCAGCTTTTTTCTCCATGTTAGAGAAGACAAAAACACCAAAAAAGTAAAATAAAACTATGATTGATTTTATTCAATTAGATAAGGATCACCCACAGACTAAATATGTAGAAACATTCACTCTATTGAAAAACAAAATTAGGTTTAATTAATTCATGGTTAGCAATTTAATGTGCTGTCATTGCCATTCTTCTGGTTATTGACATTGAATTCACTGGATAAGTATACTTCCACTAATTATCTGAATGCAGTGTGTAAATACTGCTATGGCACATAAGCTATGTTTACATAAATAATTCATTTAAATCTACTTTCTACAATCTAAATTTACGTTTGAATTATTCTGAGGACTATTCACTCTTTCACTGTTAGACAAAATAAGAAACATCCAACTTCCTAAACAAATATGTGCTAATATGTACCTGAAAAAATAATAACAATGTTCAGGCCAGTGCAGAAGAAAAAGAAAGTGAACTGGGAAGGGTGGAAATCTTTCACAGCAAAGGCAGAGAAAGGATGGGAGATGAAATGAAGCCTGGCAAACCCATATCAAGAAAGCATTCAGCACAGCCCATTAAATGATTTTGCCATTACTTAACCCAGTTGGAACAGCATAATATTGAAGGGTAAAAATGATAGCTCTGCCTACCCCAGCTGTGTGAGGATGATTGATTTGGAAGACCGAGTTTCAGGCTTCATTGGCCCTCTGTGTCTGACATCACTTGCACACCTGACACGTTGCTGACCTCTCTAACATTGCTCCAGACAAGCACAATAGATGTCAGGGCTTTTAAAGCTGTGCTGCACAGGTTTACTAAAGTCTTGGCCTCGTTAGAGACTTGATTTCAGGAACAGCACAGGCACTTCCTAAACACCTTTAAGTTTTCCAATAATTAGCTGTACTACTAATGATCACGGTCACAGACAGTTACATCACATGGATCTCTGCATTCATTATTTGCTGACAGTTTCAAAGTGACAATAAGCAATGGCAGTTTATGGAAAGGTTTCAAATATAAATATATATGCAATATATAATTAAAAGAGACCTGTCTTACCTCACATTTTGGTATAATGGTGCAGATATATTACATGCAAATGATGCTATTGTTTTAAAATACGAACAATAAATGAAAAAAATAAATTATATAATCAGTAAATGTTTGCCTCCAAACTACTGTATATAAAGTATATTAACATACCCAAAATGATGCATTTTAAAATGGTATTTCAGCACATTTTTTCCTGCAATCTAAATAGAAATACTGGCCGGATTGATTCTTCTTGAATAAAGATGAAGCTAAATTTGACAAGTATTATTTAAAGTTGACTCAAAATCATAAAACCATGAAATAGTGCAGAGATTCGAATTTCAATATTATCCAGATTTTAAATAATTCCTTTTTGCATTATTAATAACATTGTGTCATGATGCATTACATTAACATCTTAACTAATGAGGCTGTTTTATATTATTTTGCAAATACACACCCCAGTTAATTTGCAATACAGTAATTTGACAAAGAAACATCAGTCCTCAATGTACAGTAGGCTAATATTGTATTGTGCTATTTTACATAAATCTAAAACCAGAAAAGCCTGAAGCGTAAGGTTAGCACATGGAGGTTAGGTAAATCTGGAACTTATTATCTCCTTGCTACGCTCTTGTGTTGCTACACTTGACAAAACTGTCTCCTATACATGCCAGTTGTAAAGAGGAGACAACCAGAGTGAGAGAGATTGTTATCCTGCAGCTGAGATGAGAAAAACCAGTCAGTGATACATCTGACAGCTATCAGCATGAGATAGACATGCTCTGAAAAGCCTTGGGCTCCAACCCAAGTTCTTCATTTTTTACAAATGACTCAGAACTGGATCCTTTCAATGTTTTAATTCATTATTTTCAAAGTTTATTTCACTTCTCAAAGGATCATGGAAAAAGATAAAAAGTCAAAATATGTGAATCAGATCCTTTTTCCATATTCCTCAAACTTTTCAATTCTGTGTGACAAGGTGCATTAAAATTGGAAAAAGTATGGAATTCTAATTAGTCTAATCTTTCTTTCCTACTCCCTTCTTTTAATGAGCATTTTTAGCAATTCCCTCTGAACCTCAGCTGATAGCTTTTTTATTATTGTACTATAGATCTCATTTATAAATATAGCCACTTACATACTGCTTCACACCAAGGGTCGAGATGTACTGCATAAAGATGAAGTCTAATAATAACAACATGAAGGAATAAGGAATTTTACAAGTATGGGAAAATATTTTTTAAAAATTAATTTCCTTCTGATGTCAAAAAAATTAACCAGAAGTAAAAGAGCTACACTGAAACACAATGTCAGGGGGTTCAGAAAACAGATGACAGCTCAGTAACCTATATTCACTAACCAACCCTCTATCATTTTGCTGCTGGCAACAGCTAAAATAAAGCTGTGAATCAACTAAGTACCTTTAATGTTTTAAGTAGATACATTGAGTTTTTTAGCAGGAGAAAACAACATTTCTGTTCAATTCTTTTTATAAATGCACAGAGGAAATACTTCCACCAAGCCCATTCTGTGATTGTGTCTGTAAAAGACACACCCTATATTTATTAGTAGGAGGTGTGATGCAAAAATGCTCCTCATAAAAGAGAGGTTCCCCACCAAAATAAAAGATTACTGCAACTATATGCAACTAAAGAAGCTTATTATATGACAACACAGCAAATACAGAAAAGAATGAGCAGCCATTGGATTCTATTTTATTTAACATACAATAAAGTGGTTCCTGATGGTGCTGCTTTTCCCTTTAGGATACATTTTCAAATAATTAGCTAATAACTACAAAAGTTACCAGAAAGTGTATTTGCAAGCTGCTCCCTGAATCTGGGAAGAGCAGAAATTATCAATAGAATCACAAGTTGTCAAAGATCACTTATCTTAAGGTTTTGCTGGTGAAGCCCCTCAAGTCGGGCATCAGATCTGAAACGTATTGTGGGGAGTTAAGTACTAACATGTACTAACAGATGGCAGCTGAACCTCTCAGAAGAAAAAGCTAAAAAATGGTAAAATTGACAATGTAAAATAAATAATCACTCATATTTGCAAATAAAAGTCAGTTATCATCAGAAAAATGGCAAAATCCTTTAACATTTGGACACTTTTATTGAACATTGACATGACATGGGAATATTCATGCCCATTTGGTATCAATACATCCGATTAACAGGATGACTGAAAGTCACTGTATTGCTTCCAGTGGTAACCAGACTGGCTAGCAGAATGTCTGTTCACCCCTGGAAGTTCAACTGCACTTTGGGATTGTTAATCTTGTGGGACACTGCCCTGTTCTTCCTGTACTACTGTTGTCAAGTTGTCATCACTCACTAATACTCAAGTTTCATAAAGACTGTAAATCAAAGGCCAAACCATCCATCTTGGATCTCCACATCAATTAATCTGTTAGTGTATTAGTGTATCATTTTACATGTCTGTACCACACTTGCTCATGGCCATCAGTGTGGTCGACAAAATAACTTGGTTCATCACTAAAGGGGAGTTGGCTCCACTACTTTCAAGTTCACCCAAGTACTTTACTCTGCTGCATCAATGAACAGCAGGTGAGCACTGAGTCCCCATACCTCAGGCATGGCCTGTGTAAAACTGACTTTTTGGGCACCTTCTCCCATCTAAACCACTTGTGTTGCTGTATCCATGAGTTTCTGTTGCAGTGGAACCAGCAGTGCAGAAATGATCAGGAGATAGTTCATGATGATGTGTTATAGCTCATGGTCTCCTATATCATGGCCTATCATTAATGTTTCAACATACAGTATCATTGCGTTTGGCTGTTTATCCATGATTAGAGATTGCTGGCTGTGTACATCTCAGAAACTGAGCAACTGTGCATTTAGACCACAAACATAGCAGTGGCACAAAAGCACTGTTCTCTTAATAAAAGGGGCAAACTGGCCACTTTGTGTTTTTATCTAGATTTTCACCACATTCAAAATACAACAGTTTGACTTATTGCCTTATCACATGTGTTTAATTAACTTTCCAATTAATGAGGTGATTTAGTGCTTATGCAACAAAGTCACTTGAGTGTATCACAGGCAATTACTGGTAAACTGAGAGATCAAATCCAAATGAAAAAAAAAACCTAGATTACTATAAACATCTATACAAGCATACAATATATACAGTAGAATGATACACTTGTTTTCAACCATACTATGGTAACATGCACATCTTTAGAAATCAGTAATATACTGTACTCTCCAGAAAACAGTTATGTTCCTTAACAAAAAGAAGGGGAAGTTATTTATTTACTAAATGTATATGTCAAAGAAAAAGTGGAGGCATTACTTTTCAGCTGAAATCATATCCACCGTTTATCTCAACACGAATCTTGAGCTGCCCAAGCTAAACAATTAAGAAAGCAATGAGTTATACAAGACACAGAATAACTAAAGATCAGAGATGAACATGTACAATTTTTGATAGAATATCTGATATTTCAATTAATGCATGTTATCAAATCTTTTCTGCTCATGTACAGTGCCATTAGTCTATTATCTGAAGCTCTACTATTTTGCATGCTTGATTATTTTAATAGGGTTCCAAGATATGAAGATGTGCTGTTTTCAGGGCAATATACTGTAGCAGCAGCAAAGAATAGAGCTCAGGAGAAAGTGATTTCAACTGGAACAGAAACAAGTCCATGGTTGACAAATGAAAATGGAATTACTGCATATCCTTTGAAAATACATGAAGATATTAGCCTTAGCCATTTGTTTTACTCTGCTGGATCTTTAGAAGAGCAATGTTTTTCAAAAATCTTTTTTTTTTCCGCAAGTACTGTATATGAAGGAATGACTCCCCTCTGGGGACAGCTAACCACATATTTGATTGAAATGCCACAAAAGGTCAAAAAGAATCTGAAGTGAGCACCCCAGCAGGCTTTTCCATTTTACATCATTAGCCTCCATGACAAAAAAACTCCCATCTACCATCAGGAATTCTCAAAAACTGTAAGTGCAGGAGTACATTATTAAGATGTAATGATCCAGTTCAGTGACCTGTCCCTTTCCATCTCCAAGACTGTAAAAACCGGGAGGAAAGTACAAGTCTGCACCAGCTAATTATAAGGCAGTCACCCTTGCAAGTGCCACAACTCAGTTTGTTTTGTGATCTATCCAAATTAAACTAACTTAAATACAGAGTAATGAAATGATTAATTCTTGTTTTTCTCAGAACGCTTAGTCATTCTTCACTTCAGACAAATTATGGTCAGTAATTATATCTATATTCTATTAAGCCACTTAAAATGGGAGAAAACAAGAACTTCTACTTCTGCTTATGTAATTGCTTAGAAGAATTTGTCTGTATGTATACTAGGTCCAAGATACAGCTGGATTCCCTCCAAAAGTTCTAATGTTCATAAATATTAAAAGAATGAATGGATGGCAAATGGCAAAAAACAAATGACCCTATAATAGCTGGTAATTTATTTAAAAATAACTTCAAAAAGAAGGAACTGGTAATAAAATCTGTACTGGAATAAAACTGAAGCAACTCTGCAGGAAATCTAGCATATTGCGACAGGCATTTCCATTGTTTCAAAATAAATCCCAGCACAGGATAGTTATCTCTCCTGAAAATGGTAATGTTCTGGGTTAGTGCCTCTTCTATGAGGCAGGTTTCTCAACACCATCATAAATGCATGCTCGAAAGATGGATGGCTATGGACTATGGAAACAAACATATTTAGGCAGAGAGACTTTTGCAAAACAAAAATGGTCACAAATGTCCCCTGTCCAGCCATTACAACAGAACTGGAATGCCTTGAATGAACTTGTGGTTTACCCACCACAGCAGTTGGGTTTTTCATTATTAAAGCCATTTATTTGGCACAGTTTAAGAACCAGCAAAAGAAAACTGCCTTTGTGGAAATACGAAAAGCTTAGATTGTTGGCATTAGGGTTTAATTGCAACACTGTTAATTGCAATGTCATATTTAAATAGAAAGCCATTCTCCCTTAAATTGCAACAAAATAAAAGCATTCAATTCAGTGCTTAATGGGTGATACACAACTGCTCCAAAAAGGCCATATTAGAGGATAAAATCTGTGCTCTGGAAAGATAACGTCCACCCAAAATTCAACAATACCAACATGCAAATCTTTTATGAATTTCATTTTTTTGCCTCTCTGTAATTGAATCCTTGGGCCCACTGGGAGAAGGAGGCTGATCTTTTTGAAGAGATTACTGATATTAAGTATATGAATTACAGTACATCTTAGTAAAAACATCAGCAACTCAACTGGACAATCATGAAACATGAAACTTTTAGCTTATTAACAGTCTTCAAGGAAACAGTGCTATCAATAATTTCTTATCATTCTGTACATACATAACTATGGCACAAACAGTTAAAAATGCACCTCTTCATTCTGACATTTCTAAACTCCCCATCTGCTTAAATGGTAAAATGCTTAACAAATACAAACACAGTAAACAATAGTAAAATTCTCCTTTTCACAGAATATAAATCTGTGATCCATGCAAAGTACATACACATACCAGATATGCACTGTCAAATTTTATGTATTATCTTCCATGACACACAACTAACGTACAGTATGAGGTGTCCCACAGTACTATATGAATCTGAACATACAGTAAATAAGCATGCATTAGGTATCAAATCAAACTGATGTTCTTTGTTTTATTAATTCTTTGTATGAAATTACATATTTCTCTCCTTCTCCTAAGGTAAAAAAGAACCTTTTAAAATGTTCACATTAGTCTTCCTGAGGACACACATTACATACCATGCCATGCTTTGTAAAGCTGTCACTTTTTGATTCCATTCTCCCTAGGTGGAGTTTGTGCGTGTGTCAATGAAAGTTTAGGAATGATGGCTTAGGGTCTGCAATGTGGCCCCTGAACAAAGGAAAGCAAAACACATTTCCCTCAGTCATCAATCAGAAATGGCTTTCTTTTCCAATTCATTTGCCTGGAGATTTGAGCTGAGCAGCCAATGTAGCAGACAATCTGCAATTTCCCTCACGGGATCAATAAAGTATCTATCTATCCGTGGACAACTGTCTGCAATTCAGAAGACACAGGATCCTCCTTCTCTATCCCCGTTGCCTCCTGCATCTTACACCTCATTATTAGTGTTGTTTCCAGGACATGTTCATCATAGAGGTTTTTGAACACAAAAGAATTGCCAAACACTGATCTTTATAATTGAATAGAAAACCGATAATTGTTCAATGCTTCTGTATCTTTCAGCTGCACTTGCACACGATCTATTGGTTTCTTGATATAATCAGAAGATCTACACACATTGTATCGGATTTATATATTTATCACTCATTTCACATTTTATTCAGGAAATTGCAGTTCCTTTTAATTCTTTGTGAATCTGTCAGGCAATTCAGAGCACGGCAGAATTAGTACGTTGGATGGATGTAGCTAGCCATTGTCATCCTTGTTGCATGGCAAGCTCAAGATAACCTTGATAACCTTACTGGTTTAATGCACGGGAATGTTCAAGCTTTAACTTTTATCACACTCCTGCCTAGATAAACTGTAACAGATTTCATTTTAAACATCTAACATGCTTTATTTTATTAACAGACATCTAAGGGATTGTAGACCGTTTTATGTGAGCTGCTTGTAATATCATGGAAGACGGGACTAGAAAATAAAACAACCAACAACTACAATTTCATCCTCTTCATAAAATACAGCCAGCAAACTATGAAACTGCATTCAACCAATGCTCCTGAAGTAAGATTTAAAACAGTATTTTCCCAAACTGAATCAATATTCTTTTTTTTCAGTTCTATTTCCAAACTGAGCACTTTTTTTTTCATTTTCAGCAGCACTTGGCCACATTATCCCATGCACAGAATGCATGTTTTGTTTGCTAGACAATAAATGGAAGTTTGCCAGTTGTGTTCTGGTATGCTCTTGAAGTTTTTAAAATGTATTTCCCTATTTTGCAAATACATTTACTATGATTTCCTAGATCTTAGATGTTTTTGTTAGCAGTAGTAATGTTAATATTACTAAAGTTCTCTTATGTAACAAACATAATAAATATAGTAGTTGTCCAAAATCTTCATTTTCTTTAACAAAATTATGACTGGTCT
The DNA here is from genome assembly GCF_059453375.1 of Lepisosteus platostomus. Lineage (NCBI taxonomy): Eukaryota > Metazoa > Chordata > Actinopteri > Semionotiformes > Lepisosteidae > Lepisosteus > Lepisosteus platostomus. The sequence continues at coordinate 38,665,051 of NC_142616.1, forward strand.
TATTTTTTTAACTTTCATTCCTATTGTAACTTCTATCTATTTATAACTGGCACCTTTAATATCTGATGCCAAAGACAGATTAAATGGAACAGCACCAAAGAAGCATTTTTATTAATGTTTTTTGAACTTTTATTATATTTTCTGTTAAACATAACATTTAATTGACTGCACTAGATTCTAAAGCTATTTAATAAAAAAGCAGTATATGGATTTATTTATTTTTGAATCTTTACCAAGATGTACTCAATGAAAGGGATTTTAAAAAGATGAATGGATTTCCATTAAAACCATACACCAAGTAAAGGGATTTTTCATTTTTAAATGCAATTTGGGTCCAAATGGGTGTAAATCAGTCTAGCTACTACTAATAATAATAATTCTTTACATTTATATAGCACTTTTCTGGACACTCCACTCAAAGTGCTTTACAGGTAACAGGGAATCTCCACCACCACCACCAATGTGCAGCATCCACAGGGATGATGCGGCAGCAGCCATAGTGCACCAGTACACTCACCACACATCTGTTATCAGTGGGGAGTAGAACAGAGTGATGGATCCAGCTCATAGATTGCGATTATTTGGAGTTCATGATTGGTAATGGCAAATGGGAAATTTGGCCAGGACGCCAGGGTAACACTCCTACTCTTTTCGAGAAACGCCCTCGGATTTTGAATGAGTACAGAGAGTCAGGAACTTGGTTTTATGTTTTTACAGCGTAGTGTGCCTGTCGACATACTGCAACGTCTCCCATCCATGTTCTGGCCGGGCTTACACCTCTTTAGCTTCAGTGGGCTGTCAGGCTTGAATTACAGGGCGACATAGCTGCTGGCATTAATATAAATATTCATAATTAAAATGTATCTTAGAAGAGCCCAATTCTAATTCAAGACAAGTATAACCCCATCTTAAGGGGAGCCGGGTATAAACAAACTGGCTATGATTTCTCCCTGACTTAATATTGGCATAAGAACTACAACTCCTATAAAAGTACTGAAGGACTTCCTGGCAGTGCTCCGTCACAGTTGCCTGGCTGTGGTTATGTTTAGCAGGCTACTCCCATTACTGGCAGCTTCACAGTTGGTCGTCTCTTGTCGCAGAGGGAACTCATACGGGATTCCTTATTAAAAGTTTATTTTTTTAGAAAATTAGGAAAAACATGAAAACCATGGGTGGGTTTCCAGAGATATTTTCACGTCGGGCGTACTGCAGGCTGGTAGTGAGGATATAATTACCTGCCTCTGCACGGCGCTGTTCCCAACTCCTGTGTACACACCTTATCACCTGGATACTGTCATGCCCTCTGCAGCCAGAGGGCGCTCCTTCTCTGTTCTGTCCCGAATTTCCGGTCTGCTGTCTTTCCTGTCCCTCTCTTTCCATTGGGCTATATATTTCCGGGTCTTGCACTCTGTCCTCGCTCAGCATTGACGTTCGGATGTCCTGAGACCCGCCTAGCACCAGGGCGCCCCACGTCCGCTCCCTGAGAGCATAGGTTTCTATACGGCATTCCTGAACTCTTTGCACTAATGAGCCCGGGCCTTTTTCCCGTCTCGCCGCCACGCATATGGGTCTTTTTCCGCTCTCCTGCTCCCCACGGTTAGTCCCTTTGGACGTCCGTGACAGATACACAACTTTAGCCACTTGATTGCCAGCATTTAAGGAGTCTGTACTGTATATTGTTAAAATATACAGAGGTAAATATTGTTTGATAAATCTGAAAAAACTATGCTGTGTATTAGAGTTCTGCATATTATGTATGAATTACTAGCATGTTTTTTTTGCAGTTATCACTGTTGCTTCAGAAAACAAAATTCATTAAACATAAGTAGGAAGCCATTAAGTAAGCTTCTTTAGTTGAATGAAAACTAAGAATATGAATATCCATTAGTAAATTCCAGCCAATTCTACAGTTCTGCGACTAATGCATGCAGCATTTATATTCTCACTTGTCAAAGTGCACAATGCACCTGTGGTAATTAAACAAATAAATAAATAAGCTTCTCAAACTGGAAAACTGGGAGCATGCTTTGGAAGGGTAAGCTGCAAAATGATGATTAATTCATGCAGAATGAACAGAAACTTTTAAACCAGGTATTGGCACAGAATATATATATATAACAACCAACACAGGCAGCTTGGGAGACTAATTTATATGGCAGCTAAAGCAGATGGGAGATGTATAAGAAAAGGTAATGGTGCCTTTGTTATAAATCTGTATTTTGCAGAAGAAATTCAGTTAATCTTGTTTCAGCATAGAAGGATATAATGCCTGTTCTTTACTCCAGCAGGTTCTACACTAGTTTCTCACTCATTTGCAGTTTTGCTTTTTTATTTTTTCATTAAAAGAATGTGAAAGCAATGCTTGCATACTGTACCTATGGTGAAAACACAGTGGAACAATATTTCTTAAGCTGCAATTGGACACCTTTTACTGAGGTTCAAAACTGACAGCAGAGCTGTGACTGCTTCCTAGCCTAATTACCCATCTCAAACCAAGCACAAGATCATTAATTTAGCTGTGTTTCATAAAGTGTATGATAAAGGGCTCATTTGGTGATGTCAATTGGGATTTGCAAACAGGTGTTGAATCCTCTTTAAAACAAATTTAAACTTCCCAAAAAAAAAACCCCAAATTAATCTGCTTTCATAGAAAAAAAAGGTCCTTAGAGAAATTCATTGTCTATAATACAGTATTTTATTTCCCACTGGCACTTTATAACAAAATACATCATACTTAATGGGCTAATTGTTTATGATAACGATAGAATTACTCACTTAAAATGTAATAAATGGTACATTTTGCAGTTAACCAATAGATATTTGTTATGCACTATAACTCCATTTAAAGATTTAGTTCAGACAAAATATATGTATAGTCTTTTTCTAAAATTGTTTTTCTACCAATAAGTGGGTGCCAGTAATTGCACTTGCATTCTACTCTTGTCCACAGCATAAAGTGTTAAACAGCCCTGGAAAATTAATTCTGTTCCAGTGAATAAGAAAAATGATCATTTTAAAATGCCCTAAAAGCTTCACTGTTTGACTTTAAGATGGCTTTCAATGCAATCAGAATGAGATATCATATTGAACCTTAAGGCAGCAACATCCATCAGATTCTATAACTGCATTATCATTTCACATGCAAAGCATTCGTAGATTTCCCCCTCCATAACATCTTGTCATGCTGCCCTGTTTGCTTTATATCCTTTGATAAGCATACTTTTGTTTACTGAGCAAAATGTTTGAGGATCTAAATTGTCATAGATAGCATTAGCTATCAGATCACAACACTCCAAGAACAAAGGATCTGCATCATAATAAAAGCAACAGTTCTCTGCAAATTAGTCTGGTCACAATCAACAAGATACAGATAAAATGATGAAAAACAATAAACAACAAGAGTCAATTATGAAAAGGCACTGTAACTGTTCTGATAATGAAAACTAATTATCATACCAAAAAAGGAAAATTTCATGAACAAGAGAAGGCTATACAGCATTACTCTTACATTAATGTTTAAATTTATATTTTATATTAATATATAACGTAATTATCACTCAGGACTCTAGAAACATAAAACCAATCTGTCTTCTGTAATTACAGTAGATACAAGGTGCTGACATAATTAAACGAGCACAGAAAGACACCAAAAGGAAGTGACAAATTAACAGGAAATGGTGCCACAACTACACTGAAGACATTTCAAAATAGTATATTACATTTTTACAGTGTAGATTTTTTTGATACAGTCAAAACATAAGTTCACCCACTAATGCAATACCTAATAATGGCTTCCATCAGGTCAATGCAAACGGTGACACACAGATCAATAACTAGATTTGCCTTCATCTGAGTTGGTCAAAATTTTATTTTAAAATCAGGGTGAAACTTGAATACATTTAAATATATTCACAAAGCATTCTTTTATATATTTATAATTACTATAATAATGTATGATATCCTTAACCTTTTATTTTTGGCTATATACTGTACAGTACAGTTTATGTTGTAATGTTATTATTAGTTTTTCACACAGTGTAAACAAAGATTAAATGTGATAACTGTACAAGTAATTAAAACTTCCACAAATCAATTGCAATCTAGAGTTATTGGAACCCATTCATTTTAAATACTTTGAATTATTCCTTCTCATAAAGAATCAGAACTATTTACCAATGACAAGATTTAGGGAATGAGGCTGCTATTCATTATACAATACAATTCAGGCATCTTGAAGTCCTTTAATTATAAATATTTCCTTACGTTTATACTGCACTTTCTGCAACATCATCTACAAGGACCCAAAGCAATATTCCCATCCACCTCTGAAGTGCACCCCCTACTTGGTATAATATCAAATTCATTTTTTCACCTCAAGAAAGAACAACACCAAAAGGCACCAAATACCCAACTTGTCAAGAGAACATCACTTTCATACCATCTGTATATTGAAAGATACTCTATGTCAACACTGTCCACAGCAAGCATCTTGTAACCTAGACAAACACAGCCCATCAATGGCAGACAGATCAATTTACAGGAGGATGCAAGCATGATGATCCAGATAGCAGTGTCTAATCACTACTTTGTCGACTGATAGTATTCTGAGGCACAGCTCTCCACCGACCAAGTACTGGGACATCAGTTGCTACCCTAAAGCTGGCACAACAACATTCCAACAGTCAGTTATGCTATGGATACCCTCTTCACCAGACTTAAACCCTACAGTACCTAACATCAGTTTGATGAGCAGTAATGACATGCTGTATATTGGGGCTTGGAGACAAGTGAACATGCTTGGCCAGGATCTATAAGTTGTACGATATAGGTACTGTACACGATAGCACGCAAGAGAACTGATGTACCTGTATTACTTGGTGCAAAGCATGCATCACAGATGTACAGCTTCTAGCACTGGTCATACATAATTCTTCTAGCAGTGGTCATACACACTACTAGTCTGTGATTTCCAAAGAAGCCCCCCTCACTGATGATTTATGTTAATCAGTATAATGAGTTTACCTACAGTATGTGCGGTATGTTTAGTTACTGTAGGTTTAATTTTTCTTTTTTATCTAACACAATCAGACTTTTAAGTAATCCACCCATTGTTGCTCACTTGCATTCTACTAGTGACCAAATATACTGTGTAGTTTATTTTGATGTCAAAATGTAACATCAAAATCATTGTTTGGTAATATAAATGACTGTTTAATATTACAGCTGGTGTACAAAAGCAGCTGGCAAAGTATCAAGGATAACCATTTCTGTCCAGTTCCAGTTATTTCAAACCGATACTGAACTTCACTGAGACTTTTGGCTTAACTACATAGGTCATATTTGTTCAATAAAATGTCGGCACACCTGCTATTACAAAGTGTCATTTTCCCCCAGTAACAACTCTGTGATTTTGTTGGAAGTGGTAACTTTCCTTTTATACTCACTGCATCAGTGGAGTAGCCAGAAGTTTATATTTGGGGTACCAGGGACACCTATGAGGGTGGCATATTTAAATCATATACAGTATGCCTCCTAAAATAAGATGTACTACTAATTTTCGTTGCACCAGTTACTCTGACAACCCTTGTTTTACTCCACGGCGAGGAGAAACTGACATGTACAGTAAGCCAAAGCCATAATTCCCCACAACTTTCACTTTATGTTACTGCATGGGAACGATCTATAATGACGTGTCACATATTTGGTGACACAAACCATTTACAACATAGGCTTAATATAGACTCTTAAAAAAAACATTTAAGATGTAATTGTTTCCTACATTTACTTTTGTTGGTAAATTTAAGACAATATGAGATTTTAGGTAATGAATAATATGGGGTGGCAGTTGAGGTGGTAAAGCCATATTTAGGCACTTCTACAGCACATCATGTGTACCATAGGAAAGGAAGAAAAGTTAGGTTTGATCTAAAAGTTAGAAGGATGCTGAATAATCTCAGCTCCACAAATCTTTGGAATAAATACTAATGGCTTACTTACCAAAGGTAAAGGGAGAAACAGATAGAAAACCCTGCTTTTAAGACTTACTAGAGCAAGGAGGAGAGGAAGAAAGTAAGTCAAAATGATTTTTTTTTACTAAACCAGGAAGGCTAAAGGGATTTTTTAATTAACCCATGTTAAAATGGGGAACCAGAAAATGGGTGGTATGGTTCTTGGCTCATAATTTGGTGCAACAAATAGAGAACTGACATAACCTAGTACAGAATGTACCATAGAATACATTAGTGGATCTTCATGAGTGGTTGGGGCTTGAGTATGCTATGTTGCAAATTTAACTGTGATTCAGATTAATATCAATCTCACAGAGAGATTGAGAATTATTTCTGAACCTGAGGACTCAAAGAGAGGAGTTGAAAATATTGGAGTACTCATCACTCAGCCAGAAAACAGAATTATATTAAATTAGAAATTCAGTAATATTATTTTTCCAGAACCAGTCAGAAACAATTTAAATGGAATTGAACAAAATCAGTGTTTTCAATGTTTTTCCGCATTTAAGCATGGCTTTACAAGCCTCTGGGTGTATATGCAAAGGACTATGCACACAGTGTTAATATTCATATTGTTTTATGCACAACATCGCAACAGCAACATTTCGTATACCTTTTTGAAAGGCATTTGAAATATACAAAGTATAACGAAGCATTGTTCTTTTTCACCTTCTTTTTGTAAGTGGTGTGTGCTAAAGAAAATTACCCACAGTGTTAATCTTAAAAAATACACAGGTCAAAAATCCTGCTCCAAGCTTCTACTGTATATTTTCTACTAAAAGATGTAATTGCATACTATATTCATAAGTTAAGTAGCCATAAAATACAGAGGACTTCACAATTTATAATCAGTTAATGGCAACGTTTCTATCCTTTATTTTAAATTGACTCAATAAAAGCTAAGCCATTCTTGAATGAATTTTTCTGCTCTGTGACTTTCACAACTGTCTGCAACTATGGCCTTAGGCTTTCAGTGTTCCCATGATTTTAATCAAGTGTCTGAGGCTTCCCCAGGCTTATTTAAGTTTCTTATTTACCACTTTCTGTAGCACAGTGACTTGGTGGTTGTCTCACAGCTCTTGGGTCTCAGATTTGATTTCAGACTTAGGTACTGTACAATCTGTTTGGGGTTTGTATTTTTCTCCTGATGTTGCACCTGCTGGAGAGGAGAAGCTGCGTCTCTAAATTGTCCTGCGGTTTGGTGCATGTCCTGCTATAGACTGGCGTCCTATCAAGAGTACCGTCCCATCTTGCACCCTGCCCAAGCTGTAAGTTGCTCTGAATCTTGCTGGATCAAAGCAGCTTGATTATGTACAGTATGGATCTCTCGCTCTTTTGAAGCTGGGAAAACTCATACTCTATAGTTTAAGACAACAGGATAGTTACATACGCATATAATAATTTACACATCATAAAATCTATCAAATGGGCTTCATTGAACTGCCTTAGGCTTCTTCATTTTAACTGCATTTTGATGGAAACAGGTATACATTAAGGTACTGTAACTTACAAAAATGCAGGCCTCACAATTTTAAAACCATTAAGAGTGGTTTATGTGTCCATGTATACATAATTATAATTTAAAAATTGGTTACACTACCAGTTTTAGTTTTATTTGTTCATAAGGGATAATATTAAGGAACTGTCCATCTTAAATCCTCTAAAAAAACTGTTCCACCGGTGAATTTAAATTAACTTTAATAATCCCACAATATATGACTGAAGGTAATTTTTTAACAATAATAATTTTAAGAAAGAGAAGTATAAAGAAACAATAAGCAGCATGTGTGAATCAGAAAAAGAACTACTGATAAATTTTAAAAGTTGTCTATTACTAAGGATTAACAGTTCTGTTAGGTGGGATATGGCTTGTTTACAATGCTGACTTGGTGTGTGTCCTACTGTTTAACTGTATGACTTCTATTAATTTTCCCAAAATCTAGGGTTAGAATTAAATATTCAATTACAAATGTTCAAACACTAAATATAATGGGCTACTAAAATGTTTAGTAGCAGTGATAGGAGCTGTGTTGGTTGAAGAGTACTTGACGGATCAAGTTCTAATTGAACTAAACACAGCACATATAAAAATGAATTAAAACAAATGAGCCCAGAGACTCATTAAAACCTGCAGCTGTTTACTTCTGATGAAATTGAATCCATCTTCATTAAAAACATGTATGTATTCTTCACTTTGTTCAAAAGCCGTTCTCTGCTGAAGTATGAACAGGTACATAAATGCATGACAGGCTGACTTTAGGAAGACATTCCCCTATAATTATGATGAACTGCCAAGAAAGCTGCATAAAGCACAGAAAAGACTTCACTGCCACCGTGAAAGAACTGAAAATATTTACAATGTGTAACATTTACATAAATGATAATTGATTTATATTAATATAGCTGTTGTGGTAGGTAGAAAGAACAAATGCTGAAATTAGGACTTCTACAAACTGTCTGATATAGCAGGAGATACTTGAGGACTGGGGTATAACATAAAAAGAAAGACACCAAAAAGTATAGGAGTTATTTCACAGGGGCCAAAATAAGGTCACACAAAACACTGTATACTGTATGTTATTGGTTAAGCAAATGTGTAGCAAAATATCTCTTTAAAGACAGAGAAAACTGACGTATCCTGTACATAAGGTACACAGTATCTGAAAAAGTAATTATATAAATTAGGAAGTGAAGCTGAGACCAGTATGAGGTGGAATTCATTTACCTGAAGTGAATCTTTTAAATTTATTTTTCATTTCACTCAATACAGAAATGCATGCCTGTGTGTCCTACAGGTGAAAACAGCAGTATTTTCTAAACATTATTCTGGTATTCCACACAAAACCAATTTGCTTGACATGTTTTTTACTAAGACATACTGTACACAATGGAGATTAGATTTACAGATTTCCACATTATAGGAGCACAATCCTTTCCCTTAGCTTCTAAAATCAAAATGTCTATATCAGTAAAGAAAATATTTATACAATTATATGCATTTTACAGCTTATATATAATAAGGAATTGGAATATACGTTATGAACATAAACAGTTTTTCAAATATTTGCCACTTTTTAAGAACTTAATTATTACAGCTTAGTTTGGGTGAGCTTCACAACAATTCAAGGTAAACAAAGGTTTTCGATTAATCAAATCTATCAGGATTAACTGAAATATTATCCATTTTGTAAATTTATTAATAATGATTGATTATTTCAGATTAAAAAAGGAAAGCCAAAGTGAAAAAGTACAACAATGCCAGTCTAAGAGTCTCTGGCACTGTTGTACTAATAAGAGTCATATACTGTACAAAAGCCAAAGGCAGCAGAACAAAGGGACAGACCAGTGACATTCCGGTTTGTGCAGAAACCTTATTGCCATTGCTTACTTAAATGACTAACATTTGTTTCCAAAGCATCTATAGATTAGGAATGTATTTTAATCAAACAGATTTTGGCAGTCAGGCAACTCTCCCCGTTTCCAGACAAACTTAATTTGACCATATTGTAATTGTACAGTCACTTGAAAGATACTTGCCAAGTTTGGCATTTACTGGACTCACAGTTGCTGTAGAAGAGGAGCTAGCGTAACAGGGTGCTTTTTCCCCCCCAAGCACACGATCGGCCCATCCTTTGTGAACCTATACAGTATTGCTGCAAAATGTGAGGTGCAAGTTGGGAAACAGGTTTGGTTGTGACAAAACCTGCCATGTTTCAAGAAAATCAGAAAAGCAGGTCCTAAGACTGGTTTGAATCTTGGCAGACAAAATGGCAGTTGTTGTTTAATCAGGAATCTAACCTAATCTTATCACAATAAGTGAGCTGTATTGTCACTAGAATGATAACAGATTTGGAGTAAACTACTGGAGCTGTTTTTGATTTACTGTATTGTCTATTTGATCTTCTTGCGTGGGATGTACAGTATATCAAAAAAAGAAAAAACCTGCAGTATGGCGGCCATCCAAGTGTGGATGGAAACCCTATTTCAACATATTGCAAGTATACTGGCACTAGAAATAAAAACACATTTAGAGCTAATTGGCCGAAAGGTTCTTGAACTGAAGTACAGTATAAGTGGCCCATTTCACCAAGGATGTGATGACCCAGTGTAGGATGGAAAACTCACAGCATCTTATGAATAGCACCTCAGAAGTAGCTTTGATTGTTTATAAACAGCTTGTGTGATAGGCTGCATTTCTCAAAACAGTTTGTGATGTAAGGGCACAGAAATTATTACTTTTTTAACAAAAGGTACAAGATTTAGATGACTGCTGCCAATAAATCTTCCAAGTTGTAATATAAGCGCAGAAATTCATATGAGGATTATGAAAGGGCTTTTGAATCCATAGGTCTGGCCTCAATTAATGCTCATGCAGGACCCCAGATGTAAAGGTTTATATGTCCCAATATGACATGGCTGACATTTAAACATGAGCCATTCAAAAGTGTGTAGAAACAAATATAAAAATCCATTCAATCATTCTAGTTTTCGACTCATTGGAAGCCTCAATATGATCCAATAAGTAGATCCATTAAGGAAAAAAAATAAACACTATAAAATATGCTCATTTTGGAAGTTGCTTGGGATTATGAATTATTTCAAACTTGGAATCACAATTAATGTATTTTCTGCCCACATAGTGGGTAGTTTGAAGTTGTCAATTCTTTCTAAACTGCGCTCTCTGGCCTCCTGCATGCAACTGGCAGAAGCAGAAGCAGAAGCATTCATTATTTGACATATTGCAAGCTCCATAGAATCATCTCTAACCTGACATCACTGCAAACCAGCAGATACCTAAGAAGTCACTGGAGTCCGTGTTTGCTGGAAAGCCAAAAGAGCCCTGACTGACTCATCTCAGCCTTACCTGAGATGCCATACAGCCAGCTGTATGCCACCACTCATGGAATACTGATCAAGGTTGACTAATGAAATTACCTAGACTAGAGGTGGAAACAACTTAAAGCTAAAACTGTGCTCTGAGAGAGTAGCTTTACTAGTCAAGGTCAACTTCTTAATGTGTTACAATGAGCAATTGTTTTTCCTTTCAGATTCCCCCAACTACAGTACATACTCTACAGTACCTTTTGACTGGAATTGTCAGTTGTCAACAGTTTTGAAAATATCTTCTGAAATACAGACAACAAATACCATACAAAGCTAAGAAAAGTAACTAGAGGGTGCCATCCTGTCATATTACCAAGGATTCCACAAAAGGTGTTTCAACAATGCTACTAGAAAGCCAAGAAACCAATGAGGCTGCTGTCATTTGGAAAATCTGCACCACAGTCATCTAACAATGGGACACAGATCCAATGTACTGTAGATAGCACTATCAGGACAACAGTGCCAGCCTGCAATCTAAATGGGTGCCATCTCTGGTTGAATCGCTTGGGAGTCCCTTAACTAAAATCGTACTCTCACAAACACTGGGCTATTTCTGAAACCACAAGAAAAGAACAAAGTGTTCATTGCAAATAAGCAATTTTAGAATCTAGCAAAAAAAAAGCTAATCTATCTGCTTAAGAAAATGATAAGCATCTTAACTGAGCCTTTGATGACCATTTAAGAGCTACAACATTCAATTGTTGAACCCCACCATCTCCTACTCGATCCCTTTATTGCCATGAGAATTCTGCAGAGAGTATGCCCCTGTGTTCAGTAAACTAACAGGTTCTAACATGATATTTCAGAAAAAGTAGCCGTCAGGGGAGAGAAAATAAAGATGTGGTCTTGGATTTTTTATTAATAAAACATAGATTGTGTATTAATTTTCTTCAAACTTGAAAAGGTCACTGTAGAACCTCAGTGTGGTTTTTTTATCAAGGCATATTTTGGACAATATCATAAAATAAATATGAAGTCACAAAACATAATCTGGTCCCTTTTGATGAAAAATAAAACTTAGTTGATTAGAATAAGCTGCTCACACTGCGTTATGGTATGGTTTTGGGGTTATAAATAACATTGCACACTCCAGGAAACTTCAACAAAAAGTTAAGCCATCTGGATTTTTTAAAACTGAATAAACAAGTAAATTGTCTTTCACAAAAAAAGAAAGTGCAAGCATTTGTCTATTGTGAGAATTCCTAATTAGCTTAGGGTAAACTACACTTTATGTTTTACTTGATAAAAAACAGGAATTCTGCAACACCAAGCAGAAATAATAGAAAAACAATTCCAAAAAGGAAATAAACATCTGTCCCTGATAGTCCCCCTCAATTGGGCACACAGTGACTTAATTAAAGCAATAAAATATTCTGAATCGATCCCGGTTTGTAAGATAGGACTGGGAGGTAATTGATGTTGGCATGCCAAGCCTATGCAAGGATAGTGAATCCTTTTCATAAAGCTGTCAGTTTTATTACAATGGCTATGCAAATATTGGAATAGTCACCATCTTTGTTCTTACTGCCTAGCGATTGCCTGGCCTGACAGAGGCCTGCGTCGTAAAGTGATTTGGCTAAGTTGCTCTTGCTTTTCGTAATAGAAAGCTACAGTTTGCTACAAAATGTCATTGTTTTCACGACTATTGTTTGTAAATCATTCAGTACTGAAATAGTAAATTAGTAGTGCAAGGTTTATGGCTTGGCAATACATACAGGACTGTATGTTTGCCCATACACACTTTTGTGTAAAGATAAGTGTGCGCATGTCATTAGGAGCACCTACTCTATGTGGATTAGTTTATTGCCAATGAACAGTCTGTTTACCCCTCAATTCAGTGACAGTACATTTTAGGAAGAAGAAGTAGAAGTAATGGGACAGCAAGTCACACACTCCCTTTTTCTGAGTAGAGATCTATAAAAGATGTCCTGATAAATTATAGTAATGAAAGCTTAAGCAAAGAAGTAAATGAACAGTCCAGTTCAACTCAGTACATCAGAGATTTCGCCATTACCACATTCTCTTACTCTACTGCTGACAGTGAACCATTATCAACGTCTGAGTGGACACCTTCTTTAACAGGCCAGGCTTCCAAATACAAATTTCAGTTTAGAAAAGGTAACTGTGCTCTTATTTGTGGAAGTGTTGTGGTATCCACCAAGCAAGATGAGTCTCTCTTTGGCATATTTTAGTGTATTTAGTACAGGGTTCCCACCAGTTTAGTATCAGTTTAGAAAACATTTTACTTCAGACATGGGCCTTCTATTACATAAGAAAAGCTTTACATTCTTTGCCTTTCTGTTAATGTATTATTTAATACATTAAATGTGAATATTATCATACATACTAAATGTATTATAATTTCTCTCTCAGTCATATGCTCCTTATGTCTATTTATCACCACGATAACCAGTTGAACAAGTCTTGGTTTGGCAAAAAGCTGGCCTATGTACTCAAATATATTGTAAATAGTCTGCGTGTTGTCCCTTAGCCCTGCAAACATGGTAAATAGATGTTTGTGTCTTCCAACATGTCATCCATTTGCTCTGAAACTGCACTGTCCCTGGAGCCAAGAAGAGTCCATGGAACTATGTTCAACCATTCCTGACTACTGGTGAAAGCGTTAGTATCTTTCATAAATTTGTTTATAAATTTGAATATATTCCACAGTCTCAGAGACACAATCAATTTGTAACACCAAAAGAACAAGTAAAGGTTTGTTCCATGCTGAAAAGAGAAGAGGAAAACCCATTTTTCCTCTCTCACACACAAAGAAGGTTCCACAGCTGAATCTTTTTCTTCTCTTTTCAACATGAAATAAACCTTTACTTCTTCCTCTGCAGCTTACGCATGCTGACAGAGCTACCCACTTGAACAATTTGTAACAGTATACACTATAAAGATACTGTATAGGAACAGGAAATGGGTTTATTCCATGCTAAAAAGAAAAGAAAGAACGTTTTGGCTGTGAGACCTTCTTTCAGGTGCGATACTGTATATAATAATAATAATAATAATAATAATAATAATAATAATAATAATAAAAACTTTATTTTATATAGCACCTTTAAGGGTGACTTCTCAAAGCGCTTTACAGAATGACAACAACAATAAAAAAGAATACACAAAATAAAACACAATTACAATACACAGAGGAGACCATGGATGGTGGTACTAAGAAAAGTAGAAGTAGAGGAGTAAAGAACGGAACCAGTTAAGTACAGGCTCTTCTAAAGAAGAAGGTTTTGAGTCTGGATTTGAAGGAGTTTAGAGAAGGCGACTCTCTGATATTATTGGGCAGAGAGTTCCAGAGCTTGGGGACATAACAGGAGAAGGCCCTGTCACCCATACAATGTAGACGGGCTTGGAGGACAGATAGGAGACCAGAATTAGAAGAGCAAAGGTTGCGAGGTGGGGAATAGGGCAATAATAGCTCAGAGAGGTACTGAGGTGCCAAGCCATGCAGAGCCTTGTAGGTGAGCACGAGGATCCACATGGAATTTGACAGGAAGCCAGTGCAAGGACTCCAGGATAGGAGTAATGTGATCACTTGCACTAGACCTGGTCAGGATTCTGGCTGCTGGATTTTGGACAAACTGCAGTTTGTTCAAAGTAGATTAAGATACCCCAGCAAGCAAAGCATTACAGTAATCAATTCGAGAGAACACAAATATGTTGATCAGCTTTTCAGCCACAGCTAGTGACAGCATAGGGTGTAGTCTAGCGATATTTCTGAGGTGAAAAAAATATGTTTTGACAACATGCTGCACATGTGGGTCAAATGTTAAGCCAGAATCGAATATAACCACAAGGTTTTTCAATTTAGACTGAAGCTCAAGTACAGAACAATCTACAAATAGGGTTACAGGATTGGCTTTACAAAGTTGATGGGGGGGTGCCAATAAGCATGACTTCAGTCTTGTCGCAGTTAAGATTAAGGAAATTTTGAGTCATCCATGTTTTTATGTCAAAGATGCAATTAGATAGAATAGAGACAGCAACATCGGTGTCAGGTTTTGTATGGATGTATGTTTGAGTATCGTCAGCATAGAAATGATAGCTGAGGCTATGTGATCTTAAAAGGTGACCAAGTGGAAACATGTAAATGCTGAAAGGCAAGGGGCCCAGTATTGAGCCCTGAGGAACACCAGACTTAACAAGACCAATTTCAGACCTAAACCCATTAAGACAGACAAAAGTAACAGCAATCAATGAGGTAAGACTTGAACCATTTGAGAGCAGTGTCAGAAACTCCAAACACAGTCTCAAGACGAGTAAGTAAGATGTAATGGTCAACAGTGTCAAAAGCAGCACTGAGATCAAGAAGGATGAGTATAGAAAGAGAACCAGAATCAGAAGCTATTAGAAGATCATCAGTGACTTTGACCAGGGCAGTTTGTGTGCTGCGAAGTTGATGGAAGCCAGATTGGAGGGGTTCAAAAGGGTTATTTGTCATGAGGTGGTTATGTAACTGAAGTGTGACAGCACGTTCTAGAATTTTTGCAAGAAAGGGTAAGTTGGAGATGGGGCGAAAATTGTTAATACTGTCAAGAGCCATGTTAGGCTTTTTTGGCATCGGGGTAATGGCAGCAGTTTTGAGGACGGTTGGTACAATGCCAGTGGCTCAAGGATTCATTTATAATATTGAGGACAATGGGACATAGAGAAGAGAAACAGGACTGAAATAAAGTGGTGGGAATGGGATCTAAAACAGATGTCGTGGGTTTCATGTGTGTAACTAGTTTGAGGGATGCTGAGTCAAGAAGAGTGAAGCTGGAGAGAAGGGAACCAGAAAAGTTGGATAAGGAAGGAGGAGGTATGGAAATGATATGCGTAGTGGAGAGAATATGATGCCGGATATTGTCAATCTTGGAGCTAAAGAAACCTTAGAATGTGTTGCAAAGTTGTGATGAGGCAGGTGATGTGGGGGGCAGTTTGGCTTTAGCAGTCTTTTGATGGTGGAGAAAAGATGTCTGGGGTTGTTATGGTGATTTTCAATGATGTGAGAGAAGTAGGTGGATCTAAGAGACTCACTTCTAGATACTGTATATACTGTGCTAAGTGATACACATATAACAGAAACAAGTAAAGGTTTATTACCTAGGAACAAGTAAAAGTTTATTTTAAATACATATACAGTATACTGTATATATACTTGGAGCACCATGATAAAGTATAAGTCAACCAAGCACCGTTACTCAAATTTTCAAGTGAAAGCATACAGTACTGAAGCAATATAGAGGGCACATTAAAGCTGCAAAGCAGATGATCTGTGCACACACAATTAGTAGCAAAAAGTACTTACACAGTATGAGGTCACACTGAGTTTCTCAACAGTAAGACTTTCAGGGTTTCCCTTCAAGGAAGGCTTCTGCTGTTTTATCAGCTTAAAAAAAAACAATCTATTTTAACAGACCAGAGCTTTTCACTTGGCAAAAGGCAGGCATCCTACCAGGAGAATTAGTCATCCTTGTCTCAGAAAAGAACCTCTGTATACTTCACAGTATTCTCTAAGGCTCTTCTTAACATTTGCAAAAGTCATTTTAATAGGCTTTATCCCTAAATCTATTAAAATACACATTAATTTCACAGCTGCACAGAGACAAGAAAATTTAATTGGTAGAAACTAAACAAGGTCTTCTACTTTTCATTGACTTGAAGCATAACATTTGAGAAGTCCATTCTTCTGGCAACACAGCCAATTATCCATGAAATACTCAATGCCTTCTTTAAACCAGACAGTCCTACTTACTTCTGCAACTGCAATATTTCTGATTCATCCCTCTCTCCAATATCAATCAGTAGAGCGAATATAACAGAAAAGCTAAAATCCTACTATAATTGGAATTACTATAACTCTGTTTTTATCATAATTTAAATTTAACCGTAAAAATTAGAGGAATATGTTTCACATCTAATTTTTAGTGGTATTTAGAATATAAACATGACTTCGCAGAATTCCAGATTGGAGTTACTCATGAATGTATCAAACTAATCTACATAAATAGAGAACATAATGTGAAAATTGGGGCTAGTGCTGCAAATAAAGGATTATTTTTTGCTATATAAAGTACAGTATATGTTTTCTGTAATATTTTGTAGTGACTATTTTTATAGCAAAATGTGGATTGCCGGGGTAAACAAATACCACATTTTGGGAATGGAAAGCAAATTTAAATTACTGTATACCCTTATAAGTACGATGCAAACATTAATTGACTTTATTTGGCTATTGGCATTCTTTAAAAATCAATAATGACCAGGCTTTCTCAATCTTGAAGCAATTTTGACTGTGAATTTACACTGTAGTTATCCCTAGGGAACAATCCACTAGCTACTCAGAAACATATCAATGTGAAAAAGCAGTGCCACACAATGGAAATACAACTAATTAGTATCTAGATACAGTAAAGGCCAAGTACAGAGCATTAATGCATGCTTTTAGCAAAAATCTGCTACACTTGTTTCACAAAAAAAGCAATCTCGCACATGTCCCATGAATATTTATACAAGTCATTTTCTGCTTTGTTTACAAATGCCATAATGATGATTCTAGATATAACTCCTTTAGTTTTTCCACCCTTTTCCAGCAAGAGACTGAAATATTAAAGATCTTTTCTACAAGTTGCAGGAGATGAGCTACAGTAATAATGAGAAGAGAAATGATGATATGGCTCTGTTGCAGGAATCTACTGTAATATGCATCTGGGCTTACTGTGAAAGTACTGTATGGGACTTTCCAAATTTTTTATTTACAGTTAAACAATCTGTGTTTGTAACATGATTAATATTTGTGTAATATGATAAAGCACAATAAAATGTATTATATTTTGGGGTAATTCTACAGTATGCAAACATTTGATCATTTAATACCAAAAACATTTTTTAACAATACATTTTTTTAAAAGCTTTGTGTTAAACCCATTTATTTCAAACGACCATAAATATGAGGACACATTCATGTTATTGTAAGTAAATTTGAAGAGTATAAAAGGATTTGGTTGCCAATCCCTCTGAGGCAGTAACTGCATGAAGCGTGAATTCTCCCAGTTCTTTGTGTAGTTATTCGAGATGCTTTACTGTAGTCATTTTGAGTTCTTTCCTTTTATTTGGGTGGCCTAACTTACATTTTTTCCATCTACATGTAAAATGCATGCCTCAATTGAATATGAATCTGGAGATTGATCGTTTGTATGAAAAATAACATATATTAGCATATTTTACATTGACTATTTTCTTCATCAAATTTACTTTCATGCAAATTTACTGTATAGTGAAATGGGCTACACAAAGAAAAGAAGGGCTACACAATATTCAAGATACCCATCATTTCAATTAAAGTTTAACCTGTAAATTGACAATAAATCTGAAAATGATGTTCATTACGAGTGACATGTTGCATATGGTGTGTTCAAGGTTAGTACCCTTACAATACAAACAATATTTTGTTGGAATACTTTTAGTTCAAATACAGGCATGAAATAGACAGGCAACAATGCTGCAGAGAGAAACGAGAGATCTTCCTCAATTTAATCAATTCAAGTAACAGAAACTAGCACATTAGCCATGAAAATTGACAGTTGTTGGCAATAATGTACACTTTGCCTAACTCATCTTAAAGTACAGCAAGAATACAGCAGTGTAGCATTTTGAGTCCAGAATGAAGCAGATCACCCAGATATACTAGTGACCCCTCCCATATGAGGACAAGTATTTTCCTCTTTAAAGAAGTGTTTATATCAACATTAATGTAACAACAGGTCAAGCACAGGTATCAAATATAATAATTATAATAATAATTTCTTACACTTATATAGCGCTTTTCTGGACACTCCACTCAAAGCGCTTTACAGGTAATGGGGATTCCCCTCCACCACCACCAATGTGCAGCATCCACCTGGATGATGCGACGGCAGCCATAGTGCGCCAGAACACTCACTACACATCAGGTATCAGTGGGGAGGAGAGCAGAGTAATGAAGCCAATTCATAGATGGGGATTGGGGCCAATGGGAAATTTGGCCAGAACGCCGGGGTCAAATGTGAGCATTGAGATTCACATGAACAACAAAAATCATCTCCACAAGTTGGTATTAATAAATGTGAGTCAGAACTACACCCAATAGAAAACACCAGTTTTCCAATAACAAGGATGCAGTTTTCCACCACAGTGTACACACTTAAGGCATACTGAGTCACAGCACTGAAGGGGCACCTTGACTGTACACCAATGTCTATTATGTACAGGTAACTGCAAAAATAAAGGCAACCCCAACTTAAAGTGTCTTAATACAGCATTGGGCCACCACAAATCACCAATACAGCTTCATCGAGCCTTGGCATTGATTGTGCAAATGTCTGGAATTCTACTGGAGAACTACAACACCATTCTTCCATAAGAAAATCCATCATTGTGAGTTCTGTTGATGGTGGTGGCGTCTCAGGTGTCACTCCAGAATCTCCCATCTCCCAAGTGTTCATGCCAAAAATAGAAAGCAAAGTAGTATTTTGAAAGGCAGAATCAATCACTTTTCGGTCATATTACTGTCCACCACACAATATTATGACAAACAGTTTAACATAACCACCCATCCATTTATTTTCTAACCGTTTTATCCAATACAATCTCGGGCTCACCAGCAATCCTGTCCTGGCAAGCAACAGGCACAAGGCAGTATACACCCTGGATAGGATGACATTCTATCACAGGGCACACACAGACACAAAGCAGGCAGACAGGAGAAGAACAAGGAATGAGCAGTGCAGTTGGGCTGAAGAGGACCAGGAGGCACTGCACAGGTGAGCAGAGAAGAAAAGAGAAGCTGCACAGTCCCATACTGTAGATCTGGTTGGTTGCTGTGTAAGGCATTGAACTTAAGGCACAGATGGGGATTCAGTTGGCTGTGAGGCTCCGTTTTGAGACTGGGCTCGGTAGTCAGACTGATTCAGACAGATTCCTCGGTTCTGACTGGCTGGTTAGTGTAAGGAGCGCTTTCCTAAGTCAGTAAGAAGCTCAATGACAGAGCATCTGACTGTGGACAGGGCAGGGTTTAAGTAACCTGGAGCTGATGAGATAACTACCCGTTATGTGAGGGCAACTGGCACGAGATCTCTTGCAATCGGAAGGTGTTTGATTCCAGCCCCGTTTGCGCATAGAGAGACTGTTGTGAAGACCAAGGCTGCAAACTCAGGCTGATCTGCATAACCGTACTTTTATGCTAGAAAAGTGCCTTGAGATGATACATCATGGGAGGTGTTATAAACTTTATTTTATATCAATTTTGAACACATGCCTGGTCCAATCCAGATCTTGGCGAGTTAGAGCCTAGCATTGCAGTTCTTACTTTTGACAATTCAGGCGTACTAACACGAAAAAACTATTTTCTTTGTGCCCAAGACAATGGATGCAAAGCAAATGAATCCCTGAATAGGTCCTGTCCACTACTGGGCACAAACACACACATGGGAGACATTTTAGAAACTTAAAAGAACCTAGATATCATGAATTTGGACTGAGGGATGAAACTGGAACAACCAGCTAAAACACACGCAACTTTGTAGGGGAGTTTACGCAAGCTCCGCACAGATGGCTGCTTACACAGCAAGAGCTGTGAGGTAGCAAGGTTAACCACCACCCCAGTGGTGTATCATTAGTGTTACAATACATCCCATAATGCTGTTGTCAAGCATTGCGAATGGTGAGCTATGTTGGTCTGTTTAATGCAATCAAATTGGGCCGTTCAAAAAACATTGTTTGGAAATATATAAAATACATTTCACTGATGTGACTAACATATACTTTTACTCTGTTGAGTGAATAAGATATTTTACTTTCAGTATGTAAAATAAAACCATAAACTAGTCCACGCCAAAACATTCCAGAAGAAGGAACCTTTATGACAACTTGGATACAATGTAATGTAGCATTGGTTTTCTAGCTTGTTTGATCTTTGCACTGATCTTACTGGAATAAGATGCCTAAGACAGAAAAGGGGAGGTTTATAATGTCAATATGCCTATAGTCGAAAATGTTATAGGTAACAGCTTCAGTATTAATCATAAATAGTTCATGTAAAAAAACTAGTCTGTTTGCAAAACCAACCATACTATGCAACATACAGTACTATGCAACAGCAAAGCAAATAAAGTTCTTTCAAAGCACTCCAATTAATATTGATTTATCAAAAGTCAATTGAAGCTTTTGTGCTGTTGGGACCATTGGTTTAAAAATAAATAATTGTACAATTAACACAATCACTTTTGATTGGTGCATCATTCTGCTAGTTCGCTGCTGGAACCTGTCTCCCACAGCAACTTGCACTGGGCTAAGCACAATCTGCACAGACCTGTGTTGGATTGCACAATACATGACATACTGTAATACACTGGCCTCCAAGGGATACACATCTGTGCAGATATGCAAAACACTGTGCTACAAGAACGCCACTATAGCCAGCAGGTAAATCTTGGAAGAAGAAAAAACATGCAGCATTATCCTCCTTGTATAACTGCAATACAGACAAGTTAAAACACTATACTAAACCTTACCCCCTTACCTTAGCAATGGTAGCATGTGTAACTTTGTTGAATCTGTAACAAAGGGGGCAATTAGCATAATTACACCTTTATTTCAAGTTGTTTTCTGCTGTTAAGCGGCCAGAGACCAAAAATTAAACAGGAATTAGTTCAAGCAACCTTGAGAAGACCAAAACTTTAAAGTGCTGAAAAACAATTAAACATGCCTAATTTAGCAAGCCATTAATCAAATTAAGTGGCTGGGTTCTCAACAAGAATCAAAAGATAGGGGTTCCCCAAGCAACAGGAAGGGGAAGTGCTGTGTTAAACTCACGGGGTGGGCAAAATGTGTAACATTAGGAAATGAGATGCAGTCATCTTGCTTTTCTTTGTAGTTTATGTATTATTTTAGCATGTTGGGAAAATACAAAAGTGATTGCTTGACATCTTGTTAAATCAAAGTCAAAGTCTTCTTGTTATTAAAGATCCTACATCCTCCTTGAGTTACCCAGCTATAAATTTCACTTGGTGCTGGCACACTTTGTCCTACCTGAATGTCACCCTTAATTTAATTGGTCCAGTAATCTCTCACTTGATCTTCTGTGTAGGGGGCTGCTAGCACATAATAGAAACCAGTCTTCACCAAGAGGGAGTCTGTACTTCAGCAGAGTATTTAGTGTATCTCCTTATATATTTAAATCCTTTGGGATATTTTCCCACACCATAATTGCAAGATCAATGTGCTGAGCCTGAGCCAGTCCCAGAAATGGCTAAAAGTTAAAAAATACAGTCATCTCGTTGACCCATGTTTTTATCAATCAGCACTTTTTTTTCCCCCACAAGCTAACTGCTTTATCAAGCAGCAATTTCCCAAAGACGTTATTGGTAATACTACAAATGATAAAAAAGAAAGACTCTTGTGCTCGTTGGCTTCATGAGTAGGTGAATATTACTTTCATTACAGGAGTATCATGTCACAAACTAAAAACTAAAGGATGAAGTCTAAAAAGCAAAGGAACAGGCTGGTATTCTGTAACAATCTTACATTAATAACTTACAAAGACATACTTAATAACAGCATTTTTTTCTCTCGAAACAATTCTGCCTCTACCATTTGGAAAGCTATTATCAGATATTGGTTTTGGAATTTGTGAAGTTAGTTCAAAGTCTTTACTTTAAGAGGACTTAGTGAGTATATTAGAGTTGTAAAAATCTTTACTAGAAACCACAGGCTATTGATGCATAAATAGTAAATTGGTTTATAAGAAATTTTAAATGTTTAATACAGTACATTATATTATCCACTATATGACAGGATTTATAAATGAGTATTAGTTTATGAGCATACAATGTTATCAGCAGTTTCTGAGGCTGCCAGTAACCTATTTCTATTGCCAAAAGACAGGCAATAGCAAAGTTCCAAAAATATGACAGAATCTATCCTTCTGAATGTAAATAAATGTGCCAGCTTTAAACATACTTTGGCAGTTTTCATAAACAGGAAGGCCAAGTAATAAGTATTAAGGCCTGTGGGCTTGCTAGATCTGAGAAAATTGTATTCACCGAGAAGAGTTTGTGAAATAGAATTAGAGCTGTGTTATAAAGATATTTTTTAAAACACAGTAGGAAAAGAAGTGGCTTTCATAGCACCCTGTTCAGAAAGAAAGGAGAACGAGATTGGTATTTCAAAATACACTGAAAGGTGTTAAAAAAACAACTAATGCCATTGCTTTCAATACAAATTTACTACGTTTATAATAACTCTTGATACGTGTTTGGAGAAACACAAAAGCTCCGAAATCTGCCTGGTGGACATAACCTAATGTCAATATTGCACAGAACTTTTTTACAACTGATTTAATTTGTCAATGAGAAATTTAAAAAACAAAGGAAAGAAGAGTTTTCTGGTCACTTTAATCGATGTTTGTGCTGAAATGCAAAATTTAATTTCGCCCCATCTCCAACTTACCCTTTCTCTCTAAAATTCTAGAACCTGCTGTCACACTTCAGTTACATAACCACCTCATGACAAACAACCTTTTCGAACCCCTCCAATCTGGCTTCCGTCAACTTCACGGCACAGAAACCGCCCTGGTCAAAGTCACCAACGATCTCCTAATAGCTTCTGATTCTGGTTCTCTTTCCATACTCATCCTTCTTGATCTCAGTGCTGCCTTTGACACTGTTGACCATAACATCTTACTTTCTCGTCTCAAGACTGTGTTTGGAGTCTCTGACACTGCCCTCAAATGGTTTAAATCTTACCTCACTGATCGCTGTCACTTTGTCTCTCTCAATGGGTACAGGTCTGAAATTGGTCTTGTCAAGTCTGGTGTCCCCCAGGGCTCAATACTGGGCCCCTTGCTCTTCAGCATGTACATGTTCCCACTTGGTCAGCTTTTAAGATCACATGGCCTCAGCTTTCATTTTTACGCTGACGATACTCAAATATACATCCATACCAAACCTGACACTGATGTGGCTGTCTCTATTCTATCTAATTGCATCTCTGACATAAAAATTTGGATGACTCAAAACCTCCTTCATCTTAACTGTGACAAGGCTGAAGTCATGCTTATTGGTACCCCCCATCAACTTCATAAAGCCAGTCCCGTAACCCTACATGTATCTGTAGATGGCTCTGTACTTGAGCTTCAATCAAAATTGAAAAACCTTGGGGTTATATTCGATTCTGGCTTAACATTCGACCCACATATACAGCATACTGTCAAAACATCTTTTTTTCACCTTAGAAATATCGCAAGACTACGCCCTATGCTATCATTAACTGTGGCTGAAAAGCTGATCAACATATTAGTATTCTCTCGAATTGACTACTGCAATGCTCTACTCGCTGGGGTATCTAAATCTACTCTGAACAAACTGCAGTATGTCCAAAATTCAGCAGCCAGAATCCTGACCAGGTCTAGTGCAAGTGATCACATTACTCCTATCCTGGAGTCCTTGCACTGGCTTCCCGTCAAATTCCGCGTAGACTTTAAAATCCTCATGCTCACCTATAAGGCTCAATACCTGTCTGAACTTTTATCGCCCTACTCCCCATCTCGCAACCTCCGCTGTTCAAATTCTGCCCTCCTTACTGTCCCCCAAGCCTGTCTACATTGTATGGGCGACAGGGCCTTCTCCTGCTATGCCCCCAACCTCTGGAAGTCTTTGCCCAAGGATATCAGAGAGTCACCTTCTCTAAACTCCTTCAAATCCAGACTGAAAACCTTCTTCTTCAGAAAAGCCTTTACTTAACTGGTTCCATTCTTCACCCCTCTGCTCTTCTTAGTACCACCTTCCACGGTCTCCTCTATTGTTATTGTTGTATTGATGTAATTGTAATTGTGTCTTATCTTGTGAAATCTTCTTATTTATTGTTGTAGTCTTCTTATTTATTGTTATTGTCATCCTGTAAAGCGCTTTGAGAAGCCACCTTTAAAGGCGCTATATAAAATAAAGTTTATTATTATTATATTAATTTAAACTTTTAATGAATAAATGCAAATATATCCATTTTAGTACTTAAAATATTGATACACTGCAAGCGCTTTTGTTTTAGAAAAACAAGCAACAGACAATTTCTAAAACCATACATTTTGTCAAAATGTGGACTGTGAAGCAGAATTGTGAAGACACTCAAGTCTAAAAAACTGACTAGCCAAAGTGCACCTGGTATTCAACTGGATTTCCAACTTCCCTCATTTATGAGGCCTATGCATCAAGAACAGCATATCGCTGCCGACACCTATGCCAGATTTAACAGTCCATTTACATTTAATTTGTAAGGCTATTTACATCTCCACAAAGCAGGTGAATAAAATGAACATCAGAGTCTATTAATACAGTATAACAGAACACCCCTTACCAACCAGTTTCCTAATACTAGTCGAATAAAACTTTAAAAACTTTGTCATTGACATGACTTTTTAATTTTCCCTTGGCCCACTAAAAGCATCTGGTAACAAGTACAGTACATCTGGAAAGTACTAGTAAAAAAAAAACAATTGTGTAATACACTTACCCATCAGAATATTAGAAAATAATAGGAATTACGTGCCCTCACCAAATTAGTAGGAATGGTCTAGCACGTGGAATGACCCATAAAACCCAAAGGACTGTAAAGTAATGGCCATTATTCAGTGAGCTGTTCTGTGGGGGGGGAAAAAGACCGAAAGCCTCTGCTAAAATTTACCTTTAGTCATTGCTAAAGGTAAATCTCTGACAGTCTCTCTAATATCCCAAGGCTGTACAGGCAGTGGTTGGTGGATCAAAAAAGTACAAATAAGAAGCAATATCCAGACAAGAAGCAAAGCAGCACCAATTGCAGTGACTGTGCAGAGCCATACCTCTTGAATATTTGGGAAGATTAGAATCAATGCTGTGATATAATGCATGTGCAATTATTGCTGAAGGTGGGCCAGTGCACTCCTAAGAGTATTTTCTAAAATGTTTACATTTTTCAACATTTTCAAATTTTTCAAAAAACAATTTTAGATGATCTAGATGTGTTATAAAATGGCTTCAGTTCATATTTTTAAATCTATTTTTTAATAGTATAAAGGTTTTTGAAGGTACTCACAATGTTAAGGACTCCCAATTTCTTCATTTGTCTGACAAGTGATAACCAGTTTATTTCTCCACAACAATCAAAACTACAACATTCATAAATATGCAGTCAAACAGTCTATAATCCAGGACTTGCATACGATTAAGACTGCAGATGCTCAGGAAGTATATTACTACTGTACTGTATAGCAGACGTTTACTTGATACAATGTGTATTGTACTCCTGCTGTACCTATACACTTGTATCCACTTTACTTATTTTCCAAATGAACTGTGATCACGCTTCTTGTGTGACTAAGTATTTTTTCCTTCTAATTAATATTTTAGGAACTGCACTGCATGTGCTGTTTTTCTGTTTAAATTTAAGGCTTTAAATCAGGTGAACTTCAGAGCTGTTGATAACAGATTTAAGATACTAATCTGCAATTTGAATGCAACATTTTAACGCAATAGTTCCATTGGGTACATTCACAATGTCATTTACATTTTACATAGCATGCAGATATTTGGTGATTTTTTTAGTAGTTCTGCTCTTTGGCATAACAAAAAAGTTGTGATTTAATAAAAACATCAGGTCGGTGTTTGATATTTCAGCTGAGTTAAAAGTACCAAAAAATGTATAAACAGCATTTCCAAAAGGACATGATTTTAAATAACACAAGACCTTCAGCCACATCCCAGTTGAGTAATGAAGTTTTGCTAGATACTACAGTCTCTGCACAAACAAATTGCTCTCCTTCAACAATTGGACTTACAGTTGGTCTACAGCAGTAGTTCTCAAACTGTGGTACGCAGAGTGCCGCCAGGTGGTACGCCACATGATCCTGGAACTGTGTTGTGTGCGCTGAAAAATCGGGACGGGTTTTCATATTTTCTATTTTAATATGTGTCGAATACGTAGCCTACGTACTACAGTACAGCACACGCCAATATTTGAGTGGACACAGTTACGATGTAATTCTATACCCCTCTATAGGAATGCATGCTATGAAGTAAGTGACTAATTGTATTTAAAAAAGCTATCTCCAACAAATAGGGAGGTAGGAGAACGTGCGTGATCTTGGAACACCGCCAATCTTGTAAGCGTGGGAAAGTATAGAAATGCATGCTACGAACTTACGTGACCAATTGTATTTAAAAAAAGCTATCTCCAGCAAATAGGGAGGTAGGAGAATGTGCGTAATCTTGGAACACGCCAATCTTGTAAGCATGGGAAAGCGTGATAGATAACAGAAAAATACTTAAGGACTGTTCTGGGTTAGTTTGACAAAAATACATCAAGTATCTCCGTTTCGCATCCATGCGCATGAAAGAAAAACTTCTGAGACGGACTTCCGACTGCCTTTAAAGGGGAAACGGGAAACATTTCTCCAACAGCGCCACATTCGTCAACAATTGATCGAAAATGAATACCTCGCAAAAATCAAGTATTATGTCCTGGCTGAAAGGAATAGACACCAAAAGTAATTATGCCAGCTCCGACAGATCAAGCACACCTGTTGAGATGGAGGAGAATTATACAATCGGCCACCGACAAACTTTGCTGCTGAACCTGCTAGTGTTAGCAAGCGTCGGAAGAGGAAGACCAAAGTGCGTCATTTGCTGTGAGATTCTCAGCAATGAAAGCATGAAGCCAGCACATTACCACAAAGCATGCGGTCTTGAAGGATAAGCCTGTTGATTTTTTTCAAAGGAAACTTAAAGATCTGAAGCAGCGCAAGTCCAATATAAGGAACACTCCAATTTCCAAAGCCCAAGAAGCTTACTACGCAAGCTTGCGGATTGCTAAAGCAGGTAAGCCCCACATTATCAGTGAAGAACTTTGTTTACCGTTGGCAAAAGAGCTGATATTATGTGTGGAGAAAAGGCTGCTAAACAACTCGACAACTGCTAAACAACTCGACCTGGTGGCGCTTTCGAATGACACAGTCACTCGTAGAATTATTGATATGGCGGATGATGTCAAAAGAACGCTGATAGAGCACGTTGTAGAGGTTTGATGGGTTTACTGAGACAATTATTAATTGTAGCAGTAATCACAAGGTTGTTCGTTGTAGCTTTTAGAAAATCAATCGTCAGAACAACTAACAACGCACACACACGGGTTCAATACATGAGATACATTTATTAATATAAATTGTGCACCAAACATATACTAGTCTGCCTGGATACGAGCGGCAGACCTTACTGTGAGGGTTATCAATATACAAGGTATATAATCTCGAAGAGATGCAAACACAAAGAGATACACAACAGAGAATATATGTAAATATATATCGTTATCGCTAATCAGTGTTAATACCCACTGTTACTCTAAACTCGGAAGTAAATACATTACTCATGAATTAAATTGATAACAACTTGTGTTGAGGTACAATTGAATTCTCGAGATGCAATGTAGAACATGGGGTTTACTTATCCAATGTGTATGGATTTGGAATTTCCCGGCACGAACACCAAACCAGCTGACACGCTCTGTTGCAGCCTCTGTTCCAGCGGTTGTCCAATGGGCGTTGTCCCGGCGTCCTCTGGCTACCGGCCAACCAGTCGAGGTGCAGCTCAGAGTAGGACGGGCGGAGGAATCTGACTGCGGCGCGCAGGGCAGTCGTTGCTCCGAGGGGATCTACCAGCAGTCCGGCTGGCTAGTAGAAAGTCTCTATGCACAGAGTGTGACCGCGAGTCCTCACAAGTCACTCTTTTGCCTGGGAAGAAGCTGGTTCGTTCCCGGTACAGCGCTGCTTCTGAATAAGCTATTCAGGTTGTCGACGAGGGTCCAACGATAGGCTGCCGTTGATCAAGCGGAGCATTCACGTTGGTAGAATTCTGAGTACGTACGGGATCCTCGGCCTCGCGCTTAGAACAAAGTCCAAGTCCCTTTGCAGACAACAGCAGTTGTCACGTGATTGTCTCTGAGGATACGCGAAAATGGCCAAGGAGAGCCCCGATCTGAGCTTGCGCTGTGCTTGTGCTGATTGGTTGAGAGTTTGGCAGGCATTGGAGACCCACGTGGTATTACCACGCCCTGCCAGTCCCTGATTGGTTGGTCAAGGTGAGATATGAGTCACTTACTCTTGACACTTAAGAATGCAGTCCAAATGTCCATTCGGCACTCCCTAGACAGATAGGCGCCAATGGATGACCATTGATCATGATAGCCAGGCTTAGCTAAGTGCATCCCCGTCTGGGAGCTGTTCCTTATCAAAAGAAAACATCTTAAATCAGCCTGCATGAATACTTTCTCTGTGGCTGCACCACAGAGATGGAGGGTGAGATGGGGCCTCCTTTAGGAAAGCATACTAACGCTTAATTCTGCCTTATTAACAAGTATGCCGCTACAACGTTAAGATGAGCAGATGCTTTTCACTGCAATTAAATGAGTCTGTAGATGTCGTCAATTTGGCTAATTTGTTTGTTTACGTTAGATATGAGATTAAGGGCATTTCGCATGAGGACTTTCTGTTCTGCAAGCCGCTACCAACAAGAACTACAGGAGAGCACATATTTCAGCTTCTGAATGAATTTATTGAAGAGAATGGCATTGACTGGAAAAAATGCGTCGGAGTTTGTACAGACGGTGCTACAGCGATGACAGGCAGACACAGCGGTGTAGTTGCATGAATTAGAGATGTTGCTCCAGATATGAAGTGGACGCACTGCAGCATCCACTGCGAGGCCTTGGCAGCCAAGAAAATGCCTGAGGATTTGAAATCCGTGTTAGACCCTGCTGTCAAAGTTGTGAATTTTATCAAGGCTCGACCAATTAATTCACGTCTATTCAGTGTGCTTTGTAATGAAATGGGCAGCGAACATGTACAGCTTTTGCTACATACTGAAATGAGATGGTTATCAAGTGGCAAAGTGCTTACGAGGCTCTTTGAGCTGCACTTTGAGGTACAGATGTTTTTGCATGACCAGCAATCTCCCTTGGCAAGTCTATTTGATGATCCAGTGTGGCTGGTAAAATTGGCCTACCTGGCTGATATAATCTCACGTTTGAATGAGCTGAATATGGGACTGCAGGGGCTCTCTTTAACAATTTTTGATGTGTCTGACAAGATCACTGCTATGAAGAAAAAGCTGCAACTTTTTGTTAATAAAATCAACGCAGGTAATGTGTCTGCTTTCCCAACTCTGGAGAACCATCTGCACACATATGGTGTGGAACTTGATGCTGCTGTTCGAGATGTGATTGCAGTGCACCTCTTGTCATTGAAAGAACAGTTCTCAGAGTACTTTCCAGTTGAGGCCACACCAGAGTGGATCAGGAACCCCTTTACTGTTGATGCCGAAGGAATACCCAAGAATCTCTCCTGTGCTCGAGTTATCACCTGATGCGACTCTGATGTCAGAATTGAAACGACAGTCACTGTTGCATTTCTGGATCCAAAGACAGAGTGAATACCCAGCCCTCTCATTAAAGGCTGTGCAATTTTTGATGCCTTTTGCTTACCAGCAGCCATATCACCCTGCAACTCGCAACTGGCAACCCACTGAAGATAATCAGGTGTGAGCCTGGTCAGTACCTGGATGGGAGACCTCCTGGGAAAAACTAAGGTTGCTGCTGGAAGAGGTGTTAGTGGGGCCAGCAGGGGGTGCTCACCCTGCGGTCCATGTGGGTCCTAATGCCCCAGTATAGTGACGGGGACACTATAATGTAAACAGGTGCCGTCCTTCGGATGAGACATAAAACCGAGGTCCTGACTCTCTGTGGTCATTAAAAATCCCAGGGCACTTCTCGAAAAGAGTAGGGGTGTAACCCTGGTGTCCTGGCCAAAATTTCCAATTGGCCCTTACCAATCATGGCCTCCTAATAATCCCCCTCTATGAATTGGCTACATTACTCTGCTCTCCTCCCCACTGATAGCTGATGTTTGGTGAGTGTTCTGGTGCACCATGGCTGATGTCGCATCATCCAGGTGGATGCTGCACATTGGTGGTGGTGGTGGAGGGGAGTCCCCATTACCTGTAAAGCGCTTTGAGTGGAGTGTCCAGAAAAGCGCTATATAAGTGTAAGCAATTATTATTATTTTTAATTACTACCTACCTTTGTGAGAAAGGCTTCTCTGCTCTCACTGCAATTAAGACAAAGTACCGCAGCAAAATGGATGCTGAGCCAGATCTGTGTTTGAAGCTCACTGCCCTCGTCCCTGACATTGCAAGGCTCTGTTTAACTAAACAAGCTCACCCCTCTCACTGAAATGGTAAAGTGCTCAGTGTTAGTTTTATAAGTGCTTCTATTTTTATTATATGTGTATGTGAGAGTGCGCGCGCGCACTCATGTGGGTCTTTGAGATTTTCTGTGGTTCCTATGGGAAGATGACTTGTAGGTGGTACAGATACACTTCAGATTAAAAGTAAATCTGAAGTAGGATTTGGGCGATATACCAAACATTTACCGATACAAACGTTAAGAATCTCTCATCGACCTAATTTTGCTTATGTCGGTATGTTCAGTAAAAGCTCTCCCCACGGTGTGCTTTTATGAGCAGTTCCCTTAAAAAATTACAAGAGCCAGTCATATCCAGTCACATGCTTCTGCCTTGTCTAACCTTAGTTCTTCATTCAAAAAGAAGCGTGCCGGGCATGAGACAACACGAGCACTTATGCTGAACACCAGTCAGGCAGGGATGACTCAACTACAAATGAAGAGGAGCTGGTATCAGAAAAAAAAGCAGTGTCGATCATTTGGTCATATTTTGGCTTCAGCATACCGGATACTGAACAAAGAGAAGTCGGATGCAAACTTTGTCGGAAAACCGTTTTATGCCCAAATGTAATACAAGCAACTTGTTTTATCACTTGAAACACAACCGTGGTGTGGATACGAAGAGTACAATATGTGCAGTATGTTAAAATGTTCAACACATTTTCATTACATTTTTTCTGTATTTCCTTGAATTATTTGTAGAGTAAGACATTGAAATAAGATGAGGTGCGTGCAGCTTTAATAGTTTTGCATATTTGAAACATGATCTTTCAAAAGGGTTTCAAAAACATTACCGTTAGTTTATCGTTATCAATGTAAATGTGTGAAATTATCGTGATATCTATCGGAGGTCATATTGCTAAGGCCTAATCTGAAATGTGCATTTTCCAGCAGTACCACTGTAAGATTAATCAATGCTACAATTACAAGGGAAACATAACAAGAATACCATGTCAAGGTGAGATTTTTCTCCTGACCTTAGCATCTGGAACCAGCCGGCCAATGCCATCAAAAGAAGACAATTGTGATTGGCTGCAGCTGCACAGGGAAAATGAATATCATTCCTAACTGCAACAAATTCACATAATTATCAGGAAAATAACCAAATCTGTAGCATATGCCCTGACTTTTACTGAAATGTAAATTATTATTAATATTTCTCATTCACAAGGTTGATCAACAGGGTCTACCACGAAAGCCAAAAGCTAGCAGGATGTATGCCCACTACTAGAAGGAAGATAACCCTTTCACTGGTGACAGAGCCCCAGAAGGCACAGATAATAGTGCTCAAAGAGGCTCAGGTCAGGCGAATAAACTGTTACATTCTCACCCTAACAAGAACACTGTTGTTACATGAGCGTGATAAAAATGTGTATTGTTGTACTGGAACACTGTCACATCACAATAAACCTACAGGAAGGGCATGAAGTGAAGTCCCAGGAACTGATCAATGTGACACCTTTCAGTCAGGATGCCATCAATCAGGATGTAGAAACTAGACACTCTTGTCTAGACCATTACACTTGAACCATCTACCGTATTTACCTTGGGGAGGTGTAGTGACTTGTCGTCTCCCAGATTGTGATGTTCTATTGACAAACTGCTTTACTATTACATCTTAACAATGTTGAAATATTTTGGCTGTGACTGACACTGTAGTGACTTTGTCTACAGTATTCGAATGCCACAAAGGCATTGCTCTCTTGATGAACAGGACAAATTGTTTCCCAACTATATTTTTCTCTTTTCACCACAGTCGACATTCAACAGGTTAAATCACATAATTACCATTTAGCTCTCTCACTAATAAGGTTATCTAGCAAAGACACTCAAGCATATCCGTCAGTCATGAACAACTAAAATGATGCCAAAATATTTAATCAACATCTAAATTCCTTACACTGTACTTTATTATTCTAAAAACAAACATGCATAGAGATATATTTCAATGATCAGCTCCTGTACATTTTGATGATCTAATATATTTAATATATGTATTAATGGCTAATTTATCATAGCTTCTGTCATAGGCAGTTTTATATGGTACTATTTTTTTTAAAACAAGCTTTTTGGATTGATAGTTCACCTTCAGCTGCCTACCTACAGTATATGCAATACCAGTATTAAACAATATTTCAGTTGTCAGTCTATGTCAAGTCAGAGTTGGGTCAGTTCTAACGCTACCGTACTACATTCTGTTGAAATAATGTTTTCTCTTTTTTTAGGTTTCCTGGCACAAAGATTTAGACTTTGAAACTTGCTTGAGAGAAAATGTACTTAATATAAAACCTGTATGCAACGTCTACAAAGGGAGAATAATGAGAGCCTGAAATGTCCCAGAGATATACATGATCCACCTCATGCTGTACACCGAAGACAACTTCGTAGAATATTTATTTATTATTTCTAGGCTGCTGAACTGTTAGAACTAACTTTTTTCTAATGTATTATTTCATATGTACTGGAACTCACAAGACCAGCCTGCAGTAAGACAGAATCAAGAACACTCCTGGATTAACCTCATACCTGCAAATGCACATATTAAAAATCTGATATTCTATTGGAAGCCTCAAGCACCTTCAATAAATAACTAGATACAACCTTAAACATTTTCTCCTTATTCAATTCTATAACACAGCAATCTCAAAGTTCCTTTTTTCCCCAAGTCTAAAGAGGCAAAAAGAAGATTGAAATAACCCTGATTATGTATAACTAAAACCTTGTATGCACCAGAATAAAATCTGTACTGTCAGAATGTCCCAGGGAAGAAAAGTTTCTTGTCACCCTCATTTTCACACATCCTCGAGTGCTGAAGCCCCAGTAAACACGTAATGTAGCCTTTCAAGACCACAAAAGGAAATTATGTTTCTCACAAATTCTCTTGCTACATTACAAGCTTACAGAAAACACATTGGAGTCAAAGGTGGCTCCCACAATAGCTGTCTTACTGAAACTCCACCTAATACATTATTATTACAAGCTCTGTGAAAGAAATGAGAGGGAAGATCTGATCAGATGTTAAAGTGGAATCTTTAGTAATTTAATACAGAGCAACTCCCATTTTATAGCCAAGGGGACCAGCAGACCAGCTAATGCTGTTACAATGTGATTAGATTATTTACGTTTTCCATCCATGCACTGAAATATAAAACAACAACGTGTGAAGCTGTCAATTGATTTCAGAAGGGAAAAAAGGAAGAAAAGAAGCAAGACTTCTTCTAGTCCCAAGGCTAATGCAGATGAGTTCCTTTGGAGTGCTGGCTGTGTAGACACTGACAAAAATAAAGCTTAAAATTCATGAGGCTGCTTGGAAACTAGCCGATTTTAACGGCACCAAATACCATGTTCCTCTGAGTGTCCAGGACAAGCTCATTTTTGAGCATGTTTTTTTCAGTAAACTAACGAAGAAGAGATAACACACACAGTCTGCCAAGATCAGGCTGAAATACGAAGACCACTACTTAAGAACACTGGACTGAAAAGAAAATGTCAGACAATGTGGAATTCCACATTTCTTTCAGTCTCTCGAGATTCACAAAGATAGCAGTCTACTTAAGGGAATCGATTCTGCTAAGCCCATTTGATTCCCATGAATGGATGACTTCCTAAAAAAATAAGAAGCATTTTTTAGAACACTGCAAACTACTGTCTGAAACACAATCTAAAAAGTTGCATTTCGAACCTGTACTTTAAAATCAGTGGAGAGCAGCTTGTATTTTTTATTTCTCTTGATAAATGTCTTGCATACTACAGTAGTTTACGCGATACAGTTTGGAATAGAAATTTAGAATGGAGCAGACACTTTCTCTAGAGGGCTTATGAACTCCCACAGAAAGCTGTGGCACCTCACGAAATAACATCAAAGTATTTTTTTTTAAGTGTCAAGAATTTGAAATCAGTAATCAAGATACATTCTAATGTCATTCATTCTGGCCACATCAATGTCTCATGCTTGCACAGTGCAGCACAACAGTGAGTTTAACCTTACCTAAAATATCCAATAGGAAAATAATACAGAATTTATTGTTCAACATTCTTCCTGTTGAGATTAAAGTTTTTGCTGACGTGTGAAAAAGTTACAGAGAACACAAACTTTCCACTTTTTGGTTACCCACAAAGTAAGAGAATACTATTGTTAACTTTGAAACAACTGCCAGAGCAACCTTTTTATCCTAGAGAGCGAAATACAGTATGGCCTAGTTTTGTGTGAATGGAGAAAAACGAGAAACTTTTCTAACATACAGGGGTAGCAGTTACAACAACCAAAATGTGTTACTCTACTAGTTACCCCTGTTAATGAGGTTATGAGACTGAAGAAATGCAAAAAGGGCTTTTGAAGCAGGTAAATAAGATTTCTAGAAAAAAAAGATTATTCTAATGGTTAATAGCTTTGAATTCCTTAAAGATTCTGTCTTGAATTTTCTTAGAAGAAAAGTGATTTATAGAAGATTAATACCAGAATCTCTTGTTTCCGTGAGTGACATGTTTCAGTGGTTAAAATGACAAATGCTTGCAGAAAACAAACAGTTGAAGAAACCCCCATCAAAAACATGCAGGTAGGATAATAATTTTTCAAACAGTGCGTTTTGTGCAATTTGTCGCTTGCCTGACAGAGGTAGATCAAGTGGAGGTTAATGCCAGCACAGTGAGGGCATTGTCGTACTGTAGCTTTCTGAATAACTAACTTTCTGATAAAAAATGACATTTCAGATAGGAATAAATAGATGCTAGGGCCAGTCATTGCCTCTTTTACCTTTCCATGATCTGTTTATGGAATTCTAGTGCTATTTCCAATCAAGCTTATATTTTTCTATAAACTAGTCATGGGTAATAAACTCAGTACTGTAAAACCCATATCCCCCATAGTGCAGAGATCAGAAAACGTTGCTTCAAGTTATCAACAATTTCCAGAGCATACTGATGTAAGGAAGGCAAGCAGATAAGAGACAATAATGCCACCAAGTGGGAGGAAGGTGTAATTAAAGGCTTCAGTATCAATTTCTGAATGTAATTAATCATAACCACAAAGTCATATGTGATCAAGGTTTTTTTTTAATCCACAGCTCAGAAGTCAATATTATATTTCTGTAAAGTTGGCAAATAGGTTTGCTTCATCTTAAGCATACTTGGAGTTCGAAGACTTTTAACCTTTGATGATTATGACCTAATGCACTGTCAATTTAAAATGGCTCAAAGGGTGAGAAACAGTAGATAATGTAGAAGCGTGACTTGTAAACCTGATCCAATTGCCACTATAAGAAAAAAATGCTTGTAACACTTTATGAACATTTCAATGTAAAAAAAAAATGTCTTATTAGAAGCTTCTGTGGATCTCATTTATACTGTATACACTGGTTTGATAAATCTTTGGATCCTCCACATGGACAGATTTATATTAGTTTTAAAATATAAAATAACTTACCCCATTGTTATGGTATGGCAAACCCCTCAGAATGAGTGAAGAATGCCAATATACAGTATTTTTTCCTTTCACTCTTGGCGTTTCAGAGTGTTATAGTTGAGTCAATGGAGAAAGAACTATAAACACTGAGAAAGTTTCACTTTATTCCCGAGAGATCCATATTTGTAGTTTTTCAGAAGCCAGATAAGAGTAAATAAAACAATTAAGCTTGAAAATGTGCTTCCAGACAAAACGCATGTGAATAGCAATGCAGTGCACACTACATTGTAACTTGGGCCCATAATTTCAGAATTCAGGTTTTATAGAGCTGACCTCCTGAAGACAGATGACACCTTTTTATAAAAAACTACTGAAATCTCTTGATTTCTTTCAAGAAACAACTGGCTGAGATGTGCAGATCAATTACAATAAATAATAGAACCAAATGAGCAAAATGGCCTCTTCATCTTTGTAACTTTTCTTATGTTCTTCTTATGATTCTAACCTAATATAAGCTACGTATACAACCTAATACAATTATCATGAAATCCTTTCTCTGGAAATTTTGATAACTATTCACAGCAGAAGAATAGAGTGGTCATTTACAGAATTTAAAAACAAAATGACTTTTTCTTTGGTTTCCTTTCTCTCTATTTTAATTAGCTGTTTATCTGCTACTTGCCAATTATATTACAGACTTTCATTGTCATGATGTTTCTTGGTGGCATAGTAACTATTAATTTAGTAAAAGGTTAGAGGCAGGATTTGCATATTCATTATCTTCAATTTAGAGATAATTTAAAAACCTTCCCCATCCCAAAATGTCTTGGAGTCATACAGCAAAGTAGCAATATGTTTTTTAATATCACTAACAGGTATTACAGGTCAAGTACTTAATGAGATGAGAAGACCTTGAACCAGTTAGTTCATGAGCCCTCATCCAGATCTTTGAAGGCTTTAATCCCACAGCTTTTTTAGGCTTCTGTACATCATAAGCAGCTTAGACCACAGTCGGTGAGTTAAATTGTTCTAGTTAAACATAAATTACATCTTTTAGTTAACACCCCTAACAAATTTTAGCCCCTACTGGATCAACACACTATTTTTTCATTTACCTATTTTCTAACAGCTTCATCCAATTCTGGGTTGCAGGGGGCCACAGCCTATTTCGGCAAGCAACGGACTCAAGGCAGGGTACACACCGGATGCGACACTAACCCATCACAGGCCACACACAGACACGCACACACTCACGCCAGGATCAATTTTCCTAGAAGCCAGAAACTACCAGTATGTCTTTGAACTGGAAGGAACCTGGAGCACCCAGAGGAAACGCACATGAATACAGGGAGAACATACAAACCACACGCAGATCGTACCCTAGGTCCGGAAGTGAACTCGGGGCCCCAGCACTATGAGGAAGCGATGCTCACCGCTGTAAAACACTGCAATTTTCCCAAATTAATTCAGAAGAAATTTGTGAAGATCAGTGATTTTATCATATGTGGGAAAGAATACAACATTTCCATAACAGATCCCTTCAAGTGGAGTGTTGCCATGATATTGAACTCATACATAGATTAAAATTCAGTTGCTTCATTAATTCTGTGTTGTTGTTAATGTTCATTTTGTTTTTCCAGTACTACTTATCTTCCTCCATATTAATCTTCTAAGGTGCAAGGTAACTTCATTAAAACAGTAAGTTGTAGCAGTATTTTAATGGATCTGAAAAGAATATTTGTTTTATTTAGAAAATGGCTACAGATTTTTATTTTGTTAAAATGCACAGATTACAGTCACAGACCTGATTATACCTCATGCGCTAAATGCAAATCATCCAGGTGTTCAAAACTTGCTCATCATCAAGAGTGCTTCTGAAATAGTAATAATAATTGGCAGATGGCATAGAAAATAAACATGTTGCCAAATTCTACTGAAAATTTCACTGAAAATTCTGTATGGTTTCAATCAGATTCAGTGAGTGAAGGAAGTTAGCACAGTAGTTCAAACTACTGTACATCATTTTTGACACGCGTCACTGGCTTTTAGAGATGAGAGAAATATTCCCCCTGGCTTAATCAGAACTTCCAGTTCACATGAATACATGAGTGTTCTACATTTCCAAAGCACAGACTTTAAATTTAAAATAAAGTTTGCACTATTTCATGCATTTCCTAGATATCCTAAAAGGACTTTTCTTACCCCGTATAATCTATAAATAGAACACATCATACATTATGCATGAGCTATAAAAGTGAGTCATAAACAGTATTACCTATTGTACATTGTGAAGGGTTTCACAAAACCCTTAGACTAATGCCTGTTACAGACTCCAGGTTAAAAAGAGAGATACAGTACAGTATTTTCTGATTTTACCTTTGAGCACTAGAGTTTTGCTAAGTCTCTAGCAGAAGGAGTTAGTGTTTCCATGGGCGTGCTGGAGAAATACCACAGATTAAATGCATTTTTTAATTCTGTTCCTTAAATGCCAAGCAGTGAAAAAGAACTTTTTAATAGCAGGTCATTGAAGGCTCTCTAGATTTCTTCATTGAGGTCTTCTACAAGAACCAGCTTAGAAAAACATAAGCAAAAAACAAAAACAAAAATGTTACAATGCTTTTTCTCTCACTTATTTATGGTCATGAATTAGTCAATAAGGAGTGATAGGCCACAATGAAAAAAAAATAATTAAAATTGAAAACTAGCCTATTCTTTTTACAATCACACACAGACTTGTTCCTGCTACGCAGAAGCGATTCATCCCTGAACTCCCACACTGACTTTAACGAACCAAAGACACAAGTGCTCTCCATTGAGGCCTGCTGTCAGGCTGATTTCTTCATTTGTCA
Source organism: Lepisosteus platostomus (assembly GCF_059453375.1). NCBI lineage: Eukaryota > Metazoa > Chordata > Actinopteri > Semionotiformes > Lepisosteidae > Lepisosteus > Lepisosteus platostomus. The sequence goes on from NC_142616.1 coordinate 38,704,485, forward strand.
GGTCAAAACCACAATGGGAAAAGGTACAGACTAAAGCCCAGATTAAAACCCATCCTACCTTCTCAACTGCAAATTACACACTCAGTAAAGTGATGGTGAATCTCCACTGGGCATAAATGAAAAGCGCCCAGCAAACAAGACATTGCTATCAAGTCAAAATGTTTTATTTGCACTTGGAAGAATTAATTCAGACCCAAGTGTTAACCAGACACTTCTCAGTTTCACCTGGGCTTTATCACTGACAGGAATTAGCAACATGAGGGCCTTTCAGCTAAATTTGTTTTTACCAAACATGCACCCACAAACAGTGCATAACAGTATATATGTAGTAATATGACACATTTAGTTCCAAACATCACTTTAGCCTGCAACCTGTGTATGTTGCAGAATATTTTTTAATTTTGAATTGCAATATATTAACTCCCGATGCTCTGAAGCTAGGGACTGCAGACACAATCTTTAAATCTCAAAGTATATTTTCTTAATTTCAGGATACATAGTGTAGTATACAGTACATTGCTTGAAATAATCTCCTTAAGTATTAACTTGCTCTGCTGAAAAAGAATTTTGTAAATTGGAATACCAAGTTGGGAAAAATTATATAAGCTGCATGCTGTTCTGTTTTTGTGCATACAGTAGCAGAATTGTATCTTACCTTCACTTGTCTCTCTACATTTAACAATTCCATGTTGCAAGTACTCCAGGAGGTCATTCCTGTAGCGTTTGGAGTCTTTTCAGGATGCAATATGCATAAAACAAAGCAGCAGAGCATCTGGTATAGTCTTTAATTCTTTATTTATATACTGTAGCACACTGATTCCCAACATGAGGACTACTTGGCAGAACACCGAAGTGTATGAGATTAAGAGAAACTTTTTTAAACCAAACGAAACATAGTAAGTTGAAGGCTTATTTCCCCACCAGTGATTGAGATGTCCCTTTAACAGGCATGTTTCAATATCATGCCACTCATAGTCTATGCCGGCCTACTATCATTGATTCACCGAGTCAACACTGTCACGCAAATGCAATTCACTGTCACCCTGCATACTAATGACGGAAAGAACAGGTTAGAAAAAAAACAAGAAATCTTATCTTTTCCCTTTCCAAACACTAAGTAGGACAATTCAGAGATATCAGTTTGTATTAGGGAGGTCACCAAAAATGGTTTTAAGACAGATGGATTTCTATATACTGTACACTACAGTATATTCAAGCTGTTTTCTTCATTTAAAGTATTTTCATTACCAAAAAACCTAGAAAAGATTATTAGAACGTGCTACTCCTAAAATCTATAGTTCTACTCGGTTTCCAAAGTACAGCTAGAATATTATCCCCATAATGACACAGAAGAAAGGCTGCCTGTTTTTTTATGATAAATTTAACAACTATCTGACAAATTAGCTATTTTTAAGTGCCATTTAAGGACCTGGGTTTTGTGATCAAAATGAATAAGGTACATTTTAAAACAATGGGGTATATTAAAGAATATTATAATAGGAATTCCAAATAAAAAAAAACTGTTGTCTGGTTCATGGACGACACAATCAACACATACTATGATATCAGATTCAGTGCGATACTGATTTCACATTTTCAAGAGTTTTAATTATAAAGCTGAATTTATTTACCCAAAGCCTACATGTAAAATTCAATCTTCTCTAACTAGACTTATAATAATTGGCTAGTCTAGCCATTCCTCCATTTCACAATCTTTCTATCAAGATACTGACATACTGACAAAACAGACCCGCAACACCTGTATGATCCACCCAGTTCAGACATGAAAATGTTACTCATTCTTAGGACCAGGGCTATCACAGCAACTCAAAACATTGGTAACAACTGCAGCACTGTGTGACATGACAGTGTGAACTAGAGTATATCTTACGTAGCATACTTTAGAGGTACTATACAACCAGCCGGTCACAATGCAGACAATAAGGAAGTGAGAATTTAAGTAGCAGGGGAAGTTTGGGTGTCCCAGATTATTTGGAATTTAGTTAAAATACCAGTGTATGCTTTCTGCCTGTTTTGAGCAATGTGGGGAAGCACAGGTAAGACTATAACATATTGTATATGATCATTATCAGTAGCTCATTTTTGGGTTACTACTGGATGAAAAAATATCAACAGGCTTCTTCTATAGATCCTTTTTATATTCTTTATACATTCTTAATAAAAATGAATGATCACCCTAGACTGCAAGATCGACCTAAACCAAGATACACAAGAAAGAATAAAAGTAATGTGTAGTGTGATTGAAGACTTCCCTGTTTCAGAGACAGCTCCTCTTAAACTCCATCAGGAAAATGGAATTTAACTTCTAAAGATCTCACTTTGAACCTTAGCCATTTGTCAAGTTGACAAACCTGCTTTGCATACTGTACTCTTCTCATTAATGAGACATAAAAAAGTAAGATGTAAGATGCACCTTCTTTCTTAAAAAACAACAGTTCCTAAATTTTAATTATGCTAGAACTAAAATGTCATATAATAAACTTTGCATCATTTTAAAACCAAAATCAATGCCAAAACTTTTCACAGCATTTCAGGCTCTGCGGGATTATTAATGAAAAGTTGAAGAATGCAGGCTTTGTTGGTGCCTTGTCTGTGCTGTCAAAGCAGTGCACAGTCACCCATAGTAACAACACACTGGGGGCGTAAAGCGTCAGACAGGATCTCCACAACTCCACAAAAATCCCCCCCAATAGTCACTAAAAACCTAACTTGATTAAATCAAAAGTTTTCAATCAAAATACAGAAAAACACAGTTACAATTAGAAGAAAAATGGATAAAGAAACACAGTATTGACGGTCTTCTGCCTTGTGAACTGTTTAGAGATTTGCTTGGACAACAAAATACACTATATAACAGTATTGATATAGATTTTCCAAACAGTATGCAGTTTTGTCATTTACTGCTGTTTTCCTGTAGTGATCTTCCTACATAGTGTACACACATATGCTTCTTTTTATAGATGTTTGCATGCATGAAAAAACTATTTTGAAGACTATTTTGAAGTTGAAAACTGTGTACTAGAAATGTTCATAATGCTTAAATTTAAAAGAAAAAGAAAAACAATTCCAAACAAATCTCCCGCTTAATGCTTCTAAGTAACATGAAAAAAAAAAAGAATGACAATTAATCATGATTTGAAATATGTTGTTCTTGTGGTAGGCAACGGCATCCTGGAGCTTTTGCAGTGAAGGCCTTACATGGGGCTTGCGTAATGGTGTTGGAAGGCTTACAAGTGGCCCTCTGTGCACTGTTTGTCAAAGACAGAACGAATAATCCATAAACAAGGACAAGACGGCAGAAGAAAGGATGCAAACCACAAAGGAACGCCGTTTCCACGGCAACCAATGCTGGCAAGTTCTGTCACATGGCTTCTGCCATTGAAATCCTGGCGCTGGGGCTTGTGCTAATTCATTTGGGCAGTTCCAATGGCAACATGAGCGGGAACGTCAGCACTGCTGCAGTCATCCTCACTTTCAACAGGACTGCCGGTCTGGAGACAGCCAACAGGGTGCTCAACGATGCCGTCTACGGTGAGTGAACATTAGGGCTCTCTCACTCCAGCAAGAGTTTCTACCATGATCTTTCTTTATTCTACTATCCCACCGTCGAGAGCCAATTTCATTCTTGCCCATTTTAATATAAAAGCTCTCCTTTCTTTTCCATACAACTACTAGGAACTTTCAGAAAACCTTCAAGTGAAAAAGTTTAAAACACAGAAAAGTCGGACATTTACAGTAAATAGAGATTAACATACTGCAATTATTCAGCTCGGGTATTTCAGAGGCACTTCATTCCAGATACATGACCATTTCTTTCTACTACTGAAAAAATGTTACAACAAATATAGATTTACTGTATAGTTTACTTTTGCTTCCAACATCACCAAAAATGAAGTCACACATTAACATGTACTGTATTCAGAATTATATTTAGAGCATATTTCTTTAATGGCTTCAAAAAAGAAACTTTTTTAAAGGGATTTGAGCCCTGAATGCCTTATCCATCCATTTTTCTGTTAACTTGTCCTAGAGAGTGTCAAGGGCCCCTCAATGTTATTACATATCATACAGTAAAAAGCAGTATAAAGGGAAACAAGCCTACAGATGTAATAATATGCTGCATGGTTTTGAAAAGACTTGATGTAGGTCAGTAACAGTTTCAGAAAGCTCATCTGGCTGTAATATATTCTCATAAACACACTAAGCAATGTGACTGATTTGGGGAGTTTGAAAGAAGTCCCATTTTCTGATTTACGACATGAGCTAGTTAAAAATCAGATGCTTGAGTTCAAAATCCTTGTGCTCATAACAGAGAAGCATTACAAAATAAAAAGGTGAGTACCGATAAGAATTACGTATTTGACTAAATGGAATTTAAAAACTCTAATAGGACTTTTTATTGTCAAGAAGTAACTGTTTCTTTTCATAATACTCAAAATGAAACGAACAAATTTTTATTGCAAGCCTGACCTGAACTGCATCAAACACACGAGTGAAATGGTATTTCAAACCATCATCTTTAGAAGTTCAGGACATGTAACCCAATGAACTCAACATATTGAAGTGCCCATATACAGTATATTACTTGTGGATATTGTATATATTTAAAATGCAATATAAATCAACTGGATTTACCAAATTAGATAAAATAACAAAATGGTCCCGGAATAACTCATTCCAAACTAGGTAATCCAGACTGATTCTGTGCTGAATATACTTCCTGTAAATTTTGAACGAATGCTCTGAATTTTTTGTTGAGTTTTAACCTTTCATTTCAGAATTCAAAGTATTTAACATCACAGTTACCTCGCTAGCATTGGGTATTCTCGCCTTTACGGGAATTTTCTGCAGCATCTCCTATTACACCCGAAGACGGTAAGAAGCACTGAGATTTTCCTCACCTGTTGCGTTTTCCATTTGGGTCGTAATCAACCGAATGCATCTAATTCCACGTGCTTTTCCTTCCCTTTTCCTCTTCTTTGGTGTCCACCTATCATTTCACTGATGTTTTAAGCTTTGGCTCTAATCATTTAAGCCAGTAATTTCAAAGTAGAGATCAATGATTTGTTTTGAATGTGAAACATTTTACTGTTTGGTCCTGCTCATCCAATCTTTAATGGCATTAAAACCGTCAAGACCACATTTTGAATAAGATCAACAATTAATTTATAATATAGCCAGGAATTATATGGAAGGCGGTCAAACATAGACATTGCAAGTGAATAAAGCAATATTTAAATGAGTTAATTGATAAAAAGACCAGACCAGATTCCATCCCTTTCTAATTTACATGAACACGCACAATTTAACCTGGCAGTTGACCGCTCGGGTTCAGCTGCTGTATGTGCCTTAATGCAGTTAGTCAGCAAAGTAATGTGGCCATAACAGGTTCAATCGAGTGTTAAAGAATAATTTTCTTTGCGGCTATTAAACCCCCAGGTAAAATGTTTCACGGCATTAAGAAACGGAATCGGATCTCAACTCACACTATAATAAATCTGTACAATAGCAACTTGCTTACAATAAAGTACTTGGAGCATTAATATTCCAAGAGAAGTGCAAGACGATTCTCACACAAAACCGTCTGTAAGGGGTGAATAACTAATGTATTATTTGCTGAGCCAGACCTAAAAATTGTTATGTTAAAATAATTTTATATTTTAAAACATTAACATTTTGGAGCATTGGTAGTGTTTTCAGAGCACAAAGAGCTTGCAGTCTCTATCTTGAATGTTTTTAAATATTCTCCTTCTATTTTCTATTTTCGTTTCTGCATCCGTTACTTTCCTCATGTTCCACCATCTTTATGTTTATCTCCACTGGGCCTAGAGTTTGAGGAAATTTAAATGAAATCCCTTTTTAGTCAAGTACCCTCATCCTTTTTGTCTGTGGAGTTGGGATTGTGTTGATACTGCAATGCACATAAAAGGGAATTTCATTTTATCTTTGTTCCTCTCAACCAGTCCTTTTCACTTACAGTAGGTAATTGAGGCGCTGAACAGACCTTGCTTAAGTGGTGATGTCTCGAATCCACATGCTATTTTGAATGAGCTCTTCCTTCCTTTTTAACAGGCAATTCAGACAGGCCAGGGCGTATGAGAACACTGTCATTCACGAAAAAGCAAAGAGCCCGGTGGACTTCAAAGGAGTGAAGAGGAGCCACAGCCTCCGTAGCCCACTGGCCATGATGAGAAAGCAGGATACTTACAGGGACAGCTCTCAGATCTACTTCATATACAGCAATCCCATCGCTATTGCAGAGGGCAGCAATGTTATACCAGGAGAGCATCAGGTCACCTTTGAGAACATAGTATTGCAACATGATGACATCAGAGATACCAAAGGAGGTATTATCCTTGATCCGTCCACATTTTACATGCAACTGTAGGATGTGGATATTGGAGTATGGGTGAAAATTGGGCTTGCATTTTATCACCCAATTTATCCCCCTGGCCCAGCTTCTTCTCTAAATATCTTGGTATATTCTGAAACACAATCTCTTCTTCCTCAAACCCCCATGAGATATTCAATGAACACGCTGTATCAGACTTGCTCCAACAGCTAAAATTGATGCCCTCTTATATATATTTGACACTGGTGCTCATTTGATTCAGCCAAGGTACCACAGAACATAGTGTCTGAACTATTTTGGCATGTACAACAAGATTCAAAATGAAATAATGATAACCTTATGATCCCACTGCTCTTGGAGTGGAGGCTGTGGATTTCAGGTTCTAATGTCATCATTTTGCTTCAATAGGTCTAAAAACTAGTACTGGACTGTGATGAGAGAAAGATAGAACCTGGAACAAAGCAGGGGCGTGATGTTTTTGAAACTAAAATGTGTAACATTCCTAAACTGATAACTGCCGATTACGAATACTAGATGTGTTCTGTAAATATTGTATATTTCAATTTAATAGAATGACAGCTTTTTTTTTCCTTATAGGGTTTTAGATAATCATTTTATACTGCACAACTCAGTTTGCTAACACTTTTACAATGTTCTAAATATCCCTGATGGACTATGAACAGATGAAGCCACTCTGTGTATATCCGTCAATTTTGTATTGTTTAGGTGACTGCTAAGTGCGAAACATAGGAATCTCTACAACAGGCAGGAAAGAAAAGTGCAAATAAAGACTTTTTGATGCCTGTTGTGTGCCTGTGTCCCATCTCCTTCTACCATTACACCCTCCAACAGATGGTAAAATGTTCATATTCTTACCTAATTAATCCACTGTTATGCAAATTGAAACATGCCTCCCTGTCACCTCCACAAATAATAAAACTTGATATCAAATTAAAATACATCAAATTCGATTGAAGAAATCAACCTCCTGGGAACTGCTAATGAAAGAAAAAAAATACAGTATGGTTTGATTCCTCCTCCCCCATCTACAAATAGTTTTTTTTTTCTCTGGATGTTTTCAAAAACAATGATTAAAAAGGAAATACTTGGTTCTTTCAGATCTAGGCTTAACACAGTCAGGAGAAGCAGTCTGGGATGATGAAGGGGTTTGAGGATCATCAATAGAAATGTTCCCCTGTCACAAGAAATAAGTGAATGAAGAGTATCTTTCCTCTCAGCTCCCACACTCCCCAATCAATTTATGTCAAGCAGAATGGAAACAGGCTTCCTTCCAGACTCAATACCCTGTATGGTTTTCTGTAGTGAGTAAGGAAACAATGCTAAGTTTAGTTCTTACCAGCTACCAAATTTAGCCTAAGCCCTACAGCTCATGGTAATCACAGCTCCCAGAGTTTTACAATTCTGAGGAAAAAATCATAAAGATGTCTGTGAAGTTTGACAATTTAATATTCATGTGTCTAAAATAAGTCAGTTCTGACTTTCCATTTTATAGCATTATGCAAATCTCATTCACACCTAGAATACAGTACACACTGTCCCGTTACAGTGCAGTGACTGCCTTGGTTTGCTTTTAAACCACACAAAATCACCAGGCCAGATATACATTCTTTTTCCATAGCAAGTTGAATGCTTATTTTGACTGTGTGGAACATAGATAATCTTCCTTTAAAATTAATTCCCTTACAAAATCTGCTATATTAATAAAATAAATGACCCTTTACAGATTTGTTTTGCACAGAGGTTTGAATAAAATGTCTGTCTTACACTAAATCCATTGCTTTGTAGTGGGAAATTAAATTCACTGTATATATAAATTAGAAAAAATCTGTGGTCTAAAGATGGATATATGAAATTTGTAATGTTTTAGACATTTCTCATCTCCACAGATTAAACAAAAGTCTCATTTTTAATTGAATCGTTGAACTTGAAACATGCCCAAATCAAAGCAATAACTTTAAGCAAGATTTTTTTTTTAATATTATTAAAATCATTGACATAGCATTCTTATTATGCATTTTATAAAACATGTAGAAGTATACAGCATAAGATTAAGAATTGTCATGTATATAAAGAAAAAAGGATCCTTTAGTTGAATATTTTCCTTCCGGAGAACATTTTTGTTTGATTAAATAATCAGTTGAGATTCCTTTCCAGGCTGCGCTGTTAGGCGATTGGATTGGTTTCTCTGATCAGCCACTCGAGAGCATCCTTACGACCCTGCCTCTCAAGTTCCGCCCCCACCACTTCTCTGCATTGCCTGTGGTAGTCATTCAACCAGTCCCGCTGCAGGAAACAAAGAGAATCACATCACAAAATGGGGTTTATTTTATGGCGCAAACAAAACATTCAGACAAGACCATGACCTTGTGCAAGTGCTTTTAGTTACTATTTCTATTTACTATACTAAAACAAGACTAGCATTGCTGCCTTGTAGATTATGGGCCCTGGAGCCCTGGGTTCAAGTCCTTGGGTGTTATCTGCATGGAGTTTGTATATTTTCCCCGTGTTCGCGTGGGTTTCCTCCGGGTGCTCCGGTTTCTTCCCACGGTCCAAAGACATACTGGTAGCTAAACTGGCTTCTGGGAAAATTTGCCCAGGTGTGAGTGTGTGCATTGGTGTCTGTGTGATGGACTGGCATCCCATCCAGTGTCCACCCTGCTTTAAACCCATTGCTTGCTGGGATAGGTTCCTGGACCCCATGACCCTGTTTTGGATAAAGCAGTTAGAAAACGGATGGATGGATAGTAAAACTAAGGCAGATTTTTGGTGCAGCCTTAAAGATGACTTGTTAGATTTCATCAGATGCTGTGAATGTATTCCGACATGCCAAGCACAGGATGAGACTTGAAATTCAATATAGGTGATGTTTGATTAGCTACCCACCACGCTTACTTATGAATTCAGGCAGGTTGTCATAAAAGTAACTCAAAGTAACTCACTTCCACATACAGTGTGCAATGATAGGGTAACCATTATAGGAGCACAAACAGAAAAACTGAATTGATATGCAAGCTGAGCCAAGGTAAACTGACTCAGAGATAAGTTAAAACGGAAAAACCTGTTGGTGAAAAGACAGAAACTGTCACTTCCTAAAAGTTCAGATTGCCTTTGCTGGAGGGGACTACAATGACATTCTGGTTGGATGAAAACTTCTTACCTCCTTCTGAATAAGCATGTCCGTATTTATCATTTTGGCTTGAATGGGGACGAGTGTAATTGGTTCAAAAGTAAGACTGCCTCTGTTTCTGTAGTTATACTAGAGGTGGGGGGAAAAACAATAAATATTAGGAACAGGTGCTTCACTGTATCTGAATGAAAAATGTTCACTCTTTATCATAACTCCAGTTAATTACCTTAGGTTTGGCAGCAACTACCAGTACAACATTTTCAATTCGCATGCCAAAAGATCCATCTTCATAATAGCCAGGTTCTGAAAATGTAAAGAAATATCAAACTGTGCTTTGAACAAATGAATATAAAGTCCCACAACACTTTACTGCCCTATTTCTGAATTGAAGCACTTTTTCCATCATAGAATGAAACTAAAGTAATAGTAACCATATGCTACATAAAATAAATATCAAACTATAATGTATATGAGGTTAAGTATGTCAGTAAACTTTATTAATCAGGCATTTACCATCACTGAGGATCATTCCCGCTTCCAGAGGTTCATCAGCAAAAGTCTTGTAACTAATTCCACAAGGTCCCTCATGGACATTTAGGAAACATCCTACTCCATGCCCTGTTCCATGAAGGTAATCCAGTCCAGATTCCCACAGTGCTGAGCGGGCAAAGGAGTCCAGGAGGTGCCCTGCAGACGAAAGAAGGAATTTTGATAACTTTTGATTTAAGCTACTTTTATCAAATAAATAAAATCTGGGAATTGAAACTGCACTTCCAAAGCCAACTGAAACATTGCTGTAATTGAAACTGGCTAATAACCCAAGAAAATATCAAATACAGATCAGTACTGAGACATTATGACAAAGACAGCAATATAAGAAAATTATGAAAGAATGGTAGATCTCTTCCATACAGTACAGACTGTGAAACCTCACAAGGCTTCTTAAAGCTTTACCTTATGGTTTGAGCAACATAACTCAGGACCTTATTTATCATTTACTGACCAATCCACACCCCAGTCCTTTTTTAGAATTGTTTTACTTCAATTCTTTTGTTAATGTGAGACAAGTGCAGATAAATACATGAAATTTATCTGGAAAGAAATAACGTACAGTAGGCTTGCCAATCAACCACACTCCTGCCTAGTAACATGATTTACTAAATGAATCCTCCATTATAGTTAATAGCATTACATAAAAGACTCGGAGACCGCTTCAGAGAACACGTCAGGGCTGTGAAGATTAAAGATCTCTCCAAGCCCATTGTTTCTCATTTCACCTCTGACGGCCACGACCACACTAATCTCTCCGTCTGTGTTCTCAAAGACGGTTTTCCGAACTCATACATCAGAAAGACCACCGAAACTAAAATTATTCTGCAGTTAGGATCACACATTCTCCCTTCCCTTAACGACAGATTACTGTTCTTTTAAATTTTCTCCATTCATTGGAAGTTTCATTTCACACCTCTCTGCACCCATTCTGACTTCACACCTCTTGATTGGCCTCTCTTTCTGTCCCCTGCTCCCGCCTCTCACTCCTCCTCCCTCCCAACCTTTGTTCTCCCGCTACTTTACCTTTGCCTACTACCCTGTCTCTCTCACACCTGAAGAAGGCTCCACGGCCGAAACGTTGTGTTCTCTTTCTTCTTTTTTTCAGCATGGAATAAACCTATTACTTGTTCCTTTACATAAAAGCATATGCATATCTCCCGGTTAACTAACCAATTTCACTTTATAACTTACATACCTTTGGTTCCATTGGGAAAAACAGCTGCACTCACTGCTATATGTCCCTTCAGAACATAGGTAAAACACTCCTGAAAAAAGAGTGGTAAATGGCAACTTTAAAAAAATGAGGGTTAAAAGGCTATTTCACAAGGAAACCATTCCACATTAGACTACAAGCCTACTTATAAAAACACATCCAATTTTGTACTAAACTGATCAAGCATCAAAGGAAGACACAAGGAAGCAGAAAAAGACAAAAATGGCCTCAGTTTAAATCAGATTTTACTGCACTTCATGAAATAAACAAGTGTGAATCCATAATTACTCTAATAATAAATGTGGAATAATATTTTTCTGCTGTTACAAGTTTTGTTTTGCTAGATATGACTCAGAGGAATTTAAGATATCCAGAGTACTTTTTCATAAGCTGAAGGTGTCCCAAAGTGCATGGTTCTGGTCACGTCTGTAGTTCCATCTCTGAAAATAGAGATAAATGCATATTGTACAAATACAGTTTGAGCCTTCAAAAATGAGGCCAAAAACTGTTTGTTTTTTTTAATTGGAAAGTGGTAAAAATACTGTATGTGGCCAAGACACTTTGATTTGATACTTTGAGTTTCACACAGTGTGTGCAAAAGCCACAAAGAAACAATTTGTGAGGAAAGAGTAACCAAGATCATTTTATACCATTTGGCTTCATAAGGTCATTGAAAATTATGCATTCTCAAGGTACAGCAAATCAAATAACTGTAATAAAAGTAGAGAGTGCTATCAATGGACTTCTGTCTCTGTAAAAAAAATCCTTTGGCATAGGTTACTACTTACTGAGCATGCACAAATGGTATTGCTCAAGAAATTCAAAAGATACATACTTGTACTGAGCCCCAGAGTCTATGAGGTACACCTCATTTAAAGAAAGAGTCCTGTTGGTTTCTGGGAGTGGCCTAACGAAGAAAAACAACTCAATTAACTACAATCTAATTCAGATCAAATAATTTTGCATTAGTACATAAAACACATTTCAAGAACTACTGTATGAGCTAACCCTAGTAAAGAATGGTCTAATGCAAGAAAACATTCTGAGATATAGATTTATACATATTTAATACTTTTAACAAACATTTTCGAATACAAGCCAAATATTCGTGTTCTTACTTGTAATGAATGATAGCAGCATTTGGTCCCACACTTGAAATTGTTGGAAAACTCAAGCCGACAAAATCTTTCTGTTCACTATATAAAAACATAATTGTTATTTCAGCATAAAAAAATAAAAATATACAAGCCCCACAGTCCTTCCAGTACTAGAGTCACTGTTTGTAGACTCACTTTTAATTAAGAGATAATACTTAAGTATATTAAGCTATTAAATTCAGAAGCCATTCCTAAAACTAGTTTAGCACTAGCAGTAGATGGAAAAGAAAGGAAATTTCTTAAGGTAGGACAGATAATGACAGAGAGAAATAAACATAACATACATTAGACAGATTAACATAGAAATAGGAATTCTAATGTGACCCTGATTTAGTATCACTAAGGAATTGTATTATTTGCTGTAACAAGTACCTAAAAACCTTTGTCTATTTCACTGCTTATCTTTGAGAATTCCACAAGGTGGCAGTACACTCAAAATAAAAAGCCATTTCTGAACTATCACTTTGACATCAACCTGTTAACTGAAAACAACTGTAATCTAAGGGGCATGATGTGTGCTCCTGCGTTTCCCCGAGAAACAGGCAAGACTGCCACCAAATAACATCTAGATATTCTATTGGACACTCTACAGTTTCTTCAGTGCAATTTGTACATTACAAGCCTAAAATGCATCAATATTATACAACAGGAGTATTGAATGTCTCCGTCTTATGACACATTTGCCCCATTGAACCTAGGGGAATAGAGATGGGACAAAGAGCTTTCCAATGATTCCAAATTTCTGACCACATGTTAGGCAAGGGAGAAAAAACATCTTGGGGTTTGAAAAAAAGATCACTTCCACCAGCTCTGAAATGAGGAATAAAATGTGATGAACAGCAAATTACCTGCGAAGTTCTTCAGCTTTGTCAGCAGCTGATATTTCTGTCACTGTGCCTTTTGGAATCTAGGAAATAACAATTGTTAATAATTTCAGCTTCAGCAATGTGGTAGCTGTTCAGGTTGTTGGTCTGTCAAATCAGTGTGGGCTTAAAAGTTGTACAGTGTGCTAGTTTATCATTTTAAACAAAAAGAAAAATCCATACCTCTTTTTCCAGCCATGCAAACAGCTCACAGAGTGCAACAGCATCTTTAATCTAGAAAAATAGATAATTTCCATGTTTTACCAAACATGCAAATTTAAATACACTTTTAAGATGCGACCCCATTTTATGATGCTTTGTCCTGTACTTACATGTGCCATTTTCATTCCTTCTATTTCAGTAGAATTCTTCACTGCTTTGGCAAGGCATAATGGTGTGCATGGGATGGGGGATCTGTGGGCCTGAAGATGGAATATTTAAATCCACAGTTCATTTTTCAATAAATAATTACATCCTATTAGAACCTTTCCAAACATTATTCAGTCATTCATTCTGAACAGACAGCAGGGAAGCACAAATCTAAGATCACAGACACTCCTTTAAACTCCTATCTGGAATACGTTACCTGGCCATTTTGTGTAGGCTGATGCCCTGGCTTTCTTTAAGAAACCGCAGGATGAGGCCAGATCAGTACTTTCTTTAGATCAGTAATTTACTGATCAAGAGTAAGCAAGAGTGAGATCGGCTGAACGGTCTCCTCTTAAGCCAGAGGACACAAATGGAAACTACTGTACATAGAAGTGCAGTGCTTTTAAAAAAAGCATCGATAGGAAGCACAACTCTAAGGGCTGTGGAAGTGTGAAACAAGCCACCCAGCCAAGAGGTTGAAATTGATGCTTTGGTTTCTGTCAAGAAACAGCTGGTTAGGATCCTTAGGTCAACTGACTACTGAAAAACAAAAGATGACTCAAATGGCTTTCACTAGTTTGTTACCTTCTCCTTTATCGCTTTGCTTTACTCTTACGCAAAAGTCGTAAAAGTAAATGAGAAGGCAGTGAAAGAACAGGAAAACACTAGACCATATCAAGCTGTACTGAAGCACTTATCTTCGAGTGGTGCACACCTTTGGGATGGCCTGTGTCAAGGCACAGCTGGCTTTGTCACTGATCCAGACTTTGTCTTTAGGGCCCAGAGTGGCACAGATAGCCTGGAGCTCAGAAAACACAGATTCGTAGGGGGAAATCTGGATGCTGTACTCTGTCTTACAAGAGGGGTCCAGATGCAAGTGCTCTCTGACAGCTGGATCTACCATTCGGTTTTGATCAATGAAGAGCCTGGTAAAAGCACAGATATTACAGTTCAGGGGTGCATACTCCATCCAGGTGTAAGGTAGCCACAAACAGCAGAGGAATCAATCTATAACTTACATGTAAATACTACATAAGTCCAGATTCACAGTGGTACACCTGAAAGGATGTTTTTAAATTAGCTTAAATAAGTCGATTTTACAATTGAGGAGGAGGTGTGACAATTTCTTGTACTTTTTTACATTTTAAGGGGAACTGCAATGCCACTTTTTTTTTAATCAGCATTGATGAGTGCATTTCAAACCACCACCATGAAAGTAAAATGTACAAAGTAAGTTGTAAAATCTCCAATTTATTTCACAAAACAGACTAAATTTCCAGGTACATGCAGCACCATATTCTGTGATTCAGAACGAGGCAATAAAACTCCTAGTGACATGAAGTGGCCCTATTACATTGTAAATGAACAAAGCTAGTGAATACATCTCTTTTAATACAATATGAATATTGCTCTCGACCTCGAGATGGTTTTGCCAACAAATACTACTAATTGGATAACTCTGCATGCCGATCACGTTAGAACATTTCTGAGGTGAAATGTCTGCTGCACAACCTGTACTTATTTGCTCGTACATCACATTACATTAGTCATTACAGTGACTAGCGAGCAGGAGGGAAAAACATCACAATTTGTACAAACCCTCACTCTTGCCTCTTGTGGTGAGACCGGAGGTTTGTGACAAAATGTAGACCATACAGTACTTTTACAAAATTCACAATTTTGTGCTTAATTCAGAAATTATAAAATTTGTGATATTGTCAATTAATTTTTTTTCTTACTGAAATTTAATAACCTGTCAGAGAAATTGGAACTGCAGTTCCCCCTTAATTTAAAAGTAGATATATACAAGAAAATATTTTTGACACATGAAAAAACTACTATATCAATTTCTTTTTCTTCTGTTCAATACTGTGTATTAGGTGTTTGTATATTTTACTAAGCGAAAGATAGGTCAAATAGCTTCCATTAAAATCATTCCCAAGGATGAATTTTACTTGCACTGTAAAGTTCAAACAGGTATCATCCGAAACTTATGTGCACATGCAAAAATCACAATACAGTCATTTAATCACACCACTGGCACTAATGAGATTTTACAGAGTAATTAGTTATTTGTTAGTATTAGAAAAACTAATTTATCACATTGTAAATAATATGCATACTAAAAATATCTTTATGTACATTAACATGTACAGATACAGTTCTATCTCGTTGAGACAAGTACTTTTTCTCATTTTACAGATCAGAATTATATATAAATTAAGCAAATCACTTCAGACAGAAAAAAAGATTCTATTTGAATTGAAAAGATGCAATTTTTTCTGCTCTTATGTCTGATTTACCCACTTGTATTTGAAAATCACCTTAGCACATTTTGTTTTAATATTGCGTATTAAACAGCATCCTACAGAGTAAATAACGAATTGATTCTTTCCACTGCTAGTATGTTTTATTTAATTAGAACTTCTTCGTTATTCTATTTCATAGCAAGAGGTGGTAGCTCCATTAATGCCTGAGGAATGCAGCAGAAAATGAACCTGGGTTATTTAATTTCAACCTAAAGTCAGAAATTACATTTCAAAACAAAACTAAAATTAAGTGGCAATTTAAAGGTGCTGCTGTAAGAGAAAAATATTAATCTCACGTGTCTACCTTCTTCATAATAGTTTTTTGAGGGAAAAGGTGGGGTTATTATTTGACACTGTGGTTAAAAATTTAAATCCTTTGAAATCTGGCAATGGCACTGAGAGTGGACAGTGATCAGGCACTTCTGTGATGGCTGTAAATGTAAAGTACTGATTTATTATTTCCATGCAAAAACACACTTTACCTTATGGAGCTCATTCCAACAATGGCATAAGCAAAAAAAACTGGATTATACTCGATGTCAGAACCACGAAGGTTGAAAAGCCCTGAAGGGAAAAAAAACATAAATGTTACACGTCACGTATTACCAAAGCATTAATCTTTGAGACAGAAATGCCATCTTCACAGGAAGCACTGCTACGAAGGTCTTAGTACCATAGACCTTGCTTAATTGTTCATTCATTTCAATCATAAAATCCAATCTATAAAAGCTTGATACATAAGGACCATCTAGGTCTGGGAAAACATCTGCTACTATGCTCTGCTACTAAGTACTTATGCCATTTATGTTATTTTGTGACATAATATTTATAGGTTGGATAAACAGGATTAATACTTAATCATCATGTTTTAAAAATATTTTGTTTTCCCTACTATTCACAAAAGAAATACTATGTAAAACTACACACAGCACAACAAATTCATTACATACAAAAATTAAAGTTTGTTTTTAAAACTATTTTCAGAGTGGCCACCTGAGGAAAGCTCCCCTGATATTACATCACACATACTTACATGCAATTTCATCAAGCGCTGTTACAACAAACCAGGTAATTCTTCTTTCAGACATTTTTGTCCGCAGTGCTGTAACCTTATCCTTCCAGGTCATACCTACAATTCAAAAGAACATGTTTATTGTTCTCACTTTAGGTACATTTGGACATCTGGTCGCCTTGTGTTGCTTCTAAGAAGAAAGAAACATGAGATGACCATTTTCAAAACCTCTAAATGTGAATAAAATTCACACTGTTGCACAAAGCCATAACATAATTCACAAATTACACTGAAAGTAACAACATCATTAGCTCTAGCTATGTATACTTACATCCCATTTTTACTAGCGTGCAAGGCAGGACTCACCAGTGTAGTTCAATCCCAGAGTGATTAATGCTGAATTGGGTCTTGCTGGCCGATCTACCCAAATGGCATCAATGAGATTTTCTTTAACTGCAACTAGTGTATGTCCTGCACTAGTCAATGCCTTAGACATGGTCTTCCACTGATCTGAAACAAATTAGTCAGTTTAACAGATTAGTATGAACCTAAGTCTCCAAAGATACTTACAGTTTGTATTGCACTGAAAGAGACCTGAAGATATTGACTTATTGCTTCTATAAACTGTTTGCTTCCCACAACTGACCTGCTGCTATTATCCAGGGATCAACACCAACTTTGGAGCTTTCAGGAAGAACACTTATTAGCCAGTCTTCCTGAGATGGAGTTTCCTTTAAACCTGCATGGGTAATAGAGTTCATCTGATATTATTCAACATTTTAAAAGCGATAGTGACATGTTGGTAAAAAAAAAAATCAACAATTGACAACTAATTTTTTAACTAAAAACATCCAACGGGCCAGGAATTCCCATGATGTAAGTAGAATGATTCTAGCATATTATGTTCTGAGTGACTCAACCTGTAGAAGTTTATTCCTCAGAGCTGGTTGATCTCTTTAGTCCAGATCTTCTTTATTTGAGCCTGGGCTACGCACTTACCCAAGACCTTACAAGTGGATAAGTGCTACCCCTGTAGGCTGGGTTTGAGTAAGACACACAACACACAACTAGATAACAGAGAATGTGGGACCTGCCACTTATCTCCCTGTGCAGTGCTCTTAACTGCAAACTGACTGTTGTATGGCAGTGTGGCGCTCACAACATGAAGACTTATGAATGGCTCTGAAATACCCTAATTTGATTACACAGAACAGGTGTTGCTGTAGTTACCAGAATCATAATTGATTGACAAGCAAAGATTACAATTTGAAAAGGTAAAAAAAAATATTCCACATTTTAAAAAGGGATAAAGGGAAACTCATACCCATCTTCATTAGTGTCCAGTTACTGTCCATCTGCTGTCCAGCTTGTAAAAAGTAACGGCCATCTGTCCACATGGCTGCATGATGCTCCGTGATAATTGCAGTGCCTACAGAGAAACGCCACTTCAGATAATATACAACGCGTGGACAACAGATTTATCATTTTCAAACATAAACACCTATACATTCACACAGGGTATAAAAAAGAAGCAGGCCCCTGGACAACTTTGCTATTAGAAACAAGCTATCAACGTCTGCATGGCCTTCATTCATCTTTAACCTCTCTTACGTTCCTATTGAGAATCAATAGTAAACTTGCAATATATTGTACATGCAGCTTATTAACCATCTTAATTCAAAATAGTGCATCAAGTTTAATATAGCACATTTCAAATAATTTAACTAGAATGCTTCTGATAACAGAAGGGTTAACTCATTTGTTTTAGGGCTTTACCTGCAGACCCATTAAATCCAGAAATAAATTCACGTCTACAGTCACAAGGCGCAATGTATTCACTCTGCAAAAAACAGGAGACAGCAGAGAAAGAAGGAAAGAACATATTCTAATTAGGAGGTTTAAGACCGTGACAGCCTATATGATCAGCTACTTCCTTTTCACTACAAAGGAAAATAGATACTAGCAAATAAGGACCTACTGTTCGTTCCATTAGCTTAAAGGGAAAGAAGTGCCACATACAGTAATATGCCAGGGTTTACCAACTAAGTCTTCCTGACCCCCGTGTCTGCTGGTTTAGGTTCCGAGTCCTTGATTATTATGTAGACCGTATTGCTCTAATGAAAGGTAACGAAAACTACTTTCCATTATTTATATAATTCTGTCTAGCAGTCGAAAACTCCACACATTCAGGGATCCATATTTCCCTGAATATATTTTTGGAATAGCTGCCTTTTTTTTTTTAAGAGCACAATTTAATATGATTATTTTGTTCTAATCTCTAGACTTAATTGTCAAGATACTGTCTCTGCAAGAGAGCTTCTTTGTCTCAATTTTTGAAAAATATTGAATAATTACAGTATATATAGTCCTACAGTACATAGCCATCTAGTTTGCAATTCACACTTGTTTCCAAGACTTGGCTCATATTTACCACTCCTGCACAAGGAGAATGAGAACTGGAAGTAATTTCTTCAACACAGACACAATTCCCTTGATACAGTATGCATCACAGATACTAACATATATAGGGAGACTTCTCTGAGGGCAAAGTTCTTGTGCCATGTGTCCCCAAGATGGCTGTCATTTAAGAAAATAGTAGACCTCGTGCGACATCTAAGATGTGCGCTTTTCAAACTACAGACATCAGTATTTTAAAATCTTCTGACAATTTGTTCACTAGGCCTTTCAAATCACAGGTCTGAGTAATCAAAACAGATGAAAAGTACATTTCCACTGGAATATACAATGATCAATATAAATCAAGTATCTAACCACCTGGTGTGCATCCCCTGATGGCACTATGTAAGCTTGAATGGGCTCAACGATATAGCTGCTGTTTCTCATTGCTTGCCTCAGCTGCCGAAGCAGCTCAGTCGTAATCTTGGGAGACATCCCTTCACCTGTAGAGATGGAAGACGTTAAATATTAATAATCAAAGTCCAGTCATACACTACAGCTTAACTCAGCCCTTGCCCCCTAATAATTATCTTTTGAGATCACAAGATAAAGAAGGAATAATAATCTAAAAAGCGTACATAGTATGAGGTGAAAATAATTATGCCAACATCCATCCATTTTCAATTTTTATTGAATACCTTAATTTGAGGCAGATGTTGGCATAATTCACCATGGCCCTAACCAGGACAAGCAGACTGAAAATGGGTGGATTTCAGCCTAATTATTTTCATCTCATATTATGTAGGCATAATGACAAGTTCATAGGCTGCAAAGGTACAAATAAAGGTTTATTCCATGCTGAAAACAGAAGAAAAGAAACACAATGTTTCGGGTATGGAGCCTTCTTCAGGTGTGTGGAGTCTTTGTTTGTTAGAAGAAAAACTTGTGCCCTAAGTGGGAATTGAACCCAGACCTCCGGGGAGGAGAGACATCCACCAAACCCACAGTACAGTACCAACACACCACCCTTCACACCTATAGAAGGCTCCACAGCTGAAACATTGTGTTTCTTTTCTTCTCTTTTCAGCATGGAATAAACCTTTACCTGTTCCTTTGCATAATGACAAGTTGTAGATAAAAAGCATGGCACCATGCATAAGCTTATTTTAATTATTAAACTGATTTAGTTTTTAAAAAAAACTAGCACTTTGTCAGCAGCATGCTTAGTCTTTGTTAAGTAAATTAACCAAGGCTTTTAAATATCAATGATCATTTTCACACTACATGTTCTAATCTCGCCAATCCCATTCTTTTTATACCCTATAAGTTATTTAAATAACATAAAATAAAGTTTCTGCACTTTATGCCAAGTTTTAATTGGCAAGATTGTTCAAACATTCCTTTGACATTTCACTCCATCTCTTTCTCACAGGTTCAAGCTGAAACTAAGCTGAAAAGCTGAATCCATCAGAATCAATGTTAGCATAAATTAGATACACTGTATATGTTTCAAGATTAGGCAAACTGATAATTTAAAAGTACCGTGTAACCCAAATAAGGTAAACGTTTCATATTATTGCTTTTATCACAGTAAATAATTATAGTACATTAGTCTTTGAAAATGAAAAAAATCAAACAAAAGCTGTTTGTTTTCTACTTCCTTAACATCTAAAGAAATTCTGCAGTGCCTTGTGTTTTAAAAATAACTATAGCTAATCATAGCACAACAAATGTATTTTAATAAGTCTGCAAAAGTGCAAAAGAGATGTGCAAAATTAATTTACCTTGACTCATTCTCTGAACTGAAGTGTTTAAATAGTCTGGATATCTGAAGAATAAAGGCTGTTCTGCTCTTTTGCCTCCGAGTTTGAAGGTTTAATGGTAACTGATTCAGCATTTTTCAAATCTACAGACAGCCACAGTTAAAGATTGACTGCGTACTGTATCACTTTTTAACTACAGCTCAAGTATGCCAGGTTTTTTATGATATGATTTATTATGCAAGTTCATATAAAGCCTTTGAAGACTCCTGACCAAGTTTTTACACTTGACAGGAAAATAAAAATTGTGTTTGTTTCTTGTTTCCCTTGTAAGCACACTGCCAGCTATACACAAAATTAAATAGGCAATTTGCCTATGGTTTGCACAAAGAGTGAGTTAAGCCTAACATATTATTTTACTGCAAGTACTGTATATGCAATGATGATGTTTTAAAAAACAGAGTATAGAATAAGCATTATATAAGGAAGTATTTAATTAAAGTAATGGCCATTCACAAGTATTCACAAGATAATCAACATACACATTCTGTATACTGTATGTTGATTGACTAGAAAATAAAAACTGGGAAGATATTGGAATGGACTATTACTCATGATTTTAAGCCTCAAACCAGTACTATATCTTGGTATGGTAACACCAAGATATTACATAAAAAGGAGACAGTTATTATTACTTTAAAAACAAGTATTAAGTATTACTATACTGTATTTAAAATTATGTTTTATTGTGTTGGCTATATACTATACAGTGTATACAGTGCCTTGCAAAAGTATTCAGACTCTTCACATTCTCTTATTTTAAAGCTTGGTGTCACGACATATTCAAGTAACAATTAAAACCTGTTATATAGACAATCTATTTCACATATTCAAATAGAAAAAACAAAAAGATTTTAAATAATAAATATGAAAGAAAAAATGAAAAATCAGGAATTTATTTGCCACAGTAAAAGTATTCAAACCTTTGCTGTGGCAAACCTAAATTATATAATTTTATGTGAATAGTGGTTCTCCCAATTTAGAAAAATAGTTTTGACGTTTCCTTCATCAAGTAGTGAATTTCAAGCAAAGGCTCAACTATAAAGACCAAGAACCTTTTTAAAGAAAATCAAGGATAAAGTCATTGAAAAGCACAGATCACAGAAAAGGTACAAAAATATTGAAGCCTCTGAACATCCCCATGAGCAGAGTCAACTCAACCACCAGGAAAGAGAAGGTGCACCATACCATCCAGACACTACTCAGATCAGGGCCGTCTGTCCGAATCACACCGCTCTGTAAGGAGGATTCTGGGGAGGGACATCACTGTGAGGCCAACAACAGCTTTGAAATAGCTATAGGGTTCAATAGCCAAGGTGGGCCTGTATCAGTCAGCAATATCACATGCACTCCACAAAGCTAGCCTGTACGGCAGAATGGAAAACACATATTACCAGCATGGAGCTCCACAAACCCATTGAGTGATCCTGCACAAATGTGTCAAATGGTGCTGTGGTCAGATAATATAGCCAACACAATTAACCATAATTGTAACTTTTTGATCTAAATGTGAAGACGGATCCAACACAGCACATCTCCCAATCAACATCATCCCTAAAGTAAAGTAGCATCGTGCTACAGTACAATCAGGCTTTTTCTCAGCAGGGAGTAAAAAGTTTGTTAGGACTGAAAGAGAAATAGATGGAACAAGCAAATTACAGTCAAGATTTGAGGAAATCTGTTTCAGTCTGCTGAATATTTAAATCTTGGCTGAAAAGTCACCTTTTAGCACGATAATGATCCAAAGCAGAAGGCCAAAAGCTACACTGGGGTGGCTTAAGAATAAAAAAGTGAACATTCTGGTTTTTAATATAATATTACTTAACAAATTGTATGCGTTGTTTTGTAATATAACAAAATGGGACACAATAGAGTAATTCTAAATACGGGAAAGTACTGTACATATAACCGTTATTAGGACGAATTCCTAAAACTACTGGGTGTAAAATACAAATCAGTGTCATACTTCAGGAGCTAGATCACGGTTAATAAAAGAAGTGTACTAAAATTTTGCCTCTCATTAAGTCCACGTTTACACTTTAAGCTTCATACATAAAGGTTTATGAAAACGTAATAGTTTTGCATCACTAAATTAAATTGGTACTGCGGAGACTTTTTTAGTTATACAAAATTTATGATCATAGCTTCGCCGAATCTTTGAAACCGACAGTGTCAAAAATAACGCAGCCCCTTGTTGCCAGCTTCATACTACGTAATCCTGCAAAGTGAATACAAGAGTATGTAGTATTTACAAATTAAATCTGAATGTGTAAGACAAATAATCGTCTCTAAAGAAAAAGGAACTCTATAAATGCAATTTAAAAGTTATTAAAGGGTTCCTACTGAGAAATAGGACTGTCCCTGGCAACATAAATGAGAGATAATTACAAATCCGAAAACCCCAAGTGGGATATGACGGTCAGCACAATTGTTTTCCTTAGCCTACGGAATGCGTGTGTTATTTTGAATGATCTGATGAAAGATCTCTGTTCATCAATTAATTTATACGCTTAAATTAACTTCATGATTTCTACCTGCTTTGTTGCAGTTGTTGTGCTTGGATCGCTGTAGTTCCGTGTGTTAATATCTGCATCTGGAAGCTGCCATTTCAGCAATGACATAGAAGCCCATGTGACCAGCCAACCCAACCACTCACGGTGTCCGATTTGCCATCTCCCCAGGACAGGGGCTGAGGATGGCGTTGCTTTGTATTTAAACTGGTTTGCATTTACTGTATTTCAAGGGAGGGTTCAACCCAATAATATGTAATCCCGTCAGGATAATCGCCCGGATTTCTTTCATGAACGCAGAATAGTGTTTTACGGACTGAAAACGTCTGTACACACGACTAAATGGTATGAAGAACGATCTAATATTGTGTATGCGTTTTATTAAAATAAACACTGAAAAGAATGTAATAACTACATCTCGTTTAAGATTGCAAAGCCCATTTTTCTATCAATTGGAAATGCCTGACATGTCTTCCTACGAATTCTAATCTGTGATTTGTGTTCACTTCCGTTATCGCTCTGTGAAGGGGCAGTTTTTAATAGCACCGCACCTCGCCACGCGACATCCCTTTGCCGTCTGGGTGTCCACTGGCGAAGGTGTACTTTGGCTGGAATAGTTTAGCATTGTAGGTAACATCAGAAGAAAGTAAGCCTGGTTGTTTTCCTTTTCGTCCTCATATTTTGCAGCAGCTACAGTATGTAACAGAATATTTGAAAATCAACACTGGGTATATTTCAATGGTACTTGTTCGCTAGAGATTTCAGTTTTTTAAACTTACATTAATGTGGTCACCACATATATTAATACAAAGAATAACTTCAGTAAGCTACCACACTTTAAACTAAGCAATTTTTCACCTGTTAAGGTAACGGTTTGATGAATGCCCCAGTATCTGTCAAGATAATCAGACACAGTAATCTACCCTGTATCCTGGCTTCTCGAACTGTCGTCTTTACTATCCAGTGCAGTTACCACTTAATTTACAATGTTCCGGCAAAATATGAATAACAATACTAAGACGTTCATGTGTCACATTGAAGCACTGTCATTGAGGAGTAAGGAAGAGCCATCGTTTTGAGAAACCTGCTCTAAAGCTAACTGAAAAATAGACAGACTAAAGACTGTCAATAAAACAGACTAATCTTCTAAATTCTCTCATAAATTCTCTTAATTTATTGTTTTATTTCACACCTCTCTTCACCTATCCTGACTTCACACTACCTGACTGGCCACTCTGGTGGTATCTCTGAGAAAAAATATGAACATATAAATTGGGAATTTTAAGCCATATTGCCCCTTCATCTCTGTTGGTATCCTCAGTGTATCCTTGTTTCTCAACCCAAGAACTTTATTTTGAAATTTCTTTGCCCCCCATGATATGACTATCTTTGAAAATGAATCAGGCTTAAAATTAACTAAAATGTCAACCTACAGTCCCCACCTTTTTACGATTTTAAAACCTTGCAGTATGTGTTGATATACAGTATAAGTACTTGTTTTGTTGTAGTTTTGGTTTACAGGAATGCCAAAATTTGAACCAAGTCATTAATCTTTCCTTAATGATTAAAAGATTGTAATATACAGTAAAAAGAATAATAATAATAAACTATTTTATATAGCGCCTTTAAAGGTGGCTTCCCAAAGCGCTTTACAGGATGACAATAACAATAAATAAGAAGACTACAACAATAAATAAGAAGATTTCACAAGATACACGCCTACTAGGAGGGCAGTCCACATAGCAAGTTACTGTGCTATTGGGTGTCACAGGGGCAGAATATTTCTGGACGATTGCCATTTGCTGGTTGTATATTAGAAAAATGGTGGTGTATTAAAAATAAAAAAGAGGAGGACAATACACTGATCAGCAGCCCTGGTCTTCTGGCATTAACTAACTAACCAGTGCCTTAAGCTCTGGCTCTTAGGTGTGATTGATGAGCTTGGAAAGCACACCCTAACAATGTTGCAATTGCTTCCCATTTTTCCTGTGCTTTGTATTTTTTTTTCCTTCTTTTTTTCACTAATATCTCAGCCCTGACTCTATATTATGTGGTGTAATATTAAACTTTCTTTGAAATATACAATATTGCTTATACAGCAAAATGAACTTGGTAAATACAGCATTTGATATAACACACTTCTGGAAAAAATGAATTGACTGGCCTACAACACCTCTGTCAATACATTATCTATAAAGTTGTTTTTGGTATCTGTGTAGTACTATAGTAATTGAGAATAAAACAACAAAAGTACAGAAAAAATCATTCTTAAGTTTACAAAAAAAAAACTGAAAGAAAAACCTATTAAAGGAAAATGTTCTATTAAAGAAAATTGAATAAGGCAACAGAAATATAACAGTATTGTGAAATAACAGTTTTATAACAAAATTTTAAAAAATCTTACGTTAATGTTTAACAGTACAGAAACATTTATGTTAACAAAAGACAAATTGTGTATTGTGTTCTTTTTAAAGGAAGCATATTTTGTCCTAGAAATCTACCATATCCTAAGTGAGATTAAATGTTTTATATACAAGTATAAACATCACCCGTGAGCAGCTCTGAATCATTTACAAGATCTCTCAGAGTTCCAAGACAAGGCAAATCCATAACTCAATAATATCACTATCTGCCCCATTTTCTGTAGTGCTGCATAAAAGAAAACATGAAGGATACATTTAAATATCAGCATGTTGAAAACAGTTCAGTCATAAAACAATGTTTAAGAGTAAAGGTCAATATTACAGTACATACTATGATTACTGTCATTTCTTTCATCTTCAGCACCTACACCCTGGGGGAAATCTTTGAAAATAATTATACACTAAAGACCCATATTTCCCCTGTGGGTGGACTGCGGGTAGAAATTCCCATCTAATTAATTTGCTACAGGGAAAGTAGTTTGCCCACAGACAGAAATCAGCACACTGGTCTTTTTTTAACATGCTGATCTCCAACTCTTCAGGAATAGATTTGGGTAATAGGAAACAAAGAATAGATCTTATGAGAAAAATGTGTAAGTATGTTTTAGCGGTTTACTATAGTTTTCAGTTCTGGACTATTATCAGTCACAGATACTTCAAGGACTTTGTAGATACTTGGGCTAGACGGCAAGAGTTGGTACCTGTTTTAAAAGCTACATGTACAAAAACAAAAGGAAATCTAAAAAAGGCAAATTAAAGGGTCTGAACATTTCTTAACCAGGTGTTTAAGCACTCGCACCAGACATAGTAAAGAAACTCATGTGCCCACACGCACTTCGGAGAGCTACTGGAGAATGGGGAGGATCACATGCACTATGGCATAAATCACAAAACGTGTGGGTTTTTTTTACCTTTAGGAAAGGGTAATTTTAATACCTCCTAATTCCACTACATTTTTTAAATTCTCTAGATTTGTAACAAACAAAAATGCAAATCCCCTAAATAAGAAAGCACCTTTTTTTCCATTTACAGTATATCATAATTGATACAGCGACAATACAACAACAAAGGTTTAAGGACTGAAAACCTACTGGTTTCAGTTAATGCAGCCTAGCCAGTCAATATGATTGTGAAAGGTACATTTCTCATCCCCCTTTCAAGCACTCAGTAAAAGACATCGAAATAATTTGTAACTCATTGGCATTCAAAACATCATCAGTACAATAAGAAATCTTTCTTTAAATAATTCAACTGTTTGCCATGAAGCCCTCCTCTTGCTGCTCTGTCCATTTTCTATTGGCAAGAGCCACAGCTAGCGAGGCCCTTGCGCAGGCCAGGGGTAGAGGAAGACCCTTCTCCTGGGTCACACCCTCATGGCGTCTGGGCTTTGTGCCTCCTCTGGTGGCGGGTTCTGAGCTGCTGGGGGAGCTCCTTGTTGTGGCGTTGCCTTCGTCTCTTTGTTTGTAACTCGGATGGTCTTGGGAAATCGCCTCGGCTTGGCTGCCTGGTGCTTCCTAGATTTCAACGGTGAATGAGAATCGGAAGAGGTCAGAAGTCAGCCACAAACACTAAACGGTCCAATCTCAGAAGAGGTCTAATTTTGGTTACTTTTCACCAAATCAAGATTATTGTTTTAAGAATACATCTTACAGGCTAATGTTGTTCTCCAAAAGAAATGCATTGTAATGCATCTGTGTACATCATACTATCACATGGCTTGTACATTTTAATAACACTTCACCTCCTTGCCTTCATGTAACATTATGCATGGCATGGGATTAAGGACACTTTCATTCATGAGAAATTATTATAATAATCCTTTGAAAGGCATTCAAGACCTTTCTTTTGACTCATTGGAGCTGTTTGCTTGCCCATGTGCACTGAGAGATGCATAGGAAATGATTAATCAAATCCGAGCCAGAAAGAAACTGTATCAGCGACAGCAGCACCACCCAAGATGTCTGACTTACTACAAACTGTCTTTTAAACAGCTGACAATATCGCTAATGCCTAGGATGGATGGAACTATTGGATGAAAAAAAGGGTATTTTGGCTATACTGTCAAGAAGAATGGACAATTGACAAAAGATTGTGACCAACTAATATTATATCCAAAGAACCTGCCAATATTACAAAATAACTCTAAATGGTGTGAGACTGACATAGATATACTGTATCTATTCTGTATGTACTGTATACTGTTTCTGAAAGAAATAATCAAACATTGTTCAGCATTAAACAAAATGTTTTGCTCACTCAACATCAGTTGGGGAAATGCTGGGTTGTAGCTTGATTGAACAGTGCTAACGAATGAACAAACAACAGAGGTGACAGAGAGGAAGCAGACAAGATTACAGACATACACAAAAAACAACATCCCTCATACATGCAGCATAAAAACAGATTACACTATTTTTAAAAAACAGGATCAGCTGTCCAGTTTATATATTTGATGTTACTTTACCTGTTAATATTAATATTATAAAAAAGGATAATTAATTATTAGGAAAGGGTGAAAAGGGAGAAGGAGGTGAGGAGATACAGTATGTCCATGAATATAAACCTCTCCTTTTTAATGGTGGAGAATGAGACATAGGAAAGCCATTAGAATTCAGAAGCTTTATGTACACAGGCCAAGATGCTGGAAAGACCCTGCTTAGTCTTCATAGGCAGGAACCTGTGTCCAGATGGTAAAATAGCATACAGACTATAGACGGGGTGAGTAGGATCCATAACAATATAATTGTCCTTTTATACTGTATGTTCTCAGATAATATAGCATAAGTCTTTAAGATTATGCTGTCTAATGCCCAATATTTTACTATCTAGAGATACCACTTTCCCCAGGTGAATGAACAAAATCAAAATGCTTCAGAGCAACCCAGATTCCATTCCATTCCCAGCA
Source organism: Lepisosteus platostomus (assembly GCF_059453375.1). Classification (NCBI taxonomy): domain Eukaryota; kingdom Metazoa; phylum Chordata; class Actinopteri; order Semionotiformes; family Lepisosteidae; genus Lepisosteus; species Lepisosteus platostomus. Next base: position 38,733,536 of record NC_142616.1, read on the forward strand.
ATCAAATGTCTTTTTTGTGTCTGAAGAGTATTATGCACAAGGCACTGACTAATGTAGGTTCTATGATATGGAGTATGAAGCAAATTAAACATTAAAAAACCCCTTTTTGGTTGTTGTGTATTAGATGTGTATCTCTGTTTGCTTGGAAAAAAACATTTTCAAAGAATTTAATAGAAATATTCAACAAAGATGATGGGCTATAGGTCAAGCATTTTAACAGATCTTTATCGGTTTTGAGAAGAAGAAGGCTGATTTCTGTGAAAGAACTAGTATCTAAAAAAAATAATTAAAAGCAGTATTAAAAGGCATACAATGTTTCATGAGAGAGAACTGAAAAAAAAAAGCTGAGCCAGACTTGAAAATTGACCTTAAGCTGATAAAGATCAGGCAGTGCTTAGGAAAGAGATAGGAGCCCAACCTTCCCGCAGTTCAAACAAATGCCAAAGGTAAGGCAGGGAGAAGAGCTTACTAGTTTCACAGTGTGGGCCCTCCCAGCCTCGACATTCACAGCGATAGCTTCCATTCCGCAGAATACAGATTCCATCATTCATGCAAAGGTTAGGCTTACATAAGTTCACAGGCCTCTTGGCATCTGGGAAAAAGAAGTGTAAAACAGAGCAATGCTGGAAATATCAGCCTTTTACTCCCAACCAAAATAATGTAACCCCATTATATTTAAATAATGTTATAATATACCCTCACCAAAATATCTTTATAAACTATATTATATCATTATACTGTATCTATATAATCCCTTTTACATCTATATAAACTCCTATATCTATAACATTAAATAAAGGTCACAGCACAGTGTAACGAAATTATACAATACAATAATACACAATACAATACAGTAAGTACAGTCAGTGACTGTACTTACTGTATACAGAATATACAGAGTATACAGAATAGCTCACAATACAGAAGAAACAAAACAAACCAGAATGTACAGTACACAAAAGATGTATTGCACATTATAAATATATTGCACAAATCCCTAGATATCAGTTGTAAACAGGAAAATCAGCTGTAAACAGAGAAATTCATGTTTAGTCCAATAACATTCAATATTGCCCCTGCCCAGACACACAGTGGATGCGTTGTAGTCTTATGGCAGAAGGCAAAAATGACCTCCTGTAGCGCTCCTTGTCGCACCGTGGTTGTATCAGCCTATTGCTGAACATGTTCTTCATTCTCACAAGCATGTCATAGAGGGGATGGGAGACGTTGTCCATGATGGCCATTAATTTGGACACCATTCTCCTCTCAGCCACTATCTCCAAGGGATCCAGATCAGACCCAATTACAGAACTTGTTCAGCCTGTTAGGATCATTAATGCAATGATCATTATGATTATTAATGGAATGATTAATAATGTCATACTCTTTTACTCTGACATGACACTCCAAGGAAAAAAATAGTGTAGTCCAAGTTAAAATTGTAAAAATAGTTCCTATTCCTATGTTTTTCAAGTGTATTTGTGCTGTGGTATAAAGTAGAATTACTATATGATTTCCTGTTAAAAGAAAATGGACAGAAATAATTCCATCTGTGACTTTTTAAGAAATCAATTGGGACACAGGTAATAGGTAGGTGTAGGTAAATCATTCACTCCATTTTAGTCTAAAGGAAAATACGTTTTCCTTTAAGTTTAATACAAATTTTTCCTAAGCTTAATACAATTGAAGACAAAATGCATACTGAAAATGAAAGCCCGCCTATTTTACATTTTAGTTTTATTATCATTTAAAAATTGTTTTTCTGTAAATCTGTGTGAGCTGCCTGCAGCGAGGTGAGGCTGATTACGCTGCTGTTGGTTTATGGCCAGGACTCACCTTCACAGACTTTCTGCACCAGGAGGTCTTCGTAATACTTCAGGTCTTCATACGATGGCACAGAAAACATGTGCTGTTCCGAGCCTGCAATCTTCAGCAGAGTGTCTCTCTGGGCATCCCCTATTCCAATCACAAACAGAGCCACGCCGTTGTCCCTAATCTGCTGGGCTGGAACCATGGCGTCTTCGCCTCCAGCCCCATCAGTGATGACCACTACTGCCTTATTAACACCAGGTCTGGCCCCCTTCTGGACAGTTATCACATCCTCATGGATATGGAGCAGAGCACTGCCTGTAGAGGAGCTGCCTCCAATGTACGGCACCAGGTTGATACCCTGAAGTATGCCAGAGCCCGAATCATAGGTGTCAAGATTGAAGACTGTACGCGGCTTCCTGCCAAAGGCAACCAGTCCAATCTGAGTCACATCACGGTTGATGTCAAACTGCACTGAGGTGCTCTTGACGAAATCCCTCAGACGAACAAAGTTATCCTTCCCAACCCCAGATGAGGCATCGAGGGCAAACACTAAGTCCAGAGACTGACCCAGACACCCTAGGATGAAATTCAACAGGGAAAAAGATCAGTGTGCATAAAGCAGGACGCAATGATTGTAAATATTCCACATGACGTTGCAATACAGTTTTTCCCCATACTGTATAAACTGTTGGGTTAGGAAGTTTTTTTGTCTAATTATCTGAAGCCATAAGAAATACCCATAAGTTTCCACCCACAAAAATCAATCAATGGAAAAAACAATCCTCTGATTCTAAATATACCTTTTTACATCATTACAGCTTTGCTTTTATTGTATCATAAAATCAACATTATTTTAAAAGTAACACCATTGTAGATATCTCAAGACTGAAAACGGATGCCACAATGAATTTTACCTTGACTATCTACACTGCAGATCTTTGACCTGAGCTCGGGGATCTTGTTGAAGAGACTTTGTGGAGAAGAATAGGTTATAGTTCGCTGGGGGTTTCCTGTAATGTCATTAAGCTCTGCCTTCAGAGAGTCTCGCCCCACAGCAAGTAGAAACAGCTCCCGGTCTCGAGCGTATTTGGCTGGCTCGCTCACTAGATCCACAGACTTGGTGTCAGTGAGAAGAATCACAACTCTCGGGAGATCGTCCTGGACATCGGCGAATACCGGCGTGCTCTTGAAGCCATGCTGTGTGATGAAGCGCAGGGCTTTCCCTGTCCTGGTCTCACCTCCCCGGTAACTCATACCGTCGATGACTTGGAGGAGCTCATAGATGTCACCATACTCCCCGATCTTCATTTCTATCTTGACATCACTGCTGTACTGGGCCAACCCTACATTTACTGGTGTGTCTGAGGCTAGCACAGCCTGTAAAAACCGCTTCAGGAAGGACTTGTAGCGGAGGAACCCCTCCAGGTTAATGTTGGAGGAGCCTTCAATAAGGAAGAAAAGATCCACACTGCAGTCTAGAGTTAGCTTTGGAGCTGCAAGGACAAACATGGTAAACTTTAAGGTGAAATCAACATAAAAATGAAATTAACAATTAACACTTTCGGTCCGAAACAGTGTCAGGTGCACTCGAGTTATAATTGCATTTGCCTAATGCGCATTACAAAGTCTCTGCTGTTTTCAACAGGATGCCAAATGTACTGTACATAAGAACATGTGATACAATTTATAGCATTGTGCCTATCTTGCTCATTTGCGAATAGTTCATTGAGCCAAGAATTTGATCCATCTCGTTAAGAATTCATGATAACCACCCTCAAAAACATGGTAAGGTAACCTGTACCAGACACCCATAACTCTGACTAAATGGTGCTGTCTTTTCTTAGTCTGAAATTTAATTTGGGCGTTTTCACGTTCAGCTCAATATTTTTTTTAACTTTTTTTTTCCCACTGCCTGCTTCCCTTCTAATTTCCATTAGAGAGATTTGATTCCTTTAATCTATTTATGTAAAATGATTATCCTACACTACGACCTAATTAAATATTTAAGGTATCTTACAATGATGCACTATCTTAACTACCCAACTACTCAGCCTTAAACTGCTAAACTAAATTATTTTTATCAGACATGCCCCCATTTAAACATAATTAGAAGGCAAAAGTAAACATTTTACTGAAGGCTTCAATTAAAAAAAAAACTTCAAATTGAATACAATAAAATAGAGACCCATTCTTCTTAAAAAGAAAACGGGACCACCATAGTAACAAAGAAATTCTATTACCTGTATATTTTGCAGTATATTGCAGTTTGTTCAACAGTACTGAAATCAGCAATTAGGAATTACTCTAGATCACACCCTAAATTACTTAAATCCACAAAACATAGTTTGGTAGAAGCAGACATAAATATTTGTATAACTCCTTATGGTGCAAGCTTCTCTGCTTGTGAGGAAGGGATAAGAGAAAACAGATCTTAACATACAAATCACGTGGCCATCTAGAATGTGTTTCATTATTTGTGGAAGCAGAAAGCACAGTGAGTGCAGTTCTGTTCAGCATGCCACTTTAAGCCCTTTGTTGCTCAAAGCAGATACATAAGTGGCACCTGTGTTGTGTTAGGTATAAGTGAAACACTAGCTTAATTTAATTGGGTTTTACTCAGTCTAATAATCATATTTCTTAAAAATATAACGTTATATAAACATATTAAATGCATAGCCTAGCTCCTGCTTTAAAATGTATCATGACTATACAGTTTTTTATTAAAGGGGATGACGTGCCATGAATGGAGCCTGGATCCACTAGATTATGAATAATTAATCTATGAATTGGCTTCATTACTCTGCTCTCTTCCCCACTGATAGCTGATTTGTGGTGAGCGTTCTGGCGCACTATGGCTGCCGTCGCATCATCCAGGTGGGGCTGCACATTGGTGGTGGTGGAGGGAATCTCCATTACCTGTAAAATGCTTTCAGTGGAGTGTGCAGAAAAGCGCTATATAAGTGTACGCAATTATTATTATTATTATTAGATTAAAAGTTGTCGCAGTAGGCCGCTATGTTTTTTACAGCTATAGGCAACTACAGAAGTGTCGCTGAGGATTGACATACAATGGGTAACACCTGGCTAGTGACATCATTATCAACTGCAAAGCAATTAAGTTCTGGGTAAATGATTAAGTATCAATCAACAGTCCAGAAAGACAACAAATAAGATGATGGTGAAGTAGAGAGAAGACAGACAAGACCACAAGAGAGAGGGCAAGAGCTCTTTGTTCCAGATCACCCGGGAAGACCAGATTGGTATTTGAACCCTGTTAAGAGAGCTTAGTATTCTGTAGTTTTTAGGGAACTCAGATTGCCTGTGTAAAAGAATCCCTCTTTACAGCCTCTCCTGGTGAGTGCATTTTTAGAATAGGGAGATAGGTTCTCATTCATTTGGTGGCATCCAGGTTTACAAAGAGTCATTTAACAGCAGGTTGTATTCTGTTTTGTTAGAAAGCATCTTATCGCTTATGTTGGCCTTTGTAGGCATTATGTACAGTAAGTGTTTGAATACTTGGTAGCATTCTGGGTTTGTTCTGGGTGAATGAGATGTTATACCTTGGGAGCACAATGGAGGTTGTAAATAGTGTTAATGATGTGTTGTATGTTTATGTGGTGTGTTATTAGAGGCGGCTCCTACTTAGAGTAATTGCCGATTTAATACTTCAGAAAAACACAAAAAAGAAAAATACGTTCTAAGACACCAAAAACAAAAGTTACCAAGTCTGTCAGTGACTGAAAACAACCAAAGGACAATACAATGTTTTATAACACCAAAGTTTTGATGTTATTAGACAACTGTCATCAGCGTAATGGTGCAGCTACTGCAAATGACAAGGGTTGGTAGTGGAGTTGAAAACAACATTAAATAGTCTCATACATTAAAATTGAAGTTAATAATATTTATGTTGAGTTTATATCCTTACAATTTTTTTTTAACACTGTATGATTTTCAAGATCTATAGTTATTGCTCCACTCATTGAGTGGAAGTGTGGTATATTCTTTAATTCCTTCCAGATGCTGATTATTTTAAAATGTAATAGGCTTACACTGTTAATGTAAAGCAAATGTGCTATGCTAAAGTTTTGAAACCCTGCTACAAATAACCTTATTTCATGACAGAAGTGAATTGGATTAAAACTAAAGTTAATTCAGTATTCTTACTCCATAGGATTGGTTAAATAAAACTTTACATACTAAATACTTAAAGAATCCACCAGATACAATGCAAGGAAACAATAATACTGGCCAAATTCTTACCACAGTTAGAGTCTCCTCCAAACCCCACAGGACAGAGACAGTGGTATCTCTCTAATCCCTCTGAGACACAGGTGCCTCCGTTCTGACAGGGCTGAGAGTCACAGGGGTCTGACGGAGAGGAGACAGATGGGGACAGCGCACATCCAGACTGTTAATCTGCCATTTAGAACAGCAGTATTAAGCACTTCTACCATAAATGCTTAATACTGCTAAAACATCCTGTAAGATCCTTTGTGGATTAAGTATTTTTATCCCAGGACTTAATTATTAGATTCCCACAATTATAGAAAGACGTTTAATTGGTTATTAAGTCTTGAAAGAAGTGGGACTAAAGCCTTAATTAATAAACTGCTCCATTGCCTTTGGAACACCATTACAGTAGATTTTAAGAAAGCTAAAGCTTGATAAACCTGATTATTTTAAGTTAAAATTTAAACAGTTTTTCTTTTTTTATTCAAGCTTTGACTGTCTCTTTTTTATTTTTTAACTGTTTCATGCTCATGGACATTTTCATTACATTCACTGGCATGAATAATGCTACAAAAATAAACTCTGATCATATTGTATAACATTTTTTAACTCTTTTAAAGCTGAGGAAAAGATAACTAGAGTGGAGAAGGTAAGAATATTTTTGCTGACCATGCAAGCCTTTAGAAATCACAACGTCTCAGACAGGAGACATTTACTTCCAGCTGCCCCACCCCCCCGTGTGCATGTGGGCTGATGAAACTAAAATACTAGGAGTAACAATTCAACCCTCACCCATTTGCCACTCAGCACAGGATGGCCTGACACAGACAAGATTAATGGATTGTGATTCTGCACTTATTTGGAGGAAGAATAAACAGTCTAAATGTGCTGGCATGCTGTGAAGAATATTCTATTTGGAAGCGCTGAGCTGGCCTTTCACTGGGTCGTGCACCATAAGACCACATTAGCAGGGAAAGAAAGGGATCCTTCTTACAAGGGAGCTTGGCACTGCAATGACAGCTAGGAGGAGAATGAAATTCTAATCTTTCAAAGGAAATTTGATTAAAATCAAAGATTACTGAAACACTTCAAATAGTGGGAAATGAAGGTGAATTATATTGATACCTCTTCACTGGAAAATTTGTTTCTCTTTCACCAGAAGATGGTATTATGATATTTGTACCAATTATATGTAAACATATGGTTAAACATTTAAAGATGTATTGAAATTCCTTTTTTGCAATACCTACAGTAAATAGTACTATTCCAAAGAACTTAAAGTGCTGTTTTGGAAGACTGAAAGAAACACACTGCCATTTACAGAAAGGGATTGAATTTTTCACAACACCAGATCAAACGTTGTCTTCAAGTATATGTAGTAGTGCATACTTTAACAGAAGGACCTGCACTTTCTCAAGATACTTAGAAGGTAGATTAGTTTGAAGTTCACAAAAATTCACATTACCTGGACAAATAGTTCTGTAACATGTTGCTTGGTGCTTCTTGTACACTCTGTTCCATCTGTGAAAATTACAACTTCTAAGATTACATACTGTAATTAAATCTACTGCTTTAATTATAACACAGATTTTTAGCTCTACATTATTCATCACTTTGCTAGCACTGGAAACATAAAAGAGCAGTATGACAAACAGTGAAACATCTTTAAATTGTGTTTAAATAAATCAACAATAAATAGAATTAAACATTACTAACACTATTCTAGAAGCTTCAAATGCTCTCATACAGTATACTGGGTTCTTGCCAAACTTTACCACAACATATCTCAAACATTATTTTTTTTTTCTTCATGCTGCAGCAACATAATTAAAGAAGTAGTGCAAGATGATTGAAATTTTAAGCCTGATTTTTCACATTAGTTTATTTCTTTCTTTTGAATTTCAATCTGATGGGTGTCTTATAAAGACCTTTTGGACCTACAGTACAGTGTGAGATGCAACAGCTGATATTTTAAAGAGCAATTACGTGCAAAACATCACAAATAAAAATAAAATGTCTACAAACGCAGCAGATGTACTTATTCTGAGGTGGTGTACTGTATTTCAGCAGTACCCATATCTCAAGCAGCACGGTTAACAATTTCATAAATCCCCTGTCGTGATCAGTTACTGCCTGCAACCTTCTTCCAATACAACCTCCCTCTTAGTCCATTAATTCCACTAGGTGAGGCTGATCACATTTCAAATGCCGGGTTAAAAATGTGTGAGCTAACACTTCATGTAAATGTATTTTGAAACTTTACAGCAAACAAAGGAGAACTACTTGCCTGTAATAGGGGCACAGCGAAGTGGAGGGTGAGTACCCTTTGGACCCTTTCCAGCACATGAAATTCCCCTGGAACTCCTTCACGGTCTCCAGGGTTTTGCGCTCACAAAGCTGAGACTCAATCTTGCATCCTAAGGAACATGTGCCAAATTTGTGAACTTGAATGCATTTCAACCCCAGCCTTCACGCTGGCCACTTCAACACTTGAGATAAGTATAAAAGCAGGACATGAAGACAACCTTGTTTTGCACAAGAACAACTTTAACTTTGTTTCTACTTGCAGTTCAGTTCAATTTGTTCTGCGCTTGTTACAGGAGCATCATTTATGCTTGCAATACATTCAAAAGCACAAAATCTATAAAAATGTATCTGGATGCTAAAGATGAAAGAATGAAAGGAGTGGGCTGTTTCCACTGTACATCCCCATGCTGCAATACACAGTACATAAATTCAATAAATAATTCTCGCATTAGAGCCAAAATACTATATTGATCTAAAGAAATGCATAATAAAGCATATAGGAAGAAATGAGTGATATTTCTGCTGTCTAAGCATTCCTAGAGTAGCATGCTAACTCCTTGTATAAATGTAACATACATTTTTCCGGTGCAGTGAAGTTTGGCTTGTATCTACCACATTTTTAATTGCTTGTAATTAGATACGGCCCCTTTGGAAAATGAATGACTCATTAAAGCCCAATCAGCAATGACCAGGGTTGTTGGATTCAACTTAATGCAGAACCTCTGGCTTTAATTCTCCCCAGACCCCTGCTTTCTTCATGGGTCTAATTAAGTGCTTAAAATGAAACATTTACCCGCAAAAGATCTAGAACTACTGTTTTTTAGTTTTTTTAGTCATCAAGTTTAAAAGAGCTTAAAAAGCTTGCATCTAACATTGCATTAATCCTCTTGAATACCATGTTGTTTATTGTTAAAATGTGGAAATACTGTGCGTGTGATTCTATTCTTGTACCCACTCAATGTGAAATTGCCAATTGCCAATTTGGCTTACTACAATCAACCTAACATAACATAACATCACTTTATTACCCTATACAATTTCTTGCATTAGGAATTCGTCTTTTCGCATAAAATGAAACATTTACCCGCAAAAGATCTAGAACTACTGTATTTTAGTTTTTTTAGTCATCAAGTTTAAAAGAGCTTAAAAAAGCTCTTTTAAGCTTTTAAAAAAAAGAGCTTAAAAACCCCAGCTTGCTCTCCATGAGACACAGACATACAGACAGGGAGAGAGCCTGGGGTCAGAGCGCAGGGTCTGCCATTGTAAAGCGTCACTGGAGCAGTTTGGGTTAAGGGCCTTGCTCAGGGGCCCAACAGAGTAGGATTCCTCTGCCGGTTGCGGGATTTGAACCGGCAACCTTCCAGCTACAGGCGCAGATCCTTAGCCACAGAGCCACCGCTCCGCCCGGTACCACATGGAGAGAATTAAAAGTATATGCACACAGAGATGACCCACCCATTTGTCAGAGCCATTCATCATTTGACACACTACAAGCTCCAGAGAACCTTACAGGAAATCCACTAATGATTGAACAAAAAAAAAATTTAAATAGCTCTTTTCATCATTTTCCTGCTTCATCCATCAAAGAAGTATAGCAATCACCTGGGTGACATGATTTTTAAAACTGTTCCACAATACATACTGTACATAGTTTGGTGTGTTGTGGCCTAAAAGAAGAAGAATGAATCACGCAGAATGGCATATACCTGATGGCACCGCAGTGCAGACAGAGGCAGAAGTCAAGGTTGTGTAGAGACCGTTGACTGCATCATCAAAGTGCTCAGCAAACAGAACATGCTGCTCTGAGGGCACACTGGCCAGGATGTGAAGCTCCTCCCACCTAAGATGGCAAGAGAAGCCCAGTGAATATTTCCCGGGACAGCACTGAGCTTGCCAGGAAAAACCCTCCATATTCTAAGAAAAACTACAATTATATATGAATTAAACTGCAGGAAGCAGAACAAAATATGTGAGCAGATGTTGCTTATCCATTAAATACACTTGTGATTCATCTGAGATGAACCGATACAGCATATCTACATAACCATCAACATGCTTTAAACACTTCTGTGCTAAAAGAGTAGCTTTCTCAGTTGTCCTCCTTCAACTGTACACTTCATTGTAAAATGAAAATTTCTTTACAAAGAAAATATTTTTCATCAACATGGCATATTTTAATTAATGCTGAACTGTATGTTTTTGGAAAAGAAAATTTGAAGTGTGTATTTAAAAATATAGCAGGACAGAGAAACACATGGGTCTCATCCAGAGCAGCTTCTGCAAAACTGTGGCATGGTAAATCCTAATCCCCAAGTAAACCTGAAGTATATCTAGAAATTCTGAACTTCACAAAACATAGCCACTTTTATATTTAATAAATATTTCTTGTTTTTTTACAATTTATTGTTCATTGTATATTATATCCATGGGAAATTAAAAGGTTCCATTCTGCTGCTTCATAGACTCCAAACATTAAACTAGGATAAACCTATAGGAAATATAATGATATTAAGCTCTATGTTTCAATATTTAACCTCAGACTATAAATTTTGAACCCAAATGAACACATAAGATTATATTTTATGAAAACATCCTGACACTGACCCTCACCAATGGTCCTGGAGAGCTGCAGACTACTCTGGTACAGTATTTAGACCTAAATATTCTGAGCATTTATGGTGTCAGTTTGCTCACCTCTACACTTTTTTAAATATACTGCTTGCAGATTTCACCCTTAGGAGAGGTAATAGACAGTGGTGGTGACAACTCTGAAGCAAGAGTAACACAGGACACAAAAGAATGTTGTCTGCCAAAGCTTGGTATATTAATCAAGTGTAAATATTAATTTTTTGCCATAGTGTTTTATATTGTATTGGAAGTTTGTAATAAAGATGGGTGCCCAATGTAACAATGGTGGTGAACATAAAAAGACAATAACTGCTGGAACGATTTAAAACCAAGCGTAGCTGTTATTTCTTCAGTGAAGAAAATGTAATGATAAAAGGAGGCAGAAATGGCCTCCTTTATCTCTAATATTCCTACCTGGGATATCGTATCCCCACAGCAAATATCGTGATGCCATTCTTCTTCAGCTGGTCAGCAGGAAGCTGCACGGCACCCTGGGACTTGCCGTCAGTCAGGATGATGAGAACGTGGGGAATGGTTGTGTTCCTGCCTCCAGGGAAACCTTTCCGAATAACATACTTTAAAGCCAGGCCTGTCTGTGTACTGCCACCCCTAGTGGGAATTAGACAACAGATACAGTGATTTGACATACTCTTTGATTGCGAGCAAAAAGCCCCCCCCCAAAAAACCTAAAAGCACAAGTATCAAACACTAAATAAGCAAAACATTACAATGGCATTAAATTAAATTTACTTTTTTCTATATTAACCATTATAACAGAAAATAACATGAAGGACACAGACAATAAATCAATTTATTGTTGCAATACTCACACAATCATTTAAACTTATAAACATTTGTCCTGTTTTCTCTCACCAAAAGTACAGTGGTACTGCATAACAAAATGAGAATGCTCCCAATGAGGAAGAGGTCATTAATCTCATATACTGTAGCTGTAGGTCTTAGTACAGATCCCTGGGGTATACCTCTAATTGCATCACACCAATTAAGCACTGGCACTTGTCTTTTCTGAACCCTGTGTTTCCTATACATTAAGTAATCTGTATTCAGATAACACATATATTACCTAGAATGCCTACCACCTGCAATTTGAGACTAATCTTTTACAAGGAACTTTATCATAAGCCCTTTGAAAATCTTAAACTACAATATAGATACTGTATGCTCTGCTATTTCTTGTTCAAAGAATATCAATAAGCTTTTTATTGTACCAAAGTTCTTATTTAGGTAACTGCATTATTCTGTTTTGCCAGAACGACAGCAAATAATTAGTAAATGATGCTCACAAAACTTGCAGGCCCATTTCCCAGAGCAGACTTAAAGGGCACTGCAATATAATATCAGCTATAGTATCCTCATCTGTCATAGTTTCTTTCAAAATGAAATATATCAAACTTTAAAATAAAGTATTCTGTAAAGTAACAATCTCTCTGGAAGCATCTTTCTTTAAAAATAATTGAAATCACTAATTGTTATTCAGAGTGCACCACAGTTACAGGAGTAAGATTACTATAGTAGGAGCCATAGTGTATAGAGGAATGCATCCATTAACACAACAATTTCAACAATCCCTCACAGGAGAGTTAGAAGTCAGTTAGGCTGAGCCATTGCCAATAATGCCAGTAAAGCCTATCACTTCTCCTATCACTTCTAATTCTCCTCAACCCACAACTGTTGCTGTTATACAGTATAAACACTGCTATACCATGGCAAATTAAAGCCCATTCATCCTAGGCTACATGTGCTCACTTTTGCACCTCCACTTGGGAAATCGCACTCAGTGTGTCCGCTATAGTGTATGCCTGATACTGTGCTCCCAGATCTCATGTACATTCTTGAAGAGCTGCACATTAATCATGTGAAATGAGCAGATATCTAAGATTCACTTTATTATGTGTGTATGCTGCAACATTTTCTGCCAAAATGGCTGCCCTATTTAATTTTAAAACACAATCTTAAATGTCTGGTTATTAAATCCAGGTTATTTTAATAAATATTCCTAGCAACAGGCTTCAGAACAAAAACATAGCTGGGAATTGAGAGAAAAATACAAGCACAAGCCTACTTTCCCTCAACCAGTCACCACAACTACACAGTTCTCCAGAGATGCTTTATAGTCTCCAATCTCTTCATAATTTGGTTTTAATACAGCCAAGCTCAGCTAATGTAAGTGCTTTTTGGATGACTGAACCTTTACTTTTTTGTTTGGATTTACATTTGTAAAAAGGATTTCTTTTTTTTCCCCACAATCAATACTAGTTTAAGGATATTGTTCTGCAACTTAAAAGTTCAGTGTTTTTTACATATAATTTAAAACAATTTACATAACTCTTGGCCTGATACTAGTGCCAACTGCCAATTGAGTTTGTTGTTAAAACAACTTCTGAAAAGTGAGCTCTAACATACTGTATATTTCATTGTTTTCAACTTTCAAACCCCTGTATACAAGTGTATAAACTAAACACTTTACACAAATACACTATATTTTGCACTAAACATTGTAATTCCATTCCAAGAATTGCTGTTATGGACAATTCTGTCGCCCAAAAGGGATACGATAAGCTCCAAGTTCCTGCGAAAGGGTTCCTTAACTGTCTGAGCTATGCAATGCAATTCACTCCCACAGTTGTTCTAAGCCACATCGACAAGTGTTGATGGTTTTACAGTGCAATTCGAAATGGTCATTTCATACTAAAAATAAAATAAATGGTGCAGAGTTCCAAATAATATGCCTTGACAGCTGGAAATAGTTCAGAGGGTATTTATTGCCCTACAATGCTGTAGTTCAATACTCTTTTTCATGCTTGAATTACAGAGGACATTTGTTCCTCTGTCTCACGACCTCCTAGGCACATTGACTGCTAAATTTTAAATTCCTCAGATTTGCATTTGTATTTATTACAACACAGTGCCACATAATCATTTTATTTTCTTGACTATTTTCTATTCTTTCCAAATTACATTTTTGGAACCACTAATGTGGTCCTCTCTCTCACTGGAAATCATGCTAATATTATTAATTACTGTAATATTATAATAATTATTAATAATTATTATAATATTACAACTTCTGTTTACATACTTGAAGGAGAGTTTCTTCAGACGCTGCTTCAGCTCATCTCCGGTTGGACAGGAATCCAAAGAGAATTCCAGTCTAGGAGTGGAGCTATATTGTATAACCCCAACTCGCACCTGAGAGATGGAATCAAGAAAATTGCAGATTAACCTCTTTAATGAAGAAATTATGAGGATATAATTTTACTCTTTTCTCTGGCACTGTACTGAATGCAATAATAGACATTGTGGGAAATTCAGGGATCATATTAACATTTTTAATAGGTGACCCTAATGTACCTTATAATGTAATAGCAGATATACTGTATACAGTAGTAAACAGGTGACACGGTGAGTTTGTATGTTCTCCCTTTGTTTGTGTGGGTGTCCTCCCTCAGTCCAAAGACACACAGCATTAGAAGGTTAGCTGTTTTTCTGGTCTAAATTGGCCCTGATATGAGAGTAGTGTGTGTGTGTGCCCTGTGATGGAGTGGCAGTACAGAGTCACCTGCGACCCTGTACATGATTCAGTGGTTAGAAAATTAATGAATTGATATATTCTACATACAGCATACATATTGTATAGGGTAAATACCTGAATGTATTAATGAAGGAAGACTTTTTAGCAGAACAAGATTCAACTTAATCTTACTTAGTTTTCATGACTACATGGACTATCTTTATGTGTATAAACAAATTTTTAACTCATATAGTGTGCAACACTACTCATAAGAATAACACCAACAATAAAAAATTGTTTGTTTTTTTTAATTCACTCAATATCTACATTCTCTTACTCTTTCAGGGCTGATGTCCAGTGCATCAGTCAACTTCAGTGCAAAGTGTTTGGACCTCTCAAATCCTCCTTTGCCAACACTGTAGGAACCATCCAACAGGAACAGTACATCCACAGCAGCTGAGCACTGCATTACTGCAAAGATTAAGACAGACGTCAGTATTCTTCAGCACACAGCAGGTATCCCCTCTTTTGTTTCACAGAAACTTTAGAATAAAAAAGAATGAAAATAAAAAAGAAACACATAACTAAATAAATGTTTAGGATTTTATTTGTACTGTGTGATCAACAGAAACACAGACTCTTTAAAAACTCTCAGTGACACCTACAGTATGTCAAAAGGATCGAGGTACAACATTACTGAAATTACTGGTTTGATGCATCAATTTACTTTCTTACTCAGAGTACTGAAACTATTATTTGTTTTCAAATTATACATTACGCTAAAAACACTGAACTTAAAATCAGCAGAAACTGAGCTTCTTTTATGTAAAACCTGTAATTTAACAAATAACACATAAAATATATCATGGGAAAGTACTTTTCCCAAGGCTATATGTTTAAACATTTTACAAGATTCAAGAAATGGGTAAAAAGCTCTGACCACCCAAAGCAAATAGGGGGTGGCATAATTTATTTATTCAGGTCTGTTATCAAGCATACCTACTGGTACCTAAAGCAAAAAAACGCTCAAGAGCCCTGTTATTAAAACTGTTAAGGTTTAACAACCCTCAGATTGCTTTAATGGTCTCTAGTAATAAAAAAGCATCCCCAAATGCTAGTTAAACAAACAAAAACAAATCATAGGCTAAGAAAACAAAAATCGAGGTTATTAATATACAAAATGAGCTTCTTAATGTATATCATGATGAAAATTGTATAGTTCCCATACTCTCCACAAAAAAAATAAATTTAACCAATTTCTTGATGAAGATTATAGGACAGATTTAAATGTGCCGAGAGCCCCAGTGAAGAAGTATTGCTTTACAATGTAGCACACATCTACAAAAACACCTTGGCACACATCTGACACTGGCATAACAGACACTACCATTTTCTGCAAGGAAATGTGTTCCCTACAGCTGAATCCCCTGGATAATCCTTTCAATCTTCCCACCTCCAACACCAGCATAAAAAAGCACACACTGAGTCAAAACAATGGCTCACACTGAAATAAATCTGAGGACGGGTAGTGTAGAGATAAGCTTTGTAAAGCCTTTTACTGTAGGTCAACCAGTATTCTATTAGAATGAAGTCAAGAATATTGACAATGCAGTCCTTCTGATCCATCACATTATATACAGAACTGGAAAACAATGCAGGTTTTTGAAAATTCTCCCACATTAAAATGAACAAATACAGTGGAACAATCATATTCTTCCACATTCATAACACCTGTGCATCTACTCTGTTCTGTGCTTGGGGTAGTGAAATATACTTTTATTTTCCTGTTCAGGCTGAATATTTTAACTAATTTACTTCAAACACACATTTGCCAAAACTAAAGAAAAACCTTTACCCTCCTACAAATACTCATTATGTAATGTGATTTAATCTACCTGACTGTTTGAGAGCAGGTATTAACAAAACCACTGATATAGATGAACATCAGCTTATATTATTAACTCATGGTCATGAATATTGGGCTCATGGTTGCTATTGCCATTTGGCATGTTTCTGTTTGCAAAGAAAGTAATGAAAATAAATGCACAGTATGTGCCATGTAAAAAAAATCGTTCAGATATTGTCAATATCTGTAAGTTTTATCATTGCCTGATCTTGCCCTTGTCTATAAAAAATACAAATACCAGGTGCAGTGAATCAGATGATTTTTAACGTGGTCATGAAACTGGAAATTTGCAAGAGACATTTTAAGATTTCTGACGCATGCAAATCCAAAATACTAACAAAGTCATTAACTTCTCAATTTTAAACATTTAGTTCTCAAAATCTATAGCTATCTATAAATTAGATGATATTTATGGGTTTGAATGAAAAAGAAAAGTTATTATGTAGACTATTTTGTTTCTTTTAAAATAGTATTTAAGCCTGTCTTTGACTCCAACAAGAAACATGTCCAAAATGCATGAATCTGCAACAAAAAGACCACAGTTGTGGGTCTCTAGAATCAAATACTTCCAAACATTGTTGTCTCACTGTTGAAGCTAACTGAAGTATACTTTAAGAAATGGATTGATGGAATTCTTGGGTCATTAAGCAACCAAACAAGTAGGCAAACAGCAACCTTTCTTATTATTTTTGAAGTGATTCTCCATTTTGGTTAACTCTAAACAATTTAGAAATACAAGGTGCATATCAAATTATTTTTAAACATTTAATAATCTGTTATTTTTTGTCTTACTTTTGCAAAATGAGACAGAACATTATACAACTGAAAGATATCAATAGGATATTCACTACCTACAAAATTACTTACACTGACTCGCAGCATTGATTTTCACTAGCGTCTCCTGAGCAGCTTTGATCTCCTGTAGAAACACAGCAGGAGATACTGGGGAAGAAAAACAAGAGAAAAAAAAAATATTATTCAGTTTCTTAGGAAGAGATCTTTGGGTGTGTCTGCAAAAATCAGATGAAGAGTAGGCTACTTCCACCAGTGATCCTGGATGACGGGATGGTTATTAACTATCCACGGATTTTATGTATTTTTATAAATATAATTACATTGTGACAGGTTGACAGCGATGGATATACATTGTAATGTCCTATTGCACTGGTGTAATTATACTGATATTTTAATGTTACCAATTCATTATTTTAGAGTAACACTTAAAACATAATTACAGAATGTTAAATTGTGGTAAAAAAAAGTTTAGAATTACAACATAATGCAGAAAGTTATCCACTAATACACTATACAGTAATTATGGTAAGTGTTATAGTAACAAGAGCATGTGGCTGTAGCAGCATTATGATATTTAAACAAAATGACCTATCTACTTGCATAGCCATTTTAAATATCCACAATGAACCTCAGCAATCAAATTGTAATGCATAGTATTTTCCCTTTTACTTTCCATTTAAGTTTACAGTATCTATCCTTAAGAAATATATAATTCAGATTTTGAAACAAACAGCAAATAAAAAGATACAGTACATTGACTGGTAATGCAACATTTGAATAGTTAATGTCATGAACCAAGCACAAAAGCACCGTTTCAAGTGGATTAAGCAACAACCAGCTGTGAGCTGTGCATTTGGAAACTTGTGTAGAAGCATTATGATTTATTTTCAGTATGCTTTGTTGAGGCAAAATCAAAATAATGGACCTACAGAACATGACACTCACCCTGAAAATGGACACTTCACAATTCACAAATAAAATGGGACTTTTAGTGATAAGCTTCCATTTTAAAACATGTCAGCTGTTGCTTAAATCCAGCTTTTGGCCTCTTCATCTTAAGCCAACAATTTTATTGTACTTCCCCAGCTGACATTTATTACTCTTTAAGTGTTAAAGCTGTGAATCATTTACAGTGTGCGAGATTGGCATTTTGATAACGCTGTCCTGTGTAAAATGATCTACGTCCCCAATTTATCTCTGGACCTGACTGCAGTCTATTTCTACAGAACAAAGTACTGGGTGTTACACAATCTAGGAGAAAGAACTAAAGGAACAGCCACTGCCTGAGGCATCAGTGCTACTGTACGTGAAATGTGTGTAGATTTTACAACCTGTAAAACATTGCAGAGTTTTGTTAAAGACTGGTGTCCCATTTATCTGTCTGCATGTTTCTAAAGTCATCACCATTCTTATATTCTATAAATCTAAACCTCTGCTTAGCCCAGAAGGTTTCTGCCATCGCAAGGGACACATTACTCCAAAATAATACATTTTAATTTTATATCTGTTTTTTTTTTGTAAAAATGGCCCCCTCTCACTTGTAACCTTTCTTATGTTTGTACAAAGGAATTTATCTTAAAAATGGCGGTGTCCAAGAGGAAAGCATTTTTTCTTCTGCTGATTATTCCCCATTGCTGTTCAGATTAAGGTTGTCTGAGAACAAAGTTCAGTTTCTACAAAATGTATTCTGTGGGGTTGTCAGTCAAGTAAGTACTGTAGTTATTTGCCATTTTGGTCATGTTTAAGGTCAGCAGCTTTTCACAAGCTTGTTAATCAAATTACAGTTAAGTAACAGCGTTAACCAGTCACTAAGAGCAGCACCGTATGGACAGGACAAAGCAACATGTAAACAGCAAGCTAAACATTTAATTTGTTCAATACATGAAATGGAATCAAATGGCAGCCACCATCATTACATCCAATTATGTTAAATGTGCTATTATCATTATGACAATTGAAGTCAAATGTGAACTTGATGCAAAATCGAACATATGAAAATGACTTTTTACATTGAAGTCCAATAAATGATGCACAGCATTTGCATACTACTGTATTTGGCAATTATTAGTTTTACAAGGAGGCTAGCAGGCTATTATACTGTAGGTTGAGGGCCACCTACAATAGTCTCATTGTTTTAGTGTTATAAGGCAGCATACTGAGAATAAGCGCAGAGGCAACCACCCATAGTATTATTAAGTTATGAACTGAATAGAGTAAATGTCTCACTTTTTGTCATTTTAAAAACAAGCTAAATTTAACAAGAGGCTATTAAGCCTGTTTCATGGATTTCATCCAGCTCCTTCTTGAAAGAAGTCAGAGTAACACTATGGCTGGGTAGCTTGTTTGTTACCCTTTGCATGAAAAAGTCCAGTTCTCAGTTTTTAATATACTTCTCTTCTACTCTTTGTACAGAGATGTATCCATAGAGGGTATATCACCAAGGAGGAGCTACACTTCTGTAGAGGATAACGTTTCCACTTTTATAGCTATAACACTAAATAATAATATTATAAAATAATTTTGCTGGATGTAAAAACATTAACAATTTAGGAATTAGTACAATTAGTATATTTGAATGCAATTTCTCCCGCTTTGATTTTGTTTTAAATCAGAATCTTTGCACCTTTGCTTTAAGTTTGTTTTTCACACACTTTTCATTATATAGACAGAACAAAAAAAGTAATGCAAATTTTCAGATAATGAAAAAATAAATGCTTTTGTACAAAGACTAATTTCTGTAGAAGGCAACTCATTCTCATAGGTGACTTTCTGTGACTGCAAAGCTTTATCTTGACAGACACCAGCTGTTTCCATAGTGGAGTTCAATGGACTTGAATGATATCATCTATGCTGTACAATGGAATGTTTCTTACAAAACAGAGGCACTGAAATGGAAAAATCAAAGTCTTGTACAGTCTCAGTACACATATTAAGAAAATGTCTACATCAGATATCAAGGCATGAGATGAACTCCTTTCATCCCCCACTACCCTAGATCTTTTGATCTGTCACTTATCCCAGATAAAAACAAATTACAGCACCTACAGTAGATGATGTTGGAGATGTACACTTCTTCTTTAAAGGCATTCTTTCCACACTAATGTTTCTGTTCACTTTAACTCATATATCATTGCAAGTGTGTGCCAAGTGACACTCCATCTCACTGCTACCCTGGACTAAGCTATTATGGACAATGGATGAGAGGGTATTATGTATTTTTAGGTAATTTATTTCTTGGGGGTGTAATATCCTTTCTGTATTTATTCAGTTTTATTCTCCACTGTGTTTTCAAGTAAGTTTGCCCATTTTTGTTACATCTTAGGTTTCTCACATGGCCCCTTCAAGAAGGCATAGACGTTTCAGGAACACCTGACCACTCACCTGTCCCGTTTAATCAACACACCCTCAGTTCATCTTTATTTTAGGATGCTCTAGTCATTCACTCTCTGCTCAGTATTTTGGAAGTTCACTTCTGGTGCTCGGCGTTCATCGTTTGTCTTGTTACTCCCGGTTTTCGGCTTGTTTTCTCTTTGACCTCGTTTTCTTGAGTACGTTTTCCTGCTTGCCGTTTTGCTCTCACTTTTACTGGCTTTCGGACTCTTGGACTTACTGACCCTTGGCTTCCGACTTTGGACAGTGTTGTGTTTTCCCTTTGGCTTTTGAAATCTCGGACTGGCTTTTGATTCACGGCTTTAAATACGGCACCCTACTACTCTGCACAGGATCTCTCTAGACTCATCCGGCAATGGTCATTCTGTGCTCTTCAAATTTAAAATGAACATCCCTGCATTTTTTCCCAATTTTCCCACAATACTCCAAACACTGCATAAATACCAGTCTTGTGGAAGAGATGTCTGCATTATGTCGTATGCCGTACATAGAAGTCTATCATCCTGATACAACTGTGCTTGCATCTATTACTTTCTATGCTTAGGGATGGGTTGACTTATCTCAAAAGGCTTTGTATTTGAATGCAGCACGGCTCTGCAAACCAGGAAGCTTGATTAAAGGAAATAACATTTCATGCTCATTTGCTTCCCCTATACTGGCTATCTGCTTTCAGACACAATCTTGAATGTCTCCTTCTTCCCAATGAAAAATGGACAAATCTTCACAAAAGGAAAGCATGAAAGATATACTGCTTGCAACACATTACTAAAAAGCAATGCAGAATATATTATATATTTCAGACATTGCATATAATTAATATCCTAAGCCAGTTCAACAGACTTAATATTCTAAATGCATTCTAATGCAGCAATAAAAATCTTTAAAGTTTAGTAAAATGTAACTGACCCTTCAAAAAATATTCAACAATAAATCAAAGAGGGATGGGCATGGTGACATAGTGGTCATCATTGCTATCTCACAGCGCTGGGGCCCTGGGTTCAATTTCCTGGCTGCTATCTGCTTGGAGTTTATATGCTGTCCCCATAATCACTTGGGTTTTCACCTAGTACTCTGGTTTCCTCCCTCCAAAGACATACTAGTAGGTTAATTGGCTTCTAGGTGGTGCTGGTGTGTGTATGTATCGCAATCCTTCCGTCAAAGGAGATGCCCACTTGTCTTATGATTTCTAGTAAAGACTGGGGGTTGAGGAGGCCCCTGCAGGTCATGGAGCAATACTCCGGAACCTCGGGGTCAGAGGTCAACCACCAGAAGAACAAACTGAAGTTCTTTGGATCTTGGTAGGACAGGAAGAACCAGAAGGTCACCAGCTCTGCACGGAGCCCCACAAAATACTGGGGGTTTCGTTCCAGAGCCAGGACAACGAGACCATCAACTGGACCGAGAGGATTACCAGGG
Organism: Lepisosteus platostomus; assembly: GCF_059453375.1. Taxonomy (NCBI): domain Eukaryota; kingdom Metazoa; phylum Chordata; class Actinopteri; order Semionotiformes; family Lepisosteidae; genus Lepisosteus; species Lepisosteus platostomus. Next base: position 38,755,555 of record NC_142616.1, read on the forward strand.
TGAACGCAAAGCTGGATCTGTGGAAAACATGGTCGCTGTCCCTCACGAGGAAAGTGATGGTGTTGAAAGCAGACATCCTGCTGGCTTTGGTTTACCTGGCAGTGGTGTACCCGTTGCCGGCCAGACTCAGATTAGCGCTGCAAGGGATGGTCTTCAAGTTCGTCTGGGGAGGCAGGTACAAGTATGTCACAAGGAACCAGATGTGCCAGCCAGTCGAGGAAGGGGGTAGAGATGTACCACATTTCGCCCTGAAACTTGATTGCATCTTCTATGGCAACCTCTGTCGGGCGCTGCGGGAGCCCATCAGCCACAAGTATCAGTACTTTGTCAGGCTGTGGTTCTCCATCCCAACAAGGCACTTGGTCCAGTGGACAAACACTGGGCCCAAAGCAGAGAGGCGACTGGAGTTCTACACCCACGCTGTCAAGTGGAGCAGGAGGCACGAGGCCACGAGACAGCCAGAGCTCTGCACCAACCACAGAGCCCTGTACAAGGAGGCAAGGGGACAACTGGTCGCCGACGAAAGGCTGCGGGTTCCCAGACGCAGCCAATGGAACTAGAAAACAAGCTGATGGACCTTAACTGGATGGAAAGTGCACCAGAGGCTCGCAACCAGAGAGGTCCTTTACAGACACTCACTCACCAGGAATCCGCATTGCCCCCGGGACACATGTTTCGTCGAGGACTCTCAGGGGCACTTGTTCTGGAGCTGCCCCTTCGCCAAAGCAGTGTGGGGCAGAAGGGACAACACTATGCAACTCCTGGGACTACTGGGGCTAGGGCTGGCACCAACCGGATTGGACAAGGGGACGTAGTTCCTACTGTGGCTGCTGCTGTCCCTCACAAAACAAGGAATGTGGAGCGTGAGGAACACTCTCACCCAGCACGAAGCAGAGTGGGGAGCGAGGGAGCTGGATGAGAGGATACTTGCGGACGTTGCCAAATGGGGCTTCCCCACGGCAAGGGAGTGCTGGAAAGGACTTTGGGCCCTGTACAGGGACTAAAGAACAAAAGCAATTGGTAGGGCTTGGAGGCACTCTTTAATTGCGCAATGGATACAAATTTACAATTTAATGGATTGGTAATGGATAATCACTGCCCTTTGGAAAGTTTTATTGCATGTAAAGTTCATACCTGGTTAGAATGTTTACTAATTTTGTGAGAATGTTTTATTGTGAGATGTTGTTTTTGGAAATAAAGTATAATTTGATAGAAAAAAAGACTGTTCTTCAATTTAGTACTTTTACCTTTTTTCATGCTAATACTTAACATTGTATATACAGATGACATGTTGGTATACGAAAAAACATCTTTCAGTCTTCACCTTATTTACTGTACCACCTATTTCAATGAACTGTTTCACATTTTTCTGCAGCAGAGAGAGACAGCTTACTTCTGACAGTGCCACTGCTCAAACACTTCATCTTGCTTGGACTTGATATTTACTTTTCTTTACTTGCAATTATATGTGCATACACCATCATTCTTCACATAAACAACTTTAATTTATTTTTTAAACAGATAAACACTGACACTGACCTGTACAGGAGTACACATTTCCCCAGTTCTCTCCAAGCGTGTATCCCAGTGATAAAAATGAATATGCTTCTTCATCTGAATTATCTAGTACTTCTATTCTTCCCCATTTATACTAACAGAGTAAGTTGTAGAATTCATACAGAAAAGGGACATAATCATGTACTTTACTCTAAAGTATGACAGGTCTGCAAGAGGAATAGCTTTGCCAAACATGGAGTTTGGAGTGCAATTATTCATTTATAGGCCTCACCCTAAGCAATAGTACTATCTGGAACAGAGACTTGTATGTCACAGATGAAGCCATTTATTGAGACAATATTAAGAATTATGTAAATTAAGCCTCCAAAAATCCTAAACTTTGAAAGATAATGTCAAATTTTTTCATGAAGTAAATCAGAACCACATAAATAGTATTGTTTGAAGCTAGTTGTGTACACTTAGAGTCTGGGGAACATTGTAGGAATCTTTAACTTACTTTAATCTGGGCCTCTCAAAGAGTATCAGAAACAGATATGTTTGGCTGGTCTGACAGCAACTAAAATCTTGCTTGGGTTGCATTAAATGCCTCCACAATCCAATTGAGGCTAATATCACTGGCTCCTGATTACATGAGATAATCTTGACACTATTTATCTGGAATGTCTTGACTTCTAAATTAATGGCTCTAGAAAACAATTGAGGCTCAAAGTGCTGCTGCTAACTCATGGAGCACTACATTGTTACATGAAGGTTTCATCATACTGTATAACAGGGCTTTTTAGGTAGAAATCTGCAAGAGTACCACTGACTGGGATGGGGGAAAGGGTATTTTCTTGTTTTCACATAATCTCGTTTAAAAAATATAATTTAATCACAAAAAGGGAAAACATGTATGATATCCATTTGCCCACTTCTGATCAACTATTATGTTTTTTATATGTGCCAGTCTCTTCTTCCAAAACTTAAGTCTACAGTAAATCTGAGAGATTCACATTTTAAAATACCTAAACTGAGCTCATCTCTTTTTTTGCTGAACTATTTTAAATGTCCATCCATCCAATTGTAACCCCTTATCCAATACACTGTTGCGGGGAAGCCTGATCCTGGAAACATTGGATCCAAGGAATGATACACCTTGGAAGGGACAAACATCGCAGGGCTCACAAACTCACTCCCACTCTCACACCAGGGCCACTTTTCCCAGAAGCCAGTTAACCTACCAGTATGTTTTTGGACTGTGGAAGGAAACTGAACCACCTGGAGAAACCCACAAAAACATGGGGAGAACATACAAACTCCATGCAAATAGCACCCAAGGAATTTAACCCATAGCCCCAGCACCAGGGCCTGTATGTTAAATGTTGCAAAACTTAAAAAGCACATCTCAGAGAAAAAAATATTTTTAGAATATACGTATGTATATGTAAGGTACATATGCTCTCTGTTTACGTTTTAAAGTAAATTTGAAGTGTATAATAAAAGATGTTCAGTGAATGATAGACACAAAATTACATCCGTCCCAGAAGATTTTGATGGATAACCTCAGGAATTCCTTTTCATCTGCAGAAGGTATGCCCCTGCCATGAAGAATTGGCATTGTAATGGACAGAATTCCAACACATCAGCACGAGAGATTTAGGAATGGCCATGCACCAGAAAGAAGATTTATAATTCAACTATAATTCAATGCATTGAAAGGATAAGTGAATGAGCCTTCTACAGGAGTCTGTTTCATTTTAAGTTACTTCCCCTTGACGAATTGGGTTGAATTAGCACCTGGACACATGAGTCAAGTAAACTGCCAAGAATTCCCAAAAGGAAACAGAATTAATGTGACTTCCATCAACAGACCTTTTAACTACTATCATTACAACACTAACCTGTTTGTAGTTGTTCAATTTATTACACTATCTTTAGATATATTGTTTGTTTCTATAACAATACTGTGAAAGAAAAATGTAAAACTTCATGTCCATCATAAAAGCCTGTCAGAAAATCAGAAAAAAACCCTGAAGATTGTTTTAGACCCTCATTTTATTTTCAATTTTCATCTCTGTTAACGTTCAGATTGCACAAATTCAATATGAAAACCTCCTAAAATAAAACAGCTTTTATATAATATCCTTGCATACTTCGGACCTAATTCTCCTTGAAGTAAAATACTGCACTGTCGGGTTTCTACGTTATGAAACAGGTACATACTGTAGCTGGTATGCTAAGAGGTAACCCAAAACTCAAGTTCCTGCTACTTTACACCCCTTTTCATCCATTTGTATTGCTTTAGGTCAGCAAACCATCAGAACTGACAGGGACATAATATCCCCAATTGAAATGTGCGTGCAGAGCTTGAGAAAACTGAGATTGTAGTGAGCTCACCAATTGCAGCAATAGGTATGGAATTAAATTTTAGCAGTCAACTATTTAGCAAATGTTCTTGAAGCTGATCTTGTTTTTGAGTGAATAAAAGAAAGAAAAATATCCTGAACGCCCACAAACTGATGCTAAAGAGTTAAATGGTTGCCAAGCTGAAGGACCACTCCAGGCACAATTACTTCTGCATCACGGGTCTGCTTTGCAGGACTGGATAGTGAAAAGGAACACACCATTTATGGAAACACCTCTTCTGGATGTCCAACAAGTCCCAAGTGTTTTACAAATTTCTCAACTACCTCCCTTGGAAACAAGGCAGGTAATCCCAGGCTGCTCCCTTGCCTGAAGGATCTGTGCAGCATTTTTACACAGACTGTACTTCAGCAGCTGCCCAACACTTTGGTGAAATTAAGAAATCTCTCAGGGAAGGTGGTACGCAGTATTTCCTGTCGTATCTAACTATGGTCAAAATCTTCCATGCTGGAACACACCAACAGTTTCTACAGTACGTACCTTGGCACAAGAGACAGAGATCATCAGATCTGAATGACTTGCTTTGTCAAATTGTGTGGAATTAATATTTTATCTTTATTTTTCAAGCATCCCAATATGCTTTGCAGCATTCCTTTCAACATTGTTTTGTGGCTTTTCCACAGCATTCCCTTGCTGAGTCAGACTTTGGTTACATGGAGGGGTGTCAGATCATTTTTAATGTACTGTACAATGGTTGTTTCTTTTGGGAATAGAGACCTCATTCACTTTGCCTTTTTCTGCATTTACTGTTTCATCAAAGAAGATGCTTCATCCCTTGAATTTATAGATGTTTGGTTTTTCCTACAAGACATTTCTTTAAGGAGCACCTGGTGCATTCAGAACTGTTTTAGTGGTTTAGAATAAGCTTTTTTTTATAATGATTAACATCTCTGAGTTCCGATTTAGGGTCCCCTCTTCTTCACTAGCTATGTTTTTCTATGACAGGCTACTTAAAAACCCTCAGCAGCTCTTACTATTTGGAACAGGGTCTCGTATTGTATGTTACAAAGACATTTCCTGGAACAGCACACATTCAGCTAACATTAATACAAAACATTGTATGATTTACCTGGGTTTTCCTCATGGAATGTACCTGACCCCTTGCAGACAACTCATTCTTTCTACATGCTTTGCCCAGGGGGAGTTGTGGGCACCCTTTTACACATTTCAGGAATATCCAGATGTAGTTAAATTTGGGAATTAGACTTTAGACTTTGTCCACTAGTCTAAAGTTGTTTTGTGCTATCTGAAAATACTTTTGCAACGGAAACAGATCTGGTTGACATATACTGATGAAAAAAAAGAAAGGCAACATTTTCTGGAATGGGAATACAATAGCTATAGCTTATGTACTTTCACAAAAAGTTGTCAATTTGTTTTAAGCCCTCTGACCAGCAATACAGCTTGTGCAGTTAGGCATTGCAACTTACCAGTCACACGAAAACTCGTTAGGTGCACTTTTACCCAACAAGGTCAATGCCCGATTTACCCAATGTCTGATCAGGTCACCATTAAAAAGGCCTTAATTCAAAGCTTAGGCCACTACAAGAAAAAGGCCACTCCCTTGCTTCTGGTGACATCTGAGGCATTATGGAATTATGGAATTATTATTGGAATCTATAATGCCTCGAATGTAACCAGAAGCAAGGGAGAGGGCTATTGGCATGCTGCAGACAGGCATGTCATGTCCCAGCGTTGCCAGACACTATGGAGTAAGCCACTCCACTGTGTCCCGACTGCAGAGAAGTTTTCAGCAAACCGGCAGGACAGATAACAGTCCAAGATCTGTATCACCCTCGAGTGACCACACCAGAGCAGGACCGACACATCAGACTGGTCCATCTGAGAGATCGTTTCAGATCTGCCACCCGCACTGCTGCTGAATCTGCTGGCAGACACAATGCCCGCATCAGTGACAGGACAGTGAGGCTCCATGCTGCTGGCCTTAGAGCAAGGCGACCTGTCAGAGGCCCTCTGCTAACAGCTCCTACATGTCACAACCGACTCGCTTAGGCCAGACAGAGGCTGCAATGGACTCGTCAGCAGTGGCGTCGGGTCCTCTTCACGGATGAGTCACTCTTCAGCCTGTTCCACACAGAAGGGAGGGCCAGAGTGTGGAGGAGGAGGTGTTGTGTTTCTTTTTTCCATCAATATATTTTGCCACAGCTAAAAAGGTGTTAGGGCTGTGCTGGGATCATTGGATCCTCTCCTACCTTTCTTATCTTTGTATTATTTGTATAGAGCTCTCTCACTCTACGGCTTGGACCCATGGTGCTGAAGAGGGGGGTGGGGGGTGGGGATAGGCTGTGCTCAGAGTGGTGCAGCTGACAGGTGAATCAGTATCTGTATAATAACCATTTCCAGTGGTGGAAATCTGGAGGGTGTGCAGTATGTTGTGTTATCCTGTTTTGTTCCAATTTTATACTCTTCACATAACTTTGATGTTAATAAAAACCAGTTTACAAAATGCAAGTTTCCATTTTATCATGGTGAAGTAATACATAATTTGAAGGCTATTTGAAGGGTAAAAATGGACTAAACCTATGGAGAACAGTGAGATATATACTTCACAAACCTAATAAATATACAGTACTGTTAGTTTCAAGGCGCAAGATACACAAGCTTCAGCATGATATGCCAAGTTGTTATGAAACTGGAATGCCTTTTAAGTCTTATCACCTGACAGATGATCAAATTCTGCCATCTGTAAGGTTACCGCCAAGATTAGATCATAGTCTGATTCTCAGTGAGAACTACTCTTAATGAAAGTAACAAAGCTACTTAACGGACTAAGTTCAACTACTAAAACATCACTGTATTAAAAATGTATTTTTAGACAATCACCTATATTTCCTGAAAAAAACTACATTAGCGTCCAATCCTCACATTATTAATCTGTAACAAAAATGTAATTTACCACTCAAACCCAAAAATGTGTTTTATACAAAACAAACACTAAAAATGGCCTTTAATGCTGCATGTAGACATATATAATGAAATAAAAGAGAACATCAGAAAGACCTGCATTTTTAAGTGTATAATGTTCAATTTAATCATACCCTGGTAATCTGCATTTTGGAAATTCCTGCATTTTATACATTTTGAGAAGATGCTTTTTGTAAGCTTTTAGCAGGTTCTTTAACTTCTCATGGGAGATATTCTGCTCCATGCAGAAGCTCTCCAGCTCCTAGATTTTTTCATAAGCCAATTAGTTAAAAAATATAACAACATAACTGATACCAAAACAAGGGGAGCTGATTTTGACTTAACCTAATGACTGCTGAGTGTTGTACCTGATCAAAACCTCATAGACTTCATAGGCGACACTGTCTAACAGTCTGATATCTGGTTTAACTAATTTTGGTCCTGCAATTTCACAATTTAGCCTATAAAGGATTTATGATTTTTTCATGGTTGTCTTCACCAGTTTTCATACCCAATGAATAAATGCATTTACTACACAATCACAAGCACAATGTTTAGAATTGTTCAACTTAAATACTGTATAAATCATTCAGAACTCAAGAGGGAAATTATTTTAGCTAAATTGTGATCTACTGAAGAATCAATGAGAAGTGCTGTTTACTTTTTAAAGGGAGGCAACTTTCAGTTTAAGAGACTATACTGCAGCATCACAACCATAAAAAGCGAGTAAATGTCATAGTAAATGTAAAAACAGGGATTTTTAGGGATTCTGTAAAATCTCTGGTTCCCATAATTCATGTAATGTACCTTAGGAAAATAACAACACACCCCAGCAAACATCAGTACTATTCATTTTAGGTTTTAGCAAATTGCAGACGATATACAGTACAGATTTAACTCAAACAACTGATCATAAAAGTACTGTTTGTTGCCTTAAATAAGAGCAGACATATTCAGATAAGAAAACATGAAAGGAGTTTTACATTGTTTTCCACAAAAATGAAGGTGGTTTCCAATACGTTATGGAGTGACCCACAGTTTAGCACTTTAGTAAACTTTGAGGTTTTAGGGCTTATTTGCAGAGTTGACTGTACAGGTCTGCTCAGGACTATTCTGCAAAGGAAAGAATGACTTAAACAAACACTAGCTCCCAGCCTAGAAATGTTCATACCAGTAAATTATTTTTAAATCACCGGGTCATTCACCTTTGGACTTCACAGTCTACACTAGGTCGTATTATAAGGATGATTTGAAAGCATTTTGTCACATTATCGTATACTATGACGAATACCAAAGGGTTATGGTCATGAGTTCAAAAGGCCCATTGCAGGGCATGCACAGACATGCACACACTCACACCAGGGCCATTTTTTTCCAGAAGACAATTAACCTATCAGTATGTTTTTGAACTGTGGGAGGAAACCGGAGCACCAGGAAGAAACCCATATGGAGAGAACATACAGTACAAATTCCATGCAGATAGCCTCCCAGGTCCACAGTTGAACCCAGGACCCCAGCAAAGCGAGGCAACAATGCTAACTGCTGTGCCACTGTGTCACCCATCTTACATCTATTTTTTTCTTTATTCGTTGTCAGCCTATTGAAATTTTCACAGCATACATTTTCAATTTAATTCTCACTCACAAGGAACATCTCATGCCAATGTGCTATCTCATGCTGCGAGAGAATACCATTCTCCAAACCCTGAGGCAACTAAGATGCTTGTTTTGGCATCTGTGTGTATTTCTCGTAATTTGGTGTGACACATAACTGTCATGCAAATGCCACACAAAACAATAGACTTCTTATCGAGCATTATAACATAAAATTTCAAATGATACAAAATCACCCTGACCTTACAATAGTATTAATATCCTGGGCTGCCTGCTTCATCACATTCTGGAGGTTTTTAAGAATTACTGTACAAAAAGCCCTGAAAGGTTGCTCAAATCAGTTTCACTCGGTAACATCACATTTAACATGCTGTCCGATGCATGTTAACTCACCCACCTCCAAACAAAAATTATTCAATATGCCAGGTAATCCATTAGTATAAATAACATTTATACTGACAGAGCAAACACACCTTAATTATTATCTACTTTTTATATATAGATATTTGGCACAAAGGGTTATAATGTTGTTCAAGCAGTCTTGACAGTGTGGTTTAACATCTTGCTTTAGATATACAGCAGAGAACCATGGATATTTTAAGTCATTAATACTGACAAGTGCCATCTATTGAATGTTTCAAGGAAATGTTCAAATAATTTACCAGCTGGGTTGCTTCACTCTTTAATAGCAAGACAGTGCTCTCAGTAAAGCAGCTGACAACTCCTGGGTGACAGGTGACCTAATCAATCTCAGTCACTGAAGTATTAGTTTGTGTGACTGGGGGTAGGCCTGAAGTCAGCCAGAGACATACAACTGCTCTGTGAGGACCTGTATAAATAGCAGTGAATACATTTAACTTAGCCAGCATGCAGCCTAGTGCAGGGGTTTCCCGAGACTGGTCATCAGCAGCCCAATTACATCATCCATTTGCTGTAATTAATCTCATAATTGCGCTACCCCGTCCTCAAGTGAATTTCTAATGTTTTTTTTAGTTTTAAAAAGGTTAGGATTTAATGAGCTAACTGCAGCTAAGGCCTCCCCTTTAAAAAGCCCAACCTCCCCTTAAGAAAGGGACTACAGTCCGAATTTTTCAGACCGTCTATGAAATCTCGGTAACAAAATAAATTAATTGATTGAATAGAAAATTTTTACTAATCGTGAACTTTCTGAAAGTACTGTATGGTTGCCATTGTTGTCGCAAACCACTCGTCTTGCAACAGATGAGGTATGAGAGAGTTCGGAAAAATTGCAACGTGATGCGGCCCTTCCTGCTCACTAGTGACTAATGATTAAAGTAATGCTATGTATGAGCGAATAAGTATGAGTTGTGCAGCAGAAATTTTACCGCAGAAATGTTCTAATATTCCAATGTAGTGTTGGTCAACAAAACCGTCTCGAAGGTGAGAGCAATATTTCTATTGGATTAAAAGAGCTGTATTAAGAAGCCTGCTTGTTTATATGTAAAAAGGTCGCTTCATTTCACAACAAAAGTGGATGTTTTGTTGCCCCATTCTGAATATGGCACTGCTCATACCATGCTTTTGTCTGTTTTGTCATGTAAATCAGAGGTTCTACAAATTACTGTGTACATTTTACTTTCATTGTGTTTTGCACACATTCATTCATCAATGCTGATTCTTACTAACCCCGAAATATAAAAATAATGATATTCTTGGGGATTTGCTGCTCTTTGAAATATGTCTCCTTGTCATTTGAAAAGTAAAAATAAAAACTTTTAAATATAAGTTTTCAAAGCAAAAAAAAAGTCTGCCTATTCTACAAAACTGCTATAGAATAATATGGTAACAAATTACCTTCTCTGTGTTTATTATAAAATTAGAATATCAATAGGCTAATTTAACTGGCTTTAGGGTTGTGACAACTGGTTGAACTTCCCAATTCAAACTGTGTTTGCTTTAAATAATGCCATGAACTATCACATTTATTATTTTGACTGAAATTGTAATATAAAACAGTGATGAAAATGTAACAGACCTGATCAAAGCAGACAAATTATTTCAGACTATTTCCCTGCCTTTGGAAAACTGAATCATGAAATAATATTTTAACATACCTTGAATCATCAATACTGCTGAAAGGAGTGCTAGCTGGGCAGCCTCAGTCATCCTTGTAAATCTAAAACCATAAAAGAAGAAATCAAGGCAAAAATAAATGCAGTTCAACAGTTTCAAAAGCTGTCAACTAAAGAGGTCAATGAGCATTGAAATAAATTTAGCCCTGGCTGTCCACGAATTTAATTTTCTTTCATGGAAATATTTTTTCAGTACAGAGTATGGTAGATGTGTGCAAGTATGTTACAACTGAACAAAAGATATGCTCCTGCTGAAATATTGTAACTGCTACAGCACCAGTCCCTACCATGTCAAAAAGCAAGGTTCTTCCAGGAGCAGAATATTAAGAAAATTATGAGTTAAGGTACTGTAGGATACAAGTGAGAGAAAGTCATTTAGTCAATTTAGATTGTACTATAGTAAACCTGTTTTGGTTTTTAAGTTGTTGCAAAATGATTCTGGAAAATACCCATTGAGCTCCAGCTGTGATAATTCTTTTAAAATGAAAACATGGGATGGAATCTTAATCTCTTATGGTATAAAGCCTAGTAATTCGAATTACATATTACAAAGCACCATCGCAACCACTTAAATGAGGGTAAATCTGAAAGCACATTGGTTGTTCAACAATAAAAAAAAACTTTTTTATTTTTAAATAAACAAGAAAAGGTAAGAGGGTAGAGAGGCAGACTCTGCTGTGACTGGTCCCAAGCAATGTACTGGTTTCACTGAGGAAAAAAAATATATTTGTATATCTTGTGATGTTTTTTTTAATGTTTAGCAGTTATTTAGTATTTTTTCATTTGCCCTTTTACCTTTTACCTTAAAGCAGAGAGCCACAGCAGCCCTGGTTCCTGCTCTGTTTGAGTGTTAGCTGAACTAGTGACAGGAACAGTAGTCTGTCTGCACCAGGGACTCAAACCCAAAATCCATCTGTTATGTGTCCAAAGGCTTACCCACTATTTTTACTGTAATATACAATAGATTGACCACTGACGTTCTAAACGACGCACAAACTGTGGATGTATCTCAAAACTAGCGTCTGGTCACACATAACTGGGAACAGATTACTCTGGAAGCTCTTTCACTGTTAGATATCACCAGGTAATACTTAGCCATTGGACATACAGTATGTTGTCATATACTGATAATTCTAGGTGCAAAAGAAAATGAAAGTCACCATCTAAATCCCATCCGTCCTGTCCAGGTTGGGACTCAAAAAATCAAAGTACTGTGGGTACGACCAAAGTTTTGTTACCTCTGCCAAAATGAAGATTTCAGTGTCCATTACTAGTGCATCCAAATACTGTAGAATCGCGATTACCCAACCTTCCCTTATCCGACATAGCCAATCACATAGCTAATCACCATAGTGCACAATATATGCTGTAAACTATGCGTGCGCGTGCATTATATTTTGCCCAATCTGACGCTGCTCCGTCTCTCCGTGTGTAACGTACTGCTGTTGATGTACTGTAGCTTCGCTTGCGGATTTCACGCCCTCGTGATGATTATTTTTCCGATTGTATTTTCCCTTAATATAATCTTACAACAATGAAGACGATGAGGATGACGATGGTGGGTCAGCACTGGGACTAGACAAACCTGGAAGAATCAGGCACAGCGAAGGGGTCAAGGCCGTCGAAGCGGCACTAGCTTACGTTGAACAACGAGATGAGGCAACTGCTGCCGATGTCAAGTTACTGAGACGCTGGCGAGACCTTGCAGCAAGGAAGAGAAGCACATCTGGGAAACAGATTCCAATCGCTCATTTTTTAAAATAATAACTAACAATAGTTCTGTACTCTGTTATTTTAGTATTATAGTAGATTCATTAACCAGAATTCATACTTATACTGCGTGTCCATTAATCTATGATCTGTCTTCTCAGGTTCCACATTATCCGACATACATCAGACCCGTTGAGGCTGGATAATCGCGAATCTACTGTAAATGATTGATAATTTCCCCACCCTATTTTCCTGTAAACAACAGCTGAGCTTACTCACTGTCCAATATTCTAACAACGAACACCCCCAAATCTAGTTAAACTATTCAGTTTTCACACAATGCTTCTGTGCCTGGGGTAAAAACTGAGCATGAGTGTCAGCATTAGGCTCTGCACAAAGCCAGGCTTCCAGATGATGTGGTGTTGGACTGTCCTCTGGTTTGTGCACGGAGTTGTGTTGGGGTCACTAATAACAATAATCACTGCAAGGCTTTCTCTACCTCTTTCAGTCACTTTATTAGACATACATTTACAAGCTGAACAGAAAGACAAGATTTTGGCACTTTATGCCTGGCAAAGTATTCCATCCCAGTGTGTGTAAAATGTCTTACGAAAGAATGTCAGAGATGTAATGTAAACCCTTGTAACTAAAGTAATGGGAATGAAAACACCTGTGTATAGTAGTGGGAGACCAGTCTGTAAATACGGCATATTTTCACAGTAATGTCCCTGCTTCAAAGGCCAGACTTGGGAGTCAAATTAAGTGGATGCCGACAGTGAATTTCCCACATCCCAGAAAAATACTTTTCCTCTACTTCATCAAACCACCCACTTACTCCTCCACCAAAACCATTTTAAACTGCAAAACAATGTGTAGAAAAAATACTTTGAAGGAACAATAAATATTTTCACCACCCACATTATGCATTTATTATCCTTTAATTAGGAGTTTCAGCACTGACGCAAGTGGAAAAAAAAAACATAACCAAACATCACATCTTAGTGTAGAACTGAAAGTCAGAGAAATAACAGAATAATGAAATTTATTAACCTTGGTCACATAAAATCAAAGGGGTCATAATTAGAAGGCCAGCTTGGATATGGTGAAATATTCACATTGGAATTTGACTCGAGACCTAATTGAGAGAACATGTTGAGCAGATGTGAAATTAATAGATGTGCATATGACCTTAATTCCACTAAATTTAAGAACAACAAAAGGCCATATTTAGCTTAACTGCATAATGATTCTTTCATTTTTTAACTTCAAACTAATTTAAATATGTTGGATAATTATTAAAGCACTGACAAAAATGCATTCATTATCATTATAGTTCCAAGCCCAAGTATTCTAGCTTGGACTTACTGTATACGATACCTTCTTACAGTCAACAAAAGCACAAAACAGAACCCCAGTAAGCTTTCTAAATAAAACTGGGCTTTGGCAAATGATTCTGATATCCTTCTCCTCACTGGCTACTGGTACTGTATACAGTACGCATGTGTTGGATCTAGTCCAGGTTTGAATATCTACAGTAGATGCAAGTGCAATTGATCTCACACCAGGTGTCTACCACACAATTATTTGCTCAGTGAAATGGATTACCTGTTAAAATGTTTCTTTTCATAAAACCATTATCAGAAAGCTTCTTATTCCTGGTAAGGTTTGTTAAAGCTTGTTTCAAGAATGCATAAATGTTCCACAAATTGAACCACATTGAAGATATAAAATGGCTTATTAATCTAGTAATGATTTATTTAAAAAAATGTTTTGGGTACGTTAAATATAGGACAAACACACTGTTTCCCTACAAAGCCTTCTCAAAACGAAAGAAACAGTATTGTTCCTTGCTTCAATAATATCAGAACTTTAGGAAAAGGTTCCTTAGAGTGTTTGGGCTTTGATAAATCTGGACTGAGAACAGCTTTCCCAATTTTGGGAAAAAGTGAAATGCTCTCCTGATAATGACATGAAAAATAAATTAAACATTAAAATGTGCGTTTGGTAATATTCTTTTTTTTATAGTCTGACACACATTTAATCATTAAATATGTATTAATGCCTATTGTAGTATATGCAATTCAGAGAGGGTCTTATCAGACAGCGAGGAATGCTGAAGTTCCGTAGTGAACATACTATAGACCTAAGTATTTAAGACCTCTGGTGCAGTTCAAAGAGTAAAAGGTAGCAATCACTGTATAAGTGAATGAAAAGAATTTCCTTTTTTGTATTACACTAATTGATCAGCACTCCAGCTGTTTATTTCTTCAAGCATGCTTCAGAAATCTGTCTTACTCGTTTCTATTTGGCTTTGTAACACCTTAATTTCCCAAGACTATTACATAGCAATGTATAGATCTTTTTTGCAGGAATTCTCTTAATTTAACAATACTTCTAAGTTAGAAACAAGCTTTTAGCTATATATCTGAGTAGTCTCCACTCCTAAGGAAGTTTAAATAATTAAGTAACTCTATGTCAACTAATCTATCATTTCAATGGATCACCACTAAATACATAGTGATGAACTGCTCCTAAGGAGCATTTTCCTGATCTTGAGTCTATATTCAATTCTAAAATGTTTTATGCTGTAATCCAGCACTGTTATGATACTTTTCTGAAGCAAAAAACTGACTTGTAATTAATCACTTGCATTCAACTCTGGCAAGTGTATTCTCATAATGTTGCATGCAGTGTAGATATATTATTTAGATGTTTTTGTTTCTGCTTCAGTATTAGCAAACTTGTACAAATGTGGAACTCTAAGGCAATTGCAAAAGGCTCACGTTAGTCACTTAAAATCACAATTTTAAGGTATCTAAAAACACCTTAAACTAAATCAGGTTTCACCTTTTTAAGAGAGGAAGTATTTGTGGAAAACAAAACCAACTGGCCTTTGAATAAACATCTTGAGGCACTTGACAGAATTCTTGGACAAAAATGTGTTTAGAAGCCTCAACTTCAACACCTTGTGATAACCATCTTGACTGTCAAATCCTCATATGACCGCTGAACCATTCAAAGGCGTGAGGTGGGGTGTGAATGGGGGGAAAAACAAAAGAAAACAGATAAATGAGAATATTTCAGAAACCTTCAAACACGGGAGTATAAACAAAGCAACTATTGCACAGATTGTGATTGGGAATTCAACCTCTATTAGTTTAAACTCTGACTCTGACACCTCCACTCACTGATGAAAGGTAAAGGTCACCTACTGAGACTACATTGACCCTTATCTATACACTGATGAAGAAAAATTCTGTGTTGGACACGGCTATATCTGACTGATGAAATACTGCCTTCCTCTTTGTGGAGCCCGTTGCAATTAAAGGTTCTAAATCTTTGGTGAACAACAATAGTACATGTACCTGTATAATTTGTATGTTTTGTTATTTTGAACACAACAACCTGCCAGGATATTCCATTCAGAAAATTTAGTGCTTACTCACTTTTAACTTGTGAGTTTAGATCTCCCACTAAACAGCTCATTCTAAAGAGACACATTTGTATTTTGGATAGCTTCCCATAAATAATATCACTCCAAGTGCAAGGGTCTCGGATTTTGTTTTCAATCTAAGCAGCTCTTACGCTTAAACTTTATGTGAACAATCAATAGTAGTCACCACGCATAAATTGGACTCCTGTAACTATGGTCAGACCAGTGCAAACTGCCTGCAAAAAAGCTGTACTCAAGAAGCAGCTATTTGTTTATAGGACAATGATGTTTGTGCCTTGCTGCATCCCTAGTAATGACCTGAATACTTACATGGCAAAGGATTTACTGACAAGGTTGACTGAGGAAATACACAAGAAGAGTTTACATGGCTCAAATTCCTTATTTTAACAGCATGTGTCTGTGAATAGGCAAACGGTCATTGGCTCTTGCTATTTTCCATTCAATAACATTGAGACCTGAGCTTATCTCTAGATGTAAAGTTTCTTAATTTAATAACCAAAATATATATTATTGAGGAAGTTTTCAGAGTACTTCACAGTGAATTTAAATGGTTTCTAGAAAGTAATACATCTTTATAAAGAACTGTGTGTTTTGTGATATTGTGAATGTCTGTACAATGTGGTACAGTACAATGCAGTGTGTCACAAAACAATCAAGGGGTTTTATAAATCATCGGCTGTCACCCAATTAAATTGATAGGACTTAAAGTTAAAGAATTCCATGAACTCGCAAGGAATTTGTCTTTGCGTTTTTTTCTAGTTGTTTAATAAATGTTAATCCAATAAAAACCATAATTACTCACAAAAAAAGACAAAACATGATTTTGACTGGCAGTATAAAAGTTGTGTTCATTGGCAATACTAGAAGGAAGATCTTTGTACTCTTTATGTGACAGCAATTTGTTTGAATCATAGATGAATGGTAGTGAGGAGTTCAATGTCAATATTAATTCCACTACAAAGCTAATGATTTTTCCTAAGCCAAAGAAGCAGCAAACCCTCATAAAACCTGCCTTCTTTTTATGGTTCGTGACCAGAAGAAAGGCTGCACAAACTCTGAATAATAAGAAAGAAAGTCACTGGACTGAGTTCAAACAGTTTCATAACACAAGCCTTGGATCATTAAACCAAGAAAAGGAAAAAAAGGATCAAACAGCTACTGTGTGTGTCAAAGCTATAACTACAGCCCTTTGCCGTACGGTTCTGTCTACTGAAGAAAGAAATGATTAAAGCTCTAAAAATGTGTCTTAAAATATTAAAATGTTAAAAATAATGTTAACTATTGCTTTGACAAAATTGTATCGATTCGAAGATTTATTAATTCCCCGTTTTAGTTAATTGATGCAGGAATATAGAAAGCTCTCAATGACATCTGTATTGATGTCTTAGCAACAGGTGCAACTGTTTGGATTAATGAGAAGGGTTGTTTCCCCACTGAGAGTGTGGGGAAATCCCATATCTACCTAACCCACAGGAGGGCCATCGTCCAAGAAAACACTACAAAATCTTTCTCTTCTGCAAGAATATTGACGTGATCTCATTTTCTGTACCTTGTAATAATGTTTTTAAGGCAAAAAACATTCTCCTTAAAACCTTCTTCTGATTAAGTAATGAACAATTATTTTGTACAGAGGAGGTAAATCCCATGTTTCTTTAAAAAACAGTGAAATTAGAATGTTACTTAATCCTGAACTGTAGATAAGAGTTTTGACCTTCTGCTCCACTGACCTTAAGGTGTGCTATTTCCAATCCAAGGTGCTTGCTAATACCCAATAAAATGCCAGGAATGACAACTGACATATCTAGCATTTCTGAAAGAAGCATTAGAGAATGCTGTGCAAATAAACTGCCTCAAGAAGAAATGGTCGTGATCTGCTAAAAAACATTTTATTATACCGAATATTTCCCTTTTGAATCTGGTTCAAATCTATAAAGCACCTAAAACCACGTAAGTTTAATGCAACGCCTATTGTACAAATCCAAAGTATTCTGAAATGCGTAATGAAGTGATTGAAATAGTAGAATATTAACTTCACTAATTACTCTGTGTGCCTTCGCCCTATTGTCGACTGCCCGCTAGCTAATCACTTTTAACACGGATGATTGAGACTGTTTACCACGCAAACGTCTGACATTCCCATTGCTACATCTCCGATACTCGAAAACAACTAATGTATACTTTTGCGAAGTTACTAAAATAACGAGTTATTTAAAGAAGGCATAGTATGCAATAGTATTTCATTCTAATCGATTCTCGGAAAAAACTTCCCTTCGAAAAAAAATCGAAAACTAAACAAACAAGAAAGGGACAGAAGAAAACAATGCAAACAAGGAAAACAAAAAGGGGACTGATATTCCAGTATAAACAAAGCATACCACACAACGTGTTTCAAGTAATTCTTTTTCACTGAGCGTACTTCTAAACGCGTTTACTCTGCTCTATGGATACATTTACTGTCTCAGAAACCTACCTGAAGTACACCAGATCAGTTGCTTAACACGAACTATGTGGCTATCTGGTCTGGATGCTATGAGAAGCACTTTCAGCTAAACCTGATCTACAGGAATTATTTTCTCTAAACATAGAGGACTTATTTGAATCTTCTTTATTCGGAGTTCTATAATGTAACCTTGTGTACTCGAGATTACTCACCCTTAAGGGACTCTTTCTTCTTTACTCAGTGGTGGACCTGAAAATCCAGCCGCCGTGCAAACCCCCTTGTAATTGCGTTTCGCACATTACAGAAATCTCCAATCTCTCCCCTTCACTTCCGCGTGGAACAGCAGTGACTGAACGGTCGCTGCTTTTTTTTTGTCTGATGCTAATTTAAAAGAACAGCCCTTTAGAAGCAACCTTTGCTTTTTTCCCTCTTTTATCCTGGATTCTTTAATTCTGTGCCTATTTGCAAAACATCAGACCGCGACACTACTATGAGAGTGACTGCTGTTGACTGATTTTATTAGTTTTGGATAATCTTTTCGCTTTGGACTGTAGCGTAATTGCTTTCGGCGCTGCTTCAGTTCAGCAGCAGCAGTACTATATTCAACTAAGAAGCTTGATCCGGGCGGATAATGCCACCTGTTTTGTCACGGTCAACATTAGCGTGCATTAAACGTCTGATCAAAGAAATCAATATTTAACTGTGGGTTCCACATCGAAACGTCGAATAGTTAGTTGACCTCTGTTGTGCACTTATATAAAGCTTTCAATGCCTTTTAAGATATAAAAAAACGATTAAACTTTCGTTCATCATTGATTTTCTTATCTTCTCAACTAAAGCACACGATATGAATACCCTTTAAATATATTACAGCACGAAGTCGACAAACTGCTACAGCCCTACAGTAGGTCTAATATTTTTTGTTAACCCATTAATTGCCCTAGATAGATGAACCAGCATGTGTACTCTAGTGCACATTTGAAGAACTGCGGCACGTTTTTTTGGTCTGTCAAATCTTATAACCGTCTTAAAAACTGTCAAGGCATCAGCAAGCCTTTTTGTCCGTTATTGCCATTTCAGATTAACAAATCGCGCTCAAATGAGTTGCGAATTTTTACTACAAACATGCTTTAAAATGTAAATTGTATACAACACGTTCATTTTGCCATGAAGAAAAACACTTGGCGAAAAACTGTACTGAAAAACCTCTAAGAGGTTAACCCTGGATTCCTGAAAGTCTCAACGAGTGATCATGGACACTGTTGTCTAAGAAACCTGAGCATGTCACGGCACACTTGTTTTTTATTTAAATATTAACAGGTTTCCCAACGGCAAGTATGACTGTTAAAACGAGCAGACTGTAACGTGCGACTAGCATGGGGATGTTTAATCACTTCGTTACGCTTTATACTGTACATACAGTACTTGCATGAGTAGTATTTCTTGGTATTAGACAGCTGTAGAACACTATGCAGGTTACACAAAAAACTAGCGGAAGACACCTAAAATATGGTAAATCCCAGTGACCAGGATAGGGAACAGAGAGTAGCCACTTTGTTTGAGCGTAAGGGCAGGACTTAACAGAAGGGAGGACCATAGCTCTTCTGTAAAATCAATGGCTTTTTTTCTTAGCACCAGCTACACAAGATTGCAATTTTCCTGATAACTTTGTGAATCTGTTGCACTTAAGCAAATGTCTTTAGGTGATGCTTCAAGTATGTTTCATGGCTTTTGTCAGTTCATAAATCCTAATCAAGCACTAATGTTTCCACATGTTGATTGTTATCTGAACAGCACTGTGGAACAGACATGTGGGTTCAAATTCTTGGTGGGGGTGGGAGGGTGTCAGAGTGACCACTGTTGTACCTTTGAACACGCTACTTTAGTAAACAAATCCTGTGGTGTATAAATGGATACATTCAAGGTTGGAACTGTGAAGGAGAAGTTGTTCTTAATTGACACATCTGCTCTAATATGAGATTAAATAAAAATATTAAAATCCCTTAGAAAAGGGGGTGACAAAATGAGCAGAGACAGAAGGAGAGTAGGCATTGACCTCTTGACCTATTCCCAGTGCACAACTCTGAAAAATGTTTTATGACATGGGAAAACAAATATTATTATACAAAAGTGCAAGATTGAAGGATTTTACTTAAGCCTAATTACTATAATACCAAGCTTCATATACATATTCCTGAACTAAAGATGGACAAGAAATGACTAAATCCTAAATGCTGTTTATGAATACGGTTGCCTGTCTACCCAGGTGCTATAACAGTTCATACTTCTCTTAGCAATTGTATGGGTTGCGTCATTTTCTTTAAAAACAAAGTCTAGACCTCTATAGGTACAGCTGTGCATGAGTGGAAATCGAGAGGTGTGTGTAACTTGGCTAGCTATGCCATAAACTCTCCTACTGGTTCACTTGTAATGGTCAGCCACTAATCACTGAATGTTGAAAATAGCAAATGAAATGCAATTAATACAAATAGGCAGTAAAGAACTGCCTCCAGGGAACAGAAAATGATAATTACTTTCTGCTTAGTGTGTGCAAGGTCAGTACATTAATAATGAATAGGTCTTGCAATTATTCATTAGAAAAAAAGATTTTATCTGTTATTTTGCCAGTATTGGAATCAGATATTAATGTGTCCTGAAAGTAAAACACCACTGCAAAAACAACACTGAATTTTGGCATTTTTTTACATGGCTTGTTTATTAAACACAACTGAAAAACATTGGTTACTGTAAATTACAAACCAAAACCTTTATGAGAGTTGAAAGAAATGTTAATATTACGTTTTTACAATACCAATTGTAAAATTAAATGAACAATGAAAGTGTATTTGGTCAATCTAAAAACAAGCGGAGGGTGCTAGATAGGACTGCTAAAGTGCCAAAACTTTTAAACATGTCCCCTTCTATGACAATGTAAAAACAGTCTTAGGAAAAATCTTAATATGTCAATTTTATGTATCTTTTGACTAAGGGTATTATTTAAATAAACATTACTTTATTTTGGAATTTAAGGTAAACAGTTGAAAAGGGGTAGTTAATAAAGGTTTAAATGACATCCATGTATTGTCCATTGAATAGCACTTTAAAACCACCTGTCAAGTATTTTTTCACAGTTCTACAGAAAAATAGAAATAAACCATTCTAAATGAAATAAGAATTTAAACTGAATTCTTTAGTTTGTGCTGTAAGAACTATTAATAAGCTGTTATGAAACTGGCATTGTTAGAAATTTACTTTTTTTTTTACTTGAGTCCCTTAAACAGACCCACAAGCAACTTTGGAAATCTTTTTCAATTCTTTGTTTTTTTTTGCAAATAATTCTTTTTACAGCCACTAAAATTCAAATTTTTCATGTGTGTTTTTTACATTTCAGCTTGAAACTAAGAACCCAGCAACACTACACTGGGGAGAATAAGGAAGTTTTGGAAGACCTCTCTGATATTTCCACCTTTGAGCAACTCATCTTTGAACACATCACAGGCACCACAGACCCTTCTTTCAAAGTTGAAAAAACAAACAAACTTTGCAGTATCAATGAAATAGCTTTTCACTAATGTTTCAATTTATTCTAGAATCCAAAGCTCTAATAATAGTTTTATGTGTATCTACTGTACAAACCAAAGCTAATCAAATGCAATGCCAGGAGCTTGAATGTGATAAGAGATGCCCCTACATTTAGAACAACTCGCAACAAGATAGTCTGAACACTAAATGCTGGACAGTTTTCAAAACAAACATTATAGTGATTCATTCTCACCAGCCTTTCTGATAGATCTATTTAAATCAAATACTTTTATGGTAGAACACAAAACAGTCATATCATAAATAAGGACGACTAATCTGTCAAGTCTTAGTCCTATCAAGAAGAAAATGCTTCCTAACTTTAATTAAAGTAACATGTGACTTGGATTTACTTATTGTAAGGTATTCAGCTCAAAATGTACTAGGTCATCTTCTTTCTATGTACATCTCTGTAATGTCAAACTGCTTAAAAAATCAATTTTAACAAATCCTCATGAGCCGTGTGAAAATGCCTTCTGTATGGTCTACTTTTTGCAGTTGTACTGGTGTGTCTAATAAAGAGGATGCATTAAATCTCTGTGTGCAAACACTGCTTTGCCTTGCTTACCACCCAAAGTAATCTCAAATCACTAGGAGGCAAATTCCACATTCATATTTTTTATCCTGGTTCCTCCACCCTTGATTGTTAATACTTTATGGCTATGTTTGCCTAGGAGATATATAAATATGCATTAATGAAAAAGATATACGAGTACATTTAACAATGGTAACTAGTTTAGACAAGATATTGTAGCTACGCATAATGATAGCTGAAATACATCACAATATAATACTGAACAAAATAATTCCAAAGTGAAAATAATTCCAGCATTCACCTGAAGGCAGGTCCTCACAAAAATGTTTTCTTTGAAGTTTTCACAATGGAATTAACCTCTACTTGTTCCTCTGCAGCTCACACATTGATACAGGTCCTACTCTAAACTTTATCCAAACAATGTAGTCAGAAATTAAAATTCTTTAATACAAAAATATGTAATTATCCATATAACAGCCCTCTTACAATAACCACACTACTTCTTCAGGCACCAGTTGCTGTTGTGGGCATTTTCAGATGCACGTTTTGCTTTCTCAAAAAACAGAACAGGAGACTTCTTTACATCAAGGTCAATTACTGTATCTACTAGCAATCAAAGTTGGATATCACACTAGATGGGCTAAATTGGCTCATTTGTTTGTATCCGGTAGCTTAACATATACAACTTTTTTTTTCTTACACGTGCAGTGTTAGAAAACTTTCATTTTTTTCACAAAACGTTTGTAAATCTGACAAGTAACAAATTCAGATGTTGGTATTTTTGTGTCCTCAACAATAACACATTGCCTAAATTAGCTCTATCCACATATACACAAATACACATATCCTAAATACACATAAGGTGTTCAATAGCATTTTCACACAGACCTTTTAATGTCTCTACAGATGCTGTATGAGTATAAATATAAGAGCTAGTATACTGTATATACAAGACATCTTTGCATGGCTCAGAAGCTTGTAGTAAGATGAATACTTCCTTACATTGTTAGCATGGTATTTTGGAGATGCTTGGGAGCACACAGTGTTTAATAAATTGATATAGTATACTCTGAACTTATTAGATATAGCTTGACTTTCGTTTCTCGCTAGATTTCCTCTTCACAGATCTTATCCATAAGTAAGCTTCTGTGATTTATTTATAGAAAACATGTATGCTTTTTTTACATTAAATCTTTTAACATTTTTTAAATCAACAACATGATAAAGATAAACCTGAAATTTATCTTCTATCTACAATCAGAACTGAATTACTCATACAGCAACATGGAAAGTGCTGTTTAGAGCATTGCATCTTCAAATGCAGCAACATTTCTCTTTCACTCACTGGCCAAAATATTTGGAACCACAATCAAACAAAGACTCTCAAAACAGAAAATACTTTGGTCGGCTTGAACAGCATGAGACCAAATGTCCAGAACAATATCCAAATCTTAATAACACAGAAAACTGTTATAACCAGTAGAATGTGCAGATTCAGTCCCTTACAAAATTACTCTCAACAGAACATTAAGTGTGATCCTAGCTAGAAAAACAGGATTTGGGCTACAAATATTTCGAAACCTTGTGGAATACATGCCATGTCTTTAAGAGTTCTTCCTGTTATTTGATAAATATACTCAGTAATTTTTTTGTGGATGCACAATTTCTTTGATCACCACAAGAAGCAGCTCCTCAAGTTTATCAATCTGTGAAAAAAGCAGTTCTTCTGGTTAAAAAAGTGAAGACATTACATTTTATCATTAGTCATTACTGAAAAGCTGTCAGACTATTAAAATATTACAGTTTCCCATCTTCACAGGCAGTATACTCTTATTATTCATTAAATATGTATAACTTTTTCACTGGTTTTACTGAACTGGAAAAACTACACAGGCAAAATATAGAACTTTGATTCTCTCTTCAAGTATAGTACTAAAGGGGAGATCAAGAAATTACGACAACTAATTGAATGCAAAATAAACTCTAAAAATCTTTATAATTAACCATTATGATGTATAAAAAGAAAATTCAGTTACATTAATGACACCATGCGAACAACTGTCAGGAATTATACCTTAACTTAATACAGTTACCTTTTCCTTAAGTTCTTGACAGCAACACTTCATTACATTTGTTGGCTGAGAATCTGTAACAGAATATACAAAAGCATTGTGACTTAAATATCATGAATCATCATTTTGGAAATCCTAACTTAGACATTATAAAGTTTTATCTATTACACTACATAATGTACGGAAATATTCCTTCCAAACTCCTGAAAAACAAGAGAACCTTTAAAAGAATATAATGTTTTCACAAAGTTTGAATATTAAATGCATTAAGAAAATCAATCCAACTTCACATACCGATGGGTGGAGTACAGGTTGTGTTGGACTCCAATAAAGCTTTTACATTCGTGTCTGTTACAATGACTCCTGCATCAGTTTCACATTTTATTTTCCCAAACTTTTCTATCATCATCTTGGATACGTCAACATTTCCATTGTCGGAACAAACAGTCAAATGTACTGTGTATATTTTTCCATCAAACTTCCTCACAGAGGCCATCACTTTACCCCTCAAGAGAGATTCAAAACACTCCAATGATATAGATGACCACTCATCAGGAAACAGCTCTTCTGCAAGAAGACAAGAACTTTACATCATAATATATTTTAAATAGGAATTTTTAATGCAGCCTGGCAAATTTTACAAACCACTTATTTTCATTGGTGTCAAACAAACCCCAAACATTAATTTTAACAGTTCCATGAAAGAAATTACAGCAAGCATAATAAATTGCAAATTTCAAATGAGCATTAGAAAGCATAACCACATGAGAAATAAAATAATTCTAAAAAGGGGATTTTTGGAAGTGTATTTGATGGTTTTCCAGACATGCAAAAGCATAAGATTTTAGATAACATGAAAATTAATATTGCACTTAAGGATCATTACAAAATCTGTTTTTCAAATTTTATTCAGTAGTTTTAAGAGAATATGATATTAATGAACACATGCTGCATCTATCACTACTACTGGTTTATGTGTGACCACTCACATGGGTTGTCACTTTTTAACAGCTCTTGGTACTGAAATTAGTTAAGTTTAGATATTAGTTTATATACAGTGCAGTCTGTAAGTATTTGGACAATGACAATTTTTGTTTTTTTTGGCTCTGTACTTCAGCACATTTGAGTTGAAATGAAACAATGACTACAGTATGAGGTTAAAGTGCTGAATGTCAGCTTTAATTCAAGGGTATTTACTGTACATCTATATTGGGTGAACCATATAGGAATCACAGCCCTTTTTATACAGTACATAGTCCTCCCATTTTACGGGACCAAAAGTAATTGGACAATTGCCTGCTCAGTTGTTTCTTGGCCAGCTGTGTGTTTGCATTATTAGTTCATGTACAAGAGAGCTAACAAAAGGTCTAGAGTTGATTCTAGATGTGGCATTTGCATCTGGAGTCTGTTGCTGTTGTCTCTCAACATGAGGTCCAAAGAAGTGTAAATGCCATTAAAGCGGGCCATCGTGAGGCTGAAAAATCAGAATAAATCAATCCGAGACATAGCCAAAACATTAGGTGAGTCAAAATCAACTGTTTGGTACATTATTAAGAAGTAAGAACACATTGGTGAGCTTAGCCATAGCAAACGGCCTGGTAGACCACGGAAGACCACAGTAGTGGATGACCGAAGAATACTTTCAATCGTAGAGAAAAACCCCTTCAGGATGTAGGCACAGATGTGTCCAAGACAACCATAAAAAGAAGAATACACCAGCATAACCTCAGAGGGTTCACCACAAGATGCAAACCACTGGTAAGAAAGGCCAGGTTACAGTTTGCTAAAAAGCACATAAAAAAGCCTCTTGAGTTCTGGGACAAAGCCATGGAACTGGCACACTCTTTATTGATGATGGGACTGCAGACGGCAGCAGTAGAATGAATTCTGAAGCGTACAGAAACATCTTATCTGCTCAGATCCAACCAAATTCTTCAAAACTCGGCGCTTCACCTTGCAGCGCAGGACAATGACCCCACAAATACTGCTAAAGCAACTATGGAGTTTTTCAAGGCAAAAAAAGTGGAATATTTTTGACAGGCCAAGTCACCCAACCTGAATCCCATTGAGCATACATTTCACTTACTGAAGACTGAAAGCAAAAAGCCCCTGAAACAAGCAGGAACTGAAAATGGCTGAATTACAGGGCTAGAAGAGCATCAGCAGGAAAGATACTCAACGTCTGGTGATATCTATGGGACACAGACATGCCAAATTGTATTTATGTTAATGTGTCCAATTACTTTTGGTCCCATGAAAGGGGGGAACTATGTATAAAAAGGGCTGTGATTCCTATATGGTTCACCCAATATAGATGTAAATAACCTCGAATTAAAGCTGACACTCTGCACTTTCATCTCATCATTGTTTCATTTCAAATCCTGTGAAATGTGCTGGAGTACAGAGCCAAAACAGCACAAATTGTGTCACTGTCCAAATACTTATGAACTGCACTGTATGTATTGGTAACTGTTTTCATGAATGCACAACCATAAAACAATAAAAGAAAACCCAAACTCACATTATTGCAAGGTCAGAAGATTAATAAAAATGTATATATATATACACTCTTCTGTAACCTCAATGCTTTTTAGTCCAGCATAGTACAATATGCACATACAGGTTCAGCCATACCTGTTATTCCCGTATAGATTATGACATTAAAGGGCTGTATTAAAGGAAACACTTTGACCTTCAAAAGTGCAGAGCAAAACAAACAAATTCAATTTCAAACCTGCAAATATTAATTTTCATAGAAGCCTTTTATCCCCTTACATACAGCGGGAAACAAACATAAAATGGTAATTAAGACTAAAACTACTGTAAAAAGCAAAAAGGCCCTAAAAAGGCCGTTTGAAAGTGATATATTTTATTCCAAATTCTATTACTTCAAAAGCATGGTGGTACAGACCATGCATTTTAAAAAATATTTTACAAATACTTGCAGTGTAAATGTTACTGCTTTATATATGGTATGAAAATACAGACAGCTTGCATTCTAATGATCTGCTGGAAATATCCAATAGAGAATGTGCTCAACAGTGCGAATCTCTGAGCAATGAGGTTATATACAGGACTTCCAACTCACACAGTAATCAAGTCTTAAATGACAATTAATCCTATAGAGTTTCTCATTTTGTGTCCTTCATGCTGTATATATATATTGGATTTTACCGATACTGTTCTTTACTATGCTGACAATAGACTCCAGGCTTGCATGGAGAAAACAGACTGTATTATGTCTCGCAGGTGGAGTCCTATCTAGAAAAGACAGAAGGGCGCAGCCATGACAGGTGAGCAGTAGATGTATGATTACTGGGATGCTCGGCAGATATTTAAAGTGCCTATGTTGTGTTTACACTGGCTTTCCACACCTGGTAAAGTTAATAGGCAAGTAAAAATATTTTAATTTCAATAAATATTTAATTTAATGAAACATTCAGAACTTAGTATATACCTGACAAGCTTTTGAAGGTTCAGAATTCTGCTTCTAACAAACTTTCAAACCTTTGAACTAATTCTACAATAAACTTTGTCACGTTGTTCACCTGCAATGGAAGCTTGGTTTCAAGAACTAACATTACATATATACGGTAATTGATGTTTTTATAAATTTATAAATTTAGGGATATAAATTTGCAAACAACATCTAGACAAGCTGACCAAAGAATTGTTTACATTTAAAAATAAACAGTTCAACCTGGACAAGAAACAGAACACAGACATTTTGAGCAATAATACTATGATATATGAGTCCTAGCAAATATTTTTTACCTGAAAGCTGGCATTTTATGATTTGGAAAGGAAGTTCCAGATGCTTTGCTGTAATGGGAAGAATGCTGGAAAGTGGGACCTTTTCTATATTACCATAATCTGCATAAAGAACATAGGCTTCTGAGTCACAGATGTCCAGAACAATAGCTCTATACCAGTTCTTATCACCTAAAAAGAAACCAAAAAAAGATATTAGCAAAACCTCTGGGTCAGCTGAATCAGTTTGAAATGAAAAAGGGTTCAAAAATCATGTAATCGGATGTAAATGCTGGCACACTTCCAGACAATGGATAAGGGGTTTCTGCTGAATATTTGAAAAGTCCTGTAAACTTAACATTTTACTTGATTTTATATCAGGGTACCTCTGCTCTTTGCAGTAGTCACCTAAATCCCAAATTTAATGCACCTATTTGCTTCAGTTTTTGCATCTGTAAAACACATAATTCGAACTTGTCTTGTTTTAGCATGCACTTTGGAACGTGAATATGCAGTCTCAGTAGTCACACTATACTTACATTGCTGACAATGTTGTGCCAGCTGCTATACATGTAATTACAAAGGACCAGACAAGAAAATTACCAGCTATTTTGAAATTCCATGACTGGAACCATGTTATGCATATTTCCTAGAAGTTATTTATCCTACTGTATCACTACTTGAAAACTTAAATTCTTCATCCTTTTACAATACTTTTAAGCAATAAAAGTGCCACTGTACTACAAATCCTTCTTATTGTTACCGGAGGTTTTGCACTGGTTAGCATTTTAATCACTCACCTAATACAGTACATTAATCAATATCTAAACTGGAACAATGGAATGAAGATGAGCTCAAACCACATTTTAAGAATATCTTTATCTATAAAATATTTAAAGGGATTAACTAAATACACTGAGGTACAACATTAATTTATTTTGTAACTCCACTTGTACATGTACTCTTATCAAATCAGTCTGGGACAGGAAGTATTTTTAAGGACCAAGGGCAGCTGGTCCTCATAAAACTGCCCCCATAAAACTGACCTACATATTAAGATCTTTGTCTTCAGACGATAAACATTTTGTCCATCACCTGGAAATGTCTGGAATGCTCAGGTTTATTACTTTGTAAGCTGCAGAAAGCAGAGAATTGTTTCTATAAGGATCCTGAAATTCAGTGTTTATTTTTAATCACATGACACCCCCCTTACAATTGCCAGGTGTTGATTGTTTCCTAATTAAAACCAATTTAAAAACATTAAAAATCTGCTAATTACGAACCAGCTGCTTTTCACTGTTGCAGTTTTTTCCTCATTAATCCCCCAAGCAGAGCTTGCAGGCAATTGCTGATTACTAAAACCAATTTAACTCACTTATCCATCCATTTTCTAACTGCTTTATCCAATACAGGGTCACAGGGGAGATGGAGCCTTACTCAGCAAGCAACAGGCACAAAGCAGGATACACCTTGGACAGGATGCTAGTCCATTATCGGGCACACACAGACACACTCTCACACCGGGACCACATTTCCCAGAAGTCAATTAACCTATCGGTATGTCTTTGAACTGTGGGGAAAAAAAGACTGTGGGAAGAGAACATGCAAACTCCACACAGGTAGAACCCCAGAAATTGAACCCAGCGAGGCAGCAATGCTAAGCACTGCACCGCCTTGCATATCAATCCTGCAATTTCACAATTTAGCCTACAGCGATTTATGATTTTCACCAACAGTTAAAAGAAAGAAACAAATGTTCTTATCAACACAATACAGCATACCATTATCACAATTACAATTTGCAAAGCAGTTCATTACAGTTAATAAATCATTGTAAACCATCAGTGCAAGGGATATATTCAGTCATCAGTTTATATAAATCCAATCTCTGTTTAGATAAATTGACAAAGTTAATTTGTTCAATTCTTTGAGACAGGTTTTCATTTGAAATGATCTCTTAATTAAACAAGTCTCCTTGAGTTTACAAATTGAGAATTTAAAGATTAACTATGAAACTATGGCTCTGCAGGACAAAAGATTTCACATTAAAGATACATTCAGAACATTGTTTTTAAGTTTGAGAAGGCATGTAAGGCCTAAGCATTAGAATTAAATCAATACACAATCTGTTTGCAATTTCTTTAATGTCTGGGTTTCAGCACATACTGCACAGTACTATGAAATCCAAACATTGCCCTTGTATCAGCTTGAGACCTACATCAAGACATGCACATGGTGACCCCACCGTGAAAATTAAAACAGCAGCACGCAGTTAAAAAGTTACAACTCTGTATTTTAAAATAAAATTATGTAAATGTATTTTACATTATTTTCAAACAACTTTTTACATTGATGGAGAAAGGATATTCTACTTTATTGAGCTTTCTTTTTTAAAATCACCAATTATTTTGCATTATATACACATACAATTTGAAATTTGCAGTTGTACCTTTGTACAGTATCTTGGCTTACAGCAGAAAGAAGCTCTGCAGAGATATACAGAAGGCGAGTAGAGCCTCATTTTTTTATTGGGGTAGCTAGTGAGGTCATTACGACATTACGACACTCATTACATTAAATTCTGTCATTTAATTGATTACTATAAAGTTCATTAACCACACCCATATTGGTGCTCCTGTTCAAATGCAAAACCATTAGAAACCTACAGTATGGCATGCCATTATTTTGAGTTCAAATAAATTTACAAGGCAAATCATAATGATATGGAGCATATCTCTTATTAACATTTAAACACTACAGTTCAGAGAAGTCTATATTAAGCAATTACAACCAAATACTGCAAAAAGGCTAGAAGAAGCAGGCTGACAAACTGTTTGAACTGCAGTATGAAAACTAGTATCTGACTCACCTGACACTGTCACAACCTACTGTAGGTGCAATGCTATTCAGTGTGAAACAGGCAAAAGGAACAAAAGTTACTGTAACTAAAGACAAGTGCTTATTACAGTACTAATTATGCTATATAGACCTTTCCACAAGGGGAGTTCAATTGAGTTGCAAGAAAATTAAATGATAATGCTCAATTCTGTCAATACACTATATACAAGAAGTAACTAACTGTAGAAAGTAGAACAAAAAGCTGTATTTAAGCTGTGGCTTCTAATAACTATGAGCCTTAAACACAATCACTTAAACAAAAAGGTGTAACACAGTATGAACTGATTTCTCCAAGTTTCACTTGAAGTAGCAATGTTAAGAAATCACAGTGAAATTAAGTGAAAATGCCGCATGTGAACTTAGGTGTTTGAAGACCACATTTTAGAAACTTTTATATGTATTGAGTAGTCTTCTGCACTTGTTTCAAGCAAAAAAAAACAAGAAAGGTTTTCCAAGTCTCAAATTATTCAGACCAGGGGAAGAGGTACAGTACACAAATGAATGAAATTCCTGACCGCTGTAATTGCTCTGCAAAGCTGGACTACTATACAGTTGCCATTCGGCCCATTTCGATTCTGTATATACTGTACCAAGAATGCCATACCGTACGTAGCATTGGCAAGCAATTCCAAAGCAGTAGCAGTGAATAAACAGAAATTCTTAGGGTTCTATACAGCACTACTTTGTAGAACGTATAAATTGTAAATATGCCTGCAAGGTTTAAAAAGCAAAAAACTCACTGTCAAAAGGCTAGTGAAAATGAATAAATACCCAAACAAATGTTTTGTTTTCAGGACAGTTTTTGTTTAGATTTATACTGAGCTTGTATTGTATTGCACTTGAGTTCCCTTACCTGAAAACTGTGCACAACATGCTACTCCTGCCTCAGGTTTTAAATTAGGGTTGTAACTCTGTTTATTGCAGCAACTGGACAATTCAGCCATGAGAGCTTCCAATTTTTTCACATCCACTGGAAAAAAAAAGGACAGAAAAGAATCAGAATTCTTACAATTCAAACATTCAATATAACAAATGTTGCATGTGTGCTGAGCCCAGCAATATATTTATTCCAAGAAGTTGATCATTATTACAAGCTCTGTAAATGGTATGAAGAAGCAGTGTGAAAAATTTGAAATACTAATTATGCTTTAATCACCTTCATTGCTGTCTTTCAACCCATAGAATAAGCTGGGGTTCCTCACAGCTACAATGTGCAGCTGGAAAGTTCCACTTTTGGGCAATTCCACTGTTTTCCAGTCCTTTGGAAAATAACCACCTAGGGGGAGAGGGAAATGAACTCAGTGGACCAAACAAGGACACAACAGATAATGATTTAAATTGTTGTATAATGGAAATTAATACACGACATTAATGACCCAGTACCCCAGTTTCCTTATACTGATCAAAGAGTTCAATGCAATACAGAAACCAAACTAAGGTTGTCATTGC
Source organism: Lepisosteus platostomus (assembly GCF_059453375.1). Classification (NCBI taxonomy): domain Eukaryota; kingdom Metazoa; phylum Chordata; class Actinopteri; order Semionotiformes; family Lepisosteidae; genus Lepisosteus; species Lepisosteus platostomus. Next base: position 38,787,994 of record NC_142616.1, read on the forward strand.
AGAAGTTACCCTGTGTGAAACACATGGGTAGGCAAACTGGTTACAATGGATGTTCTTTCTGTTTGCTTTACCGAATTTTAAAAGAAACAACCATTTAAAAAAAAATGTATTAAACTGCTAACAAAATGTAAAAAAAGCTCTGTAAAATGCATAAATAAAAAACAGGGTAAAATAAGTACTTCATAGGTTCAAAATTCTGGAATATCAATGGTGTTTGCGTTTCACATGCTTTAGCAAATTTTATACAGTATACTATATTTACAACATGAAATACAGGCAGAGGAACAACTGTCAATCACTGTGTTGATTGCAATTGTTAAGAACATAAGACAAAAGATCCAGAAAGCATATACTGTATATAGTATATGAGGAATCATGTAACACTGTGTTACAAAGAATATTTGGAGAGGGAATTTTGCAATCTTAACACTACTCATACCTGTGGGTTCAGTGCCTGGCATAACAGAAGTTAACACTGGATCATGGAACGTTTTATTGCACACAGCCAGCTTCTCAGCAACAAGCTTCTCAGCAACGTTCTGTCCTCTCTTTACCAGCTTGATGCCATACCCATTTTGTCCATTACATAGGACTTTTGCTTTAAGCTGGACTCCAACTGTAAGAGCCTGAAATCTCTTAATGGCATCTTTTGTCCACTCTCTCTGCACAGGCTCCACACCTTGAAGACAACATTAAAGCACCTCTCATTTAGTGCTAGCAATCAGATTACCCAAGCTTTGTCTACTGTTACATGTTCATGGATTTTTAAAAAAACTTCTATAGCATTACTGACCTCTAGTGGAGAATCTGAACTTTATCCAGACAAGATAAGAAACTTGGCTGTGGTTCCAAAGCAAACCTAATTAATTTTACACTGCTGAACATCAGGAAATGTGATCAGAAAGGTGTAATTAATTTACAGCAAGCACAGGACACTGAATAATGTTCATGTAATTACTTCATAATAAATATAACATTGCAATAATATTAATGTAACAACAAGAACCTGGTGATAAATATTAAAATACTTAATCACTTACTATGCTGTCAAAATGGAAAATAAAACCTTCTTGAGCAACACCTATATCTTTAATAAGGTAAATCTTCTTAGAATACCAGGATTTAGACTAGAATTAGAATTGTCTATAACTAGTTGTCTAGTCTACTAAAATAAAGAAAAGAAATAAAATTGCTAACTGTACCTGCAAGCCAACATTTTATTGCTTGAAATGGAAGCATCAAATATTCTGGCAAAATGGCACAGAGTTTGTCCACAGCTACTTCACTTGTGTTTCCATAATCCACAAAATAAACTTCAGCACCTTTAGGCCCAATATCATTGATCATTCCACGATACCAGTTACCATCTCCTGTAGAAATTAAACACGGTAAAACAGACAAATCCATATAATTTTGATATTGTAATGTACCAGACTCTTACAGACACAAAATAATATACACATAAGGGGGAAATGTATTAATTAAAATCTGATGAAAACTATGCAAGACAGAGTTTTAGTCAAACTTCTAAGTTAAAAATCTGTTTTTATATTTCTATTTATATAACCCTTTCTATACAGCCACTACATTAATTATTTAAGCATACTAAAGGATAGGAAATGTTTATTAGAAAACATGCAGGGGATTTAGATTACAGCACAGAGGTTAATGATTAAAATAAACATTTTTTAGCAGTTTATACATAAGGAAACAATACAATACTCATTTTTCTGAACCAATAGGATGTTCTTTTAATTTGATAGTTGGAAGGAGGGTGTGTTAGTAAAGAAAAGACATCAAATAAAAAAGGTCAATAAGTTAAACTATCAATTCAGAAAGCATAGCCAAGTTATGTACAAAACCTTATCACCATCCTTAACGTAACTAATTACTAGCTAATTATGTTGTCAGGATGCTTCAGATGCTTCTAGACAAATGTGTAATTTAGAGAAAGTGCTCTTAGCTTGTTTTTCCCTCAAAGGTACAGATTCCATATACTCAGGGGCTGATCCCCAGTGTCACATCATAAACCTGAGATCTGCTGCACTCTTCTGAGGCTATACCATGTCCATGACAAAAAGAATATGAAGCCATCTGTCTTTCTGACTGCGGTTTAAATGGATATGCTTGAGGTTTCTTCTGCAGCAGTATGGTTTATGCGTGAACATTTTACATTTCTACACTGCACAACCTAAGATATATCGGCTCTGGCCACTTGCATTACAAAGTCTAAGCTACAGAAAGGAGGATCAACAAAAGAAGTAATAGAGAAATATTTTATTTGGCACAAAGCTCAGACTTTACTTTCTTCCCTTGTTGGGATTTAGAAGAAACCTGCCAAACACTAAACATGCACTGTACCACAGTTGAATTTTGAAACAAAATCTCAGAGTACTATAACTGATTAACACAACAGATTGTTGGCCTGCTTGGACACACAAGATCAGTAAAAATGAGAAGAGACTAGGGAGAAACTATGTCCAGTTAAACTGCCATTTGAGTAGAGAAAAAAAGCTATAGTAAACGAATATTGGATATTGCTCAAAAGATAAATATATACTAATCTATACAACACATATCACCTCGGCTTTAGCTAGATGTGCCACATACAGGTTTAAAGATCTAAAGTGGTGTTTCTGACACTGTACTGAATAGAGATGTGGTTTCTAAATATGTACCTGGAAACACAGCACAGCAGGGTTCTCCAATGACAGGGGTAAATCCTTCACTGGCCTTCTGAGAGCATTTTAACAAATTAGCAGACATCTCATTTAGGGCTTCCAAATCTAGAATAAAACAGATACAAAACAAAAAAAAACGTATACAAATATTACTGGATGTTAAATTAAAATGGATATATGATGTTGTCCTACTCCTATCTGGAGTTCAATCACAGAAAAACATACATGGAAGATAACACAAACTCAACTAAAAAAGACAAGAAACCCCTTCTGTACTGAGAACACAAAACACTACTGTAGTATCCATATCAAGTCACTTTAATCTTTAAAAAACCCATTAGTCATTTGCACCCCTTAAACCTAGAAGTTTGACATTCATTCTCAAGGTAAAGTACTTGATTTTGTCAAAGCTGTTCTTTTACCTTTTTATTGGGGTTTCACACAACCTACATTAAGTATAGAAAGTTAGAATCTATCCTTGAGGATTCTTTAAACCCTGTAGATCTTATAAGCAAAACCAATTTGAAGGCCGTCTTAAAACCACATAGAGTTCCAAACTGTAATTCCTTATTTACCTCACTGAAATATTAAAAGACTAAAGTTAAACTAAAGCGAACAAACATGTCCATTTCACCCCACCTTTAGGATTACAACACTGGCAGTAGAATTCACTGGGACTGTCAATCACACTCACTACTACATCCACTGTTTCATTACTGGGCAGCTCTGTTGATGTCCACTCTAGCTTCTTAGCTGGAGTCATGGAATCTTAAAACAGTGATAATTAAAAAAATCAATAAAACATACAGTACCATTTCTATTATTTGTGGAAATGGAAGTCAAAGGAGTCATTTTTAATAACACACAATGAATAGATTAAAAACAATAATAAATTCTAACTTTCTCCTAGCAATATTAACTACAGTAGAAATGGAGTCTGTCCTCTTGATTAATACTTGCATACAGTACATACTGTACCTAGTCATGGGCACCATATTCTGTTACTGTTACATGCAATTACTATCACATGTACATAATTAAATCATATACTGCCAACGTAGCTATTACAATCCCTCACTATAACTATGAAGTTTAATAAACATGCTTGTAGGAGCAGATGTCAAATCCTTGTGGAATGGCGAGTTATGTTTAATAAGTACTCCTAATTTTATGGACAAATATAACTACTTTGAAAACCTGGATAAGAATATAAAATGTTTAGCTTGAATTGTATGGAATTTCACGTACTAACGGATTCCTTTGTTCCCTCCGTTTGATCTGTCTGGGATCTGAAATCCAAGTCAATGACGGCACATCGCATGGCAACCATCAAGTCAGCAATATTAGTTTGAGGATCACTGTACTCATCTGTCAGTTCCACTAGAGCCTTCACATCAACCTTATCTAGGATTCGAACTTTCAGAAATTTTGTGTTCACTAGTTTCTTCATCACCAGAATTGATTCAGAGTCCCACTCTTCTGAAACTGGCTTTATACCTAAGAATTTTAAAAACAGGGAAAGGTCCAAATAAATGTTGCTGAATCTACAACAAAGAACACAAAGAAAACATGGAGAAAAACATCTCAACTGTAAGTAATTTAAGAGGCTGCCACGGCTTCAATCAAAAGTGCACATTTGGAGTGATCAGAATTAAAAGGTACTGAACGTAAACTCAATGTTAAATGTGAGACTAATAGAATGGTTTAAAAATATCTCACCACTTTCAAAGAGCCACAAAAACTAAAAAATAGCAGTTTAGAAATGTGTGTTAGTGAGAAGAGCATTTGTGATTAACACTGTAACAAACCACAAGAGGGGTATCCAGGAACAACAAGATTATATACAGTATATGCTCAATACTAGGTACTGTAGAAGAATGTTATGTCAGCATGATATCTGCAGATCCAGCAGAATTACACATTAGAATATTTCTGCTATACAGTATAGCTCAAGAAGAAGCAACAACGCAGAAACATCAATGGCTGTTGAACATATGACAGGTGCCAGTATTCGATCATAGGCGCCTGCAATATCAGAGCATACTGTACACTGCTTCCAGCACCGCAATGACAAGATCAGGCCCACCACCATGGGAGAATCTGACCCCTCTGAGGTGTCAAAGGAGTGACCTCACCTTCTTGAACAGCCTCAGTGTAAATAAAGCTACAACTACAAGACTAATGGTGACCTGGAAGAAGATTTATTTCTTTAGAACATGATTTCTTTAGTATATTTTACTAAACACTGATTACAGGGTATGCATACTGTATTTATATCAGATATTTTGCCTTTATTTACAGTTTTCCCACAAACTATTCACAATGATCTGGCTTTGCTTTTTTTTTTAAATATGAACACCCTTAGCTATATATATTAACCTTTCCTACTCAAAAGAGGGATGGCAGAAAATCCACACTTTTTGTAACAGTGAATAGCAAGGCTACAAAATCTATATGGGGAGAACAATAAACTGATTTAAAAAAGGTTTTATAAATGTATCTCCCTTGTCCACTTTATCTGGAGTTTGAAAATGAATGTTATCATTATTTTTGTATACGTTTCCCATTTTGGAACCGGCGACTGCTTATCGACTGACTCAGCCCACTGCCGTGACCTCACACTACCATAGAATGATAAAGGACTGCGGACTAACCCCACCACTCCCCTTACAAGAGTGATGCACCTCTCACTGACACTGCAAGCTCATAAGTACCTGTCAGGTCTCAGGGGTGACTGTACATAGCAAGCTAAAGATATCCTTGCTGATTGAAGGCTACCAAACTTCAGCGACACTTAGGCTACATGCCAATAACACATGTGGAACCAGGCTATAGACTGCTATAGCTCATAGTCTGCCATAGCCCACACTCAAATGAAAGATGCTGAACTACAGGACTCAAACTCCATGTAAAATCCTCTACTGGCAATTCCACTCAGAGGCCTGCAAATTCACACGAGAAATGAGTTATTAACAACAGATTTTTAAATACATACCTGGTAAACTACAACTGATAGCTTGCATTGGTAACCTGAGGAACTCTTCATTAGCAGGACGGAGGCGATTCAATTCTAGCTCTTCAGAATTTCCAAAATCTATGTATCCCACAAAGACTCTATCTTCAGATGAGTAACCAAGCACTGTAGCCCTGTACCACAGATTGTCCTCTACAAAGGAAGTTGTAAGGTTAATTAACTCCATTTAGCTATTCTAAAACTGTAATAATTTTACAAAAGAACCTCAAAAGACATTAGTGATCAAAATTAACACTAAGCATTAAAAAGTTAAAGTGCCATCCATAAGTATCAGGACAGTGAAGTTAAAATTGCTATTTTTGCTGTATACTCAAACTATTCAGGTTTGACATGAAAAGATGAACATGAGACAAGTATAGAATGTCACCTTTAATTCATGGATATTCTCTGCATATAGGCTTTAATGTTTTAGAATACTACCACTTTTGTGTTTTTTGAGTTTCCAGCTTTTTGACCACCTGTGAACTGGGAGCAGCAGACAGTGCCAGGGGCTGGCCTGTAGTCCTCAGAAGAAGGGATTTGCACACAGTGATCTCTCAGTCTGATCTGCAGCTCTTGAATGGCACCTGGTTGTATATAAGGAAGGAAATTGCTATAAAAGCCAATGAGTTAAAAAAAATTATAAAATAATTAACATACAGTACAAGACTTGAGTATTCAACAAACTAAAGAACATCACTGACTAATGCGCATTCTATGCAAAGCAAGAGATGTGACTAAAACACCATTCCCATCAGGTGCCCATCACAAGCCCCAAATCAGTTTTTTTCTCTGACTAAAGTGTCACTTGCATTTGTACCCATTTAATTAGCTGCAAATTTTGCTGGAACAATCTGAGTGAATTACTTTGCTCACTGGGAGAACAACAGGGATTTTTACCCACAGCTCTCCAGTTGGAAATTCCGAACCCTAAGCACAAATATTCTTACTCTTGTTAACTCATAAGCTGCACCAGTTAAGCAAGGAAAGTTTTGCTATCACCTATTATCAATATTAATATTTTATAATAGGGATTTCCATATAATTTAACTGAGAAATAAATATGTTTCATCGCCAAAAATGTAGGGAGGTCTTCAAGTATTCAAGATATTTTAAACTTGGGAATCCCGACTATACACCAGTTTCTCTATAGTTTCTCAGGCAAGCGATATACTTTTTGAACTGAGGAGAAAACAGCAGATAATTGTTTAATTTTATGTGCTGCAACTACAGCTTAAACTTATTAAATGCCTGCGAGAAGCACACTGAAGGTTCCAATAAGAAAACGTAATTAAAAGTCTAAACAGCTGACAGACTTACCAGCATTGTCAAGCTTCTGTATGACAAAGTCATGTGGAGACAGAATGTGTGTAACAACACAAGAGAAACTGTCACCAATGCACAGGTGGACTGGCTCAGGAAACTTTTTGTCATCCTCAACCCCTGTGCGTGCTTTCTTTCTGAAATTTTCTAAAGCAGCACAAAGTATAGAATCTGAAACAAAATTCTAGGTTACTTTCATGAAACATTAACACCAGAGAAACTTTTATACTTGAAAAGAAAATCTTACTGATATCTTGCCCATTTGGGGAGCTTTTCCCAACCTTTTGCTTCACAACATATCCCTGTTGCACAAGAAATTCCTCTAACTGCATTCCTGTAACAAATTTTCAAGAGCTTAATTTATAAAAAGGTTAAAACAGATTAAATTTTTTAGATACCTGAAAAGAATTACTATCATATTTGAGGGATTTTTAGGTCCCAGCCAATTATGAAACAAAATACTTAAAAGAAAAAAGGGACAATTACTGGAACTGTTATTTTCTGTGTACATTATCATTAATCTCTTTAATATAGCTCATACTGTATCAAAGACTGAAGGTAGGAATGTAACAAAAAGGTGACAACCCTGAACATGTCTGGACCTTAAATGTTGTAAGAGGTGGTGAAATGCCTAATGAAAGTGTAAAGAATTTTAAAATATTTTTACAAAGACCTCATTATCTCTGTTGTAAGGAATAAAGGTTTGAAAACACATGTATCTTTAAAAACTGTGAATCTCAGGATACTGTCAATCTCAGGATAATACTCAGACAACAAATGGTGAGGATGTCATTATATGAAACTGTGAGGACAGTCAAGGTCCACCATCACTAGACAGGAAATTCCTATGATCATCCGAAATAGGATCTCCCGTGGGGTCTCTTCCATACAGCAATAACCAAATACAAATGGACATCAAGACCTAGACTCCTGACTTAAGCAGGTTACATGATTACAGCTTGCAAATAGTGATGACAACTTCCTGGACAATAGCAAATGTAATTTGTTGAATCTTGCTTCTATGTTAAATCTGGGAATTGTAGAGTACACATACGTAAACTGGGAAAACAACAATAAAATTAAAGTAAATGTAACAAAACTATTACTTACATAGGGTTAGTGCAATGATGTGAGGTGGCATCAATGCCAGCTTCCTCAGCAGTGTTATGAGTGCCAGATTTTGAGACCAGTGCTTCACAAATGCACCAACATTAAATAAGTGGAATGTGACAAGACAAAAATACAGAAACAGAATACTGTAAATGAAAAAAAAAACATACCAATACTAGGTAGGGCGACATCAACAGAACAAACAGAATCAGTTTCCGACACATCCACTATGGTCACCAAGCAGGTCTTTCCCAAGAGCAGCTGTCGCACTGAGCTGCAGCACACCTCAACCCAAGAGCCAGTCACGGCAGCCAGATTGGCTACTCTACACTGCAGTGCCTGCCATAGGAACGGATTAATCATTAGCACAGCTAAGATATAGGAAAGAGACATTTTCCATTGTTGTGAAAAAGAAAACACAACATTTTTAAAAATTATATTCAATTCAGTTGCTGCAAATTCTAATTGACATAAATAAAGGGCTTCATAGCCACATTTTGGAGGAGAGGTAATAAGTGTGTGGTTTGTTCTTGAGTAAGGAAATTGTCCTCCTATTAGCTCATTACCATTATTCTTTAGTGTTGCTCATTATCAATGTTAAAAATTAAATTTTCTACAATTATTTAGGCAATACCACTCAAGTATTTTGAACAATTTTAATAGGGTGAAGAAAAAGCTAATTACTCAATGTGACGTGAAAATGTTTTTAAAACAAGTTTTCTCTTTTTAATGTGAATGATTAAAAAATATATAATATTAATCTCTGGTGAAGGAGAAAAAGCAATCTGAAGAAATAAAGTATTGCATTAAATTGAGATGCATCATATAACTGTTACTTATCAATTAGATTAGCTTTAGTTAACTTACACAAGGTGGAACTGGGTCGATGTCCACAGAGAGACGTTTTATTTTATCTAGTTTTACATCCTCTTCATTTCCAAAATCAATATAAATAACATTAGCAGTTCTACTGGTAATATCCAGGGACTGCACAAGACATCTATACCAATTCTGCAAGAAAAAGCATATGTCTAACAGTGAATCTCAGCATTAAACTATTTAGTGAGCAAATACAGTATGTTATACTGCCATTACAAAGCAGTGCTGGAGAAGGGTCATTTTTGAAACCTCAACCAATGATAAGGGCCAACAGCTAAAAAATTGAAAAGGCAATTGCATTTAAAAGTTTAGTGGTTATAATTTGTAAAAATCTTTGCCAGTGTTTGCATATTTACTATTATACTGTGAATGATTACTATGTACCAGCTGACAGGTTGACACTACCCAAATGGTACACCCCATCACAGTTATTCTTCCTATAACAGGATTGTTTGGAAATAAGCATGGCATTAACTTTGCACAATTGCACATACCTGGTCTTGAGAATACTGTGCAGCACATACTTCTTCCACATCAGGTATGTATTCGTCTTCACTGATTGAGTTACTATATATTTTCTGAAGGGTCAAGGTTACCTTCTTTAGAGTCTCAATCATTTTTGCAGTCTGGATGTGAATAAAAAACTTCCCAGGATTTCTAAACTCAACCACACAAGCCTAAAATTAAAAAAAGCAACAACAAAAAAACAGGAATATTAAACACATTTATATACTACAACTCAGAGCCTGTCCTGGAAGCATGGGATGCAAAGTGAAATTATACCCTGGACAGGACACGTTAATTGCAGAACAAATACTAGTAAACAATTAAGAGATCAATTAACACGACCAAAATGTCTTTGGTAGGTAGGAGGAAAGCAAAGTACCCCACCAAGACAGAACGAACATGCATACTGTAAGTACCCAAGAGCTGTGAGAGTGAGTGCACTGCAAGTGTGCCAAGAGATTTATATCTACTCTCTTTTACTTTACTTTGCTCATATCCTGAATCATGAATCATCAATTCAAATTGGTTCGTGTTTATGAATTAGTGTGAAGGTCAAAAACAAATTAAACAAGTCATACATGAAGCAACAGAAAAAAACATAAGTGTGTACTACTAATACACAATTTCTATCGGAAATACCATAATCCCATAAATTGACAAGGTTAATATTTTGCTAGCTAAAAATATTTTTCTGTATCAGCACTTTGAATATCTAAATTGAATATTTCCTGTTTCTGTAAAATATGCCTGATTATACACCAAACATGACCGATTACCTTCACCCTAGGCATACCTGCACTTTCAGGCCCTTTTTTATGTCCATTTTCTGCAAGTCAGAGAGATACATTTTCTTCTCCTGTTCTTTACCAATGGTTATCATCTCCTGAAAGAACATCTCAATCTTTTGAAACTGAAAAAATACATCTACAGTATATAGTATAAATTAACATGACCATGCATCTTGGTTGACAACTTTGTCAGGTACTGTATCTTCAAACCCAGCACTGGAAAACACAAGTTTGAAAGTTTTCTTGTCACACTGTAGCACACACATCTTGAACCCAAATTTAATCAGCCACTTCTAAACCATATGCAAGAGCCCTGAGCACAAAGCCTAAATAAGCATCAAACCAGACTGCCTAAAAACTGGATAACTTCCATATGGAGTTTTAGCATTCAGGGGAGAAAGCAAGTGACCTCATCCTAACAGTCTTGTGTTTAATTGAGACCTCTTATATAACTTCTTGACTTTTCAGATGGATTAGCCGGTCCTCTTTCAGAAATAACCCCCCCCCCCCCAAATTGGCATGTGAGCTAAGCCAATTGCTTTAATTCAGCCTAAGAAGTACAATCAAATCACAACTTACACACTCTCAACTTACACAGACAAAGCTTTAGATGGTTGGCGCCGTAATTTTTTATGGCTTAAGAGCTAGTCAGTGAGGCTATATAGTTGTCTTAATTACTTTTATTAACTGGTTTTATACTTAGGTGTTTTTATAATTGTTATAGGGTAAATCTATACTGAATTATCATTATTCACGGAACTTACGAATCCACTGCATCTTGCTTGGGCCTAAAATGAACATGATTTCAGATACTGTGGCTCTCATTTGTTCAAGTAAGTCAAGCAAATTAAAGTTTGTAATCCAATTTTACACCTATAAAACAGGCAAACTTTTTGTTGTTGGTGAATCAGACATTTATAACCTTTCATGATTAACTCATTATTTAAGTCACTCATTTCCCATTTCTTTGATTTTTTTAAGTTAGTCCTTTGCAGAGAACTGATGTTTCCCCCACTAGAAGGATTATTTAATTAATGTTTCCTATAATTGTTTTTCTATTATTTTATTCTTCAAATCATTAGTAAAGTGTCCAAGTGTCTGTTTTTTTTAGATTAACATCTTTTAATTTTTTCAAATCATTTCACCCTTTCAACAACATTCTGTTTTTAAGATTTTAATCTGCTGTACTTAAGCATGAACATAATAGTTTTAGATACTTTACCTTTGCCTCAGAAGTTGTTGTTGGTTGTCCTTGTTGATTCTTGCTTTTTAAGGAAAAAAAACAAAAGTACAGGTATGAAAGATTCCAAAAGACCACCTATATAACTATCTGAAAGCTACATTTCGCTGGCAAGTGTTACAGCAATGTACTGCCAATTCTAAAAGCAAAGGCCACAGAGTTAAAATTTAACAAGTTTTATTTATAAGCCTACTTCAAAACAATCCCAAAGTTGGGCACAATAGCACACAAAGAATAACAGCAGAAGTAAAAAAAGCACCGTAAACTGACCCAATAAAAAGTATACAATGGCTATAATAGAAACAAAGGTCTTTAAGAGTTTTAAAAATGTCTGCAGCCAGCCTAATAGACTTACAGATATGATTTGTCGGGTTCCAACTCAGAATACGCTCCATCAAATTTTTGTTGGTAATGCACAGAATTCACTCAACAACACAACTCTTCTGTAGAATTTAATGCTTTTTTTACATACTGGCTTTTTTACATCAAATCTGTAGTATATTTAAAGTCCAGATCAGCTGTCATAGATTATCATTACAGTTGATAATATTATTTTATTACTACATCATCATTAAGAACTTTATGAGGGAATAATTTGAGTAGAGAAACTATTATTGTTAATACTGGAGTATCCTGTTCAAAACTGCTTAGCAGAAAAGAGCATCAATACATTCATTATTGTTTTAGTATGTTACAGACATCAGCAAATAGCAAATACAGAATGTATGCTAGATTTTAGATTTAATTTAAGATTAAAATCTGAGTTTAAAGCTATTCCATGCTGATTCTTATTAAATGAAGACTGGTGATATCTGAATCAGCAGATATCAGATTAAGTATTGGACTATACACCTGCAATAAATTATTATAATAACCTGCAATCAAACCATTCAGTAGCCTGTATGCCAGCAGGAGATCTTTAAAAAGTACTCAAGGATTCACAAGAGGTGGGGGCTAAATACTTATACAGAGAAGATTGTTAGCTCAGAAGTCACCTATTTTTGTTTTATCTGTTTGATATGACAGATTGAACATCTTTAACTTTTGCTTTGTTGGTAAGATCACCTTAAATTAAATTGCATTTTATATTTGTTCCAATAAGGAAATGAAACAGATAACTAAGTCGCAAAATTAAGTGCACTGCCATTCATATCACCCATTTTTTACTCTCTGAATTTAAACCACAGTGATTTCAGATTTCTTCATACCTGCTTTTTTGGCTGTAGGGCTTGCACACGTGTCTGTGTGTCTTCCAGTCTTCCCTCTGGCAAGATACTGAGCAATAGGTTGTTTGTTTACACCTTGTGCACCTCATGAATCCTGAAATACAAAATACACGTGAATAATGAACACAGCATAAAAGACCTTTATACTTAAAAACGCCTTATCCACATATTGGCTGTTACAACTATAAAGAAAAATCTTTCACTTGACTGTTATATAGAATGTTAAAACCAAGACATTTTAAATCCAGATAAAATCTTGAGAGGATTTATCCTGATGTCTTAAACTACTCATAATTTATGAGGTAATATAAAACCCGTTGGACTGTTGCCCTCTAAGACTAGACTAGAAGTCCCCTGGAAAAGTATATATTATTCTAATTTATGGTGACTGATGCTGCTTCAGACAGTACAAAAAGTTTTTAGCACACAATAGTGTGATTGAGTATAACTGAAAAACGGAAACAATAAGGAATTTTACAAAGGAATAATTAGCAAAAGGATTTTTGTCATCACATCCATCTTGGCATATTTGTAAAATGAGAAAAAAAGATTTCACCTTTAATTTTGTTTATAATCCTCCATTATAATCCTGTTTGCAGTTCCCAGGTTTAAGTTAAGGAAAGCTCTCCAAACTGGAGATGGTACATATTACTGTCTACAGAACAGGAACAGTAATAGAGCAGCGTAGAAACCTATACTAAGAAACATGGGTAATTTGTTCCTCAAGGTCTACAAGTACAATGGGTTTCACCTCACTATTTACTTAAATGAATGAACAGTTTGGAAAACTAGTTTAATTTAAAGATGTCTTGAGCAGATGCATACTAAAATGTGCAGCTCAAACACAGTGATTTCTGTAATATAACGTTAAACTGACCTTTCTGACGACAGACGTGACATATTTTCACAGTTCCTGGAGACCCCAAAGACTTTGTCTGCATTTTAGAGAAAAAGAAGATGGAAGGTCAGGTGAGCTCTTAGGAATTCGGTTCTCAGCTGCCACTTTAAATTCAAAAGTTGGCATATAAACGAAAAAAATACATTAACACAGGTACCAATATATATAGACCACTCTTTAAAATACTTAATAATAGTGTTAATCATTTAATGTTTTTCTACCATTATACCAGCTACAATCCCAAAACGTGCCATTTTTAGCCTCACATTTTCAATTACTCACAATTTTATTGTTTAACATGTTAGCTTCTGATCGCATAAGAGTTAAAATTCTTGTTTGAAAATCCTTACATAAAGAATTATCATTTGCAATAACTATGTTATTCTTCACTTGCTTCAAAATGTCATAGCTGTACATAGCAATTAAAATTGCTCACTTCTTCCACATACCCAGGCAGAGATAGTAAAACTAAAACACAGGACTTTATTACTTACAAAAGAAATTCCTTCAGTAGATAAGGAACCATTTCCATTTTGATTAGTTTCCTCTCTTGGTGCTAGAAAATAAAGCATTGCTCATCTCATAACTATAAATGCATTTCTGCTGGTGTGGCATCTCTCTTTTCACTTTTTATTCTTCTAAACTTTGATTCACTCTGTATATATATATTGAGCAATGACAAGCATAATGATTTCTCATTTATTTCTGAGAACACTCACACATACTGTAGTTGCAGATACAGTGTTAATACAGTGTAAAACTAAAGCTTCAACATTTTATATATAAAATACTGTAGACGTCTACTAGGTATTCTGTACTAGACAATTGAAACAGTTTCAGTGGCCACTATTCTCAGTAACTCAATGAATGACCTACTTGGACATAATTTCTTAATATTTTTTACCCATCTGAAGGGATAGGTTATTCCAGACACAGTCCAAAAACAAGAGCATTTTAAGGACAGTTTAATGTCACACTCAATCAAAAATTTCAAATGTATTATTTTTCAGGTTACTGTAAGCCCTAGTTAATTGTAACAATGGTATAACCTGCTATTTTTCTTTTGAAACCTCCCATCAAAATAATTTTCTTATTTCCTGGTTAAAATGTCTAATGCCAGTATCTCATACCTGTGAGTTATATTAAAAACCTAATGGCTTTTTTCTTAAATCAAAGCTTGAGGACAACAAATGGTGCTGTGATCTGAAATAAGACACTTCTCTTGTTTACTTATTAATGTTTATTTTACACATTACTGCAAAACTGTTATTATGTACTGACTTCTAAAGGAACAATATGCATTTCATACAAATGCAGCAACATGTGTGGCAACTGTAACGTATGTTAAGGGAAAATTTTGTTTTTGTTGCAACTCAACGAAACAACAAACATTGTGAATTCAGACTCTTGTTTAATTGTTACTACTTGATGCATCTTCTGATCTTGCAATAAACAAGGTTTAATAAGACTGTTGTTTTAAGGCAGCAGTGTGTCATGGTAGCTAGTGATGCTCCCTCACAGCTCTTGGGTCCTGGGTTTGATTCCAGGCTGGGGCACCTTCTGTTTACAGTTTAACTGTTCTTCCAATGTCTGTGTCTTTTATGCACTCTTTGTTTAGATCCACCTAAAATACCAAAACAGCAAACTTTTGTTCCTATAATAAAAACTTGGAAGGACATGGGGCTTGAATTATGGAATATGAAATAAACCACTGCAGGTATGGTCATGATGTCTTACAGGAGCAGGCGGGCAGGTGTGGGCAGGACCTATATAGAAAAAACAGTCCCACACAGGGCTCTACTGGAGAGTAAGCATTTATACACATGTTCTTTTGGAATAATCTGAGTACTTTATTCAAGGGTACAGCAGCTGTGCTGCACCTTCTAATTAAACACATAATTTTCTAGCTCTAACTAGAAAGTCCAAGAGTCCAAGTTCTAACAAAGTCCAGGCATTCTAACTATATTATCCTGTGTCCAGAAATGCTAAATGGAACAAAAACCTTAATAAATTACTGTTCTTCACCACAGAGCTCTATTCACTACCCTTCTGAAAAATAAAAGCCTTCACATAAGCTTAATAGTCACCTGTGCCATGGCTTTTATTTCCTAGATACTCTTCTGATGCAAGGCTAAACTGGAAATTCTTTCCACCTGTTAATGGAGATTCAATCTCCACTTCCGACTGGCTGGATTTAATTATGGGGCTGGATGTCGGTCGTCTTAGTGGCAGGTTTGGGGTCACCACAGGCTGAGACATAGAGCCCTCAAATCTTGTGCAGCCTTCAGCCATTTTTGGATAAGGCCAGACGGCTGAAAAATCAGAAGGAAAGGTATTTCAAAATCATGCATTTTGAAAGGATACAATATGCGGCTTTTTTCACTTTTTCACTTAATCCCACAATATAATAATATTTATACTGTGGTAACGTACGGATCATGTTAGCAGTGATCAAGTAATGCCTGTAAAATGTTACTTAAAAACTCTTGACTTGAAAGGGTCAGACTCATTTCTGCTATTATATTAGCAAATCTTTAAACAGCTGGCCTTGTCATTGTTAAAGGTGTTGTTTCCTGAGTAATAATAGGTACCAAAAAATAGTATGTTTGTCCTTTTGTAAACATTCAGCTACTTAACATAAGAACTATAAGACCATCATAAATCAAACCACCTCAAGAACTGAATTTGTCTATTTACCAATTCTATATATTGACAGGTTTTGTATTTACATAAATTTGTCACATTTTATATAGTTAAATTCTTCAATGCAAATCACTACATATTGAGAAAGACATGATACACATTGTCCTTTCTACAATACATTTGAAACATTTACACCTTTACACCACATAGTGTTGTCCTATTCTCACTTCAGAGAGGAATATCCTCTTGAATATTTTTAAACAAACTGGACAACTACAGTACATCAATGCCAAATAAATCAACAGAGGTGGAAATTAAAGGACTAATAAGTGTTATGTTACTTGAGTGCTACTTAAGGCTCTCTACTTAAATACTTAGTTTTCAGGATACGTCTAATTACAAATATGCATTTTAGACAATATTGC
The DNA here is from genome assembly GCF_059453375.1 of Lepisosteus platostomus. Taxonomy (NCBI): domain Eukaryota; kingdom Metazoa; phylum Chordata; class Actinopteri; order Semionotiformes; family Lepisosteidae; genus Lepisosteus; species Lepisosteus platostomus. The sequence goes on from NC_142616.1 coordinate 38,804,727, forward strand.
ACATTTCATAGAATCATCTGTCATCCCTTCCTTCTTCATCGTGACTTTTATGCAGGCCAGGAATTTTATTACATTAAGCTGGGCCACGTGTTTGCTCTGGTGACTGTGTCTTTTTTTAATAAAAATATTTTTGAAAATAAACAACTGACATACAACAAAACCAACAAAAATAGGAGGCGATACTTCTGTGGACCTATACTGGAGATGACCGAGTACAAATCGTCCATGGACTTACTTCAAAGATCTAATTGAACTGAGAAAGGTAAAAGGAACATCCTGGCATCTTACAGTACATGCTCTCTTTTCTTACCAAATGGTGTGGAAGTGCCAGTGTACATCAACTTATGAAGGTATGTGCTATTAATCGAACATTCATTTGTAAAAGAAACAATGCATGTCAGATTCTTTTTTATCTTCCATGATGCTTTTTATTTCAAAAAGCTCACAGAAGTATTGTCAGGCCCCCAAAATTTACACATCATTTCATTTAAGGGCAACTGTAAAATCCTGTTCTATCTTGAAATGTCAGGGAATTATGAGGCAAAGTGGTCACTATTGCCATAGATATATGGTACAGTATTAGTATGGTTAGCAGTGGTGAAAAAAAAACTTTTTGACGTTTCAGCAAACACAGCAATTTAAGTCAACGAAAGAATATTTTTTACAAGAATGTTATATAGGTATGAAACGAATGGGAATGTTATTAAGTGTAATAATACAAGATGAATCTTTTAATCATACATCATTATGATACATTATCGTCATGTGATTATTACAATGGATAAGGCAGTGATGAAGTACTGTACATCATTCAAGGTCTCTAGTCATTTAGTGTTGTGGAGCTACTGTATCAGAGTTTAAAGACCTTTAAAAGTGGAATGCATTGCCACCATTACAGACTGCTTTCTGCCTGGGACAAACAGCTCCATTGGAATGAAGTGTAATGATCCCAACAGTCTGGAGATAGATTCCGCTGGACTTGGCAAAAGCCTAAACTGATAACCCAATCAGAGATTGAAATTTGAGAGAAGATCATTGGAACCACCACTGATTATGTCTCACATTTTCCACAATCTTTTCAAAATAATCACCATGAATATGATGTGGTTCGCTATACAATACAAAAGAACAAAACAAAGAGGAAGAAGCTGAGGGGGGAGGGGGGGGGATAGGCTGAATTTCAAGGCACTGCAGGCATCCTGAACACGGAGAATGGCCTTAACTACCTGATGACAACAAAGTACTCGAGCACTGTTTAGACATTATACGTTTTTACTTTTAATGAAGTAGATTTCTAGTATTGTATTGTATATAATGTAGTTAGGGAACGGGTGGATTTCTAGAAATTTCCGTTGACATTTAATTAATAAACGTTTTTCCACAAAGTTAGAGTACTAAAATAAAAGTAACCGATTAGATTATGTTTCCGTCCACAACAGACAGTGTTTATTATTAGTTAAATTTCTTTATGCACGACATCTTACGCATTTACGAAACCAATGACATTTAACCTGTGGCGCGCTGTCATGGACCGCCCGATCAAATTACTATACAAATGAACTGCGAAGTGCCAAGGCCTCCTTAAACGGAATTTCCACGCTGGAGATAAGCTGTATTCTCATCACTTTTTGAAAATGCATTAAAATGTGTATTTAAAAAAGAAAAAAAAAAGAAAACATATATATTATATACCTCTAGAAAATGACCCCTTTTATGATATTTTGGTAACTGACACAAACATTTTCATGATTTACCTGTTTTGGCAGTACTGTTTATTTGTAGCTGAATAGCAAACGTTATTGCTAAACGTGTTGATGTTTTGTTCTGGTCAACTAGCCGGAAAGTGTGGAGACCAAAAACGTGACTGGGCACATAATATTATCCTTTATGAAAAATATTTAGTTGTCTTTTTTTAAACTGCCTAATGTACACTAATCTTCACACTATATGGACACTAAAATGATACGGGTTCAATAAGCCATATTTTTTAACCATTTTAAATCTTTTATCGTACCTGTAGTGAGCTCTTTCCCGCAGAACAGTTTACCATCTCCTTCCATTTCACTCGCATGCGTGAGCAACCACGTGTGCTCACTTTGAAAGTCGAAGGACAGCGTTATGCGAATACTTCGAGTGCAACAATTAAATAAATTATATTGTAAATAAATTATTTTTTTATTTGACGTTTAACATTGCTCTTAAGTGAAGAAAATGAATATAAAACTAAAACCAATATGTGGCTGTTTTGACCAAGCTCTATAGCTATTGTGATTGGGAGCACATCGATTAGGAGAAAAACTCAGGAGCACATAATTAAAGTTATATGGGTTTATCTTTGGTTAGATGAACACCATTTAATTACATTTTTATTATTCGAACAGTAGTTTTGTGTAGGGCTGCGTCGCAAAATTGGCCTTAAAACTATTTCAAGAAACGTCCTGTACATACAAGTTATCTAACAGGTTTGCACGGCAGATCCAATCAAGCGACGTATTTAATACAATGGGCAGTTTTAAAATGTCACACAGTCACAATTATTCAATCAACTGTAAGCATCATTGTCATTATTTGCAGACCTTATTTATTTACTGCTAAAAAAATACACAGCCTTTACTTTTCACGTCACGTGGAACATTATCCTGTTGTGTATGGGCCAACAGTATTATTAGGACTGTTTCTTTCCTTCGAAATAAAAGATAAGGTTTTCACTTTAAATCCAATGCATAAAAGCAATGCATCTCCTTCATTTATGCAGGATATTTGGATATATGCGTTTCATATTTTACACTAAGGTAATACTTCTAAGACTAAAATCATTTTTATCATTACATGGAGAATCATTTCACCAAAGGAATTTAAGAAAATTCCCTGTCTGCAGTACCTCAGCTGTGCATCACCCTACTCCCACCCCGTCAGTACTGTATCAGGTACCACCCTCTCCTATCGAAAATGCAAGGGAAAAGCCCTTTAAACAGGATCCGTCGCCCTTTAAAAATCCTGACATCAAATGAAAGCGGAATTCTTATAGGCTGGGTCGCTAGGCAGCTGCTTCTGCTAGGGTAGCCATCTTTGTTGATGTGTCACCCCGGAGCGGCTCGGTAGAGGGAGAAAGTGACCCCTGGGTTTATTTTTGTTGTAAAAATTATAGGCGGATGATGAAGCGATCTTAAACGGGTGGGTGAAAGTATATTTCATTCACTCTTTCATCTGTCTGTTTATTTTTGTCGGATCCTGCGCTGTTCTAGATACTTCCAGTTCGCGAAGTGCGATCCGGCTGCTTCAGGTTAGTTTTGACAGTGGGCTGCAGAAGGTGTGTTACTGTACTTGCTCGCTTGCAGGTTCACACGTCTAAAAATGACACCAGAGCTCGTATTTTTTAAGAATTCATTTGCAAGCCTAAATAAAGTTATACAATATTTCGATTGGTTCTGCAGCCCATGTAGGAACGACGTTTATGTTACTAGTATTCACTGTGGACAGTTTTTTTTTCTCTATTTCCTGTTTGTATTCGGTATCCACCTGCTCTGTTATCTTTGTGTGTGTAAGGAATGTCTCTTTCTAAAATTATATAAAAGCCTGAGCTTTATGGACGGGAATTAATTAGCTGTTTTTACCAGTTGAGTACGTATAATTATGATTCATCTAAACCGAAAGGAAGACGTGTGTAGATTTTTCTCAGAATGTGCAGCTGTATGCAATGCAGGTGGAATGACATTGGCCCGCAGGCAACTGCATTGACAGGAAAACAAATGAAGGACCAAAAACGTATCCGAAACGTGTATATAAATATAAACATATATTTTTTCATTTTTCAAACATGATTTTTTTACATTTTCAAACTCGTTTTGTTGAACTGAAATGGAAAGGTAAAAGCGTAAAGTGTAGTTTACAGTACAGAAGGATTTCTGACTTGTTTGTTGCTTAATGATTACACGTTAGTTACAGAAAAGGTGTGAGGTGTGAAAGTGTGTGCTAAGAATATTTGTATTACTGTAGTACCATACCGAGTCATGTTATTGTAAATAGTCACTGATCAATTTTATTTAAAGTTACTAACAGACACTGTGATTAAGTGAACTCCCTGATCTGCTACTGCAGCAAAATTAATGAAAATGTTATCTGCACTTTTTATGTCTCATCCAAAATATAAAACACACAGTGCTTAAGGTAATTTGCCTGGGGATTAAGCACTATGGCTATGTGGCATAGCTGGGTCTTGAACCAGGAACCTTTTGGTTCTAAGGCTTTCACCTTAAGCTCTGGATCACTTTGCCTGCATGCGAGCATACAGTATGTTGTTTAGGAGACACTTTAAAATACAATATACTGTAACAGTCTCTATTTTTGTATGTACTCCTAGAATACAACCACAAGGTTTCTTCGATTATACACATACATGCTTTTTAACAGTGACTATGGCAAATAATAGCATACGCTCATTTGACAACTACCTTATCACTTCAATTAATAATTTGCGGAACAAAAATTATATGTTCAGTCTCTTTATGGTACTAAGTTTGGTAGACCAAGTATTGTATAAGTTTTATTGCAGTCTTTTACAACAGTGTAATTTGATATCAAACATTAAAGTACAGCTCAGCAGAAGAGATGTTTCTTGGTATGTTTGTGATTACATATTTGGAAAATTGTTCCTAGTTTCAATATTAATATCTAGATGGCTACGAAATGATACAGTATCTATGTGAACTCCTGTGAAAAAAATAGGCATGAATAAGAGACAACCAAAGGAATAAGTAAATACACAGTGTGCCATTTGCCTATGATAACCAGCAGTCCTAGTAGTGCTTTGGATGGATTAAAGTTACAAATTAAAGGATTGAGTGGAGCACACAGGATCAAATCTATTTTTTGAGAATTTAACATCTGTGATAGAGACTTGAACCCCAGCCCCTGTGGTAATGGGGTAAGAGCCCTTACCACTCTTCCACACTGTCAACTGTGTTGTATCTTAGCAATGGGAAACAAATAATCAATTTGAAATACAGATTTAATCTACAGACGTTTTAGCAGCAGTTTCACAGACCCTGTTAACACTAATCCTTGCTCACTATGTTTAGGTAAGTGAGCCCAGGACTAGTGCTAATGAGGCTCTGTAAAAATCACTTCTTTCCAGTGGTTTCACATACCCAGCCTTGTATTACCTAAGGTTATTTCAGGTAAGCACCTCTACAGTATGGACTACAGGTCAAGCAAAATTGTTGTGCATTATTGAGTTTAACTGCCAGGAGTATGGACTGTAGGTGAGAAAATATTTCAAGATCAAATAGGCAAAAAATAGAAAAAGTATTTAGAATAATAACTAGCGAGAATATAGGCATTCAGAGCAGCTACACATTCTGATATTTTAAGTATAACTTATGTTTTTGTTTTTTTTTAATATGTAATTATGTGGCATTTTAAACTAATGTGACTGGTTACAGATCTAGAAGAATCATTGTTATACTTAACATTCTTAAATGCTTTTGTGATTGTTGCCAAAATTGAAACCACAGTGCTCTTGTTAGTTGTTAGCCATTATTTCTCAGTTTACCTTTGTGCTTCAGAAGCAAATAAATATGTCTTTAAGCAACTGCATTACTAACCTGTTAGATTAAAGGTAAAATGTCCTAGATACAATAAAAGGTGTTAGCTGCTGTGAATCTGCATGCCCTTTCAGATGTTTCATCAACAAAATCCAGTAGCTATTTTCACTGCGTGGTTCTTAGACGTCTGATATCAGTATGCCTGCAATTATCATTCTCCTTGGTTATTGTATTGTATTCCACGCGCGGATGTGTTTTTCTATGTTTGCCTTAATAACTCAGCTACAGTTATCTTTTCCTAAAAATATTACCTTGTATTAGTCTTGCATTTGTTTATGCATAAGATGAATCATTATGTGACTTGTAGACAGTGTTTAAGCCTGACTAAGACCAGTACAAGTGTTGTCAATGTTCATTTACTCTCTGCAGTTACACTAGCAAGTCATTCATTAGCAAGTGACTAACATGACAAAGAAGAAACATTGTTTGACTACCCGTAAAAAATGTTAAAATCATAAAACAAGATTTCTATTAGAAATCTCAAAAATGTACACAGCCTGAAGCTGAAACAACTAAATAACTTTATCTACATATGTTCATTATGGTAATACTGTTCAGAGTTCAATCCTCGGCACAATAATTGGATTGTAAATTCAACAGCGTGCAATAAAGCAAAAAGCTACAATAATTCAGATCTCAGGTAAATGTATTGCAGTGCAGAGATTAATGTTACTTTAAAATGAATGATGAACCATTCTCTTTTAATGGACCTGATTCTCTTGACCAAATGAAACATTTGTTTTTATTATATTACCTTGAGATGTTTAATTAAATTATTAGACAGACTAAATTTTTCAGTCTTTTGAAAAGTGCATTCTCCTTAATATTCATATTAATCTATCACTAATCTCCTGAAGGACATACAGTACAAAAATCTGGATTTGTTTAGAATTGAAAGAGAATCTGACTTATTTTATCTTTGTGTTCTACCCAATGTTGCTGTTGTAGGTGTTAACATTTGGTGTGAAGTACTATCAGTTTTTAAACTGTTTTTTTATCAGTTTTTGTTTTCTGTGCTGTGATACTGTATGTGTAAAGAGATGTCAATGAACTGATAAGTTTTAAAAGAAAAGTAACATTTTCATCTCCCAAGTATTGATTAGATTATTCAACAGATACAGAAACAGTGTAGCCTTGAGAATGTAGCATGATTTGAGGATGAATTTAGATAAAGTTTTAAGGATGAGAAAAAAAGAAAAAATCATTCAAGAAATATTAATTAATTCAAGAAACAATCCTGTTGAGACGTGACAGTAGTATAAATGGAGAGGTCCTAGTAGTAAGATATAATACGAGGTCATTGATGGAGTCTTACTACTCTTTGTTTGTGGCTCACTGGAGTGTGATTTAGCTAGGTTTGTATGTAATACTATGCTCTTGTAACATATCACAATATATAGCATACTTGATTGTTTTTAAGGGAAAAAAAACATTTCTGAGGTTAAATAGAAAATGTAAGTCTTACAAGACAGCATTTTAAAACAAAATAATTGACTGCAAAAGGTTGCATAATAATAACTTATTTTTTAATACCTCAAGAAGGCTCAACAGCCTATCCTTCTTTAGACTTTTCAGTGCTGAATTAACATCTGCTAGATCTTTTGCAGCCTGCAATCTGTGTAATACTTCATGTTAGTTTATAATTGTAATGGTCTACAATTATGTCTGATTTGACCATATACTGTATATAGATATTTAAGATCTCAAAGTATGTTATACCAGCATGTTTGTGTTGAATACTAGACATCAGATGAATGCATGGAGCGTTTGATCATTAGCAGTAGATTACATGTTTAGTGTAGGTAGAAATGGTTACAGTGTAAACGGAAGGAAGACATGGAGGACTGAGCACATGAGTCATTCTGTTAAAGAGGAATACTTTAATCTCTGTCTCAAGGATTGTGGTGTCTTCTTTGGGAGACTGTGCCTTTTGTTCTGTTGCTCCCTTTCTCTGGAATGATGTGCGCTATGATATCAGGGCACCCCAGTCTATGGCAGATTTTAGATCAAGAAAGCTTTTGGCTCTATGTGATTTTAGCTACTGTATTGTTTTGGATTTGATGTTGTTTTTTATTCTGTATTTTATTTTGTTTGATTATTTGTGTTGTATATAACTGTATTTTCTGCTCTTTGAAACTATTTATGAATAGGTATTGTTATTATTATTTATTATTATTACGTGATAATAGTATGATAGCTCCATGTTTCACAATTTGATCATTAATATTAATGTCTTCATCATGCTGACAAAGACATTAAATAATCTATATCTAAATATAAACAATATTCAGTTTCTATAGCAAAATGTTTTTATATTATGATGGTAAAGTATTATTTTTAATAAAGATACTGTATCCATAATAAAGTTTTATTCAGATACTAAGCTCACCTTATGCACAGGAATTTCATAGCTTGGTATTCTACTTGCGCTTTCAGGTTAACGTTTTAATTAGGGAAATTACAGATTTCATACTCGGATTCATTTCTTCTTCTCACGGCATCTCTGGACATGGGTTTGATGCATAGAAGGAAATAGGCCTGAAGTTTCAGAAAGCAAAACCAATCATGCAGTGCTTTTAAAATGTCTCGCAATAACCTGACAGAAGCTTCAAATATGTCCAAGATAATGCAACCAGTAATAGATGTACGAGGGCAGTGCTGTAGTGTGGGTCCACACCCCTGAGTTGCAAAACAGTTTACACTTTCATAGAGGACTACTCTAACAATTACTTTAATGCACACCACACCTTAGCATTCTTTTGCTAAGGAAATGCACTCTAGGGAACCGGGAACATTCACGCCACACCTCTGAAGAGGAACGGAATGAGAAACAGAGCCGAAACCTGAAGACGGGACAGGCCTTCTGCAGGTTTGTCCTGTACTGTCGAAAATGAGGCTTGTCTGGTGCTGTACTGTATGTGAAGCAGAAAAATCTCACACCAGTCGTTTACCCTGTTCTGCTGAAGACTGCTAACATGTTTCTGTCAGAGTGCTACAGCTGACTTTGATTGCTTTAACTGTGTGTCTTTTGTTCAGGCCAGATATCACAGGACAGAATGGAACAACCTGTGTCCCAAACAGAGTTCCCAGCAGCCAATGGAAGACTTCAGGAACCACTTCAGGACAGCCCTGAGTTATCCACAGCTGCAAGCGGGAATAATAAGACTGCAAATGGCATCACAACGACCAAGATAAAAGACAGAGTAACTGCGCAACCCCAGGATGATTGTTCATCGGAGCACTCCCCCCTTCCTTTGACAAAGTCTTGCACTGAACATGTACTTGTGGAAGACGGACAAGATTTGTTTCCAACTCAGGATGGGAGCGAAGATCCTGAAGCCAAAGAAGTGACTATAGAAGAGACTAGAGAGTCACCATTCCCAGCAGTGGATGACTTGGGAGATGGTGAGGGCAGTACATGCACACCATCCAATGAGAAAAGCCATTCTGTGCAAGGACAGGTGCTCATAAATGATTTGCAGCCCTCACAAAACTCAAGCACAACAAATCCATATGACACAGAGTGCAGCAAGAAGCTGATGTCTGAAATCCAGCGTTCAATATCGCAGGAGTCTTTGTTAGATGAGATTGAATCTGAGCTGCTTTCGTGCCCGTTTACAGGTGAAGGTAGTTTACCCAATGGGTTGAAAAAGGACCAACACTCTCTAATTGTGTTTGAAAAATGTGTGCAGGATAAATGTTCACAGCAAGAAAAGGCAATAAAAAGGTAAGTGTATGAAGCTTCAACAATTCACATAACTCATCAATACGTTTTAAAATTGATCTTAAAAATCAAACGGGCATGTTTTGACTACTTTTGTAAATGTTGTTCTGTTTTGATGTTCTTTCAATTATGGCATTAAATACCCTATCCGTTATGATAAGCTAACAATTTTGTAGTGGAAAAATAAAAAATAAAGCAGGCTGATCTAATGAGCTAATTGCAGCACTAAACATTGAGCTGTGTTGGTTTTTATAAGTTTCTTTAACCTTAAATAAAAAGTAACAGCGTTGGCAGATTGCTGTATAAAGAACTGCCAGGCTTTTTCCAGGTGTCCATAATAGTTTACGCTCACCAGCAAACGCCAGCAAAATATTAGACTGACTCAGTCAAGTGACTCTCAGTTAGACAGTCGGTAGCTGAAACCGGCCTGAGATTTCAATCACCTTTTCGGGTTGTAACAATCCCCAGATCTTAATCCTACCGAAAACCGGTGGATGCACTGGAACGTTCAATTCAGTTCTACACATTGTTACCCTCATCACAATATCAGATCAGTTAAGGCTGGGCCTGCAGCGACATCCTATTCAAGCTGTTCCCGCTGCTCAGCACATTGCCGAATGGAGATTTCTGATATTTTGATCACAGAATCTACAGAGTGCATTAATTGAGCGGAGTAGGTGAATAAAGATAAGGCAGATTAAAGATTCATTTCCTTTTTTCAAGATTGAAGTGGTTGGGAGTGTACAAGTTTGCAACTATTTTTCTTCTCAGTTCTCAGCATCTGCTTGGAGTTTCTAGTTTGCTTTCTTTCCTTTTGTGCCACTGTGCCCATCTCTGTGCCAGTAGCGTAGTATTTACAAAACGGTCTACGGCTTGAACAGCTCTCATGCAGTGCTGTGATTCTTCTTCTAAGTATAATATAGTTACAGTATATACTTATACAGTACGTAGTGCCTCTTTTTTCCTTCTGCTGTGGGCTAGCACTGCTTTAGCCTTAACTTAACAAGTTGGATGGACAAACAGAAATCTCTTTTGTAATCTATAATTCTGTGCAGTAGATTTGTTATGTAGTGCATTGCGTACTACACGGAGGCAAAAACTGCATTGGTAAAATATCTATTCTCTCCTTAAATTTGTAGTGTTAGGAGTTAACAGTAGTGAACAGTCCTACCTGTCTGTAAGCGATGTCTGACACGTCCAGTGCTTAAGAACTTTAAATATGCCTCAGTAGAGTGCATCTGCCTTTTTGGTAATGATTGCTTTTTCTTAATTGCATAATAATAATTATATATTACAGGTTATTGGATGAAAACAAAAAGCATCAGGAGCTTATTTTAGCTATCTGTTCGGAAAAAGACAACATGAAAGAAGAACTCAAGAAAAGGATGGAGACTGAAAAACAGTATATAAGTAACATTAAAAAGGTAAGGAGGAAAGTATTTATAGCTTTCAGTTGGTACCAAACAACTTCAGCACATTTGTCAATGAATTAACTTGTAGAGGTATTATTACCTCCAGCCTTACTTGGTCCTACATATTGGTATTTTATACAATATATGGCCTTCAAGATCCTACAGTATAGACACTTCAAATAAAAGTGGAAGAATGTTTATCTACTGTAGATATATATAAGAATGGCAGCTTGAGTTGATATGTACAGTGTCGTACAGAATAAGTCACTAGTTTTGGTCTGTAGGACCACAGCCCATTTTGGGGGTAGATCCTGCATTATGGTATCACTATACGTTTAATGGAACAGTTTACCTTTAACCTGTTTATTGGTATGATTGACAGCCTTGTGAACCCTTATGTTCTATTTTTGCATTGCAGGGGAGGTATACATTTACACAGTTCTTGAGCCATTATATGCTTCCATTATATGGCCCAGTTTTAGCCAAGATGTTGGGGTAAACATGCATATTCTTGCAAACAAGTATCATGTCTTTTTTTAATAACCATGTAATCTAGACTATAGTTTCATGTTGAATCTAAAAGATGGCACCTTCTACAACATAGTGACTCTGGTCACCATACTGGGGCATTGGTTTAGAAATTCAGATCCAGAGGGAGATTGCCACCTACTGCTCCACCAGTACTACCAGTTGCAGTAATCAGGTTTTCCTTAAGAAATCTCCCATTCCAGTACTGAACCTTGCTTAGGTTTTAAAGAATGGTGATAACGTTCCTGTGAATTACTATCAAAAGCACTCAAAAGCATCTGGGAAGCACTTGTCCAAACTGCACAGACACATCATTCTAAGTGTTTCGAAGGATTCTGTTCGAAAAAATGTTGACGTTAGACGTGTTTGCTCACAATTCAGCCTGTCGAGCCAGTGTGAGTGGAGTTTACACCCTGTTTCTGCTTTACATTTTATTTCCTTCTCTTTTTAGATGGAGGCAAGAGTGGAGGAGCTGACAAAAGAACTGAAAGCTTCAAAAGACAAACTGGTTTTCCAAGACAATGCTGCCAAGAATGCCATTCAGCAGCTGCAAAGGGAGATGGTCTTCAGGCTAGATCAGGTAAGTCCACTACACTGAGCGACCTGTTTTTCTGCCACGTTCAGCTGAAGACAGTTACTATAAGACACACAAGAACATTAAGTAAGAAGATTCTCGCCTAGCCAGTTCTTAAAAGAAGCCAAGGTATGGGCTTCAAAAAGATGGCTGGGCACCATGTTCCATACTCCCACAACCATCTGGGTAAACAAGTGCCTCATATTCTCACTTTTAAATTGACTTCTTTGACTTCTATGTAGTGTTCTCTGTTTGTTTCATTCTAGCTCCTTCTCTTGTTGGTAGGGCAGTTATGCAGGGGTTCCATCCAGGATATCTGCTATTTGCTTTTTATTGTTTTTCATACTCGGTGTTTCCCATCTTACATAGTTCAGTTTGTTTTTGCAACCTATATATATATAGCTTGTAGCATTCCACATTTGCCTAAAATTAGTTTCATGCACAGGGGTTTGCTCAGTTTTAAATTTTGTCTAAATCTTTTTAATTTCTGTTGAACCTAACTATATCAGAAAAACATAAATTAGGCAAAGCAGTGGTCTTAATACAGTATATATTATTTTGGTATTGGACTAATTGTTACCTCCTGTTGAGTATTCACCTTTTTTTCTGTGCCTACAGCCTTCAATTTAAGAATGAATAATTCGTTATTGTAGATCTTTATCGAAAGCCTTCTGAACCATATTATATTCTCTGTTTTCATCCTATATTAATGTTGTTTATTCAAAGTAAGCAGGAGCCACCTCTTCTAAATCCATTTTGAATACACTGATGGCTATCCCGGGAAACTACAGTAGATAACATTATACTGCATTGCATTTTGTTTAATTCACAGTATAGGCCATCTTTATTTCAAGGTACAGTAATGGTCATAAGCCTTATCACTTATTTCTACTCTTCCTTAAAATTGCACTCTTCCATTTTTTGATTTAGTTGAGTTGTACTATAAAAAGTAACTTAAGAAGTTTACAAAAGGAAATATTTTTTGCATGCTCATGTTAATCCTTAATGTTGCCTATTTGGTGAAATCTGCTTTGTGAGACTTCAAAGGAAATCGGAAGAAATAACACAAAGAATATTAGTCTCTGCCTTGCAAGTCCACTTGTTAAGCGAATTCAGTTTGACAGTCCCTTTTCATTGAGATTGGCCTATCAGGTTTTTCTACAGCAAAAGTTTGATTCATGTTATTGGTTCATTTTGCTGAACTAAACTACACTGCAAAAACGGACAAACAGGATGACATCACAGTCAAGTTGGCATTGTCTGATTTTGTGAAGAGATAGTTTATCAGTTTATGTTTATGATCACACTCTGGCACAGTAGTTTATATCCTTCCTTTTTTTAAGCAGAAACAAAAAACTTTAATGAGAATGAGAATGAGAAGGCAACCATCAACACCATTTGCTAGAGAAACACAAGTAGTGCTTCACATCATTCAATGTGGAGAGTTTCCCTTTGTGATTTCAGAATGCTGATGAAATACAAACTGCTAGAGCAACTAATAGGATAGTTGTCCAGATAGTTGATAGTAGTCTTGGACCAGAAGCACTGAAGCAGACATAACAACATGTTCAATATAGTTGCAGTGACAGATTTTATTCACCCTCAAAATCTATCCATCCATTTTCTAGCCACTTTATCCAATACAGGACAGCCAGAAATGTCATTTTTTCCTTTAATAACTTTTCAAGTCATAACCCTGTTTTCATGGATGTGTTGGAGAATTAGCTAAGGATCAAAGACCTTAAGGCTTGCTAAAACTGATCAAACTTAATGAAGCTTGGTGGTGTTCAATGTGCATTGTTTTTCTTTCCCTCAGGCCAACAAGAAGTGTGAGGAAGCGAGACAAGAGAAAGAGTCGATGGTGATGAAATATGTTCGGGGGGAGAAAGAATCTCTGGACCTTCGCAAGGAGAAGGAAGTGATGGAAAAAAAGCTCCGCGAGGCCAACAAGGAGGCAGAGAAACAAGCTAACAGAGTGAAGCAGCTCACGCAGGAGAAGGGAAGACTGCAGCAGCTCTATGACACAAAGGTCACTGGGCTTTGAACCTTTTCCTTCAAGACATGGATTATCCTAAACCATGTAACAAAGATTGTATCGGTTCCATGCCACCCCAGTCCACTCCCTTTTTCCGAGTGTCCTTTCTAACTTAACCCCAACAACTTAACTGTCCAAGCCACTCCTGACTGTGGATCACTCACGACAGCTCCACTTATTATAATACAAAATATAAAGTCCTCTCTTGGGTGATGCTATTTATCAACATGGTATGATGAGTAATTAAAAAAAGATTCAACCCAGAAGCAAGGCTTATCTTAATTATAACTTACCTTAATATAAATATACAACTATATAAAATAGGTACTGTATGTCTTTTAACTTACCTACAGTATATTCTGCTATTTTAAGATAAATAATATGTATTTTCCCCCATTCTGTTTCTCTGAAAATATTGAAGTCAGTGTACATTTCCTTTGCAGTCACATTTGGAACAATCTTACATCCTAATTGCAGGGATTGCAACATGCCTGGAAAATGCAATCAATTTGAGCACACTCTGTGTTTTCACTTGTCTTTGTTAAATGATCCTTAGGGATAAAAAAAACAGTACTGTGATCAGCACTGTTTGTTTTGTTTGAGGACAGTCTTGTATTGAATGCATACTATATAAAATCACCCTAATCAATGGCTAACGCTCTGCATATTTTATTTCTTGTTATAGGAGGCAGAGGCTACCAGATTTACACGTGAGATTGAGAAACTCAAGGAGGAAGTCAATTCCCATATAATCAAAGTGAAATGGGCCCAAAACAAGTTAAAGAGTGAAACTGATGCACATAAGGTACTGTAAAACTGTATTTAATTAGAAACACTAGATGTACAGTTTGACAAAAAATGTTGGTGGAAAGTAAATGTCCGGCCTAATACCTTTGTTTAATAATAAAAAAATATTGTATATTAACGTTTTTTGTAGTCTTAAAGCTGTATAAAAACATGGTATTCTAATTGTGAATGGACATTATTTTTTGAAGAGGTCACTTTTTATCTTGTATACCATACAAAAAAATCCTCATGAAGTTCAAACTTGTCATGTGAAACAAAGATCATATTGAACCATTGTTCCATCTTCATGGACCTTTTAGATAATTTTATTCACAGGACTTACAAAACTGAGAAGTGCACATTTTTTTTCTTCATCAAGGAAACCAAGGATAGGCTCCGAGACACTACAAGCAAATTGACTCAAGCCAAGGAAGAAGCAGAGCAGATAAGAAAAAACTGCCAGGAAATGATCAAAACATACCAGGTGTGTGCTGGTCATTGTAAATTGTAGTTTTTATATTATTAAAAAAATAATACTGTACCTCTGTAAAAACATTTTTTGCTATAGTGTGTTCGAACCAAAAAGCACAAAAACAGATTGTACAAAAGACACAAAGACGGCATTCTTTTATCTGTTTTTCCAGCGTCTTGTTTTGGAACTGTATGTGCACTATCCTTTGGCTTCCTGTTCATGACTATATCTCCACTATGCCACAATGCTAATATGTTAAGAGGACCTTATTTTAATATAATTGGCAGGAAAATTCTTTTGAAATGATTAGATCTTTGATACATGGAAGTATTTTCCATGATATTACACAGAAAACATAGTATGATTAATTTTTGACTATTCTGGCCTGTTTGGTGTATAAAATAATCAAGAATGCAAAGAGTTCTGATCTCTTTATCAAGACTAGTTTTCTCTTATTTACAAACTAGCATTTTGTGTATTTTGAATAGAGACACAGTGTTGCTCTGTCCAACAATCTGTTTCTCAAATGGAAAAAAAAAGTAAAATGGGGATTAATGTCCATATCTAAATCTGTCTCCTTAAATATGTAAAAGTTTGGATATGTTTGTCACTCCAGTTGTGTGGTAATAGCATTACATGCTGTAAACTTTCAAACCCATTTGCATTGTAATCAACAACATTGACTTAGAGCATTTTAAATTTAAATAAGGGCCTGGAAGGAGTTCATTTATGATGACAATAAAATATACAGTATGTAGTGTAAAAAAAACATATTTGATATCTCAGGCTGCACAATTAACATTCTAATCCAGCATTTACAGAACTACTAAAGGAAATGACAGCTTCTGTTTGTGTGCATTTTATGTGGAATACAAATGTGGGTTTAAGGAAGGAAAGAATGAAACATTCAAATTATTAACTGCCTTGGCTGTAAGCAATGCATAGTATTTTAGGTTTACATACAGATTAAAATTTCTCAAATCTGAAAAAATGTTTAAAAGCATGAAATAGACTCACTAGGGGGCAGCACAGGATAATCATTTTTTTGTGTCTTTTAACATGTCTTTCACTCTGGGCTCTGGAAATGTTAATTGAAAATAGAGTGACTTACCAGAACTGCTTTCATCTCCAGCTGATTTTTTTTCCAATAACCTCTGAATAACTGTTGTTTCTTGTCTATGCTGTCAGGAGTCAGAAGAAATTAAATCTAATGAGCTGGATGCGAAGCTTCGAGAAACCAAGGGTGAACTAGAGAAGCAAAGACAAGAAAAAACAGACCAGTTAGAGGTAAAATGTTTTTTTTTCATCATTACATGGCTCTTTTCTAGGGTGATTTCAAGATTTCAGACCTACTCCCTCAATAAAGTATTAGTGTAGCGTTTACAGTTTCTATCCTGGAGTATCCCTTTGCCTTATGTCTTTTATTCAAACTGAACTCTTGATTAACCTTATTGAACATATGTAATTGGACTATTCGCTTTTTCAGAAAATCAATTTGTGCTTTTGAAAAGTAGTGGAATGTTAGAAAATAGTATTAATCCTGTGCCAAAAGCTGGACTTCAAAATTCAGACAATGGCTCTGTACATCAGTAAGAATGCTTGCAAGGTTAGTGTTTGATAAGTGATGACAATTAATTTCCTTATTTGCATATACATGGTTTGTAAACGATTACTGATTAAAGGAAAGCAACAATTTCATGAACTCTTTTTTTTTACATTTCTTGGAAATAAGAGCTTAAAGGAGTTAACTTTGGGAAATGACTGCAATCTGGGTGCAGAATACTTTTCAGTAGGCTTAATTTGTCAGCAGATTTGTAGAACAAAGGCCAAAAGGCACAGGGTCACTCCAGGACCAGAAATATGGTCCTAGCATGCTTCAACAAATAGCAGAAAATAGCAGTTCAAATTACTACTTCAGATTCAAATGACAAACTTAGGTCTCAAGTTCTCCAGTTCTCGAGAGCCAGATCTTTCCATTAGGACCTAATTAAGCCCTCAAGAACAGGTTATTTCACTTCTTCACATTTAGTTCAAGTAGGCATTAAGATCAGTGGTGGAATGAAAAGTGGAGGATCCTCAAGGACTGGAGATTTTCTTCTCCATTCTAAAATATGACACCTTGTTTGTACTTTTACTACAGAAAACCTAAAAAAACTTTACTTTTTTATGTATAGAGTATCATCTAAATGTTCAGATGCTTGATCATTTTTGCCAAGCTCACATTTCCACAACATTCTTTTTTATACCAAGCAGGTCATTTGAAAAGCACCCCAATCTCTGGAACAGCAGAAAACACAGGAGCTCTAAAAACATGACATGGGAGTCCTGGGAGATCAGTTTAGCACTGGTTATATACATAAAGACAAGAGGGAAAGTCCCTGCATCACACAAAGAGAAGGAATGTCTGCTTCTGAAAGTGCACACAAGACAATTAAATGGTTTGGTTTTTCACTTGTGCCCTGTATTTCCAGCTCCACCAAGCCAAAATAAAAGAGCTTGAAGATTTGAAGAGAACCTTTAAAGAGGGAATGGATGAACTACATACACTGAGAACAAAGGTGCGTCACAGTACAAAACTAGACAGTGAAGGCCAAGGGACTTAATTAAAACTGTTGGAATTTTCCAGTAACTTAAGTTAGAGCTTGACTTAACATTTTGACTGTGTTGTCTCAAATTGACATTTGGGTTATCCTAAACACTGCTTAGTGTCTCTGTACTGAATAAAGTATAGAATACAGTCATTTTCTACACCAGTGATGCACATCAGGCATATCAGGTCTCAGGCTTATTGCTCTCATACTATCACGAACCTCAACTGTTATTTAATTGTCAGTGAGAAAAAGCGTTAAATATGGGCTTGCTTTATTGTATTACTTGTATGAAAAAAACAATATCTGAAATTTTAAGTCACCAAGAATGTGACAAAGTATAAAATGGTTGTATGTTGGCACACATCAGGGCTTGTACGGTACTTTTTAGCTTTAGTAATTTTTAGTTATTTTATGTCACCGGGTTTCATCCTGAAACACAGACCTGGTCAACCCAGTGGCAGTTTTTACGGGCCCTGGAAAGAGTTTGCATTACATGGCATTATGTAATACAATGTAATATCATGGAAAAAATATCATTTAAAAACAGTGGAAAACTAACATAAAGTAAATATATTCATTTCCCTTCCAGTGTTGAAAAGGGGTTTTACTTTTTTCACTCCTAAATAATACTAAGCTTTTTCCTTTTACAGTGTTACCAAAGCTGAACTATTTTTTTTAAATAGTGTTGTTTGTTCTTATAGTTGTTTTTGTATCATTGATATCAATATATATTTTGGACCTTTGTGGAATATTTTTAAACTTGTGTTGAAACCTAAGTATGGTGTCTAACAGAAAATGGATGAATGGAATACAAACATCTGCTTTTAACACTTTGATTTATCTTATGGGGATAATGACAGATTTCCCCTGAGCTTTGCAGTCACAAATGCTCAGAGCTGCCAGCTTTTAGTTATTAATATAGTGTACAAAAATGCTGCAACTATAAAGCCATGACGTGGACAAAAGATCACGAAAATAATTTATCATGAATCTTGAAGAATCATCAACACCAGTACTCTGAAGTACCATAGACAAAATCAAATCAAATCAGTACCTTGTTTCAGTTACATAACATGCCAAGAGTATTTTTAATACATTATTTGTTCTAGAAACGTGGTGCTATAAATTTGCTAATTAGCGTGTTAATGTGTGCACTGTCACATACTGCCTTGTGTGCTGCAGGTGAAATGCCTAGAGGATGAAAGGCTACGAACAGAAGATGAGTTGTCAAAGTATCGGGAGATTATCAACAGACAGAAATCAGAAATTCAGAATCTGCTGGAGCGACTAAAAGTGGTCCAGAAACTGGAGGACCAGCATCAGAAGTAAGATTGTAGACTCGCACATCTTTACAGGATGTACAATAGAAGTTCTATAAAAAGGTTTTTTGTCATAAGTTGGACACACCCTGAGACTATCCTGTGTAAGCCATGTAATAGTGATCAATCTAAATCAATGGTTCTTAACATGGGGTATATGCAAGATGTACTTTCCCAGTGGTCCAGGACATGCCAGATTTTTTGAGAGGGTAAATCACTGAAAACACAAATTACTTCAACCATTTTTAATAAGGGGTGCGAGAGTGTATTTTGGGAACCAAAGGGGTGCCGGTTGCCATTAAAGTTAAGAACCACTGGTCTAGACGAATAACTCCCCAGCAGCAATAGAGACATATTGATAGAAAAGCACTGCATACTTATTTGTGAACTAATTTTATTCTGCTGGTCTCTGAATAGAATCTTTCTATGTAATTAATACAAGCTCTAGGGACATATTACAGATGAGTGCATTATTTATTTTTATAAGATGAGGGTATTATTGTTGCATTTTAATAAGGATTTACTGTGAAAACCCAGTGTGACATGATGTGAATGCAACATCATTTGTTTTCATGGGTCACAGATGGCTTAAAATAAAAACAATCATTAGTCAGGAGTGAGACTTCTGTTGAAGGTGCATTTTTTGCATTTTCATCTTCCGCTTTCCCATAATGATGGATAAAGTGTTTTGCAGTACTAAATTCAAATTATTAAAATGCATCATGTATAAAGAACTTAATAATATACCATATTTCTTCAAATAGCTTTAGCTGAGTAATAAGGCTATAAATATGGAAAATAAGAAACAACTTACAGTTCCTTTCAGTATAATAGCATTGTAATTGGATCTGATTTGATCAAATGTGCAGGTTTTCCTTAACTATAGATTTACTTAAATCACAAAGTGATTTAAAAGTATAGTGTACAGTTCCTCTCATTAAAGCAACATCTAATTCTTACTGATATTCCTATTAGCCATGTAATAAGGTTAGGAACACTGAAAAATGAGCATATTATTTTTCTTCTTTGAATTCTTCTCCCAAACTGGGACTGTATACATGCTCAGCCTTTCCAACTATAATTTTGTGTCCCGTTCTTAAATAGCATCAGATGTAATGCGGCAGTCTCAATGTAACAATGAAAGAAAAGCTGGAGAAAATTGTGCTCTTTTAAAAAATCTGTTTATTCAGGTCTGTTAATCCATTACTTTGCAAAGCAAAGTATGAAAAGCAGATAGCAGCCGTAAATTACAGTCTTCAACCCCGGTCTTGGAGAGCTCCAGTTTCACAGATGTCTACACTCAGTAGCTAAAGGGTATGGAAAATCTCATATCTTAAATCAAAATGTTTCAGGTAAATAAGTCAGAACAGTAGAATTACATTATCATTTATTATTCCTCATTTTCCTCATCACTTTAATCTGTTTAATTGTGTGCAGAGATGAGCAGGACATTCAATCCCTGAAGGAGGAGGTGGAGACCCTGAACTCCTTGATCACAGATCTCCAAAGGGACATCCAAGGCAGTCGAAAGAGAGAGTCAGAGCTGCTTGGCTTCACCGAGAAGCTGACCAGTAAAAATGCCCAGCTGCAGTCCGAGAGCAACACAATGCAAACACACCTGGATCAATCGACGAATAGAGTGAGGGATCTGGAGAGCCAGATAGAAGAGAAGGAGCGCAGCAATGCTGACCTGGTGAGTTTGCGCAGCTCCCAGAATGTGGCTGTCCTTCGGGTTGAGTCACACCGCTTTGAGCAGGCAATGCCAGCCTTCTTTAACTCCAGCTCTGCTTATTTCCCAGGTCTGAAGTAGGTATAAGTTTCAAGGGTTTTGTGAAACTTGCCAGACAAAAAACAGCAGATGAACACACTGGCTGTTTTTTGCGCTAATGAGATAAGGGTCCAGCAGACCTTTTTTCTTGTTTTTGTTAAAACTGTTTAATGCTCTCAGGTTTGCCTCATTAAAGCTGCAAAATAAAAGCACAGACTTGTTCTCAGCGGGCTCACACTACTTGGAGAAATTATTCCTTATACAAATAAAACACTTTATTTGCATAAGGAAGTTTTCATTTAAATACCTGATGATTATCCCATCGTTTCCCTTTGTGTTGAGTTTCTAATTAACCTTTGACATTCCTGGGAAAAAAAACCTTTGTGTCCATATTGTACATTAACGTGTCAGGGAGGTTGTGTTTCCAGTTCATGTGCTGCTGACAGTGTTGCGTGATACATCGATCAAACTGGCTTTGTCCCCCCCCCCCCATTTCAGACAGAGAGACTACAGAAGGAGGAACAGCTCAGACAGGAGGAAGTCCACACCCTTCAAAATGAGAGATCATCCCTACAGAAAGAAACAGCAGAATTGAAAACGCGCATTGAAGAGCTAAAAGATGACCTTGTTACACAGAAGAGGAAGCAGACTGCAAATATTAAAGATCTCACCAAACAGCTTTTACAGGGTGAGTGAGTCCATGTAATGGAAATCCCATGAGGTAATAACTACATCAAATGGAAAAAAGGTTCAGGAGAAAGACAGTAGCCCATTTATTTGATTAGCAGACATTTCAAGTATTAAAAAATGTAGAACATTGAACAGCTTATAAACTAATCAATATGGTGTATAAACAGATAAGTAGATTGATACAGACACTGGAGTAGAAATAATTATTTTACAACAAAATATATTATGGATACTAGCACAGTATCACAAAAGCCCACTTTGCTCATTTTCACTTGTTGATCCATTTCTGAAATCTTAATTTTTTTATAGTATACTATATACAGTATACAGCTTTTAACAATTAGTCCTTTCTTCATGTGTCTTTATCCATAGAAGCACACTTTTAACATTCAATAATGAAGAAATGAGGAGATAACTGAGGAGGAATTATTGACTGACCTGTTTTCATCTCCTTTGATTGCCATCATTAACTTTAGGGTTTTTTTAAGAAACAAAACAAGGCATTTTCACAAATTTCTCACCTCCACAAATGTTAAAACTTCTGGTTGTTAGAAAAAAATTAACTAGGTGGTCCAGTTTAAGTAAAGGGTCCTGTTACTGACTCGCGCTGTGTTGTTTTAAGCAATATAATTAATCTCTTTTGATGAGATATTAAACGAAGTGCCTGCTATAAAGTGACTGTAGCAGCTGTTGATGCGTTATTCATCCACTAATCTCTGTAACTCATTTTGGATAGAGACATCTGCTTACTGACAACCATTATCATTACCATTACCATTTTAAGGGATATATTAAGACCTCTTGTGTTCCTTTTGTATTCAGCCAAGTGTCACTGCTTTTAAATAGAACCTTTTTACTTATTATAGTACATTATTAAGCATGCAGCAGTTGCCATTTAATAGATACAGTAGTTCGCGAGTCTGAGGTTGAAGATACACAACCTATACAGCATGCAATGTGGTAATAATACCACATTGAAAAGACTTTGTGAAGTAAAAAAAATATTTGTTTGAGAAGGCAATCAGTTCCATTTGTTTAGATATACCCAGATGTAGATTCCTCATTCAAATTGACTGACAGATTTGATGGATGATATGAAAATACTATAGATACAACTGAATGACGCTCACCTGCATGTATCCTGCCAAACAGCTCGGAAAAAACTGGATCAAATGGAAAATGGCAACTATGACAAAGAAGCCAGCAGCATGGGGAGCAGGTCCAGCTCATCAGGTAAAGTCAATGGAAATTATATTTCTCCAAGTTGGCTATACGTTTTAAAAGTGACATATGCTAATTGTTTTCTTTAAAAGCTGAAAAAAAATCTGAATTATGAATGGTGAGAAATACCCATACCAGCTGTTGGGATGTCCCCTCTAATCCCTCGAATAAAGTTCCAGATCATCCCAAGCAATTGCTAATCTTTCATATCTTACTATTGATCCCACCCTCTTACTTAACTTGTCTTGCTTCACAATGTTTTCAGTACACAGCTACATCCGTTCAGATCTGGATTTTTAGATTGTTATGCCCCAGGAATTTGGAAGACAGAAGAAATGAGAAATCCCCTCAGGAAGCTCCTTATGAAAATATTTTTACGCACTCCTGTTAAGACTTCCTTCAGTAGTGTTTAGTTTTGCAGAAACCCTCTGGGATTATTGTGCATGACAGGTGCTGGAGAAAAATATTGATTGGTATACAGTAAGCGGTTTGCTGTAAATGCAGAGTGGGCTTGAAATTGCTTTTCTATGTTATGCCCTTTAAAAGTGTGTAAGGTTGTCATCCTTATTTCGTTTTTTCTTCTCCTTCCTCTCATACTCTTACCGCCGCTAGGATCCCTGAACGCTCGGAGCAGCAACGAAGACCGTTCGCCCGAGAACTCAGGCTCCTCGGCCGTCGTGGACAGCTTCCCCGAGGTGGACAAGGCCATGCTCATCGAGCGCATTGTGCGTCTGCAGAAAGCCCACGCGCGCAAGAACGAGAAGATTGAGTTCATGGAAGACCACATCAAGCAGCTGGTGGAGGAAATTCGAAAAAAGACCAAGTGAGTCTGAACAGCCCCATTTTCAAGGATGTCTGAGTAATGTCAGACAGGAACTCTTGGCCCATCCAATTCACTGAAGGAATACTTGGATTCCATGCATATGGCTGAATCAGGGATTATTTTTTTTCTCGACTTAAACACTTGGAAGATAATTCACTGCTCGGTCATCAGCTTTTGTCTTCTAATAATATTAAGGGGTGTGAATATTAAGGGGTGTTCGGGAATAAGTTTTGCTTGGCTATTTTGAGCCCTAGCCAGCAACACAGCTGCCACCCACTCAGCCTTTATTGAGCAAGATTGCTCTTCATATTAAAACATTCATTATTCTTTTCTGACATTGCGTGCCATCAGCCTATTTATAGGCCTGGACTGTGATGCGTTGGTAGGATAGCAAAATTATATTGGAATAAATGATTTGGTACAGATATTGATAAATAATTCAGCAGTGTAAAATGCATCAAGCATTTAAAGAAAATGTCATCAGAACACAAAGCATTTCCAAAGGTCATTAGTGAGAGATCATGGATTAGTTATAATATGAAGTTAATATTAAATATTGTATATTTAATGTTGATTTGTAGATATGACAACTACAGCAGTGTAAAATGCATCAAGCATTTAAAGAAAATGTCATCAGAACACAAAGCATTTCCAAAGGTCATTAGTGAGAGATCATGGATTAGTTATAATATGAAGTTAATATTAAATATTGTATATTTAATGTTGATTTGTAGATATGACAACTAAGTGAAAATAGGTTGTGGCAGAGCCTAGTGTATTTTATGTACACCCTTAATTTCCCATAGGCCTCAGTCTTAAGCGTCCATTAGCAGTAATTTATCAGTGTCTGGGACTACGATGCAAGAATAAAAAATGTGTCTGAGGTAAAGTTCTAGTTGTTGCTGTGTTTAGTGGTTTGTTGCATGTTGCTGACGTTTTTGTAGTGGGGCTATATAAATTATATGCATGTGGTTTTTCCATAAATATTCTTTGTGTTGTGCTTGGAGCTCACTGCAGTCTGGCGTAGAGTGAATGCACACTCCTTTCTATGTAGTACTACTTTTCTGAGAAGAAATTGGTTTTCATGTTTAATTTTAACAAGACTTGGAGGTACTTCTTTCATTGATTCCCTGTTTTTTTTTGAGACCCTAAAAATCCCTCTAATGCAGTAATACCATTTGGACAAAAAAAATCGGCTGTCCAACATACACCATTACATTACCACACTGCAGCTTAGTCTTTCCTTCACACCAGCACTGGCAGACACGTGTGCGCTGTGTGAAACAGCTGTGCCTAGTAGATCACACAGTCTGCCTTTTTAATTTTTTTTTTTCATTTCTGTTTATTTTTTACTACTTGCGGGGCGGAACTGGGGTCCAAACGGACCTGAGACAGTTCAAGGTAAGAAGTCCAGTTTTTGTTCAGATTGTGTGTTTTTGTTTCTTTTCTTAGGGACCATTAGCTTTGTGCTAATGTTATACACACCCTTTGCCTCTTAATTGGATGCAATTTTAAATTGATTTGGATAGGAGAGCCTGCCGAATGAATGAATGTAAACATGCTCTCTTGCTGCAGCCTACCTTGTAGATGACTGAATCTTTACAGGTAGTCTCAAGAATAAATCAAGCAATACATGAGATGCTAAAGTACCATCTTTGCCTAAGACTAATTTGTTTCCTGTGTGTCTGTACACACTGGTGAAGTAGGGTTATGTGTCCAGTGTTGCTTTGTCAATGGGAATTCTAGATTTTAGACCTATAATCTAGAATCTCTAGCAAACAGGCAATGATCTCACATTTCTAAAGTTATTAGTAGTTATCAAAAACTTTACATTTTTTCTCATTAGTTTGTAATGAGATATTTATGCCCCCTTAGACCCTGCAGTGATTTGATTGTTGCCTCATTTTACATTTCTAGTGTAATATGTTCTTACCTTTCAACTAAAACCGCTTTTCTCACATCTCTCCAAGCCAATTATTTATACACATTTCTTTAATTCTAACTGTGAAACACATTGTAGGGACCTAAGTAAGCCTTTGTGAATGTGATAATAGCACTGTCTTTCCAGTTAAGAAAAATACATTAAAAACCAGTTTCAAAGTTAAGAAAAGAGTTGCATAGTTCTTGTGTGTTTGAATTTCATTTGGTGACCATTAAGCCTTCTGTTTAAAGACGTTTCTGATCTTGGTGACTGTAGGATGTTCTCAGCTGGTTTACTTGTATGATGTGCTTGAGCATGAGCTATAGCTTTGATGTTGAGGCCAACAGTAAGGAAAAATGACTTTTTGGTCTCTCATTTTTAACTACTTTTCTTCAGCCATGTCATGCAGTTATGATATACAATACATAATATATGCCGAGAGGCAATTAAAATAAATATAATGTTGTAAACAATAGAGTTTGGGAATTTTTAATGCTTTGCAGTATATAATGAACTAGTTCTAACAGAGTGAGGAAAGAACAAGTCTCCTATGATCCTCTTGAATCTGCCTGTCGAGTCAGCTGTATTTGTAATTAGAGAAAAAAAATCTATATGAACATTTTCGTTAGTTTCTTGTAAAGCTCTATACTAAGCTGGGGAGGTTATTTTCATATTTTGTAAAAGGTATATCAAAAGAGGAATATAAATGGCCTTTTTAAATGTCATTTAGAAGCTCAGATGTGTTCCACTAAAGTAGTCAAAGTCATTAGCTAAATGATTACTGCCTCCTGAGTCATAATTCAGATGTGGAGTATGACAGGAATTCGGAGGCAACAGTGAATACAATTTAGTGACTATATAAGTCACTATAATCATGAATTACTGATTTTGTAACAGATTTGTATTAATTTGATTTTTTCTGAGCATACAAAACAGATGCCAAAAGTTAGGAAAATTGAAAAATGCAAATACAAAAGAATGGAGTAATAATTTAATGAGCACCATGCACAAGTAATCTATAGAAAAGGAGCCTATTAGTATTTAGGGACGGGTAGTAACAAGGACAAGTTATGTATAATAACATCTATTGTACATTCTATATTGTCCCAGGACATTTCTTCATCTACAGTATCCAAATCCCTATTCCAAATAGTAACAGCTGCTAAAGGTTTGCATGAAGTTTCTAAAAGAAAAATATAAATTGAGGACATTAATTCTTGTTTTGCTCCTAACAGATTTTGTAGTATAGAGACATAATGAAAAAGGTGCATTATTGAATTTAATAAATATACAAATTATTGTATGAATGTTTGCTCACATTGGTGTTTGTTAAAGAAATGTGTTAATTAAATTTTCACCTTCTTTTCAGAATAATCCAGAGCTATGTTTTACGGGAGGAGTCTGGTGCTTTGTCGTCAGAAGCCTCCGATTTTAATAAAGCTCATCTGAGCCGACGCGGAGGCATTATGGCATCACTTTATACCTCGCACCCAGCGGACAGTGGGCTCACCCTGGAGCTGTCATTAGAAATCAACAGAAAGCTACAAGCTATCTTAGAAGACACACTACTCAAGAACATCACACTGAAGGTATGTCCCTTCTGTGGAACATTGATTCAGGGCTTTCCCCACTCTGGTCTGGAAGGAATCCTGTGCTTTCAATCTCTAATTAGAATTCAGATTGATCTGGTTGCTCTGATAAACCTTTAAAATGTTTTAAATACAATTAGTATTGTACCTAGAAAACTACTCTACTGTTTTTTTTTAATATATCTCGTGGGTCTTTACAGTTTTTGCACATGCTTGAATCAGAGAGTGGCATTTTAATTTTGTATAATGTCTTAACTAACATTTTAAAAATATTCCTCTTAATTTTTCAGTGATGTTACATCACATTCAGTCCATTTTGATATTCTTTCTTATGGAACTCAATATGGTCTTTCTCATTTTCTTTTAAAAAAATAAAAGTATTTTCTCAGACCTGACAAGTCAAAAAATGACTAATTATCAAGTTTTCTTTACAGTTCTTTATTGATCAGTAAAATATGATCTAGATTATCCAGGACTGTAAACTTCTGAAAGTATTTGGATGAGATTTAATATTTAAGCAAACATAGTCAAATAGTTTTCTTCTTCTATTACCTTTATATTTGAGCAAAGTATTTTAATCTCACTCCAACTGTGTTCTACATTTTAGCATAAAAAATGTTATCAAAACACCAGAAAAGACTGTGGCTTTATAAAGAAATCAATTAACTTTGTTTACCCTTGACAATGTAACTTCAGTATTAACTTTATTTATAGTGTCTTTCATGGACAAAGTATCTCAAATGCTTTAGAACCAGTTGCTTCAGGGGTTTATTCCATCTTAGCACTTAATTAATTGAGCCCATTATTCCTTACTTAGTGCAAAGGTCCTTTCAACTCTGCTAGACTATAGACTTTGTGGATCAGAGCTGGCAGATCCTGAACTTTAAGAGATTGTGTTTACCAAAGGCTTCTCAACTGTGTTTAAAACATTTACTGCTGTTTCAATACGTTATTACATCATATGACTTCACAAAGTAGCCTTTTGTGGCTTTATGATTGTTCTCCAGTCAGGATTCTGTTGAACCATTAAATCCATAAGGAGGAACCAGTTTCACCCTTAGCATTTTCCCCAACTTTAATGACCATCACTGCAAGACATTTTTTTTTTCCTTTAAGAAAAATGATTCTCTACATTTATTATAAATATTATTGTTCAAATAATTTTATTCTTAAATGTTCTAAAAAATAACAATGCAACAGTATGTAAATTAATATAAGATAAAATCAAAGTCACAATCAGAAAATAGATTGCTTTTCTTATTGTTCCCACAAAAAGGCCTTTTATCTTCAGCTCACATGGGCTAAAGAAGTAAATAATGTGAGGACCAATCTGCCATCAAAGGCTTCCTTGGAACACTGTTTTTGATCTCATTGAATAGTTTTGGTCCCGAAAAAGTAGTATTAACTTAAGGGCTGTATTTTACAGCCATTTCTTCATCTTCCTCCCCCTTTTAACTTCAAATACATTTCACATTGAAGTCAATATGTTTGCAACCCTCAAAAAAAACATGTTGAATTAAAAATTACAATTCAACATTCAGGCTTGAATTAAGAAAAGGAAACCCAGTGACAAGATTTGAATGCTGTGTCTCTAATGAACAAGAAATAGTCTTATAGAGTCCTCACTAACAGCCTCAGACACAAGAGTATTTGCTTTTCTTGTGCCAACTGCCTACTCTTCATCGCAGTATCACAGCCCTTTGGAGGGCTCCATCTGGTTTAGATTGAAATAAAATAAGGATGGCACATCCATAACATATGTCGGAGGTGAAAAGGTTTTAATGCTAAGATGAAGAAATTGAATAAAATGTGATAGATCACAGTTGTCTAGGTCTTGCGAAACCCATGCATCTGCAGATTTTCTTTCCAACTTGGCTCTCAAAGACCTAACCTGTGAACTTTTTTTCCTGTTCTTCACTTGCTGGTGCTTCAAAGTGACCTAGAAAACCTGCAGACACACCAGCTGTCTAAGAGCAGATTTGGAAACTCCAGAATCAGACAGAAAGATTGCACAGGAAAATATTGCCAAACGTTTTTATTAAGTATCAATATGGTTACCAGGATACAGTACAGAAAACTAGCATTTCTATTGTTCTGATGTGCCGGCAGATTATCGTCTTATCCTCAAAAGTTCGGGTAATCATGTTATTCAGAAAGAAATGGCAGGGAGCTATCTATAAATCCTTGTTGTGAGTTTTCACTACTGTGAAGAAAATGAAATGAACTTAAGGAGCACAGTGTGGGCAGACAGCTGTTGTAGCATTTAAGAAAGTGGCTACTCTTGTTAAGGCTGAAGGGCATAAGCAATTTTGCCAGTTTTGATGTGCATTTCTGAAGCTGATATGTGGTCTTTCAGATTATCAAATGTATTAGGATTCTGAAATGTGTCTGTGGTCATCCACATTACCTGGCTGATTGTAGGGGTCTTCTACAACTATTACAGAGTGTGATGTGAAAAGTAATCAAGCCCTAATGAGAGTTACACTGACCTTTGTTCATGAAAATGCATTGGTTTTTCCATTATAAAAAAACTGTCCCTTTTATTTTATTTGCATGTACTATACAAGCATTAAATTAAAGACTATGGTTTTAGCTCTTTCCATTAATTTCTTGTCTTTATGCATTTTTAATATTTTAGACTATACAGTGTCCCTTAATGTGCATTAATCAGCCTTGGATGTCACCTAGAAGTCTTATGCTTTCTGAGCTTTAGAGAGGCCCTTTCTTAGTTAATATTTAATTCAAGACAACTTCACTGACCCAGGGTGTCTTTTTTTACAGTATAGTACATTTTGTGTACTATACTGATAATTGCAGTCATTATAGAACTAGCTTTCCAGGATAGAGCT
This sequence comes from Lepisosteus platostomus, assembly GCF_059453375.1. Classification (NCBI taxonomy): domain Eukaryota; kingdom Metazoa; phylum Chordata; class Actinopteri; order Semionotiformes; family Lepisosteidae; genus Lepisosteus; species Lepisosteus platostomus. The sequence continues at coordinate 38,834,632 of NC_142616.1, forward strand.
CTTTCAATTAATTGTAACTTGGTTATATTAAGGCTGAACACATCTGGGAACATGTTGAAGACTATTTTTACATGTTCTTCTCCTGCTCTAAATAGCTTTTATAGCTCCACTTATTAAATATAAATTGCCTGAATGCCAACACTGCAGTACCTGTCAGTCATCAGTGCAGAGATACATACAATATGCAAATTCTACACTGTCGGGCTTATACAGCTGGACACATGGCATCTCAAGTCCCAGCATTAACCCATTATCCATCTAAATGTCTCTAGTTGCACCATTCATTGATTAGAAAACAGATCTCTGGTATTGAAAGTGTAATTTGACAACCTGTAAATTGGAGTGTCTGTTTTTTTTTTTTTGCAGGAAAACCTCCAGACCCTTGGGTCGGAGATTGAACGGCTTATCAAAACTCAGCATGACCTGGAACAGAGGCTGAAGAAGAAATAAGAGCGGCCAAGTCCTGCAGACCATGGAATGTATTTGCTGGGGAAGATCCTGACCTTTGCAAACTGTTGTTTCCACTGATCTCTGCTGTATCAGAGAAAGCCTGTACTGTCAGGTTCAAGTGCCATGAACCTATGACAACACCAATGCACACTACTTTGTAAATAAGTGGATGCAGTATGTCTGGGGCTTATCTTGTTTAAACAAGGAATGATCCTTATCCTGGATTTGGATTTCAGAATAAAAGTAACAGTGAATGCAAGGGATACAAGTCTACTGGGTACAGAATGGTCATGGTTTGAAACTTTGTTTCCATCTATTTTGTATAAGAAAAATCTGTGGTGTCCTACATGATGAATATTCAAAGCATCGGAGTAGAAAGGCCTCATCCAAATAATGCATCTCTACTGCAAACCGAAATTTAATATTCGAACACTAATCTTAATTTTAGTTCTTGTGATACAATGCATATATGGAAGTTTCTAATAGATTTTTTATCTTCCACTGATTGTTTACCAGCAGTAAAACTTAACTGTACATATTTACAACTTGCTTATAACAAAGAGAAAGCTCTCTGATTCACAAGAAAAAAAACAAATCAAGGGATCTGGTTTTGTACACATGCATACATCTAGCCTTCTAGCCTCTTATTCTTTTTCTGTACTGTTGCCAATGCTGCATGTTTCTTTTTTACGGACTAATTTGGCAACTAAATGTGAGCTCCAGTTTATCATTTCAGATGAGAGAATATTCAGCCAATAACAGAACACTCATCTACCACATTCTACACTGCATGCCTGACTGAAATGTTCAAGATTTCTTACAACACTTCCATACACCAGCTTACAATCCAAAGCGGTTTTCAGTATTCAATATGTATATGTATTTATTGTATAATAATTACCGACAAATGTACCCGAATGGTGGGAAGGTTTAGATAATGATAGGCACTCCATCTCGGTATAAACTGTATTCCAAGAGGCATTAAAAGCACAGTAAATTATTTGGTACCAATATGAATTTGTTGTACTTTTAATGCATCTTAGAATATTTTTTGGTTTTAACCTTTTTGAATTTATCAGAAGACCCTTCAGCATTTGTTTGCTTATTCTTCAAAACATTAAGATGGCAAAACAGAGGCTTTATACAATATTTCCCCCATTCTTTCTGAACTGTACATTTCTTTTCTATTTATGGGTAAATGTCTTAAACTCATCTTCAGTTACTTTTTGTAGCACTGTTAGAGGATTATTTTACTTATGTACTGTAAAAGGGTATTGTTTTGGGTACTGTGTATTGTGCTGAGGTATAGTTATGCGAGGTTATACAACATTCATACATTTTTTAGGGTGTTTATTCCTTCACCAGATCCGGTCTGGGAAACAATTTAACAACTAAGTGCAAATATATATTCAAACATACATGGTTCCATATGTATGATAAATTCATGTAGATTAAATGTTGTATACAGTATATCTCTAGAGCTTATTAAACACTTTCATGTAATTATTTTACATTATAGTATAAATGATTAATTCTGTACATAACGGGGGTAAAAGTGCAATCATTTTTTTCCCCATTACATTTTCCTTGCAATTTTAATGGCTATGATTTAAATGATAAATTCTAAATGAAGCTTAATAACCTTAAGGGTAAGAAGAATTAAAAACAAAAAAACAGCTGACTCCGATATTTAGAATGTATGCAGAGTAGAGTGCATTTTTTTGCTCTTTTACACAATGTCCTGTTCCCAACATTTGTTGTCCCAGTTGTGCTAAGAGTAATGAACTACCAAAATACAAATGCATTACAGCATTATTTGTACAGTATAGTGTAGATTTGAGATGGGAAAACTACTTTTGACATGCACCTGAACAACACTCTTGTACACTGGGGAAAAGAAACTTGCTTTGTTGGGAATATGCATTCAGGCAGGTTCTCTTTCATTTGTACATATCTAAGGAATTTGTCATCTTCTTATGCAAAGAATGAAACTAGAACTCAGATTCAAAGAACCTAGAAATCTACTTCATATGTGATCACTGAATAGAAAGGATTATTTTATTGATGTATCTGAAATACCAAATCAGTGAACCTCACTCTGCTTCCATATTATTTTGCACTAAATAATACTCTACTAATGTATGAAACTGTGAAGGAGAAAAGTTTCATCTTATCTGTCAGCAGCACCAATGAATGAATGCATGCAAAAATAATGTACTTTGGACACTGGATTAAGAAGTGGAGAAAGTTGTGGTTTTTCATTTCGTCTGAGAGGTTATTCTCTTAGCTGGTGAGCAGACTCCTTTCCAAAGTGCATTCTACTCTTCTTTTTTTAAAACTTTTGGACAGTTATTTGTGCTTTGCATTGCAAGTTGCACATAGTCATGCAAGGCTTTGACTTACTGTATGATGGAAAAAGAAGGCTGAAGTTAAAGTGTTGTTTATTTCAGGTGTGTGCCTGATATTGTTCATGATGTCATCTGTGATGAAGGCTCAATGAGTGTTAATTGGCTGGGCAGCCATAGAAATCAAAATATAAATACTCTGTAAAGTTTGTTGTTTTCGGTCTGATGGAGAAGGGGGGGAGAAAACCTGAACCTTTTCACCTCAGGTTAAGCTGGAGCTTTTCAACAACTTGTGTTAGGAAGGGAAAACTTCCTGATTCCTATTCAAAATTGTAAAATCTTAAGTTCTGGTCAGTTGAATTTTGTTTAAAAGAAAAAAATTAAAATATTTTGCCTGTATTATTTTAGTTCATTTAAATATTTAATTGTGATTATGAATTTGTAGATAAAAGTTTGTGTATAAATGGTCAAACATTTTTAAGGAGATATGATTCTATGAAATGTACTGTATATATGGCTTTTTCAGTAAATAAATACTGTATGTAAAACCAATGTTTTTGTTTTTGATTAGAAGCATACTGTATATACTGTATTATGGGACTAGTCACTACTATGATCTCAAATGAATTTAGTTTATGTACAGGACAATTTTACGACATTTCATTAGAGTAGCAAGACTGATTTTGAATATTTGGTGCTAATGCAATTTTATAGCCAATAAACAAGAAAAAACCTAAGCCTCTTGATAATGCAGCAAATGTTTGATATTATGTCAACTGGTGTGACTGAAATTGACCTTTTATTTCTATTTTTAGATGAAAACCTTTGTCCCTATCAATATTATTATATGTATTTTATTTTTTCTTCAGTTTCCCAACCTTGGATACCAATGTTAGGCATTTTTGATGAAAGGTCAGGCTGACTATGATAAACAGCTATAGCAGTATCACTGTAGTATTGACTTCTATGTTTTTAAATGCATTCTTCCTGACATCTCTGCTGAAGAGGATTGTGTGTGAAAAATAATACTTGAAAAAGAATTTCTAGATTTTAAAATGAAAAGCCAAAACATTCTTGTATGACTTCCATTAAGGTTTGCAGGTAAACCTTTAATGTCATTGTAAAGAATATACTATGGTATTACAGATACAGTATCTCATGCAGTTTGAATATGAACTGCAAAGATGGACATAATCAAATGTTAAATTGCGAGAGACACTTTTGATTAATTATGGTAAAACAAAAACTGTGTCCATACATTTAGAAAAGAAAGTTTTGCTATCAGATTAATTCATACAAATAGAAATACAAGTAGTAAAATTTACAAAAATACCAATTATTTCTTTGAAAGTGTTGTTGCAGTGAAGTTTGATCAGTCAATAAATATTTTATCTGCCTTTTTACATCACTAAATACAGAAACTCCAGTTTTGATTTTCTGAAATGTTATGCCCTCTCTCAGTGCCTCATTCATTTAGCTTTCTCTTTTGTTTTTTCAGTCCATAGACCAAGAAATAAAATGAGGAGAGATGCCCTTCATGGCCTTGTAAATTAAAAAATAATTTTTACATTTTTCTTTTAGCGTTTGGCACTGCTCTTTTTAATATGTATTTTTTAAAAGGGGACTAAATACCTCTGTGTAGCGTTTAAGTTTAAATGCATAGCTTGTGAATTTTACCAATAGCCTGAACCTTATCATTACCTTTGTAACAATTCTAATCTGTGGCCATTCTGTATGGTTACATGTTCAGAGGTGGATATTCAACTGAACACATACGTGAAAAATCAGTGAGTAGTTAGACATTAAGTATTTTCCACCAGTAACTTGGCCTTTCAAACACGAAAGCATTTACAGGGCCTACTTAGCCAGTTTCTCCACAAAAGCCCCTTCTAGTGCAATCTATTCTATAGAGCTGGCTGGGTAGCCTAGGGATACACTTCTGTTTTTGTTTCTAGCTTGCACTGGGAAGTGAGATACTCTAAGGAACACTTAACAGGTTAGCTATAGTTGTTCAGTTGTTTTCTGACATTTTCCCCTGATAGCCTAAGAAAAATAAAGCAAAGTTTTTATTTTATCCTTCAAAGCACTCTGCGTTTGGCAATTTTGGAGGACACTGTTTTTTTGCACATACAGTACCTTGCAGTGGAAACATGAATGGCTTCTTGCTTGTTTACAAAGAACATGGTTAATAAAACCATGGAGTTTCTACACCTACTGTAGCTTATCAACTACAGTATATTGCCCCCCTTTGACCTGGGAAATGTGAAATCCAAAAGGCAAAAGAATGTTTCCCTTGTTATACTGTACAGCATGTGTTGCTGTTTTGGTTTTCAGCCTGATTGCTGACTCTGTGTATTGTATTCTTTGCAATGGGTTGGATTAGATTATCTTACTTTGTTTTGGAGGAGAGGGAATTGCTTTCTTTCGGCCGTTAGTGTCTCACTTTCCCATCCTCAGTGCGCTTCACTTACAGTATATACAGTGGGGAGAAAAAGTGTGAAACCTTTGGAATGATCTGTATTCCTGCAGGAATTGTGATCTAAGAATTGTGAAAATATGATCCGATCATCATATTTGTCACTTTTTCCAGCATAGATGGTGAATGTTTGAATAATCTGTTCAATATAGACAAGAAAAGGCACCATTGTTTTTGTGTTATTTGTTTAAGCAGATTGTGTTTATTTATTATTATGATTTAGGTGAAGATGAGATTACATTTCAGGAGCAATAAATGCAAGAATACAAATAATTCCAAAGGGTTTACAAACGTTTTCTTTGAATATGATACATGTATATTATATAGTTCAGGTGGGTAGCTGCGTCAGCATGCGTAGGCTGCAAAGGAACAAGTAATAGGTTTATTCCATGCTGAAAAAAAGAAGAAAGAACACAACGTTTCGGCCGTGGAGCCTTCTTCAGGTGTGAGAGAGACAGGGCAGTAGGCAAAGGTAAAGTAGCGGGAGAACAAAGGTTGGGAGGGAGGAGGAGTGAGAGGCGGGAGCAGGGGACAGAAAGAGAGGCCAATCAAGAGGTGTGAAGTCAGAATGGGTGCAGAGAGGTGTGAAATGAAACTTCCAATGAATGGAGAAAATTTAAAAGAACAGTAGTCTGTCGTTAAGGGAAGGGAGAATGTGTGATCCTAGCTGCAGAATAATTTTAGTTTCGGTGGTCTTTCTGATGTATGAGTTCGGAAAACCGTCTTTGAGAACACAGACGGAGAGATTAGAGTGCTTGGTTCTCGAAGTCGATGTCGTCGCCAAGCCCAAGAATCAAGCCCTCGAAATGTACTCATTTTTCATCAACAGAGGATACCCCAGCAGTGTGATTGACAGGGCCCTTGCCCGAGCCAAAAACACCCCCCGGACCATCAACCCGATCAGGAACTCCCGCCGTAACAACCGCATTCCTTTGGTGCTTCCATACCACCCTAACACACTTCCTATCCCCAGGACCATTAACCACAACTTTTCCATCATACAGGATGATCCCTCCATTGGGGCCCTCTTTTCTGATCGCCCTATCATCTCATATCGCCGACCACCTAATCTGCGTAACCTCCTTGTTCACAGCTCCCTTGACCGCCCTCAACAACCATCCACACCAGACACTTTCCCTTGCAACAGAGCTCGCTGTATCACCTGCAAGTACACAGCCACCACCACACTCATTAAAGGCCCCTCAGGACAATTCCGGATCACCCAGACAGCATCTTGTACCTCCAGCAACCTTATTTACTGTATCTCTTGCAGTAAATGCCCAGCCATCTACATTGGAGAAACAGGAAGGAGACTCGGAGACCGCTTCAGAGAACACGTCAGGGCTGTGAAGATTAAAGATCTCTCCAAGCCCATTGTTTCTCATTTCACCTCTGACGGACACGACCACTCTAATCTCTCCGTCTGTGTTCTCAAAGACGGTTTTCCGAACTCATACATCAGAAAGACCACCGAAACTAAAATTATTCTGCAGCTAGGATCATACATTCTCCCTTCCCTTAACGACAGACTACTGTTCTTTTAAATTTTCTCCATTCATTGGAAGTTTCATTTCACACCTCTCTGCACCCATTCTGACTTCACACCTCTTGATTGGCCTCTCTTTCTTTCCCCTGCTCCCGCCTCTCACTCCTCCTCCCTCCCAACCTTTGTTCTCCCGCTACTTTACCTTTGCCTACTGCCCTGTCTCTCTCACACCTGAAGAAGGCTCCACGGCCGAAACGTTGTGTTCTCTTTCTTCTTTTTTTCAGCATGGAATAAACCTATTACTTGTATATTATATATACTGTACTGTATACAAATGCAAAGCATACCTATGGACATTTAGAATAATAAGTCTCGGCTGCTATGTGGAAAGGTTTTTCAAATGTTCAGAAACCACATTAATTATTGCAAGACCAAGACTTGTTAAACACACAAAATACCTTTCCTCCTACTTCCTCTCTTTCATCCCATCACTTACTTTCAGGTCTCATTCATACTGGTGTCCCAAAGCAAATATAATTACATCTGAGTACCGGTTTTCACATCCTTGGTCATTTGTACCTTTTGCATGTTCCAGAACTGGATTTGAATTATTTTTTAAGAATTCAATTGTATCAGTTTCAAATAGTAGATCATGAAGTAGAATAACACCTTACTTGTCATCTTGCTTCCATTGATAGGTTACAGTATATCACCTACTATAAGCTTCTAAACCTTTGTAATCTGTAAGCGGTTAGTTGTTGTTGTTTTTTTACAGAGGAAAGGCTGAAACTGTTTTCCAGCTTGTGAGACCTTGATACTGGCACAGACTTGCAGCATTCCTGGCAGTATATCCCTTTATTCAATATCCATAATAGGCTTTAGTAACCTTTTTTCTTTCTGTGAACTAGTTGCTTCATTTGACCTTTGCAACCAGTTCTCCTTTTCCCAAGCACCCTCCTTTAGGTTTATTATTGTGACCAAATAGAAGACTGCTCTATCTGATGTCAGCTCATTAGGTAATTGAGTGCTTCCCTATGGCTTTCTTAACTACTCTTGTTAGTTTGTGAGGATATAGTACTCCCATAATGTACCTTCTAGTTCTAAAGGGGTGCAATGTCTTAAGATCCACTTCATTGACACTTCCTAAGTGGTGTCAATTAGTTGACATCTGAAAGCCAGCTCCCTTCCAGGACACAAAGACCTACAAAACACCTTAAGTTAAGTGTAACCAATACATCTATGAAAACAAATTTATTATTGGATATTTTTTTCTGCCTACTCTTAAAATACTTTTTGGGATGTTTTCAGTGCTCTCAAATGAGGTTGATGCCTAAAAACAGTGAATAAAAAACTCAGTAGTCAAGTTGTCCTTCCTGGAAATTTAGATTGACCTTACCCGCTGAACTCTGAGCTACAGTATGATGTACAGTAGGTTTTACAGCTATTGAAAGAGTATTGAAAGAACTGATTTCAGAGGAAAGGGGCTCAAACAGTATTAGAATCTTGTGCTAAATAAACTATGAAGACTGTCAGTGCAGCTGAATCACAAGTGACCGGTGTATAACCCAACTTAAAGGCCTGGAGAGCTTTTATCATTGGCTTTTTATTCTTTTTCTTATACAGGACACCTAAGAAAGAATTCATTCCCAATTGCTTAACAAGAAGCAAAGTAAGTTAAAACACATGACGATCATTGCATAAGTGACGGTCATCTGTCTATTTTAAGCTGTCAGATATCAGCATGTGTCTGGTTGCTGGATTACATTTATCACTATGAAACTATCTGCACAATTCCACTGCAAACACTGCAAAGCGAACTAATGTCACTCCATAGCTTCACCGTCCACTGCTGTGCATGGTATCTTGTTTATTTATTAGTGAATGGAACCCCTAGTTTAGTTCATTTAAATAATATTACTTGGTGTTTTACAGAACAGACTATGATGTTGTGACCTGCTTTTGATTCTTTCCCCCACCAGAGTCTAGTGCTCCTCTTCATGATCTGATCAAAATCAACAAGTGTTGCTTTATTTTCATCTACACATCTTGCAACAGCATTCACACCAACAGTTTGACATTATTAGTTTTGATTCCAGTCATCGGCTGCCATGGTATGTCAGCCATAGGAAGATTAATATTTTTTATAACTTTTCTTCAATAATAAATAATTACTATTATTTTATTTGTTCTCTCTCTCTGATCCAATACGATCAGATTTGTGCAAGGGACTACTTGTACTAAATAGTTTGGGTCAGCCTGAAGATCCCGGCAACGAGTGCTGGTAATCTGTTAACATGAAAAAACAGGAAATCCTGTGTCATCTTTACACCCTTTGACCTCGGCAATGACATGCATCAGATCTGAAAAGGAAGTCAGTATTTGCCGAGTGAATTCAGAGTTCTGCTCTGTGAAACAGTGGCTTCCAATAAGCTGAGCTGCACATGATTTACTGAAAATGTACAGTACAAAATAACTCATTTTTTCAGTTGGGGGACCGATTTCTAAAGATACTGTACTGATGCTGACCGAGAGATGGTATGCATCACTCATAACAAAATACTTCAGCATAATTCACTGGAAAGAGGTATTCAGGTCTTTCTTGATCATCAGCTTACTTTCAGATGTAATTCTGTTCAAGCTGAGAAATACAAGTGGATATACTTACAGCAAACTGAAAACAACTCAAATTTGTTTTCGTATGCCCAATTATTTTCCTTTACTGACAGGCTCTTAACAGTGCACATACTGTACTCTGCTGCTCAGTCACACTCATCACCATGATTCTATTTTTGTAAAATAATCAAACTAACGGAAAACAAAGCCCTTAATGTGTTTGGAAATAGTTTTAACAGCGTCATCTGGTGTCTTTCAAAGTAACCATATAATATAGAATTATGAGTACCTCCTAAAGCAGAAATGCAGACTTAGACCAGGACTTGGTTTCTAAATTTAATAAGAGAAATGAGCATTTTTGTAACATACTTATGTCATATGCTTACCTTATTCCCATGCTCTGCGGCTGTGAAATAATTTAAAATCACTTTCTTGCAGATGTAATCATTAAATTGTAACACAAAATGGTGGTTTCCAAAGAAAAACCAACAACTCAGATTCAGCTTGTACTGTAATTAGTTGCAGCTGAAGTGATCAAGGTGCACTCGCTGAGCTTACTGACCTGGCAGTTGATTATATTTGCCGTGCAGTCAAAAACATAATAGAGGACAAGAAAGGGGAATTCAAGGTAGAAAACACAACTTTCCCACAATTACCCTGCCAGACCAATAATTGAGTACAAGAAAAGTCTGATAGTAGTGGATTCTAACTTAGGCTTTCAAATCCCAAATTGGCTTTCTTACCATCTTTTAAATCAGAAATGATGTTCACCTTGGAAAAACAAAATGAGAGCATTTACCATAATTAAGTAATTAAGAACACAGATGGTTGTTTATATATCACTGATTTCATTGAATTTATTAGCCGAATACAGATTGTATTGATATGGGACTGAGTACAATGCTATGCACCAGCAATATCTGCAATGGTGAAAAAATATGGATTTATTTTCTTTCCCAGCAATGTCTGGGACTTCTTTAGTAGTAGTAAATGCTGTTAAGATAACAAGACCTCTGAAAGGCTTTATTATAAAGTTTTAATCATTTAAGCATACAGAGTGCATATACTGTATGCAAATCTCTTTGAAATACATCTCACAGAAAATGGAAAGTTTGTTACAATTAATAAAGGTTTGACCTGCAATCAAATGTACCAACAAATCTATTGTAAGACATGGGCCAATGGATGCAAACTAATGATATTTAACACATATGAAGGCCAGTATATTTATATTTAAATTGTTTAGAATGAAGAGAGACCTTTGATGATAATTTGATTCAAGCAAGGAATCACTATACGACACGATATCATGGACACTATTCCAATAGAAACTTAAAGACTAATTTAATTTAGGTTTTTTTAATACAATAAATGTTTCTAGACAAAACAAACTTTTAAAACAAGTTTCCCACATTTTAGAAATCACACTCTAAGCAGCATCCAGGAAATAATAAACTTAAACAACATATGACTTCCTGCCTGTAGGAACTGTGTATTGTTATATGAAAACTCTTAACGGGTTAATGAAGATGAATCAAAGGCTGTCTTTGTAATGACAGACAAAACCACCATTACCGTTGTCATCAATAAAGTGTTCACTGCCATACATACATGGGAATATCATAACGGCACATGTTAGTGTCATCTGTAGTTCACTGTAATGTCTTATCATCACCTTGGTGGTCTTGTTATCTAGTAAAAGGCCACCAGTCAACGACAGCAGAGAAAGTTATCTCATTGAAGTGTTAATGGTATTCACTGTATGATACTGAATATATATTTCAGGACAGCCAATGCCCAGAGCAATCAGGCACACATCTGTACTCTATTTTGATACCTTAACACCCATGCCCTTGCCCAGTTCTAAATACAGATGGTATTTCTAGCCAGATTTGTTTTCCATTTATGTTGATTTGTATGACAAAATATCCCAAACAAGAACAGTATGAAAACTGAAGTCAAAACTATACAAATCAAAACAAGATGCAGCAGCATTTAAAGAAAAACAGAACATTAAAACCCATTATATAACTATACAAAAGAATGCAGTATTGTAGTTCAGGGTAAGCTCTTTAGTTAATGCAAATTTACCAAGAAAAAAAGAACATACAGTACAGAGCACAAACAATAAATTGCCACCTATGACAGTACACAAACCAGAATGTTGACTTATATTACAGGAAATGAAAGACATATGATTGTGAAGGGCTATGAGGAAAGAGCGATGACGCTTTCAGACACTGTGCAACTTTGCACTCCTGACCAACTTTAATTCACCAGGACTACACCGTATGTATAGACAGTGCAGAGTCTGAATTAAGGCTTATTAAGATTACAGTACGTAATACTGTGGTAGGACTGGTAGGACTTGAATACTGCATACAATGTTGTATGCCATGCTAAATAATTAATATTACTATTTTGGAATAATTTCAAAGAAGAGAAATGTGATCAATTCCTGTTCCTAACATGATACCATAAACAAATACTTCTTCAGTTTTTGACAAAGAAGATTATCGGTTGATTTCATGCAAGTATTCAGAATCCTGAAAGGTGTTGACAAAGTCAACCAGAAGTAGTAGATCAGGATCAATACAGAAGAAAGTAACTCAAGGCAGAAGTAGTGAAGACTTGAAAAAGACTGGAAACAGAAGTCATTATTTACACAAGGAGTTGTGAGTATCTGGAACAAGCTATCCAGCCATGTTGCTCAAGAACTTTCCTTGGGGTTCCTTAAAAAAAAATGAACGCAGCCAACAATCTCCTGATTTTTGCAATCTTCACATGATGTTTCCTTTTTAAGACCATCCCAATGGGTCTTTATTTTGGGACTGATTATACAGTATTTGACCCGATGTCCTTGAAAGGCAAGCAATCGTGTTTAAGAAAGTGTTTGCATGGGTTATCGTGGACAGGGGAAACAGAAGTGGACACAAAACTACGTAGCTGTTGTAAACACAGGGAAGATGAACTGGTCTCCTCAGTTGTGAATTTGATTCCCCTGCTTCTTCTTCAAAACAACCAAATTCATTCAAAAGCAGCATTAGAATGAACATAGTCCCAAACTACAATATTAGTATAATACCCATATTATCATACTTGTTGAAAGAGTGTACTAATATTACAAAATATTGCTTTTAATACATTATATCACATATAAAGTATGTGTCATCATCATAATCATTTCAAGTATGTTCCGGATTCTGTACTAAATGACACATGCCAAACTGTCAGCTCAGAATTAAAGAAATTCAGAGCATTCAATTAAAAACTTTTTCCGTGATATATTTTCAGATTCCTTACCACAAATGTTCTTCATATCAAAATATTCAATTCAATATGAAAAAACAACTTTAAACAGTAATTACAATATTTTTTCAGTCTGAAAATACTATACCAAATATAAAACTGGTTGGGATGTGAAATGGTTCTTCACAATAAGTTCATATCAAAACATTTCAAGCAAAACCCATACTTCATCACTATTTCACAATTTCTAAAACTGTCCTTAACAAAAGTGCCCTTCATCGCAAATGTTAAATAAGAAATTCTTCAGGGTAGTGAAGAGATTCTTTCCACAAATGTACAGTCATTTCCTAAGTCAAAGCTTGAAATACTCTTGACCCTCAATAAGCATATCAAAATGAAACTATGAAGGTTTTATCTTGCTATTAACTCCACAAGGCATTGCATGATAAAACCACTATTTAAGGGAGTGTAGTAAGTGAATATTTTCCAGAGAGGAATAAACATTTCTTACTTCTAAAACCATTGTCTAAACTACTTTAAAACAAGAGTGTCGTTAGATTTAGGCTACAAATGTTTTGACATCAAGGTACCCAATAAAATAAGAATTTAGTGAATTGAATAGATCTACTGTATGTATGTTTTTCCCACTTAAAATCTAATGCTATGATTTTCATTTTACTCAGATATATAACTAAGAAGTGAAGAACGTTGACTTCAAAACCTTTTAAAAAATCGTATTAGCTACAGTATAACCACTTTTGACAAGTCGATCTATTATTCAATTTTAATAATTTTTAAGAGCGAATTCAGTTTGGTCTTTTATAATCCGCACTCTTTTTAAACAGCTATTTTACCGTAATCAACCTTGTATACTACACTACCAGTTTATTTACCGATAAATAACAAGAAAACAATTGTATTGACAAACATGCAATGCAATATTCCATTTTTATTTTGGATCACGTTGCTAGCTGTCTTCCTGGTAAATTAATATTGGATAAATAATACAACACCTTAAGAGATGTAGTCTATCTGCCTAAATAACACAGCCGTGGATTTAGGATTTACAAAACAAGGCTTTCCAACTATTTCCACGACATTTGCCTCAGACAGATTACTCTTTTAACCATAGTCTCAAAGTAAATAATTATTTATATAATGCATTCGTTTACCACAGTATGTGCTTTCCTTAGCTACATAATACGAAAACACGTCCACCGTAAAACCACTCATACCACACATATGGTCATTTTAAGAGACTATGGACTTCACACTACATTGTTGTTGTGCGTGACAGGCGTAAAACGCCCAAATGTATATAATGTATTGAAAACGATTTGTGTTCATTTTGTAGTCTCCTGCCTTTACTATACCTATAAAAACAATACTGGACATTTAATATAGCAACGGGCACAGAAACCGTCCACAAGACCAGCAGCAGCTAGGATCAAGTGGAAGGCAGCGCATCATTTACAATACTTCATAAGCATCTAAAAGGAAACTTGAGACTACGTCTGTCTGCCCGATGCCTTCAAAACCATACCAGGGCTACTACTTCTGTAAAAAAAAAAAACGGTATTGCCATTGGACATCAAAGCGCACCGAAATAATCATCTGTACAAAAAACATCAACACCATCTTTTTATATAACTTTCAGAATGCGCATAGAATTAACTTTGTCAATAAACATATATAATATATTGTCTGCGAGCACAAAGCTCTGAAAGTGCCGCGTTTGACACTACCTCCTGAATTTCTACTATGATAATTAGAAAAAAAGACATCTGACACATTGCCGATTTCTTTTATGACCGTGAACAGTTAGTTCAATGAATGAAGAAAGTGATATACAGTACTGCAACCAAATAAAATCATTGTGAGAAAATACTCACAGTGCTGTCATTTTGTGACAATTTATTGCACGTCGACCAAATACACGACCATCATACAATATTGTTTGTGACGCATGGAATACATTGATAAATTACCAGCTGCACGTGGATTACTAAATAAAAAAACGTTTTTAGTTACAGTACATCTGCTGTTAATCATATGCAACTTCATACACATTTGTATAATACTGCAATAAATAACGCCGTATCAACAGTCTTCTTCACAAGGAAAGACGAGTGACCAAAGGTTTATCGTACATGTCCCTTGAAGTATTCTACACACGTCTGGATTCAAACAACACAAATTTATAACATAATACACCTAAAACTGTTGTCTTGCACAGACACGGTAGTTTAAAAAATAATTTTAATCCGTCAAGCAGCTAAGCAAGAACTTTACATTCACTTTTTGTCTTTCTTGCTGAAACGGTAGCTTTTGTCGCTTAAAAAGTGCAGGTAACAGCACTGAGGATGCTTAGTGAACGTCCCAAAGGTGCCTACTTATTTTTATTAAAATACTTGTATCATGTTCTTTCTCATAAAATTCAAGTCAAAATATGTTCCCGAATTCACGCATCTCAATTGCGAACACTGTTTTCTAACGGACAATGAAACACTATTATGCAATCTAGTGTAGCAATATCCAGGTCCTACATTTGCAATACAATTTGATACGTTTCATAAAGTCTGTGTAAACGTGTTTAATATAAACATGTTCCTTCTGTACAGCCTGTACAGTCTGAGGTAGAATTATCGATACTCTATCGTTTCAATTTCATTGGAAGTGTGGCATCGCTTTCCAGTGTCTATTGCTTTCTTCGAGGTTTCGGCAGCAGCCTCCTTTCGGCAAAGACAGTTTAACTGATAGAATAAGCGCTTCCAAGTGCACAAAGGGTTAACGGTTTTCTGGTAAGTCTCTGGAAATTCGCAACCCCTCTAAAGTGCCAAGTATGGGCGAGTTTTGCTTCCTTTATGGTGGGTTTCATGCTGTGCCAACGCACAATGATGATAAACTATAAATTGTTCCGTTTTTTAAAAAAACAACAACAATTTGCTGAACATGATGGATACTCCGCGCTCATCTGCTCAATATAAAACCCAAATATTAAAAAATAAAGTAAACGACAAATAGCAATATCGTTTTGCGATGATAAGAGATTACTCACGGATCTTGATATTTAGATTTTCCACAATAAAATCTGACTAAAGCGTTTTAGGAAGATTTTTCCATCTGTGGCTTTCTAATGTCTATTGTTTAAAAGTTTCCCAGATGTTACAACTGTGATTCTGAATGAGAGACTTTTCCATTCTTATCCAAACTGCAGTCGCTACTTTCCTGTCCGTTACAATCGGACCAGTTTGCTATTAAACTGGGATCCAGGGAATTTATAAAGCCCGTAGAATACCGCGACAGGTCACCAGCGCTAACATGTAGTCTCCTGTCAGCCTGTCTTGGACAGCAGAGCAGCCTTTTGAACGCCTTCCTGAAGTCTGGGCTTCTACAATAAATTATAGGGTTGAAAGCAGAATTGACATATCCCAACCAGTTCAGAAAGACAAAGAGGTTCTTGTCGACTAGTTCAGTGTAAAACACTCTCACTACATTGACTAGAAAAAAAGGTAGCCAGCAGAGAGTGAAAGTACCCATGATGATGCCAAGAGTCTTAAGGGCTTTCTGCTCTTTCATTGCGAGGATCTTTGACTGTCTCTTCCTATTAGGCTTTCCGTTGGGAATGGCATTATTGTGGAACCGACCTTCACATTTGTCAATCTTCTTAAGTTGCTTTTTAGCTTCTCTGAACACTCTCGCGTAGACAAATATCATCACCACCAAAGGAATGTAGAAAGAGATTATAGACGAAGCAATGGCATAAGCCTGGTTGGTAACAAAATCGCAACACTTCGGGTCGGCATAGCATTTCTCAGCAGCCTCATTGCGATCTCTCCACCACTGCATCAGAATGGGGAGAAAAGAAACCATTGCCGATATAGCCCAGACGACACAGACGATCCCTTTGGCTCTGGCTTTAGTAAGCAAGCTTTGGTAACGGAATGGAGATGTTATAGCAATGTACCGGTCGATCGCTATCACACAAAGTGTTTCGATGCTGGCAGTGACGCACAAAACGTCCACCGAAATCCAAAATTCACAAAAGAAAGACCCGTACAGCCAAGTGTCTTGAACCACTAAAACGGCACCAAAGGGAACCACTAGCAAGCCCATTATCAAATCAGCGCAGGCCAGAGAAACTATGAACAAGTTAGTCAGCGTTTGCAGCCTCTGGTTCCTGGCTATTGCAACTATCACCAGTACATTTCCAATCACGATGAGCATGACTATCAAAGCCATGAGCATTCCCATTCCAATCACCCACGGATTCGTGATACCGGGGTCTGTGTAGCTGGAATCGGCTGTCCCGGGGTCCGATTTGTTATTGGGGTATGAATACGGTGATCCATCTCCCATGATGAAAAACACTCGTTGAATAAAGGCGCACCAGAGTTGAGTTCATGAATGCAGTTTCTGACACTTTCCTCTTATTCAGCAGTGCGCAGTGCCTCTGCTCAGTGCTTTAACTTGCTCCTGGTTTCACTCTCAGACAGAACTGCCAAGAACATTAACTAAACCAATGACATCACTGGGCTTTGGGACCAATTGAACAGCGTCTGTCCGCTCCCAGTCCCCTGTCACTCAGGTGAACTTTAAAGCGTTGAAACGAAGAAAAACAAAATCCTTTTAGACTTCGATTTTACAGAAATATATAGTGCGCAAGGGCGCACTGGAATTAGTAAGTCTCCTGCTTTACGCTCAGCGAAAAAAATGGGATGGGAATGAGTTTAGATCGACATAATTAGCATATCTACCATCAATTTTGACATTTTAATTTTCATAGCTGTGCGTCGCAATTCATAGAACATAGCGTACAGTACTTGTGGATGTCGTCGATATCAAACTGATTTCATTGCAATAATATAGACTGCATTTCCAGATTTCTTTCATGCCACCCACAGAGATATCAGAGCAAAGTCCTTTCCCTGCATTCTTTTATTTTTAAGGTACTTTGATAAACAGAGGAATGCGTTTTGGTAGATTTCTAATCAATCGCGTCGATATTTGTCTTCGTACAGTGTAAAGCATGCCTTCTTTGCATTTTATTCCACACAATATATCCTTAAAAGAGATATTGCTATGCATGTTTTACTTTGTGATCCTAATTTACTGAACAATACACTGTACAAAAATCAGTTCGAATTTCCGTGGAATTTTTTCCTGTCGTTCTCAACAAGACAAAGAAAGATAATAGCCTCTCTGAGCATGTCTCCCTTCCGCCTCTCAGGGACAGCAGAATAATGAAGAAAACCGTGCAGAGCTCCTGTAAGTGTGGGCGATGCCAACTTCATGTTTTGTAGCTGTTGTTATTTTGCAACACAGAGATTGTGAAATAAAGAGATTAGTTAATTTATTCATATTTTTCTTTACACAGTCTTTTAGGTTGAGAATAAAATCTGTTAAAATATTCAAACCAATATCCATTTAATATCGTCTGATATCATTTCATCGGCTTAGTAGCTCTATGTCTTTACTCTTATTTTCAGAAATCTTTCACAGGGTTTAACCATTCATTTGCAGTATTACCTATTTTGGGGTCAGCAGTTCAAAGCAATGTCACAGTTACCTCCCAGTTCTGTTTTGTTACCATTTCATTCTTTCAAAAGTGTCTTTTTTTCAAGTGTGTGTTAAATAAGTTCCATATTATGGAATTTAATCGGAAACAAGAGAACCATGAAAACCTCAGTGCTTCATGAAATTTGGGGGAAAAAAATGTTTTATGACCAGACTGACAATTTGCTTATCTTCTGAATCCTAATTTGCCACCTTCCTTTAACTGCTCTTCATAATTAATGTGTGCATTATATAGTGTTCAAAATTGATTGCAAAACAGATTTTTAATAAAACCAAAGTTGTATTATCAAATGATCTGACTCTCTCTATTCCATCTATCCACAGTTTAATAATAATGACAAAAGGAATTGGTAAAGTACACCTTGCAATTCACAAAACCAACTCAGGTTAAGTACATGAAAAAACCTTTAAAAGTTACTTAGTTTTACTTTTATGGGTTTTAAACAGTCCATGATATTTAATTGAACATCATTATTCTGAGTAAATATGTAATACTTAAGACTTAAATGAAGAAAAACTAATGTGTTTTTGATAGAAAACTATAAATGTACCACTTAAAAATCATGACTGGCTAATCTGCAAAAAGGCCCATTATTCACTTTTTCCCCGATGTTCCTGTCTAACGTTCAAAAGTGAAACATTTCGCATCCAATGTTATTCAGACATTTTCTAATAATAAAGAAAACCAACTATGACTGTTTATTTACCATTACCACATTGGGTGATGGGCAAAAATGTCCAAAATCCAGTTAGAGCTGTTTTGTTTGGATTCCTCCAGTATATTTCTTGCTAAGGGATTTAGGAAAGGAGGTAATTTTGAGTAAGCAATTAAATACATTACCATTCATTAAGCACACTGAAAGGAACAAAAAAGAAACACTGAAGCCTTCAAAGACTCGATTAGAACTATCACACCGTCTTAAATTTTATGTGTATGCTCCCAAAATCAGAAACTTCCAAAGTTATTCCCATCATTCTTACTTTGCTATAATGTAGAACAACTCATATGATCCTGTTTGCTGTTTTCTCTAAATATTTTATTTTCGCAAAATGGCTTATTGGCAGTAGTTAAAGAATAGCAGTTCTCACAAGATTTAAAGAAACTAAACAATTGAGAGATGCATCAAGAAACTGAAACCATCTGTAATTTTAAGGACTCGGTTATGAAAATTTATTGAAAACCAAGCTAAAAACGAACATGGTAGGAAAAGCAAATGCCACAAAGAACAAGCCAAATTTCAAACTACCAAACTATTTTTTAACCCTTCACAATGGGAAACCTATCTGCCACCTTCATGTGTAAATACTAAAAGATTACGTTCTATGCAAAACAAACTATAGGTTGTAAAAATGGGAATATGGATGTCAGGCCTTTTCAATTTATGCTTACATTTCTATTCATTTTCAGTTGCCATTACCTAAAGTCAGGAAAGTTCATGGTATGGAGAGAACACATTATTTAGAGAAAAGTTTTTTTTATAAATCTAAATGTTAATTAATTGAATAGTTCATCCTAGGCATTCTTTCTAATGTCGCCCTGTTGAACACATGGTATATGATTTTAAAGAATCCAAAAGGAAACTACAATTTGGACTCTCTCCTAGAATTCTACTTTATACTACATATGTCCACACCAGGTTACAGAAAATTTGAAACATCTTCAGGTCCAGCTTGCCTGATATAGGCAAATGTTTCATAGAGCTTTGCAGTGATGAAACACAGTACATAATGTTGTTAATTTAAAATAAGATCGCAATCATTATTCTTAATATGTAAGGAATTATACAGTATGTCAATGACTCACATCCGTGTTGTGTATCAATGAAAATAAAAATTGATATGCACTTCAGACATTATCTAAATTTTTACTCCACCAATGTGAAAATACTTTCCTTATTTGCTTTATCTTTTCTTTTAATTTTGTACCATCTCGCAGTTAACAAAAAATACTCATATTGTGCATTTCACTTAGGTAAGTTTTACAAAGTGATACACACAAGTAACTCTGTGAATCCTATACATAAAGTAATGCACTTAATTTTGCTTTTTGTAACAGAAATGTTTAACTTCCATTTATTTTTTTTCCCCAATTTCATGTAATAGAAAATACCAAACTATGGCACTAATGAGTATGGGTTGGACCTGAAATCTTAGAGTAATAATCCATCTTCAAGTAAACATACTCCTGAATTTGATAAAGTACTAGTTAATTGTTCATTATAATGACTCTGTGTTTTACTCAGGTTAGGGCTAGAGCTCAAAGAAATAACTCCTTTAGGTTTGAATGAAAACATAATCCTCTTGCAGATTCATGGTAGCATGTAATATAGAAATCATTGTTCCACAACAAGACAACTAAAAAGCAACTTTGAATACCAATAAGCATCCTCTATTTTAATCCCAGAGTTTATAATGAACAAAAATAGATATACACAGAATACAACTGTTATGATATTTTTTTTGTTGTATTTTTAAAGAAAAAAACACATTAATTCATTCTGAAGATTAATCTCTGGCCAACAAAAAAATGCCTTCATTTTGTATGAGTACCTGTTTGCAAGCCATGGTCAGGCTTTTAAACCATATTCTGTAATACAAACACTCAAATGTTAATATGCAGCACATTTGCAAAGAAAATGTTCTATGGCTTTAGTGCATGGTGGTCCACCTCCAATCCTGGAAGGCAACTGTCACTGATTGTTTCCTTATAAAGTAGCAGCACCCAGAGAACTCAGAATTGGTAAATTGTTTAAGGATTTACATCATTAAGAGATGTGTTGGAATGAATTATTGCTATAATATACTGGCTCTTTAGTGCTGGATTACCCTGTTTTAGAAGAAATAAAACTCAGCTAATTGCGATGACATGTAGATCTGCTTCATGTGGAATGTCAAATTGTTACTAGTAATTAGCAATGGTGGCATGTGGAGTTTGAATAAAGTTGCTTTAAAGGGACTGTTAAATAGTACTGCCACATTAACACAAAGTAATATCTTGTTAATTGTTAAGAGGAGACTGACAGTATTACATTACTCTACACCACATGCTGTTCTTGCTACCACTCACTGACATGGAAAGAAGCTATCACCCTTTCTCCCCAGGGCTCTGAGAATAAGGAAAACTAGAAAACGTAAACCACAACTACACCAAAACAACACAAACAACTATAATAGAACAGCTGTGTTACTGCCAAGTTTCAAAATTGACATTTTTTAGAAGTAGATGCTGACGTGCATTGTGAATTTGAAGAGTTTGATTCATCCTTTGGTTTTTGCTTCAGATAGAACTTGAAGGATTCATTCATTCTCTACGCCTTTCAGCTGCTCTTAAAAGGCTGATTTCATTTAGGTTCTCCTTGAACTGAAAGGAGAAAGCTTGCCTTTATGTAACAAGCCTCCTAATTAATTAATTGCTGACCCAAATGCTCTGTACCACTCACACAATGACTTCACTTGCCACCAAATGGAATGGAAAAGAGCTTGTGAAACCTCCTCACAGTGGAGCATGTGGTTCTTCTCTACCCATTCACTTCTGGTACCAGAAGAGCCACCAAATTAGTACAATCGGAGTCTCACACTTATAATCATATTTCAAGGTGAACATATGTGTTTTCCATCTTCAAATTGCGTGCCCATTAACCGGTAAAGTAATTAATGCTTTTGAGAACACTATGGTCTGTAGAATTCATCTGCAACTTCAAACACCAAAATATCACAACAGTTTTTACAGGAAGCTTAAAAAAAACAATCAAACATCTGGACCTCGTATTAAGACTTCCATTACACTGATGGAACCTGATTGTACTTGGTGATTGAGGAATAAGTCCTTTTAAGTGGAACATATGCTTTGAGCAAGAAAAGAACCAAGATAAGGAGAACTTTCACATTTTTAACCTGCGGTTTTCTTTTCTGGAGTAACAGAAAATTGTTGGGTGTTTTTTATTAAATGCGAAATATGTAATTTATTGTTTAAATCATTTATTTCTCCTATCTTATCATTATCGATTAGAGATATCTAAAATACTTTTCTAAGATATTTTACAGATCAATACAATCTCTTTATTAAGAAGGCAGAGTTAACTACAAAGCATCTCAGAGACTAAACATAAGTCCTGCAATTGTCAAATAATAAGACCAGCTCTGTTAACTGAGGGGTCAGGTAGAGCAAACCCAAAAGATACTTAGCCGTCCAGGAGTTTGAGACCCCTGCATTATAGTAAAGGAAATAGTGAATGATATAGATTATAGATAGGAATATCTTTAGAACCAATAGCAGAAGGCAACAATCTCTCTGTCATTCTATTTTATTTTCACTATTTGCACTCTTACAACTTGTTTAAACTACATGTACATTTAAGCATTTTAAATCAAACAAATATAGATTTGATATAGTACAAAAAACTATTACTAGAAATCACAACTGATAGATCTGAATGACAAATAAGTGGAATATTTAAATACAGAAATATAGTATATACTGTAGTATATCAACCGTAGCTTAATAGGAGCTATAGTTTTTGGAAAGATAGGAGTGAAAACTAATGAGGGTCAGCACAAATATACTGTATCTTCATTTGTGTGGGAAAGAACACATTCTATTTAATGAAGTAGTACACCTCCTGTTTAAAATTGGGAATTTACCATCACCAGCAAGTTAGACATACTACAGCATATCTTTTTTTACATTGTAATTTAAATTAATTTGTTTTGGAGTAACCTGAGCTCTTTAGCCCAGGGCTGGTGTAGATCTGATGTGTTAAAGAGTGCATTATATAAAAGACAAAAAAAACATCTAACACTGCAGTTTATGATTTGATTATTTTTAGCTTCATCACAATAACTGCCAAGATAAAAGAACTAAAGCCTCCTGCTTTAGTTACCATATGGAATTAGTTAATAAAATGCTCTCCCACTGAGACTAAATCTATAGCTTGTCTCAGGGGTGTTATGAGCTAAACACCACTCACAATGGCTTCAGCTTTTAAAGTGAGATAATGGTGGCATTTTACATCTGCTCAGAACCTTGAAATTTGCAGATCCAAAGCGGTAAATAAATGAGTAGAACAAATAAATTGCTCATTTCATCGTCGGTTACCTGCGTTACCTAACCCTGCAAGAAGTGAAGGTGTGGAGTATGCCAACTAAGGTTCACATTTATTGCTCCGTTTTTTTTATTGTGGTTAAGTCTGTAATTATCTACCGCCTGTGTGTGGTTTTCTCCCTGCCCTGGGCCTGTGATCTGATCTGGAAAGAGTTTGTAACTTCAATCACCAGGCGTATTTTACTGGAATTCAGCCAGGCTATGTTGTTGTGTCAAAATCATTCCAAGAAAGGCCTTTGGTTTTCTTTTAGGTCCTTTATCTTTTATTGATCAAACAAGCTAGGTTAAAATTTTAGCAACAAGGAGATAACAAATGCAACATTTTGCTTGATCGTTTGGCTTTAAGCTCTGTTTGGAGCTGTGAGAGTTGCAAAAATCAGGCATACTGCATAACTACAGTATAAGAAGTTACTTCTACATTGTGGGCTGTCGTCTTTCGTGAATCACGGGTTTGCTGTCAGTGGAAGTGATTAACTAAAACAATAAGTGACTTTCCTCAGATAAGGGACTATCTAGACATCTGTAAAACAGCAAAGGTGTGATGAGTTATCTGTTAGGTTTTTGCCTACCAAGTGAGTGGGTTGTTAATTGTATACCAAATGTATCAAAGGAAACCTATTGCTGTGTTTATATTTTGAGAAAAATACATTTGATAGATTTTGAATATTGATTACATGTTTTGGCATCATTTTGATTAATTGCTCATCCATGACTGAGCTTCGCATTGGCCGTTCATGAATTGTCTAGTCCGAGTTGTGATCATGCTTTCGAAGATCAATATGAGATAACTAAATGACAAACCCAAGTTTTCCTCAAACTAAACAGTATTAACAAAGCTGTTATAATGGTAGAACACACTAGTGGTGGTTTTCAGCAAATTACTGATGCTCATAACATATTTATGTTGGAACTCCTGATTATGTTTAAAATATCTAAAGCATTTGCACAGCATTTTAGTTACAGGCAGGCACAAGTACTACTGAACTTTGCCTTAAATTACATTAAGTACGTTGACATTAATAATTGCATTACAACATTCATACAAAATATTTTAAGTATCGCATGGAGACACAGCAGGGAGCAAAGGTCTTGATACAATTTTGACTTCTGCATCTGAACATGACATAGACCACAAATTTTGCAATGCCAAGTTCTGTTTACCAAGTTTACTTACATAATTTCCACCCAGGTCGTACAATTTAGAAAACAATCATTGTGTGCATGATAAAAAATAGCTCAGTGTTTACTTTAACTAAAATACATACTGTAAATAGGTCCCAGGGGAAAAGGCTATTATGTCAGTAGGAAGCAGTTACACCAGATAAAATCATAATTGCATCTTGCTACAATAATATGACTTGATCAGGCTGGGACTGGTTTGGAGAATGTAAGATACATTCGTAGCCTTGTTTTTTTAGACTGGTTCATGGTGCCATTGTCCCCCCACAAACCACTACTACCTGAACGTTTAGCACTCAGGATTGGGTTAGGATTAATATTAGTGATAGGGGTGGAATGCTTAATTTTACTGAGCTCTGTTAAATTATGGATTCATTAGCGTTGCTGCCTCACAGTGCCCTGGGGCGCTATCTGTGCGGAGTGTGTACGTTGTTTTCATGTTCTATGGGTTCCTCTGGGGGCTCTGGTTTCCTCCCACAGTCCAAAGACTTGCTGGAAGATTAAATGGCTTCTGTAAAACTGGCCCCGGTATGAGTGCGTGTGTTTGTGGCTCTGTCTGCCCTGCTATGGACTGACATCCCGTCCAGGGTGGATCCTGCCTTGAGCCCGTTGCTTGCTGGGTTAAGATCTACAATAGCCTCCCCCCAGCACTCCACTGGATAAAGGAGTTGAGAAAATTGTTGGAAGGATGGATGTGTTAGGACACATATGCTCACTGCGAAAAGTAAAAGAAACACCAACTAAATAACATATTGGGTCTCTATAAACAACAAGAATAACTTGTTGACTAAACTCACTTACTTTTCATTGTCCCAAATAGGAATTTTGCTTTCCAGGCAGGTAAAAAGACATAGCACAAAACACGTAACACAACATGAACTCATTAATAAAAGACATACGGTATATGCATGACGAGAACGAAAAAAAAATGTAATGTAAAATTTACAAGAACTCGTCCAAATTAAGGAGGATAATAGCCATGGGAATAAAGGATAACTTACTTCTACTCCATTTGAATCTATAAAAGAAGTCTAAATTGATGCTAAGATGGAAGGAGCTCAAACTACTGTGCAAGGGAGGGTCATGACGATCAATGATTATACAATGGCTACCAAAATACCCACCCTGGACTTTCTTACATTTAACTGTGTTACAATATAGAATCACAATGTATTTATTTGGGATTATTTGCTATTGATTGACACAAAACACTCTAATGTCAAAGTGAAAACAAAATTCTACAGATCCTTCTAAATTAATTATAAGTGAGAAAATAAGTGAGTGCATATCTATTCACACCCTATGACACACCTAAACAGGCTCTGGTGCAACCAAATGTCTTAGAGTCATATAATTTGTTCAATGGAGTCCACCTGTGTGTGATTAGGGTCTTTCAGAGTACAGGATAAATATTCTTATCTCTGGGAGGTCCCACAGTTGATTAGTACAGCTCCCAACAAAAACTACATCACAAAGACAAAGGAACATTCAAGTAAATCTGGTGTAGAGTTATTGAAAAGCACCAATCATGGGAAGGGTATAAGAACATTTCAAAGGCACAAAGCACAGTATAGTCCATCCTAACAAAATGTAGAAAACATGGCACAAATGTGGAACTGAACTTGAACAGTGTGTCCTCAAAAACTTGTTTCCAGGCAAGAAGTGCACTAGTCAGGGAGACCACCAAGTGGCCTGTGACAGCTCTAAAGGAATTACAGTCTTTCATGGCTGAGATGGGAGAAACTGTGCATGTAACAGTTTGCCTGGGTCTCACAAATCTGGGCTTCATGGCAGACTGATAAAAAACTCACATCAGATCTCGACTACACTTTTCCAGAATGCATGTGGAAAACTCTGAGACCAAGTGAAAGAAGATTCTATGGTCTGAAGAGACCAAAATGGACCTTTTTGGCCTCAATGGCAAGCACGATGTTTGATGCAGTACATTATCCTGAGAACACTATCCCTACTGTGAAGCATGGTGATGGCAGTATCATATTATAAGGAAACCTTTCTGTATCAGGGCCTGGAAGACTTGTAAAGACAGCAGAAAAAAAGGGATGCAGCAAAGGACAAAGAAATCTTGGAGGAAAACATGCTACAGTCTGCAAAAGACATGGGACTTGGGAGATTCATTTTCAAGTAGCAGAATGATCAATTGTGGGACCTCCCAGAGATACGTATATTATCCTCTACTCTGAAACACCCTGAATCACACACTGGTGGGCTCCATTCAACAAAGTATGTGACTTCTAAAGACATTTGGTTGCACCAGAGCCTATATACAGTAGGTGTGTCATAGTTAAGGGTGTGAACAGATATGCACTCACTTATTTTCTGTTTTATATTTATGATTAATTTAGAAGGATCTGTAGAATTTTGTTTTCACTTTGACATTTCATTTTAGAGTGTTATTTTGTGTTAATAGACCGCAAAAACACCTTGTTACGTACTTTATATTTCTATAATTTAACACAATGAATGTTAAAAGGTCCAAGGGGAGTGAATACTTTTGTTAGCCAATATATTGTTTGATACAGCACTATTTGTTTGACATAGATGCCTGAAAGCTGTAGCTGTTAAAGCAGATCTTTGCTTGTCTTCCACAAGGATCTGAAATATTTACAACCCAAACCCACCCCAGTTTTCTAGCAGCACTGCCTTCAGTGAAAACTTTCAACAGGAAGACAGGAGACCTCTGCTGTAGAAGACTTCCAAGGCTGCCCCAAACAATTTCAAAATAAAAGAGAAAGACTGAATAGAAGAACTAGGTTGCACCATCCACACTTCACTTTCATTCAAACCGATATATTGCTCCTTGTTGGTTTTGTTAAACGTGGTATACAATTAAATTTCTAGGATAGTGAAAGTAAAATAAACATTAATGAGTACAGTTGCATCTACTATCATTTATTTCAAATAATTACAACCACAAATGCACTGTTAAGGAACAGAAGCAGGAGTGAATGAAATATGAGGTGTACATTCATATTATTATGACAGAAAGGCTGTAACAACAACCAAATGATACAGAGACTTAGATTAATAAAGTGTAATATGTTTCAGGATTCTCGTTAGTTAAATAGCCACTGCAGTGTCTTCTTGTTAAAGTTGCAGCTATGCTCATTTGTTTTTAAGTGGTCATATCACTCAATCAGCTGGACACACTTAAAATTTCATTCAGGGCCTCAGGACTTTGTATACAGTATGTACTACCCTTTGAATCATCATGCACAATATTTAATCTTAATTATTTCCAGTGCAGCAAATAATCAAATCAGGTAACTAACGGATAGCTTAATATGCAAGAAACCAGAAGCACAGCTACTGGAGCTCAAGCCCCCTGATCTGAATTAGATTTCCAGTTAGACAAGAAACCAGCACGAATCCCAACCCTTTTATTACAATGTGCAATAAAGCCTATCTCCTAACCCAATTCAGCAAAATGAAATTAAAAGAATTGCTAAATAGCCTTTTGAAATGTGGGCTGCTGGACTGATTGCTCTAGGGGTTGAAGAAATTATGTGCTTTAGCTTTAGAAAGTTTCTTTATGTTATTAATTAATAATTACAATTTTCTTGCACTTATATAATGCTTTTCATCCCAAAGGGTTCCAAAGTGCTTTACATATACAGTAGGAGGAGACCTACTTTCCCACCACTGAGATACAGCACCCACCTAGGTAGCCATTATGTATAGGCAGCCCCAGAGCAGAGCAGATAGAGATATAAGAAATTACTTCACCAGGCGAATTATGCACAGAACTTACAGACAGTCAGATCAGCCATGCGGAAACTGAACCAGGACACTAGGGTTAACATCCCTACACTTGTGAACACTTGATTTAGAAACTCTGGTCCAGAGGGTCGAGTATCACCTACTGATCTACAAAGTCTTACAACAGCAACCTGGAGTCTCTTAGAGGACTTCAATTCCAGTCATGCCTGTGCCTTACTTAACATCGAAGAACCAAGGAGAGCTGGCTACATGGTGGTAATACTGCTGTCCAATCAATCATGCAAATGTAGGCCGAGGATGAATAGTCTGTTCCCCTACAGACTCTGAAACGAGGCCTCCGCTATAGGAAAAAAAAAACGAGAATAGTTCAAATAAATCTTTGCATGGACATCAGTATTGGCAAGTTGCTCTACATTTCATGATTGTAGGTCAAGGAGTCTCTTTATCTTTTCTGCCATTTTTTGGTTTTCTCCCCTGAGAGCAACATGTAAGCTCGACTATTTATATTTGTGCATTCTGACTTTTTTATTTTACAGACACTGTGTATTCTGAATATACAAACAATTCAGCATCACGCAGGATTCATGGACAATTAATTTCTAATTGCCTCTTCTTTTGCATTCATAATCCTTGAACACCAATACCACTGAAAACAGGCCTCCTGGGGAAAGCTGGAGGAACAGACAGCTATGGAAAAACAAACTACTGTCTAACAAATATTTAATACAGTATGTTAAAGGAGATCCCCCTCCATTGCCAACACACACAAACTCAGAATGATGATCCTCAATTCCACATTTACATTGCACATGTGGAAAAAGGCAAATCCAAAAGTACAATGTTAGCGTCTAGTTGTACTCAGATCTTGCCTATAGTAAATAATCAGCACAGTTTGCCCAAAATATGGTGCCAAACTCTAAAGCAAATATTGTGCCTGTATACTATCACATCTTAAATGTTGGCTAGCTTTCAATGTCCAATGTCTGAATGATGAAGTATGTTGTTCATATAAACAAACTATGCAAAACTTTAAAGGTATTTCTTAATACCAGGTGGGGTCAATTACAAATAGTCTACATAATCACTGAACTGGTGACTAATTTGGTGACAAATGAGGTTTAGATTTGCACAGTCATTGTGGAATGTTTTGCTCATTACAATTGAAGATATATTTCAACTAGGTCTCGCAGACCATAGAATTTTGTGAACATAGGAAATGTAAGCATCAGGATATTTATAGTTCTATTGCCAGATCTTTAAAAGGGAACGTGTGGTGAGATAGAAAACCAGTTCGAAGGAACAGTGCTTTTTGAGAAGCTCTCCTGGAAGAGACAAAATTAACTTCAGAAAAGCATAAAAATGCTTGAGAGCTTCAGCTGCACAAGAAGTTATTGTCCACAGAATGTTATGCAAAGTGAGGCTAAAGACACAGTTTAGAGCAAAGATATGTAGACTACGCCTTACATACTTCCTGTTTTCCCATGAAAAGATTAGGGATTTCCCCTCAGCCAGTAATAAATCTAATGCTTTGGTACAGCAAGGTACAGTGATCAATCTGGAGCCCGTTTTCGTGTTCTTTGACTTTCGACAGTCTGATTTTCTCACTGCTGTTTTGCATTTCGTTTCCTCTGTACATCAAGTGTTCTTCTTTGTGTGCACCAGTGTTTCATATACTGTACAGTACATCACAACAGCCATTGTGAACAAAAATGATTCTTGGGTAGTCCTCCTAACTGAAAGCATGACTCTTGTGGAAAAAACAGTAGCGCCACGAAGCAACACTTCAGGCACAGCAGAATGCCCTCCAGCAAAACACCCTGAATACTTAAGCACTGCTCTCAATGGAGCCTTATTTTCAGAACTGGCTGACTACCTGTGGCAAGGCAGTCGAGTACTTTATCATCTTAAGTGACGGCTTCCTGTTTTGGAGATGGGGCTGAACAGTGTTTGGACAAGAACAAGACACCATATATTTGCAAGACCAGTTCAGGCTTTTTTAAGTTTTGCTTTCTGCTTGTCATTCTATTTGTAAAGTTGTGCGGCAGGTTTGAGCTTTTTCTTAATGAGATCTAAAATGTTATTACAAAATAAATAAAAGACATTGTCCATCCATCCATTATCAGAATGTTGCTTAGTCCTGATGGTGGTTGTAACAACTCAAAGCCCATATTGGAAACATAAGGCACAGACTGGGATTAGAGTCCATGGCAGGGAACACACTGAACCAATTTAAAAAACACTAAGATAGGCAGCATGAGTTGGGAAGGCTGAAGAATAATAGAGCACCCAGTGACCCAACTGCTGCAAAGGCAGAAGCACTAATTGCCTTGTGAACATCTACATTTTTGTTCCCCAAGACAAATTAATTTAAATACCTTATTTATCAGGCCCATTTTAGTTAAGCGCACACAGTTCAGAATAATACAAAAATGACATATTCCATCTCTCCTTTAATGCAATGCTGAACAAGAGAGATGCATAGATAACAGAGACTCCTAGTAGTTAACTTGTGTCTTTCTGAATTACCATCTGCTGTTGCTACCGGTAACAAAAGATCCACAACTCTATATTTAAAATTTAAGAAAAAGTACACAATGGAGATTTATGCCCTAATGTGTTCTAATATAAGGATCCAAGATTTGATGTGGTCAGTATAACAACTTACTTATATAAAGCATGAATAAATATAATATTATCATTATAGAAAATTTACAAAGATTTTATTTGTTTGTACAGTCAAGGAATTATGTCCCTAGGGATGTAGTTTTCAAAGGGAGACGTCTGTTACCACTGAGGTTGGCAGAATCTATTCCATGGCAATATCAGGCTGTCCAGGTGCAGTAAGAGCTCTCTAGATCTTATTCTTGTCCGGATTCTTTGAAAGGTACAAAAGGGTGCAGAGTTTTCTCTTTACAATGTGTGGCTCAGGTATTTGAGGCCATAATCACAGGGCTTCGACTCAAGAAATTAAAATATCATTTCCAAAATAAATTTCAAATTCGGACATTTGAATAGGAATTTACATGAGTATAATGCTGAAAAGTTAATGCTCCTTCTCTGCTTAACTGCCTGTAGTTAAACACTTAGACAAGCACAGTCCATTCAACTCATCAGAATTAATCTACAGATTCCATCATGTCTGTCTTCAGTTTGAAAGTATTCCCCCTTCACATGATAATATTTTTGAATGCACTAAGAATTTGCTTTATAACAACCATGTTTATAATCAACGCAGTACTGAGTTTAAACAAAATTCAAGGTGCTCTCTCATTATTTTATATGCTATACTGTGTATATGACACTATTTCTTGAGTTAGGTTAGTATGATCTACCTTTTTTATACATCTTTTCTGTATATCAAAGTTCCCCATTGTTTCATGGAAGTCATGAATGGTCTTGTGTAATTTCAGATCAGACCCCCTGTGACTTTCTTCTTCAGTGTCTCCAGTTTTCTTGGTACTACAACACTGATGAAAAAGTGGTTCTTTATGCGTGCTTTTTAGCACATGAGCGGTCTCTGAATTCAAGACTGACCAATATATTGCACTTGTCAATTCACGTAGACAAGTGCACTGTGATACAGGTAGGTAGCAAAACCAAACTATACACACCAAAAAGGGAAACACTTATAAAGAAATTGTGAAACATAAACCAGAGAAGACACACTGAATCCATTTAGAAGTGCATTTATAACAGCGAACTTGAGGCACTTTTTACACAAAGGGTGATGGGGCCTGGATCAAGCTACCCAACAGCGTTGTTTAAGATGATCCTTTCTCTCTTTCAGGGAAAGGCTAGATGACATCCTCAGATCAATTAGCTACTAGCATCAGGGTTTAAGCTCTGTGTTTTGTAATAAATTAACTACTCTTGATGGATCAATCCATCTGTATTCTGAGAGTACATGTATGATGTTGTTCATTGCAAACTTGCAAGTAAGTAGATGACGGATGTGGTATCTAATTACAGAGCTGTGCTCTGTTTTACGAAGCCGTTACAAAGCTTGCATCTTTGTAGTGCTTTAGGGTCAAAACCTTGCAAATCAAATTGATTTAACAGCCATTCAAAAAGGCATTTAACAGAATTGTTCTCATATTCCCAATCACTTTCAATAACCGCTTAGCCAATTCTGGAAGCACTGGGCACAAGATAGCATACTCCCTGGACAGGAGTATGAATCCACAGAAGTGCACAAACATGCACACATTCATACCAGGGCCAATTTTTACAGAAGCTAATTAACCTACTGGCATGTCTTTGGAGCACCTGGCTAATACCTCAGGTCCAGAATTGAACCCAGGGCTCCAGGAATATGAGGCAGCAAGGCTATCCACTGTGCCACCCCCCTTTTCATATTATTATATATGGATAGCTTTGCCTTGAAGCTGATTTTAACCACACCAATATAATTACAAAGATATGAAAAAAATGGAATCTCTAACTTTATTTCTCAGACTTCAAATGCCAGGAGCCGCTTTCAAAATTACAGAAACAAAACACATGGAGCACAAAAAACCGTGCAGTTCTGTGAAAAGGTTCTGAAAGAGATGTCAAATTAAATTGGCCGCAGACCAGCCTATTGCTATTGATCCACACAGCACCTCTTCCAAAACAAGTACATTTTATGAGTTTCAGACACACGGGGCAAATGAAGAAAATTGACCGCAGGAGAATATTTGATATCTGCATAGATTTATGATGGAAAAATAAAGTTTAATACCAAATGTTGTAATACACAATATCCGGCATTTCAGATTACTCTAATAATGGGTCCAAATTATTATTTGTTTAATTTCAGGTTCAATTATCTCACTTCTTTCCATTAATCATTTTACCCCCCAAAAAAAAGTCTTTTTAAAATTCACAAGTGATCCACTACTGCAGAATTACATTTCTGGCCAGCCATATCTCTTTTATTGTAATGCATTATACTTTCCCTAATCCCTGCAAATAATTAAATGAGCTAATTGACAAATTATGGGTTTCCTGGTTCCAGGCATTAGGTAAATAACGACTATCAGAAAACTCCAGGCTTTGCTTGCATGGTTAATGATGCAATACATTGCAAGAAACAGTGGTTCTAAAACAGATTGACAGATTCTATATTCCTAGGTGAACTACTGACAATGACTAAAGAAACTACTTGTATGAATTTAGTGCTTGTTGATTTGCATTTTTGGGAATCTCCACAAATATTTGCACCAGGTAAATTTGCACCAGTAAAGGTAATATATTTATACGGTCTACCAGAATGGCTTAATGTGTATTATTTTAAAGAGTCATTTGTCCCAGCATGGCTGGGCAGTTGAAAGTATGGCATTAATTTTTTTTCTTGTTTTTACAGGAAGCTGAAATTCAACAAGTACAATGAAAAAAATTAATTGAATGTAGCAGACAACTTTTTACACTCATCCATTATTCTTCCCAATCACCCATTTAATTGGGCCTCTGCTGAAAGGTACGATTGAATCTTCCAACTCATATCCACCCACTGCCAGTAGGCTGAACTAAAATCTGGGCAAAAGAACCGCTAATGTATCCGTAGCTTCCATGAACTGGGAGTAGGTGGGAAGTCACACGCTTCGGAAAACATCAGCTGGAATAATGAAGAGTGATCGCGAAACCGTCCAAAAGACACTCACAATTGTGCTGTTGTGTAATGCATGGAAAGGGAAATTAATCATCCCACACAAAACTATGCTCCTGAACACATGCAGAACACATGTAGGGCTTGTGGGGGAGAATTATTTACAGTTTCTTTCAAGAATGCACTCATTTGCTTGATGTGAATAATATCCTGCAAGGTCTTCCCAATAGGATTCTTGAAAATGTAACTGGGCCTCGTGAAACACTTTGGGAGGCTGTTCGTGGGAATCCTTGAGAATCTTCACCCCAGTTTCCTTAATTTGTTTTTCATGTGCAGGGCAACAGTCACCTATGGATTTGGAAAGTAGTTGATTTCAACTGACGAAGTTAAATGCCTTTTTACCTCTAAAATATTATTCTGTCTAACCTCATTCACTAATATTTCAAATGGCAAATTGACCAGTGCAACTGGTATTTGTCTGAGTTTGAAGTTAAATTAATCTGTTTCTGAAATCACATTAGGGGATAGTCTAGAATATTGTTATAGATTGAGGAGTTACAAACATAGAAAATACCAGAAATGACTTAATAAACAAATAAAATAATCATAACCACCAACTTGTAAAGATTTTACCAACATACTGTACTTGGCACTATCTTCTCTCTCTTTGTGTCTGGCTGTCCGTATTCTCCTTTTGCTTCCTCTCTCCCCCCACCTGCCCATTTAAGACAAAGAACAACGTGTCTCACACTCAGTACCACTCAATAAACACTTAAGCTTCACGACATCATTAGCACACTATGATTTTTATCATGTATATTTACCAGTTAATTTAAGATTGCACAATTAATTTCCTGCCACTTACATGCCCATCACATGATGACAAGAGGCATAACTGTTGGAGCACCATCACCACTGGTCCAACACTGAAGACAAAAGCAGACCTGCCTGCCATTAAGCCTGTCTTTAAACTGCCAGACACCACAACAGAAACTGCACATTCAAGCCACAACAAGACATGAATCATTAAGTCCTCTGAAATGAAAGCAGACAGACGTGTCAGATTCTGTTGTCAGTAAGGACACGTATTTAGACATCTGGAAAACATCAAATGGAAGTGACATGTTTCTAAGGGTATTTTGTTAATATTTTGGTAGGGCACTATATGCATTTATGGAAGAGCCCAGATGGGAATGATATAATACTCTGTATATTAATAATTGTAAGACACATCCATCTAGATTCATCACACTAGAAGATTACAGATTGTCAGACAGTCTTTGATGTGTAGCTATACGACCAGTTCAGTAGTCTCAATACTAGTAAAAGAGGATTCAAAGCGTGGTGACATCCATTTCTTTAAAAATGGAAAAATAAACAAGCATTTCCTTACAGGACAGCTTTAATATGAAGGCCCCTCTGCCAAAAGAAGCAGCATTTGCTTTGCTCTTAGATAGCCGAGATGGCCTCCGATTGCTTTGTTAAAATCTTTATGCCTTTTGTACAGGGAGCTATATTTAACATTGCCCCAGCTTTTCCCTAGCCACAACCTGAATGAAGTACAGCAGATGCTGGAAAATAAATTGCTAATTATTTTTACAAATGGGGAAAAAAGCCTGAGCTGGTTTTATCTGGATCTTTTGATACTGGCAGCTGAATACTCCAGTTTCTAATTTAATGCATTTTTATTTAACAAAAAGATTCTTCTTATGTACTCTAGGCTTGTATCCACAGGGTCTGCATAGAGACGAACCTGCGACTGCTCAGACGCAACTTTTTGCTTCCAACCTTAAATTAGATTTGTGCTCCATCAGAAGGTTTTCTTTATTGTGCAGCTGATCTACAGAGATAAATCAAACAGTTTGAAAAGCAAGGGGTTCTGCTCAAACAGACCTCTACAGTACATTAAACTTTCTAAGCATAGCTGTAGGCAAAAACATTGTACAACACTACCACTGCCTGAAGATAGCAGATCAAAATGTCAGTATTACGCCTCCTAAAAACAGGAAAGGAAATAAAAAACATGCTAAAATAAGTGGTTAAAAAAGCACAGCTGCATTTCAAGAAAACAAATTCTGAAATAAAAAGGTGCCATTCCACTACCAAAATGTACATAAAAATGACCAAAATGAATAAAAAAAGAACAAAAATAAAAAACATGGACATTTCATCCAATACTAAAAACAGCATCCCAATTCCTTTATTCTACAGTGTGAAAATCACCAAGTATAATTAGCAAAACAATTTAAACAATCAACTTATATTGAATAATTGTACTTGTATTTGAATAGTCATGTTTTGAACATTTCTTCATGTTTCAAGAAAGTACAACAATTTTGATGAATTATGATAGATTGTCATGTGTCAAAGGGACAAAGTATTGTAGTGCATCAAGTTTGGTTTTTTAGGAGAACTACACTTTTTTTCAAGTATTGCTTCATTTAAATAAGTATGATTCAGCTTCTTATTTCACATGCATATTTACATCGGTCTTTTGGGAAAATTATCTACCACATTTACAGAGGAGAAATGTCAATACTGTATGTAGGTGTTCTTTTGAAAATATTTCATTTCTGCATCCAACATGCATCTGAATTTCAAACAAAAATGCCCAGGAATCCATAAAAGGTTGTCCCTGTGTTTGCATATGCACTGTTGGTGTCTTCATTAGTGTTATTAAAATAAAAAAATACTAACAAAATTAAACACAAACGAACAAAGGAGAAATCCAGAAAAGCTCGGAAAAGGGAACTGTTGTACAAGCATATCCAATTATTACCAAATCATCCTGAGACGTAAAGACATTCTGAAGAGATAAAAAACAGATCCTAAGTCAAGTGAATCACAGATTGTATGAATAAACCAGAACATTTTAAATTAAAAAAAAAAATAAAAAGGAGGCAAAAAGAGCTACAACAATTAAATTGTGCAGCTGTTCCTGAGGAATGTAAAACAAAAACAAATTCTATTTATCATGGAACTTTAAAATGTTTCATTTTAAGTTAACAATGTTATGTGAACGTAAGCAAAAACAATCATATAATCAGTATTTAGGACTGCCAGCACTGGAGAGATGCTTTCCGAACACAAAGGGAAAGCAAACTCTGTCCAACACGAGGTCATTCTGTCCATCTGTGTAACCTGAACTTTCTTTGCTTTAAAATTAAAATTAAATGAATCTGGGAGACTGCTTCCAGTTTTTTTTAAAAGATTGGACTCAAAATAAATACATTTATAATACATGGACAGAGGAAACTGGTATCTCATACTTATTCTAACCCGACAAATAATTTAGGCAATTACCTTGTTCCTGGGCAATTTGTCAGCAGAGGCTCCTTGGTTAAGTGTCTTGAAAAGGAAACTGGTCTTCACAACATGTGTTGTTTAAATGTGTGTACATATTCATCCTAATCACGAACAAAAATTGCACTCGGACGAGAGAATGAAAAACAGTAATTTGTCTGCATAAACGTATTACTTACCATAACAGAGGATTAAAATAAACAGTCAGGCCAGCATTTACATTTTGATTTTCAAAAGCAGAAGAGTCGTGAACTCTGCCATCCACACTTGTTTTCCTGAAAACAAATGCAGGAATTAATCATTTAAAGCTGATTGAACTGAACACCAGTTCTTCACACACCCCTGAACACTTGCTGTACCTTAATTTAAAATGGCACAGAATTTCAGGCAAGTAAATATCTTTTTTTTTTTTGCATTAAATGTGTTCAGGGGTTCTGGAGTTAATTTTATTTTGTCATGTAAGATTTCAGGATATCTAATCAGACAAGATTTTTTAAAGAAACTAGTCATCTAGGGCAGTAGTCTGTTAAACTATGGCTAGTCACTAAACCTTAAGAAAATGCAGGTTTGGCTTGGTTTTCCCCTTAGCCATGATTTGAGTTTAAGGGTGTTACAGAGTCACACAGAGAGTAAAACAATACACTAGTTTAGGAAAAAAAATACTTAAAAACATTGTTCACTTTTGTATATTCTGTGCAACCCTGCTGTGTTAGTATTCCCATTTCTTCAATTTAAGGCCTTTGCACAAAGCAGCTAATCATTTCAAAATCACTTAAACAGTCATTCCCTGGTTCAATACTTAAGTAAAATAACACTTAAATACACTAAATAGCAGTGGTTTTCATAAGCAGCCCATTGCCCTATAGTTCCACACTTTACATATAAGATTTTAACAATGAGCAGAGACCTGTTAAACATCAACGTGAACCAGTTAAAGCAAATACTCACTACAATTAAATAGCCAGCTGGAATGAAAAACACAGGGCCTTGAGTTGCAGCCCTCTATAGATCTACTCACTTCACATTTTCATTGCAAACTACTGGCTTCATTAGACTTTGTAACTATTTTCACCTCTTATAGCATTAGACTTGAAATTAACATTCACTCTGCATCTTGAGTAAATCAAAAATTCGACTCACCCACCAGTTGCAAGTTACTAGCATAATACCTTGGGTTTCCACTGGCCAAAAACTGCTGCAAACCAAACGAAAACCATCAAGACAGGGGTTTTCAATCTGTGATTGCTGGAGGGCAGGAGTGCAGAACATTTTGATTTAACCAGGGTCCAGGAGTTTCACAGTCCATCTGTTGCAGGTATACTTCCAATAAACAGGTGTCTAAAATTTAAGCAATTAGGCCAAAGAATCAGTGTGACCTGGATTTGGGAACTGTGGGTTTGATGGGATTGTGTATCACACCCTCAGGATCAAAAAGCAGAAAGTGCAGGGGCTGCCATTTCAATTATGAGCAGAAGTGAGAAATCCTGCAATCAAATTTCATGTAAGGGGGTATATCCTATGTTAGTAGTAGTAGTGGTAGTGGAATAAAAGTGGCACTTTCTTTCTATACTATTGCATGACTGGTCCAAACAGTACTTTTTCAGTAATTGCCCTGTAATTACTTAATTAAACCTATTGCCTAGGATCACTCAAACAACCATGGATATTCTGGAACAAAGAACTGGAATGGAAAGCAAGTGCCAGAAATTGGCAAAGTTGCCCGTTCCCGTCCTACGTCCCTGGTGTGAGCTCAGGCTTTGTTTTAGGCATACCATTGCAATGAAGAAATACAACATCCACAGTATTTGTGTGGAGTGTCAGCAAAATGGAACAGTACCAAGCTGTTTTGAGGGCACTGCAACATATTTAAATACTCTTGGAGAAAGGAACATCCCACTTGTATGGTTTATTCTGTCACGGGAACGTAGCTGGGACATAATGCATGACTAAGAACTGGCGAATAATGCTTTCACTGGCCAAGAGAGAAAACCACAGTTAACTAGTTATAAAACTGGCACTTCTGTCCAAAGTGTTCCAGTAAGAGTTTTTTAAAGCCATGGAAGAAGCACCAATAATTCCTTTAGAGGAACAAGATACCTTTCTGAACTATTTAAATCTGCAATGCGCACATGGAGAATAAAAGCCTAAGTGGAATAGCCAATGAAACTGAAGATATGATGCTTTAAATAATGTGGTTGGGATGGCAATTAATTTAAAAAGCTGATGAAAACCCAGTACAACTGAGTAAATATAGCGAGGTCAGCAGGATTTCCAGTCTTATTTGTCAAAATACAGAGATTATGTAACCAGGTAATACCTTGTTTTTCTTCATGTAAACTTGGGCTGAAAGTGCTAGAAGCTTGACACCTTCACTGTTGAACCAGAGCTGCCTTTCCACATATTACGTCCTACCCAAATACTTATGCCAGAGACGTCTCTAAGCTCACCCCCATTGATTTATATGCCCTCACATTTTGTATTAAAAATTGCATACTTGCCGAGAGCTTCCGACTGCCATTTGTACAGAGCTTGAACCATTACTCAATTAATTTATGCTTATGCAGTCAATGAGAATGCAGCAGAGTCCTTCATAACTTCAGGCCATATCATCAGATGTGTGTGAAATGATAAGAGGTGATTGCAGTACAATTCTGCAAGCCTAGGTTATCTAATTGATAACTTTCACAACTAATATGACAATTTGTTGGTTATATTTTAAGTATCATTTCTAAGTGGATGTGACAGATCATTTTGTTGCTCTGCCTAAAGTGTGGTGTCTCTTTCTCTGCACCACCACTATAAATTGATTTTTCTTTTGCTCCAGAGGGTTGAAGAACACCAACAAACACTACATCCAGTGGCAACCTACTGTAATTTACCTCCTGATGGCTCTCATCCAAATACCATTCAGTACCAGTGTTGCTTCTGAGATCTACTGAGGTGGTATAGCTAAATCCTATTTTTATTCATTCGTCATCTTTCGTATTCATTTATCAGAATTATAAAGTTTTTCAACAAAAGTCTTCTTGGATGGATTGTATAAGAAAACTGCATTTGAGGATGCCACTAACTAAAACACCTGATTAACTGAAATGAATATCTTTCTTTACAAAAGTTTTTATATTTTAAATTCTGCAACAACCTTTTCTATACAATAATCCCTTGCTATATGAGCTTAATGCATTTCTTAAAATCTGCTTGTAAGGTAAAAACCTGTGTAAAAGAACAGAAGCTCTGATTAGTTTCAGAACTAAAAAATGTAACCAAACCTCCCTTACTTTAATGCGGCAAAGAATGGTACATAAGAATGAAAACAGTAACACTCCTGGTTAATTATTCGAGTAACATGCTTAAAGTCCTAAGCTAATGCATAAATGATAGGTAGGAAAACAATAATACTCCTGCTCATGTACAGTATAGCAGTTACATTGTTATAGTCATTAACAAATGCATGAACATAAAAATGTGTCTATCCTGTAATATACGCACTCAACACACCCAAGCCTTTAATAGAAGAAAAGTTAAGATGCAATAAAAAATAAAAGGTAAATTACTCATCCAAGAAGATGCAAGAACAGAAGAGTCCAGCTCAGACTCAGACTCAGCTCAGCTCAGAGCCAGAATATGCTTGTTAAATGAAAAAGGAATGACTACATCTTGAATAGAGGTTGCTTATATAGCGAGGGATTAATGTATTCACTTGCAATTATATACCACATGTTCCTGGAGTCTCATGTCAATACTGATTCTCTTGTTTCTCTAAAAAAGCTTCATTGGCACACAAATTTAAATGCTTGGTCACATCAAAAAGCTCAAAATATTAAAACAATGACAAAAATATTTTATTTTTTATTTAATAAATAAAAGGTTGGTAAGGTAAGAAACATATTATATTATATATATTATAACATCATTATAATGTTAGAAAAATATTTTTTGAGAAGAAAGTGCAACTATAAGTGCTCTGGTATACATCAGCATTAGTGCACCAGTGAATAACAATGTACTGTAGCCTTGGGTACCTGTAAGAAACACAGTTTACACTTAATATGTGCAAAAGGCAAGACAAAGCATAGGAACTTTTGCTTTAAATTCACATAAGCTGTTTGTATCTTCATTTTACTATTGATGAACTTTTATTATAATGGCAAAAATATTTACCTTAAAGTTATACACATACAAACCAAATTCTTGTTTAATTCAGATACAAGTAATTTGGAATAATAACAGCACTGGTATTACCTGATAGTGAAGTGAACTTTTGTAAAAAAAAAAGCTTATTGCTATTTGTTTTGTAGAACCTGAGCTTGGTCTCATATTTTGAAATGCACTAACATATAAATATACATATAATATAAATTAATCCAGGTTATAAATGTCACCTCTATAAAACAACTGAAAAGATGGACATTTTATTTACTGTGCACTACATAAACACAGTATTATGCTGATACCCATGTGAACATTCCAAAAAATGAAAAAAATGTTGTAAAATGTAATTCTGAATCATTGTAAACTGGTTGCAAACTTGATATTAAATTGTTAAATACATGTACAAGTTAATACATATGCCCATATTCTAAACAAATTAAAGAGTCTAAATCAAAATCAAGAATGAAAATAATTCAGTTGC
This sequence comes from Lepisosteus platostomus, assembly GCF_059453375.1. Lineage (NCBI taxonomy): Eukaryota > Metazoa > Chordata > Actinopteri > Semionotiformes > Lepisosteidae > Lepisosteus > Lepisosteus platostomus. The sequence goes on from NC_142616.1 coordinate 38,876,369, forward strand.
TAATGTGATGTTTACATGCACCTCTGCATGTAAGTGCAGTGTAAGCAATTATTATTATATAATTATATTATTATATTATTATTATATTATTATTAACAATTATTATAAGTGTAAGCAATTATTATTATTATTATTATTACCTCTCACTTGTAAAGCCAAAAATCCAAAATATAATACAAAGCATCTATCTTAGGTCTACTAATACGGTAACTGAAAGCAACAGATGTTTTGAAAGACAACAGGTAAGTAAACTTGTGTGATACAGCAACGTGGGTCTGTCTTTGCCTTTGCAGTGTTCCCCAGAATAGCTCTGCAAAAAGATAACTTAAAGGCTCAAATATCAGGTCAGGTTTTACTACAGCATGTCTACTGCTGGTAATACAGGCAGAACAAAATTTAATTTCACTGTAATTTTCAAAGATTCGCTTCCCTTTGATTACCTTCATTTATCCTGCTGTGATGGGGAACACACTGGTCTTACACTGCTTAACAAGATCCTCTGAGACAGTTCACACAGAAAAAAAAAACAAGGGGTGATGAAGGAGTAAAACAAGTTTTGAAAACTTAATTTTATTTTTAATCAAATATTTAAGTGTTTCCTGTTTGAACTCTTCAATTGCAAAATATGCGTGCATCACTCCTCAAGCTTTGCAATTATGAAGCTTCTTTTCCTATCAGAAGTTAATTCAAAGCTATCTGGTTTCCGGGTCTCACTAGAGACGGCATGCTATGGTGCAATGATTTTCATAAACTCTCCATAATTATGAGTTGAACCAGTAAGATATATAACAAATCTGAATAAATCTCTGTGAGTACTCAAGTGTACTTTTTAGTCTATGTCCCACAGAAGAGACACAGACCTTTAAATAGGACTGCATCACTCTGAGCTAAATCTCTAACAAAATGTCTTACCATTGCAGGGAGTAGGAAGTTTATGTTCATACCATCTTACATCCTAGAAAATCCGTTTATTGGTAATCGTAATGCACAAAGACAAGCCACTCTTCTCTTGGTAACATTTAACAACAGCAAAAACAGTAAATGGTTGTACCTGAGAAAAACCTTGTTTGAGAGCAGAACCATTAATTAAAGTCATAACAGAGCACTATTTGTGCTGTGTTACCTTCCTTTTTGTTATCCATTTGCAAAGGTTGCCTGAATGAGACAGCCTTCATCATACAAGTGTTGTCATTTAAGCTGCAGTAATAGAGACATACACCAACTAGCAGGACAGGGTTAGATATTGGTATGCTGGATGGGACAGTCGCTGATATTGCTAGAGGCTGTGAAAGGTCCACTATGTCTCCGCTTGAGCGCTGGTCTTGAAGGAGCCAATCATTGCCTAGACAAAAAACAAACACATTTTTAAAATGCCATCACATACGTAGTCCCACTTTCCTCCTCATAAAAACAACAAAAATGCTAGCACATGTACAAACTCTGTTTAAAGATTTTCCAACCCTTTTTAGCATATCCCATAATCAGCACTTAATTACAATAAATGAGTAATTCAGCATTTAAAGTTACACAGAACTTTAATGATATTAAAGACTGATCATTTCAAGGTAAAGAAATACACAGGTAAAAGTAAAAAAATATCGAATTCCCCAAGCATGACATAAATTTACGCTGTTTGGAAAATAAAAATTACAACTTTAACCTTGAGCATAAATATTAAATGTGACACTGTTTTTCGTAGGTAGAAACTTGCCATGTACAGTTTGTACAACCACGATACTAAAATGAACACTTTCTTTTTTCTTTATTTAAAAGCGGATCTTTTGGATTTATTCAATTACAAAGCTTTTAATAATTCTATAAATGAATTTCCTGTATTCACTTACAAAAGACACCAATGACTATGTATAGTAACCTCTGCAGAAGAAAATCCCTTTCCCATGTCATTAGGTAGGTTAGATAGGTATTTCATTTTAACAGGTTCTGTTTTCTTTACACCTTAACAACATTAAATTTTATAAAAAGAATGAACAGTTCCTGTTTGTGGGGACTTTCTACTTTGCCCTAATCCTTAGTGAGCTTTCCCTGAATTGGCCATGTAAACCTGATTGTGCCTCACAATATATACAAATATTCCTATACATGAATAAAATTATGCTAAAACAAGCAACCTCAAAAACGCCTCCAAAATACAAACTGTTTCAGAGCTAATCGATTTAGCATTTCAAGGGATTTTTGCCAGACTGTAATTTTAAACTTTGTGTAGCAGACCACCCAGTCAAAATGCATTGCTGCTTATTATTTGTTAAAATGAGCTGAGCAGTTTTTTTCCTCTCTGTTCTAGTGTGTATAAGGTCCCTCATGGTTAATGAAAACTGTATTCGAAGCATTATGTCTTTGATAATGTGCTGGTGTGTTTAAAATAAGAAACTGCCGATGTTGCCTACAGAAATTCTCATTTCCATCCATCCACTTTCAGCCTGCTTGTCCTGATGAGGGTCGTGGCTGCTCTCTTTTCAGTGGGCCGGAAAAATCCCTCAAGATGCATCAAAAAACCTCTCTACAATTTTAACATCACAACCTTTAAAAAAGCATTTTAAAGATGGAATATCTTTTCAACTTAATTTTTCTTGTTTTGCTGGAAAAACACAGTAATACTTATACTATATAACAGTATTATCATTACGTATAATAATGATGCAACTTAAAATTTATATATTTAAAAAAAAAATAAATCTACAGTTTACATTTATGACAGTATTTGCTGAACAAACTATATAGCAAAGAAGGGCAGTCACCACAGGTTAATTCAACAAGGGACCCAGTATTCTGGTATTCACGTACAATGTGTTCTGTAAGCCAATAAGAAAAGCAAAGTCATACAGAATAGAGAGGACTGTTAGATGCCTCTGAGGAATTATCTCTCAGTGGCAGTTATACTCAGTCATGCCAATTTTTCTTGTTCAACCATGCCTGTAAAACATTTCTGACACTAAAAAAGCAAACTTAATTTAAAAATCCTGCCTGGGACACCACTGACATTACTGCTAACATTTCTCTGTACTTATTTCACAATACAATTAATTCTTTCCATTACAATATTTGATCATTGTCTGAATTATTACTAGTTTGTTTTGCAGCCGTCATTAATTCAAGTTGCAGGTCTGTTAAAGTAACAAGGCAACCAAATACAGTTACAAAGATCCAAGTCCTCAATGTAATTACTCTGACATCTTGTCTTTAGACCACTGAGGTTAAGAACAATATTTCTGGAGCTTCTGAATCAGGTAGACAGGCTTGACAGCACATGAGCAGGTATCTAGTGTTACAGTCCATTAATTGATCTTAACATTCAAGCTACAATGAGGGCAATTATTTTTGCAATTAAAAGCATGTAAGCTAAATTCAGCAGAGGCTGAATTGCATATGTACGACAACGCCTGCAAGATAGGAAACTCCAAATCGTGCCACTAAGTAACTTAAAGAGCATTTTCATTTTCTTGCTCGCAATTCAAGACTGCTACCATTTTCATAATATCTAAAAAACATCAGAAACCTCTGGTGTACTAATTAAGTTAGCCCTGTGACTTCCCAGACACTTGTAGGCTTGTGGTGCTTGTGGTGGTCATGGACAGATGCTTCTTGCCCTTAGTTGGTTAAGAACCTCCAGTAAAGGCTTTATCTTACATGTTGTAAGATAAGTGGTTTTTATAGATAATAAATAATAAGCTATCCAAACCAAATATTCAATGCCACTTCAAGATAAAGGTGATAAGATCACTTTATTGGCTATATACAATTTCATGTATTAGGACTTTTCATGAATTTGTCTTTTTGCATACCCCAACTTGCTCTCCGTGAGGCACACAGGCACACAGATGGGGAGAGAAGCTTGGGTTCAGAGTGCAGGGCCAGCCATTTATACAGCACCCCTGGAGCAGTTGGGGTTAAGGGCCTTGCTCAGGGGCCCAACGGAGTAGGATTCCTCTGCTGGCCGCAGGATACGAACCGGCAACCTTCCAGCCTCCGGCGCAGATCTTTAGCCACAGAGCCACCACACCACACCTATGGTTAACTATGGTTCAACATGCTGACCAGGCAAGGATGGTGGACAGGGCCTGGCAGGGATCAAACCTTCATCTTTTTGATACTAAGAAGCAAAAAGTGTAAGCTCATAGATAATTAATCTAGATTACTTTCTGAAGTTCACATGCTTTGTATTTCAGCTTGAAGCCAGTGTAGGAAGTATAGCCAGCCTTCCACAATAAAAGCACAGTGTGCATTAACCTATGCTACAACCCTTTTCAAATTTTGCAAATTATTACTTGGGTTTTGCACCTTGTTTTTGTGATTGACCATGGATGAGGAATTGAGGAATGGGTTCAACATTGTATGCTTGTTCATAACCACAAACTTAGTCACAAACCTATTATATAAATATTTCCTTTACATTGTGACGCTAACTAATAAGAATTCTTTACACATATATAGCTTTCTTGTGGAGACTCCACTCAAAGTGCTTCACCAAGTTCTCCACTCAAATCCCCTCCACCATCACCAATGTGGAGCACCCCTTAGATGGTGTGATGGGATCCATATTGTGCCAATACGCTCACCACAGGTATCACCCACATGGACCGCAGGTGATCGCCCCCTGCTGGTCCCACTGCTGTAACCTTAGCGTTTCCCAGGAGGTCTCTCATCCAGGTACTGACCACAGTTACAGCTGCTTAGCTTTGGTGGGTGGCCAATCATGATTTGCTGGGTGATATAGCTGTGTATAGGATAGCAAAGGCAGACCTCTGTTTTTGGTCATTTTGAGCCAAGTGCAAGTACCAAATTGGGAAACCAGTATGCTACAAATAAACATGGTGGAACATCTGTCTGGTTTAACAAAAGCTACTTCCAATTTCATAAGTCATACTGATTTTGAGCTTTAATCTATGTGATATGACAGTCCATATTTACTACGGTTAAAATTTCATAGTTGAACTTTCATGCTTCCATTCCAGTGTTTATTTATGCATTAGCAGTGAATTGTATCACACAAATAAAAAATAATGAAAATTTTCTGTGAACAATTTGTACTTATGTATGGAGCCCTTAAGGGGACATGGTGTAATTTTTTGGGGGGGAAACAATTGGGTCTCAAACACAAAGATATAACGTTTGTTCTTGCCAGTAGTCATGGATACATTATCACCAAAATGCATTTAAAACATATTTTGAAGGACCTATTTTATCATAAGGGCTACAGCAACATAGACTAAATTATTGCATTAATTCAGTGCCAATCGCAAAGTTCAGGTCAGCTTCATGGCTACCGATGGAAGCACACAAAATGTCAAGAAAATCATTTGCATGTGAAGAAAGATGTTCAGTTAGGCAGTATGTTCTGTAAACCGGAAACGATATATAGTGCACACACGATAGTATCAGGTATGCACCACATTGTTTCCAAAAACAATTACACCATGTGCCCATGCACCACATTGTTTCCAAAATAAAATTACACCATGTGCCCTTGAGGGCTCTGTACTTATGTGATGAAGCATAGTTGTTAAAATAAATTGGTAGTGTATCAACTTGTCAAGTGAGAGTTCTATTTCAATAGATAGATGTTACTTGAATGCATTTTTTTCTTAGTTTGAAGTAATCTTACCTTAAGATACCTACTTTTAAGACTTGCTTACAACAGGTCACACTGATTAAGCATAATCATTTTAACCTTTATCTCTCACATTTAAATACAGAGAAGTAGCCATATAATCTTGAATCCAATTCACTCAATTCAATTGTAGTTTGGTGATTAAATGCTTTAATGGTGATTACGTTTCAGCTTGTAGTAAGTACTTATTTTACCAGATTTGTTGTTCAATGTGTTATGTACACTAAATGTGGTTTTCTTTGTGTTTCTTTGTGTTGCTTTCACAAGGAAGCACCTCATCATCCTTGGGGGGACATAACGTATGAGGAAACTGTGCTCTGCAATATACTGGTAGTGTTTTTAAGCTAATAGTGGCTCACAATGTTGTCAGCATGTAGGCATCCATCATGTTCCTGCCAATGGATGTCCATGATGGTGACTAAGATAAAGAGGTGAGGCTGTAGCTATAGCAAACTGGATTCCACCTGAGCCCAGCCCTGTTTCATTTATAATCTGTGGCTGATTGTTAATGATGCCCTGGAGCAGGTTGTCCTTTTGGGATTTGAAATTATAACCTTTCAGTTAACAGTTCAAGACACTATACACCACTCCAGACTGGCACAAGTCCACCAGTGCAAACATTACAGGCAGGACATGGATAATTGCAGCCTATATTTTGTGGCCATGGTTTGCCATAATTGAAACCCATCACAACAAGATATTGGTAACCTTACAATTATCCCTGGAGACACTATGTAAAATATTATGAGATAAGAATATGTCAAGATGGCTAAAAGTGTGGATTCTCACTTTAAACTGGTGCATAACAAATAAAAGTGCACAACATGAGGGAACAGCTGATCTACTCTTGGTGCCAAGACATACTGATGTAGTGTAACACATCCCTTATGCCAAAGACAAGCATCAAACTATTTTCTTACATGACCAAATGCCATGATTAAGTCTACAGTAGTTAATCCCTGTTAACCACAGTTAACTCTTCCAAAATATCAGACAGAGCCCACCTCCCCCCTGCCACAAAAACCCAATTCTCTAGCTTACTTGAATGTGATATATTTTCTTTTCACCAATTTAGCTCAACTAACCACCTGTTATTATATAGTCATACCTGCCTTCACTGTAACTGTATTACAACTCTTTACTGTGATAAAGGCAAAATTCTCAGGCCTACATGATGCAAAATGTGAAGAACTTATGGTGATAAGTTTTAGCAGAACTGCTAAGTAACTATGATGTTCATGGCTGTATGCATAATTTGATAGTTTTTTTAAGGCACTGCACAACATATTTCAAAATGCCATCTATGGTTTGTTTCTGTATTTCATGATATGCTGGAATAAATGTAAATTATCAATGGATAAAAATGGCAAGAACAATGACACCTGGTTCAAGTGTTTTTTTATCTTTTAATTCAAAATGATAAGGTTTCATAGATTAAATGCAGTACTGAATTTCAAATAATAATTGAGAGGGAAATGAATATATGGGTGGAACTGGAATATATTAAACTAAATTATTTAAATAAATTGGAGAATTCTGAGTACCTTCTGCTGACAGTGTCCACAAACTGGGTGCTTCCTTGGTGAGTTTTGTTCCAGAGGGGAGTGTCAGAGATAATTCAATCTCAATGTTCTGGCCAGGAGTAACCACAATAGGAGACATCTCAATCTGTGGGGTGGATTTGGGTAGCTTTGGTATCTTTCCATGAGCTGTAGATTTGTTAACTGGAGCATCCACTACATCATCAACTAAAATAGGCAGCTACCAAAAAAAAACAAAGAGAATAGTTGGTATGGTTACATGAAAAAACAGTCTTTGATCCGCTATAAAGCAGTCTGTGTAAACCTTGAAATGTCATGATCCTTGGCACAGCCTCAAACTCCCACAATCCCCCTTCTTTAAAAAGAAACACATCTTTCTTCAAATGTATGCAAAACATCCACATCCATAGTAATAAAACAACAATCAACATGACAAAAGATAAAAAATGAAAGCATTATATAAAATCTATGGTTCCAAAGTGTATTTGATGTAAAAATAAAGGTCACGTTAAATGATTTATGGCCTGCCCTTACAGAACACTGCTCAAAGGCATTGAAAAACAAATGCGCAAAGGATAATATCAAGAGCATGGCTTAGAATTCCCTGAAGTAAAGATGGTCAGTTTTTTCAACATTTAAAAAGACTCCCTTACCACTGATACAATTTGGGTCTCCAAATCCAGGATCTTTATTTGGTGGTTATTACTGTCTGCTACATAAAGGACTCTTCCATTCTCTCCCACGTGAAGACCCCCTGGCTCATTAAATGTAGACTGAGAGAAGATTGGGCCAAAGCTGTTACTTGCTTCGCCTGTGCCAGCCAGAGTGACACACTGCTTTGTTTTAGGGTCGACAACTTTAATCTGCAAAGGAATGAAATGGAGTAACACAAATTGCTCAGATTATAAATTTACCATCCATATAGTATAACGATGCATAACGATGCATAACATGGTCTGATTTAATGAATTCTGAAATACACAGATTAAATCATATACTATAATACGTCAGCATATATTATAGTATCATAGCATTAGAAGAATTCCCTTTACAGTAAACAAAATACACAAAAATGAATAGTGGAGGCTTCTATAAGCATGGGTAAAAACCCTGGATTGGGCTCTAAAGTACAAAAATACTATTATATTACATATATTAAGTTTAAGCCACAGGTCTCTCTAACAGGTACTGGAGAGCACCAAATCAGCAGGTTTTGTAAGCCATCACTAAATTGCTAATCTCTAAATACAAAGAACTCTTACACTGTGACCAAGTAAAAGACAAATTATTAAACAAGGTAATTTACAGATAATGTGGGACTAAATTCTGAGTACCCTTCAGTTTCTATGGTTTATTGAGCAGATCAATTACTACTAATAATAATATGGCTGTCTGAACACTCCATTCAGAGTTGCCAGTTGTGAATTGCAGGGTGATACAACTGCTGACTATATCCTTAATTAATCAATATCACACAGACCTTTCCAATGTTTAGAAACAGGTGACAAACGTTCACTAGCATTAACCGTTTTTGTGCTGACTGTCCAGGATCAGATTTTGATATCCCTAGTCTACACTGTAGGCAGCCACAGTCCTGTTTCATCTAGAAAAAGGACTGGATTGCCACCATCCAGTTTTCTCATCTTATTGTGCAAAAGTGACCACCAAAACTGGGGCTGTAAGTCTCTAGTGTAACCATATCTGACATTTCTTCAGCCTCATCTGTTGGGACATAAACAGAAAAAGAAGTAGAAGATGCCGTGCATGTACTATAGCCCTTATTTACTGGTATAAAACAGCTGAAAAATGTGGTTAAAAAATTGCAGTTTCAAATGTGTCAAATGTATAGCTAAGAATACAATTAACTGGTTGTTCATTTAATCTAGACACATACAGTACAACCTCTGTTCAAAATGAAGCAACTGTACAATCACCTTGTGGTTGTAGGAGTCGGCTACATAAAGAACTCCTTTCTGTGTGTTCCAGGCCACGCCAAGTGGGTGCTGTAGTTTAGCATTTATTCCTGTGCCATCCACATCTCCAAAAGCAAACAAGTTCTGTTTAAGTAGAAACAAATAACCAACCAACCAATCAATTTTCATTATCATCATTTTCATTTGAAATATCAAATGTATTAATTCTAAGAATTTTACATAATTACATTATAAAACGTCACAAACAATTCTTTGGGAAAGTGGATGGTTAACTGAATCTGTAAAGGATGCATGCGTTCTCATGTGGGGCTACTTTAAGCCTGGAACAAATGGCTTGTGTAGACACTAATTTAGTGAAATAATTATCACCCTGAACAGCATATAATCATACTATGATCAGAGTCATTCTATTATATGAAGTCTTCAAACAAACAAAAAAGTAAATGTAAGCAAATGTAAGGTTGAAGAAAATGTGTGCAAGTTCTTAATCAGTGTAGTACAAAATTATGCGAAAGGCAAATGGTCCATTACTGTGAATTGTTAGTCTAAAATGTTATTTTGAATGACCTTATATAGAAATCAACTATATAATTATGAGGAACAAAACCTGCTTCAAGTTGGATACAAATTAAAGTTGAGTAGGGCACTGCAGACGTGCTTCAAAATTGTTAATTAAGAGGAAAACAATCTTTCAAATCAGATATTTGCGTTCCACAAGGCCTTTCAAAGGAGAGGGTTCTGAACATGAAATTGGCTTTCAATGTTTTTTTGTCATCTTGATTTGTTTAAAAATATAAACAGTTGAAATAGTCTTAACACAGTTAAAAAAATAAGCAGGCAATAAATTCAGGTGAAGCATAACCACCATTACCTATCTAGCGCCTGTGTCACATGTTTTAAAAAGGCAATCAGAGTTCAGAGCAATCTGATCCACACAGCAATTTTAATCAGGAGCTAAAGAAGCAAAAAGATTTCCACGGAGTACTTACGTACAAGGTTTGAAAAAAGCCTTCAGAACAGCTGTGAGTACATAAACACTGCAGAATAGCTATGTGTCATCAGGCAATAAATACATTTCAGATAAAGGAACAAAAAGATTCATTCTTGATTGTGATTATTTTTATGCATTACCTTTGTTTGGAAACCAATACAGTGGTGTGAAAAAGTGTTTGCCCCCTTCCTGATTTCTTATTTTTTTGCATGTTTGTCACACTGAAATGTTTCAGATCATCAAACAAATTGAAATATTAGACAAAGATAACACAAGTAAACACAAAATGCAGTTTTTAAATGAAGGTTTTTATTATCAAGGGAAAAAAAATCTTGTTTTATCTTTGTCTAATATTTCAATTTGTTTGATGATCTGAAACATTTCAGTGTGACAAACATGCACAAAAATAAGAAATCAGGAGGGGGGCAAACACTTTTTCACACCACTGTATATGTAATTCTACCTTTTCAACTGCTCCTATTTTCAATTTTGTCTTCCATATTTGGAAGGACTAGATGTTAGAAAATTAAATAATCACACTGTACTTAAGTCATCTTAACATACTGCAGCTTGAGAGGTTTAACATTCAAATTGGATGCAACTATGATTCAGATAGCTTAGCTGAGGCACTACCTAAACAAACATTAATAAGCATGATATAATAAGTATACAACTGTATATCTGATTTTCGTACTACTTTATTAACATCTTCCACAGCGAAATGCTGGCATTTTTAATTGTATATATCATAACCATGTCTCTTCCAATAAGCGTGGGATTTTCATTGAACAGTCAAAGATTTCTAACATTCTGAACAGATTAAGATCAAAATTGATCTTTCTCTAGAAGGAAACAGAGGCGCAAAACATGCACCTGCACCCATCCTTTATCAGCTTAAGTGTGATCTAACAGATCTTTAGCCCCTGGTGTGTGGAGACGGTACTCAATGCAGAATGGCAGGTTTGCATTACCAAAGGGTCCCTCTCTCCTCCCACCAGATGCTTCACAGCTCCATCCTTCAGTGAGATGGCGCGTATAGTACTGCTCTCACTGTCCGCAATGAAAATACAGTTCCAAGGTTCCTCAGGGGCAGGAGCCAGACCAGAAGGCTGAGCGAACCCTGCTTTGTGAGGATAGGCGTTATTCCTGTTCTCCTCATTTCCACTTCCAGCAAAACGGATGCAGGTCCCCTTCTTGTACTCACTAGAAAGCAATTAGATTTTCATTTTAGATGTTGCTTTTTTATCTTACCTTTTTTTTGGTGGGGGTTAAACATACTGTAATGAAGAAGACTGAAAAATTATCCTAAACTCAGCATGGAAAATTAAAAGAGCAATTTCAATACAAATCTTTGTGGTATGAAACATTCTGGACTATGTGATTTTTTTGTATATCACTACCCTTAACAGACTGAAAGCCTACTATATTAATTTCAATTTAAAATTGAACAATTTGACTAGCAGCTCACCTTCCTTTTGGAAGTTTGCCATCTTCTAGGAACAGTGCCCAGATCTGATGAGTACCAGCCATAGCAATCCATAAAATGTTCTTCTCATCTCCCCCTGAAATCAAATGCAACAAGTCCTGTAAGAATCTGTGTCAGATATGAGACTAGTCTTGACGTATGTACTGTACTGTTTAAATCTACTTTCTCAAGACATACTGTATTCTGCTCCTGAGCTTGTATAATGCGTTATGTATTGAATCACAATACCTTCTGATCAATAATACTGCACCTTTAAAATGTAACTAACTACAAAGAAGAAAAAAACTCAAAAGACTTGAGTGCTAATACATCACCTGGTTTTCAACTTCTCAGATATTTAATGGATTACTTATAAAACCATCAGATGCAATCACTGAATGCATTAAATTATTCATTCTCCATTTATTAAAACTAAATAGAACGTCCAGAGTTACTCAGCATTTTATTTTGGTCTAGAACAGGGGTCCTCATTCCTGGTCCTGGAGGTCTGGTGTGTCCTAAATGCTTTCAGTTCAGATGTGCACTTAGCCTTAATTATCTTATGTAAGAGGACACGGGGAAGGGTCATCTCTAACAGGTACTTCCGAAACGAAACGCTGAAAATGCTAGAGATGGACCTTAGCGAGATGGCGGACAAAACGAATCAGCTGACCAGTAGATGGAAAGGGTCTACCTTAAGAGACAACGAGACACAGCTGAGACGCATCAGGAACCGGGATATAAGTGGCCCGGAGGCAGTGAACAGCGCGGAAACCGGTAAGGTGAATGCGTTTTGGAGGAAAAGAGTGGAAAGAGGTGGATGTTAAGGATCGGGCTAACGAACGACTGCAAGGAGAAAGGTTTATGATTTTGGATTACGGACACTGGTTTAGGATACATCGCGGATTGTCTTTATTACGAACTTTTGGAACTCGGAACGAATCAGGACTAAGGGAACGGATTGCGGACTGTATTAGGAAGACAGTTGTTGGAAGAAACGCCACGGATCGGAGGACAGTAAAGTGTGGTGTAAGTACGACCTTCGTTTACATAAACTATTCCCCCGGAGACACCACACTTATGATATAATTAATTTGTCCATTTTACAGCCCCTCCTAGTTCTTAACATGAATGATATGAAAGCCCAGGACCAGCAATTGGGAACTCCAGGTCTAGAAAATCCCATGGCTAGAAAGCTTAATGAAAGAGAGGCATAATGCTGAGGATTACCCAGAGTAACCGAGAGTATCAACTACCAGCATCATAGACTCTTTTGCACTTGAGAGTGGAGTCGCAATAGACATTCAAATGGAAACTTCGCAATGTTTTATTCAGCTTAAAAAGATTCAAATAAAACTAAGAGGCTTCTTAAGAGCCCCGTATGACCAGCCTTAAACTGTATTAGACTTTAATACTGTAAAGTATTAAAGTATGTAATGTATTAATACAACAACAAAATGAATGTTCTTAACAGCAATTATTTTAATTCCAACAAAAATATTTGAACAAATTGGTTATTAATGCAAATATGGTTTCAAAGCATAGTGGTGTGCTTTTCTGTAGTTATCACTACTGCCTCGCAACTGTCTGAAGTTATATTCTGGCTTCCAGTACCTGTCTGTGTGGAATTTGTGTATTCAAGTCATGTTTGTGCTAGGAACTGTAGTTTATCCCACCTTCCAAAGACATGCAAGCTGGGATTGGTTATTCGAAATTGACTAATTTGTGAGTAGTTAAGCAAGTGTAACCAATTAATTTTTTGTTGGAAAAAGCAAGTACTGGATGAGTGAAAATAAGAGTAATAGACCAAATTAAACATGTTGGGACAAATGTCTGATCTTATTTCTGATACTTCACATGTTAATATCAATTTCAATTAAGATTTTATCTGTTTTCTGCACTCAGTTTAATGTACATGTAGTAATATATTTTTAAATGTAAAGAGTGGTGATGCTACCACTCAACAGTATTGTTTTGAAAGTGCATTATCCTTTTGAAGGAGATAAAGCAGTTGCAATAGTAGATGTTGGACACTAAAAAAGAACAAGACAGTTGCAAACAACAAATTGTACTAAGTCATTCAATATCATGCAACATACTGTTGTACTTTCTGAACCTCTAAGAACATTTGGTTTAAAATAGCTTACCACCCAGGTCAGCATTTATATTGCTGCCTCAGTTTTTGCCATTTATCTTCACCAGTATAATAGCTTGTGGTTTAATTTTCTCAGTGTTCCTGTGAGTGAATTACTGTGTTCATGAAAAAAGACTAAGCTATCTAAAAGGTGTACCAAAGCATTTGAGTAATGCTGTGATATAGAAGTTGCCTTCCTGTTCTCATTGAAATACTAATTGCTGCATTTATAAGGCATTTACCTATGCATTCAGATCCAGCCATTTTATTCCAAATACTTTTTAAATTAGGCTGTACACTACATGCAGTAGACTTATAAAAATTAAGTTCACATACTGTTCCATTCTTCTACCATACAGGAAACTGTCAACTTGTAGGGTGTAAACAAGGTGATAAAAAAAACAAAAGGACAAAGTCTTTTTAAACTAGACAGAAAAATAAACCTGTGCGTACATTTAAAAACAGCATTGAAGTCTACGCAAATGTCACCAAATTGATTTTCTTTTTCTTTTAAACAACAGACAGACAAAGTAAATAGAGTGAAATATTGCTCAGTGATGAGTCACTGCTGTGGGAAATTGAAAACTGAAAAGAACAAGGTTGCTGTTCTTACCACAAGTGGATTTTAAGACTGTGGCTGCACCCTCATAGATTTTCAATTTTTGTATTAGGGAAGGGTGATTGTTACAAGTTATAGTAATAGTAATTAGAGAATAGGGGAAACGGTTACATGCATTGTAGTTAACCATTATGACTCACCTGTAGCTGTTTTATTTGATGGGGGGGGGGAAAAAAATAATTATAAACTTTTGAGGAGGTTAACAATAACAAACTTATGGAGGGGTTAAAAAAAGTAATTTCCTACTTCAGATCTTATAGCTTTACAACAAACAAAACCTATTAAATGTAATAGGAAACATATGCTTGATGGAATCAGTGTGAATCCCCTTGAAAAATAAAATCACTAGAACTGTGATAGGGGTTATACCAAAGATCTGGTTCATGGAGAACCACAAACTGATTATAACTGCTGCAGAACAGCAGTTCACATGGTAAAAATAGCATCACATTTTAATGCTTCATATATAAACTGCAGCACTTTTTGTGGAAAACAAGGCTGTAATTTGTGCCACACGGAGAACAATTTGTGATAGGACTACAATGTCTAAGAAGAAAAACTCCTCCACCCTTTTTTGTGTTTTAGTGTTTGGTTAATTATTTCATCTTATGCTTTGCCTGCAAAGTTGTTAGACTTCTAAAAATAACTGGCAAAATTAATGTTTTGTTTTGTTCTATAAACCACTGTTGATAAAATGAATATAAGAGGTAAATACATCAACAGATATCATTCACATTAGAAAACAAATGTCTTTTGCCATCTACTTAAAGGTTTGCTAAATGGACACCCTTCATTTTACTTTTTAAAACTTAAGAATACCGGTGTAATACAAGTGGATTGATAGCACTTTGTACATATAGGTTCTATTTTCAAATACATTCACTAAACAAAACATGTTTGTATATGTCACCTCCTTATACTCAGCACAACATTTAAAGTATACCAGCAAGTTACATTTAACATGTACACTTTATTGCTTATTGCTTTATGCATTACAACACAAAGCATTTATAAACTATGAAGAAAATTTAATATTGCTAAGAATACTATATGGACAACTCTAATGCAACTGAATTTTGAAGAGCAGGGGGTTGACACCAAGAAGTTCTTTAAAAGGGGTCCAAAAGTGACGTCCTACTTCTTCGGTAAACGAACTGTGCTTTCATTCAAGACTCATGATGCTATCAACTTCCACAGCTGTCTTGCGGGACAATACTGGGACTATCTGATGGACGTTTTATCAGAGCTGTAGCAACAGTATCTGAAATCCATGGAATCAAGAACAAAATATTCCAAAAACCATACAGCAGCCAGAAGAGCTTGATACAAAGACTTAAATAAAAAGGCACAGAGATTAAATATTAAGCAGTTCCAAATCAGGAAAAGACTATCTTGTTTATCCAGCTGTTACTGAAGAAATGGGGGGTGAGGTGTGGGGGAGTAAACCAATATACACCGAGGCATTAAAATCTCAACATACAGGATGCTACTGGCTCAAATACTCATTTGAGTTTTTATCACCTCTCAGTATATGAAATGGAGACACTATGGAAAAAATGGAAAACAAAAAAAAAACAAACGCACTAGAACAAAGGTTACTTATAAACCCACAGAAAAACAATAAAAAGAAAAGGTATTAGTACAGCTAATTTGAAGGCAACAGATTTTAATTTAGAATCATTTAAGATTTGGTACTGCAAGGAATTCTTCAAATAAATTAAAACACAAAGAAATGGCTATAATTGTAGTGTCAAAAAACTTTATGCATTCACAACACAATTATCATTCTACTGGGGCATTAGTCTACTAATTCATCTTCAGTGAAATACTGAAGTAATGAAAATGCTTATTTCTCATCAACAATTATGTCAAGGAATAAAGATTAGACAATTGTATTCTTTAAAACACTACTATATTACTCAACGTTTAAAGTTTCTAAACCAAAATAATACATAGATTTCAAGAATTCATATATTCAAACTGCATTAATTAACACAGGAAAGTACATGTAAAAAGCTTTTGGATACAATTCCTATTAAATTTTGTGCACAGTTGTCTCCGTGAGAATGATCTGAGGAATTTGTCTATCAGCAGTAAATTCTGAAGTGCACAGATTTTTTATTCACCCTCCAGCATTAGAGTTTTATTTAATATAATAATTTTGAACCCCAAAAATGATCATGTGTTTTTTTCTCCACATTTATATACATTTTAACTGGATTTGTGATTAACAGTAACATTTAATTAAGCATGGTGTTATGGAATTTTGTCTTACAGCATCCCTTGTTAATCTGGAAACGTGCACATCTATGGTAAGTCTTTAGAAACAGTCTAGTATCCACTAGTTAAATGTCTTTGGAGTGGACTTCTTGGGTTTGTGCCATAAATCTGCCCCTGAAATGTGCAAGTGTTTATTTTAAGATGCTGCTATCAGTAGCTGAAAGAGAACCCTTGAGGTTTTGTCCCATTGCTCTGAAGATTAGACAGAAGAAATAAAACGCGATGCACAGTATACTGTTGTTTCAGTGAAGAATGCTTTCGGCACAGTTTTAAAAGTTTCAAAAGAAGGGATAAATGCCTTTCATGTGTGAATCAAAAAACGTCAAACAGATCTACAAGATGATTTGAGTCATAAGCCTATTATTTGTAACAAATTCATCTTTAAAACACAACTTATTTTAATTAGATGTAATCCTCCCAGCTGAATACAAGGGTTTAACTGTAAATGATAAATATATTAACATGACTATAGCTTACAGACATAATAAAATACTATTGTAAATACAAACCATTAATAAATTATTTGTGTGAATGGATGTGTTACCAAGCATATACATTCTACAGCATTCACAACGCCCTTGAAGAACTTAATGTGAACCATTTCTCAACTGGGGTTGCAGCCCCCCACAATCTCACAAATGAAAAAATGAGGAGATGGGATAATTAGGGCCAGAAAAGAGGAGGCTATTCACCACTGTAATGTTTCTGTTAATGAATAACTTTACACTGAAGTAGTACAGCTCATGGACGTTTTCTAAAATGATCTATCAAAAGAAATCTCATTCCTATAGGTGCAACAGTGAACTGCTCGTCTGAGAGCAGATCAGACTTGATGAGTTTCTATGTCTGGCACTGTGGATTCCTTGCAGTTTGGACTGCAGCTTTGCTCTCTTAATAGATAAGGAAGGCTGGCAGCAACTAAGTTAATGTATGACATGTTTAATAAAGGTATTTGTTTCTGACTCAGAAAATTAAACCTGTCAGCTTATTTTTCTTTCTATATCTGTAAGCCAGAGCTCTTTTCATCCAGCTGAATCAGTTATACGAGAGCGAGGATGTAAAAGTATTTCAAATTAACTTGGAAATTGATGGCTTGCGTCGTGCAGACGTAAAACTTAACATTAGTGTCCAGTTGTCGATGCCCCCCTTTAAAAAACGACTTTTAATTTATAAAATGCCACTGATGCCTAGCATCTGAAATCACTGTGCAAGGCATTTGGGATCCTAGGATCTGTGTGAACAAGATGAGGTGAGGTGTCTCGAACTTCCATGGCTCACTGGCATACATGCATTGAGCAGCTGCTCTTCAAACTAAGACATCATGTAAAGGACATTAACTTACTTGCTAAGAAGACTGAATTAGATAAGTGTCTGAGGAGATTGAGGTGTGGTAATCAGAGGAGGACTTGACATGTAGCCATAGGTGTATGGCCATAAAGGCAGCATGTCTTTCATGAACACTCTCACCGGTGAACAATGGAAAAAATAGCACATTCCCCCTTAAACGTGCTGACAGAGCTTGCTTTTAGAAGTGGAAAAGATAGCACTGAAGGGGTTACAACTTACAGCTGAAGAAATCGATAAAACAAAGGAAACAATACTTTTCAAAAAGGACTGCTTTGAGTTGGAATAATAAAGTCTTATACTATCAAACATTTAAAGGAAAGGAGGGAAAAATAAGTCATCTTTGACGAGACTTTAATGGATATTTACAATTCTCATCCAAAAAAAGACAATCAATAATTTTACCTATGAATTAAAGTGCAAGGAATAATTAACTTAAAGATCATTTAACTTTTAGTCATAAACGGTGCCTGGAAGCAATTTTGCAAATACATGTTCCAGTTACTTGGCTTAAATATATGATTAAACCCACCACTGTTTAAAAATTACTATAGTAATAGGCAAAAAAATCTTTCATATTGAATAGCAGTGCAAATGTATAAATGACAAATCCAAATGAAAATTTTATGGAACAATTAACAAATGTATTTGTTACTTTCTATAACCTGGCCACTGCAATCAAAATCTAAACCGAAAGTTTAGACAATAAAAATGTTTTTTCAAATCATTGCCTACTGCAGTATGGACTGCAATGTGTTCACATCAACATATGATTGATGCTCTACATGGCATCTGTACTGGTAAAATGGAGTTTCATCATTTCAGGCATTCTACCTGCTAGAGCAGTACATCAGATCTAATATCTCATTTAACAATCACTCTAAAGTAGAATTGAACTAAAATGTCTACCCACAATACCCTTTCTTTAAAAATGCTTTCACTTTGTGAATATCTGGATTGCAAACTTTACATTTCCTTAAGAGCTGTTAACCTGCGCAAACTTAAAGCTAAATACATTTGCTGAAACCTCGCCTTTTAAAAAACGGAGAGGTAAGAAAATAGTAAAATCATTGTCATTACATTCTGAAGCCAGATGCATCCTCTTTTCACAAACAGTTACATTAGAGCTTAATGTACCTACTATAGTACGATAGTATATTATCCACATTTTTCCATCTTCATTTTTTTTTCTGAGAGCACTATTAACAATAAAAACAATTAAAGTAGAAATAAATCTCATCACATTAGATTTTAAGAGTGATCACTTTAATGTTGTTGAATAATCGTCAGTACATTCATTATGTAACAGGAGATTGGCAAACCCAAAAAATCTCCCAGTTTTACTTGTAGGCTATTAAAGACAGAAAAAAATGGATACGCAGGGAATTGTTTGTTGCGGATTTAGACTAATTAATATTACTTCATTGAACAAAGATTGTTTTTTCTGTTATGCAGTCATGCCAAGTTTTAATATTTCCATACTAGAGTCAATCACTCCTTGATTATTTCAGACGAGTGGGGAATAAAATATTATAATGTAATAGGCCAATATATACATTTAACAGCTCACTGGCTGATACATTTAAGCAGTTCACGTACAAATGATAAAATGAAGGGAGCAAAACACAGAAAAGCAGTCAGACATTAAACCAACTGTGAATGACTGCCGAAAATAACGGGCAGTACACAACAATTGGAATTTGGAAATATTTATCAACAATAGGTTTTTTAGATTGGGGTTTCAGCTCTTCCTCCCCCCCCCCCCCCCCCCCCCACTTCTGGAACTGCTCAGTTTGAGGAGACAAGACCTGACATCACACGAAGATTCAATACTGTAGTTCAAGAGCACAGGTGTCTAACTAATGGTTCAAACACTGGGAGCTGTTTGGGAGAAATCTGGACACAAAACAAGGTAACACTGCAAAGTGCCGGGCTCTGTAGAAAACATATAAAAATATGCTAGGCCAAGCAAAGGGAGGTGGCATCATGCACATGTCTCTCGGTCTTTTTACTTTGCTCTGTGGATTCACATTTTATTGTAAGCTGCATTTTAAGTGAACATTGGAAAATTAATCCACCACACCTGCTCTGGTATAGCAATGGTCTTTATAACAGCTCACAGCTAACAAAATCAGAAATATGGCAGTAGTATCATTAACACGTCATATTTGGCCAGGAGATATTTCAGTGTTCAATACAGAGTATGCAAAGATGACAATTCAGTACTTCTCTCTTTTTCTCAAGACGGAAATATCTGGAGTGTCTCTTGCATGCGTGAATTTATAAAGACTATGATTCCAGAATGTAGGCAAGTGTGGTAACACAATGCATAATGAAGTGACATAATGGTAATACGTTTATTTTATCAACCTTGCCATCTGATCTTTAACACGACTTCATGTGGTGTGATAGGACAGCAGGTTCATACAAGAGTGCAGATCCTGTCTGAACTACAGTATCAGTCAAAAGTTTGAGTACCCCTGCTTGAAACTAGGTTTTTCCTGATTATCTGTGCTTTAAACTGTATAAACTTGTCTAGAAACACTTAATATTTAATTACATAATATTTGTACTTATCTTAAGTGAACTGCATTGAAAATGTTATTTTCATTTTCATTAAAATGAACACCCAAAGCAAGCAGATTTCAGTCTGAAGCCCAGGTTAGCTAGGCCAAAAAAAGGTCCAATTTCTGTGTTTTTGGCCCAGGCGAGTCTCTGCCTCTTATTCTGCACTCTTAACAATGGTTCTTTGCAGCAATTCTTCCTGGTAGGCCAGCTTCGTGCAATCTCCTCTGAAGTTGATGTTGAAACATCTGTTCTTCTAGTTGCATTGTGCTCCATTTGTATTTCAGGGGCAGTTACTCGTCGGTTTTGCAGATTTGTGACTCTAATGAACGTATTCTCTGATTCTGAGGTCACCTTTGGTCTGCCTGACCTTTTTCAGTCCTCATGAGTGCCAGTTTCATATCATTTGATAGTCTTGGCCTAAAGTTCTTGCAGTTTGTCTTTAAGGAATGAAGGTCGATCTTTAAGTAATTACAGACCATCTTTTTTCCTTGCTTGCTGAGCAATGTTTTGCCATGTTCATTCAGGAATTACAAACTTTTGCCCATGCTCCCTATGTTTATAGTAATCGTGGACCCTCACCTGTTTACCAATAACTGGTGACAAAAGGTAAATGAGGTAACATGCTAGTTAACTGTGAGAACATCTGACATGAGACAATTTTAGACTTCTTTAAGTGTTCTTACACCATGCTATACACATTTCTGACTTTTAACTCACCTACAGACTGAAATCCACTTGCTTTGGGTGTTTATTTTATTGAAAATGAACAATTAACATTTTCAATGCAGTTCACTTAAGATTTTAAGTACACATATCATGTAATTAAATATTAAGTGTTTACGGACAACGTTATACAGTTTAAAGCACAGATAATCATGAAAAACCTGATTTCAAGAAAGTGTATCAAACTTTTGCCTGGTACTGTACATTCCCCTGTAAGCTGTGGGGAATGATCTGTCACTCCGTTACCTGACTAATTGGAGGAAGAAAACTGGTCAGGTGACAGTTAAAAGCCAGGAGGCTTCCAGTGGCTGTCAACAAGTGCTGTGTCAGAAGAGAGCAGACTCTCTATTATGTGCTGCACCAGATGGAGAAGGAAGGAGGGAAGTTTTTTGGAATTGAAAGAGATCCCTGGCTTCCTGACAGTGATCTGCTGGACTGTATTTAACAGTCAGTTATACAGTTTTAGAGGACATCTGAAGAAAAAAGTTTGGGTAGAGTTCAAAAGAGGAGCTGTTTAGAGTTTCACTACACAGTATAAAGAGAGCACTGGTTTTTTTTTACCTGTAAAAGTGTTTGTTTCCTGAGGCCTGCCTATCAAAAGACACCAGCTACTGCATTGTCCCCTTGGTGGTATCACAGTGGTTTAGAAGGACTCTTCTCAGTTATAGCCACACTAGAAACAAATCTATCACAATACCAAAGCTGTCCAAGGATCTCACCTATACTGCCCAAGGCCAGATCCCATGGGGAGCTGATTGGCTGCTGTGGTCCCATAGCTCCCCCACATTTGTCTGTGCCCTGGATTCCAATTCCTGCTACAGTGCTGACCTTCCCCTCCAACAGGTCAACCTGTAACACAATGAAACACTCAGTAAGGTCTAAATTTTAACTTAACCAAGTAAATGAGCTAATTATTTAAATCTTATACACTCGAAAATAATTTCAGATTTATAATTAAGAGTATGATTCTAGGTTATCTACATTCATCCTGCTTTACCTGAATATAAGATTATATTTTATGTGGGAAATAAATATAACTTTATTTACCAGATGGGGGAGGAAGAAAGAGTATTTTGATATAAATGTCACAAATCAAAAGTAAAAAACAAATGTGTACTGTCAATAGCTATTGTTAATTCTCTTCTGCAGGACTGGCCTATAATTAACTGTACTGATAACACACACAGATAAAGTGAATTCTGTTAGTTTAGAAATGAAGATTAGATTAGAAGTATACTTCTAATTCTATGCTTATACCTCTATAGATTAGAAGCACAAGTATACACGATTCTCCCACCAGTTTTGTCACAAACTATTTCTTTATAGTCAAACCCTTCAGTACCTTTCGTATCAGGTGGTTTTCTGTGTCTGCCACATAAATTGTGTCATCCCTCATTACAACTCCTTGAGGAGAACTGAAAGCTGCTTCTGCAAACCCACCATCTCTTCTTCCACTGGATGGACCTAAAAATACAATAAGAATGAAATAAGTTAGTGTGCGAGTAGAATAAAGATTTCACTGGAGAATGTTAAAATGCCTTTAAGAAACATTTCCCAGACAGTCCAACGCATACATACACTTGCAATTATCTTGAACGGAGCGATAAATATACATTTTAAAAAAAGTGACAAAAGAATGTGTTCAATAAGGGCAAGTATATCTTCCCGCAAACTCAGGGTTAGTTTTTTTTTAATATCCTTGCCTAAAAAGTTTTTATGCATAATAACATACTTTCCTTAAGTCATTCTCATAGGAGACAGTTTTAAAATCTTTTTCCAATACTTCATCACTGCTGGGCAATATTTCCAACTTTTCTAAACATGTTTTAGACGCTTTCTATCCTCTCTGTATGAAGTTAACACTGCTGTTAAAACCTTTTGCCTGTCGAAAAAATACTTCTGAAAATAGCACTTACTGTAGCTTACTAAACCCAGTGCTTTCTTAGGCTGGGCTGACAGTTTCTGTAAGGTCTCATTTTAAATACATCTAGGTTCCCTCAACCTCCAATTAGACCATCAGCTGGTTTCACTTAAACTCAAATTATATTGTCTTTGAATAGAAAAATTCTGAAGTGTACAATGAAAATACCTGTAGCTTCTCAAAGTGCTGCCCTTTAAAGTAAAATATTTTAAATGTTATGTGATATCCACAAAGTATGGACAAATCTGTCTGTGGCATGAATCATTTACTTACTGTGACAGGTTAAAGCCAAGCAGCAAGCTGACTGGATGTTTGCCTGATTATTAAGGACTTAAATAATAATCTTAAGTAATTTGGCAGCATACCAAATTACTTATACCTGACTCTTGTCTCAGACCTTTACATCTCTGAGTTTATTTGAAAGTGCAATTTCCTATTCTTGGATATAAAGAAGTGAAATGAGACAAACTGCAGTACACTAGAGCTGCAATATACAGCCCAATACCATAACTAGACTATTGTTTAAAAAAAACGATTAAACCATAAAAAAATACATTCTAAAGCAGTAGGGAATTCATGTTTTCATGTGGAGAAGTTAAATTGTTCCTGACTATAGGGGCACCAACTGCTAACAAGGCTGGCACTGAGTGCAGGTTGAGCTCTATGACGCTGACATCATACAGTACATTCTAGCCAGGGTCATGTCGCTAGTTGACTGTGATTAGCATTTCGCAAGTGGTAGAGCATGACTGGCTCAGTGCCACGACAGGCTGGCTTGCAATTAGTCAGCCAGTGCTCTCATAGCTCCCCATGAAACCGGGATCTCTAGACTTCCCAGGTACCTGCAGAGCTGATGCCTCCAATACGTGCTGCACCTCCTGTACATCTCTATACAGTAGAGCCTATAGAATGCGATTGAATTAGGAGTTATCAATCAATGAGAGTGGGTAGGGCGGAGGAGCCAGCCGGCACTTCATTGTTCTTCTTGTGTACAGGGGGTCTTTGCTGTAAGCTGAATCCAAGATGTAAGCCCACTTTAAAAATCTGTGACAGCCTTTGTAATTATTATGCCCAGAATTTACATGATACATGGCACCGAATAAACAAGTTAAGCATTATTAATTTTATGTGTGTAAATTGCGACTCTGATCTTGTATAAAATATATCAATCAAAAGAACATGCCTCCGACCGTGTGAAGTAACTGTCCAACTTTTGTGACGACAAGAATCCTGTGGTGTCCAGTGTCGGCTATCACGAGGCGTTGTCCTGTGCGGTCCACTGTTACTTTACCCGGAAAGGACAAAATGGATGGAGGTAAAGAATCCCTGTAGAGCTTTAATCCTATGCTGTTATATTTCAGCTCTCTTTTGTCATTGTAGTACTTTAAAGCTGTTTGTACAAAAAGCAATAATTTCTCCTTGTGTCCCTCTCCAACCAGAGAAAAAAGCAGGTTTCCTCTTGGGCCTATGATGACCAGGGTTGGCCAACACGAAACCTCCAGTTCCTGCCAAAGTCTGGCATCGGCATCATTGACAACAGGATGAGTGATATTATACCGCAGCACTGCGCTTTTGATGTTACTCAGAACTTTTTCATTTGGAAATTTTGCAGAGTGAACTCCAATGACAACCAGTCCATCTGGAAGAAATACAAAAAAGAAGCTACTTTCAGTGGAACACACTTTATACAACTACAGATGAATGACACTGAACAAACATATTATGATTGGTTTTATACCTTTGACAAGTGCAATCTGAAGAAAGTACCTTGCTAAGGGGTACAACAGCAGTGTCCCACCTGGGACTGAACCCATGACTCTGTTCTAGGACCCTAAAAATATCTAAAATGCCGATATATAATATATCAGTGAAGATCCTGCAGAATCTTCAGTTGTTAAAGGTGAGGTTTTTTACCACTGCATTAGGTTTTTTAGTTGCACCATTTTCATTAAATTCAACATACAAGCCTCTAAACAATATGCTACCTCTACTAAAAAAAGGAGACATCAAGTCAAGATATTAACAAACAAGAATAAAAATATTATATTAAAACAAAAAAGGACTCAAAAATAAACATGGAAGAACACAAAAAATAAAACAATTTTTCAGGCTGAAGCCGATATCTAAAATATTAAACAAGTTAACTGTTCTGTTTTTCATTTTAAGTATACATTGCTTTTAATGTACAAGGTCAACTAGACAAACAGCAATAAAATTGCCTTAAACAATGTGCTAATTGTTTACTTACAGTATGTACCTATAGACAAAGGGACTTCTATTAGCTGAGCATGTGTTAAACTGTACCTTAGAGATTAAAGACTGTCAAAAAGGGAAATGACAAATTACACATATTACAAAATATCTTAAACTCTTACACATACATGTGTGATCTTACATAAGCTTACTAGAACTGGGATTCTGATCCATATCGGAACATTCCCACGTGCAAAATTTGAATTTGAAGGTTGTGAAATGTGCATTTCACCTAAAACAGTGCTATACATAATTACATCAGGAGGATTTTGTAAATGGATTTTGTTTTTAACTTTTGCAAATTGTCACAAACCTAAAATGAAATATAAAAACACAATGCTGTCATTTGCAATCTATGTTTCCTTGAAGCTACAATCTATCTTAAAGAAAAAATTATAAAGACATCTTTGTTGACCATTTAATTATTTTCTTTTGAAATCCTTAAATGACTCATACTGTAAAAAAGAAAATGTCTGTCATGTACACAGATAGGAATTTTATATTTTACCATTCATGCAGGCCTTCCAAAAGTATGAAACTGTAAATGGCACAAAAATGGTGCCAAACGCAATCCCATTCTCAGGGCATTATTTTTGATTAAGCACATGCTGAGAATATCATTTTAAAATAATTAAAAGCAAGCAAATACCCACACAAATGTCAGACATTTCTAACAACTTCCCTGTGCATTCCATAGTCTGGTATTATTAGATACCACTGTTTGTATTATTGACATGATACAAACTGCAATAACAATGGGCCTTTTACATTTAATGATTGTTACAATTATGCTTCATTAAAACAAGTAGAGTTTAACAGGATTAATTTATTATCGTTTCTTTTTTATTAAATGTCAACTTGGATGATATAAAAGGGTGCTAGAATTTAATTACACAGAAAATTTAGAACACATTCTGTACTAATGTCATTGTAAGTTGACCTGAAAAGGCCCAACAATAACATGTACAAACCTGTACAAACCAACTAAACACGATGGACTGGGTTCCAAATTCACACCTTGTCCTTGCTGGGAGTCAGCATTGAACACATGACGAATGGAAGGACTGGGGCCACTTCAGTTATTGTGAATGACTTTTATTACACTCGGCAAATGGGGGCAACCAAATCCTCGAAGGCAGTATAGGAAAAAAAAGATGTATAGTTGCAAGAAAGTTTGTGAACCCTTTATAATTACCTGGATTTCTGCATTAATTACTCATAAAAATAACACAAGTAATGAAATAACACATAAACAATTGTACTTCTTGTCAATATTGAACACATTGTTTAAACATTCACAGTCCAGGCTGAAAAAAGTATGTGAACCCTTGTATTTAGTAACTGGTAGACCCTCCTTTAGCAGCAATAACCTCCACCAAACGTTTCCTGTAGCTACTGATGAGACTTGCACAACGGTTTAGACCACTCCTCCTAACAAAACTGTTTCAGTTCATTGATATTTCTAGGATTCCTTGCGTGAACGGCTCTCTTCAGATCATGCCACAGCATCTCAATTGGGTTGAGGTCTGAACTCTGACTTGGCCATTCCAGAACACTAATTTTCTTCTGTTTAAGCCATTCTGATGTTGACTTACTCCTGTATTTCGGGTCATTGTCTTGTTGCATCACCCATCTTCTATTAAGCTTCAGGTGACAGACCACTACCCTGACATTCTCAGGTGAAATGTCTTGATACAATTTTGAATTCATTGTTCTCTCTATGATAGCAAGCTGTCCAGGCCCTGTGGCAGCAAAGCAGCCCCAAACCGTGATGCTCCCTCCAGCATGCTTCACAGTTGGGATGAGGTTTTGGCGTTGGTGTGCAGTGTTTTTTTATCCTTCAAACATAGTGTTGCGCATTTCTGCCAAAGAGTTAAACTTATGTCTCACCAGTCCACAGAACATTGTCCCTTAAGCATTGTGGAACATCCAGGGGGTCTTTTGCCAACTTGAGTCGTGCAGCAATATTTTTTTTTAAGAGCAGTGGTTTCCTCCGTGGTGTCCTTCCATTAACACCATTCTTGTTCAGTGTTTTTCTTATAGTGGACACATGAACAGAGACTTGGGCAAGTTCAAGAGATCTCTGCAGGTCCTTAGCTGTTACCCTAGGGTTCTTTTTCACCTCCTTCAGCATGGCAAGCTGCGCTCTTGCCACGATGTTTGCAGGACACCCACTCCCAGGGAGAGTAGCAACAGTACTGAATTTCCTCCATTTGTAGACAATTTGTCTTACTGTTGGTTGATGAACACCCAGGCCTTTAGAAATGCTTCTGTAGCCTTTTTCAAGCTTTATGCATCTCTACAATTCTTCTAAGGTCCTCTGATATTTCTGACTAGCTTTTGGAGAAGTCATTAGCCTAGAGGTTCACATACTTTTTCCAACCTAGACTGTGAATGTTTAAACAATGTGCTCAGTACTGACAAGAAGAAGTACTGTTGTTGGTGTGTTATTAATTTAGGCAGATTGTGTTTGTCTACTGTTATGACTTAGTTGAAGATCAGACCACATTTTTATGAGTAATTAATACAGAAATCCAGGTAATTCCAAAGGGTTCACAAACTTTTTCTTGCAACTATAACTCAATGCAGTGTTTCCCAGTGTTGTACTGTATATAGGCCAGTCATGCCAACAAAAGGTACACAAGAATACATACTGAAAAACTGTTTTATTTGAAACTGCAAGATCATTTGCCAGCCAGCAGCCTTGATGGTATTCAATCACATAGCTCTTAAGTCTTACGTATTGGGACCAAATCTCACAAACTCAAGCCTAGGGTCTGAAAATCCCATGTATTTTCATCAAGGCTAGGTTGTTTAAAAAAACCCAAGTAATGAATGTAAAATTTCAAAATGTTGGCAGGTATGGGTTAAAACTATACTTAAGAGCCACAGAGTATCTTAAATATTTGCTTTTGATGGACTGCTAAGAAAAAAAATAATACAAATTAAAATGTTACACGATTTCCAGACGATATATACTGAGCATCAGAAGAAATGCTTCACTTATAGGTAATGTTCTCTTTATAACCACAGGTTATATTGGTTTCTTATGTTCTACTTTTTTGGTTTTCACCAGGCTTGACATCCAAACAGGTTAGATAAGATAAGATAAGATCACTTTATTAGCCATATACAATTTCTTGCATTAGGAATTCATCTTTTCGCATACCCCAGCTTGCTCTCCATGAGACACAGACAGGGAGAGAAGCTTGGGGTCAGAGCGCAGGGTCAGCCATTGTACAGCGCCTCTGGAGCAGTTGGGGTTAAGGGCCTTGCTCAGGGGCCCAATGGAGTAGGATTCCTCTGCTGGCCGCAGGATACGAACCGGCAACCTTCCAGCCTCCGGCGCAGATCCTTAGCCACAGAGCCACCACTCCGCCCACCTGATCACCTCATCACCTGTACCTAATCAATGCTTTCAATAATGAGTTGATCTAGTCAAAGTCACTCAAGTGTATCATGGTCAGCCATGAAGGACCAACTTCACAAAAACATTTTGAATCATAAACTGCTTTTGACGCTTAGTGTAATAAAAAAGTTCCATATACAGCTCTATCTATCTATATGTATGTTGCCATAACTACTTTTAATGTTCTTTTCATTGTCAGACTTATGATGCCAACAGTAATATAGTTTTAAGAATCATAATGACTCTAATCATATTGATTCTTTCTGTACTCATCAGCTGATATTCTCACTGCTGTAACTAAATGGTAGTAAACGCCTCCAATGCCTTTGTGCTTTGCTGACAGGAGCACTGATAGTCAGCCCAAATGGGGTCAACAGGCCATTCTTGTGTAGCTGAGAAGGGGCACAGTTTTAAACTGTTGTTAAGCAGGTTTCAACAGTATCCGGCACGACTTATTTTATAAGTCGGCCCCACTAACAACTCTTCTAGCAGCAACCTTAGTTTTTCCCAGGAGGTCTCATATCCAGGTACTGACCAGGCTCACACCTGCTTAGCTTCAGTGAGGAGCCAGTTGTGAGTTCCAGGGTGATATATATGCTGCTCTTCTCAGTTAAGAACACTGATGAAGAGAATGCTGTAAAAATTGCCCTACTATTTCATTATCAATTTCAGAATTGCTGAAGCAAAACGGATTTTATTTGAGCCTCAGGAAGATTCTTGGTGTTCTGCACTGGAATCCTATTCTGTTATACTACAAAAATACAACATGTTTTTTTATGTAACCTGAAGATGGAACAGATATACAATATACTGAATGCAAATTAACCTTCTTACAAAATGCATACAAAAAGTGTAATGGATGGCTGTTTGCATCACAGCACTTTTAAACCATGTGAATTTTAGCTTGATGCCCTCTAGATTGATTCAAAAGAATCTCCAAAATAAACTGACATTTTCAAGATGCAAGGTGTTGAATGCTAGCATTAGACACTGCCTGCCTGAATTGTGGCAATCATGGCTGGGTTGGAAGGAAAAAAAAAATATTCTGGGGTGAAAAAGATGCAACTGAAAGTTACATTAACTAAAATTACATCCGAACGACAACTGCAAAAATGAGGTATGGTCAGATGAAATGCAAATTGAGCATTATGGACACAGTCATCAGTGCTATATTTGGTATCAAAGAATCCTGATGACCTAGAGCAGCTCAATGAACCACACTCAGAAGTGCCATAAACACATAACGCTTCTTTGGGCTCAGCAGCCAAAACTTTGCACTTCTTCTTTTGTGCTGTTCACCATGAAATTAACATTTACTTGTCCCTTTGCAGCCAACATACTCTGAGGCAGCTTTTCACTCAGTTTCCTTCTTGCCTGGCTACTCAGTGTAGAGGGACAGTGTGATCTAAGCAGCTCCTTAGTCTTCATGGTTAATTCTCTGCTTAAAATTCACTGACTGAGAGACACTCCTGAAACAAGTAGGGTTTCTATTTTGAAATCATGTGAACCATTATTACTGCACACAGAGATCACTCAACTGTATGGCTTGTTAAAGCAATTTTGTGCAACTAAATTCATCTAAATTCATTTGTACACTTATGCAGTCGTGACTTTTCTATTTCATTTTAATATTACATATATCTACTTACTAATCTTTTTGTTTGCTGCTTTGAATGTGTGGAGTAAATGGTGTATATGACAAATAATTGCTATTTCAATATGTGATTACAAGCAACAAAATGTGAAAAGTGAAAGATCCAGATACTTTTACAAGGTATTGTGTAATAAGAACAAGATACACAAGGAAGACTGTGCAGCAAAAAAGACTCAGTTCAGCTGTCTATCACCAACTTTAGAATTAATGAGTGAACAACTGTATTATCAACTGAAACCTTACATAATTAGATTTTAAAAATCATCCACGAAAACCTCTTTCCCATCTGACAGCAAAGGTTTTTAATAACTTTGTTATTTTTTGTCTCCTATATTATAAAGCACCCTTCATGTCATTATAGAATCATGAATCACTGTGCATTGAAAACTTTAATGTAGATAATGGAATTCTTAACAAAAGCATCCAACACCTTTTTTTGAAAATTCATTATTTGCATTATGTTATCAGCCATTACACACCCACTGTTTAGAAGAAAGTAATCAAAAGCAAATATCAAAGTTTTTTTTTAAAAAAAGGAAGCTAACATCAGAACATGATCAAATGTCTTTTGATGAAACATTAAAAGGCAAATCAAACTAACAGATGTGCACAGCAAAAACACATTACAAAAACTAGGAGTTAGAGCAACAAAACAAAAAACCTCAAAAAGTGCTATAAAATGATTTACATAAAAACAATTAAGATGATAGTGGATGAAAATTTAAACACATGGCTCAAGCATTATGAAGAGGTGACTGCACAGATTACATACAAGACAGTGCCTTGAGTTTTGACATGAGTAAATAAAGTTTGCTTTGTTGTCGCCTAATGTGTTGCTTTGTTTGATATAAGACAGCATTATATGACATTTATTGATGCATTACATTTATTGATGAAGCATATTGGGAGTTCTGTACACATATAATACAAAATGTGTTCATCAGACCTTGCTGTCATTAGGATTTAATCAGACTATAGCCAAATACAGGGATTGCAAAAATTTTCTCCTAGTCCTGGTGTCTGCAAAGCTCACACAGGTGAGCTGCAAGTTCAGCTTGATCTCACATTTAGCCAAAAGAAACCTCCTGCACATACAGGCTGAAGAAATTGAAAATAACCACAGTACCTAAAACTTTGAAAGGTTCTGACAAAAGATTACCTAGACGACTAAGGTTAGTAATTTAGTGAAACAAAAGATTCAAAAACAAAAGTGAAAATTAGTTTTCCAAGAACCACAAACAGAAACTATCCTTTTATTATACCGAGGGTTGTGAAGGTATGGAAGAATCTGCCTAATCAATGACATGGAAGCAGATTAACCATGATTTTCCTGGATGAAAATATTCTATAAAAGCAATGTGTTATCATTTTATCCTTCGAAGGAACAAAAGTTGCATAATCTCCTTGGATCGATAAGCCATTTTTTTCTTTCTTGCGTAACAGAAAACAGGATTTGGTTTAATTTATCAATCACTGGGTTTTTACTTAACCAGCTGGGGATAACTATACAGTGTGAACAACTGGGCTTCCCTAGAGCTAGAATCTCCCCAGCCTATTCTAAAAAAAAAATCATTTAAATTAAGTTATATTTGGTCAGACACCAAGGACAACAAGAGGCTAAGACCTACTGACTTGTTGATTGTTTTACAATCATTACAAATGTATGGATTGACGACTGTGTTTAGCTCTCACCATTTAAAAGTATAATGTATGTATAAAATATCCACAGTGTTTCATTTATTTATTTAATTTACTGGTCTTCAAAGGAAGAGTTCTGACAATGTACCTTTTTTTCTCCAAGTAGAACTTTAAACTCAATGTATATCTATAGCTATGAATCAGATTTTAAATTAAGAATGAATTCTCAAATAACTGCTTTATTACTATTTAATTGCCACAACCCTTACTAGGAATAAGAGGCTTTCTGATAATGGATAGATTACCATTTAATGAGATGTCAAACGAGGCATCAGAACCTGTTTAGGGATACTGAGTAATGAATCTTCAAATCCAAAATAAGTACAGGGATAAGATTAATTACCAAGTCATTCCTAAGGGCTGGCACTTTTCAATTGTTTATCCCACCAATGTAATAAGTATAAAATTATAAATTTCATCTAGATTATAATGCCATTACCTCTGACATAATAAGATTGTGGGGTGCAGGCATTAATAATAAAATTATTAATCTGTCATACAAGTGGAAAAGCCACTTCAGTAAGCCAGGAGTGGTATTTAATTAAGCAAAACATTAATTTACAGTGACAGACATTCTGTGAAGTCAGAGAAAAACAATCAGTTCAGCCAAGACGACAATAAATAGCTACACATTTCAAAAACAGTCTGAATAAAAGCTCCTATTCATTCTTGTTAAATTAATATACATTTTATACTAACATGTTGCAATAACTGAAATGAACTAAATACATTTTTAGTTCATACTGTGGATATAAAAAGTCTACACACCCATATTTCAATTGCAGGTTTTTGTGATTTTTGTGCCAGAAATCAAGATAAATCATGTCAGACATTTTTCCCATCTTTAATGTGACCTTGCAACCAACAAAATTCAAGAGAAAAATAAATAGATCATTATTAGGAAAAATAATTGTAATTAAAAAACCTACAACACCCTGGTTGCATAAGTGTGCACACCCTTTTATAATGGGGGCTGTAGCTGTGTTCAGAGTTAACCAGTCAACCAGTTAGATCATGTCCAAAGGTAAATATCATACACCTGCCATCAATGAAATTGATTCTGATTAACCCCCAAATAAAAATCAGCTGTTCCTGTTCAAGATCAGGATGACCCTCCAAATTTGATGACGGGACAAGAAGAAAACTTATCAGGGAGGCTACCAAGAGGCCTACAGCAACATTCAAGGAGATGCAGATAGATAGATACTTTATTGATCCCGTGAGGGAAATTGCAGTGCAACAGCAGCTTAACACACACAACACAGCCACAGTGTAACGAATTATATACTAATAGTACAATACATACAATACAATACAATACAAGAGTTACTCACAGTCCGGACACACAAGAGGAAACTAGAACAGAACAGTACACAGAAAATCGTATCACACGTATGAATATAAATATAGATGTAACCATAGATATAAATATAAATATAAATGTATTGCACAGGTCCCTGGCATATATT
This sequence comes from Lepisosteus platostomus, assembly GCF_059453375.1. Taxonomy (NCBI): domain Eukaryota; kingdom Metazoa; phylum Chordata; class Actinopteri; order Semionotiformes; family Lepisosteidae; genus Lepisosteus; species Lepisosteus platostomus. Next base: position 38,909,998 of record NC_142616.1, read on the forward strand.
GCACAAAAGTGGTTGTAAACGGGAAAAAGAAAAAGAAAAAGAAAGAGAACAGATGTAGCAGTAGATGTGTATATGCGTTTAGTCCAGAAACAGGTCACTGTCGCTGTTGCCTCTGCCAAGACGCACGGTGGATGCGTTGTACAGTCTTATGGCAGACGGCAAGAATGACCTCCTGTAGCGCTCCCTGTCGCACCGTGGATGAATCAGTCTATTGCTGAACGTGCTCTTCATTCCTGCAAGCCTGTCATAGAGGGGATGGGAGAAGTTGTCCATGATGGCCTCTAGTTTGGACATCATTCTCCTCTCAGCCACTACCTCCAAGGGGTCCAGGTCAGACCCAATGACAGAGCTCGCTCTCCTGATGAGCTTGTTCAGCCTTTTGGAATCTACTGCTCTAATCCCAGAGCCCCAGCACACCACTGCGTAGAAAATGGCACTCGCTACCACCGACTGATAAAACATGTGCAGCATCTTACTACACACATTGAAGGACCTGAGCCTCCTCAAGAAGTAAAGTCGGCTCTGTCCGTTCTTATAGATGGCCTCGATGTTCTTAGACCATTGAACAGGAACATCTGGCAGGTACTGGTCTCTCCTTGCATGGGACAACAATCTCCTGTATTCCGCACATGTCTGGGCTATGGGGTAGGGTGGCAAGACGGAAGCCATTTCTCACAAAAAAGAACTTCCAAGCACATCTAAATTTGGAAAAAAAAATACATTCAATCACCCCAAACCATGTTGGAACATGTCTTATGGTCTGATGAGACAAAGGTCTTTTTGGCCTTAATTCTAAAAGATATGTTTTGCACAAAGACAACACAGCTCATCATCAAAAGAACACCATAACTACTGTGCAGCATGGTGGTGGAAGCATCATGCTTTGGGGCTGCTTCTCTTCAGCTGGAACAGGGGCTCTAGTCAAGATAGATGGGATAATGACTAGCTCCAAATATCAAGATATATTGGCAAAAAACCTGCTGGCCTCTGTCAGAAAGCTGAAGATGAAGAGGAATTTCACCTTCCAACATGATAACGACCCAAAGCACACATCCAAGTCAACCAAGGAATGATTTCAGAAAAGAAGGATCAAAGTCTTTTAAATGGCCCAGACCTCAATCCCATAGAAAACCTGTGGAATGACCTAAAGAGGGCTGTACAGAGCAAGAGTGGGATAAAATTGCAAAGTCCAGGTGTGCAAAGTTGATAGAGACTTTTTTAAAAAGACTAACTGCTGTAATAAATGCAAAAGGTGGTACCACAAAGTATTAGTTTTTGGGGGGTGCACACTTATGCAACCAGGGTGTTGTAGGTTTTTTTTAATTTAAATTATTTCCCTAATAATTATCTATTTGTTTTTCTCTTGAATTTTGTTGGTTGCAGGATCACATTAAAGATGGAAAAATGTCTGTCATCTTGATTTCTGGCTTTACATCACAAAACCCTGCAATTTCAATAAGGGTGCGTCGACTTTTATATCCACTGTACATGACAAAAGCTTGCAGTTGGTATTTCAGCAACAATATACTGTACGGAATTTGCTTTGTATTAAATGAATAAAATAACCGGATTTACAAAGTGCATGTTTAGACTAACAATATATACAGTTCTGATGGTAACTTTTCATACATCATAATCATAGCAATTATGTGCATCCTTACAACTGTAACAATCACAATTATTGCCGGAACGATATCATGGAAATTGTGACTCAACTTCTAGGGCTATCATGAACTGATAAAACAAGGCAATGTGCATTAAGATCTCAATGTTTTCTGGGCTCATACCAGCTTTTAACAGGATGAGATGTTACTATGTCTGGATATGAATTGCCATTCTCTGCAAAAGTATCATCTTCACTTTTTTTCACTGCAATGCACAACGTAAACAAATTTGCTTGTCTCATACCAAAGGTGGTCTGTACTAGTTTAGCCTATGTGATCAATGGTTAGCAATATAACATCCAAACCTCCACTGAAAAAGACTAAGCAAAACTAAAGTGAGGACGAAATACATTAATGACAATGAATGCTAAGCCATTTGTCATGCATGAAGCCTTTGCTTCCCAGTACAGGAAAATCTGACTACAGTTGCTACATGTCCATAACCTGGTATACACTATGTGAAGTCATCGTTAAACTGCCATTAGAATCCAGCTGAGTAAGAGAATGGAACAGGGTAGTGCTGATAAACTGTGCCTGTGTTCTTTTCTAACCAGTACAATACTGTACTATGCAATCCTCTGGTTTAAGTCTGGGTAAGTGTACCTATTAGACCCATGCACCATTTAAGCTCTCTGGCAAATGTTTTAAGAAACCCAAATACAACATATTCATTTACTAGTATTATTGACAATCCCAAGAAATCTAGTAGTTTTTTTTTTTTCCCCCAACCAAGTCACTTTTTAATTCAAACTAGTTAGTTTTTATTTTTGGGATATGAATAAATATCTATCATTAGCTCCTGCTGGGCCTCTTCAAAGCTGCTTTGAAACTTTAGCCATGGAGCGGCCATTGCAAAACACTGCACACATTTATGTACCTTCAGGTGAAGAATAATGTTTTTTTTAATGTAATGTGTATATTTAATCTAGAACATGAAATAATTACTTTCATGTAGGGAATTCAAAGTTAAAAATATGGATGTCCTGGTTTTCAATAGTTTAACAGACCTGAAATGATAAAATATTTACATTTTTAACATTTGTGCTTTCTGATTACTCATTTCCTTACTATAATCTGGGTATTTGTGCACAAATGACTTTACTTTTAGTTGGGTTTAAAAGGCACATGACAATTTCGGCAGGAACTGTCCTTAGATTTTTATCATTTAAACCAGATTACCAGCACTTTTGTAGAATTATTAATAAAATATATAAACATTTGTTTATTTTGTTGCTGTATATAATTTACATTTGAATAATTAGGCATAATTGTCTTTAATATGTTGCCAACTCTTGAATGTTAATAGGCCTGTGATTAAGTGCATTTAAATTACATTTGTTCCAATAAATCATTTTGTAGCCTACAATGTGGGTTGTATTGGATTACACATTTTGCTTAAATTATCATTCTTTTAACATTTTAAGAAAAATGTACACAAAAAGGGAAATATAATTTAATCAATCACAAATGGGCTAAAATGGTAGTTCATGCCCATATGTTCTATTTAAAAAAAAATGCTTGAACATAAATATTAAAATAATATTTTAATTTTACAACAAGAAAACATCAGTAGCATATCTAAAGAGATACAAAAAGCAAATTTTGTTGGCTTAATGAGTAATATCGCCCTATTTTTTTAAATCCTCTATATAAGCAGATAAGACAATTGAGAAATTGTCATTTACAATGACCCGGTGATAATCAGTTTGTAGAGCAGGATATTTACTGGAACAACATACAAATAGCTTGCTCAAAAGGTACAACAGCAGCACCCTGTCAGTAGTCCAGAGTCCAGGTCACTATTTCATGCTACTGCCCAGCACATTTATGTAGTGTTTTTCCATCCTAAAACATTTTACATATGAGAAGGATCTATTTCATCCAGTACTAATATGCAGTGACCCACAAAGTCACTCTGAGCCAGCGGTTACACTACACGACAGATCAGGTGGAGAAGTGAGAAACAATTAAACTGTTGAAGCAAAGAAGGAATATTACACATAACAGATTGAGCAAGCCCAGCATGGAATTAAGTCACGACACCAAGATGTTATAACCTAACAACAGAGAGGGCAGTACCTCCTACAAGATGATGTTCTCACACTGGGGAATTGTTTGGAAATCCTGGTCCAGAGGGAAGAGTGCCACCTACTGTTTAACTGACTATTTAAAGCGACAACCAGGTTTTCCTTTGAGGGCTGTCATCCCCAGCACTGCGCAGGCACAGCTTTGCTTACTGTCTGAATTCTGATCTAAAGCTATCAGGTTACAAGATGGAAATGCTGCTGTCAAGACACAGTTAAATTATCCATTTTCCATATTTTTTTGTAAAATCCTTTAAACAGAATTTAGTGTCATTTAAAATCCCTAAATTAGCACCGAGATTTTAATGATTAATTCACAGGGAGGTGACCCAGTCACAGTCCCACAGGCACATGTAAAAAAAACTCTGCTGGCTCCTGGCCATCAACAGCATCTTTATAAGTTAGTGAAACTAACCAACAATGATCTCGTGACACATCTTATTTTGAGCACCACATCAAATGTTGTTTTAAACATTAAACAGAATATGTGTCGACCTTCCTACTGAGAAGAATCTGAACCTCAAAAAAAGTACTGACAGTTCATATGATCCTGTTCCTCACCAAGAATAATTTAAAGCATGAAGAGAACAACCACTCATCTTATCACATTTTGCTCCTTTTCATTAACTTGTACTTATTTCTTCTTCAAGCACACCAATCTTCAAATCACATGTAAACTATTCAAAAAGGAGAGCTTTGCTCTGGCACCCTTCCATACCCTCTCATTTACCAGATACAAAACCACTGACTAGTGTGAAGTCATTTGGCCATGTTGATAAGCAATACATATCAAATGGAATTTAAAACAGGCAACTGACTGAACGTCACTTGGAATGTACCAAAAGAATTGCCAAAGATAAGCCTTAGAAATACATCAGACAGAATTCTGGCTGCCTTGCAGAGCCAGAGACGCAGCTCCATTTTCTCAGATGAGCCCTTTAGAGGTAATGATATTAAATGACAGCTGGAACAGAACAGTGTTTGCATGCAAGGTTATAATAAGCAACAGGACAACTGCACTAGTAGTAACAGAGTCACTTAGGTCAAAGAACAGTTTGGTCTATTTTAAGCCCTTGCACTTCAGCAGAGATTGAGATAAATCTGTGCATTCTTTGAAGCACTTAATAGTTTGGCTCTCTATCAAGATAAATTAAAAGGCAGGGCCATCTCTTCCTATTCTATAAATGTAATTTGAAGTACGAAATAATCCTTTTTCTTTTGGATCCAACTTTGTAAGACCAATTAAAGGGAGCTGATCACTTTGCATAGCTGGAGTAGAATAAAAACAAAAGTTAAGTTTACTTCTGTAGTTTTGTAATCAAGAGTTTAAAGCAAATTTATACTGCTAATGTGGTCTTGGAATTTGTAGTTATTCTGAAGCAGTGCTTGATATGGTACTTCTCCTGTTAAGGTTAATTCTACTTGTTCTGTAGCCTGTTTCCAAAATTATTTCTTTAGCTGACCCATTAGTTGCTAAAGCTTAAACTTTCATTGATTACAATAGAGCAACAAGTAAAGGCTATTTTTCCCCAACAGTAAACAACAGTAATTTACCCAATTCATCTAAAAAAGCATTTGCTCTTTCTACTTTTCAGTGTGAAATTAACCTTTACTTGTTCCTTTGCAGTCAGCTCATGCTGATGCAGCTCCCCACTTGAACTGATGCAGCTACCCACTTGAACTGTTTACAGTAATTGTCTTTGTCTCTTAATTAAAACAGACAAAACATGAGCAAATATTTTGCCCATGAATACTCCTGTAGAGACTGGTTTGTGCACAAAGAATGTGGTTTCCTTAGACCACACTGTTGGCTTCATCAATGTAAAACAACAGAGCCTCAGTTAGAGGAAGTGGTAAATGCTAGAACAGTATACAGTCTAAGGCTTTTTTATTATAGCCAGGCTATAGAGAAATAAACAAATGTTTTTTACATTAATCCATTCCAATGACAGAAAAGTACTGAATGGGTCTAACAGGGTAATGTGTTTGTGATATTTTAAAAAATACAGAAAGGCTATTTAAATAGAAGAAAAGTACAATCAGTAATGATAATATTTATTAAATGTTAACAGCAGGATTTCCGGCTATTTCTGCTCAGGATTCATTTGTAATTCTAAACACAACAGTGAACAACATAGCTTCCAAAAAAGACCTTTTTATATTTGATTGCCTTGGAGTGCACAGAAGGTAAATACTAGCATATTACGAAAAGGATCCAGTATGATTATATTACCAATGTAAAGCAGGTCCTCTGCTCAGTACCTGACAGACCTTGAAAAGGCTGGAATCAGACTGGGATAACTTTAACATACTGCACAGACACAGACAAAAGCTAATAAACCTTTTTGCAGATTATTGACAATGTGCATATAATGTTTTACATTGTGCGGGAAACTGTAGCACTGGGTTAACCAGTTGTACAAATAAGTGTTTGACTCAGACAATTAACCACATTATCAGCATGTTCCATAAGACTGATTATAAATGTACCCTCATAAATGTTACTGTTACCATATTAAACTGTTCTGCAATGGACTGTTCTCCAAAAGAATTCATACAAGTTCACATAACATTGTTTTTGCATGACTAATATCACCAGTTTCTTTGCCATTTTGGAATGCATTCTGATAAGAGACTAATTTAATAATATTAATAATACTAATACTAAAAGAGAACCAAAGTTATATAATGGTGGTAATCTGGTGTAAAAATCTCATCTAAATTGTATGTGTCTAATAATTCCACAAGATGCATACAACAATAACTAAAATTAGTCTCTAATTGGTGGGAAAAAAACATCCTTTTGATTTACGGAAGGGTCTCACTGGCAAAGGTTAGGTTTTTAAAACCCTGAAATTCGTGAAAAATCCCACAAATTGATAACAAAGTACTTAATTAGTTTTCCCATAGGGCATTAACTCAATAATCAGGGGGTAAATGTCAATAGCCGTATGTAGCACTTTCACAAACTGTTATTTTACATTTAAACAAAAGTAAATATTTCTATAAATATAATTTAAAGAAGTGCTTTTCTCTCTACAGCCTCAAGTTTACGGATGATGAGGTATCGACTGATCACGTGGCGAGAGAAGTGTTTCCAGAGAAACTGAAGAAGCTCATCAATGAGAACGGGAAAAGGCTAAAACAATTATTCAACATTGAGGAAAAAGGCTTGTCCTGAAAATGCCTAGGCTGTCATACATCTCGAAAGGGGAGAAGGACCAAGTGAAGCTATTTCTGTTTAGTAATGCGACTGGTCACATGATAAAGCCAGGCTAGCTGCGAAATCCGGGACATTAAGAAGCAAGAATATAATAATATTATTATTAATAGGAATCTCTTTGCGAGAATGTGGTCAGTACTATACATGTATACACTCATTTCAGATAAAAGCACGTCAATGCTACATATTACAAAGTGGCTCCCAACACATAGTTGTGGGACCTCAACCATACCAAAAACATTGATATTATTAAGCCAATTGGAAGAGTGACCGCATGAAGTATCATTCCTAGCTCATTGCCTGTAAATACCTTTATCAGAGTGCAGTTGTTCCAGCTCATGGAGATCAGGAAGCACATGCATGCAATTGATGCAGCAGTAAGTGAAGAAATCCAGCACCACCAGTTTGCCTGAAAGGTGTTCCGCAAATGACAGGGGACTCTTGGTGTTCAGCCATTCCAAACCTGAAATTTCAAAATGGGACACAGGCATCATAATACAGTCATAGCATTATACCTCTTTTCCTGCACACTGGACTTAATCCAAGTTTTTCCCAATACCAGAAAACCAATTTTCTTGGCTGTATGGTTCAGTTTTATTAGTGCAGTACACTGAGCTACAAGTGTTAGTATAAAGGTTACAGAATCCACTGATATTATTAGCTTCAGTACCACAGAGGACTACGAACTGCTGAAAAAAGATGGATCCATCTGTGGAAAGCCATGGTCATGTCTACTCTTGTGCAGATCTAACTTTTTACATTAATTCATTTATATTTAGCAACCTAAGAAACTGCTTTGAATCCTTTAGTTGTTCTTGTAGCAGTAAAGTGCTACAAAATAATCCAAAGCCTTTTCTCTGGATTGTGGAATACTAGCTCGTTTAATACATTTCTTCTTATGGCTTCTAATTCCAATTCTCTAACCATATTCTCTCAGACCTCAGTGCTACTCTTGACATTGTTAACCATGCCATCTTACTTTCCTTTGTTCAGACTGGAGTTGTTGACATTGCTCTTAAGTGGTTCTACTCTTACCTTACTGATCACCATCACTTTGTCTCTCTTGGGAGTTTCAGTTTTGAAGCTTGGGTCATTAAATCTGGTGTTCATCAGGACTCAATACTGGGCCCCTTACTATTCACCATTTACATGTTCCCACTTGGCCAGCTATTAAGATCACATACTCTGAATTATTATTTCTATGTTGGTCTATACTAACCTGACACTCCACTTCCACACCTGAAGAAGGCTCCACGGCCAAAACGTTGTGTTCTCTTTCTTCTTTTTTTCAGCATGGAATAAACCTATTACTTGTTCCTGACACTGAAGTGGCTGCCTTTACACTCACTCATTGCATCTCTGACATAAAAACCTCGATGACTTAAATTTCCTTCTTTTTAACAGACAAGACTGAAGTCGATCTTCTCAGGACCTCCCATAAGCTTTGTAATGCAGTAACCCCCTCTGAAATTCAAGCACAGTGCCATCCACAATCTAGATTAAAGAACATGGAGGTGATATTTGACCAAGGCTTGACATTTGACTCTCATGCACAAAATACTGTAAAAACATCATTCTTCCATCTTAAAATTACCACCAGACTGCACCCTATGTTGTCTTTTCTGTAGCTGAAAACACATTCATCTTCTCTAGAATTAATTGCTGCAACGTCCTACTTGCTAGGGTATCTGAATCCATGATGAACAAACTTCCATATGTCCCGAATTCGGCAGCCAAAATCCTGACCAGTTTGCATGGGATTGATCACATTACTTCTGTCCTGGAGTCCCTGCACCGGCTTCCCATCAGGCTTCGAGTCAACTTCATTATTCTCATGTTCACCTATAAGGCACCTCGATATCTGTCTGATTTATTATCTTCCTACACACCACCTCACAACCTGGTCTCCTCTTTGTCCTCTGAGATAATCTCCATAATATGGATGACAGAGCCTTCTCTTGGTACACCCCAAAGCTTTGGAAATCTATCCTGAAAGATATCAGACTCACCTTCCCTGAGTGCTCTTAAAACTTTCTTCTTCACAAGGCTTTTACTTAATTGATGTCTGTGTATGCCACTTTGTATACTGTACTTGTACTGCACTCTAAACCCTTTTTTATTGTACTAACTCTTATTTCATATATTTGATTAGTGCTTATGGGTACATTTAAAATATTGCTGTATCTCTACCATATTACATGTATCTTGATAATTGTTTAAAAGCAAACTAATTACTTTTTACTAATTCATTTTATTTTAAATACAAATGTATGTTGGTTTTCAGTGCCATTATTATTTTATATTACTGTTTTTAATAAAAATATTATTTTAACAGGAAGGGAATGATCATTTCATGTTAAATATGTAGTCATATAGACTGGATAGACAGCACACAGTAATTAACTTCTATTTAGTGTTATAAAACAACAGATTGTGACCCACAGTATGTTTCAAAGGCTTGGACATTATTTTGACCCATAATGCATTTAAACATGAACAGATTTGCACACGGTGTTCAACATAATTTAACAAAAAAGGGAAGCTAGTCACCATGACAACACATCGTATTTAAAACAAGAAAAGTGCTGCTCCACAAATATATCCAAAAAACTATAATTCCTAAGAATCATCAACATGGTATATTATTGTGTCGGCCCCTTAAAGTTACTGTTACTAAATGTTTTCCTTCTTCAACTCAGAATATTTAACATAGAACAAATTTTCATTTACAGTGACGATCTGGAAAGAACCCATTTTTTACAACCAAACACAGCACCTCTATGCTCTATGGTACAACAGCATCCTTCCACACCTGATATGTGGTAAGTATGGTCCATCACGCATAGTCTAGAGCTCTTAATCACCGCTCTGAAACCAGCAGCCTAACTTATTATTTACTCCAACAGCACACCGGCATCGCATGACAAATGTGAAGCATTCTGTCTTAGGCATTCAGCCCTTAACTCTTACTTTCTTAATACGAGTACTACACATTTCAAGCACCATTGAAATCAAAGAATGGGAACCAATCATTCTGCAAGCGACAAGTATAAATGATGATCAGTTTCAAGATTCTAACTCTCCCAATCACTCATCAACAGGTGCTGCTCGTCAAGCGCCAAGGCATTTCCGACTCCTGAAATTCCACTGTTTTCACAAAATAACTCACCTCCTTCGAATTCAGGGACCTTTAAGTCCTGCTGCCTGCAGTCTATTTTCTTCAAATATTGAAAGACCAGGTTCTCCTTCTCCTGCACAGAGACAGCGTCCACCAAGGCGTAGTCCAACTGTGTTTGAGCTGGTATTAAAGCAGTAAGGCTGCAGGCTGTCGCCATCTTCACAAGTCAGTGTTAAGTAAAACAGGGAGTGTTGTACATGAGCTGCACATTCAACACAAAAACAGCAAATGACAATTATTAAATATTCCATATAAAATATAAATATTAATTAATTAATACATGATTTTACGGATTTCTTTGTTATTTCGTTTATAGAATCCATTACTAATTGATTTACCTGGTTTACATAACCTGCCCAGTCATCTGTATTTTTATGTCTGCAGTTTCGCTTATTTCTAATCTAAATGTATAGTTAGTAAAATAGATTGAGTAATTTCACTGTTTATAATTTATTTTTACATTGTATTATAGTTAATTATTGTAGTAGATCACATCAGAAATTTCTTGTAATTTCTTGCAGTGTAGAAAATGCTGAAGTAAATTCAGAAGGGTAGCTTTCCTGTGTTCATGCCTCAGTGGCGGTAAGTACAGTAGAGAGAAGAGTGTTATGAAATCAAAACGATTGCAACCATTTCTTAAAGTTAAATATTTGCAGACTAAAAAATAAAAATAGCGAGGTCCGGTCCAAGAATAACATTTTCCTTATTCGACTGGGGGGTTGTTATTTTTTTATTTCCACGTTCCATCTGATGCCAGTTTTCCCTTAGTATAATAGCTAGTGAACGTGATTAATGTTAGCCACTTGATTCATTGATAAGTATGTAATTAGACAGCATATGAAAGAATATTACTGTAGTAAGGCCTGATGTGCTGTGGTATATTGTAACGGGGGAAATTTGATGGTTAAATAATGAACATCGGGGCATTGCTTTATCGTAATATGAAAACTACTTTATGATTTATTCTAAATTGAAACCTAATTTGGATCAGGATTTGATCAAAAATCAGGATTTGATATTGATGATCCATTTAAACTCAGTCAATGATTTATGACATGGATATTAATTATGAATAAATTCTTTACGTGACAGTAACTTAGCTAGTTAATATCTGCGGAGAAAATACAGCGATCCTATAATGTCACAGAATAGCTCTGAGGACGACATATGGGAATATAAATGTAATACTAATACCAAAAGAGGAGGAAATAAGCACAGTAAAGTAAGGGTTAAGTGTAATGTTAGTAAGTGTAGAACGGCACCTGACACGCTCAAGCGAAAACAAAATAATGACAAGGCAAGGAAGAAATTGCCAGATAGCCGAGAAGGCAAGAGCAAATACAACCGAAGTTCTCTTACAAAAGTGGCCAAAAATGATTCAGTGCTTCAGAGCTGTACATCGGAAGACCAGACGCAGGCAGCCCTTGGATCTTTGGAAATAAAACGGGATGAAGACAAGCAGACTCCCTCAAAAAGTGTTAAGGAGGGGTATTGCCCCAGCTGCCAGATGCCTTTCTCAATACTGCTGGTGCAGTCTCCGCAATGGCACGTTGCAGAATGTTTGGACAAGCCTGAAAACGAAGAACTCAAAGGTATGCTGGCTGTAGTTGACAGTCCGACCAACTGCAATAATGAAAACGTCCATTGTAAAATATAATCCATCCATTCCTTTTCTATCTGCTTTATCCAATACAGGGTCACAGGGAGAACATGCGGGCTCCACGTAGAGCACTCTGGTTCTGTAATTCAGCCTAGGGTCCTAGTGCACCAAGGCAGCTATGTTAAAAACTGCACCACCTTTAAAATAGAATCTAGTACAGTAGTGTTTGATGGAACCCACAGCTAGATTGAAGACTTAGACCATGATGCAATCCATGACGCAGTCATTGGAAACAAATGTATTAATTTTTAGATTTCTAGCTTATATTGTTTGCTATACATACCCTTTCTGTATTTCCACGAATGGAAGAGTACTAATTTATTTAGCATTATTAGAGAAGCTCAGGCTTATAACTGAGTTCTAAATCATCTGACTTTAGAAACCTTGTTGTGCTTAAATGGCACATTCATCTGTATAGTAAAACCACAATACAGAAAACTATATCATATAGCATTCATGAATAAGTTGAAAACCTGTCTTTGATGTGATTTCAGTCTGTTCTGGAATTCAACTGGTTGAGACAGCTAAAATATATTTTTAAGATAAATTACAGTATAATATATGATTCTGTCACCCTAGTGGATGACATTTTTTATTCAAACCAACTCAAACAGTAGCCTTTCTGTGAGAATTCCAGTGCAAAAATACAGTGCCTGTAGAAAAATCTACACACTCTTTCCAATGTAACACATTCTGTGGCCTGACAGCCTGAAATCCAGACACATTCAATTAGAAATTGTTTCACCTTTATCTACACGCTGTAACACTGAACCTCCAAGTGACACAAACATTCCGAAATGTAACTACAAATAAACCCTAAAAAATGGGTTGGATAAGTGTACACACACCTGAGTTAGTTCTTGGTGGAAGCACATTGTGCTTGAATTACAGCCATAATTGTTTGGATAGGTCTATACCAACATAGTACACTGAGATTTGGCAATATTTGCCTATTCCTCCTTACAGAACCGTTCAAACTCAGTCAAATGGCAAGAGGATCATTGATGTACTGTTTAAGTGATTCCACAGGTCTTCAATTGGATTGAGGTCAGGGATCGAGTGGGCCACTTGAGGACATTTACCTTTTCATTCTTTAGCACTCAACAACCCACTTGAGTGCAATCTGTTTTGTGATGCATTATAAATTATAAATTGTTGTTACGTGTTCTACATGTGCAATAGAGTGATGTGCAATGTTTTTCTTATTTTTTGTAATGGAATAATGTGCAGTGTTTTTTCTTTTCTACTTCTTTTTTTTTTTGCATTCTATTTAAATGTACAGGAGTGCTGTGTGTCCATAAAAAATTGCCCTCAGGGGACAATTAAATCTTATCGCCACTATTGCTTTGGCTCATTGTCATGCTGAAAGGTAAACTTCTGTCCCAGTTTCAGTGTTCATGCAGAGGACAGTAGGTTTATCATCTAGAACTTGTCTGTATTTTGCTCCATTCATTTTCCCTTCTATCCTGAGAAGTGCCCCAGTCCCTACTGATGAGAAACATCACCAAAACGTGATGCTGCCACGACCATTCTTCACACTAGGGGTGGTGTTCTTTGAGTGAGGTGCTGCATCGAGTTTGTACCAAATATCACTCTTTGCATTTAGACCAGAAAGTTCCATTTTAATTGTGATCAGGTCAGAAAACATTTTGCCATGTGTTTACAGCATCACTTTAATGCTTTGTTGCTGTTTTTTTTTCCTTTTTGCCCTTTTGCCATGCAAGCCAGATCTGGGGGATGCTTATTAGAATGGGGAATCACACATAAAAGCCTGCAGCTCTTTCAGAGTTCCCAATAGCTTCTTGGAAGTTATTCTGAAGTCCTTAGAATCGCTCTAGTTGAACACAGGTGGAGGTTTATTAGCTTGCTGTGTGACTTGGAAGGTAATTTGTTACACATAAACTAATTTACAATGACTATTATTAAGGGGTGTGTACACCCAATTCAACCCATTTTCCTAGGTTTTCATGTGTAATTAGTTATTAGAATGTGTAAGCATTTGTTTTTCACTTGGAGGTTGTGTTGCAGTGTATAAATAAAGCAGATTCTAGTTTATTTTGTCTTTCCTGCTGTTAGGCAAGATATGTTATTTTGGAAAGGTTGGTAGACATTCCATAGGCACTGTATGTATAATTTGTGTATTCTTCTATTTTAATGTAGTCTCGAATGCAGTGAGCAATGAATGAAAAGACTGTGGAGAGATTTGTAGCCTGCGGGTGTTAAATTTGTAAAAGGGGGTGGAATTTAATGTTTTGTTGCAGCTGAGAAGCCAAGATAGCTTCTTAAAGTTTGTAATTAAGACGAGGTTCTGGGTGGCAAGGGTGGCACAGTGGTTAGCATTGCTGCCTTGCAGCGTCATGGTGCTCGAGCCTTGGGTTCAATTCTTGGGGTACTGTTTGTGTGGAGTTTGTTCACCCCTTATTTTGGTGGGTTTCCTCCCACAGTTCAAAGACACACCGGTAGGTTCATTAGCTTCTGGGAATATTGGCCTGGGGGTGAGTGTGTGTGATTTTGTGTCTGTGTGTCTGCCCTGTGATAGACCGGGGCCCTGTCCAGGGTGTATCCTGCCTTGTGCCTGTTGCTAGGATAGGCTCCATCTCCCCTCTGACCCTGTACTGGATAAAGTGGATAGAAAATAGATGGTTAGAAGAATGGGTTCTCCAAAGCATGCTATTTTTAAACATCTCTGTGTTCATTGTACTCTCTTATGCTTGTATTTTCAGAACAGTATGAAAAAGATATTGTGATCAGTTCTCTCCACTGCTGCTTACTGTTGTTTTTTTGGGGTGGCAGCAGCATTTATCTCTATCAAATACAACAAATTGCTTTCAGTTGTCATGGAAACCTACGCGCCCAACACAAAGTGGAATACATTACCATGATGCTCTGTGTTGTTCTCTGCTCTTAATATCAACCTCACCAATACATCCTAACTTTTCATTTGTGTTGTTTTATTTTGCATATTATCCAGAATTTGATACATGGTGATTAATTACCAGAACAATAAAGAGACTGTTTTACAATTTCAAACATGAGCTTTGTGTACTAATTACTGTTTAAACATAACATGAAAACTTAAAACTTTTTTTCAGATGATTGGGTTAATCATACTAATTTTTTAATAGCGATGGTGTTTAAAGCTCGATTAATTGTATCCAAAACAGAGTATTCACGTGGCACTTTACATACAATATACAATAAAAACAGTATATTGTATAGAATACACAATAAAATAAGACGGCATTAAGATATTAAAAAAAATAAAGATTTAAGAATTAAGTTCATCCAAAACATACGTTTCAGAAATCTCAAATTATTATTAATGGATGACTAACAAAATTCCAGTGCTAGAGTTTGGCATTTGAAATATTTTAAATTAAGAACCAAATAATTCAAGACCAACTTCACACAAAAAACAAAATTGGAAAAGTATGCTGCTCATTAAAAAAGTATTAAAACCCTGCTATGCTTGACTGATCTGATTTGTTTTTTTGGAAACAGAATGCCCAGATGGCCTTCAGTGCACTTCCACTATTCCAGGCCATTACAAGCGGTACACCCACTTCCTGCTGGCCCAAAGCAGAGCAACGAGTGATTATGACAACTTCATTTTGGATAGTTCGCAAGAGAGCTCAGGCTTTTCAAACCAAAATGTCAACCCCAGCCCCCCGGGAGGTAACCAGCTGGTCTCAAGTGGAAAGTCAAATGCGCTCCTGCTCTTGAAAGCTCCTGATCCTGAAGATGTCAGGAAAAGGAAGGGGTGGTCTCCGAGGGCAACAAAAGAAAAAAAGTCCCCAAAGAGTGTTGATGTTAAGGGCTGCTGGGAATCGGCCATTTTGCAAGAAGGTAAAACGTGCAAACCTATAAAAACAAGTGAAAATGAAGCACAGGGGGAAAATGTGAAAAGGCGTCTGACTTTAGGCTCTAATTCCAGCAAAGAAGACATCTCGTATTCACCTCTCTGTAGTGACATTGAAGATGACACAGTTAACCCAAGATGCAAATCTCTTCCTGCCAGTTCACCTGGACATAAAAAGAGTGACTGTACTGATCTTTATAACTCATTAACGGGACCAGAACCTAAAACTACCACTTCCCAATGTCCAAATCTGTGGGAGCAAGACTTAAGCAGTGATGAGCTTTTCACTGATTATTTTGACCCGCCTGCTATAGAAGAGTCTCAGGAAGCATTGAAGCCCTTTTCAGTGACTAACTCCCCTCTGGCTGTCTCGTTAACACAGCCTGATCTCCAGGCAGGTGCAAGTAACACATCCACAGGTGTTAATTTATCTCAAATGAGGTCACCTGCTGACAAAAGCCTGAGCCAACCAAGTTCAGGCCCTGGCAGGAGTGATAGCTGTTGTGTTACTGAGAGAAGAAGTGCAGCAATTGAGGCTTCACATGCCAAGAATGAGCCTTCACTGCAGTCACCTCAGAGTTTAGTGTTGCAGCGTTTAAGGGACCAGTTAGGCAACCTCGAAAATCAAAAGATTATCTCTTGTAGTTCAGACACAGGCTTCTTTGAAGTACAACAAGAAAGGTGTACATCTGATCCTCCTGAACAACGTACCCCCCTCCACCTTCCCAGCATGGCCTCCAAGAAAATCAAAGCTAAGTCAGGCACTGCAGGACTCAGGCAGACAGACATAGGGGTCTTCTTTGGACTGAAGGCCTTGAAGGAGCAGGAAGTGAAAGGGAATGATACGCCAAGGAAGGAGGACATCCGGACAGGCATGGTGAGCCCAAGTGTCCGTGCTGGCAGTAGAAGGCAAAAGAAGAGAAAAGCTACAAGTTCCCTCAGTGATCCTAATATGTTGGTTGTGGCAGATGGCCGCAACGCTAAAAAAGAATTGCAGACGCCTGTAGAAAATGGAGGATGGCCAAGAAGAAAAAGGTGGAACAGAAGGCAAGGAGAGGATGAGTCTGAGAATACCAAACAATGCCCATTCTACAAAAAGATTCCAGGTCAGTACACAGTGAAGTAGATGTTTTTGTTCCTTCACTTTGTGAAATTATTGAAGTGTTTTAGGCAACTGATTGTGATGTTTTCTCTAGGATAGTATTTTTCTAAAAAAAACTGGTGTGCGTGCAATACAACTAGGTAACACATGGAGTAGTCATAGTCTTAACATGCTACCACTGAGGACTCATGCCTTTTTCTCTTGGGGGGGGCTGTTAAATTGTATTTAACACTTAAGAGTACTTAAGCACATATGTACTAGAAGGCATTTTATACAAATAAGACTAGTTTGGTCCAGCATTGTGTGTTTATGCACACAATATAAAAGATATTTGACTTGCAAATACAATTTGCTTGGCTGATTTTATAATGTTCTGCTGAACTCGACAGGGACCTGCAGATTTTCTTTTCAGATGTCTGAACTTTTGCCAGATCTTAATAAGCATATGAATATGCTATCAGTAGTTGAAGCCCTGCTTCTTTCATTTTAGATGGCAATCATTCTTCATTAGTTTCTGGATGTGGGTCACATTTTTTTGGATAGTAGTAATCATGTACAGTTGTGGTAGTTTTATGCAGAACAAACTGGATCTGACTTCATGTCTCCTGAATATGAATCATGTGTTTTTCATTAGGTTTTTTTTTTTTGCCACTGGAAGAACTATTAAGGATTGTTTGACTGACACATGTATATAAAATGTTGCATCATTAAAAAATCTTAATCACACAATTTAATAACATTAGTGAGATATATGCAAGAGAGAAGTAAAGTGGTTTGTACTACAAAACTAAATTCGTTGCTAAAGTGTGCTTTCAATTATAATATAGCAGACCACGTTTTGTTATACTGAATAAGTGTAATGCCAAGAGGGAGCTTCAGGTATAGCTAGATTGATAATTGAGTATCATTAGGTCTTATTTTTATAAGTGAAATGTCATTGATGTATCTTGTTTCTCAAATGTACATATTTTTTAAGGTGGGGGGGGGGAGCTTCATGTTATTTCTAGAAAAATGTTTTGTAGAACAGTGATAAAGAAGCTACAATTCTTTGAAAACACCCACACATTTGATGGAATATCCTAGCATGGATCTGTTTTGCTGGGGGGGATGAATTCAAAACCGTTTCCAGAACATTGAGCTTATCAAACGGCTAACTTTTGACTGGTTCCCTTTTGGGATCTATGTGGGCTGCCTCATTCATTCATTCGTGTCCTTTTAGACTGATGCCGAGTGCTTCTCAGTAGATCTGTCTTCCAGAAGTGTGGTGAAGTTGTCTGATGGATCAGTTTGCATTACCCATTATCCTGTTTCATTACATTTCCAAGTTGGAATTCCAGCAGAAAGACTGCCTTCGTGACAGTTCTTTTAAAACTATTTTGCTTCTCAAGCATGGGTCGTATAGTTTAATGAAAATGCAGTCCTAAGGCTAATACCTTCAGTATGAAAAATGCTGTACTATGTTTTCCTGTATTGTACAATAGAATTTGCATTTTCATCAAGAATGTTGGCTATAAAATGTTCTTAGTACATCAAGTTTGGTACATGATTGGAAGCTGTTGTATATCCCAAATATGCAAAGTAGAACTAAATGATGTGTTTGCTTCATTTCAATTAGGGACAGGGTTTGCTGTGGATGCCTTTCAGTATGGACCTATTGAGGGCATCACTGGATACTTCCTCACTCATTTCCACTCAGACCATTATTCGGGACTAAAGAAGAGTTTTAGATTGCCCATCTTTTGCAATAAAGTAAGACATTTCATGATTTAAGAAAAACTGTTAAAGCTCTCCAAGAGTTTGGGCTGCATGTCAACACTGCTAAACCTATCGAGCAATATAAATGCAAACATTTATCAGCTAATATGATGTCTTTGTATTCCATTATCCTTCACACCCTTTAAGTCTAGAACATTATTTCTCTTTTTTTTTTTTCTGGTTAGACAGTCGGGTGCAGTTGAGCCCTCTTGAGATCATTGCATTTTAAGAATAAGAAAGGTTACAAAAGAGAGGAGGCAAATTGACCATCTAGCCCGTTTGGTAGTTAGTAGGTACTCTGTGTTGGTGTTCTTGCAGAGCTGTTCAGTTGCATCATTTAAGTGAACTGGCTGTGCAATTTTGCCATTACAGGAATCTTAACAGTTGTTTAGTGCCTTGCAGTGTATGCTTTTGGTTAAAAAAAAAGTGTTATCGCTTTTTTTTCCCCCAAAACCTCGCGTTTTGTGTTTTCTGAGAGAGTATTTGAACTGTAAGTTGTCAAATCCCCCATCTTCACCTAATGTGCTGGTATCCATTAGTGCTAAAGGCTAGTTTCTGTTCAGATTACAGGCAATTTGGTGAAGAGCAAGCTTCGAGTGGAAGAGCAGTATGTTAACATCCTCCCTATGAATGCTGAATGCACTGTGGAGGGTGTCAGTGTTACATTACTTGATGCCAACCAGTAAGTATCACTTAACACTTTTTTTTCTGTCCTTTTAGCAGATTACTCCTCTGGTGCTATCAGCTTTTCTCTGCATAAACACTTGCCATGTATAGCTAGGCTTCCTAAGCTATTATGAGGAACACAAAGAAGTATTGCTGTAGCTCTAACAGACCATAAACATTAGCCGCAGACAATACATTCGTTGCTAAGGCACACTGAATATATTAATCGTTTGAAATGTTTTTTCAGCTGCCCAGGAGCTGCAATGCTGCTTTTCCAGCTCCCTAATGGCAGGACAGTGTTGCATACTGGGGATTTCCGAGCCGACCCATCTATGGAACAATACCCTGAACTGCTCGGGTCAAAGGTCCAAACACTCTACCTCGACACCACGTGAGTAGAAGTGATACAATTGTTGTTGGACCCAACATGTACAGTAGCTTGAGCTGTGCTCTTTAAGAGTGGGCAAGAAAACAAAAGCAGTTTTGCATATTAAATTTTTAAGTGTAAAACAAAAAGAGAATCAACTTTAAATGTGCCAGTTTGTTTCTTGCCTTCTCAAATTCAGTCAATTTCAAATCGGTTTTGGTACTCTTGTATAACTATGTACTTTTTTGTCCTCTTTCACAGATACTGCAGTCCTGAATATACATTTCCCACACAGCAAGAAGTTATCAGTTTTGCAGCCAACACTGCCTTTGAACACATGACTTTGAACCCCCAGACATTAGTTGTCTGTGGTACCTACTCCATTGGAAAAGAAAAGGTTTTTTTGGGTGAGCAGAAGAAGCATTGTTTGGCACAGATGTGGGATGTAGAGGTTGTAAAAGGAAAGAAAACCATTGTTTCATGATGGCTTAAATGGGTTAATTACTTTTTTACAAATACTTTAGATAAGTAGAGACTAGAGTTATCCTTAAATCATTTCTAGAAGTGAATTCAAGTTGCATTACCAAATTTCACTGGTTTTTTAAATTCAAAATATTGCTAAAATATTTTGCCTTGTGTATTGGGTGCATTTTTTACATTTATAATAAGGCGTTTCAATAAAATAAATGAAACTAGAAATAAGGTAATGAAACAGTACATTCATGAAGGATGCTTTTCATGTGGAAGGTCTGACTGAGGTCAGGTCACTGACATCCATACCAGTGCCTGTGCTATAATATGCACATCAGGAAAAACATTTGAGTCCCAACCTTTTTTCCAGCTACCTCCCACATCTATACTGGTCTAAATGTCTAATATTCATCGGACCTTGCAACTGTTAGACCTTTGTAGAAAGGTCTCAAGAGTGTTCTCTATTCTAGTGCCCAGATCTTAGTAAAAAGGAAAGTTAGTAAGAATCTGTCTGTTGGTTTCATGTTTTTTGTTCCAATGTATTCTATTCTTTTGCCTCTGGAGGTCACTTATAATGGGATGTGAAAAAAGCTGGCTTAGAGTCGGTTTTGTTTTAGAGATGTCTGAAATTAATCACGGAATCTTTTCATTAGCCTCTTTAAACTTTTTTTGGTAAAATTTTTAAAGTTCTACATGTTATACATTGGTTTGAAAGACTTCAATAGTACATTGTAGTTTCATCCATCCATTACAGAATTAGGATAGCACAGGGGTTGGTATTGCAGCCTCAAAGCACAGGGCCCTGGGTTTGCAATATTGTCAGACTTTTTGAAAGTAAAGATATAGCATCTCGGAAAACCATTGGAATTATGCTATGTTCTTCAGTTATTATTAGTCTTGTCCATTAGTCTAGCGCTGAAGTGTGACCTCCTATTTGCAATATCTTAATACTCAGAATCCTGATCAGACTGACAGTGGTTTCGCTTCATCTCTCCTAGGAAGACATGTTTCGTCTTTGTTCTTACTCTCTTATTTCTCATTTGGACTTCTTGCAGCTATTGCGGAAGTGCTGGGTTGTAAGGTTTGCATGTCACGGGACAAGTACAATACCATGTGCTGCCTGGAGTCAGACCGTATCAGAGAACGCCTTACAATGGACTGGAACGCCACACAAGTGCACGTTCTGCCAATGATGCAAATCAACTTTAAAGTGGGTACAGCACACAATTATTTTCTCTCCCCATTTTTTTTTTAAGGATTTCTGGGGAAATGCTTTCTTTTCGTAAGTGTTAATACAGGGAAAATGTTCTAGAGTGGATTGTGATAAATTTACTATGTGGCAAAATTTTCCTCCCAGACAAAATGAGTGTGCAGTTCTGTCACAGAAGAGAAGCTAAAGGGAGGCTGAACTTCAATTCACAACCTCTTTCGTCTTATTTCAACCTTCTCTATAAACTCAAGGGAAAATTGAGTTGAAAGAGATGCCATATTTGGTTTG
Organism: Lepisosteus platostomus; assembly: GCF_059453375.1. Lineage (NCBI taxonomy): Eukaryota > Metazoa > Chordata > Actinopteri > Semionotiformes > Lepisosteidae > Lepisosteus > Lepisosteus platostomus. The sequence goes on from NC_142616.1 coordinate 38,931,525, forward strand.
TGACACTGTTTTTCTACAAATAACACAAAGGGTGTTTTAAGTATTTACCTGTTTACTGCAATGTCAGATTACACTTGACATGCATTATGTCATTAATCTTGGAGTAGAGAACATCTGCCTCCTCAAACAATTTTAAAGAACTCCACCTGTAAGTGATGGACGTGTCCCGAAGACCTGATTAGAAAGTCATGGTTTACACTGTCAAGCTACAGTGGGATCGTTTGCGTGCTTTGGGTTGTTTCCATCGTCTGCTAGACTTTACGTTGTTGTAAAAGCCCCTTCTGAATTCCTTTGCTCTATTATCGTTGTAAACACAAATGTGCCTTTTGTCATTCACAGGGTCTGCAGACACACTTGAACAAGTTCTCTGGAAAGTACAATCAAATCCTGGCATTTAAGCCAACTGGGTGGACCTTCTCAAGTCAGAATACGTGTGTAGAAAGCATTCAGCCTGTAGTTAGAGGAAACATAAGCATTTACGGTAGGTTAAACAAAACATCTGACATGAAGGTTTGCTTTTGTTCTTCATGAGGAGTGAAAGTAGAGCAAATTATTTGTTTTCCTGCGATTCTGCAGCTGATTAAAGAGCCAAAGTGTGGATATAACATGCATGTATATATCTTTTGTTGTGTGGATAAGTAGAACATCTTGGAAATCGGTTGTGCTTTTCTGGCCATATACAGGGGCTACTCTCAAATGGTTGTACTTTCAAGGATCTAGTATATGACTGATGCTGTTTTCTCTTGCATAAACCTTTATTTATGGGCATCCAGAATTGGCTTGCAATAAATTACGTATCAGTTTGGAATGTGGTATAACAGAATCATATGATCAAATTCCATTGCTATCAATCATAATTTCTGCAGGACAAATTAATCAAAATCCAGTATTTGCATAGATCTTTGCATTAGTGTGACAAAATGTGTGGCAACTTTTTTTTTTTTAGGCATTCCCTACAGTGAACACAGCAGCTACCTGGAAATGAAGCGCTTTGTGCAGTGGTTAAAGCCAGAGAAAATCCTCCCAACGGTGAATGTAGGGAGCTGGCGAAGTAGGAAGGAAATGGAGATGCTGTTTGACAAGTGGATGACTGAAGTTAGACTGGAAGGAATGATGTGCCAGCCTAATGCAGTAACTGAACCAAGTTGCAATTTGCATTGATTCTTGTTCTGCTTTGTGCAGATCGAATGGGTTTGAGCTGGATGTGCTTGACACATGCATAGAACAAGTGTCTAAATGTATCAAAAATTGCCAATTTCGCAGCAAACGGACAGCTTTCTAGTGGCCTCTCTTTGGGGAAACCTCAGTTTTCCACTTGCTTTCAAATGCAAGTGTTCTAATAAGGTGTCGTATTTTTGCTTAAATGCAGATTTTTAAGTGTATTAAATATGAACACTAATAACCCTTCCATTACAAGGTTTTGAACGTGGTTACTGTTTGAGTCAATCACTATGATTGTCGAAATTGCAGCTTTATAATCTTGCTCTGGTACAAGAACAAAATGCAACCTGTTGAGTATATGCGTGTTGAACTCTAAAGGTACCATATTGTAAAAGAGAATCCTTATTGTACAGTTTGAAAGGCTATATGCCTGTTTTTTAATTAAAGAATTTATTATGTATTTTATAAATAAATTATTCCACTTTTATTGTAGTAAAAGTTGTCCAGTTCATCACAGTATTGGTTCTTGACAGAGAAACAGCCTTCCGTAATAGTTTCACATTGCATCTATGTATTTGTACAAACAGTTTTACTTCAGGCTTGTATACAGCCTGGAGCTGAATAGATCAAACTGCCATGAAACAGTTTGTCAGTATTCCTACAACAGGATGGAGGGGTAGTAAATCCCTTATCAAAAATAGTTTTGTGGTGATCACTTAATGCTACTTTGCAGATGTGTTGTTCACCTCCCCTCCCGTTTCCACTCTTTCACCTTTGAGCTTCACCAGCTCTAGATAAATTCGCTTTATGCATTTGATAAACTTGGCTTTTCAAAAGTGGTTTTAATTTTCTCCTTTACCACTGGAAAATTGTTACACAACAAAGATAACCAATTGTAAAATCTCTCAGTGCACATTGCACAGCAACTTCCAACTTGATCCCTGGAGACCATATAAATTATAAATGCTTTTAAAAAAAAAACTCACAGCACTTTAGAGTAGTGCACATTTAGTACATGAACAAATATAAGGGGGAAAAGGCACTCTATACTTACTTAGTTGTACAATAACCAATATTAAAAGCTAAAGCAAAAATATAGTGTTTAAATGAATTTAACCTGTCTGAAAGTCTCCAATAGGCTTATGCAATGACTCTTGATTATTTGGAATGCTAAAGCCCTATTGCCCAGTGTGGAGCCTGGCCTGAATCAGCACGTCTCTGCTTATGTTGTACTATACCGGTTTAATAAAGCCTTAGCAACTGGATCTAGACCAGTCAGTGTTGAATTTAGTTCTTAGGTAACCAGTGTGATTTAGATAAGAGCAGAGATCTCTATATATATACACACACACAGTACACAATACAGTATGCTGCACCCTTAAGCATTGATGCTGTATTAAAATTCATACTCAAATTTATTTATTTTGCTATTATCTCAAAAAGACAAATTACTATATGGTAGATCTAAACCTGAGGAGCTTAAGGAAAACATGACCTCCCAACCAGTCCTTTTGATGCCTTTAAATAGCCCAGTGGGTTTTATTAAAACCCGATGTAATTTTTTTTCTGTGAACAGCTTGCGTGTGTGCAAGATCAAATTCTTAAGACATGAAAAATACATGCGAGATCAGATGGATATTAAACTTCAAAGGATAATATTACTGAAATGGTTTGATTGTATTTCAGCTTAGTTTGTGATAAATACTAATTTGAAAACTAAGGAGAGCTGCACATACAGTACTGTAAAACTGAGAAACATGAGGCATGTCTTGACAAAGCATTGCTGGAAATAAAGCTATCCAATCATGTTATTGAAGCATATACTGTATGCTGACTTCTCTCACAAACAGCTTGGGGTATCATTGTGGGTAACTGAGTTTTATGTGAGGTCCCTATATAATATATTTATTCAAGTCAATTATATTATTATTTTACAATGATGTATAATTTAGTAAGTGTAAATCAGAATTTAACATTCCATAGCATTAACTTACTAGGTTTTAATAACATTCCATTTGTGTTACACTCACATAAAATGAAGTATAGATACTTTCAGGTTTGCTAGAAATAAAGCAAAGTGTTGGCTATTAACCTAAACCTATTGCAGCCCAAGCATATTCAAATATGGTCAAAGCAGGTATAAAATAGCTTCAGGAGGCAAAAAGTGAAGTAAGTAAATCAGAAATCTGAGGCTCAGACATTAAAAAAGAAAAGGTTTTCTCTCATAGTCCAGCTGATCAAGAAAAAAAATCTTCCCTGCCATGTACCTAAGCAATAGAGACAAAGATTCTAAGAAATAAAAGTTATGCTCTTTACAGGGCACATATTAATATTCTGATACAATGCAGGACAGGAAGTAATTGAACTGCATACAGTATACTTTGATTTTTGACACAGCCATTAAAGCACAAAGATACTGGACATGAATACTGCCTCTGACTCACAATGAATTCTAGCACAGTGCACGATACTAATGGTCTACTTGCATGATATGTGGATAAGCTTTAATAGCAATACTGAAAGCAGAGTATCAAATGCTTAACCCTAAATCTTATATAATTGACAGGTAATAGTTACAGTTGACATTTTTTAATGTTATGCTTCCAGATGGAACTTCTTTGCGCCAAAATAATGAAACGCCTAATGGAAAACAAAGTTACAGCTCAGTTCTGCAAGAAAAGCATATTTTCCATGACTGGTATTTTTTAATAGTTGTGATGCTTTCTGGCTCTGCTGTGTTTTCTTCAAGTATAACTGCAATGACCCCAGCAAACTGTGGTCTTCGTGAGAAATCGTCTCCGCAGTCATGACCTTTAAGAACTATAGAAATGAATATGAGATACTATGTTCTAGGAGACAGAAACCCAACATGCTTTCAGGAACACTTAATGAAAGAACAGTAATTAATTGCATTTGGAGATACAGAGTATGAAGATATTAAAAGTGCAAGTGAAGAAATTGGCCTCCACCTCCATTAACCTTTTTTTCCAGAGATGTGGCTCTTTTACTAGCATTCCCTTTATGAATTCATTTTCAATTATAATTCATTACTATATATTTCAATCTCTCCCCTTTAAAAGCTTTTATCCTCTTGCACTCAGGGTGTTTAATTAAAATTCCTTCATGCAATCGTTGAGATTTAACTGAGCTTTAGCACCAAGTTCTTATCTCCATTTTTTTAAAACAGGTATTGAAAATTACATCTGTTGATGTTTTCATTAGCAAGAAAGCCAGAAAGAGGCAAAAAAAAGTGCTTTCATGATCTTATATTTTATTTTAGTTTCCGATGGATCTTTTCCTCTGTAACACCCTCAACCAGTCTTCCTTGCAAAACTGAAGTATATCCCTTTCTAAAATGCTTGCTTCTAACAAAGCTTTGTGGTAATTCTGTTACTAATCCTTTCCAAGGTTAGGTTTGGTTTTTCTGAATAGCCTTTTAATTGTAGAGTAGCCCATCTAATAAAAATTGAGACTACAAGTACTTAATTGCAACCAAAACTAAGAAAAATACATTGTTTATTTTACTGCTTTCACATCCTAAAAAAGTGCATTTTAAGTTGCACTATATACTGGTACATTATCTTAAAATTTCCAAAAAGCTAAAAAAAACAAACTTTTTTAGTACATTTAGGCAAGTTAAAAGTTTCGGGTATGCAGCTGAGATCTCACCTGGAACAGAAACCAGAAAGCACAAGTATACTCAAGAGCCAGGGTTGAAAAACCCAGAGAAATAGGGCGTTCGGCTTAATTTTTATTATATGTAATGGGAATAGCAATAACCAAGTTTATTGCAGTATTAATAGTACTATTCATGAGCATGTAATATTGGATAATTGAATAATTTCAGTAAACACAATTTGATTGTGATTAGACTCCACTGTCAATCCTTAACATATCTTCACCACTGATGTCAAGAGAAAAACAAAGCAAAATATTGTATTGATGCATTCATTCTGAAATTTGGTTTCTAAATATTTTCCGTAACACCTGTAAAACATCCAATAAACATACATATTTCTATATTTATTTTCCTTTGCAAACAACTGAACTTTGAATAAATTATGGCACCAAAAGGACTCCCACTATATCAACAATAATCATATCACAACCAGTTTGCAGCAGTATACTGTACCATTTCTTTTGTAACTGTTAAGAGAGCTTTCTTGTAGACAAGTCTGTGTAATTGAGATAAATTAATAAGGGCGATGATCGTATTTGTGGACTATTCAACAACGTGAAGAAAGATTTGTCTGAGAGACCTTGACTCATGTCACCCATGGTGTCATCTGACATTGTTTCAAATATTGCAAAAGCAATGACCTCCAATACCCATGCCCCCAGAGATCACATTATTTTGGCAAATGCATAATGTAATATACATATCTAGGCATAACATTCTTACATTTCCCCACGAATATACTTTTAAAGCTTTTTAGTGAGCTTAAACTTCCCAACTGTATATTTAGAACTAAAACTAACCAATTTTTCCATCTTGTAGATTTAATCAATGCAATAATTAGATATGCACATTAAAAACACTTAAATGTTGCTTTAAGTTATTTCCTAGTTAAGTCCAATAACAGCTACTTAAAGGTTCCAATTCGAAAGCAGAGAGCCGTGACATAAATTACTACATGACTTAATCTGCTGAATTGTAAATTGAAAGCTCAGCAGCATCTAAGCGGAAACACAGCATAATTGACAACGACTAAATTCGTGACCACGCACAAAAGAGATTAAGCTGCAATCAAAAACACCGATATTAACGTATTATTCGTAAAAGGCAATTTGGTTTGGTTTTGTTCAGATAGTTTTAAACAGTTTAAATGTTTTATCTAATGATAATACATTACCCTAATACCTCATTAAAAGAAACGAAGCAAAATTCAAAACTCATAGCCGATACCTCATCTAGGAAAAGTGGTCTCCAATTCAGGTTCTTTGCAATGTTATTGTGCCACCACATGGTTTTAAATGGATACTGCAGAGGGAAATTCTATAGAGTGCTGAACACAAAACGGTTTATTTTGGTGAGGTATGTTTTTGTATGAGAAAACATCTTTTGTACCGATCCTTTGAAAAACAAAAAAACAATTAAATATATCCCTTTGACATTTTAGGCATCATAACCATATATTTAAGAAATGCAACTAGAAACAATATGAATATGAAGGTGCTTGCAGATAAAAGCTATACTTTTTAGAACAACTAAAATAATTTAATTAAATTAAAAAAAACACCCATGCTTTAGTATATAAAGATTTTTTAAATGTTTACCTGGATTGAGTAGCTCACTGCAATTTTCATCACTCTCAAAATCATCATGCTAAGAACAGCAGCACTGCATCTTGTTTAATTTCTGTTGTTTTCAGAACAATGACTAAGGTGTTCAAACATGCAGTGCAATAAAGAATTCCTCTCTTAGATGCTCTCAGATGCTTTTAATTGGTGGAAACATCTGGTGTTGTTTTAACATGTAAACGCATCTATTTCATATCACTCGACCCAAGATTCAGCTGATTATTATTGTGGTTTTGTTCCTCATTGGTTGAGCCTACCCTAATCAGTATGAGCACCTGTTTCAAAGATGAGAGATTTTCACATCTTCACTGGAAAAAGGAATTCTTTGGTTATATACTGTATATATGAAAACTTAAAAGCTGAAGAGGGCTAGTTATTTTCAAATAACTACAACCTGGTGTTACCTATACAAATCATTAAAAAAGTACAAATACATTATTTTCTGTTAATAATGATATAATAATTACCATCCTCATTTTGAGTATACTGTAACCAATATTCACTGTATGTAAAATGTAAACAAACACCACATTTTGTCATAAAGCCTGCCTACTATAAGGCTGGCCATTCAAAGCAATATTTATGATGAGGTTCCCCTAATGATCCTCCCACATGTGTCTGTGGTCAATCATATCACGGGCTGCCTGTTGCAGAATTGTCTTTGCGCTCACTTAAACCTACTGGAGGTCAGTGCGGTCATCCCAAAACCATATCCAACAGGAGTCTCTGAAATTACAGGAATTCGTTACGACTGCCTTCTAGTTTAGACCAAGCTCTCAGTTACATGGCTACTCAAATTATATCATGAACAGTTAATGAATAATTGAAAAACTTCTAACCAGGCCCTAAGGGGAAGCATACGTAAAAGTACTTTTAATGAAGTGAATGTTTTCACTTGTACTCAACTGTAAAAGGCCTTTAGAAAACTCCTACATGCAATTAACAAAGAAAATAATTAGGCTAATTATTTAGTTAACTCTACCAAAAAATCAAAAAATGAATCTAACAAAAAGTTCATTTTTGTTATGCTTAACAAAAACCAGAACAACACAATCCCTCTAGGAATGTAGTTTGAGACCCCTGATATACTGCACAGTACTGCAAATAACACACTTCAAAAAGTATGGCATTTTTTAATTTAGTACAATATAGTTTTATTATTTTAGTACAATACAGATTACAGGAAGTAGATATGCAGTGTACTTTACATCAGGACTTTATTAAGAAAGGCTATTCAACTGATTATTGATAAAACACACATCATCTCAGTCCTGCATTTTAAAAGTCCTAGAAAGAGTGCATGTTAATAAAACATGGTAAAGATATTACATAAAGTACAATTCACAGTATGCTGTCAATTAGAAAGTGTCAATTGTCCTGTAAGAAATAAATACATTAACATTAAAGAATTTTACAGATAGCTACTGTACAAACATAATAACCTTAATAAAGAACAGGTAAAAGTTGTAGTGGGGTTTATGGCTGCAGCTAAGACTTAACAGCTCACAATGTCACCATATAACAGAGGATATTTGTATCCTCTTACTACTTAATGCTGTAAGCAGTAGGCTAAAGCCAGCTAATTCTTTATCATTCTCTGAAATATGAAAACCCTTCAACCTACAGTACAAGTAGGATTGGAGTTCACTGGAAGGTAGTTTTACTCATATTACCTATTCTAGTCAAGATAAGGCATTGAAACACTGACTGAAAAACAGTGATCACTTGTCATTTTAAAGAATGAACAAATGAGCTCCAAAACATCATTTAGCCTGGGAGCTTTTCTCCATCTGAAACAATGTGTCATTTTCTCTTTTACTGTTCAACCTTTGTGCACTGAAGGTAAACGTATAACTGTTAATTTCCCAGCTTGGGAGAAGGAAAGGGGATAAACATCGACAGTATATTGCTCATTATGAGGAGAGAGCTGACAGTCTGTGGTAGAAAAGAAGGAGATAAGGTGTGTGGGATACCATATACCAGATGGAACTTTCTGAAAGAAAGACAGGCATCACTAGGATAGCTGTGGCTTTGGGTAAGCAGGAATCCCAGTTATGCCTCTTGAATCAGGTGCCCCTTCTGATTCCTTACACTCCTTATGGTGAAAGGAAGTCCTCACCAATCATTTGCCACTGTTAAAAAAAATATTTTTTTTTATAGTCAGAAACAATACACCTAAGTACGTTCTACTGACTGGACTTCCACGACTAGTTAAGTAGCTGTAGAACAAGGAAGCTTTGTCTCACCCACCCCCTTTAATATGGTTAAATTATCGTGAAGAGTTGTTCTTTTTTTTCTAGTAATACATCCAAATTAAGACTCACTAAGCACTTAATTTCTTATACCTACACATAGGAAAGATTATAGCCAATAAATTTTGTTCACTCATACCAAGTTAATTCCATTCATATTTTTCCCTCAGTCACAGGCACATGTGTCAGAATTCAACAACCCTGACCCTGGTATTCTTTGAATCGTTATTTTCACCTGAAAAGGAAATGGAATATAGATGTTAAAATCTAAAAAACAAAAGATAGACATCATTTCTTTCTCTGTTCCATGTTGTGTTAAGCTTTTCAAGGGGCTTAACCCTGCAAAAATATAGATTCAGTTATACAGTATGTACCACAATTAACACACTTTCATCACTGTTTTATTTTTTTACATTTTCATCTACTCAAATGGATAAAGTCTCACAGTTAATTCATCTTATGCTACGGCAGTGGTTCTCAAACTGTGGTACGCGTACCGGCAGTGGTACGTGGCGTGCCGCCAAGTGGTATGCCAAATGACCCTGGAACTGTGTCGTGTGCGCTGAAAAATCGGGACGGGTTTTCATATTTTGTATTTTAATACGTGTCGAATACGCAGCCTACGTACTACGATACAGTGCGCGCTAATACTTCAGTGGACACAAGAGATACTCTGTAATTCTATACCACTCTATAGGAATGCGTGCTACGGATGCAAGTGACCAATTATATTTAAAAAAAAGCTACTGTATCTCCAGCAAATAGGGAGAAAGGAGAATGTGCGTGATTTTGGAACAATGCCACCGTTGTAAACACAGGAATGCATTTAAATACGTGCTACGAACGCAGGTAATCTTGTGAGCACACGAAAGTGTTATTACAGAAAAATATTTAAGAACTGTTCTAATTTGAGAAAAATACACCGAGCGTCTCTGTGTTTCGCTCCCATTCGCATGAAATAAAAACTTTAAATAAATACGGAAATAAAAACGGAAACGCGGAAATATGCAAGCTTTCGTATTGCTAAAGCAGGTAAGCTACACTATTTTTGAAGAACCTTATTTACCGTTGGCAAAAGAGCTGACACGTATTATGTGTAGAGAAAAAGCTGCTAAACAGCTCGACCTGCTGCCCCCCCCGAAAGACACAGTCATTCATAGAATTATTGAAATGAAGGATTATATCAAAAGTACACTGATAGAGCGCGTTAAGATGAGCAGATGTTTTTCATTGCAATTAGATGAGTCTGTAGTAGATTTGGCCAATTTGCTCGTTTACGTTAGATACGAGTTTGAGGGCATGTCCCATGAAGACTTTCTGTTCTGTAAACCGCTACCAACAGGAACTACAGGAGAGCACATATTTCAGCTTCTGAATGAATTTATCGTAGAGAATGGCCTCGACTGGATAAAATGCGTCGGACTTTGTACAGACGGTGCTAGAGCAATGACAAGCCGACATAACGGTGTAGTTGCACGAATTAGATAGGCTGCTCCAGAAATTAATGTACGCATTACAACATCCACCGCGAGACCTTTGCCGTCAAGAAAATGCCTGACGATTTAAAATCTATTAGACTCTGTTGTGAATTGTATCAAGGCTCGAAAAATTAATTCACATCTGCTTTGCTCAACTAAACAGGCTCACCCCTCTCACTGAAATGGTGCTTTTTTATTAGTTGTTGTTAATGTTTTTTTTTTCTGTAAAACACTTTGAGAAGCCACCTTTAAAGGCGCTATATCAAATAAAGTTTATTACTATAATATTATATGTATGTGTGAGTGTGTGTGCACGCACACTCATGTTGGTCATTAAGAATTTCTGGGGTTCCTTTGAGATGATGACTTGTAGGTGGTACTTGGATGCCTTGGTTGGATTAGGGGTGTTACTTGGTCCAAAAAGTTTGAGAACCACTGTGCTACGGCATTTTACAGTATATTTACTGTACATTCCTGAGGTTCTTTGTATTAAACGTACAGATACACACCTCTTTTAAAATCACAATTAATGTTTTAAAAAGCAATCTCTGCATCCTAATTTAAAAAGAACATTTCATGATGCTTGTGCTTTAAAATCTGAAAGGTGGCATTTTGTTTTATTTATGCTGCATGCCAGTATAAATGTATGCTTAAATACTACTTGTTAGCAAATCTCTTTTGCAACACCTGGTAAGAACACAGATCTGAAGGTTAAACTAGAGTATTGTAAAGAATAAATCATGAGTCATGAAGGTTGAAGGACAAGTGATCTGTGTCACCTCTCAAGTATGTGCCTATCAGATTAAAAACGTAAGATCCTCAAACCTTGTTTCATAATAAATAGATTTTTGTGGTTCATATTATCAAGAAAGATTTGTTACAGAAAAACATGCTTGAAGAGTCATTGTGCAGTCAAAAGTCCACACAAAAGCTTCAGGCCCTATTTACATGCATGTCTATAACAAAGGATCAAAACCAGAGTTTTCAAGTATCACCACAACCCAATAGCTGAGCTCCCAGACCGGAAAACTGGTTTACATGAGACAGTTACACTCTTCAATGATGATTGCTTTTACTACCTGTGCCTTCAGCAACTTGCTCAGGTACGTCTGTACTTCCTTTACATTCTGCGTCTGAAGATCATTCACTGCAAGTATCTGGTCTCCTTTGTGAAAGAGGCATCCAGAGTTTGGCAGACCAAGACACTGGGAGATGCTATATTAGAAACCAAACAATAAAATGACATAAGCCACAAGCTTGTTTATTGACCTTCCTCAATATTACTTAGTAGCTCCCTGTTTCAACTGCAATTTATTTTCAGATGCCAGAAAATTGTTCTGACCCGTGTGGAGATGTATTTATAGAATATAATGTGTTGTAACATTATACATCAGGTCCACGTGAGGACTGCAGATAATATACTGATCAGTAACCCAGTCCACATGATTGCTAAACAAGGACAAGAATGTTTATTGCCTTGGTGTTCAGTGGGCTTTAAAAATAAGCTAGGCATGAGGTAGGAAAGACAGACAACTCAGGAGGACCTTAGTTGCCAAGTTAAAGAATGAGCCCTAAAATTGTTAAGAGTTTATTGTTTCGTTTTATGAAAGAGCAATAACTGCAACAAGTAAAACTGTAATTATAATGCAGAATTGTGTCTTATTTAGAACGTACATAAGTCATTACCTTAATGAATTAATACTCATTTTTATGCTGCCTAACAAAGCAAGGATAAAACATGGTATAGAGACAAAAACATAATCCATGCTGCATGTGGGAGCACTGATTATTCCTTCAGCAAAGCTGCTAAGTTTGATGTGACTGACTTTTCTCAGTTTTTAACTGCACAAAAAAACATACCATGGTTTTCCATCCACCTCAGTCAAGAACAGAGAGTCTTTCAAATCACTCTGGTTTATGTACACATCCTTTTCCACTGGTATTTGGTTTTCAGTGATTCTAAAATAGTTTAAACAGTAAACAGTGATTTTCAGTGGAAATGTACATTAAGGCAGCAAAAACATTCATTTTGTTGCTCTAACAGCTAACATTGTTCATTCACTCTTTTGAAGTTAGAAACACAACTGCAGAATTTTTTTGTCATTTTGTGGAAATCAGTTTCCACAGATGGGCAATGTGTAATAAAAGTACAATGACAGTGATTATTTCTGATTTTATTTATTTATTTAATACAAAATAAAAGTAATTTATTTAGTTTAATTGATCCAAGGCAGTGGTCTTAAAGTTCTTGGATCTTGGTGGATCTCATGTCAAACAATTAAACTAACTACACTCCTCTTACCCTACAGTTTGACGTTGCTGGTCTTCATTCAGCAGTTTTATCTGGAACTGTAGGCCTTCCAAAGCCACGTTAATAGTATGTAAAAGACTTTCATTAGATTCCCCTAAGTCATCTTTGTCCCTGTGAGGATAAAGATAGTTCTACATTTAATTATTGTGAATCATCATGCAGTTCCAAAGAGAAATTTTAAGTACTGTGGGATTCTTACTTTGAACAGGGAGGTGCAGCGTCATCTGTGTTACTGGGTTGGACTTCTTTTGCGGTTTTGTAGCTGTATAAATGGGGAAAAAAAAAATCTTTTTATATTGTTTTACTGTATATGAGCTGTAAAATGCACTAAATAACAAAGTGATAATGTTATTGAAACCAGGGAATTCACTGGGGTATGCATATGAATTAGTATGAAGCTGTGTTTGAAATGTGTGGAGGATACTATTAGTTCAGTAATATACTGTAAACAGTATATCTTTTACAAATAAAACAGTGTGAAAAGTTCATTCATCATTTGGCAATCTTAAGATGAGGAAGGCTAATCTGTACAGGAGTATGTCATTGAAAAGAACCTGTGTTCTGTGTGCGCAGTAAAAATTCAAGGTATTATTATCTGAAGCTTTTCAACAGAAAACAAAACATGTAAGAGGATAATAATTTACACTGATTCCATTTCCATATAAAAGCTAGGACCATTTTCTTCTGTCTTCTCAAAATCTCTCCCATTTCTTTCCTAGAAAAAAAAACAAAAAATAAAGATAAATTATTCACAAAACGACTGTTAGAAAAATAAAATAAAAAAAATAACAGGCAATAATATACAGTTTTACAAATTAACATTAAATTATCTTCACAACTTTGTACATGTTTCCTTTCATATTTTATGTGATACATTATTGCTGTACCTGGCTACATTGAACAGTAATATGTAATGATTTCTGAACAGAGAGCGTCTTCAGAAAATGTGTTTACATGATAATTGGGAGGGAATGTGTAGGTGAAAAAATACCAACATCTGACTGAATGAAGGCTATTATTGGTAGTTTGCATAATATCAAAACTACTCTGCCTTTCGAGAAGATTATCTTTCCCTAAGTCAATTCCTAGGCAGACAACCATAAAAAGGAATAATTGTCTACAACTGAATATGCTCTCTAACACTGCTTATTACTTGTGTTAATAAAAGGCTCCCACTTTGCTTTACCGTAACATCTTTCATAATATTCCTAGGCACGTCGTAGTAGGCAGGGGAAGGGCAGATCGGCACCTCAGGGTCAGAGTATCTGTGGCTGCTGTCCACATTGTGAGATGAATTTGCAGATGCCTTGGAACAGGAAAACCAAAATTAGGCAACTTAGATGTAGATAGTAAATTAGACTGTAATTAATTGGAAGTAATAATAAATATGGCAAAACTGGTGATGTGGTCTTCAAACCTTTTTTACACTAATCAAAAACTTGCTCCCACCATTCTATATATATATTTGTATGAGCTTAACATGCAGAAGTTACATAGTTATATTGTCACAGTCAGGTGCCTCAGCCAGTTGCGGCTGGCATCATCCAAATCGATAAAGTTGCTGGGGCATCTGAAGCGAGGGCAGGAGTATAGGATGTGGTCGGCCGTCTGCTCCTTGCCATCGCCGCATTCGCAAGTTGGGTCATCAGTGAGACCCCAATTGTGTAGGGTGGCCCGGAAACGGCCCTGTCCGGTTCTTAGTCAGTTCAGCTTGACCAAGGCTTGTCTGGGTAGGTCATTTCCAGCGGGTTTGTTGGATACTTTGTCAATAAATTGTTTCAGTCTGTGGTTGTTATAATTCCACGCGTCTTGCCACTTTTTGTTAGCCCAATTAGTGCCATTGTTGTTGTTTGCTTCTTTCATAAGGTGCCTCATTGTGTTAGAAGGTGAGTGCCGGTTTTCTAATCGGAGGATTGTGGTGTTCCGGTTGCAGATGGCATCGTGCAGCAGGTGGTTGGAGTCATCCGAGGCTTTCAGTGCAAGGTTGATGCAACTTGCTTCATTCATTCATTGCATTCTGAAACTACTGTAAAACTAAAGTCAGAGTACATTTTGTTGTCTTGCACTGCAGACTTACATTTGAAGTGATGAAAATAATTTACATCTTTGGCAATTTATATACTGTATAGTATATACAGTACATGCTTAAGGTGTATATACAGTACCTTTGAAAAATATTGACACCATGTGGTGTGTGTGGTGGTACTGTAAATGATGCATAGAATTTTTTTAATCTTTATATTTCATTCAAAACCTGAATGCTCAAACATAAGACGTCAAAGAACAAGATAGGCTACAGTACATATCAACAAAAACTAAAGAGAAAAAACCTGGTGGTGGTGGTAAGCATGGTGATTGTAATATTTTTCAATATTTTTAACACTTCACTTGATCTATGCTTAGATACTTTACCCCTGATATATTTTTAAGCTTCGTGGTCTTCATGGTTGAATCTTTGCTTTAAATGTACTACCTACTGTAAGTGACCTTAGAGAGAGAGAGACATATTTATATTGAAGTTATGTGAACCACTATAATTGCACACAGACAGAGGACACTCAAATAATTGTGTGGTTCATTAAGATATTTTAATGCTCCTAAATTCGTTTATGATATGAATCGATCATGACTTTTCAATTTTTCTTCACATTATCTAATTACTACTTTCTTTTTTTGTTGTTTTTTTTTGCTTTGAATGTGTGTAATACAACCAATGTTAAATGCTACTTCAAAAACTATCATGATTGCAAGTTTTAAATCTTTAAAGCAATAAAATGTGAAAATTGTGGAAGGGTCTTAATACTTTTGCAAGGCACTGTATACTGTATATATATAGAGAAAGATGAATTCAGTAATAATTTATGTATACTATGTATAGTAGTAATTGTCAACTTTACCTCTGTCATAGTGCTGCATCCCTTTGCTGTTTCAGGATTAGAAGATGATCGTGATTTTGATTCACCCTGAGTAGAAGAGAGATGTTTAACATGGATAAAAGTACCTCATTAGGATATGAGTAGGCCAGTAGTTATAGTTGGTAGTAGACTACATAAAATATTAATGATGGCGTCTGCCGGTCTGTGTTTTCTGTATATGTCTGTTCGTTTTGTTTTCAAGTTAGGAAAACAGGGTAGCCTTCCCGGCATGTAAACAGGGTACTGTCAGTAAGTTAGTTTATGCCAGTTTTTTTTCATTTCCTTTCAAGTCCTTTGTCTGTTAACTGAAACCATTCAATAAACCAAGGACCCTTCTGTTCCAATGGTGCTTTGAGTGTTTAATATGGAAAGGTCCTCATATTGTCCACAATATGCTATTCATATTGGAGAGGGGACCTTCCTCAGAGCTTAGAGTAAACAGAAGAGATCAGATATGAGTGGGGCAATGGAGGTACCAGAGTGCTTAACTGTGACATGCACATATACAGTAGTAACACTTAACATCTATGTAACTCACTTTCAATGCATTTTAATGCTAACAAGGTAACACAAAATAATAATTTCACATACTGTACCATAAACATATACTATTAGGCCTATTCTATTTTTGAAAAATGACAGTCCTGTCTTTGGATCATTAGTGATTTAGAATTTGACTGTATGATCTTCCACTAGCCTGTATTGTATGTAGCCCATGTGCGAACACATTGAAAAAAAAATAGGATTTTATTTATTTAAGGGTAAAATTCTTGTCACCCTAATTATTTTCATGAAACCATGATTTAAACAATTTTACATTTAAATAAAATATCTTAACAGTTTGTTCGAAACTAGTAGCCTCATTTAGATTTAGCCAGTCTTCAAGGGAAAACTTCTCAAACACTGTAAGTACTATACTATATTATATAAGTATTATCTTCTCAAACAATGTCTCTTCATTTCTGAGCACAACTGTTGCTGAATTTTTAGCATACAATATCACTTTGCAAAATCCAACCCCTGTCAATCCCGTTTCATTACTACACTGGCAGCATGCACAACACTGCAAATCGCAAGGATGTTGAACTGAGCTGTTTTGGCTATTTAACCTTCTTCAGGTGTAAATACATTCTCACAGCTTCTTCTCACATCTGCAGAAGGCTCAATAGCTGAAACTGTGTTTCTTCTTTCTACCTTTTAGAGTGGAATTTTCTTTTTCTTGTTCCTTTGCAACAAACACACGCTGAAGATCCACCACAAATGAACCTACAGTATATGTACTGAACGATGCACTATATGTTTAGTTTACTTATGTTATACACTCCAAATCGTCAGCTTTACCTCTTTTATACTGCTGCATTCCTTTGTCATTTCCGGATCAGAAGATGATCTTATTTTTAATTCTTCCTGTGTGGAAGAAAGATGTTTCTTATTCACATCCGTAACACAGATACTGGTTTGCATTTTGATTCACATAATAATTTAAATGAATTTGTTTTCCTTTGACTTGTTGCTGAGCCCATTTACTGTGCAGTATCATTGTTTTATATAAGTGTCTCTACTTGTTGTCTATTTTTAGTCCCTCATTATACTGAAACATTTAAGGGAGCGCTTTTGTTTTTAAAACTGTTGTCAAATGATTAATTTGTACTGGGCTTGACACTCTTGATAACCAATTGTCAAATACCTTCAATACAACTATCCAACAATCCAATTATCCACCAATTTTTTAACTGCTTTATCCAATGCAAGGTAGCTGGGGAGTCAAAACATATGCCACCAAGCACCAGATACAAGTCAGGATACACCCTGGACAGGATGCCAGACCATCACAGAGCTCACACTGACACAAACTTTCACACTTTCACAGAAGCCAATTAACCAACCCATACGTGTTTGGACTGTGTGAGGAAACCAGATCACCATAAGGAATCCCATGAAAACATGGAAAGAGCATACAAAGTCCACAGTGATAGCACTGCTGGAATTGAACACAGGGCCAAGCCACTGTGTCACCATGTCACCCTTGTCAAATACAGTTTTCTTTTAGCATATTTACTTTTAAAAGCAAAATACCTCAAACACGTTTCCCTGCATAGAAATAACTGATTTTGCTTAGGCCAGGATAGTATTAATTATATTATTATTATTATTATTATTATTTGTTTCGTGAAAATACTTATTCCTGCCAGGAGACATCATCTCATGATCAAATCCTAAAATAAAAAATAAATCCTAGGGGTGTGGAATACTGTAGATACAGGAAGAATTAATGCACTCAATAAACAAAGGGGCCCCTTCCTTTGTAATCTATTTCATAAAAACAGAGGCAAAGACATTTAAGGAAAGGAACTTGATCACTGATGAATATAGTATTTTGCTCTTGAGCTGCATGAAGGAAAATAAGCAGCTCATACTGTACATTCAGAGAGAAATAATCTACAGCATAAATGATAAAGCAAAGAAAAGGAGAAAACCAGTCTTAATATTATATACATTTTTTATAAAAGAAAAGGTACTCTACCTCATCAAGCGAGCCCTGATCACTAAAGCTGTCTTTGGATCCTATTCTTGTTCGCTGTGTTAGACACTCCACTCGCTGAAACAAGCACAGATGTGATGAGCAGGGATGAGCAAGATAGAAGCAGAAGGGTCTTCTTTTCCATAGTAAAGTTTTAAAAGTCTGAGTTTTCAGCCATACAACAAGCCAGGTATCAACACCTTGAATGATTCTAAAGCCACATTTTTAAATGTTTTATCCATGAATGCTGGCAACAATTACTGTATTCTCTGTTTAAAAAAAAATCAAGAAACAGCTGTGGTTAACAGCTGAAATTTTGCCTTTGTATAATTTAATGAGGTCTGATAACACCATTTTACTACAACTACAATAAGATAAATCATTGTACCTCTGGGCTCCAATGTTCTTTTTGTGATAATGACATCAGTATATTATATATGGATTCAAACCAAAGATCCATTTCTTCTCTACAATAAGCAAACACATAATGATTAGAGTTATTAAACAGACCAGAAATGACAGCTTTCAATATTTATTTACAGATTTTCTGTTCCGAATCATTACACACTTCAATGTCATGATGATACGTTTACTCGATTGGAATACTTGTAATAACATTTGTAGAATAAGTATCTAACTTTGTCCTGTAATGTTATTTTTCATTTTATGCATGGTAATAGTTTGTTATTTTATTATAGTCAGATCTCTAATGGATATCCAGATATACAGTAAGTAGAACAACTGAAAGTTCTAGAAATCTTATGATTTGTGTTCTAATCTCAGCTATTTAACTGCCCAAATAATAGTCCAAATACACTGAATACCTCTAACAACACAGTAGAATTTTTCTATGGAAAATTTCATAAGGTCTATGTACAGTTTTTACTTGGCTCATACTGTATACAGGAAGTAAAGTATTTCTCAACACAGCTGAGAAAAAAATGAAACAAACTTCAAATATGTGACTGAAAAAAGTATGGTTGATGGTGAAAAGATAAGAGGATTCCCATTTCTTGGTCATTAGGATGCCTCTGCTTTAATCATTTCTTTAGGAAAATTAACTTTACTTACTTGTTTTCTCCAATGAGGAAATAATCCCTAAGACCAGCACGGATAAAAAGCACCATTTCGGGGGAACATTTGAACATCTTCTGAATCACGTTCCACTTCACATGGTTTTCGGGACTCAAGTAAATATAGGAAATGCTGTAATAAAATGACACAGTTTACATAATATGATGAAATTAAAACCTTAAAATGTCAAGCGTAAGCCCTGTGGAAAAACAAATAATGATGCGTACCTTTCAGTGTCCATGTGCACTTTTATATTTTGTGTCACATTTTGTGTTTTAGATTATGCTTTTGAATTTATAATTATATAAATCTTAGTTATGTTGAGCATCATAGTCATGTTTACCACTACTCAGTAATGAGTAGTGGTAAGAACACTAAGAACACTTAGAACTATATTACACTGTACAGTATGTTTTCACATTTAATTTAGGTGGCCTAGTTGATCTTTAAGGTTATGCTGGTACAACATCATTAATTATAACGACATAATTTGTGACCCTAGCGGGAAGGTGGCACAATGGTTAGCATTGCTGCCTTGCAGTGCTGGGGCCTTGGGTTCAGTTCCTGGGGTACTATCTGCATGGAGTTTACATGTTCTCCCTAGTTCACCTTAGTGCGTTTCAACCTACAGTCTAAAGGCATGCTGGTGGGTAAATCGGCTTCTGGGAAAATTGGCCGTGGTGTGACTGGTGTCCTGCCCAGGGTATACCCTGCCTTATGCCCAATGCTTCTGCAATAGGCTCCAGGCCACTGTAACCCTGACTTGTATAAATGGTTATTGAAAGTGATGTGATGTAATTAATTTTGACCTACAGATTTTCCCAGAGTTGTTTTTTTTTGGGTGCTAAAGCACCTGACATGCGTCTTAATGACCTTTTTACACTGCTGTCAATATTTTACATAAGCAAAAAAAGATCACCTGCAGAACCTACCATATACATTACAGAAATGTATAAGACACTGCTGTTTCCCGTGCAGGAGGGGAAGGCAAGATTTAATTGGGGTTAAACTGTGATAGATGACACTGTAGTACATCTCATTTCCAGATTAAAAAACAAGAATAACCTTGATCATCTGGAAAAAAAGATCTTCATCTCTAACACATACCCAAGCTATGGAATTGTATCTAGGATTTACATGATGTAATGTTGTATTCTGCAGAACTGCTTATAGATAACGTCACCATCATCATTTAGACTTAAAAAAAAAGTAATGTGGCAAAGTATAGAGAACTTTGGCAGATTTAATTTCAATGCAACACTTTGTTTTTCTTAAATGTCAAAATGCAAACCAATCATATTTACATAAAACATTATCGCATACTGATAAAAAAATATGACATTGTATTACTTACGTAGATATATCTATTACTCCTTGTACTTTTGATCTATCCTCATCACTCTTGTAGTATTTAAGGATATATGCATTGTCGCTTGTTTTTTTAAGTACAAAAAATCGCCTCTTCCAAGATTTCTACATGTGTAGGAAGCAGAAGATAAATTAAAAAAAATACATTTAAAGTTTTTTCTGTTCCATTTTCAAGATTCTATTTGTCATATGAATTTGATTTTTTTATCTAAAACTACGTCCCCACAGATATTTTTTTAAGTTCACTGGGCTTCCCAACATAATCTACTGCTTAATATGAGACTGAGAGAATATGAGTGTTTTGAAAGGGGATAATATACTATATCATCCCTTATGTACAGTAAACATGTTTAAAGAAGCCTTTACTTGTATTTTCTTAGGACCTTTCAGTTCGGTATGAGGGGAAAGGAAAAAATTATGACCATCTTAAATAATAACACACAGTCTTTTTTGTGGTAACTGAATATCTTGTTGATACTTGACTGTCTACTCTCAAAGACTTACAAGAGTCTTTAAAAGGCCTGTTGGAGGGGATTTTAGCAAGGATCCAGTAACTATGTCCTCAAAACCATCATCCGTTCTGTAAAACACAGCTCTCGGACCTGTAAAATATCACGTGCATCATTTTATTTCCATTTCATGCATAAAGTGATTCATTCACTCAAAGAGGCATGATAACATTGTAAATGAACTACTTTTCAAAAGTGAAATGACATCTACTGTCATGGTCACTAGCTGTATTGTACTCTAAAAATGGTAAGCCACCATTTTTATAATATATGTAGTCTGTATATATGTAGAAGGAAAATACAAAGATATTGCATCGATTTTCAAACGTTTTGCCGTGGAAAACATTTATTCTACAAATGCAAATATATAATAATATATTAAAGGGAACATTGCATAATAACCCATGAAGGCAAGAAACTAGATCATTTAATAGATCATTTAAAACCAATTTAATTAAACAAAATGTTTTTGTAGTTAAGTTCCAGTCTGCAAAAATAGGATACTAGGTAATGAAATGGTTTATTAACATACCTGAATTCCTTAAGCTGACTCTACTTAGCATTGTGATGTGTTTAAATCACCCTGTTAAAAATAGATAATTTATTATAATTTTCTATCTAAGTTATTAATATACATTTCGCTTACACAGAATTTAAATTCTAATAAAACTCATTTAACGAATGATGAACAACAGAAAACAACACCCAGATCTAATGGATTTAATTAAATATTTTAACTTTAAGTGGACATATCTAATTAAATAATCTAACAGATGTCAAACAAAATCACAGGAAAGTTTTGGTATGACACTTGATATATAGCTGGAATGAAAAGCATTACAAAGTTAGTATAGGGTATGAGGTTTCTATTCATTAACACAATCCTGGAAGTACGAACACAAAGCATTGATAAGCCACTGGACAGCCTGCTGAGATGTTCCTGTGAAGCCTGGTTTCACCACAACGTCTCCACACACACTGTTGTTCAGGATCCATTAAGTGCAATACGCCTTTCAGCTGTGAATAAATCACTTTACCACTCCTTCTGCCACCATTTCAACATGCTCTAGTGCGTAGAAGATGGCTATGGTATCCATAGAGTATGGTATGAGCTACAGATACATGGGGTCATTGCTTCCTGGAATTTCTTGTGCAGTCTACAGGATCCACAGTAAACTAAAATGCAGATGGGTCAAATGGATGTGACAGTTCTGAGATGGTGTACTGACCATTTGCCTTCCAGGACATAGCCTGTCCACCACAGAGCCAATTTCCTGGTTTTACTGGTATATAGCGCAGATTATAGAAGCAAAGCATCACTTTCCCCAGACAATAACTTTCACACCTTCAGTCATGCCAATAGCAACCAGACTATCATCATTACTTAAAAAGAGCATGGTTATATCATTAAGTGTTCTTGCATTAATAAAATCGTGTATTTGTTGGCCATTTTAACTCAGTACAAAACTGAAATACTGATCATCTGGTCTTTGTATAAGATCAGCATTTTATTATCCCAAAGAGAGCCAAACCTTTACCAAACTCAGAACCCAAGATCCATGCTGGAAAAGTGAAGCTTTGTGCAAGCAAAATAAACAAGTTAAACGCTGCAGAAACAAAGGAGAAATAAAGATGTAAACAAGGTTGTATTAGAAAGAAAATCAACCATGTAAAGTATATACAGTATGCCTGCCGGATTTTTAAAATAAAACAAAAAGAAAAAAAACACCCTCACCTGAGGGAAGCATGCTAATTCAACATCATGACCTACAGGCAGATTATTGCTGCTACACACAGTTAAGATCGATGTACTTAAAGAAACACTCTTGTGACTTGGAACCTGCAAGCATACTGGAATGTACTTGTATGCCAAGAAATCTGTTCCTTTTGTCTTCCTGGCTCAGTTAAGTTCTACTAACAAATACTAACAAATACAAAAATCATACAAATTAGAAATGATGGTAAAGTACAATAAAACAGCTAAACTGTCTAAATTCATACAATGTACAGTACCATATGAAAATACATTTATTCCTATGATGTAATGATTACATTTAACACTGTAAAAGAGTCGTTACAGAATCCATGACTGATTCAGTGAGAAAGGGCTTTTTGCCATATTTATAAGTTTGGTTTTAGGGATAAACACAAGACCAGCACATTACACAGTAATCCAAAGAATAATTCAGGTTTAAGAAAGTTCACCTTCATAAAGTCTCACTAAAAGTAATTGGTACATCACCACAGTGCAGTAAACAAATACAAAACTCACTGACTGGCATAACCATCAGAAATCATACATCTGTACTCATTTGTTTGCTACTTAAATCTGTATGTATTTGTATGTTTTTTCAAATAGATTTTAAAATTCTCTCACTGCTGAGAAAAAATAGCTTTAGGTTTATACAAACCAGAAAAACTCGTTCTAATTCTAATTCTAAAAATCTAATTCCGAAGTAAAGGTGTGTATGGATAACTGCTAAATGACTTCATAAATTTAATGTTATTTTTCTGCACACAACAGCAATAGCGCATTGATATTACCTGGTATCCTGAAGTTGTGATCCTTCTTCTCTTCTGGCAAATCTTTGCTTTGAGAAACCTCCCTGGTTTGCATTTAAAGTAGGAATGTTGAAGGAAGTTCCACTAGATAATTCTGTGGTGATATGATGTCACAAGCAAACTTTCCGGTTATGTGCATTCACCTTTGTAAACAACGAGGTCCCATTAATCTCCTTAAGGCACGTTTGATTTGAGCTATTTTCCATTAATCTCATCTGACCTACAGCAGATGTATGTCCAAAATATTTAAGCTTTTCACATAACTGGGGATATATTTACTTGTAATTTCTGACACTCATTTTCATCAGTTCTGTCCTACAGTATATTGTAACGCTCCGGGGTATACATGGGCGCCCTCACTGCTGCGGGGACTCGAACCCGGGCCTCCAGTGTCACTCAACAGGGACCCAGACTCTTGAGCCAAAGGGAAATCTCCCGTCAGCCCGGCGGCTGTGGTCCCTGCTATTCACAGGGAAGGGCGGTGACGTCTCCGCTCTGGTAAGCCAGCTCTCACAAGCAATGGAGGCCGTATGCGTAACACTATCAAGTCCTCAAGCATTTTCATTTGAAAGCCACAAAATGCCAGGAGATAAATACACTTTTACTTAACAGTTCTTAAAAAAGATTTATATTTCTTATTGTATTAGAGGGATAAATATGACCTTTTGCACAAAAATAAGCCACAACATTTGTGTACTGTTATGCTTTATGTTAAACTAGAATCTTCCAGCTAAACTATAAAAACAGACATGATATAAACATTCATTCATTCTTTTAAAAATTGAGGTCATAGTGCATTGGAGCATTAATTTGTTAATACTTGTGTTAAAATGGAAAGTTAGTGAAAAGCTAAATTGTTCAGATCCAATAAACATGGATACGAGGCAGACATTAAAGGTTCATGAGGCCTAAAAACATAATTGGCATTGGTGACATTCAGCTTATTCTCTTCAATTGTATATACTGCAGGTGAACATATACACTTATATTCTAAATATTGAGTAACATTTTAAAAATAAAAAAAACTTAAATGAAATTCTAAGAATGGAAAATGTGCAGTATACAGTATATACAAATGTTTCACATCGTCCTTTGTCCTTCTCGCACGTGGCAGAATTCCTGTCACAGTTACAAACTGTGATGTAAAGACATCTGTGACAGAAAAAAGAGGTCCATGCCATAAAATTCTTAATATATAAGTTATACAATTTTCATGTCAGTTTTATATTATAGTGGTAACTGGTGGAGCCGGCCTTCTGGTAAAAAGCTGACAAGAGAATAGTATAAATAGTAACTAAAACGTTTAACTCACAAATAGACGTCAATCACAAATTCCTAACATACTACTTGATGGGGGTTTCCAATGAAGCAGACACAAGAAGCCTCGGGGGAAAGGAAGCCCAACATCAGGAGATGTGTTTAGAAATTGTTGTGGCCACTATGATTAAAGTTTTAATTTACCGTCACACATTTAAGAAATATTTCCATAAAATAAATATTTACACATCAAATGTTTCTGCACTTTAGAATCTAGGCTGGGATAATCAGAACTCCACACAGTCAACTAAAAAGAAAATGTTTCTAAGCAGTATGTAAAAAACTGTGCTTTACACATAGCATTTTTGTTTACCACTGGACATTCTAATACTATTAAGTAGCTTCTAAAAGCTATATATTATACCTGTTTATTATATAAACCAACTATTTTTAAATTGTATACCTTATATACCTTAGATTTGACATTTTGTGATAATTTACACATCTGACTCATACCAGCCTTCCTTCACAATTATTCTATAAAACATTTTAAATAAAATATAGAAATGGGTTATTATTTTCATTATATGTTATTATGACATAGATGAAAACCTCAATCAACCATTTTCTTCAAGGATCACAGAGTGACAGCTTGGACTACATGTCCACACATTTAGTTCAAGACTTCAATGTCTCTTATTGGCCTGCATTCCCCTGCACAAAATTTCCCCAGTATTTCCCAATCATTTTGAGCCCCTTCCACAGCCCTGAGCCACCTGCTGCTCATGAAGAAGAGCTTCACCATCCACAACTGCATTTAGGATGAATACTGGTTCAGAAGAGACAGGAGATGTGATTATAATTTTAAGGTGGAACCATTTGAATGACTGTAATTCATTATCAGATGATACAGAGAGAGAATTTTTGGTTCTGTACTTCTATTAGAATTTATCCACAGCTGCCCCCAAACTATTGATTTAAAGATCAAGACATTTGTCAGAATATTTACATCCCAAAGATAATGGTCCCTGTTGCAGCAAAGGCATTTTAATACATATACAGTAACTGTGAATATTACATAAAAATACACAGAAACCCCAAAAACAACATTCATTTAGTTAAAGCAAAAAGATAAAGCATTTACAGAAAAGACAGGCTTTGACCAAAATGAAAACACACCAAGCAGGAGAACGCAGAGTTAACAAAGTTACCACACTCTCTAATGTAGCCTCCACCACACTGACTGGTCACCTCACAAGGGACAGTTTTTCATCCCACTGCCTGCACAAGGCACACATTATACAAAGGTTTCTAGATTTTGCTCTGTGAAATGTATTGAATGGCACATAAAATGGTCCAAATGAAATACAATTAAGCAGGTTAGAAAGTACAAAACAGTACCTGCAGCCATTTTCAAGCAAGGGAAAGTCCACTCCCTTATCATGATGAAAGCCCAAAGGTACCTCTTAGCTCAGGGAAGAATGTGAACCGGCTAGAGGGAATTTCTAACACTGACTGGAAAGCTTACAGTCCACATTTATGATAAGGAATGCAATGATGTGTATCAGGGAGGCTACTGGATAGTGCACCCTGTTCATGGAATTTTTATTAGGTTAGGAAACTCTTCAGGAAGTTTCTCCTTTTTCATTCAGGGTTATTGCTTTTGGTTTAGGAGCCTGTATTTATCTTAATTCTATTGACCAGATGTAATTAGGGATTCCCTGGCATATTTGGCATATTTGTTTCCCACTCAATATTTCCCTGATGAGTCTAAAAAATAATTTATTAAGAGGTGTTGTTATGAGTCTTCACAGCTGGTGGCTCTTGTAGAAACAGAATGGGTATTCCCAGATATTAATTTTTGATACTTAATCAAAGAGGCAATATTATACTCTATGAATTGTCAATAACAGGTATAATGATGTAATGCATTTTTTTTAAATGATACCTGATATTTTTAGAAAGATCCCCTGCAAAGTTGTACATTAATAAACACTTGCATAACATCAGAGTACTTGAAGGTTCTTGAAACATATACTGAAACTTAGGAATTACAGCTTTTTGCAAAGACTTCATACATAAAAAGTTTTAAAACTGCCTTTAGGATTGATAAGAAAACAAGCGGTTTTGTGTATATGTGCATATGCTACATACTGTATATAAACATCAATTTGTCATAAACACATCTGTGCATAAAAAAGGCCCAGGAGTAAATGCAGATACATCAGTGAAAAGGCCTACAGTATGTCTTTAACATTTGCCTACATGTACACAAATGTGTTCTATCCAAGGCTAACCCTTCGTCTTGTCCATAACAGATGCATTGTTGGGAAAAAATACAAGCATTTGCTGGAGTCAGTATGCAACTCCACATTTCAGTGTTCAGTGATCACACAAGCACAAGAAGCACGTGGCAAACTCAAAGCATGATGACAACACCAATTATGAGAATGGTATAGCAACAAATTAAGGGAGATACAGAAAAGTATTTCTGCTTATGAAAACATTAATTGATGGTTCTTGTTCAGAGGAAGACGCTATTTCAGGCCTGATGGTATTTAGTACAAATATCAATGCCTGTCTGTTAGAACTGCTTTGCACATCATAATAAGCAAGAGTAATTATTATTTTGTATAGTTATCATAGCATTCATTCCAAATAGAGCATGACCTGCAAGACTAATGAATAGAACAATTAATGTAGTACAAAAAAATAAAATAGGATGGGAATGTTTGAAGGGATTCTAAAACAAGGTTCTTCTATATTTAATCTTGAAAAACACTTTCAATTGAAACCAATTATATTTTTATTTATAGGAACACTATAACATATATAACAATGAAATTGGTTCAATTCAGTAATTAAGATCAGAGGTGAAACGATCCTGCAGTCTTCTAGGACTGGAGTTTCCATTTCTGGTCTACATGTTACAGAGCAAACTACATCTATCTAACTGCTAACCTGCATCTGGCATTGGTGGCATGTACTCACACATCACAAACATTTGAAACTGTGTGTATTTGAGTTTGTGGAAGCCTTTTTTACGTGCTACAGAATCGTGCTTTTTTGCAACTGTGACCTTCAGGTCTGATGAGAACTTTGTGTGTTTCTTTGTTCTACTTTTAAATGAAATTAAACGTTTCAGACTTACAACGGTAGTTTACAATACTGCTGCCTGTAGGAGCTTCAGATGCTTTTTTCCTAATGTTCGCTGTGTACTAAACCTTTGTAAATGTTGGTTTTAGTGTAAGCCGATTCCTTGTCTCTTCAGTGGAAACCATTTGTATAAAGCACAGCAATAATGCTCCATTTAGACATGGCAGCCAGGCCTCCTAAAAAAAATATGACAAGGTAATGGCACTGAGAGCAAAGTTCATTTCTGCAGCTCGGCAAACTCACAACATACATCTGAAGGTCTGACGAGCCAAAAAGAAGGACTATAAATGGATGCCCTTGACATCAATACCACCTTTACCACCTGCAAATTGCACAGACTTTCATTGCATCAGAATGACCCTATGGGCAGAAAGCAGGGATCCCACTTGCAGTCCTGGATTGAAATTTATTAGCTGCGACAATTCAAGCTGAGGACCTTGGCAGGTGTTGTCAGTTCTCAGTCCTGTGCTGCACAGCGCATGCTGGTATTTAACACTGTAACCTTATAACTGCATGTGTCCATATATCTGTTCTAAATCCAACTTGCGTACCTGAAAGTCATATGGGACGTCAGTGGGGAGGGTTCCAAAGAGAGGACACATGAGCATGCCACTTACCTTTTGAATCATTTCACAATCAACTGAGCTGTCCTTGGAAAGCAGGACTGTTAAAGCATATCTTTTTATATTTATATAATTACTTACCTGGGTGACTGATGCAATGGCCATGAAACCACAATGCCAAGTGAGCAATTTCCTGTCTCTTCTTTTTTGTGCTTAAACTGTATGGTTCATATTCCTCTCTTTTACGTTTTCTTTTCTCGTTCGCAGGATGTGCTCACAAAGCAGCAGGAACATCTGAAAAGGCAACGAGAAGCTGTCAAATACAGAATTGAAAAGCTGACTGCAAAACAAACGGAGATTACAGTAAGTAAATCCATTTTTCCAGTGGCCAGCAATTAAAAAAACAACAGCATTGGTTAAATTAAGGGAAAAGGAAAACAATGAAAGCAAAAACAATACATTTTATTTTATGGAGTTACCCTTTGATCACATTTGGTAGTATTAATAAGCAGGAATTGTTCTTAGGAAAGAAAGTACATCTAAGTTAAATTTTGTCAGTGTGAAAAATGTGACCTTTCTTACCCTTGAAACTGTTTAATTAGTACACTTCACTTTTATTCTGTTTATTTGTAAGCTCCCAGTATGTGTATATGATTTATTTGTATTGACTATATAGAGTCTATATAGTCTATATATAGTATATAAATAGTCTATAAATAGACTATATTCTTCAAGGTTTAATTAAGCCAAATACTTGCTACTAGCCAACAGGGAATCAAAAACATCCTTAACACACAGTAAAATGTTATAAATTAGCATAATAATATTGTCTTATTTTAATAAATACTTTCAATTTAAAACAAATATATTCCAAGAAAAGCAATTTTAAAGGATACATATAAGATGAAATACATATAAATGAAGAAATAGGGCAAAAAAGACAAAAACATAACAGATACCTTTTGTTTTGCTTTTTTGTTGTTTTTTTTTAGAAAAAATCCACAGCAGTGAGGGAAAACATTTCCAAAAAGTTCGAAGATATAAAAAGAGTGCTAGACCAGGACTTGAAAGTCACGTTAAACCAGCTGGAAATGGAAGCGAATGCAGCTCTGTTTAGCATTGACAACCTCCTAGAGAAATGTAACCTGGTTACTCAAGACATTGAGCTGGAATTGTCTGAGCTCAATGCACAGCTGGAACAGAACAATCCACAGGAGCAACATATAAAGACGGTAAAAGTAACAAATGAAAAAATACAAATCCTTACGATAAGGCAGAATGCAAATTTAACACACAGACAATTCTGCAGTTTTTGTATGTTGTGCACCTTTCTGGGGGGATTCTGACTTTTCCACCACTGGCTTTTCAGCCAAGCACATACAGTATACCAAATAAAAACCCCATACATGCAAATCCTGGAAAATATTTTAAAAAAACAGAGGCTTTCTGAGGCTTTCATATGACCCAAATCAATTAATTTTGAACTGTAACAGAAGAATCAATTGCACGTGCCTTTTTTCAGAAAATAAACGTGGATTCCCCCTTCAAACAGATGAACTGTAACCATTCATCAGTTTCTTAATCAACCACTCTGTTCCATTGCTGATAGGGCACAATTTCATATTTCATCAAGACAGGAACTGCTAACACACTTCCAAGAAATGTTGGACTTGTATTTTTAGTTATCATTTAGTTGTAAAGTTGTAAATTGTAAAGCTACTTATAAAGTTGTGTTGTAAAGTACAATAAATGAGAGATATGTTCGTGTTCTAATATATGTATGTGTAATTGTAAATATTTTGTGCAGATATTTGGGTTTTGTGAATCTAAAATGTGTAGATGATTAGGATTATTTGTCTGTGCATCATAATGACAACTCACAGATTAGCAAATATGGTTAATCTTTCTCTGTATTGTTCTTCCCAAACAGAATTTACAAACCGAAGACAGGTAGGCACAAATAAACTAAACATACCTGTTTGATTATCAAAGCTAGGGTGTAAATTTGTTCACTTTGTTATACAGTAAAATACAATAGTCTCATACACTAGTCCTGTTGTCTAAGATGATCAGCAGAAAAGTCTGGTCAAAAACTAACTCTGAAACTCAAACAAACTGGCAGGCTGATTGGGGTGGCACCACCAACACACTCTAATGTGACACTTATTGCTAGAAGAAATGCAATTGTCAAAAGATTTCTGCTAGATAATGCACTGCTGAAAGTTTCATACTAAACAACTGATTATGTTTTTGAAAAATAAGATCTCTTCCTCCAGTTGCAGAAATCCAACCCTTAGCCATTTTACAAAATGGGGTCAATGTACCAGAACACGCATCGGCATCAACAGTTCAGGAGAGGCTAATGCTACTTAGGAGAGAAGTCCCTTTTGTAGACTCCACCACTTGTGGAAGACCTGCTAAAGTCTTGCTATTCCCTGCACCATTACTGTCATTTTCAACTACCCTGTGTTTCCATTATCAGTCTCTGCTATCTGTCACTGGGAAAACGTTCTGGTTGTTTATATAATAATAATAATAATAATAATAATTGCTTACACTTATATAGCGCTTTTCTGGACACTCCACTCAAAGCGCTTTACAGGCACCACCACCAATGTGCAGCATCCACCTGGATGATGCGACGGCAGCCATAGTGCGCCAGAACGCTCACCACACATCAGATATCAGTGGGGAGGAGAGCAGAGTAATGTAGCCAATTCATAGAGGGTGATAATTAGGAGTCCATGATTGGTAAGGGCCAACGGGAAATTTGGCCAGGACACCGGGGTTACACCCCTACTCTTTTCGGGAAACGCCCTGGGATTTTTAATGACCACAGAGAGTCAGGACTGAGGGTTTTACGTCTCATCCGAAGGACAGCGCCTGTTTTACAGTATAGTGTCCCCGTCACTATACTGGGGCATTAGGACCCACATGGACTGCAGGGTGAGCACCCCCTGCTGGCCCCACTAACACCTCTTCCAGCAGCAACCTTAGTTTTTCCCAGGAGGTCTCCCATCCAGGTACTGACCAGGCTCACACCTGCTTAGCTTCAGTGGGTTGCCAGTTGTGAGTTGCAGGGTGATATGGCTGCTGGCACCATTGACACTATTGATAGAAAAGCACATGATTTCTTAGAGTGAACAGGCCTTTGTATTTTTTATACGAAGAATTCATATACCATCGTTGTAATATCCACAAATGTATACTATTGCTAGTACACAGTCTACACTGTTATAATGCAGAGTCTACCCCATTATAAGGTTAACTTTGATCACTATGTAGTAAACAAACAACTGCACTACTTAGCAATAAGAAATGATTGCTTAAAATGCACACAATTTCCATTTTGCAGTTATTGCGATAAAGTCATTTTCAGTCAAGTTCCTAAATGATGAGTGACGTTACAGTTTACATTTGTATAGTGAATAGTTCTGAAATAACTTTGACCCCACACAAGACCTACAACTTAAATTCTGCAGTTTAAATCCTTTTCACAGTGCTAAGATATTTTCAAGTTCAAGTTCAAGTTTATTGTCATTATACTCATATACATGGTATATGGTATAACGAAATGCTATTTAGCTAGCTCTCGGACATAAGTAGTACAAGAAAACAAAACAACAACAACAACAACAATACAATTGTGTAACAAAAGAAAGACAGAGACAACAGGCAGTGTGCAAAAAACAACAACAGGCAATGTGCAAAAAAAATGCATCAACAGAATGAAATAAAGGGATAGAAATTATGGGGAGTGAGCCTTTGACATGTGTGGCAGAGATAGATTTACAATGTGTGTTTGGGTTTTTGGTAAGAAAGAAAGAAAGAAAGAAAGAAAGAAGGCACTGTGAGGTCCAGATCATGGGTGAGAGGTGAGGTGGGAGTGAGAGAGGCTGGGAGTTTAACAGTTTGATAGTGCGGGGGTAAAAACTGTCTCTGAGTCTGGTAGTCCGGGCCCAAATGCTCCGGTACCGTTTTCCAGATGGTAGCAGATCATAGAGTCTGTAGCTGGGGTGTGTGGGGTCTTTGATGATGTTAGAGCTTTCCTCAAGCACCGACTGTCATAAATGTCCTGGATAGATAGGAGAGTAACCCCAGTGATGGACTGGGCAGTTTTCACCACCCGCTGTAGGGCTTTGCGGTCAGCAGCACTGCAGTTGCCATACCACACTGTGATGCAGCCTGTCAGTGTGCTTTCTGTAGTGCATCTGTAAAAGTTAGTGAGAATCTGGGGACAGATCTTAGCCTTCTTCAACCGTCTTAGGAAGTACAGGCGCTGTTGCGCTTTCTTGATCAGACAGGTTGTGTTGAGAGACCATGTGAGGTCCTCGGTGATATGGACGCCAAGGAATTTAGAGTTACTGACCCTTTCCACTTCAGTCCCGTTGATGTGGATAGGGGCATGTCCGGTTTGCAGTTTTTGCAGTTTGGTTTTGCTGACGTTGAGGGTGAGGTTGTTGTCATCACACCACGTTGTAAGGAGATTGACCTCCTCCCTGTAGGCCCTCTCATCATTATCTGTGATCAGACCTACAACTGTGGTGTCATCGGCAAACTTGATGATGGAGTTGGTGTTGTGTTTGGCCTTACAGTCGTGGGTATAGAAGGAGTAGAGCAATGGACTTAGCACACACCCCTGGGGGACCCCAGTGTTCAGAGTTAGTGTGCCGGAGGTGTGGTTTCCAAGCTTGACAGCCTGAGGCCTGCCTGTCAGAAAGTCCCGAATCCAGTTGCAGAGGGTGGTGTTGAGACCCAGTGCACTGAGTTTCTTGACTAGTTTCTCTGGGATGATAGTGTTAAAAGCTGAGCTGAAGTCAATGAATAGTAGTCTTGCATATGTGTTCTTTTTGTCCAGATGGGATAGGGCCGTGTGTGTGGCAATGGAGATTGCGTCATCTGTGGATCTGTTGGACCGGTAGGCAAACTGGTACGGGTCCACTGTGTTTGGGATGGTGTCCTTAATGTGCTTCATGACCAGCCTCTTGAAGCACTTCATGATGACAGGTGTTAGTGCCACCGGGCGGTAGTCGTTAAGACATGTCACTGTGGTTTTCTTCGGTATTGGGATGATGGTGGCTGTCTTGAAGTAGGTGGGGACTACGGCTTGGGCCAGAGATATATTGAAAAAGTCTGTGAATACACCCGCCAGTTGATTGGCGCAAGCTCTGAGGACGGGACTGGGTATGCCATCGGGTCCTGCAGCCTTGCGTGTGTTCACTTTTAGCAGAGATCTCCTCACCTCATCTGCAGAGAGTGAGAGCAGCTGGTCAGCTGCGGAGGGTGGAGTTCTGATGACTGGTTCTGTGTTGTTGGCTTCAAACCGAGCATAGAAGATGTTGAGCTTGTTAGGCAGGAAGGCATCATGGGCAGGTGCACAGATGTTCTTCCTCTTGTAGTCTGTGAGGGCCTGTATACCTTGCCACATACGCACATAATATTTTAAAGCATTATCAGAGAAACTGCCTATGTGAAACAAATTAAAAGCTATGATATGCCTCAGTTTGTACCTACAAAATTAATGTCTCAACTTTCAATCACAATAAGACACTTGAAGCAAGAAAAAAATGACAGAGATATCTCAGAAAAGGTGGTTTCAGTTGTGACCAGAAAAGCAGCTTCCCTTTAATGAAACAAAAGAGATGTTTTTTGTTAACTAATTTTGAAAATTACTTGTGGGCCCATCTGTTATTTTTTATTCCCACCAGAGTTACAGCTATTATGAACATCAGTTTCCCTGATTCCATCCAACTGGATGACTACAAGTCTAATCAGATCCTAAGCTTGATCAACAATCTGTTCCTGTTCATTCGTGCTCAGATTCCCATAACCAGAAAAGTCTTTGAAAGCTGTAAGTGACTTCCTTGTTCATTTCTTTCATTTTGCTTTCCTACCTCAGTTTGCATCTTGCAGTATTAACTTTGGTGGAGCTTCAGTGATTATTCTAAGCCTATGGCTTTGTAAAATGAAATGGCACATTCCATATCCATATTGTACATATGTTAAATGATGAGATGCACGTATATTTACTGTATTTTACTTCACTCCCCACTTTAGCTATTTGTACATGCTAAACCTTGAATTTCAAGGCATAGTTCAGCTGGTAGCTTGGAGTTAAGGCCTGTTGACATTACAAGTGAATTGTACATTTTCTTCCCCAAAAAATGACAAGCTATTTGCAAATACAAAACTGCTATTTAAAAGCCATAAAGCAAGCAAAATGCAAAAAACTAAAAGTGCTTGAGTTTGGGACTTAAAAAATCTTTGACTGAAGTTTACATTCACTATTTTGACTATTGAAAATCTCCAGAATTCTCCTACTAACGAACATTGTAGTCATTAACCCTTTGATTCGGAAACACTGTTCTCACACCACTGTTCTTTGTTCTCCTTTTCCTTCCATAAATGAGATGTCACAGAGGTGCGGCTGGACCCCGACACTGCTCATCCTAATCTGGTCATTTCCCCAGATGGCACCACTGCCACCTACACAAAGGAATGGCAGGAATTTCCAGAGAGCGCGGACCGCTTTGACACTACCCTGAATGTGATTAGCTGTGATGGCTTCTCAGATGGGAGGCTCTACTGGGAAGCGGATGTGGAGGGTAAGACGTACTGGGAGCTGGGACTCACGTATCCCAGAATACCCCGCAAGGGCAGGGAGGAGACCTGCTGGCTGGGGAGAGGTGAAGAGTCTTGGTGTGTTGAGTTCTTTAATGGGGACTACACAGCATGGCACAATGGAGTCTCTCATCATCTCCCCATCAGCAAAAACTTCAAGAAAATCGGAACCTACCTGAGCTATCCAGCTGGACTTATATCGTTCTATGGCGTTGATGACCAGACCCACCTGTTCACATTCTGCGCTGGCAGGTTCAACGAAACCCTCCATCTTGCTGTATGTCCTGGCCATGACAATGAAGGCTCCAACACTAAGCCCATTAAACTCTGCAGTGCCGTGAAAACATGAACATGTTCCTAGAGGGACTTTTATAGCAGGTAGAAAATGAGGTGTCTTGAAAAAAAAAAACAGGACTTCAAAGACTAAAAGGCTTTTTCTTTTTCAAGGTATGTTAAAGAGCAGATGTGATAAAAGTAATTTGACATGCCAGTATTACTTAGATTGAAGAAGGGATATCAATCCCTTTAGTTTGGTCTATTGTGTGTGAGCATAAATATAATTTAAGGCAAAGATAAAAAAAAGATAAATTTTACATTCTCAGAAATTACAGATTTTTCTCTTCCATCTACAGAACTAGATTCTTAATTTCTAGTATCTAATACATTGTACTTTTGATTGTACAATTTCTAAGTAAAATGCAAAAGTTAAGAATAATTTAAGACAAAGCTACACTAGAGAGATTAACAGATGGTTAATGCTTATTCAGTGGAAATAGAGTCCACAGTGAATGGAGGCATGTCAATGTAAAATTAAAAAACTCAACACAGTGCTTAAATTACATTTTTGGTTGATGAACTGTATGTTTAGTGCAAGCAAGTCCTAATAAAGGCAGT
This sequence comes from Lepisosteus platostomus, assembly GCF_059453375.1. NCBI lineage: Eukaryota > Metazoa > Chordata > Actinopteri > Semionotiformes > Lepisosteidae > Lepisosteus > Lepisosteus platostomus. The sequence goes on from NC_142616.1 coordinate 38,967,468, forward strand.
CAATACTTAAATTTATATATAAAACCTGAGTTCTTTGTTTTCGTAGTCCAGATAATGCAGGGCAATCTGTGAATCCTTTGTTTTGGTGCAGTGACAGAAGTCTGGGAAAGTAAGGTGATTATGGAACCAAGGAGAGTCGGAGAGTTATTACACATGGTCCATATGGTGGAATGACACTACGGCATATGGCAATATGACAAGAAAACTGCCAGAAAAGAAGCTGAATTTCACAGGAATAAAACAGATGTCTGTCAAAATGTGGCACGGCAAAGTCAAATCCTACTTTATTACACCTTTTTAAGTGCTCTGCTTATTACAATGCTTTTACCAGCATTTACCTTTATTTATCACACCAGTCCAGTAAATGTTTACAAGATGAAACTATAATAAGAATAAATCTAGCAGTTCTTGTTCCCTGTCTACTAGAATCCTATAAACAGGGTTAACACATGAAGAAAAATATTTATAAATCCAAAGCAGAATGAGTTTATTGAGATTACAAACTATTTCATATGAACAATTTTTTTGTAATTTGAAGCATAGACAACAAGCCTCTTATGAAGAGAAAAAAATCTTCTCTTTTCCTTTTTGAGGGAATGTATTTCTTCTAATATGATATTTTCAATTTATTTAACACTGACTACTACTTAATTAACATTACTGATAAAGAATTCTGAAGATCCTGTTCCAGAACAAAATCTGAGCAAACTGTTTGCAGTATAAAACTCAGCAAATCTGGAAACTCTAAAATTTATTAGGATGCTAAATATGATAACATGAATTAATTTGGTTACTTTAAAAGAACCTGAGGCAAAAAAGTGTCTGTTTCAAGCTCTTTATTATAGATGAGAGTCCTATGCATAGTAACCTTTAAAAAGAGCTGAATCATAAAGAGGCAATCTGTACCACCTCAAAGTACACATATCTACTGTACAATAAAATTAAGATAATTAAATTACAGCAATTGCTCAGTATTCTGTATATTATCATGTTGTTCATACTGAAGTTTCACTCCACCTTGAAGCAAATTAACTTCAAATTAATCTGTAATTTGTCACTTTGGGGGAAAGGCTCTACTATAAATTTAAATGACTTTTCAAAGGAATAGTTCAGGAGGTATTGTTATAAAACATTCAATCTGTTGTGGAACAGCAGTTTATCGTTTTTTAAATTTCTCATAGACTTACTGTATGTTGGCACTTTTCAACTTTCTTAACTTCTCAACTTACTTTATCTGGTTATTTGCTGTATTTAAGGTACATAACTGAGCCCAGGGCTCAAATGCTGTCCCTGTAAGATCTTGTTCAGCATTGAAAAAGGATCCAACAATAGAAGCAGTTCAAGAAAAAGAAATACAGAAAACCTAAAAGAGTTTTCCAAATCCCTTATTTATGACCCTTATCTTATACTTAAATCTTGAAGATTGGACTGGATTATCATTTAGTTTACATAATATGAATCTTCTCATGGTCTCAGTTAATTACCCATTTTTCAGTTTCTCCATTCGGTATCCACTAACACAGCGACATGAGTATGCTCACAAATGAATAGTGAAATATAACATAACCTGTTCCAGTCTATTTCTCTCATGTAAACATTTTGTAGCTTTAATTGTTATAATCGGGATAAGTCTTTTAATGTTTTTAGGAGTACTGTAGCATTTAAAATAAAGTTCAATACTGTCACAGAAGCACAGATGTACAGTAGCCACAACATTTATTAGTACCCTTGGTGAACTATAAAAACTGATTTATCAAAGAAAACATTTGGGGTGATGTTTAAAAACTCTTGTAATTAAAACATATTCTACTGTATTATTGAAGGTATGATACAACATTTAAGTTGCCCCAAATAAAAAAAAAAATCACTGCTAAAAATAAAACACCGAAACAGTGAGATTAACATCGGCAATAGCTGCCTCTGCTGATTAGCAGGCTTCTGACTTTTGAATACGCTGTACATGCAATATAAAATTACCAGCGTGAAGAAATTTGTTCATTTAAAAGCTATAAAACCCTGATATTGGTTGTATGCAAGGTCATACATACAGTATATCCTTTTACAGTCTATGTGCAGCACCCTACTGTGCTCCAGGTTTACATTTTAAAGAAGTATAAATATGCAAATGCACCTGCCTTGGAATACATAATTGAATATTTCTTTTAATTGCAAGGCAATAGTAGAAAATTTAGCATCACTTCTGCTCTGGCCTGGATAGTCCCAGTCTTAAATATCTGCACAATAAATTGTTCATTGTACATCTAGGTAAAAGTGACACCTTCTGAGTCTCACATAAGCAATGTGTTTCATTATTGTTCTTCAAAACATACTAACTGTAAACTTGCAGATTTATTAATGTTTCAATGCAGCAATCTTGAATAATGTTTTTCAAAAGCCAGAAGATACAACTGCATAGAAAATACTTCAACCATATCAATAGAATAACCATTTGACATTTAAAGGGTAACCTAAAATGAAGAAGGTTAGACTGATTCTATGAAAAAAGCTGCTAAGGCTGCTTTTATACATCCCAATGACTTGCACTGATACAGAGCTGATGATGTATGTGAACCTTTAGTGGTCAGTTACCCAAAGTCAACATTATAACAGTATACCATTACAATCCATCATACTTTCATTAAAAACGTTTGTGCTTAAAGTATTAAAATGATATGAATACATGGATTAATGAAATGTGAGTAGTCACTGAAGTGTCCCAATGTAAATAATGTAATATAAAGGAAATTCTTTTTGCTGTGATTTTTAAACCTATTACTGCAGTAAATATATTTGTTAAATATATTAACTCATATAGAGTATTCTGTCTGTGTATAAGGCATAAGCAGTTTACCATTTCTTTCAATATTACATATAAAAATGAAAATGTGTTGATACTTTTTCAGCCACTAGGTATACTATCCGATTCAGCGCTCAGCTTTGAGGGAAAAAAGTATCACAGCATATATATTTTTTTAATTGTATATAAATTATACTCCCTCTTCAAATGGCATCGCATGGCATAAGAACAAGGTCATAAGCATACCTAGACTGTTTTTACCTTTTTATGTGAGAACTCATCAGGTATTTCAATATATATATATATCTAATGTGCTTAACCTGGAATTTATAAGATTTGTACAAATTTACCCACACACCTGCAATTCTAGTCATTCTATTCACTTCTGGTTCTGATAATAAGTTTTTCATAACTACTAGCATACATTCTGACTCTTATTTTCTATTTTTGATTTAAACGCATGTATTGATCTTACATGATTTTCAGTCCGGCTGCTAAAGATTTACCTGCATTTTCAGTATTTCTTTTAAAGGGTTACAGAACAGTCTTTGGTGTCAATGACAAGCACACAGCTTTCCAGCACTGCAAGGTGTGTTGTATGTATTCCGGAAATACCATGTACAATATACAGTAAGCATGATTGCATACATTTTCTATTCAGGTTCTTAAAACAAAGACGGGTGATGAAATCAAATCAAATTTTGGTGTAATTGTAGAAGAATTATTCCTTGATTTTGTATAATGTCTTTCGTTCCATCCCACACACCTACAGGACAGGACTAAATTTATTGACCACTGAATTGCAGCACCCACCTATCTGATGCACAGCAGCCATTATTTGCTAGCATCCACTACACTTCAGTGGAGAACTGAGAAAGTACTTGACCAGTTGTAATAAGAGGTAACTTTAGGTAGGCTAGATAATGAAAACATAGAATGGAATTTAGCCAAAACAATGGGGTTACTACCCATACTCTTATAAACGCTACCAGGTATCCTTAATCCCATAACATTTCATTCAAAAGATGGCACCACCTACAGCACAGTTTGAAATGGTTTGAAAATTCTGGTTCAGAAATAATGGCAATACCTACCAACCAGCATCCAAAGGGTTAATAGAATGGGTTTGTTAATAGAAACAATTGGGGATTACAAATGGGGGGTATAAATAAAAAAAAACAAAACAAATACCATGGACATTGTATTTTAGGAATACAGACAGCACGGAGTACCGCTATGGTAAGCAGTGCTTTAATACTATGTGACTTGCTCTGTACCCTTTAAACATGTGTTTTCCTTCTAGACTTCCCCACATTTTCAGGTCAGTTAATTAACATGAATATTAAACACTGCCTGCCGACGTGACAAAATCCAAGGATAATATACTGTATGTACGTTGAGTGCCACTGAAGAAAATAAAGCTATAAAGGTTAACTCTCCCTGAATGTGTGACCAATGATGGTCAACTTTAACATCAGTTAAAATACAGTTCTTTTGTCAGCATGGAGACCACACAGGGTATCTGCTTCTTCTCGCTGAAGCGCGGATCTTCAGACCATGACTCAAAGTTTGTAGCAACCATGTAGTTGACCCGGGTAAGAATTTGCATGATCTCCAGGTCTTTTCCATATTCGTTCAGGACATTGCACAGAGCCTGAACAAACCATGAGCCTCGGCCAGGGTTCCTCCATGAATAATAACCTGGAATGCACATACATCAGGTGAGTATCACAGCACTTCTACGTCTGCTTATGTCACACGTGAAAAAATGATGAACAATATGAATGACACACAATGTGTTATATTTCACTTTACTGTTTTTACCAAGGATTCTCCACATGTTGCATTTTTTAACCAAAAAATTAAACCAAGATTAGTTCTGCCCCGTATATAAACCTGTGTCTTGCACAGATATTGAAAATGCCTATAAGCAGGGTGTATGAGAAACTTTCTACCAGAGCTTGCAATGTGCAAAAGGTGTCAAAAAGGGGGAAAGCAAAGCAAAACAAAACAACAGCTTTAAACTGCCACCTTAACATGTTTGCCTTATTCTGGAATTTCTTTAATGAAGACAGCACCTATTCCCCAAAACTCACATTTTTCCAAAATAAATATCCTGGCTAGTACTGTAGAACAAAATCTAGCCACCAATCAAGCTACATTAATACTTAATTCTCCATTTTGTTTTGCAAACTGACTATTTTACACCAATTGTAAATCTTCTGTCATTTCACTTCTTTTCATAAAAGATCTACTAGAATAACCGCTCTAGTAAATTATAATGAGTTAATTATACTCTAGCAAGGCTACCATAAATGTTACGGGTGAAATATTTAATCCTTTCATGTACATTCCTATCAAAAGATGTAAAATATTTTCATCATAATAAAGACATCTCTAAGACATTCTTAGACAGGATCTGTTATAATTATTATAAGAATCAGAAGAAAAAAATCATTTATGCAGGTACGTTCTTAGAAAAACAAAGTATACAAATTGTTGCTATTGATTGGTGTGGATGTTGATTAAACTGAAAATTGTGTCCAAATGGCTGGCATGCATCTCCAATTTAAGCAAAACTGGAAAAGGGTAGAACAAACTATAGAACACAAAAACACTTTAAATGCTGCTGGTGAAAAATAGCCAATGAAAGGGAAAAATGTAAAAATAAAATACAGCCCTTTTAAGCAAGGATTCAAAAAGTTCTGTAGAAAGGCCAATATCATTATTAAATTCAGACATGTGCAAATGTTTCTTTATGAAGCAGAAAGAGATATGACCTAACACACTATGAACATCTCAACACATTACTTGTCTTAAAGGTTACTCTTGCTTCCATTTACACACAACACCTGTTCCATATTTTGGATCGAGCTCCATATCAACTAACTAGCACCGTTGTGCTTTCTTTGATTGCAGAAAAAGTATTTGTTTGACTGGAATGAACTACTTTTGGGCTGCTCTAGATGCTTTGGTCTTGGCCATTAATTTACCTACAGTATACGATATCTATATCCTATATTGTAGTCCAGCCACTTGTATACAGTCTGAGTCAGTGACATTCCTAGAGTTATTGCTGGGCAGAGACAAGGTTTTTCATTATATCTGTTGTTTTTGGTTCTTAGTTTAGAACTGCTGATACTGTTATATACCCAAATTCTCAGCAGATCTGCAAAGAGGATATACTCAAGGTTACTATTTTCGTGTCTCATTTGGATAGATAAGCAGCCTGGTTAATACTACTAGTTTTGCATGGCCCGGCTGGGCATAATTCAAAAACATTATTACTTGTTTTTTCAGATGAGTTTGTTCAAGGCTTCAGCTCCATTTACTTTCCATTTGTGGAAAATTTGAATTTGGAATTTAACTGAGTTAACTGGAAAGTTAACTGCAAGAAAACCACCCAAAATAAGTTCTCATTTATTTGAAATAATATCTTGTTATTGGCACCTTCTCCACCCTTTCTCTTACCTACCCTGGACAGATAATTTCTCTCTTTGTTCATTTTATTTGATCAGCAACCTCTTCTTCTCCCCCTTTTCTCTTTTATTTTTGTGAGCTCCCATTTCATCTACATAACCACAATTAAATAACTCCAAAAATGATATATCATGATTATGTTCAACTTGGAAATAATCAAACTATGTATATTTGCAACTGAAGTTTTTTTTAAGGTCTAAGAGAGCAGAAGTAATAAATATGCCAGAATATGAGCCACAATGCAAATAATATGTAATATGAAAGGATAAATGGAAAATTTGAATCCGAAACTTTTCCTACACAATTGAAATGGAAACCTGATTAGAAAAAAAGGCTGGAGCTTCTTTGGCACTAGAATGTAATGGAGAAGTTGGAATTAACTGGCTTTTCTGTTCTTTTGTGCTGTCAAACACAATCTGGAGCTTAGATGAAAGCCTGTATAGCCATGTGGCAATGTTATATAAAACTGCAGAAGAAAAAAGAATCATGCAATGCTATATTCTCAATCCTATACAAGCAAAGTTAATTTATGGGACTGCTGCTACAACTGATCTCTACTTATCGGGTGCAAACATGAGACCATGTGAAAGGCAAAATACAAGAATATTTCAAAAGAAAAAAAAAAGCTTTTGTGAGATTTATGGAAGTTTTTCCAACTATGTTTCAGATAATCAGGGAAAACATTGGGTTTTGGTATCTGCTCTGTTAATACTTAAAAAGAACATTTTCTTGAGGACTTGTTTTCTTATCTACTCTTGTTCAGATCTGTAGTTAGTCATGTTTAAATATGTTTCACCTCATAATTCTGTGTTCCCTACACAACTGCTTCACAATGTATCCACTGGGTGAGCTTACAGTACATTAAATAAAAAAATATTTTAGGGGATGCAAATTGGCAAAATAAGCGTGAAGATATTGCCAAAGAAATGCTTTCTAAGCCCAAAACCAATCTTTTCACAACCAGTTAGACTGCTTTCACAGTTATTTACAAAAACTGTACAGATAAGGGTGTGGAATACAGTAAGTCAAAAGGGAATGAGCTAAGTGGACGAAAAGTAGTTTAGTCTATCACAGAGTAACAGTGGAACCATCAGGCAATTGAGAGGAGAAAAACAAAAACCGCACACATCTCTGAGGATCCAAGGCCCACAGGTTTGCTTCCTTTCAGGTACTAGTTATGAGTAGTGAGGCAGTATTTGACTGACAGTATGTCACACATCATGACAATGGTTCCACCTGATATATTCAATAGCTATTTGTAAATACTTTTGTAATGGTTTGAAATAGCATATTTCTGAAAACTGCTTCTTTCAAAATGGATATACTGTCAAATTACCTGGCACTGTGGAATAAGCAAAAAGGAAGTCTGCCTCCACTGGGATTTTATGCCTGGGGTTGGCATCAGTTTCCAAAGTATCATTCGGAGGGCCAGAATCTGTTTGTATTCCATCATCAAACTCTGAACCCCTGCAAGCCTGGTTTACAACAGAAAACAAAATCATAAAATGAGAATTTCCATAAAAATATAAAGTATGGCAAAAATGCTTACAAAAAGAATTAAATGATTTTTGACTTGGTAAATTATACATACTGTAAATGGAACAGAAACAGCTCATATTGATAATTACTTAAATTTATTACGGATTTGGACTTTATCATTATAGAGCAAATCAAAAGTCCTAGGAAAAATGCTGACTTTGTAAGGCTTCATTTCTTTGCTAGTGCACCACTATCCTTCAGTGCATAGTTACTGTTAACAACCTGTTATATTTAAGTGGTTTAGAAATGATCCGAAAGTCAAGTACAGGCCTACAGACTGGCTGTTCAGGGTTCAGGTAATTGGTTCAGCCCCATAAAGAGGATCATACTTCATATGATCCACTTCCACAATGCTTTCAACGTGGTGGGTGAAAACAGAACAGGCTCCTCACCTGAATGAAGAACAGCTTGGGTTTGCCCACCAGAGTCTTGCACATGTCTCCCCTGAACAAAGAGGTGACACTCTTGATCGGCATCGCTCCGTCGGTGCCGTAGATCATCCCTTCCTCTCCATGGCTTAAGAGGATACAGGCAAAACACGAGCTGTCGCTGTGATCTTCCTCAGAGGCTAACCAATTAGGGAGGGGGACATAAATGATTACACTGCTAGGACAACTGTGATCAATTCAAAGCTGAATTTTGTGCGACAGCCTACTCAATTAATGTGCAGTATATATAAAGAATCGTAAGCCCCTTCGTATTATTAAATTCTTAAATGGAAATCCCACTCCAGGTCTATCACATGAAGAGGGGCTGATATAATGCCCGCAATGTGTTACATTAAATAATGTAACACATTAAAATGTCAATGATCCTAAGTATCCTCTGAAAGAAGGAAAAGCAGTCTCTTTAAAACAGGAAAGTGTGAATCTCAGTCCCCACATTTTGTAAGTATTTAATTTTCTCCCTCACCCACAGACTATCATCATGAAGTCTTGTAACAGATGGGTCAGTAAGAATCTGCTTTAAGGGACTTTATTGTGCATTTTCAAATGCGTACTAGTTCACCTAATAGCCTGCATGCAAGATTCAAGGTTATTGTTGTTTGTAAAACAGCTGAAAACATTTGGGTTTCTGCTTTCCTCCTCTGCTGCTTCTACTCTTGTTCAAATTAACATTACCTCATCTCTGTAAGATGAGATATCAGTCTTTATTGTAAAAGTGTTTCAAGATCCATTTTTTAGTTAATTGTCTTGTTACATTCTGTTACATTTAACAAATCAACTATGCCTCACTTTTTCATGTAGAAGCAGAATGCAAAAAATTCTGGTTATAACAACATTAAAAGAAGCAGCTAATCTAAATGTAATGAGAATGTTTAATGCTGGACTTACCTCATTAAAATTACAATAAATATACATTAATTATTGATCAAAATATGTGAGTGAGTTACAACTATGAACATTTCCCTGCTGTAACTGAGATACATAAGTATCTCAAATGTACTTTTAGACATCTGAAAGATGAGAGAAACTAGGTAACAAAGAACATTAATATTTTCACGTTTTGATTATTATTTTATATTGATTAGTCATTAGAGTAGAATGTTGCAACTCGTGCAGATAAATTAATATTAACGTCTTCTACTATTATTAATGTTAATATATTAAACTTTCTCATTTTAAGCACTTATTGATCTGGTATCAAATTGATGGCAACATTAAAGAAGTGATAAATTGTTTCATTACAGAAAACAGGAGAAATCCAATTCCTACTTTAATAATGTCTCTAGAAAAACCCACTGCTAAAAAATGTCTGGCACAGATTTATATAAATTTAAACTTGAATATAAAAGCTAAAAAATTAACAATGTTTTAAAATAAAAGTTTTTTATTTTATTTTATGTATTTAATGTATTTAATTCAAAAAATATTTAAATACATTTGACAAATATGTACTCTAATAAAAAAATTCTCATGAAATATACTCCCTAATAACTTCTTTTCATAAACACCATTGTTAAAAAAATGCCCGCAATCCTAAAACGATTTTTTCTGCCCGTCATCACTAAAATGGGCTTACTGAAGATATAACCAGTTAACAATTGAACTTGACTGTAATTAACATGTGCTTTAATTAATGAAACAATATCTTAAAATGTGTGAGAATGCACGTAGGTCAACAAATAGCTGAAACGGAAGAGCCCTATCATTCTGCTGTAAATTGATTAACACTTCATTATCCTTCCCATCACATCACATTATCAGCAACCACAGGGGTCTCTTTCCTTATGATTTCAGCAGAGGTTAAGTTGGGTAAATAGCCTTTTAATGTGCTCCATTTTGCTCGGTAGGAGTTTAACTAAACATTTCTATCAGTCCTACACATTTGATATAAATTTAGTATTAAATCCTGTCTTTTTTATTTTCTTTCAAAAAAGAAAAAAAACACAACACAAAGACACAAAGGCTGGAAACTGCTTTGAGGGATTACAGTGTGTGAATTATAGAAAATTAGTGCAATTAACTCTTGTTCTCTTCACTTGCATTATTATTTTAACATCAGGTTGATTTTCAATGTTAAACTGGTACTAGCTTCACAACACAATGGGTCCTATCATTTTCATCAATAAATACCAGTCAGTAAAGAGCTCATTAAGCCTAGAGCTCAATAGAAATTTGACATGCTTTTAACTGCTTTATAATTGTCCAATCTACTCTCACTTAAAAACATCTGTGGAGGGTTTGAAAAGGGCTTAAGAATTGATACCACACATTAAGAAAATGAAATTAGATTTTAATGAAAGTAACTATGCATTACATGGTATGCTGATATTCTATGGGTGCAATGTAATTATTAAACATTCGTCTCGCATATTGATTTGTATACCTTGAATTTAAGGCTCTCCAAATGTACTACATAATTATCTGTGAGCCAGAAAAGACAAAGGCAAAAAAACAGGGGGGAAGGGGTTGTAAATAAATATCGCCAGTTAAAATTATTATATTTAGCTTACCATCTCTGAGTAATTTTTCAATTTTCTCACATGTCTGGTCATTGTAAATGAAAACATTGAAGCCCAGGCTTTTAAAACACTTAAACAGTTCTCCAGCATCTCGGTCTGTGCCATTTCTTACATTCATTCCTGAAAAAGACAGAAAAATGAAGCATTAATCATCTCAAATGGTTTAGTCTTTAGACAGAAGAAAAAGGGAATGTGAAGACTGAAACAGATCAGATTTGATCCTTTCTGTATTCTGTCCTAAAGTTATACACATGGTTTTCATTGACATTACCATTAAAATATGACTTAGAAAACAGTATTATGTAAAAATGAGAAATACCTAACAGCAAAAGAAAAACAAATGGTATGCACTCCATAAGTTCAAAAGGTAAGCCTGTTTTTACATTACAATTTTATTTTAATGAGAGTACAGCCATTATAAACACATTTATAACTGTTAAATGCATTTTATCTCTAGAAAATACCCACATTGTTATTGAAAAGCAGCACTAACTGATTGACTGCTACTAAACCATATAACCCCAGTCAAGATACGCTCTACTTAACCCCTGTGTACTACCAGCATTATTTATACAATCTTGTGATTTTCTTTGTCCCATTTTTAACAAATTCTAAAACACTTCTCTTTGCCAACCAATTTATTGGATATAAGGACCAGAATGAGGACACTATTCACTTCAAGAGTTTCCAAAATATGTGCTCTTATGTGGCCTGTAGATTACTTAAGCATGGAAGACTGAAATGCAAAACACTGTCTGATCACTAAAGAGATTGTGGAAGATGACGTCCTCGGAAAATTAAACAAAAAAATAACGGGGAAGACAAGGAGATATTAGAACACTGAACTTTGGCAGCCAACTTCACTCATTGTACAAGGAAATTGTGACAATGTCTAATTAGGAAAATGCAGAGATGGTTTGAAGTAGAAAATGCAGAGAAGTTAGAATGTACAGGTCTTTTCTTTATTCACTGATCATACATGATTAAAAAACATGTGTTTCTGGCATCATGTGTCTATGTCACATGAAATCTTAGTGATCAATGACAAAGTAGTAAGTAAACTGGTTCAATTTGGTTTCTGCTAAAAGGCAATTTCTTTGAGAAATTGAACCAGTCTGAACTGCCAGTCTGTAGTAATACCGGTAACTGTGGTACAGATTCCTGCAGACACACTGGCATAAACACTCAAACTATTTCACTTGATGCATACTGTTCTATAAAGAGAAATTGCTTGGATCCTCTTCCTTCTTAATGGTTTAACCCTGTGTGCTTCTCTCTTTTTTACCTATAAGCCAGTTCTGAAATGACTGTTGCAACAGGGTAGAAGCAACAGGCAAGCAAGTTGAAAACACATAACACAAAACATCAAGTTAACAGGCAATGTGCTTTGAACTGGAAAAAAAAAAACTTTAGTGACCTCTTTCCTCCAAACACAAGTTTGAATTTGTATTTAAAAAAAACAAAACAAAGGAAATGAATGAGAAGGAAACAAAAGCCTTACTCCATCCATCACTGAGAACTCCATAGAATTATTTTTCTCATGTTTCCCTAATCTGTTACCTTAACTGATAACAGACGTGCATATAGAAATAAGACGTCGCTGAGGTTTATATTTCTAAACGTATTTGCAGTTAGCTTTTCAATGAACTAATTTGTAGGATTTGAATTTTGTAAAAACAGAGTAAGCAGGTTTCTGTGTGACAGCACGTCCTTGTCATTGTCATCATGTCTGGTGCCACACAGTGTGTGGATTTTAGATGCAGTCCCTTCTCCATGCTGCACAATAAAAAGTATTTTTGTTCAGCTGGCTATAAGACACTTGACAACCAGCACTATTCATTTCTTCCTTCATCTTGTTCTGCTCCTTTGTTTCTGCCTTTAAGACATCGCTGAGCAGCCCTTTGTGACAGAATGCAACCAATCCAGTTTTTCTGCTGGCATCTTATGGTGTCTATTAAACTTCCTCTTTCGTCTGCTGTCCACAGTACTTCCTCATATCTGTCCAGAATTCTTCTCTGTATCTAAACGTCTCCAAATATCTTTCGTCCTTAAAGTCCAGGTGTCTGCTGCATATTGAACCATGCCACAGATCAATGTAACGACCAAGCTTTTCCTCAGTTCTACGTTTAGTCTTTTAGTAAGTTCTTCTTCCTGGTGATTGTTGCTTTTCCCATTGATTTAAATCTCTTTTTGTACTTCTGAATCTTCTGCAAACAGATTCCTGAGATATCTGAAGTGTTTTACCTGTTTCGAGTCAAGTTTCTACTTGATCTTGACGTCTGCTCTTTATTTTTCAGGTGAATCATATTTCTTGAGTTTTTTTTTTACTATATTGATTCACACTTCAAATGTATATTTTTTCTACAAGATTCAACTGCATTATTAATATATTTATTAATATTATCCATAGTTTTTTTCAGTCCCTACATTAGTTGACTGATTTTACCATTACCATATTTAAATTTTTTCTCATGTTTTCTTCATCTACCAATTTTTGTCTTGTCCTGTAGTCTTGGCTCTTTTATGTCCTTTCAACTTTGAAACTGATCTACAGTATGTTCATCAGTTCTTGCCCACTGTTTTGGAACAAGAAAAGGTTTTCTTTTTTTCCTGGCAATCATGCCTAGGAAAAACAGTTTCTCAAAAAGGGAAGTGATTTCACATAAGAAATTATATTTTCTTCTTTTTGAAGTGCCTCAAAACTATGAGAAAAAAAAGGATTTTGGTATCAAAAATACTTTGATAACCAGAATAACTGTGAGAGATAAAATGCATTGGAACCATTTTAACCCTGTAGCCACGAATGTCAAAATAGAGCCAGGTACAGTACCTGTTTTTTCATCAAAGTTTTTATTGTTGATAATAATACATTTCCCAACTTGCTTGTAGTTCATCTTATACTGGAATGTTGGTGAAACAATTCTGTAATGGCTTTCGGAAGAAAGGTCTTGCTCCATGCCTTGGTCATCCTTTTTTTTCTTACTGTAAAAAAATCAAAGCAAGTCCTTTTATTCATACATTACCTTTTACCACCTAATGATCCTCAAACCAATAATGCCCAGTTTACGTATTCGATGCCCCACAGCCCAAGCCATTTTAAACATGTATCTTCGCTAAAGACCTGATTAACCCAGATACTTCGCTGTTATGTTTCATTTTTCATGTTTTTTTTGTAATGTATCATTTTTAATGTTTTCATTTTTATATTTTCAAGTAAATATTTCTACATAACATTAAACTTTCAATTCCAAGACCTAAAATGTTTTAATGAGCACCAAATGCTTATTTGAACTAAGTATGTTTCTAAAATATAAACTGGATAACACAAAGAAAACTTTTTTTATTCAAAGTAAATTATGATTTTACTTACATACACTGTCTCCTAGGACCGTGGGGGCAAAACTAATCCAAACATTTTAAACAAATACCACAAATTTGTAGAAAATTGATTACTGACTACAGAGAAGGAATTGATACAATTGTATTTCAACCTATAAAATAAGGATTCTCTAATACCTTTTTTTACATAAGAAGGGAAGTCATATTTTAATGAAAGCAGTGACCATGATGCTGTTAAAAAAGCTAGCAAGTGGATATTTTATAAAGCAGAAAACAAAAAAGCAAGGCATGATTCAGGTCTTATACAGCCCATAAATGCATTGCATTTTTCATCCACAACAGTTTTTCTGCAAATTACTAACTGATGTCTGTTGGTGATCAAACAAAGGAGGTCTTCTTTTCTAAAATGCTGTGGGATCTGGTAATTGAAACCTATTTCCATTTAAATTACTACACAGTCTATCAGTAGAAAGTTTAGTTATATGGGCTTTCCACTTAAACACATACAGTAATCAGAGTGGGGAGATGTGTCAGCCACTAAACTGCAAAATAACAAGCCGTGTCTAATTCCACTCTAATAAAGAAAAATGATTTTTGCCTATGGGCAAACGAAACTACTCTCTCTCTTTTGTACTTCTTACACATACCAAGGTCTCATATTCTTACTCTCTCCCTTATTTCCCTACATGTGAAAAACCCACAGAAAAAACTTTGATATAATTCTATCATTATGTTCACCAATTGATTCTGATTGATTGAAGTTCTCAGAAAAAAAAATGGCTTGTGTTCTGAAACTTTTTTCACACTGGGGGATATTTTGTCAAAATACAATACTACATGTAAGCACAATGTTGCAGTCCAGCAAATTCAGTATAACCTTTAAAATATTGATTCACTGACTTTCTGGGAACATAACACACATTCAGAAAAGTATTAAATCTCATAAGTCAAATAGAAGGACAGAGGGACAAAAATGATTCTCTAAACTTCTGACATACTGAAGACAATTTTTGTTTTTTCTTGTTGTTAGTTTTAACATGTATTAATGCACTTAAGCTAGAGGTTTGTAATTCTCAGAAGCTTACTTGACTGTTTATGACCCCCTTACCACAAAGCAATATGTAGCTCAACTGTATCATGTCTTTTTTAAACATCAAATATATGCATTCATAGTGCAAGCTGAAAAAAGCAACAGACTATTTAAAAAGCATTCTAGCCACATTCCAAAGCTGGATAAGCTCATCTGTGGTTCAGTTATCAAAGTTGATAACTGTACGGACAATATACCGCCATTGCATTGATTGTCAATTTTTTGTAAGCAATACAGTATGTGTAGCCCAAAACAGGCCAATTTCTATTATTGCCTTGTGATGTTATTTTATGAGATTTGCAACAAGTATTAATTTATTTACAGAAATCATTTTTTAACATTTATCTTGAGTGATTCAAAACAGTTCAAACTTTAATGGGAATGTGCTAGAAGTTATCATTTTCTCTCATTTAATTGCCCTTCTCTGTGAAGGCACCATATGAAGAACTAAGGGGTATATAAAAAATGAGTCTTTTGCAACTGTTTTGCAAAACGTAAAATAAATTGTACATATTATCAATATAATCAATCAATATTGCACCACAAACTGTAGAGGATGTCATGTACTCAAAACTGCAGATAACTGGGTGCACTGCTGTATCAGATCTTTAGAAGTAATTTGAAAAAAAAGATAGAGTTGCAACTTATTCTGATAAAGGAAGTGCCCAGCCAATTTACTGTATACTGACGTGTTCCCTCGCAACACAAAGGTTAAGAATGCAGCCTGATCAGATTCGTAGAAGAAGCTGTAAATTCCAACACCATGATCTAACTACCTTTTGTAAAGCAGCTAAAGTTGGGGATGGTTTATTTATACAAAAAGTTTAAAAAATCTAATTCAAAGTTCAAATGCACCAGGCTGAAACACACAAAAGATCTGAACCTTTTGCAGCTCTGACTATCTGACATTTTAAATTATTTTCACATCTTCTTCATTCACACTGCTTGCAGATGATCTTATTTCTGATTGGATACAGATAAGTCTAAATCTTTATTGGAATCTTATGCAGCAATGTAAAACTGTACCCAAACACAAGCTATTAAACCATAGATTTTGTTAATTACCAAAACTCAATCTGATTTAATCTGCACTACAACATCCACCCATCGATTTCTAAACGCTTTATCCAAAACAGTGTTGCCAGGATGCTGGAGCCTATCTGGAAGCACTGTGCGCAAGGCAGGATACACACTCACACACTCACACCAGGGCCAATTAACCTACTAGCACATCTTTCAACTGTGGGTGGACACTGGAGCACCTAGAGGAAACTCATGCAAACACAGGGAGAACATACAAACTCCCCAAAAATTGAACCCAGGGCCCCAGTTCTGCAAGACAGCAATGCTCAACACTGCATCACTGTGCCCCCTACAAAATTATGGGAACTATGCTACAGTACACATCACCTGGATTTGTTACGAATTAAAAAATCTTCTTAGCCTAGTGCTGGAATACTGAACTTCATAAGCTTTGATTTTATATTTAGATTTGACTGGACATTAACACAAATGTAATCTTTTTCTCATACAGTAGCTCTGATAACATGAACGATTATTGTGCAGTAATTGAGAAAGTGACCACACTCTTTCTTTCAGTCCTTTAATTCTCAGTTGCCTTAATTCTCTATTTAAATGAAATTGCACTTTTACAAGATTTAAATTCAGGCAGCACTTTCAGATACAATTATACAGTATAAATAAAATATATGGCTATACCTTATATTTTATGACTTGCCAGCAAAAAGGACATACATCAAATAGAATGTATGAATTGCCTTATGTGAAAATTAACAGAAATTAATTTATATTACAATTATATTTTAAGACCGATACACTTCTATATGGCAAATTACTGTCAATGTGGAGCCCAGAGCTAAAAACGTGTTAGTCAGATATCAAGAATACAACTGGAAAAAAAACTTTGAAATTACTTTTTTTAAACAATAGTATTTTGTAATACTTGGCAATTCTACCATTTAAAAGAAATTTTCTATTCATTAAGTAAGCTTCCACAAAAGCAAACAAAAATAATCACCAAATGCAAATAACTGCATATTGGCCTTGATTACAAAATGGGCACAGAAAAACAATTCAAAAACAATTTAGTACATTGACCCTGCACATAAACAAGACTGAGAAAAAAAAAACATTTTAATAAGTCTGAAACCTGCTTAACCTATATGTACATATACTGTAAATACATTTGGAAAAATTTGGCCAAACAGTATTATCAACGGATTGCCAGGTAGATTGTTTTGTAGATGGTTGTGCCATATCCCTTTATAGTAAGCATATCAACAATGATTTGATTTGGTGGTTGAGCATTTTTTTCTTTTTAGTCCATTTCTAACCAGACCTGTGCAGATCCATATGGTCCGTTAGTATAGTTCTCACATCAGCAGCTGTCTAGAACACTGCAGCAAGTGCGGCAGGTTCTACATCACCAGAGTGCCGCAATCATACACAGTGCAACCTGAGGGAGTACAACACGAGAGAGGTCACGTGAGACCGATCGCTCCAATTTGGCTGTTTTCCAGATTCCCAGCAAATCCACAACTCTGGCACCCGAAATTAAATGACCTTTGGATACAGAAAAATATTTTCAAAGACGCAAGGAAAGCTGGAAAGCTTACCTTGGTTCCTCATTCACTGGTACACCACTCTGCATCTGAAAAGCTTTTCCCCCAGTTTGTTAAAGAAGTCCCTGTCGCTGTGCTAGGAGCCCACCATGCTCCACAGTACCGTATAAAACATGAAGCGTGACGCTGAACTCTCAGGCCATGCAAAGCCCCTGTGTCAGCAAGTGAGTGGCACTGGAGTTTTCTATAGGGCTATTCAAACACAAAGTGCCTGTGACCCACCAACCTGCTGAGGTCATCCTGGCCTCCCGCACCTCTGCTGACAGGCACAGAATCAGGGCAGGGCTGAGACTCGTGTCCTGGTCTGCTGCATGGATATGTGCATGGTAATGTACATATGTCAAGTACATGCTTGTTAGCTTCAATCTCATGTTAGTAACTCTTCTTTAGGGATCCCTTCAGTTTACTTTTATTACAAAATGAATTTGAGAGCCCTATATAGTATATGGCTTGGTGTAATGACAGAATGTATAAAGATTGGAAATTGTGTCAAGATCTTGGCTCTCTTTGTTTGTGCTGCTCTTATTTTCACGTGTAGCACCATGAAAATGCTTCAGGAGCAGTTAAGGTGTGGGGGAGTCCTACTGTATAATTGAAATTGATCAATTCATCAATTTCCCTTTGGGATCAATAGTCTTATCTATCTAATTAACAAAAACAAATTCAAGAAGCTATTGGTCTCTGTGCAGACAAGACCCATATTTTAATGAAAGCAATACAAACATGGTGCTATAGAGTTTCTAAAACTGTGCTAGAAAGGCATTTTTCGAAACTTTAGGCAAAGTTGGGTAACTTCAAAACTTAAGATTGCAGACGATAAGTATTATTCTTTCAAACTTTACATAAGACAAAAGGTAAAACACTTGGCTTGCTTTTAAGGTTTCTTCCAGTCATTCAGCAACCAGTTTTTGAGGCCATTAGAAATATACAAGCAAAAAGCTAGATGGTAGAAATTTGATCCAAATGTAAAAAAGAAAGCCCACAGGAATGAGAAAGTTATGTCCGCTCTTGATTTTGCCCTATTAAAATTCCTATCCAGTCATAGCCAGACCAATGAATGCATCTTGCAAAAACTGCCCTACAAGTGAAAAACTACTACTGCAGCTCTATATTGTATGTAGTATTGTTCATTTGTGTGTTCGCTTTGAATTTTCACTTTAAACAGAGGTGTGATACTCTGACCCCTCCAAAATGGCACTCAAGCTCAGCTCAGCTCACTGCTGATGAAAGGGAAAGAGAGCAATACATACCTTTATTGAGTTTGCCAGTTGGCCAGTCAGCTGAGAGAGAGCCATCATGCATTGTTCTTTTTATTGTGCCAAACTAGATTGGTGGATTCTATGCAGTAGCTGTCCCTAGTCAACCGAAAGAATGAATTCAAGTTGAAAAAATGCGCACTACACAACAATAATTTGTAGGTTAACTAGTCTGGTTGATGTCACTCAGTTGATTTAAAGTAATTAAAGATAGTAAAACTGATAATCCTAATTCATGTCTCACAAATTATTGTTATAGTTATGAAGTATTTCTAGGACAAATGACTGTAGCCAATAGGAAACCCAAGCTTTGAAAACATGCAGTATACACCAAACATAATGCAGGACAATAACATACATTGGAATCTGAGATTCATGGCTCAAAGTTTTCGGTGTTCAAATACTTTTTCTTCAAAATTCAAACGTAATGTACTCAAAAACTATAGTCACTTTAGGGTTATTTGTTTGGAGATGGCTGGCCAGTCACTTTCTTAAACATATCACCAGTAAATAGTTTAGTGGTTACAGAAATGAAAGCCAGGTCATAATAATAATAATAATAATAATAATAATAATAATTGCTTACACTTATATAGCTCTTTTCTGGACACTCCACTCAAAGTGCTTTACAGGTAATGGGGACTCCCCTCCACCACCACCAACATGCAGCATCCACCTGCACGTTGGTGTGGTGAGCGTTCTGGCAGCCATAGTGCACCAGAACGCTCACCACACATCAGATATCAGTGGGTAGGAGAGTAGAGTAATGAAGCCAATTCATAGATGGGGATTATAAGGAGGCCATGATTGGTAAGGGAAAATGGGAAATTTGGCCAGGACACTGGAGTTACACCCCTATTCTTTTTGAGAAACGCCCTGGGATTTTTAATGACCACAGAGAGTCAGGACCTCGGTTTTACGTCTCATCCGAAGGACGGCGCCTGTTTACAGTATAGTGTCCCCGTAACTATACTGGGGCATTAGGACCCACATGGACCACTGGGTGAGCGCCCCCTGCTGGCCCTACTAACACATTTCCAGCAGCCACCTTAGTTTTTCCCAGGAGGTCTCCCATCCAAGTACTGACCAGGCTCACACCTGCTTAGCTTCAGTGGGTTGCCAATTGTGAGTTGCAGGGTGATATGGCTGCTGAATGATCACAGTAGAGTTGCATCAAGAGTGGCTGGAAGCCATCAGGAATCACATGGTTTACAATGAAATCTCTGTCTCTAGCCAGAGTATGAAAAGAGACATCAAGAGTGGTTTTCTGTTCATGCAAATTTGGCCTTGAAGCAGATGGGCCTTGTTCCCTTCATTGATTAAAGTGCAGCCTGAAAAGCAATGATCAGGACTGTGAAACACACTTGCGTGCAGAACACTTTGATAATTTCAAGATCTGATCTTTAAATAGAACATTATAATGGTGGTATTGTAATGGTCGGGGGCATACTTGCCAACTTTTCAAAATTATTGGGAGTGCTAGTCTTAAAATGTATTCACATTTGCAAAGCACTTCTTTCCCTCGTTCCCTTCAATAATGGTTAAAAAGAGTACAGCATATTGTAACAGTATTGAAGGCTTTGTATCATTGTTAAGAAAAAGTGTTCCTTCACATAAAACTTCTGCTGATGGAGTATTTACAGCCAACATCCAAAATGACAGAATCTCAAATACAGAGCACCAAAATGCATTTTGTTTTTTTCTTGTTAGAACATATCAATGAACACATATTTTGCATGTTCCACAACACAGTGACAGATTGTTCATGCTTTTGAAACCAGAAACCACATAAGAGCACATAGCGCATAGTTTTTTTTGTATGATTGGTTTTCTGTATGCCAAATCTATTAATATCAAATGTCCTAAACATCTTTTTTCACTTATGATTAAGCTTTCCTTACGATAGGTCATTAAATAAAAATCAACTCAATCATAATTAAATAATTAAGGACTTCAGAGTCTGATGCAAGACAATTAGCATTGTGAATGCACAGTCCTCCCAAACAAAATGTCCCATTACAATAATAGCACACACAAGCCAAAATAGCAACCAGCCTCACAACCTGTACTGAATTACAGTGAACGTTTTCACTCTAAACATGCTACTCTCACCATCACATTGCTGTTCTTAACTAAACTAAAGCATTTACCACAAGAAGGAAGAAGAAAACAACAAAACAGGAAATGCAGATATGAATAATGTTTCTACTCTTTTTTTATTTTATGTAATATTGTCAGTGGGATATTCAAATGTTTTTGCTTTTTTGTTCTAGAAAAGAACTTTTATTTGCTGAACGTTTTCTAAAAAGTATAAAGATGCCATTCACACAAAAAACAAAATAAGTGTGACAGAAATATTAAAATCAACATATTAACTTGTCTCATTAACATATTAAAGGTCAATGTTGGATTTTAAAACATGCTCTATTTGAAAAATGAAATAAAAATTGCAGTGGACCCAAGTATTTTACAAGCGGTCTTCTAGATAGGGAAAAGCAATGAATTTTTATTTAGGTTTATTGATGTTTATACATTACATATCTGTATATGCAGATAATATTAGTTTGGACATGGTTGAAAACTGACTAATAATATTTGATATGTAAAATTCTTCAACAGGAAGCATAAGTTACATAGAACTAGGGGCATGTTATATTAGATATTTGAATCCATGCTGAATCTAAAATGTCTTTTCTATACACATGTTTGAACTACTATTATCCAAGTATAAAATCTTGTGGGAAATAAATCAATGCTTTTTTAAATCAATTGTTGAAAAACTATGTATAACATTTATTCTCACTTTTGATTCCTTTATTAAGTACTCTTATGTCACATTTATTACAGATTATACAAATAACAGCATGTTTTTTCAAGCAAAAGAAGTAATCAGATTCATTATGTCTTATTTCAAAAAAGCAAGTCACTAATGCACTAATGGAATGAAAAAGTTTAAATCACCCTTTTGAATTCCAAAAAGGACATGAGGGCTAAACAGAAGCTCTACTGAAGCTTTTAAGTGCACCCTTGTGAAAAAGGCAAACCCTCAGAAAAGATTTTGCAGACTAATTTGCTTCTAAACCCCAAATGCATGCTTCCATCACACTAAGAGCTTGTGGTTGAAAATGCTGGAGGAGCCTGCCATCAAGTGGAATGATTTGAAAACTTTTTCTACAAAAAAACACTCAGGTTTGTTTCAGCAAATACAAAGTAATTATTTCTAAATTTAACATATACTTCTTGATTTTAATATAAAAACACTACGATTGACGTAGTAACTGCATGTATAACAGTAGCTACGTCTTTTTGTGATTTATTATCTGACTATATTTTTTGGAGAGCTTGGGATTGCACAGGATGTAATTTGCCTCAGCAATTTCACTACGTGTAGTAAGGTTTCACTGAACTGTTTTTTTATTTTCTCTATATATTTTATGAAATTCAAATATCAAATGTATTAAAATACATATATTTTTAGAAAATTCAAACTGCTTATAATAATGAGCATTGTTGGATGCATTCAAGATGTTTTCATTTCGGTATAATCAGTTTATGTTTTCCCCATAGGTACTGTTGATTCCAATACATTACCACAACATAACATAGCTTGAGAATATTCAATGCTGTTTCTTGAATAATACGGGTTATTGTGGATACTAACTTAATTTGTGCTCAAAAACCTTAGGTAACTCTCGTGACATCTACAGGCAGATTGTTGAACTGCAACCTTTTCAAATCTTTGTCAAGTTTAAGCAATCAGTATTGGCTTCAGAAATCTGTAAAAATACATAAAGCAATCACAATCAACTGTTTTATGCTTAATTAGGGCACTGGTAGCAAGGCTGGTTTGCTACAAGGTACTGAAGAAAGGGCTTAAAGTCTAAATCACTGACCACTATTTGTTCTGCATGCATACATACCAACAAAACAGATATTCATACAGTATAATAAATACAACAAATACTGAGGAAATGTATGCATAAACTAAGAATTGATTACATGTATTTATATGTCCCTGTTGTGTTTGTCATATTGCTTTTATGGGTGTCATGGTGCTCACAGCACTGAACCACTGGGTATCCAAACCTGGTGTAATATCTGCGTGGGGCTTGTATGTTCTATGCGTGTTCACATGAGTTTCCTTCGGTTTCCTCCCACAGTCAAAAAACATACTGCTAGGTTAACTGGCTTCTGGAAAAAGCTGGCCCTATTGCGAGTATGTGAGTGTTTATGTCTCTGCATGCCTCAGTAAACTAGTTTCAGATATGAAATCCACCACTTGCCTTTTAGATCCCATTCCCACTGCTTTATTTCAATCCTGTTTCACTACTCAGTCCCTGAGCACTGGTCTGGTACCAACAGACTTTATAACTGCTGCCATTACCCCAGTACCAAAAATAACCTAAACAATTTTCACCCAATATCCAATTTACCCTTTCTTGCAAAAATTTTACAACCTTTTGTTACAATTCAGTTAATAACCAAATAACCTTTTCAAACCCCTCAAGTGTGGTTTCCAACAACTTCACAGCACAGAAACTGCCCTGGTTAAAGTCACTAATGATATTTTTATTGCTTCCGATTCCTGTTCTCTCAATATACATCCATACCAAACCTCACACTGATGTGGCTGTCTCTGCTCTCTCTAATCACATTTTTGACATACTGTAAAAACATGGATGCCTCACTTTCCTTGAACCAATGCAGTGGCCCTATCTGTGGACGGTACTTGATTTGAGTTTCAATCAAAACTGAACAATTTGGGAATGATATTTGATCCTGGCTTGATGTTTGACCCACATGTGCACAACTTGTCAAAACATCATTCTTCCAGCTCAGAAATATCACCAGACTGCGTCCTTTGTTATTGCTCGCTGCCGCTGAAAAGCTGGTCAACACTTGTTTTTTCTCAAATTGACTACTGTAACGCTCTACTCAATGGGGTATCTAAATCCACAATGAACAAACTACAGTATGTCCAGAATTTGGCAGCCAGAATCCTGACCAGGTCCTTGCAATGGCTTCCTCTCAGGTTCTGTCAAGATCCTGATGCTCACCTACAAAACTCTGCATGGCTTGGCACTTCAGTACCCATCTGTTACTATCGTCCTGCTCCCCACCTTGCAACCTTCACTAGTCTAATTCTGGTCTCCTGTCTTTCCCCTATGGATAACAGGGCCTTCTCCTTCTACAATCCAAAGCTCTGCAACTCAAGATACAGTATGTAAAGATATCAAGAGTCACCTTCCTTGAACCGTTTCCAATCTTGGCTCAAAACCTTCTTATATCAAAGGGCTTTTATTTAACTGGTTCTGCCTGCCTCTTGACTTTCCTACTGTATTCCTACTATTTTACAGTATTTTTTTTTGTTTGTTATTCCTCTGTAAAGGGCTTTGAGAAACCACAAGGTGCAATATAAAAGTATTATTATTTCCTTGATATCATTGTCCTTGCTTTGCGCCCATTGCTATCCAGGATAAGCTCCTTCTCTCCTGTGAACCTGACCCAGAAGACTGGTTAGAAAATGAGTGCATGGGTGTTATGCTCGTCGGTATGTTTGTTATTGCAGAATACTGACTGTCCATGTCAGCAGTGAAAATTAAAGCTCAATCTAAAATGATAGCTCCCTGTTTCACTTCTCCTGGCCAAGAAACCACTAATCTTTCTGTCTGCATCCTTTTACAGAGATTTCATTACATTTAGTCCAGAAACAAACATCACAATCTCCTTCTTCTCTCAATGACAGACCAATTTCTTTCAAAATTTTCTCCATTTCTTTTACAGATTTCAGCTTTTTATACCTCTCTGACAAAGCCCCCTTCATGTGGACACTTTATCACCTGTGTGTCCCTTCACACCTTCTGTCCTTTGTCCTCCTGTGCTTTACATTCCTGCCACATTACCGTCTCTCAAAATACCAGAAGAAGGCTCAACAGCTGAAACGTTGTTTCTTCATACTACTCTTTAGAGTGGAATTATCCTTTACATGTTCCTTTGCAAACAATGCATACTGAAACAGGTCCCCACTCAGGACTAAGAGTATATTCATACTCTAATGATAAGAATAGAAGTGATCATTCAATTTATCTGACTTGCTTGGCTGCAAGCAGCTTATTATTCCAAGGGTCTCATCAACCTGTTTCTCTAAAGAGCCCAGGCGATCAGTCTCATATATAATAGGATGCAACATTCCACGCTTGTTACACATTTTGTGTTGAAATTAGCATCAGACCACATTCACACACATCCCATCCCATGACACTTAAATTATTCACACAAGATTTCTAGCAAGCTGAAGTCCCCATATCTCTTACACATTGCAGGAAAACTGGACTTTGCATAGTCCAAAGTCCATAGTTTCAAGCCCACTTGAAACTAGGAGGAGAACTGTACACCTCTTGTGCTAACACACTTCTAATAACATCACTTTATTAACCCTTTACAATTTCTTGCTTTAGGAATTGTCTTTTCGCATACCCCAGCTTGCTCTCCATGAGACACACAGACAGGGAGAGAGCCTGGGGTCAGAGCGCAGGGTCTGCCATTGTATGGCGCCCCTGGAGCAGTTGGGGTTAAGGGCCTTGCTCAGGAGCCCAACAAAGTAGGATTCCTCTGCCGGCTGCGGGATACTGTATGAACCGGCAACCTTCCAGCCACAGGGGCAGATCCTTAGCCACAGAGCCACCCCTCCGCCCCAATGTGGGCTATAATAGGAAAACAACTGCAAATGCACACTTTTAGGAAGCCGTCCCACCTAAAACAGGATTTTTAACACTTACTTTCCAAATAGAAGAAATCTTCCTTTTCGGTCTGGTTTGGCATCCGTTGCATCACCTGAAGGCTCCATGCTCTCTTCTACCTCAGGAACAACAGATCTGTCTGCCATCTGTGTGGCAAGAAACATCTTGCATAAAAATTTAAGTGGAACGTATAAACAGGCACATAACTAAAATGAAACCGTGTGCAAACTGAACCCATGATCTTAATAAAAAATAACGATGCCAGTATTGTATTTCTAAAGAAATCAAGCTAACAGAAGATATGTTCAGTACACACTTTGGACTGGACATGTGCAAAGCATATCTGCAGGAAAGGAGAGTCCATCCATTAGTTAAACCTCAAATTCACAACGAACAATACAGATCCCATCCTGGCCACGGAACATGGGAATCTGGTCTATCCTTGTTAAGATGTAGCTTGTTCATACTGTATATGGCAGCATTCCTCAAGATGGCTTGTTGTAGATGCTGTGCGAGCATGAGGTGACAGTGCCACTTCTGCTTGTTACCCAGGCCTGCTTTTCTCCGAATAAGAGCTGTAACTGTATTCTCTGTATTAAAGGGAAACTGCAACACTATTTTATTTCAGTGTGATAAAGAATCAGCATTGATGGGTGGATTTTAGACCACAGTGAAAGTAAAATGTACACAGTAACATGTAAAACCTCTAATTAAGATCACAAAATTAACAACATTTCGAGGTATTCGCAGCACCATATTTCCGTCATATCAACTGCATGCTGTGTTAACAAGTAAGTAGATCACAGAACTTTTCTGTAGCGAAATGTCTGCTGCTCAACCTATACTTATATGCTTATTCATCGCATTACATTCGTCAGTGACTAGTGAGCAGGAAGGGCAGATTTTACATAATAATTCTCGCAAACTCTTTCTCTCGCCCGTGGTGAGCCAAGTGGTTTGCAACAACATGGCGACTATCCAGTACTTTTACAAAGTTCACTATATTGTTCTTAATCCAGAATTTGACATTTTTTGTGATACTGTCAATTCATTTTGTTATTGAGATTTCATAACTGGTCTGAGAAATTGAGATGGCAGTTCCCCTTCAAGACATGCGTGTTCAAAGAGGACATGGGAACCAACCATGAGTGTCTGTGCCTTAATGTCCAAGCATGAATGGACATTAAGGCACAGACACGCTATGAAAAGTATCCAGTCTAGGGGCTTGGAGGCAGCATCCATGTTTGCAGAAGATATTATCTTTGCCTTATCTGACTGTGATCTCTGACACGAGATTGAACATTTCACTGCTGAGCGTGAAGCAGCTCGGATCAGCATCTCAAAGTTGGAGGTCATCATCCTCTCCCAGTAAAAAGGAGATTGCTCTTTTCTTGTGAGAGGCAAGAAGCTGTCCTTAGCGAAGGAGTTCAGGTACCTAGGGGGCTTGCTACTTCGTAATAACAAGTGGCAGTGAGGACTGACAGATGGATGCATTGTCAGCATTGTTGAGGGCACCATCCCAGTTCGTGATGGTGAAGCAGGAACTCTGCCGATAAAGATCTGCAGGATTATCTAAGTCCCCATCCTCCCCTATGATCAAGAACATAGGGCAATGTACAAAAGGAGGTTTGGTAGCCAAGCTGATGGGCTTCCTTGCTGAGACAGCGTCAGAGTCAAAGGAGACAGAAGCTCATTTATCCTCCACATTGAGAAGAGCCAGCAGAAGAAGCAATAGACAAATGTGAATTCTGTGAAGTGCGATCAGTGCAGTTTGAAACAGATATGGGTCCTACAGAAAGAGAGATGAGCTTTATCCTCAAACATTCAGAATGAATGATGGACTCCCTCTACACAGCAGTCAATGCATTGCAATTTGCCTCTAGGATGGACAGATGTATTGCCTAACCAAACAATTATAGAAAATAGATTTTTCAGCTTAAAAAATTCAATGTTTCCCTTTCCAATCTCATTTGCTCTATATATGCTCTCAATAATGGTTCTATAATACTAAATGAGATTTAGTATTCCACTTTTATTTATTGGAAATAACTTTTAATTATATTATATAATCGTGTACAAAGACAACGTCTAGCTCAGCATAATGTTCAGGTGTATAAATTGACAGTACCTTCTTAAATACAAGCGGCAGTAATGTAACATTAAGGTGTTTACAATTGAAGAAGTTGGTTATTATTTACATACATGCAGAAATGTTAGTACTTCAATGTACTTAAAAGAAGGACTATTCACACTAAAGTTATAAAGGCCCTATTTTTTCCAGTCCCTATTCTTACCTTAATTAACTTACAACAGAATTTTCGGTCCTGAGCAAACTATCTGTTCAAATGCTACAGCAACTTCGAAACACACTTTGTAGGTTTACTTCGGGGGAGAAAAGAAAACATTTGAGATGTTTTAATTGTGATATCTTACACGTGTCTTTAATGTTCATTCATAATGACACACTGATTTTCGTCTCGTCTAGTTAACATTAGTATTATAAAATAAAGCATTTTAAGACGAATCTACAAGAGCAGAGCTACGTAAAAATGTTACTTGATTTTAAAAAAATCAAAATGGTAGTTTGTCATACTTACTTTTTCCAAAATTTGCAGCTGCTTTTTTCTTTGCAGTTCTTTAATCTTCCAGTCTATATTGAGCGTTTTCTCTTTCGCTTTCGCGTAAGTTAACTGATCGAGCAGTTACAACGAAACAAACAGGAAGTAATGAAAGTATTTTTTAGTTTCGACCAGCTTCCCAATAAGGAAGCGGGTTTATTTAAAGGTCCTGCCTTCTATTACGAAAGACGTGAGAATTTAGCTCAAAAGTTCATGCACCATTCATGTAAAACATCAACCATAAAGATGGTGTAAGAAATGTATAATCATTAGCATGTTTTCAATCAGTCATTCTGTTTTCAATGTTTGGATCAGTAAGCTAAAATAAATAGGTAGTCTTACATGATAAGTATTATACATTAGGACTATTTAAAAAGGGGTTCATACGGTAGCTGAAAGGCAATGTGCATCAATTTGATTATACTGTATACAGTATGTTCAGTGGATTTCACCTTTGCCTACCAAAAACAATTGTTTTGGGGTGTGACTGAAAAGACAGACTTACAGCAGATACTGAGGTACAATGGCTGTCTCAAAATTGCTTTATGAAATTAAAGCCATGTGGCCTTTCAATATAATACAACTGTCATTCTTAGGTTATTTGTTAAAAAATAGATTAAGTACTGTACATGCCAGTTCAAAGTCTGACTCATAGGACAACAGTATGAGGGTTTATTCTCTGGTGTAAACGTTTCCGCAGATAAGGACTATCAAAATTCATCCAAAAAGTCTAGACAAGGCGATTAGATTTGTTCCTGTTTTCTGAATTTCCTGAATTCTGTTCACAAAATGGTGAAAACAATTAACTCTGAAACAAAAAGCTTAGAAAAACTTTAAACATTTAATGAAACAGTGAGAAGAAAATGTGGTGAAGTGTACAAAATTGCAATGCTTCTACTTGCTTAAAGCAAAGGTTTTGAAGACTTTAAGAACAAAAAATTCAGTGTCAGCCAGACAAAGACAACCTGACATATGTTACACCTAGTTTAGTTATTGCAGCATCAGGTGCATAGAAGTCATATTTGTAATGTGCATATTGTTATTACATAGCTTATTACTGAGTTCATTCATGTATTTTAGGAGGGAGACAATCTGGGTCAGGCACCAAAATTACCTCCTGACTCAATTCAGTACAAAAACAACATATTACATCTCTGGTCACCTAGCCATCTCAGCCAGTGAGCAGTCTTCCCAGCTGAAGTGGGAGGACCTTAGATACATTAAAGTAAGGGACAGTCTGTCACATTCTAGAGAGCTAAGTATAACACAAGCGTCCACGGAGTTTCCCTGCTACTTCTGTACACTACTCATTTTATTTTTTAAAATTATTTATACAATATTTTTTCAACATGAATGTCCAGCCTTGTGCCAGGTGTGGCTATATTGTTTACCCAGCTGAGAAAATCAATTGCATTGACAAGGTAAGGTTATATTTCATATGGTTAATATTCATATGACAAATGATATATAGTGACTGTAGAGTGATTTTTATAATGAATCAATTCCAGTACAGTTTTGATACTTGTGAACGAACCCTTGTGAGTTGTGAGGGAAGTAAAATGTTCAAACACAAGACATGTTGAATTAAACTAACAAGAACAGAACAGGAATTTATAGCACCATTGTGTAAATGTATTGTGGATCTGTCATCAGCCAAATTACAGAATGGATTGCCTTCCACTATTGCTCTAACTATTCAGTAGCCATCTTCTTATGTTTGCAAGGTTGTTATAAGTTGTGTTGGGATGTATGCTGAAAGCCATAGACACAAGTGAGTACTGGATCCAATATATAGTTTAATACTTACCAACATCCAATCTTAAAAATGTATGTAATATTTTCAAAATAAAAATTAGAGTGCTGCTGATAAGTTCAATGCCATCTAGAGTACTGAAAATTTTGCTTTGCTTTCCTGTTTGACTTATATAGACCTGGCATAAAGCCTGCTTTCACTGCGAAATATGTAAGATGATCCTAACTACAAATAATTTTGTGAGCCATCAGAAAAAGCCCTACTGCCAAGTGTGAGTACTTAAAGCATGTGTGTATTTATTTGCATTATTAGTACTTTTATTGAAATGTATGTTACTATATGCTGATTTTGAAAAAAGCAAAGCTTTTGTATTATTTCCTCAATAGACAGTAAAACAGACAATTACAAAATCCCCTTATATTCTTTTATCTTGACATAGATATCTATTAGCAATAATAGTAATGTTTTGTGAATGACTATGGCAATGTTATCTTTGTGTATCTTCCATGCATATACTTATTTTATACAAAATAACATAGTATCTCCTTCAGAACAATCATAGCTCATTACTAAATAACTCCATGTTTAAAGTATATGTGTCACCAGTAGTATATGACTATTTCATCTGTACATGTGTAAATTCATCTGTACATCTGTAAAATCTGATGATGTCTACAGGCACAACCCCAAGAACAACACTTTCACTAGTGTATATGAGACACCCATCAACTTAAATGCAAAGAAGCAATCTGAAGCAGTCAGTGAGGTGAGTGATATTGAAAACAAAAAGAAAAGAAGGTGCTATGGGTAATCTTCTCCACAGTTATGATTTAACATTTATCAGGAATGTTCTATAAGCAGATAAAAAGTTTAACTTTTAAAAATTATGCTTGTGAGTACAGAATGGAAGGACAAAGGTACACAAAAAGTATACTGTGCTGTGGACACTATTAGTTGAGAATGATTTCAGTCTTCTCTAAGCAATTAAACATTTTTTCTAGTGATATCCACCTGTCTTGATTTACATTGAAATACAATTAGGAAATGTTTCAAATAAATCATTGGAAACATATTTGAAGATGTATTTGTCCGATACTTCAAAGGTGCAGTCAGAATTTCAATACAGACATTTAAAAAAAACAGGATGTCGAGAATGTCACTGTCTCCAAATGTACTGTAGGCTAGCCTAAAAATAGCTTCAAGAGTTGTGCTGATGATGTTATATTAATTAAAACTGGTAGAATGTAGTAATACAGTAAAATTAGGAGCCAATTACAGTACACAACAAGATAATATAATGCAAAGTAAGATGGCATAGTAAAGTACTAAAATAGATCATGAAAATTATTAAAATAGGTATTCTTTGTGTACAAGCTTTCATAGTTCATATGAAGTTCAGGATGAGTCCTATGTCCTATGAGACTTCAGGTCTGGAATGAGTTGTGTTCCTATTTATTCTATTCTTGACTGCGACATGACACCTCACTCTCCCTCCCAGTTTATGAGTTTACCAGTTAAAATTATATCCAGGGTAAGCTGCTCACCTCCTGCTTTCTCCAGACACCTCCTGTTCCTCTCAATCACAGCCCTGCTTTCAGTCTACACTCTCGAGTGTGTGCTAACTTCTATACAATCATTGTTCTTAGAGACACTTCTTTGACAGTAAAATCAGTCAAATTCAAATCTGTATCCTGGTGAATACTGATTTTTTTTTCAAACTGGTACTGTATACCAAAAGCACACTAAAGCGGTGGCTCTGTGGCTAAGGATCTGCGCCTGTGGCTGGAAGGTTGCCGGTTCGTATCCTGCAGCCGGCAGAGAAATCCTACTCTGTTGGGCCCCTGATCAAGGCCCTTAAACCCAACTGCTCCAGGGGCGATGTATACTGTAAATGGCTGACCCTGCGCTCTGACCCCAAGCTTCTCTCCCTGTCTGTGTGTCTCATGGAGAGCAAGCTGGGATAAATGAAAAGACAAATTCCTAATAAAAGAAATTGTATATGCTCAAAGTGATCTTAAAAAAATAATGAGAGGATTCAATTGCCAAATCTGCTGTATACCTTTCTGGAACAGGATGTTTTTATACCTTCTGTTCCTGAACTACAATCAGACCAGGTTTGGGGAAAGTCCTATACAGTGGGTGTATGAATTCCTAGGCTGTTAATAAAATGTGATTGTGACAGTCAGCATGCAAAAGGACAGGATATCAAATATCCCCTTAGAATGGATCTGTTTTTGAGGGTGCAGTATTTACACATCCTCTGGTACATATGTTTACATTTCATACACTGCACTCATTCACAGTTCACAGGTGAGAGCTCATTTGTTTTATGGTTTTCTAAACTTGTAAAGGAATGATTCAGTTTTATGTAGTGTATTAAAAGTATAAAAAGGTCAGTAGTGCCGTGGAAGATGCTTTGTCCACAGTTCAGTGTGAATTAAAAAATTGTCAATAGGTTATTGCATTGAAAAATAAATGAAGCTCCACAGATGTCTGGAACAGTAAACATTCATTACTTGGATCACCCTAGAAGTCCTCAATGTTCAATATAGATTCAGAAAACTGTTTAAGTTAGAAAAGTTTGTATTTTGGTCTGTAACTCGATATGCCTTAAAATTATCAATCCAATTGAACTTTGCAATAAATTACCAATTCTTTTGATATCTTTTCAAAACTTTGATACTTCCTGTAACTGCTGATGTGATAAATGAAATGGTAAATTTTCTTTAGCTCAAATACCGAGAAGAAGGAGAGAAGTATAAGTCAGTTTTTCACTGGGATGTGAAGTCCAGGGAGGTGGAACATGCTCGTAAAATCAGCCATCTTGCAAGTCAGGTAATAACCCCTCAATTGTAGTTGAATATTTAAGCAGAAGTAAACTAAGAAGTCTAAATTTAAAATTAAAAAAGTCACATATATTTTAAATTACTATATTCTGTTGATTTCTAATTGTCTCTGAAGTGGTAAATAAATTATATAAATTACTCTAGAAAAGTCCAGTTTTGGGCAGTACTGCTGCCTTGCAATGCTCTGGCGCTGGCTTCAGTTCCTGGGGCACTATCTTCATGGAGTTAGTACAGTATGTTGTCCCCATTTCTGCGGGGTTTTCTCTCACAACACAAAGACAAGCAGGTAAGTTTGTATCTCTGTGTGCCCTGAGATGGACTAGCCTCCTGTCTAGGGTGTGTCCTGTCTTGCCCCCATTGCTTACTTGGAGTAAGCTCCCCCGTGACCTTTTACTGGATAAGGTGGTTAGAAAATGATGGGTTGAAGGAAGGACAGTTTTGAAAAAACAGAATTGGTGATTCCAAATTAGGTGTGTATAAAATGCAAATAATGAAAAAGAAAGACTCACAGCCAAACCTATCTACAGTAATTGAACCAGGACCGATTTATAACTCACACATTTTTATTTCATTGGAATAAGACACATTAATTGCTTTTCTCCTTGGATGTCAGATTATTAAAAAGTGTCAGCCCCCTTGCTAAGCAAAGTAACGATCACCTCAGCTTCAGGTGTACATTATCATGCCGTTACATTGGATATTACATTGTTTCAATTCTAGACATTTAAGTTTATTATTATACAGCTGCTGTAAAACCTGTTAAATCGGGATTCGTTGTATAGAAATTCATTGCCTACAAAAAAGTCTATTAAAAAAATGTAATACTTGCTTTTGTAAGAGCTCTTCAGATCTGTTGATGTCTTTCCCTGGAATACCTCCCCTTTTCAGAAAGCCTATCAGGCAGAATATGAGGAACAGAAATCCTGGTACACTGGCACAGCCTCCAACCCAGAAATGATAAGGGTGGCCCAAGCCCAAAAAACCATAAGTGATGTAAGTTCCTGTTTTCCTTTCACTGATTCAACCATACTAGTGTATCTCCCTAACAATGGTATCTGAGTTGGTCCTGAGATTCTTGGTTAAGAAATAACACCAAAGAAAAATTATGTTAGAAAGGAGAAAATTGTTTATGTTGTATTTATTTGGTGTGCTGTTTTAGGAAATGAAAGGTCCGATAAGGATTACTTAAACAAATCCAAATTTATTTTAAATATTGAGAGCAGAATAGTCATGCTTTATTTGCAGTAGATAAGAACTTCCTGTAATCGCTTTATAAGAAGGTTTCCATGCATTTCCAGGTGGAATACAAGCGCGGCCATGAGGAAAGGGTTTCACAATACACCTCAGTGGCCGATACCCCTGAAATCCTTCATGCAAGGGCTGGAGGATCACTTGTGAGTGATGTGAGTACAATGGGCGAGGCAACAGAATGCCAGACTCTCTCATTTGTACTGCAGCTTTAGTGTTACGGTCAAGGTCTGTGGTGCTATTTTCTGTTAACAGATTAAATACACTGAAGAATACGAACAGCTGAAAGGAAAGGGCAGCTTCCCTGCCATGATCACCCCAGCTTATCAGATAACTAAGAAAGCTAATACTTTGGCCAGCGATGTGAGTAAAACATAGAACTTGGAGTTTGCTTTCCATTTCTACTGCATGTGATTCGTTTAAAGCAGGGCTGTCCAGTCCTGGTCCTGGAGGTATTCAAGGGCTCTTTATAGCAGCAGCACTGAAAGTGCTGGGAAAAGCTATAGTAATTAACAGGTCCAGTTAAGCCAGTAAACAGCTCGTTTAGCATGTTAAGAGCCGATTTGGAATGACAATCACTAAATGCACCAGCCCTCTTGGACCAGGGCTGGAAACACCTACTGTAGTTAGATGAAGATAAATACAATGGTCCTTATTTTCCTTGTGGGCACACAGCCCTCACACTCTATTGTACGGGAATGTGTTGGCCAGTTTGTACACAGGGAAAGTCGGGTCCAATATTACATGACCCCTCTCACTCTTGTTATTTCAACAGTATTAGCCAGCAGGTTATCTATATCCTCCATGTGAAGAGCTGTAAAACATAAATTCCTTCCAAATGCCTTGGCTGCTGATTTTTAGGATTAAAAGAAAGCTATAAAGAAAGTTGAAGGACATGTCTATGCAAAGGTTGATAAATCTATAGTACGTGTTCACCTCTGGCAATCTAACATTGAAAGTGCCAGTTTGGTCCCACAAAAAAAAAAAAAACATTTGATGACATGATTAGTTTGAAAATAAAAATTGAGTAATAGGAAAATCTTAATGTGAAGATGCTGTTTGAATTGGTCTGAAGCTTGAACTTCAGTGTTTGGTGCAGGTGGAGTACAAGCGCGGACACGAAGAGCGACTTTCTAAATACACCTCTGTCACCGATACTCCAGAAGTACTCCTGGCGAAAACAGGAGCACAGCTTGCTAGTGATGTAAGTTTCATTGATTAAAACTGAACATTTCTCACTCCTGCAATAACACAATAAGTCAACAAGTCCTAATATTTTAACACAAGAAATGTGCTTTGTGTACAATCCAAATCTTCTTTTTTCAATTTTTGAATTTTAGAAAAGCACTTCAAGTAATTACATGTATAATCACCCAGGTTTGCTTTGGAAGTGATGGAGACTTGCATTATGCATTTTCCCTAGTCATTCCCTAGTTGGAAGGAAATAAGGTCTATATGCTGTGAAGTCTTGAAAACATTTAATGCAATTGTGTCACACATAAAAAGAAAGATTTGCGTTCTCTTTGCAGTACATGTACACTGAAGAATATGAACAACACAGAGGGAAAGGCAGCTTTCCAGCCATGATCACTCCAGGATATGAAGTGGCCAAGAAAGCCACTGAACTGGCTAGTGATGTAAGCATTGACACTTTCATTCAGTAGCACGTAATGCTCAGATGCAGCATCTCATCTAGCATGTCTACAGAGTATAAGTGCCGTAATACATACTGTATCCAGTGCCTAAGGTTTGTAATCAACTTTGCAATCTGTGTGTCATGCAGCAACAGATTTGTTTTTGTTCCAATTACAATGTAATTATTTTCATTGTCATTTTGAATATTTAAAAATATTGTAAGGATTTTTTTTCTAAACAAATGAAAAAATATGAGAAGTTAATTAAGGCTTAAGGAGAAAGAGACTGGTAATGCTGATTTTGATTAAATATGTTTCTCTGTCATCCTTTCAGTCTCAGATGCATGACACTAAAATGATTTAAGTGATTTTTTAAATAAAAGACCTTTGCATCATAAATCATCCAAAACTGTTTTCACCAACACTAATATTACAGTTGGTATTATATATTACTCCTCTTATTTTTCTTTTATTTGTCAAAATCGGTTGTGTTAATACATAAGGTATTTCTGTGATTAAAGTCTGCTGGTATGTTTACCATTTTCCTCAAGAACAAGATTGTCAGACTCAGTTCCTAGAGGTCTGTAGGGTCTTCTAACTTTTGTTCCATCCATTATTATTAATTGCTCCAATTATCCGATTAGATTGAAAATGAATAAGTCAATGTACCTTGAGCAAAGCATTTTTAAGCATCAATTTTACGAGACCCTAGCAATATTTAAATATGTCCAGCTGAGTAAGCAGCCTGATAAATTACATAAATCATCATGAAGACCAGAAGACCTCGATTACCTTCGAGAAATAGATTTGGTCAACTCCTCTTACAGGTCACCCTTAAATCATCAATTTGTAAAGACAAGAACCATGGGAAATTTGATCAATTTAGTACGTTGGAGTGGTTAAGGAGACGGTACTTTCAATTGGAAAGGTCTATAAATGAGTGTAAAAACAGCACCTGTATCAGTGGTCAGAATGAAAGTGTTCTGAACTGTTTGATTTAAGGGTAACCTTACTGGCCTGTCTCTCTTTGGGGTCAGGGCCAGCCCTCTCTGCTTAGCTAGTTTTCCATTGCCTTTTCCCACAAGGGTTTGTCATGTAAGATCTGACAACGGGATCTACTGTAATTTGTTAGATCAAGTACCATCAGAAGTACGAGAGGGAAATGAAAGGGAAGGGAAGCAGTGCAGCAGGCTCTGCAGAACTGGCTCTTGCTAGAGACAATGCGGAGAAATTCAGCCAGGTTGGTGACACCCCCTTAATCTCCATAGAAACCAAAGAATAATAAATTAATGTAACTGAAAAGTGTAGTCTTATGTTACACTGTTAAATATGCCCAAACAGTGATAACAATACTGGACTTTCACAATTTCAATAAGAAAAACATTTTAATATTTACAGCTAGTCATGTTTTGAGCATTCAATTTTGACATCTCTTGATGGGTTATATTCAATAGAAAACAGTTATCGTGGATAAATGTATCAACATGATAAGTTTATGAAGCATCATTGTATCATAGATGAAGACTGAACTATCTGATTACAGTGGTTGTGTTTATTTAGAGGGTGGTAATTAGTAACATTTCATGACATTATCTATTTGTAGTTCTTGATTCTGTATAATATTTTGAATACATAAGCAAAACACAGAATTCGTTACAAAATGTGCTATGTTTTAACTGTTGCTTTTGCTGGCAGCATGCTTATACTGAAGACTATGAAGAACACAGAGGAAAGGGCAGTTTCCCTGCCATGATAACTCCTGCATATCAAATTGCCAAAAAAGCCCATGAACTGGCCAGTGATGTAAGTTCATAGCACCTTATGATATATGTATCTATTACTGAGACTTGCAAATGTATGTACTTATACGGGCAGTAGTCATAAGCTTTTCTGTCCTCTTTTTTTGTGAAATGAAAGACAAACTCCTAATATAAGAGAATCTAAATGTAACACTTAGACTAGTCATAAACTAGCCTTCCAAAGATAACTGTGACAATTGTCATGTCTTTATTAGGGATCAATAGGGTATTAACTTTGTTCAAAGTTTTATTAATGTGGTCCTATCCATTTAAACTATGGTTTATTACACAAATACTTTTTTGCAACAAAACTACTGTGGAATGCATATAAAAGTTAAGATGAAAGTCAGGTAGTCCACATTTTATTTGGAAGGGGATGTATAAAAATCTAAATTTGAAATATGAAAAAAATGATGGTGATGGTGGAAAATTGCGCAAAGCATGATTAAAAATTGTAAAAAAGTGTTTTAAAAAATAGTTAAAAATTCCCACCCAAAAATGATATTTCTGTGATGATACCTATCATCACTCACTCTCTGCTATTTACTGTACATCCCATGATGCACGTGTTCTTGTTTACTTTTTTAAGGTGAAGTATAAACAAGGGTTTTCTAAGACAAAAGGCACAGCTCATTTCAACACCTTGACAGCAGACGACAACTTGGTCATCAAAAATGCCCAGAAAATCAACAAGCTTGTCAGCGAGGTAGGAAAAGGTTATCCAAAAGAAAACAAATAATACCCATATACCCATATTCTTTGTAGTTTTCAGAGATTATTGTTTCTTTAAATAACATTCTTCAGTACCAATCTTGTTTCAAAACTGTTCTCATGAAATGTACTACAAAGTCTACCACACCTGCTATTACTTTTTTTTGTGGTAAACACCAGTTTTGATATCTGTTTGAATTTGAATGTACATTCATTTGAGTGTGTGAAATCTATATTGTATGCAGACAATCTTGACCAGTATGCACATCAAATCCAGTCAACAACAGCAGTATGGATTATGGTCACAGCCCAAATTCAAACCAAAAGTCCCTGGAGTATAGCACTTAAGGTCTTCACTCACTTGCTGTTTTCCAGTGCTATTTTAGATAGGACAGGGTCAGTAATATCAATGTAATTTCCTTATTTTAGTTTTCCGTTTCCCCACAGTTGGCAGAAACATCAACAGTATGGCATGTTTACAATAATACATTTCAGTATGTGGTGCAGTGCTAATCATTCTTCTTGCTCAGGTGGAGTACAAGAAGGATCTGGAGAATACCAAGGGTCACAGCATCAACTACTGTGAGACCCCGCAGTTTAAGAATGTGTCCAAGATCTCTAAATACACCAGTGATGTAAGTATGCACTAGGAGGGGTTTAAAATAGACAGGGATTCAGAAAGAGCTACTGGTATACAACTTTTCTAGCTTGATGTCTGCTCCACTTTACTGGTGTCTCCTTGGTGCTGCTTGTGTTCACACTGAACTCCTCATAAACATTCAACATTTAGGGCCAAAAGAAAGTCATTGGAACCTGATTAAAGAGTAAATGTTGTTTTCTAGGCATCCTTCAATTACACTGTACAAGTACAATTACAACCAATTACACAATTCAAGTACACTGACAGAAACAAATATATAAAGTAAAAGTCAGTGCAGTGGTTTGTTCATTCTTTTTATTCTGCTGTGTTTACTCTAAAACTGTCACTTTGGAGCCACTGCAGGCACAATTCAAAATAAAACTTGTTGCAAAAAATGCCTGATACACACTGATGTTTTTTCTAGGTGAAGTACAAGGAGAATTATCTGAACCAGATGAAGGGTCATTATGAAGGTGTTGGCATGGACAAACGGACACTACATGCCATGAAAGTAAAAAATCTGGCAAGCAATGTAAGTGCACCATATACTTGTATACCTGCATTGAACAGAGCCTATTGTGTATAGTTTCAGTTTTTATTCATGTTTTTAGCATTGGAAAAAGACAAATCACAAGATATAAATTTGAAAGTTTAAAATACTGTGAAGCTGGTTCGCAGTTAGAAAAGCACACTTTAAAATCTGTGGCGATTCCAAACTCCCTTTGTAAGTTTTGTTAAAATATTTCAACACAGAAGCAGAATTTAATTTCTTAATTAAAATAAACATTATCTGTCTAACAGTTTATGTTTAAAACATCCCTTTGAGAACACAATTGAAACTTGTCCAGTGCTTATTTAGAAATGTCTAAATAACTGTCAAAACATACACAGTGATGTGGCTAATACGGAATTAAATGTATTTGGATTAACCAAAAGCACATTTTAAATCAATATCTGTTTCACTTTTTTTCCCTGTATTTTGAAGATTGCCTACAAATCAGAGTATGAACATGAGAAGAGTGAACACGCTGATTATAACTATCCAGCCACAATGACGCCATCATATGAGACTCAAAGAAAACTGGAACCATTAAAAGACGTAAGCCGCTGATCAAATACTAAGCCTTGTTTTATCATTGTAATGACATACTTCATAGGAATGGGATAAGTTTCTTTTACAAATTAAAATGATTTGTGTTAGTATAAAGGCACTTTGTTTCAGTTTTGTTGTTTTTTTCATGTTTACTGTTTTTCTGTTGCTTTTTAATGCTAGGTGGAAGTCCCCTTCACTCTAACCTTCTTATTTTCTATTCCACATTTCACAAGGTGTTTGTGATTTACATGAACCGTTAATAGAATGTGCTTGGGAATAAACTGTTTCTTTCTTGTCACACTTTCCTCAATTCCAGGTTAACTACAGGCAGCACGTTGATAAGCTGAAGTACAGCTCAGTAACAGACACTCCTGAAATAGTACAAGCAAGAATCAACGCCCAACAGTTCAGTGATGTAAGTGTCAACTGAATTCTCTTGAGCTCGGTCATTGGCAAACTTCAACGATTTACCTTCTTGACAAAAAGCATTTTCCTCACGGGAGGATTCAATATAAACACAATTACCCAGTGACACATGACCTGGTATCAATGGGTTGAGGGCCTTTCTCATATAACATCACTCATAGAGTTAACCAAAGGCACATTCAGCTACTATAGGAGGCCAAACACCTAGTTATCTTTCTCATTAATCTTCTGAATATTTGTGAAACCAATTACTAGAAACATCCTTCTAGTTTACTAAAACAATATTACCAATCAATGGGCTTTTAATTTTGTTATTGTATTTTACTGATGGTTTTTCTGAGCTGCCGAATCTTGCAGTGTGTTAGTCAAATGCTCTACCTCTGTTTTGGGGTTTGACCTGTGATACTTGAACCAGGTCTTTGTATTAGTTGGTAATTGCTTTTATTCCCCAACATTTTCCCATTGCAAGTCCTCATATTGTCAGGTTTCAATTGTCACATTGACATTTTCAGTGTGTTAGTATTCATCAAAGTATCACAGTTTGTGTTGCTTCTTTTTTAAAAGATCATTACTTGTAAGAGGTAGCATTCAATAAAACCTCACACCCACCGAGCAAGTTACAGTATTTCTGTAGTCGTACTTCTGTGTATGTACTCTTTTATTTTATTTATTGTAGCTCAGTTGATAAAATTCATCTTACAAAAATATTGTTGAAACAGGGAAAAATAGCAAATTAGTAGTCAAGATTAATAGAATTGATTCATTTTTCAACATGAACATTACCATTTCATCAACTGTTAAATGCCTAGGAGGTATTCTTATTTACTGTACATTGCAGTTTGCTTGGTGCTATACTTATAACACTACACAATGTTCAGTATGTGCTTCTGTGTTCAAATGGCACTCTGAAACCTGAGATCTTACTGACTCTGATATTAATCTGTGACTATGATACTTTTTTTGTTCTCACAACTCATTTTCTTTCCTCAGCTGAACTATAGGGCTGAATATGAGAAAACCAAGACGAAATTCACTCTCCCTCAGGATCTTCCCCAGATCAAAAAAGCCAAGGCCAATGCAGAACTTTTTAGTGATGTAAGTGCTGAAGACTGACTAGGACTGTTTAGCTGCATGGAGATATGAAACAGTCAAAAACAATATAAATATAAAGCATAAATGTAGTTATTTTAAGCCTCCGATCAACTGTCACATTTTCACTTTAACCTTTAAAATCTTATATATGGAATATCAAGATATTTTTACATTTTTACCTATCCCTGTGTTTCTAAATCCTGCTGTATAAAGCATCATGCACGTCTCTTTATCACCGGAAAAAAAAGCATATTGTTTGGTTGTAATTCATTTCTTTTTTTTCACATATAAAAAAACCAAGGAAGCCCAGTTACATAAACAGCTAATCACACCAGAGCCACGTGCTCAGTGTCTGAGTCTATTTCTACTGTGGAGCTAAATATAATTCCATTCCTTTTAGGAGCTCAATATGCTTATCTAGGCTCCTGTGTAATTCTCCTGTGTGATTAATAATGCTTTAATAGCCCCGCACCATGGACAAGTCGTAATCTGTGATGAGCTTCCTGGCTATTTTTTGTTGTGTAACTCAGAATACTGGAATTCTCACTGAGGACCTTGTTTGGTTCCCATTCAATGCCTTTATCAAAGATCTCAACAGATGCGCCATCAATATTTTGTATTTTCATTTCTTTAAAAATGTCTCTTTAAAAAACCTTAGGAAATGCTAATAAAATCATTAATTGCTAATAAAAATCATTTTTATCAGTATTGTCTAAGTGCCAGGAAATTCTGCTTAAAATACACACTAGAATTTCAGTATTTACTGTGGATGACAAGATGTGGTAAAGTGGCACTACTTTAAGTCAAAAAGTAAAATGAAATCTTTCCAGGATTTATACTGTATTTATGTAACTTATAGAGCTACCCTAGAAGTATAGTATTTGCATTTTTGTTTATTTACAGATAAAATACAAGGAAAACTGGGAGAAGACAAAATCTAAAGCTTGCGAAATGAGTTTGGATGACCTGTCTTTACAGGCAGCCAAAGCATCCAGGGACTTAGCTAGTGATGTAAGTATTGATTGTCTAGAATGTCAGCTTTCTCAGTGAGCTTGTGTTGTGTTGTACCTGGGAAAAGCCTTAGTAGAGTGAGTGACCTTTCCAGACCACGAGCAGTGGTGCACCTAGGATATCAAAGGCACTAGTGCTCACCTTGGAGCTGGGCCTGACCGTTTTGCAGCAACAACAGTAAAATTCTTGGCAAGGGTGCTAGCTAATCATATTTTCAATCTTAACAGATTAAATACAAGGAAGATTTCATGAAAATCAAGGACAAAGCAGTAGGTGTCAACATGAGCGATTCCAGGACGTTGCATTCGCTGCAGGTTGCCAAGATGAATAATGAGGTAAAATGATAAACAAGCCCATACTTGGTGTTCTTGCACAGCCTCTCTTACCCTGGTGTGAAACTGTTTGACTTTCTTTGTCAACTGCTGAGAACCTTTCCCATGGATCTTGACTCCTTCCTCAGATAGCCTATAGGAAGGGCTCCAAAGAGGCCCGGTCCCAGTTCCACCTCCCCCTGGACATGATTAATATCAGCCATGCCAAGAAGGCCCAGTCTCTTGCCAGTGACCTGGAGTACAGGAAGAGGCTCCACGAATACACTGTGCTGCCTGATGACATGAAGGTCAAGTGGGCAAAGAAGGCCTACAGCTTACAGAGTGAGGTGAGATAAACATCAGCTGGGAGGTACAGAGCGCTTTTTGAATAAAAATAATTTATTTTCCCAGAAATGTTTTTGCCTGACATAGAAAAAATACAGGAAACATAGATTTTGCAGGTACTCAATGGCAAAATTGAGTTTCTTTGTATTTCTAATGTTTTATTATAAGCTTTATACAGTATACAGTAAGTACAGTATCTAAGTATGTAATCCAAATAATAATAATAACAGTAATGTGGAACATGGTCAGAGTCACAGTGTTTGAGTTTTTTGCTCCAAAAATATGCAAATAGTGCTGAAGTACATATGAAAAATCAGAAGTCTTACTGTTATCACATTTCTGAAGCTCAGGCATCATTGAAAGAATATTTACTGTACAAGTTATTTATTGTTTACACACAAAATAAATGCACTATACAGTAGATTAAGATGTAAATTACTAATTGGCTTTAGAATGATTAGGCTCTGCTTTCAATTTTGTACCCAATAATGAATATTAAATGAAAAGTTACATTTTATAAATTGACCTTAAATAAAAAATGAAAACTATGTTTGAATTTTAGCACATTAGAAACTCAAAAGAAGTGTAATCACCTTTTGTTGAATAACATGTTGTTAGGAGGCATAACCACCATTTACATCTTTCAGAGGCTGAAAAAGAAACCAGTGCTCTTCCTGTCAGGATCCTCCCAGCTCTGTGCCACACAGGGCCTCCTCATTTAACAATGTACTGTATTCCTGTACTCTAAATGACCGAACTTCCCATGGCTGAGAGTTTAACACCATCCAGTTTTCTTGTGGATTCTGTCATCTTAACTTAATGCATCATATTATGTTTGCTATAAACTGCCCTCTAATTCACTTCTCAATGTCTGATTTCAGAACCAGTACAGGGCTGATCTATTGTGGATGAAGGGTGTTGGTTGGATGACAGAAGGCTGCCTTGATGTGAAACAGGCCAAGAAAGCAGGAGATTTTGTTAGTGAGGTAAGTACTAAAGGAGACAATTCACTCCCCTCCACACTGAGGTATGGCTTGGCATACAGTATATTGTAACGCAACGGGGGCTCAGGCGGGCGCCCTTGCCGCATCTGGTAGGCCCCATCCCGACTGGAGGCTCGAACCCGGGACTTCCGCGTCTCTCTGCAGCGACCTAGCCCCGTGAGCTAAAGAGAGATCTCTCCACAGCCCAGTAGCTGTGGTCCTGCTATCACAGGGAAGGGCGGTGACGTCACCCGCTCTGGTACGCCGGCTCTTACACACACTGCTTGTCGGCCGTAAGCGTTACAATATGTTCTTCTGCTGAAGCAAATGCAGCACATAAAGTCCTGTTAAACTGTATATATTAAACATTTTCTAGAGCGGATTCTTTATGCATTTGATTTAACAATTTGAGAACATAATCTTACCAAGAACAGATGATTGCAACTTATTTATGATGTAAATGTAAACAGAAAGAAAGTGAAAATTCTATTGTATTCCTCATTAGAAAAAGTACAG
The DNA here is from genome assembly GCF_059453375.1 of Lepisosteus platostomus. Taxonomy (NCBI): domain Eukaryota; kingdom Metazoa; phylum Chordata; class Actinopteri; order Semionotiformes; family Lepisosteidae; genus Lepisosteus; species Lepisosteus platostomus. The sequence continues at coordinate 39,012,342 of NC_142616.1, forward strand.
GCAAAAAGCAGATGCAGTGAAGTTTACGCAAGTGGCTGACACTCCTTATATCAAACACGCCAAGAGAAGCCAAGACTTGCAAAGTGGGGTAAGCATGCCTCTACTTCATGTATGCATCTTTGCTATAACCTTTTGGGATTTCTCAGCTCAGTTTAAATTGTACTTTAAAAAGTCAGACCCTAAAGAAAATCTCAGTTTTTTTTTGCATAATGAAATGCTTTTTAAAGTTTATGAATTTATATTCAAAAACATTTTTAATAACTTCCATGCATTTTCAGATTTTCACAGGTTTCCTTATGCTCCTTCTCTGTGTGGGTAGGTCTTATAAACACCAGTGCACTTATCCACATGTCCACACTTTCCTTTCAGATAGTGTACAAGGCGGGCACTGAGCAAATGCTTCACCAGTACACCATGAGCAAAGATGAGCCTCTCTTCAAGCTTGCTAAAACGAATGCGGAATACCTCAGTGAGGTAAGGAAAATTGCTATTGAAGTGAGATATTTCTGCCACTAAGCTGAACTGACAAAAAGTGTCTGTTCTTGTGCTTACTCTGAAGTTCATTTTCTTATTTTAACATCAGCAAACCCAAACTAAAATGACTGTCCAGTTGGCCCAAAGCATTAAGTATCTTTTTTGTTTAATGACTTCACTGTGTTTACTGGCTTATAATCCTAGAAATAATACTGTCCTGCTGTAGGAAATGTCTGGATGCTAGAAATAGAGTGCTGAAGCACCAAAGGTTTTTCATGCTAATATGTTTGTTAATTGCTTATCTGATATACAGAAAACTTACAGAAGCAGCTGGGAAAAGCAGAAGCAGAAAGGTTTTGAGCTGCGCATGGATGCCCTGTCAATTCTGACTGCAAAAGCCAAGAGGGATCTTGCAAGTGATGTAGGTCTCCTTCTTATTGGATTAAACACAGAAGAATTGGTGTAAAAATTATTTTAAATCTTTCAGAAATCTGTTTTTGAGTTGAGAGATGAACATTCAAAGCCTCTTGCTCTAGGGCAATTCTTTTTTTATTTTCTTCTATCACTGCATAAAATTCAGTTCAAAATGATGTGGCATTTTATTTACCCTTTAAACACACTTACATCTTTAATTGATTACAACATTGTGTGTACTTTACATTAAAACGTATATACTGTAACTGTTTAACAGAATATCAGGAGTAAATCTGTTTTAATTGGGCCCTTTAAGTCTGATGACAAAAACTGCCATGTCGTATTTCAGTTTTTACCAGGAGGTTGATGTCTAAAGCCTTGCTGATTTTGTGTGTCAAAATTACCCCCCTAAGCATTTTACTGAACCATTACTTGAATAAAATGAAAAACAAAATTCCTGCTGTAATTGACTGCAGCTGTAGTTACTGATACATGGTTTACTCCCTAGTCCCTGCAAATTGCTTTGAATAAAAACATCTTCCAGCTAATTGTAATTATTATATATAAATATATTATTAAAATTATTCATTATGATTAAGGATTAAGATGGAGAGTTGCGGATATGAACAGTTATTAATATGTCTGAAGTGAGACCGGGTGACACTCTTTTCCCCCGCCAGATTAAGTACAGAGAAGTGTATGAAAAGACAAAGGGCAAGTTGATTGGAGTAAAGAATGTCAAGGAAGACTCTCAGATGGCCCATTCCACACAAGTGTCCAAGCTACAGAGTGATCTGGAGTACAAGAAAGAGTATGAGGACTCCAAGACCAAGCACAGTGCGTCCCTGGACATGCTGAACATGGTACATGCCAAGAAAGCCCAATGCTTGGCAACAGACACAGGGTACAAGACCATCTTACATCATTACACCACTCTTCCCACTGATATGAAGGTGGAATGGGCTAAGAAGGCATATGGACTACAGAGTGATGTAAGAACTGTTTCTCTCTGATCTTTCCCAGACAGGTTATTTATTGGTTCTTGCAATGATGTTTGACTGTTGAGCTGTAAATAAGAAAATTGTTAGGATACCCATCGATAGGGTACCATGATCAGATGATAACCTCATTGTTTGCTGTTTTTTGCCATCAGGGCAGCTTCTGCCATTGTAAGGTTGCATTTCTGTTCGGACAAGCCACATTGTAGTATGGTCAATGATGGTCAATGAGCTCCAAAGTTCAAGGGGTTTTCTATTTATCATTAATGAATCAATTATTAAAGAGCATAAGAATTAAAAAAAGCCAAGTAATCAAATAAATGTTAAAGTCTAGACTCAGTCACCCATGCCCTAACTTTAGTGCAAGAGTTATGAATGATTCCTAATAGGATGGTTATTCATAAGAACCAAAAGAGATTTTTATCTCATCTGTTTCTTACTCTTACTTATTTCTTGATCAATTGGTTGCATTTCTGTTCCTGAAACTATTTTTAAGGCCTGGATTAAAGACAGCATAAAATGTTCAAGCCCCCTAACCAAATTTAAATTAAGGTAAATGTTTCTTGTATGATAAATCTTAAAAAGGGCTTTTATTTAATAGGAAAAATATGTCCGTTTTTGGTCAATTTTGAACTAGGTTTAACTTAGCATCTTAATCTCTGTACTCATGTTTGTTTGCACAATACAGCGCTTTCATTGTAGTTTAGTTTTGCGAAAATCAAGGAATTTCTCCTTAATATATATACTTGCTTATTTTGCTGTCCCAGAACAAGTACAAGTCTGACCTGAACTGGATGAGAGGGGTGGGGTGGATGACTGCAGGATCACTAGATGTTGAGCAAGCCAAGAAATCCGGAGAACTTATCAGTGAAGTAAGATACAATCTGCTTTGTTCCCTGAGAAGCTAGTGATGCATTACTTAAATACCACATTATACATTGTATCCAGAACAAAGGAGGTTAGATGAGAAGGCTCAGAAACAGATAATATTCTTTTCAGTATCTTAAACGCATATAGCCATCCCCTCCTGCAGACTGACCTAGCAAGCGTCCTCTTCCTGCTTTTAAACAGTCACCTGAACAATTGACTTCCTGCAACTGGTCAGGTGACAGAGCAGCAGCTTATTCCCTCACATGGCTGTGCTCTCATACTGACTTTAACTGAAAACCAGAAACGTCTCAGTTTGAATTCCACAGCGACAGGATTTCCCAGTTTGAATCCTGCACATAGCAATTAAAAACAAGGCTGTAAATCTATCTGGAATATTATGAAAGTTAACACTAAAATGTATTTATTAAATTTATTTATCCCTTTATTTTCCCTGACAGACAAAATACCGCCAGCACCCATATGCTTTGAAGTTCACAAGCGTGAAAGACACACCCGAAATGCTTCAAGCCAAAATCAGCTATAACCAGGCTGTGGATGTAAGATGCTTTGTTGTACACTTAGACTGATAACATTGTTTTACAGAGTAGTTTTATTTGCAGTTATGAAGCCTTAAACAAGATGATGCCATTAATTTGTTACAAAATCCTATTTTTTTCAAAATTGATTAGATCCATTAAATAGTAAATATTTATCTTATATAGCATATTTTATTATTAATCATCTCAAGGCAGTTTATAGTAAGACAGTTATGGTGTAAGCAAGCAAAATCTAAAGTTGTGGGAACATTGCTGTTTAATTCATGGTAAAGTATGTCAGACCCTTTACAGTGCTGAACTGGTAAAATGTCTGTTCCTTTTCAGAGACTCTACAGAGAGCATGGAGAGAGTGTGAAACATCATTACACCCTGACCAAAGATCTTCCAGAGCACATCCAAGCTAAACTCAATGCAATGAATATCAGTGAGGTGAGAAAGAGTCCTCTTCGTTTATAACTAAGTTCTCAAAATATATCTATAGATCATTCCAAGTTGACCGAAAACATTATCTCTGTTGGTTTACAACACATCTTTTGAAAACCAGTGACGTCATTGTTAATGGTGTTTCCCTACCTACGGACGTTTACCATTCTTGTCTAGGGGAACATACTCTCCCTTTATATACAAGTTTGTCCAATATTTTGTTGCTTGACTTGGTTTTAATTGCCATGAATATAACCCTGTAATTTGTACTTTGTACTGTAATTTGTACTAAACAGTTGTTTAAATGAACTGGATAAAAAACAACAAAACTTTAAAAAAACTATATATTTTTTAAAAGAAATCTGATTTGCCTGCACCAGATTTTCTTTATATAAAAAGTAAAAATACTTGATTGAACAAACTAACATAATAATAACAGTAGTAAAGAAGTCTCTATGCAGTAAAGACTTTCACATTCCTTATTGCTGCATCTCTTTTCGTAATAAATATTATACATGCATATAAACAGTAGAGAGCATCATGGTGGAGTATCAGTTAACAACTGCAGCTTCACAGGTCCAGCAATCTGGGTTCCATTTTGGTCTTGAAAATGTTATGTTCTGCTCCCGTTTTTTGTCACTAACAGGATAGACCTGCTGGCTAGGTTGATCTGCTTTTCTTAAATTGTACCTTTTTTCGGGGTCTTGGAGTGGTGTCTTGTCCAAGGCAAGAGCATTTGTGCACTTTCAGTCCTTTCTTGAGTCTCCTTGTTTTGTCCTGGAGAAAATTCCAGTTTGCTGCAGCCCTGGCCAGGATAAGCTGATATTGGATGGTTGGATAACTACTATAAAGTACCTATCTGCAATTAAAAAAAATATTTTGAGACCCAAATATAGGTAATGCCATATAATGTAGTGTAATTTAATGAAGGATAAGCATGCAAAAAACTACTGATGGAGTGATGAAAGATTCTCTAGTTTTCTTCCAGGAATGGAGTAACAAGGCCACTAGAACTCTGTTAGGGTTTTAATGTGTGTCTTCTTTTGCTATAGACCTGTTATAAGCAATCTTGGACTAAACTGAAAGATGCTGGATACACATTGCGTTTAGATGCAATTCCATTCCAGGCTGCAAAAGCATCAGGAGATATTATCAGTGATGTAAGTATTTGTCTAGGTTAACACGTGCATTTAGAGTCCTGTCCTTTTAAAATGAGCCATTTGTTAAAGTTTCAAATAACAGTTTAAAAATCTCAGTGCCAAGAACACTTGGTCGAGATTTTGTTCTAGTTGCCTGCATAAACTCAATCTGGAATGTTTCATTTTGCATTTGATGGTTTTATTAAATTTGTAGGCCCTTAAAATGTTACGAGCATAACACATTGATACATTTCCCACTTACGAAGTGCTTCTCTAAAACATCTAAATACAAATTTTAAAAGAATAAGCAAATAGTCTCTGTGACAGATCCTACCTTCAAACAAAGTAGCTCCAGGAAACTGAAAATAACAAAAAGTTACAATGGTCATACTGGACAGGGAAGGAGGCTACAGTATATTGTCATGATTCTGCCATTCCTTTCAACTGGCCAAGTCTACTACAGATTGCTACCAAAAACCCAACCACCACTACTCCCTTTAAGGCCCTTTACATTCCTAAGTAACCTCGTGTAAGAATGTAGAATTCACCACGACTGGTAATCTGATTCATTAACTAATTACCTCCCAGTGTGTCTATTTCCAAATTATAGAGGCCATTGATAACCTCTGATGTGATCTGCTGTTACAGCCCCTTCTAAAACAATCCCTGCCACTCTGATGATGCAGAGGGTACATGCAATAGACACAGTGTGCAAAAAGGAGTGTCTGTTAAGATGATTCTGATGTACTTCTTTTCCTCCAAATTCTTTTTTAAGTACAAATACAAAGAAGAGTTCGAAAAATTGAAGGGACATATGATTGGACTGAAAGGAGTGGAGGATGATATAAAGATTGTGCACTCTGTCCATGCAGCTCAGCTACAGAGTGATGTGAGTAAAGAGCTACTGTAGGTGCCTTCGTAAATTATTCTAGATCCTTAAGTATTATTAATATATTGACATAATAAGCAAAAAACATTTGCTTTACTGCCATATGTTAACAAGCAAAGAAAAAGGCTTAAAGGAAAAGCTGCATCCTTAAAAATCAGACCTTGAATTGTTTCATTGAACAATTACTATAAAACATGCACTTACTTTAAAGCATAGACACTAAAAAAAGAAACACAATACAAAATACTTGCGGAGTACTGATCAAAACTACAGAATGTGGCTGATTCAAAATGCCTTCCTCATCTGCTGTAGTCAAAATAAACCATTCAGTGGCTGAATACAATTATAGTTCAAATTTCAGAGGCAAATCATGTGTAAAGTGGAACGCACCACACAAACCGGAATGAATCGATTTCATGTCAAAAGACTAATCAATTCAGACACATTTGGAATAATGTTTGGATAGGCAGACTAGATTTGACATTATGCGATTTCTATTAACATTTTTTGCACAGCCTCTTTTTTTAAATGTGGTTTCCCCTTGATCTCTGAGACAGATCAGCTACAAGAAGGACTCTGTGAGAGGCAGGTCCCAGTACCACCTCCCTCTGGATATGATGGAGCTGACCCACGCCAAGAAGGCTCAGTCCCTGATCAGTGACCAGGACTACAAACACCTCTTCCATAACTACACCTCTCTGCCCAGTGATCTGAAGCTACAGTGGGCAAAGAAGGCCTATGACTTACAGAGCGAGGTAACATTTTAAATTTCAAAAGCACTTTCTGCTTAGATGCAAAAGGTTCACACTGCAAGTTGACAAACCACCTAACAATTGTCTATGAATGTGGTTATAAAGACTTTCAATCTATGTGAGCTATGCATGCTCTAATTGGACCAATTATCAATTAGTACAAGTTGTATGCTTAACAGTGAAAGAGATTTTGCTATTGTTCCACAAAGACATTTTTTTTAAATCCTCACATGCTCTTTTCCGAGCTGTGTGCGCTATTGTAATACGTGTATATAAATAACACAATTATGATATTTCACAGAAACTCTACAGATCTGATCTTAACTTCTTGCGAGGAGTGGCCTGGATCAGCACTGGGGCTGTACAGATTGAAGGCTCCAAGCGAGCTAATGAACTCATTAGTGAGGTAAGGAAACTCAGTATTTTCTAGCCTAGCAATATACAGTTACAAAATTATCATCTAGTATAAGAAGAGAGCTGTTTGGGATGCTTGTTCCCTAGTCAGGTTTATCTATACAATGGAGCCTTCTGTGTAAATCAAATCTGTGTAAAAAATGTCAAAAGCTGAGTTTTTAAACTGTCATCTTTGACAGCAGTAATTTGTAATATATTGAGCAAAAATATTTTTGGAACAAGTAGCTGCTCATTAATAATTTTAATTAAATAAAAAATAGTATGAATGTGTACATCTGAATATATAAATATGAATACAAGCAGAACGGCACCTTCTCTGTTCAAACTTGAGCACAAAAGCAAATCATGATACTTTGTGTACAGTTATATACTGCTATCCTGAAATGTTGAAATTATGTTTTGTCTATGAAAGTGTCATATGAGGGACTACAGTTTACATGTGTGCACTTCTTAAAAGATTTTTAATATTGATTAAATTAAAATATACTAGCACTTTTTCCGACTCAAACATGAAGATTCTTGCAAAAGGATTTATTAAACAACCGGACTTACTCCAGCTTTTATATTTCTCTCCCTTTATTCATATTAGAAAAAATACCGTCAACACCCCTATTCCTTCAAGCACACAGCAGTGACGGACTCACCTGACTTGGTTCATGCAAAGTTCAGCAACCAGATTACCAATGAGGTAAGCTTCTAAGGGCTGATAACATTATCGTTACACTTCAAAACAGCCAACACATTAATAACATTCATTATATTTTGTGGCAAAGTTGATTTCATAATAAAAACAAGCAAAAACTAATAAAAACAAGTATTTTTCAGCGCCTTTACAAAGAAGCCGGAGAAAATGCAAGACATAATTATACCTTAACACTTGGAGGACCTGAGCTCACCCAAGCCAAGATTAATGCAGCCAACTTTAGTGAGGTATTTGTTGTTGTTTTTTCTTCTCCTATTCCACTGATTTTGTAATGGTGCTTTGTATCCGTTGAGTAATTTTTTATTTTACTGTGGTAAAAGCCTGCTGCGACTCTTTTAAGGTGCAGTTTTATAGTTTTGTGCTCATCTTTAATTGACTTTTGCCATGTCCTATTGTTTCAGATAAAATACAGAGAATCGTGGAATAATCTGAGAGCTCAGGGATACAAGTTAACAATGGATGCCATTGCTTTCCAGACAGCGAAAGCCTCAGGGGATATAGCAAGTGATGTGAGTTCACCAGCACAACTAACTTTTTCTTCTTCAGCAGCACAATGATGTGGTGGTTAGTACTGCTGTCTCACGGCTCCAGAGTCCTGGGTTGAAATCTGGCCTCAGCCACCTTTCTATGTGAGGGGAGACTGAATATTGTCCCTGTGTCAAGTGGGTGTTTGCTGTTTGCTTCCTCCTCCTATGAGGACAGACCAGGTTTGATTGTCAATTCAAGTCATTTTCTGTGTGGCCAAAAAGCAGGCTAGGTAAAGTGAGAAATAATGGTACAGCATTCAGAAGGAGCTATTTTATTTTATTTTTAAAAAAAGCAAACACATAGTGCTGAACTTTCAAGTCTTGCCCTTGGGATTTTAGCATGACATCAGTTACACAGAAAAATAATCAAAACATTACCCTCAAGGTCTCTTTCCGGATTTAAGACTATTAGCAGTGTCGATTCAAAATGCTTGATCCACAACAAACTTTGAATCAGGTTGAAATAAAAAACTGCTTCCACTTTGTTGAACTGCGTCGCTCTCAGAACCACGAGATAACTCAGAACCTGCCCGGCTCGATCTTGTCCTGCAGTACCAGTACAGACACGATTTTGTCCTGGAGAAGGGCAAGCACATCGGGGCCAGGAGCATCCTGGACGACCCCAGGCTGCTGCACTGCATGCAGGTGGCCAAGCTGCACAGCGAGCAGCAGTACAAGAAGGAGTCCCGCAGCACCAGTGCCCAGTTCCATCTGCCTCTGGACATGGTCCACCTGGTGCACGCCAGGAAGGCCCAGGCTCTGGCCAGCGACCAGGATTACAAGACCAAGTTCCACTCCTACACCGTGCTGCCGGATGACATGAAAGTGCAATGGGCCAAGAAGGCCCATGAGCTGCAGAGCGAGGTAATCAGTCCAGGGAGAAAAAAAAAGATAATCGGGTATTTTTAGACATGTTCCGAGGGACAGCATCTTTAACTTTTTCTCAATGTTGTTGCAAAAAAAAAAACGAAATTGGAAATCTTGGCAACAGACAAATATAGTAGTAGTACGTTTTACCTCTTTAAAATGGACCCACATAATTCAAAATTGTGAAATACTCAACAGCTGCAAAATCCAGACGTGGCAATGGCAACCTTTTTTTTTGCATTGGGTAATTTGATTCTATGGAATCGAAAATAAACCGTCACCGTATGACCACCTTTGGAAAATCAGTTTCTTGTTTTATTTTTTCTTATGAGAGGGAGAGCTTTAATAAACAACAAATGCTCTGTAGCAAAAACTCTGAAAGTAAAAAAAAAAACCTGACAATAAATCACAAAACCTTACCTTTTTTTCCCCAAAGTCTCAAAAACGTTGACTTCCATTGCTCTGTAAGAAAAGCACCAACATCATGAGATATTACCCTTGATTTTTAAGCTTAATAACCTTTGTACTTCCCCGAAGGTCCTAGAAATACTGGGTATAAATATCTGTTAATTGTTGAGCACTACTCTAGAAAATATGATTATGCATTTCATATAAACTATTTCATATTACTTTAGAAGTTTCATATTAACTTATTATTAACTTATTTTTGTCTAGAAACTGTACAAGTCCGACCTGAACTTCATGAGAGGTGTTGGCTGGATCACTGTAGGTACCCCACAAATTGAGACAGCGAAGAGAGCAGGAGAGCTTATCAGTGAGGTACAAACCGCAGCTTCATGTCCACACAGAGAGTAGATAAGTGTGCTTTGAGAGGATACTGGTGGTCATTTAGAGGCTCTAGAATACAGCCCGAGTCCTAGAAGACATCATTTCCAGTGCTGTACCTCCAGAAATGGACTGCAGCGGGAAGAATGGCATTACAATTCAGACATCATGAAATTTGAACATTTAATTTCCAAAACATTAATTTATTTAAGAATTTCTTTCAGTGGACTGGTGGCATTACTTTTCCTGTAAGGCTCACGATAAATCCTGCCCATCTTTCTTGCCTTTGTAGAAGAAATACCGACAGTTGCCAGACAGTCTCAAGTTCACCTCTATAGCTGACTCTCCAGATATCGTCCATGCTAAGAACAGTTACTTACAATGCAGTGAGGTGAGTTCATTTAGAGATTTCAGCTAAAAAAGTGGTAATTAATTTGCTGGCACTTTGCACCATTATATGTGTCCTTAACTTAAACATTACCATTGTTTTTTTTTCTAATCATATATACCATACCTGAAACACATACAAGACATAAAAATGCAAAACACATTGGCAAACAACAGGTGGAATTCACCTTACCTGTTATTTTAGAATTGACTATTGAAAGCAAATAATTGTATTCACTCAGCAAAGGCAATGAAAATGACAAATCAACATTTGTTCTCTCTAACTAAAATGGTTGTAGAAAGTTTGCAAAATCTTATCCAGTGCAGGTAAGCTCTGTCGCTGTCATACTATTCAAGATTGAACTTGCCTTCTGTTTTTTAGAGGCTTTACAAGTCCGGGGATTCTGAACTGATGCATCGATACACCTTACCTCCCGATCACCCTGACTTTATCAGAGCCCGGATGAATGCCCAGCACATCAGTGATGTAAGAGACATTTATTATGGATCAGTTTTAAAGTTTTAAAGAGAAATTGAGTCAATTCCTTAAGCCTTGATGAACCAAGATCTGATACATAGAAATGCCATTCTGCTTAGTTTGTTTTTTTTGCTATAAAAAAAGAGAAAACATGTAAATGTAGAGAGAAAATAATCTATATCTAACTATTGTTATCTGGAAATGTACTTATAAAGGATTATAATATTATTTATATCATACTGTATTATCAAACTTGTTATATATTACTAACTGCCAATATGAGGCAAAGGGCTACATTATTGGACTCACTAGCATTACTCTATAGCAATTTAATTCTACACATGATGTGTAAGTGTGGGAAGGGGAGAATCGGTCCTACAGGGGGTTATATGAATGCCTTGTCGGTTAAGCATGCAATATAAGCTTTTTTATTCCTCCTTTCCTGCAGAAAGTCTATAAAACCTCCTGGGATCAGGTCAGATCTACTGGATATGACCTTCGCCTGGATGCCATTCCTTTCCAAACAGCTAAAGCTTCCCGAGATATTGCTAGTGATGTGAGTATCCATCACAGCAGACTCATATAATCAATGGCTGGCTAGTGTGCAAATGCATTACCATTAATACTGCATTAACTATTTTCAAACCAGCCTGATCAATGTAAAATCAGACATTTATTTTTATAAAAAAGATGGCATAACAGTAAGAGTGTCTAGCCCATGCGAGACATTTTATTGTTTTAGATGTTAGATGTCAGACAAAGGGTGCTCTCTGTGTTTTCAGTTCCGCTATAAGGAAACCTTTGTGAAGGAAAGGGGACACCAGATTGGACTGCGCAGCATCAATGATGACCCCAAAATGAAACATTTCCTCTCTGCGAGCAAGCTCCAGAGCAATAATGAGTATAAGAAGCAGTATGAAGAAACACGTTCCCAATACAAGATCCAGACCGACCAGCCGGGCTTCATCCATGCCAAAAAGAGCCAGGAGCAAGCCAGCAACCTGAGCTACCGACAGCACTTGCACCACTATACCTGTGACCCAGAGCAACTAAATATGAAACACGCCAAGCAAGCCTACAAATTACAGAGTGATGTAAGTGTCCCAGATCCTAAAATACTTCTTATTCCTCTGGGATTTGGTAGTATGAGTAGGTCTCAAAGGACATTTTACTATTTTAGAATATGCTTAGGTCCCTTGTGTGTCTTGTATTTGGGCTTTAAAGCTATAATCAATTACCTTCAATCCCATCCACTTTATGTACCTTATGTAGCAAGGTCTATTACTAGAAGAAGATGGTGTGTGCCTGTGACATAATGTAAAGCAAGGTCTAATTTACTTTTATTGCAAAGCCTCTTTGCTGAAAATGGAAAAATCTTGGGGAAAAAAGGGGATTTTTGGACAAACATTTTCCTTTTGATAATGGAAAAGTACTTACTGTATATACTGAAATAATTACATATACTGTATATTGAAATAAGGATTTGGTAAAACACTATTAAATGTGTTTTAAATTATTACATAAAAAGGAACAAGTAGAAGTTAATTCTAAGCAGAGAATTAAAAAAGACCTCCACAGCCAAAGCTCCTTTTTTTCTTCTCGGTGTGGAATTAACCTCTACTTGTTATTTTGCAAGAGGGAATTTTTACATATTTCTCAAATCAAAGCTTTTAAGATTGCATAGAAAAAACTAAGTCAGGCTTTGGAGAGAAAACAAATTCAGCTATAATAAACAGGCTTCTCTCCTGCAGTTTGATTAGGAAACTACAAAAAAGAACAGAGCACATCACATCACAATAAGGGGCCCTACATTTTTTTCAAATTCAATTTCCTTTCCAGGTAAACTACAAGTCTGATCTTAACTGGCTGCGGGGTATCGGCTGGACTCCACCCGGCTCCCACAAAGTAGAAATGGCCAGGCGGGCAGCTGAACTGGGCTACGCTCAGGACATGAACCCTGAAGAGGCTGCGGCTCATTACCAGCAAATGATGGTGAGAAACAGAACCCTCCCTTCTAGAACATCACAGTGATACAGCACAGCTAAGTCAGGGGGTGGTACTAATAATTCATAGTGGACAAGACTAAATTCAAGAAATGTATGCTTACATGTTATTGATATTTATGATTATACAGTATACTACTGTATACATACATATAAGTTTATATGCTAAATATACAGTGTATTTCATAATGAAGGAAGTATCTTATTACAGATCCAAACTGTAGTGCACTACTCTTCAGTATAGGACAGATTTATCACAATTTACTTTCCACAGCAGGCAAGACAGATGATGGAAACCCAAGAGGAATTTCAACAGCCTGGGGTCAATCCTGATGCCAGTGAAATCCTTCAGGTTAAAAGGAAAAAAGTACAGACAATGAAGAAAACCATGTAGAGGTCTTTAAAACATATTACTGCATGATCCTGTGCTGTTCACACGTGACTTAATTGCAGTTAACTTTTACCCATAACCTGTATACAGTGTAGTAATAGACATAATAATCCAGAAAACCAGATTATGCAAAGACGTGCAAATATTTTGAGATAATATCAGCATCTGATGATTGTTTTTGGGGTTGGTTATAATAGCTTATGCATTCTTGTATAAGAATTAGTGGGATTTGATACATTGTGCAATATGAAGGCTGGTGCCTTATGTTATTCAATGGACTTCTGCCTATGTTAGAATGGTACAAACCAGGGGTGTCCATCCTTGGTCCTGCAGAACCTACAAGCAGCTTTATAGGTAAATTTACAGACTGACAAACAGGGATTTGGAATGCTTGCTAATGTCTCCTTAAGCAATGCATTGAGCCAGTTAAGTCAATGAAAGCTCAAATGAAATGAAAACCAGAAGACACTACTCAACTACAGGACAAGGTCTGCCACTCCCTGGTATAAAACATATTCACTTTCAGACTGGGTGATAAGTTAATAAAAACCAATGCCATTATAAACCTTCTACAAAATGTTTTCAGTGTGCAAGACTATGTTTTCTTAGTATCAATGGAAGTTCCAAAAAAAGGATTTTTGGAAAATTTGGGTGAAGAGAGACCCTTTTCCCCGTTATGCTTAACGTTATTGTGTGACTGACAGGTTCAGTTCCATGAGTTCTTGAAAGCGTTTTTCTGTGAGAGGATGGCACCCTAGCTAAATATTTTCTCCTGGAAGAGCACGAGATTGTTTACAACTAACAAAATAAAGATTTTGCTGCAATTGCTCTTGTTTTTGATATGTGATTTTTAAGCATTTTCACCTGTTGAAAATTACACTCATATATGGCAATCTGCACTACTGTATTTTTCAGAAAAGGTCAGAACAACATCCTATAGCTTTCCAACTTTCTCGTGCAAACCATCTGTTTAATTCACAATTTACTTTTCAATGTATTTTCTGCATCAGTTCTTCCTATTTGCTTGTCACATAAATTAGTCTATTTGGGGTGGAGCGGTGGCTCTGTGGCTAAGGATCTGTGGCTGGAAGGTTGCCAGTTCAAATCCCTCAGTTGGCAGAGGAATCCTACTCCGTTGGGCTCCTGAGCAAGGCCCTTAACCCCAACTGCTCCAGGGGTGCTGTACAATGGCTGACCCTGCACTCTGACCCCAAGCTTCTCTCCCTGTCTGTGTGTCTTTGTCTCATGGAGAACAAGCTGGGGTATGCGAAAGGATGAATTCTTAATGCAATAAATTGTATAGGGGTAATAAAGTAGTTATGTTGTTACGCTAGTAAACATCCCCTTGTAATTCAAAGTTACGTTTGTAGCCATTTTTCGAAGGCATTCTATAATTATATATTATTAGAAATGAGAAAAAAAAGTTTCATCCAGATTATGATGTATGTCACAAATTCTTTTAAGATGGAAAGGGATTTTCATAATAACAAGTGCATCCAAATGCAGGTCAGAGTAAAAAAAGCCGTTAAATTGAATTAGATTAAAGAATAATAATTTTTTATTACTGAACTGACGTTTCTTACCTCGACTATGAACTTTGTAATGGTGTATCATGCCGCGTGCCTGTTGCTTGTCGGGATAGGCTTCGGCTCCCTTGTGACTCTGAACAGGATGAAGGAGTTAGAAGATGGATGGATGGACCTGTGCACAAACACTGGAAAAAAAGCAAAACCAAACCATCCTAAATGATTAGGCTGCTTTGCATTACTTCTCTGTCCTTCGTGATTTTTTTGCAAAGGAACAGTGTGATACATCACTGTAGGGAGAAAATTAGATGATTACATGTTTTTCACCTGTATCAAATAAATGATGACCAAGCCATACAGACTGGATGATTATTTTAAAAACGTCAGTGCTTGAAATCAGATTTTTTAATTAGTCTTAAATGGTGCAGGGAAATGTGTGTGGTTTGATATGGTCCTGGTGGGGCTTCTTCTTAGAGCAGAACAACCACCTCATGGATTGGAAGAGGCCGTTCCGCCAGTCGAACTCACATCCCACTACACTCTGGGTAAAGATGTGCCTTGTTCTCAGATTCACCGTTTCCACTTGTGCCCTCTTGTTTGTTTTTTAATGTTCATTCTGCAGAAATCCACTAAAGAAAGGAAGTTTTAAGCAGAGGCCTCACTGATCTACACTGTATGTAGCTTTCCTGCCCCTGGAATATTGAATAGCCGATACAGTCAGTGAAAGAGGCAATTGTTGATCAAATGTTGACTCTGTTGTGTCATCTTCTGCAAACTCATACAGGACTCTCCCCAACAAACATTTAACTAAAACAAAAAAAAAATCAGTTGTGCATTATGAATTTAAAAGTGCTTACACACAACTCGCCGGCCTCACCCATACAAGACCTTCTACAGCCATCACAAAAAATAGCATGGGAATGCTAAGAAAATGAGAGAATGAGTTTACTATTCTTTCAAGGATTTTTAAGCAGCATCTACAGTATAAAAGCATCTCAAAGCACTGGATTAGAGTGAACAAAATGTCTTCGAACAGCAGTCTTTTCAGGGATTTCAGACCACTGTGTTACGACTATGTTAAAACCGCACCATGTATGCCTCTTGGCAGTATACAGTCAGAATCAGCATGCAGTATTTTACCTCCAGTGGCATTTCTTCAGTCAGCACTACCGTTGTGTAAAACTGGCTCTCATGTTCTTGCTTTGAAATGAACCGTATCGCATTAACAGCTGCTAGACTAATGAGGAAAAAAAAAAGATCAATGCTAAATGGAGCTCTGAATGCGCTAGTGAAATTCAATGCATTACATTCTCACTGTGCCGCTATATTGTTGCTGGATTAGTATCGATAACAACATAAGGCAGTTTTATATAGTATGTCAGGAAAGAAAGCTATTTTGTACAGAAACGCCTATTAAAAGACAAAAAATCCTCATAAGAAATTATTATATATACCATATTCTTTTGCTGTTCTTCTTGACAAATACATTTTTCACAGTTGGACTTATCGATTCTTGCGTGTCATCCAGACACATGTGGAATTAAGTAGAAAAACAAAGGTCAAAAGTGGGAAAAAAACAGAAAATGCTGGAAGAAAAACTGAAATGGCAGTGCTTACTGTAAATCATTTCCTTTAGAAGCACTTAAAACGAACTGGAAAACCTAGAAATATTATCAAGAGGTCAAACCTGAACTTTATCCATTTGTTGCACTGCAAGAATTTGAATGACAAGGATAAAAAAATATCCTTCCAACAGCCTTCATCAGACTGTAGGAGAAAACACCAGGCAAACTGAAGAAAAACTGACCTGGGCAAAAGCAGATGCAGCTTTGAATTTCAAATTGAAAATTTGTATTACCTTAATTTAGTCTGAAGTTAAAAAACACGATGATTCATTTCTGAATGTATTCTTCCATACACAACAGAAGGAGCAGTATTACATTAATTTTCTTGCAACTTATACCATTATGTAAAAATAAATAACATAAGGCATACCTTTAATATCAAGAGGACTGTACTTATAAAGAAACAACTTTCTAAGAAGTGAACAAGACAAAGATGTCTAAGATGAAATTTTAAAAGCAAACCTTGGCAGTTTGGATTGTTCAGTTTAGCCTGCACGTGTTGGCACTGGAATTTCTCAGAGAAGAGTATGGAGGACTGAAGCTATATTTGCAGAAAAGTTTGATATAGCATTTCATGATTGTTCAAGTCCACCCGCAAAATTTCCACAATAGGTATGTTCATGAGGTTCAATATACAACAAGGCTAAACCAGTCACCTGGATTTTATTAAAAGCAAAAAGAATAAAAATATACACTTTGTTTTGTACAGTCCATCATATAAAACTTTTTTTATAATACATTTTCTCTTCAGTAGCATGCTGAATGATTAAATAATACATTCAGTGTTCATGCAGATACACAGTTGGTACAGCATACTCTTTGAGCTATTTGTGAAGATGAGCATTTCAATTTAACTAAATCTATTATGATGGCCCTCAAGCATTTTAGCACTCTTCCTTGCCCAAAATGAAAACTTCCATAGCCACATCAACATACATCTGTAAACTCTTCTTCACTGATAGGCAAAGCTTCAGGATTTTAAATCAGACAGATATTACAAGATGGATAACTGCAGAATGCAATTATAATGTTTTATTGCAAACTGAAACAACAAGGTGCAAAGTTATAAATTTGTCATAACTTCAACACTAAATTAAGCTCCTAAACAATTCGGTCCTTGAAATAAGACAGAGGAAAGCGTTTCCTAGGCTATGCAGTGATGGAACACAATATTCAATTTCCATCAGTTCTTTTATGAAGATTTAATGAAGAATATGAATATTTAATTAATGATGGAAGTATCATTTAATTTATTGACTTGGAGTTCTGCGCCACTAGGCCTAAAAATCATCTTTCCCTTTTATGACAATTATCAACCTCTTCATGTTAATTTTTTAACAAGAATATGGTTTTTGATGCCCTGGTTAAAAGCTGGAGCCTCTAAAATAGCTGCAGAATCACAAGACATTTAATTGCACAAGATACATACTTGAACTCAGCTCAATCAACCTTCTCACCCTACATAATACTGTCACAAAAACTCTTAATTTTGGCGTGTCCTACTCTTGTAGCCAAGCTTAATCCAGTGTTTCACACCTTGTGCATAAACGCATTCCTTATGCATTTCTTTATTCGTGTACCGTTTTCTCTGAACAAAACAAACTATTTAAAAAAATGCTGGTAACTTGGATACTTTACACACTTTGATTAGCTGTAAAACTCAGGGCAACTTCTCAAGTAAATACATGTTTTGTAAGGATGTTGTTTTCGTTTAAGCTGTTCTGACACGGTTTCTCATTTTCAGTTTTAGTAGCAAATGTGTGTCCTAAAATGCATCTGATGTTTCTTCACTGGAAAACCTAACGTGGGGGGGTTTGGAAGACCACAGGCAAACACCAGCATATCTTTTACCCTCCCATGAGAAAAGAGCCAAGAGAGGCTTCAGGGACTGCGAATGATGAACTACACACGTGTTCCTGTCATACAATATTAGCAGCCATGAAAGTTCCAAAAAAGCACTTTGAACTCCAAAGAGAGAGAGAGAGAAAAGAAAGTCCCTCTCCAGAAATAAGGCACCAGTCTGTTGTTCGTGTCGGTGGCTCCGGGCATCCTCGGCCCCCAGGCTCTCTTCACGTGTACTCTGATTTCCTGATGTAGTTGGAGGGGACGTAGCCCCGCCGGCCCTCCACCTCCGCCAGCCACCACTCCTGGTTCCCGTTCATGTCGTGAAACTCCAGGATCTTCACGCGCTGCTGGGCAGATATGCTCAACTCGTTGGCACAACGGGCAGTGAATGAGTAGATGGCATAGTAAATCTGGGGGGAAAAAAGCAAACTAGAAACTAGAGTCTCCAAATTGACATGAACAAAGAGGCAGGCACATTAGGATTCCGTTTTTAGTACAGTGCACTGGTGAATTTTTTTCCATATACAGTATATAGCTTTTGACCTGCTTTTCAGCGTCTATCTGGAGAAAAAAAAAATCCTAGCCTTCTGATTATCTTAAGGAGATATTGTGGTCTCAAAGGTTTATGGATTTTATATCTTAAAGCTTTGAACGGTAACAAGGACAACTGCCTTTTCTTGTTAATATTAGTTTTTGAAAGCATTCTGGAGCTTTGTTTTGCATAAGAAAAATGTCTGATATGCAGAGAGGGCACTTTCAAATCGATCTTTTCAATTGAATATATTCAAATTCAGTCAATAATCCATAAATAGACTAAAAATGAAATATTTCATACTTCTACACACATAACTACTGCTATTATGTCCTATTTTCGGGAGCAGAGCTCACTCCAATGGTGCATAGCAAGAGTAAATGTGCCTACGGGCTGGAGTTATGAAACTGGGGAGTTTGCTCTGTTATTTAAATTTTAAATGTAAAATATACAACTCCAGGAGAAGACACCTTTTTTAATCACTGCAAATTCAGCTATGGAAATGCGATGAAGTAAACAAATGTTTCTGGCTCTTAATAATCACTTGCAAATGGAAAGGTTAGCACTGCGTCAATACAAAATGTATTACAAAATGTAGGATAACATGCTCAAGAAACAGCATTTCTTGTTAGGTCTTTTCACAGGAATGAGAATCAGCTAATTTGGTGAAATACCTATACTCAAAAAACTTCATGTTACAACTACAACACCATACTGATACTGTTACTCAATAGGCTCAGCTGAAAGCTTGGTATAAAAACATTAATTTTCTCAGAATCAAATAATTCACTTTACAATGAATTATCTCTTCTTTTAAAAATTGCACAATTAATTGCAAGCCTACCTGATTTCCATCAGATTCACACTCCTTTTCATGATTACTTTCCGACTTCCTCTGGTCAGGCAATCCACAGTCTCCATTCCTTCGGCTAAAAGCCGGATCCGTTTCAATGTACCTATCCACCTGCGCATCGCGATATGAAATATTTGTCCGGACATTTTTTTGGGAGGATCGGGAGTCCGTTTCGGAGGCCGAATCGGAGAGATCCCTCTGACCGCAGTGTGTCCGGTTCGGTGACGGAGTCTCTCTGTAATTGCCTCTCCTGGAAGAGCAGCTTTCTTGAGGGGTCAACTGCGAGGAAGCTTGGGAGTCCCGTGATGAGACCGAGTCTGCGCCGGATTTTTGGGACTGCAAAGTGGAGAATGTCACAGAGGCGCTCTCCTGGTTGAAGGTTAGGGTGCTGTTACTGTTCTGTCTCGAGAAAACCGGCGAAGAGCCTCCGTAGCCCGACTCGGTTGACGAGTGGCTCCCTATCGAGACGTCAGACTGGCTTCTCCGAGGGTTGTACGGCTTTAAGAAAGAGCTGTACACAAAGCCCTTGGTGACTGGAAAGACAAGAGAGGACAATATATTTAAAACTTTCTACATGTTTTCCCCATTATCACCTTGGCGTGTCTAACAGCAATTTTGGAATACATCACACCTGTGATTGCAGAGTAATTATTTTGGACACCCTTAGCCATGCACTGCAAGTTCACATTTGAAACCGAGAACATTGTGCTCTAGTAGCTACTATACTACTATACATTACTGAATACATGTAAAGAACCTGTGATAAAGTCACTTACTATTTTATGCTCTTATAAAATGTATGCTTATTTTATGATTGAGACTGCAGGTGAGCAGTGCGCAAACCAGTAAGGACAGCTGTTCATGTTCCACAGCTGAAACCTACCTCCATTGTCTATAAGCCAGCGATTCTGACTTCCCATGGGGTCTTGCTGCTTAATGACTCCAACAATATCACCTTCTAACACAGAGACATCCAGGTCTTGGGCTGCGTTGAAGTTCCTCTCAGCTTGATACAGCTTCTCTGGGGGATACTTTGAAAGCAAACCAGCTCTCTGACTCTCAGTCTGGAGTACATAATTGGGCTATGGAGACACAGAGATGCAGACAGTCCAGTTATGGCCAGGGGAGGCTTTTCTTATTCAAAAGAAGCTCTGCTTTTGGGTATTTAGTAGTTTATGTTGATCTTACAAGCTTATGGTCAACTTTAAACCTTCCTGCCTGGTGGAATGCAAACTAAAATATGGAGAGGTGCACTAAAAGTAAACTTACAAAATAAAGTCATACATACAGTGAGTTTTTGAAATACACAGATGATTCGGTATTTTGTTTATCATTTTAAATTGAAAATAAATTGGAATATTGGATATACATTGGAATCTATTGGAAATAAACCACCATTACAAAAAAACAAAATCTTAAACAGAAACTCATATTAACTTCATGTGTCAAGGCTTTAAACACTGTCACTCACCGGCCCCTGAAGCTGCTTTTTGGAGGACTGTCGCTCCATGCTCTTCCTCTCAAAGGGTTTCCTGACAGCAGGAAGGCTCTCTGGGAAGAAGCTGAAACACTGCAGCTGCTGCAGGACCTGTCCATGTGCCTCCTGGAACAGGGCTATCAGGTTACCTTCAGTACCCCCTATTCTAGAGAGCTATGAAGAAGCAGACAGGCAAGGTGCTGTTAAAGAACTGCATCTGAACTTACATGCTACCTGGAGCTTAGAGAACATCTTGGTTTGCCATGCAAACCTTTTTCCATTTTTTTTTTCATTATTAAGAACACCAAACTCATAAACACATGCTGATAATGCTGTTTTTGCCATGACTTCCCAGTGATTATTATTCTATTTAGTTTTTTACAATCTACTGTAATGAAAGAGACCAAAAACTAATATTTCTGTCACTTTTAGATTTAAGAGACGATGTTATATGGTGCATGAATATTAGGTAATATGCTTGTCAAGATCCCTAAATCATCTCGTTTATGAGAGTTAACATTTTTGTGGTACCATTTGCACATATTTTGTTCCCACATTAATAATAATTTATGTGTGAGTGTGGACATGTGTTACCGTTCTTGGTTTTACTGCCAAAGGCAGAACTTATCACCTGCTTTATCCCATAATAGACTCTATATATAATTTAATTTATTTCTACTTCTGGAGAGGATGCGCGATGTTGCAGTTGATTTATACACAGGCCAAAATAATGATCTGTGCAAAACGTTTTTGCAGGGCACTGAATGAATTTTGGTACTATCCATACACGATGAAGCCAATTTTTCTTTTAAACTCTAATAATAACCAATATGAGCCATACTGTACAAAAAGACTCTCAATAGTACTTAACATCAACTGCTGTTGTGATTAAGAAATACTTATTGTACTGTAGTATATACTTTTCCAAGAGCTGAGGATTTTTATTCTAAAAATGCAATCATTTCTTAACTGGTATGAAAGACTAAGAAAATGGTCTTGTAATGATCGTATTCTCATCTCCATTAATAATAAAATCCCAACTCCTCTCGAAAGCTGTATTGCACTTCCTCTATGTCTCCACAGGTTCACTCACTCACCTGCAGGAGAGGCTTGAGTTCTCCCAGAGAGAGACGGACAAACTCCTTTTGAGCCATCGCAAAATTGCGCACACAGCTGGTGAAAAGCTCCTCGGCACAGCAGTGAAATTTGGGCAACTCATCCAGGAGCTGGGCATTGAGTGCCTCGTAGTTGTTGCGTGCCGACTGCAGCTCCTCCTGCATCTTCTTATCCTTGATCTTCTCGGCCCTCTCTTTGCAGTTATTGTAGTCCAGCAGTTTATCGAAGCGCTTCTGGATCAGTTTGTGAGGGCCAGCGAACATCGAAAGCAGCTGATTCAAGGGAGTAATGACTAAATTCTCAGTCCTCTCCTTCTGTTAGGAGACATTGATAGAGAGTCTTGGTTTAAAAAACAGTTTCAAAAACCTACACACGACAAGTTTGCACACACAAAACACATCAGAATCTTAAATTACTGCTGTTTAATGCGAGCTTTCCCACTAGATAATGAACTTTTCCACTGATGTTGCAGAAAATATTTTACCACAAAAAAAGTTTCACTTTATTTGGATTGCATCATCAAACCGTTTCATTGTAATGGACTTACAAAGTTTATGAACTGTTTGTCACTGATGCATCGATGAGCCTTTTGAAATCGCTCTGGGTCCATTTGGTTTCTGTCAGCATAAATGTCACAGAAACTGATAGCTGCCAAAACCTTAACTGATGCAGATTCCTGGAAAAAAAAGCACATTAGTTGTAGAACATTTGGAAAAAAATATAGTGGAATTCTGTAAACCCCCCAAAAAAATTATATTCAAATCCCTGGGAAAGATATCTGAATATGCAACAGCCTGCAACATTCTGGTTACTAACGTTTAATTCTAGTCTTCATTTTTCTTCAAGTATGGGCGTAAGTCATACAATTCACAATTAATAAAATTCTGAATTTTAACTAAAAAATTTAACTAAAATTATGCCAACTGTTGCCACATTTTTATGTGATAATATAAATACATTGAGCTACTGTATGTAAAGGGAAGCACTGTCATTAAAAACTGACAGACTTCAGACTACAAACTTACTTGCCGCCTTTAGCAGAGGTTCTACAATAATCGCTGTCTTCGTGCAAAATGACAAACATTAATCACTACCATAAATAACTGAATGAATGCCAATGAAAAAAAAGTCCACCATGTGCCAAGGTTCAGTCTATTACTCTTGTAGGTACTGGTGACAAAGTTTGAAGCTAAAAGCACTCAAATGGTGACTGATTCCAAGGAGGAGGGAAAAGCTCAACAGAACTGCTAAGCATCACAATCCACAACTGCTGTTGTTCAGACAACATTGAAAAATGCAAACATGTCAGTGTTGCATAACTATCCACCATGCATCCACTGAACCTTGTACATTTTTAGTACTCTTTATTATGTATAACTGTTAATAAAGATGATGGATTTCTGCTTTTTTGGCTTCTTCCTTAATTACCGATACAGAGAGTGTCTATTTGAGCACATTATAATCTTCAGAACTTTTGTGCCTGTACTAATCACAGTGTTAGCTTTATCTGGATGGATTTCTAAAGGCACAGTTCTTCCTGCAGAGTGAATAGACTCTCACCCGTATATGCTGTAGATACAGAGAGATGTCTCTGATAAAAGACTTGATCAGTCTCTCCTGCATCCGGAAGTTCTTTTCTGCCTCATCAAAGGCCTCATCTTTAATCTGTTGAGGAGAACAAAATCAGGTTAAAGCAATGCTATGTGGGTAACCCAGTAGTAAACATGGGGACAACACTGACTTTCCAATATGAACCGCTCTTTCAAAATGGGGAAAAAAAACATGTTTACAAAATCAGACTGCAATTTCATCAAGCCAGGCGTGTAAACACTACAATAAAAATAGTCCAAAGTGCACTTGTATTGTAATATGTTCTACTAATCACAATTTAAACATGGCTGGTCACAGACACTTCCAAGTAATTGTAATATTCCAGGAATTTCTACAATTTCCACTCATTTCCTCCACTTTTAAGTTTAACCATCCAACCAGGATATGTTTAGTACCTTTTCTGTGTGTATCAGCACAACATAAACTAACATGCAAATGATTCTGTACCTGGGGAGAAAATCCAGTCAGGTGCTTCAGGTGGCTGCTGACGCGGTTGGACTTCTTGATGATGGAGTGCATACTGAGCTTGGAGATTTTGTCAATCAGAGTGTCCTCGTCTCCCTTTCTGTACTTCACAACTGCGGAAGACACCAGAAACCACTCCTTCAGGAACTCTCTCTTCTAGCAGAGACTGCACTTGTTTTACTGACTCTGGGGAAAACATCTTCTGCTGTGCGTGCAGTGTCTATGGCCTAGTCAAGATGGTATGATTTTTATATCACAGCACCCCAGAGTGCTGCTAAAATAAAAACAACAGACACAACATGTAGATAAGGAGTGTTGACATACAGTTCTCAGAGTAGAAGTGACTAGCGAATTAATAACTGTTTCCATGAACAAGAAGTGTCACAGCAGAAAGTCCCAATTCTCCCTGACTGGTGCGACGTGGCCACTTCTGCAAACCAGATATGTTAAACCAAGCCATCAAATTCACATACATAATTAAACACCTGGGCTCTTTAATAAACATTTAAAGCAAGCAAAGAGACATGTCTAACTTTTTCTGAATGGATCTGGAATTTGTTTTTAGTTTGGTTTTTTCCCCCCTCGTGTCCCGGTCCTTACCCAGGTCTTTTCTCCGCTTGTACTCGTTGATGTTGACATTGATCTCCTTGACGGCGAGCAGAGCCTCGGCCAGCCGCTCCCTGTCGTGATGAGACTCCGGGGTGGCGCTCAGCAGCTCCATCAGCAGCAGAGGGTACCGCATCACTCTCTGCACCGGCTTGATCAGGAACGAGCCCACGTTGATGTAGTTGGTCTTTCCCCTGTTTACAGGTAGAGGGTGCCATCGCGTTACTTTAATCTTAAAGATTGTTTGCCTAATGCGCTGCATTTAGAGGAGGAGTCTATGGCTACAATGCTACCAGCTGCACCTTTCTCCAAAGCCAGCAATAAACACAGTACAGGCCACCCTACAATAATATGAGAACTCACACTCAACTATGATTAGGGCTGTATACAGGGAGTCCTTAGTTTATTGGTTTTAAGACACAAACATGTGCAATGTTACCTACAGAGTATTAAGGCAACACAGATGCAGGGTGACCTAGTAACATGTTATGGCAAAAGCATAAAACAATGTTAGTTTCTCTTTCACTGCATTTAGGTTCAGGTTAAATTAAACCTTTCATCTACAGTACCTCCCAATTAAGACCTCCAATCCTAACACCTCAAAGTGATTTTCATTTAGGTAGAAAGAAGCCACAATTCGACATTTGAAACTTGCAGTTGGTTCAATATTGTTTTATTATGGGCCTTATTAAATTAAACTAAGGATATCACTGATGCTCAAATTTAAACACTACTATGCTTTCTACATTATTCTTTTCTACAATGAAAATAATATTTTGGAGATGTTAAAATAATTTAGATCTGAATCCAGCTTTTAAAGCAAACCACAATTTTTTGTTTTGAATATTATGAATACTGATACTTTCTCCTAGTTTTATCTATCATACTTTCTATTTTCAAGCTGTGAAGATTTGGAAATGTATTTTCAATTGACACTGACCTACAAATGCCTTGCAAGTTCTCTTTTTTAATTTTGCACTATACATTTACTTAAATACAACAGATTAATTACTTCTATTTTGAAAAATACTCCAGGAATTTTAATTTGCAAACATTATCCTGTCCTACATGTGACAAAAAGAGGATGAAGCAATTCTTTAGTCTTCCACTAGATGACACTCTGGAAATGAACAACATCCCAATACAGATATGAGAACACTTTTGTGGATCTGCCTTCAGAAAACAAAAAAATCTGGGAACGCTCACGAGCTTAAAACCCACACCAAGCATCGTAAATTTGACAGCAGTCAATGACTCAAGCCTTAGGTAATCCTAAAGAGAGGAGGAACAACCAGCAAACCAAACTAAGTGGTTAAAAATGGTTAATGAGAAGAGCATGCAGTCAAGAGCAGCACATGCAGACACTGGCAGACTTACCACTCGCGATACACAGCTCTGTGAGGGGAAGGGAGCCATCGTGTGGGAAAAGGAAAAGAAATGGAAAGAGTTAGAGCACCTTTCCCCTGACAAACACTGTTGTAAGACAAGGGGGTTTAAAGTTGATTAATCACATTGATGATTCCAAGCTGTTCAGGCCAATTAAGGTGTGGTCTGAAACACACAAAACCTGAAAGAGTG
Organism: Lepisosteus platostomus; assembly: GCF_059453375.1. Lineage (NCBI taxonomy): Eukaryota > Metazoa > Chordata > Actinopteri > Semionotiformes > Lepisosteidae > Lepisosteus > Lepisosteus platostomus. The sequence goes on from NC_142616.1 coordinate 39,038,648, forward strand.
ATGTGATGAGATGGCTCATGTCAGAGCTCTTGCACAAGGCCTTCTTGGAACATCTCTTATTCAGGCAGTGATGTGCCCCACCTGTAGCCTGCTCAGCTCAATCAGTAATAAATCGTCTATTGTGTACTGCTCCAACAGCGCCGCAAGCAAACCTCTTCTGAAAACCTGTCACGACTTGAACTTATACTCTCTGCACCTTTCTCTCACTTCACTACAGTGCAGTGTGGGAAATGGTTACCTTTGTTGTTGGATTTTTAGTGTTTGGTGAAAGTACAAATAAACATTAACCAAAGAAGTAGGCCTGAGTGTTCTAGAACATGTTACCCAGCCATGCATTTGAAAGCAAAACCTGACATCTTTCAAGAAATAGGTGAGATCTTCGGATTAGTTAGCTACCAGCAACCAAATGAGCTACAGGTCCCGACTGGCCTCTCTGATCCTCTGAAAAAAATGGGGGGGAGAACAGAGTGCCATCACTCTGTGACTCAGAGGTGGAGAAACTGTTTGCTGAAATCTGTGTTCTTTGAGACTCTACCTCACTGTGAACATATCATTCCAAAGTAAATCCCATCTACAGCCTCTCTGAAGTTCTTCGCTGTAGTTCTTTTATTGATGAATGCAGTAATTGATTAATAGAAATAGAATAAGAGAAACTTTCAACGACCATCCTCAAAAAGGTCTAAAAAAGATAAAACCTCTCAAAACAGATGTTTTAAAAAGATCAAAGATTTTAACATGAACCTGAGCACAACCCTAAGCCCTATGCCCTGATGGCTATAAATCAAGAATTGAAAAAGAAAATGAAATGTTAGCCAAGACCACACCACTGTATGATTGTTTGGTATAGTATTTTAAGAGCTTTTGATCTGGAAAAGTCAGCAAAAAATCAAAGTTTAGATGGAATTACAGTTCCCACTGAGTCATTTGTCAAATTAAAAACAATCCTCTATGTTACTGTGAACTTTGAAAGTGTCCAGCTCTTGCTTAAAGGGTATGTGAATTACCCTGCTGATGTTAATGCACTTATAACAATGTTTGTCCATTTGAAACAATGATTAATGAAAATTGTGCATGGTGAAGCAAAAATGTATGTTACACATACAAATGTGACATGTTCCCATGGAGAACATCAGTACACACCAATTGGCGCTAGATCAGCCACCATTTCTGTTCGCGATAGCTTAAATGCATTCTCTGGAGAAGTCCCCATTTTGGTGCCTTCTGGTGTAAACAGGTGTTAGGGAATACATTCTTCCCTTTGTAAGTTGTTCCCGTGGTAGGAGCAATTCATGTCATTGCTCTAACTGCACCACAGTTCTTTAAATAGAGCAGACAAGCCACCTGGACATCACAAGCTCTTTCCTCCATCCTTACTAGAATTTTCACTGAGACACACAAACATGCTCAGAGCACAACTTCTGTCCACTGAATCTAAAACAAATATTGTATCAGCGACACAAGGATACAAACCAGGTGCCCACTGCAGCAAATCAAGAGGTAGTAACTACTCTGTAGTAGTAAAACTTGGTTGGGCACATTCTTAACCTAAGAATGTGGTTAAGAATTTTTGGTAACGCAAAAACCTGAGGAGATGGACACACCATCGTAAGCATCCCAACCATGCTGCCCAGTGGCTTCATCTCTCCAGCTGCTTTGGCTTTGTACATCAGTATATTTTGACACAACCCCCTCATATATTTGTATGGATGTTTAGATGGGCTTTCTTTTAAAGAAAGAAAAGAGTAAAACCTTTGAAAAGGAGTTTACCTCAGCTTCTCCAGGCACTCCAAAATGTGCTTCTGTATATTTTCGTCTTTCTCATACCCCTCAAGGAGAGAGATCGCATCGTCATGATTCTGACAGTAGACTTTATACACGTCTTCCATCTCTGTCTTGAACTCCAAAAAACACCTTCCTGTCAAATGGAAAACACATTCCTACTTTAATACTGTTATGTATTTTAAGAAAAACTGTACAGCTGACAGTCACAAGCTGAGCAATGGATAATTGGCCACTGAATTCTAATAATATATGGTAAAGAGTTTCTTTCATTTTTCTGCAGCTCTTGTTTTCAAAACTATACTAATGCTGTAGACTTACCATTGATGATGTTTATGTTTCCGTGGCCTAAATCAATTACTCTGTTGTTATGATTATCAAAAGCAACTTTACAGGGTTATGGTCACCCTTTTCTTCACTTATTTTTGGACCAATTTAAGCTGGTGTCTTTACTCAGACAATGTCACCTCCTTAAAAGGCAATTAATAAATTACACACTGAGGTAAAAGGTAATATGTACTAGAAATTGACTTGTGGGTGCAAGTACATACATACAGCTTATTACACAATGAAAGTAAATTAAACATGAATTCTACACTGCAAGAATCAATCAAATTACATTTCATTCTAACTGCAATTATTCTAATTATCCTATTATTTTTCAAGTGAGAAGTCTGGGATGCCTTTCAATGTACAACTTGGAAACAAGTCCACATTCCTGATTCAACTTATAAATAAAAGCTCTAATCTGCAAGGTTTGTTTGTAACTCAGTTTCTGGGGCTATAATTAAGTGAAAGTTAGCCGTGAACAGTGTTTTCAAAGCTTCGGTGTGTTTCAACAAGTAGAATTTATTCCAAGTAAAGGTACCATTACACAGTACTGCAGCACTTTCAAAAAGATGAGATGGCTCCAACAGAAAATATTAACAATAAGGAGTTCACAAATCCTCATTCTTGTGCAGAACAGGAGTTATAGCCATAGCAGGTATAAATTAATTGCTGATTATTCACAATTCAGATTAAAATTAAAAAATATCCTTTGCAAAAAACCTCCTTATGCAGAGTGAACAGCTACACCATGTGAGCAAACATCACATTTTCCTTGTATGTGAACTGCAGTTACATCACTGTAACTAAATGTAAAAGTGTGAGCATGAATCCTACCAATGGAGTCCGTCTCTTGCAGGCTCTTATTCAGGCGTTTGGAGAGATCAATCACAGCATTAATATTGCCAAAGAGACCATCAAAGTCAACATTCTGCACCTATATTAAAAAAATGATTACAAAAAAGTATAATTAGCATTCAGGGCAAATTATGTTGGACTGAAGCCTTTACTAAGTTAAGATGGACATAAAAGTCATTTACAAAGTCAAAGCAGTGCTGACCTGCAAAAGTATGATGAGACAGATTTTGACATTCTCATGTAACTGATAACGAGTTGCATATGGTTGCAATTTGCCTGCTTCCTAAACAATAATGGACAATGTAAAGTACCCCGGGGCTGCATTCACATTACATAAGACAACAGGTGACTTCCCAGAAAAAAAGGTCAGTCCACGTTTCAGTCCTGGAAGTACCTGTTTCCTCTGAAGGGGATCGATTATTTCTTTGACACACATCTGCAGGTCTTTGATGTAATCCACCTCTGTCTGACGGAGCTCCTGGATGACCTTGCTCCTCTTCTCCGTCATCCTCTGCTCCGGGTTGTCCGAGGTGGTCGCCGCGGGGACTGAGTCCAGAGAGGCAGGCTGAGCGGAGAGGAGTGTCATCTCTGAAAGTCACAGAGAGACAGGGCCTTGAAACACCTGGCAGCCCCTTGCAGATGTTTTTAAAATTGCTATATTTAGGGGTAAAAATTTACTTGTGGTTCTCATTTTACAATAATTAGGCTGTCCCTAAGGATGCTCTGTCAGGTAGTATATTTCAAGCAAAGACGCAATCATCAAGATCAAGGAGCTTTCAAATCAACTCAGGAATAAAAGTTCTAGAAAGGCAGAGATCATGTGGGGTATATAACATTTCAAATATACTGAATATCTCTTGAAGTATGATGAATTTGGTATGATGAGTCCTGGTTTGAAATAAGGCTTATGCATAATGCAAGTCTGTGGGAAGGTGAAGTTGCTCAACACAGGAAATAAAAGTACTCTTTGAACATGGAGATTTTAAGCAGTGAAGCCTGCTCATATCGAAACCAGTTGATTAGAAAGTGTCAACTAAAATTTAACCTGGGTTTCTTAAAGTACAATCAAAACAAATGCTTTCTCATGAAGTCTAATGTTAGCAACATGAGTTTTTCTGCTCTGATCAGCACTGTTTGAACTGGAGTGAAAGTGTGGAATTTCTGAAATGTCACTCCCTGAGAATGCAAATCACCACAGAAGCAAGGTGGTATTCCAGTCTTCTAGCCTCTCCACGTAAGCACGTTGAGATGGTGGCAGTTCTGGAAGTAAATGTCACCTAAAAATTCTTCAAAATAGCAGCCAACTTAAAAAAGTGACATATAATCACATTTGGGACCATTAAACCGCATGAAGATATAAACATTTTCCACTGACAGCTTTACTTTTTTCAATAAAGTGGTTTTCCTTTGAATTAAGTAGGTGAAGTAGGGAGCTGCATCAGCATGTGTAGCCTGCAAAGGAACAAGTCAAAGGTTTATGCCATCCTGAAAAGAAGAAGAAAGGAAACAGAATTTATCAGCTGTGGAGCCTTCTTTGTGTGTGAGAGGGTGTGTGCTCTCACACCCTAAGAAGGCTGCACAGCCGAAACGTTGTCTCCATTCTTCTCTTTTCAGCATGGCATAAACCTTTAACTTGTTCCATTGAATTATACAATTTCATACCCATCTTAAAATATCTCTAACGATAACACATAGTGACAAAAATCCAAGTGACCAATATACTGGGTATCAAAAGAAATCTATCACTCATAACTGCAACAAATGTTTTAACAGATGTGTTGACATTTTATTGAGCAAACACGACACAGACATTGTCAAAGTCACAGGCCAGGAGTCTGACTAGCCATCTAAATAAGCAGTATCTGCCATGCATCTGCAGATGTATGCTTTGCAATAGGTTGCAGATGCTGTCTGCATGCAAAGACCAACCAGAGGACATTTCCCTATCTATATAATAAACTTCATCAACACTTCACATCAAAGCCCACACAGGTGGTTTACACTGTGTACAGTAAAGCCAGCTTTTGAAGAATACAATTGTAATGTTTACTGACCGCAAGAGGAAGACGTCTTATCTTTATGACCTTATGACCTTTTTGGGTTTCAAGTTGATGTTTATGTATCTTTTTTTCTAAAAGACCTAAATATCCTTTTGTCAAACTCTTGGCAATTTTTTAGTCCTAAATACTTGAGAATGGAAGGATGAAATCCATACACTGAGAGCTCACCATGTGCTATGAGCTGCTGAAAAACTGAAGCCTTGGACTTTTACAGCTCACTGGGAGATAAAGCAAGCTGTTTTCACAGCAAGGTGAAAGCTGGAAACCAGTCAGGAACTAGTTAATTGTGTGCTGTTAAACAATAACATTCAATTAGTACTTCATGTGGGGGCTTTTCTGTTTTTTTCCTCCATGTAAGATTAGCACTATGAACACCACTACAATGGATGAAGAAACCATCTTTTTTCCCAAAAATGTTTCAAATTTTAAAATTGCATGAGGGTGCAGGCTTTGTAAATAGGATAAGGATCTCCATTTTTTAATATGCATTATATTCTGCTAATCAGACTAACCTCACACTGTTGGTAAAATAAATATTACTTATGGGATGGGTACATCTCCTGTTTTCTTTGTTCAAATCAAACAGAAAAAATTGCAGGTTAAGCACCGATTCCTCCAGTCAGAAAGATGTCTAGAACATATACTGTGGAGAAGCAATACAATGGCAAAAATGTTTGGCTATACAGTGTAAACTGTAGAATTCAAATCAAGGGATGCCACGTTAAAATTGTATATTGTAAATTGTATGCACTAGATGGGCGTCATTTACAATACTGTGTACAATTTTGGTAACCACATTACAAAAAGGATATTGCTGCTCTAGAATCAGTCCAGAGAAGAGCAACAAGATCCATTCTGTTAAATCTTGAACAAAGACCACAACGTGACCTGATACAAGTATTCAAGACTCTCAAAGGCAATGAAGCAGTCAACCAAGAGGACTTCTTCAAAATGAAGAGTGAAACATGAACCAGAGGAAACAATTGGAAAGTACATGGAAGACCATTTAAAAAGGACTTCTACCGAAAGAGTTGTGAGAGTATGGACCAAGTTATCCAGCCATGTTGTTGAACATGATACCCCAGCATCTTTCAAGAAACAGCTGGAGGAGAACCTTGGATCAATTAACTATTAAAAACCAAACAGTTAAAACGACTATTGTTTGTAGCCTTATGTTCGTACATGTGTGGAACATCAGACTAACTTTCACTGCGCAAGTATAAATAAAAGACAAAAATAAAAATTGTTATACATTTACGTATTGAGAATATTTTTTCTAAATGAAATCAAACATTTAAGAATATACTTCTGAAAAACTTCCAAAACATTATCTGCATCAAAAGAAGTTTTTCTGCAAAAATGTTAAAAACTGTTTACTTTCAAAGTTATATTAGATGAAAAGAGGAAGAAAGCAGGAATATAAGGCTAAGGAGTCTGAAAGACAGACACTGAGATTAGGTAGGGGAAGATAAAGCGTCTACAAATATGAAAGTCTGGGAGAAAAACGCCAATGGAAATGTGGAATGCGGAAATCTGCAAATGAATGGAGAGATATAGAGAGAAATTAGTCAATTGTTCGATTGGATTGTGAGTCTTTCAAACCCTTTGTTATGATGCAGGCAGGAAAACTGTATAATTATAGTTGGGAGAGCTAGCAATTCATCAGTTTGGAGAGATCTCCAATCCTAACTACTGTATGCAGTTTCTCCAATGAAAATGGCATTGCACTTTCTAGAAGAAATGCAACAGATGAAGTCACTGGAAAAATATGATGTTCTCTAGGTGATCCTAAAAAGTCAGAGGGGCCATGCATGGCTATGCTGTTGGATATGTACTTGCGGGTGATACAGATTAAAGCAAGAGAAATAAAGAGAAATACAGAGAAGAAAGTTCATAGTATTTGGGTTGGAAGGAACTAAAGAAAATTATAACTTTGTGAAAATGGTTTGAATGTTCCACGACTACAGAAACTGCTAGGTGTCTATGGTGGTTCTGGATGTTTAATTCCACCTGGTACTGATGTTCTGTCCATGGTTAAGGCGAAGGATCTGACAATGCAGTATGAAAGATATGAAAAGGATTTTAAGGACTTGATTTTTAAAATCAGTCTCAGCATGGCATAGAACGACTTGGTAAATGTGAGAAAGTAAGAAGATTTTTAGTAGTGGAAGGGTATAACTTTGTGAAACTGGTTTCTAGGTTAGTAACACACTGTCACAGGTAAGAGTAAGATACCAGTCACAGGTATTTAAAAGTTTAAAGTCCAGAAAAGGAAGAGTAGTGAGAAACAATAACAGGAATTTAAGATGAAAGGATTACAGGAAAGTGATGTAGAAATTGCTCTAGTGGATAGCAACAGCATACTGATATTTATCCTACAACATCATATAGCATAGAGGTTTAAAATGTTCTAATACTGTACACTGTGGGATGATCTATTCATACACTATAAGGATTTTGTCCATAGTCATTTTTCAATTAGACAGACACAAAAAACACAAAAGGTTACTGTAAATAACAGCTAAGAGAAGCTTTACACAAACTTTTGTGAGATGATTTTAGTGTAAGTTAAACTGTAAACAAAATAATCCCTACAAAGTGTTTTAAAGGGAACATTTTGACTGCATTTTCCAGGATGAAAGGAAAATAGGGTTTAAATCCTTCACCCCTTTTGAATCCCTAGTTAAGTTCACTCTAGACAGTGTTCCAGATTTCTGGCCCAATATGTGTCTACAGCAGGAGGGGGCTGTCTGATCCTCAGACCACCTGCCTCACAATTTAATATTTTCTATACAGCTCTCCTTGATTTACTGCCTGCTGGTTGTGTAAACCAAGCATAAGATAAATAAAGGTTTAATGAGAAAAATAAAACCAACGGGGCCTCCCAAGTGGCTTGGGTAGCGTGGGGTTCATTAGCCAGGACTCCCCTCAGTTCCCAATTACACAGCAACCCCTCCCGAGGGGTTGCAGTCATGTGGTGCTGATGGTGACAGACATGCCTCTCCTCCAATCAACACTGATCCTCCGGTTTGGACTATGGTGCCTGTGATGTGCTCAATTAAGGGTGAATGGCTTTAAAGTGGGAGGAGTCCGTGTACGCTTCCTTATTCTCCCTTGTGCGGTTGCAGGGTTAGCAGCTGCAAGCTGAGATATAAAACAAGGTTTGGGTGGCTATAAAGAAAAATTACCTGCCAGTTCTAAAATTAAAAACATAAAATCAAAATAATTTACTGAGTTTTCCTCCATAAATTGGGATGGAGATAACCTTTCTTCATGCACATGGTGATACAGATGTTTAAAAAATGAAACATGCATTGATTTGATAAAACTGAACTTGCTTAACTGTATAAGCTTTTACTGAACTGAGACAAACCATACTAAAATCAATTAAGAAAGTCACCTAACTAGATCTAAAAGCAACTTTAAATGCCTACAATTAATATTTCCAATGACTACAAAACCACAATTTCAAACTTCCTTAATTTAACAAATGGTATTTTATTAATTTAGAAATGTTATTCCATCTGAAAAGAGTAAATTCCTTATTAAACACACAAAACGTGAAAATAGAATTTATTTTGATTTTTCTATAGTAGATTTTTTACTCCTGGGCTCTGTGAAAGATTTCTTAATCCAGTTGTCAAAGAAACACACCGACTTTCCCTTACTTAGGAAACCATTTGACACTAAAATGTCAAAGCAAGACCTGTAAAATGGATAATCTTTCTAGGGTACCCTTTCACTTTCTATTGCCCTCCGTCACGTGCTCCCCTATCATCCATCTTCTAACTGTTTTATCCAATACAGGATGACAGGGGGACCCGGAGTTAACCTTGGTAATCAAAGGGCATGAGGCAGGATATACCCTGGACAGGACCCCATTCCATTGCAGTGCACCATTGACAGAGACAAACAAGCACACACTCAAACCACTGCCAATTTTCCCAGAAGCCAATTAACTTACCAGCATGTCTTTGGACTATAGGAGGAAACAGGAGCACCTGGAAGAAACCCACACAACCACGAGGAGAACATACAAACGCCATGCAGATAACAACCCCGAAATTAAACCCTGAGCCCCAGCATTGCAAGGCAGCAATACTAACCACTGCCCTGCCATGCCGCCTCATACTCCACTGAATTTGCTTCAAATACTTCAGCCTGTGCCCTCCGTTGAGAACATTTAGCCTACAAGAAAAAAATCTCTTGCGCTGCACTTTTTTTAAACCGCACAATGGACGACCGTCTTCTCCTGTGGAGCACCACCGCTCATGAAGCAAATCTATACGCTACTCAGCCGCTGTCAACATTTTTAAACTCTACTGCAAAGCATAACTGAGATTCTTTTCCCCTCAATGCCAGAGTTTAATCTACAGTCCAGAAAAAACAGTATGGTCTGTAACCTATGGTCTCAGTTCGATCTCAGATCTCTGAGACCAACTACTACAAGATAATGTAAATTTTCATTCAGTACTAATTTACTACCCATAAAAAGTAAAATCCTAGCCTCGGGAAGGAACTTTCATGAACAGAAGAATAGAAGAATCAACTTCTATGAGAGAATTGACACAGAATCTAACCAGATTAAAACTAAAGAATTCACTTTTATAAGCACTTAAGACTATTTAAATGAAGAAGTAGTGAAGCAGTACACTGAGGCTATATCCTGATGTATACTTCCATTCACATGTGAAAATACTGTATATTATACAGTCTGGTGAATAGTTAAACACTTAATCCCAGACATGAACAATAGGATCAGTATTAATGCTGACATTTACTGGAAATAACTAGCTCTGGCATTGTTAGTTTTCTTAAATAGACCACTGTGCGACAGTGTTCCCAGCTCTGGATTCAATAAAAGTCCTAACAATTTCAGAACTATATCATTAAGAGTGGGAGTTAAAATGCTGACCTGTTTCAATATCCTATGACGATCCGAACTGCTTTTGTACTGTTGACCTTTTCAGTTATTGTGCATTAATTTATAAACAAACTGAACTATTTATTATCACCAACAGTAACCTCAGCACTTTACTGTAAAAATAAGTGAAAATCTACTCTCATAAAGAGATCATCTGTATTAAAGACAATATAAAGGTAATATACAAGGGGAGTCTAAAGATTTTACACCAATCCATTGGCCTGTATCTTCATTTGGTAAATTCTGCCCAAATTGTTGTTAGATTTAAAGGGGAACTATAGTCCAAGTTTCTCTGACTGGTTATTAAATCTTGGTAACAAAATAAATTGACAGTATTGCAAAATTTTACAAACTACAAACTACAAAATAAACCGTGAACTTTGTGTGAAGTACTGTATAGCTGCCATATTGTTGAATGTTGCCTGGTTTCGGCATAGGCGAGATCGAGAGTTCCCACAAAATATGACATGAAGCCGCCCTTCCTGCTCACTAATCACTGTAATAGCTAACGTAAGGTGATCTATGAGCAAACACGTACAGATTGTGCAGCAGACATTTCACCCCAGAAATGTTCCAGCATGACCTTTGTGTAGAGTTAACAAGTTGTATTTGTTGACGAAACTGCCTCGAAGTCGAGAGCAATATTTCTAATGGATTAAGAGAGATGTATTCAAAAGCCTGCTTGTTTACGATGTAAGGGCCGCTTCACAGTACATCACATTTGTTGCCTTGTTCTGAATCACAGAACATGGTGCTGAGCATACCTGGAAACTGTCTTTATTTGTTATGTAAATTGGAGGTTTTACACATTACTGTGTACATTTTACTTTCACTGTGATTCATCAATGCCATTTCTAACCCTGAAATATAAAAATAGCGTTGCAGTTTCATTTGATACAACTAACCACATCCATTTAATTGAAGTACACAGAAAATCTCCCCCAACTTTAAAGAAAAACAAAGAAATTGCATGTCCAAGTTCTTGCAACAATAGTCCTTGGCAGTCCAACTGTTAAAACATCAAAGGTCAGACACTTCTGCATAATAATGTAAAACAATTATCGGAAATATGGATAACTGCATTTCATCCCCTCTTAAATGTTACTGAAATGACTGGTTTCATAAAGCTGTATTTGGCAAAAGCCGTTATTTTTTTGTACTAGACAATGTTACCTTCCATTTGCTCAAGTCTATAGTGAAATTTGAATTCTAGTATTTAGAAATGAAAACATTTAATTGTTTTGTGACCTTTTAGTGGCTATCTTGATGTTGAAAAAAGATAGCACACCTACACCACGTCATGACTTGTCACCAATCACTACCAAAACTACTGCAGAATAAAAATGAATGAAAATATTTTTATCATAATTCAGATTCCAAGACCAATATAATTGGAACGGTCTCATTTCTCCGCATCTGTTACAGCTACGGTACATAACTTATATTCTATTTAAACATTATTCTACAGACAGTGACTTGACAGTGAAAAAATCGACTATTGTAACTAAGTGATAAAACTTAGTCAACAACTGCCAATCTAGTGTCATAACGTTGCACGCTTTAGAGCAAAATGAACCGCCGTGTTTTACAAACTTCACATTATATTTAAATATGTTAGTCTTATATTACCAAAAAAACAGTATAAATAATTTTAAACAGCTGAAGTAGTAGCAATGCACAACAGCCTTGTTTTCACTAGTTAGCTCTGCCAACCTATTATTATACTGTTTTCTCGCATATAAAAATGTAGATCTTGCATCCTTCAAAGAAGAGCCTTGTTAACAAAGTTCACACTCAATGAGTCCACCCGGTCGTACACTGGTTTCGAAAGCGGTTTTCTTCAAAGCAAACGTGACTCTAAACATGAAAGAATTGCAGCGCTATTCGATGGCCAGAGAACACCATGATATAAAAAAAAAACTTTAGTTCCATCTGTCTTCTGAAGACTTTTACTATTTAAAGTTTTGATTTTCTTCAACCATAAGGTACAATTTACACGATTTACAAGGAGCATTTAAAATCTAACTGAATAACTTCAAACTTTTTAAAAGTTTGAATCAGCGAAAACTTGTGTATGCAACTAAATTGTATTTTTCTCCATCCTGCGGTACAGCATCGGTTTCGAAAAATCGAAGGTTTCTTTCGTTACCTGATAGCACTGCCTCAAACAGATACTATACTATCTCCAAATCCGCAGGTGTAACAAATCCCATTATCTCCGCCGTGCACAAAATGACTTCAAAAAAGAGGTTTTTAAAACTGGAAAAACTCCCTTTGACACTCCGCCACAGTGTATCCTCATTGATCCTTCATTCTTTCAACAGAAACTCCTTGATGAGCATATTAACATCTGAATAGCTGGGAACCACCAGGATTACACACAACTGAGTGGACGCGCTGCTGCGGCGATCAAAGCCCGGAACTGGATCCTACGGAACCGACGAACAAGACAACAGGCTGTTTAAGAGTATGGGATTATACGGAATCCTAGACAAGTGATTAAATACACGCATCACACCCATAACATCTGGTAGATAACATGAACGTGCACCCGGACACATATCCTAAATAACAAACCGCTCACAGTGCGTAAATAAAAAAAAAACAGGATAATTTAATGTAACTACATACACTTCGCCATTAGAATCACGCCAGACAGCGGTAAATTGTTAGTAAATCTGGTTTGTGTTTTAAGACCTACAAGACCGCATGATCAGTCGCTCGTACAGAATGGATAAGTGGAGCACTACGCAATTCTAAAGCGAGTGATGATCGATCCGAATTTAAAATCCATTTCATGTTTTGGCCTTCTTCCCTTACAACCCGACCATTGTCCCGACCCCCAGTCTAAATTCCATGGAGATCTTAGGGATCTTTCACCAAACGTATCTAAACACTGTCACTCCCTGCCTTGTGTCTGACTTGGGTCCCACCCTACTCTGCACAAATCCACATCCTAAAAGAACAATACAAATGGATTTGTAACTTTTCATCGTAAGAGCTCTAAATCGACTGTATTCGGTGATTCTTGAAATAACTTTTTACAAATCCATTCAAGACATAGCTGATAGAAGTTTGAATTTGTAAGTTTATCAATGCACCCAGAAAATTATGCCATAGAATTTAAGACATAATGTCATTAATCAGACTTATAGAGGTACATTTTGCAAAAGGCAGCAACAGGTAGCAACACTGGGGATCTTGTAGATAAAAGTTTTTTCTTCTTTTATGGGAAGAACAATCTATCTAATAGCCTGAAATCTGAACTGGTTTCCATGGGAGCATGGAATTTCAGAGGCCATCTACTATAATAGGGGTTCCAAAAAAGGTGAAGGGACTGTGTTCAATAAGATTCTGTTCAGAACACATGCAGTTTTAGCTCTCTGAATAACCCAAATTTCCATCTACTATTTTGGGTTTTAATTTTACATCTAAATAGTTCAACAACATCTTATAATGTGAAGTAAAAGCCACATACATATACAGCATGCACATAAATGCATTACAATGGGTTCCTTTATAAAACATCATGCTTTTAAAACCGGTTTTAAAGCCTATGTATTGCTTCATGCAGCTGCAGAACTCATTGCCCAGCAGCACAAAGGTCACAGCGGCCCAGTTTCCTTGGCAATATTAATAAGCAAGTTTGTCACTGTGGCTCATACATTTCTGCCGAAGCGAGAGATGTAAAGATAACTCAGCCAACAAAAGTGATATTAAGTAACTACAGAGCTGAAGAACTCTATGCAGGTTATTCATCTTTATGTAGTTCAATTCTCCGTGTCATGGAAATACAGCCGACTGCATTTGATGGTGTTATGAAATGCACTAAAACTGCATCTGGACTTCAGAAGGTATAATGCTGAAGTTTTGACTTCGGCATTTTATCTTCTTAAATCAAAGTAGTAATGAGGAAAAAATACATTCTCAGTACAGCAGCTGACACTAACCACTTCCGACAAAACATTTCTCCTATTTTTCATGACTTTTTGCATCTTGCCACTCTTTATCAGTTGTCTTCCAATTAAGTAACATCTGGAATTCAAGACGTTCCTGCACACTGCCAGCAGACCAGACCAGATTATCATTAGAGTAAGTGTTCTTGAGAAGAGAAAGGTATCTTTTAAAATGTTTTGGTCAGTGGGGATGAGATGAACTTTTACTAGAATTCAGAATTTCACCGTTATAAATTCCCAAAGAGGATACCAAATTTTGACATGTAAAATTTATTTGGGGACCTGACTGAGATAGCCAAAATCCTTCAAAGCTTGCTGATTCTGGTATCCTTTGAAAAAAGGCTAGATGGAATTCTTAGAACATTAAACCTCTAGAAATCAAATAAGCAAAATGGGCAAACCTCTTGCCTGTATCCTTTTTTTTTTTGTTTTTAGACATGTTTGCAGGTGTTAACCTGGAACTAAACATTTTAAGTAACACTAATCCTTACTAAACACTTTCTCATGTTATATGCAAACAGGAAATGTCAGTAATTCTTGTGTAACTGAAAGGTGTTATCTTGCTATCATCTTTGGGAAGGTGCAATATTTTCCCTGTGAATTTGTTGTCCTCTGCACAGCTCACCTTGATTTTAGTTCTTAAAGTTTCTATATATAATAATCAAATTTAAAGGCATTTTGTTCTGTACCACCTATACCTTCAGATATCTAGCATTATGTGATAATTAAATATCATAATTCATATATATAATATACATAATATAATATTTAAGGTTATAAGGACTCATTTAATAAACCGCATTTTATTACCATACTTGTCTCAAAAGCTGCTCACAGTGTTTCTTTCACCATTGTTGATTTGCAGCTCTATAATCTCAGAGCAAATGGCTATTGTGTTTCTAAGACGTGCTGCAACTTTACACAAGTTCTCTGCCCTTTTCTTCTACTCATAAATTGATTACCTCTGGCAGAGAAAATAGTGCTCAGTGTATGATCCATTTAAATCTTTTACGGTATGCTGTGGACTCCCAACATACAGTATTCTCTTCAATACTGTCTGTGCATTATATCCAGGTATATCCATAATGAGAAGAATTACATATTTTTAAAATCCATATTAGTTGAATTTTTTTTCTGATAAATTATTTATTTTTCACCTATGAGAAACCTTGTTTTCTTTATTTTCTCTGCATTTAGCTGTCGTTTTCGGTACAGTATAGATGTACAGACCTAAATATAAAGGAATTTATTTTCAGCACATACGTAAAAACAAAATCAATTCATTCTTATAGTCCGGGAAGAAAACAGGCTTTTAAAATGCAATGTTAATTGCATTCAACAACAACAAAGAAAACATGAGAAAATAAACACAAGCACAGTCGTTAAGAAATGCACCATTTTTCATTTTTATACAGCACAATTCTAGAATTGTAAGGTGCATATAGAAAAAAAATACTTTTACCATCCAAAAGCAAATAATTTGTATTGTATTTGACCCATATTTGTTAATCTTCTAGCTTGTGGTCTGTGGGTTACTGGGGGGCTTTGTCTGCTGTCCCCTGAAGAACTCTGGACAGACTGGGCCAGGGGTTGGTGTCTAATCCCCAGCAATCGGCATTTGGATTAGCACTGCACAACACACTGAGTGGGGGGAAGGGAACTGTGCATCAGACAGAAACAAAGACATACTGCTGGAATAACTCATTGAGAACTGGTGCTATGGTGCTATTATAACCTGGAGATAAGGAAAGTCTTGACAAAGTGGATGACGTGAATAACATAGCAATATCGTTCTGTAACTTTATCATTTGGAAAAAAAACAACAACAAAAAAGCAAGTTGTTTGGAATTTTAAAAGAGGTATCCAAAAAACGAAGAACAGAAGATATTTCCAAATGAACTGAAAGACCTCTTACCATAGTCAGCTAGAAATCTCACAGAAAATCCCTTATTGGTTATTTATATGTACAAAAAAAGCACATAGTGAATAGATTTTGAGATGGTATGTACACTCTACAGAAGACTTACAGCATGTTAACATCTGTCTCAATTGCAGATTTCATCTGGGGTACTACGTAGATCACCAATAAATCAAAGTGAAGAGTTCCGTTTGCTAAATATTTATACACAAACCAAAGACATTACTTTGGGGGAAAAAAGTATTAATACAAATAACTTTCTATCTTAAGTTACAATAACAAACACTTTTCAAGGGAAAGTTTAAATGCAGAATCTCTTGTATTAGTCTTATTGTTGCTCCACACAGATTATCTCTACTACTGTCAATGTGCTCTAAGCCCTCAGTGTATCAAAAGTGAGGAATTGTGTATTAATGACTCAATTCAGGGATTACTGTTTGTATTTAAATGCAAGGCACAGTGTGGTGGGGGGATGGTGAATTCCACCTGCTGAACAACCAACATATCTGTTTAGGAATGTGGATGGCATCAAACCTGCTTTAAAAAAGTGATGTTTTCACAGCAGTTCTCAAAATGACAGCTACCTGTACACTTGAACACATAGAAAACACAGCTGATGAGAACACCATGCAGACACTCAATTAGAAGGATCAATCCCTGTTCTATTGAGTACAAGCAATTTCCTTGTGGTTTTTTGAAGTGCGCTGCTGCTGGTCCAAGAACTTTGTAAGGTTTGAAGGTCCTTAAATCCTTTTAAACAGGCAAGAACAATGAATTGTCATACAGTATAGAAGACAAGCCTGTCCTCCTTATACGTTTCTAGAGCTTTGATTTAAACAAACATTTTAACCACCCTGCACATCTCCATAGATTTGTACTTAAAATTATTCCTGCCACAGCAAAAAAAAACATTCAGAAGTGGATGCATTTGTGGTAAAACTAAAAAGTCCTGAGAAGCCATCCGTCCTCAGCACAAGGTGTTAATAACATTACACTGCTAAGATTGAAAAAACAACAAAAACACCTGTCAGACCAGTTTCTCGCCTTGCAAATACCCAGAAGCTCACCTTTCAAGGAAACGATATGCAAACAGGTTTCGATAGAACTCTAGCACAAACCAGCCACTAAAGTACACACTATAAAAGGTGACCAGCATTTTGTTCTGCTTAACTGATTTCTTGAAATAAAATGGTGATTTTACGCTCTAACTCAAGAAAAATAAATACATTTAAAATCTGATACGGAATATATCCAGTTTTTTACCTTGCTTTTGTTTTCTGTTGCGTGCAAACTCGGAATGTCTTAAAGAACTGGGAGCCGTCTTCCTATAAAAACTGTTTCTGTCCAAGGAGCCAGTAAATATTGGCTTTCTAGTCCGGCTGCAGTTCTCGTATTCCAAATTTAGTTCTTTCAGACTCAGATTTTCATCCCCGTCATAGCTGTCGCAATCATACTCCTCACAGCTGGTGAACCTGTGTTTATAAAATTGTTCTACCTGGGTTCTCGGTTTATAATCCAGATCATCATTCCGTTCCATAGAAGGTCTCTCCCTTCTTTCATTTTCCTTGTATCTGGGTTCATTCCTCCCTGAGCTTCTGTAGTACCTTTCTCTTTTGTCAGAGTCTCTGTAATCCTCAAAGGGCCGAGGTGTCCTGCGGTCCACATATCTTTTTTCAGGTCGCTCATACTCTCTGTAAATCTTGTAATCTCTATAGGAGGTCTTGCCATTGTCCTCATACTCCCAGTTGCCACTGGGGTGACCCCCATAGTGGTTTTCTCTCCTTTCAGATCTGTCACACTCCCAGTCTTCTTCTCTCCTGCAGTCCCAGTACTGCTTTTGCTCTTGAGCATACCTGTCCTGTTCCCAGTCCAACTGCCTTTGCTCCTGGCTGTACACTTTCTGCCTAGGAACTCTTTCATATCTGCAGTCATACCTGCCATCGTCCTTGAAGGCACCAGACTGACCAAGGACCACATTCCCCTTCATTTCAAGCGTGGCCGTGTCTGTGTATGACCTGCATTACCTCCTGCACAGGCTGCATTCCAGAAAGACAGAGCATAAAAGTCTCCACCTGACAGACATAGTGCAGAACATGCAGCCGGGGCTTGGTTTCTGTTAGTTTAATTGCACCGGCACTCCTCTTTTCCCAGACTGCTTCCAGCTAGAGTAGTACACTATCTCCTCCACCTTATTGCCCAATGGGCTGACAGCCTGTGCTAGGCAGTGCACTGGGTTTAATCATTTAACTCAGTCACATGACCTAGATTACTACACTGGCCCTGTTCTAATTGGACAGAGCTACTTTTGCAGCAAAACAGTGCCTCATACTGCTTTGTTCAGGGCTTATCTGCTCTCTTTCAGTTTATTAGGTGTTCAGAAGACAAAACTGCAAAGGATTTTACTTTTTGTCTAATGATACAAGATAATTTTTTCTGCCTTCTCACTTGAGTAGGAATGGTTACTAGTGTGATTTTTTTTCTGGTTGCCACACATGAAAGCCACTATAGTATGTCTTAACTAAACAATCAGCAAAGGTCTTAAATAAATAATAATAATACAAATAAATAAACGTGTCTCAAAGCCTCCTTTTTCGTGGTGTACGTAGATCTTAGGTTTTAGAATTTTCAAGATTTCAGTTTTTAAGTTTTCTAAATGTTGTCTGTAAATTGAAAGTTTTAGCATTTTTTTCCCCACTGACTTAGCCCACCACTAATTTCTCAATTTCTCATTATGGTGCTTTTGCACAAGAAACCATGAGAAATAAATAACCTATCTACAAACAGACGCCTCATTCAAAGTCACCCATGTAGGGAGAAACTGGCTTGCCTCTCTACAATGGCCCATTGTTATCTGTTGTCCCCCTTTCGGTATTTCTTTCACCCCATTTCTCTGGGGATAGCCAGAGTCTATTCATAATGTTTAATATCACAGAAACAGTTTTTTCAATATTCTAGAAGATTAGAACTCTAAAGCCAGATCAGCAGTATGTTAAATTCACAAATGTTTAATTCAGAATATTTTACACCCATTAACATTATCAGTCTCTAATATAACTTAAAAATCTCCTGAAGTATGTTTATTTTTCATGTTTGTTCTACAATGAGGAAACATGGCATGAAATAACTAGATAGATTGTTGGAGAAGCTATATTTAATGTTTTGCCTTGTTTCCTTCCAATTCAGTTACAGAATTTGTTTTATCAACACACTTCGTTAAAGTTTAAAGAAAAAGCATGAATTGTTCATGGATAATTTCACATAACCACTCTGCTTTGGGATTTAATTCTCGTCCTGTGAAACTGTATTTCCAAAACTAATGTCTTCCATTTCACTAATGTTTCCTGACTATTTACAAGGGCCTACCACTGAATGAGGGTGTGAATTAGCATTTTACAACAAAGATTTAAAAAACAGGTGACAATGGGACTTAAATTTCTTTGCGATTGCACCTCGTAGTCGTCAGTGACTCTGAAAATAAGGTGTGAGTCCCAGTTTGGGTTACCCGAGTAACAGGTTTTCACATTTATGCTGTTACTAAGTGAACCAACCAAACACAGATAAGCAAGCAAAAATGACTAAGTGTCCTTATATAGTCATAATGAACTTATCAATAAAGATGGAGAAACTTAACATACAGGGTGTTTTACTGCCCTCTGTAAAAATAAAAAGTAAAGTTACCAAAGTGTACTACACTGGGAAAAAGTATTTTTGATTTCAACATCTTTGCTGAAAATAACAGGATTTCCAAAGGAAAGGAGATACTCATTTAATCCACAAGATGTACTATAGTGTATAACAAAACAATATTTGTGAAAATCTATTGCTCTGCAGAGGAAATATAGCACTATTAATTAAATTACTTCATGCTTCATCCCGATTCTCTCAATTGTCAACACTGCCCAACCTATTACTGTAAAAATAAAACCTAACACCACCTGTAAAACAATTAAAGTCACAGTCACAGCTAAAAGTCTAATAAAAATTGAACCAAAAACTAAAAAAGTTAATTATTCCAGGGCACCACATGTCTGTGTATAAAAGGACATTAAGGTATTATCAGGACAGCTTACATTGTGAATTATAAATGATCTATAAGAAAAGATTATGTTCTTCCTTTGATTTAACCTACAACCCCTTTTAAAATATTTGGTGAACATTACTTTTTAAAATGGCTTAAGGCCAAGGAAAACAGGGGTAAAAGCTCTGCTCTTGTGAGGTTTAAAAGAAGGTCAAACAGCAGTGTCTGTATTTCAGGGGGGGGCTTACTCAAGACAACAGAATGAAAATATTAAACGCAACAGATTTTCTTAGAATAATCGAAATAGTAATTGCATCTAAATGTCCGATCACCCCATTTGACTCCTTCACAATGAAGTTAGTGTGAGCATAGTTCTCTCAAGAGAATGAGCATTTATTTTGAATCTTCTTAGTGCAACACAATGCAACATAAAACTGCTCAATAAATAACAAGGGAGAGAGTTCAAAGTTCTGACTTGCTGAATCATTTGAACTTTTTATGACTTTAAAAAGACAATTAACATAAAAGGCAAGGGCATACTGAACTCATAAGAGCAACTCATTTTCTTTCCTAAACAGTGGGGAGCAATGCTGACAGGACTAAGGGCAATTTCTTGCAGATTGTTTTTTCCATAAGTTTAGCTCCCTGTTGAAATTTAACAGATTTTCATTAGAAACTGCTCGTAAAGACTTCAGCATTTGCATTCTTTAAGGAGAAAGCTATTCCAAAGCCTCTTAAACTGCTGGTCTAATTATAAGAATGAAGCAAAAATAAACTTAAAAGGATTGCAGTTTAAGAAAAAAATACCTTTGCTGAAAGCAAGAGCTTCAGGGATTCAGGGACACCCAATATTATACATGAGCAGTAATTGTATTTTTCCCTTGTCAAGTACGGACATTGCAGTGTAACCTTACACTTTAAGAAACCACAGAGCTTTCCTCTTATCAGTCAGTCTTGACTGTGTACCCAGCTGTATTAGTCTTCAAGTCTATACTACTTAGAGTAAACACCACAGGCCTTCAGAGAAGGCACTCGGAGAGCTCACTGCAAGTATTTGCATGGATACCAAATTATTGGAAGGACAAAAAATTGATATATGCCAAACAAGAAGAATAATAGTTCAGTATTCAGAGAGAAAAAAAAACGTGATAGTGTTATATAAAAGACACATATAAAACAGCCCGTTTCCAACATCTGCTGTGTAATTGTCTGTAGGGAGTTTTCATCAGAAGATAAATAAAGACAATCATAATAATGAAAAAAATAATAAAGAAAAAGTTGCAAATAAAGAAAAGCCAAAATCATACTACGAGTGAAGACCGAACAACCTCAGTAATAAAAAATGGCTTTTCATGCAAGGAACTATAGTATTCTAGACATAAATCCTAAAGGCATAAATACAAGTACTGTATTAATCTCTTTAAACCTCAAGATCTTAAGGGTTTTTCTAAAATGGAAAATGTTTTCCTATCTGCTAACCTTCTGACACTGTTATTTAAGACGTGGCTGACAAATGTTGAAAAATGGAATAAAGGACGCACTAAGACACTCCAAAATTAGCCTCTACTCCCTAAAAAGATATTTTCTTTTTGCTAACCATTGCTTTAGTACACACAAAAACAATATTTTCCTGCCATCTTTAACACGCCATCTAAAATATTTACATTATTAAAGAGCATAGTGCTAAATATGGCCTGTTTAGAAGAGTGTTCTATACAGCATAACAAAGTTCTAGAAGGCTTCTGAGAACATCTTAAAAAACAAATCAACCAACTCCTAAAACTTTTCTAACACTGTATAAGAAAGTTAAGGCAAAGCAATAATACATCATACTCATACATTTTTTTTTAAATTAAAGCACAGGTGGACCTCACAAGAAAACATGACTGCCTTTCTCAATCCAGTAACAATGTGGAATAGAAGGCCTAATATTATATTCACAGATTTGTGTATTAAATAAAACGGCTTCATGCTTCATGAGTTGTGCTGTACATTATTCATTAGACAAAAAACAAAATTGCATTTAATGTGAGAAGCTGCATCAGCCTCTCTTCTGTTCAAAGTTTTGATGGCATTGTGTTGAGTCACTATATAACATTTTTCCTTGACACCAGGCAGTATGGTTAGTATGACCCTGCAACTCACAACCGGCAACCCACTGAAGCTAAGCTGGTGTGAGCCTGGTCACTACCTGGAAGGGGGGACCTCCTGGGAAAAAACTGAAATTTCAGCTGGAAGTGATATTAGTGTGGCCAGTAGGGGATGCTCATCCTGCAGTCTATGTGGGTCCTATTGCCCCAGTATAGTGATGGGGACACTATACTGTAAAAAAGTGCCATCCTTCGGATGAGACGTGAAACCCTACAGTCTGTGTAAGTGTAAGGAATTATTATTAATTAAAAATGGTAAGAGATAACAATGTTGCAAGCATGTATGTTTTGTTGTTTATGATGTATAATGTACTACAAAACCATACTCTGTTAAAATCAAAAGTTATGAAAAGCTAAGGGACAAAGACATTTAAATATTGTACCTTTAGGGTGGACCAAGGTATTACTCAGCTGTTTGCTATGAGAAGTGTGAGGAAAAGAATGCTGAGATTAGGAAAGAACAGAAACCAGTCTGTGGAGCTCAGCCCTGTGTGAGCAATCAGATCTCTGTCTTTGTGTTCTATTCAGAAAGGCCTGTGATTGTACCAAGGTGGATACAGGTCAATGCTGAAACCACCAGTGAAGACTCATTCACATGAGTAAGGAAGTGCTTTGAGAAAGGAGTGCCAATAAATGGTTGGCATGCAAAAATATTCTCTGTTTGATGAGGAGGCTGGGATTCAACTAAATCTCTCTTCTTTTCAAGAATAATTAATGAGGTTTTGGAATTTTAAGTTGAATTACTTGTTGTAAAAACGATGTACAACAAAGAACAAATGGTCATTTTATCTTTGTTAGTGATGACAGAACACATGCTATTTAATTTCATATTCCTCTCTCAAAGTGAATCAAACATCAGCTGATTATCAAAGATTCTTACTCTCAATAAAATTATTTACTATTTCACAGCGAAAACGTAAAACATTTACATATTTATACCACTAAAACTTTATTAATTTTTACTGGAAGTCAAATATTCAAAGCCATTGCCTGTGATTTAACTTATTAAATATTTGTTCAATGTAGCACACAGTTCACTAACATCCATCTAACTACTGTATATGGAGTAAGTTATTTACTAGCAGTATTAAAAGTAAGTAATTTGGAGTAAGAAATTTGACAGCAAAATTTGCTACAGCGGTAATGCCATTAAAAAAAAATGTATACTCAGATTTAAAATTCTTGATTTAGAAATGCACAATTAAGAGGACACAAAATGTCCACAAGGCTGTAGGTTAAATGAAAGTTAATTTGAAAACTTTCTGAAAGCTGTGAAAAATAAAAATGGTATATTGGGTCTAGTTTTCTACTTTTCATGTGGTATCATGAATTTGCTGAATGATTTAAAAGTAAATGCATTCTTACAGAGGGGTAATTTTTAGGTAAGCCAGGTGAAGTTCATACCTGTTGCAGTAGACTGATCACGCTGACAAAGGACAACAGGATGGGATACCATTAGGAAAAGCAGACGATGAGTCTACTATAACATTGTAAAAATATAAAAGGCAATAAAGCTACTAACCATATAGTACAGTTTAAGAGAAGAGGATACCAATCAGAAAAAATAAAGAATTAAGAAAACAAAATATGATTTCACATCTAATTTCAAATTTGTTTACTGTATCCTTTTTAAACATTTTGGAACAAATAAAACTAAATATTAAAGACGAAGCAGATGGATCTTGAGAAAGTGCTACACTTCCATACGTGGGCACTAATACAGTGCATGAAAAAGATATATGGAAAGTCGTGTATAGCTGCCTCCATGTTTTTACCTTCCGAACAACCTGAAAGGATAAATTAGATAAGAAACTAATTCATGTGGCAAAAAATAATCCTGTCGCTTGCTGTGCAATAACCGTCAATCATACATACTAGGAAAATAGTACCATACCCACAGTTCAGTAATAAGAACAAGGCCATTAGTAGCACACTGAGAGGTTTGGTATAAATAGAGGTTTACTATTACACAGCTGTAATATATTTTGCTATTCTAATTTGAGTATTCCATTCTGACTGGCAAATCGGGGGAAAAAAACAACAACCGATCAAGACACTAAATTTGTGCAGCCTGAGCTGTGCCCAGATTACCACCCCAAATAGGGCTCAGGGATATCGCTAATGAGGTTAATACAAAACAGCAGGTGCCTGTAACAGCCTCACTGTCCTCTGAGCACTGCATTGGTAAAACTAACAAGATGCATCTTACCTCTGAGCTGCTGTTGTTCTACTGTTAGAGATTCAATGTTGTAAGTGCAGAAGTCCAGATTCTCTAGTGCCTGAGCTCTGGCAGTCTCATCCTCCTCTTCATCAAGCATCACCCCGAGCTCCTCCATGGTCTTGGTGTATATCTCAATGTCTCTCTCCACCTCCTGAAGCCTGAGCAGGAGAGAATACTGGTCTTGCTCTGCCTCCAGGACACGGTCCCCATCCACCTGAGGAATTCCTGCATCATCAAAATCAGCTTCCTCTGGGATCTTAAAAGAGGTGTTGTCCTGGTGGACTGCACTGTCCTGGGGAGCACTCGAAGATCCTGCTTGGAACGGAGTGGAGTCCTGTGGAGTGCTCCTCCTTGGAGAGGGCTGAGGAGGGAGGGGAGCGGGCCGAGAAGGCCTGAATGCCAAGGAACCCTGGGAAGGCTGGCCTTCACCTGTAGGCTGAGGACCTTCCACCGAAGGTCTAGGAGACGACGGCGACCCCTGAGGTTTGAGTACCCGGGGCCTGGGTGGCGGGGGTCTCAGTGCTTTTCTTCTCTCTAGAGAAGAGCAGCCTTCCTGCTGACTCTTGGAAGTGGGGGAGCCTCTCATGATATCATTTTCACTGCTGTAATCCAGGATGGAAAAATGTCGGGATATTTTCTTGGAGTCTCTAGCCTTGTAGTCCGGAAGACTCTTCTCAAACTCGGCAAGCTGCTGAGACAGTTTGGAATCCAAATCCGGAGCTGAGCCTGCTAGGCACTCGAGCGTAAACGAGCTGGATAAGCCATTAGCCTCAGCCGTTTTGCAACCCACCTGCTGATCAATTCTGCATCCCGGTAACAAATCAGAGTCGGTAACACTCAACTGACGGACTTTATTTTTATGCTTCTTGTCTTGAGCACAACAGGATAAATCTTTGTAAGCTGCATTTTTGTTTGAAGTTTGAAGGACATTCAAATAACCACCATCTCTAGACCAATTATTATGCAAGTTTTCTGAATCTCTTTTTTTTGTTACTAAACTTAATGTTCTAGTAGCAGGAGCTGGGGGGGCCTCAGAACTGCTATCGGCAATCTTTTGGTCTACCACCGCATCTGGTATGTTGCTGTACCGTCTACTATTTAAAGAATGTAGACTTGGCCTTGGTGGAAGACGGGGTTTTGAAGGTGCAGAATTTGTTCTCGTAAGACCTCTGTGAGAAGGAGTTGGGTTCTGGATTGTACTTTGCTTTGCGTCTATGACCGTGTCTCCCCTAATTATAGGAATCCCCTGAGAATTGCCCTTTGTTTCAGTTCCTTGAGGCTCATGGTCCAACTTTGAACTGGCGGGGGTAGATTTTACATCTGACAGTGCTTCTAGCCATGTCGTTTCTGAGCTAGTTTGATCTGATTTTTCTTCAAAGTAATCCAAATCCCATAACTGACTATTGTCTCCACTGTCTTCAGTTTTCCAGTCACAGTGGTTATCGATAGTGCAGGGAGAACAGACAGATTTGTTTTCAGTTTCTTGTCCGTACTCAGAGTTGGACTGTTGCTTTTTTGTTTCAGTGCTTTGATCTTCAACCTTTACAAACCTATGAGGAAATATTCCACGTCTGCCACTGACTGCCCCTTCAAGCCAGCCGTCTTCCAAAGTGTTGATAATGTGAATTTTGTCACCTACGTTAAAATCAAGCTCCCCAGATTCAAGGGCCCTAAAGTCATACAGAGCTATCCCATAAACCCCCGTGAATTCCTCAGTATTTAATGGTGCCTCTTCAACACAGATGTCCTCCTCTTCATAAATGTCATAGTCATCCTGGCCCCCTTGGTCTTCTCCTGCTTGCAAAGGACCCAAAAGCTCCACAAATCCTTCAGGAAAAATCCCTCTCCTTCCCTCTAACTCTCCCTCAAACCACCCTGGTTCTGGAATTCCAACAATGATGATGACATCTCCCTCCATAAAGCCCAGCTCTTCATCCAGCTGTGCAGATAATCCCATCAGAGCCCTGGCTTGTCCTAGGGCATAACTGGGCAATTCAGACACTGACCTCTTGGACAGTTTGCGAGACCGGGAAGAGAGATGAAGCTCCTTCACACAAGACAAAGGGAAAACTCCCTTGGAGCCCCAACAATTTCTTCCTCTCAGCCAGTTAGAGTCCACAGTGTCCTCGCCAACTACTACGTCACCTAGAACAGATATAGAAGAATAATGTAAATGTTAATGTAGTACAGAAGGTCCTTCTATCAGGTGTGTGTAATGACGATGACATGCCAATATTTCAATATTTTTTGATTGCTTTGATGGCTCCATGTTATTTCATCTCATCCCAAAGAAAAAAGAATGGGATGACAACTGCATGGTTGCACAAAATTGTGATAAAGAGAACACACCACTGTCTGTACATCATACAACGTGCAGGCATTCAGATTGTAATCTGAACTAATATTACTTTCACGGTCTTGTTTTTCAATGTATGGTGAGCTCGTCGGTCAAGACTGCAGTGATTCATGCTAAATATAAAACAAAGTTAATACCTCTCTTCAGGAGGAGGTTCCCAGCACTGAGAGAACTGTAGTCATTGATGCAGACGTACAGTTTCTCCCCTCTTTTGGTGTTCGGTATTGTGACTGGCTCCACAAACGTGCTGGGAAACTGGCCTGACAGACATAATACAACATGTCAATAAAAGCACTATTAAACAATAATCTGACAAATTTTGAGACACTTGTATATAATCCATCACCAAAGGCTGTTTATTTTAACACCTGTGTTGATAATCTTTTGCATACATTTGTAAGGACAAGAATTTGGAGTTAAAATAGCCTCCTTCCTCAGTGCAGTGCACTGCATAAAAGAGACTTCGCCTTTAAAACCTGATATGGATCAGTTGGCTAAGCAATAGGAGTCCCTTGTTTATGCCTTACGCCAATTCAGTAACTTTATCAAACAAATCAAATCAAAGTAATTTAAGATGTTCAGTAATGCAATCTGGTACTGATATAAATGGGATTAAAGATGAGATTATGAAAAAAAACAGGTGTGGCTTTATCTGAACTGTAAACAATTAACCGGAAGTGCATTATAGGAATGATGCACTGACACCTGAACAGCTATTATAAAATGGCTGTAACAGTTATACAGAGTGATAACATGACTTAAAGTGATAACAAAATAAATTTTATTATTTCATGACTATGTGTCTATAATAAAAAAGCTTCCAGTCCATCCATCACAACCTAGTGATAATTCAGTTTTTACATTTGTGAGATCCATGTCAAGACCTTATATTGTTAGGAAAATATTAAAAAAATTCAAGAGCTATTTGTACAATACAAAACTTCTACAGACAACGTGTGCAGTAACTTTACAGAATGGTCTTGAAAATACATCAACTTCTCAGAAAAACAGATATCAGATGCAAGTATACAAATCGTATGACAGACTAAATGTTTAAAGAATTTTTAAAGAAGAATTCAACAAGGGTCTGGCTCTTGAGCGTCAGCAGCCACACGGTACGCATGAAGCTGTATTCTGAGCAGTACCTGTGACGCCATCTTTGTTTCCGAGCAGCCAGAACTCATCCACCACACTGAGCACCTCGATGACGTCACCGGTGAAGAGGGGCAGCTCCTCAGATACACTGGGGCGGAACTCGAACACGGCGCGCACCACAGAGCCCGGCTCCATCGCTCATCACCTGAGACACACGAAAGGAAACCATCAGACTTCCAGCCTCGTGAAGTTGCACCACATTACCTTGCTTTACTGGAGCCTTTCCACAGTACAATCATGGAGAAATACAGTGGGTGCACGCAACATAACACCAGACACAAACGAACCTCTGTATGGTATCTTGGAAAACTAGCAACATTGAGGTCCTGTGCACATCATGCTCATGCATGTGTGCCATGTATGCAGAAAGGTTACAAGGACATTGGAACTGCAGTTTTTTTTTTATGAAGGCAATGGTCACCAATAACTAACTGTAAAACCCTGCTAGCACCCTTATACGTCTTAAACATTCAGCTCTTTGGCCAGTTTGACAGCATCATTTTTGCTGTGTTCTTTACGATGCTCCTTTTTCCAGTGGATTGGCATGATCAAACACCCCACATCATACTTAATTTTTTTGGTTCTTTGACAGAAACAAATCTACATATACATACTAAGCACTGTCTAAGGTTTTCAGCAATTTAATAAAATAATGTACAAAATATGCATGGCAAGCAATTTCACTTCCATTTGTCATTTTTGTCCATTTGGCTTCTCCCATGAATCCTGTCTGAACTACATATAAAAATGGTAGGGGGCCATAAATAAGTAATAACCTATGAAAGAGAGCCTGAACATAAAGGGACACCCTCTACATTGGTCAGATGGCGCACTGACCAGAGTGTATGGTGATGTCAGGTGCACCTTCTTTTTTGTTCCACTAGGTGTCACTAGCCATCAGGCGACATCAAGACAAATATTCTTCTTGTGTTTAAACCATAGGCTGTTTCCTTCGTAAGGCTGTTTTCCAGCGCTGATTTCCTCAGGCAGACATTTCCCAAGCCGAAAACACACAATTTTGCAATGTAAACTTTTCGCATTGCAAAGGAAATTGGTAAAGGGTAAAGCCAAGAGTACAATGGAAATTAACCTCTCTCTAAATTTCATTCTCAGACGTCAAGGAAAGAGATCTCAGATTAGGCGTTGGTTTAATTTAAGGAAGGAAATTCTGAGAGCCAAGGAGAACTGTACAGCGAGTCACATAAATCACGGAAAAGGCAGACTCAGGACATAATAGTAACAAAAGGGTAACTAACACCAACCTCTACATTCCTTTATAAGAAGTAAGAAACAGATTTAATCTAGAAGATCTTGGATTACTCCACTGTCTTACTACACCTTTAAATGCTTCCTACATGTCCCATCTGACAGTGTTTTATGATCATTTGCCTAGATTTACAGGGTGTTTAATAAAGTTATAAACTCACTGATCTATTTAAACAAAAGTCAAGTGATGAAAACTGTGCCCCTAGGAGCTGTATTATTTGGTAGATATTCCCATTGTCAACAACAGAACACAGCAGAGTGTTTGAGAGTATACAATCTTAAAAAATCAGGTAACAACGTGCACAAAGCTAATTCTTGATCATTGTACACTGTACATGTACTGCTCCAGGGGTGCTGTACAATGGCAGACCCTGTGCTCTGACCCCAGGCTCTCTCCCTATCTGTGTGTCTCATGGAGAGCAAGCTCAGGTATGCGAAAAGATCATTCCTAATGCAAGAAATTGTAAAGGGTTAATAAATTATTATTATTTATTATTATAGGAACATGTAACTAATGATCCCATTTGTATGCACAGCATATCTCTTCACTCCTCAATGTACAGTTCACATTATACAGCTGTTTAAATAGGTCTATTTTTGAAGTGCATAGTACATTTTAAAAACGTTAGTCTCAGATTCAAGTCCTTAGAGTCATGTGGCCTAACATTTATAACAATTTACATACAGAGTACAGAATGTTCAAGGCCTAGTGATAAAACTGTATGCAACCATTGGAGCACATAAACAGTGGAGTGCTTGTTTAAAGAGAAAACACTGTGGCTTGTAACTATTTAACACTTAAGTATTAAGTGCATGATTCGTTTATCTAACTTTCATCCAGACAGTTCACCAAAATGTATTTCCCTTTCCATCACAATACGTTTCAGTACTGTGAAATGTATAGCATTGTCCCAGTAGAAAGTTTGAAATTTTTGTGTGCCCTTTCTTATTCTGTGTCTGATCCCTAAGGCTTTTTGTTTCAGGCAAGACAGGTAATTCATGTCATAGCACGTTCACACGCAGAATAGGAAATCACTTGGATCAACCCTGGAAATCTTCTGCAAGCAGAATTACAGACTGCTATCAACTGTGTGTCCCTCTTAATAAGAGTGGCTGGCTTTTTGTGTGCTACTTCAACACGGAATTTTAGAGCAGTAGTCAGGCTTTGCTACTTTTAGGTTCCTAATTATACGCCAGACTCATTCTTTTCTTTAGAATTGTTGAAACTGAACATTAGTCTCGAAAATCATAGGGTTTTTTTCAAACCTTCCCTAGGATGCTGTGTGCTGAGACTGGGTGTAACACAGGACAATTTACAATTCTAAATTTATAAAAAACAATGTCCCAACTTTTGTAAAACGTTCAAAGGCATTAATGTCTAATGCCTAAAATGTCTAAATAAATGACAAAAATGACTATTTTCTTCACCATTTGTGCTTGCACAATACACATTAATTTCTAGAGATCCCCATATGATAAAACCCAAGCAACTGAGTAATATCAAGTCATGATGAAGAGCTAATTTATGCAATTAAAATTGCTTTAAGCTAAGGAACAGAAGCAAACACAGTTAATAAAGAGACACTTTCTTTCCATAAAAGAAATAAAACAAAATTATGAAGGATCTTAATATTCTAGAATTACAACTTAAAGTTGGGCACGGTGTGGGAGAGCTTTGCCATTGTATTCTCTCCAATGCAGCACACATTGTAAGCAGTGTCCAAGGAAGTCCATTTCAATAGCAAGCAGTCTTATGGTGACCACAGGGTCTAGGAACACCAACAAAGAGGAGTAAGCAATTCCCAAACAGCCCATGCGAGAGGCCTCTCAGTTAATAACTCTCACCAGCCTTGCGGTTAGAGGAAGCCCACCCAGCTTTGCAGCTCAACACCCAGCTCTCCATTCATTGGCTACTGTACTTCCCATTCTGAAGCAGAAAATGTCAACACTCCCTTTGAATTCTAAAATGTAAGGTACTTTTTGTGACCAAGTCACAACAAAACAGTCGGGTATTTAAAAATCCACTATCATGCATTGTGGTAGCTGTCATGCTTAAGTCTGGTACAAAATAAATCTATTTTGTGGAACATGACAGCAAATATTACATGACTCAGATTTCACTCTGTCCGTTTTATTAAACATTCTTCACTAGAATAATTTACCTGGAATAAATTACCTTCCTTCTAGGAGTATTTTTTCCTTTTCCAGCAATTGTTTTTTTTTTTTTTTAAACATGATGCAGTAAAGTGATACACATACAGGTTTGTGATTTGTTGAAATGAAAGTAGTTTGCTCTTTTGGGGCTCGAGTTTATTTGTGCATTTGTTAAGGTATTCTGACTACTTGCTCCTCTCTAAAAAAAATCATAGCAGAGGTTGGTGGGGGATTGTGATCCAAAACCAAATCGCTCAGACATAGTGGTATCACTCAGACAGTAGTTCAGGTGGGTAGCTGCGTCAGCATGTGTAGGCTGCAAAGGAACAAGTAATAGGTTTATTCCACGCTGAAAAAAAGAAGAAAGAAAACATTTTGGCTTTTCACCTGAAGAAGGCTCCACGGCCTTCTTTTTGTCAGCATGGAATAAACCTATTACTTGTTCCATAGTGGTACAGTACACAGGTGCAACACTCACTATGCTTTTCTGATTTTGGCCAGCTGTAATTTCTGGCAAACATGAACATTTTATTTTTTGAGCTTAGACCCATTTACAGTGTGTTTGTTTGCATAGCTTCCCCAGAGTTAAATACAACAGGGCTTCAAACCAACAGACTTAAGTCATATTGAGTACATTTTACTTATGCATCCAGCACTATATGGCAGCATATTAACCAGAAGGATGCAAATAAAAACCAAACTGGACCTTTTAAATGAAATATGAGAAAATAGAAATATTTGCATTCTGCAAAAATGCCTCTGGATTTAAAGGACATCATTATGGTTTCAACAATTCTTCGAGGTCATTGTCTGTCTAAATGACATTTGTAATCTATTGTGCGATGAAGAAATAAATTGTGGAAAGAAAAGAAAACTGCTTTCTTCTGCAAAAAAAAATCCAATACTATAAAGCTTGCTGGAGTGAAGGAAATTTGGCTGGGATGACGTAGGCAGGCAGTATTTTCCTGTCTGGAGTTTGTTGTTTTGTCTCTTTGCCCAGGCATAGCACCACTTGCCCTAGCAGTGCATGAGGGCTTTGAACAACATGGCTCTCCCTGTAATGAATTTGACACTTGTACTGGAGAACCGGCCACAGTGGCTTGTGGGAACAGCTTGTCGGCTTTAGCACATGAAACAAACATGCTGTAAAATCAAAAGGAAATCACCCCACAAACCAGGCATGGTATGAAAATCTAGACTCTCATGACCTCCCTGTAGATCCTGATTGACACTCTTCTTTTTCACAGATAGGGATGTATATAAAGGATCTGTGCTGCTCTGTCATGACCAACTATTTTTAATTAACCATTTTATAGGCACTCAAAATAAGTAAAATAAGCACATGAGAAAGCCTTAAAATATGGGAACTGAATTAAAATGTGGGACACTAAAGTATATATTTAATGTCTACGCTGTCTCTGTTTTAACAACACACTAAATGCTACATGTCCTGTATTTCAGCTTGGTACCAGAACAACACTATGTTCAAATAAAAATGAAATGATCCCTTTATTATTGTTGGAATTTTATTATTTTTCATGAAATTATAAAATGTTATTATTTTAAAGGACTTTATATTCTTTATTTACAATGTTCAAGCACTTCAAGAAAAAAATATTTTATTACTGTTTAAATTTCTACAGAAAAGTAAAAGAAAAAAGAAAATGAGACTCATATTCAGACAATGCAGTGTAGAAAACTGAAAAACATCTTCGTGACACCAACAAGTTACAAAAACTGATAAAACTAATCTCTTCATATCTTTCCTCATTCTGTTAAAATGCAGCCTTGATTTCAGGCTGTGAGAATTTGCATGTCAGGTTTAACAGCCTTATGTGAGATTTTACTAATCTGCTGTAGACATTGTAGTTTTTAGTTTGCGGAAGATTTAATAAGAAGCCATGTTTTAAAATCTGAAAAACATCTGTTAAGCATAATTAGTTGGATCGACCGAAGACAATTTCACATTATTTAGGACCTGGGGGGGGGGTGTAATCTGAAATATTACATTTACACAGCATGATCATGTTAACCTATTTTATTTTTCCTGTAAGGGCCTGTTTGTTGGAAGCAGTTTGTTCTCCCCCCCCCCAACACAATCATTCTGCTTGCTGGATTAAAAAAAAAAGTATTGGGAAAGGGAAGACAACATGAAAGCCCAACTGAAAATTCCCAATAAGGAGCAGAGGCATAGATGAAGGGTTTCTGAGAAGTGCTCCACAGCAGCTTCTCCAGCCTACTGGGTGAAAGAGCCTATAGGAACTGTAACCCTGACTTGGATGGTGTATTCAAGTTTCTTCAGTTTCCCTCTGTAAAGTTCAAGATAACAGCAGTTTGTCACCCTGAACATCGATTCATTCTTTTCTACTTCTGGGTGAAACCAGAAAAAAAAAGTACCATTTCAATGTCTGAAGAAACTGTTATCGATTGTTTTCCCATAAAGGACGGCTCTTAACAAGACTTAAAATCAGATTTGGTTTAAAAACCACAACAGCACAGTTTTTGTTTCTATGGCCTCGTTTTGTAGGTCTGAAATGTTAAACTTAACATTGTGGCAAAGTGTTGTGACACTGTGAAAGTAAGAACGTCCTCTTTAAGTCATTTGAAGTAAATATACTTTTTCATAGCGAAGAAATATGCCACTGAATTTTTCTTTTCAATTTTGGGGAGAGACAACACTGAGCTTTCTGAAGGACATATTAAGCCACTACTAAATGACTGCAAGAGAGACCATGTTGATTTTACAGGTTGCAATAAAGATATTGCTATGTTTTCCAGGGCTACCATTATTTTTAACATTACTTACAAAAACAGTTGATTGATGAAACTAAATTGAAAGTAGGTGGAAAACCGCCGAGAGGTTTTCTTTACCATCCGTTACCTTGTAGGAAGAGTAAGTAGTCCTGGTGCGGCAAACAGTTTGTTTACATTCTTGATCCTTCATGTTGTTTTGAAAATCAAGACACCCAAACATAGTGAAAAAGTTCACTCACTACAAACTTCACCACTCACTCCTATCATATTACTGAAGGCAAGATCAGCTCCAGCATCTCACACAACTGAGGTCCACATATTTTTTGAGGACCTCTTTATGTTTTCTTCTGTATGGTCATCATCATTGCATTCAATCAGATTTATCCAGTCCACACTAGGTCACAGTACGATGCTCTGCACATTACTCTTGGTAGATTCTAGCCTTACATGAGATCAACTGAATTTCAGACCATGAAACTGCTCTGGATGCTGTGGTGCACTTTGCTGTTCTCCGTCATCAGAAGTGAAGAAAGTAGTAAACATTCCACGTTTAAAAACAGTTGAAAGCAGCATTTTCCAAACTGTATTACCAAAGGAAATGTAAAACAAAGAACTATAATTCCTGGCTGCAGTTTCATGTTTAGATAACAGATTTCCTGGAAAGTATTCATAAAATTCACTAACAATTTTCATGCTATGATGTTCCTTGAGATGTATTTACAAATGAAGTTTCAATACTCCAATGCTTTAAAAACATATGAACTTAAGTGAAGCAGTGTCAGAAGGCACTGAAAGTAATTAGCACCTTAGATCAAGTTGGAACATGGCAAGTATCCTTAAAGACTTGGCATTAAGTACATTTAATGGGTGTTCCCAACTTAACAACAAGAAGTATAAAAAGAAAGTAAAGCTTGCCTCATAGACAGGTAGACATGCAGGTACAGAAATGCCCAAATAACAAATCCTGCTTTAAATCGTTCCTCTACAGGAGACATACTGTACAGTACACTATATGTGCTAAAAGTGTCAGGATTCATTGCGCAAAAAAAGTCACTGTTCCCAAGAAAAACAGTACAACAGGTGAATTCAGCAACTCTGACAGAGGATCACTCAGTTCCCTGTCCCTAATTTAATCTTTGTTCTCCTATGAGCCAAAAACAAACTGTTGCTCATAACATGAAATATTTAGATTGTAGGGCTATGCTTTTCCACCTTCCCATGGTTTAAAAAGAGGTCTTTCATGGTCATGGGCTTTGTAGTCCTATTTGCTGCAGTCAAAATACACTATCTCAAGAGCCAAGAATTCTAGAAATCAGACTAAGAAAATACTTAGTGAAACAAAATTAGTGTGCCAACCACAATTTATAACACCCTAGCATTCGAAACTGTAGTTTTAAACCTGGTTCAGAAACTACTTGGCAGCCTGCAGCACCAGTGTAATATATAACAAAATGTATCTACGAGTAAAAGCCACTATGAAAAACTGGTGTTAAGGAGGTCAGGTGGCCCAGTGGTTATGGTAAAGTGCTTGATACAGGTTCAAACCCCATTCTGCCACTTACTGTGCATTACCCTACTCACGTTACTTACCATTCTTGTCCTACCATGTGATGAGTCTTGAAAACCCAAATCCTGTTGTGGAAGAATAAATACGGCAGGAGCAGCTAATGATGTGTAGGCTCAGTGAAAGTCACTTAGGATATAAGAACCTCCATATGATAAATATACACATCCTGCCTTAAATCCTTCCTCTACTCATTTTCTTCAATTAAAACCAGTAATGTTTCATAAAAGTACACATTTCCAGCTTGATAGCTTTAAAGAAGCATGCCAAAACATATTATCTTTGGTGGCTAATAGCATATTTTATTTTCATGAAGCACAAATAAACTTTTCATTATACTTGGCAATTCAGTTAGTTGAATTAGATGGTCTGCTTCCATTTAGCACTCCTGTCAATAGATAAGTACTATCATGCCCTTTGATAATAACAATAAAGATGACAGTGCTTGAACTGGGTGTATTTCCCAAGCTATCTTGCATTTGTCGTTCTAGTGGATGACTAGTTGATGCACAACTTGAGTGGAGAATACCAAGGGAAACCTGTACTATTGTGCCCCTCCACAGTTTAAATATCAGCTTTGGGAAGATGGACTGTCAATGTGAATCCCAAACTACTGACGTCTACAAACTAGTCTTCGTTACCTGACTCACCCATGGCCAACAGAGGACGCAATGTAAAATTCTGAAGTATCTCAAGAAAGCAATCGTGGAAGAAAGCTTTCAAGAAAACTAACAGGCCTACAACAAACCTCTCTGACCTTGCCACCATCTTCAGAGTTACATCCATGTCCAAATCCTATGATGGACATCATCCTCAAACAGAGATCATCTATGAAACGAAATTAAGTTCATATAATGAATACTAGGTTCCTGGTGTTAAGGTATAAACTGAATGGATTGTAAAGAAATAACTGCACCTATTTTGTTAATATTATTTATTATAATAAAACATGCTTTTCCTATTCTTCTTAACAATGTGGTGTATAGATTACATCTCAAGAGACCTTGGAGTTGAAGATTTACTTCTACAGTTCTTTCAATGACAGTTCCTAAATAATCATTTCATAAGATAAAAACAGTCAATTGAAAGCTTCCTCCTAAAACCTTATACTGTGAATGAAAATAAATCAAGGGTTGCCTTACTTGCAAAGTGCGTTTTGATGCAATATCCACATGTGATCCATGACGTACTCCTGTCTAAAATGAAACTGAAATCCTTATCTATTTGATCTAGAGTGCTACATTTAAAAAAACGTATTTTCAAATAACTTACATCTTTTTTTTCATTGACAAGAGTGCATGGATAGTACAAAGTAGATTCTTTGTTATATTCTTGATTCCCTTGTAATGTATGCAGCATAGAATATGTACATATTGTCTGTGAAGTACGAGATGTACATTGCTTTTTCCTACGCTTTAACCTCACCCTTATTATCTATACTTGTAAATTACAGTATGAAGATCATCAGTATGTTTACTTTTGCTTTGAAAGCATAAGTTTCCTCAAAGGTCTCAGCATTTACATGTGATTAGTGATTAAAAGGAACATCTTTAAAACCTTCTTCCTCCACTTCAAATTTGCTCTGCCTTTTCTCAATCAAAAGATTTAACCAAGATAACATTTTTAAAAAGTTGTCGGGGCAAATTTGCCCTGTAGGTGGAACGTTTGAAAACCACCCTACACGTTCTTTTCTTATTTGTTTTCTGGAAAACCTAACTGCAGGGAAAAGAAAAACCCAAAACACAGCTGTTTTGTTTCAAGTTCAAATAAAATTAAATCATTTTTTTCTGATTTATCCAAGGGCCACAAACCTCAAGTTACAGAAAGAGTGCACCACAGAAAAATGACTCATAACTGTACCATTATATTTTAGCAAACTTCTCAACATCTAAGGGAAGGAGTAAAAATGAAATACACAGGACTGCGTGCTGTAACTGTGGAGCCCTGGTGCTTCAGTTGATATTACCAATTCAGATAAAGATTAGTCACACTGAAAGCTGTGACTTATGAATAACTTCGCCAGAACTACTCTGAGCTGAGCCATAACAGATTTATTGTAATAAACTCCTTTTTGACCTTTGTGTGGACTATTTCAAACACTATGCAATAGGCCTGCATTGTAATGGAAATACATGCGCTGGATCTGTTGGATGCCACAGGACAAAAAGAGTAACATACTGTAGACTGAACATAGGATATGGATTCCTGTAACTCTTAAAAAATATTTTTGGACAGAAATAAATATACCACATAAATACCAATATCCCCTTGACAGTGCAAGAATATCTGGCTCTTTAGATACAGTTCTTGTTGTACAAGCCAGCTGGTATTTAAACAACAGAGCCAAGAATTAAAACAACATAACCCTCTTCCAGTGAGGGGACTGGACTGAATGTCACCACACCATTCCTCTGTCTGTCCCATCACCCCACACACACACAGCCAGTCCTGGGAAGAGGATTGCTTGGCATTACCCTGATGAACGTAGCAGGGGTATGAGAGACAGTCCTGTAAACAGAGCCTCCTTCTCTCTTTCCAGCATCTGTTTAACCCTCTCCTGCAAACACATGCTACAGGCAGCTGCCAAACCAACAGGAGCAACTGAGAAGCACAAAGAAGAGACTGTGCTGTCTGAAAAAAGCGTGGGAATATAAAGGGTTTTTAAAAACTATCCATAAAGGCTCCGTCAGAAAAACTTCTACATTCCTTTGCCTTTAAAGGTGACCACAGTAGAAATAAAATAACTAAAAAAACAGCATTTGTCCTCTCTTTGACCCGTTTGTCCCAAACAAACTGTTCTTAGCTACTTGTGAGATTTTGACCAAGTGTTTCATATAAACGGGTATGCAATTTTAAAATCCCCTTGTTATACTGGAGACTTTTTGTAAATTAGTCACACAATGTCATGATTATAACTATCATCATGAAGTGCTGTTCTTAAAGATATTTTAGAATGCCTCCCCCACTTTTCGGTCAACGTATTCCATGTCATCATACTGCTCACACTTACAGTAATTAAAAACATTTTCACAACACTTTATAACAGTTAAGGTAAATGGATCATATAAAAAGTCATAACTAACTCCACCATTGGGTCATGAAACATTATCTTTTATCCTAACATCATCCATTATGCAAAAACACACGCCTTTCTGTCTTCTGCTACTGTACTTCAGTGTATCTCTCATAATGCTCCAATTTACAACCAAGGGTGGGTTAAAGAAGGCCTGAAGGTGCCTTTTCATTGAAACAGGTTCATACAAGTCAGTACAGTAAACAGTTTAAATACAAACATTCAGCACTTTTGCATTCCACGTTTTGCTCTCAACAAAAGTTGTCACTCTAGTGTAAATGAAAATGTGCTGCCACATACTGTACCCATGCAGTTTTTCCAACAAAAATACTTGTACCCCCTATAGTTTTAAACAGAAGTACGAATTAGCCTGAAGGTTTCTGCACTGGTTGGAAAGATGTCATCATTGTTGACACATAACAAAAACGAAAGAGCTTCAAGTTTCAGTTCAATAAAATTAACCTTGCTTTAACAAATGATGTGTTAAAGCTGGTTTGAAAAGACGGAACTGTAAAAAAAAATGCTTGCAAGTTTTTATATTCAACATACAAAATGTCACTATTGGCCTTTTTACATTTTTCCCCAACTTGTGCAAACATGACTTCAGGTCACGGCTTATTCTTACCTGAACTTTCCAAACGGGCCTTGCAGATGTTATATAACAGGCTATAGGTCATCCATAGTATTCTAGCATTCTTTAACACTGATAAGGTGTCGGTACATGTTTTACAGTAAAAAAAAAAATAATCTTCTCAGTTAGGGTCTGAATCCACCAGTAAAGGTTTTCACCTCTAAAAAGCTGTATTCATCAAATAATGACTTCTGTTGAGCCACTGAAAAAAAACACAACAGCAATATTTGTATGGCACTTATAAAAGGACTATCACTCCTCAAACTTGCATTCCAAACTTAAAACTTTAAATCCTGGCTTTATTTTTTTTTCTCAAGCAAGGCTGGCCACTAAGCACTTGTCTGTTACCACACATAGCTCAGTCACCAGCCTACTGCACTTTCCATGACCTCAAACAAAGACTAATGTAAGGAAATGAGACAAGGGCTACCACCTGTGTTTCATTAAAAAATGTTCCTAAAATATGGGTTATTGTGAAAATACAGACATTAAAAGGCAATAACTAAAGGATCTCTCTCACTTTTGGCAGTTTTAATTAACAACAAATAAAGGATATTTAAGCCTTCTATTTTTTGTTATGGTATGTCCAAACATGTTCCTTAGGAATCATCCAGCAGTCACAAAAAAATAAGTTGCAATAATCAGTAGGCACACCTATTGTGTTAAGAGATTAAGTGATTAATCCATCCATTTTCTAACTGCTTTATCAATACAGAACCACAGAGGAGTATCCTGGCAAGCAATTGTTGCAAGACAGGATACACCCTGGAAGGGACACCAGTTTATCGCAGGGCATATACAGACACAAACACACACACTTACACCTGCAGAAATTTTTTCTCAGAAGCCAATTAACCTACCAGTACGTCTTTGGACTATGGGAAGAAATTTAAGCATGTGGAGGAAAACCCTGTGAACACAGGGAGAACACACAAAATCCATGCCGATACCACCCCAAATTCGGAATTGAACCCAGGGTACCAAGATTGCAGGGCAGCAATGCTAATCACTACAACACAATGGCAGCCTTGGATGGATGCTGTGGCTTTGTTTTGTTTAGGTATTAACCTAAAGCTCATATTAATGAGCTCAAATAGCATAGGGAAATGTTTTCAATAGATGTCTATATGAACGCACTAAATCACTGAACATTAATTGAGAGAAAAGAATGGCTTTTGCCTAAGGATACCAAGACTCTCCAACACAAAGATGCCCTGAATTTTCTCTGATGGGATGTTGTCAACTACATAGTGAAGTCTAGATGGGCAGTCTACCCCACAAGAAAAAGCTGGGTTCAGCATGACTCCTGTAGGGGAGAATTGGATTAATTCAGCTCAAGTGCATGAAAATCGGCTGGAGGAGCTTTAAAAATATAACATGCATTAATAAAACAGGAGATAACTGACTAAGAACTAGGCTTAATCCAACTCAAACTTTGAAACTCACTTTTAGCAACACTTTATAATAGGGCCTTGCTCCAGAGGATTAATCTGTAAATGGTACAGTAATAGATACGGTTCTGAGCATCAATATAGTGCCTCCCTCAACACCTTGTCACACACAAGTCCTGGACCATATTTCCACACTTGAAAAATTAATTAGATCACCCATTATTACAGAAAGATTCTGAATAAACACAGCGGGACTTCTTCTTTACCAGTAAAGCTACGAGCTGTGAGAGGGGAGTTATCCAGAATGTCTGGATCACCATCTCTCTGAGAAACCAGACGTTGGCCCATCAGAATACAGCATGTCCACCTTATGACACACGCACTGGAGAACAAAGAACAAAGCAAAAAAAAACATGCATGCCCAAATGTAAGCACAGGCGAGCTGGAGCGCAAGTGCAATCCAATCTGCTGACACATTGGTTAATTTATCAAGCAAGAATCATTTCTCACTAACAATGGCGTGTTTCTGTTGCAGGCTAACACACTGTGGCTATAGCATAGGCAGCATTCTACAAGCAAAAGAGGTACATTCACTGCTGGAAGCTTCCTGTGCTGTTTTGTATTTTTTTTTGTTGGATCTGTTTACTGAGCAAAATGTTTATTATGACACTGTGCTAACGTAGAACACGAGCATTAAAAAAACTGCTGTCTCCGTTAAAATGTTTGGGGCTCAAAAGCACAGCACGAGGGTCGCAGCTGTTAATTCCAACAATTCTATTGTGTAAACTGTGTGTTGCAGAGCAATGTAAGTGAGTAAACAAACAAATGCGTCCATTGCAATTACTTCCACATGCAAGGACACACCAGAGTGACACATCACAGGTGTCCATGAAATAGTGCTCAGACTGTGCTCCTAGGGTAATAAAAAGCAGTTTATGCCAGGGCGGCACCTTCAGCTGAGTACTATCCTAATCTGTACCAGAAGTAACCCTTCCCTGTTTTGACCCTCCATTAAAAACAGTCCCCAAACCAATAACTGAATGAAGCTCTTTCATGTTCCAATGAACACTGACAAGCACAGTTTCCCATTATCCCACCACACTACACCTGGGTTTTGCAAAGATCGTGCTGAGTTTCTGCTCCGTGTTGTAAGGTTTGAACAATTTGCATGATATTTTAAGATGGATCATTTTAATATGACAGGGCAGTATACGTATACTTAACAAGGTTTATCCTTCCATTTTCTAACCATTCAGAAACCATTTCATTCAAAACAGGGTTGCGGGGGAGCTGGAGCCTATGCCAGCAAGCAACGGTCACAAAGCAGGATACAGCCTAGAAGGGACAGCAGTCCATCAGAGGGCACACACATTCACACCATTTTTATTAGACACTAGGTTTCAACCCATATTTCACCATTTTTCTTTCTATTATACTACGATGTTAACATTCTACAGTATTAAACAAATGCATACTCCCCTCCCAACACACTAGACATTACTATTCACAACAGGCTATATAGTAGTACTTAACCAAACTAAATACATAGCCTTTGTTAAAAACTTTATACCTTTAAATACCTTTAATTAGCCATTGTTTGAGGATATATAGGGTAGTTACTTGACAGTGTATTATGAATGAGATTCTTTCATAGTGAAAGTGAATATGGCAGGGGGTTTATAACCAATAAAGACTGCTAAAGCAAAACTATTACAGTCAGCTTTAAAACAAATGAATCAAGGAATTGAATAGGTAGATATTCTTTACAGCTCATAAATAGGTAACAGAATGTAACAAATCTTCAGTGTTCTCAGAAAAGGTGTCTTTTTTATGAACAATTTTGTGACGGGTTGTAGATCTATAATCCTGGTGGACAAGCCAGACATTTTCATCTGAATAATCAAAGTACCAAAAGTGACTGATCTTTGGCTGCAAATATGCACTTCCAACGAAACTTGAGTCTTGGTGTCTTGTTTCTTTAACTCTAATGTCAAGAGTTCAAACACTTAACACAGTGGTAAGATAACATCGCAGACTTTGGACAACGATGTTCAGAGTTTCTGTCAGAAACCCTAGAAAGACTGTGTGAGCCAAGCAGACACAGAGCTTTGTCAACATGGGAGTTCATCAAAAGTAGTAGCAGGCCTAAACTGCAGGTCTCACCTTCCTCATGCTTCAGAGTTTCAATCCGTTTCTAAGAATTCCATACATTTTCTAAATGATTCTTCCAATTCAAGGTCACCGGGGAGCCCAAGCCCATCCCAGGACGACAGTCAATCATAGGACACACAGACGCAGACACACTCACACCTAGAGTCAATTTTCACAGAAGCCAATTAACCTACCAGTATATTTTTGGACCATGAGGAAAACCTGAGCACAGACACAGATAACACCCCAGGTCTGAAATTGAGCCACTGCCCTAGCATGCCACCACCAGGAACAATTGTGGGAGGATAAAAATCAAAAACAATTAATGGACTAAGTGGATTGAATTTAAAACATTGTAAAGAAGTAGGACGTCAAACCTTAGAAAGAGAAGATGTAAAGATCCTGTAGGGGATTTGGAGTCATGTATTATCTGTTTTCTTGTCTTTCTTGTGCCCTGTTTCAAATACAATAACGTATTATACCGTAATCATTCATTATTTTCGTTCCTGATTTTGCTCCTTCTTAATTTCCTTTGTAAAATAAGTATTTGCAGACAGAATTTTAAATTATCAGGATTCATTTATCACAGTGTAAAAAATAACAGCAAAAACTATTCACCTGACCTTTACAGATGACTACTGACTACACTGCTCAATACATGTTGGCACTGTGCTGTGCAACTTGGCATTTTGAAACAACTCCACCCACCCAACTCCTCTCCTACAAATGACTGTTTAAGCAAAAAAGCATACAAAGTACCATGTGACTTCCATTGACTATCTTTTGTAAGAACAAACCCTTTATACATACAGACTGTAGGAACAGATACTTGTGTATCAGCTTAACAATTCTTACAGTGTTGTGAACACAAGAGGGTCACATGTCACAGTAACGCTATTCTACACAATTCCAGGAGAGGTAAATTCTGAACTGGCTCGCTGAATAGCCACAGAAATTCCCAGGTTTCAGGTTTTTCAGGTCTATCCAAGATAAAAAAGGGTTAGGTGAACTGTTCTCACCAAACATCACAGTTACAGCTTACTAAACATTGGTGATAACAAAAATGCACTACATTCACAAGTGAATCTTTCTTGTTTACTGGAATTAAGAACCCCTAAACGTTAATTAATATTAACTACTTTATGGCCCTCCAACTAGGTTAAAGAAGAGGATTGGTTTTCACTTCAAAGGAAAATTGCCTCATGATTTTTTTAAAAAATGGTAAAAGTCTAAGAATGACAGACAAATGTAACCAGGTACAAGGGA
Source organism: Lepisosteus platostomus (assembly GCF_059453375.1). NCBI lineage: Eukaryota > Metazoa > Chordata > Actinopteri > Semionotiformes > Lepisosteidae > Lepisosteus > Lepisosteus platostomus. The sequence continues at coordinate 39,082,620 of NC_142616.1, forward strand.
AGTACAATCAAAGTCTAATATATTTTATGTTTTTTTGCAGTGCTATTTTACAATTCATATCTGGAGATAGGAAATGAGTTCATCTTGCACTGGCAGAGGTTTAACGTACTGTTGTCATATCAATATATAGGCTACGGTAAACATTTTGCAGAGACAGTACACAGTTACAAAATGAATATAGAAATAAACCTAATACTATATTGGAACTAATTTCAAATAGTGGCTTGTATTAGAAACTCAGGATACAGGGACACACAGGTAAACCAGATAACTGAACAAATCATATGTTTTGATTTTAAGGTGCCTCACAAGCAGGTATAGCTTTGTCATAACTGACTACAAAGAAGCTGGAACTGTGGCAAAAGAACACTATGATAATATTATCTAGAGCAAAGCAACAACACCCTTAGAAATATCCAGCCTTTTCTATGTTTTACAGGAAATCCTGCATTCATTGGCTAAAGCAGAGGAATTTATAAAGCTGAAGGTGACAACAGTCCTTTCTAAAAATATAAACATTTCAGTCTCTGAAAAAAAGAGTGAAACAGAAATAGTGCATTAAAACCAAACTGAATACACCCGCCCCAGGTTCTGCACTGAAACAAGACAACAGTGTACAGCACATTGAGAGAACTCTAACCGTCTCACAGCTGCTAACCGAGCACGATCCAAAAAAATGCTATTACGCTGTGCCAGTCAGTAATGTCTGGAAGAGGGGAGATTCCAAGCCTAGTGATTACATCCCTGCATTTTTGACTCAGTTGTGAAACAAGATGCTCTCAGAAAAAGTTTCAAACCGAAAACAAATAAGGTTTTTCTCAAGAGGGAAATATTGTGCATAAAGACAGACACTGAACAGAAAACATATGACTTCTTAAAGTGTAGTCTATTTTGAAAGCACTAAACATAAACTGGCAGTGTAAGTAAATATTTTTCCCCCTTGGCACTGATGTTATCATCACCACAATCACACAAAAAGCATGAAGCTGGACTTCTATAGAAGCTGTAATAAAATGTATTATTTCCGTCTCAGAAAACTCATTCATATTTTATTTGACATTGAATTCTCAGTTTGCCAACGAAGGTCCACTTGATCTGAGTGTGTGATATGGGTTTTCATGCCAGCTGAGCTCCCTTACCCTGAATTGAAATCATTTTGATTAATCTGAACTTGGCTGAGGGCAGCAGGTCTTTCTCCAAATTCTGGTGAATGTCCAGGGCCTTGCAAAAGTATCATATGGTGTCCTAATTTGTGAAATTACAAAATAATGCATGTCTCGTTTAAACATAATATTTTGAAAAACTGAATGCTCTGACTGATAATTTATAAGACAAATTACGGTAAACGTCAGAAAAACTATTTCTTTTTTTAGTTTAGTTGAGCTCAACAGTGAAATATGTTGATTGCATAATTAATCAGACCTGTGAACTCAATATTTAGTGGGAGCAACATTGGCAGGAAGTAAAGCTGAAAGTCATCTTGGGCAAGTCTCCACTAACTGCATGTCAGCTTGGTACAATTCTTGCCCATTCTTCTAGGAAAATGTGCTCGTGCTCTGTTGAGTTGAAGATCCCTTATGGACAGCAGGCGTGAAGTCTCTCCAAAGATTCTCAAAAGCCTGCAAGTCAGGATTTTTGATTGGGCCAGTTTCACTTTCTTATTATTATGCCACTCCAGTTTAACATTTGACCTTGTAAATGGGATCACTGACCTGCTGAAAGGTTAATGTTCATCACAGTTTTTAGGTGTTTACCAATCTGTAGCAGGTTTTCACAACTTGACCGTATTTTGCTCCATCAACAGTATGTTCCCCTCATTTTTGACAAGCTTCCCAATTCCCTGCTGATGAGAAGCAGCCCCATAACTCCTCCACCTCGCAATGGTGTTGATTAAGTGATGTGCTGTGTTTTGCATATAGTCCAAAAAGTTACTGTTTTGCCTTGTATGACAATAAAATCTTCTACTACATATGTGCAGTATCACTTAAAACCTTTTTTTCCAGGTAAGTAAGACTTATGTCATGCCAGTCTGCCATTCCGCATGGTTGCATCCCTAACCAGTTTTTTTTTTTCCCACCTGGTCAGTTTGGAGGCACAGCCTCCAATGAATTTGTGCTTGACATTTTACAGAGGCAGATGTATTTATTCTGAAACCATTTGACTATTAAATATTATTGCACAGAGATACAACATTACCACTAATTGCATGAATTGTGTGTCAAAGTAATTTTGTGTACCTGCTACAGCAAAAGGGTTAATACTTACACAATCAACATTTAAGCTTTTAATTTTTCTTTAGCAAAAATACTAGTCGTTTTTCTTAACACTTAAATTTGCATCCAAAAAAGCCTTTGGTTTGTGTTTCGAGGTTTAAACAATATTCACTTTAAAAATGTGTATAGATTACATGTCATTCAACAAAATGTAATATCAAAAAGGAGAATAATTTTGCAAGGCACTATATATAAAACAGGCAATTTTAAGCAGCTTTGGAAAAAAGCCATGTAAAATAACAGGGTAATAACTGCAGCTTCTTACCGGATATTTACAGATATTGTGGAATACAGTAAGATCTTATGGAACTCTGTACAGGATATGAAGGATTTTAACGAATCCTTCAGGATCTCATATAGAACCATCTACAAGATTTTTACCAGGGTTAACCAGGTCCAGGTTTATAAAAATAAAAGCACAAAATATCTGGACTTTTGAGACTACTAAGGATACTATATGCATAAAATCTCATACGGAACACGGAATTTCCATAAAAACCAAACGCATTGTTAAAGAACTTCAAAGTACAAATACTCGAGCAACTTTTACAGGTAACTTGATTAATTTAAGAATTCATATCTCTTTCTATTTAACTAAAATTAGGTTCATCTTGATACTTTTAAAAGCCTACTATATTTCAGCATGCCACTAAAAAATGACCACTCTTGGCCTGTAATTGTAATGCATTCCATTCTTAGCCTCAGTGTTGATTAATCTACTCAGTATCATGTTTAAGTGTGGAAAACTTCAAAGTTATAAACCTTGCACTGGCAAAGCAGAGGCAGAGAGAAGACATGGGTTAATCCATTGGTGCACAATTTAATTTGATATAGCCAAACCCATTGTGATTGCTAATGCAAAGCAATTTCATTAATAAAATCCATGGGCAGCCTAGAAGAATCCCACTTGTATTTATGTTTCCATGAATCACTTTTTAGAGCTCTAGGGTCTTACATTTAAGAAAAAGGAAATGCATGCAGCTGTATAAAAAAAGAGACTGAAGCATGACAGGTATACATAGTATATATGCTACAGGAATGGATATGAAGCACTCTCCAATGTGATTTAATCTTATCATGGTTAACAAGAAAATTACAAAGAATAAGACAATGGGTTTTCAGGGAATGACAATTAAAGAACATCTAAACCTTAAATCACGTTATCTTTATTTCCAGTTCTATGTCAAAGACATGCTCTTATTTACACCAAGGGTGGCGGTAGCGTTACGGAATATTTGGCCTTGTTGTTAAAGCCGATTATCCAGGAGCCTTCAAGTAAACTGGAAAAGCCCCTTGGTAGAAGCCACCAGCAGACATATGAGCAAGATGGGCTCTCTGTTGTTACCTACAGTTGCAAGACAATGTTTGTGAACCCTTTGGAATTACCTGGATCTCTGCATTAATTACTCATAAAAATGTGGTCTGATCTTCAACTAAGTCACAATAATAGACAAATACAATCTGCTTAAACTAACAACACACAAACAATTGTACTTCTTGTCAATATTGAACACATTGTTTAAACATTCACAGTCCAGGCTGAAAAAAGTATGTGAACCCTTATATTTAGTAACTGGTAGACCCTCCTTTAGCAGCAATAACCTCCACCAAACGTTTCCTGTAGCTACGGATGAGACTTGCACAACGGTTTAGACCACTCCTCCTAACAAAACTGTTTCAGTTCATTGATATTTCTGGGATTCCTTGCGTGAATGGCTCTCTTCAGATCATGCCACAGCGTCTCAATTGGGCTGAGATCTGGACTCTGACTTGGCCATTCCAGAACACTAATTTTCTTCTGTTTAAACCATTCTGATGTTGACTTACTCCTGTATTTCAGGTCATTGTCTTGTTGCATCACCCACCTTCTATTAAGCTTCAGGTGACAGACCACTACCCTGACATTCTCAGGTGAAATGTCTTGATACAATTTTGAATTCATTGTTCTCTCTATGATAGCAAGCTGTCCAGGCTCTGTGGCAGCAAAGCAGCCCCAAACCGTGATGCTCCCTCCAGCATGCTTCACGGTTGGGATGAGGTTTTGGCGTTGGTGTGCAGTGTTTTTTTATCCTCCAAACATAGTGTTGCGCATTTCTGCCAAAAAGCTAAACGTATGTCTCACCAGTCCACAGAATATTGTCCCAGAAGCATTGTGGAACATCCAGGGGGTCTTTTGCCAACTTGAGTCGTGCAGCAATATTTTTTTTTAAGAGCAGTGGTTTCCTCCGTGGTGTCCTTCCATTAACACCATTCTTGTTCAGTGTTTTTCTTATAGTGGACACATGAACAGAGACTTGGGCAAGTTCAAGAGATCTCTGCAGGTCCTTAGCTGTTACCCTAGGGTTCTTTTTCACCTCCTTCAGCATGGCAAGCTGCGCTCTTGCCACAATCTTTGCAGGACACCCACTCCCAGGGAGAGTAGCAACAGTACTGAATTTTCTCCATTTGTAGACAATTTGTCTTACTGTGGATTGATGAACACCCAGGCCTTTAGAAATGCTTCTGTAGCCTTTTCCAGCTTTATGCATCTCTACAATTCTTCTTCTAAGGTTCTCTGATATTTCTTTTGATTGGGGCATGGTTCACATGAAAAGCTCTTTCTTGAGAAGAGCAGACACAGTAACCAACCTTTGTGTGCCTTTTTTAGAGGGCAGGGCACCTCCAACCTCTTCTCATTGATTGGAACACCTGACTCCTGACTAGCTTTTGGAGAAGTCATTAGCCTAGACGTTCACATACTTTTTCCAACCTGGACTGTGAAAGTTTATTCGATGTGTCCAGTACTGACGGTACAATTGTTTGTGTGTTATTAGTTTAAGCAGACTGCGTTTGTCTATTATTGTGGCTCAGTTGGAGATCAGACCACATTTTTATGAGTAATTAATGCAGAAATCCAGGTAATTCCAAAGGGCTTACAAACTTTTTCTTGCAACTGTATACACTTACATGGAAAAGTGGAATACTAAGTGTGAAAAGCTATATTGTAAATCCTAACTGTGGGGAAAACTGACCCATTAGTTTTCAAAGAATTCCCTTTAACAGATATATGCCCAGGCACACTAATGATGACTACAGACAAGTCAAGACCAAGAATTAATATGTGCAGGGAGTCTGAAAAGGATTTTGTATCTCAGTATACCCAAAGATATACGAGAACATTAAAAATCTGCCGTAAAAAGTGATTTAACCTCACCATTTTGTTGGTTGTCTCCTGTTTGAGAAGTTTGTTAACAATGCAAATCTAAGGATTTTCTTCCAATTTATTAGATCAATTACTTCCTACCACATATCTGTAATCATACACAGCTATAATCTTTCACATAAACAGCTTAGTTAGCTGTGGCAAACCTGTCTACGTGGGATATTCTAACCTCTAGACATTTCTGTTCTCATACAGTGTGATGTTCATTAAAAGTGCAGTCTCTGACACTACTACAATCTGAAGCCCTCTAGCTGTCCACGAATGGATAAAGGTTCTGTGATCCTCTGTATTACATGAACAGTTGAACATTTGAAAGCCTGTAAACTATTCAGTTAAATTTATCGTACTGTCCTTTTGAAAGATCTCCAATTTGCATAGCCTGCAAGTGCATTTTCTGAGAACAATTCTAAAGCCAACTGTTGTGGTTACAGATCTGCAGTAACTCACATGTGACTCCACCATCACTGGACACCAGAGATGCTAAAGATGAATAATTAATCGAGGCAATGGATGTATTGTCCAATACAATGTTGCTAAGTTCTACAGGATGTAGAAAAAAAGAAAAACATGAAATTCTGTTACACGGGCACTTAATTTTTCATCTAGTGCATTAAAATATTGCAAGTCCTCTTAACGTCTAAAAAAAGAAAATCACAAAATCAGCTGAACAATATGGAACATTACAAGTATATATAGCCTGTTTCATTCAAGCAAACTAAGATATCACATCAAAGATAAGTGAGGTCTATACAAAAATAAAAAAATAAACAACAAAAGAGAAATTTACACACTCTCATGCACAGTTGATAAAACATTGTTGTTGAATAGGACTGTATCACAACAGATAACAATAACATTATATATAATAAACAAAAAAATTCACTAGTATAAATGATCAGGGGCACAAATACTAAGTTATTACTTAATTCTTCAAGCCCTGCTGATATCCCATACAGATAGCATCTGCAACTCGTGGCTGTTTTGTGGCATCACTGCACTTACTCATTATGGCTATATTGTATCTAGAAAATTTTAAAAGCAGTCAATGACTGAAATTGACAAAATGAGTGGCATGATGCAGCAATACAGTCTACACACTGTAGACGATACAGTGTTACAGATACAGTAACTTTCCTCCATGTCTGGGCCTCCATTCTTAGGCCACTCCTTGTGCATGAACATTAAAATGGTTTAAATGACAAATTACAGAATATCAAGAAAACATCATCCCCCTTAACACACATTGAAGCAATGAAACACAGATAAAAGGCAAGCTTAGTATATTTTTAGTTCAAAAACATACAGACCCTTCTCCCCCCAACACGCATTTACCCTCAAAAAAGTATTTCAACACTGAAGCTTAAAAAAAAAAACTTAAAACTTAGCATTTACAAACGAAAATAAACGTGCTCACTGTTTTTAAAACACAGCTTCTGATTAGGTCATAGTGATTAAACACTGCCTGCTATCTGGTTCTTTTACCTAAATCAATAAGTGTTCAATGACAAAGAGAAACCGTCTGCTAAAGTATAAATGAATAAATACAGATTTTGAGGACCGCAAAGTGACATGTATTTCGGATTGGTTTTCGTAATTCAAAACATGAAATCAATGTGTGGGCTCCAAACTTTTCTGCAGGTATTGGCCCACTGTCAACAAAGGTTTTACATTTTGACAATATGACCGCAGTATAAATCGTAACTGGCACCCGTTTAAGTAAAACACAACAGTTCGTGCTTTAGCGTGGTTTACTATCAAATGAAACCTCTTGAAGTCGTCGTTAAAAGCTAGAAAAATGCAGCGCCACAATTCGGGAACATTTTTTGTGCGTGCGCTCATGCAGCTACTCCCATCACACGAAAAGAGCTCACGCTCAATAAAGAAATCAGATTACACACAGAAAGGCTATCAATATTAAAACATAGGTTCACGTTACTTACCAAGTAACAAAATTCCTAAATTTATTTCAGATACACTTTTATAGTAATGAATCCAAACAGAGTTTAGAAGGCAAAACTCACGTACTGGCAGGTTAGTTGGAAGGAGCTACACCGTTTTAAACTCTTTTACGTTCACCTCCTACGATATAAGCATAACAGAGAGTCCGTAAAAAGTTCCGCTTTGGATAAAAAAAAGCTCAATAAGCTATTTAATTACATGTTACATCACGATCAGCCACTAAACTTGCTAGCGTACTTACTGGATCGGTCGTTAGGCTCCTCGTTCAGCAGACTGAAGATTTTCTGTGAATTTCATAATGCGAATCGTTTTATTTTACCCACCCAATAATCCGCCCCTTGCTCGTACTACAGAAGATTAATTTACCTGTCTGTGCAGGTTTCTGGGCTCCTCGTCTCGGGTCTGGATCGTAATTTCGGTCTAGCGGATTGATCCAAGCTTTTCACTGGCCACTATTTCACCCTTTTAAGATGCCAGTTATTAAGTACGGTAGTTTCCATGAATGAAAACTGACGTGGGGCCAAACCTTTTTTTCGGAGATGCTTATAGCACCGTCGCTATTAAAACGTTTATGCCTGCTTTATAAAGTCTATGGGGCCAATAGATAACATAATCCCTGTGTAACCAGGATCACTTACACTACACAGCAATCAGCTGTCATACAGATGGAAGCTCCTACAGCCAGCCTCCCTCCCTGCTGACATCAGCACCCACTCCTGCCAGGGACCTTCAATGAAACACGGGCTGTCTTTACTCTGCCTGCATAAAAAGATGATGGGTCACTTCATGCTGCTTTGCAAAGCAGCCATCGACTTTAGGTAATAAAAGGCCTGTTTTTGAATTGTAAACACAATGGCCTTTATAGTACTTCTTGTTTTCTTTAATAAAATACTATACATGCTCTGAAACAATATACAAATGTATAACAATGAAAATGTAAAAAAAAACTGGTTCTAAATTTCTTATTTTTATTTTACAAAAATATTATAATTATACATATGAGACAATATTTTAAAAGAGCTTACTAATTTTTTTTAAATGTTGATTGGTATTCTAATTCTATTCATGTATCCCCCACTGTATAGGAACATTTCTATTTCTGAGTTTGGGCTCATGAAAGTGACCAAATAGAATACTTTTTTGAATGTGAAAAGAAACTTCTGTCTTTATCTTCCCATAAGCTACCTTTTCAGAGAGGCCTCTGAAAGTCGAGGAATACTGAACTTGCATGCTTAATTGAAAATCTACAAAAAGTGAGTTGTTCCTGTCTACTTTGTCTAATCAAAACAAGTCACTTAACACTAAAGCTTTCAGGAAATTGAGATAGGGGAACTGTTACAGTATTTTTTGAAGCTGCCTTTTCAGATCTAGATAATACTGTCTTGTTGTTTCCAAATTGTACCCTATTTCTAAAGCACTGACAGGGACTTCCATAAATAATACCACTCATTCTTTAAATGATAGCCAATCTCCCAATTTTACACAATTTTAAGACAAAAGAATCATGAGGAAAATTCCTTCTATTTCTACCTGTACTCATAAAGTACTCATGTATCCCAGAAGAAAGTTTTGACAGACATTCAGTGTGAGAAAATGAGTTAATAGCATTTTCTCGTGTATACTATTAAAAAGTATACTTATTTGTATTAGGACAATTTTAGTATTCCTCTCCAGACACTTTCTTTATGATGCAGTATACAATAAACATGGCATAATTTAAGAGCTAGAACCTGAATGTTAGTTCATTTCTAAAATATAACCTGTGTTAGTGGGGGGTGGGGAGTTAAAATTCTGCCACCACACTCCAAAACGTTAAACGTTTGCCTTTGCCCTTTGAGAAACTCAAGCATTTTGGATAATTTTGTACTCTTGCTAGAATTTGCCATGTTTAGAATAGACACAAAATAACAGATAACATGCATTTGTGCACTTCTCTTTATGTGGAAATTGTAGTACTGGGAAACTGATGCTTCTTTCTCCCTAATCAAAAAATTCAATTTTATATGCTTACTTATGAAGGGGAAAAATGAGAAACAGATGAGTTAAGAAAATAAATGTTTTTCCTTTTGTGGTTTAATTTTACAAGATGAAGCAATACTGTATTGTCCAAGGCAGCTGCCTGGCCTGGATGTCAGAACAATTAAAGGGGTCAGATTCTGCCTGAGCTGTTATAGTGGAGATCTGAACCTAGTGGCCTAAGGCAATAGGTAAACTAGTTTGTTACCAAGCAATGCTCACCTTCTCCAGAGATTGCAGACCAAAACAGACAAAAAAGATACACAGAGGGCTTGATTCATAACAGTTTACCATTTGGTTGTTTACAACCTGTGAGATAGTTGTACCTATTTGATTTATACACCCATTTGTGTCAATTTGGTCCTTTGAACTTAGTTATAGATAACTTGTGGGTAAGAATACATCACTGTTTGATTTGTGTACGATATTGAAGTAATTAATTTAAAGTAAATTTCAGACGTTGCTTAGGACTGAGAGAGCAGTCCTTATTTTTTGAGAATCAAGTGATTGTAGAATTATCGGAAGTAAGTTTCCTTGTGTTTACAATTTAAGGTTCCTTTATCACAATCAGTGCTAAAATATCTAATAAATGGAGAGTGTTGTGAACTGAGCATACCACAGAGTTAGTAGTACTACCTCTGGATCAAAAGCTGTTATTATTGGAAGACTAAAGTGTGAATCCGTTTGGCCATCCTGCTTGTTTTACTTGTTATTTCCAGCTTACAATTGGAGGAAACCACAAGGCAGTGGAGCTTGGTGTCTCTAGGTGCTCACATTCACGAGTGTGCTGTGCACTGCTGACACAGAGCCAGACTGAGGCCTGACTGGAGGGTGACTCATTCATTAATGTTCTCCCTCAGGTCCCAGATATCAGGATTTCCAGAGCGCATATTTTAGCATGAAAAAAGGACCCCGATTGCCTGGCCTTTTGGAAATGAAATGCATGAACTCCTACGCATATATTCCAAAATGACATGGCAAGGCTGCCACAAATTGTTTGCATAATTTTTTTAATGTTTAGAAATATCACTCCATTGACCTTTTCATTTTACACTAAAACTGCTGACTTCTGTGGTGAGTGTGTAGTGCACGTTGTGCCTAGTTCTTTGAAAGGAATCCGATAAGAGCTGTAAAGGGGGATAGAGAAAGAAGAATGACTCTTTCTCACTAAATGAGATCATTCTTAAGAGCCAGAGCTACAGTATATACGCATTGAATAGCAAACAGCAGCTGAGTCATGTGAAATTTTCTTTTTTTCACACTAGTTCTAACATTGTGGGAAAAAAACATTAAGCAATAAATTAAAATAAAAAAGCATGTGTGTGGGATCAAACTATAAATTCTGATGAATCAGAGAATTAAACTTTAGAGACGAGCATATTTTATTTTCAAAATATTGTATGCTCAGGTGTGGTGGTGTAGTGGTCAGCATTGCTGCCTTACAACCCTAGGGCCCTGGGTTCAATTCTGGACCTGGAGTGCTATCTGTGTGGAGTTTGTATGTTCGTGTTTCCACCAGATGCTCTGGTTTCTTTACATAGTCCAAAGACATACCCAGTGGTTAAGTGGCTTCTGGGAGAAGTGGCTCTGATGTGTCTGTTTGTATCTGTGGATGTATACACCAGTGATTGTATTCTAAGGTAAATGTCCATATGTCTGTTCTAGCTTGTTCATAAAAAACAAGCTATGACAAGAAAAACAGTCTGCTACTTTATATAGGCTGTATATATTAACTAGTAAATCATTGTGAGTTTGTGAAGCATAATCTGATTTCAAATCCAAATGATCTTGGATTATGACTGTTTAGATAAATGAACAGATTAAACGACTAACTCTGGAATAGATTACTGAATACTGCTATCAGAACTGAAAACTGATTCATTAAACAATCAAGGCACTCAGTTTTCCAAAGCTGCCATCATAGGTGTGGTAATTGCGATACTTATTTTCCCATTTCCTCTTGGAGAGTTGCTATTGTTTTGGTGGTGTTTGTGAGAAGCAATTAAAAACTGTGGAAAAAATAGCACTGAAGAGAAAAAAAAACAATGTTTGATGACAGACATTTCCCAGCCACAGTATATCAAGAACAGAGGAGTTAGCTCAATGAAAATTGGATGCTCTCCAATCTGTACGTGATGTTTGGCAAGGTTTTTAAAAAAAGAATATGTGCGTTGATGCCGCCATCTAGTGTCCAAATATGACAATTCTGTACTTGGTTTTAAGGATGTGGTACCCTGCTGCCCATTTATTTATTCTATTTCAAAAATTTATTTTTAACTTAAATTATCGTAATTGATAATTTCAATTCTGAAATTGTGCATAATTGTTAAAGTTCAAAGTTTTGTAATGATATCCGTGGCATTGGATTGTAAGAACTGTAGGTCACTGTGTAATTGTTGATGATTTTAATCCGCTATAGCCATGGGGTGATTTAGACCAGGCACGGGCAAGTCTCTGAGGGGCCAGAGGCCAAAGGTGAAATACAAAGCAGTTGATCACATGGCTCTCAAGGACCGGAGTTGCTCGGGCCTGTTTTAGACTCTGCTGTTAATGTGTTATACATTATGTCTCCCAGATATGTTCTCAGGGATATGCTGTTGTTTAATTATTACACACATTTGGGCCCAAACAATTAACTGGCCTTATTTTTTGCCAAAAGGCATAAAAGGGATCATATTTTCTTAAACTTTTCTGATCTGATCTTTTCTATTTTACAGACATTCATATAATTTTAAGAACAAATGCTACAATAATTAGGACCACAGTTCATATTTTTGTAGATACACACTTCTGACTGGCTTCTAGACTGGCTTCAGTCTCCATATTACCTTGTCTTGGATTATGGTGCTTTACCATGACATATGTGCTTAAGACTCGTTTCACACTGTATATGAAAGATATGAATTCATTCACACACACTTAAGGCTATTAGAAATACAACTCTAAATATATGAATCTAAGACATTTTGCAAGACAAACACTTCAAAGCCTTGCTTTAATATTTACTTCACCATAAAGACACAATTTCACCTTTTAAATGTGGACTGTGGCTTTTTGATGATTAAAAGGTTTTAATAATTATATATAATACTATGCATAGATAAAATGATAAAAGTAAATAAGTCCTGTCCCAGCATCCTAAAATACCACTGTTCCATTTAAACATCTTGGGGTTTCCTTCATGTGGCTGGAAAAGGAGTAAACACCTTCCCCTCAAGGCACATGGTATTTCAATTTTATTATTTTGGAAGATGATTTGTGCTTACTGTTGGAAAACAAGTGGTTCTATTATTGACCTTGTACATGTATTTAGCAGTCACGGCTTTTAATAACATTTCAAAACAGTTTCAAGAGAATTAAATACTTATTTGTGGACTTAATTTTGATGGAACTGGTGCAGATCCTGTAGTTAAGGTTAGGGTTTCTCTCTATTGAGTGAGTGTGTAGTAAATCTTGACATTCAATGGCTGGAACCACATCAATGTGTAAAGTAGTTCTAGGCAAACTGAAGAATTTGGAGTCATTTTCAGAGACAGTTTAGTGCTCACTAGAAAAGTACATTAGATTTCTTCAAGAACTGGAATCATTACACATTTAAATTCTCTTTTAATTGGTTACTAATATAATGTACATAACATACAAAAAGAACCTTTAGCACTATAATGTAAGAAAAAATGTAAGGATAATGAAAAAACACCTTAACCTATACTAATTAAGAAAACTGGAAATTGTTTACCTCAGTAAAAAGCTGCCTCACTGTTTGAACACCAAGTAATGCAATTTGTATTTATCAGAAGGAAAACAGATGATTGACAAAGTTAAATAAGCCACATTGTCCAGTGCAGTCTCTGGAATGTATTGGGTCCCTAGGCTATTGTAGAACTCATGACCTTTAATATTTTGAAGGATAAAAAAATCTGCAAAAAGAGGCCTTTAGGAATTTTACATGCACAGTCAAAAATGAAAACATTTTATTTCACATTGTGCATCTTTTGTTTTTCTGAAACATTGACCTTCCAGATCACATGGACACTGACAAAACAACACAAAATCAGTTTTAAAAAGAGATAAACATTGCCTGAGAGCAATGTTTTCTGTACAGAAACACAAACCTCCCCATCAGCATTTGGCGGCCTTTGAAGATGATTAATCAAGTTGTTCATCATTTGATTCATAATTGTTGATGTTTACTGACTTAACCATTTATCTTACCCTTACCAGTTTTTAACAGTCCTTGTTCATTTCACCATCAGTTACTGCCGTGGTGCTGGAGTGTATTTGAAAGCTACACCTTTTCATAGATTATTAGAAGATACCTGTATATTTAGGACTTTGAATTCCCATTGTTTTTCTTTCATGTTTGACTTCTGACATGTATGTATGCATTTATAATCAATGTAGGACAGTACACTGATTTATCAATGTATGATCAAGTTTAAGTATAATACACAAAAGACAGTAAGCACATTCTTGTGGTAAATATGTATTTTGATGTGGGGGGGTGTTCAGAAGTATATGGTTTGGCAGGATCAATATTTTGAAACACTTGCAAAAAAGGTTGTCATGGAGACATTATTTACATATTTGGAGCTGGTTTACCTGGAGCACAAAACTATGTCCAAAACACTTTCTGGAACTTGAATTGTACAGGAAAATTGTAACTTACTGACTTTTCTCATTGCATATTTCACATCACTCAATTGGTTTATTTTATGTACATACTGTACATATATATTCAGTATATAAATATGATGTTTAACAAAATAGGTCATTCTCTGAGAAAACCGCTTTTCTTATATATATATAAAAATTAGGGTAAAAGAAAAGATTGAGTTGAACAGAGAAGAAAGGTTTGTTTGTAAGGAGGGAGATCATCCCTGTTTGCTCTCCCTGTCACAGGCGGCACCACAGGCAGTAGAATATCCTTCATCTTGGCCCCAGATTTCTTGGTGGGACCTTTGACAGGGGATCCTTTATGTTGTGAATATTTCTGTTGAGATTCACGTCAGTGGTGTCCTTAGGGGCCAATTTTAGATAGAAGTGTAACTGGAAACAAGTAAATACAACAGACACTGTTTTTCCAATCTTGAGCAGGACAGTCACGGACAACTTACCTCTTCCATTACGCAATCACATCAATTATAGCATGTTGTAGATGTAAGCAAATGTTTGCACTTCTTCCACTACACTTAAAAGGCAGTTATACAAATTTAATTTGTCACATGTAAAAAATACTTCTTATCTGGATGTACATAATGTCAATACTGTAACCAACATTTCAGCATTTAAAACTGAATGCAATCATGTGTTCCTAGTAACCTCTTCGTAACAAGAAATTAAAGTAACTGTTTATTTTTATTATTTTTATTAAATTCTAATTGGGGTTCATTCCAATCTCAGTTGTAATTCAAATCCTGACCTTAATTTTAACCTAATCACCTGTATTGTGTAACCTAATAATACCAATGATAAACCCAATTCTCTTTAATTTTGGCCAGACAATGCTTGCAGTGATTCTAAAGAGAAACTAAAAGAAAGCAAGTTACTACGGCTTGGCCAGGCATACTAAATCTCTTCTCAGATGTATTGCTTACCTCACATTTACAATGTTTATGAGCTATTTTAACCTGCAATACTTTGGTTAGCAAGGCAAATAAAGATCTATTAGGATTTGCAAGCAATTTAGAGCAGAAACATGAACATTATTTAAACAGAGCTAGTGTATTACTTCATCTAGTCTGTTTCAAGCAATAATCAATCAATTTAGATGTAATTACAGCATTTTACAGGAGCATCAAATCCAAGACAATGTGTAAATAACACTATATGCTTCTCTGTCACAGTATCAACTTTCATGGACATATGCATGCGTTTGGATGAATAGAATGGTAAAAGCCTAAAACGAGAAAAATAATCCAACTATTCACCCTTGAATGAAGCTACCCAGCCATTGTGTTGAAGTTGAGACCTTGGTTTCTTTCAAAAAGCAGCTGGATGAGATCCTGGAATCTGTTGACTATACCCCATGGTGCAGACGGGCTGAATGGCCTCTTCTCATTTGTAACTCCTCTTACAGGTATGTTGTTATATTGAAATGCCCTTACCTCAATAGCTTCTGCAGGACCCACCGTTACCAGTCTGGAAGAAGGCAGGTATCCAGGGGCTGACGCAGTTACAGTGTAGGTCCCAGGTAACAGCAAACGGAAATAATCTCCCCCAGCACCTTCAGGAAAACACAGAGGCATTGGAACCGAGACAACAAACCCACGGTCTACTGATAATGGCAAATAAGAACAAAATCTTAGGCACTCACCGCTTGTGATGTCGTGATTGATCCCCGACACAGAAATCACTGCGTCACCAATGCCGTTGTAATTTTCATCGTAAACCATGCCTTTGATGCCATGGTGAATCTAGACAGAGTCAGAAGAGGATCAGGTGAAGCATGGCACTGCTTGAAAGCTAGGGAATCATTTGTAAACTCTGTGCCATCTCTTTTGCCGCCATCCATTTCTAACAACTTCATCCAATACAGGGTCGCGAGGGAGCCGAAGTCTGTCCCAGCAAACAACGTGTGCAAGGCAGTCCATCACAGGGCACCCAGACAAACACACACACTCAAACCAGGACTGATTTTCCCAGAAGAGAGCTAACCTACCAGTATTTGTTTGGATAGTGGGAATAAACCAGAGCACCCAGCAAAAATTCACATGAACATAGGATGACCATACAACTCCATGCTTATAGCACCCCAGGTCCAGAACCCAGGGCCCCATTACTGCAAAGCAGCAATGCTAACCACTGCACCATCATGTCCCTCTGTTCATGAACAAATTCCATGAAAGCTCTGTGCTTTCTCCGGAGCTTATCTAAAAAGAGTGGAAGTACCTATAAGTGCTGTTTTCATCAAAAGAATCAAAGTAAGGGGCCTCTACCAGATATCCACAGGGAATGAATACTGATGAAATCAATACATTTTAGTTTTTCACTTTTCTTTTCCTGACATTTACCTTTTTTCACCCATTAAAATGTTCAGTCCAAGCATTCAAATTGTGATTAAAATATTCACATTATATACACCATTTGTAATTCAACCAAATGAAACATCACTGGAAAGATGCGAGGCACCGAATCTTCAGTTGTGCTTGGAGAATGACAAGACGCAGGCTCAAACCCATTATCAGAGAACTCGGCCTGTGTTTGTGCTTTATAGGCTGAGCCACCTGGGAGGTAACACTTTCCACTCTTGTCTATTATGCTGTATTGTGCAAAACCCCATTCTGCATACTAATCCTGCATCTCATAAGACTTTTCTGTGGAAGAGCCTCTGTCATTTAATACACTCAGAATTATCTCTGAATGTGGGACAGCCCGAGTCAGATTAAATGGAAGCATTCAAGGCTGCCACAAATTACAAATACAGTACTTGATGGCAACTTTTCTACACATACTGTACATGCACAAGACAGGGATTACTGTAAATGCCATTATCATCAGAAATATATACTACTAAACCATATAGTTTTTGTTCCATTTTTGTTCTAGAGTAGCTAATGATTGATTGAATCGTGATTTATTTAAGGCAACGTGATACAAAAATCGTATATGTTTTCTGGTAAGAGCTCTCATTCGATCTGTAATTTCAGATGAGCATTGTTGCCAAGTAGTACCCAAATGAAACTGATTTGTAATGCACAGTGCCTACTTATCACCCTAAATAGCACCTTCATAAAGGATACATCACAGCATGTCAGCTTTTCTTTCCAGATGACACAATATTTTTATCGTGCAATGATATTCTGTTGGGAAAAGTGATGTGTAGGATTGTAGAGTAGTAGGTTATACATTAATAATAAATGTATGGATGGACTACCTGTGTGTTAAAATAAGCAACCCTGCCACATTTATTGTATATCAAAGGGTAAGGAAGTGACAGCTGTGTAAGTCCAACTGTGAGGTTCTGCAGCACATAAACAGCCATTTCAATGGTTCCTACCTGCTCCAAGTAGGAGATCAGAGCCTCCCTGTTACCCAGCCACTCCTGCTGCAGGGCCTCTGTAGCAGGGAACTTGTCACAGCTTAGCTCCAGGGTTATTTCAAAGCAATTGGTGTAGAGGTAGTTAAAGTCTTGCATTCCTATAAAAATCATAAACATATAGATACGTGAAAGAAAACCACCTGCCATGCTATGAGGTGATTGAGAGAGAAGAGACAATTCTGGCACCTTTAGAGAGAGAGTACCAGTGTGCTCCATTCGTGATGCCCTCGTCGAAAAAATCCCCACAGTTCCAGCCTTTATGCATCCAGCCGTGGGCGTATGAGTATGTCTTAGCCAACTGCATGTGATAGGGCAGGAGAGTGGGGAGAAAAAGTCTGTTGTTATGATTCTTGCCATAAAATCATATTCATATTGTCTTGCTTTCTGGAGCTGTTAAATTACTTTATCAATTTAGATACAGATGGAGCTGTACAATATTGTTGATCCCCCCCCCAATAAATTAAAACATTGTAGTTAAAGGAATCATTAAGATCATACATCCCTGACACAAAAGGAGAAGGCATATCTCTACCTTTTTTTACCTTTTTAAAAATCTTGTCATCTGGCGTGGCAGAATAGGCAGTCTTGCGAAACCCCCGCACCCTGGGCTCACGAGACTTATCGAAGGGGTAATTTGCCACAACAGCCCCGCCATGCAGGTTAGCTGACAGGACAAAATTGTAATTTTGCATCCACTGGATCACAGCTAGTGTTTCAGGCTCTACCTAAAAAATAGTTTAGACAGGTAATTTTTTCTTAAAAGAACTACGTTTAAATCGTTTTTTAAATCCTTTGATCTAAATGTATTGTTTATATAAAGGTGCTTTACTGTAGGAGATAAAAAAACAGATTAAAATGAAAACTTTAAAGGGAAAGAAAGAATTAAGTTTAAAATCTCAATTCAGAAGCTGCACCCCCACGTTTAGACTGGGAAACTA
The DNA here is from genome assembly GCF_059453375.1 of Lepisosteus platostomus. NCBI lineage: Eukaryota > Metazoa > Chordata > Actinopteri > Semionotiformes > Lepisosteidae > Lepisosteus > Lepisosteus platostomus. The sequence continues at coordinate 39,101,046 of NC_142616.1, forward strand.
CTCTAAAAATTTGGCTCTCATATTCTTTGATTGCCTTTCAATAATTGCAGTTCAATTGACTTAAACTGCAGATTTTGAAACTACCACTCCTCCTTGTTTTTCAAGACTGAGATATTGCAGCAGCCCTGACAAAAGCGTAATGGGGAAATCTTAGCCTATTGTTTTTGAATAGCATAATTCTTTCAGAAAAGAAAGCAGAAACCATTGTACAGTGTGTATACCAAGTGCCGCTGATGGAACTCAGAATGAGGTACAGGCTGGCCACTGTTTTTTATCCCCCCGGGAATGATAGCATTTGATGGCTAAGAAAACAAACCCAGATGGGCTCGCTAGAGCACATAACCGACCCCCCCTCCACCCCCAAACACACTCCTCCCCCAGTTTCTAGTTCGACACAGTACTGGCCTCATTGTGGTCTGTCAAATAAGACCTGTGACAGGACTCTTTGAATGCTTGCAGTTAACAGCAATTAGCAGTGAAGACTTATTTGTACCTAATTGTAGAGCTGTTTTTAACTTTCTAGTGGTTATACCCCTAGGGAGTGACATTTGGGCCTCAGATGCCCTAGGGCTGGGTGGTTTGTATAGGAAAGGCAAGTAACATGCTTGGTGTTAGGAAGGAACAGCTACTTGGCAGGAGGTCATTTCTCACTTCTGCCAGTGAGAGAGCGAGAGAGGCCTCCATATTGCCTTTGCATCATCCATCCCTGGGGAGCTATTAATAGAGGTCAGCTGATTCAGAGTATGGACTTGGAGTGGAGGACCCGCCTTGTCACTCTGCTCTAGAGAGCTGTTTACAGGTACCTTAGAGCAGCTGTTGCACTGCAATTGTTTGTCTGTGTTCGCAATCCTCAGACCACTCTCTGTATTACAGCGTGTACAGAATTCACTACAAACAACACTGATGTTATTTGCAATGTGTGGATGAAGATGGCAAGAAACGACATGCAGGCAAAGGCCTTGTGAAGCAGTGTATTGGGGAAGGGTGTATAATTACAGTGAGGAAAAAAAGCTATTAAACACACAGCTCAAATAGACTGTCACCCCGACAAAAAAATGCCACAGAAAAGCAAAGCTGGCAATACACTTGCACTCAAAAACCAGAAAAAAAAGGTTTTAATGTTCTGATTAACAAAGTACACTAAACTCATCTGCAGATCTTTTATTTTAGCTTCAAAACATAAAGAAAAAACAAAGAATTGGAGATGAACAGACATCTTTGAGCCAAGCTGTGTCCTATCTGGGGATGGGAAGACAGGTGATGTCTTGATCTTCACTCTTGGAATATCATTCCTGGCCTCACTTCCCTCTATGCAACAGCCTTGTTATGGTCAGTCACTTTCCCACTCATCTATACTTAGCCTCCAGACAGATGATTAGGTACTGTACACCTGGTCATCCTGCAGACAGAGCTGTTGTTTGTGTTATTGTATTTCTATGATTATAGTTGACACTATAGGACTGAAGCCAACCTATCCTTTTTATGGGAGTGCTGTTTTTGCCAGTTTTTGACCTCTCCAGTGAACAAGGCTTTTTGTTTCTATTGATTTCATGAGGTATGTAATGTAGCACCATTACTGCTTTTGAACAAAAGTTACTCCACTTTTAGCTGTTGTTTAACAACTTCAATCATTTTTGGGGGTGTTAATATTTTTACTAATTATGGACAACAAAAATCTATGCACTTGCATTTCTAACATGTTCCGTTCCCATGGCATAATAAAATAGTATGAGAAGAATCACTGCTTTTGAAAAGTGTAAAAAATTAATCTAATGCAACATATTATGGACATTTTAGCTCCGTAGAATAATTGTTTCTCTCACTGTGATCTGTGTCTTACCTGTTCTTCCCAGTTGTCTGGCAGAGGAAGGTGATGGTTCTTCCCGTTGATTTTCTCATAATAGTACATCAGAGCATTCAGGTCTGGAAAGTTGCGGTTTAGATCCACGTCTCTGGAATTGGACCTGCCTGTGAGATACCCATTGTCCTCTGGTCCCTGCACAGTCACCAATGGAACAGACTCAAATAAAGACCACTCTGGCATTGTTATGAGATTTTTTCATTGACTTCCAGTCAATGACTCACACACTTGCCCAATTCCCTTTCATATTGAGTAGTTTTCCAATGAATGACAAAGCTACCACAAATTTAGATGTTTTATACAAACACAAATGCATTTGCGATATGTTCAGACTTGAAGACTCAGTTTGTAATAACATTCAAGATCGTAACAAATTACGAGGCATTATTTAGAAACACAGTTTAATGTGTGTATAACAGACATTTTCACTACTAAGCTCCACTGCCCTCGTCAGTGCTGAACTAACACACAATAACAGGAGACAAGCAGTGCTTGGCATTTGTTATATTTTGAGACATATGATTCTTGGTATATTGATTCTTTCTATATTTTACATGTAACTAACCTTCAAATTCATGATTTGGACACATAAATGAAGTTGTCTTACAATGTGAAGTTGACTTATTTATAAACATGTGAACAGCTCAAGTGCAAGTCAATTTGTTGTGTGACTTGTGTGCAGCTATAATTTGTAAATGTATGTGTATTGCTTTTTAAAATCTGTAGGAGCTTATTCAAAAGCTATGAAAACTGCAACAATTTCTCTCTCCAGGTCTAGTTTGAAATCCTGGCAGAGTCAATCCACTTAGGTATTTCAGATACAGGGGAGGCACTTATGATTGAGCCCGTAATCAAGATAAAATGTGTATAAAGCTACTGGAGGACATATTCTCTGTGTTCTTGCTGATTTCTAAAATGTGTAATTATTTTTTTCTTGGAACAATGGTAAAATAATCTACCTCTAGCATTGCGGATAGGCAAACAGACAACAACATGCATGTAATTAGGAGACACAGAAAATGATGGGACAATTTGCATTCCGGAGTGTCTGTAACTTCAGGCAACATGGAATACTCCCTACTTTATCAGTCAGCACAGTGCCAAAGACAGACCATGCTTGCTCAGCAGTTTCTCTGTAGTTGTTACTGACAAAAGGGCAGGGTTCCTGCTTGCACTCAAAGGTCTATGCATAGTGTTCGCAAAACAGTTATAGTTTGAACATGTCCTTCTGACTGCCGGAATCAGTGACCCCAAAACAAAGATATCTCACCCTCCAAAATATTAACTAGGCATTGAATGTTTTTACTAACATGCACAACTAATAGATTGGGATGTTAATAGCAAATTATGAGGCATTATTTAGAAACACAGTTTAATGTGTGTATAACTAAGTGTGTATAACATTATGTGTGCATAATGTTGAATAAAAGACTTTTTGGTACTCTTAAAACACGCTGCCAACTAATAAACTTAAATATAATTTAGCTTTACATTGACACACATACATTATGTGGTAACAAAGCAGCTTTGTGTGAGTGTTTGTCAGACTGGCTGCATTTCTACTGGCCTACGTTGCACTTGGCCTCTGGTTGGTGCATCTATCAACCAATGAAACAGTTGAGCAGGGCGCTGCCCTCTTAACACAGTAACAAGATTATGTGTGACTGTCAGTTGCCATTTGTTAATGATCATATGTTCTGCCAATGATGGGTTCAGAACGTCTTCCACAGATTATTGCATACAGTATATGACATCAGAGAAGCAGTTCTATAAGAGCCTGCAACTTGAGTGAATTGAGGATTAGAAATGTCAGATTTGTAATTTCATTTACAAAACATTCAGTCCTTTTAAGTTGTATATCTTATCTTTCCAGCTTCTTGTATGTGTGTGAGCTCTCCCCAATATTTTAATACACATCTGTTATTTTACATTTAATCTTCACATCTAACTTAGTGAGGTACCCTCACTCTGTTGTCTATATCTGAAAATAGTGGAACATAACAGACTCAAAAGACAGAGCTGATCTGGGGGAGAATATTTAGTATTTTTTTGTTTACTTATTAAACCTTTCTGATGAGCCCATATAAAACCAGGATGTCAAAAAAGGAGAATATTCGACTTTGGTACCTGGCTAGCTGCCACCTCATATCCATCTGGGTTCATGGAGGGCAAAATGTGGATCCGTGTGTCATGGATCAGCCTCATTATCCTTGCGTTGCCAGCTCGATACTCCTCACACAGGAACTGGGAAAGCTGAATAAGCAACTCCCGACCGAGTACCTCGTTTCCGTGCATATTCCCCACATACTTGAACTCGGGCTCCACTGAAACACAAAGAGACACAGTCTTAGAGGTTGCCCTTAAAAGAACAATGTGAAACAACTGAACCATTGAATTACGATTTCCATGGTAAAATAAAATGACCATTAAACAGAATGGCTTATTTTGTAAATGTTTTTCATTTCTAATTATCTGATATTATTCACTGTATTGTAATTGTAGATCAAGGGTGATGCATGATCAAATGACTGTTGCGTCAATTTAGCTTTTGACTGGCAGTGTTTGTGTGCCAGCATAACAGCTTTCTGTCCTGAACATTTTAGAGAAGTATATACAGATATTACACATAAGTGTTTAAGGGTCAATAAGAAACATGAGTTAGGTAATGAATACCATTAGTAGATGTTACTGAGCTGAAGAAACCAGAAAGATATCTTTAATAATCTTCACCAGGATTATATTAAATCTGTTGTAGCTTCTTTAGTGATGTGGTGTTTTAACACAATGCAATACTTCTTGAAATAGACTGATTCGCTAAAAAATGTGTTTGAGAAAACAGACCACTTCCACTGTACTTGAGCAGCCCTTCTTTTGAGAATTTGGGTTTATTGCGTGCTACTGTATCTGTAGGAATTTGCTTTTTGACAATCGAGATACATTTTTTTTTTAGTTGAAATTCACTGTAACTGCGACACTTTGTAACCTTAGCAATGCCTCTTTCTTCTGAAGGGACTTTTAGAGAAAGTATTGTGAAGCAATAAAGGGAACCACTTTGGTTTTTAAAATAAGTCACAATAAAAGTTTAAAAATACAATAAGAGAATTCCACTGAAAAGTAAGGCTGTAAATACAAGAAAATTAATTGTCATGATTGTCATTGTAATATTTACATGGCTAATTTGATACTACTTATTTTAAGTTAGTTTCAGGATTTGAGATTGTGTAATTGAGTATGACTAGAACTTCAATCTTTAGCTAAATTAATGAGGATATCACATTGTTATTGATTGACATTGAGAAAAAGAAACTCATGAACATACAAAACTAGAGAATGGAAAGCAGAACTAACACCTAATAAACAATATGAACTCTACTGTAAAAAACTAACAATATAATTTTCAAAGTATGGAAATTCTGAGTTTACAATTGAACATAATACTGTACATAGTGATTCACATGCTAAATAATTAACATGATCACAGAGATACAGAACATCAGTTTCCAAAGGCAGGAGTGACCAGATTTACTGTATATGATGGCCAGATGTTACATACCTCCTTAGTTTGTCAACTCTTACAAATCATCTTCTAGATATAGTTTGCACAGTTTCTAATTTCAATGTATTTTTAAGACCTCATTTTACAACAAAGCCTTTACTGATTTCCTTTAAGAAACATTGTATTGTCTTCTTTTGTTGAACTTCTTTACTTGGTGGTTCACATGGGCACAATGATATGTTATCTCTTATCTTAAGAGAATAAAAAAAATCCCCAGTTATTCTTAAACAGTACATATGTAAGAGACTAAAATAAAGAAATGGAGATAAAGGTGCTGTCCAGTAAAATAAAAAATGAAAATCTTCAACCAGAACTTGTCAAGCCTTTTCGAGTACAGAGTGTCCAGTTAATCATACTACTAGATGTTAAAATTAAAATAAACAAGCTGCTCCAGTTATCTTTATGGTCCAAATCTGTTTGAATTACCCATGTTTTGGAATTTGGTTACATGTACACATTTGAAATGCTATTTTCTTGTCTCAAAGAAAAGTATGATTGAGAAATAAAATGTATACATCAAATATCAAATTAGCAAAAGCATTTTCAACACTGATGACTTTTGTCACCAGGGCAATTGCAGGGTTAATATGGTTGAAATATTTAAACCCTATTGTGTTTTCCTGTTTTTCAACACTCCCCTAATTCTGGAACAGATGCACATCCTCCTATTCTCTTTAAGGAAGTCCTTATCTTAGCAAAAACACCAATTCACTTGTGTCGAAATATCTAAACTGCAACTGAAAGCTGTCACATCACTGGTCCTGCTCCTGAGAGAGAACACTACCCACCAGTGAAGCAAACCAGAATAGTCCTACCCAGATTTAGCCCTCATTTACTGTGAAAAATCAACACTAGTTCTTCTAACTAGTTATCCTGCAATGAAATCTGTTCTTTTACAAAATCACAATTGTGACTCAAAATTACAATATATCTTTATTTTACATTCTGAACATGTTGTTTAAATTGTATACCAATAAATGTAATTGTATGTAATATGCAGTTTTTAATAATATGTCTAGCTCCTACTTTGCACTGAAATTGTTGTTTACAACATTCATTTCCAACACCTTTAAGTATATAACCATCAACTACACACTAGTACTCTGACATCATGCAACATAAAAGCATACTTTTCAAGAAAGAAGTCCCACATGGACTGTGTTATACTGTGTCAAATCATTGGACTCAACAGTAAATAATGCACATTAGACAGAAATAAACAACCTGTATAAAAAATAAATAATTAAAGGCTTTGTCAACAGGTTGCAGTGAATACCATAATAGTTGACTCACAATTCTGCCTCTTAGATCAAAAGAATTGATATATGAGAAATCAATTCAAAATGTGACCTTACAATACATTCCAAAATTCAGTCTGGGTGGCCTACTGGTTTTCTGAATCCATTGTAATAAAACTATTTCAAAAGACACACAGGAATATATAGCAACTTGACGACAGAGAAGGTAACATGATATTTTTAAGGGCATTGCGGGTGACCACAATATTGAACAAGAAACAAGAAAAAAAACAAACTTGATAGATTTTTGGATTTTGTCAATCTGCAGTTTATGGCTACACTCCCTCAAGCTCCCTCTGAAGTGAAAGCTTCATCTTAACCCCACTTACACAGTTCATGTATCCCAGGGTTGTCACTGAACTCCAGGACGTAGAGGTGCCTGCCCTCCACACTGCGCCCAATGCTGTATAGCCGGGTGATGTAAGGGCATTCGTTGTGCACATTGAAGAGGGCTCTGACCATGTCCTCATAGCCATGATGTTGCAGGTCCACAGCCAAGACAGTGGCCCCCAGGTACACCACACAGCTTAGCAGCAAGCCACCTAACTTCTCAAGCATCCTTGCGCCTTTCCTTGCCAGTCCTGCTTAGGGTTGAGCTCCACCAGGGACACAGCAGTGCACTGCAAGTCTCCACCCCCCACAACCCACCCGCCTACCCCCTCCTCCCTTAGCTGGGATCCGATGGGAACCGGAGAGCAAGCAAGGACAGCCCCCCTGTTGCCTTAGCTCAGACCTGCTGTCAGTACAGCGTTGTGTAATTTTCATTTAAAGACTCACTAACATTAATTTTAGAATTGCTACCCCAGTACCTGCAAAGCTGAAGGAATAGCTGGAGTAAGAGGGTTTCTGTCCTTCACACATCCCTCTTTCCTTTTTTTGTCTGCCATGCAGGAAAACTAGTACACTTGAGGAACATACAACCCCCACTCTTAACACTGGCTCATTCATTAAGTCACGAGTAAACATAACTCCAGGTAGAATTTCAAAACCCCTTCTTGGAAATGGCCAGAGGTTCAATTGATTTCTGTGTGTCTGTGTTCCATATACAACAGGCTAGCTATGGCATTTGTTGAGGGCGTTTTTTCTTACCAGGGTGCATCAATCAGCAGCTGGACAACTGTGAGTGCAGCAAAAGATTGTGAAATTACCGCATTGTTTTTCTGAACTTGTCATGACACTCTAGTGATAAGCAGCATTACAAAATAAATTAGAATGAACATCAATTTTAATACAGAATTATTGGATTACATAGAGTGCAATAAAGCATTCAAGGTAATGCGGCATATCTACTTAGCAATTACTCTTAGCTGGTAGCTAGTTGGTCAGTTCAATTCTTGGGCGGCTGAACGTCGTCTGCTCAACAAAAGACATGTCTTCACAGTTTTGGTACCTGCTGATCCAGCTGATGATGTAGTTTGAAATCATGCTTTAAATGAAAACAATTTCAGTGCTGTTTGGCTTAATTTTACATAATGTACAATAGCTTCAGAAAACAAGTGGAATTCAAAATTTGGGGGTTAAAGTTAAATCGGTCATATCTACCTTGCAGAATTGCACTGTCAATCATTCATATACTGTACAGCCAGGCAAGAAACCGTTTGGCTTTTTCCATATTTTACAGGATGAAGATTTCACTGATCATGACTACTCAATCAGTACAAAATTCACTATGGGTAGTAGCAGGCAATGCTGTGAGTAAATGAAACAAGATAAGGCTGGGTTAGAAAGAAATCAAGAATTCAAGTGATGGATATAGGAGCAACAAGGAAACCATGACAAAGAGAAGGCAATTCTGTATAGTAAGCATTCAAATTAGATAAGAGAACGTAACTCTTGCTTTCCAATTAGCTGAAAAATATAGCCTCTCTTTAGAAGAGTCAGCCTAGCACAGGGCCAGCTGTTGCAGAACCTGCCTAACTAATGAGTTTGAAAACACATTAGCCAATTTTGCTTCAGAGATTTGCTCTTTTCTTGGAAAAACAGTTGAAGTCCATCATCAATATAAAGATGGTAGACTTGTCATCTGATTATGTTCTTTTTCTTCTCTACAGCAAACAGTAAGCAATATTTTATGGCAAAAGTTTATTTAATCCATTAAGTGCTAGTAAATAGTAAATGAAGTGTCCAGTTTAGAAGATGAACAATCTTTGAATTGTTTAGTTCCCTATAAGTACTGTGGTAGTATGACTTTATGGTAGGAACTTGAAATTGTTTTGTTTTTTAAAGAGTTGTTTCAGAAATAAAAAAAATGTTTCCAATATATAAAAACAAACTAAAGTGTTTAGCACTCAATCCAGAGCTAACTTTCTAATACCTGGAGAGTTTAAATTTTGTGAAAAAGCTTGTAACCTAACAAGACACTTTTTACATTATGATGCATCAAGAAACGTCTAAAAATTCAGCGTTCATCATGGTTCATTACAGTTTGAGTTACTATTCCAGCAACAGCTCTCGTTCTAATCTAGACATAGCTTACTGATGCCCCCTGGTGCTGGGAATTTGAAATGTTTTATTGAAAGCTCCAGTTCCAATACTGGATCACATCACTTTTAATTACAACTTATACATTTCAGGGTCATGGTGTCCCAGAGCTAATCCAAGGAAGGAACCCTGGAGAGGGATGCCAGTCCATTACAGGGCACATGAATACAAACATGCACACACTCTTACCAGAAGCAGAAGCCACTCACCTGCTGGTATGTCTTGGACTGTGGGAGGAAACCTGAAGCATCTGGAAGAAACCCAAATGAACAAAGGGAGAACATGGAAACTCCACACACACAGCAGCCCAGGATTTGAACCCAGGGTACAAGCACTGCGAGGTAGCAATGCTAACCCCTATGCCACCTGCTCCAATACAGCAGTTTAAAAACATCAGTTTTAATTTCAACTGACCACTTAATAAAGACTAGGTGAGTTCCTTTTTCAATTTTAGCTTTTATAAAATTGGACTGAATATGCTGGCATTAACTTCGCACCAAATATTTTTAAAAACAAGGCAAGTTTCTTATCTGTGCAATTTTCTCTCATGCCTTTGCATAATAAATTAACATTAAGAGCTGTTTTTGATAGTAGACCTATAGTGTGAGAGATAGTTATCAAGCAGTCCTTGATACACATTTAATTAGAAGTGCAGTGGTCTAATGACACCTTTGGTGGGGACAAAAAGATGTAATGCAGAGATCAACTGAGAAAAAAAATAATCCAATTAGGAAAATGAATTAATGGATCAGTCAGGCAAAGTCAGTAGACAAAGATAACCACAGATTATACAGATGGGAACAACATGTAAATACAGCTGTTCCTGAGACCAGTGTATCAGTGTAACATGCCAATGACGGCTCTGCAATATGATTAAATTTAATCACTTTTAATATTTTATAATACAAATGAAGAGATATCAATGTAAACAAATTGATAGGGCAATTATTTACAATTGCCTTGCATAAACATTCAAGCCAACCACATTTTTCTCAAACAAGAGGTACATTTAATTATCACAGGTTGAAAAATGGTAAAATTCCACATCGATGTAGGAAAAAAAACTTTCAGTGGTTTAAGACAAAGAAAAAAGAAAACACAGCCTTTGTAATAGGGCTGATTAACATCATTGTTGTACAGCAAATTGTTTTGAGACAATAGAGGCAGGCATAGTTTTCAAAGCTACAAAATGACTGTCAGGACACTGTCACATTTGCTCATGTTATATGATGTTAATCGCTTGCCATCTTCAGATGTCCCTTTTTGTTCCTCTTCACTTCTCAAAGTTTCCAATCACTTATTTCTACTTCCCTTGATTACCTGGTGCCACAATCAATTAGCAGTGCTCTGTCAGTAATAAACCTCAACAATGGGTTCATTATTTGTTACACATTTCTGTATCTTTACTTTTCCCTTCTACAGTGGGATTGAAAATATAGGTAATATATTTATACATATGCGGTGAAACAGAAGAAAAAATACATTTCTAAACAAATTACATCATGGCTGAATATACAGTTTGGTGCACTCTCTCTTCATTGATTAAAATGCATAAATGCATAATGCCCTTGGTTATTTAATCAACTGCTACATTCTCCTGAGAATAATGATGAATGCTGTTTTGATGATTCGAGAAATAACCTCTGTGCAGAAGAATGCAGGGGGTTATGGGAATCACAAAGAGTCACAGATAATTTTTGGTTCATTATTAGTCGTAAGCAATAAATTGCCCAGAAGAGGCAAAAAAGTCCTGCTACATGAGACGTCCAACAGTTTCACAATGCCAGTTTATTAGGTAGATTCACTTATGCCCGTGTTCAAAATGACCAAAAATGGCTGCCGTGTCTTGACATCTTCAGTGGAAAAACACCCTTTTGCATCAAATGACAGGGAATCTGTTGAGGTATTGTATCCAGAGCTGTGAAATGTAAAACCTTCTAATGACTACAGCAAGGAAACCTCTAGTTTCTTGAGCATCTCAGTGGTTTCGGGAGAAAAAAAATAATCTTTCTGTAAGATTCATTGTTGCCATGCCATTAAATGGTGTATTTCTGAGAAGTGCAGCTGGGCCTGCCAAAGCATTTGTATCCAATGACAAAGAGCACCACGAGCAGTAAGGAGAAGAGGACCATCATGGCGACATATCCAGCATGAGGGAGTGGAGGAACAGCAGGCGATTCAGCAGGGATCAGGTTGGTGAGGTTCAACATGTAGCCAAGAGTCCAGCCTGCATCACTGTCCCCTATCTGCACAAGAACACACAGGGACAAACTTTAGAGAAAAATAAAAAACTAATCCCATTCTTTTCTCAGATTTTCATTAACAGTATGCATTATCTTTTATTAGTCTTTCCTTTACAAAACATTTTGGCACACGCACCGATCTTTAAGCTTACCACACCTCATTGACAAAGATTAAACAAACTTGGTCAATAAATAATGGCCTCTGTAGGGCCCTTTGAAAGACGAATACAAGATGTAATACAAGACTTATCCATCTAAAAAAATACTCACGTTGTTATCACTCAATTTGATTGATGGGCTTTATTTTTAAAAGACAAGCTAGGTGAGCACTGCTAAAAAAAATAATGGGCAAGGTTTAACAGGATCTGTACTGCAGTACCTTGTTAGGTGAGACTGAGTAGAATTGCATCAAAGCTGTTGGTTTTGTGCTGCCTGGATCGTACAGCATGGTAAACCACGATACAGGCCAATAGCCTACAGCAGTTTTTCCTGACATTCCCAAAAAATCCTCTTATATAAACTTCAATTACTCATGGCTAGCTAGTCATAAAGAGAACACAAGCTTTGTGAAGCTAAGAGGTGCCACGACTTGCCTTGAAAGTTCAGAGCTGTTCAATGGATGTTCAGAATAGGACTTTCGGTATTGCTTAAGTTTTACCAAGTTGAGAAAGCAATGATATCAAGTGTAAAAAAAAAGTATGCACTGAAGCAACCTCAATTTATGCAGCGTGAGTCTCAGGCATTTTAAAATCTTGTGAGTACACCAGATTTGAAAGATGTCATCCACACACTAGACTGAGAACACTGAACTCATGCAAACATTTTAAATGAGTCAAAACTGAAAATTGTTCTGTGGTATCTGCTCTTGCGATAGTTTTTCCTTAACTGAAGGTATCACATTAATTATGATGTCCACGCATCACTCCACTTCTAACCACTTTATATAACCCTTTTTTTTTTGGGGGGGGGGGGGGGGGAGCCAGAGCACTTTCCCAACTTAGTAATCATTTGGTTGGTAAACTTCACTCCTTTGAACATGCATAATCGCTTCTAGTCTAAACTTGCTTTGTAAAACATTTACCTTGTTCTCTCTGGGCCAGTCTGAGCACAGGGTGTTTTAGAAGTGCTTCATGTGTAAATACAGCACTGTGTCAGGGGTACTGGAAAGGGAGATAACTTAGCAGGGTAAATCCCCAGAATATGTTATTAACATGTTATGTTTCACTGTGAAAGCAGATAGCTTGTATGATGAACTGTATATGTAGATGCAATTAAGATTCTAATGTTTATATGGAGTTCCCCCCATGTGATTTGACTTTCATGCCAGCTCAGCTCTTGATTAAGCTTCTGGAACTATTGTTAAGGGGTTAGCATGAACTTCAGAGTTAAAAAATCTCTCTCATTCCAAAGTGTTTAAATGACCAGGAAACATTTAATCAAGGAATTTATGAAGCTGCTAAGACTACTTATTATGGGTCTGTTTGCTGCGACGTTTCCACCCGTTTTGTATACATTATTGATAGCCAATTAGGAACTGTTTAGAAAGCTACAAGAGAACACTTTTTGTAGGCTACAAAAGTTTTCTACATTTCTTGGACAAAGCATTTCTGAAGCAAAGACCGGAGTGCAGAAAATAGATAAAATGAATCCATTGCTTGAATTAAAGATTCAATAATTTTGACTAATTTAGAGTTGAGCTGGAGCAAAGCATAGGGCTCAAATGTGGTCAGCAGTAATCGTGACGAACTGCAGGAATTGACCGAGAACAGAAGTGAGGTTGGGGTTTGTATGTGAAGTCAATAGAGGTACTGTACTGTATATGAGCAGCTGGAAAAGAGAGAAAGGGCTGAATGTGGTGTTAGCAAAGCCTCATTTTAAAAATTGCATCAGGTCTTTTACTCCTTTAATTTTTTAAGCTGTTTGCTAATAAGATATTGTCCATCATCCCTCTCAGTAAGTGTACAGGGATGTTATTCTTTAAGAGTGAAACTGCTTCCCACTGTCCCCTCACATGTGAAAAGCCCTATAGTAGTCAAGAAGTTGAGACTCAGCCTTAGTCAGCCCATGAGCAAGCCTCCTGAATCTGTATAATCTCTCTGTTGTGCCTCTTTGTGTGTCATTTACCTTGAAGCATATCATGGAGCATATTATTTGGAAATAAGTTACATAAAACAGGTCAATTGCAAAACTTTATATTTAAGAACAGAGCCAAGTCATCCTGGAATTACTTTACCTTTTTGATGAACTCAATGTTGTTCCAGTTCTCTGAGGTAAAATTGTAGCCCTCTTCAAGCAGTGTTAAAATGTAGGTCCCTGAGAAGCAGTATTCTTCAAGGTATTTATCTTTAATCTTTGGGTAGTTCTGTTTTACCTGAGGAAAAGGGAGAATTACTCTACATTCTGCAGATCAAATCTAAAGTTAGGCTATGCTAGCTAAGGAGATAAGAGAACCAGTTACGTTGAGTAGGTTTATGTGTAAGTATTAAATATGCTTAACTGCTTCAAATCTAGCACCTCTACAGTTCGCGTATTGAGAAAGAAGTAAGTGGAATAAAGTGAGAAGCATGTGGACGTGTGTATATTGTGTACATCTTTGCAAAGCACCAAACATTACCAGTTTCAACAGATTCAAAATCAGATGCAGGGTTAACAGTAAAAGGGAAAAATGTAGGTCTGTTCTTCTTAAGGAGCTACTGACAAAGGAAAATGTTTTCAGCTATTAGTTCCACATTCAGGTAGGGAATACTCAATTTAGAATGTAGAAAATAAAAGGTAAATTCTTATACAGTATGGTATATAATATGGCAAGGCTTCCAGTTAATTATTTTTCTGTCCAAAATCCATTTGGCAGAAAAAATTAAAAGGTTTTCCAATTTCGAAAGGCGCTCATGTGGCTCGTTCAGTAATGCCAACATCAATTGAGCTCCCTAGTAGACTTCATTATTAGCTATGGCTAGGACTCCTAGGCAACAGGAATGTCACTTTAGTAGGGCTGGTCTGGATGTCCTTGCTTGAGCAAAAGGAATTGCACTTCTAAGATGATTACCATTTGGCACTTCCAGATTAAAACCAGAAATGATGACTGAATTATTGAAGTTGTCAAAGGCTGTTGTCAAACGGGACAAGGTAGAAATAATCCCAGGTCTGATTTTTTTTGTGCATATTAGGACACTTAACTCTTGTGAAAAGGACAGAACTTGTACAAGATGAACATAGTGGCACAACTCTACAAAAACATCTTTGGATACGGTAAACCTACATTAACTTATGTTTCTTTTTCTTTTTACAGTATAGTCTCTAAAATCTAAGGTATAACTACATAAAAGATGGTGTTGGATTTCATGAATGACTAAAGCCCTTTATCTGCATAGAAAAAAGCCTTTTCAAAAGATCTCTTATCACTTTTAATGCAATCAGCAGAGTTTTAACACTTACATCTTTCCAGGATAAGGAACAGTACGCTGCCAGTTTCTCTTTGGCTCCCTCCAGTGTAGTACTGGTCAGGTTTAAGAAGTTCATCACAAAATAAAATGCAGAAAAGGCCTGTTGACATGAAAGTGATAAGGAGTTTTGCAGCAAACGACATATGAAATATATGACCAACACAATCAAATATTCAGAATTTCCAATTATTCATATACAAGACATCTTCTGTTGGTCACCAGTGGGCAGGTGTGTTATTAGGATATATTATGTGTCGTTGTGATAGTAGCAATAGTGCTACTAAAATACATTCCCACTCCTGAGAATTCAGTAAACTACTCACCCCAAAACTTCCTTGCAGCTGAGGCTGGTAGATACCATTGAAAGAGCATCTTGGCCACAGACATCCTGTGAAATTGAAGATCTTCCTGATGCTCTCCCGGCATTGTGTAGCATTTCCTGTTCCACGATGAAAGAAATAAGAGCTGTTTCTCCGTGTTGAGACGCAGGGGCTGCTGTAGATGCTGCTCAAAGACATGTTTTTGGTGTATCCTTTGTTGAAGCATGGGTTTACCAGGACGTCCTCATCATTTTCCTGAGATTAGAGCAGAATAATTGGAGAAATCAAACCATTTAAAAAATATTTTTTAGAAGGCTGCACCACATTTGACCAGCTCATATAATCGTCATAATTTCAGAACAAAAAGATTGTTGTTTCCCTGTGTCATACCATCTCCCACTGAAGGAGTAACATTGATCAGCAATTAATGTACACTGTCATTTTGGCTGTTGAGAGAACTAGTATTGCACCAGCAAAACTAACAAAATATTTGGGCTATTATCCTTTATTTCTTCTGAACACAAAGAACAAAACACATTTCATATTATGTACCAAAGAGAAGTACAGGACAATCGGAATTTATTACAAACTACAAATTGTACTTCAGGGGAACATAAAATAAATGCTTGTATCAATGCACAATGATCTCTGGAGGTTTTTCTATAGACATTTAACTGAAGAGATGCATCACTATAAATAATTGTATCATCCATAGACCTGCTTCATGAGAAGCTGTACTCTGAGTTAAGCTCACCTGCAGCTGTTCAGCCAGTACGACCTTGAGGGCCTGATCCTTGCCATAGCAAAGAAAGCTGTGCGTATACACCTTGTAATCATTTCCATAAAGGCGAAAGTCTAAGGCATTGTCTTTGGACACAACTTCCTCGTGGGGAACAAAGGTGATCTGAGTGGAGGCCCCACCAAGATCCAGAGCTCCCATAGTACTTGGAGTCTGGAAGAACTGCCACGCCTGAGGAGACAGACCAGCAAGTTCAATCAATCCATCCCATGAGTGTAGGAAGGCATTATCGTTTGGTCAGTTTCCTCTCTAGAAAGAAAAATTCACTTCGTCAATGCTGTCATGGTAAGAGCGCTTCCCACGACATTTAGAATCAATTTTGTAGTTCAGGATTTCTAAATTTAATCTGAATCCCCCATTATCTTAATTGAGCAAGTATTTCATTAGTATTCATCTTGTTTTGTAGTTGAATTGCCTGATTCCTAGAATATGCTACAATTCTGTAATGAACAAACTGAGCTTCCCTCTACCTGCAAAAAGTGGATTTTTCAGGATACTCTATAAGTAAGCAATCGAGACATACAACAGTGTTATATTTTTGTAGTGTTCTCAGTTGTGTAAATGTTTCAGTTATTGTCCAAAATCTATTCCCAAGAACAATGCCTGCATTGTAAAATTAATAGTGAATACAAAATGCGTCAAATGTTAATTTGACATCATTCATAAAACTGGAACATGTTAAGTACAGGCTCCATACTCTTTATAAAAAATAGAAACATTAAATCAACTTTGCAAAAGGGAGTTTAGCAATTCCTACAGCATACAGTATTATATTTCCCTGTTTTCTACAGCCAGAGTCCGGAATTCATTGCCACTTTACTTGAGTAAAGCAGGCTTGTATAGGGTATGAAAGGAGAAAGTCCAGAAAAAAGGGATGCAGAAAGAAAGGGAACGTGAAGAGAATGTGAATGTGGCCAGCATGCAAGCAGGAAAGAGAAAGCAGGAAAGACAGAAAGGAGGGCAGGCAGAGGGCGGTCTAATACAATTAGAGCTAAGGAACAACTCAAGAAGAAGGGACGGCAAGCCAGCTTTCACTACCTTTAATGTTGTAAGGAAACATGTGTTTGAAGTTGCCTTAAAACTATGGAGTTGTTTCACATTTTCTCCAAGGCACAAACAATTAAAAAAGGATCAGAGCCTAAATTGTGTTTTTCTTCTTTGTCTACTTTTTAGAGTGGACTGAACCTCTGTTTGCTCTTACACACGTGTACTGTATGAAAGGCACTATAAGCAATAGAATTTGTTGCATTTCTAACACTTACATAACTCTCTAAAATGAACTGTGGAACTGTGTAGGCTTGTGGTCTTTTGTCTGTTGTAAACATTTTATGCAGCTGATTCTTTTGACACACCAACGTCGCAGGTTTCTTAAGAAAGTATGCGGTCCTTCTTATAAAGGCATATGAAGCACCTGTTTGAATTTTTCACTCAGGTAGTTCACGGTTATCCACCCATACGCTCCCTCCTCCTGGCCTGTGATGATCCGTGCTCCATGGTACTGGAAGGGGTAGGACTGGAGGGATTTTGCAACAGATGAGAGCACTTTGTCTGAGGCAGATGAATTTTCTTTTCTGCAAGAGAAAACAGAGCAAAACTCATTGCACCAGACTTATCTCTGTATTTACTTCAAATGATTAGACTTGACATGTTGCAGTTGCACTATGTACTATAGACATGACTAACTGCTGCTCAAGTCTCTCTGAAAAGAATCTCCATTGTTTTGATGACTAGCACTGGGCTGAGTGATTCTGAGACAAAGGAAAACTACTAGGCTGGTAATTCATATGTGCACGTCATTTCCTTTTTGTCTTGGTCTGGAGTAAATCTGCTGCTTTTTTCTGAATGTTAAGAAGGAGTGATGGTCTCAAGATACTGTACTTTTTCAGGCGATAAAACTGTGATTCAAGGAAAGACTCCATGAAGCAAGTGTGCTGATGGTACAAAAGGCTCTCCAGTGTAGTGAAGGAGGGAACTTCTTAACCCCAAAAGGGAAGGAAAGATCGATTTGTGGTTCCAAACTGGGTTAACAAGTAGCATGGGTGTGCGTGATGTGGATTCAGGCAACAGGTGCCTGCCTGTGATCTTCACCACCTATTAGATATTTACTACTTCATTTACTATTCCTTTGTTTTTATACAGTATCACAGAAAACATATTTGTACTCGGGTGAGCTCCCACTGAAACACTCTTTTCTAAGCATATTTCTTAGATTTTCAGACACCTTTTTTGACTGACAGAATGATTTTTGGGGTTTTATGTAGATCTTAGTCTGTTTTACATAGCATGTAACCATAGTAACGTACAAATATACACTATGCAAATTCACAAATATTATGAATACTGTATAGGGTATGTTTGTTCATTCAGCACTGTAAGACCTTAAAATATATATATCACATCTGAATATTTTTCTTTGACATACTTCTACATTTTCATATACAATAGCACATCTCATCCACCGCAAAGCCATATTTTGGGTTTGTGACATTTTCCTGATAGATAGGAAATGGGCTCGCACATGTTTCCTTTCTTTTAACATGCTTCCATCAAAGACGGATTCTGCTAAATGAGTACATCAGAGTGAACTGGAGTACTTTCTAGGTCAACATCTGGAAGTTGATAGTGGGAAATAAAATACCTGAGCAACCTCATGCCTGCAGTGGCTCCTAGATAAACTGGTGTTTCGTTGTGTCTTCTTTCTGGTATTTTTACTTTTGCCTCATTCATACATTCTTGAAGAGATGCTCCTGCTCTCTTTGGGTCTGTACTGTAGCTGGAGATACCTGGGCCTGTGTGACGGGGCAAAGACAGAGACAGTGAGTAGGTTATCTCACTGTCTCTTTCTACATCAGAAACTAGGACTCTTATGTTTTTGGACAGCAATATGTATACCAAGACATAACAAGCAGAACTCAAAATACATTTCTATAAGCTTTAGACTACTATGCTCATTTAAAATCATTACTATTTTATATTGTGTGTTTTATGCTAAGACAGTATAAGTATTTTAAGATTTTTATTTGTGTTGTTGTTAAATGTCATGCAATGGAAAGGGTTATTTTATATAATATACCATTATGTTCACATGTAAACATGTACCTTTTTCTAGGAAAAAAAGATAGGAAGGCACCAGGACTACTCTGGTTGGAGGGAACTGATAATCCCACATGGAGACCAGACTCCACATATAGATAATTTAAACTGGCCAATTAAATCTATTCTACAAGTTTTTGGGAGATAGGAGAAAACTAGAGGTCAAGTAATTTCCTGGAGGACCACAATTTAACATCATAATGGTGGCACAGCTGTTCGGATTGGTGCCTCACAGCACTGGTACCCCTGGATCAGTTCCAGACCTGTGGAGGTCATATGTTCTCCAAGTGTTTGGATGAGATTCTTTTGGGTTCTCCAGTTTCCTTCCACAGCCCAAAAACATACTGGTAGGTAACCGTCTTCTGGAAGAACTGGCCCTCATGGCCTGCGTGTCTGTTTCTGCCATTAGAAACTAGACTAGTTTGATAATAGGAAATAAAATCTAAATTAGTTATGTATTTTAGTTTCTCGTTTAATATATATAAACATTTATATTTTTAAGCCATTAAAAGATATGCTTTGGAGTAAATGCTTAAATTATCAAAAGAGTATTGTTGAGATTTGTAAGGAGAGCGCTAATTAAATTTTCATTTCAAGCGAAAGGAAAAAAAAATAATGATTCACTTGATTTAATTTCAAATGCCCCTATTGGAAAGGGATTAATTGCAGTGTTCACTTGCAAAATCCATAAGGTTCCAATACATAATTCTTGTACTTTTAAGTACTTATAAATTTCATACAAATGAGGCGTTAGATTTTTTTTGAGCATGCAATAAAAAATGAAAAAATGAAAATAAGGACATGGCACAACACATCCATGTGCATATCTTTTTTTAACACTTCATACTATGTGTACATTCCTGCATTACAATACATTAAAATTGTATCATATCAAAATAAGAACTAGTTCCAACACTGAAATTCAAACAAAAAAGTGTAAATGCAAGAGCATAACTTTATACAATGTTATTTGTTTAATACGTATAATGTCTTAGCAATTATTATAATTGTAATATGACTTTTTAAGAAAGGACAGTATTGGTTGCTTTGATACGTGTTTGTGGATGATCAGTATCATTAGTGAAAAAAATTAAAAAAATGTCCATGATGCTTGTGGTTTTATTACTGTATTATTGTAACAAAACTGTCAATGTGTATAGAAAGAACTCTTCTAAATAGCTAGGAATGTCAAACTGTCTCTAACCCTGGATTAAATTGTTGTGTGTTTTAAGAAACCATGCAGGTTTGTGCGTTCAGAAAATCTCCAAGACAAGATGCAGAAAGACCTTTTGGCCCAGGAAAGCCATTTCTTAACAGCCTGGCTATACCTTGTACATGACAGACGTGTAGCTGTTTAACCACTCCTGTGTCATTCTGTTTCTCCGCTGGCCACTCATAGATGTATAAGGAAGTGTGAGAAGATCCAGCATCCAAGACAATACCATACTAAGGAAGGACAGAGAAAAGAGTAAACATTTACCAAAACTGTCAGAACCACAGCTGCACACTTTCACACAGCAATGAGTCAATGAAACATTTGTTCATGCTGTCATACAAGGAGTTGGCTGAGTCTAAGATAGTGCCAGAGATAAGAATTAGGAGACTTCAGAGAGTCAGGTTTGACACAAACCATTCTTAACAATTTATTGCCACTTTATTCCCCTGTCTAAGACCCATTTACAATGAGCCTTTTTCCTGTTAACACTCAAATACAGCTTTCAACTCAAAGTAAAACTACAGTATGTCAACTATTGTTACAACTATTGAAGTGTCTTTAAGAATGTAGATAGGATTGGTAACACCTGGATATTGTCAACATTTCTAGTCCCTGGGGCCTCCAAAGCAAGGAGATGTTTTGCTGCAATGTTCAACCCAAGATTCACAGATCCAAGCAATTGTAAAATTAACCTTGGTTTACCTTAGCTGATTAAGTTCTTGGTAAATGGTTAAGAGTGGCATCAACAGTCTAGGGACACTGAATAAAACAGGCAAGTACAGAGAACAAGTACAGCAAGTACAGAGAAACAGAAAAGCAAGAGACAGGAGGGACGAAGGCGAGAAGTCCTTATCCAGATAATCTAGAAAGACCAAAGTGAAGTTGACTATTTGTACCTTGTTAAGAGAAATTTCTCTTCTGTTGTTGTTAGAAACTTTGAGTTCTTGTATAAAGAACCCCTCGGTTAAAAATGCCCTCTCCAAGATAGTGGGTGCATTTTTTAGCATAGCAAGATTGGTTCCTATTCATTTTGTAGCATCCACGTGTAGCGGCAATGCTTGTTAATAAGACAGAATTAAGTGTTGCTGTGCTTTCCCAAATGAGGCCTCATCTCTCTGTTCATCTCTGTGGTGCAGCCACAGAGAAACTATTCATGCAGGCTGATTTAAAGATGTTTTCTTTTGATAAGGGACAGCCCAGGAGCAGAAGGCTCCCAAGGGCAGGACATTCTCGCAGCATGCCTCCTGACCATCCTGAGACTCAGCCCGGACAACCACGGAACGGCCAGTGTGTCCGAGTGCCAGAACTTTCCTTTGTTCTAAGAGTCGAGAGCAGAGGTTGCCAGAGAGTAACCAGAGGATCCACCCGAGGTTAGCATCAGCAGCAAGCCTCATGAACAGGTCGGAACTGTGGACAGCTGAATCACTATTCAGAACTAGCTCTTCATCAGGAACGAACCGGTCCTTTTCCTGACTTGCTGGGACCCACAGTCATCTTTTCTCCTGTGCGCAAACTTTGCTAGTTAAAGCCAACACTAACTAGCCGGTCAGTGAGCATCAGCAGCGCACCGTCGCAAGCCGCACAGCACAGCCTGGCACGGAGCCAGAGAGCCCGCAGGAGATCTGAATCCCCAGAGATTGGATGAGTATTCAACTTCAATGCATTACTGCTCGAGAATTCAATTGTTATCCCAACCAGTTGATATCAATTTAATTCCTAAGAGTTATGTACTTGTTTTGAGTATCTAATGTAGAAGTTATAACCAAGTTCATTTACGAAACGGTCTAAATGAATGATATACTGAACGTATGTCCTCTTGATATATGTAACTCTTTGTAACTGACTGAATATATATCTTTTGTATTCTGATAACCCTCTCGATAAGATCTGTTAGGTTTACATGCATATTCTATGTATTAATAAATGTATCCTCGTGTATTAGTACCTGTGTGCGTGCGCGTTGTTTGAGTTATATCGCATGGTTGGATTCTAAAGCCATCAAAAGAATCAATTTTGTGATTTACTGCTACAATTAATAATTGTCCCAGTAAATACCCAAACATTATATACTGTAAGAGCTGAATACTTGGTACATATCAACTATGATATACTGTAGACCTAAGAAAATTATTCGGACTTCTACATATTTTGGTGAAATTTTATGCCCACTTAGAGCGAGTATTTTTTTTATAACTTGAAGATGCTGTACTGCTACATTAGTCTGCTCATATTGTTAAGGCCACTGACCATACAGGCCTGTGAGGCACCCAGGACGCTAGACCGTAACCTACTCCTGACCATTGATCTGCCAATATATATTATATATAATTTTGTTTTAAATCCTTGCCTACAGTATATTATAACCCCAGCCTCCTGAATATAGAGCACATGAGATGGAGAAGCTGTTTGACAGATCTGGCGTCATATGCATTAGAAGGCATTGTTGAAATGCAAAACTCAATGCAAAAAGAACATTTTTGGAAATAAGCTGCAGCCATGCTACATCAGTGAGACTAACAGATTACCTTAAACTTCTTGGGAAGAGGTTTGTTCTGTACCACAGCTGTAGTCACTAAAGCGATGATTCCCAGAGCAATGAGGACAGCAAGAGCAATAACCCATGGTGAGTGCCAGGGGTTCTTCTTCATTTCTAGAAGTTGCAAAAGGGGGACAAAAGAATGTTGGTATTAGATGAAAGGCTTTAAGTAGTGCAGATTATTTGGGTTGATTTTACATTGTGGTCAAGTATCATCGCCAGCAGCCATATCACCCTGCAACTCACAACTGGCAACCCACTGAAGCTAAGCAGGTGTGAGCCTGGTCAGTACCTGGATGGGAGACCTCCTGGGAAAAACTAAGGTTGCTGCTGGAAGAGGTGTTTGAGCACCCCCTGCTGGTCCCACTCCCTGCGGTCTATGTGGGTCCTAATGCTCCAGTATAGTGACGGGGACACTATACTGTGAACAGGTGCCATCCTTCGGTTGAGATGTAAAACCGAGGTCCTGACTCTGTGGTCATTAAAAAAATCACAGGGCGTTTCTCAAAGAGTAGGGGTGTAACCCTGGCGTCCCTTACCAATCATGGCCTCCTAATAATCCCCATCTATGAATTGGCTTCATTACTCTGCTCTCCTCCCCACTAATAGCTGATGTGTGGTGAGTGTTCTGGCGCACTATGGCTGCCGTCGCATCATCCAGGTGGATGCTGCACATTAGTGGTGGTGGAAGGGAGTCCCCTGTAAAGCACTTTGAGTGGAGTGTCCAGAAAAGAGCTATATACTGTAAGTGTTAGCAATTATCATTATGTCCTGGCTTTCATTTCTGTAACCACTAAACTATTTACTAAGTGTAAGCAATTATTATTATTATTTTGTCTGCATAGATTGTTAAGCATTTTAAGTAAGAACATCTAACTTTTCATGTTCTTACATACAGGTGGCAAAAGTATCAAATTAAGTGTTATGTATTGTAGCTTATTACCAAGATATAGGTAACTTACTCAATACAAAATCCCTACTGCATGAACACATAGCAATATATTTATATAGGAATGGGTAACAGGTTTATTCCATGCTGAAAGGAGAAAAAAAAAAGGTTTTGGATGTGGAGCATTCTCCGGGTGTCTCTACCTACCCAATATATTTATATATGTTGAGATGGAGATAAAGACAGATCATATCTTTTATCATAATGGTGGTAAACATTTTATCAGAATGGTATCATTTGTAGTTAAAAGGTTTATCAAGGGTGTAATTGCTGCATCTCTGACCTCTGCGAGACGTTCTGCAGCAGTTATTCAGCTATCAGGCCTGCATTCTAAAACCTTTAAAACCTACCGTCTTGACTGCTCCAGAACTATTCAGATGGAATATTTACCCATTTGAGACTGAGTTTGAAATATAAAAAAGAAAAATAGATAAAATCAGGAAGGCAACCCGGCAAACCTAAAACAAGTGCCTACTGTACATATCCTGCTCTAATTTAAAAAAAGAGGAAGAGTATTTCCTTATAAATGACACTAAACACAGTAAATGTTTTTCAGACCACTTTTTTTGTAGTATTAGAACAGTATAAACTTTCTGATTTCTAAGAGTTTAAAACAATCTGTTTCAAAGGCACAATTCATGCAAGTTGAGAGGTTTTGAAATTCTCAGACTTGAATTGCTATTTTCACAGAACCCATTCCATGGAAATGCAATTGTAAATAATGCATCTCCAGTATTACAGAATCCTCAATGAAGATCTATTATCAGCACTGTGACAGCAAAGCAGTGCGCTTGTGTCTGTTGGGGCTTCACATAAAAACAATTCTAAGTGCATCTTTCTGCACAGCCTGTTTCTTATTAAAATATCACCCAATCTCAGAATTTTGTTAACAATCAGACTCGGGCTCTATGGAAAACATGACCCAGAATGATGATAGACCTCAAAGTTATTGGCCTTCCCACCATTTTTTTTTTCCACGAAAGCTCCCCAACATAACACCTCATAAATGCGTATTGGGAGTTAAGAAATGAAGACACTTAGTGAAAACATATTCTAATACATCTCCTGAATTAGCTGGTATGGTTTTAAAATGTAAACAAATTAGTTTTAAGAACAAAAATAAAGGAAACTTAATCAAAGTCTACAACAGAATTTAAAAAAAACCTTTAACTTCATCTGGCCAATATGCCGGCAGCAATCATCTGAGGCTGGGCCTTGGAAAATAATCTAATACAATTACAGGGGCCAAGAAAAGAACTTCTAACATTGTCAGGTCTGTAAATTGCATTTTGCTTCTATTTCACCTTCCAAGAGCTCTCCTTCTGCCGCAGTAGAAAGCCTCCCAAGGATTATGCAGTCTATTTTGGAATTCAATCAAATAAGCAGGATATATAAGAAACCTTTGAGAGCCATATCTACATACACATCCTACACAGTGTGCCTTCCAATGGACTGACTAAAAGGATTTACAAAGCAGAGAGCCTGCCAGGAATTTAAAGTTTTAACTGAGCTATTAAAACTAGAAAATACATTAGTTGCATGCTTCCTGTTCATAAGGCTACTTTTTCCCCAAAAGAAAAGTTCACGTAGCTCCCATCCAGATAGCCAACTATCGTAAACAATAAAATAAATTCCAGATGTGTTATTGTTAGTTCATGGATGTTCCAATTTTTCAGTGTTTTTTGTTACTCTTTGGAGTTCTTGTGTGTCCTTTAGGACACAATTATCTCCTTTATTGATCAGGTGAATTGCAATGAACATATCTGCAGACACGGTTTCTAAGAAAGGCAGATTGAAAAAGGATGGATGGAATAAGAACAAGGTTGTGCTTTTGCACTTGTTTTTAATGTTCCCCATGCTTCCTTGCTTTGTCATTTTGCACTGTGTACCACTCAGAGCACTGCATCCAACCCACAATTACACGTGTAGACGAGAAGTGACAGATTTCACAGTAAAGAGCTAAATTTTGAAAATTAAGTGAAAACCTGCACTTGTCTGTTTAATGCTCCATTTTGGGTCCAACCTTTTCCAAATCTAGTATGGAAATGTAAACATGAATTAGCTCATTTCACAAACAACAGTTTTATGTACCTAACTCAGCTTTGTGTTTATAAAGTATGCAGTCATCAACAGCTATTACTCACATTCTCACAAGCCATTAAATTTTTGGCTTGCTTTTAAAAACACTAACCTCAAAAGATGTTCATTGCAATCCATCCATCTGATCTATCCAGTAGTCCTTGTACTTCATGAGAGAAACATTGTACAGTTTTGTTACATTCAGCAACTTACTGTAGTTTGCTGCTAATAAAAGCAATACACAGCTTGACCTCCCACTTTTTGTCAATGTTAACCCTTTGCTTTCTTGACTAACTTGCTGGAAAAGGATACAGGAGGCGAACAAATCATATAATGTAGTATGTTTAGATTTGCAGAAAGCTAATAACAATGAACTGATAATAGTTCAGTAAAAAAGATTAATTCTAAAATTTCAAGCAGCAGTCACCCCAGATAATACATATATTGATTGAGAAATAGTTAATTGATAGGAAAAGGAGAGTACAGACAGTATACCACAGGCATCTGTAACAGGACCACAGATTTTCCTAATTTACATCGATGATCTAGAAGCTGATATAGCTAGTAATCTAGTGAGGTCTGCAGATGATGCCCACCAGGTGGATTAGTGAACACTACAGAAAAGGACATTTACAAAACATTGGAAAGGACATTTCAGAAAGACCAGACAATTTAGACAATTTTCAAGACAGAGCAAATACTTGACAGATGATGTTTAATTTATATTAATTCAATACTACAAATAAGATAGGAAATATTGAGCTTGAAGGATCTACAGTATGAAAGACTCAGGTGTTCATGTTCACATTACTTTCCTCCTCTAGGCATTCTGGACAAACTTAAAAAAATAGGACACAATTAAAAGTGGAAAGCTTAAAGTGTGGGCTTTTACATTCAAACTGTACACTGCACAAGTAAACCATCCATTATACTGTAAATTCTAAAGATTGCATTTCTGGAATAAGTCCAAAGAAGAGAGTGCAGTGAAACATCCTGGCTTTAAAGATATGCATCAAACATTTAATTTCTATTTTATTCAAGAGAATAAATCGGAATCAACAGCAAAATATGAAACAAAGGGTCTCGACCAGAATCTAGTGGCCCATGCATTTAAAACTGACAACAGGAGGCATCTTTACACAGAGTTGTGGACGTCTGGAAAAAGCTACTCATCCATTTGCTTGATGCACATACTCTAGCTTCTTTCAAGAATCAACCAGATGAAATCCTTAGGTCAATAAACTAATAGCAATCAACCTACATACTAGTGTGGGATAACACTAGATGGGATTAACTTGTTTTGCTCTTAAACGTCCCTAAGTATACTGATGGAAAAAAGAAATGGAACATTATGGAATGAGAAAACTACAGTTATAGCTTATGTACTTTCACAAAAAGTTGTCAATTTGTTTTAAGCCCATCGACCAGCAATACAGCTTGTGCAGTTAGGCATTGCAACTTGCCAATCACACAAACTCGTTAGGAGCACTTTTACCCAACGAGGTCTAGGTGGAACAATGCCTGATCTGGTCCACCATTAAAAAGGCCTTAATTCAAAGCTTACTGTAGGTCACTGCAAGAAAAAGGCCACACTTAGTCAGTTTTCTGTGCATTCCATAATGCCTTGAATGTCACCAGAAGCAAGGCAACCACTGCGTCCGACTGCAGAGAAGGTTCAAGCAGACCAGCAGGACAGATGACCACCCAAGATCCGGTCGCCCTCGAGTAACCACACCAGAGCAGGACCGACACAGACTGGTCCATCTGAGAGATTGTTTCATATCTGTCACCCATACTGCTGCCAGCAGACACGATGCCCGCATCAGTGAGAGGACAGTGAGGCTCCATGCTGCTGGCCTTAGAGCATGGCAACCTCCTAGACATCACACCCGACTGGCTTGGGCCAGACTGAGGCTCCGATGGACTCGTCAGCAGTGGCATCAGGTCCTCTTCACGGATGAGTTACAGTACTCTTCAGCCTGTTCCATGCAGACGGGAGGGCCAGAGTAGGGAGGAGGAGATGTTGCATTTTGTTCCCCATCAGTTTATAAAGTATTCACTCAGTGGAGCACTGTCAATCACTTGATTGTTTCCAAATAAATATCAGTATACTAACATAATCCAAACTCAAATATTATCCATAAATACACCAGAGCTTCACCAACAGTAATACACCTGTTTTCAGTCATTACTTTTATCTTATCATACAGGGGAAAAAATATTTGTAGCCTGCTCTTGTAAACAAGTGAAATGTTAAACGGTTTGGTTAAAAGCACAATTTGACTATACATGGTAAAAAGGAAAATAACAAATTTACATATAAAGTGGAAAGTAGGTGTTAATACTATATAAACAGGAAACCGTTAAATGTACCTAATGCACATATGACTCATACTAGCCAGCAGGAATAAATTATGGCTAAGAAGCTGTTTTTAAACTAGTTTATACAAACCACTGAGAAAAAACAGCTCATGTTTACAATATGTTTAGGCACAGATGTCTGATATGATTCAGTGTACAACCTGACCTACGTCCTTCAGGAAATCCAATTTTTCCAAACTTGAGTACTGCAGTTCAGAATAATTAACAATACCAAGTTTTCTGAGAAAACATGCCAGCAGGATTCCAAACAAAGACAAAACGATCATATAAAATGAATATTTCTTCTTTAGTATGAAACCTGATGTTACAGCATTGCAAACCAAAATGGAAATGTCCCAGATAGTTTTGTAGATGTCTTTAAGTATTAATTTACTGTCAATTACTATAATTACTAGAATTCGGTTTGGTCCAGAATAATTTGCAAACATTAAATTGTTTACTTACCTCTTCAATAGCAGAGGAACAGTTCTTAAACAATTCTGATAATGCAGACTGATATTGTGTACATACAAATTAAGAAACAAGTATGCTTTCTTTGGAGGAAAGTTCACAAGTGTTTTTACTGGTATTTCTGCAAACACTAAGGCCAGCTAGCTTATTCTTGTTGCCACGGAAACAGAACAAATTTGTGCTCTGGAAACTATTTAAAGTAGTTCAGAAAAGGCTAAAGATTTTGTAATTTATTGCAATTCACTCAGACACAAGAAAACACAATCCCCATTCATCTTCTGAGAATTATTTTTTTTTTCCGGGGAAATAAAAGAAAAATGATCCTGATGGAAATATCTGTTGTGGAACTCCTTGTCTTGTATTTACTTTAGCCTTTTATGATGTCACTGTTAGACATTGGAATTCCCTGTGATCTTTTGGAACCCATTCTGCCAGAATTGGAACAGATGACCCTTTACATGCAAAAGAATGCATGGGTGAATTCATTGTTGATAGTGAAAGCATGAATTCTCATACCAAATAGCTTTCCCTGATCAGTTGCTCTGAAATAATCGGAGACTGACTTTGAATTTCATAGAAAATTTCCACATTTTTGAGGCACAGCTTGTGTAGTCCTGTTCATTAATGTTCAATGTGATAGTTTTTTTTTACAAAAAGGAGAAAAACACCAAAATTGGAGATGAAAACATTAGTATCTTTAATTCAGAGAAAATATTGAAAAAATAATGCTTGTTAATACCTCATTCTCAATTATACCCGTCAACAAGTGCTACATACTTACAAAATAAATCATCCCTGTAAATACATGGTTATGTTAAGATAGAGGAGTATTTTCAAATGTGGATATTTACAGATTAGCCTTTTGGAATTTTTCACATTTCCCAAAATAAAAATAGTCACTGTGGTCTTGTGCATATTTTCAAATGGGTAGTTACTATGCTCTTAAAGAAATACAGCTTTCCTTGAGAGAGTTTTTACCCTGGAGGGGAGATGGGATTCCCCATACACAATCTATGCTTGCCCAGGCCAGTCCCAAGCACCAGGGAACTCTGTTAAGAGCCCTTGACAATGAGCCCAGTATGGTGTCATGCTTTTCTACCCTAAGGGGAACCCTCTTGGAATGCATTCCAGATAGCAACAACCACCCAACACTGCAACAGCCCTACATTCTTTTGGACAGGAAAGGACAGGAAAGACCACCAGAGCCTTTAGGGAATAGAAATTAATTGCACATGATAATTGAACTGTTTGTGAAGGAAAAAGGACCAAGAAAAAAAAAGAGAACTGCATATTACTGTATATCCCCTACCTCCTATGATACAGAATATAAACCAGAAACAGCAATGTACCCTAAAGTCTTTGATTTTGAGGCAGTCACTCTCAGAAGTATCTTTGCAAACATACTTCTAAATTAAATTATATACATATCACATTACCTAAGCTTTGTAAACATCATTTGTTAGGAAATGTGTTCAAACAGAGGTTTTTACATTTATTACTTTTAACAAGCTATTAAACAAACTCATATGTAATACAAAGCATTAACACCTGCACAGCAGCTGTTACTGCATGTTATGCAGTGTTTTTACTAGCCCCTAACCATAAGAGAAACTCCCAAACCCATGGAATTCCTGCACTCTAAATATCAGCCTTCAGAATAGCTGCTGATATTCTATTACCTATCATTTATCTGTTGTACTTTAAGACAACTTCTTTTCAAATGAAAGGATCCACATTTCCTCCAACGTTTCATAAGGAAATTCACCAAAGATGCACACATGTGAGCTACCCCTGGATATCATGAAACAGTTTCATTGTCACCTCTTTGCTCCATCTGTAATCGAGTCAGATCAGTACTTGAATAGAAAACTTCAGAGAAAACCCAGTTTGCTAATGTCAGTGGTGTGGGTGGACCACTAGGTGGCACTCTTTCTTCTAGACCAGAATGTTCAAGCCAAACCTTTGGTATGTTGACTGGGGACAGTGTGCTGGAGGAGATGCTATCCTGTTCATCTGAGGTCCTGACTTTAATCATTAAAGACTCCTCATCACTGCTTATTAAAGTAGAAGTCTTCCCTGCATTTCTTCCTAAATTCTCAAGCAGGTTCTCCCTTCTCTACCCAATCTGTTGTGTAATGGGGTTGCTGGGGCATAATAGCTCCATGGGTCTGTACTTCACTTCAGGGGTGGATGTTGTGCATTGTATGATTTGTGGTGAAAAGTTACTTACAAAAGCAGTTAATTTAAACTAGACAGCTACAAATTTGTAAAAAGGTGTTTAAATTGTTAATCATTGAACACCACAGTGTAGAGAACTCTTAAAACTGAGGCAGTACAAATATTGCTTCAATCCAGCATTCTTTCAAAGAGAAAACGTTTTCTGCCACCATGTTTGCAAAATGAATATAAACCACTCATGTCTCTGGGTGACATGCAATATATTAAATCACCATTAGATATAAAGTATTTCAGGTGGGTAGCTGCCTCAGCATGCATAGGCCGCAAAGGAACAAGTAATAGGTTTATGTCATGCTGAAAAGAGAAGAAGGAAAACAATGTTTCAGCCATGGAGCCTTCTTCAGGTGTGAGAAAGATGGGGCAGGAGGCAAAGGTAATCTTTGGCCATCTTCTACACTGTGGTGTGCTGGGGCAGCAGCATCATGACAAAAGATGCAAATAGGCTCAATAAACTCATCAAGAAGGCTGGCACTGTGCTGAGCCTTGCCCCCATGGAGGTGGTGGCTGAGAGGAGAATGCTGACCAAGCTCACAGCCATCATGAACAACACCTCTCATCCGCTTCATGGGACTGTTACTGGGCAGCGGAGCACATTTAGCAATAGACTGTTCCAGCTACGGTGTTCAAGGGAACGTTTCCCCAGGTCTTTCCTCCCGGCGGCTGTCATGGTGTATAATGCTGCCCTAGGCTAGGACTTTTAGCCCTTCATTTGCTCCTCTATGGACAGCATGTTTACTCCATTGTACTTTTTGGACAATCAGCCTGTATAAACCTATGCATATTTTGCACATATTTTATTGTTTTTACAGTGACTATGATCAGCACATTTTGCACACACCTATGTACTTATTTATTTTTATTTATCTTGTTTGTCTTTTGTTTTATAACTATTCTGATGTCTGTTTTGCTTGTCTTGGGCTGGACTGCTGTACTGTAACATCAATTTCCCTACGGGATTAATAAAGTATTATCCATCTATCTAATGTAGCACAGGAGAGCAAAAACTGGGAGAGAGGAGGGGCAGAAGGCAGGAGCAGGGGACAGAGTGGCCAATCAGGAAGTGTGAAGTCAGGATAGGTGAAGAGAGGTGCGAAATGAAATCTACAATGAATAGAGAGAATTTAGAAGAAAAGTAGTCTGTCATTGAGAGAAGGGGGAAGGTGTGATCCTAGCTGCAGGATCATTTTAGTTTCTGTAGTCTTTCTGATGTATGGGTTCAGAAAACCATCTTCGAGAACATAAACGAAAAAAGATTAGTGTGATTATGGCCATCGGAATGTGAAAATGAGAAACAATGGGCTTGGGGAGATTTTTAATCTTCACAGCCCTAACGTTCTCTGAAGCGGTCTGTAAGTCTCCTTCCTGTTTCCCCAATGTAGATGGCTGGGATATAAAGACTCCACAAATTACAATAACAGTTACAAATGAGAGGACATTAGTTGGTTAATTAATCTGAGGATCTTTTCCGTTTCTTAAAAGGAACTCAACTTGGTGTGCACTCATAATGCATTGTGTAAAGTCTCTCCTATTTTCAGACTTAAAAAGTAGTTTCCACTTGTGACCACTAAGGCAAACTGCTGGACCTGGACAATGGCTTTGAGGATTGTTTTTTTTTTAAGACTTGAATCAGGTCTCTTGCCCTGTTCAAGGATAGAAAGGTTCAGCTATAACCCTGAAAGTTTCCATTTTAACTTAAGCCTTAATTGAAGTTACTAAATTGGAAAATCTGCAAGTTGTTTCTTTGCTTATGAGATGCAATAGTTAGAAAACAATGTCCGGTGTGTCTAAT
Organism: Lepisosteus platostomus; assembly: GCF_059453375.1. Lineage (NCBI taxonomy): Eukaryota > Metazoa > Chordata > Actinopteri > Semionotiformes > Lepisosteidae > Lepisosteus > Lepisosteus platostomus. Next base: position 39,133,779 of record NC_142616.1, read on the forward strand.
AGCTGAAAACACAAATAGTTAAAATGAATGCTATTATTATGTTGAATGTTGTAACAGAGCTTGGCTGGAACAAAAACCATCAGGTGGGTAGGTGGAGGTCTCCAGGACTGGTTATTGCAAAACCATGAACTGTACTACCGGTCTTTGCCTTATTTGTGTATCAGACTCTGAAGCAATTGCATAAAAGGGTTTCTAGAACTTGAAAACTGCATCTGACTTACTGAAGAATTGACAGAACCACCAAGCTACTTGCAAACTAGTAGTTGCAATAATAACCAGGATAGGAATGATGCATGTAGAACAGCTCCTTTCTATGAAATCAAATCCTTGTAGCACCAGGCGTCCACTCTAAGAAGCATCTTGTGCAATCCATTCCCTTACACTACATTTTAATTCTAAGGTTTGTAGGGAATATGAAGCCTTAAGAAAAAGAATCTGCAAAAGAAATACCATCTCTTTTCCCTCTTCAATGACTATACTGAAAAGAACTGCAGGACACTTTACTGTAGCAATGGCCTATACACAGTTTAGCAAAACATCTTAAAAATTGAATTCCGATAGCTTGAAGGCCACAATACGTTTTTCAGTTTTATATCAAAGGACATTCTCTGTGCCGACTTCTTGCTCTAAACACCTTTTTTTAGGCACGCTTAGCATGTCTGAACATCACACTGGTGACACCCTCAGACTTTCCATGTCTAGAATAATGATCTCATTTAGCAGAAAGCATTTTCCTTGGTTAGCCACAGTAACTTACCATGTCATGCACAGATACCTACACAACATTTTCAACACTTTAGTCGTAAGTGTCAGGTTTGAGAGTTAGACAAGGTACAAAAATCTATAGGTATGTCTAAAGGCCGTTTGGGCTTTTTTTTATACCACTGAAATGAAAAAATAGAAAACAGTTTATAGATACAGATATTTGCAGTTGCCAAATAAGATGGTAATTTTCCTAAATGATTGCAATAAAAAGCTACGAAATTGTGTAGGTCTGTACTACACAATGAACACATTTCTTCATCCTAATATTATACATTTAAAATGCAAAACAGTGTATCGTTTTGTTCAAGATGGGGGGGAAATCAAGCATTAAGTTCAGCAATAATCCATAAGTGTACTTCAAACGTATATTAAACCATATTTGCCTACACTGGGTGCATCACTTCTTGATGAATCTCTTCAGTTACAGTATATTACTTTCTCACATTACTAAATGAAGGAAAATGAAGACCGTAAACCTCAATGTTTACATAAGACAGCACACCTATGAGGAAAGAAAAAGTTAATTGCTGCTGGCTGGGATTTTGCTGTTTTCTACCTTTAGAACTCATATACACTTGTTAATTGGATGTTTAATAATTTATTTCAGGGTCATCATTCTCAGCAGTAGCAGACTTGATCTTCAAAGTCTTCTCTTGTGCAACTTGTGCAATGTACAGGCTCATCGCATTACAGCAGAATATTTATTTTGTTTCCTGACAACAAGACCGTCTTTCATGTTTGAGACTGCCTTCCCCAGAGGGAACATTTTAGTCTTCTGTAATATTATACACAAAGAAGGCTTACAAGCTAGCAGATGCTTCAGTGGTCAAGATGATGAATGAAGGTCACCAGCTCAGGGTTCACGTTACTCTAAATGTCTGTATTTTCTTAATGTCCAGTGACCTCGATATACAATATCTGTATAAGGAAGCTAATATTACCATTTCAAATGCATAAAGGATGTTAGTATTTATCATTTGAATGGCCTTGTAAACAAAAATACAAAAAGCCAGAATACAATCTCGTTCGTCACAAAAGCAACACACTAATCTACAGAAACCAAGGCTGATATTACACACAATTAATGTCTACAACTATTGTGGAAATGTTACTTTCTGAATGTTGCACAAGCAAAAAGCTGAATGAAAATATCCAATCCAACAAAAAATGTGATATCAGCTAACAGAGATAAAGTAATTCAGTAAAAGGAATTGCAGATCACGGGTGGGGACCAGCAGGGATTACAAAGGTGACATCACTGCACACAGGGATTAGGATGGGACCTTCAGCTGCTCTTGGCTGTTTCATTACAGCACATCCGGCCAGAGACAGCTCAAACCTGTGTTCACCCAGCACTAAACATTTCAATGAACACAATGACTTCTCAGTCTCTGCTTGCTGATTTATGGCTGTATTCATTTTAAGTTATTAGTTGTTTGTGTAAAAATACTGACAACCACACAACTTTTATAATTGTGGAATTTTATTGTGTTGGTGACAGAGCTGGGCCAGTGATAAATGAAACAGTGACTCAGATAACATGAATTAGGCATTTTTCAATCTTTAATATTAGCATTATTCCAGCTTCTAAAGCAAGCAAGGGCAGACAGATGTTGCTTTATGCATAAAGACATTCAGAAAGAACTAACACCTGTGGAACCAGCATGCAAATTAGGGAAATTAGGAATCTTTTTACGAGTTTAAAAGTTATTATTCATCATTCAAAACCACAAAATTTACACAGTACATAAAAATGTACAATTATGTTGTACACATGTATGGACCTCTTTAGATCACAGAAATGCATTTTTAATATCTTTATACAAGGAGCTTGGAATATGGTACAAACAAAGCAATATGTTGTTCATGATTAATAGCAAAGGATGGTGATTGATAAAACACCATTTGCGGATTAATCCTATACAATCAGTTATCAAGGAAAATAAAGAAAACTAGCAGTACACATTTGGCACAGAGACTGAATCTCCTGTTGCTGAAGTTTTGAATTTTTTCAAGATGTGCCACTACAGTAAAGAGCGTGGATTTATTTTTAACATATTCATACTATAGTGTTCAGAGGTTACTCATTAGTATTCCAGGTTTTCCTTTCAAAAGGAAAGTTTTGCTACCAAGAAACAAAAGGTGCAGCCTTTGGGAATTCCAAAATTATAATTGAGGGACATCAAACTTTTGCACGGGATGGCACTAAAAAGAGAACTTATCAATTTGTATCTAAATTAACCCATCCTATTCAAATGGCTCTGGTCATGTATTAATTCTAATTTAACAACATGCAGTACTTCTGTAATGTGCTTACAACATTTAGCACTGTCAACAACTTTTACTAGCATGTGATTACTCTACAGAACTCTATTTTTTTATTACTAACAATCTAATTAGCATTTGCCACAACTATTGGCCAAATCTTACTAGCTTTATAAAATTTCAAAATGACAAATCTAAACTGCTCTTGCAAATATCACTTGTTGTGCATTAACTTTTTACCATGTTAACCGATTACTACTCTGTGCTTTTATGATGATTCCCATCTGTCTTATAGTGCATTACTCAGCTTTTAGCATGGTATGCCATAGTACAAGCGCTTCCTTGCCTTCTAATATGATCTCTTCAAGTAAGTGGAGAGTCTACCATTGAGCAATACAAAGAAAATTAACCAATTTCCATTTTTATGCAATGAGCACCACCAGCAAAAGACGTTGAACCAAACCAAGTGTTATAGAGATAATAGTTTAAAGAGTGAATACTCACTTTGTCTGTCCACAAAGGTGAATTTCCATTTCTGCTCCAACATGACACGTATTGATTTAATCATTGAACAACATGCAAAACTACATATTATACTTTTGAAAAAGTGCTTTGCTGCAGACAGAACTTGTTAAAGCTTTTTACGTAGGTTCCTTTTCTTCTTACATCAGAGCAGTAAGACTCACTTCATAGCTCAACATGGGTTTGCCTTACACCAGGATTATTCAGTGTTTCTTCTGGCTGCAGCAATAATTGATGCATGTGAAGACCTGTTTTAAACCCTGCTAGCATTATGTCACACAAATTGTAACTTACTAGTAAAAAATCAAATGCATTTGTGTGTGTGTGGGGGGGAGCTGTTAAAAAGGGCTTTATAATTATGTATGGGAACACAACAATATTGCCGTTATTGAGAACGGAGCTGCATCAGCATGCGTTGCTTGTAAAGGAGCAAGTAAAAGTTTACTCCACAACGAAAAGTATATTGTGGGGGCGAGAGAGGAAAGAAGCAAAGGTATAAAACATACAGTAGGAGAACAAAAGAACAGGGCAGGTTAGAAAACATCCAAAACACATAGATCTGTCAAGTCCAGTAGCTCTGTTTGCGATTAATTTCATTTTCGGTGTCAAATGCCAAGTTGCTGTTGATGAGGAACTTAAGAAATCTTAAGAAGTCCAGGTCCATTCTCAAGGACCCCAGTCACAAACTATTTTCTCTCCTACCGTCCGGTAAACGGTACCGAAGCATATGGTCCAAGTCCAACAGATTACGGAACAGCTTCTACTTCCAGGCAATAAGACTGCTAAATAGCCAACATGCAGCTCCTTTAGCAAGTTACATGGACATACAGTTTTCACCATATTCTGCATACTGCACTACTTGGACATAATATATCACATACGCCCTGGACACATAGCAGCTCTATTTATATTGAGTTTTGTCTGGGTTTATTTTATTCAATTTCTATTACATTATGTAACCTTAATTTTGTTATATTTATCACCCCCCCTCGGTGAGCTCATAGAAGAGAGCTTTCATTGCCAGCAACTACTGCTGCATGCTGTATTGCTGTGCATTTGATAAACTTTGATTGATTGAACTCTCATTAGAGAAATACAGCAGACTTGTTTTACACAGTCGTTCAGATCCTGACATTATGCATATAGTCAGAACACCCACTTACGAAATTTATTAGTATGCATGTAGTTCAATGCATAATGAAAACGGCAAATTCAGTACTGTAAAGTATACATAACAGATCAAATAGAATTTAATAATAATAAAAGGCAGGGAACTGAACAGATGCATAGCTTTCACGAATAACCTTCCATCTGTAATTGCAGGAATTAAAGATTCTTGCTATATACTGTATACATGCCAAACTGGGCAGCGTCATCCCATCCCTTAACTTCAAAATCTCTAATTTAGGTACTTTTTTGCCTTGCCTTTCCCCTTCATAATTGTTAGGAAGTCAAGCCATATTGAGTAAGATGCCACACAAAGAAAGCACCAGCATGCTATAAGCCCTGTAACTAGTTCCCAAAGCGTAGAACAGGTGCATGCCATTCCAGATTTGACCTTGTTGAATTTCCCACTTTGATTCTTCATGCATTTTTGTTGCTGCCTGCCTATACATGAATTTGCATACAAATTACATGTAAAAAGCTGTATTCTGCAAGGCTAATCCTACTGTAGGTTTAAGAGATTCATCCCAAATTACCCCTTATAGTGATTTTGCTTCAGTCATATGCTTAATGCAATTTCAAAGCTTACAAAATTGAAGTACTTAACCAATGTTGGCAAGGGATGACAACCAATTCACCATTGCCCCATCTATTCCAGCTACCCCAATTAAACATCATCAGATGCATTTCATTCTTTGGCGTCGTTATTCCCGATGAACTCTTCTACTCACAGAAAAAAGAGAAAAGTCAATCCTCAATAAAGGAAAAGTCCAATAACTGCAACCGATATCATCAAAGCAGCAGGCAAGGGTTGGAGCTGTTGTAGTGTGGCAAGAGGACCTACAGTAAATATTGCTGAAGCCTCAGGAATTCATCTTGGAAATATTTATTTGCTCCAGTGTTGTTAATATAATATGTTTGGTTGGAACAGTATTTCAGCAGTTGTGTCTGTCTTTTCTTTATTTCTACGCTGCAGTCATTGATAACATGACCTTGCTTTCACATCTCGCACAAACAATAAATTCCAGGAGATTGGAAACTCTTAACAGATCATTAGATTAACAGATTGTTAGGGGGATGATTGAGGCCTTTAAAAGGTCTCAATTAAAAGATCATGAAGGTTATTGTTCATTTTCTACTTGCATAGTGACCAATATTGTTGTGGAAAGTATGTTCCAAGACTGTTGGAAGCAAGCCTGATGGTGAATAAATCCTGGTTCATCTGACTTTTACCAGGAGTTTTTTGGATCCTTATTCTACTGTACACGTGGGCAGAGGGGTGGCTCTGTGACTAAGGATCTGTGTCTGTGGCTGGAAGGTTGCCGGTTCAAATCCCGCAACCAGCAGAAGAATCCTACTCCATTGGGCCCCTGAGCAAGGCCTTAACCCCCCAACTGCTCCAGGGGCGCTGTACAATGGCTGACCCTGTGCTCTGACTCCAAGCTTCTCTCTCCCTGTCTGTGTGCCTGCGTCTCATGGGGAGCAAGCTGGGGTATGCGAAAAAGACAAATTCCTAATGCAAGGAATTGTACAGGGCTAATAAAGTGATGTTATGTCAATTCTCCCCATTCATCATTCTATGGTGTCAAAGAGGGACAGTTGACCAAAGATCCAAAAAATCTTAAATTTAAACAGCAATGAAGTATTAATATACAAAAGACATTATAACACTAGCATGAAAAAAAACACTCTCAATGCTAATGTTTCTTATGTTCTTTTTCAGATAAGGAATTAGACCTTTTAGGCACTGCTTAACAACAACTGTGCTTTAACATTTGCCTCCCAAAAGCTCCAGATCTCCATGACCCACAACAGGAATAAATGAGTTTCTGATGAATGTTGGATAGCTTCCCCACGTGTTTTTGGTTTTTATGCAAACTATATTTGCTTTCATTAGCTACCAAAACCATGCGTCAATCTCAGTGAGAGAGGGGCCTATCATGCATTGTTGCATTTCCTATCAATCTCTTTTAAAACAAGCACTAAAAGCACAGTTCAAGGAAACCCTTCCTGACCAAGGCTAATACTTTTTTCCCCCAGAGCTGACTCAGACTAAGTTGGGCTGAACAAGGAATTGTTCCAAGAACAGTGTACCTTGATTGAAGATTAATTCTATTCCATTGCCAATGAAAACATACAACTAAGAAAGCTTGATCATAGCCAGGTTTGTGGAGGGTGTTCCTGGCTACAGGCACGAAGACAATGTTGCCCTAATAACCGATATGTATCATCATATCTACTGAATAAACAGCAAAATGCATGGGTGTGTTAAAACAGTCTGGCAGAATTACAGGGACCACACAGTTAAAGGAGTGACCAGAATATGACCTGAAATAGTTTAAAGAGAGGGGAAAATTCTGGTCTCAAAGGAATGCTCACAGTCAGACAGGTCACAGAGTTTAAATGTTTTTTAGTGCTTCTACCAAGATGCCTGAGAAGTAACAGGAATCCCAAGTCTCAGACAGTATCCTGTTAGATAGTAACCCATATAATATGAAGATAATGTGGAAAAAGCCAGGGGACACACTAGGGATTAAAAGAAAGTTCATGTTGGGCTGATAGCAGGAGATGCTTCTTTTGCCTAAGTAAATTACTCAAGTTGCTGAAGCCAATTCCCTGGTAACCTTCAAGAGCTTAATTAGATTCCTGAGTCAGTACTGCTAGATAAACAAGGGTTAAGAGGCCTCCTCGTGTCTGTAATATTTATTTCATGTTTATGTTCTAAAGCAAAAGGATATGTTTATTTTACTGGAGCAGTTTCAGTCAAACGAGTATGCTCTAAATCTATATAAATGTTTTTGAAATAACAATAGTTATTGATTCTGCAATTGCTCCCAACTTGTTCTGAACAGTCTAAATAAACATGTTTGTTATGCATGGTCAAAAACTGAGATATGATGGGGTCATGTGAAATTTCCTGTTCAGGTGGGCAGAAGTGAGATTTTACTGCTCAGTTTCTTTGAAGTCAGCCCTTTATATTAACAAAATGTTCCATGATACTAAAACCAAGAACTCTACTAATTTTAAGAAAGTTGCTGTTAAAATAATTCTCTCTTATTCTCTCTGGGTATCAAGGTGTGAATTTAAATGCATCTAATTGAAACGTAAAAATAAAATTTGTGTATTGAATTAAAAAAATGATTGTGCTTATCTTCCAACATTTATTTTTGGTAAATCTTTTGTAGCTTCTCTTTTTGTTCTTTCAGTCAGTACTATTATGCTTCTGTGCAGCTGTTCCCCGACTTGACTATGTATTTTAGCATTGATATCAATTTGAAAAAGAAAACTGAACCAGGATTCCAAAAAGATTAACATCACTTCCTGCTAGTGGTTGTAGGTTTCTTGGGTTACATCCTGCAGTAAGACATGAAGGTCCACGTGGTCTACACTTTACATTAACTTTTTACACAAAAAAGTTTGAACTATTTTAATTTTAGGCTGTATTAGTAATATAGATTTTAATATTAAACACGGTGGCATTATTTAATTTTTTGCTCTGCAAAATGAAAAAGGGCCCGTGATATTGAAATGACTAAGCACCAGAGAGATACTGACAACATCAAAGTATGAGCAATCTTTCCTCACCTTTAGAAGACCACAAAAACCCTACTGCCTATGCTGAAACAATAAAGACCAGTATGTCTTTAAGGCCAAAAAGAGTGGGACTTCCCTTAATTCAAAGTAGAACATCTTGAGAAGTATTTGCTTGAAAAAATGCAGTCTTGCACAAGGTTAAAAAAAAAAAGAGAAGTGTCTGGCCATTAAAACAGTACTAGAATCGCAAGTTAACAATAAAGACTGAGCATTTGGTGGAAAAAATAAGACTACACCATAAATATACCATGTACTCCTGTTAATTGAAGATTCAATACACTTTTTTCAGGCACAGAGACAGTTTAAGCTCCTCCCCCCCCCCCCAAAGAACATTACAGTCCATCAACTTAGAATTTTAATGTTGTATTGTAAATTCATTTCCGGTGAATTTCCAGCTTCCTCCCACACACTGATCCATATGTTGCCAAGATGGGATTGCTTTGTGCAGCTGCAGGTTTTCTTTGGGCACCACTACTCTCATCTCTCCACAAATTGTGAAACACTTGTGCATACATTCACAGCTACTGTGCTGATTAAGATGAGTGAAAAATTTCATTTCGCTGCATGCATGTGATATTTGAAACTGCAGTGTATCATAGGTAGGAGACTAGAAATGGTAAATTTAATGGAATGAGTTCCAATAAAAAAAATAAGTTGTGATGTCAATATTGTATTTTTTCCTCACTATGGCCTTTTTAATTTTTGGAGATGTATTTCAAGCAACACAGTTTGAAAAAAACATTTTGTTGCTGTTTTATCAAGCTCTTTGCACCAACATGAAACATACAATGTTTTACAAAAGAAAAAGCAAATCTCCTCTACAGTTTTATTGCAAAAAACATTACATTTAAAAATGGATGGCAGGCATATTTTGCTACGAAATCCACTAGCTATGAAGGAGAAGTCTCTTCAAAGGTTTAATCCTTCCGCAGCAAAATGTGAAGGAAAGGAAAAGGTTTTAAATATAAATACAACAACTTACAAAAGTGCATTGCTGCCATTAAGAAAGAAACAATCATACGAATAATTATGTGAAAAGTTATCTTATGTCATTACGGGTTAAATCATCCAGTTAAAAACTAGTTGATTAAAAGTTGATTGTTTTTGTCTTATCTCTGGGCCATGACAATACAAATATGCAACATTACATTGACTGTTTTAAAGTAATAATGTCCTGGGTGCTTTGGCTTTGCAAATAAGAACATTATTTTCTTTATAAACAGCTAAATAATTACTTTAGCAAAACATAGCTCAAACCTGGCTCTCCTTCTGTTAGCCTATTCAATTTTCTGAATATTTACATAATTGAACAGATTATTAGCTTTGATAAATTTGTCATCTCCAGGTTCCAATATCTAAGATTTACAGTGCTATGATTCAAATGCATCTTGTAAATGTTATACGTTATATGTCCCCAAGTATATAAAACGATTAACATTGAAATGTGATACTGAATGAATGGCCTCTTAGAATAATTATTGGGACTTCAGCTTCTGGACATACAAGTTTATATCTGTATTCGTGTTTATTGTGCTTTTTTTAACACCCCACGAAAGCATTCATGGGATTTCTAAAGAAAATGCTTTTTATTTCAAACATTACAGACAAAAGAAGGTGTGCCACCCAGGATACAAGAGTAATATGAACAATTACATAGTGTTGGGAAGGATGTAAAATGAATCAACTATTACTCTGTTCAAGGTGAAGTCTTTTGTTATAATCTACCCACTAATGTGAGATGAAATATTCCCCAACTGTCCATTCAAAGATGTAGAAACAGTGAGAAACAGGAACCAAAATGAAATCCCAGGTTATAAACCTCATATCGTTAACATCAAAATACATATGACTTTGTCACACCTTTGTAAGTTAGTTGAACAACCACATCAAAGATAAATGGACACAATATTCATAAAAACAGTACTACGTGGTTTTGTAGCAAAGAGTCTCAAACCACAGAAGTGGAAACTATAAATTAAACATCCTGAGAAAGAGACCCCACACCCTTTCCACGGAGTCTCAAAGCTATTGTAGCTGCAGGATGTCATAAACAGTTGTATTTGTATAGTACCTAACAGAATGTAGACTAACAATATGGGCAGTACTTAAATTAAAAAATGCTATATTATACAGCAAATGTAAGTGACTTATTTTAATGTAGTAGAATACGTATTCCAAGACTGTTTGTGATGAGTGCTCTCAAAATCTGCTAAATGGCCACTGTTAAGAGAACAATGAACTTTACTTGCATTCACCCTCTACAAAAGGGAATGGCCTCCTAATTCTATATATATCACAGGGCAGACTTCCTCAAAGGGCATATGACTAGACCAAAAACATAAGTACTATTGTCCCAGAACTTCAGGAAGTTTTGTTGCCAAGGTGCATCTTAAACACCATTGCTTAAAAAAAAAACAGGGCACTATGGGGATGTAGATACTTTCACTTGAGAGGGTAACAGGAATCTCTGCTTTCTTAGTTATGGCAACAGTACAGCACACAACCAAATGAAGAAGAGAAAATGACAGAGTCATTTATTCTATGAGAAATAGCGGAAACAAGGGAAAGCCTGTTCAAGGTAACAAGGGTGAGCTGCTACAAATATTTTGAACACATTGTCAGACAATCTATCAGCACTGGCGTCCTGAGTTATAACCTTGGGAAGAACATACATTTTTAATTAAGTACTCCTTTAGGAATTCCACAATCATACTACACTTAAAATGAAATAAAAATGCTTCAGTTGGTTTACTTTAAACTACCATCATTGCTTGATCTTAAAAATAGTCAGCCCTTGTTCCATTTCATATCAGCCTCCTGCATGTTCTCCACCACATCTCAAATTGTCTGCTTTAAAAAGAAAGCAGTAATCTTCATCTTGAATGTGTTTTAACGATTATATGATTTCTATAGCTGCACAGTTCAGACAAGTACAAAATATTTTGCATTTCAAAATTAAAAAAGTTTCTTTAATAATGACCAGATTTGTTGTAAATATTTTCAAATTCAGAATGCAGAAATGTGCCAAAACTACTTTTTCTCTTCTTACTCTAGATAGCTAACATAATACCAATATGGTTGTCAATATGTGCTAATTTTTTTGTTTCCTCAATACCTCTAAACACTTCATTATGAATCCATGTTTATTACACTGGCAGGTAATTGTACGCTTGCTATTTAAATTGACAAGTTTTTGTCTTGCCTGCAGCATAGACAGAACACAGATTTATCTTTTACAATAACATATCAGTCTTGGAGTCTGAGGCACATATCTGGTTGCTCAAGTCTTCACAATCCAATCAGTTCTGAGCCCGCGTTCAACTCCAACAGCATCAATTAAACAATAAACAAAAGTCTCTCTATGACAAGCCCACTGGCGATGAATTGTTTAGAAAAAGTCTCAGCACATTAACGTTTAAACACTCGGAGGGAGCCAGCCAACCAAAATCCCTAGAGAACCTTCGATAAAGTTTATTTAATGTCACTTTAGGACCAAAAAAGTAATTCCTCTCTCAAAAACAATCTTTTTGCCATCTAACAAATCAAGAAGATTGATTCCGAGAGAAGGTTTGTTATAAAACTAAAAAAAAAAGTCCGGTTTATCTTATTTCTGTGCTGATTAAGAAGATGAGCAGTGGTGGGAGTTCAAAATGTCAGAAATGTGTAAATAACATTCTTAAGATGCACACCCAGTCACAGAGCAGTGCATGGAATTAACAGGATGTCTTTTGGAAGCACGGCAGCTCTTAACTGCTCACTTGCACTAAAAGAACAGGTGATCTCCACCGAAAAAACAATAGGCCGGATTCATGGAAAGGCATTGAACTCTAAAGCTAAAGCATTTTTTAAATCCACCCACAAAAACCTCAAGGTGTGAAGGAAAAGGCTTTTTAAGGGGACATCAAAAGGACAGATGAAAAGTCCACCATGAAACTTTCTTTGTTAGCCTGCTAATGTTAAACTAATTCATTAAAGCTCAACAAGGGATTATTTGTCTTATCTGTGCAATAGAATACAACATCCAGCACACGGTTATAACTTTCCTAGAAACAGTTTTCTGCTTGCATGCAACAACACCTTCTCCCAGTGAGTGGCAGTAAGTGGACACACAATCAATTCAAACCAGAGTGTTTGCTCTCAAACTGCATTCTCTGTTCCCTATGTGTCACTTAGTCTTGTAAATATACAGTTTAATACTGTTCTTGTCCTACCTCTCTCTGTAGCCATCAGTGCCCCCTCTCAGCCTGACTCAGTCTGTTCACCGTTTATCTGGTATTTCCCAGAAGAACCTATCCATCTCTGTGCTTTCTTTTATAAGAGCTTGGAAGCAAGGGGGGAGGGATGTTTGCTGATCGCTCCTCCTCCATTTGTGTCCCTAATGCATGCGTCTGTTCTGTGAGCAATCTGCAGTTCTTGAGTGAATCTCCCCTCTGAATACCCCATTTGCTGTGCAGACAACTCCAGTTTTCTTGTTCTGTAGTCTTTTACCCACACTCAGAAGGTGATTTTTTTTAAATACATGAGTAAAGCTCAATTCATAAACAGTGCCAAGACATCCAGTTTTTCTTACTCTGTAGTCTTAACTGTCTCTGAAGGTCATTTAATAACAGGAGTTAAGCAATTTGTAAACGGTACCAGCAGCCCATTTTAAAATGCAGTATTATCCACCTCCAATATATCAATAAAATTAACAATTGACCATGCTCTTTCACTTAAGGTGCAAAAACATATTGAATATTAAGATACACCAGTAGACTTTCATCTATAGCAACTTCAAATTAAAATAATTGCTTTTATTAACCACTCATTGACCCACATTTACAGTAACTTCACTTCCCTCATTCATCAATATCCTGTCACAGAATACATACATGCCCATCACATGTTTCATACATACGTGGTTATGTTTATGGAGCTTTAGAAATTCAAAGAGTTATCACTTTCATTATGACAAAGAAATAGAGGTACATTAGCCCTTCTATTGTTTGGAGATGAAGGGGAAAAAAATTATTTCTGAAGGTCAAACCACATGATTACCACAATGATGTGATCAACTCAATGCATAACAAAACCTAGTAAGTTTAATCGCTTAGGTGTTGTAATTATATCCAGTTGGTAAAATAGATGGTGGCAAGACCAAGGAAATGCATATATTATGTAAAGAGTTTGAGATGCAAGTTAAATACATCCATCCATTAATTAGGAACTTAACCAAATTCTACCCAATTGGCAGCAGAGGAAGGAGCAGCAAATATATTAGCCCATCCTGCCTAGATCACAATTATGAAGAAATGTGCAATACTACAACAACACTGTGAAGCAGTAGCAACACATGCTATGAATTCCACTGTAACTTGAGAACTTTATTAAAGCCTCACGAAAATCTAAATGTACCACATTATGTGCTCATCACTACTACATTACCCAGTTAAGACCTTAAGTTAACATTGCAAAACACCAACACCTGAATAACTTCTGGTTTCTAACACTTCATTAATAATTTATAAACTAAATGGGGCACATGAAAAAAGCTTAACTTTTTCTTTATTTAAGTACTCATACATTCTATTCCTTCAGGTCTCCTACCTGCAGCCAAATAGCTAAGCTGGTTATGAGTATGTAAAACTTTTAATTTAGTCTCAAAATAAACAATTACCAGTGTTGTCTTTCTCAGCCCGGGGTCAAAAGCCATTGCAGGTTTTCTTCCAAATCAACTTCTCAAGTTATTCTTTAAGGACTCTTTTTATTTTTGAAAAGGAGAAAGAAAACGTCTTGTGTTACCATACTCCTTTTCAGTTCACATGTTCCTTCCCCTCAGCTCTTGTCAGGTGTGCCTTTTATACCTCTGCTAATTGCTGATTTGCTCAGCTTTGACTAATTTCCTCTGTTGGAAGCTAAGGGTTCTGGGCATTATAGTTTCCAGACTTCTCTCATCTTCATTTCCATTAGCTGCCCACTGTTATGTTTTACCTCACTATGCTAAAGACAACATCATTATTTAATTATATAAATTTCATCACCTTTTTATGGATGGACACTAGAGCAATTTTCCAGGCACTGGCTATTACCTCTGTCATCATTATCGCATCTCAGTAACTGTTCATCCGATTTAGAGCCTTTCCCAGTTAGCAATGGGGTCTGATAGCACCCAATGAATTGAACCCAGGGCTAAAGGGTGTGAGCAGGCAGCAATGCTTACCACTGTGCACCATGCCACCCGTTACCTCTGTCTTAGTTGATTAATAGCCTATTGATAACAAATAACTGTCCTTAAGTACAATATACTGCACACAAAACCCCAGATTTCCTTGAGAACTATTGGTAGAATGCCATCAGGGCTTGAAGTACTTTATTATAAATGGATGCAGTGAACAATGTGTTCTAGTATATTTTCCAAACTTTTAATTTTGCAAAATGTATGTTCAATATGTTTTTATATATTTTCCTCTGCATAGGATACACCTGTTGAACCAAAATAGCTAAAGCTGGAATTTGGCTCAAAAGATCCACTCATCTTGTAAAGTTGAATATTCCCCAAACCTTCAACTACAAATTATAAACTTGACAGTTAACAGTTTTTACTCTGTAGAAACAACAGGGCCTCAAGAACCATGTAGAATATTTTTAATTGCAATCTAATGTGTCATTTTAAATGTACATTATTCTTCAGTGTAATGTAAGGGAAAAGGGGAAAGAGCAAGACCACACATTCTTGTGGAGAATAATTTAATTCACTAAACCAGAAACATAGAAGGTAACATTTAATTCCACAGATTACCACATTAAGAAAAAAAAAACACTTTTGGTTTTATGAAGCATTACACCTGTACAGAGCATTGGAGCTCACATCTTTTTCCAACGTTTTATAAAATGTAAAAAAGTGAGGCTACACCATATACTGTATATTTGGGAAAGCTCATTTAGCATAAAAACACCAATGTTAAAACGCTGGTGTGGCAGGTCTGCCCCTGCCAGGACTCAATCAGAGTCACTTCACAACATACGAGGTCTGAGACACACAGCACCTCCTCAAACATGCCAAAAAGCTAGACCTCACATCATGTGAGAGTTTAAGGCAATTATGGTTCAAGGGGATACCTTACCATAACAGTCAAATACTGGACTGTCTTAGCCCCACAATACTAGGACATTCAGGGCCCATCTCTCCATCATCACTTGACTCCAACAGACTGTCATCTGAAAGGAAATACCCTTGATTGACAAAAACAGCTATCTGTGATAACCTAGGGAAGGACCATCTGAGAGATAGTACTGTACAATGTGGTAGCTGTAAATTGAAAACAGTAATCAGATGATTCAGTACTACTCAGATGCCATTTCTATGGTAACATCATGAATCAACATGACTGCATCATTCCCTTGGATATTGGCACAGAATGGTTCTGTATCCCCTTTGGTAATGGTAGAACATGTGCATACAGGAGAAATCACTGTGAGCTTGCCGAGGTCTTTAAAAGGAAAAAACATCACACCTGTTTTTACAGCAACATCTGCGTATACAGTATGTAATCCATTAATCTTTCAGCATCATAATGCTTTTAGATTTATCATATAGTGCATAACTCCACTTTATTACACGTTATCAACCCAGCTGCACCTGTATGATGACTTTGGTAAGAGCATGAATCTGTATAATCAAAGCACTTTATTAACAGGCAGTTGCTTTACAGATTAAGTGGAAGAATATCCTGGAGGTCTGTGTCCAGCAGCTGTGTCTATGCTGTTTGTTTGAGCTCAAGCTGACAATGGACACATCAGTTAGTCATCACTTGTGTAGAGGTACCTGCTTGACTGGACCTTGATATTCATGCCATGCATGACTTTGTCATAAATATCTTGGCAAATAGAACCCCAGCCATAAATTATATAATGAACGTAACTATTTCTTAATGTTTTTTTTTCTTGAATCTGCCCTTAGATTTCAGTATATACCCAATAAGACTTGTATAGTATACTATATAGGTTATGTACTGAAACATACTAGTTATATATAGTATGTTTTATAGTTCATATAGTATAAGAATGTAGTTCAGGTGGGTAGCTGCGTCAGCATGCGTAGGCTGCAAAGGAACAAGTAATAGGTTTATTCCATGGTGAAAAAAAGAAGAAAGAGAACACAACATTTCGGCCGTGGAGCCTTCTTCAGGTGTGAGAGAGACAGGGCAGTAGGCAAAGGTAAAGTAGCGGGAGAACAAAGGTTGGGAGGGAGGAGGAGTGAGCCCCTGCTCCCGCCTCTCACTCCTCCTCCCTTCCAACCTTTGTTCTCCCGCTACTTTACCTTTGCCTACTGCCCTGTCTCTCTCACACCTGAAGAAGGCTCCACGGCCGAAACATCCATGCTCCATCCATGTTCTCTTTCTTCTTTTTTTCAGCATGGAATAAACCTATTACTTGTTCCTTTGTAGTATAAGAATGTGCTAACTCAAAATGAAAGCCTTTTCTAAAAGAAAATCGACTTAACTGAATTCAGGATATTTCTTAAGAAGTTCCAGCATTTGCAAAATCAGCTCTTTCAGTTCCTAAAGTATTTGGCTCTCCTGTGCATGCATTGTTGAAGAGTAAGATACAGGAAAAAAAGAAAAAACAATAGCTAATTTGGAGTTCAACAATTTGTTTCATTCATCAGCTCTCAAAAATGAAACATACTATATTTTTTATAAAATAGCACTTTCTATCATTAAATGCTATTATTGAGGGTGGCTGTGTATACATTCATGTGTAAAATGTCAACATTTCTATTTAAAATCACACTTTACTAGCACTACTTCATCTGTATACAGTCATTTTACATTCTGAAGAATCTAATCGCTGTAGACAGAACATGGTACTTTAATGCATTCAAAACACCTCCTATTTATAGGAAGGTGGTAAAATTATCAAGCTTCTGAAGACCATAACATTTACATATTAAATCATAAAATAATAAAAACCTCACCTTTTCTGTCTTTTTCTACCCTTTGCTCATGGCTTCAAAGTTTCATTTAGACCTCCTATCACCTTTATATTCTACCAGAGTAATCATTTTCACACAAAGCCCAGGATGCTTTAGGGTGATCAGGCATGTTGATATCAAACCTTATTCTGCATTTATCTTTTTCAGGTGTTTAAGTCCAGATCAACATTAGAAGCTGTCCCCTGCCTACCCATCCTCTTTCCTTTAGTTATTATGGATGTTTTGTTACAGTATTCCCAGCAAGAGATGCTAACTGCTGGTGACCTGTTTATCACCATGTTGTGACTTCTCTGTGAGTTTTGTGGGAGGTATACTGTGAGGCACAGAACTCCTCTGTGCACAGCTAAGTATAAATGCAGGCACCTTCCCCAGCATCAATCATTTTTCAGCTCCACTCATGACTAGAGTGAGGCAAAACTCTAGAGATGCAGCAAAAGTGAACACCTCTGGTAAAGAGACTACAGTATATGCATCTGACAACAGCATACACAACACAGAGAACACAATCTCAGCAGCACTGTACCATGCACAGCAGGACTAAAACATCAGTTGTGCAAGCCCAGAAGAGTTAGAACTCATTTCCCTAATTAATAGTCATTCAACACTGAGTCACATATCTTACTAACATCACAGACAAAATTTCAAAATGCATTGTTGTGTGCCAGGACGATAATGGCATGTTAATAACCTAATAGAAACTGATGTTACAAATCATTGTTAGGCATGTTGATCAAAACTGATTGCTCTCCTGTAAACAACTTAGCTTGGTTACTTACAAAAGCGAGCTTTACCAAAAAATTGCAACACCTAAGGGGTCACCCGTTGAGTGAGACTTAAAGAAGAATATTTTCTGCCTAAAAATGGGCAAACTGCTGTCTCAACTAAAGTGCACTACACAGTGAGCTGAGTCACTGTAAGCCGAGATCATGCCAAGCCAGTAAACCACCTTTATTGTGAAATTCAGGTTTGAAAGCATCTTGATGGACAGCATGTCTTGCAACAGTAACTGCATGAGACCAGATGGTCTTGTGACAGAAGATAGTATTGCTTAACACTAGAAGTTAAGGTACAGATCTATATACAGTAGGCATTGTATTTTTCCTTTAATGAAGCAGTTAGCTGGATTACTGTAGCATTCTTACCTACTGCACCCCAAGCCCTACTTAAAGTATCCTACAGTACACCCAAGTTCAAGTTCAAGTTTATTGTCATTATACTCATATACAGGTATATGGTATAACGAAGTGCTATTTAGCTAGCTCTCAGACAGTACAAAAAAAACCAACAGTACAATTGTATAATAAAAGAAAGACAGAGACAACAGGCAGTGTGCAAAAACAACAACAGGCAATGTGCAAAACAACAAAAAGGTAACAGGTAATGTGTAAAAACAACATCAGATGTGCAAAAACTTGCATCAACAGAATGAAATAAAAGGAAAGAAATTATGGCGAGTGAGCTTTTTGACATGTAAAGTAGAGGTAGATTTCAATGTGTGAGTTTTTGGTAAGAAAGAAGGCACTGTGAGGTTCAGATCATTGGTGAGAGTGAGACTCACAAACTCACAACCACCCTTTTCTTTCCATCTGAATTTAGACACAGAGCAAACTACTCTCTTGGCTGCTCTAATAAATCTCACAATTAGCAAAGAGGTGTGACCCATCGCACACAGATCCTATCACATCTACTCCTTTCCCTCATGTGGAATGTCACTCTCTCTGCTAATTGCTCATAAGAGCACTGTCTCATTCGGTCATATACCATCCTGACATACTGTACACTGTAACAAAAATAATATTGGAAATTTACCTTAAATGGACTGGTTTGTGAGTGTAGGTCCCACATGATCAAACCCTGACGCTGTGTTTGGATACTTATCTCTAATTCATGCAGAGAGTTCTACACGATAATTGGTCAAATAAAGGAAAAAAGAAATACTTTTGATGCATAGTTAAGATAACCAGGTGATTCCCTCCTACTAAATTAAGCTGCTCCTCTAAGACATACCACATTTTTCATATTGCACAGAACAAAAGCAATTTATTTATTTGTCTCATTACATTTTGCCTCACCAAAAAAGATATTATAATTATAGTATAATATTATTATAGTATAATATTACATTTTTTGTTCTGGAGCAAAACCTTAAATCTTTATTATTTTGGGGAAAAAAAGTATCATAAGAACAACATACAAAGACCAAAAACGTTGCTCTGGCTTGAAGGAACAGAAGCATTTTAATCCTGAGAAAGAAACAACTATAGGGATGAACTCACAGAAATGCATCACAGAAAGTGAAGGACTTCGCACAGTGAGTGTACAACAACACATATTTTTGATTTTACAATATTTTCCCAACAGGGTTGTTTTATATGACTGAATAACACTTGCCTTTATATTTGAAGCTGTTTCTTTGATAGCACTCACTTGACCAAACGAGATATAGGAAGAAGGGGATCACCTATCCTCCTTCTGGTAGGAACAAATCAGATACAAACATCACTTGCCTGGATATTCGTGTTTCTTACATCACTGTGTTCATTAGGGATGGTGGTGATAATGGAAACCCCATGGCCAGTAAAATGGTTTGAATTTGCTTTGATGTAAGGGAAAGAAGAGTGGCAAAAAAGTCAGATATGCACTTCAGAGAGCCTTTGGCAGAGAGTGGAAAAAATGATGGTCAGTGGACATTTACTGCATTTCTGTGTAAGTGTGGATTTTTCTTCCCATGATATATGTAGACAGAAGAGGAAATAAAAGGCAAAAGAGCACTTATAGTCTTTGAAGAATGAGCGTATTGTATGGATTGAAGGCCCCTGGAAATGGGTTTGAAGGATATTTTCTTTCCATCTAGACTGAAATCTCTCCTAAATATAGCAAACAATGTGCTCCTCTGTGGATATCCCAAAGCTGCAAATATGTAATTCAGAGTACTGTAGATATAAATTCAATCCTTCCCCCTTTGTATCGCCTCCCTCTGGAAAAACTCTGCACAGCTTCCGACGATTTCTTCCTTTTTCTTTTGATTCATTATTTCAGAGTGCATACCCTTTTAATTAATCTCTCAAAAATCAGTTGCCAAGGCAATATGTTTCCATACTAGAAAAGAGAAAATGCACACAATGAGCTATTTTGGTCGTTTAGAAGAGCATGCCGGCCTGTAACAATTAAGCGCTATACTGTACCTAACGTGTGAAGTAGTAAACTGCTTGATGAAAAGACTCCTACAACACACGCTGGTCTGAAGGGCACATTTTTGTTTGGTTGACGCATTGATGGGAATGATTTCTACCAGCTGTGCTGTTTGCCCTTGTTGTTTCCTTGCCATCATATTTAAATGTGAGTTGCATTTATGGTAACTTGGTATTTATGTCTTCTCTTTTTGATGTTGTCTTTTAGTATCACCGACTCATTATTTCCAGAAAACTCTTTATCATTAAATAGCTATTACTAATTTGGCGTGGTTAATGTCTTTATCCCACGTATATCTTGGATATCTAGATTGGCTGTGGTTTGTGTTTTCAGATCGTTGGAGTGGTCTTGCAAGAAGTTTCTTCAATAGCAACTCATCATTTCAAACTTAAGCAGCAATACTGGTGATGGCTCACACAAGACATGGAAAAACTGAATATGTACCTATTAAGCAAATAAGTGTCAGAAATACCTTCACATGTTAGTGGATGTCTATACACTGCCTCAAAAATAATAAATTAAGCTAACTCTCAAAGATAAAGTTCACTACAAATATATCCTCGTGTCTCCTGAGAAAAATGTCCCTCGTTGCTTCTTGAGCAACAAAAAAGATGTTTTCTGTCCATTTTCAAATTTCTCAGACATATACTACATTTAATTAATTATTAAATTAAATCCTGTCATCCCTTAAATTGGGAATACTTTACACAGCAGAGGTTTTATTGTTCAATACTTGAAGCAGCAATTACATCTATGAGGAAATCACAAGGGATTGCCTGTGGCAACAAAAAGGAAGACTATGTCTTCAGCACCACAATGTGAAGGAGAAAAGCGGTGATGGATTATTACATCAATTATATCTCACATCTTGCAGGGGGTTGAGACGGCTTGTTACACAGGAGTAAAACCACCAAGCACCTCTGTAGAAGCCAAGGAGTGTATTATCAACAGAAACCCCATCACAGTCTCCAGTTTCGAGCGGTGTACGGAAGAGCACTCCCACAAGAAAATCCTACAGGAGGGTGTTTTCAGGGATCCTTCCGAGTCTTTTGTGATGTTGCTGGGAAGATACCGTAGCATTGAAAGGAAAATAAAAGATTCCCGAAGAAGCTCTACCAGTTAGGTGTAAGGACTACAGTCCCAAGTTTTTGAGTGTGTAAGGTCCTTTGGTGTTCAAATGTCACAGATTTTGCAGGATCAATGGATTCTGTGAGTACACATTGTGATACAATAACAAAAAAAGCAATAAAATGACGATTACATGAGAAATAGTT
This sequence comes from Lepisosteus platostomus, assembly GCF_059453375.1. Lineage (NCBI taxonomy): Eukaryota > Metazoa > Chordata > Actinopteri > Semionotiformes > Lepisosteidae > Lepisosteus > Lepisosteus platostomus. Next base: position 39,155,529 of record NC_142616.1, read on the forward strand.
TGGTCTTTTTCCCCCCATACTGAATTACTGTATATTCAACACAGTTCTCCACTATATCCTCTGTGACTCCAACTTTAGTATTGTACAATAGGTTGTATTACCTATAGGTTGTTGAACTCTCATTCAGGCCAGCTGCCTCAGTTTATTATCGTTGTTAGAAAATTGAATCACCAGAGAGTTTCCAGCACATGTGGTTAGCTAAATACCCATTACAAATGCATAGCTCATTAGGTTACAAATACAAGAACCCCTCCCCCTTTCAAGTCCCCGCTGTAGTGCAAGTGAATAGTAGAAAGGCAATTTGATTTTCTGTTTCTGTTTGAGATACAAATGATAAGAAGAGAAATTCTAAACGTGATATTTTTACTTCAAAAATAAGTCTACAACGAAGTCTCAAACTACAGTGCAATCATCATCTTCATCGATGATTGAACACACATGATGAAAGTAAAAAAAAACATGAAACACGAAACATGTGCAGCAGAGATAGTAACCGGAAAACATGTGGCACACACACACACAATGTCATTTGTTTCAAGAAATTATAAGAGCAAATGGACAGTAATGGTCATGTCACTTCCTCTGCCAAACCGCTTTATACCAATACGGTGTCGCAGGAAGCCGGAGCCTACCTGGCAAGCAACGAGCTCAAGGCAGGGTACACCCTGGACGGGGCGCCAGTCCATCGCAGGGCAACTGCAAGCCAATCATACATGGGGACAATTTGGAGGCCACAGTAAAGGCCAAGGGGGGGAATTTGGCCCGGATATAACTCCATACTCTTATCAAGAAATGCCCGGGGATCTTTAATGACCACGGTTTAACATCTCATCTGAAAGACAGCATCCACTACAGTATATTGTCCCTGCCACTATAATGGGACATTAGGACCCACACAGACCACAGGATGGGCACCCCCACTGGTCCCAATAACACCACTTCCAGCAGCAATTATAGCTTCCCAGGAGGTCTCCATCTAGGTACTGACCAGGCTCAACCCTGCTTATCTTCAGTGGGTAACCAGTTCAGAGCTGCAGGGTGATATGGCTGCTGGCCTGACAGTAATGTTAAGATGGAATTTTTAGACTACTGTCTTCTACATAAAATTATCTATGGTATTGACCTATGGGAAGAAGTACATAATCTTAACTTTCCACAAATGTATCAATTTTTTTAGAACAATAGTACAAATAAAAATATTTTGGTCAAGCTTGTAATTCTTTAACTATGTCTTCTCCCACCTGTAAGCTGTGAGCCTGACTGTACTTTTCACATTTTTAAAAATAGTTTTTTTTTTTAATTGCATACCTAACTTTGGAATCACAGCACAAAGAAAACAAGTAAGTGCAGATCGACTCCTCCATTCTACCTTCCTGTAGAGCCATTCACCTTCTGGTCATACTTCAAGCTGTGCAGTGACATAAAGAGGGGAGAAATGGATCTCCCACTGACATTAATGCAAGTCACACTAGAAGTCTCTGGCGTTGCTGATTCACTAATCCTGGCCAGTTCATCCTGTCCCTATTCACAGCGATGCTGAATCAATCGTGTGCTACAGCTCGGGGAATCCTGCTCATGGTTGACTAGCACAATGGCCCATAGCATCTGGGGCATGTAGCCCCTGTTCTTGGGGCAAGTACTGGTTGAGGCATTGACGTTACTTGAGAGAGTTGTAAGATTAATTGTTAATTAATCTTAATAAAGACCCAGATTGAATCAATTAAGGTGCTGTTTTGTAGAAAATGTGCTTTTCTTAAAAGAAAAATATGTTTTATGCTTAAAAACATATTTAAGAAATTAGAGAACACATTATCAATCACTTAAAAATAGGATGTTCCAGTTCAAGTATTATGCAAATGATCTGCAAGTTTATTGAAGGAAGGATACCCCCTAAATAAATTGAGATTTTGGGAATAGTGAACCTCCAATAGTTTCTTTCATTTTTCCTTGCTCAGCTCACAATAAAATTCCTGCATTTTTTTTTAACTTACAAGTGTAAATGTATGCATAATTTCCCCCATACTAGGATGGTAACTTTTCATCAGTGTCACGGGTGATAGTAAAACTATAGATGCATTTGTTCCATACTAAATTATTTCAAATTTATATGGTTAGGTTGTAAGATACATGCGCAGACTGAACATCAAATGTAATGAAGCCCATATCAGTTCTTTAATTTCAGGCAGATGCTTCTGTCAGTGCCTATAGTTTTAACAAGAAAGAAAAGATAACACTGTGCTGTTCTCAGACACCAAGTGCTGGATTTGCTCAAGCATGCTTTCAGAACTTTGTCTCATCTGGCAAGTATGCTTTCTGTGGAAAACTAAGCAATACTTTCCAAAGGAATCATGAGAACCAATTGCAGTCAGGGTGCAATGTATATCAACAAAGCTCAAGAAATACCCTTAAGGGGCCATAGAAAATTGAATTACTATTAACTCAAAGAGCTAGTTGCAGTATATTTTAATTAGCTTACTTTTTATCACACGAATTATACCATTTGTATCAGGCATTTTTTTTCCTGTTTTTGTTAACTTGGCACATACAGAACGGTCAAATTCAACTTATTTTGCTGGTGATAATGTCAGTAAAGGCTCTCTAAAAAGAGAAATTCAGCATAATATGGGCCCGAGTATAAGCTTATTCATTGAGATGCTTTTTATTTTCAAAATTATAATGAAGCTCTTATGTACGTAATAGTACTACCTATACACCCATATAGAAAGGTATTGTCTGGGTACACTTCTTTTCTGGATCACAGCTAGGATTTTAAACAAAACTCTTACACGCTTCAGGGTTTGAGAAAATAATGTTTTGTATTAAAGCAGAAATAAAATAAATTGTTCACAAAAATAAAACTTCTTGAAGACAGTCAAGCATAAGACAAATTGTATTACAATCTGAATCGTACTGCCCAAGTCATGAAGATAGTGCTGTATACCATAATATATGGAGGTACTGTATATCTCCCTAAGAAACTGCACCACAAACACACACTTCTCTGGCTATTGGCTTAATGAAATTAAGTACTGATTTCTGCAAATATGTACAGAACTTCAATAAACTGGTTTTGAAGAACAATTATGTTTGGTTCACAACTCAAGTGTTCATAAGCCTTGAGGTTTACATACTGTAGTAAAATTAAGAAAACCAAGGGCAAGTTCACAGAACAGATATACTGTAGGAGTCCTTTTTGTAATTTTGTAAAATGAAATACAACACCACAAACAAAGAAGAAAGAAACCTTTTAAAAATGTTAAAAGAAAGATAACACTTGTACAAAAAAGTAGACAGAACCCATGAATTGAGGTTACTGGGAATACTAAAAGCCCTTCATGTTACAAGGAGGACACTGTGTGGATTATGTGTGCATCCTGTACATTTCTTCAGCTGAAGCCGAGAGAATGTCAGTTTCTCAAAGCAAAATGAGTGTGGGCTGGATGAATGCCTGTTGTGTTAGGATTTATTTGTCAGTTTTTGATAACAAAACGCTCTTGCCACGTACAGTCCTTCAAGGTGAGTCAGAAGAGATTACAGATGCCTTTTCCAGACACTAATAAAGGATTAAATGAAAACTATAAATAATTTCCAGAATATATACAACATAGGCTCAAACATGTGTTCTTTAATGGGTCATATGTATAGCAAGTCTAAAAACTATTATTGCCTTCTGTTTTTTTTCCTAGTCAGGAGCCTCCTTCGAGGCTTTCCATCTTTAAGATCGATCCTTGAGATGAAACAGGATGAGAGGCTGGCAATTTTTGTTATTGATGTCTATACAAGGGTTGAATACAGGATAGACTGCTTCCAAGTACTGAACTGAGAAGGAATGGAGCAAAGACAAAGTGTCAGCATTGTAAAAGGACAGGACTTGATTGCTGAAGTCTACCCAGATGCCTAGCTTTTCCACTCTCTCCTGAAATGGCACAGGGGTCTCCTGGGAATCATGGCAGGCCAAGTACTGTCCATTGCTGTGGTAAATACACCACGACACCTTGTTCATCCCTAAATTGGTCGAGTTAAAACCTTTTCCCCCTTTCCTTGGGATTGAGCCATAAGCTACTCCAATCAGCCAATATGGTTTCTCTTGAACTATGACCTCCCAGTAATGCTGTCCATCTGAGAGTTTGTTTTCAGCTAGAACACTGTACTGGGAGTCAAACCTCTCTGAATTCTCACCCTGTGGAATGGGAAGTTTGCTCCAACAGACTTCCAGTTTGTCGTGAGAAACCTCGAGCTTAGTGTGTGCTGTATCAGGGTTAAAAGTGACATCTCTGAAATCTGGAGAAGGAAAAGCAAAAATCAGGAAATGCACTGGAAACATGGAAATTAAAATCTGATCATTTCACCCATGTTTATCTGAGATTCAGATACACAGATACTCAAAAAAGGAAGATATCTCAGTGTCCTAGAGACATTTGTAGTCTAGATGGGATGCCAGTCCTTTGTAGGAAATGAACTTAGGGCCCCAGGGCTATGAGGTAGCTATGCTAAGCACTGTGCCACCATGCCACACCTATTAGATGAATATTTTCTAGAAAATTACAAGTGCTTTTGAAAGTAAGCCACTTCTATTTTGGTGGTTTATGAAAACCCTTTTATGTAAAAAAAAACATGCAGCTTTCTTCGTGACTCACAAATCAACAGTCAGTCTTATCCTTCCTGTTAGGTCACATGTTCACAAACAAATGTGACAGATCTTTTTCCACCTGGTACCCATATTCCCCTAATGGAAACCATATGACTGAAGTATGTCACAGATATACAGAGAGAGAACTTGACATGGTCCTCTACTTACTTGACCACATTCTTGGGAGGTGACATGAAACAGCCATGAATAATTTGTCCACTAACTTTTCTGTTGTTTTAAACTTTTCCATTTCCACATGGTCTTTTTCTGTACAGCATAAAGGAAGCACGGGTGTTTTCCTTTAAACAGGAAAGGACATACCGTAAAGAGAAATCTCACATATGGTAATCTCATTTTATATGCATTTATGGGAAGTATTGTTTTTTAACCAGGGCAATATTACTTACCCAAGTCCATGAGTTTTGACATGCTGCAAGATAGGTCAATATTTTATTAACACAGATAGGCACTGCATTACATTGGTGCAAAAAAGCATTGGAAATCTCCATAAATCTTCAATTAAAATTAAAAAAGGAAAGCAATGTATCAGGTTAATGAGCAAAAGCTTTAGGAGCCTTCTCATATTATAGGTTGTTGCTAGTAAAATAAAATGACTCATCCAGAGCATTTCTGAAAGTTGTAATGACTTTGAGGAGAAAAAAAAAAACAATTTCTCAGCCAATTGGAACTAATTTCCTAAGCGAAATGATGCTGATCACTTAATTTTAATTCTAAGGAGAAATTAAAAATAAAGCTATTTTAAAACTCACTCTGAACTTTGCTGAAAGTGAAAATCTAAAAGGTATTTTAGGTAAACTAGTCTAAGAGAATAGCTAACTGTGGTCTGAGACCAGATCAATAATACTAAATTAAGTTTAAGACTTTTTTTAAAGTAAGCTTCTGTATAATCATATGAAACAAAGCCTTTCCGCAGCTTTGCACACCATTTCTAATGCGTTTTAAATTATTAAAATAACACTACTGTTTTAATGCAGTCTGCTCAAAACCTTGTTGAGGGTACACTACTGACTGTAAAAGCACTTTCAAAAATGGTACACAGGGACTATATCTTTCATGCAACTATAAATAATTAATTATTGGATATACGCTGTGAAACTGTATTTTATTTCTTCTCTTTTCAGCATGGAATAAACCTATTACTTGTTCCTTTGCAGCCTACGCATGCTGACGCAGCTACCCACCTGAATTATTGGATATAGATTATTCACTGAATTCCGTTACATTTTTAATGCCTGGGCACAGAAATGGTACAAGCCAATAACAGAAACAGCTTGAAGGCTTCAAAGAACTGACATTTACTACTGATTTCATATGCAAACCTTTTTAAATCAGTGCACAAACAGGCATCTCTAGTGAAACTTGCATAATAATAATAATAATAGCGCATTTAAAGGTGGCTTCTCAAAGTGCTTTACAGAATGACAACAATAAATCCAAAATACACAAGATAAAACACATATACAATACACAGAGGAGACCGTGGATGGTGGTACTAAGTATAGTAGGAGCAGAGGGGTAAAGAATGGAACCAGTTAAGTAAAGGCTCTTCTAACGAAGAGCTTCTTCTAAAATAAACGTAGCTCATAAGTGTTTTACCACACTTATTAGCGGTTCTCTTTTTAAAATCAAACATTTATTATGACAAGACCTGAATACGTTTTTTTAACCACATTTTAATTTTAAGTGTGTCCTTATGAGAAAACAGGGAAAAAGCAAAGTGTATGGATATTGAACATTTCTAGTTTATCCTGCAGGTTATATACCTTTGCTGCCATCTTCTGGTGTAATAATGAAAACACAACATTTCTGGGGCCTGAATGAACAAAAGCCGTTCAATTTCAGAAGATATAACACCAACTAGGTAAATCAGAGTTCAGTCCTGACACCACTACACAGTTACAGGAACACACTGAAGAGCTCTGTACATAAACTAAAGAAGGCTTCTGTTAAGACCTACATCTAAAAAAAACTAGTTATGACCTAAAAATGTTCTGATATAACAAAATGATACACAAAGTGGACTGAAGGCATCAGCATTTACCTGAAGGAATGCCAGTCCATCTTCCTCCTGAATGAGAGACTTGCTGGTGTTCACTATTGCATCCATCTCATTAATCTGACATTCGAGAGCTTCCTTCTTAGACAGCAGCCACTTCAGAGAATACCGCTCTTCTGCTTCCAAAATCCTCATTATCAGATCTTGATCCTCTTCAATCAGCATCTTCAACCTCCTGTACTTTCCACAGATACGTTTTTTGATTGAGGTTGCACGTTGCTATAACAGTTGTGGAACAGAACAAGATTCTTGTGACTACTTATAATATCTATTGGGCACAAAATCAACTAAAAATCCTAGTAGCATTTTAGATAGTATACACAGTAAGTTATTTACTGGGGAAGTAACATTTATCTAAATATTATATTGGCCATCAGTTAAGGACATTATATTGTCTAAATGCATTTTAGTAGTTTTATTTGTGAAGGACTATTTGTATCAAAGGATACATTTGTCATGTTAGCTTCGTGAAGATCTTTCCTGCTTCCCTGACTTACACCACATCTGAAAGGTGATTTTCACCTTTGAAGGAACCTTTGATATGAACTACTAATAGGTTGTTTTGTCTCTGACAGAAGGTGAATCAATAATTTAGAACAGAATAAGTGGAGCTGTTCATGCATTACTCACTGAGACTTCACTGAACAAAGAATCCATTCCCCTCATTGTCTCTTCACCAAGCTGGCACATCTCCAACAGCTTGTTTATATTCTCCTCCATGATTTTCTGACAACGGAGAGGGGAATATTATTTGCAATAAAGGGTACTGGTTGCAGATTTTCAGACATTATAACAATGCATGTAATAGTCCTAAAACTACTTAATAAAGCTACAGATAATCTTGGAAGCAAATATTTAGTTGTATCACCTTCAGAGAAGTATCATGAAAACCCAGTTGCACAAAGACCTTTTCAATTTAAAAACTACCATTTTATCTGGCTAACATTATTAAATAGAGTAAGTAAAACTGCACAAATAATACAACAGACCTACATAAAATGATTCAATTTAACATTACTGTATGAAAACTACATTTAACTGATAATAAAGACATTTGTAACACCATGAAAGTAATTGTCCATTTTCTCTGGGGATAAGGTACTTACTTTGAATGTTAAAAATATTCCACGTTGAACATTTACACAGTGAAGACTGATTTCTGGGTGAAGAGAGCATCATATAGCAGACAGAATCTAAGATTGAAATTACGCCATACCATGTGAATAAATCTTTTTTTCCCCAGCATTATTGGCATTCTACACTCTGAGTGTAGAAACCTTATAAACTGAATATTTTGATACACACTCAGAGCACAGACTATTTTCTCCATACTTAAATAGCTAAAGTAGTCATATTGAACACTACGACACAGTGCCATCTAGTGGCTTCAAATGGACGCGTTTATTGAATTTCAGATGCTAACAATGTTTTGGCCACTAGTTTTTGGACCACAGGCATTCAGAACATGTGACTGAAAAAAAAAACAGTTATAAAAATGAAAAAACACATCCTTTTCACCTTGTTTTTGATAACATAATTCCTTTACCTTCATCTCTGTACAGGCCTCCTGGGACGTCACTACTCGATGGTTCTTGTGAGACCCTATCACAACGCACACAGAGCACACACTGATTCCATCCTCCTGACAATAAAGTTTCAGCTCCTCGCGGTGCTCTGCACACTTCAAGGAAAACGGGTTGCCTGTCACCTTGATGATGGTGTGCCCCCGAAACACCGCTTTCTTCAAATGCAGTTCGAGATGGGCAGCACAGAGAGAAGCATCACAGGTCAAGCATGTTTTCACAGCCACCGAATTGGCGTCGATGCAGTGGTCACACGGGATTATTGGAGCTGCTGGGGGAAGATCCCGAACGGCAGGATTCCTTGTGCCAAACTCCTGCACCTCTTTCTGAAGCCTCATGTTGATCTCCAGGGAATCTCTGACATCCCAAAAAATCTGGCACTCAGGGCAGAAAAATGGACCCGTCTCCAAGATATCGCAGTCCCAGACAGCCCTAATGCACGTCTGGCAGAAGTTGTGTCCGCAAGCCAGCTGGACAGGGTCTGTATAAAAATCCAAGCAAACTGGACACTTCAGGTCCTTGTTTTGCATATCTGTCTGCAAGCTTTCTTCTGTCATTATGCCTGTGTGGGCTTGCAAGCAAGTGTAAATAATTCATATACTGACTCCAGAAAGAGGCATCAGGTAACCAAATGGGTAATGAACATATCAGTCTTACATCAGGGAACCAAAAAACATATTACATTACTAGCCATAGAAAATATTACAAGAAAACACTTTTTTGTACCTTAATCTAAAGCCCTTTATTTGATTTATAAGAAGGATATTCAAACAGGTCTCTTCTCCTGATTAACATTACTGCAAGTGTGCGAGTCTGTTTTGCAAAATTGTAAGACATGCAGACTCTGCAGCTGAGTGTTATATTGTCAGGGGCAAACAACATTTGTTCTCCAAGTAATCACAACCCACTCTTACAACAGCAATAGAACAGATGAGCTTCAAGTTTCTGGTATAATATTCAGCTGTTGGAAGGTTAGAAATGACCCAAAAATGCCATACATGCTCAGTACTTCCAGTTTATAGAGGGCCTTAACCTAGACACGAACATCAAGCTTTGATATTGAGTATTTGATGGGTAATGGGTTGTGCATGATGAAAATCCCAATTCTCTACAAAGCCTGACACACTCTGGATCTTCTTACATGGCAATCTGCCCAGGTAACACCAGCAATCCCTGGACTCCTTACCTACACAAGCACTACACTAAACGTTGGTCACTCTTTACTCATCACTGATGTCTATAACCTCAATGGTGCACTTATATGAGGCTGCAACTGCTCTTTTGGGTTTTGCAATACTTGTATAAAAGTAAACAAACTGTTTTTAGACCTATGACCTATACTTGTACTTTTGTATTGAACTAGAAGTGATTCTTTTTCTCTTTTGTACTTACCCTATACAACACGGCACTAAGCCATGTTGATTCTTTCTTTTTATTTGACATGGTAATAGTTATTGACTGTAACCAGCTTCACGGCATCCAAACATTCTCCACTGTGAGAATCAGCCAACGGATGACATTAAATATATTTTTTTTTGAAAGCTTGAATCGTGCTATTGTATTATTACTGTTCTTGTCTGTGGAAATCAGTCTCGAAAGGAGTGTCAACCAAGCGAATAAATAATAAAGACAAAACGTAATTAAGAAGCTGCATGCAATTGATAGTAGAATGTAAATCATGGTAATACAAGCACAAACGTACTTGCTGTACAATAACCTATTATTATAAATACCGACTTAAAACATTTTACAACAATCTTATAATCAGATTATGAATTCATTTTTCGATTATTTCGTCCACAAACAATTCCAGTAATAACACACAATTCAATTTAATTGTGGACACAATCGGCACCAGGAATCAAACGGATAATAACTTGTAACACCAACACGCTCAGCGGCCAGCACTCAGCACAACACTTGCTGGCGACGTCCACTTTCAGCACAAAGTAATTGCCACGTGTGAACCCGGCTTTCTGATTCTAGAGATAAGGTTACGCAATCTTGTCTAAATCTTGTGCATGAATACATATTTTTTTTTACGAATGGTACGTAGAAAACGGAAGCCTTGCGCAGCGACCTGGATGGGAAATGCTGTGGCGTCACTCACGGGTCAACTGGTGCTAAATTTATTTAGCGCTGGTTTGCTACGACAGTAACGTAGGAAGGCTTACTGAAAACGGGGAAGGGCTATGATCTTTACGTATGGCTTGATGTGGAATACAAGTTAGGGAAGACGTGGATGGTCTTAATGTGTAAATAGTGAGAGGAGCTGGGCACTAAAAAATAAGGATACACCTCATTTCACTCTTGGACGTCAAGTTGTGTAGAAAATACGCGTAAGTTTACAATAAATTGCGTTTCGGTGTAAGTAAAAATAAATCGTGCACCCGTAGATTGCAAAGGGAAATTGACAGTTAATTTAAAAATACTTGTACTCGAATTTTGTGATTGACGTTTCATGATAGATACTGAGGTTACTTATACAGTATACACAACGGCAGAACTTCATTGTAATTTAGATTAGCCTTTTTAAGTTTCTTTACATTCTGCAGCAACAGCCATCCTGATCTATTTTTTACCCTCGCCACCTGGCCCTGAAGGTAACTGTGGGATCCGTTTGTAGCTTTCAAATATTGAACTGCTATTCCTAAAATGCTGCTTCAGGTTTTTTTGCTCCGAGTAGATCTAGTGAACAAAAATCACTGCGACTCAGAATAAACTAGATCACTTTAGTGTTACGTTATTGGAAAATCTGTGATGTACTGGTGGGTATTATAATGATAAAAGATGCAATCGAAATTAGAGTCTAAGGACTTTGATATTCTGCGGTTCTGAGATCTAATTTCTTGACCGGTATGTTCTGTTGTTTGAGAGGAGTGATTTATTATTTAAATTGCAGATTTAGCGGATTTGTTAGTTGGAACGACATAAACTTCAACAACACTAAATCTTCAGAGATTGTGCAAGATGAACTGTAGATACAGGCAGTGTCTTTGAGTTCAGTGTATAATAAAAAGGAAGATAAACATCCTAATCTATAAACAGGAATTTCCGTAATTAGTTTAAACATCATTCTTTCTATAACTGTTAAATGGCCAGTAATAATCGCCCTTTACACTATTCTAATTATTAAAGCTTTGTTTTTAATAATCATATTTGGCCTAATGCACAGTTACATTTCTTTGCTGACGTTTTAATGTTAACGTGAGAAATCTGGAAGATACACGAATGAATGACTTTTTGTATGTTAAATCATTACGTCAAAGTAATGCATCCACCAGCTGTTGTTGGATAGCCACCAATTATCTTAAAATCTGTATTATGTGAAAGTTTAACTGAAATGCAGTTTACTTTCCACCGCAGGGAATTGCACTGTGTCCTTCTGCTAAAGATGCCGAATGACATACTGTAGGTGTTAAATGTACAGTAGATATAAACTAAAGCCTTCTTAATCGAAAGGGGCTTTTTATCTAGTACTCTTTTTAATCACCTAAAAATAAAAAAGCTGTACGTGGCAGCTTTGATCAGACACAAACACAGTGCTGTAACAACCGACAGAGTTACAGCAGCTGCTGACAAAGCATAGTATGGGCCCAGAGACCGCCCTGCTTCTCCGTTATTGGATCTCAGCGACCCCGATTTTAGTGTCTGGGAATCTTTAATGAAAGGGCTCAGTAAAGTCTTTGCTATCGAGTGTAGCTGGTGGAGGAAGAGGAAAAAAAAAACATCATAACAGCACAGATCTCTAAGGTGGTACCATTGGAGCATAGGTTTAAGAGGACTCTGCAGGTATAAACTCCTTTTGCTTTGCAGATTTTGAGTGATTTTCATAGTGAAAAGCCGCACCTGTTAATGTTTTTTAGTGTAACTGCTACTGCTCTGCTTTTTCATTTCTAACTTATGGGCTTATTCTCTTTTAAAAATCAAAAATTGAAATTCATTTTAATCCATCCTTTTTTCCTTTTTTGAGGTGTCCTTACACCATGAACATGTATAATGAGACCTGGGTGTTATGTTGTGTAGCGTGCCAGTAACTCTGCAGTTAATTTGTTCGTGCTGCAGTTGCCCGGGGACTGGGTCCAGTGTTCGGTGTCATCATGCTGCGAAGGCTGGCACTGTGCTCCCGGTTCAAGGTAGCCACAGGGAGTGCGCTGTCGCGGATCAGTCCGCACTTCACAAGAGCAGCATCACAGGCGAAATGTAAGTATAGTCGCCAATTGGACAAGTGTTCACGTGCTTCGAGATTAGAACAGGTTACAACCTGCAAACTTTTTTTTTTTTGCTGCTTATGTTGCCCCAGGACAGCACTGTTACCAAACATTTTTAACAGAAATTAACAGAAATTTAACAGAAATTGGTATATTTGATTGATATTGATACTTCTAGCAATCATAAAGTTGCAGAAGAGTAGAGGCCTCTTTAGGCAGTAGTATTCCTGTCCTTTTTAAAGTTCAGTCTGGAAATCAGTTTGCAGTTCTCCCTCATTTTTAATGGGGGTGTATAAGCATTTGAAAATGGTAAGAATATTATGATTCCTTGTACTTCAAGAGCAGTATTTAGAAATGAACATAAGACCATCGTGAATGCTTGGGCAGGGTTTTCAATAGGGGGGAAAAACAGTGGACAGGAGTTATGAAGAAGTCTACTATAGTAGTGATGTTAACCCAGCAAGACAAGTTTTAAATAAATCTGAACATTGTGCATTAGAAATATATATGTAAGGTCTGGCTCTGAAACCAAATGTTTTTGTTTTCAAATTGAGTTTGTTGTAAGACTTTTGCTCAACTTCCTCAACTACGTAACATTTCACTTGTAAATGTCTTCCATGCTCATCTTGATGCAGTTGCATTTGAACAGTCATTTTCTAGGTAAAAAGGGGCAAAAAAGTCGACACTTTCAACCTCACTCATCTTTCGGCTGTCATCACTTCTGTTGAAATAATAGAATATAAACTACCCATAACTCTTGCTGACCCCCATCTGTAATCTGTCTAATCTGTTCAGTCCGGCATCATTTGTTTTATTGTGATGAGTCTGACTGCTGATGTGGCACTTTTCCTTGTGGGTCTGTAGCTGAGGGTGATGTTCTGACCTCTGCACAAGCTCTGCCCTTTTAAAAAACGTTGCTGCGTTAATAGTTTACAACCTCTGAGTGGCTATAGTACATTATCTTGTTTTTTAACATTTGGAGTATATAATCAAACTTCATACATCAAATGGGCTTTAATCAAAAATGATAAAATTAGGAAACTAATTTTATTTTTAAAAAGCGTGCAAATTAAGTTGTGTAAAAATGCAAGTTCAACGAGAAGTTTTAATTTAAAGGATGTTTGAGGAAAATCATTACGATTGAGATAACATTACAGTAGATTATTAATAAACTGTTTTGTCTTAAGAAATTGTATAGTTTATTTTTCCTCATTAACATGAAAGTTTTTAGATTTGCCATCTTGTGGGCTTTGTGCTTTCTGAGCTTCAAGTTCTAGCAAACCTGCTGTAAGCTTTGTGTAGCCGTGTTGGTGCTAAAGCATGCTTGGAGCTAAATAGTGCTTCCATGCCAAGTTCACTCACAAAACAGTAAGATGGCAGAATATATATGATGTGGATTAACCACAGAAGTCTAATTTGGGATGCTCCTTTATATGACAATTCACTTAAAATAAATGGAAGCACAAATCCATGTTGAGATCTTCTGGTGTTGTGAGGGAAACAAAATATCTGACGAGGTCTGGCTGTGTAAATGGTCTATGAAGGCTCCTACACCAGTAGAAGGCATGCAGTTGCTAAGCTCATAACATTGCCTAACAAACCATCATTCCCCTGCTTCACTAATGGCTTTGCATGGCGCATTTCCTTGTCCGTTCATTGCAATTCCCATTTCTCCCCCCTTTCAGATTTCCCTGCGATCTGTTCGCCATTCAGAAACACTGCTGTCCGCCACTGGAGTAACATTCCTTTTATTACAGTCCCGCTCACCCGTACCCATGGTAAGTCGTTTGCTCACCGCAGCGAGCTAAAGCACGCGAAGAGGATCGTGGTGAAGCTGGGCAGCGCCGTGGTCACCCGTGGAGATGAGTGCGGCCTGGCGCTCGGGCGACTGGCTTCCATTGTGGAGCAGGTAAATTCGGAGGAGAGGCCAGAGCAGCTCAGGGAAGGTGGGGGAGACGGAGGGCTCAGGGTCAGATGCCCCTGGTCTAGTAGGGGGGCTGATTGATGTGGTCCATGGTCCCTTTGGTATTTCTGTGGAGATCTCATTTCACGCATAGAATTTGCTTTATATTGATTTGTTTTGTTGGCATTTGGGATTCATTTTGGAATCCCTTGGAAATTCAGTGTGCATCCTGATATTTCTGAGTGTTGCCCAGTGGAAGTAAGTACAGTATCATTTTGAAACGTGCAGTAGTGCTTCTCAAAAGAAATATGGCTTTTTTGGTTTGATGGCTAAATTAAGCTAGATCACGCTTTTTTTCTCTTTATCAATATTTAAACCACTATCCTTCTATCTTATTGAATTTAATTAAGTGTTAGTAATTGAAACATACTTTTGAGTTGACTTATTTCTTGAGTTTAAGCGTGATCTTTGTCTTATGGGCATATCCTATTTCACGGTTTAATGCTTGTTACTTTTCTTCACAGGTTGCCGTGCTGCAGAACCAGGGCCGAGAAATGATGATAGTTACAAGTGGCGCTGTGGCTTTCGGCAAACAGAGGTTGAGACATGAAATCCTGCTCTCCCAGAGTGTCCGCCAGGCACTGCATTCCGGACAGAACCAGCTCAAAGAAATGGTGAAACCTCTTTATTGGACATTGTCGTGTAGTACATAACAATAATATGTGTAGGTCGATCCATGTACAGTAATCGCATTGAAGATTATGACGTCTTATTATTGTAAGCAGCGTGCTTTTTTAAGCATGTTTTTTAATATAACAAATTTGCTTCTTATGTTACATTGAGCAAATCTTCCTAGTTATACATGGACTTAAAATGTTTGTACAGTTATGTCCATTTCCCGCTTTTCCGTTCTTGTATGAGCTCAGAAGTCCGAAATGGATCACACTGCTTCTCAGTGGTAGCTTTATTTATAACTCATGGTAACATATTGAGGTCAGGCTTAAAATCTTGCTGATGATAAAGCAAAGTTCGCCTACCCGTTGAAGCGATAAGCTGGATGGTGAAATGCTGTAGTGGTAACTGTGGGCCATTACTGTTTACAGTCCGTTCCTGTGCTTGAAGCCCGTGCCTGTGCGGCAGCAGGACAGAGTGGGCTGATGGCCTTGTACGAAGCCATGTTCACGCAGTACAGCACGTGTACAGCACAGGTAATCCATCACACCCCCAAGTTTAATTTTATGTGCTAAACACCCATGTAGAGGTTATAATTTGCAGTGAGCCTTTGTCCACAAATCAGGTTTCATAGTGCTAACTTTCAGTCTAACGGTCGAAACATTGGAGTGGTAAATTATTCAAGAATGTAGCCTGTAAGTTTCCTCGGCCTAATCTATAAACTTTTACTGTTCTTCCACAGTTTATCTCTTGTCAGTAAGGATGGCAGAATTTGTAGATAACTCAATTATATATCTATAATGAAGAATGTATTCTTTAGACTTTAGACTTTAAATTAGTGCAGTCATTTTTTCCCCTTTTCCAGAACCCAAAAGGGCCATATTTGTAAAAAATAAAAAGACTGATTTTTTTTTTCTGCTTATATCCATTATGACTTAGTGGTGGTGGTGGTGGGGGGAACAAATAAGAAAAGCAGCTGCAAAGTGTCCCAGAAGATTTCAGTAAGGTGAGCATAGTGACTCTGCGCTGTAAGGGCTGAAATGTCTGCACTTTGTTTTTGACAGATTCTTGTTACAAACTTGGACTTCCACGATGACCAGAAGCGAAGGAACCTGAACAGCACTCTGCACGAGCTCCTGCGGATGAACATTGTCCCCATCATCAACACGAACGACGCTGTGGTGCCCCCGCCCGAGCCCAACAGTGACCTGCAGGGGGTAAATGTGGGTGAAGTATCATGGGTTTGGGCAGGTGTCCAGCATTGAGGGGAGCTGCATGCTTGGAGCTTGAAGGCTAGGATTTGCTTACTGCATGGAGCATAGCCGTGGAGTATGTGTTTTGTCTGCGGCAGCATGCCATCTGTCTGTCTGTTTCAGAATTTCTTCCTTGCTTCTGCATTAATTTCTGTTGTCGAACACTGCTTGCATTGTGGCAAAAACAAACTTGGGTATGGAGATCAATCGGATTGCTAGGTTGATTGTGAAAGGTGAATATTTAAAAGGGGAAGTTTCACATACCTGCATAGAGGCACACATCTTGTTAGATTCTGTCATTCCTGTTCTTTTCTGCAAGAACAGAATAATCTTAAAACAAATACATGTTTTAAAATTTGGAAGTAAAATTTAAAAGTGTTTAAGAATTTGTCTGAGTCCATTTAAAATCATTTGGGTTCCAGTAATTCTAAAAATTCTGTTTGGAAATACAGAAAATTAGTTGTAATAAAGGCTGGGCTGTTAAATTAGGCATCCTTCCAATTAAAGGAAGTTGTCTTTTAAAAGCATTATAGAATTAACTGTTTAAACAAAATAGTACTGCATTACATGTGAAATGCTGTACATATACAGAAATCCCATAGAAATATGCACTTCAGGTTAAATCTTCTGAATGAATTATACCAAATATGACCATGTGAAAATATAAAATCATAAAAGACATTCTCTGTACAGTTCTTGCTCTCTGCTAAAGTGGATTCATGTAAGCTTCCTTCAAACCACTAACCAAAGCCTGCTTGTGAGTTAGAAAAAAATCTTTGTGCTTCACATTCACTTATAATATCTCCATTAGCTTTCTTCTGTCATTGTCATGCCTCTTTATACAGTATAAGAAAAATAATTATTTGACTGCCTTTGTCATTTTAACTGGTTGTTGAATATTTGAAGTTTGTTGAAACAAAATCTTCTGAACAGTGGTTAAATCCCCTTTTACAAAGGAGACCTAAAGTGCTATTGCTAATTTTATTAAAGCACCACACACCAGTACAAAAACTAAAAACTGTCCCTTACCTTACCTTACCTTGTCTTGTTTTGTCAATGCTTTTTAATATAGGTGATCAGCATTAAGGACAATGACAGCTTGGCCGCCCGCCTAGCTGTTGAGATGAAAGCTGACCTGCTGATTGCTCTGTCTGATGTTGAAGGTTTGTAAGTTGTCCGTGAAGTGTGTAGGTTATTTAAAAAGATAATGCACTAGGCTATGGTCATTTAACGTCTACTGTGGGAAATTGGGAATGTGCCAGTTTGAAATCCAGATAGTTCACAGTGTTTCGGAGTTATGCGAAACAATAGCTCAGCGTGACTTTTTTTTTTCCTTTAGGATTGTATGATAGCCCTCCAGGATCAGATGATGCTAAGCTTATCGACATTTTCTATCCTGGTGACCAGCAGTCTATTACCTATGGAACAAAGTCCAGAGTGGGAATTGGTGGCATGGAAGCTAAGGTATTTACTAGTGGGGAGAGATCCAGAATCATCCCTTTACATTTTGAAGTCATGTGTGGAACAAGACCAGAGGTCTAGATGTATGTTAAGTGCTGCATTGTATGCAAGTGCTAAACCTTGTTTCAGTGCTGAGCATAAGGTTTACAGTACTTGTATCAGGATCTCTTGTAGCTCCACTTAGGTTAAGATATCATTCTTGTAATCCTTATGTTAAATAAGATTTGCACTTTGAAATTATAGATATTTGACTGTTTTACTTCAAAGCCCGGCTTGCTTCCTTTCTCAGGTAAAAGCTGCTCTGTGGGCCTTGCAGGGAGGTACGTCTGTCGTCATTGCCAATGGAACACACCCCAAAGTAACAGGGCACGTCATCACAGATATTGTGGAAGGAAAGAAAGTGGGGACGTTCTTCTCCGAAGTGAAGCCAGCAGGTGAGTTTTAGAAATACTACTTACGTTTTACAACAAGAAGGAACAAAGAAACTGAAAGTAGCAAGAGCTTCATAGAAGGAATCTTACATACAGGACATATAAATGTTGAGGTGACTGTTCTGTCTTGGCAATGCATTTTTTTAGTGCGTTACTTGTAGCAGGTGTAATAAAAGTAAAGGTTCCCTATTAATTTGGCCGTAAATTTTATTGAATCCTATTTAATTAGTTTTATTTACTTTATATAGGCTGTTTGTAAGGAGACAATCTGCATGTATAAAATGTTGGGCTTATTCACGGAGTCCTGACACATTCCTTGGTATACAGTAACAATTGTGTGCAACAAAACACTAGGGATAAAATGGAAACGAACCTAATACAGCAGCACACTAATGTAGATTATTTTGCATAGGCCTGATACCACTGGTACATAAAAGGTTTGTGAAGAACATAGACAGTTACACTATTTTTGTGGTAGAGTTCAGACTTGTGAAATCAAGTTCGTAGACAGGCAGATTTTGTCCTATTCCTTTTTGTGATGCGGATGTTGGCTCATAGGTCCCACGGTGGAACAGCAGACTGAAATGGCCCGTCATGGTGGACGAATGTTAGCCGCTTTACTTCCAGAACAGGTGGGGGCAGTGCAAAACTTCATGCTAAGCTTCATCAGTCAGTTGAGATATCACTTCAATTTCACAACTGTAGCTTTATTTCAGTTTGCACTACTGTTGTTTTTCTCCCTCTCCCTATACACTTTGCCTTCTGCTGTGAAATATAAATACTGGGGTTCTTTGTCTATACTTTAACAAAGCTCAGATATTCATGTTGTTTCATTGCAGAGAAGTGAAATTATTTGCCATCTGGCTGATCTCTTAACGGAGAAGAAGGATGATATTCTGGCTGCTAACAAGAAGGACATGGAAGTAGCGGTCAGTGGAGGTAATGCTATACATTGTTTTAATAAAACATGGGTGTAAGGGCTTTCCGTTTTCTTGCTATTTTATGATTTCTTAAAGTTGTGCATCAAGAAGACATTTCTTATATTAACCGAATTTCAGGCAAACTTTCTCCACCCATGCTGAAGCGGTTAAGTCTATCAACGGCCAAGTTAAACAGCTTAGCCATCGGCCTGCGTCAGATTGCTGTATCCTCTCGGGACAGCGTTGGCCAGGTGCTGCGCCGGACCCGCGTTGCGAATAACCTGGAACTGGAGCAGATAACTGTCCCCATCGGTGTTCTGCTGGTGATCTTTGAGTCTCGTCCTGATTGCTTGCCTCAGGTAAGCTTGGGTTGCTATAAAGATGCAAGCAGTCAATTACAAATGTTGCCTGCTGGAAATGATTTTTCTTATCTGTGGGGGATCTGCGGTACATCTCTGGGTGTTCTGTCTCTGCAGGTCGCAGCTCTAGCTATTGCTAGTGGAAACGCTTTATTGCTTAAAGGAGGAAAAGAAGCCTCAAACACAAACCAGACGCTGCACCAGTTGACACAAGAAGCTCTTTCCATACACGGAGTCAAGGATGCAGTACAGCTAGTAAGAAGAAGCTTCTGAAGTGCTTGTAAAAATTGTGAATTGAGACCCTAAAATTTCAAAAGTAAGGATCTGCAAAATGTACTTGGAAAGAGCATATTGCTAAAAAGCCTTCAGATGAATTTCAAGCTTGTGAAATGTGAAAAGCACACACTGGAGTGAATGAGACTGCTACTAGACTAAAGTAGAGTAGACTAAAAAAAGTTTCTAAGCGCACATCTGATGTCCTTTTTATCTAGTTGTCTTTGCCTGTGTTTGCACATCCTTAGGTGAGCACTCGCGAAGAGGTGGAGGACCTGTGCCGTCTGGACAAGATGATTGATTTGATAATCCCGCGGGGATCTTCTCAGCTCGTCAGGGACATCCAGAGGGCGGCCAAGGGCATCCCAGTGCTGGGGCACAGCGAGGGAATCTGCCACGTGTACATTGACTCCGAAGCCAGTGTGGACAAAGCCATCAAGATCAGTGAGTGAACAGTGCGCCGTCTTGTGTACAGATATGACAGAGAGTTAATGTGTTACCAAAGGTAACAGTGTGAACAAAGTTAACTGGGACAGAAACTGGAAACTGGGTCAGTTATAATAACCTTCTCATTTTTTTTATTGGGGGGGGCTAATTGTAGAAAAATAACTTTCACAATTGAGAGCTCATGAAAATGTCCTGTCCATTTTAATTTTACAGTCAGAGATTCGAAATGTGACTACCCAGCAGCTTGCAATGCCATGGAAACTCTCTTAGTGCACAGAGACCTCCTGAGGACTCCTGTCTTTGACCAGATTATTGACATGCTCAGGGTGGAGCGGGTGAGCTTCACAGACCTTTTTCATTCAAATACTGCAGCTTTAAACTAGGTTGTTAATTATTTTTTTTAAATACAAGCATTTTAAATTTGACAGCATACTTTGACGGAATGTCTGATTATATACTTGCACATAATCCTTGTTTTATTGTATTTGGCAACATTATTATGTCAGAGTCTCAGTAGTAACAAGGTTATTGTATAACAGTAGTGTAGGATTTCCTATTGCTTTCATTTCCCATACCCACGTATTCATGGCATATACTAAAAGGATTCCTTTAATTTCCCTTATTCAAAATTTATTACAAATGCCTTATTGTGTTAAAAAAAAGGCCATTGCATGGTTTTTGTAAGTCTGTTCTAAAACAAGTATTCACCCAGGAGGAGATGTAGTACCATACAGGTTTTTTTTACCAAAAAAAATAGACCAACTAATTAGATGGTTGGTTTAGACCAACTAATTTGATTAGGTTCCTCTTGTTTTTTCACATTTGTCTCCTTAGTCTTGGTGATGTGGAATAAGAGTCATACTGAAGGATACAGTGCATCTTAAATGCAAAGCTATACTAAGAAACATTGCATTGTATACAGTTTGACCTGTGTAGGTTTTGTTTCCAGGTAAAAATTCATGCAGGCCCCAGGTTTGCCTCTTACCTAACGTTCAGCCCCTCAGAAGTCAAGTCTCTGCGCACAGAGTATGGGGACTTGGAGTGCTGCATTGAGGTTGTGGACAGCATGCAGGAAGCCATCGATCACATTCACAAGTATGGCAGCTCGCACACGGATGTCATTGTGACTGAGAACGGTGAGTTGCTGAATTCCTGTAGTCTGTTAACAGTGCTCTGTGAAATAGTGCTAAAATCAGTTAGATTGAATACAGAGTCCGGTTGTTCTGAGGGTAAGTGATCCTTGGTTTGAACCTTGCCTAGGGCTTCTGTGTGTGTGGACTCTCTCCCCAAGCTCATGTGGGTTTCTGCCAGTTTCCTCTCATGTCCCAGAGACATGCAGTATATGTTTGATTGCATATCTGAATTATCTCTGGCCCTGCAATCAGCATCCTGCCCACAGGGGAGCAGACATGTGCTCTCAGTACTGCTTGGGAAACAGACTCGGTCTTGCTGCAACCTTCACAAGGATGAGTAGCTTCCTGATAATTGAAGGATTATATGACATATCATTAACCCTGTTAGGAAAAGAAATGAGAACAGCAGATTTAGAGCTTGTGTAGTAATTTGATCTCTAGATGTACTGTAGATGAACGTGAGCAGGGTTATTTTCTATTTTCTTGAAGCCTTTTTACAAAATTATTTCCTCTTCACTTCAGTTCAGATGCATTACATCTTACTCATGGAGTTGGCCTTCTTGATTATTTTTGTATTAAGTTTCCAAGCATGATTCTTGAAATATCAAACATCAGTTTTAAAATTGCCCCCATTTCTCCTTTGTTCCTCACCCTTTGCCTTGTTGTTTGTAATTCAGTTTTTATTAGATTGATTTTTTCTTTTTAAATAGTATAATGCAACATTAACTATAAACTGTGGAAGTCACCTGTACAACAACTCAGAGCAGGGTAGGATTAATATGATATGGGTTAATTAAATAAACCAACTGTGTAACACAGATCAGGTGAAAGAAGAAAAAAACATTAGGCCCACCATGAACTCAGACTGACTCCATGCTCTGGACCATCCTTACAATACTGTGGTTTCTTTTTAATGTCATTTTTCAGAGGAGACAGCGGAGCAGTTCTTGCAACAGCTGGACAGTGCCTGTGTGTTCTGGAATGCAAGCACACGCTTTTCAGATGGATATCGTTTTGGCTTAGGTGTGTAACCAAGTTTGACTTCTTTCCTTTATGCGGATTTCTGGCTAATGGCATGTTGTGTATATTTTGAATTTGGTCTTTTTTGTTGAATTCTTTGATTTGGTGACTGCGCAACCGGTGATGCAAAGAAGATCTGGTACTGTATGTTTTTGCAAACTTAAGTTTCAACCTTTACTACCACTTGGTTAATCCACTTCTTACTTTTTGAAACCATTAAGAAACTCCTTTTTGTTTATGATTTCTATTTTCCCCTTCCCATAAAATAGTTAATTTTATCATGCTTTATATAGTTTTTATAGTTTATAAAATTATAAATTATAAAGGGAGTTGAAGTGATAAATTTCAGTGATGGTAGCTTTTCATTGTGTGTTTTAATTCTAAAATTAAAGCTACCCAGAGTCGCTATTTATTTGCAGTGGAAGAGATGCTTCTTTTAAACCTTTGGAAGAAAAGAGTTGGTTGATAATTAAAAGCTTGCGGTTTCTGTGTTCTTTATTCTAGTCTCTTATCAGCTGTAAAACTAAAGAACATTTTAAAAATTGATAAACACACTCACATTTAAAAAAAAAAAAGCTTAAAAACACAAACAGGTTAAAATACATTCACAACCCCTCTAGTTTAAGGCAGGTGTTTCATAATAGTATTCTCTGTTCTGATCAATATGGAAAATGAACAACTCTAATACAGAGTCAACAAAGCAATTAAGTAACCCTACTTTATATTGTATAAAAGCATAATTGTACTCCAGTACAAGTAACTGACGAAATAAAGGAAACGCCAAGATAAAGTTTTTTTAATAGGGCATTGGGCCACTTTGAGCCACCAGAAAAGCTTCAGCAAGCCTTGGTACAGATTCTGCAAGTGCGATGCGACATCATTCTTCCATGAGAAATTCCATTATTTGGATTTCTTTTCGTGGTGATATTAAAAAAGTCTTAGACACCGCTCCAGAACCTTCCATACGTGTTCATTTGTTTTGAGATCCGGTGACTGGAACAGCCAAAGCATGCTCCTCAAACCATTCAGTGACCACTTGTGCCCTGTGGATGTCATCCTGGAAGATTCCACTCAAGATAGAAATTCTTCACCACAGGATCCATGTGATTGCTCAGAATGGCTTTATTTACTGGCATTTACCTTGCCTTCTGAAGGCTAAACCATGTCGGGGAAAATGCACCCCACACTATAACAGCCTCCAGAACCCCTTCACCGTGGGAAGCAAGCACTTGAGCCTGTAGGCTTCTGTTGTCTTCCACCTCACGTGCTTATCCGCTTATTGAGCCAAAACAATGGACAACTGGGCATGACCAGCTTTTTTATACATGACCCCAAGCATGATGGGATGTTAATTAAACACTAAGCATGAACCTGTGTGGAAGCACCTGCTTTCAATATACTTTGTATCCCTCATTTACTAGAGTGTTTGTTACAGTGCTTGTACATCAGTTAGTGTACACTGATCGTACAGGTAAAACATTTCACATCTGGGTTCCCTAGAAAGACAAAGCATGGTGCTGATATCTTTGAGTCTTTAGCTTTAGAATTTCTATCCATGCTGGTAACTGTACAGATTGTTTGCCTGCATAACGGAGCTTTTCATTGATAAATATCACATCTTTTTTTGTTGTTGTAGGTGCTGAAGTTGGGATCAGTACAGCACGGATTCACGCCCGCGGGCCTGTGGGACTAGAAGGTCTTCTTACCACAAAATGGGTGCTGAAGGGAGATGGACACACAGTCGCCGATTTCTCCGAACAAGGAAGCATGAAATACATTCATGAGAACATCCCTGTGATACAAAGATCCTCCAGCTAGATTGCTCTCTGGGATCTTCTGAGGGACCCTGCAGTGGAAGCGGAGTTTAATGTTTACAGATCAGGCAGTCAAGATCAGCTTATTAGACTGACCAAATTAACACGTTGAAAATTGTGCCGTGTGAGCCAAAATGTTAAGAGTCTTGGAACAATCTAAAAAACTTGCTGTTTTGTTCACGTAAAGCACTCCACCAAATGGTTTTGGAAGAGCACTTTCATAATAATGGTAAAAATAAGCTGTTCATTCAGAGATTTCATGAAATGTCATGTTCTGTTATAGAGCTCTCATGAAAACAATCAAAACTCAAGCTGCAAGTGGTCCTCTAGATCTGCCAAAAACCTTTTATATGTTTTTTCCCCCCCTCTGGTGTTTTTATGCTTCTTTTCTTGCTTGTGCATGAGTTTAATACTCATTCTCTCCACTTCTGCAGAAATAAAAACAAATTGTTTTGGACCTGCTAAGCACAGCAGTATTTTAAAGCTGAAGCAACTGTATGTAATGTGGATAAACTCTTTGCTTTGTTATAGATACTTAAAAAATGGATTGGAACATTCCATATAATGGTATTTTATATGTAAAATGCCTTAATGATGATGTTTGATTTTTGTAATTAATGATGGTATTGTAGAATTAAAGGTTTGTTGAATAATTGTTTTCTGGTGTTTGTTTAGAAAATTCCCAAACTGGTATATGTGGGATTTAGAAGACACGAGCAGTTTCTTTTTTATTCTTGAATGGAGTTCACAAAAGTTGTTTTGACACAGTACTATTGTTATAAGTGCAATAGATATCACAAGAAGAATATACAATACTTTTTTTTAAATCTCAAAATTCACTATTTCTGTCAGCCATGATTCTAAAGGGAACACAATTCCAGAAGACCTGGCTCTAAAACATAGAAGCAAACTGATTCCTACATGTACAGGATATTAATGACATGCAATAACTGTATTCTTCAGTGCTGGTCCTGGGAGACAAGAGTACATTCCTAATTCTCTTAAAGAGACTATAGTTACATAGGAAAATAATAGAATACATACATGTATAGAATACGTTAAGGGAACCATGTGCCTATGTGGACTGTCTTTTCATTATTGTCAGTTCTAAATAAACTGGACAAGCTTAGAAAATCTAAAATACACGATTACAGGGTTAAGGCTTTTAAGTTTGAGGGAACAAGTGCTTTGCTTTTAAACAGTTGGTCTTTGATACAGAGTAATTCCTGTCTGTGTACAGTAACTTGGGAGGTCTTTCCAGTGCTAGAAGAGAGTTAGTTTTCGTTAACTGTTGAGGACGAACTGAAGAGAGCTGTTTGTCTTATTAGCTACCCACCTCAGCAGTGTATTTCTGAATGTAAGAAGTAAGAGCAGATGGCTAAAAAATGACAGCTTAGAAAACAGGCTAATTGATCATGTTTCAAATACAGTATGTGACTATTCAGTAACAATTTAAACCAGAAGGGTGTAAACAAGATTTAAAAATCACTTACAGTATATGATGTTTTTTTTCTTTCATTTTTGTCTTGTGTAATGTCAACATAGGAGATTAGGATTAATAACCTAAAATGCACATGCAGGATACTGTAGGTTTTGGAGAAAAAAAATGTTTTAAAAGGATAACAAGTCATCTAGAAGATCAATCTGCCGGAGAGTCTGGGTTTTACAATCTGGCATGTTGTGAAAATGTAGCATAAAAATGCATTTGGCTGTCAGGAAATTAAAACAGCAATATGTTTTCATGTGAAAGAGTTATGATAGAGTAGAAAAGAACTTAAGGAATTTTACTCCTTTTCATATATAAAAAGTCTATGACTTTTCTTGCCTCTCTATGTTGTGGTTTTACTCTGCTAGCAAGGATTTATGTAATCTGTTTATTAAATATTTTTGTCCACTGTATGTTTTTTCTCGATGAAATAAAAAGCAACCCTACTTATTTTAGTATGTCAGCAAACTTGTTATATATTTACATAGAACAAAGGCTTGTTGTCTAAACAAAATTAAATACTAAGCTCTTAGCTCTACCAGGCAAAAAACACGTATTAAACTTATCTACAACAGAAAACTGCTGAAGTTGACTTTTGTTTTGTTCTTGAAACAAATCTTCTATATGCTACATGAGGGAATGCTCTTCTGTTTTAGGTATAACAATCCATGTGTTTAAAAAGATTTTTCATTCTCTAAAATTAGTTGACATGGCAAAATACTCTGAAGTGTAAAATGTACAAGCCCTTACAGAAAAGACCTATATATATACACTATAATACTACAGGTTTAGAGGGTTCTAAAGAGATCCAATAGGAATCCTATAGGACACCTTTAAAATTGTATTTTCCTACAATACCTAAAAAAATGAACCTACTGTATAGTGTCTCAGAAGGATTCTTCTGGATATACAGTAGGACTGAAAAGGTTTTAGTGGAGTATAATGATAATTTAGTATAAAATGCTCACCACATAATTTGGTTGATGTAAACTCTAACACAAGATCTTAAAATGTCAGAAAATGTATAATAGTAATAGTGGGATGGTACACCATGCATGGTAATTGTTTTAACTGTACATGTCTAACTGTACAGGTATTGAATTTGATTTGTTTGGTTTATATTCAGAGAAAAGAGAATATATACAAGCCTACATTTAAAAGTGAAATACATTTTTTCAATATAATTTTTTGTCTACTCTGTCTTTTAATGTTACATGGAAGCTACTCTTGTGTCCACGTCTGCTTGTTGTGATGGATAACCTACCACTAGGACTCAATTAAAGTTTATTATTATACAATGTAAAAAAAGCTTATTTTGGTCTGGAACCCCAAATCTGCTTATAAATATTTAATTTGTAAAATAATCTACCTTTGTTATCACCACTTCAGAATGCTTATGAAAGATAAAAATGTAATGTTTCTACTTCATTTGGCAAAATACTAACATATACAGAACATATTCAATATAAATGTTGAAGTTACGTCACACATCTCTTCATGAAATTTATAACTTTATAAGTTTAAATATGTACTGTACATGTGCATATAAAATGGCCTAATTTGTCCCTTTTATTCTAAAGTGTAAAGGGTGGTAATAAAGGTTTACACTATAGAATGTTGTACAGGACAGTCCTTCACATTATCCTATAGAAATGTCGCCTATATAGTACATCATAAAGACCAACTCTATAGGATAACACGAGGCTATAATCCTATATTATCCTGAAAAGTCCAATACACTATAGAATATCCTATAGGATTACAAATAGTACCCCTATAAGTTTTTTGAGTAGTAATTCTACAAGATATTTTCATAAGGGAGGTATTGCTATATTGTACGTCCAAACGAACTATAAATTGTTGCAGTTTGCCCATGATTGAACTATAGTCAATAAAAGACTATATCTTCATCTTTTTCAATTAAAACTTCATTAAATTGATTTTATAGACTATAATATATATATATAACTATAACATTCACTGCTATAATGCTACCTTTCATTTTTGACGGTCTTTTATTTCGCTTCCGACTACCCATTTCATTTTTGCGCTGCATCATTATTCCCTCCCATGAAAAATAATTTCAAGAAAACTTTGTGCAGAAAGTCATAATCGTAAAGGAGGGTAACTGCTCCTGGGATGTAGAAGTGTAGTATGTGAACCATTTAAGGTTAAGATACTGGTTATATTTCAGTGTATTATATTAACTCATTTGAACAATATATGAGGCGTTACGAGGGAACGTGTGGAGTACTGCCCTACAACTGATAAGGGTGGGATTAGCAGAATCCTCTCGTGCACTTTTTTACGTTTCAAAAACACCAGAGGGAGCTAAAGGATATTTTGTGAATAAAAGTGTCCAAGTTAATACAAACACCTCCGTTTAGAATTGAAAAAAAAATATTCTGCAGTTTCGTTTAATTTTCTTAACTAAAAAGTGAAAGGTTTAAATTAATGTTCCCTGACCTAGAACACCTCAGGTCCTGTGTAAACTGCGAATTTCACAGTAAATGCGACAGCGAACTGTTCGCTGCTGGGATTTCTCAATCTTAAACGCTCCGAGTGCACGAGGCAATCGTTACCAATTAGGTTATTTTATATACAGGAATATTCATTCTGCCTAAGTTTGTGGCACCTGGCTCTTCAAACGTTTTCGAACAAACCATAGGTTGAACCTCTTTTTGCAGCTATTATTGCCTTGAGCATTTTGTTTTAGGATATCCTGCGTAAATTGAAAACTAGCTTGGTCTCAACTGCCGAGACAAGGAGGGCTGCTGCCATGCAAGGAAACACTTTTTATCATTCCTGGTCTAAGAAAACAGTTCTCTTCCTCCACATGGCATAGTATCTGGCCTAACAAATGAGCTGTTATGCACCCAACCTAACTAAAATAATACTCATTACACATCTATGCAGATTCTTAGACTTCCAGATAGTACAACTTGCCCTACAAGCAGAAGTGAACTCAGAAGTGTCTCTATGCCTCTCTTAGAACATACTCACCGGTTTTTTTCGGGAATCTCTGTTATAAGCCAATTATTATTATCACAGGTGTGGGTAATTCCATAGGAAGCCTATCCTGACAGTTCCTTTCCTTCACATGGAATTCCATGCCAGGTGTGTCTAGTTCAGAAATGGTTTCCAATTACTTGGCTACCATCTTGGCTCAAGACCACCATAAGGTGTAGGTTTGAGCCAAAATAGTACGTTCCCTACAATGCCTCCACTCACAATCCCCTTTCTTCCAAAACATAGCTGCCTACGTAGGGTTTAAAGCTAGAATGTTGATATAGGTTTCAAGAAGGGTCATGTTGAAGAAACACAAGAGTGATAAGAAAGTAGCACTATGGGTAGGGGAAAGTAATTCAAAATACTCTGTTTACCTTAGTTGCCAGTTTTGCTTCATAAAAGTATTATCAACCAAAATTAATTATCTGTTCATTGGGGATCAAAAATGTAAACAGATCTAGAAACAATGCAAATAATACTGCAGAGGTTTAATTAGCAAGCAGTATGAGAGGCACGAATGAGAAGAAAATGTCAAAACAATATAATAAATTATAATCACTTTAAAGAATGTTACCTAAATACTAATTGTTCTTTACTCATGGTTAAAGATCATGGCTTTTATCTTTCACAGATCTTTAGAGAAATATATTTTCCCTTCAGCAATTTTCAGAATCTTTTTTCTATTAAAATGAATAATTAATTAACAATTATGTATTCTTGTATATCTTCACCAATTATGGGCATCTAATTAACAATTTCAATAATTGATACTGGTTTCAGATGTTCCTTTCCAGAGATTTTTTTATATGGATTAGATGGAATACAGAAATGAGTACCACTGCACACAGAAAAGGGCATTTCCTTTTATTATTGTTTAGAATAAAGGGGGAGAATTAATTAGAGTTAAATTACTCTGTTTAATTAAAAAACAACAATAAAAATTAAACTTAATAGAATGATCTCTTCAGGTTCACACAATGTGTTGAACTTTATCCCCTCAAAATGAGTAATCCAGTAGAAGCAGTTATCCTAAACATTCACTTGACATGTGTTGATTTTCAGTCAAAATGTGTTTAAGGCTTTTGATTGCATAAAAAGACTCAGTTCTAACATGGTCTTTTTTGTGATTTTTAAAAAACTTTTCCACAGTGAAGTGGAACCATGTGTTCAACAATGAAGATGTATAAACATTTGTTTCTTGTAAACTTCTGACTCAAGCCTTTTATATCTCTGTTAGCTGTCAAAAGTAATGTCTCAGAAACGTATTGTGATCAGTACTTTCTCTGTCTTACAGCTAAAGTTTTAAAATAAAGTGACAAAAATAAAAAAGCAAGTGGTAAGAAGTCAAGTTTCTTTTGTTTTATAAGAACTTATTATGCATTTAGGAAAACACTTCTGTTGGAAGAGTGCAGTGTCTATGAAAAGTATGTGCAGCTCATTTAAGAGTCAATCAGACTGTGCTGCCCAATCCTGTCTCACCTGTACAAAGAACAGTGATTTTAAAAAATAGGCTTTGAAAACTTTGTTAATAAAACATCCCTTTATAATTACATTTAATCAAATTTGAAGTATTAATATTTAGGAATTGGAAGGCTAGCACTTGTAGAACAATTTCTGCCAATGTGCCTTTAAAATATGACTGTAGTTGGAAGATTTTAATAGAAGTCCATCATGCGTCTGAAGGAGCCGATGGTAGGGCTCATGCCACCCCAGTCAGTGTATCTCCTGTACTCGCCGGGCCTCAGGAAGTACTGTCTGCCTCTGTAGTTTGGATGCTCATAGAAGATCCAGTAACCTTCCATCATGTTGCAGGAGTAAATGTCACGGTAGTGGAAACGGTCATAGACATTAGGGCAGTCATCCATGAACTCCATCATCTGGCCACCGAAATCAGCCCTCTCGTAGATTCTCATTCTGTAGTTCCCACGATACTGTAAGAGAAAGGTGTGAAAAAGTATGTATATACAGTATACTGTATATTTAGATAGAAAGCAGACACCAATTTCTGCTTATACTTATATAAATATATATAAGTTTAGGGGAAATTATTTTCTATGCATAAATTTCAAATTTAGTTCTTTTGTGGGACTTATCTAAAAATATTGTAATATACAGTAATAACATATAAAGATGTTTCACTGCACATTTAGTAGAAATCCACTAGGATGACTTTGTCAGTTCCTTTATAGATTTTGAATACTTGTATTACGTCCTCTTGTAATCTTCTCTGGTCATGACAAAATTCATTCAAAATACATTCAGCCTGTCAGGATAGAACATTCCCCTAAGCTCTGGAATGTTCCTTGTTGTTCCTCGCTGGGTTAATACCAGAACACAATAGATTGTCTGTAACGTGGTGACCAAAATTGTACACAAAATTCTGAATAAGGTCTTACTATGTCATTATACAATTTTAGCATAACATCTAATATAGTTGATATAAATTCTATATTTTTACATATCCTAAATTGTTGCTTTCCTTTTTGAATTGCAAGAGGTAAATGATGTGTCAACATAAACACCTAGGTCTTGCTAAAGAAGAATCCCACCTTCTACTATAGTTCGGCATCTTTTGTTTTTTAGCATTTATGTTCCTACAACCTCTATGCAAAACCATACACGTCTAGAAGTAATCTGCCATGTGCTTGCCCAGCCTTGACTTTTATCTAAATTGTTTTGAATGTCATCTGTTGCTTCTATATTGTTTGCGTATCCTCCTAATCTGGTACATGCAAACATAACTCGTTTATTAGCTATACCTGAATCCAGATAATTTATTTAAACTAAGAAGAGCTTAGTACAGGTCCCTATTGTATTCCACTGATTCCATCCCCCCAATCTGAGAAATTTCCCCTTATAGTGTATGCCTCCTCTCTTTTCTATTTAATAGCCAATTCTCAATAAAAACACTTGTGTTTTTCTGAACGCCTCCTGCAATAGAAGCATTAATCATTTATCAGGAACTCTGATAAAAAGCCTTCTGAAAATCTAAACAAAATATGTCATATACTACTGTACGTGTGTTTCCATTACTATCGTTGCTTGTTCAAAGAGCTCTAACAAGTTCAGCAATTGGAGTTAATTATAATAATCTAATATTCGAAATATGATACGGAAAATCATAATATGTTGTAATTGCTATAAAGAGTAAAAATATTTTTACTGGCTTTTATGCATATTGATGAACGTTTAAAATAAATATCTTCATAAATGGTGAATTTAAATATTCACCACTTGGGATGATATCTTCAGCCAGAAAAGAAATGTGAGCTCAAAGCTGTCAATAACTGCTGAACTATCATAGCGACAAGCTATACTAAGAATCGTTTTATAGTGCTTCTTCAAGGTAAAATTCCCGGGAAGTGGTATGCTTTTCTGATTTACTTTATTAAATCTTTTACCCATTTTTTCTCCACTCGCCTGTCAATTTGTTTCTAAATTTAAATTCAGTTTACGTAGACCACTGTTTTATGTACATTTCATTCCTTTCCTACCGATGTGTCTTTTAGTAATAGAAGTCTGCCATGATTGCTCTGATATATACCGTACTCCCATTGGTGACTACTTTTGCTCATTGATCTGATACCAGCTTTCAGAGCAACTCACGTGTGGAATCATACGGCAGGACCTGATGCAGTCATTGTAGCCCATCCAGCGCTGGTAGTCAGGATATTCTCCCCTGTTCAAGATGTACTGGTAGCCCATGTAGTTTGGCTTCTCATAGAGCACCCAGTAGCCACTGTCCACTCTAATGGAGTTACAGCGGCTGAAGTAGGAGTGCATGTCAGCGCAGTCGCTGCTGCACTCATAGTAACGACCCTGGAAGTTTCTGTCCTCGTAAAAGATGATCTTCAAGAGACCAAAGATAAAAATCACAGTAAATAAGAATTGACAGTTTTTGCTGCCACTCAACATTTGTTTTAAGGTATATTTTATTTTCCTCAAGAACAACCTTCCAAAAATTCCAGGCAAAGCCATTTTAAAACATTTGCACGTTATTGGTACAGTAGTTTAAAGCCGTCAGTCTACAAATCTGGGTATTTTTTAAAGCAGTGTCTATTCAGGTTTTGTCTATGATTCCAACAGGTAGGGTCTGTGTTGATAAAACCACAGACAAGGGTCATAGATCAACAAGGCAAGCTGGTGAAGGTCAAGGCAAGTGTATTTATGAATAAAAATTATAAGAGCTTTGAAAGGTGCTAAAAGTACAACCAGAGCTTTTGTATTACAATAGCTCACGTAATCTACAACATTTTGTTCAACATAGTGTGCAGATGGTTTTCAAAGGTCATTATATTCTGGACATTTCTTTCAGAAGAATGTCATCTCAAGCTTTCCTAATTCATTTGTTTAATGTTAGATATGAAGTTGCGTTCCAAAAATATATATTTTTACTTGTTTATCCTTTTTTCCAGTTGTGATTATTGATGTCTTAATGTTTTGCAAGCTTTACTGACTTTTAGCCAAAATATAATCACCACTCTGCCTCTATGAGTTTGGCATCATATTTACTTCCTACAGTGCAGAAATAGATGAACGGGTATGAAATGAGCACTGTTTATCTTTGACAAGCAGTGGGAAATGCCAGTAGTGTTGGCAATAAGGACGGTATTTAGGAATTTGATTTTTTTTCATTATAAGATGTTTCAAGAAAGAAAAATTCATACAGAGAAGCCAACCATTCACTTGTTTTGGATACATGAGAAAGACTGTTATTTTAATCATTGTTAAAAAATTTTTTTTAAATTACAGAAACAATACAAAATGTAACAGCAAAAGATTTAGATTTCAATTGTGGTTCACTTAGAATATGTGACCATTGTGGTTTCCAATTTTGTAGTCTTATAAATCTTTGTGACATGTAATTAAAAAAAATAGAGGTATTACATTTTTAAAGGATATTTCTATCCTGCTTACCTTGCCCATCCTGACTGCTTGGTGTTACAGTGTCACCCTTCACAAACCAGTGTCTTTTATATGACAGACAAACAAACAAATGCTTTGTTATTGAAATGATTTTTTGCATCAGCAAAAACAGTTCTATAGAGTGTTATACAGTCACTGAGGAAATAGGTCAAACTCATGGGGCACGTTTCCCACATATAGCACTTTGATTCACAACATGTTTATAAAACCTTACAAAGAGCACACAAAACAGTTGTTTCTACATTAGATTTTAGAATGAAAACATTAACAATGCATTACATACAGTAGCTTTATCAGAAGGTGAATTTGCATTCATAGTGGGAAATGCTTAGAGTTCTCCACACAATTACCGAAAATAGAGATAAATACACTCAATGTCAATTTACATTGCTTTACAGTCAACTTAATTTTTATCTGTGATCATGAGATTAACATCAATTATAAGTGCAATATAATATGTTTTGTTTTGGGGTCATTTTAGATCAAACCAAATTGGAAAGAAAGCATACTTAGTGTTCAATCCAGTGATTTTAAGTGAACATAATTGTTGGAACATTCGCTTTAAAAGCTAGTATTTGATGGCATATTCGTTTGAAGCAATAATGCAAAGTGGACCCATGGAATTCAACAAACTGCACGATTATGTAGATTATTTGTGTAATCATTTACACGAATGCTGTGCTATAGTGCCCTTTTCCCTTTTCCCATTCCAACTTCATTTGTTGATACAGAACATTTGTTCATTTCTTTATGCATTTAAAGTCCTTGTTTAAATAGATTTTAATCTAACTTGACAGACTGTTTAATATTTCTACTTTTTTTCTCCCAGTTAACACCTTGGTGTTACCTGTAAATATTTTGTTTCTAATTTGTGCTTCTATATTTTTGTCCATTGTCTCCCTTTTTAATATGACAAATACGATTAAACACATGTGACAAATCCCAGAGTACACTAATCCCAGAAACAGCAATAGACTGGCCTCTTGTGGTTAGTGCCAAAAATATATCAATTGTGAAATCAGATGAGTGCATTAAAATTGTTTGCAAGGTTAAAAGGCAATCGAGAAAAACATCAATTTCAGATTATGAAACAAAATTAAAGAATGCATGTTTAGAACATAACATCCATTTATTAAGTCAACTAGGGGGAATTGATTTGTCATCAATTTACATGTAAAATACTCTGTGTGATTTAATTACCTAAGATGATCTCAGAAAGGCCATGCATCAAACATGGGTTTGTTCAAACAAAGTACAAAAGCATTGTCTGTCTTTGTTTTCATTTCAGTTACCTTTTTAATTTTGCAGCATCTTCATTACTTTTACATTTACTTATATTATCTCAGTAATGACAATATACTGAGAGGTTTCTAGCTCAATGAACATAGTCATGTTGTGCATCTTTTTAAACCCCACACAAAAAGGCACACAATCTTTTCAGCTGACCTTTCAATACTAAACAAAATTTGATTCTTGGCTTTTGAATGCATCACCCAGCAGTGCCTTTTGTTTCTATGGCATTTTCTAAACAACTTAACCAAAACTTATTTTTATCAAAAACCTTTTATTTTGTAAATGATGAATTATTTCAAAGTTTGTTTTAACTTAAATATCATCATTTAAAACAGCTTGTTCTTCAAAAAAGCCAGTAATGACAGAATCAAAGAAAATTCAAGACAAATGTAAATTCCTGTAAATCTCTAGTTTTTAACCCTTACCTACATCGGTTGTTCATCCACAATATCCTGCCAGAACCAATACTGATCTTTGTTTGGTTAATTACTATGCTAGCATGGTTAAAGACTGAAGTGAATTTAATTAACATTAACCATCAAGTTTTAGACATCATTTTTTTCAATAGTAAGTACTGGATAAATATTTAGAATGTGAATTTAATTGACCCAATATTAACATAACATTGAATATTTCCTTTTACATTTTTTAACATTACAGCAGGGATCCCCAATCCTGGTTTTGGAGTGTGTTAATAGGTTTTCAATCCAGCACAGCTGATCATTGGCTTAATTGGGGCAGTTTAACAGCTTCTCCCAGCTCTTCAGGTGCTGGTGCATTAAAGAAACTTAGAACACCTGCAGACGCCTTGGCCCTCCCAAGACCAGGACTGATGAAACCTGCATTAGAGGGCTGTGTTTCTCTTTCTATTTAGAAAAACAAAGTTGTATTGTTAAGTATTATGTAGGTACCAATGCATTGTAGATAGAGATGGTCAGGTAACGATAATGATAACGATAAAGATGGTTATGAGGCTGCTTGGGTCCCATGGAGGTGCCGTTAGCAGGATCTCTGCTGAACGGAACCGAAATTATGCAACGGTAGAAGTAGTAGTCTTTGATTTTCCTAATGAAATAGTTTATATAACTTGGATCTTAGTTTATATGTTGTAGCACTTGTCCAGTGTTTTTACAAAGTTATGTACCTGTGGTATGTCAGCTTTTTATGATCATCTACATCAGGCCCTCTATGATGCACAAAGCCAAGCTGTGACTTGGCTGCTGGTTTTGTCTCTGTGTTGGTGACGTGTCACCTGAGTACAAAATAGCTACGAGTTTAACAACTGTGTGTATTATACTGTAAATGCAGTATACGAACACAAATTATAAAATGCAACACAGTCTTCACAGTAACAGTCAATTTTGGTTTCATATTTTATTTAAAATATAATACATCATGCATGATCATGCAAAACTGGCTCTCATGCGCCTGAAGGAGCCGATGGTGGGGCTCATGCCACCCCAGTCCCTCCAACCCCTGTACTCTCCGGGCGTCAGGAAGTACTGTCTGCCTCTGTAGTTTGGATGCTCATAGAAGATCCAGTAACCTTCCGTCACGTTGCAGGAGTAAATGTCACGGAAGTGGAAACGGTCATAGATATTAGGGCAGTCATCCATGAACTCCATCATCTGGCCACCAAAATCTGGACGATGGTAAATTCTCATTCTGTAGGATCCTCTGTACTAGATAGGTAAAGACAAAAGGCAAGTCATCAGTGATTTTTTGTATTGCATTTAAGGGTTAGGGTCAAATATCTTATTTATTGTAAGATAATTTTTTTAAAGCATTAAATACTAACCCACAAAAAAGAGTCAAGAATAACAGACTTTAGAGATGTCCACTGACTTACAGTACAGGTTTTTAATTAAAAAATCACCTTAAATAACTGTGTCACCTTAAAAAAGTGTCACATGTCACATGTCAAGTTGTTTTGTTTGTTGTCTACTAGTAAAAGAAAAAAGAACTGCAGAATTTAAGGACTTACTGGTGGGAACATACGACAAGATCTGATGCAATTGTTGTAGCCCATCCAATAACGATAGTCAGGATACTCCCCTCGGTTCAGGATGTACTGGTAGCCCATGTAGTTTGACTTCTCATAGAGCACCCAGTAACCGCTGTGCACTCGGATAGAATTGCAACATCTGAAGTAGGAGAAAGTTTCTGGACAGTTCCCGCTGCACTCATAGGAACGGCCCTGAAAGTTCCTCCCTTCGTAGAAGACAATCTTACAAAATGGAAAAAAAGTCATTAAAAAGAACTGCAGTACGATCAGGAAACAGGCTTGAAACGGCAGAAATGTTTTTAATGGAATTTTTTATTGTATGTATTTCTATGAGCTGTTATGAGCAAAGAGCATTGTGGCACTGGCTTTTGTATTCATTTAATTTTGCAGAAGTGTTCTGCCAATAAGGAAAATGAGTAAATAAGAACATACTGTAGGAAGATGCTGTCTTTGAAATGCATCCCAAGATTACTCTACTAAAGATATCCAAAACCAAAAATAGCATAAAAAATCCCATTCAAGCATTTCCTTTATATTACATTTCGGCTAGAGTACATGTTAATTGTAGTTTTTTAACCTTTCCATGTTTGGTCAAAACAAGACTTGTTTTTGAACAGGAAATGGCATAAAATAATTTTCTCTTATGTACTATAGTCAAATTTATTTTTTGTTTTAACATCAGTCAGTGGTTTTCAGTATCTGCTATATAAACAAACAAAAATTTAAAGAAATGTTAATAAAACTTGTCCACAGTACAACACGTAATATATAATATACAGTACATAAAGACAAGATAAGGTCAAATATTTGTTCATACAGTACATTTTCATATTTGTTAATGGGATTAACTTTAAGTCAATTTCCTTATCATACATATCAGCAATCCTAAAATACCCTACTAAAATACTTACCCTACCAATATGACTAAAATCTATGTACTGATTATTCATTCAACTTTCTGTCTCCATTATTTATTTCAATTTTCATTATCATAGATTGCATATACAAGAATTGCATATAATTCAACAGTTCACTCTTACCTTTCCCATGGTGAAGGCTCTATGATTGCACTGTTACAACACATGTACGGTATCTCAAAAAAGCCCTTTATATGTTACGCCAACTGGGTCTTGTTTTATCATTCTAATGACTCTGACCACTGTATCAGCACAACAGCATTGCATTGTATCTTTTTAAATTGTACCTTTCCATATTGTGGAGGTTCATCCATGGGCTTGTGATGCTGCCTTTTAGGCTACAGACAAAAGCTTGTGTGGGTCCTGCTGATAAAGAGATTGGAGTTTCCACATGTTTCCACTAACCTCATCACATGTACTGTATAGAAGGTCACTCAGTTAACATGATCTAAAAAATCATGCAAATGTTATTATAAAATCATAATTATTTTAAAGACCTTTACAGGAAGAAAAAAATAATTAATTTGATCGCCTGCTGCCATTTATGCCCAGGCTATCTCAGGCAGTGTCCACAATTCAACATGTTGCTTGAATCTCTCTTATTGCACAGAGTCATTAACATTTTAATTTCTTACTGTGTAGTGGGTGTGGACTTAAGAACTGCTTGTACAAATCTGTCTTCAAATCTGGATGCCATCCTGCTGAGCTGAGTGCAAGAGAAAAATCGATTCAACATGATCAGAGGAATTTACTGACATATGTTCTCTGGTAACGAATTCCTGTTATACAGTTGTTGATAATGGGTTTGATGTAAGTGATCTGCAACAATCAAGGGTTTTGTTTCCATACAATTCATTCTGTAATGACCTCAATATATTGAAGTCATTAATGAACTGTTTTTATTAATGAATTCTGTTTGAAAGTCCCTTGTTCATAAAGCTGTCATTTTGTCTAACGCATTTACTGCTGGTTTAGGTCATCAGTACATAACACTAGTTTCCGTAAAGTGGATATAACCTTAATGCTTGTGCATAGCTAAAACTCTGGAAGTCAAATTTCCAAATCAAGATTATTAAGCAACTTTCAATGCTTCCAGTAGGACTATATAAACCACATGTCATTAATTTTGTTTCAAATCCATCAACAACAAGCAGGAAATGGACATAGGTTCATCTGCCCCAACACTTGACACTGATAAAAAAAGGTTGACAGTTCTACTCCAACCTTGCCCCCTTTCTAGCTATAATTTCAAAAAGAGGTCAAATCATCCTCCTTGGTAATTTTTGTGTCAGGGTTGGACATACCTGTAATCCAAATCGATGAAAAGAGGAAAAGGAAAACCCTGACACAGATGATATCATTACCAGTGCAACAAGAACAAAAAACCACCTGGAGGCATCACCTGAACTGCTTTTACGAATGAATTCTGTTTGAAAGTCCTCTGTTAATAAACTGTTGTTGCTCTAATGCGTTTACTGCTGGTTAAGGTCATGAGTTCATAACACTAGTGTCTGTCAGACCTAATCAAAATCTATGAAAGGGCACTGCTGGGAAAAGAGGAAATGGCATCCTATTACCAGCACAACAAGAGCAAAATGACCCGGAGACACCCCCAACAAGAGCTATCGCACCTTGAGTATCTCATCATCAGCACCTGTGATTAAAGCAATGTGTGCATCACCCACGACGCAACTAATCATTGCTGAACAAGCAATTTTCTTGTCCATCATCTTGAACCTCCGACTGGACCCATGCAGCAGAGGAAACCAAAAACATATGCAGACGAGACATAATACCAAGTCTCCTCGGATCACTAAGGATCACTGATTAGCTTCAGCAGCATCTTCATGATTGCTTTTTATCTGTCCAGCAACCAAAAATAATATTGCAACTTTCTTGGAGGGGTTTAAGCCTACCCATCCTAAATTGATAGGTTATCTTATTCACCAAGACTTATCTGGTTTAAGTCATCTTAAAATTCAATAAGTGCTCAAGACAAAGAGAAGTGCCCACTCTTCTGGGCAAAATGACATCATGTCCATGGACAGTGACACTTATCAGCATCTTACGGACAAGACCCAAAGGATAATAAGGAAAATCAAAAACCATAGATGCAAAATAAAGCAACAGAAATCCATAACTATCCTGACCTACATAACATTTTTTGGGAACTCTAGACTATCCATGGACAAAGTACTAATAGTGCCATTCCTCATATTTGACATAATGGAATCAACCACTTGAAAGACACTAAATCCATCCAAACAAGTTGGAAAGATCACTTCTAAACACTAATAAACTGAGAGACAATGGTTACTGACACCACCATTACAATTTCTTTCTCAGCACCATGTAGACGAATCTCTTTCCAACCTTTCAAGCCCTTGAGGAGGTTTGGTATACTATTAGTAAAACTAAGAATAACAAGGCCGGAGGGAGCAGCCGGTATACACACTGAAATCTTGGAAGATTTCAGTGGGTATATATGGTGTGCTGAAATCTTATTTTCTGAATCTGAAGTGAAGAGGAAATCCCGGAGGACATGAATAATGCCAATATCCTTTATTACAGAAATATTATCTGACAGCATGGCATAGCGGTTAGTGCAGCTGCCTCACAGCTGGCTTCTATTCTGTGCTCCCCGTGTTCTTTCGTCTCTCAAAGACATGCTGGAAAGGTTTTATTCTAAATTGTTTCTTTCACTCTATGCCCCGCATATTTCCATACCTTCAATATGCTTACAGTTTTTTTTTGCCAATTTAAAAACATCACATGGGATGACATCGACATGTTGCTTAAAATACAGTGGTGAAAGAATGTCTTTGAATACAAAACAACTCAGCCTTACTTTTCAAAGTTATGGTGGAAACCATATTGCACTGTACTATGTCATATGTACTCTAGTAGGCTTACATTAAGTATAACTTGGGCATATTTCTTTCAATTAACAAATTTAAAGTTACAATTTTTCACTGTGCAAGGATATGCCTCCATGTTAAGTGTCCAATTACCTTATATTTCAAAGATTCATGCAATATTTGCTCCTTACACTTACTGAATATATTAATGCTGTGCTCAAAAGCAAAGAACACTAATGTCTTTGGGAAATGTTGTGAAAAATTAGAGTAAATTGGATTAAGGTATACAATATTTACAGGCTGAAGAAATCTTTATCGTTTTATCGCTCATTTCAGTCTTATTCACTGCTAATTTGTATTATACAGTATGTAGGATTTCCTGGCTGACTTGAACATGAAAAATCCAGAAGTGAGAAAGAAAGGCAATCATCGTTTACAATAAGCACCAAAAGGTTAGTAATGGTACAAATTTAAATTCAAGAATCAACATGTAAAAGCAGATATTATTAACATAAACATTTGCAAAAAACAACACAATTCAAAGTTAAGAAATTTCTGGAACAAATTCCAATAATGTAAATATAAATCAGTATATTCCTGTCTCACCATTGATCTTTTTTCATATAGCCTGACTAAACCCCAATTAAGATGTACAGTAGGAGTGGCAAGATGGAAATACAGTTTTATTGAGATACTGTAAGTCTGACTGAGGAGAATGATACCCCCTCTGTAAGTAAGGACGGGGCAGTCAGAATCTCTCTTCCAAAAGAAGAGAAGCCACAGAGAGCCACTGCAATGCGGAAGATTGGGAAGAGGGAGGATATGTGACAAGAAACTTGCAAGCAAGTAACCAGAAAGCATGATATTGATAGGCAGGGTTAGCAGAATTCAGTAAGATTTAGTTTTGACCTCCTCCTGTATTTTTGTTTGAAACTCCAATATGAATTTAGCCAGCATTTCTGTTTAAATTAAATATTCCTTTTACCGAAACCTTGTCAATTTAATAATAAACTGTGTAGTTTGCAAAACAGTGGCAAGTAAAGCATCTTTCTTTTTAGATCAATATTATTTCCAAAGCAAAATACAACATCAAAAAATAAAATAACATTCCCCATTCCACACAAAACAACCTCACTCATTGTACATCCCTTGCTCTCCAAAGTCTCTATCTAAAATAGGTCAAAAACAACTATGGGACCTTCTATAGACCTTCATTTGCAGCAGTACTATAATCCTATAGACTGATACCATGTTTCCTAGCAGTCAAAAGCTCCATATACTGTAAGAAATATCACTATATGCCAAGAAAGGGAATTTGGAGACTCCCACTGCAGCATTCATGCAGCAACTTTTTAGTGTTGCATTCAAACCAGTCCACCAGGTCCATTTCTACCCCTGCAAGAGGACTAGATTAGAGTCAACACCTAGCAAGAGAACCAGGTGTGAACAGGGAATATTTCTACTAAGAAGAATGGACAAACAAAAAGAGACTTGATTACAGACTACCTTTAGACACTTTTAAAACATAAAGAAGCACCTCCAGACGGAGTGTGCACAGGAGGCTAGGTACTAGTTTCATATGATACACTCTATAGTATGTGATATAAAACTTTAGAGGTTCAGTCTATGATTAGGAACTTTGAAGGCAGAATTTACATTATCCCAAATAGCCATCTGTGGCATTATTCTGTGATATCCAAGTCAAAGTTCTGGAACCATTTTGAGGAGTGTACAGTATATGAAGCCTACATTAAAAACACACAAACAGAGGAAGCCACACGTTTGATTTGCCTCTTAGACCAAATAGATCATTTGATCTGGACATCTTACAGTAGATCCATGGTTTCTGTTTATAATTTCCAGGGCAGTTTCCCCCCGCGGTCCTCTTAAAAACTTGGTGAAGTGTGTGGATGTATAAGGTCCTTTACTATAGTGAAGTAAAAACAGTCAGGCAACCATTTATTGCCTTTAAGATCATTTTTATTTTGCAGAATTACACATACATGTTATTATCCATCATGCGTCTGAAGGAGCCGATGGTAGGGCTCATGCCATCCCAGTCAGTATATCTCCTGTACTCGCTGGGCCTCAGAAAGTACTGTCTGCCTCTGTAGTTTGGATGCTCATAGAAGATCCAGTAACCTTCCGTCACGTTGCAGGAGTAAATGTCACGGTAGTGGAAACGGTCATAGACATTAGGGCAGTCATCCATGCACTCCATCATCTGGCCACCGAAATCAGCCTTCTCGTAGATTCTCATTCTGTAGGATCCTCGGTACTGAAATTCCAGTGAAAGTCAAATCAAATCAGAAGGTATTAGACTAAAGCCACCATCAACATTTAATTACATGTTAATAAAACAGTACTTCTGACTAGACATTGAAGTATACCTTAACCCTAAGATTATTTGCACGAGTTAACTTTTTCCATCTATAAAACTTTTGCAACCTCTAAATAAAATGTGATGGGCTTATGTGCCTATTTTCAGCAATCATCATTGCTTCAGTTCAGCATAAAAGAAACAATATGAAGCAGAAATAACTCACATGTGGGAACATACGGCAGGACC
Source organism: Lepisosteus platostomus (assembly GCF_059453375.1). Lineage (NCBI taxonomy): Eukaryota > Metazoa > Chordata > Actinopteri > Semionotiformes > Lepisosteidae > Lepisosteus > Lepisosteus platostomus. Next base: position 39,198,779 of record NC_142616.1, read on the forward strand.
TGATGCAGTCATTGTAGCCCATCCAGCGCTGGTAGTCAGGATATTCTCCCCTGTTCAAGATGTACTGGTAGCCCATGTAGTTTGGCTTCTCATAGAGCACCCAGTAGCCACTGTCCACTCTAATGGAGTTACAGCGGCTGAAGTAGGAGTGCATGTCAGCACAGTCGCCGCTGCACTCATAGTAACGACCCTGGAAGTTTCTGTCCTCGTAGAAGATGATCTTTAAAGTCAGATTCAAAATATATTAGGAGACGCTAACACAATTTTCAGAACAAAACTCATATTAAAATTGAGCTTATTGATTGAAATCATGCACATTTGTTTAACACCATAAGCAGACTGGACAGATGCCTTTATGTGAGTGCCCATATTGATAACTGAGGTCCAGTATTTTGTTCACCTCTTTATAGTTTGTATAATGCGAAAACGAAGTTAACTACACATCTTGCAATTGTTCTGTAGATTCTATCCCAATGACCTCAGAAATAAAATAGCATTAAAATTTTCCCACTGTCCCACACACTTGACCTTCCACAGCAAATCTTAAAGCTTTTAGTTCAAGGAAGAAGATCATCTCTTAAACCCCCATTTCATTCAGCCTTAATTTTCTGGTTCCTCTTTAATTGTCTCTAACATTTCTCTTATTACCTTTCCCATGTTGGATGTTCAGAGGTGTCCCTAAAGTTCAGTCAAGGCCTCAGATGATCTTTTTATATGTTAGGGGAAAAACCCAAGGCTTTGTTATGGTAATCACTTGAGGCTCCAAATCAGCACAATCCTTCAGCTTTTCCATCTTTGCTAACACAGACGGAAATGTTGCTTTGTGCACTGTGGCTCATGCGGTTTGTAGGATTGCTTTTCAGGCAGTGGACAAAAGATGATGGGAGTTTTACTGCAGATGGTGGAGTGAGTGTGTAAAATGTTTTCACTGAGCCCATTTCAGAAATCAAAACAGTCTTGTTTTTGTTGTTCTGCATATTCTTTTAACTTACAAGGATTTCATTAAGTCATGCAATGTTTTATATTTCAACGTAGAGGCAAACACTGTGTGATATAGACCTGACTCCTGGCACGTTTTGTAATGAGAAGAGTCAGTGCTCCCTTTGGAACAACTGAATTATATTATGCTTTTGAATCCATTTGAGTTGAAATTATTATTTTTTTCTCATAGAAGAAGTAAGACATCAAAGGTAAAAATTACTAAATATGGAGGGAATGTAGAATTGTAGAATGTTCTGTAGAATTATTTTGTTTTATCATTTTCTATACTGAATTCTGAGATATTTAGGTGTTATACCTTCATTTTTAAAAACTAGGTTATTTACCTTATACGGTATAGTTTAGACCGAGAACTAACTTGAACATTCAAGAAACACTTGAAGGCTCTCAAAGTGCATCCAGTTACTTCATAGAATTTCTGAGCAAATCCAAACCATCTTGATAATTTAGTACTGTATTTGACAACTGATAAACACACCCACTGAACAGTTACACTATAAGCAATATTTTAAAAACTAATTAACTGTAAAGTGTAGTGTCACTGGGCCCATAGTTTTACTTTTTTATATGCATCAGAAACAAAGATGAGACAAAAGTCTTGTATTATTTATTTCATTTCATCACACTTTACTGTATTGGAAGAAGTAAAAGTTTTGGCATTTTGATTGAATTTACTGTAAAAAAAAGCCTTCTTTAGGTCTTCCTCAGCTGTATGAGCCAGAAAACTGTAACTCTCATCTCTCTGGAGTACAGGTGTCAGTGTCTAATGTGTAGACAGCAGGATCTGAAAATGCCTGAATGTAACGTAGCACTAAACTCAAAACATTTTGAAATATGAACAGTGTATCCCATAGCTGTGATACACTACAACAGCCAGAGGAGACCTGCCAGCAACATCAAAATGAGTGAGATTAAATAATAATCTGCTGGAAAGCATTGTCAAGCTTCATCGAAGTGTGACACCATTAAGAGAGAGCTGACAGGCCTCCTGTACAAGATTGTGTTTACGAAGGACAGACAGTTCTGGGCCTAGAACTATTCCCTTTATTAAGAAAGTAAGGAGTGGCATTAACTTAACTGACTTTATGATTACTTAAATTTGCTTACTGTAAAATTTGTATTTGTGGACATCTTTACCACACCAATTGGTTTTAATTACACCATGTTTTAGAAAGCAGTGAAGTGAGAAAATACAGTATTTTAGGGATACATAAAATTATCACTGTCTCGTGTTCTCTGAAATGGGATTAAAATGAGAATTGACGGACGTGATTACAACTGTGTTTGCATTTAAAATTAAATAACTCCATTATTCTGTTTGGTTTGAAAGAAATTGATTCGCCTACTGTACCAAGAGAGGAAGGGATATCTTTCAACTGGTTCCATTAAAGGAACTTCTCGTTAAAGGTAAAACAGCTTTGCAAAATTGTTTTAGCAAATACAACGATCAACAGGAAAAGCAATACAGAAAGTCTTGCCTGATAATCGTTTTAAATACACTGAACCTTAACAAATGATTAAGATCTTATTTTATCCCTGTATATAGTATATAGCTTTTTTCCATCAGGAATAACAGAAAATAATTCTAATTTCTAAGTTCCAATTAAACTTCCAGTGTTAAATAAATACAATTCCACTGTTTTTTCCACAGGCACTAAATTACATTGTGTAATGATTAATATAGTAAAGATGTTACTACATAACATTAAAATAATAAATGTGAGATACTGTACAATAATACAACAAATGAACAGAAAGACATGATCAAGATAATATCATCAAGCAAAATGAAACCAAGGCTTGATCACTGTTTAAAAATTAATAGTAAAAAGATGAAAGATGCTCTGTAGTGGATATCAAAAAGCGCAGTACTGATGGTAAATTGATTACACATTTCTTGCAGCTCTAGAAATATATTATAATTAGGTGAATCATCAGGCATCAACAGTCAATACTCCTTTTAATTCTTCACAATAAAGTGCAGCTTTTAAAAAAACAATTGCACATTTGTACTTACAGAAATATGACAAGATAAATAAAAAGCCACTGCTTTGCAGCAAGGTTTTATAGATTGTCAAAGTTTATAAATACCACCAATGCAGATCCCTGAAAGAAAAAATTAAGGACTCTTTATTTTCATCGTAGAGAATACTTTTTTATGCCTGATGAGATAAATCTTCCAAACATTAATCTGTTCTCTTTACATAATTTATGCCAGGGTTATGTACAGTATAAGCAGGAATTCTTCTACAAAAACATGTTGTTGCAGTGTGCAAATGAGCATTTAATGTATGTTTTTAAAACAAAACTTAAAGTAATTAGTTGATAAAACTGCTGTATTCATACTAACAATCACTGTTTACAATGGAAACATTATATTGTAATATCTACCCATTACTGAGCCAGTTTCTACTGTAAAGTGTTCACTAGTCTTATATCTCTTCTGAGTCTTAACACCTCTCCTGCACTGAAGTACATACAGTAATATTCATAACCAGCTGAGTTTTCTTAATATTTGCATTTAATCTTCTTTAAGTGGCATTTTGAAACCTCCTAATTTGCAGTTCATTGATGAGGCAAACCGTTCCCAGTATTGATGGCTCAGCTGTTATTCTCCTATTCAACAGCTCTCCTATTATGTGTTGCCTTTTTGTGCAAGTGGCACATGCATTTTATTGTGATAGTCATGTGAGCTGCAGCTCCAGAATAAACTTTTTTTTGTTAAAAGCTTGAAAAAACATTGAAGATATAATCCTTAGCCCTATAGGGTGCAAAGCATTCTGATACTGGAGGAGACAGGACAATGGTCCTGGTCTGCATTACCAATAATGCAGAGGAACAATCTGGAAATGTGCTGCCCTTACATACTGTATGTGTGTCAACATTAGCTGATGCCAGAACATTTCCATAATACTCTTTTCCACTCATAAAAGCAGGCATTTCCTGCTGGTTTCATAGTTTTCTTGCAATTTAAAACAGCTTGCCTCTTTAACAGCTTTAGCTTTATTAAGTATTGTAAATAAAGGGAAATGCTAACAAGGGCTTTTAAACAATGCTTTGGTTTCTTACAGAATCTGTTGTTTTACATTTAGAATTGGTAACTCAGCAAAGTTTTCTCTAAATTATCTTCACATTTAGATTTCTTTCTCCAACATTAATTCATTACTTCCATTTCTTTATTTCAAGTCGTAATTTTTTTTCCTAAACAGTACTTTGATACATACATGAAAACGTCACTTTTGTAATTTTTTTAATTTGAGATTCAAAATTAATGCAGAATTAAAAATAAAACAAATAAGTTTTCTACTGTCTTTTTAAAGCATAATTTTAGACAAAACAATGTGTTTCTTTGAACTTGAATAATAATAATGCACACTGGTGTTATTGCAGAAAACTTTGAAACAACAAATTTTAATATTAACAAGACACTCAAATTAAACCAAAGTAGAATTGATGTCACCCAGTTAAACAGCGATAAATATTAAGTGTCATCAGGTTAACAATAAAAGTTAACTATGTTTGAAAATAGTTATTACTTAATGGTAAAGTGTAATGTTCTTTTGACATTTATTGAAAAGGCTCCAAGAGAAGTGTTTATGGCACATTTTGTTTGTTGAATATTAATTGTTCAATCTGAGTACATCATAATATCTCTTGAGAACCAAGAAAACTATCATTTCCATTGGAAAGATGGATTTAGGAGACACAAGCTTACACTACTTGGTAAACTTTGTTAATTGACTACACCTCTATTTTATCTTTTCAAACAAATTAGTAAATCTGAAGAAAATAATTTGTATTTGAATGCTTCTTGAATTCTTTACAGATTAACTAAAACTTATCTCGCTGAGTAACACAGAAATATACTTTGAGTTTTATGTTTTATTTTATAATGAATAAAAATCATTTTAAGGTCAGCTTCTTTAACATGTCTGAAACAGTTCAGAAAAATGCAGCCTTTTGTTGTCTGTTTAGTATCTTTGTTCTTCCATCTAGCATGAACTGCATAGCCTTTCCCCATCTGAGAAGGCACAGCATATTAAACATTTTGAAAGCTGTCACATCTGAGATTGTCTTAAAATTCATGCAAATTTTTCCTTGCATTAGGAAAATGCAAAATGCTGGCATAAGGAAAATATGGTCACACTGTATGTTCAATAAGTGCATAGCTCTGCTGAGAACAACTTCTGTAGAAGTAAAAAAAAGGCAAAAGGAAAGTTTTCATATTGCCTGAGTCAAAATGTGCACCTGTGGTGTTTCTGCATAAGGAGACACTGGCACAAAATGTGTGGTGTGTCACCACAGAGATTGTGGATCCTCAGGAGTGGGCAAAACCAGTTTCTCTCCTACCTGTAGGGCTTGTTGGAATACTTTGTAATAAAGTGCCATGTGTGATTGTTGCTTATGTCTTCCAGAAAAGAATGTATACTTCCATGAGGACCACATTGTCCCCAGAGATCAAATAAGGGCTAATTATGCCATTTACTAATTTAATATCAAGCTGACAACACTTGGGAAATTTCAATAAGGAAAATTATAGGAGAGCACATTGTGCTGATGAGAAGATTGGCCTGCAAAGTGATTTCACCGAACAGCATTACCACTCAGCATGGGCTGCATTTTACGCTCAATTAACTTATAAAGCAGCACATTGAAACAATTTGCAGAAAGAAACAACAACAAAACAAAAGGAAGAAACACAAATCATGATAAAAACCAGAAACTATAGGGTTTTTGGTGCAAATCATACCTTGAAGCAAAAAGAGAATTGTATTTATGATAATTAATATGCATGTATCATGTGAATCTAATAAACAATAGCCGTTTATTAGAGCAGAACAATTGAACAATTGGCTGATAAATGCTTAATCTTGTGTTGAAACAAACTGGGAGTAGCAAGGCTTGCCAAATCTCCCACATTGGGATGGAGACCCCTGCATTTAAAGATCATCCTCCTATTCTTCCATAAGCCCACTGCTTTCTTAGTCTCTGCCAGCTCTGTTTTTCTATCGGAGTTGCCAGACAGCCTGTACAAAAATCACTGAATTTCTGCCAGAGGAAGGATTTATTATTCTCTGGCACAGAATTGCTTATGATGTACTAAACCTCATACTAGGGGATAATTAAAACTGGGAACACATAGAAATATATGGAGAAAAAAAAAGTACTTCACAAGGACCATACAAATTTATGCACCACTTGTTTTAAAGTAGTTTTCATTTTTCCTGCATATACTTTAAAACTTTACTTAGGATTTGACATTTACCTTTAACCCACCCTCCTCTAGTGTCTATTCTATATTTTTGGAAATTGAAAAAAAAAAGAACAGAAGCCTAAGCCATAAAATGGTATACAACAATAGTTCTGCAGTTTGAAAGGAGCTTGCTGTTTGGAGAAATGAAGCAAACATCTGTTTAAATTTTGATTTGTGAACAAGGACGTGTTAGCATATTCTTTTGTGAATGTGCGTGTGGGAATGTTGGGAACATTAAAAGATGTAAAACAGTAAAACAAAAACCAAACTGAAGCCTTGTCATTTTCAGTTGAGGTATCGCTCTACTCGGACATCATGCCCAATTTTGTTTTACATGCTTCAGTAAAATGGGAGAATTAAAAGTTTTTTTTTTAATCCACTAAAGGGGCAGTCTGCATGTTTTTGTGCTAGTTTGAACATAACCACTTAGGTTGGATTCAAGCAATTACAAAAACAAATGCTTTAAGACAGTAAACACTGTCTTTACAATTTAGTTTTATATTTTAGTATTCTAGCTTGCTGTTATAACAGACGACAAGACCATTTTGGTTTGTATTGAACTTTTGAATGATGAGCCATGGAGATTTAATATAATTCATATATTGCCATTAACACTTGCCAAAACACATTTTAGACTATAAAGAGGTAAAATAAAATTGCTGCACTAGTGATGGTGAAAAGTGGAAAGATGGATAGTGGGTTCACAGTATGTCTCTGGGGTTCTTGGCCTGGGCTGTGGCTGAGGCTCTGCTCCACTCATACAGCACGTTAGGTCAATGGAATGTCAGCCTGTTAGCCTAAACCTGAATAGACCAAATATGACAGAGAATTTATACAATGTGTCCTACATGAAATATCAACATCCAGTGGTGGGGTGAGTTGGGCCTGAATACCCCCCAAGCCTCTTTACTTTCATAGGAAAGGACTCTCTCAGCTTTACCTCTAAATTATTCTCCCTTGCAACTGTTGTTTCTCTGCCATTGTATTTCAGTGCTTTTGGTATTTCACATAGATGTGGGGGAAAAAAATCTATACTTTCTATAGTGTCTCCAATAAGATAACTAAAGAGGTGATTAAAGTATATTTTGGGGTGGGTACAGCCCTATCAAACACCAATGGAGATTCTGATCATACAGTATGTTACATAATTTCTAGTGCAAAAAAAGTGATTTCAGTATCCTAGTTCTGTGCTGAGGAGGTTGGTTCTTTTAGATTTCTTCCTTGGGGACAATAAACATGAAAGAACAACAGCAAGTCAGAAAGCTTGTTCACTATTCACTATTAAGCTCAAATACTATATATTGCAGCCTTTGACTTTTGTACAATCCTGTAAATAAGAGCAGATGTCTTCTATCCAAGGATATTAAGGTGCCAAATCCCAAAACATTCCTGTGAACTCTCTTGCACATCTCTGACCCATTTACTTGTGAAAGTGGCAACTAGAAATTTGGCCTCTTTTCCCTGATCCTTTCAGAGGGACCCTTTCTTTCCTTTACACAAGAAATGGTCCATTGTGTTGCTCTGATCTCAGAGTCTTCTATAAAACGAAACACCTTAATGTTTTTTTTCATCTTTTACAAGGTGAAGACACCTAACTTCAGTGTTTAAAAACAAGACCAGGCCTAGCAACAGACGGAACATCAAATACATCCACGGAAACAAGCTGGGAATTCACAGGGAAGGAAGGCCGTTTGAGCCTCCCTCTACTATGTTTAAATATATAATCATATGCGATACAAAAATTTTCAAATTTATCATCAAAGTAAATGTGTTCTGACAACAGTTAGTGACAAGCATGTCAAAGAACTCAAAGTTAGATATGCAGGCTGTATCAATAATTGATCGCGTCCTCCCCCCGACCGGAGACCAGGTGCCTGTGATAATGAAATACATGATTTTAAAAATAAATAATAGACTAAGGTTGGCCCTATTGTTGTGAAGACTTATGAGTTTGATTGATTGACTGAACATTTCACTTCATTCCCAGTAAAAAGATCAAAGAGAGACTCTTCTACTTGCCCAAGGCCACTTGCAATTTATTTAGAGACTGTGTTCATATCCCAGCAGGTAACAATATTGGACTGAGACACTCAAGATAATCATTGCTTTGAGGTGCTTTTTTTCTGAGACTAGGGACAGCAAATAAGTTTTTATTTGTTCATTAAAACATTAACCACTCAAGAGCTGGAAGTCATTTTTATAATACCATACTTAATATCTGTTTAGATTAGTTTGGATATCAGTTTAGATTAGTTTTACAAGCAAGTGTAGTGTATGGCTTATTTACTCCATCCAAAATCCACTGATTTCACAGTGGTTAATAAACTAGTTTTGTTCGTTCACACACCCATAAATTCCTTGAAGTAGTTTTACAATCTGTTTGAAACAACTTTTGTTTATATTTCTTTGGAATTTACAGCAAATTTCTGATTTCTGCACTTGACCTATAATGTTGCCTTGCTTCTACATCACCCAAAGAAACTAACCAACAAGAGCAAGATCTCAGAGGGATATTCCCATTTGGAAATTTTCTCATTGTAAGTTAAAAAGGCACAGAAAAAAGTGAATTCTAAGTACATTCATACTCATTAAAGAGCTGTATTCTGACTGTGATTCAATGTAGCTGATCAAGGAAATGGTGGAAATTCCCAGACTGATTACTTAAATTAAGTGTACTTATGTTTTAATGAGACTACATTCAACACTAAAATGGAAAAATTCTTTGCATTCCTTTTTACATGTTTGTCTGTTTTAATACAGTTATATTTGATTGTCTTTGAAAAATACAGGTGCAAGACTAGACAATTATTTCTAATCTATCGAATTTAAAAACATTTTACAGGACAATATTGCTCATTTATAACAGTACAGCATTTCTAAATTCAATGTCCCATAAGGTCATATACACATTGTCTTCATTGCAATGAATGCTATAGTGCTAATTATTAAGTTTAATTTTATTGTATTTATGTTTTCTGTTATTTAGAATTATTTCTGGAGAGTTTAGCATTATCGTTTTATTTAAGCTTATTCAAATCCTTCTGTTACTGCAAAAGTTTTTTTCATGTATAAAAAACACATTGTTAGAATAAAATTAAGTGATTTGTTTGGTGAGACCTATTCAACTTGAAAAGATCATTTTTAAAAGCTATATTATGAAGCTTTCCCAATTTGGAAAGTGAAGCTTAGGAATGTTTTCTTCTTGATATTACAGGTGCTACAACTATGACACTACTGCAACATTCACCCAGTGCTTGAGATAAATCAGCTTTTTAATACAGAAGAGCAAATGTTTGCCTTTGGCCTGCTCTTTTTGACAGTGCTCTTAAGGTTTTCTTCAGATATGGTAAGTGCTGTACAGGTCAATGGCCATGGTCTTCAGAAGTTCTTTACAAAAAAGTCCAGGTCAACTTAAAGGTTATATTCTCACAGTTTTTATTTGAACCTACACTTATAACACTTATATCACATAAAATAAACTTTAGCATTTAACTGCAAATATCATAGAGTACATGTAAACAGTACTAGGCAAATTATAGTAATACAAATTCAAACATAATCACAGAAAAAAAAAGTTCCAAATATGAAGCACAATTAATGCCACATATTTAATTGATATTACATGATACATGATAATATGATGTAATAAAAGGTTTTATGTGTGAGTTCTTTTTGTTGTTGTTTGTATTTGGCTTTTCTTTCATTCTGAAAAATTAAAATCAATCAAGTTTTTCCAAAAGTAATAAGCTCATTCTATGTCCTCTATATGATTGCTGGAATATGCATATGTAACAAGAACCTGTGGACGGTAGAGGAATGTATTTTATAGGTGTGCCTTATACAGTATTTACCGTATATGCTTACAAACATATACTGTACATCTAAAGTAGTTCAGCCCTTAATGCCAAAATGAATTCCAAGATTCGTTTTAAAAGTTATAAATTATAAACTAATAATGAAGAAAATATAAAGTCGGATAAACCATAGGCTTAGATTATGGAAGCTTTTGTGACCAGTTGGGTTAAAAGCTAATTGCATATTATATGTGCATTATCCTATTGCCTTTTCCAACACTAGAGGGCACCGGAGCCAAAGCATCTAATTGAGTTTTCTCTTTCTATAGCCCCATACACCGCGTGAGGATTTATAAATTTGAAAAGAAAAAAGGGCATCTGCAGCCAAACCAGGGAGATAGAAATGTATTTGCTTGATCTTTCATTCCTTTGCCCTAAATCCTATCTTCCTCAACAGGCAACGCATATACTAAAGCAACACCGCCAGGTCATTTTAAGCAGTGAACGCATGCAGCTTTGGGTTACAGGCCTATAGTTGCAAGCTTTACCAGGCACAGCTCTGCTTTCAAGTTTTAAACTGAAGAGTTTATTTGCAAACACAATATTTTATTTCCAACAAAGCAATATTCTCAATGGAACTTTTTTTCTTATCATACAATTCATCTTTCAGTACCGTGAGCATTATGTTCACACTTCATGCTTGTATTCTTATGTTGTATGGCTGGATACCAACAGGAATATGGTAGTTTTGAAAAAACAACACACTGCATGTTAAGCAAATCTACACATTAATAATTTAATCACACCTACCATGTAGGTTGTTATTTTGTTAATAGTTGTTCAAAAAACAAATACTGTACGCAGACCAATACTTTTTATCCAACTTTGAGTTTCGTTAGCTCGTTATGCACAAAGGTGATAACATTTAGAGCGGCTAAAACTGTTTTTTGTAAGGTTGATTATTCGCAGAATCAGGAGCATTTTGTTGAAATATTTAAAGATCCTGATTTGAGGCCCTATCCAAACGTGTGCCTTCTGAGATCCTTCTCACTCATAACCGGAGGAGTTGTGAGGTGAAACAGAAGACAAGCAGCAAGTACTGGCTGTGTGGAGAAACCCATTGAGAAGAGAAGCAAGCTGACTCCCTGGACTCCAGGAGAAGAGCTCCTACAGTTACTGCTGAGTCCTTGGGAAGCTATGAGAAAACAACAGGAGGTCACAAGAACTTTAGAAAAAGCTTCCAAAAAGCTAGTCTAATTCTTATGATCAAGGGTTCTCTTTTCTTTTTAACTTGTTTTTCACAATGTTATGTTTTTGTTCCATTTATAAATATGTATTGTCATTGAAAGTTTCATTTGCATTCAAAGCCTCCGCTGTCATATGTTGGCTTTGAATCCAGTTTTTAATTTTTAACATTCAATATTTCTTGGTGCTCCAGTAAGCTTTTAGGAATGACTGGCAGGGTACTCCCAGTGCCAGAGTGGGTGACAGGCTTTATGGTTTGTTCGTTATAAGTAGGACATGAAATAAAGCAGAAAACCAAAGCAGCAAATTATTTTAGAAAATAATATATTTAAAAACCTTAGCTATTAATTTTGGTTTTTGTTTCCATGTTGTCGTCAAAATGTGTTCCTGAATGAAGCTTTCATATAACGGTTTCAATAATCTATCTCCCCGTCACTGTCTATCTGTCAGGAACAGTTCTATCCGGGCCCAATGCGGACGACACGATCCAGAAGGTGAAGAAACAATAAGGAAAAATATCATGCAGGAGTGGGTCAGGAGACAGGGGGGCGTGTCCGAGGTGAGCAGGTGTCCAGGGGAAGTGAGTCCGGGGCAAACAATCCAAGCATAAATCCAAAAGGGAAATCCAAAACGGGAGGCGAAGTCCAAGACCAGGGTATCCATCCAAAGTAACTAAAAACCAGAACCGGGTCGGGACCGGCGGGACAGGGAATCAGGAACAGGAAACTAAAACCATAGCGGAGCCAGACGCAGCAGGACCCCGGGCTCTCACGAAACGGGATTCAATGAGAAGCCCCGAGCAATCGCCTGCGTCTGGCTTTAAAGGTGGAACTAAAGAGGGGCTGGAATAAGAAACAGGTGTGGGGAATGGGACAGAACGAGGAAGGGCTGGAGCGCCCTTAAGAGGAGGAGTAACGATCGTGACACTATCTCTTCTTCTTCAGGAAACCCTTGAGAGCCACTTGCCAAGGATGCAAATGTTTCCATTCACATTGGTTCTGCTCTGGCCAGGGTTCAGTGGCCCTGCCTCTGTCACCATTAGTTCATTGCTGCAGGGCTCAAGAGCTAGCGGCAGGAGAATGTTGTTTCCCCTTGTCAGAAAACATCTTTTTGTGAGGAAACCTCAACCGTTACCACACAATCTTGACAAGATGGAGGTTGAGGGTCCAGTGACAGAAGAGGAATGTGAGCCGAATGGACATCCTGAATGTGCTGTCGCCTTCCTCTGCCTTCATAGGCAGACATCTTCCTCAGCTCCACCTACTGATGAAGAGCTGTGGGAGAGTATGACAGCGCTTATTCCGGAACCTCGTAGAGCCTCTCTTGGGGTCTGGGAGTTCAAGGAGAGACGGCCATGCACAGCCACGAGGACCATCGGAACATGGAAACCAATGCACCATGGCAATGATGTGCAGATGGGACCGATTTTGTATTCTGAACATCCAACAATCACTACCTGTGGTCTGTCTGTCTGCACTATATGGATGTTGTTGTCTTTTTCTGTATAGTGTATATCTTTCCTAGATAAGGGTTACCAACGTTCAACAGGAATTTCAATGTACAACAGCTACACTGCTTGACCCACAAGACATGATACCTTTCCTTGCTGCCCCAATATATTATATTATCTTTTTATTTCTGGTTTTCATTTCAATGTCAGTTCAATTTCACTGAGTTTTTCACAAGTCATATTGACTTTGAAATCTAGTATTTACAATGTGGTCTTTATATGGCCTTTATGTGTACTTTTCAAGAAAATTATGTAACTCATGAGCAACTGATTAAAACTGCCATTAGACCTGAGCAACACTGACTCGCCTATGAACACAATGTGCAGCCAGGCTTTCAGCTTTGTCCCAGTCTTGCGCCAGTTAGAGACAGTAGGTTCAGATTCCCTTAACAAATGTAATAATTAATCCTGGCTATATTTAGAATATTTTGAAAGTGCATCAACCCACTGAATGTTAATCACCGGAGCCCTTATTTTTCACTAATAAAACTCATTTCCAAATAATTAGTAGGCTTTCCTGTTTTAACACAATGGCACTGTTTTTATTCATTTATCTTTATATCAGGTAATAAGAACAGCTGAAAATTTAAAAGGCAGTGAAATATCCTTGAGTGTTGTACCTGAAGATGAGGCTTTAATTGGAGTATCGGGGGGAAAAAGATAAAAGACTATAAACAACACAGCACACAATTTGTCCTATTTTGCAGATCCAGCATGCACCTGTGAGGCTTTTGTTGAACCAAATTTAACTGACCCCATTTGGAATTTTTAGGTACTAATCTAATGCAAAATAATTATGCTACTAGGTTTATTAAAGACTACTGGAGGTATAACTCCACAATCAAAATGCCGCCTTTCCATTCATTTAGCAATGTTTGGAATGCACGTGCATAACAATAAAAGAAAAAACAAAACCAGAGGGAAGGGTTCTGCAAAACACAAGGAAAAAATAAATTATATAGTATTTCAAACTTACATAGTATATTTTTAAAGCTTTGACCTACTCAATAGCCTTAGTTCCTCAAATAATTATATAAAACCTTCTACTGAATATATAACACTCTTGTCTAATAAGGGTACATAAAAGAGCATTACATAGACACAAAACACTGGAACACTTTGATAATGAAAAATCTGTAGTTTTCTCAAAACACTTATTATACATTCCATGAAAATGAAGAAGAGATAATGTCTCAGGAGTTTCAGACATTTAAAAACACAATGAGTTACTGTATAGCTGTGCAAAATATTCTTCATATTTTGTTTGTTTGTTTTTCACATGGGATAATGATTATCCGAAATTATTTTTTTTCTTTTTCTAAAACAGTTTTAGAAATCAATTGCTTATTGGTCAATTTTTTTTATGACCAGTGTGACAGGCTCCCAGTCAGACTGTGCTTGTAACTTAAGAGAAAGCCAGTCTCCTTGACTAACCAATGTACAATACAGTTAGTGGCATTCACATTTCTGTAGGACAAGTGAGACATCTTTGACAAAGCCTGGGGGCCGTGGTTGCAGGCTGGAGCAAAAGAACCTTGTCCAACATTTCCTTCCTCTGTGCAAGGTGGAGTGAGACTTGTGGAACATGGAATTTGTCCTCCAGCATAACACCAGCACAGGGGATTTTATCATTTCTCTTTCAACTGCGGAAAGAAAATCTTTTAAATCTGGTGAGAAAACACACACATCATGAGACCAGGGCATGCTATGGTGCCAAGTTGTGTTGTGTCATGAAACTGACAAAAAAAGCCTAAAGCCAAATTAGGAATGAGAGAAGTCTGTCTGGTTAATTTTAAAGGGGTGTGTCATCTACTGTACTGCAGATCTGAGGCCACAGTTGCAATTGTGAAATAAAAATGACTTTTGCTCTTCGGCTTTAAGGAAGAATTCCTTGGAAGACTCAAATAGTTATATAATTAGAAAATGCTCATGTAGTGATTGTTGGGTGTACCAAAGACAAAACCGTCTGCTAATTATTTATTTTTGACCAGTACTTAGCGTCGTATCTTTAATGTAAGATGTAATGAAAACTATTTTTTTAAATGAGAAAATTCCAGAGTTCATTATTTCTCACTGTTTATTTGCACTCTATGTATTACACTAGTTAATTTACGGTACTAAGATTTGAATATTGAATTGAATTGAATATTGCTTATGAGAATATTGTCAATTTAATTTACTCTGAAACTAAAAAAGAAACCAGAGGTAAATAGATCCTGAATATAGTAAAAAGGAGTGAAAGGAGACTGTAAAAGATTGAAATGCTACTGGGAGCCTTAGAAAATAAAGGGGAGAGCTGTTGCGTGGTAGTGTCCCAATCCATCTAGAACTGCATAGAAGTGCAGCCCTTCATCATAGTTAAGGAAGACGATAGTGTTCAAATATTTATAACTGACTGCAATGAGGATTAAAACCACGCTTGTGTAGAGCAACAGAAAACAAGTTCACTTCAAGGATTTACTGAGTGCCCCTCCCGGCACAATTTATGGTAACACTTGTCCCATGAGAAAAAAAAAGTACACAGAACTGGAGTGTAACTTGTTTTTACTTTTTAAAAAGGTTACTTTTCTATTACCAGTGGCTTCTTAAAGAAAACATAACTCGTTTGATAATAGTTTCAACATCTGACAGTTCATTGAGACCAACAGGCTGCTTTTTTTCATGTCTTCACAAATTGTGTACGAAAAACAGACATGTCATATTGTTGATGCCTATCAAAGGAACCTTGAACCTCACTGACTAAGTATCAATGTCTGATATAGTCATTGCCATACACTTCCTTAAACCGAGCTGTCTTGACAAACAGTATACAATCTGTATTGGCAGTCAGGGATATCAAAAAAGTTTTTTGTCTGTTTTGGAATCCTACAACCATATTTGGTTATGTGTAATAATTCCTATACTATGATATACAACCTATTGTACAAATATGTACAAATATTATAGTTTAATTCATCCAATGAAATAAACATCTATTATTGCAGTTTATGACAGCAAAACATTCATTTTTTTGCTGGGTTTTAAGTAAATAATGTTGTATCCTGGGAGCAGCTAACAGTACACATTTGTTCAATCTATCTGACTACAAAGGGAGACAATGTTTATCCCCTGAAGCCAGAATAATGTTTCACACTTTCCTTATATGCTGACTGATTTTTGGAAAAGCAAATGCAACACCTGGAGAAAAATCTGTGTTTTTTCATAAAAGAATGTTCTTTTTTTTTTAAAAAAAAGGAGTGCATCAGGATGCTTAGTGTTAAGTTTGCTACTAAGGTGAACAAAATGCTTTGATAATGGCCATTTAACTCTTTGATGTGGAATGCAGTTGTGACCTTCAGAATTTACTTATGTTTGGTCTCCTGTGGCAGCAAGGGAAAATTATTCATGGTGTCTTCTGCTGCATTTGTACCCTCTTCTCTCTTAGGGACAAAAAAGTCCTTGTGAGCTTTTAGACTTTTATCTACTTTCCAGCTTTCCATGTAGCAGCTGGCACACTGTTCCTGAATGATAAGCAGAAAGCTCCAAGAAAGATCGCATTATCAAAAAGAAGTCCCTTGCTAATCACAAATCACAAATCACTGATGGTATTGCATAACCTTGTTCTAAAGAACAGCACAAAGATGCCTGAACTAATAACCTGGGTTCTTCCAATCATCTCTATGGTTTAAAACTTAACAGGATCATCCAATGTTCACTTCCAATGTTCCGGCCACTTCTGAGATATATTAATATAAACGTATTCCACTTAAACTGTGCGCAATTCCATGCAGCTCTGTAATAAGGCTCTAAGCCTGCATTTTCCCCTTTCTCTTATGAAGACATGTTTAAAACAGCACTTCATCTTTAATAAGAAACACTTCAGTGGAATGGCTGTCAGCTCCAGTTCCTTGTGCCCACAAGTTGTCCAAGCTTTTGCTTTAACCAGATTTTGAAATCTGGAATGGTTTCCTTGTAAGACAATAAAATATGGCTTTTAAAAAATTAACTTTTGTCTGTGGTAGTTTCTCTTCACAAAACTGAAACAAAATTGAAACAGCCCGAAAATCCCACCTTCTAATGAAAAACTGGAAACTCAAATTAGTGTTGGGTTTTTTTTCTTTGCCATGTGCTTCTTGCATCTACAGTACCAGACAGAAACAATGCCTGCAGTTACGGTGCTTATAATATGAATTTGACATTACAGCTAAAGATTTGATCTAGACCAGGCCTAAGTATTGATTCCTTTCAGGTGAGGATGGGAGGTAAACACAATGCATTATGGACAGTGCTTAATTTGTCAAATGTGAGGTGCTGGAGCTCAATGTGATCGGGATAGAGCAGGATTACAATCAAGAGCTGCTGTAGGGGACTGGAACTATGAATGAATCCTCACAGGGCACGCCTTATATTCTGCATAAATATGATAATTTTATCCTTAAAATAATTTAAATGTCTTTTTCATTATTTTTATTAAAAATCTATTCACTCAAAGTGAAAGTGAGCACATAATTTTTGAGGACATATTATCAAGAAATCATTGAGCTAAAACAGTTAGTAGCTTAAAAATTATTCTAAAATTGAAGCTGTGCAAGTGTAACAGGGCTTGGGGTGTTGAGCGAGTTACAGAAGTGACGTCACCCACCTCTTAAATCTAGAAAGTGTAAAACTTTGTCATGGTAGAGAATTTTGTCTGGCACGGTGGAGTTATCTGCTGGCTAGTGAGTAGGTTCATGCTCGGAGCCTTACTCTTTATGGCAACCAGATACTACAGCCACATAACACTGGCTAGAGGGTGTGTCACATGAAAGCAGAATGTGTAGAGCATGGCTTACATGGAAATAAAAGCACCAACATTCTGAACATAATTTAAATAATTGTGGGCCTTTTGCCAGCACACTTGGCACAACTGGACAGCTATTATTCCAGACCTCTTTGTAAAATAAGATTTTATTTTATTACTTTTTTTAAAACACGGAATTGCCATTTTATTTTCCTTTTAATGAAAAGGAGCTAGAGTGTATGTTCCAATGAAAGTTATCTCAGTCTCGTACTGTTCCATCTGTAAATTGAACCTCAGACTCAGGATGAACAATAGTTTCTACCCTGGCTGCATCTCCACCCATCTCTTTTCTCCCTTGCAGATATTCAGCGGATTATTATGAGTTTTTATGGGAGTTTTTTTTCATTAAGTCTTCTTCTGTTTGGCAGACCTGGAGAAGGTCTTGTAGGAGGTGCTGCAGGAGTCTGAATTGCTGGTTCTGTTTCTCAAGAGCTGCTTTTCAGACTTCTTTCAATTGAGATCTTTCAAGATGGACTTCGGACTCCGCTAAGAGTGTGTCCTGTTTCCATTCTGTGCTGTTCTTTCCATGAACGGGATATTAAAACACAGTCACGGCATACAGTAATGAGAGCCTTCTGTTTTAAGGTTTAGGGATGGCATTTGATCTCTTTGCACATGATCTACATTTTTCTGTAGATATGTGCCTAGTAGAAGTATTAATCTATCTCAGGTTCTTGTTCACAAGCGATAGTAAATTGAAGCATAAGGTTAGCAGACAGATTTGTGTGGCATCCACAGTGTTGTCGGTGTTATGCCAGACCATGATGGTGAAATGGGAGATGAGTTTTTGGAGGTGAGAATCATAGGTATTTGAAAGAGCCACAGAGAAAAGTTGCTTCTTTACTGAAGCACATGGTACGAATACCCCCTGGAGACTTCTAATAGAGTTCTACCATGGTACATTCTATTGAGAGAGGACCTCAAGGCAGACAGAACACACAGAGTGGTTATATCTCTCACTAAATCTTGAAAAGTAGTAACCTAACAATTCTTGGTCCTCCCTACTCAGCCTGCTGCTGCCCCAACCCTCAGCAGGACAAACATTCTGAAAATGGATAGATGGACAATGGTTTCTTAAAACTGAAAATGGATAGATGGACAATGGTTTCTTAATGTTAATCTTTCTGCTGCATCTGGCGCACGTTTGCATTTTGTGTTCATTGTACCTAATAGTTTCATTTGGACTCTTTCCCTTATGAATAATGTCCTCTAATAAAAAAAGTTGTTTTTTTTTTCATTCAGAAGCAGATTGCCTGAATTTTAGAAAAAAAATGTTTAAAAAATGGAAAGAGAATGAAAAGCAGTTCCACAAGTCCAGAAAGATTTAGTCAACATTATTTAACCACATTAGCAAAAACATCTTTTCCAGAATTACAAAACTGTGTTTTTATATGGTGTCTCTGAGCAAGGTTTGAATGGTTTCAACACATAACAAACATTTTGCCTATCGTGCTTGCTTCTACTTTCAAAGAATGCAAAGCATGTCTTTGTAACATTAAAACAAGGAAACATCCTACTTTTTATTTCCAATAAAATATTAACCATTTCTGATTTTTTAGACATTAAAAGCCTGGGGCACTTCATTGAGTAGCTTTACTCATGACACACTCACACCTCCACAATGAACTCCTGCTGTAAGCACTGGTGTTAAGAAGTAATCTGTCCTATAGGCAGTGTTATGAAAGCAAGCATCCTCAAAACCTGCTATGTTGAATCCTACTGCTTTAACTGAATCTATATAAAAACAAAACAAGGAAATCTTCAGATGAAAAGAATTATACGTAGATCACAGATTCAATTATTTAATTTTATTCTTTACTTTGGGCATAAGGGACTTCATTGCAGCATAATACCTGTAGTCTTATCCTTTCCCCCCGTATGTCCCTCCTGTGTCTCTCTGATCAGCATCAAATGTTTCATGACAAGTACTTGTGTGCTGCTCCTTGAGCACAAAAAGTGATACCAGGGTGCCCTCTTGTTGGGGCACTGGTGATTTTGCCGGTGGAACCCTCCTAGAATTCATAACAAACTTAATGCAGTACATTTGCTCTCCTTCATAATTTCATGAAGCTTTGCAATATGCACCACTGAGACAATGAAAAAAGTTTAAAGATATTTCTTTTTTAAAACACAAATAACAATAAGACAGAGACAGAGAATGCATAAGAAAATCACACTGTCAATAAGCCAAATTATTTTGACAGCCTTAATTAATATAAAATACACGCTGAATTCTATTCTGCTGGTACAAAATTGCGCACATTTTATTTTTTCTGTTTGTAACTGCTGACATGAATACTCTGATCTCAATGAAAACATTTGTTGCATGATAAACATTCGCCACAGAGAGTCATTTCAATCACCTAGCATGCACTGCCAATTGATTGTCGAGTTTTAGCCAGGAGTGGGCAAAGCACACAGAAATGACATCACAGTGAAAATGAAGGATAAAGAATAGAAATCATAATGTGTTAGTACCTTTAGATACTACCTTCTGTTTTTACAGTACAAAAGATACTGCAAGTCCAACATATAACTCATGCAAATACCATAATAAAATTGATATTGAACCTAAAATACAAAGTAAGAAAACCTCAGAAAGCAGCAAAGTGAAGGTGGTGGTTTCCAAATAAAATATGTCTTTTTAGCAACAAAAACAATTTTTGGGCCTGTGTGGAAGGAAAGTCAAAATCTCATCACATGTTTCAAACTGGAAAATGTTGAATCATATTGTAATAAAAACCCCAGTATCGTTAGGAAAAGGATATTTTGTGCCAACAACAAAATGGGTGTGGTAAATGATAGACAAGAATTAGTTCTTTTTTACATTTTTCCCAAATGGTTATCCAAAGTGCAGATTTTACAAATGGTTAACAGGAGAGGCCTACCCGTACTGGTCTTCTCCTTTTAACCTGACAGATTCAGTAAACTGTGATTTTCCTTTGCAGTGTTAATACACCAGCTGTGTTCTTAAAACTAATATTAACAATACTGGAGAGCACACAGAAAACAATGGCTAAAAAACCATTAACTGCATGTTAAGGTGCCTTGGAAATCAATATGACTCAGCCTTTTCCTTCATCACCATGTTATTGAAAGCATTTTTTACCACACTCTGTTATCTGTTATACTCCTAGAGGGAAACCATCGAAGGAAAAAAGCTAATGTCATTTGCAGTTCAATATTAAGACCATTATTAAAATTCAACTGAAAAAATAAATTCATGTTTTTAAAGGATCAGGAAAGACACAATTGCTTATCAATTCATCTGAATAAAGAAGAAAGGGCAAATTTGCTCTGAGCCAGACAGGCAAAGCAGAAACCAACCGCTGCACCCAAAGGCAGCCGTGAGGTGACACAAAAAGAAGACATTTCTCCCACTTGAGGAGTTAAAGCAGGGGGTCTGACCCCCCTCAAGCACTATCACTCCCCAGACTCTCCCTGCTGAAGCCCCTCAGAAGGTCGAAGGCGGGAGCTGACTAAAAAGAGTCACTTCCTCAGTTTCCTCAGTTGCGATTCTGCGTATTGATCTGCTGCTCGATAAAAGGTCAACCCCCCCACCCCTCACCCTTTAGAGGGTCAGGAGTTGTGCTGTAAATAATCATCTCTCCAGACTCTTTAGTGAGCCCTTGTCCCTGTTTCTGTGTGGACACCTGGGGTAAAAGCAAACTGCAAATGAGCTAATCATCGTTAATGTGCCGACAGAAACTGCCAGCCTGACATCCCTCCTAACGGCTGACAAATGTCAGGGTGACTTGCATGGGATTTTTTTTTATTAATTGAATTGGTTAATTAGATCCCAGAGGCCTGCTTGCTAATTGCAAGCTGTAGCAGAGTGTAGGCTAGAGCTGGCGATGCAAGAAAGTCGAAACAAAAGAGAAACACACACAAAAACGCACACACACACACAAAACCCACTTTTGTGTTGGCGCAGGTTCGCTTTTTTTTTGCCTGGGTTTCCCCTTTTGCATAATTTTGTGACCTGCCAAATGTTCCTGCCTTCTTGATGTGCTAAAGAGTGAGGGAAATATACAGCCACTAAAATCTGCCACATTCCACGAAGCATCTGTTTCTAAAAGCACATTCATTAAAGTTCTACCAATTAGCAGTAAACTCAGCAAACATCTAATTTTGCATTTCACTTTGAAAATGTTCCGAAAGTGACTGCATCCCCTGATGTAGCCTGGTGTCACCCAACTCCATCGTAACAAAGTGTTTTTTCCCTTAATTTGAAAAGTATTTATGCTTTTTTTTTGTTTATGACTGCCTGATATCTCTGTTTAATCCATTGCATTTTGGGTAGTCATTTGGTTTATTATAATCAGAACAAGGTTGTCTGAAAGACTGTGAGATGTGTCACTTTAAAACTTTTATGTTGCTTACTTTAAGTTAAAAACCCCAACAAAATCAGAGCGTACACATTGCTATATTTTGCAGTGCTCTAACATTACAATGCTGTGGTTTTGGAGTAATGTTTCAGCAATAAACAGCAACAACATCTATCAACTGACTCAGGGGTTAACAATAAGATGATGAAAACATTTCCAAAAAAGTTCTATTACTCCGTGTATTGTATTCCTCTTATTTACAAAGTTTCATTGTAATTTAAATTAATACTAGAGAAAATCAATGTTGACAGTGTTAAGAACATAATCCAAGGGATAGGGTTTTTTCACTATCAGTGCAGTGTACAACAAGCACCACAGGCTAGTATTTATAAAAGCATGGTACTTAATTTTCCAGTAATTTGTGATATATTGACTGGATTAGTTGCTAATTAAACCAACTGACAGTACTTCCTTTGAAAAGTAAGTCGACAAAACTTTATGTAAGTTTACCATTTTAATTTTTTCTTACATATTTATTTAATTGTGTTTTTATCAAGGTCTTAACCTTACTGAAATCAGAACTGGCTTTTCACATTCAATAGTTTATGTGCATGATCTACACTTTTGTTAAGAGTATGCCAGGGTCCTGGTTTCCATCAAATAAACCATAACTTTGGGAATGAGAGCAGGCTTCAAAGCCAAAACTTGTGTAAGACCTATGCTTGGAATATATCCTTGCAATAACCCATTCATTGCAAAATAATTTTTCAGCTGGGTGGTGGTCGAATATCAGATTAATTCCTTTATTGCATTGGCTGCTGACAGCTTTCATTTGTTCTTTTTAGTTTTATTCATAAATGACAGTTTGAAACAGCCGTTACCTCACAGCTATTTATTTATGTCATATTAGCTGTGTGTGGGAACCACTGGAAGCAAGTTCAGGAAAGACACAAGCGTTTTTATTATATTCTAAGTGATGGAGGTTTTCAGAAAAACAATAGTTAGAAGTGAGCAAAGTGAGCTCACAGTTAGCACCACTTAACCAAGAAGATAGTAAAACTATAATTTACTACCAGGCCATTTTTAGAAGATTGGTCTCTCCTGTGATTGGATAACTTCATTATGGCGATGATGGAATTTTTCATTTATTCATGTGGCCATTTATAAATTGACACAGAACATATTAAGAGCTCTAGAACTGTTACTGTTATCTGGCTGATAAAGGTGTTAACATTTTCATTTAAAAATGAAATGACCCATTGATTGTTTGTGTTATTAATACTGTCTAAATTAAAAAAAGGTTATAAGATTAACAAAAATCCAAAAGGATGTTTTGTGAAATTAATATTAACTTTCAGTGGCAGAAAGCAGAAAAGCCCAATCATATATCCTTTTTCATACACAAGACTCCATACACTCCATCTTTATCACATACAGTGAGCAGTATGATGGGTAAAAGCACAGTATTTTTCACCTGTTCCTTTCCATCAGGTGACTGTATTTCTTCAACATTTTCTTTGTATGATAAATGGCCCCAAAGCTGTTTTATTACAAAACTGCAAAGAGTCTTTATGTCACCCTGCTTATAAACTTTGGCTTTAGCCCAGAAAACATAACCATGCTTTCAGGAGATGCCATTTATGCCTGCTTTTTGCACAGAGGGCTTACAATTAGGTCAAGGGGCAGCTGGAAGACTGGAGATAATACAGCTGAATGTTGAACAAGAAAAGAAAATTCAAGCGAAAGCAGGTGACCGGGCTGCCTTGGGTTACTTCTAAATAACAGCTTAATTAGAGATGAGATGCACTTGCAATGTGTTGTTAAGATTGCAATTTCAAAGACCTGAAAACTACTCTTAGAAATATGTTATTTCCTTGATACGCAAATAAAACAAATAACCCTTAGTGTTTTGGACAATTCATAAAAAATGTATCTACTGGTGCT
The DNA here is from genome assembly GCF_059453375.1 of Lepisosteus platostomus. Lineage (NCBI taxonomy): Eukaryota > Metazoa > Chordata > Actinopteri > Semionotiformes > Lepisosteidae > Lepisosteus > Lepisosteus platostomus. The sequence continues at coordinate 39,222,672 of NC_142616.1, forward strand.
AAATCATGTATTCAAGACAGTACCTCACGTCTTTGAGGTTCTAATTACTGGGAGGCAGATAAATGGGAAACCCCTCAAAATAAAGAAAGAAATTGATTTTTTTTTAAATAGTTGAAGTCTTATAAATGGTAACACCTTTGTGAAGTGCAGAGTAATGAAAGATAGATTCTGAAATCCTAAACATTAATTTTAAAACTTGGTAATTGGCAAAACAATTCAAATAAAAAGCAAAGCATTATATTTCAATAGAGGTTACACTGTATCTAGGAAATGAATTTTAAACAAGTTCTCTCAGGCAAAAGCCTTGCCTTACAGGAATGATTCTGTAATCAAAATCTGTTTGTGGCCCCTGTTAAACTCAAACACCAGTTAATGATGTAATTTGACTTTGAATGTGAGGTGTTTTACTCTTAACAGTGACTTAATACAAAGGAACACAACAAAACTCTGTTGTCCCCTTAAAGTTTAAATCCTCTTCAGCCTATGAATATTGATTAGGTGGATATTGACGTACCACCTGCCGAGTGTGCTTTAGCTATTGATAACCAATGCTATTTTTTCTGCAGTTCAAACACCAACTGCTAGCTTTCATGTTTGTAAACAGTATTGATCTGCATAATAACCTCAAAATTAGTACCTAGGATTAGGCAAGGACAAATGTACGGCATTTGTTGTGATAAATTCAGCAAAGACCTAATTAAAAACTGAGGTACAAACAGAATCTGATTGACTCGACAACACAGAGTATTTCAGTCATAACTTTTGAATGGAATTGTTAATGAAGTTGCTATGTTCTAATGCTTAAGCATGGACAATTTGAACACAGAACAAAAAAGGATATAAATGTAAAAGTTTTCATCAAAGGTTATTACAGAGGTCCTAAAAAGGGCAATTCTCCATTTCATTGTGTGATTTTTATGTTTCTGTGGACAAAAAGGTTTCTATTTTTGTTTAGCATAACAGAAGCCCTAGCATGGCTCCTGTTTAAGACAAAACTTTCACTACATGGAGATATATCTTTCTTTTCAACAACTTCTAAATTGTCTTGCTTGGGAATACAGAAAAATGGGTCTAAATCTAATGTCTATCCTCAATTTAGAAGTTAAAGACCTGGAAACAAAAGCATGAGATGTCATTCCGTAAATAACACACTAGATAATTTCTAAAACTTTCACTACTGTACTGTGCATATTGTAAATTTCCTAACTGTATGATTCAATTGCTTTCAATACTTACGTACAGTACATCCCTCCTGAACAGCACCTCATATACCAGTTCATTATGTTTCTGAAAATGAATAACTATTGTTCTTTAAACCCAGTATTGTAGGTTTTAAAGATCATGAACAACTGATGTACAGTATATTATTGATAGATCGGTCTCTTCAATTACAGCAGTAGTATTAGCCAATGCTAAGCTATATGATATACAGCACATTGAATATATAGAACTGTGTATTAAAATATAAAGAGGACATATTCACTATACTGAAAAACGAATTCTAAAATTTAAATCTGTGAACTATCTATAGCTTTTAAAATAGCAACCTAAGTGACTGTTCTTGATTTCCTAATAATAAAGTGATGGGAAGTAATAATACAGTAATTTTAAATATGTGTAAATATTAGTTTTTTTCCCTCAAAGTGATATATTATGTTGATAATACTATGCATGTATGTGCAGCATATTTATGGTACATTTTGATCTTATACACACAAAGAAAAAGAAAAAAATCTTTATTTGCAAACTAGGTTCTGTAAAAATAAATCCATTTTTTTGCAAGGTGAATAAACAATATCTTTGTTGTACAGTTAATGTTTGTCCAGTTAATTTCACTCTATCTGTACAGATACCCTAATCATTTAACCTTCAGAAAATGTCATCTTAGTATCCCTTATGCATGAAATCATCTAAGTCTTTATTTAGGTTCAAAAGTTGTATTATTAACATTATAATTAGCTGCCCTGTGTAGTTTTACTATATTATAACATTAAGCAATTTTCAAACCATTTTGCTGCTGAGATACATGAGCATGTTTAGCTGGCTTTTCCAAACTTTTCCTTGTACATCAATACTCCCTAAAGTCTCTACACCTACAGTAAAATGTGCTGCATACAGTACTTCAAACCATAAATTCACATTATAGGTTTTATTCAACAGTAGAGCAAAAACTTCAAAAGATAGTGGACTTGGCCTTGGTGAGCTACTGATTTAACTGACCCAGGCAATCAAGACGTATTTAAAATCAGTGGTTCCCAGTCCTGGTCCTGATGACCAACACACCTGTTGGTTTTCGTTCCAGCCGTTGCTTACACAGTCACACAGCCAAACCCTTCATTGACTTAGTTCTAAAAAGATTAATTTGATGTGTTTGCTCCCAACTCTTAAACATGTTGACCTTTTAATGCTGTATTTTGCAAGTGAAATAAAATCCCAAACTTGTGACGAGAAACAAAATATAAATATTCCAATGAAGCAACATCTTAGATCACGTCAGGCTTCAATTATCTCATTAAGGTGGGGTGGAATTAAATCCGGCAGGGGTGTAAGTCACCAGGACCAAGACTGAGAAACACTGCTTTAAGTACAGTGTGTTTCCATTTTAAACATGGACTCACATTTGCTTCACAAACACCAGTCAAGCAGAACAACACCAATCAAGCACAGTCATGATGGCTACAGTAGGTAATCAAACCGATTTTTTGTTTTTTATAAACGATATTAAGAATATTGATACAGAAACCCCGTAGGAAAACGGCTAAAAGCAGCCTTATCAAACTCAGTGCAACAAAATGCAATATTAAATAGTTCTTTTTAATTGAACAATGGAATCTGAAAAACACACTAATATTTATGGTCCAGCAAAAAAATGTTTTAATAATTTAATTTTTATACAACCTCCTTTTCATGTACTGTAGTTGTCACTTAGGTAACAATTATTACCCTACTTTGCAGCTACAGTTACCGTAATATATATTTTTTTTTCAGCGATATTGCCACCACATTTTTAGATGTGCAGCAATGCACGCATAGAAAAATCCAGCTTTCTTATGCATTATGCTCAATATGATGAAAAACACAAATGAGTTCATGTCTGCATGTGTCAAACTGAACAATACAATACAGTACGTCGCCATGCAAATCACTCTGTTCAGGCAAGACAGGAAACAGAATATCCCCCCACAGCTGGAGGAAAAACACTGGTGAAAGGGGAACATTTGTGTGAGCTAATTTTAAGCAATTTATGCTCCAATTCATTATAGCGCTGAGATCCATGAACACTTGTAATTTGCATTTCCCCCCAAAAAAACTTTCCCTGGACTGTACATCACTGCTCCTGAAAGTCTCCGTATAAAACTGTGCAGCACCAGTACCGGTTTGAGCCTGTGCACATCTTAAAGTGCACCACTTGAATAATGTTCCTGGGTGGAATTTTATTCTTAATCTAATTATTTTTTATGTCAGTTTACATTTTTGTTTATTATCCTACTTTTGTGCCTTTTGTAAAGAACAATATTTGCAATAATTTGTAATAGTAGTATAATATGTTTGGATATAGATAATTTTTTATGTTATCATTCAATATTAATATTATTAACTACTTCTAAATCATATTCTTACTTTGCTAATTAATTCAGACATACAGTACGAATGCAATAATGATAATAACAGTTGGAAAAGAGATTCCAGAATTTCACTGGTCTCGGTCACCTTTGCACGTCAATTTGGTATTACATGAAGTACTATATGTACCTAAAGAACAAATTCTTATATGAGTTTTCAGTATACCATGTACAGTATATAAAAGAGAGACAAACAAAAGAAAAAACTTTGAGAGCAATTTTTAAAAAAGGATAAACTCACTGAAGAAAATTGTCATAAAAGAACAAACCCACCCAGCTTCTGCTACACACACCCACAGAGATTGGCTGAGTCACTTTCTCATCATGGTGTTCACAACAAATAGATCCTGAAGAAATTAAAGAGAAAAATAGAGAAATAGAGAGAAATCATTCCTAATTGTAAGATTACCCCTATTAACTGAACACTTTCTTTCATTTTAATTGCCAGCATGGAGAAAGGAGAGAAGAAAAAAAGATTTAAACTAGATTTTAAAACCATAATTCCTAAGTAGTGCTTCAAATATACTCCACAACACTCTGACAACAAAGCATTGAAATGAAAGATTGTGACTCAAGCTATGGGCTGGGTCAAAAAGACAGCTAGAAAAGTCTCTTGGCTCAGTCTTGTCATGCTCAACCTGAAGACAGCAATGAAATCACTAGTACAGACTCTAGCCTAAAAACAATTCCACATGTGCATTAAAAATTCCCCATTATTTACAAAGTGCTGACATGAAGTCCTGAAAGAATTAGTATTCTGTTAGGTAAATGTTTTCCCTCCGAGCAGTTTTCTTCAATAACTTACAGATGTTAGAACGATACATTGAAAGAGCACTTTCCCACACTGGAATGAATGAAGAAGTATGTAAAAGTTGTTTCTAGCCAAATTTTGACAGTGATCTATGGCTTTTGCTGCCTACATTCAATTGCTGTTATATCAAGCCGTACAGTGTTGGCTGCCAAATATTTAGTGCTGGTTCTATAAACCTGGTGTAGATTATCACTTTGCTGTTTTAAAGTATTAAATAGAATTAAGTCTACTGGATGCTATCCAGGAACAGATGTGCTAGATATAATGTTAGAAAAATGAAAACTCTATACCACAAGACTTTGTAATTAAATGATTTTTAAAAGCAGACAAAACCTTGTTGTGGCTTTTTTTAATACATTTTAAAATATATTAAACCAATGGTTTTCATTCAAGCGCTGTATATTTAAGACATCATCAGCTGGCCATAGGTGTTGCTGTACAGTACTTGGGTGTGTGATAACAAAGCCAGAATGTGGCTTTTGAAATACCCTTTAATATCCCCGAGGATATTAAAAAGCAAAGCTGAGGATTCTGTCACAAAATTTCAGACCTCATATTCCACCTCCACCTTGATCCAAGACGATTATTTAACTAAATACAACAGGAGATACATGAGCATGTTTAGCAAAGCTTACTTATTTTGAGCTGTGGCAGCCCCAGATGTCAATGAGAGAAAATGTTATGTCTGTTAAAGCAGTGAAATCCTGATCGGGAGATTTCCTCCAATGTCTGCAACTTTGATTGGATTGTACTGAAAAAAGGAAGGAAGTAAAAAAAAAAGAAATACAAATTGGGAAAAAAAGGCAAAGAGGCAAGACTTTATTCTTGAGAGGAAGCTACTGTACATACTTTATACTGTATAACCTCTTTTAATCAATAAATGCTAGAGAACAAAAAAAGCAGTGAAAAATATTCCCATGGCAGAAAATAACTAAAGACCGCGAAGGAGGATGTACCTACCACCTACAAAGTTGTTTAGATTGATTCATGTTTTACTTTTAAGTAAACTAGGATATGCTGAGCATCTGACTATTGTTTTTTATTGCCTTGTTTTGGATGCTACATACTTTTGAGAACCTTGTTGGCCTAGATGGTTTCAAACACTCAACCATGTTGCACTGTTTCTACAGATATTATTGTCATTGGATACTTACCATAAAGCATCTCTTGATTATTACTTTTTTCCATGAATAAGTGTTTTCTTTTGTATGTTTGCACGCACAGCTAAGTTATGAACATACTGTGTGCTGTTACAAAATAAGTATAGGGGCTATAAGGCAAATAATCCATTCTTGTTTACCGGTATAGAGCAGCTTTCTTTGGCTGCTGGGGAATATAGTCCTTATTCATGTTATTAATAATAACTTGCTGGCTAGGAAAACATACTTATCTGCCTACTAGATAAAAACCTCTAGAGGTATCAGAGATACTGTTCAGTCAGCCTGTGGGCAAATTTGAAGATCTTATCTACCCCAGTGGCCGGGTAAATAAGAGTAACATGAGAACTCTTTTAGTAAGCAGCTGTATAAAAGACAGGTAGTACAGACCTTATTTGAACACTGACAGAGGGAATTATGGTTACTTCTTTGTTTAAAGATAAACATGCAGAGTATATTTTGTTTTGAACTCATGTTGGCTTCTATTAACAGTAGTGGAATTAGTAGCATTTGAAGAAGTACTTGTGTTAGCGTTGTGTTAGTATTCTATTCATCAGCTTGTTTCATGTAGGTATATACTGTATAGAAGCAACCTCCACTGTTTTGTCCATATTCATAATGAAATGCAATGCACACATCTATTTTTAATTGTAAATAACAGTTACATAAGAATCTGCCAATTTGTTTTCAAAAGTTGTCATTATTCAATTCGAGCCAACTATCTGTGGGTCCCAAAAAATAAACTGCCAAAATAGCTGAAACAAAGAAGGGTTGTTCAACTGAGAATGTTTTTTTAGAAATCTGTTTCAACACGTTTTTTTGATTATTCACAAACAGCTTTACTTCATGTTATCTTTTACAGAATTATAATAGCTTTTACTTAATCTTTTGTATTTCTTACTTTGTAACATAAGGCAGATTATTTCAATGTTTGTTAGAGGATCGAATTCTGTAAAATACTGTCATCTGACACATGTTCCACATCCATCAACAGGCAATGTTGTATGGATTAACTATCACGGAAACTATTGTTCCACTGTTCAGAGTATTAACAGGAAACATAAGTATTAAACCTAAACTTGCCATTTTAATAAATAAAACATTGTGTACAGAGTTTTTTAAAATTAATTATAACAGGAGACTTCATTGTCATGGTGTTGAGAGATCTGGGATATATTTTAAAGAAACGTATCTGGGGTTTTTTATGCAGTTTTGTTTAAAAAGACAGTTTTGGGTAATTTATAAATCAGTTCTGGTGAAATCTTCGTTCAGCTATGAAACTGAGAAACAGGTATAAGAAATCAACTAAAGTCATGGAGAAAATGTCATTTTAATTGGAGGATTCATTTTTTAAGACATCACATTTTTAAAAAAACATGCTAGAAATTTGTTTCAGTGCACAATCTTTTAGAAGCTCTGCGTCTATTTATCTATGAGCCAAAAATTTATTAGGAATGTCAGTGACAAAAAAAATCTTGTCAATAATAAAAAAAATGTCCAGTGCATCTTCATCATTATCCCTCCATTACCAGAAAATCACTTAATCCTTGTAAGGGTCATGACAACCCAGAACCTATGCTGGAAACCCAGGGTACAAGAAGGGACTACACCTTCCATGGGAGACCAGTCCATCGCAGGGCACTTCAGGCCAGGGCAGTGCAGAGACTCCCTTCAACCTAGCCAGGACGTTGGTGGTGGGCAGAATGAAATCTTTAGAAAGCATACACAGGCAGAGGGAGAACATGTAAAAGGAACTCCAAACAGGATTCGAACCCAGGACAAAACTGCCACACTACCACACTATCTCCATCTTCATAAATTATCACAAAGTAGATGCCTTTTGATAATGACCAAACTAATAACTTAAAAAGTGCACTGATCTGACACTTAATCAGGACCCCACTAATTTGAAGGAGATTTCAGTTTAATGAGACATGGAAAGTAGTCTCTATAATGCAAAGGATTTCTTTCACAAACATGAATCTGTTGCACCATACAAGGCTGTGCAATTGTCTGTTCTCTCATCCTGGGGAAATCACCCCTCCTCCCCTAGAGGCAGACCTTTTCCTTTTTGATTATCACTCCTGATAGCTTCCCAGGAGTGTTGTGTTTGAAAAGCCAATCAATAATAGAATTTTACATGAACACTCCCAGTGCCCTGACACCCGCTGTCATAAGTAAGTCACATGCAGAACCTCCTAACTTCTGTCTACTGCCTCTCAAATTAATCATAATGCTGCCACACCTTTTGTTATTGATCTCATGCAATCATTGGAATGACTTTAACACTCATCGTCTTTTTACCATCCAAGCAGTAAATCATCACTCAAAACAAAAGCAAATAGAGAATGTGGAAATCAAAGAAAAATATTTAAGACTACAATAAGAAACAAAGTAGAAATGCCCAGAACTTCATATACTTGACAAGCCTATTCCATTCCCCATGTGTTCAGACTCGGGGTACATAAAATAATCTATACTAGGACTTGAAGCCCAAACATCAGTCCTTGAACTTCATGCCATGTCTCCAATGGGACACAGTGTACATTCCAAGACCCTAGCATTTACCAAGCATCTATCCCCTAACAACAACAGCAAGATAGAAGCAGAGCTTCAGTTACGTGTTGTGGCACATCAAACAGACCACTTAATCCCAAAACTGCAGTCCAAAAAAAAGGTTGAGGCAGAAAAAGTACATCTTTTTGAAGTGTCTTTGTAGTTGAAAGCAAAAAGTGTTTTTCTTTTCCTTTGAAAGAAAGCTACCTATGTATATGGAGAAATACGGCCGATTACAAAAGAAAAAAAAAGAACCAATATCCTTAACCACTTCAAACATAAAAAGGACAGTTTTACAGTAACAAGAAATAAATTTCATTTTCAAAGTCTTTTATTTCTATCTGCATTCATTCACAACTGCCACCATTGCAATTACTATCAAAATCTTTTTACTATTAATACCACTCTTATTACTATTAATAATAATAGTAAAGATCTCTGTAATTGCCAGAGGGGATGCCAAGTGAACAGTGAAGATAGCTCAAGGCTTTCTTTACCAAACGGTGAAATCAGTGCCAAACAAGCCTGCATGTTGGCTATGAGAAGCCTGGCCTTTTGTCTACTTCCTCCTGTAATAATCATTAGCTTTCCAGGAAGTGATTCCTATTGGCAATGCATCAGAACACCTGCAGGTGTGCGAGTGCCTGAGGCATGAAAAAACCAGGCCTCTGCATTCCCATTCTGCGTTTTAATAGCACTGCTATGGGTCTACTTCCTAGTCCCAAACCCTAGGAATGCCTTGACAAAATCAATTAATGTCATGAGGAGGAGATGAGGCTGTGTGGAGGGGGGGGGGTCTAGTCAAGAACTTAAAGATGTTGATGTTTCTTATTCAGAGTAATCAGAGAATTCGCTTTCTTGGCAATGGAAGAGAAAACCGGCAAAGAAGCAAACTGCTTTTAACTACAATGGCAGCAGAATATGAGACTGGGACACACTGTAAAGGGAGGGGGCCAAGGAGGGGATACAACACCTGTCATGACTAATCAAGATGGCTCCATAATGAATTGCTCTGAACACTGAAGCTCAGTAACCAACTGGACCTTTCGGAGACGCTGCACGCTAAATGCAAAGTGCTTCTTGTGACAAACATTGGCAACGAAGGGCTAGGAAGCACTTTCATTTTCCCTTTGCTTTCATGCTGGTTCTAAAAAGCTCTTAGCTGCCTATCTCACAACAGACTGTGGCAATATGTTCCCCCCCCCCCCCCCCCCATTTAACTCCAAGATTTCTATTTTTACAATTAATTTATTTAAATGGAATAATTTGTGCCAGACTAGATTAAAACAAATTCTGAAATGCGGAGAAACATTAATAAAGAAAGATATTCTTGTTGATAATGAGCTTATTTCTTCGAAAGAGGCACCTGTAATGATGCTCGTCCTGAATAGAAAAGAGAAACCAGATGCAATTTCAATCTCAACAATCTTTACATATGTAAAGTTTCCACTTAGAGATTATACATATTTTTAAAATTCTGTCCGTCAATCCGGTCTTAAAAATATATGTATTCCACGTTATACTGTAGTATACACAAATATATATACTGTATAAATATGTAAACCAATAAAAATAATATATTGTTTATATATTTTTTATTTTATACAGTATGTAGTATTTTTTATGATACTTTTATGATGCTTTGTGTGTGTTTATATATACACATATACATATATACAAAGACTCAGTTGTCTATAATGTATTAATTTGGTTTTTTATATGTTTTTTGTCCTCTGAAAAAATTATGTATTTATAATACAAACATTTATAATACATGTATAGTAATGTATTTTTGTCTGTAAATTAAAACAGAAATTTTCAGTGGAATAAGAATGAGATTGAGTAAATCATTTAATCTATGCTGTATTTACATGACGACATACTAGAACTAGAAGATAATTAACATTGGAGTCCTAGTATTTTTAAACTATGTATATATTAAAAAACTATTAAGCTCAATAACAATCTGCAGAGCGTAAGTCAAATGCATATGCTGTAAATAAAAGCCCTCTGGCAGATAAAAGCTGCCAGGGACTTGTGTACTATCAGCAATTAAAATAGGGCCTGAATATACTAAGATAATGAAACAATGATGGATGAAAGCAAATTCTATTTTTTGCTTTAAAACTTATAAAATTATGTCAGGGTTGAAGAATGACGACTGATTTTACAGTAAGGCTTTATGTCCACCCTCATTTAGATCAGCACAATAGAAATATTTCAAAACTACACAATGCCTTAACAAAACATATTTTTTATTTTTCTCAGTCATCACTACATCCAATTCATTTCTCAGCTTTGTACTCACAGACTATTTGTATTGTTTAAATTGTTTAAATGGGGAAACCAAAACCAAAATATTAAAGTGTTTAAAAAATGAGCACAAGGTTAAATGCTAATACCAGTATCTGCTAATTTGATTTAATTGATTTTTACATTCTGCTAGTTTTCAGAAAACTATAATTTGGACATATTAATACTGTCAATATTCTTTTTAATCTATGCAATGATAATTAATTATTTTCTTATGTGAACACACCATTCAAAAAGCAACACTTGCAAATATAGGACACGGCAGATAATACATTAGCCTTTCATAAAGATGTCCAGTGAAGTGGTAATCCTTCCAAAATATTTGAAACAGAAAAGCAACATTCCAAAACAAAACCCAGCGGGATCCTCGTTTGTTTTTTGACACTAAATTCACAAAGTACAGCAAATGATACCAGGTGGAGATGTGCTGATACGGATTTTGTGTCATTTAAAAAAAGCTAGAAAATATTCAGAATGTATAAAAATATGATTGCTGTGGGAAGATAAACCCATATACATAGAATATGAATCAATGTGTATATATGTATAAAATGTACTTTTAATTAATCATTTAAATTGACAAATCCCTATGGAGTTGATTTACAGAAAACATACTGTATACACTATCTACAATTATGCTATACATGCATGAATCTATACAAACTATGACTGCAAATCTTATCTAATGGTTTTATTTAAAAAAACACTAAGCAAGCACATGTTCACAAACTTATTAGATTCCTTATACATTTCAATAAAACAAAAGTGTTTGACTACAGGCTTATGGCAAAGTGTGCCAAAATCTTGTGGTATTCATTCTGATATTAAAGTCTTAATTTCTTCTATTGCTGGAAAAGTAGACGCACAACAACAAAGAATAGACCATTACATTAAAAGTTCAAATACATAAATATATATACACTGAAATTTTGCTAATTCAACTTAAAGGTATTTTCATAAAGACTTTTAACATATCTGGCATTTTTTTAGTATTAGTAGGAAAACATATACCTTTTGGGTTACAATCTGTTGCATTTAATATATTAAAATTAAAGCATGAAATGTATCTTGTTATGTCAGTAATAATAATGATATTGTTTAAAAAGTAGTTAAATAATTGCTGCTATTATTTCTTTGGTACCAGTGATAAGAGTTCCATGCTAGGGATGGCTTTGAAAGTACATATAATGTAAAGTATACACAAATTCCCTGAAATTATATTTCAGAAGAGGTAATAAATCTATGAACCTTCCGCCTTGCACCTCCCAGCTACAGATAGAAACAATGCAGTGTCCTCTCAGCAAACACCTGGTGGCGGTAGAGTACAGCAAAAACATGCACAGTATTACTAAAAGGTGCTTCACGGTGGCAACTTTATGATGTTTTTTGTCTTGGAAACAAAAAACATTCTCACATTAGGTTATAAACTGTGCCCACAGAGTGGCTATCTTACAATAAAGGTTTGCATGAAAAAAAAAAAATCGAACTATCTGGTTTATATGTATAATGTTGAAGCCAGAAACCAAATAATATTTAACTGAACTTTTATTACATTCTTTATTTTGTAATATGTTACAGCTTCGCGAAAAGGGTAGGAGCACTGGGAAGGTGGGATTCTAGTGTTAAAAGTGTGGCACTAAAGAGCAGCTTTCTTTGCTAGTATTTATGTGATAACAACTCTAAAGGGCTTTTGAAATTAATTGTATGTAATACTGACTAAGAAAGTCAACTCAGTAGTGATTTTACAATGAATTTCAGAAAACTATCATTATTGATTCTTCTACAGGAAAGTAAATTTATGGTAAACAAAATGATGTTAGTTTAATCATCGACCAGCATATATGTAATGCAATTTCATTTTTTTCTTCATAAACACTTGAAAATACCTTGCATAATTAAGTAATTTACACCTTAGCAACTTTTGAAAAGCAACTGAGAACTGGAAGGAATGAAGTTTAATACCACATTATTTGGTTCCAATTGTGCACTATATTGTATACTATATACAAATATATTGAAAAAAAACATCTTTACTAACCACTTAGTTTACCATATTGTTCCTATAAACTGTGATGCTTTCTTAACTCAAATTTGACCCTTTCAGAACCATTATTGTTAACAATGTTAATGATAGAAAAACTGTTTCCCATCCTTTGATGCTTTTTATTTCTTTTAGGATTTCAAAAGGTTGTTTGAAGATAATAAAAATGCATCTTGGACCCATTTCTCGTGCAACAAAGTGCTTCATATTATCAGAACTTCTTTAAATTCCACTTTTTTCAATAAAAATCCAATAATAATATTGATTATGAAGATAATAAATAATAATGGTAGTAGCAGCAGTAGTGGTGTTTTAGTACAAACGTAAAGTTGTATGTAATTTCTCGGGGAAAATATACAATTTGCAATCAGCTGCCTTTACTGTGGAAATAATGAAAGCCTGGCATTCAAGAAGCCTTGTTAGCAAATGCAAAAGTAAGTTGGCAGAAATGTGTGGTAGTCTGTGTTTGCGTTCCATGTTTACACAGACATCTTTCCATAGCCCTGGCACAGAAATCCATCAGTGCTTTACTATGATGATCAACTTGACAAACATAAAAAGAGTCATGTATACTCATCAGCTATTATTTATTATGAAATGTCCTAGGTGCCATGTTTACCACAACGCACAGCACGGCACAGAAATTAATTTAAAAGGCTATTTTAAAGAGTGTTTGTTTCAGCCTCTACTGTACTTCAAATCATGTGCAGCACGCAGCCCCATAGAACACAATTTACACGACAGGAGCCAGCAGCACTGGTCCTGCAGAGCCACACTGCCAAGTCGAATTTGAAATCCAACCCATCTTGCCGATCACTACTAGTAAGTCCAGTATCTAAGAACAGGTAGTCGCAAGAAACCTCTTTCAAACAAGCAGCTCACATCAAGTCATAGCTTGATTTGAGCCGAACTGTGTTGAATCTCTTAATTTAACACAGGACATAGGCCAGTTGGTTTTATAGACAGTTTAAAACAGTCAGTTAGTGAAAGGCCTGGAAAGCATGTTAGCATGTACTTCAGAAAAAAAAAGGAAAAATTAAATCATTCAGAACTCAGGCAGAACAAGTACAGGAGATTGTGCACCACTTTACGATCAGTGTTTAAGTTACCCATTTGTAGTGAATGCCTGCCAAATCCAGATTATTTGGTCTAATTAGCATCATCATTTGTTACAGAGCAGCATTTACATAAATTTGCTCAAAGATTTTTAGAAGGCCTCACAGTCCTTGTCTTGTTACTCCAGTATCTTTTGGTCAATGTTCCTATTTAGTACCCCTTTTCTTAATTAAACCACTATTATGTTTAAATACAGTTGTTTTATTTTTTATTTTTTTTATTTATCTGCTCTGTAAGGAAGAGTAAGAAGGCTGAGGAAATTTATTGATCCATGGACAGTATGTGAGACCATCAGTTTGATTACATACCTGAAACCCCAAATCTGGAATCAGGGAGAGAAAGAGGTTGAAATTTTGGGCATATCTGTCGCAACCTTAACCTTATCCAGGTAATGCAGGCTGACAAAATAAACATGAAACTTTCCTACCCCACATTTATTGTGGCCAAACCAGTTTCTTTAAACAGTATTCTTTCCTCATGCAAAGTTAAATATTTTATTGCCTGTCAGAGGTGACAGAAGTATGCGCGTACAGTATATTCAACTTGCCTTCATAAGCACAGTGGGAGGTATTATAGGCAAAACACAATGCCATTGTACTCTTAACACAATTTGTATTTTCAGTGATATACCAGGCTCATAACTTAAACAGTACAATCAAAGAAAGTAAGTACTGGGTCATAATACTGGAAAATAATTTATGAGAACTATTTTTGATTTCACTGTTTCAGAATACAGCTCATCCAGTAATGTATCTACTGTAAGTCTTGAGTAGTCACTATAGAAATTAGAATTCTTTTTTTTTCAGAGGAATGTAAAACAAAATCCAAGCAGATTTAATAGAGACTTCAAAATGTCACTTTTTTACACAAAGGTATTTGATTTTAATGACAAATGTTTTAATCCTGGCTTTCACAGGATGTTCAAGTTACTGTACATCTTATCAGGGAACAGAAGTCAAAAATAAAAGCAGGCAAAAACAATGAAATACAATTAATTTTAACTGTTCTTTACAGAAGTTATAAATAGCACAGTGTGCAACCCTTTCTTTTGCTGACATTTGTCATATTTCTGTTGATGTTTTTCTTAGTAGCAAAGTTAACTGGATTTATTTTATTTTTAAGTAAACCAGCTTGTTTTTAGGTTTCTCAAAACAATTGCTTACAATACATTCTGGTAACATAAAAGAACCATAATTCTGTAGTTTACACCCCAATGCATGTAACTCTATGCATGTATATTTTTAACAGGAAATGCCAATTAAAACAGAACCTGCATTTTGTGGAAGAATCATACAATTTTATTAAGAAACGACTCCGGCCTTACGGACCCACACTCCTAGATGGAAGGATGTTATGCAAGAAAGGAAGTAACTCTAAGAGAAAGGCCTCAAAATAAATTGCACTGACTGGTTAAGCTTACTACACAAGCAGCAACATGTTCAATGTGGCCATACAAAATAAATCCAAATATGCAATATATACATGAACAGAAAAGACTAGTATAGATATTGTACATCTGTATATGTTTTATAAGCTTATATACTGTATATGCAGCAAAATGGAAGTTTCAGTGGTCAATAAGGTGGCACAGCAGCAAATCAATTAAACATTTTTGTTAGATGGCACAAATACACTACTGTACTGGAATTCAAGCATCTATAAATGACATACACTTTCTTTACAAATATGCACAGTGTTGATAAATTTTGTCTAAAAACTGTCAAGAACTGCTAACATACACAGTTCATAGACAGCTCAATTGTCACAAAGCAGAATGTGGCTGCATGCAACATCTCCTTTTGACAGCTTTTTTGCAACTATATACAGTATATTGAAAATATATTCTTACAAGTGTAAACTTTTTCTAATGATGGAAGGGAAACGATCCAAAAACAAATCTTTCCACATTCATCTACTTCACAATTCAGTAAATATCTGTTAACACTTAATTTAGAAGCCACTTGGAGTAGTGCTTAGGTCACTGGACTGCAGGATTTTGGATTCAAATTACAGGTAGCATCCTGCTATTGAAACTGTGCCCATGTTGTATAAACTGATCTCATAGTTGTCATTGTAAGTGGGATTTTTTTTTCAACTGACTCACTTTCTAAGAAAATTAATAAAATTGTACAAGACAATTTGTAAAGATAAAGAAAATTCACACTTCACACTCTCTAGCTGAAAACAATGTTTAACCAACTATCTATGGGCAGAAAGCCATCCTGTCTCTGGGAATTTAGTCGCAAACTGGAAAGTTTCAAGAAAAAGAATAAATGAACCATTTCGACATCCTCTTACATCTTACATAAGTAATTACCTCAGTTTTTTTGTAAGTGTGAGGGATAGGAAGATATCCAATTCTCATGGGAAAGGAGATAAATGGGGACTTAAAAAACAAGTATTTCTATTATTATCACCAGCACAGAGTCTATCATCCACTTAATCCTACCTTTATGTATTGCTAATTAAAATATGAATTAAAACTCCTGTAAATTTAAGATGGTTTTGTGCATGGTGAAATTTTATTCCACATTTATATACATAATTCTACACAGTATACACGGTAAAGACAATGGTAGCCAGCTGAAATGCAAAGCATGAAAATTTAATAGACAGAGAGTTTTGTTTGCTTGTTTGTTTGTTTTTACACAAAGGCATGCCCGTGTAATTTGTTTTGTTTTTTTGTCCAGTGTTAGTCGTAGAAACTTTAGCCTGGTGGAAGTTTTAAATTATGCTTGGAATTCAGAGAAGCATGTTGCTACTGCTGAACTTCCCCAGCATAATGCTGAATGATCTGACTTGCAAAAAAGCAGAGCTTCTCAAAGGTACACACTTCTTTTTCCATTTTTCTGTAAACTGTGGCAGCTACCAAAGAGCATTTCATATCAATTGTGCCTCTCTTTTTTCAGAAAAAAGTTAGAAGACGCTGTTTCTAATTAACCAAACTTATCGAGATACACAAGGTGACTTCTTCTGCTCCTCTCTTTTATTAGGTGTACAGATGAATTTCTTTGGTATTACTCACTGTATCATATTCTTAGCAAAACTTTGATCGCTGTTATTTGCTAAGAATGCACAGTCTCAATGCAGAACTGCTGGTATGTTATAACTACTCTGAAACACCAAAGAAATGTTCCACTTCAAATAGCACCATCTTGCAAAGTTTTTAAAAAAAACTTTATGCCACCGAATGTGGTTGCATCTTAAGACTGTTTAAACCTTGAATTGTAAATTCCTTATTTGACGTTGCACAAAATATCAATTCAGAAGCATAATAAAATATGAGTTAAATAGAGACAGCATCAACAAAAGCCAAAACTCCAAAGGACAGGTGGCTAAACAATTGGTGCTTCAATTTGCAGGCATACAAAAGCATAACTGCAGATGCTGCTTTACTGAAAGCTTGAGAATGAAAACTAAACAAAAGTTAATCTTTTTCTTCTGCCACCAAACAGCATTGTACCACTGGATGTGTAGTTAATAGGGAAAATTGAAAAAACAAATGACTCCCAACACTCATTAGCTTATAATTTCAAGCACAGCGATATCTCCCCTGAACAGCAAAGTGATATGCCCATTTTAAGATAAAAATATCTCATGAGCTCATGATTTTTCTTTATATCT
Source organism: Lepisosteus platostomus (assembly GCF_059453375.1). Lineage (NCBI taxonomy): Eukaryota > Metazoa > Chordata > Actinopteri > Semionotiformes > Lepisosteidae > Lepisosteus > Lepisosteus platostomus. Next base: position 39,239,913 of record NC_142616.1, read on the forward strand.
TGTTTTAGATCAGAGCACATTCAAGAAACCAGGCTAATTTGGCAAAGTTACATCCCTGTAACGGTATTTATATTGTATATATGTGGTTGCATAAAACTTAATTTCAATGTGCATCATTGATTAGGATCGTAGATTTTTCATCATTTTTTGTGTTTGATTTAGAACTCTGGTTGTAAGTAACAATGCACATATAACTGTATAAAAATAATCTTCTGAGGTTTGATTGTTTTAGTGGACTTAGGATATATTTCTGGTCTCACTGTATCTTTATGCAGTGTCTATTTGCAGTGTTCACCTAAATGAATTAATAAAACCAATTTTCTAAATCAGGAAAGTTTGAAAAAAAAGAAGGTTTAAAAAATACATCTGTTCCAAGTTTGCTGCTAGGCTGCACCTTTGGTCAACTCAGTGGCTAAAAAACTAAATGTTATGAAGATGTGGGCACAAAACAGAAAATTGTTACTTTGGTTGACAGTTATATTTACTTCAAGCATTTCCTCCCTTTGAGAAAACAACCCAACCAAAATAGACAGGCTTTCAGGTTTATACAATGTGTCCACAGAACAGAAATATGTCTGGACTGTTATGTTGGTTTCACAGATCCCACGGGACCCATCACATTCAGCACCATGGCAAAACACTGGTGATGTAATTACAGATTTTGAATATCACCAGACTATTGACAGGATAAATTCAACTTACTTTAAAGTGGCAGTCAGACATTTATTTTTATTTTCTAAGTAGCAAAGCCTAATTACAGTTCTGACAGTTCTCTCAACAAAGAACCCAGCTTTGGACAGTGTATGGCAACCTGTCCTATTTAAAATATTATTTAAATAGTATTTGCGGTACAAAGCTATCATATTTTAACCTAGTGTCATAAATCACAGTGATTTTATTTTGTTGTTGTATTTGTCCTTTAATATTTTATCTACATATAATATTTAAAAATAATGTATTTAGATATAATGTTTTATAAACTTCAGAAGATTATTTAAACAGCCATTGCATTACTTTGTTTGCATTAATGTGATATGATCAAGACACCTTTGGAACTGTACTGTACAACTGTACTATTAATTTTCTCAGACATATTCATGATTGGAATATTGTATTTCCTGGTTGTGCATCAGAGGTACACATAAGCAAAAATGAGATTTAAAGTATTTAAAATGTGAAAGTTTTTTTTTGCTTGCTTAGAAATAGATAATTGCAAATAAATGATTGTTGTGGGACACATGCTAATAACGAGAGCATCCCATTTAACCAAACAGTTTTGATTAAAATCCCATAACTTTGTCATAATATAGGAAAGAGATTAAGTAAGGTTTCAGTCAAGAAGGTTTCGTCAAAAAACCATTCATTATCCCTCAGTTTTCAACACATGAGCCTTAAATTATTTTACAAATGTTAGTTTCACGAATGCATATTTGCAGTAAAATATCTAGTAAAATTCACAATATTCAGGAGTTAAGGGATGAATATGCATCTACTGTATAAGTATTTAAAGCGGGTTCTGATGAATGACAAAATGTGCATCTAAATGCCACATTGGATTTTAGTGTGGGGAATGGGATAATACAATATGTGATTCTTTTAATTTATGCAAATTACTTTTCAGTATTCTGTAAAGTCCCTCTAGCTTTTGAGCCTACAAATGAATGTTATACAGTATTTGTCTTACAAATTGAGGTTTATAACATGTAACTATAAGGAAGCTTTTGGAGGTCTGATCTTGAAGTCTTTAGATTAGATATTCCCCAACAGCTAATTTTTTAAAGTTTTTCTAGAACAACCATTTAATAATCCAATGCATCAGTTTTATTACACCCACACAAACGTGCTACTACTGTCTTGAAATGCATTCACAATGACTCGCAAACAAATATTGATTCCAAGCTGCCTTTGTGCACAAGAAATCCAAAAGTAACAACACAGTTGAAACAACACATTTTAAAGTTGCTGCTCAAAGTTGTCCTATGTTGTGACTTTCAGAAATATTAATTTGATCCAGGACGTAGTATCAGAAAGTTGGAAACCCACACGATGATTCTCGCTTGACGTTTCGCTGAAGTTCTTTCACAGCTAATGATGCCGGCAGATTCTCTCCTGGGATTTACCGCTATGTGCCTGGTTTTCAGATTTTCATTAGTTTGTATACAGTACTTTGGGATTATATAAAATTGATTCCATATTTGAAGGATGATATACATTTTTTTTTAAATTTTGAATCGTAAAATTCATATCGTGTCTCACATATTTTGCAGAAAGAAATGCACATTTCATATTCATTAACTTATTGATAGTTTAAACTGTACATCTTTTTACTGAGCAGGATAAATGTTTAAAGCAATCTTTTAAAGTAATTTCTCTAGTACTTCACTGCATTATATGACTGATTTCCAACATTCAGTATTACTTACAGTATGTGAAATCTAAGCACATTTTCACCTTTCACATTACAAACATTGACAGTTCTTGAAATAAGCCTCAGAATAAAGAAGACTATATAAAACTAGTAACAGCAACAGCTATACCACCTCTTTTATTAAGAGAGAAAAGACAAGAAAAAACGATTCAATGAAAGCTAAAATCTAAAAACTTTATTAAAATATCCTGTTTTTGGCAATACCTTGAAAATTTGTATTTAAACTCGACATTAGATCACTTTTTAAATATTTTATTTGATAAAATTAAAAGAATTTAAATAAAAAACAAACATTTTAATATATAAATGTATACATAATTCTCTGGGTTCTGTGTGTTTGCCTTTGACATAGAGAGTCCCATGCTAGTGTTTATTTCTTTGGCCGATATAGTTGAACTTATTACAAATATGTAGTTTTGACAGAGGCTGATGTGTCTGGCAATGACATAGAAACGGTGTATTACTGTACACACAATCTGTTTTGTTTAGTTATTATTTCAGGGTACTGCCAAGAAGATTGATAGTGTTTATTATTGATACGCTGGCAATGCAAAACATGTGATTGGGGTGTCAGCTTTCTTTCCACACATGTTACATCCCACCCATCAGGAGAACAGATTGAGAAAGAGATGGTAATCAAGGAAGAACAGAGCACATTTCACAATACAAAACCTGACCGTTTTTTGTCCATCATATGAAATGCAGTATAATCAGACACGACAGTTACGAAAGAAAACGGTGTCCTTAAGGCAAATTCACATTAGGAAGTCAGAACATGACCAACATCTAGAAAAATCATCCTACACAGTTCATGAGGAATACTGTCATAACCTTGAAGCTTAATATAGTATAATAATACCTCCCCTTCGCTGTTTTTCTTTTCTGATTACAGATGGTTTCAATTATAAAAAATAATAAATTAACAAAATTCAAAGGAGCTATTAAGTCATTCACTCTTTTTTTTTCTCATGATACAACTCACTATGATTCAAGTTCACTATGAGTATCGTTCAGAAGAATTCTTCCTCAGCGGAGCCAGCTTATAAAATTTAGCTTCAACATTCATTCCCATTTTGTATAATTTGTTTGTGTTTTGTTCAAGCTTCAGAACTGATGGTGTCCAATAGGTTGTTTAACACCATAACCTACTTGATTAGTTGTTCTCTAGGCTCATCTTTCTACAGCTCCTATATTATTTAACTGCAAGTAAAAGCTGTATTATAGATCATTTTCTGTTCAGTAGTATGGTGAGCCATTTAATTATGTTAGGACTAATTATTTTAGGACTTAAATTCAGTAGGCAATTAATTAAAAAAAACATTAACCATCTTTGCCCACATTGGTTCTCATTTTAACAGATGAAAACACACATTCAATATACAGTATCAGATTACATTAAGTTGTGTTCAGATTCCATAGGTTAGACAACACGTATTCTGGAACATAACTTTAAGGGTTATTTCACAAGGAGTGAACCTGAGTCTTTTAACAGGTTTGAATGAACTTTTTTACTGGTCACGTTCGGTTTATTAGGCTTTCCAGTCTGTCATGGATAAATAAAACACTGCAAATTAACCAAGAAGGATTTACCACAAGAGAACACATTCTGATTATGTGCTTTTGTCCAAGAAATGCCAGAGTTTGGAAAGTAACTGGAGTTTATCCACAAATTTTAAATAATTGAGAATATATTTACACCTGAAAGTTTAACTTCTTCTGAGAAACATTCCCTTTACTACTAGCTGGAGTGAAAATGTTTTGCTAAGATGTAGAGAAAAATAATCTGATCTCAGGAACACCATGAAATCCTGGGATCTGGCAGAGGACTGATGCTTCACATCTACCTGATGTCACAGTTAGTTCTTCTGGAAACTAACAGCCGTTCAGAGAAAGAATTGTGTACCAAAAGACTTTTGGCAAGTTACTGAAGGAAATTCAAAAAAGGAAAAGTGCAACATCTCAATGAATTGCACACACCCATCTTCATGTATATTTCTGGGATTGATAGCCTTCTGTCCTTCTCTGAGTTTTTTCAAGAACGAAACGATTGTACGTGGGAGGAAAAATCTAAAGCACTTGTTCTGAACCGTGTTCCTGCAGATATATCAGAGCAGTGTCTGGTATTTCCTACTTGGGCAAGATTCCAAGATAGCTGCTCCTTTATAAAACATCCTTCTTTCTCCCTCTGCTTTCCTTGTCCCAGCTGAGCTCGACTTAGGCAGCTGCTTACTCCTTCTCCTAATGTCTTGTCAGCCAGTGACAGAATTACGCGCCCACACCAGTTTCACATGTCAGAAGTAATTGCTCTCATTGCTCATCATATTGAAGTTGTCAGGACTCTCTTACGCTAGTAATTTGTGAGAGTTGATCTTACCTTGGCAAATCAAGAGGTCACAGCCTCTGACCTTTCACCTTCTATGTTGTAGTCACAGGATAAGTGTGACCTACAAATCTTTTGACAGGGCCAACACTAGACAGTTAAACTGCTTTTGTGTTCTGGCTGCCATGGCAAAGCATAGCTATTTTTTGTGGCTTTTTTTTTTACCGTATCACTAGAAATAGCTGTGGCATGAGGAAAATATCACTGTCTATTTTTGTGTTATGTCCAGACCTATTCCTTGGATTGGCTTTATAAAAAAAAATAAGAACATACCATAAACTTACTGAAACAGTCACTTAAAATAAAGGAAAATGTGCTGCATGATACTTAACAGCTTTCAGTTTTCAAAATTAGAATCCTGTGGTAAACAGAATTCCATAAATCTTTAACTTAAACATATATATATAGGCAGCCTTTTAAAAAGATGTTTTTGCATACATTTTGAAAAAAATCTAAATGAAAAAAAAAGTTAACAAAAGTCTGGTACAAAATTGTGGATATGCAGGGAACATATTAAAGTATAAATAAGAAAATAATCGCACTGACCTCTTTTTAAAAACAACATAAAGACAAAAAGAACTGTTTAAAAATCATAGCTTCCAGACAAACCTGTTATATTGTTCTTTCTTTTTTAACTTCGAATACATAAAAAAATGTAGTGGACGATATACAGTAAATCACCTTGAAATAAATAATCACAATAAAAAAATCACGTTTTTTTGCTGCATTATTTAAACAAAGCCCCAGATGCATTGAACGAGTTAATTTTTTTTTGGTCTCAAAACATGCTTTTCCTAATTCTCCCTTTCTGGGACTTATTTGTTACAGTTGTTCTGGGACTCAAGAAAAAAGTAACTAAATACCAAGGAAATATAATAGGAAATATTTATGTTAAGCTTTTTATGTTTTGTCACAATATCTAACCCATGAAGTCATGAGCAGTAGTTTGGGGCCCCGTATTACAAGGGTATATTACAAGTAATAAGTGTCATATCTAAGGTCTCCAAGCAAACCAGTTACAGACTGAGAAAGAGCTGGAACAGGGGCACACAAACAGCTGTCAACTACTTGGCCAGAAGTAAAGGCTTCAAAAAAGATTGAAAAGCAGAAATAATGAGCTATTCAGACACTTCAATGACATGATAAATTTATCAGAGGTTGTCACAAGAGCTTGCCAAGAAATGCTCTATACCAATACAAGCTATAGCGGAAGCTTCAATGTGTTTGATTCAGGTCAGACCTACTGTATGTTTACTAGAAATAAAATCCATCTGCACTTTATTTTCATTAGCCTTGACTAGGTATGTTTTTCTGTGCACCCCAGCTATTGAGAAAATGTTGGCACTGCCCATCACCAGCAGGTAAAGACCATCATTACTTAATCAACTGGCTGGCAAGCTGTTACTGCTTAACTGCAACATGCGGCATGTAATTTTCACATTGTGAGGCATTTCCAAAGTGTCACAGTGGAAGTGACTGCTTAAATTGCAGGCTGCATTTAGAAAGCAAAAACAGACTGGGCTGGGTAGCACTTTTGACTTCCATCTTACAATTTAGTGCAATTGAACATGACTCTTTGATTTTTAGGTCCTGCTAGCTGTTCTATAGTATCAAAGGTCTTGAGTCAATACAGTAACAACACAGTGAGCACGATGAGTTAAATGACCTCCCATCATTCACAATCATCTCTCTGTAATTTTAATTAAAAAATGGTACCAGAGCTCGCAGGTGAAAACTATAGAGAAGTGTGTCTACGGATAAGACAGGGAGGTACTTTATTACACAAGAGGTTGTGGGTATCTGGAACAAGCTATTCAGACATGTTAATGGTTACCCAGACATGGGTAAGATCCTGTGACTTTACATTAAGCATAAGAAAGTTTATACAATTTTCTGCTAATTAAAAAAAGTTAAGAACAATTTGCTTAACATAATATTTACAAACAACAGCCCTTTGAGCCCATTTGCTTATTTGGCTGTTAGTAACTAACCCAAAGATCTCATTTTGGATGTTCTTGCAGAATCCCACGGAAACTGAGTCTACAGTTGGGCTACTTGTTGTACAGTACTAAATGTCAATAATTAAGTCCTACCTATATCCAGCCTATAACATACAGGACAAGGTTTTGGTAATGATTTGCACTTTAAAGTTACCCCATTCCCCTTATGCAAAATCATATTCTTTTAAGTTATTGTACACAAACTAGTACTCTGAGTTGACTTTTTATTTACCTTTCAACATTCCTTAACATATAACAATAAATGCTGTGATATAAATTTGAAGGAATTACTGAGGGACACTATCCTTTATCCAAAGTGCAATCACCAAAACCTTTCCTTGTATGTATCAATCTTGAACCTGCTGAAAAGGCATCAGTAGATAATTTCTATGGCAATGAACTAGCAGTTCCTTGGAGGTCTTTAAACCTGTATGAGTCTTGTCACAAACTTGTGATACTTTTGGTCTTGTTCTAAGCTTAAACTGAAATGAGCAAAGAGAATAGGAAAGACCCAAATCATTGCAAACACTCCAGCTTCCCACCTGAACTCCATTAACATCCAAAGCCAGTGGGGATTTTTTGAAAAGTTGTTTTTTACTGCTTTGAGGCCAAAAGAAACAAATATATTGCTTTTGTTCATTCCTTGTTAATGCAGCTGTCACCTGTACACCACATCTGTATGAAACAGGCTGACTCATAGCCAGCAAAGGCCCCTGTAGTTTTATTTCAAGTGCCAGTGGAATTAAAAAAATCCACAATGGAGACACTCTCAATGCAACAATTTTCATTATGTTCCTAGATTAGTAAGAAGTAAATAGTGCCTGAGAGGGCTGTAGATATTTAAAATGACAATAAGTTGCAAAATGGCCAAAAAGAAATTTGCGGCACCAGTGTGCATTCAGGTTTAATGGTGTGAAGCATTTGGAATGGGTTCTAATGTTTGCATTCCATACACAATAACACTGTGTGAAATTTAATTTAACAGGGCATTTTACTATATTATCTGTTTTGCAGGCACTTCGTGTGGTTGGAATTTTACACAGCTTAGACTGAAATATACTTGCTGGCAAAGAAAAGCATTTATTCTCGTTTCCCTGAACACTTAATAATATTTGTCAACTTGTTTTTTTTTTGTAAGGATGGTTAGAGCAATGTAGCGCTCAATCCATTTTGTACCATCATGCCCCAGGCATGTGGGTATTACTATACAAACAGCAGCTGCAACTCAGCAGTCATGACTTATTAATAGATAGTATGATAATTACACAGTACGAAAAAAATCATTTAATCTCACCAGGTTTTGGCAAAATAATAAATACATAAGGAAATGGGAAGACTGTGTTTCCGTTTTTTTTAAATATATTTCTCTGTAACTTTTGGATCAGAGAAAGAGAAGCCATACAGTGCAGGGGGTGCAACAGCCAGAAAGCTCTGACACTTGTGTTTCTCAGTCCCTGATGTGTCTTGGAGATTTGAAAAAAAGAGCTGGATCTTGTGCTGTGATGGAGCGTCTGCAGTCAAAAGGAAAAACTGAGCTTTATGCACTATACCAGCAATACCAGATGGAAGACATGCAAACATAACAGGCAGCTGAAGCTTATATGCTTGTCTTTTTAACAGATGGGAAACAATACTGTATATAAATAGCACCAAGTATAGTCAGACACAGTTTACATTACACAAAGACTGCATAAATCAGCTAAGGAACCTTGCAAAGAGCTTGATTTGAATATACATATCAGTGTGAATACACTGTATCCTATTCAGTGTCACACAGCAATCACACATTTTAGGAATTAAACCATACTGTATATGTTATTCAATCCCTGCATGAAAACTTTATTGTAAACTTGATGTTTCAAAAATACCTTCAATTGGCCAGGCTTCAAGTGTAAAGTTGCTTTATGTTTTTTAAACTTGGTCTGTTGTTTGCCTCATTTTGAGTAACATCCCCACAAATTCAAATACACCTGCACAACTCCCAGTCACGAAAATAGAGTGCTGAAAGCATAATTTGTGGTTCAATATGAGGTTCACATTAAGTTTTTGTACAGCATATTACTTTAACAAAGATGAGAGCTTACTGTCACCTCCCAAAGTTAAGATGGCTAGGTTAGATGGTCTTTCTTAGTCAGGGGTTCCCATGGCCCTTGATGGCCCACAAACCTATTGGTTTTCTGTTACTTAATGGAACCCTTTACTGACCTACAGTTCCTAAACATGTTCAAGTTTGCATTTTTATAACTGTGTTTCACAAAGACTTCAAGATCTCCAACATTTTGTGTAGAAAATCACTTGTGAACTTACCATTCAAATAGTTTTTTTTTAGTTCTGTTAAGGACTATAATAATTAATAATAATTCCTTACACTTAGATAGCTCTTTTCTGGACACTCTACTCAAAGCGCTTTACAGGTAATGGAGACTCCCCTCCACCACCAATGTACTGGATGATGCGACAGCAGCCATAGCGTGCCAGAAAGTTCGCCACACATCAACTGTCAGTGGGGAGGAGAACTGAGTGATGAAGCCAATTCATAGATGGGGATTAATAGGAGGCCATGAGTGGTAAGGGCCAATGGGAAATTTGGCCAGGACGACGGGGTTACACCCCTTCTCTTTTCGAGAAACGCCCTGGGATCTTTAATGACCACAGAGGATGCCATTGAGTAAAGAATAAAAACCAACAGGCGAGTGGACCCCTAGCAAGAAGGTTGGGAAACCCTGCTCTGAATTGTCCCTGTATGACTATGTGTGTGTATTCTCTGTGATGGCTTGGTGTCACATACAGAGTTTAGTCCGACCTTATGCCCTATGTGGGACATGTTCCGGATGGCCATTCTTACCAACAATAGGCAACTTTCTAAAAATGGATGGATTGATATTCACCCAGCTGGGTGACATGGTGGTATCATGTGGGTCCTAGGTTTGTTTCCTAAATGGTGTGCCTTCTGTGTGTTATCTCTGTGGCTCTGCTGGTTTTCTGCAGCTGCTATAGTTTCCTACCATCTCTCAGAGACATGCAAGCAAGGTTAGAGTTTTGAAGTTTTTAAATTCTCGTTGTGTTTTTGTATGTCCTACAATGGACTGGGGTCTCATCTTGTGCAGTACGCTTCAGGGATAGTTGCTGGGTTTCTGCTAACTTTACCAGGAATAAATGGCTTTCTCAAGATGAACGGATATTCACTCAACTAAATACAAAATCAAGGTTTCAAACAGATGGTGTCTATAGAAAAAATGATAATAACCTGCCTTCTTGTTACATATCACTAAGACATCTTTCAAAGCTTTTTGTCCAGTGTTTTGAGCCAGCCAATTTTCTCTGCTTTTGTATTCTACAAATACATTTCAGTATATTTCAGTAATTCCCAAGCTATGTTCAAATGAAAAATATATTCTTTGTATCTCTCTTTAAAACACCTACACTGCTTGTAATGGATTTGCGCATTAAATCATTTGCTCTAACATTCAAAATATAAGGAGGAAATGTACTGTAAAGAAAAAAAAGCTTTGAAAACGCACTCTGTTATTGTAAAACTTGTAATAAAATACTTACATGTGAACCCACAGTCTTTGAAAAAGTCAGCTGAATCTCTTTTAAAATTAAGCACTTTGCCTTGCAAAGTGCCTAGACATACTCTTAGAACGTATAGCGTGTCATGCATCTCTTAATTTAGTACTAGGCTCCACTAGAGCAATCCATTTTAAAAGTAATTGTGGAGGCTTGAATGAAATAACTCATTAAAAACTATAATGTTGTAAAGCTTCTGTCCTGCATAACAAATGGCAAAACGAGTACAGTATATAGCAGATGTACCCATAACAGTTGGAGAAATATATAAGGGGCAAAAACAGTTTTTTGTCTGCTTACCATTTTGAAGCAGCTTCTGAGATACAATTGGTTGGTCTCAAGAGGTTTAATAGGAATAGCAAATAGGAAGTCTTGTTAGAAAATTGAAATCCTGCCTTAACTGCAGTCTCTCTGTAGGGCATGCATATTTGTTTCTCCTTCTGGTTTTCCATTATGATTGAAAATCATGAACTAAGCTGGCTGACAAGAATTAACTGAAATACCACCTAAAAGGCTCTTCAGCTTCATCTACAGGAAATACTTTAGGATGATTTTCACCAATGTTGGAGGTTAACTGATCCATTTGATGGCATTATTCCTCCTAAAAATCAGAAATAGGCTGTGTAACAGTTGAAGTTATATCAATTATATCAGTAAAACATCTAACATCTTTTTATTTTATCAAAAAAATTATGTTTTTTATTATTGACGTGGAATCTCAAATCAGTTTATGACGAAAAATGAATTAATTAAAAAAAGAAACTGTAAACTTAATTAAATTAGTTAAACTTGGATTTAAGATGGTGCTTCATGCTGTAAATCTTGTTTCTGTGAAGTGTCAAAGATACTGTAGCCTCCTCTACTCTTTGTCTTGATGAGTGAAACTGAGTAACAATAGCAACAACCTGTTATTATATGATATTTGATGATAATTGTTGGTGGAATTTAAGAAAATGTGTTGTTCGCTTTTATATTTTACAATAAGCTTTCAAACAGTGTAATTACTGATTCTGATTTTTATCCCTTTTAAGTGTTGTATTAAAATATGTAATTGTCTGCAGTACTTCAGCATAAATCCTCTTGTTTTCTTTATCTCTTAAAGCAAAGAAAAAGACCGTGATTACTAAGCAGAAAAAACATTGGAAGAAGTGTTTACTTGTATGGCAGGTTTTTGGATGACTGTGCAATTACTAAATTACTAAATGTGGCCTTTTCCATTAATTTAGGAGAAAATAGCAAATTAGATGTTATCTATCATAATTAGATGTTATGTTACAGTATAGACCTGTTGAAATGATTGCATCATGAAATAGACTTACAGTACATGTACATTGTGTAAAATTACATTGATATAATTTGTTAAAATGCACTATAGAAAAACTTGTTCCTCACCGGGGAAAACAAGTCCCTCATTAGGGATCTATGGCAAGCAGTGGAGAAGAGGAAACAAAAACAGGCAGGTAATGGAAACATCGCTAATAAAAAAAAGCATTTTAGCTGATACAGCTGTAATTAGCTGTTTAAGACACACCGAGAGTACGTGTCACACTGTAACTGACCAATGATCTCTGGGCACCTACGTTCTTCCCGCTTAGCAGAACCTAAAGCATATCCTAAAGCTAATCAAGCAAATAAATCAGGGTTCGTAAAATGTCCCTTAAGCTCGAACCTGTCCCAAGACTGGAAATGATTGGTTTTGCAATGAAAAGCACATGTTGCTCTTGCTGTCTGGGGAATACCAATGAAGTGAGACAGATGCTCTCCAGTTCCACACTGCCCTCTCGCCTTTTACTTCCCATTGAGTAAAAATAATTACCGTATACATGAGGGAGAGTTCCTCTCTGTCTGCCGATAACTTCTGCCGGGTTGGCTCTTCATGAGCTGTTCTGCTCTCCGGTGGCCCCTGGTTTTGATTTATGGGGAAATAGTTGGCAAATTGCTGTGTCCATCTTGATGGATGACATCATTTGGGCCAATGTGCTGATCATGTATGACAAACATTTTTGGGGGCTTATTTACAATTGATCAGCTTGCATTTGGTACTGTGGTTTTTGCTGGTGTGTAACTCAAGCGGTTTTTATTCCTTGTGCTGGAAAGAAACACAGCTCCGGCCTGGCGTCTTTCTTTCTACCAGTCTACCTGTCGCTCTGTTTTTGGACTAATGTGTCGCACAAAAGAACAAAACAAACAGCAGCCTTGTATCAATCGCTCAATAAAAATGTACTAACTCAAATGTTAATTTTAACCTGATGACTGGGAAAGAAAATGCCCAAAGTCTACAGGGAATTAATGCAATGATCATGGTAGTCAAGTCTTTTTTTTGCCCCAGTACCACTGTGTTTGATTTGAGATACCAGAAATCTTCACTGTTTGTACAAGCAGTGTCATGCTCAGAAATAGCACTGTCAGGCTCAAATGTATTCAAACAAATAATGGGAAGGCATTCTTTCTGTGATTATGCTGTGAAAATGACCATCATATGGCAAATGTTTATGTCTTTGTTGTATATGTGATTTTGCATTATGTTCTGAAATAAATATAATAAATATTAAATAATTTAAAAATATGCAAATTATTGGCATCAGTATTTATGGTTTTTTCCTGTCACTTTGGACTACAGTATGGAACTGTTTGAAACCCACAGAGGCACAGTGTATTCTAGGTTTCAGTCCATCTAAATCCCCACTTAATTGATGGAGTTCACAAAAAAGACAAGAGCTACACAAGCTAGTACAGTCAAGGTACTGGTCACCGGTCAAATACAGAACAGATTTAAAATATGACTGCTTGGTTGTAATAAAGATTTATACAACCTCTCTCATTCCACTGAAGCTGACAGGCCCTCCAGATCCTTACAATCCTTCTGCTTGAGCCCTATCCTATATTCTGCTGATGACATTTTGCTCTCTGTGTACGAAAACATGCTGTGAACTATCCCTGACTGAGCTTTCTTTGCTTTCTGCTTATACTGTATACGCAAGCTGTAGAATTTGCTGCCTCTGTCTATTCGAAATTCTAGGTTTGGTAATACTTTTAAAAGTATTAAAGTTTGTTTTTAATCAAACTATGCTTAATCATTCTATTTCATTATTCTATTTCCATGTTTATTGTAAAGTCTGCACAGTGTCTTTAACTGTAAGTAATGAAGTATAATTTTTTTTTAATTAGTTTGAGTGGAAGGTCTCCAGCACCTTCCAATCTCCTGCACATTAGGATATATGGGACATGTATCCTATATACAAAATCTCAGACATTCCTTCAGCGTTCTTTTCTCAAGTGCCCTCACTGCCAATGCTATCATCAGTACTGCAATAACCCTTTGCCTCATTTTATAGCGTGTTCTGACTACTTTGTCCACATGATGAGGGTGAAGTCAAAACACCTTCTCAAATCCGTGTTTCGTCTAGATTTAGCATTGCTTGGTGGGTTACTCTTTTGATCTCCTGAAGCTAAATTATTAGCTAAATGAAGCTAAAAATGTTTACAATTCTAGACTTATTCACTGCAGAATACATATTTCTATTTTTAAGACTTCATCTTGTTTTCACCTCTTCTATCCTGCCCTCAAAAAAGATAGCTCCTGCATCACAATTCTAAAAACCCAGGAAAAATATTCTGTCCAGTCTATGTGATTATCAGAACAATGAATGTAACAGGGTTTTTGAGTTAGCACAGGAACTTGGTGTCCCAATACCCCCTCAGGAGTTGAACATGACACCTGTCTTCCAAACATATTCGCATATGCAGGTGGAGTGAAAGCAGACCTGGCGGTAAAAATACATCTACCTGTATTGTGAATTATTTGACAATGCATTTTGTTATAGATCTGTTACACAAAACACTACTCCCAGTGGATAGCTTCCCGTTGATTCTGGTAGATTCTAATGCAGAATATATATTTCTGTTTTTACCTCTTTATCTTTAACTGTAATTTCCCTCTGAGACTACAAACTTCTGTATGCACCATCCTTATTCAATGAATAAATGCCTGATAGCGCAGCTATCTAATTCAGACAGACATGATGTACTGTTCAATTTTCTGCAGGAATGCTTCTACAGTATGACATAAAATGTTAAAGTGTATCCTGTAGATGGAATTGTCATTATTTACTAATGAACATCTTGATAAACACCTGTTTTAAACACCAAACTTTGTAAATAATGTTATGTATCAAAGGCTCTATATATGGATGAAATAAATAGTTATGAATGTTATGGACAGGTCAGTTTCTCTATTAAAATATTAAAAGGCCAGGTCTTTTGAAACTCTGTCTGACCTATCTTAAATATTGACTTATCCAAAATTAGAAACATTCACATTTGTTCAGCTGTTTTTTGTAATAAAGTAACTAAAAATGTCCTTGTTTTTAGAAATATAAAAAACCTGATACATTTTGTAACATAAATTATAGTACTTGAATCTCATATATTGTAAGTGATGCCAGTTCCAGTAAAACAGCCATCATCAAATTGTCATTATTGCAAATTGCTTCAGATCCAAATCCATAACAGTAGACTCAGTGGGAAAAATGAAACCAAACATATGTTTATTGTCTATAAAGAACACTGTTTTGAGTCATTTCTCTGAGGTTTGCTAGTCTTGTGTGTTTGCCTTTAAATCAAGGCGACTGAAACACTTTACCTTCTGATGCAAAAAGGTCTTTTGATGTGGGAAGTTGTTTTCAAATCAATTTTAGTTTTGAGAAAAATGCAGGTATTCACCTCTGTGGGGTTTTTTCGCTGTTGTTTTTGCATGAACATTTCAAATATTTCCAGTAAGGCTGTCAGTTCTATAAATACTAAAACCCTTTCCCTGACCTCACCATGGGGGTGACTAGTTTACACCATGCTTTAATGAACTCAAGGTGTTTTGGAGCAGACAATGTAATGGGAACCTCATGACACAGACCAGTGTATATGATGTATTACTCCACCTCATGCTGCTCATTAATTACAAGTTACTGCTGCAGGCTATATGTGCAGTGTTGCAGTTTATTTCTGGTAATTAAACAAAATGCAACACAATATTGATTCATGGAAAAAGAGCATTGGGTGTGCCACCTGAATCGCGTTCACATTCTTTCTTTTAAAAGAAATGTTTTCCTGCCTAGACACACACATTAAAAGATGTTAATTCATTTCTCTTATGGAATTGAATACCTGGAAATTAACTTACCAATTGTTTCCTTGGTTTTTGCTGAGGAAAAAAATATTCTATAAATAGCTAAGTCCTGTACAAGTACAATAAGACACAGATCAAATTCTTGCATCTGTAACAATGTCATGAAAACTCACCCTACTGAGATGTAAAACTACCTTCAAATTAAGGAGCGGAATTCTTCAAATAATGGGAGAAAACACCTCTTCCCATCTTAAATATCCATCAAATTATAGAAAAAAAAAAGAAAAGCATTGGTCCCAAAATGAAAATTTCAGTTTTAATTTAACTTAAGATCTGACTTGCCAATCCATTCAGCTCAAGGTCTTTATTCCTCTACAGTGCTACTTGTTATTTAGAAGAGGTACAACAATAACTGCAGCTTGTGTTAAATTATACAGCCCTACGAGCTGGTAAAAACCTCAGCCACTGTATATGACAATATATTTTTAATGATTTGATGATTTCTTGCCATTATGGGATGGCACAATAGTGTGTCACTTAGGACTACGGCCTTGTACACTAGGGTGCTAAATTCGATTCTGGGATGGACAAATTTTTGTGTGGATTTTTAATATTTTTGTTGTGCTCTGGTCAGTCTGATGTAAATCCACCTCCCAGAGATGAATGGTATTACTTGCAGAAAATACATTTTTGGCATATGACATTTTTACATTTGTGTAGGGAAAAATCCAGATGAATTCTGGCAGTACTGTTACAAACTTACATGTTGACCAAATGGACATCTGATGTTGACAGTGGACTTTGATGTGCACAAATTACAATTCAAATCAATGTAAGTGAATCTGGATAGCACTCGATTATGCCTTTTTCCCCTTTGGGCTAATTCAAAAGCAATCAGATGTGCATGTTAAATAATTCAGGGATATGTTTTAATCTCAAAGATTATTATGGTTAATACCCATCTCAAACCAGTATTGTATCCTTTTTCAAACATACATGCAACATCTCTGTACTTCCTGTACAGGCTGCTTGAAATACGCTTTGAACTGAAATCAAAATTTAAATTAAAGATTTCCTTTCCTTAATAATATAATTATTATGTTTGCTTTTGATCCCCTGCACAGCAGTCATGTATATGTATGCTGTTCTACCTTTGAGTGCCTACTGCTCTGACCTTGTGGCCTTTCTGTCTCCCAGGATACACTGACAGAAACAATGCAGCATATCAAAGGGGGTTTTCTGGCAAAATAATTTTAATAAATAAATATCACAAGTCACTGCCACTGGGCAGTACTTTGAAGCCAATGGAGGCATGACCTACTCATTCACACACAGAATATGTTCATTAACATTTACTAGCACCTCTTTTACTCATCTAAATTGAAAAAGGTGCCACGGAGGTTTTTGGACTGCTTTGCTCAACAGCAATGGAGACTTCAGAGTCTACTTGAGTTTTGTAAATCTGTGGGTGTATTAACTACAAACACACACTGTTCTCAGATAAACAACAGCTTCTCTTAATTTTCATTCATTAAAATGTCCCTCCACGCTGTATACTCATGTTTTATGAGCAGTGACAGAACGGCCTGAAGCCACTTTAGACTAAATTGAAAAATTAAACTGAAGGAAATCTAAGCTACGATCTGTAGAAGACTGAAGGAAAGCTAAGACCTTTTTGATAGGCCTGTACTAGTTCGGCTACATTGTAATCCATGCACAAGATAAGTGGAACATCTCATGGGCATATTTAAAAAAACATTATAGGTTTATTTATCAACTGAGATCTTTAAAGTAAGTGTATAACTGCTAATAAGCAAGTTATGAACCCCTTGTCTATCTCTGTACATATTTACTGGATATACAGAATTCATGTATAACTGGTCACGTGCCTTTTTCTTTAGACAGAGGGTGTCCATGTGGCCATACCACCAAATCTCTCATTTGGATCCCAGAGGTGCTCTTTTGAGTCGTTATGACTTCTCTATATTTATCTTCCCTTTTCTAAATTTAAAGAATTGCTGATCCTCAATTTAGGATGTATCGCATGGGCAAGCCATACAGCACTGTACAGCAAAAGCCCATTGAAGAAAAGACAGTGGATACGAAAAACATAAAATCCAATCCTAACACTATAGAACTTCCAACATAAACAATCCTCTTTAAAATTGCAATGTGTACAACAATGGAGCATCCTGAAGACCCTCTACAGCTTAATGACTCGTTTATGAGCATCAACAGACCTATTGTCTATTGATGATGTAAGGGATGTTCCTTCTATTCCAGACTTATTGTGGTGCATTCTCTAGATTCCTACAGTTCCTTTTCCACCATCCATAAAATGCTCCAACCAGTTAAAAAGTCTGCATTTAACTGAACAGGCTAGATGGGATGAATGACTTACTTATTTTCTTTTCTTCTATCTGCTGGACATTGTAGCAACTCTTTTACAATATACTATACTATATTTTACAATATAATAACAATATACATAATATTAATAACACGCTGTGAATCTCATCTCCCACAGTCAAGACAACTACACCCACTCCTGCTTGCACAGGTCAGAGTTTCTCCCAGTTTACTCCTGGTGATACAGCTTATGTGACTGAATTCATAGTTAAAATGAACTATCTACCTGTGTCTTCGACCCACAAAGAGAGCAACTTTGCTTTTTTGTCCACTTGTTACTAATATTGAGTCCCTGAAATCTAGTCTTGTACTTATTGCTCATGGTCTCTTGCTATCACAGCCATGTTAAGGAAACCTTGCCAGAACTTTAAAGTACTTTTAACTAACATGCACTTAGTTTTCACTACTACAATTAAGACACTCAAATTTAGCTGAAGACTAAATAAGCAACTACTGCTACAATTTCTGGATTTTACAGATATCTTTCTGACATCAAGAAATTAATGTAACAGAACTTTCTTAAAATGAACTATGACAAGACAGAAATTATGCCCATATGCTCCTAAAATCAGCTACACAAACATATTTACATCAATGTGAATGATAAAGCTGAAACTAAACCTGTGACAGAAGTTACCAACATGAGCTCAGTCTGTCTGATGCTGAAATACCGATACATGCCTTTATTTATCTACTAAGGCTTCAGAGTATCCAGAGTTCTACAGATTGTGCACTAACAACTACTACTCAGCATCTGCATATGCTTTAGCTCCAGTTCTATGTAAAGTACCCTGGCTCCCTACAGTCAATATTAAGGCTCTGATTTGTCTAGACCCGGATTAACTTATAATTAATTTATTCATCAAACGTTTTTATTCAAAGCAACTTATACTGTATACGCCCATTATGCAGATATGCATTTTACTAAAGCAATCTGAGTTAAACACCTTGCTCAAGTGTACAATAGTAGTTCCCAGCTATTAACATGAGCCCAAGACCTTTTTGTTGTCAGTCCAGAGCCCCTAATCAGTGCTCCACACTATATGTGAATAGTCCAATTCGATCTGACATCTGCAGGTTCAGGCCCTCTTATAAAACCATAGACAGTTTTATAAGTAGACAAGGTTCCACATAATGGACAATAAAGCCTTCTCCTGCAAGGTACCATGTTCTTGGAGCACATTGCCCAAATCCATTAGGAAGCTGGAACTCTGTAACTGTCTACATTTTTAAGACTTGAGTAAAGTTCTAACTTTGGACGGCAGTGTGGAGTCTGTTTAGACTTATAATAGAAGGTTATGGCGTCCAGCATCCTGGATGTGTTATTATTGTTGTACTCTTGATGTATTTAACTCTTTAAATAAAGATTTATATATTACATAGAACTCTGCAATGCATGATTAAGATATTTAAAATATTTCATACACTCTTAGTCTCTATGGTCTGAAAAAAATACTACTTCTCCAGAATCGGTGTAATGAAGAACAAGCTGCTACGTTCTCTGGTTTAAAGGAATGTCCTATACTGACAGGTTAAAAGAACAGAATCTTTTTATTCTGAATGAAGACTACAAGGAGGCCTGAATTAAGTAGCCAAAATGATCAAAGGTGCTTACAAAACCAACTCAATTGACTTTATAATTAGCCATGAAACATGAAATAGAAGAAAAGTGGAAACTATAAGGAAGTACATTTAAAACTTATAACAGAAGGCACTTGCTAAGTGTTGTGAATGTCTGGAATAAGGTACACACCCATGTTGTCACAGCAGATACAATGACATATTTTAAAGAAAACCTCAGATCAATTAGCTACAGTCAATCACACAAGCTCAGCAAGCCAAGTGGTCTCCTCTTGTTTCATTCTTATGTTGTTATATGAGGGTATACCTGAACAGGTCAAATACTCTATATTTTAAAGGTTGCATTTTTCTGAAAGAAGGCACTTTATACTGAGGGCATTACTTCACTGGTAACCCAGCTGTTCCTCTTGGCCCTCAAAATATTTTGATTAGCCTAGGGAAAGTTTCCTTAACTAATTTTTGCCTAGGAATCGTACTATTACCTAATTTTCCTGAACTTGTTTAGCCCAGGCACACATCAATAATGCTTGGTAAGAGAGTACTGGGATAAACATAGCTTAAGGCAGTGCTACAAGAAACCAACAGCCAAACTGGGAGTCAAAAAATAATAATTTCAGAACAAGCCCACACATAGGATTTAGGGCTTGTCTTCTGTAAGGGAGACAGCCTGAAGCAACAACCAATTAGAAATGGTTCTAATAGGAAAGGTATGTTGGAACACTGACCTGGAACGTCAGATAACATATACTTAGACGAGAGAGCAAATGGACAGTAAATGTAAATGTGTTAATGCCCACAGCAGCATGTTTAAATATGTGTTAATAGAGAAATCTCATCTTAAGAAACAAAAAGACAAAGCCTCAGAACTACTTTTTCAGTGGAGCTGTATCTCTGAGGAAATACTGCACAAAATAAAACAAAAATGAACAAAAACTTTTGAATTGCAAGCCTTTATGTAGTGTCGGCTTATCAAAGTGGAAACCAAATTTTATGTGGGCATCATTCCTGTGATCATCTCTGGAGACCCAGAAGACTTCATTGGCCACTCTTGCCAAATTAGCCTAAAAAAAACAGTAGCACTCCCAAAATGAAGACCATAATGAAATGTAAAACTGTCTCTAAAAATGTTAACCCTTCTTGAACTAGAATTCTGTTGAGATAGCAATTAAAAGGGCTCCAAAAGGTTGGGGACCTACTGTATATACAGGAACTTCATTTTACCCAGTGAAAGATCTGCTCAGGAAGTGAAGTGCAAAGACACTGCTGTCACTTCAGGAAAACAAACGGTAACCACGTCAATACCTCGCAGTGTATAATGGCCTCCTGGTAGAGGACGGGCGATTTCATCTGATAGCGCGTTGCCTCTCAGAGTGTTAGAGCTGGCTTCGGCTTTGACATTGTAGCCCCTACAGTGATAAACATGAACTCCGGCTCAGGGCTATTGAACGTATTCCTAGCAGTTAGACTGGCACCAGAATCAAACCCTGTGGGTGGAAAAGAAACGCATGATAAAACATTAAAGATGCAGAAACGTTTATGTGTAAAGAATTTTAAAACATTATATAGCTTTCCACAGTAAAACTGCTGACTAAAAATAATTATGTATTTATAAAGGATAAAGTTAATTTTATTTTATAAAATATTGTTCACACGCAATTTTGTGTTATGCAATTATACATAATTATTGCAACAATCATATTACAAGGTACTACACAATGGATATATTAATGTGCGGTAGGTCACGTGTAAATTACGTTTCATAAAATTACAACACAGTGGTGACTGAAAGTGCAAATAAACACATGAGAATTTCTAATAAAAGTTAAAATGGTATTTCATTTAAGCGTTTTCTATTTAGAATCACCTTATATTTATTTGATTTACCACCCATTTCGCAATTGTTTTTCACGTCTCGTCCCGCTACTACTAACCTTATTAAACTGTTAAACGCGAAATATAGACATACTGCCCACCTTCCTAGCCACTTTTAACATGTCATAGTCAACACAAACCTATAAAGGGGGTTTACGGCAAGACTGCAAGCACTTGGGAGGTGCTCCTCTAATCAGCCACGTTACCCTTCGTCTTCCCGTTAGTAATATCCCCCGACTGGAGTCCGCGATGACATGAAGTGAACCTACTTAACCCCGAGTGTTTTTTTTGTTGTTGTAATAATGTGATGACCTCAAAGTAACCAGTTGTATTGTCTCGTACAATATATTTAAGTACAGATTTGTGTTAAGTACTTAGTCTTTGTTCACATGCTTTTCTTCCTCGGTAAGGAAAAGATGAAGAGAAAAATAATTTTCTAATTTTGAGTGCTTGCTTCTGTGAATATGCAGCATATAAGAGGATAATACATTTGTTTAAAGTTTAGAGTCCTCAGAATTGTTCAGAATCATTAAAAGAAGGGCGTTTGGGTAAATTGTACTGATACCCTAAATGTTTGGTCAATGCAGTGTCAACTGGGCCTGAGTAGTTACTAAGCCTTAAGGTGCGTTTATACTAAAACATAAGGATAAAGCACTTAAATGATGCTGGCACTTTAAATAATAGAAAAGCTAAAAGAGTAGCTTGCAGACAGTAACAGCAAGTCATTAACAGGTACCCGTCTGAGAATGTTACATCATTTAATAAGTCAATTAAACGATCATTCTAATCGCAAGCATTTTAGGCGTCTGAAACCAGTTAAATTCCTTTCTTTCTAACAACACTGTCTTTGTGTCATTTCAGCAGTAAAACTGGATATTAACTGACAAAGCAATACTTTGTGTAAAATTAGGGTGTTAATTTAAAATTAATAAAAAGTTAAATTGAGACAAAAGTACGATAACATGCATACTTATTTTTTATTTATTGTCTGTGCTTTGTTATTCTTAATTGTTTTCTAGGTAAAAAATATGACTTGGGAACAAGCAATGGAATTAATACGTGGAACTTAAGGAACTCTGCAGGCACTTTTACAGTAAATGTTGAACACCATAGAAAACATAATGAATCTCCATTGATTAGTTGATTTCTATACAGTATTTAGATTTAAGAGAGAAACCCCAACAAAAACAATATCTCGGTGCATACTGTATGTAATGTACTGACTTCGGGAACATTGTGTGTCACAAAGAAGTGGTCAAGTTGAATTTTCATCTGAATGTTCGCTACTCTGTAAGTTGGAAAGTAGTTGCCCTCTTTCTAACAATGGAGAACAGCTTCTCTTTAAGAGAATTCTGAAACATTCTTCCACACACTGTGGCTATATGCACATCCTTTACAGGCACCTGCTGTGAATGTGGCTCTGCGTAGATTCATACAGGCTTTGCAGAACTAATCTCCCAGAGAACTCCATCAAATCCATTCTTCAGTATGACCCTGCGGCAAGCCTTGCAGGAAGCCTCACTACACCTCCTACCAAAAACAAGGGGCAACTCACAGACATTCACTTTTCTGGCCTTTTCATAAAAGAAAATTGACAGAAGATCATTCTCCTCTAATGTGAATAATGAGAAAACAGTTCCGTACCTAATGTTAGATATTAAAAGTACTGTAGGCTGTAACAGAGCAAATGAAGGGATTTCCAGTTGAAGGCGAAGGTTTCGTTTCATGAAACACAGTATTTTAAGCCTTCATTTTTAAATATTACCCATACAGTCAAAACATTTGAAGATTGTCTTAATTGTGATGAACAAAAAGAAATGGTGTACCACTTATGTTTATCTGAAAAAAACACAACACTACAAACATCATATGTACTTAGCTGCTGCTAACCTTGATCCATTATACCTTACGTGTTCCCATGGGACTTTTATTATGGCTTTAGGGGAGGGATTTGAACATGTTCATTACCATGTTCACATACATTCAGTGTTTACTTTAATACATTGAGTTTTTAACAAATGCTCAGGAGAAGGTTAAACCCTAATTCTCTCCTGAATATAAAAGTCTTGCATCCAGAGGACTCACTCATGCATCTTCTGTCACACCTCTCCACCCCTTCAAGACAGCTGCAGCTGCTACCTGGCTCATCCTTCATATAACAAGGTGGGGTCACATTAGCTTGATCCACACAGTCAGGTGGCTGTTCCCTTAGCAAAGTAAGTTACAGAAGAAAAGTTACAAGAGGAGGCATTTCAGCTCTTGTAGACTATTTGGTAATTATGAGTTAATGGATCCATGGATCTCATCCAGCTGTTTCTTGAAGGAAGCCAGGGTATCGGCTTCAACTACATGGCTGGGTTTGCTTGCTTTTTAATTACTTTTACATTTTTCATTAAGTTAAGCCAATTGAACAACTAATCCTTATCAGACCTCTGCCTCAAATTAGTAAGGGTTTGACCAAACTACTAGTGTCACAAGATGCTGAGGCTGTTTTCAGGAATTTTCATCCTGCACATCCAGAAAAAGCACTTACTGTATGTAAACCTGCCCAATGATACAACTGCACAAACAGACCTGTATTTAATACACATTGCGAAGTGTTTTGAACATACAGAATGACATTTGTATAATATAGTATCTTCTCATTTTTGCCAGAATATAAAAATGCAGTGCATTGTCTCACATACAGTATATGGATTATATTATTGGAATTACATTGGAAATTAAATTGGGAAGACTGATTTGCACATGTGGTCCTTTGTTAAGGCCACATATAATACTAGTTCACCATCTTTTGCACAGATGCCCTACCATTCACGTTGTCGCATGCATAGTAGAAATAAATCAGCCAGCACAATCCTTTGATTGCCTTAAATTGGAAACAACTTTGGCAACGAATGACAAATAATCACATATGATTAATCCCTGTAAACCAAGTAATTAGTGATCACCCACAATACGACTAATGCATGTCATGTGTGGTTTTTTAATTCAAGGCTAGTTTCTAGAAATAAATGTGATGCTGCTAGAGTGCAATGTATCTGCATTGTGTGGGCAAAAATTAAAATAAGGCTAAAAAAACCCTTTCAGAGAGACTTTGCAAATATTTTTTTTCTAAATAAATAAAATGTGTTTCTTTTGAATTAGTTCTTGAAATGTTATCTCTCAGCATTGGCCTATGCACTGTCTGGAATGTCTGGAAAAAAGTTTAATTTTGTAATATGCATACTGCTGTATTTGAACGTGCGTTTATAAGGTTATTCATAAGGTTGTTTAAGGGCCAAAATTTTAAATGCAAACACAGTAGGCTAATGTTAAAATATTTTAAAAGACCACAAACAATAATAGAAATGTGAAATGGAAGAAAATGTAAATACTTTCTTCCTACCAAAATACTTGTTAAAATGGGGTTGATACTTTTTCTTGCATAGCTAGGTACCATGAGACAGTTTTTCACAATTACTGTATGCAATTTCATAATTGAACATTTATTTAAAAATTAAAACTTTCTTATTATTGTGTTAAGATGTATAAAAGGTTTAAATGTATACATACAGTTGAAGTGCTGACTACACTTTTAAAAAGCAAAAGAAAAATAATTTCTCTCAATATTTGCCAATGACACATATCAAAAAATATATGTGAATACGCAAAACAAGTTGGCTCCATTGATACATTCTGCTTTCTCATTCATGAAAACAAAATATACTTAGATAAGTGCACAGACTTCTTTAAGTAAAAATGTCCCCGGAAGTGTTTGGTAGGTCATGACATTATGTAACATTTTAATGCATGGCTAAGGTTAGGAGGCAAAACACATTTCTAATTCATGATAAAGGAAATCCTCTTCAGTGTCCATTTGTTTTCCAAAAAAATGGCCCATCAAGCTAAGCTATTGAGAGATTACATTTCCTAGGATTTACTGCTACGATAATAAGAGCAATTATATTTCTCCATCTGGAGTATATTACACATGACTAAGACAGCTTGCTTTCCTATCATTCTTGCTATCTGGAAAAAAAAAGCAACCCCTATTAAAATGATTGTACTCCCAAAGCTAAATTGCAAGAATGTTAAATATGCTTTCCTGTTATCTCAGAGAGGTCCCTTGTCTGTCTTTATCCTCCTGAATTGCAAGTATTCCCTGCCTTATGCTCTCTGTCTAATTATAGCAGCTGGCTGCATACAATTCCCCAGTTTCATGCATTTGCAGGTGTTTAAACTCAACCACTTGACCTGTTTAGTTATTAATCTTAGAGAGTGCTTAATGAAGTTGATGACATTTAACTTGGGAGCTGCAGGTGAAACCTGTGGAATCTTAAGCTTGATGTCCACAGGAACTTAAAACAAATGATTTCTCCTCCAAAAGAATCACTTTTTAAAAGATTTAACATGACATTTCGCATAGATGTAAAGTCCACAATAGAAAAAAAAAAGTTTAGTAAGGGTGTGCATAAGCATTTATTAATTCACATAAATCAAAAGAACATTCGGTAGCCTTTGTACTTTTCTCTTTTTCCCATGTTCCCAATAAAGAGTTTTAAGTGTGACAGTACAGCAATCTGAATATTAGGTGATGAGGAGGTGAGCCTTCACATGTTTCTGTGGTGACACTTTTGAGCAACAGTTACTTTTTAGCCCCTTACATTAGTTATATAGAAACTACTGTGCTGAAACAATCTAGATGGATTAATGATCACAGAAACATTGACTTCCTATACTTGAACAAATTGTTGTTGTTTCATTGAAGCATCTTCATTCATAAAAACTGGTATTGTTTCTAACTACAATGTCCCAAATTATTTTTTTAATATTTTCCAAAATTGCTTTAAAGTATACCATACAGACTTCTTCATCTTCACACTCATGATCATTATATAATGCTATAATGGCATTACAATAGTATAATACTAGTGCGCTATTTTTAAACCAGAAAAAGACAACTGATTAGAGTTTCCTCAGCTTCTGCATATATTCTAAGTCTCTAGTGAATTTATGTGCTCCCTGTGATTGCTATCTCCCATCTTCTTGGAAATTAATATTATGATTCTTACACAACAGACATTGTCATTTACAGTATGTGATGGAACAGAGATCTCAATTAATGATTCCTGAGGTGGTTAATTTCCGCAGTTTTAAAGACTATTAAAAGTAAAAGTAAGCTTCAAATTCTTTCCATTAAATAGTTATATAACACAAATCCGAGTAATAATTTGGATCCAATAAATTCAACCAAAAATGTAACCTTTCATGTATACTGTCATCAGAGATGCAATAAACACCCAAAATCTGTTTCTTGTGTCATAGGTCATCTCTATAGTTATGGTAATTTCAAAGAAATTGATAAGACAGTATCTCAGCTTCTGCTGAACAGTCAAGATGCTTTTAAAAGTACTTTATACTCTCCAGCCACTAGGCTCCACGTTCTGAGTTTTATACACAACCCCAAATGTGTGTTCAGTAAGATTTACTGTACAAAACACAGTGTATACCTTATGTTTACAAAATGTTGGATTGTTTACATTCAAGAAAATGTTGACATTTGTTTGCAAATGTTTACAAACGAGATTGAAAAATAAGAAGGAGAAATAAAGCAGGTTATTTTACATCATCTGCTATCTTTGTGCATCTCCATCATAAAGTAAAACAGGATTTATGGCTGCAAGGATTCATATTCTCATTTCTACGTATTTTCTTATGAACAAGGAAACGTGGTTACAGTTTATTGATTATATTTGTACTTGTATCAAACCCAATAAATATATATTTAACTGTATGTTCACAGTAATCAATCCTTATATTTTTTGCATTAGCTGTATATCCATGACAAACAAGCCTCATGTTCTTTCCTGTGAAAAGTTTTCATTATTCCTCCAATTTTTTTGTATTACATGCCCTGAAAAAGTCAAAATTCCCTAACAATTGCTTTTACTGCCTGCAGGACAAAAGCACCTAGTCACATGCCTTGTGGGCTTGCCCTGAGCTGAATGTTTTTGATCTATCTGATTGCTGCTCTCAAAACTATTAAGATTCCTTCACTCAAGCCTTGTTGACATTCACATTGATGGAGAACACTTCAAAGAAAAGTATTCTTCCTTTCCTCAATCTACTTTAATTTTGCAGATGGAATCAAAACGCTTCATTTTCCTTCTACTGAAGTTAAGTGGTGGACTGCAGCTGAAGAAAATCAATTAAATCTAAGCAGAAAATCAAACTAAATATTTACCTTTGGCTTGGTGGCCATTTCTTTATTCTGCAAAAACCATTTGTCAGTGTTCATAATGTGTTCGCAAAGTGCAAATATTTCAAATGTTGTACATGTTCTTATTTTTTAGAGAGCACATCACTTTCTGTAAGTACATATCATGGGTTCTAAAACCAAACCGCACATGGTTTCAAATTAGAGAAAAGGTTTCTCTTTGGAGAAATGTTTGCATAAAACGAAACTGGAACATGATTATTCTCAGGTGTTGTTACACTACACTGACCATTTCAGTACAATAAAAGGAACAAACTTCTGCTTGAAAACCCTAGAAGTACAGTTATGATTAAGAACAAACTACAGAGGATGAATGAAAGCTTATACTTTTACAAGGAACTCAGAGTGGGAAGAAACAAAGATATATTATAGCACATGGAATACGACTGATACTTTTAACAAAAAAAAACAACAACAAATAACCTGAAGCCATTTTAAAAATATCGAAATCATGGTTGAAGTATTTTAAGATTCATAACATGAAATCCTTTCTAAAAGCATTTATGTCCTTGGCAAGTGGTTGGTTAACTTTGCTCATAATACCTGCCTGTTAAACAAAGGGGAAATAATGATAAAAAATTCAAAAGTTGTCTGTCATTAATGTCACTATCTGAGATTTTTCAGTATGTGTTGGAAACAATTTCAGAAGCCTGGTGACAGAGAAGCACTCACAGATCAAGAACAGCCCTGACAGTTTCTTGTGTGACATTTGCCTGGGGGTACAGAATACAATGAATTTCAGTTATTTGACTCCTAGAACAGTATCCATGACACCCTGTACACAGCCTTCAGTGTGGAAGGTCTGCATTTTATTATGCGTCTTCTGCTTTACATCTTGTGGATGACTGTGCAAAGGACTATTTTCCTGCATTGTAAAATGAGCTCAAATCACCTTTAAAATTATATTTAATCACTCTAGAATGGATGTAAGGTTACTGTATATTAGAGCCTATGATTTTTAATATTCCGAAGCTGAGGTTCTTACTTGAATATCTCTGAACAAAAAATTGGATTCTGCTGAGCCAAGGGCCCTAGATGTCCACATATAAAATTACAGTTTACCTCATACTTCTTTTTTAATAGCCATTCATAAACATTACCTACGGAGATACTGAAAAGGGCACACACACATATACTTTTTGTATTGTGAACAAGCTGTTTTTCAACATTAGACGTCTTTGCCGATGTTAACATTTACCAGTATTATCTGTTGAATGTCCTTATTCTACAGAACCAGCTTCACGTGACAATTTATCATTTGATATACTTTCAAACATCAGTGAGGGCTGCAGCACTGTTTCACTGAAATAATGAATTACCTGTATCTTGATCTCTTTGAACAGGAATGTCAAAAACGCGGTCATGGGCCGGGTCCAGCCCACTAAGCTAATTTTTTTCTGCCTGTTCGGCAGGTGTGGTCAGAGCTTCAGCTGGGTTTCATGTCATGTGTTGTCTGAGCCTGCACAGCCTGTGCACCCAGCTGGTGGCCTTGATGACATTAGCACAGTAGTCTTGCACACACAGATCTCCCTGTGGTTCTTCTGCCTTTACCCAATAGCCATGTCCCTGTTTGATGATGTCATAGATTTAAACTAATAATTTACAATACTACAGCTCATCAAATCCCATACTCAGAAAGTAGCTTTTAAGTAACTGACATCTATTGAAGATGCACTGAATGTTAATATTGTCTGCTAATTTCATTTTGAAAGCTGTTGTTGTACAATAAGTAACTATGAAAATGCAAAACAAAATAAATAACACTACAGTACGGAATGGTTGTGCCTAGTATTTTGGTAATTTATGGTACATACAGTATGGCCTGCTTTGACATTTATATCAAAGCTGGCCTGCCATAGCAAATTTAGTTACACAAATGAGTTAGACACTGTTGCCTCAGAGTGTAAATTTGAACTTTTACAAAAATCTAAGCTTTACCTGTGTATAAGCAGAATTCTTCTATTGATACAAGTGCTACAGTGCGCCTCTAATGTCACTAACTCTCGAAGCCAGTGTCACCACTTTCCTAATACCTACTGTGGCTCTGCAAATCACAAACAAGTGTTCTTTCTGAACAAACCGTTTCAGTGAATCAAATGAAATGACTCACTTTTCCCAAGATGATTCCCTAGACACATTGAGCCAAGTGAGTCAACACACAAAATGATTCAGTTTCTCAGAGCTCTGATAACAAAATGAGGAACTTAGAAAGTTGAGATGAATGTGATACAGTAAATATTAAGCAATCATAAATTGTCAAAATCCATAAAACAAGCATTTTCCTTGTATTTGAGGTGTATGTGGATTTGAGTGCTGTGCATGAAGAATTCAATTTCTGGTTATTTTGTGATTCAGCAATTTTTTTATGAAAATGGTATTGAGAAGCATTGTATCAGTCAGTGAATCAAATTTGTTTCAGTTTTAGAGTCGTTCACTGACTTCCTCCTGATTCAGTAGAGGTGTTTTATTCAAATGAATTGATGAATCAAATGAACTGATTCAAATGAATAATTAACTAAAAAGAATCAAACTGCCAGGCACTAATACCTACTATATGTATATAGACATGAAGATAGAGATAAATACTAATTCACTCTTCATATTTGTATATATAAAGTCAAAGACACCAGCAAAAAACTACTGTTCGCCCAAACTAGACATCATCAGTGTGATATACTGTACAGTAGTTTACTTTGAACAGTTAAAACTGCTTATACTTTATGTGTCTGACAAAGAACACCTTTAATGGTGTTACTGTATGGTGTCTCTTAAAATCAGTCATTTATGATTGATGTTTAGCTGTGGTGGGCAGAAACTTAAAAAACAAAATGTTAAAAAAATGCAGAATTGTCTTTTTAGACAGTTTTGTCGCCCTTGGCATAGTTGAAACAGGAAGATTTAGTTCATATTCATTTCCATAATACTTTGTGAATTCATGCTCTTTGCACACACCATAAAGTTGAAAGGAGTTATTTCATAGATCAGACCTAAGCTTGAGATGAACTGGTAAATTGTACAGTTGAGATTTAAGTATATTACACAGTTATAACAGTGTATGGGATTTAGGAATAAACAGATTCACATGATTAGCAAGGAATCGAAGGACAAACATTAATGTAGGCACAAGAGTTTTCCAATGTGTGAATGTCTAATGACATGAAATATTATCTAGTAACATGAAGAAATGTGATCTTTTGTTGAGATGATAAACTATTAAGCTATGTCTGTACATTCAGTTTTGAAAATGTTATGCTATATCTGATGTTATAACATTGTACAGTTGTATTTGAACAAATACACAAATTATTTAACTAAATAATGTTTCTGTTTAGCCAATGTACAGTATATATGTTGAATAAGTACTACAATCTTAAGTGTAACATACATTTTATAACTTATAAAGTATTTAATTCATTAATGTAATTCCTGTTTAGATTATTGAAAAGGCAAAAAAATATATAATTTTTGAGCTAGAAACATTTTCCAGCATATTAACCTTTTATATGCTACAATGTATACTTCAAGGGAGTGTGAGACTTGCCTGATGTTAAAAAGGAAACTGCAGAACTACAGCTCTTTGCAAATGTAAGATGTTCTTTGTCAGCACAAAATCACAACAGAAAGCACAAAAACTTGGTTGTGCTTCTTTCTGTTGGATTTGTATAGGGATTTTTGGGTTGCAAAATGTAATACTGAGAGATCATAGCCATACACCAGCTGTATTAAATCTGAGGATGCACAAAGAAACTTCAGATAAAAGGAACTGACAATATCCCCTCCTAGGCTATTATTAATTGCTAAAGAGGTGATTAGTTATCAAGTGTTATTAAAGGTCAATTCCCCATAATGCTGAGCTTTAAACCTTTAAAGCCAAAAAGCAAATTAAACTCAAAACATTTCACTCAAGCCAAAAAACAGTAAAGTGACTAAAATTTCATAAGCTGTGGAGGGCTGATAAAAAATGTAGTATTTCAAGAGGTTTTATAGTGCTACCATATTTATATGTTGTAGTCTACATCAAACAACACCCACATTGACCCACAGACCCTTATTCTGATTCGATATAATCGAGATTTTTATTCTTTCTAGGACCTAAAATATACATTTTATCACTTTCCTCCTGTCATTTTTTTTTTCAAAACTAGCATTTATTCCAATCAAAGTCAAGTCATCTGTCATCCCTGACTTCTGGGCTAGCAGCAAATGTATCTTTCGAATCATTAGAAACTACATCGAGTCGCCATGGGATTTCTACCTTGCTGCCTCTCCTCCAAAAAAGTTTTTGTTAAGAAGTATTAGTCTCCCAGGAAGCAGTGACAGCTTGGGGCCATTACTGCAGGATGTGACAGAAGTACAGTACACTGACATTCATTAAGATCCAGTCTCTTCTTCTTCCCTGGATTGATGTACTTTAAGTTAGACTTTCCCCCTCAACAAGTCATGATTTATTAACCATTACCACTACAAGTGTCATCTCATCAGCTGAAAGTATGACTGTAGACCTCTCACTAACTCGGGTCTATGAGAAACACATCCTTTTACATGCCGTTGCTCCCTTTCAGGCCTGGAAAACTATAAAAACTGGCGATGACAAGTTTTCCTGTTAAAGTACGTAATACACCATGTTGCATTAGTCAAACAATTTCATGTGCTTTAGTTCTGGACTAATTTTTAGGAAGAATTGATACAAGACAAATTTATTAAGAAAGAACACCTTTATGGATTATTAGCTGTTTAAGACAAGGCCAGTTGACGGACAATATACAGTATGCCTCTGGGGCTAATTTTTAGCTATTTGCCTAAACTCAACTTGTGTTTGTAATTCACATACAGCAATTATGCTGTACACTGCAAATCAATCTCAGTGTGTATATCAGTGTGTATCGCTTCCTTTACATTCGTTACTTCCCTTTTAATATGTGTGCGTATAGAGAACATGCGAGCAGTGATAACATTGATCTACCTGTAGGAGCAATCTAAATATTTTTTCCAAAGCCAAAGAAAAACTTGTGTATATAAGTATAAATGAGGTCTTTCTATATCTAAAATTAATCTAACTAGAACATCTTCAGTATTGCAAAGCTACTAGCATTTTGACATATAAGCTAATATTTAAGCATTTCATTGATAAATGAATTAGCTCACTGATCTTGAGATGACAAAAATACCTTATCAGAACAAAACAAATTTAGGGGCATATAGAACATAATGGCACTGAAATGTCAAGGACTCCCCCTGCCTATGAAGAGGTATCACAAACAAAACAACCCATTAAAGTATTTCTGTCCTTCAGATTTCAGAACATTAATTGCACCTTACAGTGATTGACAGGTGTGACACTGAATGATAATTTGAGGCAAATCAGTACTTGAAGTGCCATCATCATGTTCTTTGTTGTTTGATATGCTTTTAGCTAGGTAGAATACAAAAAAAAGAAAACATGTGAGAAGCATAGCCTTACCTTGCTTTTTGCCTCTCATTATTTTATTTGTAAATGTCTAATATTGATCTGCAAACGCTTTCACAACTGCGAAAGGTGGAAAAAGCATACAGTCAATCTTTCAAAGTTATTATACATTTTGAGTGGATCTAAGTTAATGCATGTATGATTTCTGAATCAAAATACTTTTTGTCACAAAAAGATTAAATACGAACAGTGAAAGGAAATTATTAGCTGTGATGACAAAATCAACAGGAAAATCAATGGAGCTTCAAGGTGAAGAGAAAACCTGTATAGCACAGTGAAGACAAGATGACCTTCATGACAGTAAGTTGGAGGGTAGCAGCTTATAGTGAGAATTGTAAACACTTTGCAGGTGTGTTGAAAGCATTCTGCATATTCTTGTCTCTGAAATTGCTGCTGCAAGTCCCTCTGTGAAGAGCCCTTTGATTAGAAAACTGATAATTTCCAGGGAAAGGGATAAAACGCAAAATGAATGGCTGGATTGACAGAATGATTTGTGCTAAACACAGAAAAAAGCAAACCTAATGGATTTTTTAAAACATTGTATACTAAAGAAATAATCAGACACTGAGATGCACCAGCTATATAATGATAGCACTTGAAAACCAACATCAACACACAAGGCTGAGAATAAGAGAGGAAATAATAATAATAATAATAATGTTTCTTTATTAGCCCTATACAATTTCTTGCATTAGGAATGCGTCTTTTCGCATACCCCAGCTTTTCTCCAGGGAGACACAGACACAGAGACAGGGAGAGAAGCTTGGGGTCAGAGCGCAGGGTCTGCCATTGTACGGCGCCCCTGGAGCAGTTGGGGTTAAGGGCCTTGCTCAGGGGCCCAACGGAGTAGGATTCCTCTGCCAGCCGCGGGATTTGAACCGGCAACCTTCCGGTCACAGGCGCAGATCCTTAGCCACAGAGCCACCGACTATGTGTGACTTTTGCTGTTCATAGCACCCCAGCCAAAGTGCAGCTCTATGGGCCTCAAGCAACTTCCAAAAGCTGCAAGAAAACACTGAATGTAGGCTGGCTAAGGCTACTTTGACTTGATTCACAACATGTGGAAATAAAGAAGCCAACTGCTCTGCTAAAATCGAAAAAAGTGGCCCGCTGACTATCTTCCCCACACACATCTGTCCTGACTGATTTCTGGGTATGCCTCGAAGAGGACAGGAGTTCAACACATGGTTTCAGCAAATGGCATCTAAAAAGCAGACATTTCAACAAATGCATATTGAGAATTTGTATAGCTCCAGCAAAAGCTACCCTGCATTTGATTTCAGTTACAATGCCGCTGCTTAGTAAACTTTCTGTTCAAGTTAAAAAGCAATGATTTATATTCTTCTTGAATATCCATTATTCACATCAGCGCTGCCTCTGTGTTCCATGTGCTTTAGTTACCTTATTCAGCACTGCTGGAGTGGTATGAAGATGTCTTTATAAAAGCGTTTGAGGGAAGATATACTAAAAAGTGAGATATCAGAATGTTCTGTTCATATTTAAATAGTTTTAGCTATGTATAGGAATAAGTATTTGTATTTATATTGCACTTTTCATCGAAAGAATCTCAGAGTGTTTTACATATAGGAAGGGATCCCACTTCCTCCACTGCTAAAGTACAGCAACAACCTACTGTCACGATCCTCATCCCTCCTCTTAAGGGCGCTCCAACTCTTTCCTATTTTAGTTCATTACGTGTACCTGCCTCCTGTTTGTCCATCATTACTTAAGGCGGGCGCTCCCGCTATGCCTGGCTCAGTATTGGAAGATGGACACCACAAGGCTGGCCTATTCCCCGGGCTCACAGGTAGTCTTATTCCCCAGCGTCCTGACTCTGTTTTATCTCCTTGTTCCTGTTCCGGATCCTGTTCCGGATTTTAACCCTGTCTGTCTCAGATGGATCCCCCGGTTCCTGGACTCAGGACTGCGGCCCGGTTTCCTACTTTGAACTGTCTGGATTGTTTGCTTTCGCCACACCCCCAGAGCACAGGATCACTGCTGTCACCACCCCCTGTCTGTCAACCAGTCCTAATCCTGCTGTACCTGCCCCTGATGTCCTTTTCCACTTACTTCCGGATTATACCGTCTGCATAGGGTCCTGAACTACGCTTCACAGGAGCCTGGACGGGCTCTCATTACACCTACGGTAGGTAGCACACAGCAGCCATTATTCATTTGCAGCCCCACCACACAGCAGATTTTGTTCTTCAGTGAAGTAATTGAGAAACTACTTCACCAGCTAAATTAAAGAGGGGCTTTAGGGAAGCCAGGGATTGCAGTTACAGGATGGAATGATACCACGACCGCTGGATTAACACCCCAACATTTTTAAACAGTACCACTGGATCTTCAATAAGAATCCTCCTGCATCTCCTACAGGACAGTTCACTGTTCTAGGGCATTGTCCATGAAAACTCAGGAGTGCCCCCTACTGGTTTTCCAGCCCCACCTACAGCAGCCACAGAGGTTTTCCTGGAGGTCTCCTATGACTGGAGTGACTAGTTTTGCTTAGATTCTGACACCGGGCTACAAAGAGGTAATACTGCCCTCAGTGGCTTTAGTACACATATTTCACACATCTGCAGCCACTCTAGTGCCTCTTGGTTATACAATGTAATCTATATAACTATACAAATACATTTTCTTCAAAAATATCACAGAATCTTCAAAGCTCAGTATTTTTAATGTTATTATTGGCTGTAAAACAAAAATGAGTGTTCACAAAAATGTTTTAAGATAAACAAGTTAGGCTATATGTATGGAACCCAGAAAAAGTCTCTATTAAACCTGTTGTTTAGGTTTCTTTTGAAACACCCTCATATGTCTTTATTTAATATAGAAGAGTACACAGATTGTTTTTACCACTAATTGAAAATGTTTACTGAACAAATCACATTGACACCCTTACTGGTTTTACATATGTACCTACTGTATATAAATGTATGCAACATAGAGTACATAACATTAGGAATCAAGCAGTACAATCTGTGATTGAAAAAGCAATTTTTCATAACCTTTGTACATACATTAGTTGCTGGTTCTGTAGATCTTACTACAGAAAAAAGCATTACAAATCTTAACAGGACAACAAAAAATTACATTCTTTTCTTAGCAATGTTTTTATTAAGATTCCCGACTGATGAAGAGAAAGTCATTATCTCTTTCAAAAAAAAACCCATGAGTCCTTGACTGTTAATGGTTTTCTGCTTTTGAAGGTTTGTGTAGTGTTATTTTTCAAGTCAGAAGTTAACACAGTCTCCACCATGTTTCTTTGGATGAGAAAGATATGTTTTTCTGTTTCTTTGTGTTTATTTTCTTATAGATATTTATTTGATATTATCTTTCATTTTTTCAGGAAATCTCAAGTCTAAAAAATATAGAATATCAATAATATATTAAGGATATTGTGTAGTAAAATATAATACAAGTTGTTAGAGTTTTTACAGACGAGGTGAGAAAATCATTGTTTCAAACAGAAACCCTTTCAGTTTCTGTTACTCACCTTCATATTTGTATTCTTCAACATATTTAGTAAAATGTCTCTCTATATTACATGAGTTAACTCTTCAGCTGCCAAATATTGCTGGAAATATACTTATGGAAATTATGCTCTGTCAGATATCCCTACAATAAGTCCTTAATTCTGCGTGGATGTAAATGAGCAGTGTGTGAAAGACCAGACTGAGGTGCAGAATTATTGTTAATTTCTAATCCTAGATAAATTTGGGGGAGGAGCTGCTCTGTATAGAGCTGACAGGAAGAAAGGAGGAGCTGCTGTCCCTTGAGTGCACAGAGGTATTGTACAAAAACCTCTACAAAAGTTGTATAAAGCATTAGTAAGATTAGGTAGAAATTAAACATCTGTAGAAATCATAATCTAGATACAGTTTATTTTACTATAAGGTTTTATACTGTCATCCCCTGAAGCATTAAATAGCATGGCTTATTATGGTTGGTATACCACATAGATTATGTACTGACTTGTGCAGGAAGTTCAACAGATATGTGTAAAGTTTGATTATATGACTGTTGGAGAGGCTGAATTATAGATAAAGGGGTACCAATCCATCTGTCAATCACTAATAAAATTGTGTGTAGTAGTTGTGTGGAGTGATATTTTCACTGCAAAATTAAACATACAAGATTTGCTAACATGTTTGCAAAGGCCATATTAAAATATTCCAAATTATGTTGGTGAAAAGGTTTGCATTTTGTCGCAATTTAAATTTTCTTACCAGTATTTTATCATTTGTGACATATTTGTACTCATTTTATAGCTAGATGATTTTTTTCTTATTTCACTGGTTGTAGGCTGAACATGCACCAGAACATGCTTATAGTGTTCACTTTATGCTTACATGTGGCCCAGAAGGGTGTAAATTTCTGTTTGGTTGAGAAATTCCTATTTAGTGTACACCTCTATCATTAAGCTGTTTAGAATTTTTATCCGAGCTCCTTTGGTTGTAAGGTTTATAAAATTGTGAAACCGTGATCTGCATGCATTTTATAGCAGGATCTGAACCGTTTTATGGCATCTGCATTGACTGCAGGCTCTTTAAGAAGCAAAAGCATTGGATTCAATTGAAAAAAATCAATCTTCTATTAAATACAATCCCCATATTCTTACATGATGACCTCTACCACTAGGCTCTGTAGTCCTGTTCTGATATTCAAGGGAAAAAGCAGATACTTATTCTTGAGCATTCAAAATACAGGCATGGGTATTTTCCTTAATTTTCCTTCACTATGAATACTTTGTACAGCTAGCTGGGCCTGAAGGACTTAAAAAGGCAAAATATAAGTCAGTTCCCATTGGGTATTAGCAACTTCTTCTATATGGTCTGCAGAGAAGGAAAATGACTCTGTTCTGAACCCAGCAAAGGAACAGGAAAAAACCCACTGGTAAAAAAGTGGGTAGCAGGCAAGAAATCCCACCTCCCCCAGAGAAGTTACATTATTAATGGAAGTGCTTCATTAACAGCATAAAGCAAATATATTAAATTAAGTTGTAGTGAGCTCTTTTCCAGTGGGCCAGATTCCTCTGCGTACATCTCCAGTTGCCAATATTCTTACACTCAAAACACAGCTTGTGTTCCTTGTCATCATGTCAGCAAGCTCAATCCACCAAAAAAAAACAACCTTTTATGCATACATAAAACACATACTGTATTGTACTTATCTAACAAGTTTATCTTTTTGTTTGTCTGATTTCCATATGCTTTATTTTATTACTTTTTGTTCAACTGGCGCCTTTACATTTGAACATTTTATAGATGCGTAAGCAAGCACTTGATCATTTTGTTTTTTCAGATTGTTGTTCATGTATAACAAACTTAAACTTCTTTCCACAGTCACACACAGATTTCTTTCATTGATCAACATTTTTCTTTTCACAATCAACAGCTTTTGTGCAAACTGTATGGCGCTATTTTGAACAACAGCTGTTGGACTGGTTTCTAAGAGATTGACTTTTGAAGATTTTCAAAACATTCAATTTATATATATGTAAGTTTTGAATGTCAAGGTAATCATATTACATAATAATTGCTTGCATTTGTATGGCAATTTTCATCCCTAAGGATCTCAAAACACTTCACATACAGGAGATAATCCACTTCACCTTCAACTTAACTGCAGATCCCACCTGGGTGACACACAGCCAGTATTATGCATCAGCAGGCCCATTAAACAGCAGATCACGTGGAGAAGTGAGAAATTAGTACATCACCTGAATCAAGGAAATTTACAGATGCCAGACTGTATAAAGCTAAAGTGGAATTAAGCTTGGGACCTTGGGTTAACACACCTCCTCTTAACAGTGATCAAGCAGTCAGGACATTCATTTGAAATCTTATCCAAAGAACAGCTCCTCCTTGCAGCCCAGTGTCCTTGTTCATCGTAGTGCAGTGGTTGGGAATTTCTTAACCAGAGGCAAGAAATGCCCCCTACTGGTCCACAAACATCACTTAAAGGAGCAACCCAGGGTGGAGATAAAAATAGAGGAAATAGAATTAGTAGAAATAAAAGTAAGATAATAGTCTAATATTAGTCACCAATGTGAGTACAAGCAGTTTGTAAACATCAAATAATTAGCACTCGCACAGGTCAGAGAACCCTGGAGAAGGTCATGTGAATCCTTTCATTTTCTCTGAACAATCTGGTGGTTGAGAAACAGGAAACATCTTCAAAGAGAAGAATAAAGTATACAAAATAATGACTCAAAATGCAAAACCCCCAAATCATACAGTATATACAGACTACCATGTACAGCTGCAGTATGTTCCAACCCTCAACACACTATTGAAAGTAAGAGTAAACAATCCCTTCTAAACTGCTGTAAAAATGAATCAGTCTGTGGACACTAGACTCAAGAATGCATCTGGATAAAGTGACAAATATTGACTGGCAGGTTAAATAAGAAAAATCAAACATTTCCAGAAATATAAAAAATACAACTTCTTGTGTTTTTAAATTTAAGTCATGTGGTAAATATCTTATGACACTTCTCTGTAGGAAATGACACTGAAAAGAAAGCCACCATAATGCACTTCCAAAATAAACCCAACACATAATATGTACACCAATATGTAAAGCAGAAATGGCTCTAGGGATGTAACCTAGCTGTTACTAACAGTTATCTGTCTTTGAAAGTACCACTTACAATGCCAGAGGAAGTTCTCTCAATCTAAACAGCAGAGGCAAACATTAATAAAAATAGTTAAATCAATCTGTTGTGTTTTTACTGGCTGTATTATTAGCTACCTGTAAAGCATATTGTAGCAAATATTCTTGAAGAACTGCACTGCACACAGGACAGCCAATTTTACATGCACTTTCAAATAAGCAGATGGCAGCCACAACAGATTCATATATTGTCATTTTAAAATAACTTTCCCAGTATTGGTGAAGCTCATTATTTTCATGAGAGGTTTTAATGATTATCCATTCAAGTCAGCCTAGTCTTTTTGAAAGACATTGTTTTAATTAAAGCAATATTTTATTTTGACATGAGAGCCCAAGAGTGCAAGTAAATGTCACTTTTCCCAGTTTGGGAAAAAGAAATACAAGTTCTGTACTTGAAATGCGTCAATGTCCTCTTTAGTGAAATTAAGGCCCTCATGACCTGACTTGAAACTGTCAAAACAAAGATGTTTAGCTCAAGTACTTCATAGATAGCAAAGGTCACCAATGACCATGAAGATATAGGTCTGTTGTTTCTCAGTTAATTTAATAACTAAACAGGGTTACACTGGAAGTGACTTCTGGTAATGTTTATACAACAGTGTTGACATTCAATTAATTTCGGTTTCACCTTTTTCCCCTGACAGCAAAAAAGCTTTTCCTCTGCAACTGACTCTCTGCATTGAAAATATTTTTTTTAATTTGTTGAATAAAGCTAGTTAACTCCTTACCATTGCAAATTATTAATACTATAGCCCTGCAAGTGTGCAAGGTGTCAAAATAGCTATAACAAGTCAAACCCATACAGTTTTTTTTTTGCCCAAACCTTTCCACTGACTCAGTGACTAATGTCTTTTTCACTAAAAAAAAAACTCTAAAATGATGGCCAAGCAAAACACTAGGCTAGTAACAGATGTCTCAGTAAAGTTATGAGTGCTAAAGCTCTTTAAAGTAAAGGTAAAAAACAGTATTTTGACAGAAACAGTCCACTTTTCCTTCTTTTCTGCCCCGTTACCTGCTAATAAAAAAATAATTGGCACACACGGTCACATATCAAAAACGAGATCACTTTACTCAAGGCCAGGCTCGTCAGAGAGACCTGCAACAAGTAGTACATTTATCTACATTTCTATAAACCTTTTCAGGCACTTTGTCAGAGTGCCCAAAGTAGACTGCCAGGGTAGGAGGTACTTGGAGACTGCAACAAACCTTGTAGGCCCCCTGGGAACAGGAAAATTATTGTTGGCAGGCCTGTCTGTCTCCATCAGTTGAGCAAGTGCCCCCCACTTGCCCACGCTGAGGCAGCCCGAGTGAAGAATGTTGTTAGAATTAAATTACTGAGAGTGCTGATTGGTTGTTGGAGGTGGTCTTGAAACCAGTGTCGAAGACCAAAGAGAACAAGGGCTACTATTCATGTGGAAGAGCCTGAGCTTTAAAGTCCATCTGTTAAATTCCAAATTTAGTCCAGAATATGCTCACTCACAGTCTTTAAAATACCACCTGCTTGGCCAAAGCTTTATAGAGGTGCCATTACAGAAGAATGCAATAAGGAACTTGCTCATTTGCAAAGACCTGTATAGAAACTAAAAGCATCATTTCAGAACATCCATTTATTTCTACTTCATTTAAGCATGATCATAGACTTGAAGACAAATTCAGATATGTCTGAACATCTTGTTGAATATTGCTTTCTTTTATTAGCAGGTTCCTCTTAGCAATGTACAGTATTATTTCCACTAACTGCATCTCACCCTGCACCGATCTACCATACATGTAATATAGTTAGGCCTTGAACATCTTTGTGCTCAAGAACAAATTCTGATTAGTTTGCATATTCTTAAATCATGTTTTAGACCATTGTCTTAAAAGGTGGTTATAATGATTGCTATTTGAAAAGGTATAGAATGTGATCATATAGGTAAGTAAACAACAATCTTATACGTTATCTTGGAAGTAATTTTCCCTTAAAAAGAAAATGTTTCTGTCTGGTTTTATTGCATAGCAGGAAAATACAACAGAAAAAATATTGTTAGCATTTGGAAATTCCATTGACTAAGTGAAAAATGAGATTAGCAAAAACTTGTGGAAATTATACCTAAAATGTTTGTGCTGACCTTAAGGTAGAGTGTACTTTCCAATTGCAACAAAGTAAAAACAGATGGAAGCAATAGTTCAGGACTGAAGGAGAATACTTTACCCTGAAGTTGTTAGCATTTTTAAACTTTTTTTGGTTTTGATCCAATGCAAAGAGACAGAATATCTAAGAGGAAAAAGCAGAGGAAAGAAAGAAAAAACATTCTATAGACGCAGAAGTTAGCTTCACATTTTCTTTTCCTTTTCTTAGGCCTTCTTTTTTCACCTTCAGCTGTTGTGTGGTGTGGGGTCAGCAAAACTGCATTGTAAGGTTATATAATAACTGTACATTATAAGATGGTTTAGCTTGAGTTTCCTGTCTTGTCAGGATAGATCATTTATTCTACTGATGAACTACAGGTAAACTGTTCCCATATTCTACTTTTTTTTTCTCAGACATACCTATAGTGAATACATAAAAATATATAGACAAATTATCTTGATAAACAATGTTTGCCAGCCATAAGTGAGTTAATATCAGTGCAAATCCTTCACTGAAATACAAGTCTTCATTGTTTGGTCTTAACTTGGTGTGGGTATAAAAGGTTAGAACTTCCATCTATCTGTAATTATCTAAGCTTGGTAAATTACTTGTGTGAGCCTCACAGCCTTACAGTCTCCAACAGTACTCTATGATTGTGTGATTTTGCATACAATAGCAATTGCAGACTAAGGATGCCTGCTAGTTGTAACTGTGTTTCGGGTTTGAGCTGGTTCTCTGCGTACGTCCAACATAGAGAAGTTGCACAAATAATGTGATACCATAACTTACCCTCCCTGTGCTCTGGTCTTTGAATAAGATACAAAACCTAGATCCTACTGTAAGTGACTG
The DNA here is from genome assembly GCF_059453375.1 of Lepisosteus platostomus. NCBI lineage: Eukaryota > Metazoa > Chordata > Actinopteri > Semionotiformes > Lepisosteidae > Lepisosteus > Lepisosteus platostomus. The sequence continues at coordinate 39,282,647 of NC_142616.1, forward strand.
CATTGACATTCATTATTACATAGATCACTACTATAGTCTCTATTCAAACAATTCTCAGATCTAGTGGAGAACCCTCAAGTGTAAACATCCTATGTTTAGAACCACTAAACAAAGTAAAATGCTAACCATGGCATGTTGTACTGCTTTCAGACACAGGGACATTTACAACATATTAATCCTGTTTAGAAAAAGACAAAAGAAACACACGTTGAAGGCAAATGTCTTAGTAAAACCCAAATGGAAGATATTTAAGAAAATAGGATTGGGTGACGCTGCTAAATATTTCATCCTGCAGTGGTGAAGTTATCAGACATTTTGTGAGATTTGTTTTACCTTCCCAGCCCAAGACAACACTGTTCTCAGAGTATAACCAAAAAGCAGGAGGCTTCCTTCAAACTTTCATCTGAAATGTCAGCAAAAAAAACACCTTTTTCAACTCTGTAGATAATAAACAATTTGTAAATATTACTACTAAACAGTACAACAGTGCAAAACATTACCTCTTCCATAGGTATGGCATGCAGTATGCAGCTTGAGTTGTCACACTTCAAGATCCTGTCTTGAAGGCTGAAGCAATGATTCTTGTCTCTTAAAAAATAAGGTTCAAGTCCATAACATTTTTTCAGTAGAGCACACACACTTATTTCTGTATTTAACATTATTGAAAAATAATCAAAGACAAAGACATTAATAAAGACACCCCTTAGCTGACCAAATTATCTGCAGTGCTAAATGTCTGATTTCTTTACTTAAAAACAAAAACATACTATTTTTGTAAGAGGCGATTCCATGTGTTAGGGTGATTTCTTACACCTGAAATGTAAAATACTCTACCTAGGGCAATAAAGATATTTCAGTCTTTGACAACCCTTCAAAGTAGACCTGTCTTTCAGGACTTGATTTTCCTGACTCTTTTCCTTTGCAACCACATCTTCGTTTTGATTTTATCATAAGGTGCTTTGAGACGCTTCTTATGAAAGGGGCTATGGAAAATGAAATCGACAAAGATATTGTTACCTTTGCAGCTTTTGCACATTATTAACAGGAGCGAAACCGTTAGCCTGAAAACAAAGATTTGCTAAAAGGAAAGTCGGAAAGAAAAAAAAACCCACAACCAAATGATATTAGTCTAAAAATTCATCCAATTCAGATCTGAGTAGCCAGAGGTGTGGGACGTAGGCTTCATAGTGTTACTGGCCTTATGGAAACAAGAACATGTAGAAAAAAGGAAAGAAGTGGGAGTCAAACTGGTGAAAAGCAAAGAACAAAAATCAAAGAGAGAATTTTTTAAAGTCTTATATTTAAGAGACCTGCCTAGTGGAAAACAATGGTTTGAAGCCATTTTCTTCCCTTTCATGTGTGCACTGGTGCCAGCTGTGAAGCTACAGTATCAAAATGTTGACATCATACTTGAAATTCTCTCTTGTATTACAACAACTGCTGCAGAGTGCTTTTCCCGTCTGAGATAACCCAGGCTGTTTTTTTTTTGCATTCTTATCCAAGTAGTTCAATAATATGGAAACTCTTCAAAGGAGCCAAAACATGAAATCTGGGGCTGTTTTAGAAATAAAATAAATAAATGTCCAGAAAGACTACAAACAAGAAGAGACCATTTGGCTCATTGAGCTCATTTGGTTGCTAGTACTGTAGTTAATTGATCCCAAGATCTCATCCTATCCAATCATTTCCTGAAGGAAGTCAAGAGTAACATGTGGCTGACTAGTGGGTTTCAGACTCTCACCATCCTACAGTATATATGAAGAAATGCCTCCTGTCCTCAGTTGTATAATATACGGCCCTTCAATTCCCACTTTTATTTCCTGGATCATGTCTCGCTATTTACCATAATTATGCTGTCCAGATTATCTCTTTCAATACCTTTGAGTATTTGAATCAAGTTTCATCTCTGCTCAAGACTAAAAACATTTAGACGTTCCTTTAGGCTTGGGATGGCAACTGGTTGCTCCTCTTTAGACTGATATATTGTTTTGTAAAATTGTGATCAAAACTATAATCTACAGTGGGAATAAATGAAAGCGTACAGCATACAAGGTTGGTTTTTAATACAAATACGGTCATATTTGGTTATTTTGGAATTCGTAATTCTAATTGTGTGTGACAGTTTACTGCAATGGCATTTAAAGAAGAGTTCATTCTCAGTACCAGTAGCTGAAGTGGTTGACCAGTGCCAGTCGCACAGTCAAACATATACTGACTTTCTTCATTTAAACATTTAACAGCTGGAATGCTGACTCTGACCAATGCTTGTTATACCTTGATATAACACCGAAACCATTAAAGTCAGGCGGTTAACGAAGCATGGATTTCGAGGCATTGCCCATATATAGCAATGCATCATATGCATATACATGCAATGTTGAGCATTAATAATGAAAATAGTGGTTTAAGAAGTATATTGACAAAATGTTCTGAGCTAGGAGTTGCAAAGGGAAGGCAAGCAGAAATGGAAGTGGGGACTGCTGATGAGGGCCCATAGAACGTAAACTGAAAAGGACTTCATGCCTGTTAACACCATTTCTGAAGAAATAGCATATATAATGAACTATATTTATCATCTCAAATTTATATAACCCAGAACTGACCATAGATATTCCCACTCAGGCAATTCAAAAGCCTATGAAGCATCAAATGAAAGGACAGCGCAGGAGGATACAATGCGTGCAGCTGCTTGAAAAATGTGGAGGAGACAGCGAATGTTATAAGACACAAGACACCCGTTTATAAATCCTTCTAAGCACTTCTAATTTGATCACGCAGACCTCAGTCCTATGTGATAGCTCTGAACAACAACTCAGCTGGCTGCGTCGACTACACCTGATACAATAGTTGTGCCTAGATCTACATATCAGAAATTCAGCACAAAGTCTAAGCATTAAATTCTTTCAAACAAGGCTGACTTCCCATGCAGTAGCCTCAGAAAAGACAACCAACTGAACATGCTCTAGAAAAGCCAACTAGATTCTCACCATTCAGACATTTCTAAGACGAGATTTACGCAGTTGCGAGAGAAATACAGCAGAATTATCTAGAATGAAGCATTTGCCATAGAACATTGCGGCCATTAACCAAGACACAGAGAAAAAAAAACTGCTCCAATTTTGCTTGAAAAATTGAAATCCGAAACCTTTCATTTTGTAGAAGTATGGTACTATAATGCCAGTAGGGGGCACACAGGGATTTATCAGTTATAGCAATGCTGCATAAATTGTAATGGTGATTAGACAGTGACATGGGTATCTCTGAATTGTGTAACTCAGAAAAAAAGATCTCAGGAGGCAAAAATGTAACACATTCTGGAAAATAATTTAAAGATAACTGAGAAAAAAATATTAATCCTATTGCTGAGGGATTAAACACTCGCTATGTTCAGACATACAATTTCTCAATACTGTGGATTTTGTTTAATTACAAAGGGCAGGTTGTATTTTTAATTTACAGTAACACATCCCAGTGTCAAACTTGGTGGTGTGTATCACAATGGTCTGCACTAAACCTTGATTCTTTGCAAAATAAGTTCACTGTTGGCGAGTCCACTGAAGGTCATTTAATCAAGCCTCCAAGGTAATGAAGGCACAAAAATATTGTCTTCTTGATAAGTGGCGCATATTGGTTCTTTTTTGCCTTTTCTCCGGAACTAACATTCAATAGGTTAAATCACCTCATCACCTGTGCTAATTAGCTCTCTCAGTAAAGGGGTAATTTAGTGCTTATGCAGTCAAGACACTTGAAAACATCACAATCAGAAAAGATGAATTATTCAAAATGATGACAAAATAGCTAATTATTTGTAAAAAATAAAGTATACTTTATCTAAAACATATATGCAAGAACACAAATATAAGGTTTCTTTTGATGTTCAGTAAATAAAAAACAAGTTTAACACTAACTCTCTCACTAATTGGCTAATGCACCAATACCCTAGTTATTTGCCATAAGAACGAACAAAACTGGATGCTCAAAGATATTATGGTGTATGACTTTACTGACAAATGAGGAGAAATCCTTATATAATTCACCAAACATGAGTGATTATGTAATTTAGTTGGAATGATTTGATTTACCTGTAGCAACCAAATGCGTCTGATGGTTGAATGGGCTCCTCTTTTCTAAACCTTACTGCCTACCAGTAACCTGTAGTTTAGCTTCACATTTTCTATAGAACAGACAATTCAGTTTAATAATGGCAACACACATTTTCTGTGGTCCCAGGAACCAAAATAAACCGGCTTCCCCGATACCTGGTAACTGGTGCACTTCCCTTCTGTAGGTTTATCTTGTCACGCTACATTTAGCTGCAAAACAGTCCCTAGTTACGCCTGTAACATTAGACATCTGTTTATTAAAACGCGTTTCTGGGTTTTTGTGGAATAAAATGAGACTCTTTTCCTTATTTTTGTTAAGGGCCAGACCATAAAATGTGGAACATCTGACACAGTCACTTTAACTAGAAATGACATTCCCTCCCACCTCAATTCTTTTAACGAAACTTTACCAAAACCCTTTAGTTCAAAACACACCAAGTCAGCTCAAGAGAGCAAAAGAAGAACGAAAAAACAAGCAAAAAAATGACAATGAATTATCTGCACATACTAACTCGCTTTTATTAATCCAGAACTGCATGCTACAGATACTGTACAGCATAAACATTTATTCATTACAAAAAATGGTCTTGAAACCATTAAAAATGAAAACAAACAAATGGGAAAAAAGGGAATAAGAGCATAAAATAGAACAGGAACATCACAGCCGTTAGGAAACATTCAAACTATTCACAAAAAATGTCATCATTAGCATCTTAGTAAACCAGAGAGAAATCGAGACAGGTTACAGTCGCGTCATGTCAACTACAATGGCACCGAATGGATGATTTTCTTGTAGCTTTTTACAGCCTCTTGCAACATCAACATGCCTATTTTTGCTATCTACCTATATGTAGTAGTGTACTTAAAAGTGGCAGTTTGTGTGTTTTGTATTTAATCTTTTTTTATGAATAACCTAATATACATAATTTGGCCCATGTGGGTTTATACCTCTGTCTTTTGTTCATTTTGATTATTTGACAATCTGCTACCAAACACATCTGTTATAGCAACATTTATACTACATACATAGCAATCTATGTAACGTCACAGCAAAATATGGTTAAAAAAAATACAGCATAAAATTGGGGAGAAGAAAATTATCACAAGTTTGGCACGGAAAACTGTACATAATTCTACAGTCTGGCAGAGATAAGACTGCGTATTAAAAAAGGAGGGTTTCAGACTTTTCTTCCCCACTCTTGAAGACACTTTCCCCTTAACGCATTCAAGTTTCTTTTGAATAATGGCTTATAGTTTTATTTTTGTAAGTAATGTTGTGCACATAACTATTCCTCAAAAGCATCTACACTGTTCTTTTGGTGGCAACTGGATTTCTTTGAGAAGAAAACAATGGAAAAAATAAAACTTTTAAAAATCCTTGTACAAATGAATCATTTTTTTATATATATAAGTTGCTTACACTACGAAAAAAAATCTTTATACAATGTGTTAAGAAAGGAAAATATTTTAAAAAGGGACAACATACAAGCAATCTCTAAAGCAATAAATACTACTGGTCCTATAGCGTTGTGATTTTCTTTTGTATTAAAACCTCAGTCCCCCCCACCCCCCCCAGTTAACTCAACCCTCAACCCCCAACCCCAACTCCCACAGAAACATCAACGCCATGGAACAATGCATATTAACACAGTACCCCCCCGCCCCAAAAAAAATATTTCTGTACATTTAAACAATAACAAATAACATCACGATAAAAGTTGTTCCGCACAATTGAAGAAATGGCACTGCATTCATTGTGCCCTCAAGATATGAACAGATGTAAAATGATTGGTTCGCAAGCTCGTATTTAATACAAATAATAAAGAAGAACCAACTCCTTCGGACAGGGCTAACGTAATATTTTTTTATTGTTTTTTGATTCTTATTATTATTTTATATCAGTCTTTGAGATGTATCTATCTATTGGAACTACATAACAATTATGCATTTTTTGTTTTCTTTTTAAACACTAAAAAGACCTCAAACAGTTGTCGATAAAAATTTTGGCAAAATCACAAAGCTTATAATCTACAATTCTTTTTTTTGTTTCTGAAATAATGATGGGTCAAATATTGACCAATGAACTCGATAAAACAAACTAATTCATAGCCATATGGCACAAAAGTTGAAACAAAAAAAAAACAAGAGAAGGAAAATTACAAAAGGCGAAGACAATAAAGACTAAAGCTAAACAGGGCTATTCTATAGACTTGGTTACGAGCGAAAGAGGCTGGGGCTGTGTCCCAGAGAGAGGATTATGGGAATGCAACAAGGACGTAGAAGGTCTTGCCAGCGATGAAGATCCAGACTGTTGGGAAGTAACAGCTTGGTGTTCCAATGCCCCGTTCTGGGTGCCTGATTTGCCAGCCGAATTTTCCAACAAAGCTAACGGTGATGGCATTGTTAGGTGAGCCAAAGGATCGGGTTTCATAGTCAGTGAGAGAGGTTGCATTTGTTCAGTCTGTGGTTTTGAGTCTTTTGAAGGGGAGGCTATCAAAGAGGGAGAGGAAGGAGGAGAATCTAATAAGCTTCCATCTGAAGAGGGTGGACTGGCGCAGCTGCCTTCACCTTGTATGTAGCGAATGCACTTTTTTTTTCTCCTAGAAATAGGAAAACAGTTAACTGTAAACAAGATGGCAGAGGCACTCTGTAGGACAGCTAGCTGTCTGCTTAACATCCATGTTGCCACAGGTTAAAGAATGCAAAAAAAATCTGGGCTCAATCATGCTAGTCTCAGGTTTTCCACATCTATTTTTTCATATGACACACTACTAATTAACTACGCTCAAAAGTTAGGTTTAGTTTGTTGGCATTTCATAAAATAGGTCATTAAAACTGGACAACTCCCTTTGTCTGTCAGCAAACACATCAAATTGAGAGAAGACAAGAGTGAAGAAAAGCGTGAAAGAAGAAATGAAGAAGGGCAAACATAAATGGAGATAAATTGCACAAGAACGAGAATAACTGGTTCTATGGCCTGCAGGCTGTGAGTCTGAAATAACATAATTAAGGGTTTGGTAACATAGATTTTCATTTGGTTTGAGGACTTAAGTTGCTCTGCTCATGATGCAGACGGCAACGTTGACAAGAAACTACACTCGTGTATTGTGAAATAGGCTAAAGATTTATCCAACCAGCAATATCTATGGATATGAGGGGGTCTACTGCGTATTGCCTTGCACAACGGGTTAAGTTGCAGCTTTCTTCTTTTTTCTTTATCTCTGTTAGATGCGAGGTTTGGAGAGGGGGGTGGGAAGGGGGCGGCCTCAGTTAGCTTAACCACAACATGATACACATGATCTGCCCCAAAGATATGTCTGTACTGGTGAAAAGTGGCGTCGCTCTGCCACATTTCCGTTTTGCTCCAGTAACTGCCGGGTCACGATCTCCTCATCTAACATGCCTAGAGCTGCTGAAGCTCGTCAGAGAAACAAGCGTTGGGTCTCACAGAATCTCCACGGTGTCGGATGCAGCTCGGCCTTCTTTACCCTGCATGTCTAATCGGTATTTCTCAGAGGTGGCTGGAGCCGCCAAGCCAGGCCTGTCTAGAATGGCTGGAGAGTTCCCTCCAGCCCAAGCTCACAAAGCCCTTTCCTACTTTAGAGGGGAAATGAGCTGAGCTTGAGGAACAGCAGCAACAAGAGAACCTCTTCAAAACCCCTTCCTTCGTAATGTCTGGTCTTGAGTTAAAGAGAATTAAGATTTCAGAAGCCAAGACAAGTCCCTTAAGATGGCACATTCCAAGCAGCCTACTAGACCCCCCCCCCCCACACACACACACACACACTTTCTGCCTATAACCCTCCTGAGCATCTTCCTTCAATTTTCATCTACACTCACTATAGCTCCTTTTCAGCATGGCTCTTAGTATCAGATTCCACCATAAACTCATATTTAGTAATAAAACTTTCGACTTATGATGTTAAGTGCTGCGATCCATTTCCCATTCTGTCCCTGTTTATTTGATATTGATCGTAATAAAAACATTTCTGCTGAGGAAAAACAAAATTGTGTAATTGTTTGGAATTCATTTAAAATACTCGGGTAAGAATCGTTCCGCAAGTCATACCCCTGCCTGTACCCACGCAGGTTCTGCCAACAAGCATTCAGTTCTCAGACCAGAGTGAGACACAGAGAGAGAGATAGAGAAAGTCGTGTTGGGAGGCGGTTCTGTTAAAGCCACATAAGCCTGCAGTGTCAGTACATGCTAAACTAAAAAAAAGTGTTTCATGCTTTCTCTCATGAACAAGGTGAGTGAAGAGCTGAAAGAGAAAGAGTACACAGGGAAAAGAAGGAAAAAACAACAACAAAATGTGTGCAAGTAAAGAATTACACGACATGCCACATTAAAAACAAAGCAAACAAAAAAACAACAAAGAGCTAATGTATCAATTTGATGTGCTCTGACAAATCCCAATAAAATAATCTGACTACAGCCAAATGAAAAGTACAAAGCAATTCAGTCTAAAACAAGAATATGTGCCAGTAAAATTCCTGTAAATAATGTAATCTATTTCATATTTAATATAACCAATTGTTCCCTCTCATTTCACCCATGAACTGGCAATAGTGGTCTATGAGAGGAATTATGCCAAATACAGGATTCGCAATACTGCAGCTCAACTGAGCAAACCTTTTTACCTCCTTGTAGCCTTTAAAACATGAACAAGACCCCTTACTTGACTGAGTCTGACGGCATAAAGATTATCCACCAGAGGACTTGTAGGAGAAAGCATAGTTAATAACTGACTGTCTCCCTGGGAACGTTTTTCTATTAAAGTCAGAAAAGGTCTAAATCTTGTCCCATTTTTCACAAGTTCAGGGAAGCTTTCGCAAGCTGAAACAATTCAGATCCAAGTATGGTTTGGGGACTGGAAAATTATCATTCCTCAGGCAAGGGGATTAAACAATACTTACTTAAAAGCCTTTGTTTTGTTATGCCTTGAAATGAATAAAATGATGTCTATATTCCTTAGGTCTCCTTTACAGTATATACTCTTTAAACAACTATGATGTCTCAGCTGAATGCATCATCTATAAAGCAGATTATTTTAGTACACTACTCCATAGAAATGTGTATGTGTGAATTAAAAAACATTTTCCATTAAATGCTACATGTTTTTTTAAATTATAGCAAAAGGCTGGGGAGATTGTGGATGGCATAATTCCTTTTCAACACCACTCATGACTAATAAGACTTTCTTTTTTGTACTTTTCTCACTTCAACCAAGGTCAACCCTACAATAAGCTTCCTATTTATTCATATACTTGCATTCTACAACAGAATAAAGGCAAGACAATGTGTATTTTTAGTACTAAACATGGTTATTCTCAACAGAAATCACACTGTACATGAATAACAAAAACCTGCCAGATGTGAAAGGTCAATCATTTCATGTTGCTCACTGAGATGATTAACAACTGAGGCACAGTTAGAATGTCAGATACTGCGCATGCAAGGGGACAAAACACAAGTGATAGGTAAGAAAGGTAAGAAAAGAAGCTCACATGCACTAATAAAGAAGAATGAGGCAGTGAAAGTGAAACTAAGGAACGTGACTTGCCATCTTAATATTTAATCACTGTGCTGAAATGTTTCAATCAATATAATGAGCAGTGGCTAGTCTGCATGTTATTCACTCTATCCTGGCATAGGCTAGGAAGCTAACACCATTGGTTAAGTAGTTAAGAGAGAGACGGGGAGGGCCCTCTAAAAGTTAGATTATAGTAGAGTATGACTATCAGAGGAAATAACACAAAAAAGTGTTAATATCCCTTCATTGAGTGGTAAGTCTCACTCCAAATACAAGCCCGGTTTCCTGTATTTATCCTATGTTCCTATTGTGCCCTTCTGGTATGTTTTTTTCCAGACTGCTTCACTTGCAAAATAAAAGTCGTTTTTTTTTTAGCAGATCAAAGGAGTTTTCAGTAGTGTGATGAGGATTAAATTGGAGGCTATGCATCTCATTTTTCAAAATGTGTACTCTTAAGTCTTAGCCTTTAACACAGAAGGTGTCAAATTCAATTATCGGAAGGACTTAATGTCTTCAGATTTTTGATCAACCTGAGCTTTCAGTTATGTAGTTGGTCGAATTGTGTAATTAAATGCATAACTCAAATACTTCTATCCAGGTTCTGGCGGGTTTTAGAGGTAACAGTATTTTTAATGACGTGAATGGTTTGCATAATCAATTGCAAAATATCTTAAGAAACACCCTAGATGTGTCTACAAAAATAATAAAGTTAATTGTTTAACAGACTGCTCAGGATGAAAGAAGAAGCAGAAGATATCATCCCTCCAAAAACTGGGTTTCATAACCCTACTCCAAAACTGGGCTTTTTAAGGACTTGAAATAAAACTTAAGGAAAACTGACTTCACTGAGTCACCTCACTAAGGCTCCCAGACAGCTAATTTAAAGCCTACAGATACTGTATGGGAAGCCACTGCTAAGTATGGAGAGTGCCTACTCAGACAGACTTTTATTAAGATTACTAATATGTATTTAAGAAGTGAAAAAAATCTGAGGTGTTGCTCCACTTTATTTAATACTTCTTTTTTTTTTAAATCAAGTTTATATAAAACCTGGAACAGGTTGGTTACAATATGATTGTTTACTAAAGACCATCTTTCATCAATGTGTATCGTAGAAACAACCAAGAACTTTATCCTAAAATGTGCTGGAACTTCAGTTATGTTCCACTGATGATGCATAATACAGGCTAAGCCCTTTCATTTGTGTTGCATCAGTGCTTCTCATTTTCTTCTTAAAGGAATGGAAAAAAAACAAACTTGTGAATGCTTTAAATGCTTAAAAATAACAATGGAATGACAGTGATAATTCATGCTTCGCTCTTGCTAAAGCAAAGTACAAGCAGTTCCACGAGACAGGACGACACAATGAGTGGAGGACAGAGCAAGCGTTACACAGAGAAGGGTATTACTTAGCAGAAACAAATACCTACCATGAAAATATTCCAAATTCAAAGACTGCTTGTGTCAGAACAAAGAAACAACAGATTTGAACTAAGTAACATTATTAGGGAAAGGGTGTGCAAAGAAGGACAAACCACTCTGGTCCCTCCACCAAAAAAGCAATTGCAAAATGAGAAAGGCTAATCAATGGCTCAGAAATGGGACACAGAATAAGCAGATACTGCATTAGACCTGTAGCAGAAAGTGGGTTGTGGGCTAGAAGTATAGAAAATAGTCTGTGTCACTGAGACTATGTAATCTATTTATTATTTTTACCAATGATATATTTAAACATGTATGTTTTCTTAATTAATATAAAACTAAACATAGATATATTTAGTGAGATTATAATTATGGAATATCAAGGTTCTATATATAAGGTTATTTTAAATACATCAGAAGGAAACAAATAAATAAATAAACATAATTGTGTTAATATTACGAACAAACGGTCTACAATATGTATTTCAGTTTATACTGTGCATTTAACACCAAAACTCATCAGCCATCAATGTATCTTTGAAAATCATCATAGTACAGCGTATTTTCTCAATAACTTCTGGATATAATTAATCATAAATTTGCTACATACAAAGCCAGTTTCTGCCACAGAACGTTTCTTTAAGAGAACATTTAATTGCTGTGTTACAGCATTAGGTTTCATTTTAGCAAAGGGATCACAGCGTGTTAGAGAGTTTATTTGCATAGGGAAGACAAAAAGCACACATAAGAGGAATACTGCTGGTTTCATTTTGTTCAGTCTCATCCCCAAAAGTTACTATTGGGAATATACCTGCATGGTTTGCACCATAAACTCTGTTGGTCAAGCCCGAACAATGCACGACACTTCTTTGGGGTATTTGCATCTGTTAGCCAAAGGTAAACACAAAAATAAAACAGAAAAGAAAACAAAGTGGACACTGGTCATTGGATATGGCATCTAGCTAGAGCTAGGGTTTCAGCTGTAGTAATTGGTAATCTCCCCTTACCAGTTTTCCAAACATTCCCTCGCCCTCCCAACCAAGCAAACACAGTGAACACCTAAACGGTCGATTTGTTCATATCATCACCAATGCAGGTAACTCCACACTGTCGTAGACTGTTTCATCCAATTTTCATTTATATTTTTGAACAATACCAAAAGCATCTGGCAACAGAAAAGCTTCCAATTTAAGTTCGTTTCTGGCTTTTGGTATGCGTTGCCCAGAAAACGCACACGCACACGTGACATGAGACCTGCAACTCGAAACAACGACAAGAAAAAAACAATGCCTGTGCAGATTACAGAAGCAGCTGCAGAAATATTGTTTGGGCATAGTCTTTGGGGTCTGTACCCGGCTCACCAATAGCTCACAGAGGCAGGGGAGAAGGGGAGGTTGGCAAGGAAACGGGGGCGGAATTTAACCACAGAAGAAAACATAGATGCGATAGCTGGAAAAAAGGAGAAAGTACCAATTTCAAAACCAGCTGCAACCACAGCCATAGCAAGTCCGGGAACACTATACACACCTGCAAGGGCCGCACCAGTTATTCTGCTGATCAAGGCCAAAGCGCGCTCGGCATTTCTTAGGAGCGCTCAGGTCTGAACGAATTGGAGAAAGAAGCGAGCAGAGAGGGAAGAGAAAGAAAGAAATAAAAAAAATAAAGGGAATAAATGAATCTGCTTGATACCAATTACGTAAATAGAAAAAAAAATGGATGCAAAAAAGGTAAAAAAAAAAGAACAAAGAGTAAACGTGGCAATTAAAGCTGCAGTATCCCTTTTCTAAAGGACTGCCGTTTCACAAGTAGAAAGAGAAACGTTAAGTGTTAATTCAGCCGTTAGCAAATCAAGAGAAGAAAGATGTGGCCGGGGTCTCTCTCATTAATGAGAGCCATCCATTTCTGTTTTAAGGTCGTATCTTAAAAGTGAGTTTGTTAAATTAGGAAAACAACATCATGGGAGATTGCAGCTTTGATTACTTTTCTGCAATATACATGATTTTTAGTTCTACGTTTAAAAAAAAGAGATAGTTCAGTAGTAGGAGTAAGCAGACTGCAGAATAGCACTTGTTAGTCCCAGTGAGGGAAAACACTAGGCATTGAGCTAGCAAGAATTAGATCAAAATCAATACAGTATTTTTTAGGTGGAAAGGTTGTGCAGAAAGAGCAAGGCAGGTTAACTGCATATTCATGCTTATAAAAAAAGGACAAGCATAGCTACTAAGCAATTAGATTAAGGAGGTTTACTTTTGGGTTATTTTCTGCAGATTTCTTTGAAACAGTCGCTTTAAAACATACTGCATATTCAATTTGCCAAATGGGGAATGTTGTTAAATAATGTATTGTTTTATACAAAGAAGCATCATTATAAAAACATACTTTTGTGTTATGAACATAAAAGAAAGAAATCAACCAATTAAAACAAACGCTCCAAAAAATAAACACGTCCACGTTACTGATTAGCATTTTTGCAAACGACTTTGCAGTATTACACATGTGGAAAAAAATGAAATAAAAGAAAAATAAGTAAATAAAAAGGGGAAAAAAACAAAAGTTAGTACTTTAAGGACTCAAAATGACATTAGCACCTGTAATCGGAGGAAGTGAAAGGCAAGGGTTTGGAAAATATTCCCTGTGTTCTGAAAAAAAAGAACAGATAAAAGGCCTTCAAAAAATGATCTAGACTGATATTGGCTGCAATAACAGGTTAACTATGCAGTATTTGTCCAACGCACAAAATGGATAAAAAATAAACAAAACAAAAGAAGCAAACCTCCTTAATTTAAGATGGGGGGTGATTTTTTTAAAAGCATGCATCAGAACAGACAGGTACAGCCCACGTTAATATTCTCAACACAAGTTAAGCAAATTGATAACCAAGGCACAGGCATTAACTTTAACACTGGCAGTTAATTGCTCTTGAAACTGGGACTTCAACAACTATTAAAAAACCATAATCATCACAATGTTGGGTTCATGCATTGGCAATTTGTTATCTGCATTTAACAGAGCACAGTAACAGGCAGTACATAACAACAGCTAAATGTTGTGCTAGACAGCAAACCACATACAAATGTGCCAGGCAAAAGCTGCACTCTTAGAGATGTCACAAGTCTGACACATGATGGGTATCCTCTATTATAAGAGATAATTGCTGCTCACTTACCATTGGTCTCTCCTGGTTGTTTATCCCTTTTTCTCTTCTTCTTTTTCCCCTGTTGATTTCCAGTCAAAAAAAAGAAACATAGAAACCTTAGTTATTATTTTGCAGAAAAATAGACATGAAACAAAAGACAGAGACCACATTCTACTAGAGCCCAGAGCCCTGTACAGCCACAAAAGAACATTTTCTTTGGACATTATTTCTGTCTTTTGCTCTTTCTACTTTATCTACTGCTCACTATGACCTGGGTCTGAAGGCTCACAGCATGAACAAATATTTCACAATCTCTCCTGTACACATGTGCTCCAATGTCATTATATGAGACAACTCAACCAGGATTCAGCAAAGATTAACACCGCTGGCCAATATTTAAGAGAGTTTTATAACCATATGTGTGGGTGATGGATGCTGAATATAGATATTATTATTATTATTATTATGATTTGGGTTGCGTTTATAATTATGTGTTTATTGTGTGAGCAGGTATAGTTGCTGCTATGTAGAAGCGATCATTCTGGCGACCATTCCAGACCTGATCCGGCTGCTGGAATGTTAACAGATTTGTTACAAGGCTCCATATTGATCAGTTTGGTGCTTTGTCAAGTCTTTTCTTCCACGGCCACAAGACAGTACTTATGGTGGATGGGTAGGCTCAGGATAGCCTAAGTGACATTTATGGTGCAGAACACCTCCCAGAAACACTACCGGAGCTTTCCTTTTCCTTTGAAAAGCAAGGTATTCACACAAAAATAGATACTTGGATTTACTGCCATTAAACACAGTGGCGATATCTTTAAGGGCAACAAACTCAAGTGTTATTTTATGTGCATACATTTCTTTTGCACTAGCACACAACACATTTTCTAACATACTTTAGATATAGTGTCGTCATTTCTTAATCAGGGCATAAAGAACAGTGCAAAAAGGGGATATACTCTAATACTGTCTATAGGTACATTACAACAAGGTGGTATGGCAGTTAGCAGTTCTTCCTTGCAACTCTTGAGTCCTGCTTTTGATTCCTGACTGCTTCCTATGTGGAATTTACATGTACTGTCTTTGTGGAGTGTTGCAATTTCCTCTGGCTAGGCTGAATGGTGTTTCTACACCGTCCTTGTGTGTTTTTGTATGAGTGCCCTGCAATGGAACAGTGTCTCTTCCAGGGTGTAATCCTGTTTTGAGCCCTGGGATAGGCTGTGGTTTGCTTTAACCATTCAAAGATTTTCTGACAGTGGATAAATGGACATTGCAACAGTTTACCTGGAGTGCACTTAACAACTAAATATTTGCGTTTCATTCCATCTGAGGTAAAACATCGCAAGTTGTGAAGTTACCAAAAAAACATGCTGAAAGGAGGAGTCCTGATAAACAGCACTGTACTACCAGACAAAAAGGAGCCTGAAAAGAGTTGAGTTCTATAACCATTTTCATGGAGTAGCAAGCAAGTTAAGTCAGTTTTTATTCCTTGTTGAAAACTTAAAAACTCACATAGTTGTCTCGTGCTGACCAGCCCGGGTACAACTGCATGTGAAGTTGCCGTTCTTTTCTTGCCAGCTCATAGTACTTTGCTTGTTCTTCCCTAGATAGAGCATGCCACTGACAAAAGATAAAAAAAGGCCCACAACCAGATTACTACAGATTCATGAAAGCTCAAACAGAGAAAATCATGAGCTGAGATCTATAATAAACTTTATATAAATATACCATACAACAATTTCAAACCTATGAAAAGCTAGTATTGACTTAAGAAGCTAGGTTTACTGTCTCTTGAGCCAATTAATCAACGTTCTTATTGCTACAACCAAAGGCCTATAGCCATAGTGGATGCTGATGTACAGGTGTCTCTGTAAATTGCTTTAGGTAGAGGTATCTCTGCTAAATACAACTAATAACAGAGAATACATTTATGGAAATAAAAGTGTGATGTTAACATTAATGATCAGGGAAAGATATAGCAATGCATTTTGTTACAAAGCCATAAAGCTGTCTCAAAAAAAACTTCTCAAGCAGTTGAACAAACTCACTACTACAGCAATAAAGACAAAAAAAACGTTCTGGCACTACTGAAGGCTATCATACTATTTCCGCTTAAATGCGTGGGTGAAGAAGACAAAACAGTCCAAGGCATCTTAGGAGTCAGCGTGCCACCTACAGAGTTCCCAACACCTTATGCAAATTCTACATTGAAGATAATATCAATTCTTCGTTTTACACATGGACCACCAATGTTAATACGGAAAGAATAGGTCTTCCTACCCGCCGGCCAAGAATTTGATTGATAGCTGCGCTTTCTTTCAACGTGCACTCTGCTACTACTTTCGCTCGCATTTCCTTCATATACAACATAAATGCATTCAAAGGTTTCTTTATGTGAGGCTGCTTCTTCTTCTCTTCCTCCTTTTTTGAATCCTGATGTTTTCTGGGGGTGAAAAGAAGGGGAGGGGGGAGACTCAGTGAAAAGACACCGTTTTTGAGTTTTATTTCAGGAGAAGAATAACATCATATTCATCAGTTTTAAGGCTGTGAAGACATAACATTCTGAGGCACCTATTTCTTTTCTTGACATTCAAATATGTACACAGACATCACCCAAGAAAGAATAAACACAGCTTAGTATTTTTCATTGTATTTCCAGCAACTACTGGATTCATTTTTTTTGTTTTAATAAAAACAACCTTCTTTCAAGACTAAGTATGTGCCACAGGGTGATTTTAGTTAAAAAAATGCATTTTAAACAAGAAGTACCAATTATTTATTTCACCTTTTATTTTCTTAAGTAAATTTACATTCTCCTGAACACCTCTGGGAAGGCTTATATTTACTTCTTTAGAGCACTCTAAATTACACAATGTATAGAAATTATAGTCAGCAGAAAGAGAAGCAAGAGAATACTAAAGGAGTACTTACGAACTATTTAGAGAGCCAATGTCACTCTGGGAAGACTCTTGTTTGACGCTGGGTGTGACAATAGCCGGATGAGGAATTCCTGTAGTGTGTAAACTGTGGTGTGGAGGGACCATGTGTGGGGGAAACCTGGAGGAGAGAAAACTGTGTAAATAGTCAGAATAAAAATGAACGAAAAAATGCGCAGACAATTTTAATACACTTTGCTGAGAGTGGAGCGAGCATATGCAAGCTGTCACCACTAATCAATCAAGGAAGAATTAAACTTAATGAATCTCATAATGTTGTCACTACACTCTCAGTGTCTCCGTTAATTACAAGTGACACAGTGTGACAGTGACACTCCCACATTAGCAGAATTGCGCTAGAAGGAAAACAATTGTAGTTACTGCACACAGAATAAACAGAACTTTGCTTCACCTAGGATTTGTAGCCTTGACAATTTCTTCTGATCTCACAGTAGTGCATTTCCTGTACCCCTCCCAGTAATGTGAGACTCATAGCTCTAAAATACAGTACAAACTCTAGACAGCTGACATTTAAAAGCAAGGCATTAAGGGGTTACGTGTAGCCTGCGTGTGTGAACTAAAAGTACAGTATCTGATGACTCAATACGCTCGTGTCGAAAAGACAAGCCTCAATATCAGTACACAGATTTGTCACATTTTAAAAATGATCGACCATTGCTACAGTTCCACGAAATGCAATAGTGTATTGACATTAAATAACTCTCCTTAAGATATATTTTTTGCAAAACAACTTTTCTGTGAGAGATTTCTGTGTTTCTTTCTCTCATCTAAAAATATTTAAGTTAGGGCACCTTTCTGGAATGCAAAAACAAAAAGGAATGCCTTTACAGAACTCCCAGAAAGGTTTGCAGCTGTTCTTAAAATTGCCTATTTTGTACAAAAGTTATATTCCACAGGCTTTACAATTATGTATCATTGTCAAAGAACTGCAGCTGTACACTGCACTGAGGCAAAATGTGTAACGGAAACAAGGAGGACCCAGTTTAATCATCAATATCCGAGTTCTCAATAGCAGTACCACAAAATCAATAAAAGGGATCTATAACGAAACATTGTTACAGACTGTTAGTATTACAGTGTAAATGTTGCCAGATGATGTGAAAAATGTCATTTTCTTGGCTTTGAACTCTGGGAGGCCAATATAAGCGAGCTGACTTGCTGCTTGGATTTTGTTGTCAATGCCATTGATAAAGGGGAGTCCTGCCTAGACGTGCAACTGCATAAATATGTAAATTCCTCTCTGGGGACACTGTCTGAGCTCAATTGAGCTCGGTGATTATGATGCACTTGGGGTAAGAACTAGGATGGTAAGACAGAATAAAGGCTGGGTCAATCCCTATCTCATATAAGGTCAACAGGCCCTCAAGTGACATCGTATTGGGATCACATGCGAAGTGTGGGACATCAAACTTTAACAGGTGAAGATGCTATAGATGCTTGGTCCTTTCCGTAGAGAAAGGACAAAGCTGTTCATGAAGATAAACCACAGACTAAGAAACCAAAGACTGACATACATCATTAAAAACAAATTTCTTCAATCTAATCTTTGACAGACTTTTTTAAAACACAACACAAACGTCAAAATGTTTACCTCCCTCTAAAAAACAACAACTGACAGATCACCTCTGAACTGAGCTCAGGTGTTAACCCAAACACTAGAGCTACTACAGCACATGCATGGCAGGGCTGAATTTCAATCCAATCTGCATTGGAATATCTTCAGAAGTCGAGGTGGTGTTTGTTCTGCCCCTACCAAATCACCTCGTCCTTCCCTATTATTTTTATGATTATTATTGTTATTATTCAAGGATCCTTTCACTTAATCACAGAAAAGAAAGTATATAGAAGCCCTCGCTACAGATCACCTCACGAGTGAAATAACCGTCAGCTACATGGCTGTATACAAATTCAAGGGGAAGAATGAAAAAATTCTAAACAGCTCATTATTCATCACTGTCTGGCTGCATGGCTCCAAGCCAGAATATAATGATGAACCTAAACTTGCTAGGAACAACTATTTTTTGTTCCCCGGCACTCTCTAGGGTTTTGTTTTCCCTTTCTCCCACCCCGGCACTATTGCTTCATCACTGACATGCTCCTGTTAGCGGCGTGTCATCTGCCTGCCTTTATTTTATGCACGAGCTGTGGGGATGCGTCTTCCTGCAGCACAACCCCCTTTGAGCTGCAGTAGGTCCGTCATTATGCCTCATTCTCCCTGTGCTCTTGTTACATTTCTTCTATTCCAGGATCCAATTTTTTTTTTCAAGCCACCGCGTACCCACGTTATGGTTTATACATGATGCTGCTCTCTTTGAAGCTGGCTGATTTCAGAGTCGGCCCTTATCGGGAGAAGCGCCTTCTACCAATTTAGCAGGCAAAGGGCCCCGAAGCTCCAACATCTCAATCTAAAGGGGGTCACCGGGTGGCGCGAATGAGTGTCAGCGAGTGCCGTTTAATTGCCAATCCAGGCTGCTCTGCGGTGTTTAAAGTATAATGACCCATCACTTAATTCTGAGAAACTGCAGCCAGGCATATGGATGGAATGCATATCAAAGGGTTAGCCTGAGCAGGGCAAGGAGCCTACATTTCCTATAACTGTCACATGGATAATAGACGTGTACTTCTGTCACCCCTTTATCAAAATAATGTATTTAATTTGCTGTACTGTCTTCTTTTTTTAAAAAAACGGGTACCTGGTTATATGCTGTATCAAGGGAATAGCGGGTACAAGAAGACGAGTAGCTTTCGTCATACTAATTCAGCACACAAAACTGCTGTGGACCCCTGTCCCCCTTTCTGTGCCTTTATACTAAGGAAAAAACAACAACCTAAACTGAAATATCACCCAGGTATTCCTGTACAAGAGTCGTTTCCTTGCTGTCTTTATAATGGCCTTTGAACACGCCATTAGGATTAGGAGGACAGATAGTCTCCATTACTGCCTTAATGTTCTTCTGTTTCAAGCACATCAAGCCTGCTTCTGTTTCAAGCCTGCTTCAGCGGGCACATACGTCCTCATTGGTGGACAACTCCATGATGAGAAAATTACGAAGAATTTTAAAACGGAATGGGTAATTGACCAGAAAAAAGTCCACGTGTTCCCTCTGCTCCATTAATAATAATAAAAAAAGACTAGCCACTTTTCTCTGTTTTAACATATAAACGCTAACCTTCTGTCTCCAGAGACAGAGGCCTTGCCTATTAATCTATGCTAATTTAATTACATATTATCAAAATGCATTAGCTGCTTCAGCCCATCACAAAACTCTAAGCATCCACCAATTCAATTAACTGTACTGGAAATCAGATGATCAGAAAATAAACCCATCATTAGGGGCAATTAGTGATTACTTAAACACAGTTCTACTGACTAGTTGGTAAATAAACTAGCAACCACTGGAAATTTAGCTGTAAATAATTAGGGCTGAAAGGAAGGGGGAGGGGGGGCTTGGGAAACAGCTCAGGGGGGCTTGTGAAGCTTGCAGTGCCACACATCCAAAAAGATCCCTCTCTTTCCTGTGGCTGGTGAATGTTCTGGAGATGGAAAGTGTCACCACCACCATCTTTCATGCCAGTCTGGATGATTAACATTTTCTGGGTAAATGAGGCTTTTGTTCTACTAGTTTAATTTAATGTGGTATGTGATGTGGCTACATTACGGGTTTTACATTTTATTTTACATTTATTTTATTAAAGCAAACCTTATTTCTGCAATATCAGGCAAAACCTACATATTGTATTACACAGTGCTTTTTATCCAGACTTTAGTCTGAAGCACTGTAGCATGTAGCATGTTTGCATGTAGAATGTATTGTGCTGCCATTTCTGAATAAAGGAAGGCTGTAGTGCATTACAGCACATCACCTATTGACTTGGCAGCTTATGCTGGGCAGCACCAGATAAATGAGAGACAAATTCAGTCTTCTCCTTTATCCTCCATTTAATGTGAGATTTACAGACCAACTTTACTTAATAGTCCTTTACCCTTGAAGCTGACCACTACAAACATCACTTTAAGAGGGGTATCACAACTAAGACTGAAGAATGTTTATTTAAAAGATCATGAAATAACTCCCAGAGCTGGTCATTCACCATGAACTCTTCCTACTTATGCATAAGATACTGCACCCAAGACTGCAATTCAGTTGAAGAGCTATGTTGTCAAACATAGTGGTCCGCAAAGAGCAGCTTAATCTATGAATTAGGTGTGTGATCAGATAATCTCTTACATTTTCTAACAGAAGTACCAAAGCTCTTCAAAACAGCGCATCTTTAATATATATATTTTTCTACTTAGTCTCATTAAGTCACAAGAAAATGTAGTATAATACCTGGATATAGTAATTATATTACAAGCAGTAATACCTCTGGAGCCCAAATACTACTAATTAATCATACTTACAATAATGCTACCACTGCCAGCACCACTAATCAAACCAATTACCATTCCAACACTGATAAAAGATTACCTGCATTGCTAAGATCTAACATTTTACCATTGAGTTCATCATAACAGTGTTCACGCTGTCTGTTGGCAATCAAAAAAGGCACACTTTACAGAGCGCAACCCACCTTGACATGGACGCGTTGACAGTGAGCGCAGTGGGGTAGGGGTGCCGAAATCCTCCCGTTGTGATTGGGTACACCGGTTGACCTTGCCTAAAAAGAAGAAAGGCAGAAAGGAAAAAGGTAAAAACCTCTTCCCACGCAGCGAGCGTTCTTCTCATTTGATCAGAACAAAAATCTTGGGGATTGCAGAGCGGGGATCAAAGGGAGCAAACTCTGAACAATTTGAATGCCATAAATCTGATAGGAATGGCTAATTAAATTTTATAACCCCTGCTTATGTCAATAGAGACCCTCTCCCCCAGCTGAAACTAGGTGTTTTGTTGTGATAATTAAAGGCGAAGCGTCGACTGCTTTAATGGAGCCATCACACTAATTGAGGTCTACACTTCCAAAGGAAAACAATAATGAATGTAAATTTATACCAAAATAAAATACAGTGAATCAAAGGGCTGCGTCTGTGCTCGGGGCCTCTTTCGGTATTTAGATCGCGGTGAGAAAACATTAAATTAACAGAGCTTAATTTGTAGCCTTTTGTCATATTAACAAGTGTTGACAAGAGTTACCAGGGGACAGTCCCCATATGGAATTCTGGGTAACAGACTGGCAATCATGGTTCATTACTGTAATTGGACAATACAGTAACATGCAAAATAGCATTCTTGCCACAAAGCAGCAACTAGCGTTTAAAAAAGAAAAGAAAGTCAACTGTGTTGTTGCAAAGTCAAAGCAATGTCTACATGTATGAACTAAGGCTGCCTATTTTATTTTGCCTCAAGTGTTGCAGCATTCTTAGGCACACAATTGGCAAGATGACTTTAAAGTCACTCGTGGGAAAAGTGGACTGGATTTGGTCATTGCTGTCTTCTGAAAGCTTTAAAACTTTCAAGACAATCACCAGCTACAAAAAACAAAACTAAAACTACAAGTGAACAGCTGGTAGAAAACTGCCCAATGAACTCTGTGCATCTTACATTCCTTGCACCCCTCTCCCTTACCCTATATGCTAGATCCTTATAATTCAAGCTACACATACAAAGCCATATGAGAAACAAAACAACAGAGATACCTATATGACATTACATCTGACTTTTTAAAAGTTAATAGGAAGCAAAGAAGTGAACATGTAAAACTCACTCAATACTCAAATATGTGCATGGGAGAGTGACTTTGATAAAAAATGATCATTCTTTCTATGCAACACCTTTATTTAGGGTGCCTTGATATTGAAGACCTGAAAGGTTCGACTGGCGTTTTGCTTTTTATTTAAGCACAACAGCAAAGGGCCCAATAACAACTGCATCATATCATGATAAAAGTTAGTTTTGTAATTCTTCTGCTTCCTCTTTGCTAAATTGCTCTGATGTTTCTGTTTGGTATAATTTAAGCATTACTAACATTAATTATTCCAGACGTCTCACTGCAACGTCATATTTTATTAATATTTCATATATATTTAAGATTTATGTTGTGATAATAAACTGGTAAACACATAAAATGTCCTATACAGTGAAATGTACAATTAGACAGTGGTTGCACTGCCTCTGTTTTATGGCTGCAGGAGTGTACCCACATATCTAAGGTATATAGACAGGTGTCAACCTTAAGGAATGGTAGATTAAAACTTATAAATGAATGAAAATAATTCTAAATTGTTACATAATTTGTGCTAGCTACAAACTACAAGGCATTAAAAACAACAAATATTACTGTTTTCAATACTCAGTTGTGTTTTTATTTACTTTTGTTGTGCTGAACGACACATTGAATGTCTGAAATACTGTAGGTTCAGTTAGAAACAGTTTAAAGTCAAGTGTCTAGCTAACAGCCACTGTCAAATTGCAGCATCTCAATAAGTTAGACCCATAACTCAACAATTCAAGCAGCAATATTAATAGAAAAAGAAAACTGGAACTGCTTACTGTGGTACTAACCATCCTAGCGGATGGGGGATTTGGCCTACTGTGCCCGGCGACAAAGGATAGTATGGAGATATATCTGGAGGATGTGGAGGCCTTGGGATTCCTGTGAAGGAAGAGAAGCGTTTTCAGTCTTTCAAAATACATTCCCATTACAAATGTGTACACATCTTTTCTGAGAAATTTTTATTTCCTTCTCCAAATGTAACATCTCAATCAGTATCTCAGGAGATTCAGGTGAGCTTCACTGCTTAAAACAGCAGTGTTAAACCAAAACAGGTTTGATCCACTTTCTTCTGCTAGTGAGGTTAAAGATTATAACTAAACGAATCAATAGGACCTCGCTACACCTAAACAGGACTTTTTACACTATTCGATAGGCAGCTTAAGATTCAAAACATTTCATGGACCATAAAACAATTTTTTATTTGAAAAATTATAAATGATTTAATTTATTACTGGAATCATTTGAATGCATCTTATCACATTGAAGATTACATTGTTCAAACAATTCTAAGGGAATTTCTTAGTTCAACTTCGTACTCTGATATAAGAACAACTAATAATATTCAGAGAAGACCTCAAACGGGCTTATTCCAGTAGAGAGAGACAATGGTCTGTGATACAACTGTCAAAATGCTTTAAGTATCTCCCCTAGTTAATACTCTTGGTGTGATGAAACATATGCCATCCAGGCCTTAGAAGAATAAAAAGGAACTTTGCAAAAGGAAGGAATATATTGTGTAATATCTCTTTGCACAGTTACAACAGAACAAAAAGTAAACTCTGGCATTAGGTCTAAATCCTGCCTTTCAAAATAACAACTGACCATCTGGAAACATATCACTAAAATGACATACTGAAATTAGTTTCACCACAAGCAGACTCATTTTTCTTAATATATAAATTTCTGCTCCTGACAGATCTCATAACAGATCTTTAAATTGTACTTTCACTAGCCCTCCCTAGAGCTCTTCTATAACTCTATGACACCAGATGATTATATCCTATAGTTATCCTACAGGGTGGATATGCATCTTAAAATGGAAGTTGGGTAATATGAGGCTAAAGGGCTTTGAGTTAAAGATAAAACCATGAATACATAAACTATTTCTATTCTAACACTGTACGTAATGTAAATCAAGAAAGGACAATATTGGCAGACCTGTTGAAAACTGTGAGACACTAATGTACTGTACAAGGTACCGAAGCTCTGGTGATATGACCGCTAAGACTTGCTTTGAAATGTCCCTGCTCTCTCTAGCAGGAATTCTCTGCAGGAATTTTCCACAACTGATTAAACTGTCCAAGATTTCCAGTAAACCTTCTTTTGGCCAGAAGGTAACAAAATGATATGTTAGAAGTAGATCTGTGCTCCACCTATAGACTTTGTACTTAAATGCTTATTTTCAAACGCATGTTTTCAGAACCATCATCACTGCAGTATAAAAAAAACCCAACAATTAACCATGTAAGGTAGTAAACCATGGGCAATTAACACTTAGGAGCAGGAAATTACTCCATGAAGTCAAGTTACTTTCTAGGTAAACAAAATACGCCAAACTGATTTACTGAAGTATATTAATCAGTTGTATGAAAAGGTTCTTAAATTTAATTATACATGAAAAAAGATTCAAGAAACACAGACTAAGGTACTTCTCTAGACATAAATGAATTAGATATGTCTTCAGATACAGGAAGATATCCAACCTTCTGTAGTACCTTGGAAATAATAAATACAAGGTATCTTTATATATGTCAACACAAAACCCTCACACCACCTGTAACTGTAATGAATAACCTGTTCTGGCATGTTGTACCTGAAAACCACTCAACTGTAATTTCACACTTCAGTTTTACCTCTTCTCATTAATTAAAGCTTATGCTCAATTTAGCCATGCCATTAACCATGCCATTCAACAGACCCTAAGTCATTACTGCTCCTTCGTGATACTTGGTTATACTAAAAGGACAGGACCAACAACAAAAATATTAAAACCAATGAAAATCAAAACTGGACAAATTGAATTACATTAAATAATCAACAAGTCAAAATATATGGGATAGAAAAGTCGCAAAACAAGTTTGGTGTTAAGTTTATTACAGTTCATGCAAATAACGTATTGTCCAAGAGAAACAAGTAGAGACTGTGACTCAATAATGATGAAAATAAGCGATCTTCAACTCACAACAGTCTTGAAATACTGCTGATCTTTATAACACTAAAAACCTTAAGCAGCACTGCTTTAATTCAAAATATACTCTTCTGCTAAGTGCACCCTCACAGCATCAAATTAAGCTATATACCAACTTGAGAGAACCTTGGTGAAACCTATTTCAGAGTCATCATTAAAAAAATAATTACCAAATATTTTGCAACTAAGAAAGTGAGCAAGTATAAGAAACTGAAATTTAGGCTTTCTCACAAACTCAGCTGGTGAGATAATTGTTTACCACCTGATCAGATACTGGAGAAGAGTGCATTACCCAAATTTTTGCTGAACTCTAATAATGGAAGAAGTCGTTACCCTCCTATATGTAACATTCCCTGGAGGTCCATAAAAAGTGGCATACAAATGTTAGAACATTTTTTAACTTGAATGCAGAGGGGATAAAAGAAAAACTGAGCTCTTAAAAAGTTACAGCAAGACTTCAGTCAAACAAGACCTGAGTTCACCTTTGTCATCTCTGTCCATTTGCATTTTAACTGCAAGGTCTGATAGTTAATAGGCCTTTAAGTCTAGATGAGTTCAGTAAAACTCTTGGTCGAAAGGTTTTGGAAGCACTGGAATTTTGCATATACAGGGCAGCTAAAAGGCAAATTCATTCTTGGAGAAAGACTGTGAAACCAGGGAATTCTCCTGGGAAACTAAACATACTGACTCTGACAACCAAAGATATTGCGATACAAGATCAATAATATCTCAGTTTTTTATTAACATAATAATAACACTTTCATGGTTGTTAATAAGTAAAATAGTGGAAAACGCATAAGTATTTGGCTTCTGCTCTCAAATTGTGGTAAAATGTTGGTTTTGTTTTCTTTAATGTAATTTAATCTGAATCTGGAGCACCTTGTAATTACATATTTAAATATTTCAAAAGCGTTATTTTAATACTGCTTTCGAAACGTAATTTCCATCTGAGCTATAAGAGTACTCCATCTAGCAGTAGGTGTAAAGCCCTCAAACTTGTGAATTGTAATTTGTGGAGTTAAAAAAAAAGAGAGATCAATCCAAAGAATACGACACTCAAAAAACATTCTGTTCACAGATGATAGCCTATTACAAGATGACAAATATTGCATGTTTTATGTCATCAACAGTGCTATTTTACACACTAGAAGAAAACATAAATAAAAACCTTTATAAGAAACTTACATCTTGTTCCAGAAAATTAATGATGAAAATTCACAGTATTTCTGAATTAAATGATAAGTATGTCAGATCCCTTGATAAATCATTTAAGAAAAATCAACAGCCATAAAAATTCTGCAATTATGTCTTTCTTAATGTCCGGCCTTTAGGCATTTGTTTCATTCTGAGTTCAATGTGATAAATGAGGTCCGGTTGCTACTAAACTGTACTGTGTCCACCTTGAAGAGGTCGTTTCTGTACAAAGTGGGTAAGGCTAACTTTATAAACCTGAATGTGTTTTAAAGAAGGAACTCTTTTCTTTTGAAAATATAAGAAATGCATTTTATGATAACATTTCAAGAACCATTTTCCTAGCACTACAGCAAATGTGTTAACACGGCAATGTCAAGAAAAATGAAATGGACAGAATAGGAGACAATACAACAACCAGACTGAAGAAAACTAATAGAATGTAACAATTTCAATCCAATTAATTTGCCAATCAATTTCAATTTTCATGCAGCAGCCTTTTAAACTTACCTTTGGTCATTTCTGTTTTCCAGATAAAAATACTAAAATTCTTCTACTTACAAAATAAAGTGGACTGCTTTTCTCTTAACATCAGAGCTACTACTGTGGGCTTTGTCAAGTCAGTCCTTTAAAGTGCAGTTACAGTTGATGGCGATGCCTAGTATCAGATGAATGAAATATCTATACAGATATTATTTTCAATTGAATAGAGATGTAGCACTGTATAATTACAAGATTGTATGATTTTTTAAATATAGTGTGTAATAATAATAAACACTCTAAACCAAAGGTTGCAATGAATAACAGCAGGTGTGAGCCTGGTCAGTACCTGGATGGGAGACCTCCTGGGAAAAACTAAGGTTGCTGCTGGAAGAGGCGTTAGTGGGGCCAGCAGGGGGCGCTCACCCTGCGGCTCATGTGGGTCCTAATGCCCCAGTGTAGTGACGGGGACACTATACTGTAAACAGGCGCCGTCCTTCGGATGAGACGTAAAACCGAGGTCCTGACTCTCTGTGGTCATTAAAAATCCCAGGGTGTTTCTCGAAAAGAGTAGGGGTGTAACCCCGGCATCCTGGCCAAATTTCCCCATCGGCTGTTATCAATCATGGCCTCCTAACAATCCCCCTCTGTGAATTGGCTTCATTACTCTGCTCTCCTCCCCACTGATAGCTGATGTGTGGTGAGCGTTCTGGCGCACTATGGCTGCCGTCGCATCATCCAGGTGGATGCTGCACATTGGTGGTGGTGGAGAGGAGTCCCCATTACCTGTAAAGCGCTTTGAGTGGAGTGTCCAGAAAAAGCGCTATATAAGTGTAAGCAATTATTATTATTATTATTATTATTATTAATAACAGTTGTTAGAACTCAAGGAGTGCTTGAGAAAAAGAAACAAAACACAGAAAAAGAAGAGGTCTTCTCATGCATCACAACTGTATCTTACGCAACAATACATTTAATGTAACTAATAATGTAAATATCTGGGATAAAAAACTTAATGCAGCAAGTTAGGCAGCAGTGTGGAGCAGTATTTAGGGCTCTGAATTCTGAATGGGAGGATCTTTGCTTCCAAACCCAGGTAGGATGCTGCTGTGGTACCCTTGAGCAAGGTACTTCATTCAAATTGCTAAAGAAAACAGCCGGCTGTGTAAACGGGGTCTCCAGGTTGTCACTGTAAACTAACTCGCCTAGTTCAATAAAATACCAGGACCCAGCCGAGTCTCCAACAAACGTCAGCCCTCTTCCAAAAAAACTCTGTACAGTAAAAGAAGTATGAAGAATCGAAGCACTGCTTCAAACTAAACTTTAGTTTGTCTGAAATGCATTCAGAGTGAATAACCTCTAAGGATAATCATCCTTGGGCATATTTTTAATTACTTTCCAAAGATATGCAGGCAGTCCTACCACTCAAATATGCCTTTTAACCACTGAAAATAAAGGTTCATCATGAGAGTTTGCTTGCAATAGGAGAACAGTCAGATTGATTCCATCAAGTTATGTTACATTAAAAAAAAAACTTTGCAATTACATCTTTTCAGACCATCAGAAGCTATGAGAGAACACCTTCCACAGAGAAGCCCCCATCAGACATTTTCCCTTGGACTTTACCTCGGACTTCTGCGAACAGCTCTGGGCCAATTTATTTTGGAAGATGAGAACTCCCAATGACACAAACTCCCATTGCTACTCTGAAGATTCCTGTGGCCAAGTTGCATAAAGCGCCTTTCTGTTCCTTTAAACCCGCTTAAGTTTAAAGGTGTTGCCCACAGCTGCTGAACACACGTCAGTTAACAAAAAACGAATCCATGGTTAACTTCTAAGGTGGTACCCGACACGTGTGGTGTTTCGTGGAGCCAGTTCCCAGCTCTTGGACGACCACCATTCCTGCCCTTACCTGTTTTGGGATCCACGTCGGTCTGTAAGTGCGGAGGAGGGTTCCCTGGCGTGAAGTGTTCATTGCTGTACGTGATCAGGGGCGTGAGTGGATGCACATGATGAGGGTGCTGCACTACGGGCACTTTGTTAGACTGCAAGAGAGGGGAGAAACAAGATCAGCTGTGAAGGCTTCAGCCACTGGCGCAATCGCTACAGATGAAACAAATGGGCAGGGGCACTGCAGATTGTGAGCAGAGAAAAGAAAACTGTGATCCTGAGCCACCTGACCGCACTAATCATATACAGCGTTTTCAAAATGAAAAAGATGTGGCTAAAATTGTAGGAAGCTTGCAAAAAAACAGTTAGAACCAAGTGAGAGATTGCCATATATTCTCCAGCAGCAGTAGGAGATCTGCCTGCTTGGCAACGTTTAGGACATACACTTGCAAATAATGTAGCCCAGTTAAATCACTTGCAATCAATGAAAATAATAAAATAATGCTGTATACAAGACAAGGTTTCTACAGCCAGAATGCTCTTACTCATCCGTAGAGAAGCGTGAGGTGTGAAACGCAAACTGAGCTCTGACCAATGTAACGAAAAATAAAATAAAGGATGAGTTCAGTTTTGCGATTCAATGTGCAGATTTGCTACACCTCTTAAGCAATCACCTCCCTGGCCTGCATTATAAAAGAAAATATAATTTCAACATTTGCTAAATTGGTCTCAGCAATGTAATCTACTCTTTGTGTTGATAAGTGGCAAAGGCCTTTTTCAATTATCTAAGATTACGGTTTAACAGGGAGTACTGAACCATAACACGGCTTTATACAACTGCAAGATTCCTATATTCCCAGCAGAGGACTTTGACTGAAGCTCTGCAGTAAGGAAATTTAACCAGATTAGGCCACGGCATGGATTAAAAAGGCCAGGAGTAGGTGATAGATGGATTAGAGTCGGGTTTCATTTCAGAAAGTGTCTTTATTTTCTTTTATCTCTACAAGCTCAAGCTAAGACTGGCAGTTCCTAATCAGAATCACAGCAAAAGTCTAAACAGCATTAAAATGGTAGCTACATTTGAAGAGTCAGTTGAAAAGATATGCTGTACATAATAAAAGTTTTTTTTTGGTCTTCTTTGGCCATTGAATGGTAATTTCAAGCACAATGCCTTGTCAAGGACTCAAGAGCTCCTAACTGCAAAATTTCTTGTCAGTTTTTGACTGAAACAGCTTTGAATCAAGGATAGCTGTTGTCTTGGAAAAGAATCTGTGTAGCATCCCCCTTCATTGTGTAGATCACCAAAAGAGAAGGGAGGACTGATTCTGAAAGCATTGAATTTTCCGCTTCATTTCATTATGAACAGCATGGCATAAGTAACATAAATATAGGTATATGAAGTTTGTATCGATCAATTGTTTAAAATGGTCATGTTTAAGAACAATTGAACTGCAGCAAACAAACTAAATAGCGCCACCAGAAAATGTTATACATCTATTGCCTATTGTCCCACATTCCTCAACCATTTCCTAGGTATGGAAAACAAAGGCTGATGGCCTATATAACGTTGAAATACAGTAAGCAGAGTCCCTCTCTTTGCAAAAAAACTACCAAGAACGTAGATTACACTGACCACCTTTTTCTGCAGCCCATCTAGTTTCTGACAGATTAACCTCTAGAGAAGAACTACTCCATTTAATTCTCTCAATCTGTGAGAGAATGAACAGACATTTGCAAATTGACTTGCTTCTCCGGGCAGTAAACATGGATCATGGAAATCACACCAGTGACAGAATCGAATGACACCCATCTGCATGTGTGTGATACATCAGCAACAGCAGCTCTTTAAAAAAGCTACAAATAAAAATACACCACATATAACAGTTACTACATTCCAATATTAAGACTTCTGGCAAAATGAAACCCCTGTTTTGGGGGTACCTGGTATCTTGAAGAGGAATTTAAATGTGAAAACCTAAAAAGTCTATAGAAAAGAGGAAAGGAAAAAAAATCAAGGTGTTTCCCTATTTTAGCCCGTCTTGAAATCCAGTCAAGAATAAAAGAAGCTTTGACAGCTGTCAAACATGCCTGACAAGTCAGCCACTAAGTGTGAGTGCTGGCAGCACAACGCTGCCTGTTCTCCTCTGGTAATGATGTGAAAGAATGTTGTCAATTCCCCCCTTTTGAAAGCTTTAGTAAACCATTTAAATAAGTTCTTTTGTCAGGTTTTCTATTCAGAAACCATCCAAAAGGCCATCTAGTATATATACTGTATGTGCATTTTTTTTTAACAAGTCAGCGACCTGCAATACGCAAGTATCCAAGCAATGATTTACAACCCAGCTCCCTAACGGTTTATGTGCCTTTTACAATAAGGTTAGATAAACAATATCTAGTTGCACAGTTTATTTTTCTTTTGAGCAACACACTGCCACTATAAACTAAGTATACACTGCACACAAGTATTTCTCGTTCATTTTCTCTTGGGAAGCAAAGATTTTTATAGCCCTAGTTCATGAGGACCGGACCGAGTATATAAATACATAAATTTTGTAATCCCCTGTTTTTTTTCCAGTTATTGCCTTATATTTTTTTTTCAGTGACAAATCTGATCCTCAGATACCAAATTAAGAAATCCAAAAAGCAACTGCCAAACAGCAGGTCAGGGGAGAGTGTATCATACTGCTGCTCAGTGCTGTACTACAATATAGAATGAAAAGGGAAGGCTTGGTCTATGCTTCGCTATGGCTAGATATAGTCAATTCTACCCTACCATGTTCCCTCTGCCTCTCTACTGCTACACTGTGACCCCTGAAGAGCACTTAATCAAGATCTACAAGCTAGCAACACAAAACAACCCCCCCCACCATCAAAACGTTCATGGTGTGGAATGTGGCAAGCCCAAGCCTTACTGAGCACTTGTACCCCTGCAATGGACCACATCTTTCTCTCCTGCCTGCTAGCCCTGAATTGTACGAAGGGAAACCAAGAGGAATGAAAGCCTGCTATTCACCTCGGAGGCTATTATCAGAGACAGTGGAAACTAAATAAAGACCACAGGGTCTCCCGGCTTCCCTCCACTCCTCTCTTCAGCGCAATGCCACCCCCTAACCCATGCACATTCTCTCCAGCCAGGCTGCAGACGGGGCCTGAACAGTGCTTCTGTGAGCTCACAAGCACAGTAAAACAATAGATGCACAGAGGAAAGCTTGCTGGCTCTCTTGGTTTTACTTTATCCTTCAGATATCAAGACACCAGGCAAAAAGCTAATCCTACTTTGAATTGCAGTTAATATTCAGAAGACTTACTGTACAGATTTGAAATCTACGTCACATCTTACCACTAAGTTCTTGTGTTACCCCGTCGTAGACAGTAATTCTAAGGTTCCATAGAAGGTGTGAAACAATCTGGATCTTAATGTTTGCGAAAGCACTGTTGTATCTATGCATACAGATAATCCTGTATACAGAATTAAAACCCTAATTGGTGGCATTCATACAATAGTCACGTGAAGCAGTTCTATATTACTAAAAATGTACCTGAAAAAATGAAAAAAAGAGCCAGCAGATCAACTAGAATAGAAAAGGTGAATTCCCAGATGAAGAACAAACATTCTACATTTCAAAGCAACTAGAAACTTGCAAAACCAATCACAAAACAAAACTGGACAGATCCCCAACAATTCCTAAATCTAGAACCAGAAGACAGTGTACACACAGAAGATGTGGTAACCTAGTCGAGCGAAGTAAACTTTTGTTTTAAGAATCTGAATGATTTCCTTAGGGACAAACTTGAAATTAATTCCTTTATTCACCCAAATCTTCCCCCACAAAAAAATCACCCTAAAAGACTTCACACTTGACTAGACATTTTCTCCTAAACCCTACTTTTTGAAAACCTGCTTAAAACAGAGCCCAGCACTCTTTCACAGTATAATGTGGCTTCAGTTGTGTCGAAGGTTCTGCCCAGCGCTAACTGCCCCATTGTTGCTTTGGACAAGGCCTTCTTTCACGGACTAAAACTCTTCTCACTCTGAAAAAAATGGACTTCTTTTTTAACACTATTTAACACAAATGATGACAGAGGTGCTAATACAATGTTGTCCCCAGACAATACCTCAGGACTGTGTGAAACACAAAACCCACTCCAGTAAAACTCCCACATATTTCCATTCTTGATGTAAAAAAAAAAGATTACTTCCTGGCTATGGAATTCTCAATACCTTCCAGCCACCCCCCTCACCCCCCAACTTAAAAACAGAAAAGACCAACCTAATGGCCTGAGCTCCCTAACCCTTCAGGAATCCCAGCTTCAAGCCTTACCACACACATACTGCATTGTTGTTGTTGTTTTTTTGAGTGTAAAGTAGTTCCTGTGTCAGCCTATTCAAAATTACAACAGCTGCATGACGGCCATTTTTTTCCCCAAAGCTAATTGAGACTGAGAAACAAAACCTTCATACAATAAGCATGATTTATAAGAAACATTCAGTTTCTAAAATGTGACCTATGTTAATTCTGATATAATGATGAACACCTTAAATAAGAGTTTTTGTTTTTAGTAGGGTCCAAATCTGCGTCTGGAATATATTTTGTGACTACAGTGATGCAATACTGCACACAGATTCTTCTTAACATTGTGATACAAACTGTTTAATCCAACATGTAAATAGTTTTGGAGAAAGACTTGCTGAACACTGTGAATCCTGTCTCTAGCTGGAAAAAACGAACAACCTGCTTGGTCGCAAAACCGAGCGTTGACACACCAAACCACAAATCGCTGCAAGTTCTGTGTGTGGCTGTAATTTTAGTAATGCCATTAAGCAGAATGTCATTTCATTAATCGTAATTGACAGTTTCTAAGCTGGGTCATGGGGGTCCTTGCCCTCACATTGTAATCTCACAATAAGCTGAGCTCTCATCATGAAGTGAGTGTATGTTTGGCCAGTCAATGAAGAGGTTAATTCATCTCGGTGCTTGGCCAACCTAAAAAGGTTAAAGCACCTTTATTCCTGATTGCAGCAGTAGTGACAGACATAGCAATAACACCTTTTTCTTCTGGTCTGTGCAGTAAACAATGATTATTGCTGCATTAAATAGTAGTCCCAACATTAAAAACCTGCATGTTGCATTAATGTATTTACATGTTTTGGGTACTTTAGGGAAACGGGAAAAAAAAGAAAATTAATTCATTAGGGTTTATTAAAAACACTGTTAACTTGTTGGTCTACATTGTCCCACTCTGAACTAAAGTAAGGAAAGCCGACAAATGTCTGAATACAGAGAAAAGAAGCCTTTAGAAACGCAATATTAAACAGAACCATAGAAGTTCCCTTTTCATTTATGCTTTGTGGCACCTCACTGAGCAATTTAAACACTAAATATGAAGGTTGTGACCTCTGGTTCCCTCAGGGTCAGTGCGTATCTCCGTGCTTTATGTCATGATATGATGATATGTCACCACTGCTCCCCATCTCTAATGAGCTGTATTGTGTACACGAGATGGTTCAGGGAGGAAGTGACCTGACAGGCCAGTGATGGATAGGGGTTCTCAGGTTGACAAATTCCAGCGCGAGCAGAAAACTGCCAAACATGTGAACCGATAAACAGCAGCGCCAGGGGCTTACATCCAAGTATTCATTCTGACAAAATGCAGAAATCGCATATGTGGTGTATATCTGTGTGTGTGTTAGTGCATTCAAGGGAGAGAAATCCATGACCATAATACTCCCAGCGTCCCCCACTCGCACCATATGTCTTTCCAAAAGGCGGATTATATACTATACTGAGCAATGTTCAAGGCAACCAGAACAATACTTCTCAACTTTCCTTGGTGTTATCAAAATCAGTTTCATAAAGAAAGTAGAATTATTGTTACTTTAAGCGTCAGGAGTTAAAAAGATTTCGACCTGAAGCTCACTTTTGTTAAACCATAAAACTGGCAGTATTTCTAAATAAGGATCTTTAAAATTTGCGTGTTTAAGCCACATTTACCAGAAATACATAACAACACAAAAAGATTTGATGAATGAAATAATACAGGCCTGCTTTCCCCCATATGGACTGTTCTCATGAGTAACCAACCAGCTTCATCAAACGGCCTCCTGCAAGACCATGCATGAATATTTCCACGTTAGGCCTCGTAATTGTTAGGCTCAATTACTTCAAATTACTTATGCAGAGCATCACAGGACAAAATAGGGGGGAGAGAGGGAGCACGTGGAGATAATCAGGTCATGAAACAGTGATGTCATCGCCACAAAACCTGCAAGTGATCAGCCATCAAATTGGAAACTTTGCTGGAAAAAAGCCCCGGGCAAAATTTTTGCTGCAAGGCCTTGTGAAATTCCAGTGTCGCAGTCAAATTTTTTTCAAAAGTAATTGCCCTTTTAATTTATTTTTTCAACTGTTTGTAGGGAAGATCAAACCGAATATACATCCTTTAACACAAAATTGACAAATAACACCGTGTAATATTTGACTTCCTTGGCGCGCCCACGCCAGAAAAAACTCACTAAAATAACAGCAAATAATAAGAGAAATCCGGATAAAAATGTGTTTAAATTTTAACACAGAAACACAGCACAAATATGTTATAACCTGATACCTCAAATGCTCTATAAAATAATTTTTAAAACCTTATTGAATAAATTTAGTTTTTATCTACCACACTCAATATACAATATATAAAAACTGACATTAATTGAGATGATTAAAAAATGTCTTTTCACAGGATCCATAATATCTCCATATGTAAAACACACATACAGAGAATAAAACTATTGCAAATGAATAAAAAAAACTGAATCTAATTTGCCACAGGTTAAATTAATATAAAATGAAGAGAAGTCACATACATTTTGACAAATGGCAAAAAATCCCAAAACCTTTTAAAAGACCCGTGTTTGTCTTCTGTACAAATTTGATAGAAACAGTATCGCAAGTACAGCAGTCATACGGTCATATTTTCATATTCTAATAACCCCAAACAAACTTCTAATGTAATGTCACAACCCTTTTAGTTTTGAATTAGTTTTATGCAAGATGAACGTCTGTGGTACAAATCAACCATTGTTTGTGTGCAAACCTCAGTAAATGATAAAACCTGAGGTTTGATGATAAGTTGGTGCACTTCTGTATGCAAATGTAGAGTACAGATCTTGCTGGTGGTTGAATTCCGTAAAGACAGAGTTTCACAATGAGCCCGTTTCTAACAAATCATTTCAGTTCCAATCAGTATTTCTATTTGAAAAAAAAAAAGAAAATCAGGGAGCTCTTTGCTCTAGGGAGAAGAGTATATTTAAAAGTTAATCTATTCACTTTATTGTAATGACAAGCTTGTTTCTGTGATCAGAGGAGTGATTTCAAAATTTCTGGGCCAAAGTCTTCCATTTTATTTGCATGTATTACTGTTTTCTTTGTAAAAGCTAAAGCAATAAAGAAAAGTTCCAAAACCTATTTTTGTATTGCCGCTGGCTGAAATTATCCCTGAAATTTTGTCTTTCATTGTTTCCAATTAAACTGATGCAGAACAAATAAATGAAAGTTAACAGAAAACAAAAATGTATGATATTCTGCAACATTATTTGTGAGCGCACAGTTTTTTTCTGCTCCATAAGAGACAGAAAAACATCAGCGTAGTTCTCATTTCGGAAAGACTAAAAGGACAGGGACGTTAACTGTGTTCAGAGGGTATGATCTGATAGAACATGATGATACTTTGTACAGTGTGTGATGTACACATGGATGAAACCTTAACACAGGCACTCAGACATCTAAGAATGGAAGGTGTTAGTTAAACTGCATCACCAGACCCTAAAGCTAAATGGCTCAACCTCAAGATTGAGGTTTCACTCAAGAGTGCAATGTCTTCGGGTTCTTTCCAAAATTTCACTCAGGCTTGTTTACAATAAAAGAAACTGACAGACACAAAGGGCAGTGCGATCTAAACAGTGGCGTAATTTTAGATACTGTATATGAAGGTGGGACAAGCTCTTTGAGCACATTTCCTGCCGCAAAGCTTCAGAAGGGATGGAATAGGAAAAGAAAAATTACATGATGCAGCAGAGCTTCGTTTTTTGTTTGCTTTTAAATTCACTCTAAAATACAATCAGTTTCATAGTTTGCATTTATATCCAAAAGTTTAAATTTTTATTTTCTATAAAGGTTCATCTGAATCCACATATTTCTCTTTTGCAGATACAGATTTTAACTTGAAGATTTGAAACATTTTAGCTTGAAATTGTGCAGACTGTCGAAAGCACAAAATATGCACTTGAAGTGGGAAATAATTTTTGTGGGAAAAGTGAAAAAAACAAACAGAAAACGGGTGTCACATCTGGCAAGAACAAGAAGGCAGATCTTTATCCAGGATTTTTTCTTTTTAACTTGTATGTTAAAAAAGAAAAAGTGATTAAAATAAATAATGGCTGATTTGAATAATATTAAAGTAACGCAATAACGTTTTCCTTTGTCAGGCGTGTGGGGGTCCTCCTTAAGAATAATATACTGTAATAGATGCTGAGAAAAAAAATCTAAATTGTTTCCCCGATATCAAAACATCTAACTACTTCATGCAAGTGTTCCTCCTAGCACAGCCACCTTTTCTAACAATCAATTAAAAATTAAAATATATGTATATATGCACTATCTGCAATACACCCCCCCACCCCACCCCCCAAAAATCGACATCCTACCACACATCGCACTGTAGCACAGAGGCAGATCAACTTAAAGAAAAAAGGGAAGGAAAAAAAAAACTGTCCAGATCTTTCAAGCTACTTTAAAGCAGTTGATAGAAGGTCACCTCCCGTGCTGTCCACTTTTATATCACTGGTATTCGCGAGTATAAACCATCTGATACGAAGTTCAACGGTCAGAGAAGAGAGGTAACAAAAAACCTGCTACTCACCCAGCAATTGAGATTGAGATGCCAGCAGCCGATCTGCTGAAGTAAAGAGAAGCCAGAGGCAAGCGCTCCTCCTTTGCTACTCAGCTCTTCCATTCCCACTAAGACAGCATCCCTCGGGTACATAACCGCTTTGTCTGCTCTTGTCTCTTAACCTTAAGAACTTTTTCCTCGCTGACTAGATGCCGAGTGGGCTTTTTTCCTTTCTTTTTCCCTTCTTCCCCACACAGCTTTTGTCTCTCAACCTCCCCCCCCCCCCTCAACACACACACACCACCTTTTCTCTCTTTTGTTTATCTTTTTCTTTTTTGCCTCAAAGTACTAAAAAAGTTGTCTCTCAAGATCAAGAGGTCTCCAGTTTTGTGGCCTGGCCTTTCGCGAACGCCCAGAATCCTCCGACATCCTGGGCTCAAGACGCATCTCAATTCTGGTGCGGTTCCGCTCAAGGTGGAGAAGTTTGGAAGGGTAACCGGAAAAAAAAAACCCCTCAGCTGCTTGTATTAGAGCAGTGTAGCACTAAACAACAAAACAAAAGAAAAATAAAAGTAGGAGTATTTTCTCCCAGCCAGGTATAAGACAACGACTTGTGTGGGCTTTGCGGTGCCTTTGGGCTGACAGTTCGAAGGCTACAACAAGGTGCAAGCAAGCAAGGCGACTGGAACAGAAAAAGACAAAGGGAAAAAAAAAGACAACAGCGTCCATAAAGAGAGCAAGATCAGCAAAGTGTAGCAAGTCACTTATCTGCAAGGCTGTCAATGTGCTCAGAACGCATTTCCTGGGGAAGGAGTGTCGTGAGAAAGGTATTTTTCTCTTGTCACTTTGACATGGATGTGACACCTACGTGGGGTCTTACAACTGGCTCTTGTTTTTCAGAATGAGAACGAATAGATGAAAAAAAAAAGAATTTCGCACTTAACTCAGACTGACCTCTACCAGACAATGCAACTGTGGCTTTTTTCCCCCTTGCTTAACGTGGGTCGGCATTTGGGGTTGTGCTTTTATTTACCTACTGCTGTTTCTTTTATTTTTGGTTTATTGTACTTGAACTAATACCCCCGACGTTCATGCGAAAAGCTTTTTATCCCTTCCCATGCTGCCACACATTAAGAGCTTTCAAAATAACAGCCAATTGCTAGAAATATAGCCTTTTTTTCTTCAAAAACACAGGCATTTATAGAGAAAGGAGATGCACACTCAATTATTCATCATCAAATAATAGTATCGATTTCAAAAGGTAAATATGATTTGCTGAAAATGAGCATGTAATTCCTACTGACAAAGCTTTCCCAAAACAAGACAACTTTGCTTAGTGAAATCAGCTGTGAAACAGAAGTCATTTTTATTAACTGCGTGGTTTTTTGATTCAATTCAGTAAACAAAGGACCAGAAAAAATAAAATAACCGCTATCTCCTCTGAAACAATTCTTTTTCTTTTCAAATCCACTTTCAATACTCCTGAGAGAAGCATTCATATTTCCCACACAAACTTTTGAAGCTCCAAGGAGAACATTTGAGTCTTAACGTGGTTTTCATTTGGCTTTTCATATTTTTTTTAAGAGAACTGCAAGACAAAAACATTCAGAAAAAAAAACAAAAATGAAAAAAAAATAAAAGGGTTTGGGGGTGGCAATGCAAAGAGGAAAAACAAACTAAAGCAACATTTCTGGGGTTTTTTTCGTCTTTTTTTTTTGTTCCCTGCACTTATCTGGCCTTCGCGTGCAAAGCGTCAGCCAGCAATCTTTAGGCCCTTAATACCAAAACAAAACCCTGAGAATTTCCTTTACATGCCAATAACAAAAGCTACAAGACTCCAGTTTGACAAGTAAAAAGCCCCAACAACGTAGCGGCTAATTGCCTTCCCTCCCTCTATTCACAGCCACCACCACACTCCAGCGGCTGCTTTTGTCACACGTGCAATTTCTTAAGTAAACTGCTAGTTCGCTTGCCGGTGATGGACAGTTCCCAATCATTTAGCAACAATGAAGTGCTAATAGTGTGGCCAACGGGATGGGCAGTTTCAGTGAGGAAAGCCTTCTCCTGGGCTTTTCTAAACACGAGGAAGTAACTGAGCAGAAAAAAAAGGGATAAGTGTCTGAAAAAGAGACAGCCAGGTTGAACTATGCAGCCGGGAGCTCCATTCAGAGCCATACGTTCACGTAACTTTGAACTAACCGGAGCAGCGGCCAGTAGCAAAGTACAAAGAAACACACCTGCCAAAAGTCAGCCTGTTCAGCCTGAAGACGAACCTTGTTCGTTTTATCTATCAGAGTCCAAAGAAACACGGAAGTACTTCCTGGCCAGCATATTACAGTAACTAAACGAAGGGGGAAAACCAGAACATGAACAAGTCTAAGAAATGATTTCTTTTTGTGCGAAATTCTCAAATTGGTTGCTTTCCTCATTTGAAATACAGCAAATCTAAGAGAAACTGAATTTCTTTTAAAAAAGAAAAAAGAGTTTCAAAGTATCGGTGCAGCAAACAAATACCCAGAGAAACAAAAAAAAAGCATCAGATTATAGGAGGAAAATGTGAATTGCCATGCGAACTGCCCAAATAACAAAAGGCTCAAGAGTTGCATTTCAAAAGCTGAAACTACATTCTTAAATTGAACATTAAAAAGTTTAGCGCCATTTTCCAAGAAAAAGAATCCCTTTACCCTTTGAAAAGTCTCAAGACTACTTCAGGGAAAACAGAAAATATATTATTTAACCAGAGAAAAGATAACCATGCAGACAGTACATTAACAAACCACAAACTGATACTAATTAACCAGAAGTAAAACAGATCAGATAAAATATCAAAACTAAATATTCTCATAAATTTAGAAACTAATATATAAACATATGTTTTTAATTCAGCTGTTCTCACTAGGCTTGGAAAAGATATGAAGAAAAAAAAAACTAACAACCAAAAAAAAAAAGCTTAGCTTACCATTTACAACAGCTCTATTTGGGATGCTTCTCGGTTCTTGGTTAAAACAAGCATGCTGCCACTTGCTGTAGCAGACAGCCTACAAGATGCACATCACACTGTCATTGACTAATCCACTGGAGGGC
Source organism: Lepisosteus platostomus (assembly GCF_059453375.1). Lineage (NCBI taxonomy): Eukaryota > Metazoa > Chordata > Actinopteri > Semionotiformes > Lepisosteidae > Lepisosteus > Lepisosteus platostomus. Next base: position 39,324,007 of record NC_142616.1, read on the forward strand.
AGCACCCTACCTACAGCAGCCTCCACCAGATTTCAGGAGACGATAACAAAAGCTGAGACAAGACAGGCACGCAGCAACATCAGGTCTTCCAAGGAAAGGATGCTCAAGCACCGTCCCATTCACAGAATTATCACGCTTGTTGGGAAAATTCACAATAGCATACATCTTTCCCTGCTCATCATTATATCTCCTGTTTAGCCCCCTTTTGTGTCCGTATTTCTTTCTCAGACAAGTTGAATGAATAAAAGCCAGGACTTGCTTTCTGCAGCTTGGCGGACATAAAGATACTTGAGCCCCTTCTAAAGAAGTTGCCCTAACGTGGCAAAACTTGAACAGCGTCCATCCTCCGCCAAGAACCCGTCCCAAATGTGATCTTGGATTCAAACGAAAGGGGAAAGGCAAACGCATACGCGCACGCAAAAAGAAGTGAAAGGTGGGAGAAAACCATCCGTGCAATTTTTTTCTCTAGGATTAATCACCGCTGGTAGTGCCTTTTGCCCATGCAAGAACTTTTTGACATGGTTTCAGGAAAATAAGAATAAAGCAGAAAAAAAGAATGAAAAGATATCCCTAAAAAGTAGTCTCCTTGCTTAATGCTCTCCATGTCTCTGAACAGGACAGAGAACAAGGAGGATGAAAACCAAGAAAGCAAAAAAAAATAAACGAAAACGGATACAAGACAGAAATTCCTGAAGCCTCGGCAATCTAAAATTTTGCGCGGCCAAGTAATGGCATCATAAAGAGTGGAAGCCTACTCTTAAAGCCGCGATCCTACCACACAGTATACCACCGCTGTGCGTCTTTTAACCATCGTAGAGAAAAAATGACTATTGATCTTCAAATAGCGATAATTGAAAAGATCAAAAAGATTAAACAAAATCGAGAATGTGCTGACTTACCATGTTATGCTTTTTTTGTTGCAACTTTATAAAAAAAAATTCACTCAAAGAAACTGCATCGGAGGTGTCAAATTTTTGCAGCAGACTCTGATCGTATTACTTCCGCAGTCCTGCCTTCCAATGCTTCAGAACTTTTCCCTTTCTCTTTTATTTTGTTTGTGGTACCTAGCTTTTTTTTTGCTAAAGACTTTAAAAGCCTTCAGCTCAGTAAACCAGCACAAATTATCTTGCCACCTTGCGCTGCTCTGATGCTTTGGCCGCTAACTTTGGAAGGCCCTTTACTACTGCATCAAAATTAGCATTGTCAAAGCAGTTAATGAATATTAATATTGTATTTGTCATTGGAGCTGGCCCGTTGCTGAACTCCAAGTCATCCATCAGGGACAAGATTAAGAACACAATTATTTCTGACTGACAGGGACCAAATCTGCGAGATTTTTTTTAACAATTTAAAGAAAAAGACACAATATCATCTTAAGGAGTCTCCCTAGAGACAAGAGGCCAGATTAATACACTTTTAATGAAGCAGGATTTCATTGTGCGTGAAAGGAGAAATAAAAAAGATGCAATATTCCAACTCTCACAAATTCAGCATTTTGCTGAAAGAAATGAAACCACAAATGGCACATCTTTTCCGACAGCTGTCCAAAATTTTATTCATAGCGTTCTAAGAGGAGACAACTTTTTTTCTTCTTTTTCCATGAAATCTGCATTTTAAGAAGCAGAGGATGAGATATTTTGTCCCACTTGGGATAATTTTCCCTATGCATTGCCTTTAACAGAAGGGAGTAAAAAAAGACAGCATAGTAAATAATTCCTACACAAATCTGACAAGAAACACCTTTATCAAATGTATCAAGTTCCTGATCTATTCCCCATAGTCTCTGCACACTGTCTTTCTCATTTTAGACCAAATGAATTGCTTACACTAAGACCAAAATTTGGAATTCTCTTTAAGTGTGAACATATTAAATGGAAGACCAACTTTCTAAATTCTTTTTTCCCCTCTGTGAGTAGAATAAACATCTGTATAAAATGTTTATGCGGTGTTGTGTTCAAAAGATTCTACAAGCCCTAAAGAATTTCAGCCAGACCACTCTTCCATTTGCCATCTTTCTGACAAGACATCTTCAAAAACCCGCAAAGAAAATTAACATCCTCTTTAAAAATACTAAACCAAGTATTCCATGAAAACACTGCCTTTACCTACAATATAAGGACGCACAACAGTCTAAATAACATAAATCAAATCTTACTCGAGAGGCCATGTAAATCAGTTCACATTAAAAAAAACCCCGGCAGAATATAAAAACAACAATATTTGCACCCTTGATATTGGTTGGTTTTGCCATTTGGCTTTGTCAAATACAACAACCAACTAAGCTCTAAAAAAAGAAAAAAACGCAAACCCGAATATTATCCGAAAGACCTCTCAAAAATGGGATATTCAGCACCGTCAGTGCTCTTTTCTTTGGGAGAGAGCTGAAGACCGCCGTTTTTTACTCTTTTTAAAATAAAATTTGGGGGCAAGAGAGAGGGTATAAAAAATGACAGCTGTGGGCACTAATGCTATCAGACTGGTGAATCGCTGGGGTCTAGGTCAAGCTGTGGTGTCTTCACATAATCCACAGCCCCTGCTGACCACCCCATCAGCCCCTAATACCATTAGCAACCCTTAGATGAACATTCTAAATTGGAGTTTTGTTCTCAAGGTGCCAGTCTGACCCCCCAGTTCCACAACCCATGGGCTGCAAATACAGATGGCAAAGTCTTTAAGAAAACGCAAAGCTGCTTATAATCTCGAAATTTCTGCATATTCTTCAACGCTGGCGGCGGCGACGGCGCCCATTTTACTCTTATCTCGCACACAATTTTCAACGGTGAACAAAACGGACGCCAGGGTTAAAAGACGAGCAATCCTTTAAAAAGATATTTCTCTTTTTAAGAAATATTGAAAAATGCCAATAATATCTTTTACAGGGGCTTACTATAAGCAAACATTGCAATTGAGGTTGAGTTATTTGTGTGGATTAGAAAATCCAGCATCAATAAAACGGAATCTGCTAAAAAGAAAAGTTAGACATTTTTGGTTAAAATGTTAAAATTAAAAACAAATATACAAGAAAATACTAAAATAAAAAAAGTCTTGTATTTTTAATTTTTTGGAAGTATGATACATTTCCATCAGATTTAATGAAAAGATAATACAGCTACACAAACTACAAATGATTTTGTTCCTCATTCATTTCTATAATTTAATCATTGATAAACCCAAATTTTATTTTTTACAAGGAAGTGTTTTTAATTAAATATTAAAAACATTGAAAAATGAAAGCATTGTGACTACAATTATCTAGTGCTACATAGCAGTAAAAGTAACTATTATTGTACGGTGCAATAATTAGTCATTTTTATTTGTCTAGTACAATACTGTAGTGATTTAAATTCAAAAAGGCCTATTACATGTTTAATATTAAATAATGTAAAGGCATAATAATTATTTTTAATAACAATACATTTATATTGGCACTTTCATCCAAAAAAATCCAAATCCATAACCAAACACCCACATTATACATATCGTGTGTACATTCCTATGGACACGTAAAATTATCCATAAAATTCACAAAGGAGCGGCAAGTTTCTACCAGCCCTGAAACAATAATAATAAGTACAATCTCTTTGTAAAAAAAAGAAAACTAATCATTTCTAATAGACATCTCGCTCTTGCTCTATTTGCCCAGCATGATCACATCAGCACTAGTATCAAATTAACTCTCCGACTTTGAAACTTATTGATCTGCTATTAAGACACTAGTGAACTTGATGAAATGAGTGCTGTAGGTGCATTCGAGACTTCAAAGTCTCATACAGCCACATAAAACAAGCTCCTTTGATCCTAACTCCGATCTGGAGAGGGTTTAAAGCCCAATTCTCCCTAAGCCGCCCTTCACACTCGTCATGTCTGATTTCTTACCAACCGACAACTTGATAATGTTAATTGCACAGATTTACCAAATGATTAATGTGAAGAAAACAATATCACAGACCTCCCGACACTTCTAGCTATGCATATAGTCCTCTCGGCAGCCAGGCACAAGGATACAGAAGTAACCCTCATCTCAAACACAACTGCTCACTAAAGCAAACTGCTCAGAGCTCGCTGTTTGAGGTTATAAAATACAGATTTCACTGCAATACTGGATATAGCTTCATCCTCTTTCATAGTTACACACAAGCTTAAATATTAACAAAACAGCTTAGGGGACAATTTGGAGAACTCATATTTTCAAGCACTTCATTTGCATGCTTATTTTTATAGCCCCAAATAAAACATTTAGATCAATATTCTTTCCTCTGTCGCATCAAGCCCGCTCAACCTTACATGCCTTTGTGTGGTCATATTCGCTTCAGATGGCATGTCAGTGTTTTGAGGTCAGGTTTTCTCTGTGCCACTGGGTGGGGGTACACGCTGGTACTTCAGTTGCTATTAGGATGAAAAGACCTTTTTGGCAAGGAAAAGGAAAGAGACTGTGTACTTTCACACTTAAATACAGAAGGGTAATCTCAGACTTTGCCCAAAAGGAAATGGGAACGGAAAAGGAAATGTCAAAAAAATATAAAATATTACATTTTCCCAACACTGCACTGTTTCAATGGTAACAATGTCAGATTAGCAAAAAGTACATTTACAATCGTGTAAGTAAAGAAAGAATTTTACTTTTAAGAATGATTACTTTTAATCTCATTACACTTATAACCAGCAAAAAACAATCGTGAGCAGTAAATGCTTATTCCTTTAAAAGCACTTCACATTGCCTTTTCTACGCAAACTACTGCTCAGCTGCTTTGAAGTCTATTAACAATACAGTTACTTATTGGTAAAACATATCTACGTACTGTTTCCAGCCCTCCTGTGGTATGTCCTGAAAGTCAAGTGTCAAGGCTAAACAACTGAAATTAGGATAAGCAGTAAATGACAAATACCAGGCATTTAAATATAGTAGGGTAAATATTTAATGTTTTTTTTTGCTAATTTGCTTAGTTTTGAATATCAGAGTAGAGAATGCTGAGCACTTTGATGGAAAGCATGAGGGAAAAAAAGCCTGCATAAGAAAATGATGTGACTCTTAATCCATATTTTAAAGGCTTTAGGCGGGAGGGTTCAAATAGAGCATTAATAAAGTATGTTTCTTAAGTGAAAAATAAAAGGAAAGAGCGAGCACTTAAATTCTGAGAAAACAGAAGAATTGTAATTTATACAAAACACAAAAAACATACTAGCCAATTTTCGTGAAAACAAGACCTAGCACAGCTATATAGTTATATAGAAGGAACCAGACAGTAGAGGGATTTCAGGAGGTTAAATTCTATGAATGTGAGAATTGCAGACACACAAAAATAAGGAACAGAAACTTTTATGCATGTATCATTTTATTGCTGTTAGCTATTTTATCTGTAGTTTAAGAAATATATATTTACTTGTTTTTCCACATATATACTGAGAGGCATTAAAAACACAGAAAATGAGTTTTGAGGCCAAAATATTTTTTTGCATTCTTAATAGCTCTCTGTAGCATTCAAATTATTAAGACACTTTTGTTTTTTGCCCTAAAATACAGATTATATTAATTTGAAAAACTCAATATCACCTAATGAATCAATGAGAAAAAAAAATGCAAAAAAGGTGGGTTACTATAATATGGGTAATTAAAAAACAGTAACAATTCTTACGAAGTTAACACTTCATTGTGACAATGTTTTTTTTATTAAAAAAAACCCTATGCCACAAGCACAGAAGAGAACTTTCACCAATTAGTGTGGAAAAATAGGAAGGAAAAGCCACAGCGCTGGTGCTCAAAGAGCCAGGCCTCGCGGCAAAGCTGTCATGTCGGCAGGATTGATCAACAGGACCGCTATTTCTAATGGCATGTTGTCATGAAAAGTCAGCCACAGGGAGCCACCTGCCTAACTCCTCATAGACAGCTGAGGGAGGGAAAAAAAAGAAAAAGAAAAAAAACTCCATACCTATTCCGTGCCAGTGTCTTTTACTAACAATTTGAGAAGGGGCTTGATTTTTTTTTTCCTCTGTTGAAATATGACAGGTGTGCTGCACCATCTTTACTTGCCTTGTCCTACTAAGCAAAGCACACATAATGGTTAGAAGCACACAGAATATAAATGTAAGAATTCGAAAAAAATATCATTGCAACAAAATCCTAAACGGAAAAAAAAATTAAATGGGTCACAGAAAGGTATAAAACAAAGGCTAAGAATTATGCTCTATCCAGAGTTGCCGTTTGTGTATGTGCGCGTTTAGGCTAATATCAGGACTACGCAATCCTGTTAACAATGACGTCAAACTTAAGCACAACGATTTTATATAAACCAATCCCAGCTGGCTTTTTTTTCCATTTGAAAAAAATATATATGGTGCAAAGTAATTTTGACGAATGTCTATCTACTCGATCAGCATACGATAGGATTCACAGAGAAACTAAATCAAGTCTTCCACGGTTTAACACTTCAACCGTTCACCCACCTTGGCATTAATGCATTGTTTTCTCGCCTTTAAGAAAATCTGTTAGAGATCTCTTTTATAAAAAAAAAACGTTTTACTGACAATTAGTTCAGCACACTGCACGAGATTCTTCTTTGTCGGTGAAAGAGAACGGAATTTTTTTTCACCTCTCAGCAGCCTCACGCGCGTCTTACCTTGCCAACAAAAAAAGTCAAATAAAAGTTACAGAACTTTCGAGTTCAAGGTAGCGTTCGCACTTGGTGTGCATGTCACGTATGGTAACCTTTTATCGGCGCTGCCTCTGGTCTCATCAGTCGATGAAATTCTCAGCCCGCGGCAATAGCTTAGCTGAGGGACACAGACCAATGGAAAAATTTTCATTGTGTTAGCATTTCAAATGGCGAGGAAGGGGAGAAGAAGCGCTAACTGATCATTGCCAGCGGAATTAATTGGCTATTCTGAGAATAATGTCCCTTACCCAAGATCCTTGGAGGCTGAGCTCTAGTGGAGGCCACATTTTGTTCAGCGTCTTCAAAAAGAGACCGCTTGGGGGTACTGACCGTATTAGGGTTTTAGCGCATTCCCCTAAAGGCCAGAAAAATAATCAGAAGCGCTGAACCAAACTCGACTAATCCGTTTCCTAATTAAACACAGAAATCCATTACACCTTGCCATATTGCATCGCGGAAAAAAAAACAATTTATGGGAAATTGGAACTTTATGAAATTAGTCAAGAGTAACAAATAACAGAGAGAAAGAAAAGAAAAAAGAACAAAAAAGTATAAGAATTTAGAACAGCAATGGAGAAAGTGCTCGGCTTTTTGCCAACGCTCAATAAATGGCTCAAGATGGTGCCACGCTGGTTTCTTTCTTTTTATTCTAAGGGATTTAAGTTTGAGCTTTATTTCGCATCGCCCAAGCATATGCAATGACCCTGACTGATATTAGTGTATCTTTAGACATATCTTAATCTAACCTTTTTAAAGCTCAGTGGCTTTCAAACTCAAAACAGCATAAAGAATGAGCATTGTTGGGCAGCCCTGGGAGACTCCACTGAAGCTTTGGCTGGGTCCAGGGCAGTAGCCCTCTGGATAAACAGCTGCTAATGCAGCCAAATCAGCTCTGCAGACCAAAGTGGGAAAACAACAACAACAAAAAAAGGATCGAGATTAGGGAACCTTCCCCAAATGTTCCATCTTTCCATATCGACCGCCGGCCTAGCACGAGGTGTCAATTTCGCCCTCCAAAGAGAGCACACGAATTCGCAGCGGTCCCATTATGCGGTCTCTGCGCTCATTGTAAATTCTGTCAACGAAGTCAATCTTATTAACTTCCGCGCTGGTTCACACATGACATTTTCTTCAATTTTCTTCCCGACATCAAAAACATCAATTAGCAGCTCGAAAATAGGAAGGAGCGAATGACAGAGCCCGATAACGTCAACCATTTGAAGCCGAGGGTAAATCTATTCTCCGGTTTCTGAATGTGTTCATTACAATTGCATTTTCAAAGAAGACCTCCAAATAGCAAAGAAATTAAATTTATCATCTAGAAATGTCCAGAAATTGTTTTTTTAATCCTGTGTCTATCTCTTGGTCTCAGTGTGCAACACAAAGTATAGCGGACTGGATTTTTTTTCTCATTATTACAGAGCACAACTTCCACAGAAGTTGAAACCAAGGAGACCAATCCAAGCTTCCCTATCGCATAAAAACCTACAAGCCTTAAGTAAATTTGCCCAGAAGATAATAGTGTTGACTGGGATTTGAGGGAAAACTAAGCCCTAGGAGCTACAGCTTAAATTACACAGTCCATTCAAGAAGTACTGCCTTCAGTAAAACAATGCTAACTACAGGCTACACAGCTCCATTAGCAAATAACTTTATCAAAAAATACGTAAATACAATACTACCATTGTTTGATAATAAATACGATTAAATCTTAAATCATACATGTTTGGTTTAGAGGTGTCAATTATTTTTTTTTAAATAAAAACTATATACAATATACACATATTATATATAAAACATAGGTGTAATATTTATCGATCATATTCACAACCATCACTATTTATATTAGTATTTATATTAACATATTAAGGAATACTTCATTTCGTTAAGGGTTTTAGTCTTTCTTTCATGCAAAAATCCCAAAATACAATTAAAATTTACATATTCAAAATATTCAACAAAAATGCCTTGTTTTCTGATTTTACAAAGGTCTTCTGAAAGCTAAATCGATAAAGTACTTCCCCTTAAAATGAAATAAAAATGATCAATAAAACAGCAAATCCACATAAAAACAATAGTGACAATGAAATATTAAACTGAAATGACAAAAATATTTTTGAAATAAAAATCACACAGGGAAAAGTCTAGAAATCACTGAGTGGAACAGGCTTTGTCTAAGTTTCAGACGCACAGAATGCCTCTTTAAGGAAAGTCATCAGATTACCGCATTAGGATACTTAAATGCCGATACTGAGATATTCTTCACTAATTGACCAGTCCCCCCCAACATGCACACAAGGCTCCACAAAATGTCATTCTTTACATGGAAACAAGATCCTAAACGTTAATAAACCATCTGCTTTGCTCAGCACCCTTGATTATGAACCTGAGACACTTTTGACTTTGCTAAATATGTAACCCAATAAACCCGGGTTAATAACCTATAAGTAAAAAGCTATTTTTTGCTGCGATCTCCGCATCACAAGAAGGGTTCCTATGCTTGGGTTACATCTCCTAGGGAGTGAATAAAAGCAACTTTAGTGGCTGCTACAGACACTTGCTTGGACTTAATGCGAATAGAAAGAGAAGCTCACGCTCTGAAATGTGGATCACATTCCTCCAGCCCATTGATTTCTTGATCTTTTGACATTATTTGGTTGCTTTTTATTTTCTTCCCTGTCTTTTTTTCAATGTCACGAAAGACAGAAATGTCTAAACAACTGATGGTGGGAATATCTATTATCTGTCAAGCCACCCGTTTTCCCGGCATTGAACAATACAGTACCTGATAGAATGCCGAGAATTGGTAAGATGAAAATATATCATTATTTAATGGGCTAATCATATTTCTATGCTATATGCTTCTTGCACAAGACAAACGATGGTATGTAACAAGTGCAGTGTAAACTAATATACTTCAGGTGGCAATTCATAGCCTCTTTCGGAACATGCAATTAAGTCTCGTTATCAATGATGCTATTTATCTGACTGAATAATGTTACATACTTAATACTATCTCAGTAAAACTGAAGACTGCTATTTTAGTTCTGTTCAATGAAGCAGCGCTATATGTTTTCTTTGCTTATGTAGAAGCTTTTGTAATGAAGATTGAGAGAATGTTATACATTTCTATCTAACAAAAAATCTTCACCAGTATTTAACATGCATACACACATTTATATTACTCAGCTCATATTTAAGTATTCTGCTATGTGTGTATCTAGAATAGACAAAACAAAAATTACAAAAAACATTTTAAAACTAAATATTTTTTTTCTTTGTGCTTTGCCGGATGTTTGCAATGTCTGTATTTGTTAATAGTGAATAAGAATTAAAATACACTACTGTTTTTTCATGACATTAAGAACATCACTACAACATCCTTCAAAATTGAACTGTATGTTACTTAGAAGAAATATATACATTTTATTGTTTTTAAAAAAAGCTTTCTTATTGTCTATTTTTTACAGAAATCTTCTGCATACAAAGGTACGCTTTTGTTGTAGTTTTTTTTTTACATTATCTCAATTTCTATTTCAATTTACACTTCACTTATGACCACAAGAATGTATGGCTTAGTACCCGTGAAGTGTGCTTTGTAGTAAAATAAGACCAAAGACTGTTAAGGCCTTAGGAATTTTTTAAGGCACATTCTGAAGATACTAGCAACATTACTACATATATTCTATTGATATTTTACAATTCAAAATTTTACAGCTAGAATACACCTAGAATATAATAAATAGTAGAAATTCAAATGCATAAAAGAGCAAATGCAAGAAAAATGCTTAAAAATTGATTAAAGGGCAGTTTTTGTTTCCTTTTCCATTTATTTTTAAAAATCTGAATTTTAAAGAAAAATAAAATTCTTCATCTCAAGAGAATCAAATTGCTGGCAGTTCCTTTGTTCAACTGTTCTACGTTCTTCTTTGCATAAAGAAGAAAAGGATTTATAGCAAACGAAACAAAATGAAAGCAATTTTACAAGTGTATTGGTTTCAGTCTGTCAATGAAAGCACATATCCTGTATCTTTCATTGCAACAAACAATGACCACAGGTTACTAACAGGAGGCAAGCTTGTGGTCGGGATGTAGCACCACACACTGTCCCTGAAACTCAACACACACCCATCCATTAAGCAGAACTCTAAAATAACTGATCGTTTACAAAAAAATCACTTTACCTGGTTATTTTTCTATTCCATCTTTAAATTACACATACTGTGAAAGATTCAGGGAAAAATACATAGATTAAAAAAAAACCTTTCTAAAAATTTTATTTGCAATACTATACACCTTCGTACACCAGTTAAGATAGGGTTAGGACTTAATCTTTTATATTACCAACACGATGCTTTGTTCATTTCTGCTGATACTCCAGACCCTTTGCAATGTAATGGGCTGTGCCATGATAAAAATAAATAAAAAAATAAATAAATCTACATTTTCCAATTTTTTGAGGGGATTCTGTATTTTTGTTACAAATTGTGTGACATACCGCTCTGTTAGTATAAAGCATTCAGTAACTGGTAATGCTGTATACTAACAGAGCAGAATGTCACACTACTGGTAACAAAAGTTTTATTTTAAGCGAAATAATATACATTGTGGTTACATTTTGCTCTAAAAACCCAGGAAGTAAGAAGTCTGCCTTGAAAATAATCTATAGGGATGATCTGTTCTGTTTTCTTTTGCCTCTGTGCTTAATCAACCTTTTTAGGAAGAAAACCAATGTTTAAAGCAAGCCAGATATTAACTAAGCACACAATGAACAATTCACAGCATATAAAGCATTTATTTTTGGAAAGCAGAGAAATTACAGAAAGTATGTTCAAAATCAGTTTTTCTTAAAAAACACAGCTTCATCCCTTGTGAAAATACATAATCATGTTTCCCAAACTACATTAACACACTAACCAGAATTGTTTTTCTTAGTCAATTTAAGTTCACCATGCCACTTTATAACTAACTGTTCGTATCTACCTTTCCAATTACAGACAGAGTTTGGGATTTACAAATTCTGTCTTTCATGTCCTGTGTTAGCAGATAAGTCACTCTACACCATAAAAGAGTGTTTTTAATGAGCTGCGCCGGGGTTAATTGGTTAGCTAAGATCCTGTAGTCATGTGTTTTAATATGAAATTAAGCTATTTCCTGGAGTTTCCAAGATTTATTTAATTAGAACACTTCAGCCAATTTTATTTCCTACAGTGCTCTGTACTGTATTGCTGATTTTGTTGTTTTTTTTAATGTGATATTTAATAAAGAAAAGGATAAATAGACATAGATATGTAAGAGGTAGATCGTCATCGCTGAGTAGGCCTACATACCTGTTCATAATGCAAAAAGATACAAATGAATACAAGATGGCTATTCCTTTACTATAACCCACTGTTTCTGCTGTAGCCATCTGACTGAGAGTGTGTACAGCACAAAGTATTTTATCTGTCTTCACAAGTGTCCTTTTTTTAGACAGATTTCACTACCTATACAAAACATAATTTACCTTCTTTTAAAGGTTTTCCCCAACTGTTTAATGTCATTATCCAATATGCATTTAAAAATATTAACTGATCCCAAACTGATAAAAAAAAATATCAGTACAGTTCATAAGGGACCTATAAGTAGATTATTTCAGCAATTAATCTAGTAATACAATCTTCGCCAAGGGTTTACTTTTTGCTTTACTTGCTATGAAGGGATTGTAGTGTTTATTGGTTATGTCATGTCAGTCAAAGGCCAACATTCCCTTTCACACAGTGTTCACAACAAAGGCCACAAAGCAACACAGAAGTTGGCATCTCAGCAGCAGAAACTGTTTTAAAAGCTGATACTTTTCCTCAATTTCACAGAAATCTGCTAATCCCCCCTAAATGACTGTAACATTCACTTGTTATTAAGAACTACATTAAGTGAATCCGCCCGTATAAAGGACCTTATACTAACTAAATGTGTTAGGTTACACTTAAGGAATCCTGACAGTCTAATTACGCCATTTGCCACTGAACTCTCAGTTATACTAATTCAATTTATCTTCATTGCCGGCCACTGGAGATTGATGGATAGTTATCATTAGGAGTGACAAAGCACTGCACCAGAGAAAAGCACAGGAGAATGCAATATTATAGATAGGGCTGTTACAGAGTTGTTAAAGCTGAGCAACTCAAGATGGCTTTTCTAAGGTGCACACCATTGCCTTTGCTAAGCAAAGTCCATGCATAACTTAAAAAATTACATTGCAGAACGGTAGTTAGGTCAATACCAGTGCAGTCTAGAAACTGTATGTGCTGACTGCAACATTCAGTACTCGAGCAGTCAACTCACAAGACTTTATCACCACTATTGTGTCAAAGAGCTCACCAGTTTTGTTCTTTTTACCCCAGGGGTGGGCAATCCTGGTTATGGAGAACTGATGTATCTGCTGGTTTTCTAGGTCCCTGCAAAGCACCAGCCGGGAGAAGTTAATAATTTAGTCCCATTAAGAAAACAAAGAGCTGATTTAGGTTAAGAGTCGAGTTGGAATGAAAACCTGCTGGCCTGATAGCATTAGGATTGCCCACCTGTGTTCTAAATCCAATTATTAGTGTTGGAAAAGGGCAGCGTGTTTATAGAACCAAAGAGGTTTTTAGCACATTAAGAAATTAATATCTAACCAACATGATAAAATCCGGCCTTTTCAGCAAGTGTATTGTAACATTAGATATTAAGACACTGACAAGGTACCAACATCTGCACACTTTACAATTAGGTTTAAAGCTTTTAAAATTTCCACAAATAAGTTACAGTCATAAAGGATGCACACTGCAAGGTAAGAGGTAGCTAAGTACTTCAATTATGCCCTGCATCTATGAACAAATCCTGATTCCTCTTCTGAAATGAGATTTTTTCTCTTTCATACTGGCCAGTGCACATCTTATAAAGTACAGCTTGTTCTTCTCCACTCCCACTTCTCACAAGGCCTTTCTTGCATTTGGATCTCTGTTTACTGTAGAGCATAGTTTCAAACATTGTCTGTTTCAAATAACATGTGAGAATGCCATAAAAGCTCTTTAATTTCTCCTTATATGTGACCTTAATTCCCAATGATGTTTACATTAATGTCAGGTAACCTTGGCAGTGAAAATACACAGATACCAAACATTTGCAAATGTATGATACCGATGGGAAATAATTATACTGATATCACTGTAATTCCTTTCTTTCTTTCCTTGGTAAAGAAACAGTCCCAAACAACAACTAAGGTCATTCTTCAGAAAAGCAAATAAAATTAAAAATCTCATTAGATACTGCTCCGGCTTTTGCAAAACAAAAATGCTTGGATGTTTCTCTGTGAATGGCATTCATACAGTATTTTTATTATGCCAAACATTCTAGTCAAACAGAAAAACAATTTTTACTTTCAGACATTAAGAGTAATGCCTGCATTTTATCCAGCTCAATTTATAATCTGCTCATTTCAGGTCTCCGGACCTGTCAGAGCTACAGATGCAGAGAATAAGGAAACTACACACACACTATCTGTAGAATCTTCCTTCCAGCTCAAGGCTGGAGTTTCATCATCACATTTACAACTAGGATTTCCCAAATAGCAGACCAGGTGTCACTAGGTTTAGCTCAGCTTGACCAATATCCTTACTTTACCATGTAACATTGACCACTGGAATTTTCCAGCACTGGGTAAGCTTGGGGAAATGTCAGTGAGTGATGACTTCACTCCTCTGACTGGCACCTCTGTAGTGACAGCAACACCACAGAACTGAGGGATGTTAATAAAACTCAAGGTACAAAATGGTTCCCACTCTAAGGATACTCCTACCCTGATCTTTAGGTACTAATACTCTATTCTGGTTTTATTTTGGGTAAAAAAAAATCAGCAAATAATACTGATAGTACAGTACACCTTCTCCCTAGCAGATGGTAGAATAACATGAAAAAGGCTCCTGACAGAAGCTCAAAACCTCAATATTAAGAGCTAAAATGATCCAATTTCAACCTAGAGTAGGTTTATGTTGGCTCAATTTTCAGTTTCTTTGCAACACAATCACACAGCAGTGCTATCCCTTATTATGTTTCAGAAGACAACAAGGCAACTAAAATGCAGCATAAAAATCTATTACACCTTCTAATAAACTTGCATATACCACAAAAACTACAAGAAACATAGCTCTTTCTGTGATTATTTTAATTCCTTCTCAGTTTCGGTCTCAAATCTGGGAACTGTCAAAGCTCAAGGAACAGGGGGGTCAAAACTGCAGAGGTCCACCACATCAGCTATAGCCTTGCCATTTCAATTATTAAATTGTGCTTGAATCTCTCAATCAATTAGGTTCAGTGAACCCTACAGAGCCCTTCTGAAATCACCATTTGCAGGCTTTCAGCCAGAGCCCTGAGCAGGTAGCCCTTTCTTACATCACATCATCTGCTTCATGGTCTTACTGATCTGACAACATGTTCAAAACTGAATAAATCTTAACTGTTCATTTCCATTGTCACTTAGGTAAAGCATTACAGGTCCTGCCTTTGTAACTTCAAAGATCTTTGGATGTTTCCGTGACAACATTCAATTGTGCACATTCTGTATGCAGATTTATATGCACACAAGACAAAAATGACATTAAATGTTTTTAAAATACTGATACATTCAATATGTCAGTTAAGTAATAATCCAGCATGTATGCACTCACTTAACAGGGCCTGAGTGTATGTCAGATTATAAGGAGCTACATCATACTCGGTCCTGGCAGGGTCCTGTAGGCTCACAACTCTACAACAGCCTGTGCTTAAAGAGATTGAAAATGAAAACTTTAGGAGGCCCGTCCGCTTCAGAGCTAATCAACCATTCCTCCCTGCCTGCCCATTCAGCGGGAGAATTATGGTGAAACCCAACCAGAAACGGCCTGCCCTGCTGTAGTTTGTTTAGTAACACTCCACTTGATGATGCCCAAAGGGTGCAATTAAGTTCAATTACAACCGAGTCACTTTTATTAAGGAGTACAAGCTGGCCACGCTGTGGGAGGAGTTGGGGTGATAAGATATCTCTCAACCTCTATGCTAGTCCAGACTACACCCTCCACCTCCCACCAGCCCATCCCCTCCCCAGCCACCCCTTGCAGAGAACTGGTTACTGTCAGTGCAAACCACCAGACATTTCTGCCCAATTAAGAGAAATGTGTTGTGAATTATAAAAGAGAAAACAAAAAAAACTGGCCTAAGTGACCTAAACTACCATACCCTTACTAAACAGAAACATAACGAAGCACAAATCACTCTCGGCAGACCATAATTCTGGCTGGAAAGCTATAATTTAACCAAAGGAGGAAAAAAAATGTTCACTAACTTTCAATCTGATTTTGCTTTTTTTATTTGAATGAAAATGGGACAAAGTGTACCGAAAAAGGTAACTTTTTTTCCCCAAGAATCGCTCAATTTCAGGAAAATGACTCAAAGAAGGCACTGAGTATCCGTGTTATCCCAGCAGCCATTTCCTTTTAGACATAATATTTCTGAAAAACAAGTACATTTTCCATAGGGTTTTTGGCATTGATTCAATTTAAATTTATAGAACTGGGACAGCTAAATGACACAACTACCCAAAACCTTGTGAAATCATTAAAGGTATGCAAAATATACATGTTAAATATGATCATTGCTTAATACCTTTTACATTTAATAGTGGCCAACTCTTGAAGTACTCCTCATTGGATTTACCTCAAACGGAATTTTTTGCTCCTGAAACTAGGTCCAGATCTGGGGGTTAAGTGACCTCACCAGCTTCACCGATGTCATAATCTGGATCAACATTTGAGCCCTTGGAAGGAAAATGTGGGCACAATCTGTTCTAATTTAGTTCCCAGCGGACTGTCCCCCCTCCCTGTATCCCTTCTTCAGGCATAACATCGGACCACGCCACGGACAATACCAGGTGGCAATGATAAAGAATGAGCTCAGCTGAGCTGGCTCATGCCATTAACCTCTCTGCCCTCTTGTCCACATTCACAGAAAGGCAAGCAAGCCTTTTAACGCATGTCATGTTCCATTCATATCTTTTTTTTTTTGTGGATTATCTGTGGAATACACTGTCCTCATCTTGTTGAAGGGGGGAAATGGGGCTAATTTTTTGGAAAGGGTTCAGAAATGTCTTAACACTAGAATAAGCCTCTGAGGGATGCGATCATCTATTCTCAGGGGGAGATACAACGACTTCCGAAAAACAATCGCACTGAAAAGGACTGCATGCAATGTTAAATACAGCTGTTCCTGCATAGAAAATGTATTCTGTACTTATTGTCACTTAGTTATTTTATTAATTTAAAAGCAAGACGTGTCTCCCCCCCCCAACGATTAATTAATCTGTCAGTTCAGGGAAAAGGGTTTTTCCTTCAATTGGCTGTTTACAGACAAGGATCTATCTGCCCTTTTTATGTTGCACTTGGACAGCTTTCAAAAGGACAAGGCTTCTTTCTGCAAGGAAATTCACATCCTTAATAGTTTTCAAAACAGGAAGCCTTACAAAAAAAAAGAAAATAAAAAAAATAATGCTTAGAGCAATCCAACAGAGTAGCAGCATCCTTTCTTTAGGCAGTAAATGAAGCCTGTGGTTGAAATTTGGTTTGTGTGACAAGTATTAGTTTTCACAGGCTTCTTAGACAGTTTTACTTATCTGGGATTTTTAAAGAACAAAAAATAAAAAAACATGAGCCCGTTGTGTAATTACCTCTTTAATTTCCAGGGGACTTTTACTTTTTCCTCAACAGTTTAAACAACAAAAAATCCAGTCAAAACCAAAGATGTCATATTATAACCACTCCTGCTATGTTTTTACTTCTCACACTTGCTATCCTCATGTGTATTTCATTCCGAAGAGCCTTCCGCCTATTCATTCATTTTAATTTGTCTTCATTTACACACCAACCTGTTCAGTGTTTTGTTAGTTTCTAGGGACAGTGACTGATGTGAATATTTTTGTGACAAGTATTGTCCAGATATGACACTAGTAAAACTCTGTAAGGAGCCTTCAATAATATTGAAGAATACATAAGAAATTACACATTTAACCTACAAGGTAAACACTCCTTCATTTTTATATCTTGTTTTTATTTTCCACAGGTTTAAACAAAAGACTCTCTAGCATCCCTCTCAAAAGTACAGCACACTTTTTTCTTTGTATTGTTTGTATCTGTGTATCCTCGATTGATTTTCGCAACCAAAGAGGCACTCAACATGGACAACTTCCTATATTGTGTCATTTCACTGTTTTTTTTTCTTTCAATGTTTCCTCTAGTGACATACTGAACAAACAATAATAAAAGAGAGAAAAAAGAGCAGAAAAGTTTCACATATTGATTTCTTTTGATGCAGAAGGAAAAAGTGAAGGATAAGTTCAAAGCTACAAAGACCTTTTTTTGATCAGCACTTTCTTTTAAGCGAATTTAAACGTTCTGTCCGTGATCGATTCCCATACTGCCAGTGATTGGGGAAAACATATTGAGATTTCGGAACTAAAAAGAGAAAAGTCAAAGTTACGCCTTAATTATTGCCATCAAATCGTAGGAAGTTATGTCTGATTTACCATTAATATCTGAGGCATTGGAGAGCTCCTGATGCTTTACAGAGAGCAGGCATTTACAGTAAAAGCTTCCCCACACAAATACCCATACGAACTTTCAATTTAGGTTGTCAGGGACCAGATCAGACTTTATGCTCCATTTTCAACCTCTCAGCTTAGTGTATCCTGGAAAAGGAAGGGTGTCCGCTGGAGGCTCCAATTAGACCTTTTCACTTAAGAACTAAACCAAATCATAATCTTTGGCTTCCAAAGGCAAGCAATGCGAAATATCATTTGAAGCCACTATAAATTATCCCGTATGCCTCCTTCCTTTTGGAAATACTAAAACAAATACAACTATCTAGCATTTGCCTACTACATTTAAGCTGCCCATACTTTGTGTACACTATTGCTATTAAAAACAATGCAAAAACAGGTTCATAACAAATCAGACAAAAGTAGAACATAAGACATTAGCACTGCATCAAAACATAGATGTGCCTTTCTGACTGAAAAGGTATTTTTTTCCAGACAACAAGGGCAGAAGAAAAAAATACTTTAACCTTCTTGAGAGTTCCCTCATCATAAAAAAAGCTTGTTGCTATTTTTCTCCTTGTGTAGACCTATGGAAAACACAATCTCACAGAAACAAAGGTCTGCTCATTTTTTTTACTATAAAATACCAAACCATATGAAAGGGAAACTTGGGAGTACCAACCTACTGCATTTTATAAAAACACCTATTTTTTTATTCTGTATGACTCAAGATAGCCTCTAGGATTTTCATTTCCCTTCAAACTTTCCAGTCCCTAACTTACGATGCATTTTCGTATATACATATATTTCTTAATATGTGTGTGTGCTTTTGCAACTATAAAAAGAAAATAAAAATATATATTTCTTATGTCACTGTGGTTATTTCTCAAGCAAGGTAAACTTTTCTTTCCTCTTGTTTTTAAAACCGCACTGCGATACAGAACAGCTGCAGTATAAATTAACCTTGCTCTGTTGCATAACTTTAAGAGGCATTATAGTGAATGCTCCAATGCTTCATGCTCCCCACAGGGTTTAAATGGCAACTGTCCAAGTAATTACATAGTAAGGAATTACATTACACTGAAGCAAGCTTGTCCGGGATTGGTTTGTAACAACCCTAAGCACAGTTTAAAAGAAGATAACAATTACTCGAGTGTGACCACACTCCATGACCCTTGAGTGCTACTATTACGGGGCTTGTTAAATTAATTTATCTCCCCTAGCTCCTCCCCATTTCAATCACTCAATAAATCAATCGACACTGACTATTTCAAAGACAAAGTCACATCTTTTTTTAGAAATCGAAACTGGCCAACTCTCAGTTCTGTCCAGTTCTCGGTTCTCAGTCTCACAATATACAAGTACATTAGAAAAAACAAAACTGCTTTGAGGAACAGGTATTTAGAGAGCTGTGTTTATCATCAAGATTTTCCGATAAAAGCTAGATTACAAGTTTAGAAAAGGATATGCAGTGGTTACTGAGCATTTGGCACAAAACTGCTTCTTGCTTCTTTCCCTGTTCCTATTATATTTTCTACAACATACTATACAGCAGGGCCTTTTATACAAAGAATGTAAAAAAAAACATTAGTCATTAGAGAAGAGCCTGGTTTAGGTCAAATACTTTTGCTGTCTGAAGAAGTGTAACATTTCATTTAAGAGCCAGCTTTAAATTGATCAGCAACAACAAGCCTGGTTTGTGGTAAAGGTCAGACAAAAGCATTAATATACTGAAGAGAAATCCTACTTACTCCACAACTGCAACACAAAATACACCAAAAGACAACAGGGAAGACAAAGGAACAGGTAAAGGTTAATTCCATGCTGAAAGGAAAAGAAACGTGACAATGTTTCGGCTGTGGTGCCTGTGGTGGGGTGCAGGGAAGAATTTCTATTACACTTCGAAATGCCTGAGCAGCATGAAGTAACTGGTCTATTTTTTCTTGATCTTAAAATAACATTGAATTCTCAAGACAAAAATAGTGGAAGCGTAAATATTTGTAAGAATCCAGCAATTAAATAACAACAATACTTCAAGGTAAACTGATTGAACACAATACTGATGTAGCATGCTCTACAAGGGAATATTTGTGTTAGAATATAAGGGAAGAGAAGAAATAAAAGCCACTTTTATTGAACTGAATACCTGACAAAAAAGATTCCATTTTATGTACTATTGATGTCAGATGCAGCCAAAAGGCCTTTAAATAATATTATGAATAATGTGCTTTAATACAGTTTTTATAAGCCACAGAAAAAGTCAAATATAATATTTCATTCTGAATATAATCCTCTTTACAATAATTGATGGATATGCTAAATCTGAAGCAACCTTCAGAACAGGAGCAGTCACTGTCTGCAGTCTGAACACAAGATGGAGACAGTGCTAAACCTCCAATTAAATTTCACTCTAAAATTATTTAAAAAAAAGAAATGAGAACTCTACATCCTGTAGGAATAAATTATATTTTAAATTCCTAAGAAGATACTTGCAACTATTCCCATCAAAAAGCTCCAGTGATGGAGAACCTTCTTGCTGGAGATGTAACAGTGGAGCTTTACACAGCTGTATCATTAAACAAACATGGCGACAGGGATATGTTAGGGTTAATAATATTGCAATAGCATCCATTTAGAGACTTCAAATTTGTGACCGATTCTTCCTAGATAGTGGCTATACAAAGTTCATTCACTATTATAAAACGACTAAAGTTCAGCAACTTCACACGTGCTTTATCAACACATATTTCTTGTTCGGTCAATATTAAATGATAAAATCAAAATACATGCAGACTTCCCAGAAATAAATGCCTCAGTCTTGAGAGCACACTCTTGAAGAACGCAGTTTCTGTTAGCGGAGGTCACTTATTGTATGTCGCTCACACGCCTGACTTCTGTAGTTATTTAAAGACTGTTTTTGTGCTGTGGTGTATGGTCAATAAAAACAAACTAAACACCCCAACTCTGTGCACCAGTCTAACTCTGGAAGTAACACATCATGAATAATGTGCTTTAACACAGGACACACTTTCCCCACCAAGCTGCTGGCTGATGGGTTCTGTTCACATATCCTCCTGTACACAAGAGTTCCCCTCACCTGTCACTGTAGGTTGTTGTAAATACAGCCAGATCTGACAAGGGCTGGTACTGATGACACGTAAAAATGGATGTCTGCTGACTTGAGAGCCCCCACGCTCACCTCCGACCCTAATCCTGTCTTATGTTAAGCCCCAAACATTATCTCCCTGCCAACTTTGTTTTCCTAAGAGAGAGAAAAACTAGAGGCTCTGGCTTAGCCACACGCTTGAGTGAAAAGCATATCGCTCTGAAGAGACAAGAGATTGGGAACCACGCTGACTCCCACTAGCAACAGGCTGCTCACACAATTCATTTCCTGTTTCCCTGCCTTCCATGGATCTTGCAGCAATGGATTGACCCCCCAAGCTGGATATAATGTTGTCGGAGGAAATTTAAGAGATTCGCTGAGAGAATCAAGAGGTCTGATTCCGAAACAAAGAATTCCAGGTTTTTTAATGAAAGAGTAATGTCATCATCATTTTTTTAAACTTTTTTAAATTAATGCTTTCATGACTGCCCAAATACTGCAAACTTTACCCAATGAATAAATAAAAATTACACACGCATAAAATGTGCAATGATAGGTATGTAAGTAAAGTACAAATAACTAAGTACTGCAGCTGTACTCATTTGTGTCTCGGAATTTTAATGTTTGAAAACTGATTCATGCTTTCCCTTTTTAATAAATATGCATGATAGTTTCTCACATCCACCTCAATGAGCTTCTACAACTTTATTTTCTAGTGTGCCTTTGGTGGGGGAGTCAAAGCAACTCAGTGACACAATGCTTTGCTGGCATCACAGCTCTGACTGTCTGGTAAATTAACGTGTGGGTTATTCAGAGAGCAAGTCACACTGGAAACACAAAAAGATAACACAAAGCTCACAGCAGATCCACAAGACTTTAGACACTAAAAATAAAATCGTTCAGGTGGCATTTTGTGGTGATTTTCCAGAACTGTGTCAAGAAAACCATGTTTTTTATCTCAATTAAGAGACCATTTAACCACCTACAACCTCAGTCTAAATTTTTAAGAATATAATATCAAAGATTTGATGCTTTGGTTTACTCTTTATCAAGCCGTTAGCCAGCTGGTTACCATGATAGACTCTGGCTCACTATGACCTTGTATTAGACTATGTGGTTATTGAAAATGAATGGTTTACCATTAAGTGCTTTGCTTACAATAACATTACATTGTTGCGAGATGGGTTTATATACTGGAGTTAAATGACAAAGACTTGGGTGTTTAAGATTAAGTTTCACAATTATGTCTAAAATATTAATATTACAAATGAGCCACATCCAACATATTACTTAACAAAAATATGTTTATACCAGCTGGGAGGAACTGCCATACCAACTCTCACCCTTGATCCCATTTTTTTAAATAATTTGAAAACAAACTTCCTATAAATTCATAACATGTAAAAATTGTTACACAAAACAAAAACTGAATTTGGGTATTTGGTCACTCTGAGAGTAAGCTGAGTGACACATACATCTGAAAGTAATAAAGAAAAGAAAAATGAACAATGCAAAACCTTTTTTTTTCCGGAAATCAGACACCAAGTATTCCTAAATAATCCTTTAGCACTTTCTGACACCATCTCTGCCGCTTTAACTTGCAGTTGGACCAATCAACATCCTTAGCCCATATTCACACATTCAGAAGGTGTTAAACTCAACTGTCACACAGGATTCAGTCATAACAATAAATTCTTCTGTGGAAATGTCAGCCATACCACCCTCATTCCCTAGAGTGTAAACCAGCCAAACTGACCCATGAATAAACTCTCTTTAATTGTCCTTCAAACTTCAGGGCTTCCTTCCAATCTAAACAATGGATTAAGGGGTAATGTGCTGTAGATCCGTAGGTGGTTTGAGTGGCTTACAAGCATTTTTTTTCTAGCAACTTGCTAAAAATCTCTTGCTTAATGAGATGTCTCCACATTTATAAAAAAAACGAAATAACCCTTTTATTAGTAATTTCAGTTAATTATTTGACAGCAGTGTAATACACACTGCTTTTTTATGGACTAGACAGGTGCAAATGCCATTTTAATGAGCTTTTTCTCCTACACACCCCTTGTCCACTGTGTGCCAGAGTACTCTGTGGCCTGGTGTGGTTTTCACACTCGAAGGTGCCGTCAGTCACCTGTAACCGGATGGTCTGAGCACATTAAGAGGAGAAACGGCTGGGAAAGCTTTACGGGGAAAAAGGTATCTTTTGTTAAACTCATGTCTTCCATGCGCACACAGCGCATCATACTCCATCCTCTCCAAAACAATAAATTTGTCATTTAAATGGAAACAAAACTAACCTACCACACAATGAAACAACAACAGATGGAAAACACCCAGGCAAAGCCAATAATACTTTAAAAATGTAGAAATGATTCCCATCCGATTCTAAAATAAACATTCCACAAGTTCAGCACATGCATTCCCTTTTGTAAGTATAGCATGTTGACTCCAAACTGACATATCGGTGAGTGACGAATACAAAACATGGTGCCAACAACAGTAGAGCCCATAGGATTTATGTTTTAAAATCACAACTTAGGGACACAAAAAACTTATCTGGGACTATGATTAGTCACTGCTACATTTTCCAAAGTACAGGGTCAAGGCAACAATACAAACCAAGGGGACAGGTAAAGAATTCTTATTTCCCTCTTAGCCATTGTTAGACAGAGTTAGTATTTGTCACTCAACACTAAACTTTCCCAAGCCACTCCATTACACTATTCCAACTGAACGCCGGATATCAACTTACTGAGCGCCCCTTTCGCCACATGACCTTCCAAATTACCCCCCTTCCCCCTCCACCCCTCCCCACTGGACCTGACACTAATTGGTAAATCTGCTGAACCATAGCAGGCCCAACAATGAGACACCTGGAGTTCTGTCAAAACAAGTTCTCCGTGAAAACTGCTGAAGCAATAATACGGTGCAACCGCACTCAGTTCCACCACAGAAATAAAGTATGGGGGGAGTAAGCACTACAAAAATTCTCGGCTTCTCTTGTCTTTTACCTCAACCAATTGAGGAGAACAAAACCCTAAAAAACTGTGATCTTCACAGTTCCTTATCCATTGACCACAACAGACAACTGCCAGTGGCTTAACCTCAAGAAGTCTCCATCAGACTTTTCTTTCCTTAAACATCCAATGAGAAAAGATGTCACAAGCTCTTAACCTGTCAGGAAACAGCAGGCAAAGAACACTTGTTGACTGCATCCGCTTCTTGAAAGGTTTTCAGGTAAATACTGCTTAGAATCAGTTCTGCTTCTGGTATAACTGCATGAAATTAAAAAAAGTCCAGTTAAATGCACTTAAGCTAAGATAAGAAATCATATGCCTATATTTCATTTTTACATAATTCTTTGGGATATCTTGTATAAAAGGAGCCACAGAAAGTTCAGTACATTCTCTCCTATGTTTTCTTGTTAATCTTTAAACAAAATGTCAATGTGCTTTTTTCGTCCGAACAGAAAACTCTGCACTGCTTCTTAAAGATTCTGACACATTTAGAAAGTTGCTGCTGTTGTTGTTGTTGTTGTTTTTTTACACTTTAACAAATAGCTACAAAGCAATCCCTTCAGAATTCAGGGTTGAGTGGACGCCTCACACAATTTCTGATTAGCACAGTTATTCAGAACCACAGCCAGCTAAATGGGTTGAAGCCAAGCTGTGGGCCTGCAACACTCCAAGCTTAACACAACATTTGAAAACTTGTAACTGCCCACAAACAGATGAACTACAACCAAGTATATGGACTGAGTACATCTCACTGCATCTCTGACTGCACTTCTTCACAGATTTGATTTCACTAAAGCAACTGTGCAGAAGTGATTTTCTTCATGAATGGGTCCCTACTACTCATCTCTGTTGCATAGGAGAACTTCCACATACAACAGCCAGAAAACAATGAGGTAATATACCAAGACACCACAGCTTCCGTGAAAGGAGTGCAATTTTCAAACAGCAACCACAGACATGCTATAACCTGTATAAAAACCCTCAAATTAAAACAACCATTACAAAATGGACTAGAGTGTGAAAATACACAGAAAAATTCCTAAGTATACCATCAATGTCACACACCAAATCTCATTCCAGTATCACAATCAAATATTGAAAAATGAAACACCAGCTGAGAGCAAGACTCTCTTCTTAACCTGTCAAGGAATAAGACAATATGTGATGTACACAATGACTTGATCCACTGGGCTTCATTATTACCAATTAATCCTGTAACCAAATCTTGGCTACCCAAATGCACTGAAACAAGGATGTTCTGTTTATGAATTCTCTAGGTACCAATAAATGCAGTTTGTGTGCTGCTAATCTTGTCAACCTTTGACACAGCTCATGGTTCACTAAACTATTACAGAGAAAATTGAAGACAGAAAATGACACACCCAGAATTTCCATCTGAAGCTAGCAAAACAAGTTCTAGCAGTCAGAGATCTTCCACAGAAAGCAGATATACTCCGTAAAGCACAAAAGCTATCCCCAAAAATGTATTTCCTCACCAAAAAACAACGGGCAATAAGAGAAACTCAAATGATACTTCTAAATATGACAAGTGTAATACAGAACTGCATCAATATTCAATGTTTTTGAAGCTTCTTTAAATGACAACTTAGAAGGTGAATGTACATAAATATATAAATAAAAGTTGAATGTTTCTGAAGGACAGGAAAGAGGTTATAACATGCTGATCGCTATTCTATACCCTAAGGGAAAGTGAAACATTTGGACAACAGAAATGTACTAATCACACCAAAGTATATACCTCCTACAGAAACTCTGACTAACCAAAATAACGCTGCAGGGGTGGCAAAAACTTGGCATATTTTAACACTCCACTCCGGGTGTTTTTTTGCATCATTCTGAAATAATTAGATGAAAAAGTCATTTTTGTTCTAATACAGTTAAGCATATCTTACCAAAGAATTGCTTGACCTTTTCTGAAACTTTTTTAAAACAACAGGTCTTTACATGCACATCAGTAAGCAGTGTACCAGAAATGATGGCATCTTTTTAAAACAGTTACACTAAGGCATTTCGTGAAAAACAGCATTACCCAGCAGTAGAGATTACCCACCAGCCCTTCATACATGTGTGCAGTAACTGTTTCCTCATAGGTTAAAGGGATTTCGTTCCTGAAAAATGTAAAGAAGCCTTAATGATTCATAGAATGTAACCCTGTAAATAAACAAAAAAACAAAACAATCATCTTACAACCTACTCCTTTTAAAGTCAAGAACAACCACAAGAAAGAGCACTGCAGTATTTGATTACTCAGTCCTGTGAAGCTTCTTCCAGGTTTCCACAAAAAAAAATTAATTCTAATCATTTTAAAACAGCATCCTGCTGAGGTGTAATGGGTAGCTTTGTTTTTTGGAAGCACCTACTACACAGAGCATATGGAAGACAGTTACTGCACACGCAGCAGTCACAAAGTAGATTATAATCAAACATTGCATTTTAAAACCAGCTACAAGATACTTGGAATTCAATTCTCACCAACTGAAATTGGTGAAGACTCAGATCTCCCTGTCCGGGGAATTCCAAGCAGAGGGGTCCCTGAAATGGAAAGATGTACGTCCCGAGTCACACAATTATAAACGCACATTATCCAACTAGGGCATGAATGTAAAGAATGTATTTCAAAATCCTACAACCTATTTTTTAAAATCTTAGGTCTCCGGAGAGCATGCCAAACCACATTAGACATACAGATACAGAGAATATGAGATTATCGTTGGTTTGATATCAGTCAGCTGCTTCTGCAGGTTATTAACATTGGGCTTTGCTCACATTTTACTTGATGTCCTTTTATAATTTTATACATGAGAGCAGAGGAACAAGTATTTATTCACAAGGGTGGTTAACAACCCACTCTATATGTATGCCTTTAGGCCTAGGGAGAACAACGAGGAAAAGAGGAGAAGAATGAGGAGATGAAGAGGAGGATTTAAGAAGGAAAGAGGAAAAAGCACAATATAATGCTTTCAGAGACGATTTACACTGAAAGCATTACAAAAGCAATGGGTATCTTCAGGCCTCAAGGGTCCTATAGGCTTCACAGATATCTTTCAATTTACAACTGATTAAGACCTAAAAACAACTGGTTCAGCCTCTTTTTCCAAGCAATAAACTCAATTAAGACCATATTTACAATAAAATCTAGAAAACTCAGGAATAAGTAAAGGTTAATTCCACATAGAAAAGTAGAAATAAAGAAACATGTTTTGTGTGTGTCACACCAGAAGCCAAAAAGTTTTTTTTTCAATTTTCAGTGTGGAATTAACATTTACTTGTTCCTTTGAGCCAATGTGCACAAACATCTGGAGAACTCTGCAGACGTTGAGTCCTGGAGTTTGTCAGTCCCTCTGAGACACAAAAGCTACACTGCCATCAGTGACATTTTTCAGGTAGCAGCACAGAACCTAGACAGAATGTGAATCCTAGGTCAAAGCTGGTGAATTAAATTAAATAACACAGCCCCCCAAATCCTCTCTAGAATTATGTAGTGTGTCCCCAGAGCAGTCCAACATAACAGTCCCTTTTAGCCAGATCTACCAGTACAGTCAGTGAACGTGTTTCTGTTTCTGTGGACATTTATTCCACAAATAACTGCTGGCAGCTGGCTTGAACCTCAGAAACACGAACCGCCAACTGGTGTTTGAACCAAAAGTTAAATACTATGATTTAAAAAGAGTTTAAAATGTCAGTCAGCTGCTACATCTTCATTTAGACAGAGTCAAACAAATAGGTACTTAAATACAACTGGTGTGATGTCACATTAATATGGAACATCCAACTGAAGAGTGTATTATCGTCAAAACAGCTGGCTCAGGTCAACTGGTTAAAGCTTTGTGAATCCAGCTTATCCCACTTACTAAAAGAAACCCGGTGGGCATTTAAAAATTAAGTTATTAATTTTGTGGATCACTGACTAAACATAAGGTGGATTTCTGAGATTTAGTGACTCAAAAAGTATGACACTACTTTTAATAGCCCAAAACCCTGCAAATTACAAATGGCCTTTTATTTTTTAAATAAAATATTGATATTACTGTATATTCCCTTGGAAATACAAGGATAGATCACACATTGTGAAGCGAAGTTCAAACGGAGTTAATGCCACAGAAAAAGATCTCAATACAATAAGGCAAGTAGTTTTTAGTTTCAGAAAACGTAACAAGAAACTCTGCTTTGTCTAAGCTGGATTGTTACGATTGCTGGTATGTGACCTTAAGTGATTTGACATTGTACACACACTCTTGGTGTCTGAATCAAAATCATAACAGCAAACACAAAAGTCTTCTATTGACCTTCTGACTGCCATAAGTTATAGTGTCTGTTACAGCTTCTTTTTATTTTACTGCATTCTTGTGCTTCTATGGATATGGAACAATTTATTTTCATTGAAAACCATACATCATCTCTGCTCATGGAAACAATCCAATGCTCAGTGTTACAGGTTGCCTCTAAAAGTTATATAAGTTAGGAGTTACTGAAAGTCATGTTTCTAAAGCAGAGATGGCAGAATACTGTATAAAACCATTTGAATGAAGTGCACTGCTTTTGTATCGCTAGTTTTAAATCTCCTGCACCTGATAGCCTTCACAGCCATGCAGAAAATTATTTTAAAAATTACTTCAACCAACAACAGAACTGCCTTAAAAGCTGACACACAGTCCAGATCCTGCACAGGGGTACTCATTAATAGTATTAGTGTTGCAGTGTCACAGCTGGGCTTATTACCTTCTGAATCTGCAGGTGCACAATTCAGAGGAAAGAATACACTTTCAAAATCAAAACTAAAACCAAGAAAATATGCATTTTCATCCACGATATATAAAAAAACATTTAGAATCCTCTAAACACATGCGAGAGATACCCTTTGACTTTTGTCTTAATACCCTGACATAGCCAGGTAAGGTTATATTGGAGATAGCTTATTATTTCACTCAGTGTGATATAGTATTACAGTGAATGTTCTCCACTGACAGATACTATCTATCCATTTCAGTTTGTACAAAACAAATATTTCTCTTTCTGCCTAAGGCACAGAAGAGGGATCACTGGTTAATAGTGATATTAAACCAAGACCTTTACAGCACTTCATTACCTTTAAGGCCTTAGAGGTCTTTATACGTGTTGCTGCTGACATTCCTTTGCTTATACCAACCTAATTGGAACATCCCATGCAAAGCGCAATGCAGCATTTCAATCAATAGAAAATACTTGATTGTTGCTGGAAAGGAACTGGTTAGGAAACGGTTAACATTCCAATATCCCCTGCTGCCTATGAAAAGCCCAGAAAACAATGGAGACATTGTCCAGAGAACAAGACTCCCAGGGAATGACATTTTTTGTTTCTGCCCCAGTTCCCAGCCTGTCAATTTTAACTACTATCGTTAAGACCTGACCCGCTCCAGCGCAGACTGAGGTACTCTGGAAAAGACGTTCGCTCTCTAAAGCTCTGGTATCCGTTTTCAAGTTTTTTTTAAGGAAGCATACTAGCAGCTCCACAGAAAAAAGATAGTGCAGCACATTTTTACAGATGTTTGCCTCCTGCCTCCACCCTCACCATCTCCTCAACACTTGACTTAGTTTGCTCTAGTTATTGGTCTGTTTTCTGAAGCAGTGGAGACTGGTTTTCTGAATGCTCATCAATACCACAAGAAAACTGAACTATACAAGTAAACGGTACCAAGCTAAACAGCCTTACTGCCATACAAAAACTCTTCTTTCCTTTCTCATTTTGAAAGCTAGCCCTAATGAAATCCTTATTTCAGTAAGGAAAAAAAAGATTATAAATACATATGAATCATCCAATATGGAGCACTATTAATGAGCCATGTAAAACACACGCATAGTTAGGAGAAACTAAAGTTGAAATTTAATCAATTAAGGCTAGAGTGAAATCAGAACTCTTTTAAAAACTATGCTTTAGTTATTTGTTATTATGTTTTAGTTTATGTGCTGCAAATTCCACGTATGCTTTCTTATAACCTTTAATAAATTAACAAACATTAAAAAGGGTTAATAATGCAGTACAAACTAACCCCTAGAAATGTTCAATCTGGTAGATATTAACAAAAAACAGGTTTTTCTCTGATATAACTCTTTTATATATACTTAATAAACATATATAAGTGCTGTTTATTACATGTGTATGAATTCGCTGTCCCTTGCAGACAAGATGACTGTCTCCCATGAAACCAAAAGTGATCAATAACATGCATTCACGTATAAAGTATTTTAAAGTTACATTAAAGTTCAAGTGTTTTCCCCAAAAAAGTGTTTTCCCTTTTTTTAAAACATTAAAAAAAGGGAAATAACTTCTTCCAGGTCTTAAAAGGCAACGCACCTGGACTTTCTCTTGGAATGCAGGCTGTTCAAAGCACTAAAAGCTCAGCACAGGCGTTTAAAGCAATAAGTGAGGGCCCCCGATATGTCACCCACAGTCCTGCCACTCCAATAATGCACCATGCCGCATTGTCCTAAGGGTGACTACTGAATAGTGCAAGCTCTGCTGTCATGCTGCTTCATATCACAACCTGTCATGGAGATCCTGAGCTATCCGAGGCACCAGTTGAGTGTTCCTGTAAAATTCCAGCACGAAGTAACACATGTTTCCTATCGGGGGCTAGGAGTTTATCCTCCTCTTTGCACTCTAAAGTCAGCAGTTCCACCAAACCTTGGCAAAAGCTATCCAAACACATATAATGGTTTAATTAGTATTTGATTTCATTCAGAAACCTCAATGCTAGCGAGTGCAGTTTTGATAGCTTAGGTGTACGTTTGCTCTAAGTAGACCGAGATTTTTAATATTTTCAGAAAAAACAAACACTCTTCAGCAGTTTGCAAAATAGAAATAATAACAACTGCCTGCCACATTTCCCTAACCAAACACAGTCTGATTTTTGTTTAACATGAGGCAAAATATAAGACTTTGTGTAATAAAAAGCATTAAATATGAAACACTTTGTATTAAAAAAAGTTTAATTTTTTTCTTCGCACAGATGTTAAAGAGTTTATGTCAACATACTGAGTTTTTGTTCTTTATAAATATTGTAACCTAATTCTATGCCCCTTAACAACTAAATCAGCATACAACAGCAAAATGTGTTAGTGTAAGTTCAGATGTTTGCTCTTACTTTCTTTTCATTCTAAGGGTAGACAATGAGACCCATACCAGACATAGCCATAATTATAGCCAGTATTTTCAATGAATCTTAGTTCCTCACAATATTACAAAATAAAACTAAAAGTAAAAGCAAAACTCAAAGATCAGGATAAGCCATGACCTGACCCTTACCTGTCAACAGAACGAAACTGACAAAACGCTCTTTTAGAAAACCAACAATCTTAAAAAGTCCTAAATCGCTGGTAATTATATTTTAATACATTGTAAGACTATTCCAGTGCACTAGAAAAAAAGAGGATTTGCTCTTTTGGTCAACATGTATTTTCTTTTATTATACATTTGCATCTTCCCTTTAGCTATTATGCACTTTTTTCTTTGGACATTGACCCTTGTGACTTTTAATAGTTGTTTTAGAACAGCCCCAAATGCCTTTGTGTAAAATTTAAGAAGAAAAGGACAATTAAAATACGGTAGTAGAAAAAGGGGTGGAAAACTGCAGATACTTCTTTACACAAATAGTTGAAGGTGCTTGGTACAAAGTGTTTGATTGTAAATTTCTAGAATCCCACTGGTTTCCTGTAGGATTTATTGAAAAATTAAGCCCCTAGCAACTAGATGACCAAGACATACGAAAGGGCCTGACTTCATACTTGTAAACTTTAAATAAAACATTAAAAAATGTTTAAAAAAATAATCCCACAGAAGGATGATGGATGAAGTACAGTTGCACGGTATCTCTTCAAACCTTCTCATGAACCTGGTTGGGAACTGCTGTAGATCGGATTGATTTTTCTACTACAAAATAAGGTGACAGCATCCTGGCACAGTTCTTTATTTCAGAAGCTTTACCTGAGGTTGTAGTAAAAAGGTGCAGAAAAAGTTCAATTAAAAAAAACATTAGTACGGATCTTTTGGACTCCTCTGTACAAGGAATCCACACCTTAAAAGTCATTTCACTCTCTCTCTGTTCACGCCTTTACCTAATCCAGTTAGGACTCTCTTCATTCATTTAGAGGCACTTGAACTTCAGATTGCTTCTTATCTTCACCACTATCAACTGTGTCCCCCTTATCTCTCCTGTTCAGATTCACATTCCCAACTCTAGGGGTCAAGGTGCATATCTCTTCCATTTGAAAGGAAAAAAAACGAAGCAAAGCAGAATGACAAAAAAAACATGCAGCACAGTTCATCTCAGGATTTATTTAGAAGGAAAACAATATGTACATAAAAATGACTGGATAGTTTCACACCTGAATGGTCAAGTTCAGTAATCCATGATTCCATGCAGCCAAAGGCACATGGAGTAAAATCAATGCTTCGAGGCATGCTAATAATAATGTATAAAGTTTTTCATCCCAAGCCATTGTACTTATTAAAAGAGATCCTCTTCATTCACCACTGAAGGGCAGCACCCACCTGGGTGATGCACCAAATTTCCCTTCCTATCACCTTTCACAAGATACTGGTAGGTAATCCATGTGTAGGATGTAAAGAAAAAGCAACTGGCATCATTGTTATATATACACTTCAAATTGTATTATGCAGTGTATTATGCCGTAATGACAAGGGTGTAACAACCTTTTCTGTGTGTAGGATTCCCCTACAAATAGATTAAATACCTCAAATAAACAAAAACCCAGGTATGACAGCATTTAAAATATACTTCTGCTTAAAATCAATTAAGATGAGGACACATTTCTAGTTGGTCCACAGATACTTCAGATACTGTGACTTAAATTCAGGGCCAAAGAAGTTTAAATTCTGGAATAAGTAATTACAAACAACACTTACACAAGGTCTCAAGGCACTATAAAAAGACCTTACTCAAGAAGTATTTACAATGTTGTGACTCACAGCCTGATAATTTTTTTTGTTGGCTACCCCCACTTCTTATGGTAAAAGTTAAAAATGTATTGTTCTATTAAACCTAGATATAAAAAGAATATATTGCCATTGTAAACAGGAAATTAACTACTTTGTTTTGTTCCCATAAACATACCGTCAAGACCAGTGTTGTGCTATAAATAATGCTTTATACGTTTCTGTTTCAAATAAATGAAGTTTTCTGTCAAGGTTATTTTTAACAGCATTTTGTTAAAATTAGCACACAGTGTTGCTTTCCTGTTTGACAGTTTTCAAAAATATTTTTCACTAACAATACTTTACGAGCAAAGTCAAAACAAATAAAGGCTTGGTTCCCACAAAATGCAAGCCACTTATTAAGTCACAAAGTAGGGTGCCAACTCGCTAAATTCGCATGACGAGATTGCCCGATTGTTCTAGAATTTACTTTACAACATCCTTTCAAATCTTCACAGACTGACCTTTGGGTGAGAATATTCTGTAAGTACTGTAACACTCAAGGGGAACTTGCAGGTCTTACTGGGAATCAAACCCCAGTCACCAGCTTTCAAGACAAGTGAGCTCCCTCATCACCGAAAGGTCCCAACCCACTGTCCAGGCATTAACACTCTCTCTTAGCCCCATGCCCCTGAGGGCTGTCTCTGTTACAATACTTTTTTACTTTCAACTGACTATAACCACTTTTTTTTTTAAGTTAAGTTGTTTTTTTTAAGAGAAGGTGAAAAATCCTGGTCATGCATTTTAGTTTCACAGAGAGTAAGAAAGTTTGCATCAGAATCTGGCAAATCTGGGGGCTCCTTCTACGGTTGCAATTAAATTTTATTTCTGTACAACTTGCTGAACAGTCTCGTTATTATACTCTGTTCCTTTCGATGACCTAATTTCCAGTTAGTTTATTTTTTTTGTTTTAAGCAGCATAATAACAAGGCGCAATACAGCAATAACACCTATGCTCTTTTAAAGCAACACTTGGGCATTTTACTTTGTAAGAACCGTCCTTTAAACCACAAGTCACAACCACAACTTTTCCATGGCACTGGTGCTCGCATTAAGACGTCGACATCCAGCCAAAATAAGATCCATATCTCGCACTTCCTCATCGTCAGTTTGACACACCTTGTTAGGCATTATTTTTTTTAAAAGGGGGCTCAAGTTAACAAATCGGCCTAACTCACATTATAGCAATAAAACAGTAAATAAACATTCCAATAAGTCAAAGGTCAGTGTTAAGCACATAATAAGCACTGGCTACCAGGTTTGTTCATCTAATTATCCGGTTCAATAGGAGCACAGTTTCCTCTATTTTGACAGCCTTATTAGGACAGCTGAATATGACAAAAAGAAAAGGCCTTGCTCACATGGTGTTGAAAGTGCTAGGCCTCTGCTAGACCATGAACAATGGGTTCCTATTATGTAATCCACAAAATGTTTTTTTAAGATAAAAAAATATTAAGCGTAATTTGAACCCCCAGGTTCTTCATACAGAGTCAAGATAATTCAAAAAACAAATAATAAAACCATTTTCTTTGGAACACCTGGGCTTTTACATGAGGCTTTCAGACAGGCTTTCAGTTTGCCTCTGAGTACTTCTCATTACCCCTGAACTACTGTATCTCCGAGTGCTGAGGTGACAGAAGCATAGGAACAAAAAACACACAAAAAAGAAACTATAGTTGAGAAAGAATGTAATTATTACAACTGTCCTTAGCAATGACACTGTGCTGTATGCAACTCTGAAGAAAGACTAAAAGAAAAGGATGATTTTAGCACGGTGGTCTCCTACACTGCATTGATCAAGCCTTCACCAGTGCTTGCATTCCTCATTTACTCAAACTTATATCTGTAAGTGTCAGAGAGATATGGCACATGAAAAACAAAGCTTACAAAATTGAAGGACTGACTGGCGTTTACTTACAACGATGTGTGCTGGAGATGGGGACCTGGCATCTTTAAGTGCTTGCCTACTTTGTAGGCCTCCTGCTTGTACATCAAGTAAGGGCCATTTCATCTGGAGGTACTGAATGGCAGAAAGAAAAAAAAATGAAGAAAAAAGAAAAAAATCATGTTAACAATGCAGAAACAAAAAAACTAAAAAATAAGAAAGAAAATGATCATATGACAAAAATAAGACTAAAACCAGGTACAAAACAATGATATGCTATGTATGAATAGGGTAAGAGAGGTGAAACTCGATCAAACATAAACAAGACCTAAACAATTCCAAACTGAAAATGTCCAAAATAATAAAATGCTTCAGATATTTGTCTGATACCAGTGAAATATTTGAAATTAGGTCGGCAACACAAAGTACAATTGTCTCTCAATGGTGGGGGCTCAACCCCCATTTGCAATGTTTGAGCAGAACAAGCTTACAGGCAAAGCGCAAAATGCTTTTCACTGCCATAACTTCAAATTTAGCACTTGAAGATTCTCAAAATAATAGGCAACCACTCTAGTTTTAGCTTTTATAGTAGTTCCCCATGTCAATAAACAGCTGCACTTTGCATTTCAGCTTGCTGCATGAGGAAAGGCAGCTATATAGGCAGCATGGATACTACAGAGGTTTCTGCTCCCAGCTATTTTGAATGAGTGACTATGTTATCTGGTATGAACACACCTGCATTTGAAATACAATGGCTGCTGTTAAACAGTTTAGTTGTACTTCATATTATTCTATTGTATTTGCTGCATTAAGGACCCAATAGCTTATCAGTAGAGAAATGTTCCTTGTAGGCAAGATTCCCAGTAACATCTAGCACTTCTTATCAGATTACATGCCACTTCATTTATTTACTTTTTTCCCCTGAAATGGAAAGCCATTTTAGCGCACAAAGCCAGGCAGACTTTATTCTCCTCCGAGAATTGAAAGAAAAAATAAAATCCTTCATACAGGACCTTTTTGTAATTCAAAAGAACCAACACATTTTTAGATGGTATTCCTATAAATTCAGATTTCCGGGCTTGACTTATCCCTAAATATTTGGGTTTCGCCGTGGAATTGATATCAGTGTGGGGAGTGTCACAGCCAAACTGCTTCGTGAAATTGTTCATTATGCACTTGTGTTTTGCACCAAAAACGCATGACAGTAGGGGCTTTCTTAAGAGTTGGCTATCTCAAGAAAAATAATTTGTCCTTCTTCTGGAAGAAAAAAACTGGGCTATCTATGCATTTCAAAGATAAGGTATTTTGTTAGCAAGGAGTTCATGCCAGGTGAAAGTGTGTTGGATTCCCAGCTTTTGACCTAGTAATCTAGAAGAGCGTAAGAGTGGGCCTCCTAACAGGAAAATGCTGTGATTCTCATTAATAATTCTGTGCATTTTATATAGCTCTTTTCATCTCAAAAGATTCCCCAAGCACTTCACATACAGGATTGGATCGCTACAAACCACCACTGAAGCACAGCACCCACTTGGATGACGTATGGCAAGAACCATTCTTCTGCAGCCCCAGGAAAGCAGGCCAGATAGAAAAATGAGAAAATGTTCCACTGCTTGGAACAAAGAGTAAGTTAAGGTACTGTGCAGGCCTAGAGTACAATTTAGCTAAAACACTGGGGTAGACAACCCTCCTCTTACAAACTGTGCTGTTTTGAATGACTAAAGTGGTCATGAGCTAATTTTTCCATCTCATTCAAAGGACAGGGGGCAGGGTCCCCAGTCACTGAGAAACTGGTCCTGACAGTGTGCCACTTTCTGCTCTATCCACACTTCTCATGAAAGTAGAGATACAGGAGTACTAACACTAAGGCAGTACTTGAAAAACAAGATTTCATACTCATATAAAGTACAAGGCTTTTCGGGAAACACCCCTCCACAACAAACACTTTGAAAGGAGACCCCTCAGAAATATATTCAACAATAGAAAATCAAAACCCTATGTATAAAAGAATTACAGAACGTAGGAATATTGAATATAAGCTAAAGCTAAAACACAAAGACTGAAAGAAACTTTCATAACTAAAGGATGTTAATTCTTCATATGAACTCTTTATCAATAAAGAGGCAAAAATCCAGACTGTTGTAAACAGCGTGCAATCATCTCTAAATTAAGCCATTTTTGTCTGTGCACCATATGAACATAATTAAATTGCTCACTAAAGGAAGATTAGGAGGAACTGAATTCATTTAAAACTGTCAATTCCCCCCTCTCTTTTTCTTTTTAAATTCAAGATAAACTCACTGTTCTCACCCCTATTTACTAGGCTTTCTCTGCAAGCTCCCTGCCCTGCATGTTTCTGTACGTCTACATGTCAACACTGAGTCTGCAACACCTATAATTTTCTGTTCACTAAAGATGGGACAGAATAGGCGCTTGTAGAGAGTTGCTTATTGGAGGAAATGAGGATCAGTCCTACTGCTGAGAGAGCTAACTTAAACCAGATGGCCTACAGTAGGCCTACAGAGTTACGTTGTGGTAGCCACCCCTAAACAACTCCCGCACACAATGGACAGAGACGCCAGATAATTGCTGTGGCCCCATGCTTGGAGGCACAGCAGATCTTGTTAAGGTGGAAAGTCTGTCTAAAGCAGGGCTAGAGAAGCTTAATGATTCTTGTACTGTATGGCCGAACACAAATGCTTACCTAATGTAATCCCACTCAATTTTTTATGGATTTAGAGGGTTAAGAGGGTTAAAACCAAGTCAGCTCCAGGAAAAAACAAATTGTAAAATGTAGTATACTGCCTTTTAAGAGAAAACTCAGACATAAAAATAAATACAGCATAACTTCACAAATACATAACACATTTAAAAAGAAAGCGGCAAACTTTCATTAACATAGAATTGTAGAATTGAAGTGTTTGCTAAGGAATGCAGCTTAAGACGATTTATGTTTCAGTTTGGTGATACAAGATTGACATGGACTTTTACATTCTGCCCCCCCCCCCCCCACATATTACTGGAGTGGAAATATCCAAGTTAATAATTATTAATCAGCGACTGTCATGAAAGCCAAAAAGAATTAAAAATCAAATTCTTCACATGTGCTCTTGCTTTAAGAACCTAAACGCTTAGAGGCGAAGGTTGAATTAGTCAGAAAAGGCGCCTCCAAATGACTCAGTAAGTGACACATCAGTTTAACTGTTGGAAGCTTTTTAAAAGGCAATAAAATCACAACCTCGATACATTGACAGTAGTGCAAATGGCACCCATTCAAATCGTACTACGGGAAAAGTTCAAGGCAGCAGTAATCCAAGGAATTCATCCAGCAAACCAAGACCAGAACTAAATCTTGCTGGTACACCACCACTTACACAAGCAAGGGAGGAATATTTCCTGAAGGCATCCTGTTGATAAAGGCATAAACCTGAGCCTCTTGGACTTTCTTTAACCAGGCTTTAAATGCAATTCTTTACTTATTCTAAATTACATTGCCTCATATAATTCAATCCATGGGACTCCTTTTAGACAAAGAAAATTACTGTAATCAGCACAGCATTTCCCACGAGCCCAAGCATACCTCAGGCATGTAGGCTAGTTCTTACAAGAGGGCTTCACTGTCCTCCTGTCAGACGCAAAATAAGCTGAAATAACTTGCAAACATTAAAGTACTGCAGTGCTGAGTGAAGACATCACTCAGAAAAAATATGCAAGAACTCAGAGGGAATGTGCTGTTTGCAAAATTTGCATATAGTTTCTGAACTATACTCAAGAACTCCATCGTGTCCTAAATCGGTAGGGACTTAACAAAAAATGTAAACGGCACAACATGAGATGACATCGCACATTACTGCATTAAAAAAAGAATACAAGATGATAACCAGGCACTAAGCACTAACTAAAGAAAACTTCACAATGCAAAAATAAAGGATTTACTACCATATAACCTTACAATTAGTTACTGGTAGGTAAGAATGAACCGCGTCACCTAGGCCTGTATTAAACTTCTCACATTCTGTGGCAGTGACCTGCACTCAGGATAATGCACTGTACAATCCATCCTTTGCAGTGCTTCGTTTAGTCTTCTGCTAAATGCAACCTTAGTAATAAAGTCTATTCAAAGATGTGCCTACAAGGCAGTCATAGTAAGCAAACCTACATTGTTCTCTACAAGGTCCAAGGATCTAAAAAAATCAGAACTTCTACTTGACCAGTAAAAGAAACCAGAAAAAAAAACAACTAGAACAGGCCTTATCAAGGAAAAAAAACGAGTAAGGAGCACTGTATTAAATATAGTTATTTGTTCCTTAACAGAGGTATGTACCATACCTAAGCTACTTCTGCAACAGTCTAGGAATAATGTAAAGGGCACACAATGGAGAGGATTTTACTTTAAAAGAGTTTAAAAGCAACATGCAAAGGGGATGTTCCTGGTACCGACAGCCACCATTCCGATATTCCTACACTTCCTAGCCACTTGAAATAAAAAAGGCAAGACAGAAAGATGGCTTTTCTCTCTCCCCACCCCGTGTAATCATACCAGCTTCACAAAAAAAAATGCTGAATCAAATTGAGCCACGGCGTGTTGTAACTGTGAGCAAAGATCCCCACAGGGGGGCCTGCCTCAGTCATGTGTCTCTTTTCAACCACATTCCGGTGAACTGGCCCCCTCCCTGGTTCCCTTCTGCCAGCCAGCCAGTGACCTTTGCTCTTTGAAAACTATTCCAGCTCTCTACAAATACAGCAGTGCGTTTGAAACCACTGTCTCCTGGCAGTGCGTACTACGTGCCAGTACTTTATATGCTATTCCTTCTATAGCTTTTACAACTGCTGAAATATTGAATGTTCTTGGACGTCTGCTCTAATTAAGACTCGATAACTACAGTAGCTTTTCAGAATTAATTTGCTTCGAAGATTTCCACTCATGACATTTTAAATGCTTTAACAAATGTGAATTAATGTTATTTCTGTACCAGATTCTTAAAGTATTTATCTTTAACTTGCCAGGAAGAGCAAAAAGCAAGCTAAATATTTCAAACTGGGTTTAATGATGCAGCATTGTTCTTTATGCATGCACGCATTACAGCTTAAAGCTGGTTTTCCATTTTTTCTTTCAAATAACAAGAGACACTTTGAGAGACTCATAAATGACAAAAC
Source organism: Lepisosteus platostomus (assembly GCF_059453375.1). Classification (NCBI taxonomy): domain Eukaryota; kingdom Metazoa; phylum Chordata; class Actinopteri; order Semionotiformes; family Lepisosteidae; genus Lepisosteus; species Lepisosteus platostomus. The sequence continues at coordinate 39,364,392 of NC_142616.1, forward strand.
CGACTGAAAAAAAGAGCCAGAAAGCATACAGTATTCAAATGCATATTCAAACAGTTACACAAATGAATGCTTTGGTATTTGCATATAGCGATTCACAAACTGAAACAATTAGTTTCATAATTATAATGGCAAAATTCATCAATACTTAAGAACATGTCCTATATGAAGCATTAAAAAGTTAATAAAACAAAACAAGGGCATGTCAGAAGCAATAATACTTAAAACCTAAGAATGGGTGTACAATTTAAATTCTATTGTAACATAAAATCATTTACTACATCTTACAGGAAAACAGGCTTTAGCCTATCAAAGCATTTTAATGATTGCATTCAGAGTAAGTTTAGTACTTTTGTTTCTCATGGGTAGTAACTTTTGGTTCCATAACTAAGAAATCCTTTTTTTTTAACAAAACTATGCCACTTTAATTCTGGAAGGATTACACAAGCTCGACAACACACAGTGAGCTGCCCCCACATTGTAAGCACAGGAAAGGGCTATGTAACTCCTTCACATGAAATACAATTTAAGAGAAAAATGAAAACATGACAGATGTCACAACTCTGAGACCACTTCCGCTCAATTGTTACCCCATTTTTCTTTTTCTGGCGACACAAACGTGGTGCCTTCCCCAGCCTCTCCTACACAGAAACCCCCCGTTTCCTCTTAGACATTTACGGGATGGATTCCATGGAAAAAACAACTCCAGGCTGATAACAGTTGACGTCACATCTGCTTGTTTCTTAACCTTGGGACCCGAGGAGTCTAGATCCCAGTGGTCTATGCCCACAACATTAAAAATGGATCTCTTGAAAGGGTATTGCATTTATTACTTTAAATGTAGATTTTTTTATAGCACCCTGACCCCTGAGGAAGCTTTTAACAAGTCAGCTGACCTTGCATCTCGGCCTCTGAAGCTTCAGGACAGTAACCGCTAGCTAAGGTTCAAGCCCACTCATGGCCACGAAATGAGTGGTACCATCCCTAGGCCTGTGCTCTCTTAACAAGAGAATCCAATACTCCAATGGATTTCTGGAATTGTGGCATTTTATGCTTGTACTTTAATTAATCCAATTTTAGTTGCACTCCAAATCTTCAGAATCCTCTACATAGAGGGTGAAATTAACAAAATGCATAATGTGCCATTACATATGTAAAAGGATTTTCACCTTTTCTGGATACAAGACCCCTTTTTCCCCAATAAGGAGCCCTGATTTAAACATTCAATCAATCTGAAGTCCATATATTTCATATATGAAATTCTACTATTAATTTTAAAATATTGATAGTAGAACCACAGGTCAAAATATCCACTGAAGGTGCTGTCAGAGCAGGTCCACTGTGTAAAGGAATTGATATTTGAACACTGCAAGAGCTGAAGTGAAAAGTTTCCCTTTGTTTCTTTGGAACTCCCGAGACCCCTTGGTTGAAAATCCTAGAGCACTACTTCTATTCCTTGACTAATCTAAAGTGGAAGTAAAATTACAAAACGTTTCCCTTCTCCCTCTGAAGGCACCACAAAGACAAAAAGGCAACTTGCCCGCAAAGCAGAAACAAGAAATCTGGTCTCTGAACCCCACTGGCCTCAAATCGGGGAAAACAAAAATCTGAAATGTCCACAAATACAGGAATTTGTAATTCTAATAAACATTAGAAAAATATAACTATCATTTTGCCAAAACACAAAAACATATTTGGACACAATCAACACTGACAAATACTACAATTCATTTTAGTAAATGGTTCCATTAAACGTTGTAACCTCTGTAATGACGATCACAGAATAGATGAGATTTACAATTTTCTGTTTTAACTATTAAATGACTTTACATTTGATGTTTCAAGCACAACCAAAAAATGCCTGATAAACTGCAAATTTCATGTTGCTTGCTGCAATTCTCAAAGAAAGATTTAATTCACTAGTGTAAGGGATGAACACGAGTTCCAGCTGAGAGAACTTTCTTTTTTGTGCTGGTACTTAAATTATTCTGAGTGACCTTCAATGAGCCACCCAACTGTGGATCAGAACATTTCATAGCATGCTTCCTGGTGCCTCCCTTTGTGGCTGCTAAATGTGATCAGGTCTTCGCTAGAATGAACAGTTTACTTCATAAAACTTGCCTCTTGCGGTTTTCTCCTGCACCTCAATGAAAATATGCAGAAACTGAGCTTTCCAGTAAGTATTGATTATTCTCTTATTTTAAATGACTCCTTATGCAGTATATCAGTGAACGCAGGATTACTAAAATTAGGGCTATCCAGCTCGATTTAAGACCTGAGAGTTTTTTCCTTATAAATTAAACAAGAAACAAGGACAACTATACTATTAAACATAATAAATTATATAGGCTACATTTCTGAAGTCTCCAACAGTGGCAGGAAACTAAAAAGATACTAAAATACTCATAATAAGTGCACAATTCCTACTTTTGTGATAGTTATCCATAATAAACCCCTTGCTTCATCATTTATAATTAACTCAATTAGCAGTGGCTGGCCAAAGGCCTCTATTGGATTGTAATGACACAGTCATTTTCCTACCTTTAACATATTTAATAGTCAGGTAAAAAGACAAGGCAATACTTATCTACAAATAGCTCAATCCACTTTTTGGAGGTAAGGTCAATATTTGTCCGGTGACGTAGTCAGTCTACATAATTTGTGATCCTTAACTGACAATGGTAAGTGGTTTCCTTAAGTACCTAAGCTTGCACAATACCAAGATCTTAAGAGTCCTCATTGTAACTTCGTCTTTAAACAGCCTGCTACAGTTTATAAAATAATGTAGTCATTTTTTTTTAGAGACACCAAAATATGCAAAGCCTTGGCCTTACATTGGACAAAAGGTTAATCACAGCTAAAGCTCACGAATGCAGAACAGTCAGGTGACACCCGGCTTAGGTCACTCTATCACTGCTGAAATGTAAATGGCAGATAAAACCAACAGCACATGTACTGACAAGTATCTACTTCAGCCTGGTATTGCAAACGTCCTAAAATGCTAATCCTCGTTTGCAAGCTTGCCAGGAAAGAAGAGACTGCCAGCAAGCTGACACAGATCCACCAGGCCTCCAACGGGTTAATTTCCAACTGCCTGACAGACGTGCTTCTGAGGTTCAAGTCAGCCTGACCCCCTAGGCCTCAGCCTCCTCCCTCGGTACACTTCAGCCAAGAGCCTCCTCGCCACTCAAGTATCATTTTGTTGTAACAAATTACTCCAACTCCAGGATTACAGGGTGTTCCAAAACCCCTTCCAGAGAGAACTGGGAAATAAACATTCCCTCCCCTAATTCAGAACCAGTTGTTTTGCCTTTATAGTTTCCCTCTCTGTATCCTCAGCTTCCACACAGTGCTGGTCCTTACTGGTCTGTTTACCTACACCCCCCTCACTACAACCACCCTCCTTCAGGAAATGAATGACTTAATTGTCTATGATAAAGTGAGAGACAAGGACTTTCCCTAAATCTTCACACACTGAAGAACTACCTGGACCCATTTGTGGAATTAACAGGGGAAGAAACAAAGAAGGTCGCAGTAAACAGTGCTGGCAAACAGCACATACCTGTTTCCCTTTGATACTTTCAGGCAGAATTACTATATGCTGACCAAAAAGAAAAAGCAGGTGTTAAACCTTGTGTCTACAAAAACATTACAGCTGTGTTCCCAAAAGGGGCAAAACGGGAAAGGGATATAAAGGCCGAGACATATGGTACTACACTGCAGCAGCTCTGTATAAACAGTATGGTGTATATGTAAAAGCTATTGGTTAGAAAAGGTCTACATGTGGGATGTAGGATCTAAAGTGATGTATTGGTTTTCAAGAATATTCACAAAAAAGGTAAACCCTTCCAGTATGAACCGATATTACAACTGATGTATCAAATTTACAATGCTCAAGACCAGAACCCTTCATCAAAAGAACTGTCTTCAATGTGCATCATAGACAAACACGCTTCTTCTCCTGTGGAGAATGTGATTCTGATCACTGCCATCCTGCATGTACAGCAATACATATGTGGGCATAGCTAAAACCTAGCTGCTTACCAATGTAGCTGCCCCAAGAAAATAAATTATTTAACTTGTACTTTGAAAAACCAACCTAATTTCAATTTAGCACGCACTTCCTAAATGTGGCAAGAGAGATTATTTCCATTCGGTTTTCAGTGGTTTCAAACTTAGTCCTGGTTACACCCCCATTTTACACCCACTGTGGCAATGTAGCTTATCTGTCCAGAGTGACATTTCAATGCAGTAGTTCAGATGAAGCTGTGCTTGCACTGCAGACAAGCAAAAGAGATGTCCACCAGTACAACAGAAAGATGCAAAAATATCATACAGCTCATAAGTGAAAGCTTTTTTATGCCCTTTTGACATTTAACCTTTCGTTTGCTTAAAGTTTGCAGGGCCACTATCTTTGTCTGTATGGATACCCACACATAAACAGAGATTGTTTAGACTGAGTTTAAATGCTCTTTAAATGTAAAAAATAGAGCATGTTTGCCTTTGCGCAAACAAACATTCATTCAGATTCCAGGTGCAAATTTAATAACTGGAATTCTACATTCTGGGCATTCCCATATCAGGGATGCAAGAATGGATAAGCCAGAGAAACATTTGAAATGAAAAAAAAAAAACACGGGTAATAATTTAAGTGGGCAAGAACCTGAGATGTAACGCTTCATTTATTTTTTAGATAAAACAGCTTAGTTTCAAACAAAGAAATGTGACTACCCAGAAGAAAGGAAACGTCCTCTGCTGAACTATGTTCTGCAAACAAAATTCCTGAACTTTGCAGCTTGCCTTTCAATGCCATTCTAGTTTTTTTTTTCATATTAAATGGCAAACATGATTTTTGTTTTCTTAGCGCCATTATTCCGATTACTTAATCCACCACGGTTATGGTCCAAGCTGTTTTTTTTTACCCCCTGCTCAGCTTAAGAATTTGACCCAGCCATACCCTAGCTGTCATCATAAAGTAAACAAGCCAGGACCAAAACCTAGTCAAAATTTGTTCAGCATTGTGGAAACCGAGATAAACATCAAGCCACTTAATGAATCATTCCAAATAAACTTTAGAGACTAATGTGCTTAAAAATGAAGTAAATCCTGTTTGCACCCACCAGTTCCATGAGGCTAAGACAGACATGGAGTCTAAAGTTATTTCCATGTTTTTTTATGTTCCTTGTGGCAAAGGCAGATCGATGCGATAAAAGAATTGTAAAAGGCGAAATGGGTACCAGATACTAGAGTTCCCAGACTTGACTCATTCCTGTTCAAGGAACTAGATTCTTGGCTTGGAGATTTGTTTACCAGTTTGTAAAGGTCTAATTTGTAGTAACAGAAAAACATTTAAATAGTGTTGCATTCATGTCAGTTTTCACGTGTTTTTGTGTCCCTTGTGCCTTTTGCAACACATTGTTGTTCTGGGGAACAATTGTGAAAGATTTATAAATATGGAAATGTCTGCCTTGAAAGTTACAATGAGCAGAACTGCAACCAATAAAAAGATACAGCATGTCTGGTTTGGAAAAATAAACACTGCAGTGTCTTACACTGTCTGAGAAGAGTGTCAGTGTAAGGTTACTGCTACCTCTCGCTACAGTGGCACTCAAGTGTTTTGCAGTTGAATCTAAGTAGCAATGTTGCTCGATGTAGTTCACACATATTAAAAGACATTCAGCACAATACAATATTTTGAAACGGCCAGAGAAAATGCTAAAACCCTTCTGGCATTAAATACTGTGTATTTAATAACATTCATAATGTGAATGTAATTCAGTTACTTTAATTTAGCCTTAGTGTCTTTCCCCTATAAGCCTAAGTGGTCCTCTAACCATGTGTAAAATAACTTGGTAAAACTTGGCCACTCTACACTCTCATCTACATCACTGTCCAGGCACTTATACTCTGTCATGAGATTCTTACATCTTCCCCGGCAAAGATCAGGCAGGTACAGAAAGCGTATCAACAAGAGTGGAGGGGAAAACCCAAGTGTCAGCTGTATTAAATATGATCAACTAAGTCAGGCAAAGACTAACTAATCTGAAAACTGTCCTCAAAAGCTCAGAGTCTGTTCACTTATTAACAACACCAAAGAAGAACCAGAGAGACAACAGAATTAGGGAGAGTCAGTGTTTATTAATTCTTCATCCTCATTTGTGACTTAAGAGTGACAAAGTAAAAACTAAGCTCTGCTCTCTAACTGGCAAGTAAAACAAATACATTTTTAGGATAAATCTCAAAATATTTTAGAGTCAATCAAAAACATATTAACATTTCCGAGGGATTAAGAATATGTGTACTTACCTAGCACACATGCTTTGCTATTTTAAAGTTCAGTAAAAGCACAGGTTCAGGACTCACAAACAGGAAATTAGGGATACTCAGCCTATGACTTTCTACCTCTCAGCTGAGGACACAAGAAAAACAGGTCTACTTCCAGATTTAAAAGAAAAGTGTTCTATCTGCTAGCTTGTTGTAAACAACTGGAAGAGCCTGAGCACTGAAAACAGGGCTGTATTTAAAGACAACATATGGAATTGGGGCTTTGGAGAAGGCAGTAACAGATTTCCAACCCATCTGTGCAGAGGGGTCAATATGCAGAGTAATTACAGAATGGAACACAATGTTTGGACACACACAACTGTCCTACCATGTTAACATCTTCCAAGGCAAACAACTAGAGGTAGGGTCATAGCTTTCAGATTATAATGGAATATGAAATCTAGTGTTTTCAAAACCTAAAATGAGGAATCTTTTCAGTTTAGTATAATAAAAAAAAATACATGCAGAATTCCAGTTATGCAAACAAACGAGGTCTGTCTCTTTATTTGCTTTTATTGCAAGGCAACTTTTGTTAGCACTTTTTTGACATAGACAACTAATTGCATTCTCAATTATCAATCTCAATTGCTGGTTCAACTGCAATTTTAGGAAAGATGGCCTGACATCACAAGTCTCAAAAACAAAGTAGTGTGCATATCTTAGCATACAAACACTCCACTCTCTCCTTTGAAAGTAGAAGGTTAAATTGGACTATTTGGACAAATTCAAAACTACATTTTACTTGCTACAACAAGTTATGAAAGAATGAAATAGCTTTGTGCAGTTTGTACGTCTTCAAATTGCACAGGACTTTAAGATACAAAGGGTTGTTTTGTAGCATAAATAAATCTGTAAAAACTCAAATTAAAAACATTTGTTATTAGGATGCCAAGTCTAGAATTTCTTCATATCAAATAAAACCTGTTTCAAACTTGTTTTAAATTGCTGATTTATACTTACGAGCCTCACACTAAAAGCCTTTGTGGAACAGTTCTGACTGAACACAAGCATGTCACAGCCTCTGCAAATAAAAAAAATCTATGCTGCAAATCAACCTCTGTATAGTGTTTAGTCACATTTTATCTATAAAATGTGTGTTAAACTAATTTTATATGAGACGTTTGGAAAAAACCTTTTGTGAGTGGTTAACACAGCCCTATCACTTTTAAGTATTATTAATATTTAACATTATACAATATCAGAATAATATTAATTAATATTAAAAATTACAAACCTAGAGAAACAGTATAGCAACAGCTGAGTCTTCAGTGTATCTCTTCATTCTATCTAGTCCTGTTTCTGTTACAGGTACTATCACAAAAACACACCAAAAATGACAAAAGCCATTTTCTGTAATTGCACAAAAAATGCAATCAAGAGCCTTTGAAATCCCCCTTTCAAAGACCTGTCCTCCCCCAATGCCTATAAGTAAGAGCAGAGCAAAATTAGCTCTGTTCTGTATTTTGTAACAGGCACAAACCTAGACTCTCTCTTCAAATAAATCTGTGAATAAAAAAAACAGAAAAGAGTCAAGATAAAACCGAAAGATAAGCTACATGCAGCTCTTCTCTTCATAGCTGCTTAGCTCTTTTAATACACATTTTATGAGTAAATAAAAACCCCAACAGCTCTAATAGCCAGAGGCGGTTTGCAACCAGGAAAATAAAACTCGAATGTGGGAAGGCCTCAGGTTTCTGTGCCTCAGGGCATATCTAAGAGACTCCAACTAGCCTGTATTTACTCTACAGCCAGAAATGCTAGGGGTTCTGAAAGCTGACAGCAGGAGCACAGGCCACTGTACTCCCTCTAAGGCTTTACTGCGCTCCCTCTCCCCCTTCCGAGAAAAAAAAAAAACTCCACAGGTTATCTGAAACATAACACTGCACAGACTGAGAATGTACACCACTAAAACTGCTTATGCAAGCATCTACTTACTGCTTCTTTTGTTTTTCTTTTCTGAAATATACAACCAAAGACAGGCCCATGCTCTAAATTCAACATGCCTGAGCCTAATTTTGGCAAAACTCCAGTTCAGACGGGGATACCCCACTTTCGTACTCCTGTAGTTTTCGTTCATGTTATCATTATCGTCGTAAACAAGAGCCCGCAAGTCTTATTTGAGCTCTTGCATTGAGTGCTGGGCATGTGATTCATGCAGTTGCTTCAGAATCTCCCAAGGCCATTATTTATTCAACAGGTGTGGACAATACACTGTTCAAACATCACCTGATATTCCAGGAGCCTTCATACACTGTCTAATCATATACCTCAACTCCACTGCCATTTATTTTGAGACAAAGGGCCAGTACCAATATTTTATAAGTGTTAAACATTCAAGAAACTGTCATAATACACAGTGCATTAAAATTTGTTTCTCAGACAGAAGTGTTCAATTTAGACGCAAACCAACCCTTACGAAAGGGCAAGGGTCAGACTGGCAGTACTTCTGGACATTAAAACCAAAATAAATGCCATCTGATTGAAACAATGAACACAGGAGGAATGCAGTAGGATGCTTGTTTACAGCCTTCACACTAGTACAAAATCTTAGAGCGAGTCAGGCCTGGTTTCTGGTTACACTGTAACAATATATTTTTTAAAAAGGATAGAGAATACAGGCTCAGAGAAGACAGACTGTGGATGATTTGGTTAAATAGGATGTCCCTCATTGAATGAAAGAAGGTAGACAGAGTAATAAAAATGTGGTTAATATTCTCACTCTCATTTGTTTGACTACCGAAGTAGCAATATAACGCACAACTGTCACAATGCTGAAACTCTGCCAAACAACCAATACTTTGGCTAAGGAGGTGGAAGTGTGTCTGGGAAAACAGGCCAAAGGCCTCTGCTCTCCTAAAACAAGTGCAGCCGATTCCTTACGAAAAGCAAGCTTGACCTTAAGTCTGCATTTTTAACAAATGACACCACCAAGCTGGGGTGATCCTACATGGCACAGGTACAGCTCCTTCCTGGGCCAATTTTCTGTCAAGTGCTGCTAACGCTGCCTACAAAAGCAAACAACGCCCCCGATAAGTCACATTTGAGACCTAGGGCACAGATAGGAATTCAAATAAATCTTAACATAGGAATGTAAGCAGTGGCTTTTTTAAAAATAAAAAGCAGCCTCAGACAGTCCTTTGAACTGTGACAATGGGCTTGCTAAGAACAATACAAAAACAAGTGCTCGTAGTAAGCGCTTTGCTAGTTTGTGTCACGTGAGCTATCAGTAATTGCAATCATATTGCAATTTGTGTGACAGGGAGGGAATTTTTTTACAAAAAAACTGAGAATCACTGGAGAGCATGTGATGAACTAAGACATAGTAGCTACACCCATAGTAGCTAGGCATCAGTATTTACATTCCAACTAGAAGATGACCGCCTCTTTCAACAAGAGTTATCTTATACTGAGTCACAAACATATCTTCCTGATATGCTGCACAGGTCTCTCGCACTGTCAGCAGTACAGACAGAATCAACTCCTGTTTATCAAACACATGTGCAATGCAAACGGAAATCTCCGTTTCAACTTCAGTAGGAGTACTGCAACAGCTGCCAAATGATTTTGCATAAGACTAAGGTTTTAAAGTCAGAAGGGCACAAGACGAAACCTCAGACACTGCACAGTACAGCTAAATCATATGCATTTCAGATTTTATTAATTGCAAATGTCAAGTCATCCTAATTTAATGCGATTCCTGATCAAGAGAAGCTGCTGAGTTCAAAATACATAAATAGGGCATTGTTGTTAGAGCTCATTAAGTTGCAGGATAATTCACAGAAAACAAGTACATTTAAGGTCAGACAGATTGTTCTGTGTGTATAGGATTTTTTTACCCTAGTTCTCAAACCTGACTTTACTCATTTACACAACCTCTATGCCCTCATCCCCACCAAACTGCCCGGAGTAAGCTACTGTGAGTTGACACTGATAGGTTTATGCAATCTGCAAATTAAGTTAAAGCCAAAGATGCCAATACTGCATCTAAACCCTGTCCTACACATTCTTAAGTTTAAGTCTTTAGGAATCAGTTCTTAACAGCAGTACTTCATTTAAACCTCTTCATTTTCTTACACCAAAATCTCGAGCTCTGCACAAACAAAACAAGATAATCACATAAACATAAACAAAATATCACATAAATCCGACACTCTAGCACTTGTACTAGAGAGTCCTTTATCCCTCTTTGGATTCCAAACAGAAATTCCACTCTCCACCATTGTCTTGCACTTCAAGACGAGCACTCAGAAAGGTGATATGTGGCAAATTCAAGAGCAATTACAACTTAAAAGAGCACGTTTAGTTTTCCCTATTTAGCAAAACACTGCCTTCCTCCTGTGGAGGTTTGCAGCGGTAGTGTAATAATCCACTTCACTGCACCAACAGTTTGGAATCTGGCTGATTATAATGTTTATCTGCCCACAGGACTAGTCCATGAAGACTGTTTTCTTCTTTCTTGAGATTCTCCACGGTGTGCAGGCATGTGTACCAAAAAAACCTTTTGGAAAACCTGAAACCCTTTCAAATCTGAAAACCTTGCTCATTACACCTCCTTAAAGATGAAAAAATGTAACATAATCAGCCTTCAAGATCAAGATCGGCAAGAACCAGAAATACAATTAAAACATGTAAAAAAATGGTGCTACTAATACTGTACTATATTATTTATTTGCCAAACAGATGCAAAGGACATGCACAACAAACAGATTTCTTTATTCCTATGCTCGTGGCTCATTAAACTAATGTTGGAATCTATGTGTGATTGACACCAAGATTAGATGGAATTTGCAGAGTCAAAAACTGGGCGAGACAGTCCGGTTAATGACATACCCTAAAAGAGAGCAAGTAAGCCAGGAACAGTCTAGAAACCAGGGCTAATCTGAATAGTGAAACTGGCCATTTCAAAAGAGAAACTGAAAAAAAACTAACATGTGGCCTACATAAGATGAAACAGATAGCTAATTTAAAAATTGATATTACTAGATTATCTACATCTTTCATTGGCGCCATTATTCACTGCATCAAATAAGCTGCTGCTGACATTTTACACATCTTCATAAGATGCTGCATTTCAACAATGTTGATTTACATATTACTATATACAAAAGTATAATACTGAAGATTTTTTAATGGAACCTGAGGCCCACAAAGGTTAGCATGCTTGGGGGGGGGACAAAAATAAAATGTGGACGAAAAAACTCTGTGGGTTCTTGTCAGCTGAGGCAAAGCAGTACAGTAGAGAGAAAAAAAAAACCCTCAGCCAAGCCATCAACTTGAACATTGAACTTCACAGTAGTGGCTGCCTTTCTCAGCCTTTCTTTTGATGTTACCTCCAAAGCAAAAGATCAAAGGCTTGGAGTGTGGTGTGGGGAAGTCCCAAGCTCTTAGCCTGCCAGCCTGTGATATATGCAAAAGTCTGAGCCAAAAAAAAGAGAGAGAGTACGTCTGTGCTGCAAGCAAGAGAGCAAGCTTGCGAGGAATGTGGCTAAATAGTGCATTTAACTGCAGCCTAATGGAATGGACTAATGCATTAGTTCATTACAGATTAGAAAGCTGCAGGAAAAAAATGGATTATATATTTTTTTATAGTCCTCCCAAAATTTGCCCGCTTGCCCATTTTGTTAATGTTGCTTAAGAGGCTGGGGAACATTTTTTTATTCAAACAACATCTCTTCATTTCTTGTTTAAAGTGTCTTCAGCTGGTTTCTGAAGGGACCTACAAAGTATGTTGTAATGTTTATGCAAACACAGAATACACGGAACAAGACAGCCAGACACAGACGGACTTCTGTGTGGATGCTGTAATTTTGCTTGACATGCTTTAAACTGTTTTCAAGAGTTTAACATTTGGAATGACTGGAGCAGTTGACAAGTGTTGTAGTTGGGACATGCTCAAGACCCACCCCTTACCCTACTCCTCTACTGCCCTTAACCCATTCTCGTGACCCATTATTATGAAGAGGTCCAGGTAGCTGACAATGCAGCTACACTCTGTTGTTTCTTTTGGCCAAAATTAAATACCTTAACAGTGTCAAACAAACCAGAGCACACTAGGACAGAAGGAGCTGACTCTTCAGATCCGTCAAACACTGATTTGGGGAGAAAATTCAGGGGCCATCGATGAGAGCTGGCAGCCCAGTTTCTGTGGCGAAATCCATCTTAACTCCTGTTCTCTACAAGGGGAAGACAATCACTACAGAAGGAAGATCATGGGTGCACTCAGTTGCTTATTGTAAAATGATACAGCCAAGGCCTTCTTCTTCAGGCCAGTTGCCAAGACTACAAAATTCCTTTGCGCTAAATAAACACGAATGCTGCGGAGCAATAAAAACAGTATAAACAAGGATTTTTAATTAGAACTATTTATTATAACTAAAACTGTACTTTAATTACAGAGATGTATGTCTGATTGAGAATGTTATGCATCTCTTCCTCCTTCACTTGCAGCTTTTTCAGAGTTCTTTTCACTCACATGTCCTCAGAGGACTAATCGCTACACACAAGATTTTCATTTAAAGCAATAACTGTTAAGCCTAGATGTTTTGACGGTTATCAGGCAACGCAGGTTGCAGACTGGTCGCTCCATTCATTTTTATTCATGATTCAGAACAACTGTTGTCAGGTTACAGAGTTTTGCAAAGCTGTGCGGCCTCTAACAAGAACAAAAATAGAGGCAGGTACAATGAGACTTCTGTTGGAAATTAAGGAAGAGAGTAAAAAAATATGCATATAATGTCACAGTATCTCATTTCACCACAGCTGCCAGGCTGTCCTGTTTTTTGCTTTCTTTCGTTGTTTTTACAGGAATTAAGTTGTAGCTCAGATAACCGTTAATGGCAAAGGGTTCTTCTTCAATGGTGCCAAATCATTTGTATAAACTCCATTTAGTGGCCATGGAAAACACAAAAGAAAAAATGCTTACTAAACCACCAAGCCTCCTTTTGAAAGGAACAAAGTTGATTATACATTCCTGTTTCCTGTTTAGTGTTTCCACCACCTATTTCGCGCAGGGAACATTAGATAATAAGCCCATGACTTGTCTCTGTTTCTGAAGAACTGTGGCCAAGAGCTAGTAAAGTTGAGAGCCAGAGTTTTCTCCATGGCAACAGCCTATTGAAATGGGTCTACCTGCACGCTACAGGCCAACAAGGAGAATTCAGAACAGCAGCACACTAAGAAAAATACTGCCGTCTTTTATGCAAGATAAGGGACAAACTACAAAATGCATTGCAGCCTTATAGGACAAACTAAAAACTAAAGAAACAAATATTTTAAGAATTCTATGAAGAAGTGCTAAAAAAGTAAAAAAAGGCTCTATTTCAAGAATCTCAAAATGCAAAAAAAAAATGAATTTCAATTAAACCTACTCTGACTGCACAACTTGTTTGGATATGAAAACTGAATTTTTTAACTTAAATGAAATGTCTAAAACCATTTATTGATCTATGACTGTGTAGAAGCCCACAAATTTCAAGCTGAGTATTTTTGTGTTGGAAACATGTATGCATTTGAATTGTGCTGTAATTAAAACTGACAACTGATAAATGAGTCATAAAAAACTCACAGAAAATCCAGCAGGCAAGTTTAGAAACATTGAGTATGCATTCTATGTGCAGTTTCTTTGTGTTGGTAAACCATGTTTCAGTTTGCTTAACTCTGTTGGTTAACTGGTGGAAAGAGAAAATCCCGTACTACAGTAAAATATCATTCATACTCAAGAGTGTTCAGCTAATTCCTTTCACTGACTAGTTAAAAAAAGGGAAAAAAATCACAATACTGACATGTAAGTGCAAAGACCGATTAAGGATTTACTTTCAAAAGAGCTTTCATTGATCTTTTTTGATAGACCTGCGATAAATCAAACTAGATTGACTCACAGGAGAATGGAGCCTAATCCTTTAGTCAGATCCAGAAGAACTCAAACCAAACCAGCTGTTAATTTAGGCTTTACAAGATAAAGCATGAGAAATCCAACCTGATGTACCCCTGGGCAAAGGCTTACATCATCTCTGTAAAGCAATCAACTTATTGCCAGTTTGGAGAGCTAATCAGAAAGCACTGTGAGTCAGAGCTGTTGCAGGTTATGTTCTGGAGACCAGGGAGCCTAAACAGAAAAGGCTGAGGAATGCAAAAAAAAAAATTAATATGAAGTGAGCACAAAAAATAGTTCCCTGTTTTTTAAGATAATAACACAGGAGAGATGCACTGCACACAGATTGCAAACAGTACACTAAGATTGTCATATATGCCCCAGTTTATCCAACATTTTACCTTCAAAAAATGCTTTGGTGGAATCAGAATGCACTGACAGTTGAGTTCAAAGAGCAAAAGCATATTTTGTGTCTTTTAGGTTATTCGTGATTTTCTCTATAGAGACCTCAGGTCCTTATCTTCACATTAATGTTAGGTTCACAAATTAAACGGGCCACAATGAAAGTTCCAGAAAAAAAGCAGACCAAAAAGCAGTTTTACAGTTTCCATCTAAACGATCTTTTAAGACTTAACAACTAAGACTAAAACATATCACTGATTATTATTTTAGTGTTATGTGTATATAATACGCCACAGCACAGACAATTTAAGCATAATAAAATATGTTACTGCTGACAATGTGAACCAATTCTAAAAGGTGCCCAATGCTACCCACAGCTATCCTTGATATCTTCATTTTTATAGTACACTGCTAGCTCGTGACAAAAGGGCAAGTCTAAAGAACAAAGCAATTAAGTAATCACGGAGTTTACAATGACAGGATGACTGCACAGCAATTGTACATTTTGTGCAAGGTGCTCAATATAGGTCAAAAGCTCAGCGGGTCTCTCTACACCATGCAAACTGCAAATACATATTGAAGTACAACAGATGACGCCTGTTTTGTATATAAATACATGAAAACATGCAGCTTTCCATAAAACACATGGATGCCCTTATTAGAGCCTCTCACTCCCTTTAATGTTCTGTTTACCATAAGCAACAAGATCAAATTTGAAATCCAATTTTAGGAATTACAGGGCCTTCATATTGGTTTTGTAGAAGGCTGAAAAAAAACAGACTTGTAGGTTCTGGACTTAATCCAAAGGCAACTGATCCTTACAGTCAAAACAAAACTGCACGTGAAATCTGACTTAAAACAGGACTGCATGTTACAGTGGCTGCTCCCCGGGATCACAATGACTTTCCATATCAAAGATTAGGCTAAATCCATTTTCCCCCACCTTTCTTACCAAATGACTTCAAATTTAGACAAATATGAACATTGGTTCATTGCTCCGTGTAAGAGAAGTAGAAAAAGAAGCCCCTAAAAATGAAACCAAAGGCCTTTTCTTTTTCACAACAGAAAAACCTTCTGTCACTTCCTTTTTTTTATTTAACAGTGCTGCAGATAAAACTTCCTTTATTGGTCACAGGGTCAAGAGTTTAATTATGAAGACACAGTGTTGTAGGAGACACTAAACACACACAATTGCTCAACTATTCCAAGCCCTCTTAAATTACTACCAATGTTATTTGCAAAGAAGGATTCTGGGAATTATCTGACATGCAAAAAAATACACAAAAGAGGATAATCAAAACTGTAAATAAACCCTTACACTTCCATCAAGCCTGTTACCATAATGTGCTGCAAAAAAAGGAAAAAAGCAGAGAAGGCAGTTACTGTCCTTCAGTGCTCCTCAAAACTAGGCTCAATTTCATGCGTGTTATCCAATTACAACAAGTTTTCCATTTACTACATAATCTGCATAGTGGAAGAAGTAAACGAAAAGAAGTTTCTTTCTAAAAAGAAA
This sequence comes from Lepisosteus platostomus, assembly GCF_059453375.1. NCBI lineage: Eukaryota > Metazoa > Chordata > Actinopteri > Semionotiformes > Lepisosteidae > Lepisosteus > Lepisosteus platostomus. Next base: position 39,380,498 of record NC_142616.1, read on the forward strand.
GTTTGGCCCAAGAGTTCACACTTCACCACAATGTCTTCAGGGACTGTCCCAAGGCTTAATCTTGCACACAAGTTACTCAAGTACATGAATGCGCTGCCAATGGCCTCTGTAAACAATTAGGGCTTGGTTTCAAAATGTGAGGCCACAGGTCCTAGGCAACAAATCGTAAATCACAATCAACTCAGTCCAGACCTCTCTCCCAAGTCGCTGGAGGAATACACAGCAGAGAGGACACGATACGGAAAAGATCCCTCTGCCTTGAACTGGAACTGTGTATTACCTCAGGCAGAGAAGTGGAAAAAAGAAATAAGGAAATGCACACCCATTATTTAAGCTTGCTTTCCAATCACTGAACCATCTGAATGGTGTCTTGGTAGAGCTGCACACCCTTTTGAAACAGGAGGTAAGGATCTGATTAATTTCACCACCTAAAGTTTGCATTTCCCCCAAGTTAGGCCTGGTTGCTCAACTGTACAGGGATAGTAAAATGAGCACAGGGATCCAAGAGAGCACACTGTTCCCAGGGCTCTCACTACTGAGGAGAAAGGCACCAGCAGCCATGTAAGTGTAATAAATCTATATGCAAAAAAAAGGAAAATAAAACCTCTACAGACCATCTGAGCAGAAGCATAATATAATATCATGAATATTTTCCCTTTGCAAAACGGTAGGTTCTGCATAACTTTGTATAACAAGATTTCTGAGCAAAACGTCATCAGTGCCGAGCAGTGTTGGACTACATCGTTTCTTAAGGCTGTATTACCATGAAACAGAGTGTAGCACCTTGATTAACAGAATTCATGCAGAACTTTAGATTATGCAGAACTGCCAGAAGCTCAATGAAAAAATACCGCTGAACAGCAGGAAAGACCACATTGATTTTAAACAGATTCAAGTTTACTTTCCTTTAAAGAAAACTACAAAAAATAATGAGAACTATTATCCATTTTACAATAATACTTACAATTAGAGAACTTACATGGAGGGAAAGCATACAGAACACTTCTGCAGTTATTAACAAAGATTAAAACAAAAGCAAAACAAATTATATTAAAATCACAACTGCTGTAAATTTATTTATTTAAATGAACATTTCCAAATAATTTTCCCCAATTTGTTTTAAACAAAACAAAATGAGATGCTTGCTAATCTTAAACACAGGACAGTAGAAGACAGTCCTGTGGATTCAAAGCCCACTGTGGATACAATAATAATCATGGCAGCAGAGAAAGGCATTTGTAGAAAGGCTGTGGAATTCCACTGGCTTAACTAGCAAGGCTAGCAGTTGTTCTTCAGAGAAGGGGGGGTGGGATTATAGCCGATCCCTTGTTGTCAGATACAAGCTGAGGACTGGGTCCTTATGTTAACAGGATCTGGTAGCAAAACATCCCAAGAGGAATACCAGCTCAAGTGGTGGCACATTTTAAGTACAAAACAAATGATTTGACAGTAACAGACAGTAAAAGAAAGTGAAGCCTACATGACCTGTATGTTCCGTAAACAGGCAAGCAGGCTCTTTGAAAAAGCAAATCTTGAGGCAATCCAGCCTGTAGGGTCTACCATGACATCATGTTGTCAATGTCATTTTCTCTTCAAACACTCTACTTTCTCAATCTCTTAAAACAAACAATAAAACAAACAATGTAAATGTGGCCAATATGAAATGTGCGTACTTGCTAATTTCAAGTACACAGATCATTTGTAAAAGCCTGTTGTTCTTCACATAACACAAGAGCAGCCTATCTGAAATAACAGAACCTGACATTTCAGTGCTGATCCCTTCTTGCTCTCGTGCACACCATGGGACAAACTGCTGTATATCAATGTTTCTCAACCTTTTTTGTACCAAGTTCTGGAACAAAGGGAATGATAAGGCTAAAAACCTTTCCACAGGAAGAATACTTTAAGTAATGGTAATGGTGGTTCACTGGCCACCATTAGGGAATGGTGCCTTATCAATGGACCAGGGGTTGAGAAACATGGCTGTACGTACCCACCTAGGAATTCTACTCTTTTTCAGAGGACTGAAAATTACAACACATGCAACGTGTTATTGATATTCAAGGTAAGCTTCAAGACTATCAAAAGTGTGTGGGGGGGATGCTTGTTCTGTGTAATTGAAAACTGGCTCACGAAAAAGGAAACAACAGCTATCAGCTATCAAATGCTATAAAATGACACTTGATACTTAATTGGGCAAACGATATGGTATGTTCACTACACGTTATTTCTGAAAGAGATATGCACGTTAGACAAATGCAATGAAGGAAAGTGTACTAAAGACTACAGATCCCACTTCTGTTTTATGGCTGGCAAACCCTACCCAGTGGCTTTGCTTTTCTTAACCTATCAGCTGGTAACTCCAGTGAGGTATACTGCTCAGCTCTTTGCATAGAAAACCACAAACCAAATTCTCAACCAGAGTACAGTTAATACAAACTGTGCCGCTCAGATTAAAAAAAAAACAACCTCTCACTTCATCTGTTGTTGATAGTAAACCCATCTCTTAGAAATCAAAACCCTACACACTTCGAATCTGTGGTTTTCAGCTGTAAACCGACTCCCCTTGCTGTTGCTTCTTCTACACTAACCACTGATTTGCATACTGCTCTTGCGTAACACTAGAACAGTTTAAAAGCTTACTTCATACTGCAATCTGTCACAGTGCCAGAGTATTTGTGCAGCTCTCAGCCTGCTGCAGCAGTGTTCTGCACCTTTACAGATGTTCATGAGAAAACGGCCCGTGCTTTTGTTCTCCTACAGTAAGAACAAGGTAGATGTTTGTGCATGATAATGTAAACAAAGCAGTTTGTAAAAAAATATATAACAGGCCAAAGAAACAAACTAGGGTTAACCAAAAACTAACATGGGCAATTTCTTCATGCCAAAACACATGTGCAATAAAAGTATGAGCTAAATCCAACTTTCTTGTCTACAGCTGACTTTCATTTCTCATGATTTGACTAGCCAACACTGAGAAGACCCTCACCTTCTTTAAAATAAACTATCAGACCAAAAAGTCCTAACAGCTTCTCACTCACAAATATAGTCAATGTGAAAATGAACATGTATATCTTTTTTGTTTTCAATGGGGAAACTCTACCTGGCAGCCTCAAGAAGACATAATTGTAACTGCAACACGCAGGAATTCAAGGTGTCAGTTTACATGAAGTATCAGTGCCACACTGGGTCAATAATATTGGGCAAACAGGCACAGAGACAACTCTGAACGTAAACCAGCAAACAATTCACACAGCACTACAGTACTTTGCATTCAACATGTCAGCAAACTTATAATAAAGTGGAGGCAAAGAGGCATGTCTCAATTTATTCAAGCTAACAATAGTAGTTAAAGACAATAGAGACACTCTTTCTGCCTCATGGACTTTTCATTGGCTCATTTGCACAGCACATCCTCCAGCACTGCAGTTAGTGCATCTTTTTGTCATTTCAGACCAGCCGATCCATTTATATTATCCGCTGAAATGGCGGGGGGGGAGAACTCTGCTGCTGTCCCAAGGATACAGCTTAAGACTGCCACAGTGCATCTCTTCCAGACCGTCCCCCTCTCTGACTAATGCTCTCCGACACTCGTACATCACCCACAAATTGGCCAAATGAATTAACCACGGCTCTGCTTAACATTACGAGATTTAAATGGATTTTCTCTCTCCAGGTCTGCCCAATAATTGCATTTATCCATCTTGTTGAAGTACAGTTTACACTTGCTAACATCATGCCAATTCGAGCTACATTTTCTGCTCCAGTGGCGGGAGCGCAGGAGATTTGTCATCGGATCATAACAGGTAATTCAAACAACAATTAGTTCGATGACTGCCCGTATGTCAACGTCTGCTCCCAGTCAGCACAGCTCAGACCCTCTGCTCCCTGCTCGCTAAGATGAATTGTGCTCACAATTCTTCAATTTCAATCATCAACAATACTGACTGAAACAGCTGACAGTCCAAAGCCAGCAGCCCCATTATGTACGCCACCTCTGTGTGCCTGCAATTGTGGCTGTTTGTACAAGGGAAAAACAGGCTACAACCAAGGCTTTTGAATATGCAGGCCTGCACAAAGAGGGCCAGCTCTTAAAACTTTATCTAAAGGCCATAAGTGAAAAAAAACAGGTATGTAAAGACACACAAACACCCGGGTCCTTTATATAACTGCCAAGGGATCTTTTTCCCCTTACTTCTATGTGTTTGAACAGTAATGCATTAGGCACACAAAGGCTAAAGGAACAATTCAGCTATGTAAACAAAAAGTAACTTCCTCCTTTTCATACCAACTCTGGAGCTGTACACAATTCAAACAGTAAGGCATTCCTCAATCTGGTTATAATAAACATTTGTGCACTCCAGCAGGGTTAAATGTAGGCCCTGCAAGTGCTATAATGATTGTGATTTTAAGACGAACGGGATTTATTTAGCCAGGAAACACTCCTCACTGATCTGTAGGTTGGGGGTGGGTGGGAGGGCACTGTGAGATCTGATTTCTTACAGTCTCTCAAATGCTTTAGGTAGAAAATTAATTTGCCATATAATTGTACACATGTAAAACATAAAAAAAAACAGAAACTAATGATGTTCACAGAAAACAAATACATTGAGTATTGGAAGTCACAGCAACATACACTACCACATATGTTTAAAAGGATCAAGTAAAAAAACATAATCAATGCTCTAGGTTCAGGGTCATCACATATTGTAACTTCAGTAAACTAAATGTAACCACAAAAATTAAGAACTTTATTTCTCCAAGTTGAGCAAACATTGCCCATGTTGCTGTTTCCAAACTACAGTCATTTCCCTTTGAATCTAAACCCCTGCTAGTGTTTGAAAATGCAGCACCAACTGAAAACTGGTCAAGAAATGCAGAATATTCAGTCAAATCAGTAGTAACAAGTTTAGAGGAAGTGCCATTCAAAATAACATCTTGGCCTTATCATAAGACCGAACTATGAGGTATAACAAGGACTGCCAGCTTAAGATTAGATCTGACCACACTATAAAACTTTAACCAAACAGAGACGTACATTATGACTATACATAAAAATAAAACAATAAAAGTTAATTTTACACAGATATTAAAGTGGGATATTAATAAAGTATGTATGTTAAAATATATCTATTGTATGACCCCAGAGATCATACACAGGAGCTATGAAGGAGTGTAAGAATATAGTGAAAGAATTGTATTTAATGCAAAAAGGTCTCAGACTAAGAATTAATGCCAATTTATGTCTATGTCAGTAAAAGTTAATTTTGTGTTTTTTAATTTTAATTAGAAGAAAACAAAAGGAAACAAACCCTAAAACCAAAACTCACCATTCTTTCATACATTTTATTTCCAAGACTTTATTTAAAAAACCTCACGGTGCACTCAACGTGCAGTGTCAGACTGAAAGGCTTGCATTTCATTAGCCATCATAGTTTTAATGCACATTAATCTTCGCAACATTTTGCTCTAAATCCTACAATAATCTCACGATTAGTAAATTAATCTATTTGTGCTTTGGCAAAGCAAGATCCTTCACCTTTTGTGTGGATAAGAATGTAGCACCTTGACAGGCAAACAGACAATCATCTCATAATCATCCATCTGTCCTTGGATTTAATCACAGAACAATTAATACTTTTAATTAGAGGATTAACAATATATAGAGAACTCAATTGCACCTGGCAGCTTTTTATGACTTTACATTATAAAGCCATTTAAAACCCCCTTTTCAATTAATTTACCTTGGAACTAAATGATTTTCCATACTTGAACATATACAGTATGTTAAAAATACATATCTAACCTAAACTGAATGTAAAAGCTATTAGGAATGAAAGTGCTATTTACAGAAAGTAATAAATAAGTATCAGTCTATAAAATATTTCCTTGGTGATTAAAACGTTTTTCATTTTTTTATATTATATATGGTGCCAAAGGTTTCAAGGTTTGTTAGGTTGGTGGCCTTTTCAGTATAGAAAAGCACCTTCAGTTTTTTTTTCTAAGCAAAAAGACTATTTATTAGACTGTACTATCTAGTTCTGTGCTCCTGAGTAAAAACCTAACATTAAAATATGACAACAGATTACACAAAGATATACAGAAACCTTTTTTCAGTCTCAAATGACACATTTTACAGTAGATTTATGATATACTGTTAATCTCAAATGCTTTTTAAATAAATGACAAATCACAGTAAATTCTGATGATTTTTTTTACTATTGCACAGAACTGAATTTGAACTATGAATTTAGTTGCTCAGGTGCAGGGCCTTGTTGAGCCACAGGTGCTTCTTGATGCATTTGAAATTCAAGAGAACCTACCAGGTCTATCTCTAGGAAATCAGACGCAATAACAGTGGACAAAGGAAAAGAAAAAAAGAGAAAGATGTCCCCTATCTTCTCACCCCTCATACTTCTTTTGGAACCCACTACCCTGCCATGCTTGTCTCAAAATGGTGTCATAAGTGTTGCTCCCTTTATACACAGTACGTTGGATGTCCTGAGCTAGAACACCAGCCTCAATTACTTAAGAAGTTTAAAAAAAGTCAACATGAACAGAATGTCACTGTTCTGTCATCTTTTTCTATTTTCTCCCAGAACTTATGCTGACAGGTAGTGGGAGTAAAGAAAATTAAATGGGGAGGAGGGGTATAAAATATCCAGCTGTACGCAATAAGCAGAGGGAAAGAGCAAGATTTAAAATCAAGAGGAAAAGAAACCACACACATGGCTTGTCTATCAAGCTCTGCAATAAACTTGCCACCCCCCTTTCGGCCAGTGAAAAAAAAAGATAAATCTGAACCCTGAAGGCCCTATTCTTTGGACATCTAACCAGGAACTGAGACCCGCTCTCATTACCGTGACATTAACAGCAATTATGCGCCCCATTCAAACACCTATTGTGTCCTGGACGGGCTTCTTTGCGAGCTTGAAATGTTTGGCCTGAGAACTGTTCTCCCCTGAAAGCAGCTCCTGGCTCCACAGTCCATACGCAACACTAACAAGTCCCTTTTTTTCTGTCCCAGCTAGTTTCATTCTCTTCCCCTACCAACTGAAAGCCCCTTGAATGCTTGAAAAAAAAATGGAAGCATGTCAAGGATTTAGTAAAATCTACAATTGTAGAATTCTTAGTGTCAAACTGTAATTCATTTTTTTAAGAGCTGTAAAAGCGTTTTCTTTCTTTAAACATTAAAATACTAGATACGGTGCCTCTCCATTTTCCTTGATTCTCAAAAGCTTTTTTTTGCATTCTACATGTTCTGCTGACAAAAAATACCAACACACTGAGACGCAACCCCTCTCTCCCCTGCTACTAGGCCTCTCTGCCCTCTCTCTCAATCCAGGTGTCCATTCATCACTTTATTCAAGTTTCTCCTGAAGAAACAAGCACTTGCCTTTGTCCAAGTACTTTTGTACTATGCATTTAAAAATCCCAAAGGTCTTTCTAGTCAGTAAGCAAGGTATAAATTAAATAAATTCAAGTTTACAGCATTGCTCAGTTGTTGTATTCTTTTGGTTTTCCTTATTTTATTTGTGACTTGTCTCAGTGGCACTGCTGGGTTTTTTTATATTTCAAATCTAACATGTAAAAGCTGAATAAGGCAAAAGTTTTCTTCCCTAAAGAAAAATTAGTGCTGGAGCTACAGACAATAATTCTACTAAACATACTGATGTTGAATGTTTTAACACAAAAATGAAAAATCAAAACTTCCAACCTATATAGTTTTTTTTTTAGTTAAACACATTTCAAATAACAGTCTCAATAAATTCTATATATAACCCTCAAAACTGAAGTTTTGTTTTCCCCAAAAAATAATCATGCCTTTGAAAGAACATGTCCTGTAGCTTTATACAAGTGACATTCATTTTCTGTGCTAATATGTAACGTTAACTGTTAATATCTCACAACATAACACAAATGGAAACAATAATTCAACCACCTACTAAGTTGCATTTTAGTTCAGATTCATACAAAAAGAAATTTTAATAATATAAATAGCAGTAATAAAAATTAGGTTACACAGTGCACATTACAGAATTACCATTGTGCTAATTGTGCACATAAATGAATCCTTTCAAGTTCATCACACAATCTCCAATGTACAATAACCTTAGAGTCTATGAAAACCTCATCTCAGGGTTCCGCACAGTTAGCCTACAAAAGAATTCTGATACTACTGACAAGGAGCTGAGTCCATCAGCTGAAAAACCTTGACATCTTCACTAAGATATGTAAGTTGCCACAGCAAGGGTATAGTGCATAACACAGACCTATTAATTTCTTAAAACCTGAAAGAAATTTCTTCCAACAATCCAGGAATTATACAGCATTATTCATATGGGGGGGGGGGGGGGGGGGGGACACTAACAAAGGCAATCAATGACCAAATAAAATTCTTAAAAATATCATTGGAATATCAGACTGCTGCTGAGTTTTTTTTTAAATAACTCTCCTAAAAATAAATAAAAAAAACGTATCTTGGAATTTTTCCACCTGGAGTCTTGGGGTATGCATTTTATTCCCCACGCATACAGTGAATAATTTAATTTCCATGTTCCAGTTTTGAGGAACCGTGTGGGCCTATGGACTATATTTAACAGATGACAAAAGTTGCATTCCAGATGTACAGAGCAATCTTTGTGTTTAAAGCTTTATGGAAATGCATTAGACTGGGGCCCGGTGCACAGCTGCAAAGCTAATGCTAGTTTCAAGAAGCAAAACCAGGTTGCAGTGGCCTACTGATAGTGAAACAGAGTCTGGAAACACAAAAGACTAAGGAAAATTGAGTGCTCAAGACACACCGAACACACTTTCAACTCCCTGACATATCGATTCTTTGTTCATTTTATCCTCACTTCCTCCATAACATATAGGCTAGCCTTTAAACAAATTAAGATTTGCATTTTTCTGTGCTTTGTTTTTTTTAATCCACTTCAATTTAAGGTTAAAGGATGGTGAAAAACAGAAGAGATTATTGTATTTTTCTTTTTAAAAAGAAAGTTAGCACATATGTCGTGCCGATATTGTTACGAGCGCCTTGTTGAAAGAAGCTGTAAGATCTCACACCCAATATGATGACTCGCAGCAAAAAAAAAAGAAAGGGGCATCACACCAAAGAAATTTTTAGAAGCTACCTGCTGACTAAATAAAACCCTCTTTTTCAACATGAAACACTTAAGAATAGACAATCATTTCCCCTACACTACTTGTAAACAATACAGACCAAACAAAACTGAAATACAATTTAAAAAATGAGTATCAAAATTCATTAGTGCACCCACCCAACATAACAAAAGAAGGATACAGAACTTATTTGCAGAGGAAAAATATGTTTAGGTTGAAGAAAACTGAATAAATCAGTTGTAACCACAAACAGCTTGAGTTCTGGTACATCCTTTCAAGTTTCAATAACAAATAGGGATTATCTAATTGCTGAAATAAAACCACTGCATTTTTATACAACAAAAACGTTTAAAAAATACGCAACAAAACAAAGCAAGATGTTGGCTATGTAAAATCAGAATGATCAACTTTCCTTTGCATCCAAATAATGCAGTCTGCCAACATCATCAACACAAGAAAATTAAGCCCAGCTAGCAAAGATCCAGTAATCTCAGTAAATATTTACAGCGTGAATCTTTTCCATTCATTCACCAACACTTACAAAACCTTACTGTACTCTACATCTGCAATTCATTGACTTTACAATTTACCACATGTTGAGATGGGAGAGGACTCGGCTCCATTTGAATCACTACACAAATATGCAAGTGATTTATTGTTTTAAAAACTGTAGGACGATTTAGTGCAACTCCACTTTTCCTGAACATTACTCCTATTGGCAGACCATGAACAATTACAGTTTGGACTAATTAAGCTCTGAAAATGTGCTGTGCCCCACTAATGCCTACCAGGCCTCAAATTTATTTTAATGGTGCCAAACTTTAGTGAGGAACTTAACTCCTTCAAATCCAGACCAGACCTTTTAGTTAGTGTTTATTAAAATGAAAAATATAATAAAACAGGGATTTTTCCCCAATATGTGTCAAATGTGAAGAGCATAACAACAACACAAAAAGGTGGCCTAAAAGCAACTGGAGGATTTAAACCACGTTTCATAAACAAAAGTAATCTGCAAAACAAAAGCTTGCCTACATTCTAAATAAGCTTGGCATGTATTTTGTAGCAACTTAAACAAAACAAGACTCACTACCATTAAACCCCTGCGGATAGCAATTAGGGACCATTAACATGTAAAGCCAATTTGATAAGGTATGGGCCTTTCCTAAATCCTTATTACACCATCGTATTCACCTCTGAGGCACTACAGTTTAAAGCTGCACCAAAAAACACACATAATCCAGACGACAATTCACATTCCATTGTTATGCTTATCCCGGTAAATTAAAAAAAAGATATCTACAAACAAGCAAGAACACGGTTTGACGCTTCTAGTCCAAATCTGGCAGAAACGTTATAGCCTTCTCAGCTAAATGGAATTTATTTCTGCTTGGAAAAAAAAAATTACCTTCATAAAAAAGCAGAACATTTATTTCATTAATCACTCAGTTCCTTCACCGGGCAGATTTTTATTTCAGAGACGAGTAACTGCCACAACATAAGACAAACAAAACAAGTAAAAAACTGGGATGCTAAAAGACAATTGTCAGTAATGAACAAATAAGAGAACAACAGAATGACCAACAAAAATACATTAACAGTCTGTGGTTTGGATATCAGTTAAAATATTTATAGACAGTGGTTTCCTTTTGTTTAATTTCTAACTGCTTATAATTATATAGGGAAACCTGACCCTTTGCCAGAGTCTCCAGACCCTGGATATTATAATGTTAGAGTGGCGTCAAATATCTTAACAATCTTAAATCTTCCAGGCTGTAAATAAACCCTGTGGATTTACAACACTGCATGGCCTGCCAGCAGACGACTATGGCACATTTCTTTCAGTAGACCTGTTGAGGTGTGATTTTTGCCTGAAGCACCCCAGTTAACCCTTTACCTTTGGATTGCAGTATAATCTAGCCATTAGACCTGCTCTGCATTTCAGAAAATGTGGACACATAGATAAACAGAGAGATGAGACTTGCATCCACTTATGAAATGGAACCCGCTAAAGTAAAATAGCATGTCTTTATCTAGAAAAGAAAAACACTGTTCGACAGGAATTTCTGTTAATTTGTTTAAACGATGCTAAATTCTGAAACACTTCAGACTTAGGTAGTTGGAAAAACAAACTATCAGTTGTTATAGCCACGGAGGTCAGACAAATTAGACAGCCCACCCTTCTCTAACCCCTGCCCCCGAGGAAAAAAAAAAGTGCCGTATAGTCACTATACAGCAGGAAGCATGTTAAATCCAGCCTCCCCTTCACAAAGAACAGCCAGACAATATCCAACTAAAATACAGCCCCATGGACAGCTGGAAAAATCTCCTTCGAGTTTTAGTCACAGTATAGAAATGCGCATTATCACAAAAATCTGCAGCTGTCAGAGCCAAAACCACTGTCATTAATATTACTTTTGCAGCTAGTGATGAGACACAGAGCTAAATAAACCATTTTTTTAACCTGTCTTTTTAGAAACTACCATTAGCCCTCAGCTAAGCAAACAAGAGAAATATCATACCAACACTGTAATTATCAATCTGAAATAAGGCATAAGACACCCAAGGCAAATGCATGGCAAACAAATGCTGCTTCCCAAGTACCGTACAAAGCAAGGCTCTGACTATTCATTACGCTGCCTAAGCAAGATGGTAAACCCACCAAACCAAGGGGAAAAAATAAGGTTGGATGCAGTTTAAATAAAATTTAAAGTTCATCACACCAGCATTCACATATATTTAGCAGGACATAATCATGTCTTATAATTTTGTTTTTTTAATATAATCTTGTGCACACATTTTAAATGATCATACGAGCCATTTCATAATGTCCTAATGTTTGTTGCAAGATAATCACCTTCTAAATTATTTATGCTTAACTATGTAACCCATTTATGTATACAACACAGATAGGTGTTCAAAGCTTTAATGGTATTACACAAAGCCACTCTAAAGGTAGTGAACTTGGCAGAGAATCTACACACCATTATCTATTGTACTCAGCCTAGTAAAAAGGGATGCCGGGCTGATGAGGTCCACAGCTCCACAATCTTTCAGCTTTAATTTCCAGTCATTAGAAAATGATTGAAAGCCACATGGATTTGAATCCACATTTAAATAACTGACTATACCCCCTTGTAAATAAAGCCCAGAATAACCAGTTCAAATGGATTCATTCATTACTGAATGAACCCCCCCAATAAAAGTGCAAAAAAAGTCTACCTTGGATGACAAAAGGACTGAAGAGACCAAAAAAAAGGTATCAGCTAGTGAAATTTTAAAATGCATGCTAGGCAGAACCAGTGTAATTCAGCATTCTTTTTAACAAAACCCAAAGAACACCTGTGCTTTTAAAGAATGGTGTGATTTGACCAATTTCCTTTTCAGATGTAATGGCCTGTATAACGATCACTAACACTACAATATAGGGCAAGAATCTGGAATGTGTCAAATGCCCTGTTATCACAACATTTCACAAGGGTGAACAATCACTTTTTATACATTCCTTCATTTCTGTCCTCCACTGCAGGTGTTTTGGAGTTTTATCATAAAGATTCCGGTGCTGCAGTTATTCACTTGTATTTGAATTGATTTAAACCATTATATATAAAACTGTACTAACTTGATTTACACAGGTCTATATTCAATACTGTAAATATGCACATTATTATCCAACTTAACGGACACCAGCAAACAAGAAAATGGCTAAGGAAGAATTCAGCATACATGACAACAAGTCAAAATACTGACTCAATCTGAAAGCCTGTTATACTTAAGTATATTTTATAAGTTAAAATTCTTGCAAATAAAAATGCCAGTTTGAAAATATATAAATGAATGTTTCTTTTTTTTACATAACTCTGATGTTACCATCTCGATTCTGCTTTTTTGCATGTTAAAACTGGTTAAGGCCTAAGTGTTGGTGAAATATCACAATATGCAACCATTATGCCTATGTTCATTTGTTTCTGTATTATGCTGCAAAATCACATGTCTAAAATCTGTCTACTATTTTTAGTTTTAAGGGGGAAGTAAAGGAGTAGAAACAGTAAACAAACCACAAACAAAATAACACCCCCTATTAAACGGGATATAACTAATGTTAATAGGCAACCCCTGCTTGCTGTAGATAATATACACCTTTAAAGATAATTCTAAAAGCATCTGAAATGGAAATGTATTCAAAATATGAAGCAATAAAATGCAGATTAAATTTATTTTAATGTACTTTGAAAATAAAGTGCATTCATCTGCATTGAAAATGAAGAAAAATGTGACTTTGCTGAAGAGGATAGCGCTGTTATATTTTCCTGTGTATTTGCTGCTATACCTACCCTATAATACGATATGACAGTTTCTAAAGCAGGGAGTTGTAATTAGAAACAAATATAAAAACCACTGGGTTTAGAAAATTGCCCCAATTGCATTTATATTGTCCCAGTGGGACTGCTATTGTGCTGTGGGATAACGAGTAAATATGCATAATTACAACTACTGCTTAAAATACATAAGCAAAGTTGATAGATGCTATTAACTAAATACTGTATGAATACCTTAATTAAGCATCATCTTTTTTAAATAGCTTATGATTTTAAAGAGGTGCCGTTATTATGGTAATGTTTCCTAAACAGCAGTATTTACAGTACTTAAACATACACTAGGAAGGTAATAATGGCTTATATTTTAAAATATATGAATAACAAAGCCACATTATAAACGCCACCATATGACAACAAGTGGTAATATTTATCTAGGCAGATAAAATAAACATACAAACATCATTCCTATGCTATGACAATTTAAAGCCAAAATCAAAGCAAATACGTCTATGAGGGCAACATTTTTTTTGTTTTTAATTTTTCATTATGAAAAAGCGACAGGTTATTTGCAAAAATGCATACCAAAATACAGACTGTCTTAAAGTTAAAAACTGCACTTTTTAACATCAGCGTAGCGCAAATACAAAAAAATACGTATTATTTCGTCAAAAACTTGCTTCTGTACATTCAGCAAAATACGAGTATTATTGTCATTAACAGGAGCTCAAAATAAAGTTCCCAATTAGATCAATGATTAGGTCGTTAGTATTTGTATTAAGGTGAAAATCTTACGATACTGCAAACAAATTTCCGCTACAGTAATAATTAACTTTCGCGTTAATTGTGTGCGGTAAAGAAACTAAGCTAAACACGTCGTCTTGGACTTCTTTGGGAAACGTGGAGTAAACTACATTACACAAATAATAAGGAAACATTTTAAATATATATTTAAAAACAATACCCCTTCCAAAAAAGTTATTTTCAAAAGCAACGCTGACCTAAAAATAAGTGAAATACTAAAAAAACAATGCGCTCCTGTAAATTAGCAAACCAATGTATTTCAACGTTGTTTTTGCAACATACAAAAAGTGTTCAGTGAAACGCAAGAAACATGCTCTGTAACAACAACGACTGAATTTGTTATGATAAAAACACTTCATTTTAAAAACATTTGGTTTGGTAAGCAAAACGTTTTCGGATTCGTCTACTACGTTCTTCAAGGTGTTTCAAATGCATATATGTGTATATACTTACACGTGTGTACATACATTAAAACTCGAACTTCATGTCAATTTACATTTACATTTTACAAATGATTTGCATTACAGGCATAGTAAAATAAACATTCAGAACACAACAAAAGACAAATGAAAAGCAAACTAAACAGTTGCTTTGATAATCACCAGATGCAAATGTTAATGTTAACACATAATGGTTATGGTAGGTAAATACATGCCATTGCACAGAACTTGAAAAAAGTTGCGAAACTTTTTTTTCAGTATTAACACACCTATGCATGCATAATTAGCCAGCTGGCTTTATGTGTGACTTTCGGAAAAAAGGGATAATTATTTTTTTTTAAAACAAACTTACTGTTCGTGCAGTTGGTGAAAGCGATCCATTTGGAAGATACGGACTCGTAAGATCGGGGATCATTATAAATGGATAACCCGGGTATGGTGGGCTCTTAAACAAACCTCCATCTTGCCTTTTCGCAGCTAACATGGCGGGGGAGAAGAAGAAAACTTTTGTGAGTGCCTTGAAAACTTTTTAAGCATCCGAGAATCCATTAAAAAACACGCGGCACGCTTACATGGTGCTTTAGTGTGAAAGTCTGTGTGTGAGTTAAAAAAAGTAGAAACTCACCCTCCTCTAGACTTTCTCTTGATTTGTCTCTGAAAGTTTCTGATCTAGGCGGAGGCCGTCTTTCCGCCTTGAAATACAATGAAACAGAAGAATTGCATTAAAAATAAAAAAGAAAAAGTTAGATTATTTTCGGGAACAACGTGGTTGCAAAGTAAACTATACAGAAACGGAGAATGCAATGGAAAGTACACGAGAAACGATCCCCGTTGCTTGCTACTTACCTCTGAATCTGACGAGCTGTTTTGATTAGTTTCTGATTCGTTTACAAGAGAAGATTTGACATCTGCTAAATCCCTTTCTGCTGAAGAGTTGTCCGAAATTTTTTCCTCCTGTTCCCCTTCGTCTTTGAAGGAGATCATTTCATCGTTCGCCCCCAGGTCGTCCCCTCCACCGCCGTTAAGCTGCGGCATTTTCCCGAGCAATTTTGGGGGCAAAAAACAAAGTTTTTTAAACCCTTGATCTCTGTGCTTCCGAATCCGAGCTAAACTTTAGGGTCTGTATTAGCGTTTTCCAAGGACTGGCGGTTTGTACAAACTAAAAAGAGGGGAATCTTGGCAGAAAAAGAAGCCGGAGATGGAGCTGAGCCGCTCGGATTGAGTGAGTTGAAGTTGGTCGGAGTGGTTTTCAGTTCAAAGGCGGCGCTGATTGACAGATAGAGAGGGATGGAAATAGAGAGAGTCTGGATTCGGGATTATTGACAGGGAGAAACACACAAGAAACTAATGAGATTCAAACAGGGAGGGACTTGAAGTGACGTTTTCATAAATAGAGAAGGGCAGGAAAGTATTAAAAAAACGGCTTGAGAAAGCTGGCGGACGACTGTGCAGTTTTGAAAAGCAAGTGAGGAAAAGACAGTTTTGAGAAAAGCGTGAGAGCTAAAGCAAGTCACTTCTGTTTGCTTTGTGCAAGCATCGCAGAATAAGCGGAAGGTAGTTAGAAAAAACGAGTAAAATCATTTGGGCGGTATTGGTTAGTCAAAACCCGAGTTCCTAAAATGCCCCTTTTTTCGTTTTTTTCCAGTCTGGAGTTCAATTCTAGTTCTGCAATTGGGAGGGAATATATCATGTTAGTTGTAAAACTGTGGTATGTACAAATAATTAGAATTCTTCACAAAATAACCTTATTTCAGGCTGGCTTTGTTTAAAATGTACTCAAAGCATTTCCCTTTTATCAATTGTTTTAATTTGTATTATTTATATTTTGAAGGAAGCTGTGTACACTGTATACATTAACATTCTATTATTTAAACAGAATAACTTAAAACCATTCGTTAACAATAGGTACCCAACTCGGTGATTTTTACTTTCTAGCTGTGAATAGACCCATAAAGAAAAGGAAAAGGGACGTCATGCATTGTCAATACACTCTGTAATTAACGAAACGAAAGAGAGGCATTCATTTTTTGGACATTTGCAAAATGTTTTTATGTAAATGTAACTTTTGTTAATCAAAAAGATGACTCCTAGATCTGGACAAGAATACGCGTCTACTGTGCATGCTGAATTTAAAACGTAAATACCCTTCAATCGCACAAGAACTACACCTTTATTTTTATTACCTTTTATACGGGCCTATATAACATTGCAAAATGCCGTAAAATGATTTAATATAGCATATCGCAATTTGTCGTTTCATTTTCTGTATTCGTGAGCGCGAAATAGAAAGTTTGCATACTGGTATTTTTCAACAGAATCGCCAAAAATAAAAGGGCGCGTTAGAAAGAAAGTGTGGGAAAAAGCCGAGAGGGATTCGAAGATCATCACTGATCACTGAGGTCTTTTGAATACAATGCTGTACGGGCGCAACGCGAAGGGCTAATCAGACTCGGCAGGTCTTGGGACTAACCTGTATATATCATTAATAAATGAACAGGGGACTGGTTTGTGTAAGAATAATTTGTGATGGGTTTCCAAAGATCGGCTTAAGAAATGCCACTATTAGAAATCATCACTGTGTTAAGCTCCTTATATTACTAATTGAAACCCGTTTGTGAAACCCCTCCATCTATTAAATGTATTCTTAGAAATTATTATAGAATTATTTCTGCCGTAATAATACAGACCATATGTAATTCATTAGGATTCAAATAAAATATGCCTTTAAAAATATCACTAATGAGGGGAGGTAAATGCAGCATGTATTTCTGTGTTCTCTGTGTGCAAGAGTCAGCGCCAAGACTTTTCTGTGTTGTCAGCAAGATCACTGGAGAAAACCTGGAAAAAGACCTTTTTTGCCACTTGGCACAATGGACAGAGAAAGGAGGAAATGGCTAACAGAACTAATCTCATGGCAAGTGTAAGCTTCACTGCATTAGGTATGCCATAAAGAGGAGTCTTGTTGCACTGTGAGGGGAAGGTGTGGTATGTAAGAGGAGGGATTGGGCGATGTGAAGCAGCAGGAAAATAAATAGGGAAATGGTTTTCAGGGCTGAATCATGATGTCTATAAATCCAGGCAAGTTAAGGCCAAAAAAATGTCTGTAGGAATACATTTTATGTTCTGTCATCTGATTGTTTTCCTTCAAATATCTTTTGAACAAATGTACATTTTAAGAAACAGTTCTTGGTAACACAACTGTACCGTTATGTTTGCTTTGTCTTCGAGTGTGTCCACCCTTGAAGTTTTTAAGCTTTTAAGTTTTCTGCTCAGTAGTACCATCAGTGCTTCCACCACATCTGAAACTTTCCTTGATACTTATGGAACTGGCAAAAACATGAGTCCACTTTCAGGGTTAAGCATAGATTCATGAGTCACCACTGTAAAAAAAAGAAAGATAAATTTGTTTTCAAATACTTAAACTGAGAAATATTCCTCTCTGCTGGTTTATGATATCCCTTGCATCAAGGAAAGCAGACTTGCATTTCATGAAAAAGAGGCTATTTTTTACAGAATTGAAGGCATAATTTTTTTACGACCCTGGAAAACCAGTTTGTGTGCAAGAAAAAAAAATCTAAATAAGCAGCCTGGAAATAAGCAATTTAAGGTGACTTGCTGACACTTGCTTAGCTGCTCTGCGAATATGATTTTAAAGGTATAGGCACAAAGCATAGCATAAACTATTTCTAGTTCAGCATTTGTCGGGAACTACCTAGACAAACATCATGCTCCAATACGAATGCATGCCATGTTCTGCATCTAACCTAGGCTGCCAAATAAATGCAATTTTTAAGTATGATTTATTTTAATGAAATACCTGTGGGGGCAACGTTTACACTAGGCATAGGTTTGCTAAACAAAAGGCATGCAGAAAAGCCACCATGTTGATCCTGTAGCTGTCAGCATCCTGACTTTTCACCGTCTCACTAACCTACATTTCAAAATAATTCCGCTATACTGGGCTTTCCACCATTGATTTCTATACTTGTCATCAGGTCTGATACCTCCCTCACGTGTTTTGAAACTGTTTTACTGTGAACGGCTCTGTGTTCTTTATAGCAGTGTCACAGTTTTGGTGCTCTGTATTATTGTACAGAATGATCAGTAACTGGTTGCTTGGAATGAGGTAGCCTGACCATGCTTTGGAATCGTTAGCCTGCTGGTTCACCTTCAGTACACAATGGTTGTATGTATTGTGATCTCATGATGGTTATTTTTTTCTTTTTAAATTAGGGACATATAAATCTGGTGTGACAGCACAAATTATCTAGGTAACGTCGGTAGATTTTTTTGTCTGTATGTATACTTGTTGAAAGGTAAGAAGAGGTGGCCAAATGGACATACCCAACGTGTCTGGATCCCATGTTGCTTGGATTCTCCATACCAGAAAGTCTTGTGGACTAATTGGAGTTCTCCCAAAACCTTGGTGTGTTTGGTGACAAGAAAATAAATGTACACCCGTCACCCACTGTATAAAACATTTGAAAAAGTGTCTGTTACTGCTTCTTTTTTTTCATTGAGTACACCGGCATCCTACAGTATATCACCAAGTGAAATCTAAAGCCGAACTGTCTTCAGTTGCTCTCTAACCACCTTTCCAAAGTTATGCTTCTGGAACGGATTTTTTCTTCTCAATGAAGAACATCAATAAATGCTGTTTGAACAACATCCCAAATGGGTGAAAGGGAGCACTATTGGTCACTTGGCATTTTGAAAACAGTTGCCAAAGTGTAATGAGCTGTGCAGTCATATATTCTGTTTGTTTCTGACTTATTATCCTTTTCAGAGAGGCTGAGACAAAAAACATTCCGATAGGTTGTCTGGGCCTGATTTGGACCTTGTCTCTTCAGAAGTTAAGTGAACATGTCAGCTGTCTGAAGAACCAAATGCACTGATAGCCGCAATGAGTGTTGACAAGTTAAAATACACAACGTTCGTATCAATGTTAATTCAGCTGGGACAAAATACTAAGCACAAAAGGGAGCACGTATGGTAACATTCACATCGTAAAGGCTGGACTCATGCAGGGCCTGATGCTGATGTTCATGTACAGAGGTAATGTTATAAAACAGGAATTGTATTTGGGATGTGATTGTTTTGATGTGAAAGGGCTCTGCATATGTAATGCTCTATATGTTTGTCAATTCTTCAGTTAAAAACTCCTTTTGATTATAGTTTGAATCACATAGTTTGAATAGTTTTTTTTTCATTCTTGTAATTGTGAGCCATGAGTACTTTAATGATCTTTGTGAAATAAATCCAACCATTTACAAATTCAGTACATTTGCTGGAACTGCTTAAAGTGCCATTGTAAAAACACTTTTAAGACAATGCAGAAATCATTCTTTAAATGGTATCGGTATCAAAATGGTACAAAATTAATCGTAAAAAGATGTGGAGAACAAATTTAAAAGATAATCTGAAGTATTTTTTTTTCCAAATAAGATCAAGTGTAAATGGTTAATAGTGAAATCCAGTTGTGGTCCAATGCAAATTTAGCCTCACTGAAATATTTCTGTTCTTAATTAGAACATTATGGGGCCTGTTAATGGCTTAGTCTTTTAATTTCATAGCAACAATCTGTGCATTTTAAAGCTCTTTTTTAATAGTTACTACTTCATGGTTTGTGCCAAATCCCCTTAGAGTAAGATATAAAATTCTCTTTCCTAACAAGTGGAATTTGGCATTTAACCTTTAGAATTCAGTCAATTGCAAATTTCCCCATTGTGAGGAAAGCTTTACTAAACATTTTAACACTCTATCCAGAAAGCACTTACACCAGTTCAGATGAATTATATCTTATTAATAGTATGCTGGTTAACCAACCATTATTTGCTTGCAATGTTTTTATATTATGTATATGGCAGTAATGGGAAAATTGATTTCAGCTTTATTTCATTATGCATTCTTAGTTTTATGATGTCTATTTACGATTATAAAAAGCAAATTGAAAACCATTTTTTGAAATGAAGTTCACGCTGTCTTGATGCATGTTAGTATTAGTACCACAGTCAACTAGGGGAGTAAGCCCTTTTAAGGTCAGAAAATTTAAAGTAACCATAACCTACTGAATATTTGAGATGAATGCTGAGAATGACAGAACTGCAAGAGAGGGAGTGTTTAGAAACTTTCACTGTCACATTAACTTTCCAGTAACCTATGACCTAGGGTCTTGGGGTGAGTGTGTAAAAGCAAAATTAACTTCATTATTGATTTATTATTTTACAGATATACCAGTGTATTTGTGAATCTCTGGCAGCTGCCTTTGAAGCTGGCAGCTTCCACATATAAACCTGCTGATTAGGTCAGATATCATTATTTACCATAAGTCTGACAAAATAATAGGTCACATTCAAATATGGCATTAAAACAATTTTTCCCATTCCATTTCTTTGTTTTTCCAGAGCCTGTTTCTTAGTTAAATTTTCCTTCCTTGAGGTGAACCAGCAAGGCTGAATGAAAGCCCATGTTAGAGGAGAAGAGACTGGGAGCTGGTCAACAGAAATGAAACCTACAGCAGTGAGAGACAGATTCAGGTTATAACTGATTTCAAATACACCTTAGCCAACAGTGTTCCTGAAGCGAATCAGGAGCTCAGTCCTTTGTGAATATCAGAGCAGACGAAACACCCAACTGATCATTACATTCCTCGGCATGAGTAAACATATTTTAAGACATTGTGTTGACATCTTGCTGAACAATTAAGTGTTTAATACCTTATAAAGACCTGTTAGTCTGTCCAGCTGAAAAATGTTCCATTTAAAAAGCACCAGGGCTTCGGAGTGACTCAACTAGTAAAAGCTCCTTAGTCCATGCATCTGTGGTTGAGGTTTGGGTTATTTCATTGACAGACTGTGCCAGGATTTCCAAAGTAATGGCTCACCACTGACTGAGCATTGCCAGAGATGGTTGTGTTTGAGTCAACTAGAGCCCAGTTTCTTAACCCCTACACTGTGGCCCAGCACCTGGACCAATGCTGACCAGTCCCTGCCATAAACTGATGTTACATTGTTGATAAAACTATATTCTTGCTCTGGACCACTTTTTAGTCTAAGTGGTCTTCCAGGAAGGAGGACATTAGCGAGCTGATCCCAGGTACAAACATGTTGAGAGACACTACACTGGAGGGTTCCTGTGAGCTTGAAGTGCTGTCAGACACTTGAGATTCACATTGTCCCTCCAATCAGTACTACTGTAACTCTGCTCGTGCGCATCATGAGACCTGCAGTTTGAAAAACAGTAAGAGCAGGTTATGATGTTCATTGAGACAAAGGTGAGTTAATTATCTTCTGACTCCAAATGAGATAGGTACGAAAAGGTATGGAAGTGCTTAATGATTCAAAAGAAACAAATGTCCATAAAGATATCAAACAGATCTATGGAAGCTAAAAGTACATAGTACAGGGACATTGTATGAAAACATTTGTTTATGTATCTGCAGATATACCTGAGTTTCCAATTTTGTTTCTTATGGTAGGTGATGACAACCAGAGCAACTTATGACATACTGTCATGAATGTATTTGTAAAACTATGCTAATTGAGCTTTCAGTCCTCTTCTTTAGTGAACATGGCTCTTAAATTCCTTCTAATTAATGGTGTTCATTTTTATCTAATTTTATACTTGTACAAAATACAGAGGGTAGCTTTTTAGGAAGTATCATACTGCTGTGCATTTGAGTTGATAGTACATTTCTGGACAAAGCTTGAACAAAAACTATGGACATACACAAATTATAAGAAAAATCTCTTTAGGTCACTGTATCATGATAGTGGTGCCAACCACAAGTTTATACAGGAAAGTCTGACTGAAAAGATGAACATAGGTACCTTAAACATACTTTTTCTCGGAAAAACAAATGATCATTCATGCCGAGACCACACAATGGAATATGTCAGTGTTGTAAAATTTCAACACTGTGCCTTAAAGTAATAAAATAAATAAATAAAACTGTCTTAATCATTGACAGTTCGTTAGTCCTCACAATGAATAGTGATCTGATCTACTCAACAAGCACAGACATAACAGTAAGCAAACGCTGACTCTAAGCGTGCTCTCAACATTTGGTCTACAGTAGGACAGGACAGACCTCTTTAGTGAAAACTACACCTCTTACCTACAGAAATGTAATCAGTATAGCCTCCTGATTTATCAGGCACCCTGTACCTAAGCTGCAGAATGCTGAGATGTGTGCTGAATATCCAACAAAATATTTTTAATATAGACATGTTGAGGTTCTTGAATTTTCAAGAATGCAAAGGCTTGTACATTTGTCAAAATGGGTAAAACCTAATTTAAACATATCTGTTTCACACAATGTTGTGTGTTTGCTGCTGTATTTGGCTGACCCAACAGCCATCAACAGCTCTCCGAAAGTAGAGTGCTAAACCTGCACTGCAAAAAGAAAAAAACAATTATAGTGCATTTCATCATTGTTTTTAAAAATGTAAATAGCCTACACAGTAATTTCACACTTGGTACTGTAGTTACAGAGTTAGCATCATTTAGTGTAGTAAAGCACATGAAATATAGTAAATGTCTGTTCACAATGTGCGTTTGACATGATCACATTTGTTGCAAACAGAAAGTCCTGGTATTTTTGAAGTCCAGTATAGAAATCACACTCGAGGCATGGTAATACTGTAGCAAAGAAAAGTCTATAACCTTTCTTTGTTTTCTTGTGTTTTTCATTGCCTTCCTTATTTTTTGTCAAACACTACTGCATTGTTGTCTGAGCAGTAGTGAATCGCAGGCTCCTTCTTAAAGAAACAAAGACTGAAAACATTTTAGTCCATAAGCTATGAACACTAACAACAGAGAAGGAGGTAACATTGTCAATGAAGTGAAAGTCAGATTTCTAATGGTGTATGTAAGCCTTCATTATGTTTTCTATGTTTCATGAATGTTTTGGGGTTTTGTTAATAATCTTATGTTCTAATAGTCTCTTTGCCAGGAACCACACTATCTGTTATGCTCTGAAGCATTCATTGTTATTTTCATTATCACACAACAGCCTTGAGAAAAGAACCTGGTGTTTGTTCTTGTTAATGGAATAATATAATGTGAACTGATGACATTTTGTAGGTTTCGAATGTTTGTGCAGTTGATTGTCTAAATTAAAACTACATTATGAAAAAAAGATTCAGCAAAATTCTTTTTTTGGCTGAAAAAGAAATTTAAAAAGACCAAGAATCATTCAATAAACAGCAATAAAAAGAAATGCTGAAGATCATGGAATTATATATTTTTTTCCCAGCTACACATTCTGGTACCAGGATTGCTTTTTCTTCTAGTTGTTTAGGCAGAAATCATTACACTATGTCACATGAGTGTAAAAGACTCTTCAATGGAGCAAAATTAGAAACAACAGTAGCTGATAGGTGAGGGGCTTGTTTAAAACATGGTCCCAGGTGCCATGGCTCTGTTTCCAATATGTTGAAATAGTACCTCATAGGATTTAATCCTGGTATTTCAATTAAGAAATTAATACCTGAAAATCAATTTGCCCTTCATAAAGTCCAATACATTCATAACGGCTTCAAGCAAAAGACAAATCAATTGATTTCCAGGAGCCACAACACTAGCAGTCAAAGAGTCCATTTTTTCTTTGTTTTTAACTTCTCGCTAGAGGTTTTTGGATTCAAAATGAACCAAATAAAATATTGAATTTATTTTCTGAAGTAAAATGCAGCTTTAGTGCCTGTTTTATGTATACCTTATTCATTTCTATTCTGCAAATGCATAGGAGGTGACAAATTCTTTTTTTCAGAAATGTAACACCCAAATCTATAGTTTTGAAGATGCAATACAATTTAGTATAATGTCTGCTGTTTAACAGTACATTGACTCAATCACTTTGACCAAAAATGTGCAGTGTAATCCTTTTTTCAGACTTATTTGTAAGAGTGTACTCATTTTTCAGACTTTTCAGCCTGTTCAAACCTTTGTTTTTGTTTTTCAGTTCAAGTTTCAATGGGAGATTTTGCAATGGGAGAATTTCAGACTGAAAAAAAATGATCACAAGGTTACCCTATGAAAAAAAAGAAAAAATGTCAATTTCTAGTAACATACTAAAATCACAAAAAAAGCTTGGTGTAGCCTGTCAGAAAAAGAGCAAATGAAAAGAAGCATAACATGGTGTTGTAACTTTAGCAATTTTTGCTTTTTTAAGGCCTACCACATAGCAGTTATTCTCAAATATGCTGTCTACCTTTTTTGTTAATTAACAGGCACAGAAATACATTATAAGTTTACAGATCAGATACTGTATATTTTATCAATATTAATAAGGATACACAAACTCTACTGGTAATTAAGAGAGTCCCTGTGCTTTGATTCAGCCCATTACTAACGCCTCTGCATCTTTAGATTAAAAAACCGACCTCTTTTATTTAATAATATTAAATCCCTACATGTATCTTCTAAAAGCTTTAATAAGACAAAGATAAGATTTGCATCCCTATGCAAGTGTCTTTTTCAATTGATTATGAAGCTGCCATTGAAGTGTGAGAAATTGATGTTTTCCTCTGTTCTTAAGGGTGTCTAATAGAGGAGGAGGGAATTGAGGAGGAGATTTGACCACTTTGATCTTCAATCAGTAAAATTCCCATTTCTTCTTTGTCAGACTATATTTGGTAAATAACAGTGACAATCCACGTGCTTAATAAGATGAAAAAAGTGTTTCACTCATTTGTATTTTCCAAACGTTTCAAGGTAGGAAATGCAATGACCGAGATCCTGCCTTGAAAACCTTGTATGACATTTTTTTTTCAAAATGTGTTCTTTTTTTCAGTCCTGCACAACGTGTTCATTCATAATATTTTGGAGTCGATTGAGAACACAAGTCAATGTGTTCTTAACCATAAGAAGAACATAAACATTGATTTTCTCCAGGTTTATTTTAATTATTAGACTTTAGTTTTGTATGAGACTGTAAAATAATATGGTTGTAAATGAGAAGGGGCATTTGATCCATCAGTTTATTTAGTTGCTAGTAACTTATTGATCCAAAGGGCTCATCTAGCTATTTCTTGAAAGTTTCTAATGATTTAGCTTCATCAAAAAAGTGCCTTCTAATCTCAGTTCTAATTTTGCTTCCTTACTGATAAACAGTTATTGACAATGTGATCCAACAAATGTATAATATGAATAATTTTCAATATGTGTTTCTCTTCAAAATATGATCTGTTCCTTTAAGATGTTTGTATCTGACAATCCATTTTAATCCAGAATAATTCTTGTCACTCTTCTCTGAACTCTCTAGAGCACTGGTTCTCAAAGTGTGGTCTGCGTACCACTGGTGGGCCACAAGCATGCACCAGCTGGTCCTCGGGCTGACCTCTCTTAAAGCAAGTCTAAGCAGCTCCATTCTTCACATGAACTTTTAAAGTAACAAAAGCATTTGCAAAATATGTTTGTTCCTAAAAATATTAGTACTTGCTTAAAATTTTATTCAATATTACTTTTAGTACATGAATAGGTGATGATTTTTACAGGGTAAGAAGTGGACGTAGGGTGCATTTGTGACTTGGTGTAAGTGATCCAAGGACCATGGAACTTTGAGAACCACTGCTCTAAAGCACCAATATCCTTGGTGCAACCCAGATGTGTGCACTACATTCTAAGAGATGTCTAACTAGTACATAGTAACCCACCATGGATGTAACTCTACATTTTTCACCATATGTCCTAGAATTAGTTTGGATTTTGAACTACTTTGGAAGAATGGTCCTGAAGAATGATGGTGATGATGAAGAATCAAAGCTGATGTACTTTAGCCCCTTTAATATATTGTACTACCTGCATGTAGTATTTTGCACTTGTCTACTTTACCTGTAATTGGCCAGGTGTTTGCCCTGTCTGGAATTCTGCATTTCCTTAATTATTTCTAGACGTTTTGTCACTCCTCTTACTTTTGTATCATTTACAAACTTCACAAGTTCATTAACTACACAAAGATTTTGTCTTGAGCAGGTAGAGCAGCAGAATGAATCCAGTTCCCTGTTGTACTCCACTGAAACATCACTCCCTGTCTGAGGCTTTCCATCTAACTAGTCTGTTTTATATTCTCCAGCCATTTACAGACATCCTTTTTGTTTCCTGCATTATCTTTCAGCTTCCGGGTGAACATTTTTGGTGTAAATATTTTCTGTTCGTCTAAATATACCATATTATATGTTCTTCTTGTATCCATAAAACACTGTTGCTTGTTCAAAGTAATTTAGCAAAGTTAAGAGGATCAGACTTTTCTAAACCCAAAATGACCATCACTCTTCCTTCTACAATATATTGTATAGTAACTACAATAACCCAGTGTAAACTCTTCGTTATATATATATATCAGTGATAAGAATGGTCTGTAAGCGGATGACTGTTGTGTATTCCTTTTTGTAGATTTAAAACATTTGCATTTTTTCCTAAATTCAAGGTAATCTGATCCTTGTGATGTATTTAAGTGTCTTCTGTGATACTGCCACGGTTACACTTTAAATGAACACTTTACCATTTCAACCTAAGATATATCAGTATCTGCGTCACAGTGAACAAATCTGCGAAAAAAACAACTGAAAATATTTGCCATCTCTTTTCAGGGTGTACAATTCCTCTATTATCTTTTAAAGTCTTTATCTTTCATTGTTCTTCTGCTACTGTAAGATTAAAAGTCCTCTTCTATGGAGGTAAAAACTAATATAGTAATATTCATTTCTACCTCTCTTTTAGCCTTTCAAATGTCTTTTTCTGATTTGACCTTGCAGCTGAATGAACTCTTGTGATGCTCTGCAGAGCGTGCTCTTGCTCTTGATGTTTTTCTTAATTAAACTCTTAAACCATTTTGGCCACTATTATGTAGACTTCACTTTACTAACTTCTGGGCTGCATGTGTTTTGTGCCACAAGCAGTGAGACTCATGTCTTTCTAGTGGGCTTTTCTAAAATTGTAAACCATTACTTTCCACCACATTGCAGGTGGGATATCAAGGTTAGTTCCCATCTGAATCAACCTGCAATTCCATCGATCCATATTCTAACTGCTTCTTCCCATTCAGGGTTGAGGTGGAGCTAGAGCAAGCAATGGGCACAAGGCAGGGTACACCCTGGATTGAATGCATCTATTGCATGGCAATAGATGGGGGATGCATGGGGGATGAGCAAGACAACACTCACCAATCTTTACCATAATACGATTGACAGTGTCCTGATCGGTGGTATTACGGTGTGGTATGGTGGAGCCACAGTACAGGACAGAAAAGCCATACAGAGGGTTGTGAGGTCCGTGCAGAAAATCACTGGGACCGAGCTACCCTCCATCGACTCGTTATATCTCAACCGCTGCCACAACTGGGTTCTAGCTATACTTTGGGACCCAGTTCACCCTGGCCACGATCTGTTTTCAACCCTGGGTTCTGGTAGGAGGAATCGCAATATCAGAGCACTGACGAATAGATTAAAAACTAGTTTCTTCACTCAAGCAGTCCACATCATAAACAACTCAAATTAGCACCTGCACATATTAGCACCTGCACTTTAAATTACAGCACAGTCTGCACTTTGGCCTGTCTTGGCTGTATTATAACGTCTATTGTCTAAATTTATTGTCCATGTCTGTTTGTCATTTGTGCCTATTTGTTTTCACTAATGTTACTGGGTACAGCTGAACGAGTAAGCATTCCAATACACTTGTTTTATATGGCAAATGAAGAAATCTTGAATCATGCTGTGATGACAGTTCCCCCATGGTTCTCTTAATTCTATTTTGATAACCCCCTTTTTGCCAACAAAATTGGCAATAAAACATTTCTACCATTTCAGTCAGCTCCTTTCCTCACAATTACACTTTCCCAATCCACACAAAAAATTTGGAATTCCCCGTCAAGACGTCTTCTTCCTTGCTACATAAATTCCGTACTCAATTGCCTAAAGAAATTAATGAACAATGCATTTATATCTGTGGCTGCATTTGGTAGCCCATAGGCCACCAATATCATTAAGCCCACCTAATTGTTTGTCAGTAATGTGATTCACATTTGAGTTTTCTAGTCTAAGTTCTTGGCATGTACTGTAGATCTTTTTGATTTACATGCTACATTGCCATATCTTTGTTCCATCTGTTCTTATAGAAAAAAACTAGGTCCACTAATATTATATTTGCCCTTGTTACTCTGTTTTAGAACATCACGGTTATCCTCTAGCAACATAGAAGTAATTGTTCACAGATGATGTCCATCCTGAAGATATCCCATTATTTTCCTTTTTACTAGCAGGGTTATTTTAGAATGTCCCCAGATTTCCACCCTTACAAAACAAGAAAACAAACCTGATGCTTTGACTGAGGTTGTCTATACTTCTATCCAGCCCAACTGGAAAGTTGTGGCTGATACACTTTCTTCAAGAATTCCCCATGTCATCACCAAATTGCCAAACCAGCCTGAGTATAACAATCTGCTCCCTATGAAAAAGTAATGTGCCTTTGCTCCGCCCTTATCTACCCTGAGCACAAGTCTTTATTGTCAACACCTGTGCTGAGTTAACACCTGAGTAGACAATGGAGTAAACATCCCTGGAGCTTTGGCCAGATGGGAAATGTAGTCATACCACTAATGTTTAACTCCTAGAACTACAGAATTGAAATGTAGAAAGTTAAAGAGGGTAGAGACATTGCCAGAACCTTTAATAGACACCCTCTAAGACTGTCACATTTTTTTTCAGAATATTAATATAATCTTCATTTTATTTGAACTATTGTTCTTAGTACTTTTATGCCATTTTTTGCCTTTGTATTTCCCTTGCATTTCTTTTACCTTCTTGGTCTTCTCCAATATATTGTGGTAATCGATTATGTATTGTGCATATGGCATGCAGTGTCAATACTGATACAGATCAAACTATTTTTACTTTACTTTACCTTTACTGTTTAGGAAAAAAATGATTTTCCGATTCCATTCCTGTTTATTATATTAAAATCAATTTGCTGTAGCCACTTCCAAGAATTTAGAGTTGGAGGGCTCTTCCATTTTTTTGTTGGTCTGTGAAGTTTTGTCCAAAATTAAATTTCCCAATATTTGGTACCTATATTTGAGTAATGAGGTTAATCATGTGGTATTAAGTCAGCAAAAACAAATAATCCACACCTTTATACCAATAGCTGGAATATTTCTATGTTATCTTAGCTTACATTCTGACTTGATTATTTAAGATGTGAGATTTGCAAAAAATGTCAGCAGATTTTTTTTTCACATTTAGAAACACCAGATTTTTTTTCTTTCATGTTTCCTTGTTTGAGTACTTGTATGTGGCATATTAAATATTTACTGTAATGGGTGTTTTTGTTCTGTATTTCATTTGTTATACTCTAAAAATTAATCTAATAAATCTAGGTTCACAAAAATAAAACATGTACTATCTGGCCACCTGCTTCCAATCCATACTCCAAGCACAAAGCAGCAATGAGTTAACAAAAGAGTATCAAATCGAAGGACAGACACATATTCTGCACATAACATTACAAGTTTGCTGGAATTTGGCAGCACACAGGGGTCAGTACAATAAAAATTACTGAGGCCACCTTTAGCCAGAGGAAGGTTACCCAGCCCTGCCAGTGTTCCTTTAGCTGTGCCCCACAGTGTAGAGTCACATTCACTTATGCAACCCAGATTAGAGTTAGTGATATTTGGACCCGAGGGCCCGGCCTGTATACTGAATAATGTGCCTTTATTGGCAGTGCCAATAGGAAGCATGCAAGCCAATGGAATGAGCATCTTACCCAGTGAAGGCATTTGCTGTCAGTGGGAATGGAGACCTATTGTCTAGACATTGCAAGCCTGCAGCCGACTGTGAAATTCCCCAAACACCAGGTGCCATCATCACTGGGTGGGCTCGAAGCTGCCAGGATATCCTTGGCTTGCTGCCCAACCATGACCCCTGGGGTTTCCTGGTTGGCTGCGAACTTTCAGTATTGTCACAAGAGCTGCACGAGTCATGCAGTCAATGCTTACGTATCAGGACTTAGTGCACTGAGCGTGGAGGTGCACTGATGTCACCCCCATCTGAAGTCTAGACAGTGCAGACCTGTGATAGGCTTGTCCACTGTCTAGAGGGTGGCACTGTGCACACTCAGGGCCAGCAAAGGACTGCATTTGAATCCTAGGAAAGGCCAGGGAAACCTGCACTTGGCACATGGGTGTCTTGACCTTGATTTTTCACCGAGGTTGCTTTGAAGGAAAAGGGGAAATTTAAAGGGGGAGAGTATAACAGGGCTCAGTGCACAGAAGAAGTTATAGAACTGATGTCAACCCCTTTTGAGTGTAAAACTCTGCTGCAGCAGATAACCCGGCCTTTTGAGTTGTCCAGAGTTGTTACTTTCTAGTCAGTGGCTACATGTAGGACTGGAGCCCACGAGCGACCAGGCCTGAATGCCAGCAGTGAAATGACAAACTGGAATGTCAATGGTGGGCACATACAGTCCTTGTCTCCTTTGTGTTAGCGCAAAGTTGTGTGAGTGAAATGGACAGTTAAATATTTGAAAGATATTCATTACACAAAGACTTCAAATTTACACTGACGTCCCATCCAGGGTGCACCCCACCTTGCATCTGTTACTTGCCGGGATAGTCTCTGGTACCCAACAACCCTGAACTGGATTAAATGATTAGAAAATGGATTTGTGGATTATATACCCTTATAAATTCATTACTACAGTATATTATGTACAAATTATATACTTTCCAGCAGGTGTTGCATATACAGTTTTTGCAATTGTTATGATAACAAATGTGTTTATAGGTAGAGATAGCTTGTTTTTTTTTAAAGAAAATCACCAAGGAATTAGCCCTGGTTAAATACTGCAACAATGTGGATGATTATATTTAATTGGCCTTCCTTCACTCGCTTCACATGAGCTCTTGCATATTAGTCTCTGGTGGCCAATAAGTCACAAAAAATTGCGTCTTAAACATTCTGAAGAAGAAGCAAAGGAGGGAGTCAAATCTGATAGCAGCTTCAGAGAGAGAAGGCGAGAGCGGAGCATGGAGAGGAGGACCTAGGGGCTTGCTGGAGGCATCAGAGAGCAAGGGGGGATTTATTTAGTAGATCAACAATATCACACTCAATAAACCCCAATGGATAGAGAGAAAACTGATAGAAGCAGACGTATGTGAGTGATAATTTACAAATGTTTATATCCTTTAAGGAAAAAAAGAAATCGTTCATTCTGCTCAATATGGCAAAAGGGGACTATGAATAAAGAAGAAAGCTACGAAACCTGAAGGTGTTACAATAGATTTTTGGGTCTCTTTGTTAGTATTTATTTATACTGATATGTTTTGTTTCAGTACCAGTATCAAACATAATGGAGCATTTTTTACATCATTTGCCTTTGTTTTGAGAATATGCAAAATGTACCAAATGTTTCCAAACTGGTCCTGGAGTACACCTGTGTCTGCATACATACATATGTGCTGAGATTTATTTGACTAAATTGTGCTAATGACTTGCTTGGTTACACATCTGACTCTGCATGAAAAACAAAAGAGAGATCCCCAGAAATAAAGATTGCTGAATGGCAAATTTCCACTAATTTGATATCTTCAGATATTATTAAACATTTTTTTTATTTACCGATATAGAAGATCACATCACGTTTTCCTAAAAACAAAATGACGTTCAGCAATACAAATCTCTATACAGCAGTTCTGTGTATGGTTTTGTTTTCTCTCAGAGCTTTAACCTTGGCACCTAACCGCAAAAGCTGCTAAGCTCAAAGAAACTGAACATGCACAAATCTTTCTTTCACATTTCTGAAGAGAATATACTGTTAAACTTATTTATGTGGAGTCTTAAAAACATGTCCCTTGGCAACAGCAGTAACACAACGAGTTAACCATCTGCTCCTTGACCTACAGTCTCCTAGACCACAAGTCTTTCACATTCATGTGCTGCCATTTTATTTTTGTTGCTTTTGTGGAAAGCCATTAAAAGAGACCTTAATTGATTGGATTTTTTGCTGTTTAGTATATTTTATCTAGTCAAAAATCTGAGGTGTCTAACACCCTTCCTTTCTTTTTACCAGTTACTTCATGTTTACAGTCTTTTAAAACTTTCTAACTCCGACGCGTAACCTAAGACCTTCGAAGAAGAGGAGTGAAGCATATATCGATGTGAGAACTAACCCTCTTCACCGGTGATGAGCGGGGTGAAGTCAAATTCCAGAAGGACTTTGGCTCCTGTACATAAACTGTTCTCTTATTATCCATCTTGTGTAGCCTAGTCCTAATAATCAGAAAACCTGTGTCAGAAAGACTGTTTTCTAACTATGTTTGATTTGCATATTTGAATAATACATGCTGCTTATAAGCATATTAAATGGAATATATCTACAAGTTATTTGAAGACTGAGATTAGCCCTTCCAAGTTAATTATAAAGATGTCAAATGTCATTCACTGAACTGCAGCCTCAAGGTTACACCCCTTTAGTTGGCTTTTTATATTCACACAGTATAGATGAAGTGACATCATACAAATTGTCAAGGTCCATTCAGCTGAATACAAAAGTTTGTTTTATTGCTTTAGTTTGAGTACAGTTTGACACTGTATCTTTTACCCTTCTGCAACTTAAAAGGAAGGTACTGACCTGGAATTCCTTTCTGGATCACCAAATGTTTTTTTTTTGCATAATACCAGCACCCTAGAAACACCTTAAGTGTGGAGGACACTCACCACAATTCAGTTTCTCTAGTAAACTAGATCTTCTTCACATTAACTACCTCTGTTTACCAAATGACATTGAAGCAGTCTCAGATTTTAGTAGCTACGGTGTTAACAAGGGTCTGTGAGGAGCAGCACAACTGTTGATTAAGCAAGAGGAGAGACATTTAGTAGGAAACCATGAAATGATAAGAAGCTCGGGAATAAAATCAGGCACGGAGTTTATCATCCCTAAGACCCTACCATCTGAAATATAGAGCTCTTCCAAAGCATTTCACAACCAGACTTAACCTCAATAAAAGACTGAAAGCAACTATTGATTGAGTGTAAGCAACAGCTTATACCTGCCATGGGAGTGTCATGTCTGTTAGATGGTTAATTTTGAATTGTTGTAGAGCCAATATTTTAACATACAAAATGCAAAACTAAGGAAAAAAATTAAAAGAGCTGTAATTCTTTAGAGAAAGAAAATAAACGCAATGGCTTATTTTTTATTGCTTTGTGACAAATAAATCCCCTGACAGCTCAACTGCTTCATTCCTACTGCCTTATTTTACCATTATCCATTATTGTATGTTGTACTACCTTATTTTTTAATGTTGCTCCTTTTCGATATTGTACAACAAACTCCTTTATTCTACCAAAAATAGCATTGTCATTGGCATATATTTCTGTGAGGTACAATTTGACCTTTTGAAGAGCTTCCACAGAATGAATCCATAATAATGGTCCTTTATATCCAAGGAATTGTCCAATCTTAAACGTAAGGTTGGACCCGTCATGGAGGAAGTAATATTCACAATTTAGAGAAGGTCACTTGTCTTATGCTTGGGTCCTCACGGTAGCACACCCAAATCTCTCCTGAGTAAGCACATTGGGCAGAGCTTTATGTACCTGAAGAGTGACAGCCCAGATCTCCAACCACTCATTGCCTCAGCCAGGTGAGTTAGAATCCAAGTATAAATACGCTACCTCTATATATTAGCCAGCTCAATTAATTTTTGGAATTCAACCATACAATTAATAAAAGCTAGTTGCTTTATCAGTAAATTCTAAAGTTTAAATTGTAAATTTTTATTCTTTCTCAGGGCAATTTTAAAAAGCTGCATCCTCTCACAGTACCCCAGTGAACACTTGGTCTTCAAACATATTGTGCCTATTGAAGGATGGTAGGTCCATCTGTTTGGGTACCAAATGTGATCAGACTACTGCTTTGAGTTCCAGTAGGTTATCCAATCCTGGAAATTTAGGTCAGCACTTTACCAATTGTGAAATTGTAAATGTTTTAAGCCACACATCTCCAACAGTGTGGTCATTGGATCTTCATATGACCCCAGTATGCTCAGCATGACATAAAAATGTACTGGTAGTATCCCTTGTCGGTAGTAGACTGTCCTTGTCTTTCACCCCCTTCTGGGATCGAACAGTGGTCCACCTTTTATTTGTACTCCAGCACTACAACTATCTCATTACCAAGCACCAGATCGTGATTAGCAACCACTAATTCCTCTCACTAGCTGTGCCAGCTGATCCTCTTTGGCAAGGGACAGCAATCTTGAAGTTGCACCTTTAACAGCAGCAGCTGGTTTGAGGTTTCCTAATCAATCCAAGACCACTCTTCTGGCTGCTAATGGTAAAGCCAGGGAGTAAACCTGCAGTATCATCTCTCCCCTCACCTATAAAGGGGAGGACACACTCCTATAACAACCAGCAATGCCTTCCAAGCAATAATGCCTCCTTCCAGCCCATCCCAAGCTTCTGCAATGCACTACAACCCCATCGAGCCTGGCAAACCGAGACCACCTGTCTGGCACCTCAGTACAGACATAAGCCTTATTGTCTCTCAAGTATCATACAGTCACTGAATCTCACAGGCCTGTGAACCAGCTCAACCCAGAACTGAACAATCCCACTAGTAAACTTCTCATATACCCACTTCTTTCAAACGTGAGTCTTTGCTTCTGGATGCTCTTATAAGCATCACAATTAGCCCAGAAGTGTGACCAATCACTCACAGACCCTATCAAACCCATTCCTTTCCTTCATGTGGACTGTCACTCCCCCTGAGTGCTAATTACTCACGAAGAGCTGCTGTGTCTAAACAATCAGTCTGACAGATCCCTTTTTTAGTAAATCCATCCTGATGAAGACTCTCAGTGTGGATCTACACTGGGACAAAAACAGACTCGTACTTGTACAGACTTGTACATACTTTCACAAACCTTTGAAACTTTCACAACCCTTTAGATTCTGAATCTAAATCTGGGTTCTGAGGAAGTACCAGATTCTTCTTATATCATCTTACATGCACTCATTCTTTATTCGATAGCTGCTTTTTTCAGGTCAGGGTTGTGATAAACCCAGAACTTATCACCGAAGCCAATGGCACAAGGTACAGCTACACCCTGGGTGAGACGACAGTCCATCACAGGTTACACAGGAATAATTTAGACACCAGATAACGTTGTCTGCATATTTTCGGAGGGTGAGAGGGAATTGGCTGTGCAAAACACTGAAGAACACAAGGAGAACATATAAACTCCACACCCCAGTCTGGAATTGAACTAGGACTCCAGAGCTGTGAGTGTTAAAGGCCATACCCCCCAAAAAGCATATAATATTCTTTCTTTCTTTTTTATGTAGGTATGAACCCTGGTCCTTTGGGACTGTCAACTCTGGAATTTGTTCCAGCTGAGTTTGTATTTACATGCTAATAATGATATAACGATAAATATTCCTTAAAAAGTATTGAAATAGATAACCTTTATTTTATATAGTGCTTTTCATGGAACATTTTCACAAATAATTTAAAGTTTCTTTTTTAGGCATACTTTTAAATGTCCTTTCAGCTCTTTGAATGGTGTTGTTTTAATTGGATTTGTTATTGGTATCAAGCCTGTTCCAATGTCTGAGATTCAGAATGTCCCTCATTCAGGTGATTTTCCTTGAAATTTAGCTAATTTGACCTGTAAAAGAGGAAATAAAGTGCTCACTGTGGGCGCTACTGATATGTTCTCATTCATACATGCGTCAGTTCATTATAAATCATTATTCAGCCAGAAATAAGGGAGAAAACAATTAAAGCAAGCTGAGCAGACAGCTTAAAATTTTGTATGTTGAAAGTATTAAAAACAATAGATTTGAAGTGGGGTATTTTCATAATTAATGACTCAGTGTAGAAACATGTAGACAAAACAAATATACAGAGCAAACAAATCAATTAAAGGCATCACTTAGCACCAGGACTTAAAGCTGGAATGAAAACCAGTAGACACAACAGTTTCCCAGGATCAGGGTTGGAAATCATTGCTCTATTTCATCTTTCAAACTCAGATTTAATAGATTTTAAGCTTGTACTTGTCAGTAGGTAATATATGTATTTATGTACAAGTTGGCAATGTTTTCTGTAGTTTATTGCAGCAGACTATATGTGTTTGGCTCCTGTTCAGAGGGAATTTTTAAGGTGTGGTGCTACCACATCATGAATAAGCAAACATTCTGCATAGAGTAAAACAGAAGGCTTATAGGTCAATGTTAGTCTATGCATTATAGCTCTGGCCATTGTTGGCCTGTTTCATTGTTTTTTTTCTGTTGCAATGCCCTTCACTTTTGGTCTGAAAAGACACTAGCTGGCTTGTCTTTCAAAATGTGACATGTCAGTGGAGTCTTGGAGTGCTTTTGGTAATTACGATATGTTTAAACAAAAATTCAGGCAAGCACCAGGTGGAAAATGTTTTGGAAAGCGCTGCCATGCAGTTTTTGACAGAACCTCAGTCAAACAGTTGAGCTCTTTCTGTGTTTCTGTCAATCTCTTTTCTCTGAAGTTAATTTAAAGTGAAGATGGACGCCTCAGTAGTTTTTAAAAGGTAAAGGAGCTATATTACGTACTCCCTTAAAAATACTGAATCTGATGTGTTCTTTCAGCTGTAGTTAACTGAACCAGACTGAGGAACTGGACTTTGTACTTTGAATGCTGATGGAGGAAAACTGAATGGGCACCTGTGCAACAGTAATGGTAGGTAGAGCTTCAGTATTTTCTGCATCTCTTACAAGAGCACTGGAAGGCTAAACAGTTCATTGGCAGGTGGAATGGTGCAAAACAAATACAAAAAAAACTATGCACCCTAGGACTGCTCAATATTTCATGAATCAGGTTTGAAGCTTTCAAGGCTAGGTCAGAAAGTCTCTGTATTTCAAATAAGGTTTCCATAGGCTTCATTTTGCATAGTTCCGGAGCCAGTTTAAAGACTAGGAACTCTTGACATTAACTTGGGGAACCAGCAGAACCAGATATGTTTATACCTTGAGGTGATTATTTTTAGTGTTTTGTGTGGTGCGCTTTATGACAAAAAGAGAACATAAGATATTCTCTTACAATTTCACAGCTACGCTTAAAATAAGATGGGCAGAGAGTGACATTTTCAGCACACGGAACTCAAACATATGCCTGTGTGCGTTAGTGTAAAAATACATGGTTAGAATTCAAGGGTAAGGTCAGGTTTTATCTTATAGTGGTAATATTTCAATATCTCCACATTTTCTTGAGAAGATAGTATTGGTGCTGATAACAATCCCTAAAGAGTAAGTGGTCTTTTGTCAAAAAAGGAAGAAAGAAAGAAAAGGAAGAAAATTATCCTTAATTGGGTTTTATTTCTAATTCACATTCAAATGAAGTAACTCATTTCCTGGTACAGATGAAAGCCGAATTTTTTCCAAGTAGTAAGTGCAGCTGGGAGTAAACTGAATGTACATTTTGAACCCTTTTACGCCTTTTGTTTTGTTTTTAAACTTATAAGATCCTTTGATGTGCTTATTTTTTTCTAAGGGCCTTTCCTCAAGTGAGGGCTTTTGGTGCTGAACATTGCAGGGAGTGCAATCAATCAGTCGCGTGTAGCACAGGCTGTTCTGAACCCGTGCCCTCTCCTTTTGAAGACATCTCGGTAAAGCCAAGGTAACCCATTTTCAGGCCGAGCCCCAGAACTGCGTGCCTCCGTGTTGTCAGCAACGTGCAGATGTGACTGTTTTCTTGTGCTTCTAAAACAAATATATCACAGGATGCAATTTTTAGAAGGCAGAACGATGGTGTTTATCTGGAAAACATAACCTCCTCCCCCACTGAAAGCTGGCACACGAGTGATTCCCAAATAGATTATTTCTGTACTAATTTTCAGTCATTCTTCCATGAACTTTGTGTTGGTGGTGAGGTGTGGGGTATGCATGTTTATTATTATGAAGAGGATGATGAAGGCAAAATTAGATACTTTATTTATCCCGTGAGGGAAATTGCAGTGCAACAGCAGCTTAGCACAGTCAACACAGAACAGTGCAACGAAATGGAAAATGAACATACCTGGTTGTAGCATTGCACATAGTTGTACATGAAGACTAATCCAAAAGGGTAGCTATGAAGGGCTAAGTGAAACTCATCAAAGAGTTTCACCCGACGTTCCAAGCTTTGGCACCACTTTGTTTTTAATTGGCATGAGAACTGTGTACTGCTGAAATGTACACGAATGCATGCATGATGAATTTCATCTGTGATGAATGTCGAAGTCTTTGTCAAACTTTAGATTTTAAAATGTACAGCTCATAAAGCCATTTTTCCATTTAGAACCACCATTTATTTTTGATATACTGTTCCAAAGAACCATTTGTGTGTTTTTCAGGGCTTGGACTGTAGCTTGGATTGTAGCAACAAACCTTACAACTGCACACAGGGGAAAACGAGGAGGTGTAGACAGTCAGTAAGTCCTTCTACTCGCCCACCTTTCAGCCAGTTGTCTCTTATTGCATTATAGGCAGCACAGGTGGATACAGGAGGTTCAGCACTGATTGTTGGAGAGGCCTGTCCCTCACTGACAGCACCCCATGCCTACATTTGCCCCGGAGGCTACAGGGGTTACTAGTCAGCCAGCTGTGTTTCACTGCTTCGGGGAATCCTGATTACAACTGGGTTTACCTACATGGCCTAGGCTCAGTCCTGCAATCATGGACCAACCTGCACTTGGGACACCTCCTGTTTATATCTTTTTATCCATCGAGTCAATTTTGCAATATATTCTCAGATATACAGTTATTTTCAAAGGTCAATAAATCTATTATTACAATTGATTTAAAACCAATCTCTTTTCCCATTTGCTATTTGCAGACTGAGCTATAAATAAAGAGAGCAATGTTTTACAAAACTTACAAAAAATTTCTCAAAACAAGTTATTTAATTCTGTTAATGGAAATGACCTGGGCAGCATCACAGCTGCTCAGAGAGTTGTCTTTCCAAGGTAAGTTAAAATAGCACGCAAAGTTTGATCTTAGTGAAAATTAAATGCTTAGGAAATCTATGAACACATCATTTATTTTTTTTCCAACTTAATTGTAGCAAAGATAAAAAAATACAAGCATCGAAGTCATGTGCTTTTATATATATAGGGTCATTTAAAACTGAGGCAGTTTATTCCCCTTGGGCAGAGTATTTGCAATTTTTTTCATTCAGTACTAATGATGCTACATGTGTGAAACATAACCACAACCAGAATTTCCATAGGACAAAAAAACATGTTATAACTATAAACTGCTTGTTTATAGTTTTTAAACAAGATAATTTTTGGATAATCATCAAACCAGTGATGTACAAATCTCAAAATTCACCTAGTAATCCAACAGGAACCTGGCATTTCAGGCTGATACAGACTGGACTTGGACAAAGAAAATTTTCTTTATTGTAAGTCTTCCTGCATAAAGGAATCTTTTTGTTACATTGTGTAGCAGCTTTTTTGTACATTTTTGTATGACTTCTTGAAGTTCAATGCACAGTTATTCAATATCCAGTAAGAAAGCAATTATGTAGCTTTGTACAGCTATAAAAGACTCGGGACAGAAAGGGGACTGTTCCTATAAAATATAAATGCAAGGTTTTGAACTGGGACATTCTTTATACCAATATAGTTTTCCCTGAAAAAGGACTAAAGAGCAACAAAGGTTAAACAATCTGAATTTTTTTGATAATTTTGCTATTGAACACGCCTGCAGGCAGTAGTTTCTAAAACATTTTTTGTCATTTGTGTTTTCTTTTATTTTACTTAACCAATAGTGAAGGCCAAAAGTTTCACTCTCCTATGTGCAGAATTGCAGAATTTCATATACAATGACAAACAACGTCTGATTCACACAACTTCTGTGAGCTGTTGTGAAGCTGGGAATGAAAAAAAAAAGAAAGCCTATTGAAAAACCTGTAGTCAACAAACACATGAGCAAGTATATGTGTTTGCTGGCTATTACATACATGTATTCAAGGCATCTACAGACAGACCTCATGCTTAAATTAACTTGGTCAGTTAATAACATACAGTGCACGTCAGTCCCAATGAGCTGCTTACTGTGCAACTGCATAAACACCTACCATTCTCTGGGAAAAATAAATGTGAGTGAATAATTAATGTTAAATTGACAATCCCTTAATATTTCCTTAATTTTCTTCGTCTTTTATGCAGCACAAAGTGAGCTAAGGTAGCCCTTTGATTTTGGTCAAGATTTACAATTGCTCTGTGGTTAGTCTGACACTGCAAGGAGTCTATTTTATATTGGATTCCTGTCCTGCAGGATAGAAAACAATTGAAAAGTTATTCTTATTGATACAAAACCCAAGGAAATGATTATTTTTACAGTATAGATAAGACAAGAAAGCGAGGAATGGGAGGAAGGAGTCCAGCATGGTCTTCTTGAGGAAAAGCACCAAAATATAAATCTATGGGTTTTTTTTTCAGGGGAGAGGGAGTTGTACACACATAAAATTTGAAAACTTTGTGATGAGCCACTAGTGTTTTTTTTTCTTTTTTAATGGATTGCATATACTTACATTTTAATTGGGATTGGAACACCACTTATGCTACCAGAAAAGAAGAAACACAAATAATAGCATAATGAATTTAACCCCCTTCCAACACGCATGGCTCCCCCGGGGCCAATCGCCACTGCTTCTAGATCACTTTCATCGTTTTCGCACACAAGTCCAAACGGATGGCAAACGATCCTTTGACATGCCAGGAAAAAGGGAATATGGAAATTAGCTACAATAAATGATTAATGAATATACTTTATCTGCACCACTATCATTATTATTCGTTTTTTTTTCTTCAACTGTTTAAAAATGATTTGCTGCAAGTATGCATGATGCAGGACAAAAAAAGAAAGCGTTTCCAATCCCACGTTTATTCAGTGAAATAATATCACATGTAGGAAAGCTGCCGTAAAATGAGTCGACTCGAGGAAAATAGACCCCAGAATGACTAATGAAGGAATTATTTAAGTGAAGAAAAGAGAACTAACTGGTTCTGCAGAGCACACACACACAGGCACCCACGAAAACAAAACAAAAAAAGCCATGGAGCATTTTGTTGCCTAGAAAGGCATTCTTCTCTGAAGGTCTTTCGAATTTTTTTTGATCAAGGCATCTGTGAATTCCAGGAATTCAGATCTAAAGAAGTGTTTGAAATGCTGCATGTTGCAGTAAAGTCAAAAATATTCTAACCTTCACTCACGTAATTTAAAACTAAAAATATATTCACAGGTTGCCGGGCTCAGAGTTTTGATGTGCAACACTGCAGCAATTCAGTACTGTAATAAAGACCTTCGATGAGAATCAAACCCACCTGGAATATTTTTTTGACACCAAGCGAGGCAATAGTATTTCATATGTCATCTCATCAATGCTAACTAGACATCTCATCTGTAAATAAAAATCAACATTAATTTTTTTTCTTAAAACAACAAAATAAAACAAAAAAAACAACTAAACAAATCAGGCAGTATAGCTCACAACTCTGCAATACCTTTGGGGATTGGAATGAAATCCGATGGTAATACATTGTGGTACATTTGAAGGATAGTGAAGTCTCATTTGGATCTCTTCCAAATTCTAAATAGTTAGAGTTCAATTATTTTTACTAGATGTCTTAATATTACTTCTCTGTTTACTCAATGGTTATCCAGGGGCCTGTCTGTTTGGGAAACCTCTGGACTCGAAATTACTATACTATTATTACCTTGTGCGTATTTGAGAAAGAAAAACTGTTGCCAAAAACAAAGAAAGGAATACTGAAAGGGTGGTAATGAAGAAATACAACTTATTATCAATAAAGAAACAAAGACATATTCTTGTAATAAATGCTTTCTGAATGAAGAACATACTCTACAGACTGAAAACCTCTTTCAGAAAGTTGTGCACACTTTTCTCTCTTCATTTTTTTTACTTTGAAGCATATACATTGAAGTAGATTCACTTAATTGTGGTTCATACAGCTAAGCAAATTTGTCTACTAAAAAAAAATCAGGAAAAAAACTAAAAAAATGTAATCTGAATATGGGTTAAATGGAAATTAAGAGGGGAAAAGTCCTCTACAATAATACCATATGTGTATTTCCCTTGTGGAGAAACACATGAATGCTTTTCTATTCAAAACTAAACGGTTTCTCAATGCAT
This sequence comes from Lepisosteus platostomus, assembly GCF_059453375.1. Lineage (NCBI taxonomy): Eukaryota > Metazoa > Chordata > Actinopteri > Semionotiformes > Lepisosteidae > Lepisosteus > Lepisosteus platostomus. Next base: position 39,423,354 of record NC_142616.1, read on the forward strand.
CCTATTTTACTTTCTGTACCTTCTGTACAGTTTTACTACATAGACAATCTTCCAGCACTCCCTTCAATGTAAACATTTTCTTTTCTGCTTTTTCTTTATTTACATGTGTTAGCTGTATTAGCTGCATTTTCATTCAATTTATATTTTTATTTTTCTAACTCTGAAGCAATATGAACAGATATTTCAACTCCTTGCTGGCTCCATGCTGTTCTAATTAGAATTTCAGTCGCGGCTTGTGGGATCTAGTGATTTGGACATATTTTATTTAACCACTTTAGTAAAAGGTAATATTCAGCAGCTGTGATCTATAGCAGAATTACAATTTTCAGGGTCAAGGAGGGATTTTGATATTAGAAGGTTGGGCAGAATTGCTGTAAAATCTCATGAGTTGTCTTTAAAAATGAATGAGAAAATAGGTAATCCAGGAGTCATTGTAAGGGAAAAATCAATAGACCATGTCTATTCGCCTGGGCGATCAAAATCCTTGAAATGAACAAAAGTTGTACATTTTGTTGCACTGAGGTATACACACTCTAGTTCGTTTATATACTGAATGTGCATTGTTTCTCTCATGGCTATAGGTGCAAAGATGTACAGGTACAAATCTGTCTAACTGTAGGGAGAGAGTAAAAAAAGATAGAGGGGTTTTATACTTTTTTGCCGTTTGTCAAATGACCTGGTAAAGATAGTTATTGCAACTCTTTATGTAAATGATTTGTCACATCAAATAGTTAAGCACTCAGTGTGGAACAAAACCCATAAGCACTGTGGACTAAGAGGCCTTGGGTTGGGGCACCTCTGCTCTAGACTAAAGAATAGAATAAAGTCTGTCAAACTCAGACAAATTAGCATGATACACAAAACCTTTTTGCTGTGTGTTAAGATTTCCTTCACAGCTTTATTACAGCTGGCTTTTATTGTTACAGAGTTAGAATAAAAGGACATCACACAGACCGGTAACCTTTGAACCATCCATTCACTTGACCCTGCATGCCAACCCATATGAGCTCTGTTTGAATCAAATTCCGTTTCCTTCCCTGTGAAACAGAACAGGAGCCCTCCGATTGGACTCCTCTTCATGCATATTTCAGCACTGTCTGGGAAGCATCACCAGGGATTCCTTCACTTGCCCTCCCCAGTACGACAGCAACAGTAGTGGCCGCAGAAACTCTCTCTTTCTTCATGAAGGCACAATCATATGGACGTTGATGCTTATGTTCTTGGACCAATAGAAGACACAATCCCATTCCCTTTCATTTAGGTACTCATAGACTAAGCGAAGCACCCGCCCAGTTCATTAGAACGTTCTTCAATGGCCAATCAGGGCAGGACCACCCCATCAAAACTGATTGACTCCTATTTCCAGAAGGATGTCCCGGGTAATGAATATAAGCTTACATCTCAAGCTTCCAGAAACATGAATGCTATTGCCTTTTGAAGATGCAGATTTCACTGAGACTTCCCAGTAGGACATTTAAGACTTCACTGGTTAGTCATCACATGCAAAGTAGATTGTACAATGGAATTCAAATGACATGCTTTTACCAAGTTCAGGCCAGGCACCACAAGGCTCCTGTACAAAGTGCATTGAGAAATAGTCATTTTTCATCTAAGCTCTCAGTTAAGACAAAAGGAATTTAGTGTTCTTCAAAGAACATGATGACATGGCTTCCATTGATGTGTATGACATTACACAGCTACAAAATGACAGAATTCTTCAAGACTCACACAGCATTTTCTAATGGCTGAAAAGTTAAAATCAGGATGAACAGTTGTTTGTTGCTGAAACAGGACCTAAAGCTGATATAGCTTTTTACGTGAGCATAAATATCTAAAAGCAATAAAGTAATACTCCTTTTAGGTACATTATATAATGACTGTAGGGTTTATACAAGAGAATATCCGATATGGCAATTTTACATTAAAAATGTGTATCTATAATGTTATAGAAAAAAAACTTGTGCAGTTTTCATTTAGGGTTCAAATATGATATATTAGTTTTTATTATTAACAATATTTTGTTTTTGTTGATGCCTTTATCCATGGCATGTGACAACACAATTGAGTTGTAAACATATAGGGATTTTTTAAAAAAATGTTAAACTAGAGATTGGTTTAATTATACCATAGAACATAGTATAAATCTAATCCAATAAAGGATACTGTCTTTCAATTATAAAATTAACACATTTGCATTTTCTTCATGCAAGAGCACGATAATATGAAAAATTGACATTTTCTCTCATATATTTCTCATATTTGTTAAGAATTCTAAATCATTTCACAAAAAATGAAACCAATATTTTATCGTATGCATGCCAAAGTACCCCAAAAAACTTATCTTCAACAAATTATTACTTCAGCAGCCAGAATAACAGCCATAGGCCTGGACAGTGAATAAGTGAGCTGCAATGCCGATTAGGTGCTGAAGATCAGAACTGCTAGTCTGAATGTCTTCTCCATTGTCATAACCTCTTCCACGAGTTTTGTGAACTTTCCCCCTCTTAGTCTGTTTTGAATAGAACCTCACCCAAAACAGTTATCAGAAAAACAAACTTTTAGAAATTTAAAAGTTGTAGACTGTCCTCGTTAGCAGATGTTCCTTTACCACAAATCTGACTTCTGAATGTACCTGAATGCCAAACACATGGATTACTTTTCCAGCGACTCTCTGGTTGTTTTATGCTGTTTAATATTTTTAAAATGTATTCAAATTTGAGCTGAATTTTCCCCTTTTTACTAAAATAGTTACATCACCACTGATGAGGTAAGACTGAAGATCTGTTTCCCTGTAGCAGTTTTCCACCCAATATCTAATAGAAATGTTAAGCTAACTCCAGTATGAGACAGTTCAATACCATGGATGTATTAGCCAGGCTTCACTGTTGGGCAGTTGAGAGCTGGCAGGGTTGAAACAAATTACAGTGAGCATAAAGCTGACATCCTGAGACAGAGATGACATCTTATTTTTTCTTATTAATTTGAAACAGTATCACAATTATTATTTTGAATTTGATTACTTGAAAGACCCTTTCTGTGATTGTCAGATAAACTGTGTTATTTGGCATTCATTTAAAATTATAATTCATTGTTATAAGTAAGGTTTTATTGTAAATCTAAGCAAGACCAATGGTGTACAACGGCCTGGCCATTCTAATTAGGATTCTCTGTCATCTTGATGAAAATGCACTTTAGTCAGGCTACATTTTTATGTTTTACAAACACAAAGTATTCAAATATTATACCACCATTTGTCACCTGCTGAGGCGACAGTATTTAGCATTCAGCCCTTTAACAAAAGCCATGAAACAAAAAAAATGTAAACCAACTTTCTTATCTAACTGTGGTTTTATGTGGGTGATAATAAATGAAAAGCGCTTCTCAGACCAGCCAAAATGAAAACTATGAAACATAAAAAAGACATGAGTCTCTTGTCTTTTACTTAACACAATACAGCTTTTAATGACAGCACTGTACAACATACACATTCCACAGATCTAGTATATTCATGACTAAAAGTAAAACAGTCTAGAATGGGAATTGCATGTACTGAATACGGTTAAAATTCTAAACACAAGAGAGCAGAAGTGTTACATGGATTGTTAAAACTGGAAAAAAAACAGAACAGAACAACACAAAATACCCAATACATTATTGATGAGTCAGTAGATTATTTCATTTCAATTACTTTAATTGTAATTGCATTTTTAATTTTTCCATGACTTTTAGCAGAAAACCATTTAAGTTATTTGTAGACACATCTTCTGCAAAAGGACAGGTAGTTATTATAATTTCATGAGCAAAATAAGCAAAGAGAGAAAAGAGAGCCTGTTTAACTCTTTCCTTATGTACAGAGTACAAAAAGAACTCCACTCCAGCTTCAGACTGCGGGGAACCTCACAACTGCTGTCAACTGGATAAGAAAGCCAGCAGACGCAAACTGATCTGCACCGTCAAGTACCGTCATCACTTAGGTCCATTCTGGACATGTGCGTCACTCATAGGAAGAGGAGACTTCTGAGTAGACTGCTTGTAAACAAATAATGGACACTTACTCATGCCAGTAGGGGTTGGCTGTTGAACGATTCACGGTTTCACTCAGTTTTGTATTGTTATGGCCTCAATTGATTTTTTAAAAAACGCCACCACTGCTTTTCTATATGATGCTGTAAATTTAGAAAAAACAAACTTGCGCTTTTTTCTTTTGGAGTGCTGGACCTTAATGCGCGTTAGTTAGTACATCTTAACAAACATTTAAAAATGTAGTATTAATTTAGACTAACGTGTCAAGTCACATTCAAGTTTTGCAACATGAGAGATGTTAATACCTATCTAGGATTTCTTCTCACTGCGAACCAGTGAGAACCGGCAACAAAACTACATTATGTCTAATAATCATATCAGTACACTACCACTGCTTGCTAGCATAATAATCTCCCGCTATATTTTTTTTAGATTTCTCCATTTATGTTAGAAGAGGAAGAAAGCTTAGTTTAGGCTATGATCAGCAACACATTATCGATAATAGTGCAAATAAATCAAGGTCTTAATTTTTAATCCTGTGATAATTTATTATCTGGTGACACATACCATACATTCAGTTGGATTACAGGGAAGATTGCTTGTGGTCCAGCTTGCAAATTAAGAGTAATTATTTCCTCTCCTGCACTTGTATGTTACTCACAGCTAAAGTCACTTATAGGGGTTAACATCAAGCTTAATTAAATATTAAAGTGTGTCTGTACCTGCTGCTATTGTTGCCCCTTAGAATAAGATATAACCTATTTTTGACAAGTTTTCATCTTTCTCCATGGAAGACGCTACATGAAACCAAATCAGTCGCAAGGAGGAGGGTAATGAATAATCTATTTCATATTCCAAAGGCACCCGCAGCTCCAAGAGGGAGAAAAAAAATTCAACCAGATGATAGTGAGAGTCTGCCAAGGTACCACATGACACAGCTAATGTTTAAATAATAAAAAAGGGGATATAAACAAATCATTAGCCCCCCTAACAGTTGTTTAATGCAATTTCTTAATGAACATAATAGCGGGGACTAATAATGAAAGAAAATAAAAACATCTAAACGGGCGCCAAGTTGTCGGTGATGCTCAATTATTTCCTTGTCAAGTTTTTATGATTTAATGAGCTCCTCTGGGACTGACGGCTGTCAGTCAGTCGTGACTTTTTGACACCATTACAACTTCAAATACAGCAGCAGCCACGCTGTTTTCCTTGGATTTGAAATACTGAAATGATCTGACAGGTTGAGAGAGAAAAAAGTACAGCATGCACACACACTCGCATACTCTCGCATGCACACACACACACACAAAAAGCCATTTTTTTCTTTATGGGGCAGACAATCTCTCAATGCTGTAAGGTAATGAAAAACCAATCACCGAGGTCATTATCTGATGAGGTTTCTCATACTGTCAGGATTTTTTTTCTTCTTCTCCTTTTTTTCCCTATATTATTCCTCAACTTAATGATACCTCTCAACGGGTTTGCCCCGCATGGGATGGACAGAGCTGCACAATTTTGTTCGCCATTAATTTCAGCCTTTGAAGCTTGGTGCTCTGAAGCTGCAGCAAAGAAAGCCCCCCACTAAGCTGGTTCCAAAATAAGACAATCCGGCCTGCCTTAAACAGAATACCAAATGGCCTTTTTACAGCTGACGTCAGCCTGATAGCATTTTCTTTACATCCTTTGCAACCTCTTTACATATGCACACAATTCTGTTATTAAGTGTTTAAAATCTTAATAACTTTTTATTCAACTGCAAGATTTCGTAATTTGGTACACCCCCTACTAAGTCTGCTTTCTTGGCTTGAAGACAGAAAAGGGGATTTGATCAGCAGAAGGATATTCCGAACGATACCCTTCTACATACAGGCTGCTGCCTCTAGACAGCAGGTTAAACAAATATGTTAACATCAAGCATCAGAAATAAAAGGAAATGAATGAAACTGCAGGGAGAGAAGAACAATGATGACACACTAATTGACAGGAAAATGGAGTCACGTTTGCAGGCATGATAATAAAATATGTTAATAGACTCCTCTCTATTTTACACACAGGATAGTTACAATTTTGGTCCTATTATAGCTGTACTGTATTTAATTCCTCCTAATAAATATCAGTTAGGTCTCTGACTTTCTCCACCAAATGTACGTTTATATCTGTCTTTAAACAACACTTTGAAGAGTGAGTAGGATTATCAGGCCACATTTATCATTTAGCTCTTTCCATCCTTATTAAATAACCAAGTCAGCAGTTTTGTTTTGTCTGTTGGAACACACATACACATACAGTAGCTAAATGCTGGTACATGGTCACAGTTTTTTAAATGGAAAAACCTCTCACCTAAAAAGAACACTACACATAGTTGTTTTTCTTACCTAATTAAAAACATGGTAATCATGGGAAACAGACAATTCATTCATTAATAGCTTATTTACTAGCAAGGCAATCAGGCTATATTTGAGAGGAAACATTCTTTCTTAATGACACTGACCTTTCTTTGGGCTAAACTGCTTACAATTTCAGATCACACTAAAATGACTGTATGCTGAGAAGTGCACGAAACACCAGTGCATTAAGTTTGATGGTGTTCATAAAGTACATGGGTGCTGACATTAATATTGTACATGATGAAACCCACCAAAATGGTGCATAATTTGAAGTCGTCTTATCTAAATTTTCTATGTGCAATTTAGACTGGGTACTACAATGTTATTCTTATTTCGAACACACACAGAAAAAAAACTGGAAGAATTGAAACGTACACACTAGTCACAAATACAATCCACAAAACCATAGACAGGTTCCACTGTTCACTGATCACTCTGTACCTTTCAAAATTTCCCAGGCCTTCAACCACCACAGCAATTCTTTCGGTAAAAAGGATTCCATGCAATGATAAAAACTACAACATTTCCTTAACTGCACTTGCACCTGAGTCAATGTGTGCTTAGGAGGAAAGAGTTCTGTCAGTGCAAAAGAATGATTCATGTGACCAATTTGTCCTAATTACTCCGAACGAATGCTTTGTCGCTATTAATCACACTGGGATTTGAGACGAATCAGTGTCCTCTGACAGAAAAATAAATAGCCAGCACGATGGTGAAAAGGATGATAGCCCCCAGAACAAACATCAGGACACGATTTTGGATGATTCTGTAGGAAAAAAAAAGAAAAAAGTTACTAATGGATGAAAATCCTTCAAGAACTCCATATGGCACAAGACATCAAAAACTATTGTTTCAGTCTTGCAATAATAATAATAATAATAATAATAATAATAATAATAATAATAATAATAATAATCTCTTTTAAAGAATGCTGTGAACACAATATAACATGCTACAAAGGATATGACAACACGAAATTATACAAAACACTGCACATATTAAAACATACAGTATAAACACAGCCAATGCATTTGTACTTAGTAACATTTGTATTTGCCAAAATACGAATTTAAAGAAAGTTTAAAATGTAGATTTAAAAATGTCAACAAACTTACAGTCTCTGAAGGATAGCCTTTTGAATAACCAAACTACACATTATTTAAAATATTATGGTACAACACTATCATATATAATAATTATATATATATAAAATATATTTATATATATTTATATGTTTCTTCTTATGATTATGATCAGGATATTTTTTAATGGCATGACTCAAAAGGATTAAGTACACACCTTTTAAAAGAAGGAAAAAAACAAACCCATAAGGAAATATAAAACCTTTAAAATGAAGCAGAATGAACAACAGTCACTTCATAGTCATAAGATTAAGGAGCGTGTCTTTCAAGGTCTTAAACAAAGTGTCTTTTGAGGCGTACATAATTAGACATGCAGTACAGTGTGTGAGTTACAACAAGCATGGCATTAAACTTCCTTTACAAATATGACTATCAAAAAAGTTAATTCAGCACATGTCCTGTATGCCTTTTAAAACAATTACTTCAACAAACTGTTTGGCTAGGAGTGGAAAAACAAATTTGACCTACAATGAAAACAAGTACAAATGTTAATTTAAATGTAAAACTAAAGTACACCAAGATGTAAATCATACCTCAAACATTCATTGAGGCAGTCATTACCACTTTTATTAATAAATATATGTAAAGCATTTTACACTCAACACATAATAACTATTTCAATGAAGCTTGTCTTGAGAGGCAAGATCATTCCTCAATCGTTCACAGAACGCAACACACAGACTCACAACAAATGTGGCTAGGCTTGTAAGCCTCTTCTTTTACTGTACCATGAAAAAAAGTACTTCATCTAGTCCTAGGAATATTAAAATTAATGAATGACTAATGGAATTAGCCCAAAAAACAAAGTTTTGTATATTAAATACTAGACACTAATTTTTCCTTAAAATAAAAAAATGAGACCTTTTAACCAAACAAAGGTTCTAAATGACAAAAAAAGCATGAAATTACGCAGTTATTCCAATGACACACTGAACAAATGTTGTCTCCGGATCTTCCTTGATAGATTACAAAATTATCACATTTGCTGACATGCCCTGGTAAAAACAGCACCCGTGTCCACTCTCTAAGCAGGAGATGAATGGCCTAAGTTATCACCATTCATCACTCATACACTGGACACTTACAGCATATCCTTCCCTTGCTCTTCCTAACACAAAATGTTACAGTGTACAAAAAAAATCTTGCAAATCCTGTGTCAGCCATTATAGGATACTTTCTAACAGTCTGCTAAAAGTTAAGATTGGGCTTCATGGTTTGTTTGTTTTTTAAATGAAGTTGCTCGGGAGTGTCTTAATGCATGGTTTGATTGCTTCTCTCAGCTTGGCAAGGTGTTTATTTAAAGTAAGCCCCTTGTAATTTGAAGTTAAACAAGCAAAACGGAACAAAGCTGGACTTGTCACTAGTCTCGGATGAGAATGAAAGACGTTTTCTGGCAGGAGACATTCGGAAGTGTCCAGACAGTACTACACCACCCCCTGCAAAACTCGTCTAAAGTCTAAAATGTAAAAGTTAAAAAAGGAAATAAAAAAAGAAATCAGCATATGTTACAAATCCACTATCTCCCTGATGTCTCTTTAATCTTCATGCATTATTTAGGGTGATTATTTCCCAGAGATGCCAAGTTTTATGTGTGGTGAGGTCCTGCTGGTACCCAATTTTACAGCTGAGTGGACTGCTGTGCAGGGACAGGAAGGGACTGGATCCCCCTAGGGTGAAGCCATTATTTAGGAGCCATTTTGGGATTTTAATCCATATGTCCAGGCAGAAACCGTTTGATTAAGCCTCTAATATAGTACCAGTTATCACTATAAAATTCTCTGTAAAAGGTGGGCAACAACTTCAGTGCTAGGCAGTAGGTACTGCTCTCTCTCTCATCCCTTTAAAGGTACAAGAACAGCCTTAAAGGTGGCCTGTCATTTAGAAGTTTCTGTTTACTGTATACCAAAGCTGCTTCTCCTGTGCAACAGCTGTGTCAAGCCCCTGTTGATACAGGGCAGTTAAATGGGATATAATGTTAATAAAATTAACAGAACAGCTTACCAGTAGGGCATTTGTTTTACAGCTCTCAAAGGACCTAGGAAGAATATCCATCAGCATCACACTCATTTAGGAAGATGATTTGTATGTTTTTGTTTTCAAAAACCTTCTAATCCTAGATAAACAGGAGTAAAATCTGTTGCAATGAAGAACATATCAGCTTTGTTCTCTTTTAAATTCTGAATTATAATATTGGAAACCAATCCACTTGTGTTTTGGGTCGCTTGTTCAATGTTTCAGCCTTAACCCCCTCCCCCCCCCAAAAAAAAATCAAAGCTCTCCCCCTTTACTTATGCAGACCACAAAGCACAGCTGACAATTCTGGAAAATTGTGCACTTAATAATATTAAGTCCAGTCACTTTGACAGTGACCATCTGTAGCTCAGAGGCCCAAAACACTAATGGAAAAAAAATCCAGTGCTGAGGACTTAGATCTCCTCAGTTTAAAGGCATATACATATACACAGATGGATACGCTGAAAAAACTTAGAAATATTTATTATCTATGTAATCCCAACCAATTAACTAATTTAAATGTGATATTATGGGAGATTATGATGTATTAAGAAAATGTCAGAGCTCATATTCCCTTTTCTTCTTCTCATTACACACTGCATATGAAATGACAAGTCTGAGAACTCATGTGTGGTAGAACACATGTGCTTATATGAATTTGCAAAGGCAATTTCAGCACGAACAATACACACACAGGCACACTAGTGTCAATCACATGGCCTCAATGCAATGACTTTGTGAAAAAGAGAGGGAACAAGTGCTGGATAGGAACGCTGCACTATGAAATCACTAAGGCATTCAGGGTCCATCCAATCGGCGTCACTACATTCCACTAGTCCTACCACACTGCAACCGACACAGACTTAGGTATTGTATTTACAGAGTCAACTACAGAGATTACTTTTTCAGAGAAACCACCTGAGGGACTGCTTCCACAACTTCATAGTACGGCCACTTAGACCCAAATTTTATTATTTTATTGTATTACCATGCTTGTCTCCACATGGCCACAGGATTGTGCAAGGCTTTCTGAATCAATGCGGGATCAGTTTTATGCAATGCTTTGCTGTAAAGTTAAATCTCATGCCGAATGAGTGTCTGCGGGCTGAGTTCTGTAGATGTGGTTGGCTTTCAATGTCTCTGCCATACCATGAGCTCTAAAGTAGGGATTTCTGGCTTGAATGAACTACTTGACCCATGCCATGTGTATCTTTCATGCCACAACATTGTTTAGAAAAGATGGAATGATTTCTCAGGCAAAAACAAGAAAGAATTGTAAAAATAAGCCTAACTTTATCCTGTCTTAAACTGAATTTTGAATCTAGTATTATAGTTCTAAATCATTTAAATGTATGTACAGAGAACTTATAGCAGATGAATCTCTCAAGCTGTTAAAACTTATTCCAAAATAAAAATACAGATTTTGTCACTACCTTTTGACACTGCAATAATACAGTACCTACTGTACAAAAACAATGTGGCTCCAGTGCAAACTGTGTAAGAGTTGTACAAGACCCAAACCAACTTAATAGGGCATTCTGTAAACAAATAATGTTGGAATTCACTGTAGACTAAATACACTGTAGATAGATTTCAGTTTAAACTTATTTTCCAATGATTAAGCAATTCACCGTTAAGTGATTAAGTAGCATTTCTATTAACTTGATTTTGTCACAGGGAGCTTGTTTATTCAGTTTGTCTTTGATATGTAACTCAAAGAAATTTAGAAGAAAACCTGCATTACCACACCGTACCATAAGTATTTTTTTTTATTAAAACTGTATTTAAACTCAAAGGATTGCTTTTATTTTAGGTATCTTGGATCTCAATGTACTAACTGACAAGACTAATGGGTTTGGCTAATAGCAAACTGGCAAATTTAATGATCTCAATCAACTATTTTAAACCTGCAACACCTTAAAAGTCCTTTCATATAAAAAAACCAATAGCATTGTTGTTATTAAGATAACTGGGCAGTCAAGTGGATTAATCTTATATCAATGCAGTGAAGACCCTCAGACTCCTGCCTACAGTAATATAGATTAATATTCCTGTAGTTCAGCTGGCTTGACAACCATTTCATAGGTTGAAGGAGGGCCCCAAGGCAGCCCTAATGCTAATTTAAAAGGGATTAAAATGGAGTAATACTCTCTTAAGCATGTTTAAATAGATATAAATGTCGTCTGTGACACTCTAGGCTTCGCCCTAACAGTAAGCAGAATTAACCTTACTCCCCAAAAGCCATGACTCATTCCTCAGTTTTAAACATCCAAAGAGGCTAAACTGGCAATCCACTGTTATGGGTTTTAACCTGTACACACCACGTTTATTAAGTGAGGCTAGGTGTGTGTTGCTTTATTAAAGCTGCTGCTCCAGTGTTATGCCCATCACTGGTGACTTTCTCTGAGGTTGTTGGGGAGTACCACGGACTTATTTATAAGTTTTCAGTTCCTTTCTGTGGCTTTGTCTTGCTATTGCTGGTTTACAACAAAAAAAGAAAGAATCGGAATGAATACCCTGCTGTGAGCATGTTATTTAAAATCTAACAAAAAGGGAACAGAGAAAGCAGACAGCCAATATCATACACAATACCAAAGACAATAACAACATTAAAATAATCTTTCTTTGAAATATCTAAACCCCCAAAATTAAACATTTAGAAATAGTGCATTAAAATATTTAGCCATCAAATGCATTGAAACCCCAAATGTCAGTTACACCATATAAGGAAAAGTGTTCTTTCTTTCTGTGAAGGGCAGACTAGGAGAAGTATTACTATAATGGATCCCATGTGGTTAAGTATAGACAATAATAAAAAGTACAACTGAGACTCATAAAAAAAGTCAAAACAGCTGTATGGCGCATTAACCCTGAAGAACGAATTGCCTTTCACTATGTTTTTTCCTTAAAATTATTTATTTTCTTAATTTAAGCATTATTTAACCATTTTTTATGCTTTAATTTACCGGTTAATTCAAATATTAAAACAATGGGTTATTTTCAGGATGGCAAATATTGAAATCTCTGCGGTCCTGTTAAAACATTAATGAACTACAATGTTATTACATTTCTAAATGACCATACACAACTTATTTCTGAAATTCAGCATGTCATAATAATATCTTATTATTCCTAATAATAAAATAAACAGTCTCCTGAGTGGCTTGCTCCGGCTCACTTTGGGCTCCCCAAGCATCAACGTCAGCGGAGCCTGTCTGAAATTCCTCACTACAATTGTGTGGGAACTGGGCTTGTCATTGTGAGCCGAGGAGCTAGCAATTTCAATATGGGGTGGATGTACGGGAAAGGAAATTCTTAAATTTCAAAATAGGATTAATAAGTAAAAGAGACACCCAGCATTGTGAAGATGTGTAAATGTGTGAATGAAGATTACGATATGAAGACAGGTATACAGAGGAGACAATAACAGAACACTTGACATTGTCAAATTCCAGCTATTTCACTGACTCCATCAGTTTCTATTTTCATTTCATACTATTGCTTTCTATTTTTATATATATATACAGTTGGGGCAGACCAACACAATGTAGAACCCAAGCCCAGCTGATGGCAAACCTGCAGCTAGCTAGGCCTGCCTGATGCAGCTCAGCTGTTTACTGACTGCACTACTGGAGCTCTGCTGCATGACATCACACACAGTGTGAGCAGAAAGCCATGGGAGATACAAGATTCTCAGAGAGAGCCCTAAGAAATATATTTGGTCATAAACTATTTTTTGGCACTCTTCCTTTATCTTTGTTTTGTGCCACTGCTCTGGGTTCCAGCTTTTGCCCATTGCTGATAATTCTGAACTAATTCAACTCCTTTTCATTTCTTGCTCTTCTTTAATACTGGAATCCCATCAAATAAATAGTGACAGGCTCTACTGGATCGTCCACAGAATCAAAAGATGATCTGTTGCGACTTTTCGGAATTTACCCCTTTTACGTCCTGGCTGACTTATATATAGATAGAAAAAATCAACGTTTTTCTCCCATTGCAGAATCCCCCAAGAGTGATACATCTGGTTACCATGTAGAAGTAAAAGACGTTAGATGACATTGTTTGCAGGTGGTTGTGCGAGGTAGCTATCATGTTAAAAAGCCAGCCTAAGCCCTTTAAATGAAAACTCGTCACTGTTGTTTAACCCAAAAGGCAACTCAACTTTACCCTCTTCTTCCCCCCAATAATTCTGCGTAGGACTTTGATGAAGTTGATGCGATAAAGTGCTTAGCATTCGCCAGGTCCAAGAAAGAGAAGAAGAAGAGAGAGAAAATCAGCCCCATAAATCCAGCAGAAAATTGATAAAAGAAAAAACTCCCAAGTAAGGCCGTTTAACAGGGGAGGTGGTAGAAAAGAAATTCCTCAGAGACGGATAAAAATAATGAGGACTTTTCTGTCAGGAAAGATTTACAAAATCGTACCAGCGTTATTAAAATTTAAAATATTTTTTTTTCAGCAGTTTTTCAGCACCCCTTATTACCAGCTATAATGAGGGCAGCAATACACCTCCACAATGTGAAGGCTTGTTGTATGCAATAAACTCAGCTCCCCCCACCTCTTTCCCTCCTGGTCTAAAGGTAGAAGACAAGGGGTTTGACTGCTGCATGCTTACACTCACACACGTACACACACACTCACCCACCTATGCGCACACATACAGAAGCTCAAACTGCTTCAGACAATAACACGTTGCGCACTCTGATTTTTTTTTCTTCCACTAGGCCAATAAAACAAATAAAAATCAATCGCTGTCTGACCCGTTCAAGGAAAAAAAAATCCTGGGAATAAGTAGCAATGGAGCAGTAAAGAGAAAAAAAAACGGGAAAGAAATGAACGTCGGAGGGATCAATGTATTCACAAATGGGTTGACTGATGGACAGCTTGCTATCCATCCACCTCAAAGTTGGGAGGTTGTTTAGAAGGTGCCGCAGCTAATCTTTCCTTTCTGCTTGTAATTTTAAGACTAACAAAAATAAATTTTTTATTAGTCTTTTTTCCCCCTTTTTTCTTCTTTCTCTAGAATGCTTGTACTTGTCAAGACAGCCTTTTTTTCTGTATGTGATCTGTGGCAAGTCACTTGACAAACAGTGATACCTTTTATAAAAATACATTTAAAGTACATCAATGCAGGGTTCGATACATATGAATAAAATGAAATGAAATAAAATAAATCATCACTTCCTGGGCTACCAATTATCCAAAGCCAGCACACTGAACTGATTTCTAAAATTCTGGTTCTGATTGAAGACCTCCTATTTCACACAAACATTTCACTTTTTTTTTATTTTGCAGCTCGTACAGGCTGCAGGCATCTATAATGCTTTAAATACATGGCTTTGGGGGGTTCCTAGATGTTCAAAGTTACCTTTTGTGTTACCAGCTGCACTAAAAAAATACATTTTTGCACGCAAGCTTGCAGTGCTGTATTCTCTATAAATAATAGACTACAAGAGACAGTAAAGTGGACAAAGTCATAGGCAGATTTATGCAGTCAGGTTGTAGGCAATTGCACCTGAAGAGGACTTTGATCAGTCAACAGTGGATAAATAAGATGTGAACCCAGTGCTATACCTGCATCTTTCTGATACGTCTAAATGCCTCTTCAATCTATACAAACAGAACCAAAGAGTTTGATATGTTACATCAATACTGTGAAAATCCTGAGTCTTATAATATTTCCAGTGCAAACTGAAGATGCTTCAGATGACAGAACAGGCCACCAGTCTCATCTCTGCATCGCACAACATGCAGGATCATTAGCTGTCCCAGGAAAAAAGGCAAAGTATCATGGTACACAAGACACCTTTGGCCCTTTACTGTTATTTACTAATTGATAAAATGCCAATATGTTATGTTTGACTTCTAATTCTCCCAAATTAATTTTAATTCTCCCAGGATTTGCGAGCATGGTCAAAAATTACTCCTACAGTATGCCACAATATTAACACATTGCTAAACTGTATAAGATTATGGGTTCAAATACTGGGTAGTAAGACACTGTGTAGTGTAAAAATAGCACATTTATTTTTATATTATATTTAATATAACATGCTTTTCTTTTTTCTCATTTTAGTTTTTATTATGAGTGTGCTATTGTACAATGCCTCTAGCTTGTCAATAATAACTAACAAAAAGAACAACTATTATCTTCACTAACACTGGTATTGGGGATATAAAAGCCTTCTTGCAAAAGCACTCTGATAAGTTATCTAATTTCATTGCAAGGCGATCATTGCTATATCTTGATTGGCCTATGGTGGTAATATTTGCCCTAATTATATATACACACAAATGAAAAAGAAAAAAAGAAGAGGGTACTTTCAGCATGTGTGCAAGAGGTATGAATGACTATTTACTGGTACAAAACTTTTTGGGGTTTTTCTTTTTTGTAGTCTCTTTTTATTTTCCTTATTCTGAATCAATATCTGGCATCATTTAACATCATTTAAGATCCAGCAATTACTCCATTTAATCCACTGGTACTTTACAATGCTGTGGGCACTGTGTCTTGAAGGCGTTATTTCATACTTATCTCATAAACAGCAATTAGAATGTCTGCACAAAATCACCAGAATCACACACACATCATTTACAGTCCTTATAATCAAATAATGTCTAATTTCTCCTTCAGCCAAATCTTATGTTTGCAGAGTAAGAAAAAAACCTGAAAAGATTTTTCTGAGTTTTATTTGAAACGTTTAGAGCCAGTCAGATTCTGTGAACAGAAAACTGACTCTACATGTCAAAAAGATCTTTTACGAGCCTCGCGGAAATGTATAAAATGAGCTCTGGAACAATCCTTTGCTGTACAAGTTCATAAATTTTTTATTTGGCAGCTAACAATCTGACTAGCTGCCTAGGCTGGGACTGGGACCTTTGGTGAGAAAGGTGCTGGAGAAAAAAAAACACCTTGTTTAGTGTTGTTTGCAGCACTTTCTGGGATTTTCAAGAACTTTTGCCTACAGCACATTTTCACAGCTGTAGTCCCCCTTCACATGATATATGGGTGGCTTTTTTTATTTTTCTTATTTTTATATATACAGATCACTACCTCTTCTGGCTCCCAGCCAAAGTGGTAGCTCCTCTCTTTTGTTTGATGGAAAGACAAGGGCCTTAGCCTACTTGAGTGCAGGAGACATTAAACAAACCTGGAGCACAAGGTCTGAACTCTTCAATGTGCCTGCTCCACTGATTATACACCACAATCCTTTATTTATTAACTTAAGATAAAGCCACTGCTTCCTAGCTGGAATAATGACTAGGCTCTACCTGTGCCATACGTTTTATTTGGTATCCAAAAGCACCATAACTTTACAATACAGTATTACTTTTATTATAAGATCATCATTCTAATGGGTGCTGGTTAAGTTGTGAAGAGAAAATGTGAATCTCATTCCAAATAATACTGTACATTTACTAAGCAACTTAATGCGCCTCTGATCACACCTTTGCGTAAAGCCAAATTTGGCCCACGGGCTAAGGAAAAGGCTGAAAAAGCATTCTGATGGGTCTTATAAGAGTGGCTGATTAGCTCCTCTGGTTTCGATGTAAGAGACAACCACATTTCTCTGAGGGGGTCTGTTTCTGATCTATGAAAAATTTACAAGCTGTATAAGCTTCATAGGGACGCAGGCACCAATTGTCTCAAAGCAGGCTACTGACTACAGGGGAAGAGCACATGATCAAAATGAAAAGGTGACTATATTTACTTCAGAGAATTTGCAGAGATGACATTTCATGGAATATGTCTACATTTTTTTTTCTTTACCAAAAAACTACGGATCCTTGTCAACAAATGTGCTTTGAACTCCTTTGAAAATTATGAAAAGCACCAATTATATACTGTACTGCAGAGGTCTGAAACCAAGGCTCAAGTCCATAACTGAGGGTGACCCAATAGGGGTAACAACAGTGCGATAATTTGTGGCTTCCATTCACAGTTGACAAAACAACATGGAGCCATTTACTATAGAAGAGGAATCTTTTACATACTAGGAAGCTACTGTGGAACAGCATTTTGAACTGGATTGGAAGAAGCTTGCACCAGGGAGGATCCCTAGACTACTGCTCAACAGCAGCTCATGTGGCAGGACTGGGTATCACAAGTGTCTGCTTTGCCTGTCCTCAAAAGCATACTTAGACCTTGCCTGTTGTCTGTGCCAGTTCAGCGTGTGAAAAGAGACAGCTGGTTTGATAATGTGACCACAATGTTTCATGGTTTCTTCAGGTCAGGAAAGCAGGAAAGGGTCTTGTGACTGCATGGCAAGTGATCCCTACAAAACTGTAGCATAACTGGAAGTAACTTACATGAAACTAAAATGAAAGAAACAGGGAAATGGTGTTGTTTTAAGAAGCACATTTAAAATCACAGTGCTTGTGTTCTTTAATTTTAATGTGTATTTTTTAGTTTTGCACAGTATTTTTTCTGTATAGTTAATAAACACAGATGGCTGAATTTCTTTCCATTATAAAATAAAATATTTACAAAAAAATAGCAATGTAAGCCTAGGAACACCACAAAGTTAGTGTCCACTTTTCCAACTTTCCTAATTGAACAAAACATATGATTTATTAGTACATGCTACTTTCATGGAAATTTGAAGTTTTTTCAAATGTATTTCAAGTAACCTAAATAATGGGGTCACATTATTTAAGAAATGCTTTGCGATGTAACCAGACAAAGGATATAAAGGAATGGAACAAGTCTTCGACAGCATGTTAATCAAAAAATACATTTATATTCCTGAAAAGCATCCATTAATTTTCTTTTGGCACACATAAATACACATAAATCCAGGTACATTTAATATATAACCGTTTTACTGTTGTTTTCTAAGGTTTGATATTTGATTTGGTAGTTCACAAGGGAAAAATCTCATGAGCATTAAGAAGCAGCAAAATAGTGGTGAACAATTGCTGCTATTTTCAGTGAGTGATCAGTGTACTAAAGATAGACTTATGTTTTTTATGAAACCAGGAAACTCCATGATTCTAGGTAATCTATACACATTGTCAGACCAGAGCAATGTGAAAAATCTGAAGTGCGTTATAAAATGCCTGCTATTAAATTTGTCATGGATTGGAATACAGTACTTAAGTCATTCTGAGTACCAGACAGAATTTTATGATGTAGAAAATGTAATATTAGCAGTGCTCCAGGATGATTGTGAATATTGCACTGTTTAAGGCAAAGAAAGTTGAGCATTATTTCTCACAATTTCAATTCATTGCTAAGATTTCCAACACAAAACCCAGTGCATTCCTTTCAGGACCAGCTGTGTATTATATTACCAAGGTTGTTGAAAGGGTGTAACACTACCCATGAAACCATAGGCCACTAAAACTATGATGTACATAAAATTTTATTGTTTGTTCAGTATTGAAATCTCATTAGGGCTCATAATTCATCGGCATGAGCTGGCCATTCGCTTGGAGCAAGCAAAAAACAAAAACGTTGACCTACTATACACGTCATTAGCCAAATCTGGGTGATGTTTTTTTTTATACAACTTTATTACGCATTTTAACTTCTCAGCCAGGTGTCTGAAAGGCTGTCATCGCTTGTGCAGTCTGTACATGGGTTGTATTTGTTTATTTTTCTTAATGTAAAACTGAATGTCTTTTTAAATAGTAAAATTAGAATAGAAGTGTCAATCCTGCCATCCTTAGTGCTATGAAGGGCAGATATAACATACAGTATGATTTGACAGTGTTCTGCCAGTCCTACATGTAATGTTTAAATATGAACACTGTTTCTCTGAAATGGCTCACAGTTATCACCACACTACTTGCATTTCAATTTAAATGGGTTTGTTTTTGAAAAATCCAAACAAATGTATAAACAGCACAAAAACATCAAATGTAAAATGTATAACACATAACCAATTCCATGACATAAAGCCATTTGTAGGTTTCTTTCAATTATAGGAGCTGTAAATGTTTGCTTTGGTGAATATACAGGCAGTGTGCTTGCTTTTTTCTGTTGGGTTACAAGGTCATGGGCATTCCACAGATAACTATTACAAAAGGCACAATTGTTACACAAAGAACTAGTCAGAACTTTATAAACCTACAATTATCAAGACATTTCTCAATGTTTTTCTTTTCCCCAGCAAACTGCCAAACACTACTCTCCTAAAACTAGTCCCTTTAGACCTAATTCTCAAGATTAGGATTTTTAATTCTCACAGATTAGCTCTTGCATGTACACTGATTTTATACGACGATCTCTGCAAAAGTAAAAAGGCTACAAAAAGATAGCTATGAACCCTTTAATACCTTCTTATAACATTAAGATTTACTTACAATTACCAAATGTATACAATACACACAATATTTGTTAGAACAAAGTTTGCTTGCTTGTTTTAATGTCAAATGGGTGATTTAAAATTCTCTTATTCAATATTTAAGCACTGTCCCACTTTTACATATTAACATTTTACATATGTTAATTTAAAAAAAATGTATATTATCCATTCTCAATTATTTTTACAGAAAATGATTCTTCCTGTTATTTTACTATGTTTCCTAGTTCTGTTGAGAGCTTTCTTTGATTAGTGGTTCCTCCTTACCTTACTACGTCATTCTTGACTAAATGTAACACTGTTCTGCTCTCGGTGCAAGGAAGCAAAGTGAGGAAGTATAATCTCTCAGTGCAGCACTCTGTTGCTCAAGTGTTGAAGATTTCACAAGCGCACTGTCTCTCAAACTACATGCCACTTTTCTAGTAGTCCCCCACCTTGTTCATTTATGGACTAGGAGAGGGAATTGCTCCTCGGAAGATATTCTCCCACACCCTGTGTAGGCTTGTACCACTCGCACCTACTGTACTGTTATTCGTCTGAGCAATAACAAAAGTCTTTTTCAACACTTTGTGGGTTCCCACTGTATATGCACAAAGGTCTTCCCGCTAGTCTAGGGGATCACTTCTGCCATGTACAACGAACATATGAAAAAAAGTAAAACCTCACGTTTTTAAAAAGACACAATAATTCCCTCAAGAAAACAATTACATTTTTGCTGGTGTAAACTTTAACTTGCCTGCTTCTTGTTGCAGATTTTCAACAACAGAGCCCTTCAACAATTAGTCATTAAACTGTAATTGACCTGAATCTCTGGGATGGAAGTGAGAATCTGGAATTGACAGAGAAAAAAAAGAGTCCAAACGTTTTTACTGACTCTTACAGTTAGACAGTGTTTACATCAAAACTCAAGTTCTTCTGGAACCTAGTGAAATGGGAGCACTGTGACAGACTGCTAAGCGTCTTCAGCAGGTGACAAGAAAGAATCCACATGCAGGGAGGAGGACTGGGAAGTACCCGGGGTCCTAGAGCACATCATGGTCTCCTGGTTTCCATTGCAGCTGAGCTTTCAATAACTAAACTGAACTTAACATAGAATCAGTTTTAGCCCATAATGAAAGAGTCCTACAGAATAACATCTGAAAGAATGGGGGCTCTGTAGGATCTAGGCTGATGGTCCCTAGGGTACGTAGTGTTTAAAACTATGAAATAGGCCTGAACCAGAGATCTCCTTTTGGTTCATAATGCTTTGCAACACTTGTTTTTCTAGATCTTATTTTGGCAGAATAATTAGTTGGCACAGCAAAAAAGCCACAAAGATTTATGGACCGTATACAACAGTATATGAATAGAATGACAAGGAAAAAGAAAATACTGTAAAAAGACAAAACAATAAGAAAACAAAATCATTAAAAAAAACCTCATAAGCTAACAGAAAGGCTGTGACAGCATGGTCAGACATTAATCTTAAAATCTTTAATTAGCCCCCCATTCCCTTTCTATTAAAAGTAAACTCCCATTTTCTATGCCTTTTGTATATATTGTACAGTTTTTTGCCTGATACAAATCCACAAAATATCTGTGAGAAAAACAAAATTCATTCATCCCTCTTAAATCACACTAAAAACAACATTCTATGTAAACATGGAGTTACACCATGACACATCAACCAGTTTACGAACATGTGTGAGCAGCCACACCTGTAACCCTCAGGGCAGCACATAATCAATATGACTTTCAACAGCTGTCACGCTGTAGTTGAACTTTAGCTGAATCTCTGGGATGGAGGTGAGAAACTGCAATGTAACAGTAAATGACACTCATTGCTGAGTAAATGGAGGGCACTTTGTTTAAAAAGCTGTTCTGCTTACATTAGGTTCAAATGGCACTTATCAGAGCTTCAGGGACTTCATTGTGACAGTAGCTCACTGGTTTAAAATACTACTGTCGCAAACATTGTCTTATTTGATGAATAATATGTTATGGTAGCTAGTTTGAATTTCATGTTTTCTGCTGCAATTCACGTTTCTGAGGAAAGCTAAAGAAAGAAAATGTTCCTGCTGACTTGCAGTAGCTGGATTCTGCTTTGCGGACAAACTGCCAGACGAGCACAAAGAGGGACAAAGATACTTTTCCAAGTAAAAGATGTAAAAGATGCAGAAACTCTCTTTTGTAAATAGGGTAAGGAAATGGACATCTCAAATGTCAAAAAAACTTTAATGGGCCTGCAATACTAAGTCAGAATTTTAAACCGATTTTATGTTGTAAGAACACAAACAAGCTAAGTTGTGCTTGTTGTTAAAAGCCAGCTGGAGTGAGCTTGACCTCGCCAGGATTTTGCAAAGTTCTTGCAAGTTGGTCTCCCTGCTTAAAAACAAAAAAAGATTACACTATATCCCTGCATTTGACACTACAAGTGAGGTTTTAGTCTCTCTAAATAATCTATGTGATTGCATTAAA
This sequence comes from Lepisosteus platostomus, assembly GCF_059453375.1. NCBI lineage: Eukaryota > Metazoa > Chordata > Actinopteri > Semionotiformes > Lepisosteidae > Lepisosteus > Lepisosteus platostomus. The sequence goes on from NC_142616.1 coordinate 39,445,686, forward strand.
ATTGCAGGGCCTCTTCACTTAACGTTCCCCGTACAGAGTCTGGCTCTCTGCACAGTCAGGGATGGGGAGCTGTGTGCGTTGACGCAGGCTGATTTGCCCATGATTGCTCTTCGCAATCCTGTAAAACAATTTAAAGCGCCACAAGTGAGTGGAGTTTGTTGCAGTAACGCTGTTATTGACTTGTTGCTCTGACTCTATTTGGTTATTACCCTGGAGGCCACAATCAATAGACTTTGCACTGCATCAGACTAATAAATCCCAGGGTTTTCTTGGGGCTGGGCCAGAGAAGTGCTAGAAAATCTATGATAGCCGCGCACTGAACACGGAAGAGTGAGGGAGAAAATACAGAAGATTGCACTGGCAGCTGCAAAAAATTAATTGAAAAGAGATTTTTGTTTTGTTCACTTCACATAACTTTTTACTGAGGCACAGTGGGTGGGTGGTTTATACATATCTATTTATCCATCTCTGTGACCCAGGGTCAGGGGGTGCTGCAACATTTTGAGCGCTGTGGTATTAATTGTGTAATCTGGATATGGCTTGTTTGTAGGAAGGGTGTTGCATTGTTGAGCTGGTGCTACAAAGAAAAGAAACCTGCACTGGCAAGACTTAAATGCCCTTTTCATGTTGAAAGAAATGGACAGGAATTTGTGCAGATAGTTTTAGATTCTTCTGTATGTAAAGATATTTTTAGATACACTTTGTTTTTTACACTGTAACCTGCATAATAATATATATATGCCACCAAATTACACTGTAGAAATATCATTATGAGAATGGAAAACAGTTACAGCAGCACAATTTATTTTTGACCTGCTAGAGGCACTTTGAGCATATCTAAATACAGAATACAAGAATGATGGACAAATGTAATGTTGAATTTATTGATACCTTTTGCCATCTTATGGGTCTCCTTTTCCTTCCTTTCTTTATTGCCTTTATTCTTCTTAAAGGTTGAGGTTTACAGAATCATATTCTCATTTGGTTTAAGAGTATACCTTAGTTAAATATTCTAAAATATACACAGTTCCTTTTCACACTTTGCTTGGATGTATTTGTTTGCTTTTTAGGATTATTATGGGTTCTTTAATTCCAAAGTAGAATATTTCTGTTCTTTCTTTTTTTCACTTTAACGTTCCATTGACTTCACCAGCAGAAACTGAAAAGGCACGCCTCCAGGAGCCTCGTCTAGGTAAAACTTTGCTACCTGTCACATGTACTGCCAGAAATAGATTTGAGAGAAAAGAGGACATATTGAAATCGAACAATGCCTAATGCAAAAGAAAACTTGTCTTACAACAGGAGAATGCTGCTGTGGTTTAATTTCTCTATTTCAGCACCAACAAAATGAGATCCCAGGGCAGGCTGCAGAATCCGCATACACAGTGTACACCAAATTATTTTATTCTCAGGCACAGATTTTGTCCTTTTTAAACAAGAAAACGGGGAAGACTTAAGGAGAAACAGACCCGGGATTTACATGAGCATAGGCCTACAGTACAAGCACAGATGTAAACATTTATTATAGATACACGTACATCTGTATATATGGATTCTCTGTGTAAATATTGGCCCACATTGTCAACAGCTTTCCAAACAGAAGGAGCCTGTGCTCCTAAGAATTTGAACATTCTGATTAGATAAGGGCTGAGCCTTATGTAAATCACACCCTTTTCTATGATAGATGGTAATTGTATGTACAGTACTCAGTTCTGTGTTTCCAAGGAAGCAAACATGTTTTCCACATTTTCAATTGAACTTGCACTTGCAGATACTCTAAAAAAAACAAAAAACAAAACAAAATATAGATATTGTAACATGAAGAAGTGTTAAAGGTTCTTATTTTCCTTGTGGGCAAGCTGCCCACTCTGTAATAAATAACCTAGATGGGCAATTTACCTGCAGTTTGCCCACAGGCAAAACGTGGCCCCAAAGTCTTACTTAAAGGTACTACTTAAAATGCAGCATCCAAGATTTATGATAACTGCCCTGCCTCGGGTATTATAGAAAGTGTAAACGGTTGTGAAGCACTGCTCTTTCATATTGATCTGACTTGAAAAAAAAAAGATGTCATGTTTACTGGTCATATATTTATGATGAGGCATCAAGACATGCCATAGCCTTAGCCATGAAATGCATATTTTTACTTTATTTCTTCTATGACTTTTATGAACAACCAACCATTGTGTTTTTTTCCTCTCTCTCTTTTTATGCATGTTCTGTTTCAGGGCTATAACGCAAAAAGCTAGAATCTGAGCCATCTCCATTCTCAAGTTCACATCTGACCCCTAACATCATGAAAGGGGCTCTAGGCATTGACCATTATGTGAGCAGTATCTTTATTTGGCTCTCCTCTCACTACCGGGGAAGCGGCAGAGGGTAGGAGCTTTCATGGCAATGCTGCCGATTTGATATTCAAATAATCCCCCTTGACAGCCATACTGCTGCTTTTTTTCACCTTTCCTTCCCTTTTTAAATCAATGGTATTTCATTTTAATAGAAGTCCTGCTTGGTGATCAAACGAGCAAATACCTTCTGGGTCACCAAAGGGCTAACCAATCGCGGTTAACTCAGGAGCAGTAACAATGCAACATTTAAACATCACACATATGCAAAACACCACAGTATACAGGGAATACAAAACCTGTGCCAAGTCTTTCTGTTCATCCGAAAGTAGAATAATAAATAATCAGAAGAGCAAGAATACCTAGAATATCAGTTCTATACTATGGCATGGTACATGCATTAATGTTTATGTCAGGGGTGGCCAACCTTGGTGCTCGAAATTGATCCTCAATTGCATAATCAGCCCAGATACTTCCAATCACTTTTATAATTCAGGATGAGCTGGAGGAACGAGTTGCAATGAAATGAAATGCAGTTTAACCACCCCTTGTTGATGCCCAACAGATTGCTACTTTCTGTCATGTGCACAAATGATGATGAAAACATCCTACATCCTGTCCCATGTGCAAAGCAAAACCAGGTAGAAATTAAATAATGACATAATACTACTTTCAATTTTACTGCATGCCCCCTTGTCATATGCCCCTTGTGAATCTTTTTAAGATGGAGATATGGAAAAAGAATAATATCAGTCTTTATAAGTAAAGACCTGAACTGATCTCTATGACTCATATATCTTCATACTTCTTTTTTCTTGTAGAGTTTAAATCATTTACAAATTTTATGTGATACATTATTTACTGGATGGATTCCTACATACCCTTCTTGAAACTTGAAAATAAGAAAAAAAGATCATATACATGCTCAAGCAGAAGGACTTTATGTTAAAATAAGATCAATCTGTGTTAAGCCATGAGAGCACAAACACTCTGAAAGTCAAGATTCATTCTTCTTTCGCCCTAGAGTTCCTTTGAACTTTGACCCTGTGCAGCCGCAGGGACCCAGTGTTTCTTAACTGCAAATGAGACACAAATATGAGAAGGAATGACAGAGTAGTGTTGTAAAAAAAGAAAACTCCAAAATACATTTCTATAGCCTGTCTGTGTGCTTTGACTATACATAGTAATTTTTCACTGTAACAGTTGTGAAGTGAAAGGGATAAGGAGGAGGTTAAAAAGCAGTTTTCGGTGCTTGGTTAACCAACTGACCTACAGTCAAAGACGTCTTTGTGAGCATGCTCTGGCTTCCTGCCAATCAGATCATCTTGCTGTCTGTCTCCAGGAAGAAAATTGTACTCCTGGTATGCGAGCCATGCCAGAATGTGCAGACAGGGTGACTACAGTGCTTGCCCAACCTGTCTTAGTCGACCCAAAAATATGCTGAAGGGAAAATTACCTGTTTGGCTCAGCACCAAATTAACTCACACTGTAGGTTTATTTTTTTTTCTTCACCAGTAAAACATGTACCTATCTTGTACAGACATTTATACTATCTGGGTGTAATCTTTTAATACCTGAAAGAAACTTCCTAATGCCTTGTGGCAAAACCTCCACAAACAATACTTGTATTAGATACAGTCTGGCAGGGTGTGAAATTATTTAAAAACTTGCGTGTTTGTATATGTGTTTTTTTCCAATAATGTTTATTAGTGGATCATTTTATGCATTTTCTTGCAAAATATTAACAAAATATAACAGAACATTTAGTATAAATCATTGCTTATATATAAATGCTATTACACGTGTGTCAACAAGAAAGAGGTATAAGTGTCAGAAAACAGCTATATTACAAAAAGAAATAGTCTTTACCCTTTGATTCAATATTTTGGTGTTCCTAAAGTCTGGACATTGATAGCCATAGTCCAGCAGAAAAACAATTGGAAATTGTTTAATTAGTCCAGTTAAGTGAACAATTAGTTTATCTATCTAATTAAGATTTGCACTGAAAATCAGACCCTGTGTCTTATAAAAACCAGAGGAATTCGTATACATTTTTTCACTTCTATATCTAAATATATACCATTCTACAACCCAAACACTCATAGTACATAAAGATACTTTGGCTGACAAAAAATGCTTGGTCTACAATGTACACAGTATTTGAATTCTGTAGATATTCAAATGTATATGTATATATATCTACATGCATATATAGGTCTCTTACAAAGGTTGAATAGCAGGTTTGCTCTATTTAGTAAACCTGACTATCTTTGCAAAATAAAGGTTTCAACTATTCTCCCTCAGGAAACATGTATGTTTTAAATTCCCCCTCCACATATACCTGCAACTTAACACACTGCATAAGTCTCTTCAGTACAAACACATTTATTTTGTAAAGCCTTTAAATGTTCCCTTTCAGCTATGCCTATCATTTACATGCTATTGTTAGTATAGAGTACCAAGGAGAAACTGGGCAGACACATTTCACACTACAGGGCAAGTTGAGAAACAAGTCTAATGTAATAGAAATAAAATACATCATAACAGAATGGCGAACACTGTCTTTCTCACAGTTATCAATTAACCCTTTCTTAATGGTTGACCAGTGAATCAAATTTCTGTGGTGGCTCATGGAGATAATATATATAACAAGTGTTGAAATGCTTCTAACTTTTTCCTTTTATAAATGTTTAAACCTTTGTGAATAGTGTAATTCAAAGGTTGATAAAATGTGATCTGAAAATAAAGTTTCACTACTGGTTTTCACAGCCTTTAATACTAAATGACACTGCATGCAACATAAGGCACTCAGATCCTTGGAAAAGGTATAATGTAATACAGCAGGCACTGGAGCAAAATTCAGCCAGGTTTTCAAGACTGACATGATCGGTTTCAAAGTACACCGTATATCATTACAAGAAGTTCCATTATATAAAGAGTAATTGAAAAGAGAGCACTTCATGAGGAGGCTCAAACTTGATTAAAAAATCTTAACAGGCTGGAGCATGTCAAGGTTTCTGTGCCCCTAAGCAGTTTGGGAGTATAAGACTCATGACTGGATGGGACCCGAGTCCATCAGGGGTTACCCCCCACAATGCTTGTAAAAGGAGTGACTGGAGCTAAAGATCTTGCTCAAGCTTATAACAGCAGTGTCCAAAGTAGGGACTTGAACCCACAACCTTACTTGTATGAGTCCTACCTAACCACTACTCTGGAATGGGCCCACATTCATCATTTGTGGGAATAACAGAGGAAACCCTGACATTGCATATGACAAAATGGAGACACTTTATTGCTGTATCGGTCATTTAAATACACAGGCTTTACACTGAGAAACAGTAACAAAAAACAAATCAAATGCAGAGCAAAGAGGGACAAACCTAGCTTACTGTATGTATTAAAACACAATGGACATAACAGAATATTTTGATTGTTCTTATTAACATTATCATTCAAAATAAGTGTTGCTTCCTGCTCTGTCTTGCATGTTTTTTTGTCCTTTTTAAGCTCTGCATGCTGATAACAAAAAAGAAATACCTCTAACTACATGCGGTTACTAACTCTGAACTTTGATAAATTGAAGATTACCATATCAAGAGAGTTATCCAGACTTGTACCACCTGTCCAAAGCAACTTAAACTTTCTGCTCCAAGCTGTTTTTAATGTATATGCTTCATACTTAGTAACCCCTCTGTTAACTGCTGAAAAATTAGGATCACATTTCATTGCCTTTATGGGGAAAATAGCCTTTACACAGTTGGAAATGTATACATCTGTAAAAGTTCCAGCCCGTATATTGTAGCACTTAACCCTTTCAAACTGGGAAAATAATCAAAACTTATGGATACTTTAATTCAAGGCTTGTATTGGTTAGTGTCTGCATGTTATGACACATGTGCGCCACACATTATATTTGGCAAGTCTGCTAAGAGCTAATGGGCAGACAGAGATATAGATACAGTGCCTTGCGAAAGTATTCGGCCCCCTTGAACTTTTCAACCTTTTGCCACATTTCAGGCTTCAAACATAAAGATATAAATTTTTTATTTTATGTGAAGAATCACCAACAAGTGGGACACAATTGTGAAGTGGAACGAAATCTATTGGATTTTTGAAACTTTTTTAACTAATAAAAAAATGAAAAGTGGGGCGTGCAAAATTATTCGGCCCCTTTACTTTCAGTGCAGCAAACTCACTCCAGAAGTTCAGCGAGGATCTCTGAATGATCCAATGTTGTCCTAAATGACTGATGGTGATAAATAGAATCCACCTGTGTGTAATCAAGTCTCTGTATAAATGCACCTGCTCTGTGATAGTCTCAAGGTTCTGTTGAAAGCGCAGAGAGCATCATGAAGACCAAGGAACACACCAGGCAGGTCCGTAATACTGTTGTGGAGAAGTTTAAAGCCGGATTTGGATACAAAAAGATTTCCCAAGCTTCAAACATCGCAAGGAGCACTGTGCAAGCGATCATCTTGAAATGGAAGGAGTATCAGACCACTGCAAATCTACCAAGACCTGGCCGTCCCTCTAAACTTTCAGCTCAGACAAGGAGAAGACTGATCAGAGATGCAGCCAAGAGGCCCATGATCACTCTGGATGAACTGCAGAGAACTACAGCTGAGGTGGGAGAGTCTGTCCATAGGACAACAATCAGTCTTACACTGCACAAATCTGGCCTTTATGGAAGAGTGGCAAGAAGAAAGCCATTTCTCAAAGATATCCATAAAAAGTCTCGTCTAAAGTTTGCCACAAGCCACCTGGGAGACACCCCAAACATGTGGAAGAAGGTGCTCTGGTCAGATGAAACCAAAATCGAACTTTTTGGCCACAATGCAAAACGATATGTTTGGCGTAAAAGCAACACAGCTCATCACCCTCAACACACCATCCCCACTGTCAAACATGGTGGTGGCAGCATCATGGTTTGGGCCTGCTTTTCTTCAGCAGGGACAGGGAAGATGGTTAAAATTGAGGGGAAGATGGATGCAGCCAAATACAGGACCATTCTGGATGAAAACCTGTTGGAGTCTGCAAAAGACCTGAAACTGGGACGGAGATTTATCTTCCAACAAGACAATGATCCCAAACATACAGCAAAATCTACAAAGGAATGGTTCACAAATAAACGTATCCAGGTGTTTGAATGGCCAAGTCAAAGTCCAGACCTGAATCCAATCGAGAATCTGTAGAAAGAGCTGAAAACTGCTGTTCACAAACGCTCTCCATCCAACCTCACTGAGCTCGAGCTGTTTTGCAAGGAAGAATGGGCAAGAATTTCAGTCTCTCGATGTGCAAAACTGATAGAGACATACCCCAAGCGACTTGCAGCTGTAATCGCAGCAAAAGGTGGCTCTACAAAGTATTAACGCAAGGGGGCCGAATAATTTTGCACGCCCCACTTTTCATTTTTTTATTAGTTAAAAAAGTTTCAAAAATCCAATAGATTTCGTTCCACTTCACAATTGTGTCCCACTTGTTGGTGATTCTTCACATAAAATAAAAAATTTATATCTTTATGTTTGAAGCCTGAAATGTGGCAAAAGGTTGAAAAGTTCAAGGGGGCCGAATACTTTCGCAAGGCACTGTATCTCTCTCTGTTTTCAGCTTAGGATCTACTCCTTGATCACTTCATTTATGCAGGGTTCTTGGCTTGTGAAATAATTTCAATTACATGTTAAGGGCCTAAGATGGGAAAAAATGTCCATGGGTCAATAATATCCTGGTTACTTCACAAAGGGAACTTACAAGGAACTGAAAAGAAAGAATCTCTAATCACACATGGGGTTTGCAACAAGGCACCTAAGTGATATTGCAAACATGTGGCAAAGGGTTTTGTGGTCAGACGAGACAAAACTTGAAACTTTCGGGTAAATGCAAAGTGTACAACTGACGTACACCCAACATAGAGCCAACACTATCCCAACTGTCAAGCATGGTGGTGGCAGCGTTGCGTTATAGTTTTTCTCATCAGTGGGGACTGGGAAACTTATCAAGACTGATGGGAGGATAGACAGAGCAAAGTACTGGAAAATTTTAGAGGAAAACCTGTTTCAGTTGCAAAACTGGGACAAAAATTCAATTTTCAGCAGGGCCATGATTTAAATCACAAGGCCGAAGTTAAACTGGAGTGGCTTAAGAAAGCGAATATCCTTGAGTGGACCAGTCAAAGTCCTTGAATCCTTCTGAGAATCTGTGGAAAGACTTTAAAAAACAGCCAGCCATAGCTGTGATGTGCTCTGATGTGAGAGTGATTGAACAAACCTGCCAAGAGAAAATGTGGGCGGAAATTGCACCAAGCTGGTAGAAACTTACCTAAAAAGACCTGTGGCTGTTAAATGCTGTCATAGGTGATTCCACCAAATAATTAGTCCTTGTGTCTGAATACTTCTGCAATTAATATTAATATTAACATATTTCTTTATTTTTTCTGACATTTACTGTAACATAACTTAGCCTAAGAAGTTTCAGCTTAAGAATTCAGGTTTTAATTAAAATATTAAATTTAAAAAATGTGTACCACATTTAAGGATTTTAATATTTTCTTCAGAAAATTTACAAAACCAGAACCAGAATTGAAATAGAGTTGAAATTGTTTCTTTCTTTGCTTCATTCGTACAGTTTTAGAACAATCTTGCAGCTGAAAATACCTACAAAATGGCTACTATGCAAAAGAGTCTTACTTTCATTCCTGGAACTTGCTCTTCCAAAACCAATTGGTTCAAGGTTAATTCTACACATTAGGTCTTAGATTGTGGCAAATGTATGTTTTCAAATGTCCTGCGATTATAAGGCGATATGTACCATTCGTATTACACTCTGTTAATATGAATGGATAAATGTAATGTGTTGTCACATTTCTATTACATAACCACCTCATTGTAAATAACCTTTTCGAACACCTCCAATCTGGCTTCCGTCAACTTCACAGCACAGAAACTGCCCTGGTCAAAGTTACTAATGATCTTCTAATAGCTTCTGTTTCTGGTTCTCTCTCTATCCTCATTCTTCTTGATTTCAGTGCTGCTTTCGACACTGTTAACCATTACATCTTATTTTCTCGTCTTGAGACTGTTTGGAGGTTCTGACACTGCTCTCAAATGGTTCCAAGTCTTAACTCACTGATTATTATCACTTTGTCTCTCTTGGCAGATTTAGGTCTGAAATTGGTCTAGTTAAGTCTGGTGTTCCTCAGGGCTCAATACTGGGTCCCCTACTTTTCAGCATTTATATGTTTTGACTTGGTCAGCTTTTAAGCTCAAATGGCCTCAACTAAAATAAACCTCAAATAATGGACTCAAATAAACATCCATACCAAACCTGATATTGATGTGGCTGTCTCTATTCTATCTTATTGCATCTCTGACATAAAAACTTGGATGGTTCAAAATTGCCTTCATTTTAACTGTGACAAAACTGAAATCATGCCTTTGGGACCCCCATTATCTTTATAAAGCCAATCCTGTAACCCTGTCTGTGGATGGTACTGTACTTGAGCTTCAGTCTAAATTGAAAAACCTTGGGATGATATTTGATTCAGGCTTAACATTCGACCCACATGTGCAGCATATTGTTATAACATCTTTCTTTCACCTCAGAAATATTGCTAGACTATGCCTTATGTTATCACCAACTGTGGCTGAAAAGCTGATCACCACATTTGTCTTCTCCCGAATTGACTACTATAATGCTCTACTCGCTGGGGTTTCTAAATCCACATTGAACAAACTACAGTATGTCCAAAATTTGGCAGACAGAATCCTGACCAGATCTAGTGCAAGTGATCACATTTCTCCTATCCTGGAGACCTTGCACTGGCTTCCTGTCAAGTTTCGTGTCGACTTCAAAATCCTCGTGCTCACCTATAAGGCTCTGCATGGTTTGGCACCTCAGTACCTGTCTGAGCTATTATCGCCCTACTCCACATCTCGCAACCTTGGCTCCTCGAATTCTGGTCTCCTAACTGTCCCCCAAGCCAGTCTACACTCTATGGGTGACAGGGCCTTCTCCTGTTATGCCCCTAAGCTCTGGAACTCTCTCCCCAAGGATATCAGAGAATCAGAGAGTCACCTTCTCTAAACTCCTTCAAATCCAGACTTTTGTTTATTTTTAATTGTTGTTGGTGCTGTTGTCATTCTGTAAAATGCTTTGAAAAGCCCACCTTTAAAGGCGCTATATAAAATAAAGTGTATTATTATTATAAATAATGCAAGTTTGAGTTACTTTTGGGAAACAAGTCTGAAATGTTAGTCAACATATGAGGGCAAAATTTCATTTGATACATCTTTGTTTAACATGCTGGGCTTGATTTGATTTAAGTCACATGTAAACCCTTTGTTTTTAAGATGCTGGAAAAAAAACTGCAACTATGCCATGTGGGAGGAGGGAATGGGGTGCCCTTTTCTGCTGCAGTGGTGGAAAACTGTGAGAAAAACAGGAAAACCACATATGAAATGCAAAGGCTTAAGCAAATCCAACGTTCGACCAACTCAGTACAGAATAACCAAATGGATTTTGGGCATTTACAGTACCATTAAAAAAACCTGCCAGTATAAATGACCATGTCACTCTAAAATAGGATTCAGTCAATTCAGTTTATTTTAGTATATTACCACATATTTTAGTTAATGAGAGAGCCTGTTGTGTTATGGAAAATCTAATTTAAGGCTTTTATTTGCTTTGCTGGCTTTATTTTGAACTGTGTGCCGTTTCTTCACTTCACTTTAAAATGTGCTGTGTATTCAGCACTCTCTTGCTGCAAAGTGCTTCTTTTCCAAGCTTGAATCAGCATGACTGGAAATTGACACAACTCCTACTTTATCCTACTTTAAAGTATTCAGTACACCCTGAACAGAACTTTAACTTAGGGAATTAATAACAGGGTCTTATTAATTTTAATACCACGTGAGTGAAGGCATTTCAGTACACAGGTTTTAAGACAAGCTAGATAGCCATCTATGATCTGTTAATATTTATAATGATTAATGTGACTTATTCTCCAGGGGAATTATTTTCTGAAAAAAATTTAAATTATTTTGCTATAGCAAAGGATTTTTTTAGAGATCATTTCCTCCACCAGTTTAAATTCTACTGCGGCCATCACTAAAATAACTAAAAAATTACTAAGAAGTATAAACTTTGTCATTTCTTCAGGTTTCACATATCTGATCAAACAGAACACCAAGACCAGATGGGTGCTTTAAAATTTGTAGCAAACCTTATCATCTCTAACTTTAGCATGCTTTTTATGAATCCTGGTGTAAAATTCTATCATCATCAAATTCTAAAATCAGACAACTGACCAGTTATAATTTTTACATTACAAGGCATGGCATTAATTTAGATTTTCACTTAACCTAGGTTAACAATTAATTGGATGGAAAATTTCAATGGTGAAAAAAAGAGTCATATCTATTGCCAGTAGGCAATCACATAATAGTTAATAACAGCTACTATTACATACTGCTGTATGCACTATGTTTGCCAGTAGGCTCCCGGCACCCCTGTAACCCTGTATCGGATAATTGGTTAAAAAATTGATGCAAAGATAAAATACTAATATTGGCTTAATTCCTGAAACCCTAATTTCAATACATTTACATTTTTTTAAGTGCACTTTTTAGAAATAATGTCAGAAATGTTTCATTGTTCTACTCTTTACACTCAAGTGTTTTTCCCTCTTTATGCAGAAATATTATTCTATGGTGATTAATTCAACTTTAGCCTTTATAATTTTAGGAACAGTTGATCATGATAAATACTGTATTTTGCAGTACAAAAACTATCCTTCTAGTTTTATGGATGTGTAGAAAGGAACAAATATGTAAATGATGCGGAAATCATTTAATTAACATGATTGGTAATGTGATAAGCTACAATGACAGTTTGTGTGGACTGATAAAATGTATAGTTTATATGGAGTTGTCTGCTGAATGTGAATTAAATGGCTGTTTGTCTCTTCACATAATGAAAACTGTATAAACAAGATTCAAATTTTCATGTCATACTACAAAAAACAAGTGGAGGCTTTGAGTAAATTGTTGATGCTCACAAAATACATACATTGGAACGCTTGATTGTGTCTAAGACGTTTTCACAGCAACTTAGATGGAAACTTTTTTTAAACTATTAACTAAATCTGCATAATACATTACTAATTAATTTCACTGCTCATCCACACTCCCTTGTAAGGTTTTCACTTTTTTCTTGATCTTCAGCTGTCTCATTATTGTAAATAAATCTATAATCCGCAGATTTTTATTCACTTTCTTTGATGTTTTCCTCCTTTTCCCCCAGCACATTTCTGAGCCTTAAGAGTGACAGACAGAGTTAGGTTAGATCACATACATAAATATTCACTAACTGCAGGTTATCCAAAGGTAAGTATATTCAATTAAATATGGGTTGTTTCCTTCTTATTTATTCAAATCCTCAGGTCACTTTAATACTACAACACACTAAGCACTTTACTTACAACATGCAGTTGGCACTGATATAAAGATTTTTATATATTTTTGGCATTATTGGATCATTTTCTAAAGCTATTTGTTTCATCTGCAAAGAAAAAGCATGCTGGCTGTAGAGAGCCAAAGTCATGCAGCACTCCACTTTGAAATTTGCTCTTTCTAGAATTTCACTTTGTGTGCTTCCATTTGTCACGACAAGAATTCTGGTACCTTATTCCAGAAGGTTTGACTACTGAGAAAAAACATGAGCTGACAAGTCCCTTGGATTGCATCCCACAGGTAAAAAATACGCAGAACAGGTAGGTTCAGAAACACTTGGCACTGTTTCTTCCTAAGGACAAGAGATGCAAGTAATGCTAAACCAAATTTGGAGCTGCCTAATTATTTAGGGGGGCTTTGGTGATTAAGTATTAATTAGTATCGATTTAAAACTGCAACTGTTGAACTGATTTTTCAGCCTGTATTATTTTTGAATACCACTGAGCGCATCTCACATCCTCTACTTAATGTGCTTTTGTACTGCAGTTATTTCACAGGTGAAAGGTGACAAAAACTTGTGAAACGAGAGTATATGAGTTTGATCACCTGGTTTATTCTAACTCTCAGCCACCCATTATTAGGGTCACAGCAAGCAGTAAGCACAGAGTGCAAGGCTGACTGACAGCACGTACCTGTTCATCTCCTGCATAAGACATTAGCCTATCATAGGGCCATAGAGGAAGAGAAAATCTGAAACAACCAATCAAACCAAGTACTGTATATCACTGGGAGGGGGAAACAAGTTGGAAGAAAACTGCAAACTCCACACAGACAGATAACAGAGGCCAGAATCACACCCATAAACTATGAGACAGCAGTGTCAAGTGCCACGCTACCGTGCTACATTCTTGTTGTCTCCATGTGTTTAATTATTCACCAACTGACCTCCATTCAGGCAGGTAAGGAGGAAAACCTCAGGTTGATGAATTTTTTTAATACCCTCAGGATTATTATATGGTACAGAATCCTGATTGTATCCAGCTGGGAGGTTTAAGGTCGCATGCACATCCAACTTCAAAGGTTTTTGTTTGGTTCTTGTACAGTTTCTGTGTGTTTTTACACACCATGTGACATTTGCAAAATACTTTGTTGTGGGTCTTGAATTTGAAGGATTTTTAAATAATCTAATGCCAATGAAAGTGGTGCCTTTTGCTTCTGCTGTGTGTTTTTAGTTGCAATGTGCTTGACTGTAGATCTGGGAAGGTTATACAGCTACACAATATTTTGCCAAATCAACAAGGGATATAAAACCACACAAGGATAATGATTAGTACAGTACTAATAATTTAACATTTTCCATATGGCGGTTATTTAAATTTTTGGTTAAAGTGGATTGCATTGCATTTGTTTTCAGGAATAAGTCTAAATTACAGAGACAAAATCCAATAAAACATTAATTAAATTTGAGTTTGATGGTTTATCAAACTTTGTTTCATTCCTCATTGTCTTCGTACTTTTCTTAATTATATCTGTATTTTTTCACAACTTTCTTATAACAACTCTTTATGCAATCTACTTCTGAACAACCAGGGGTGAAGAAAGAGGTTAGAAAAAATAATTTATTTTAATCAAAGAGCTATCAGATAATGACAAAAGGTAGTTATCTTAGGTGTTTAGTCAAAGAACTTTCAATTTCTTATCTGGATTATGAGTGAACACCCAATCATCGACTTGGTACTAATGACAGCCACACCCTTAATGTTTTTGTGAACATTCTGACTACGTATGCTTCCAGCATTTCAACATTTTTACAGTGATATCTCTACGTAGGGTTGAACAGAGAGGGTTTGTGGATAAGAATAAGGAGTAAAATATGAGGAAACATTTCTTTAGAAGTGGATTTGCATATAAATAATAAATATTGATACCCTGAAAGAACTAAAAGACTTTCATTCCTGTACTTAACATAATGTTTAACGTGCTGGTTAATCTCTTGCAGATTATTGACAGCTTCTGATATGATCAAACACAATAACAAGGAATAGTTCTGACAGGATTCACATCAACCTGCAAAAGCAAGATCTGATGCCTATTCCAAGCAAAACACAAATATGTCTTCTGACAGCACCAAGTCCCAACTGTCAACAATTGTTGCTTGTTTCAAAGGCAAGACCTCTTCATGTCAACCCAATATCACGAAAGATTAAACACAAACCACGGCATGTTCCATTTAGTTTAATTTTGTATGCTTTTATGTACAAACTTCCTAGAATAATAATCAAAAGTTTTCTGTTTTTATGCATGCAGCATTATTTGTTTCTTTTTTTCTAGAAAAACACAAATCATTTACAACACTGATCCCAAATATAACAACAAGCCACGTACTCTGAAGAATAGTCAACACCATTCAGGCAAAGGTATTCAGTCTAAACGTCACTGACATATAATAAGCTATAGGGTAACTGCATTAATCTACCTGATTAGGATCCATGTGCCCTAACACTTCACAAAGCAGTTTTAATTAAACAGAACAATAAAATGTTGGATCTGAACATGGTGTCCTAACTCTAAATTATTGTATCTAATCAATGAAAGATATTTGTAGATATTAAAAACAATATGAAAAACAGATTCTGTATTCTTAGAAATTCCACATTTTTAGCAAGCCTTAAGTACCCGAACTGCTGTGTAAGCAGCAAGCTTCAACAAAATAATTGAAAATAACCAAAAAACAAAAACCTCTACTGTATACCTAATTTAAAAACAGCAAAAATACCTATATACAGTGGATATAAGAATTCTACATACCCTTATTGAAATTGCAGGTTTTTGTGATGTAAAGCCAGAAATCAAGATAAATCATGTCAGACATTTTTCTATCTTTAATGTGACCTTGCAACCAACAAAATTCAAGAGAAAAACAAATAGATAATTATTAGGAAAAATGATTGAAATTAAAAAACCTATAACACCCTGGTTGCATAAGTGTGCACACCCCACCAACTAATACTTTGTGGAAGCACCTTTTGCATTTATTACACCAGTAAGTCTTTGTGAATAAGTCTCTAACAACTTTGCACAAACACAAAAACAATTTTATCCCACTCTTCCTTGCAAAAAAGTTCAAGCTCCTTCATATTGTTAGGGGATCTCCTGTGCACGGCCCTCTTTAGATCATTCCACAGGTTTTCTATGGGATTGAGGTCTGGGCTCTGACTGGGCCATTCCAAGATCCTCCTTTTCTGAAGCCATTGCTTGGTTGACTTGGATGTGTGCTTTGGGTCGTTATCATGTTGGAAGGTGAAATTCCTCTTCATCTTCAACTTTCTGACAGAGACCAGCAGGATATGTTCCAAAATATCTAGATATTTGGAGCTAGTCATTATCCCATCTATCTTAACTAGAGCCCCTGTCCCAGCTGAAGAGAAGCAGCCCCAAAGCATGATGCTTCCACCACCATGCTGCACAGTAGTTATGGTGTTCTTTTGATGATGAGCTGTGTTGTCTTTGTGCCAAACATATTTTTTAGAATTAAGGCCAAAAAGTTCAACCTTTGTCTCCTCAGGCCATAAGACATCCACATGGTTTGGGGTGATTGAATGTATTTTTTTGCAAAAATTTAGATGTGCTTGGATGTTCATTTTTGTGAGAAATGGCTTCCGTCTTGCCACCCTACCTCATAGCTGAGACACGTGCAGATTACAGGAAATTGTTGTTCCATGCAAGGAGAGACCAGTACCTGCCAGAAATTCCCTCAGCTTCTTTAATTTTGCTGTAGGCCTCTTGGTAACCTCGCTGATAAATTTTCTCCTTGTCCTGTCATCAAATTTGGAGGGTCGTTCTGATCTTGGCAATGTCCCTGTGGTGCCACATTTTCTCCACTTATTGATGATAGTCTTCACAGTGCTCCATGGCACATCCGATGCCTTCGATATTCTTTTATACCCCTCTCCTGATTGGTACCTTTCAACAATAAGATCCTGTAGATGTTTTATTATAAAAGAGTGTGCACACTTGTGCAACCAGGGTGTTGTAGGTTTTTTAATTTTAATTATTTTTCCTAATAATCACCTATTTGTTTTTTTCTTGAATTTTGTTGGTTGCAAGGACACGTTAAAGATGGAAAAATGTCTGACATGATTTATCTTGATTTCTGGCTTTACATCACAAAAACATGCAATTTCAATAAGGGTGTGTAGACTTTTTATATTCACTGCATATGCTAAAATATCCAGAGAAAATGAGCTACAATGTGGTAAATTAAAAAAAAATCTTAACGGCAAAAGCAAAAATATTTACAAAAAGTTTTTAAATCATAAACATGAAAATTAAAAACAGAACCAACAGATGAAGGCTAGGCTTTAGATGCTGCTTTGAATACAAGTTGAAAGTGCAATTGTTTAGTTTATACTTATTTTATCCTTCTTCCTTTCTTTGTATTGTACTTTTGAAACTAATATTTTAGTTTAATTAGTTCCCTTTCCCTGGATGAACAGATAGTTCATCACTATTAAAAGGAAAAAATTGAAAAAGCATGATATTTTTTAATCATACAGCACTGATCATGTAGAAAATTCACAGTATTTCTGAGGGTGGCAAAGCTGTACTAATGTATCACACATGACTGTAATTGTTTGCAATTAAGTTTAAGCCCATTTGGAAACGCAGTAACGCAACATGTGTTGATCACCAGTGACTCATCTATATGGGATCCAGTTCTTAAGAATGGGGGGGAAGACTTTAAAGAAAGAACTGTGTGTGATGCCTGCTCATAGTGTTACAGACCACAGAGCTCCACCTGACTGATTAAACACTAGTCTGTGAGAATGCCTGTGGTATCCTTCTCCATTAGTAGACAAGAAAGGACTCTATAGTTGGCAAACACTTTGTGGGAGTGGATGACGCAACTGCTAAGGGTTCATGTTAAACCTCAGGTTTGGCTGGTGATGTTTAATAAAATGTAAAAAAAAAAGCTGGGCAGGGATACACACTTCAAAATACTGAGGAGGATGTTTGTTAATGGATTAATAATGATAATGACAGTGAGAGGTACCATAATGTAGGGTTAAAAACAACAGTGCAGTTTTAGATTTTTATGCATTCAGAAAATGGTAAACTTAATACCCGTCATTAGTGAGAGAATTCATAAATTAACGACTACTGTCATTAAACAAAATGTTTCTTTCACATTTTTGTTTTTTTATGCAACATGCATTTTTATACACCTCCAACAATGCTCTTGTCTTTATAACAGAGTATGGGTCTGTATATTCTATCAAATTAATTTCAAGACAACACTAAAGTATTGATGAAACCTCAGCCCCCTACTGTCTCTTTCAAAGGACTTTCTCCTTAGATTATCAGGTTCTTCCAACTGTCCTGTCTCAGGTTGGTGTGGCATCTCACAGGTGGCTTGAAGATACAGGGAGTGGTTGGGTGTACAAATCACAGCACCTCTAGCTTCTAATCTTGATACCTGTACTTTACTGATCAGCTGTAAAGATCGACTATGGGCCATTACAATGAATGCAATTCAGGTCTAGTAAGGGCTGCAATAATTAGGGAGGAGAAGCTGGAGTTTCCAAAGCCTGAGAACAAATGAGCCTCCATCAGCAGGTCTCAACTTAAAAATTGTGTTTTCTGTGATTTTCCAACGTTTTTTGGAAACCCGCCGATGAGCTGTACACTGAAAGCCAACTTTAGACACACGAAACAAATGAACATATTTCTCAAATTGAAAGAATTACAATTAAATGTATCCAGGCTTGGTGTCATGTTGCCTGGAACAGTAGGTGGTATCATCCCCTTGTAACCTAGACACCACAGAATTTTTCAGCAGCAAAAGACCTGGTCTTGTGAAGTCTGTCACTGTCTAGGGAGTGAGACTGTGTAGGCCATGGGCAACTGTGATTGAATCCAAGATGCACTTGCCAGAATGGAACCTATCATAGAAGCACAATTTTATGTGAAATAATGTATGTTTATGTAACTAGTTTCATGTTTTTGGGGCAAAATCCTAGGTTTGGTGTGCCAGATTTGGTTGGCAAGTTTTAGAAGTTTTAAATGCCAAGAAACAAAAAAGCAGGGGGTTAACAGCTTTGCCACTTCAGAAGAAAGGATTTGAAGTTGATGCACTGAAAGATCAGATCAGCTTTTAACAAAAATGGGTGTTTTTTTAGCAAGAAACGCAAAGGGATTGCAGGGAAAACAGACAAAACTCAAATTGTATGGAGTTTGCAATGCAATGCAAATCATTTGCAATGCAAATCATGTGAAAACAACATACTCAATGGTAACTGTATAGACTTATTAATGGGAAAAGCTGAAAATATTATATAATTTCTATGGGATTAATATGATGATGCCTGCTATGATAATTGTATCAGTGCTAACTAAATGTATACATTTGTGTTTGTGTATCAGCAAGGTGCTGACTGTAATGTCTGTACAAATGAACTTTACTATAGTGGTTGAGGCTGAACTTTGGAGAAAGGGAAATCTTTCAACTCAATTATGCTGACTCATTTGAACCACAAAATGATAATTCCTTTAAATCTTTGTCCGGAAATGGATAGAGAAGCAAAGAGCAAATCTTGCTGAATTTTGCAGTTCCTGTGCTTGCAAAATTGCCCTACAATTCTCTGCTACTGGATCATTACAGTTACCGTATGTGTGGGATTACATTCTGGGTTAAGCCTATTGTCAAAGCTCATATAAGATTTTACATTTCTAATGCTTTCAATGATAGCATTTGCCACAGCAGTCTGTATGACTGTTTCTGATTTGTTTATTACTTTTGCCCCTCTTCCATATGAACAGTTTCGAGTTTTGAAACGTTGTTTCTGTGACCTATCACCCATTTTGTTGTCTTGTTTTTTGGCTGCAGAGGTGATGCATAAAGCGCCCGGCTGGCCCATACCGAGTCTCCCTCTAACTGCTGCTAGCTATTCCTACGTTTTCAGGCACCTTGAAAAAAGTAAAGGTTTGTTTTAATTTTCCATTTCTGTTCTGACATTTGTTGGCACTTTATTACAAAGAGTTGTGGGTGGCTGGCTTTGTTTTGAGGATGAGATCACTAGATCAACTTTCTACTAGCAACCTAACAAGTTGGCAACGTGGGTAAGTCTAATGGCGCATAACTGATGGGTTGTGGGATCAGGTCCCCGCTGAAGACACTGCTGTTGTACCTTGGTACTTTATCCCATTGCTTCAGTTGTCCCAGCTGTGTAAATTGTGCAATGATAGAGATTCACATGATTTGGAAATAAATACATCTGTTGTTGTAAGGTCCCTTAGTCAGGTAGTGAATTTCAAGCAAATATTCAACCACAAAGTCTAAGGAGCTTTCAAAGACACTGAATATCCAGAATATCATGCATGGCATGGTGAAGTCAATCATTAAGAAGACACTTCCTAGAGCAGTTAGTCCCTGGGTGAAAATAGACATGATTCAACAATATCTACAAAGCTGATCTGTATTGCAGAGTGGCAGCCATTCTCAAATACCACATGGGGTTTGTAACAAAGCATTTATTTGATACTGCAAACATGAGACAAAAGGTTTTGTGGCCTTTGTTTTCTAAAAGGCAAAGTGTTATGTTGCAAACCCAACATGCACATCACCCAGTCAACACCATTCCTACCATCAAGCATGGTGGTTTCAGCATTCCGCATGTTATAAGATAAGACACTTTATTAGCCATATACAATTTCTTGTACTAGGAATTTGTCTTTACGCATACCTCAGCTTGCTCTCCATGAGACACAGACACACAGACAGGGAGAGAAGCTGGGGGTCAGAGCGCAGGGTCAGCCATTGTACAGCACCCCTGGAGCAGTTGTGGTTAGGGGCCTTGCTCAGGGGCCCAATGGAGTAGGTTTCCTCTGTCGGATGCGGGATTTGAACCGGCAACCTTCCAGCCACAAGTGAAGATCCTTAGCTTTATCCGTGGCGTTGCTGATCAGAAGTGTAATGGAAATACTTCCATAACAATATTTCCAAAACAGGGGAAGGCAGTCAAGACTGAGGGGCATCTTTGTAGTTTTGCTGCCATTTAACTTCTTTCACTCATGTTTAGTTTGAGTATTCAAGTCTGATAAAAGATTATTCACTTTAAATATGTGTATATAATATTTGTAATTTAACAAAAATTGATTTCACAGGAAGGGGGTGAATAGCTTTGTAAGGTATTTCACTAAGATTGCTTCAGTAAAATGCCCAGCTGTATTAATGAGTACAAATTGGACGTAGATTTAGATAAAAATGTACAAAGCACATATGAAAAGTTACAAACGAGAGGAGCCATTTGGCCCATCAAGCTCGTTTAGTTGTTAGGATCTCACCCTGCTCTTTCTTGTAAGAATCTGTGTTTCCCATCCAGTTTTTAGAGTTTATATTTCTGCAACCTGCATGTACCACTTTGTCTTGATTACATTTAATGTCATCTGCCGAGTGTTTGCTGGTATTGAATTCTGAATTGAAAAGTGAAAATATTCACTTTATGAATATGTGTATACAATATTTGTCATTCAACAAAATTGGAGATCACTGGAAGGGGTGAATAGTTGAGCAAGGTACTTCACTAAGATTTCTTCAGAAAAACGCCCAGCTGACTTAATGAGTACAAACGGATATAGGTTTAGATATAACTGTCAGCCAAATAATAAAATAATAAAATGAAGAAAATATTAAAAAGAAGAAAATATTTACAAAATCTCTGTGGAAGCAACCTCTTCAAAGTCTTTTCTTTGGGTTCTTACAAGCAGTAACCAGGTGCTCTTCCTGTTGAGGGTTGTCAGAGTGAGTATGCATGCACTTTTATTGAGCACTGTTGAAATGTGGCTTAAACCAGATAACCCCTGTGCCGCTTATGCATGCCCACAACATACAGGCAACCACAGACCAACAAGTTCAAACTTCTTCCCATTTAACTTTTCACAATTCATGTCATTTCATTTATTACAAGGTGGGACAGAGTGCATTACGGGGGAAGTTAGCTCTACAGACATATATTAGAGCCTCCCACAATTTCATACCTCAACAGGTTAATAGGTAAAGGTTACGTTAAAAAAACAATTGGAAGAAGATACATGACACATTGCCAAAAAATTTCAATATGTACCTATAATAAATGTCAATACTGCAACATACAGTATATGAATAAATAAGAAATTAGAAGTCTTCAAACACATTTAAAATTAGCACATTCTGTAAAACACACTTGAATCTTTGACTAAGTATAGTAACTCATTACTAATCCTTTGGCAAAGATGGAAAAGTCCAGATAGGTGAATGTGTTTGTCCCTTAGGTTATGCACCATGCAAACATCTCCCCTGGGATGAGGCTTGATGGCCTATTGTCATCATTCTGTCAAGCAGGTGAAAGGCTCATGGTTATTAATGGGACTAAAGCACTGTATCAGGTAACAGTGGCAGTGAACGAGGGTTACACTATTTACCTCTGCTAGGCCCTCACTTATCTCTCCTCCCAGAGATCTGATTTCAAATTCCGATTCGTTTTTTTACAAGAGAATCTGAGCTGTGGGATCCTTAAGGTCAAAACCTGTTACGCAATAGGATATGCACCTGCATTTTAAACAGCATTTACCTATAATTGCTCTCTCACGACTTTCCAGTGAACTTCTCAGATACATAAGCACATATGAAAGGTTACAAACGAGAGAAGCCATTCTACCCATCAAGCTCGTTTAGTTGCTAGTAGCTAATTGATTTGAGGATCTCACCCTGCTCTTTCCTGATAGAAGCCAAAGTATTAGCTTTGACAACATAACTGGGTAGCTTTTTCCAGAACCCGACAGCCCTCCATGCAAAAAAGTCCCTCCTATTATTTTTTGTATTGTTCCTCACATTATCTAAAATATTAAAGTTTCAATATAAACACCTAAGTCTTTTCTTAAGTAGCTTCTTCAGAATCACTGTTTCCCATCCAGTTCTTAAGAGTTTTTGTTTCTGCAACCTGCATGTGGCTTCATTACATTTAATGTCAAGTGTTTCCCTGGTATTGAATACTGGTTAATCTTTATAAATCTCTTCTGAAGTGTCTACAGTGTTAAATGATCCTCCTATTCTGGGATCATCATTGATTTGAAATAGTTTGCAGAATATACCATTATCCAGACCACTTAGATAAACTAAGAAGGGCTGTGGTCTTTCTTTAAATTCAAGCCCTCAACCAGGCCTGTACTGTCTACACTGGGGGTTGGTCACCTACTGTACAGCACATGTGTCATTATTGGCACGCAAAAGGATTTTTAATGGCATATGCAATGGTACATGCAATAAAAGTTTTATAAGCCACAAAGAAATTAAGTTACAAACAATAAAACCTCTAATTGACTATCCTGTTATTCTTTACAACAGGCTACCCAATGAAAGCTCTTTGGCGTAGAAAAAAATTGATTCACTTGGTTTATTTACTACATTATTTTTTGCAGGGCTAAAAATCACTTGACTGTTCTCTTTGATCTTGAATTCTCTGTCTCATACTCGCAACTGGCTATCAGTGGACCAGACTAGGTTTGCTGATTCTGTTTTGTCTTACTTTGTCTTGCTTTTCTAACTCTGATACTCTAGAAGACGAGGAACAAGTGTTTAAAGGCTCTCTTTTAACCACTCTTGACAGCTTAGCTCCTCTTAAAACTGGAACCAGCTCTGGTATACTGACCAATTGCACTCATGAAAGCAGTCTCCCAGAATCTATAATGTAGGTAGTGTATTTATGGCCTGAATGTACATCTTCAGTCTTGGAAGGAGCACTGAATAAAAGAATGCAAGTCCTGCTAGATCCAATTACATCTCACACATCATTGAAAACTGCCATAACAATCCTAGATGCCTGTTCTCCACCATTAACAGACTGCATTAACCAAGCTGCCCTACTACTTTACCTGCGTCATCTCAACTTTGCAATGCTTTTTAGAGTTTTTTACTTCTAAGATTGACAACATCCAGCATCACATTCTCTTCACCATGCGTGTTACTACTACACCTTCCCTACAGGCCTATTTTTGCTGGTTCTCCTCTTTCTTGTTTTTCTCAACTTGACACTGCATACCTTAGTAAATTAGTACTGTGTATGAAATCAACCACCTGTCTTATTTAGATCCCACCCTACTGTTATATCTCAATCTTATTTTTTTCTGCCCTGTTGTCCTCAACATAATAAATGAGTCCTTGGTCTTTGGAGAAGTACGAACGGCCTTTAAAAGGCTGCTAAAAAACAAATTTGGCTCTAGATGATCTCAATAATTTTTGCTCTATATCCAACCTACTTTATCTTGCAAAGATTTTAGCATGTTCTGCTGCAATTCAATTAAACAACCATTTAATTTGAAACAAACTCTTCGAATCCCTCCAATAATTTGGTTTTCAAACAACTACACAGCACAGAAAACTGCCCTTGTTAAAATTCAACTACGTGTTCCCACTTGGTCAGTTGATTAAAATCACATGGTCTGAATTATCCTTTCTATGCTAATGATGCTCGAATCTACATCCATACTAAACCTGACACTGAAGTAGCTGTTTCCGTACACTCTAATTTATCTCTGACGTAAAATCCTAGATGAATCAAAATGCCTTTAATTTAAACTGGGATAACACTAAAGTCATGCTTCTCAGCACCTCCCGTCACTTATCTTAAACCAATGCAGTATCCCTGGTCTGTGGATGGCCAGTGAATTTAATTGAAGAATCTGAGGGTAATATTTGATGCAGGCTTAACGTTTGACCCACATGTGCAAAATATTGTAAAAACATAATTTTTCCATGCCAGCAATATTGCAAGACTACGTCCTATGTTGTCTCTGATTGTAGCAGAAAATCTGATCAAATCTGGTCATATTCGTCTTCTTTAGAGGTTTTTACTGCAATGCCTTACTCAGTGGGGCAACTAAATCCACACTAAACAAACTTCTGTATGTCCACAATTTGGCAGCCAGAATCCTTAAAAGGTTGCATGCAAGTGATCACGTTACTCCTGTCCTGGAGTCTTTGCACTGGCTTCCTATCATCTTCAAAATATTCATTCTCAGTACTCAGTACTCATACCTCAGTACCTAAGTGACTTATTACAACTTTAGATTGTCCGATTTTGGTCTCCTGTTTGTCCCCAAGCTCACTTACGCTCTATGGGTGACAGGGCCTTATCTTGCCATGCCCCAGAGCTCTGGAATTCTACCCCCAAAGGACATCAGATTTGAAGCATTCATCTTTTATGAGGACCTTTATCAAAACCAATCTGAAAATCTAAACATACTGATGGAAAAAAGAAACACAACATCTTTTGGAATGAGAATACTATAGTTATAGCTTATGTACTTTTACAAAAAGTTGTCCATTTGTTTTAAGCCCTCTGACCAGCAATACAGCTTGTGCAGTGAGGCATTGCAACTTGCCAATCACATGCAAGCTCATTAGGTGCTCTTTTACCCAATGAGGTCCAGGTGGAACAATGCCTGATCAGGTCACTATTAAAAAGGCCTTAATTCAAAGCTTAGTTCACTGAAAGAAAAAGGCCACACTTAGTTTCTGTGCATTCCATAATGCCTCGAATGTCACCAGAAGCAAGGGAGAGGGCCATTGGCATGCTGCAGGCAGGCATGTCATGTCCCAGCGTTGCCAGACACTATGGAGTCTCGACTGTAGAGAAGGTTTCAGCAGACCGGCAGGACAGATGATCGTCCAAGATCCAGTCGCCCTCGAGTGACCACACCAGAGCAGGATGGACACATCCGACTGGTCCATCTGAGAGATCGTTTCAGATCTGCCACCCGCACTGCTGCTGAAACTGCCATCAGACACAATGCCCACATCAGTGACAGGACAGTGAGGCTCCATGCTGCTGGCCTTAGAGCAAGGCGACCTGTCAGAGGCCCTCTGCTAACAGCTCCTAGACGTCACACATGACTGGCTTGGGTCAGACAGAGGCTGTGATGGACTTGTCAGCAGTGGCATCAGGTCCTCTTCACAGATGAGTCACACTTCAGCCTGTTCCATGCAGATGGGAGGGCCAGAGTGTGGAGGAGGAGGTCTTGTGTTTCTTTTTTCCATCAGTATATATCATGTCAATCTCTCTGCTTGTATCCATTTCTGCGGTTTCTTGTACAAGAAAGTCTGAGAAGTTATCAAAGCAAGAATTACATTTTGAAATCTATGTTAACTATGCTCTATAATCCTACTACCATACAAATTATTCTCTAGTTGTAATGATCATTTCCACAACCTTAAATGTAGTAGAAGTAAGACTTATTTGTCTGTAATTACTGTCTGTAATTAATTCAGTTTTCAAGCCCTTTTTATGGATGGGTGCGACCTACACAATTTTCCAGTCTGTAGGTATTGCCTCTATCCTCAGTGACTGCTGGAAGAAATGTGTTAATGGTCTTTAAACTACTGTACATCTCTTGTTTCCTTAAGTACAATTGGCAGAATACTATCAGGCCCTGTAAATTTATCTGAAGCGCTTCTAATACTTGTAACATTTTTGTCTCCTCTATGCTAATACTATTTAATAAAGAACATTGACTTTGCTGTGCCTGAGGCATCCTGTCTATTTCTTCCTGGTAAACACCTGAGTGAAACATGGATTTGATACATCAACCATTTCCCTTTCATCATCGATACATTTTCCATTTGTGTCTCTGAGACACTTCATCATTTCCAATTATTTTCCTGTTAAAAAATGGAAAACATATTTTTTTAGCCCATAGTTCGGCAATCTAAAGCATTCCAAACATGAATGTGTAAAAACATTGCCTATACTTGCATACTTTGTTACCTTTTAAAGTTTCATGACAGATGTATATTGTCTTAATAAAAAGTGAAAACAGTAGGTGGGTGTAGTTCTCCCAGGGGGAATAAAAAATAAATACCTCGTCCCCTTGAAATGTTGTACTCCTTCTGATATGAGGAAGATGGGGGATCTTTTAAACTTTCACGGTATCTAAACTTTCAAATAAATCCAATGAAAAATGAGAGTGTAGTGAATTCTTATTCTTAACCTGCTATTTTGAATTGATCTGCTTATTTAAGAGATCAAAGACATCTACTGCAGTGCACATTTAACCTTAGTGGGATTCACCACTTCATGTCTAAATATTAATGATAATAAGTCCCTCCTACCTTGTGTTAGTCAATTACAACATGTATTGATCTACATGTCTCAGAGCCAATTAAAACCCATCTGATTTAATGTGGCCAGGCACTTCAAAGGCAAAGAAATCGATCTAGTCTAGCTAACAGTTACTGTAAGAGCAAGAACCCAACACAAGAATCCTACAGATTGCAAATTAAATTCTCAGATGCACACTTTGCTGTTTTTAATATATTTCTTTAACCAGATGCTTAAGCCGCCTTGCCTTCCTGTCACAAACTAAGTGCACAATACTTTGCTTCCTGTTTAAAATGCTTCCTTCTAATTCAGCGACGCCAGAATGTCTAACGCAGTAAACAAGCAATTCTAGATGCACTCTTTAGTAGAGTCTATATTCATTTGTCACTCTGTGACGTGTATTAATGTGAGTAATTTGTAGTCTTTAACTTAAGTACACACAAGCTATAAAATTTCTACAACTGGGCCATCTGGTTAGTTTTACCACATTTATTTGCGACTCTGGGAGAAATTTCAATGAGAAGCAGAGGTGGTTTAAAGCTTTAACTTAAGTAAAGTAGCTATAAAATATCATTTAATTCAAAGCACCTTTTTACATAAATCTAGCAACACTCCTAGCTATTTAAACCAGCACTCCTGTCTCAGCTTTCTCTTATTCATAAGAAATCAATTTATGTGAGAATTCAAACATCCCACATCAACTGTGTATTTTGATATACTGTTTTTATATGAAGAGGAGCTGAATTTATATTAATTTTACATCTGAACAGAAATCAAAGGAAAATGCAAGATGTGTATGATTTTTCCTGATTTAAAATACAAGTGAAACACAATATAATTTAATCCCTGTGATAAAATCAATTCAAACATTATGGCGTTACACTGAGACTTTAAGTACTTGAGCTTCCACAATTTTACAGTTTTTCACACAGAAAAATGTGTTTTACAAAATTTCAGATAGTTTCAGTATTGTCTGAATAAAGAAAGTTTTCAGATCTCCTAAGCTACAAGGCATGTTTTGAAGTCGAATAATGTGGCAACTTTATGCAAACTGATTTGTAAGGTTATAAAATCTAATCAGTATTACAGGTTACAGTGTGGCAACATTTCAATGTCAAAAGGTCCTCTCACTGTAATATTTTATTGCACCACCCATGAATAACTTCAGAATGCACCTTTGAATGTAAAATGTGGTTGTGCTAGAATATTTGCTGAGCTGCTGGATCTATTCTATTTCCATTACTACGAAAATAAATTCAACTTAAGTACACATAAGTGAAAAAGAAAAGGACTATTAAATAAAGTCTGACATAAGAAGCGAGTTACAAAACAGAAAATGCAAATCTAATCATTACAAATTTGTTTTTTATATACAGTTTGTCTTTTATTTATAGACTAGCATCCCTTCATTCCCTGCTATAAGATCGACAGTGTGTGCTGGCCTCTTCAACGCTCTCTTTGTGCTGGCTGTTAGGTGGGTCCGTCTATACTGTAGCAACAATGCCACTGTTCATATTGTAATAATACTGTATATGTGGACCCATTAGTCTGCACTCCCACATAATTTCAATTCACCGACCGCAACTGGTGAAGGACTATTGAAGCATCTATAAAAAGAGACTGCAATCCTTTTCAACGCCTCTACAGAGGAAGCCACAAAGTATTCGTAACAGTGAAGGCAAACAAACAAAAACCAACAATAAATAAAACGCTTGTCAAGCAACTCGCAAAAGAAAGCCGTCTATTTCAGCCAAGTTATTAAGACACAAACCTCAATAATTACCATCATTGTGCCAGTATGTGTACAACAGTTGGACTGTGCAAACAAAAGTGCCTGAACACTGGTGAAGCAGAGTCTTTTAATAACGCTTAACGCCATGAATATGCAGGGTCAGTGTGTTCGAGACAAGACAATGGATTAGTTGCAAATTATGAAGAGAAGTTGCCAGGGGATTTTATTGCACTTCAGGGGGCAATCAATTAAGGGTTTTGCAAAATTACACAGATCGTCGCTTAGCTCATGCAGAACTTGCGTTAGAAGCTATTCAGATCAGGAAGGCGAAGCTTTTATGCCGTCCCCTGCCATAACTTTGGAAGTCAATACAATGCGGAGCCGCACAATAACACTCTGGGCAACAGTATCTTTAGTAGATAAATATCTATTTTGTTGTTTGGCCTTGAAAATTGTAAATGTAGATACATTTTAGGTCTCTATGGAAAACAACAACAAAAGAAAGAAAAAACAGTGTATGTTTTTGGCTGGATAATTTTTGTTTAAAATCAAGGCAAGAATTAGCTTGATGACGATAATGGAGCCGGATTTAGTTCTTCATTATTTACAGCTGAGCAAGATCATTTCCAGCTATTTAACTAATGTTGAAAATATGATACAAATATTTGCCAATCCCTTTTAAAAAATATTTATTTTTTAAGACTTATTTGGGCCTGGACTGAAACTGTGTTTGACAAAATATAAGACAAAAAGGGCAAAATATAAATGGAATCTAAAAAGGAAAGAACCCAAGAACTCATTTTAAAATGGTCAGTGTGGAGTTTCACACAGTGAAGCCTCGTTACCACTGCAAAAAAATCTTTATTATGTAACTTTTTTCAGCTGTGACAGCGTTAAAGTCTTCTGTAAAAACTCTGTAACCTAGGTCATTTCTAGGAGCCAGAACATGTTTTTTTCCCAATTTCAGCTACACAACAATTCATTCAGTTTAGGAATCAATGATGTGAATGAGAGCTCAGCTGGAATAAACCAGAAAGCATGGACATCACAAGGACAGGGATGGGAGACGCTATACCTGGAAAACTGTGATACGGTTAGCAAAAAATCCATTCCAAGAATAGACAAAAAAAATCAAAAAGCACAGACTACTATTTCCTGGAAAGTGCCGTGTACACTGAAATCAAAGAATTCTGGTTTTGGACCACATTAAGGAAGAAGTTTAAACTTGAGCATTCAAGGAAAAAAAATCAGTGCGGTGTAAAGGTATCTTTTTCTGTTCAGTTCTTTGGTCCAATTTTGCACTCAGCAACAGGGTAGCGCAGCTCAGCTGGTTGAGACAGAATTGTGTTTGCCCTAGCTCAGCTGGGTGGCAGCTAAGGCAGTGTAGCACAGCTCAGGCTCCAGCCAGGAATGTGTGTGCTGTCCTCCTCAGCTGTCTGGCATGGCTGCCTGTGTCTCCCCAGCGCAGCAGGCTGGCACTAATACCTGTGCGCCCTGGCTCAGTGCGAGACACTGCTTCAAGCTGCACGCGGTCAATGGCAGGGCATTAGAAAAGGATGCTCCTTTGCTCCCAGCCTTACAGACATGCTAGAGAACTCTGGAAAAAAAAGGCTATTTCAGGAATGGCCACAGAAGGAGCAACACCCTTCAGCTTTGCAAAGTGGATTTTAACAGTGACAATCTGATGGTCTGTAATTATTGAAATGCACTTAAATATCTTTTATTGAAATGATCCTTCCTTAATCCCTTAAACACCACAGATGTACAACTTCATACTCTTCATACAACTTCATGCTGGGCAACAAAAAAAAAAGACTCCAAAACAAGACAAACCTTGCTGCCTGAAGGCCGCATAGGACCACACTGTAATTAAAACATAAGTGTCCCACCTTGCTGTTTAGACTTTGTTGGTTCACTGGTTGATTGTTCGAAAACACCTGTATAAAGGACATTACCAGTCTGCCAAATATATAACTTCAGTGCAGCTCCCCTCAGCCATCAGACATGCCTTTCAGTACATCTCAAAATGTACATTTGTGGACTGACTCTTACCCCATTGGTGGTTAGGCATGAAAACACTATAAAATTCCTGTGGAAATAATTCCTTGTGACAACATGGTTCCCCACGATCCTGCTGCCAGAGTTTGCATTCCCTAGTACAAACAGCAAATAGGAATCTGACCATGACAACCACTTGCTTTTGGAACAATAAGGAATTTTCCTTGCTTTATACTGTATATTTTTTTGGAAATATTTAATGTTGAGTTCTTTTTTTACTCTGAATTATAATCCATCCCTAAGGTTGAATTGGGTGAAATCCCTGATTCCTACAATAAACGCTCCATTTCATGAGTGCCTCCTAAAGGACAAAAAGTACGAGGTGTAATTCTGTTGATTCTATTGGTATCGTTAGATGCTTCTAAAAATAATTTCTGTACAATATATTCATATTGAATATGCCAATAAAAGATCTACGGCCTAAAGAAAGCAAATTTGAAACAAGGAAGTCTTTTAGACCACCTCTCTGAGGTGAGCTCTTTAGGTTAAACAGCCAATAAACTGGAAACACCAGTCAAGTTTTTCATCACTTCTCCACAGCTGACGTGAGGGCTATAGCAGGTTAACATGGTTGAGAACTAATCGCAGATCTTTCTTATTTTATTTTTTTGTACTTTTCAAACACTTTCATCAAGATTATAATTATTTATAAAGGCGTCTAGGAAATTAAATATGTATATGCCATTTAACTGTCCTAAAAGTAATTATTTTTAGCTAAGATTCAAATAATACCCCAGATAAAAACATGTTGCTTTACAACCAAATAAGAAAATCTAGAATAAACAGCAGAAACTGCTCTGATTTACTTAACTTATATCATACTATTTTTTTTTGTAGTGACCATCACATTTACCAAACATGAACATCTGCCAAAGATTTAATAAAAGATTTGCAAGAAGGAAACCAGTGTTTAAATTGTTTATGTCAAGCATATCCTAAAATACTTGACCACAAAGCAGTTTTTAGATCATATATATCAATGGCTTGTTAAATAAAAACAAATCGAGTCCCACAGTCTGGCAAAAGGCACAGAACATAACCACATCATGTCTATCATGTTTGAAGATGTGTGCAGTTCAACTGGAATCTGGTTTTATGGACTTTGCAGTAAGTTGTAACAAGGACACCATATCAGACAATATGCTGTGGTCTATCTGCGCAAACACAAAATTTGGCAAAGCAAAACAGCTTTGTGATCATTGATAGATATTAAGTAATTTGCTATTTGATGCCAAAAAGGTGAGATTTAACCAGAGAAATACTGTGAGAGATAATTAAAATAGTCTTGGTAGCGTACAGATACTGTATTGGTTTAGACAAGAAATATACAAAGGACAAAGTAGGACATGTAGGACAAAGGAAATGCCATTAATCACAGAAGGACCTCAACACCTGACTTTAAGAAAACTGTTCTTTTGGTTTGTAGAATTACATAATAAAATACTTTTGCAATTGTTCACAACAAGAAATGACTGAATGCAGAAGAATGTAGTCAGCGTCTTCAATTTTTCTTCTGCTTCCATGTCCATTTCTTTTGACATGATGTATGTTATCAATTCAGCATCAGTGTTACGTTGGCTCCCCTATTATGTTTCATTTCTTGTTCTATGAACAACACTGCTGCTATTTTTTCAGAACACCTGTATGTTTCCATTTCTGATGAGAAATAATGACATTTAAATCATTAAGGATATTTAATTACAAAAGATAGGAGAATAGGACTTTTCTGGTGAATACAGGTAATTTCAGGAGCAAGTCTGAATAATTATAGACTGCTGAAAGGCCCCAAAGATTCCAAGCTTAGCCAGTGACCTCCAACTGCCTTTGTCCATGAGCAGAAGAAAAAATTCTCATTTGGTGGCTATTGTGACTAATAATTGAGTTATGTAGAATCTGTTCAACTTCCATGAAAAGGCTGTTTTCTTTTTTTTGTGTGAGCACTGCTCCCCCATCCTTTCAAGAAAGATAATGCAAATGTTTCTATACATGTGAAATAAACATTTTGTTGCCTTTTGACTTCCCTGTGGGTTGCGACTTCCCTGCGATTCTCAGATATGTCAGCTCGTACTGGGGGGGGGGGGGGGGGGGGTGGTGACCCAGGCCCAGGAGTTCTGGTAAAAAACACTGGGCTGACCGATGGCTGGCACCCGCTTCACCAGTACAAGTTGTGAGGGAGCCTTGCGGCCAGCTGGCGGAAGCAGATCAGAATTACCAGTGAATTGAGGAGGAGAGGCAGGAGGACCGTGTTGGAAGCAACTGTGCCCATTCAGCTTTGACAACAGCCAGAGCAAGCAGAGCCAACAATGCTAGATTTACATGGCAGTACTCTTTTACTGCTTGTAAAAGAAAGCTAGAGCTTTCTCTCTAAAAAAAAAAATCAGTGGTTTAACTAAATCTTATATCTATATCTGGCACAGTGGTTTACCACTTAAAACAAACAACAAGCAAACCATATACAGTATATATGTACTTATATATATAGAGAGAAACAGTAATACCTCTTTTGTAGTCCAAAAGTATGCACAGTAATTTGAGTGCCAACTACATACGCCGTCTCATTTCTCACTCCTGTCAAGAGAACATCAGTGCCATGTAAAAGAGTCGCTGTTTGTACAGTTTGAGATGCATGCGGTGTAACTGCATTAGCTAGCTAGCTGCAACAAGTCTTTTTTTTCACTCATTTGAACAAATGTGCCAAAAAACAATAAAAAAGATGACAGTTGTAATTTAATCTGCCCAGAAGTGAAAGAGGAGAAGTAATTTGTGAAAAGAAGTAAAAAATAACATTTTTTTATCTGAAGTGAAGAAGCAAGCTCATGTCTAAAAAGTTTAAACAGAAATGAAATTAGCTGGCATGAAATAACATTCCACTGTCCTTTTTTATTTATCTAACAAGCAAAAGGCTGAATTTTTTCCTCTCCAAAAATAAAAGCTGAAATCAGCTACTTAGGTGTTTATTTCCATTCTAATTTAGATGTTCACTAAGCTGCAATATATTTGATATAACATAAATGTACTTCTCATTCTTTCCAAATGTCATGGAACAAATTTACACACTGTCTCAATGTACAATAAAGACAAAATAAAAAATAAAATGTTTTTTTTTTAATAAAATGCTGTTATTATTCATTGTTTCTCCATTATTCATCAGATGATGTGAAGGTTCTAGAAGACTTTACTTAAATACTTGGATTCTCAAAGCACCAATAAGCAAGGGGTGAGATGGGGTCCTATTTATGGAACTGGAATTCCTTCAACAAAAATAATATTTTGATACACAGCACAAGATGTCTTTAAATTTAATCTTTAAACTATAATCAGTGATAAACAGGTTTCATTAGATAAATGTTAATTACACTTTTCCCTTTTTATTAATTTAAGCTCCCCAAAACCCCTTTCGAAAGAAATGCATTAAGGACAAAAAAAAAACAAAAGATTGAAAAAAGTTAATCAAGCAATTTTTAAATGCTGTACAGAAGCAGCAGTGGTTCTCTCAACTACTTTAAAACAAAAAGACGGTAGTTCATCCCCCAGTGCTCAACACATTTCTTCAAAGCTGTGCAAGTGTAATTTGCCAACCTACAGAAAACTCAATGCAACTTACTGAACAAGGGGCCCCTTAATTCCTCTTTGCTTATTAAAGTTGAAAGTACGGTAATATTGACTCAGCTATTTTCTGAAGACCAACTAACAGTGGGGAAAAAAAATCACCCTGCCGAATTAAAATGAGCACTGCACTTGACAACACCAAACACAAAATGGAGACAAACACTATTGTGCTTGACCTTATGCAGTCTCATTCGCAGATGTATTATGGGAAAAATTCATCTACATCCTTGAAGGAAACTAAATATGACGGGGTTCTGTACATGAACAGGAGAGGGTGGAGGTCTTATACGTCTACATCTTCTAGGTATGTAATCTGACAAAGGGAAATGCTTTTATTCTGTCCAACCCTCTCACATACCATGCAGTACTTTTGTTTTCACCATCTAAGTGGCTGGTGCTGAAAAGGGTCTAATTTGCTTTGTGGGCACTAAAAGACAAGCTTTCGGCCTTCATGCTTCTCTGTTATACTGTGACCATTTGCAGTGTTTTGTCTTTCTGCTATATTTTAAGAGATACTTCTAATCATAATTTTTCTTATTTAAAATTTTACAGAAAATAACAATGGATTTATTGCGTTCTTGTATGCTCCTGCAGCCCCCAGAGTTCTTTCACAATATCCTGAATGAGTAGGAAGCTACTGCTTTTCCGTTTGGCCCCAGTTCTCTTTTTAAAGTTAACCTAAAAAAAAAGACAGCAATTACAAGAAACAATAGCCAACACAGGAACAATGGGAAAGCACCATTTTTTATCTCTGAGACATTCAGAATATGTTTTTTTTTACCAATTAGTTTTCTTTTCAAAACAAAAGGAGACTTCATTAAAGCTCTCAGATTCCTCTCACTGAAAGTCTGTGTCCTTGTACATCTTTTCAAATGCACTCCCCCTGCCTGCTGAATATCTTTCAGAAAGTAACCGAAAAAAAAAGTGACATTGTTTTCTATCACCCAGTCATTAATTTAAAGACAAAAAAGTTTTAATTAGACATAAGAAGGAAACTGAGGGCAAAGAAAAGAAAATTCGTGAAAGCTCTACCTTTGTGTGCCGGAGACATGTTAAATGAATGTGAAAGCTAGTGGCGAATGGCTTCTTTCATTAAGAAATAAGAATGAATCAAGTCACAAGTGCCACGCATATATTTTGCTTGGCGCTTCCCTTTACATATTCACGCTGAGCTGTAGTTGATAAAGATTAAGCAATTAGAACATAACATTTTATCAGGCAGCCTTAATTAAAAAGCAATATCTCCATTATAATGTTCCCTGTCATGCAAAGCCCATTTCAGCAGCTATGCTACAAACCTAAAACGGAGTCTCATCTGAAACAAAAGGTGTTGCTGTACACTGTTTAGGTAAGAACATAATGAAACGCACAAGCTCTAAACTCAAATACCCAAGGCTTAATTTCCACACTACACAATGACTTGTATCTTAGTGGAATCATAAATCAAGGCCAATGTGAGTAATACAAAGCAAATGGGGAATACCCACAGTCACTGAATGATAGCTTAATGATTACACTGACTAAACCGCAACAAAAGCAGGATTACTACTCTTTTATTTCTATGGGTTTACAGACCACCTGCTGTCCCTGGCATGATAAAGATATCATCTTTATGAAAAAAACAGAATTCTGGACTGTCACTACTCTCAAGCTGCCAATACAGTGCCATCACAACATTTCTGGAACAGATGACAATATACTGCTCGATGGGCTTTTCCATAATCTCTCTCGCAGACATTCCATGTACCTGGCCATAATTTTCAAAAGGTTGTTTCATGAAAGGGCAAATGGTGTGTGACAAG
Organism: Lepisosteus platostomus; assembly: GCF_059453375.1. Taxonomy (NCBI): domain Eukaryota; kingdom Metazoa; phylum Chordata; class Actinopteri; order Semionotiformes; family Lepisosteidae; genus Lepisosteus; species Lepisosteus platostomus. The sequence continues at coordinate 39,481,809 of NC_142616.1, forward strand.
TTAGATTTCAGAGTTAATTTAAGGCTTATGTTAGCACATAATTAGTGAACAAAAATCCTTTTATGGTTATGGTTGTGAGGCAACTAGAGATATGCTAGCCTATTCTGCATTTTAATACCTAACAATTTTTTTGTTCCAAAATACAAAAACAAGAACATTGAAAAATGAAAGGGGCCTAGCTAGAAGTTAGAGGTCTCCTACTGTAGCTAGCCATGGGTAAAGTAGGACAGTGGCCAGCTGGGGTTTAACCAGTATTTGAACCCCCAGCCTTCAGGTTATGCGTCTGGAGAACTGACTTCTTCTTCATTCTCTACAATTACTACAAAGTTAAATAATGGACACAAATTTTTATCTTGGCCAATTGGGGAAATTTGTCCAAACACAAAAACATCTGATAAAAAAAGGAGTTATAATATTAACAGGTATCATTTCCAGTCTTAAAACATGCAGATGTGTTTTTACGGCATACTTTTGCTGAAAGTAACAGAATTGTATGTCATTGTTTCTGCTGTGTTTCCACAGATGCAGTTGATGTGGTCAGCCTGAAGAGCTACAGTGCATATGTTTAAAAAATATCTGCAACATTCTAGAAGACTTTTCCCAGGTGTTCCTGGAAGCTGCTAATATCTGAACTGTATCTTACTGACATTTTTCTTCGTTAAAATGTAAAGACAAATTCTCTGTTTTTGTTCTTGTACCCGTCCTAGTTTTAAACTTCAATTAAGCAGGAGTAAAACAACTGTCCACATAGACACACCCTCACCTACTTGACCTGGCTGTGTAAGAGATCCAGTTTTTGCTGTCTGAGGTATGGCTGAGTAGCGGAGGAACTTCCTCAAGCTATGTATGCATCAGACAGACTGACCGTCTCATCTATTTTTGGAAAAAATCACAGGAAACAAGATTGGACAAAATAGCTTTTCATTGTGCAAAACAAAAATGTAATCCTCTCACAGATATTTACTATATTAATAACATGACTTGGTGCGAAAGAGTATTAAACATACATGGACAAGAGTATTTTTAAGACTTCTTTCTTTCATGCAGTTGAAAGATCTAGTAAAAAAACTACAAAAAGTCTTATGATAGAGTTTCCTGGACATATCTCCAGAATAGTGTGTTAGTATTCACATGATTTAATAACCTTTGGACTTTTATACACACCATGATAAAAGTCTTTAAGTTGTCCATTGAAGATTGTATCTCGAAGAGTACATCAAGAGCTCCTGAATCCTAACTGTAGTATTGTACTCACTACAACTCTGACATTTTAAAAGGAATCTTGGTCTGTTAAGACAAGTAGAACAGAGGCAGACAGGTTGAGTGCAGTAAAGAGGAGATACACGTTACAAATTTCAACACAGTGAGCTAGTATATGTTTCACACTTTACAACAAAGCAGAAATAAATCAGAAGGTTCTCAGCGCAACTTAAATGAAATTCAACTATGAACAGCTTTGAACATTTTAAATCTACCTTAAAATGTAATGATAAGAATTCCACGCCATTTTTTTGGTTTCTGATTTAAGGTCACGTTTAAAGTTTGACCTGTTATAGCAAAAAAATCCAGGCAACAACACACAGCTTAGTAAATTAAAGCAAGGACAAAACGCATTACACAAGTGAAGCATCCATTTGAATTGATAATGCCTACAGAGCTTGAGGGGTCTGTAGACAGCGTATTAAACTTTAATTAATGCATTGTGCAGGGTTGCACAATAGGGTAGGAGGATCTCTAATGTATACCTCCATAGCAAACTTATCCAAATTACACTTTTTTGAAGAAATATTTGTAGTGAATTCAGAGGTAAATGTTTTGCCTGCAGGAAACCAGTCCATCACAAATTTCTGCCTGATAGTCAGCAACCTAGCAGGACTAGGTATAAGGTCTGCTCAGATGTACAGCAGAAAATCAGAAGCATGAAGGAACAGATACCAAGCTGTGTGTTGGAGAGAAATGCTGTAGCATGAAGTGACTGGGCAAAGCAGGTAAAGCTTTTACAGACAGACAATGGCACAAATAACTACTCAGTTTTGTATAGTGAACCTGAGTCTGACTCAGCGTAGCGTCATAACTTCATACAGTATCATGAGATTAGAATGCACATGGCACACTGAAAATAGAGAAAAAAGGCCATAATGCATAGATTCAGTATCAAAATGTAAATAAAATGACATTTGCTTTTATTTTTAAATGCAATGCTTCTACGCTTCCAAGGAACAGCTTCTTGACTGCTTAACTCTTCCAAAAACATAATGGCATTCTGAAATTAATGACAGGCAACAGAGACAGTGTGATGGGTCCTAATTGCTTCAAAATGTCCAGAAGGACCCCTATTATCTATTTAAATAGTTTCGTGATATACAGAAGCAGAGTATACAGTTAGCGCTGTGATTCCTGTACTGTTATGCCTCATTATTTCATCATGACAGCTGCCCAACTGCAACCTCATATAAATGGCCTCTGCTGAATAAGTTATCATACAGTGCACAAAAGGGGATTTCTTCAACAAATAATTCAGTGTGTACACAGTTTATTCTAGGTGGCCAAATACTAAAACATCATCCGTCTTAAAGTGACAAAAAATACAAAAGCAAATGATAGCATCATCACCATAAAATGTTTTTAAAGATAAAAAAAGAAACTTAAATAAATAATTAAGTAAATCAATATTATTTAGAGAATAAAAGCATTCCCTGAATGTTTTGTGGATTCAGTGGTTCCAGATTCTGTCTTTTGTAATGATCAATAACACAGTGCTTTGTTTTACACTGTTTGAGCCTGGATTAAAGTCAAAGGTAATATCACACTGCTAACAATATTTAAATTGTCTGCGTCACTATTTCTTTTCATATAGACAACAATCCCCCCCAGAAATGGCTTTGATACTAATGATTGGCAGGGGAGGTTGAAGTTTCATTTTAATCTGGGCCTTAACCTTGGAACAAGAAGGCTTTTCTATTATTTCTAAGTCTCAAGCACTTTAGAATGTGTCTGGCAAGAAAGGCGCTATAAAGAAAGAGAGTCACTCACGACTGTTATTCAGTACTTGTGTGTCTTACTGGAACTTCTGGTTTAATGCACCCCCTCCCCCACAGGGGGGTTACAGTGGCTCTGATTTGTCAGTCACTCAGCACTAGATCAATAGTATCTGTACCCTTGGAGTGGCACTTTAGCCACTTCAAGAGTGAAGATACTACTGATCTAATGTCACAGATGTGAAGGCCTGTGCACATGTTGCAGACAATCAAATAATCAGGAAATGCATGGGTGAATAAACCTTCACTTTAGTGTCATAAACATGAAATACATACATATCTGTATTATTATAAATTAAGAGAAATACAATAATTAAATTACTGTTGCTAGCAATGTTGTTTCTAATTTTACAAAATTAAAAAATAAATGTCTAAAATTTCTCATTTTTAATTCTGCTTCATATACAGTATATAGTCAAGGTAAGCTAACAATATTTGCTTATTAGAGCTCAGCAGTGTGGTATAGTTAAACCTTAACTGGTCTTAATTATGAGAAACGGCATTTAGTTACTGGTTACAGTGTCACAATGAATTATGGGAAATATGCAAAGTAATTTGCTGTTTGTATTACTGTTGGTTAAGGTAATTCCTTGCGTGCGCATGGTTATGAACTATTTCTGTAGCTGCTTTCTTACCATCAGAAACGACGACTGATATAAGCAGTTTCATGACCTCTGTCTTGACATGTACCAAAAATGACCTAATGTGCATATTTTTATTTCAAACTGTTAAATGAAAAAGTAAAAATGTTGGTTCAAAGCAGTACAACCAGTTAATAAAATGAAGAGCTGAAATGGTAGCCAGTATCTGACCTGGTCTCAAAAAAATATAGGCTCTTTGAGGTTATGCCACCATATGAAACTAATAATCATATCAGCTAAAAAAAAGAGCTTCGAAGGATCCCAATCCAATACTTTTATCTTTATAAGTTCTATAAATGTGGTACTATAATAGCTAGGTTATTAATACAAATCAAATTAACCATAATCAACCTTAAGAATTATGATCAAATTATGCATAATACTAGTTATGCAAAATAATCAACAGAAATGCTCTCACATACAAAATCACACATACTGTAGATGTATAATCCTTTGTGATAATTATGACATCACAATTTCCATTCATGTTAAAGTCACCTTAATGTACACAATAGATTTTTTCTAAACTGACCCTGTTACCAACTCATTGGTGTACATTTTACATACATAGAGTAACTGCCTAATGTTTTCTCCAATATGCACATATAACTTACATGTACACTGCTAAGGAAGTAAAATAAAAGCACCCTGCTTTTAGCATGTGTCATGGAAATGAATGCCATTATTTCTGTGACTACAGCACATAATTAGCCTGCAAGGCTTCAGATACAAGCTTTCTAATAACATGTCATTTCTGCAGCAGCCTGTTTCTTCAAGAACTGCAGCCCCAGTGGATAAAATGCAAGCAGCCTGAGGATAATAACACTGCAGACCTTTCATCTTTTGTATCATGCTGAAAAAAAAGTTTAGTGCTTCTAGAGATATTTTTTTCTTCTTTTGCAAACACACGACCTATAAATAAAAATGAAACTAGAAGTAATGAAAGAAGTTCAAAAATAGGCAGAAAAGACACCAGAAACCTGTCTGTGAGGGGTCAGAGGTTTAATTAATGAAACAAAGAATGACAGATACCAGCGTGCACCTGAGTGAGTGAAGTGATCTGGAATTTGAACGACACCACAGTGAGGTAATGCATTTGCTCTGAATAATAAACAGGCATCTGAAAAACAGAATACATTTGATTCTATTCTTTACAGAGCACGTTAAATTCGAGAAAACAGGTTTAAGAGTCAAAAACACAAAACAACTCCATAAAACAGAAAAAAACTCAAACAGATTCACACAGCATCACAAGGATTGAGCATTTACTTCACCATGATGTCACATTTCTGCAACAGTTTCAGTCCAAAGTCAAAATCTGTAACAGCGCCAATTAGTTCATCAAAGAGTTGCAGCTTTTTTAAAAAACACATAGCTGTTGGCACTGCATCATGATTTGGAATTTAGCTGAATGAAATAGCTTGCAGGATAAATGGACAGATGTGCTTCAGGTTGTTTGCCAGGAAATGTTAAAAAGTTCACAGACAACCGATAGTTAAGACTGATAGTCTCCGAAGACCACGAGGTAAAGATATCAATGATAGATATCAATGATACTGAATAAATTCATAGAAAGGAAGAGTACAAATGTAGTACAAAGAATTATCTACACCAATAACGTGAAAAAGATCAGAGCGAGCTGTGAGAGAATATCCTATGGGATAGCAACCCACCCAAGGGGAAGAGGTTTTAATAAAATAAGATTCTCCTCACTTGGTTCTTGGTTATAAAGTTGAGTTCAACACATTTAATAAACCTGTTTGGCTTAAAATAATAAGTTAAAGGTAAGAAACAAACAGTAAAGCCTTATTTGTATTTTATTGAACACTTTGGCTATTCTTCTGTAAGAAATTTAATCAGGAAATTATGTAATATCGAAAATAGCATCAGAAAAAGCTAGATTTAGTCTTTGGCAATAATAAGAAGAGAAATGACTTACTAATTAAAAGTAATTTTGAAAAGAAATGTATTCAATGAAAAAAATCAGGGACTCATTGTTCTTTTAGATGTGCAATTATTTTCTAATTTCTTTACAATACAGGGTTCAGTACTTACAGCACACTTATAGAAGTATTCTGTGGAGAGCTTTTATGCTTTAGTGACTTCAGATTTTTCAGATATCAGATATTTATATACACATACCCTGTATAAAGATAGTATGATTTGAAAACAAAAATAAAATATGACACTTTCATTACATTCAGGAATAATACCTTTTATACAGCATTAACATGAAATAGTTATTGTCAGCAATATGAAAATACAGACTTTAAACAACAAACAACAGCGACTACAGTCTACAGCTGATTTGTGAACCATCCTCCAGTGAGACTTAAAAAAATTAGCAGTTCAGTGATCAGTCTGATCCACTGTTGAGAACGATTCTAAACCCAACTGCTTCTAAAAATACACATTTTATTCAAAACAAAAATAAGTTTCTCAATTTTTCTGACATAAAGAAAGCATATGCATTTTATTTTCTTTTTTAACATATCCTAACCACAACCTTTGAATACGCTTTAAGCCATTTCCATACAATAAAGTCTCCTTAACCAAGCCATGCTGTCAAGATGAAATCTATCAGTGGTTAGCAAATTCTTGCTTGTGGTAAACTAACTAAATAAAGGTTATGGAGTTCATGCCTTGGGATTTAAAAAAAATGGCAATTTGTTTATTAATTATTTGTAATGTCTTCCATGGCATTTAATTATCCATTGCTGATCCTAATTTAATAGCAAGGCACCCAATCCAACATCTTTACTTTGTTCTGCGATTTAAAAAAAATACTGGCATGCTAATGTGGTGTGGAAGTAAAAGTTATTTGCTTTTATCCACATTATAAACAATGCTTAAACTGGATTTTTTTTGGGTTTTTGACAGTTACCACATGATTTTATTGTCTTATATTGTAGGATTCATCTATAACAGATGAGAAAAATAAATAAAAATGGAGGGAACTCTCGAATTACTATTCCTTAAATTGATTTCTTGAAGCTGAATTTATAATTAATGGCCAGTGGTCAGAATTTTGATCATCATAATTACCTGTTTTGGACTGTGATTTGGACAATGGCACAATTATTTGCATGTGGGTAAAACCAATCACCTTTTCCCACTCATTTTAGCCTAAAGTAAACAAATGAGTACTGCTTTTAAGATTAAGTGTATTTTTTACCTACAGTACAAATTGTATGCATCGTATCGGTTTGTCTCACATTAAGTAAAATAAGAAACTAGGATGATCTGATGACTTCTCAGTTGTAGTCAGTTGCCCTGCCACATTATACCCAACCTAAGCAACATTTCAGTCCCAGGGCCCCTGCACTCCAAGCCTGCATTTTAATGAGTGCACAGCATAACATAAAGGAAAAAAAGGAAACTAAATAAATAAAAGAATAAAAACAGACTGAACTATAATTTGTTATATCTTTCAGCTCCAATTAAAAATAATATTAAATCTTTTTGTTAGACTTCACTACTGACTTGAAGAAGGCCCCAAGACTCCCTCAATTTGCATCCTTCTGCAACCCACTGGAATTCCTGCATTTCATTAATTATATGACCTACATATCAGATCTTTAATATTCCAAGCTGGAAGAAAAAGCAAACCTAACCAATACTAAGGAAGTCTAAATCTGGAAATCTTCAGGACATCATCTTTTTTCAGATGTCTCCAGGCTATGCTCTTTGATCTCTTTTCCTGACATTGTTTGCAAATTTGTGAGTAACTAAAGGACTTGGCAAACAACAGTGCAAAATTCAATGTGCATCACATGCTATCAACCTGACATCATAAACTTTTCCTTTACAATTTCATGTAAACCAAAAAACATATCTGCATGATATGTATAGAATATGCCACCCTAAACGTTGTCATTGTTATCACCTTTAAGATAAAATAATGATCCTTAATTTTCAATAATTATATACTCACACTTATATAAAGATTACACAAACATAGATACATGACAAGAGATGCCTATAGAGTTGTAGATAGAGATATTGGTATCCTGTATGATAAATTATCTACTGTAATTCACTTCAAATGTTTACCACTTATTAGGCTTGAAGGCTGTACAGTAAATGAAGATTACAACCTCCTATGCATTCCAAAACAAGCTCTTGCTCTGTCAGGCACTTAAATGTTTCATATTTAGTCACACAACTCTGAAATCAGGGTTAATCAATGTATTTTTAAACTATGGAAACAACTACATATTAATGCTCTAGGTTTCCTCAATGTTAAATTTTATTGTATGTTTTAATTTTTCTCAACATTTAATTTAATTGTAAGTTGCTGTGTTTAAATTCTTTTTATGTAGAGTGCATTGGTAAATTATTAAACAAAGGCATATATTATTTTAGAAAATACACTGTTACCATTCAAAAGGTGTCAATGATAAATATACCATAGCATTTAGATTAATTAGAGATCAGAACACAATATTATATTTAAGAAATTTAAAAATAGTCTTGGTCAGTTACATATCATCTATAATTACGTCTACTGTACAACTGTATATATATTGCCAACTGTTAAAGTGATATTAAAGAGAGTTGAAATGAATATTGAATATTTGAAACTAAATAACTAGCTGTAAAATTATAAGGTTTTGGTAGGAAAAATGAGAGAAAGTGATTAATATGCAGAAAATGGAATAGAACTCTTTACATAACTCTGTTTTGAGAGTCTATTTGTTGAACCTAATCAAAAGAAAAACTGTTTTTAATTAAAGTCATTTTCACATGATTGTGTATTTGGAAGAATTAGACAATGAATGTACAGTAAAATGACTGGCCGAACTCTCGACAATCAATCATTTTTAACTCCTCCTTGCAAATGGAGCCTGAGTAATTGAATACTTGTTTCATTCAGCTCTAATGTCAACTTATAATTAAATAAAAATACCAACTTACAAACACAGCATGCATGCGGGTTGCAGAAATCATATTCTGTATACATGTGCTCACTGATGTCTTATTTGTTTTCACGCACAACAGTTCTTTAAAAAATCATGGTGTTTTGTGCAACACCATGAATATGGAACTCTTTCAGTGCAGTATGTAGCCTTTTTTCAGTCTGTCTGAGAGATAAGGCTTGCCTTGTCTCAGCCACATACCCATTTCAAAGGGAGATTCACAGAAGGATTTGACTTTTGATCTGCGTGGCGACTGACTCGACCACCTGCATGCTGTATCAGCCCTCTCTGAGCATGCGCCCACTCCTTCAAAACACAACGCCGCTGTGATCCAGGAGGCAAGGGGGTTGAGGGGACACAGGAGAGCTTGTGCTGCTCAGCCCCTTCAAATGCTGGTACCTACTCCACATCTTTACGCTTCCTAAATAAATAATGATGAAAAATAAATAAGATACAAACACTTCACAGGGGCTGTGAAGTCCTCTCCCACACATAACTCTGTTTTTAAGAAACATAAAAGTTAACCGTATCAGGCTCAAATAAATAAATGCTCTACTGTTTTAACGCTCTCGGACGGAAAACAGAGAAAAACATTGTGTAGTCCATTCACTGGTCGTACCAGGACTACTCATCCCTCTAAGGCACTGGTACTGGTCTGTGGGGCTTGAGAGCTCTTCCTGCACATGGGTTTGTCCCCTTCTATATTTAATTGTTTATTGAGTCCTCTGAATCATAATTAAAAGAATAATGGTGTTGCCAACAGGAAGAAGGTTAGACAGTAACCAGCTCTCAAACTTTTCACCACAATCGTTAAATAAATTGAAGTAATGCAACGAAATGTGTGAATATCACCTTATAATTACAACCATCATCCTCATACTCACAGACAAATTCAAGAAAAAAAAATAAGGCCATCATATAAATATACAAAGAACACAGAGGACCTTTCGTTTCATATGAATAGTTTAACATCACCTCATTTCTTACTGTTTTCTTATATTCTTTTTCTTATAAATGACTGAAAACTCCAAATGCTTCTCATTCCATGTTGGCAGAAGGAAAATAAAAGAGCCAGGCTCTTATGTCATCTGGGCACGGCTTTCATCGACATTATAAATAACTTGATGGAGTTCAATACTCTTTGTAGTCCCTGGGAAGTTTGTATCTGGGAAGTTTCTGTGATTTTGAGGTCTGCTCGCAGAGCCTGCAAGCCCTTTTGGGATAACTCAGCCCATGTTTCATTTTATATGAGATAAGCGCTAAAGGCACTTTTCTCCACCTTGTCGCACGACTGCAGGATGGTGGAACTAGAAGCAATTCTGTGGATTTGTCTGCTTTACAGTCACTTTAACTTGGAGTATTTAGACACAGACATGCACACACTGACTCAAAACAATATTCCAGTTCCGTTCATTTGCATCCTATAAAATAGATGCAAAAGTGCCTGGAAGGCACAGAACTCATTCCTGTGAGACTTAAGCATTAGAGCCCCCCATCCCTAACCCTGACCACCCGTTACTCAAAATCACAAGCTTTTCAAGCACTTTATGTTCCATTGCAGCTTAATAAGAATTTTTACCATACAGCACTCTACTGCACCAGTACTTCAAAATTAACTTGTTAGTCCATGGTACTTTTATGCTTACATGAAGCTTAAGTGAGGCCGTGAAACAAAAGAATCTGAAGGAAAGGAAGTCACTATTTCTACATGCACATACGCTCTGTGGCACAAAATAGCTGTGGTTTTACTGTGAACTGGTGAAGTCAAAGTAATATGTACAGTACCCCCGTCTTATTATGTCTTATTATAAAATAACATTTCATACACTGCTTGGACCCTTATAACCAAAACAAAAATGAAGCTAGCCCTAAAACACAGAAGCAAAAGGCAATAATATTAATCAAACAGCCAGACCTCACAGATGCATGCAATTTAATGAATGTGAAAGAAGAGGGGTATTCAAGAGAGCCTTAACAAAAGACAATGGGAGAGTTTGTTTTCTTTGTGCTTGCCAGTTATAAATGACTTTGAAAACCTATACAAACTCAATATTAAGAAATGCTTTATTTTTATTTAAAATAGCTCGTCTCTGCTTTCATACAAGAGAGGCAGACTCTATCAAGCATAAACGCAGCGAAACGCATTGGGCTAGAAAACTCATAAATCCTGATTTGAATCCGCTAACCTGAAAGCCAAGCAAAGCCATGTGTAGCCGTATATTTCTAAATGCTACGTCTGATTAAGTCGTCCCATTAAGTGACAGCTGAACTTTAACATTAATATGATATTATTTAAATAACTGCATGTTATTTACTTTACACTAAAAATGATGAATGATTTCTGGACAGCTCCAATGACATAAAGCAGGCAGGCCCTCTAATGAGATTTGACAAAATGGAGACATATGCAGAATATTGGTTACAGTCCGCATCACCGGGGGCCTTTCGGCAAGCCGTGCTGGTTTTGATTGTCTACAAGCATTGAAGCATCTATTTCAATTGCTACTTCCTTTCTGCCCTGGATTTTAAATTTAGCTGGTGTCATTTACATATTACTCTTAATAAAAAATTTAACGTTACGGTTCAGAGACAGAAATGGAAGCGGTTTGTAAAATGGAGACGTGACAGACGTTAAACTGAACCTTTTTTTTTGCTTTTTTAAAGCCTCCCTTGTCTGTGTGGAGCTATTTTTTCATTAGGCTTTGAGAAAAGGATAAAGCCTCCCTCTGAAGTGAAACTCAAGGAAGTTCTACCAGCCTACAAAGACCTGTATAGCTCCTATATATTGAAGGCTTCTTGTAGTGTTAGAAAGGATTTTTTCTTGTTTTCCCTTAATGAAAGAATTAACTATTTCTCCTGTTGCAACAAAAAAAGCCTCAGAACATCATGCACTTAACTGCTCTTCAATACAAAATGGACAACTATGAGGGTAAAAGACCAGTCTCCTCTTGATGGATTATGTGATACTTGCTTTTAGTTAACACACAAGTTGTATATATATCTGACAGGGAGTTATTGTGTTAATTCACTTCAAAAATAAAAAAAAAAACTATAGAAATCAAAGTTTTTAACACTGCAGCTCATGCATTAATGCAATATTGGATGCAAATAAGAATATGAATTGTCATGCGTGGAATATGAATTGTCAATTTATCTATAAATATAGTGGTTAGAAAAGTCAAAGCAAGAATCATATCTAGTAAAATTGTCAAAATCTTAGTAAGAGGCCTGTTTAAACTTAAAATATAAACCTACTATACAACCTACTAAAGACCATAGAGAGATATTGTATCTGTTTGCATAAGAGAATATTCATTAACTATGACAAAGTACCAGTAGACCTAGAGAGCACGTAGGGAAGTAATGTCAGTGTTTTTTGAAAAAGGGAAAGGGCCCTACCTTCTTCTTACCTGCGCAACATTCCTGTCAGGATTCGAGAGCTCTTCCCCAGATTTGCATCTGTTTCACGAAGCTATGCACAAAACAAAACAAAAAAATATATAAACACAAAACAAAACTGAGGACGCCTAATTTCCTATCACAGTCCAAAAGTACACAGCATTAAGCATTAATTTTGTTCTCTATATAGGTATAAGCTCAAAATCTGTACCCAATTCTCCCTATTTTCCCCACTTTGAAATTATCAGTGACCTCACCTCCAATGGTGGCCTTCTTCTCTCAGTGAGATCTGCACAGTGATGTTTCTGTGGTGCAGAATAAAAATCAACCCCAACTGATTTCACCTCAACGATCCCTGAGAGCATGTGCACCAATCTGGAGCTTCCCATCAGTACCCCAGGTAAGAGTGAGAGCTCCGTTATGCCAGAAATCAAACCAGAGGTGGTCCACCTGACACTCATAAGATGTGTTGGGGGTGTGCCACTTAGAAATTGCCTAGAAATCATCTTTTAGGACCACCTGAAAACAAATCCTTTTGCCTTTTGAGATCCTTTCCTGAACAGATTTAAACCACACTGGTATTAATTTAACGACAAAAAGCTTACAAAGTAAAAAAGGTGCGGTTCTTAATGTGTCTTTTCTGACGGTACAACTGCCTGTCATTAGTTAGCATTTTAAAAAGACTTTGAATCGGATCAAATACTGATAAGGAGACAGCGTCTTCTTTTAATTGCAAGTATTCACTTAATTTCTTTTCATGTTGTACATCTGTTTTCGTTTTATGAGTTTGTGATGCAGTATGTCACATTTCACATGGGACCTACAGGGAACATTAAGATGCAGAAACTCGGGAATTCTAACTGTGGTTACAGCAAAGTTCTCTACAAAAACGAATCAGCTAACAACCTCGGCCTCGGCAGCTGTTCTCTTTTCATTTTTTTAAATTTTAAAAAGAAGACAAGAGGGAAACTAAGCATTTTACATGAATAATCGCTCACTTAAATCTATCCTATCTCATTACTAAAGCTTGGGAATGTTAGGAACTTACAGTAGATTTGGTATAGAGGCTATGGAAGGTCATTCGGGTCAGAATCATATTATTTACAATTTCCACTAGTATTACTATGAGTTAAAATGTGATTTAATATTGCCTGTGGTGAAACGTTTAATTAGTGTCCATAAAAAAATGGGTGGAAAATTGTGGAAAAGAGCTGTGCAAGAGGTGGTGATATGTATTGTAATAAAACTATTCCAAGTGAATCCAGTCTAGAAGGAAACGTAGAATTTAAATGGATGATAGTTTTGCAGGAAAATTAGTGCTCTTTCCCCATTTGCAATCTAAGTAATGGCAGTGTAGGGAGGTTATCCAGAAGATATGCACTTTTACAAATTCATACATTATAATATACCAGCTCATCAGTGGACATTTTCCCAGAATTAATTAATAATTCAATTTTCCACATTTTCTCAGTCAGTAATATAAATTAATATAGTAAAAATGAAAACTTAGTAAGCATGATTAAAAATACTTTTGCTGTAGTACAATTTATCAAATATATTAGAACGACACTGAAAAGCATCTGTCAAAATATGTAAACACCTTATAATGGCATATTAACACATAACGCTACATTTTAATTTAAATTAGAATACAAAGCTGTTTAGCTCTTCAGATTTTAGTGAAAATTAGAATAAAAAGGTGGTACAGCAGACTGCAATGCAACTGAATATTTTCTGTAAAAATAACAATTAATTAGTAAGTTTGTTAATTAATAAATGTTTGAAGAGAAGCACTCACCAGATCCCGCAAAAGGATCTACAATATACAGCAATTCTACTCAGCAGATCCATTTCAGAACTTGTGATTAGGTTCTCAAACTGTATACTGCTGATTCAAAATCATTACACCATATATCAGCTCCCTGTGCAAGCATCAGGTGCTACACTAGATGTTTAATTAAGAAATTACCCATTAAAAAATTGATAGGGGCCTGGGGTGCTATCTGCGTGGAGATGATATGTTCTCCCCTTGTTTGCATGGGATTCCATTAGCCAGAGCACCCAGAGGAAGGTACTGTAGGTTAACTGGCTCTGGTGTGAGTGTGTGGATGTGTGTGGTCCCGTCCACGGTGTACCCTGCCTTGTGCTCACTGCTTACCAAGAGAGGCAGACTGTTTTTTTTTAAAGAAATATTAAAAAGAGCTACATCCAAAATTGAGAAATAATACCATGTTCGCTAAGAGCTACAAAAGAGAAGAAAAAGAAAAAGACATTGTGCTGCTGATAGGTGGTAGGCCCATCCTGAAAATATATAGAACACATTCTCTCTCAGCATCTCCTCAAGTCAGTGTCTTAACACCCCTGCCTCTTGTGCAACCTTAAACAAAACATTCCTCCAGTGTTGACAGAAAAAAAATCTAAAAAGCAAACGAGTTTTAATGCACTGTGGAACACAATATTACAATAGTTAAGGTGGTAGGTCACAAAAGCTTGGTCATGTATAAAAGCTTTATCATTCAAAATATAACTGTCGTGAAAAACCTTGACTGTTGTCTTCTTTTTAGTGGTTTATGACAGATCCGCTCCTAAGTTCGCTGTTTGCATATCAGCATGGCTCAGGCATAGAACAGTGAAAAATGTCAGGGGACATCTGTACCCTATGTTTTAACCTACCATATACAGTAAAAGTGGCTTTAGTGGTACTACAAGATCAATTGCTCCATATTTAGAAGGCTAGAGCTCACATAATGGTGAAGCACCAACATCCTTCAAAGGATGCTCAACACATGAGGCAGTAACAGGGACAATGATGACTACTGCCAGGACAGATGGAAAGAGGTATGGTCTTCTTGAACATCCCTTGACAGCAGGTGGCAAGAGAGCTGTGGCTGTGTGGTTAGCAGCTTTCAAAGCATTAACTGATGAATGGCTCATGTGTGATTTTAAATGAAACAAAAACGATAGTCAGCTGCTCCAAAATGCATGCCACCGAAATTTTCAGCTCAAAGACCTTCAGTAAGTCTGGTCAGCCACTGACTGGACTTTGAAACGAATGCTGCTTGATCGAAACCATTACAGCTTTACTAATTTCAATGTCTGGTTGGCATAAAAAAAAACTGTCACCATTTCTCTTATACTCCATCGCTTTAAATGCGTTTTTCTCCTATCACTGAGGGATGTCCGAACTATTGACTGCAGTGAAAGGGAGCCCCAGAGCTGACACGTACCAGAGAACCCCTGGTCTCAGATGCTGCGTCTATTTTTTCCCCGTTCTGCTCTAATGTATTCAGACCTCATGAGATGAGAGCTGCAGTGTCCTCCACCATTAAATGGAGGTTATCTGATCACAGTTTATTTGAGGTTGGTCTGAATGTGGAGGTGCACCTGAGAGAATACTCTCAAAATGTGTGTGTCAAGAGCGCTGACAGTGCTGCTGACAGGGAACCGCAAAATTCTCAGTGTAATCAGCTTTCTGTGATGGGACCGTCCCTGTGAAAATGCGAGGAGTTCTCTTCAAAACTCCACAGGGCGTCATGCACTATAAAATATCTGGCAGCACGAGATAAAATCCAAGACAGCTCTCGCTGGTCTACAGCTTCTTCGCCACAGATGTGGTTTGGGTGGAATTAGGTTTTTGGCAAAGAAGCCAGTCCAAGAGCCGCCTGATGTCTTGCTCTCAAGGATAGATACATCCCAAGGGACTTCCCAGTCTTCCTAAAAATACTTTTTTTTCCCCCAACAGCAATTGCAGGGGCCTGCAAGTATCGAAGGAACAAACAAGCTACAAGGCCAGAAGAATGCTTCTATATTTGCTTTTTTGTGATGGAGTCAGATTCTAAATGGGCTGCATCATTGCGCAAGCATTTACAATTATTTAATATTGGCTCGTATGCAGAGATTTAAGCTAAAGCCTTAAAAAGTGAGGCCAAGAAAGGTGAAGGACACTTCCAGCAGACAAAGGGGCATATGTTTTATTTCATATTATATTAACATTATAGAAACAGCTACAGCATGGATGGCATCACTTCATTTGCAGGTCAGGGATATGAATATCTAGCAGTTAGGTTTGGTAAAAGCACGTCTTCCTGCTGCTGCATACATCTTTACATGTTCATTATTCAGCAAAATAAAAATAAAAAATTGTATATGTATTACTAATGGAACAAGATATAATCATCTAATAAAATCTAAAGGCTTAAAATGAAATTTTCTAATAAAATAGTCAAAGTATGCTCTATTTATTAACCTAATATACGGTTATGTATAAAATATATATATACTATTATATATCACCCTGTATTTAATATATACAATAATGTTTCATTCAGAAATGAATGGTTTAAAATGCTAATTCTAAACATTCTTCTTATGTTTCACATCTTCAAGGTGTCAAAATCTGAATTTTTACAAAAGCACAGTCTGACTCCTGCGTTGCATTTTGCTCAGAGCCAAATAGATTTAATCAGACATTTCTGATCATTGCAGCACACTTCATGTCCAAAACAACGTTACGTAAGAATCAATCTTTTAGATCAGTTTCAAGAGTCAGAGATCACTGCCACGTCACTGCCAGCGTTCTGGAAGAGCCAGGAGAGAACTACAAACTCCAGGATTCTCCAATCCTCATGTGGCAGAGAGAGAGAGAGTCAGGGGTCATGTGAAAGGCAAATAAACTCAAGGAAAACAAAAAAGGTATTTTTCCAAGGCTGGAGAGTAATGGACAGGAGAAAAGGGGTCAAACAGAGATTCATGCTGGCCGTCGGGATCCGATAGTGTGATGGACAACAGGAAAATAAAAATTGAAACTTCCTTGGGAGGAAGGACGCCAAAGCTGGCAATGAAGGGCAGGAATGAAGATGATGAAACACAGACCACTGAGATACAAGAGGCAAGACTGGTCATTTCTCAACAAAAAAAGACTACGTTTTGATAGTTGGATAGCAGATTGATTGTCCACAGATAGGAATGAAAACGTGTTCTTGATTATATTGAAGAACCTGTGTTCTGTGTGTAACTAAAATAATATTTTGCCTAATTTTTGTGTCTGGCTGAATTGCATACTCACCCCACCTAATACAATAATGATGGATCCATTGAGCCAGCTTCAAAACAACATGTAACAACATGACTGTAATAAGAATGAAGTCATGCATCCCCCCATTAATGTTGTAAATCTAACGCAGTAACCCTATCTGTCTAATGGCACTGCACTTGAATTGCAATGGAAATTGAAGATCTTGGGGGTGATATGTAATTCAGACATGACATTTGAATCACATGTACAAAATATTGTAAAAACATAATTATTCCATCTCAGAAATATTGCCAAACTATGTCCTACATTGTCTCCAACTTTAGCTGAAAAGCTGGTCACAACATTTGTCTTTAATGCCTACCTGGAAGGCATAGCACTGTCTCTTGCTATCACTCTGATTGTATTTTTCACAGCGTATAACCTTCCACAAGTTAAATACAAGGCTTCATTCAATGCATGTTATACTATGGGGCTTCCCTACAATGTAAATCAAAATCACTAATACAACTCGAGCCATATGTCTTATATACAGTAAAGAAGAAAAACCAATGCTGAAAAGAACATTTAATTTAAAGCCTTATTTATGCATATCAACATTTTAAAAAATGTTGCTGTATGATTTATCTTCTGAGAATTTATGCCACAGAAAATTCCCTGCACTATCTTCTAAAGAACTATATTAGATTATTTCATTGACATTAAGAATGTTCATTTAATATTAATTTAAGAATGTTCATTTCACAGCAAATGTTATTTTTGTTGCTGAACACTACTGCCTTAACTATGTTGTTTTTTTACTTACTGTAGATGCATAACATACAGTTTAACACTCATGTTACAACTTCTATCGCAACATTTATATTTTTACCAGGCAAAACATCCTTTGGGGAGGGCCAGCCTAGACTCATGGGAGTGCATTATTCTCTGTAGACAGCAGACCTTTGAAAGGAAATGTTTTATTTCCTTTGAAATAGTCTGCAATGCCAACTGACATGTTGTGATCTTTAACCGTTCTTCATAAAAAGCATTTCAGATGGCCCCTAACTGGGATCTGACAATTTTACATCTGCCTAGTAAGGACAGCTATTGGAAACATATCACAAAAGGATTGGATCTCTCTTCTGATGGAGAATGAATCCACTGTTAGCAGACGATGTCTGAGTTCTAAGAGCATACCACAATATGGAAAGTGGACGACTCTAGCTTGTGTTTTACATGAGGAAGAAATGCTTGAGAAGGCGTGCAGTTGTTCAGAGAGAATATCACTTCTCTGATGTGCCATGATCATCCGTGGTATGAGCCTTCTCACCCATGGTATGAGCCTTCAATACCTCAATTTCACAACTGCATTAAAAAAAATAATTTAATTTGCACGGGGAGAGCATCAGTCGTAATTTCCTGAAAATCAGATTTTATTTTATTCTGTTACTTATTATTTTGCTTTAGGGAGTGTGCTCTTTATATTGATAAAAATGCTTCTTGCATTCAATAGTATCACTTTTATTTTGTTCTTTTTGCAAAAATGGGATTGGAGATTATCGTTTGTTTTATGGTGCTTTACAAATATGTTTGAACATTTCCAAACATTTCCAAACTAAAATACAATAAAAGCTAAGCAACTATTAAAGCAAATAATATGACTGAATACACAATCAATGTCTTGGTTAAAGAAACACAAATAATTTTATTTGAAACAGAAATGCTAATTTCTTAAATACAAAATATCTATTTTAACCTCACAACAGTCCTATCAAATGAACCATCTTCTTTCAGTGTGTTAAGGTTTAGAATCTGGGACTTGTTTCTTCATATTTTTCCAAAATATTAAATTAATTTATAAATGAGGCTAGGTACCCCAGATCCTAAGAAAAGGTCTTGTGTCCATACGATTCAAACTGTGTACTATGGCCCTACTGCTGACTCACTGTCAGTTATTTATCTTCTTTTAGTTGAGAAGTAAAATCAAGGAAGTGACTTTGCACCAGAAGTTATTAATGCACAGTTGATCCCCCCCTTCCGAACTCAATGAGACAAAAGCTTCCATATTTACCTCATGAGTGCCAATATTGCACGTGTCTTATCAAAACGTGTTATGGAAGACAGATAAACACAGCAATAGCTTAATAAAAGTTGGGGCTTTAAAATGTAGGCTTATGTTTCATATTGTGTATATGAATATATATTGTGAATAGGCCTTGAGCTAAAATATCTGGAGTACAAGTGACTTCTTGCTGCATAAACATAAAAAGATATTCTTATCCATCGTAAGTAGCCAAAGTCATAATTGAACGTTCAAAATCTAGTAGTATATCCAGATCTACTTCTGAATTTTAGAATTTGTTTTTGTAATACATAAATACATTTTTAAATACCATATTTTAAACTCAATATTGCTGATATTTCTCAACTGAGAAATGTAACTCAAATGTGCTAGACAGTCATGTACTCTTGGAAAGTTTCACATATCAAATTAAAAATGACAGAACATTTTGTGATTTTATGTTTTAATTCACCATCCATGTATAGTCTACATTAGTTAGACTGCACTCTCACAACTGTCCTGTGGAAATGCAAAAAATAAGGAATAACAAAAAAAACCTCAAAAGGAAATACAAAAAAAGCAAAGCAGGATTCCTAAATGATGAAAATTACATATGTATTGACAAATCACAATAAAGAATCTAAAACTGAAGTACTGTACGTATTCTGTCAAGCTGTATATTGCACACTTACAAATAACACAGTATGTCAAAAATTAAATGTGTAAGGAACAAATATCAAATATGGTGGAGATGAAACAAGCCTTTACAATCAGACTGAATTTATAGCGTTTCTTTCTTACAAATTGTCTGACTGCAAAGGCTGCATGCAAGCAGAGTATAGCATGTGTGGATAATACTAGCAGGCCTAAAAATCAAATCAGTTTGGAGAAATATTCCAAAGCAGCTTTGGACAGTTCTCCCTCTGGAAAACAACTACAATAATATAATAACAGAAACATAATATCTTCTTCATAGTAAGAAGATAACATATTTATATTTTACATCTTAAGCAACTGTTAGTATTGAGGATTTGTGTGAAGCTCTTTTTATTTCAACCCCCTAAACAGAAAAAATTAGAAATGAAATACAATAGACGAGAAACTCACCCGGTCTCTGGATCTCTGGATTTTTTCTCTGTCAAGGTGGAGATTTTCTAAAATTTCCTGGCCAACTTGCTCTGCAAAATATGAAAATTAACTAATAAATAAAATAGAATTAACAAGGTAGTACCTATACAAACCCATGAGTATTCCTGTC
Source organism: Lepisosteus platostomus (assembly GCF_059453375.1). Taxonomy (NCBI): domain Eukaryota; kingdom Metazoa; phylum Chordata; class Actinopteri; order Semionotiformes; family Lepisosteidae; genus Lepisosteus; species Lepisosteus platostomus. The sequence goes on from NC_142616.1 coordinate 39,502,140, forward strand.
TGTGGAAACAAAATTCCATTTACTTCTTTTGTTTTTGCTGGCACATATACAGAAAGATATAATACATAAAACCTTTTTTACACACCTATTACCACAAGGAGATCATAAATGCTAGGCCGACACAGACTCATATCTATAAACATGAGGCTCATGATGTAAGCACAATATTTTGTTGATTAATGGCAAAACAGTCATCATCACTGTTGCTTTCAGAATTATATTTATTTCATTGATTTGCTTTAGATATATTGGCTAAATTGGCCCAGTTTCAATGTCACCAAATCAAAGGAGTATTTAGCAAATAAGATTAAAATCGAGGGCTTGCCGCTTTAGTAGGCTAGTTTATTCAGAAAATAAAGACACAAACATTCACATAATGCACTTCATGAAAATATTTTTATCACACACCTTCACGTGAGGCCTGCTGACTGTTTGCGCTGAATTCAACCTTTGTGCTTACAGCTGACGGCCGTGACATAAGCACATAACAAAGCGGTTTTATTTTCTCTATTACGTTTTATGTGCACAAGGTTTAAGCTGCTGTTGAACCATATGAAAAAAAAAGCTGCTTACAGCCATCAGCCCCCACCTCCTGACTGGTTCCAGTTGGAGCAGGGAGGACTGTGGACAAACCAGCTGCCGACATTTTCGACATCTCTACCACATATCTGAGGATCAACAACTGCACCCAGTTGCTTACAACAAAGATTCCCCGATGGGGTGACCAGCAAAGTGCCGCACACAACTTGGCACATCTTAAGCTGAAAGTTCAGGTCTCAACACAACCAGCAGTCAGTGCAAAGTAATCCACTCACACCCCCTCCACCCAACTCTCTGACACAGAAGGGACAAAACATTGGCGCCCAGGCGTAGTGCACTGGCTGAAAAATTGGCTTCCAGAATTTGTCCAGCAGCCAACAGGCCCTTTTGATGTTTCACAGTTTGTGCCCTCTGGCTCTCACAGGATTACTGCTGAAATCATTCCAGAGTTGGTGAACACGGGCTAAAGCAATTCCTAGTAGGCAAAGGGGTCTCAAAATGCAAAGGGCTCCATGGTTATTTAATATTAAGGGGTTACTGGATCCAGGTGGTTAGGTCTGGAAGCTGGGACGCTTTTTGCTTTGAAAATAAAAACAAACTTGACCTCCTTGTTCCTCCGTCGTATTAAGATGCAAAGCTATACTAACCCGGGTATGGCTGGATGTAAAAACAAACATAAGAATAATAAAATAAATCCAAACTTAAAGCTTGAATTTGAGGTCCCACCAGTGAGATCATACTGTATTTCAATTTTGCCTTTGTCAACCAACACTTTCTTTTGAGCGTTAATTAGAAACACTCTTACATTTTTGTGCTCAAAAAGAATTAATTAATTGCATTAGTTCTGTCTGCACACAGCCAATTTTCATCTTTGAACAAGATGTTTCCTGGAGTTAGTTAACACTATTCTTGCTTCTAAGTTTTATGAGCATTGAACTATACATACTGTATGGCTGGACAAAAAATGAACTTGTGCTTGTAGAAACACAATTCCTGACTGGGTACTTGCCAATGCTCCTCTTAAAATAGGTTAAAGATGCAATTGCTTTGGATACCTTCTCAGTGTCTAACCTGATATCTAACAGCAATTGAGATCCTTGTAGCAGTCATGCTTCAGAATTATGAGATGTGAAGATCGCCCCTGACTTAAATTTAAGTAATATTGAACTGTTTAGGACAGAAGCAATTTCACTTTGGTATAAATGATTAAAAGGTCTCAACTAACCAAAAATTCTAATTTAAGAAAGACGTTTCTGATATTTGATAGTATGATAAATATATATCCATCCACTTCTTCCAATTCAAGGTTGCTAGGGAGCAGCAGCCTATCCCGGCAAGCAACAGGAGCAAGGCAGGGAACACCCTGGAGGGGATGTCATCGCAGTCCATCCCAGGGCACAAACACACACTCACACCAGGGCCAGTTTTCACAGAAGCCAATTAACCTACCAGTATGTCTTGCGATCGTGGGAGGAAACCCACACAAACATGGGGAAAACATACAAACTCTACGAAGATAGCAACCCAGGTCCGAAATTAAACGCAGGGTCCCAGTGCTGCGAGGCAGCAATGCTAACCTCTGCACCACTGTGCTACTGGCGTAACATATACAATATATATCTAGATAAATATCTATATACGAAATCGGTGATAGTCACTTAATACAGTTTTTTTTATTTTGAAGAAAAACACGAAGTAATTCAATATTTGATTATAAATGTGAGTTTCTTCTCGGTGAACAATGATATCTCATTATAAACAATTTTATTTAATACATGGTGTATTAAACTTAAATCTAAAAGTCTTTAAATCTGAAATATAAGTATAAGGTGTTTTTAAAACTGAAACCTGTATTAGCTGCATTGTAAATACCCTAAAACCTGATTTTACATTCACAACCAACACTTAACTAAAGCACCAGCTTCTAAAATTAGTTCTATCCATATTTATTACAGCATTTAGAATTAGTTTTTTGTTATTTGTAACTAAATACCCCTCTTAGTCAACAGATTATGACCTCAGTATTGCTCATATTTCTTAATTTAGTTAGAAAAGTGTCTCAAATGTCCAGTCTGAATCTTATATTCTCAGAGAGTTTCACATTTTCAAATATAAAATGACACAACATTTGATCAAATTGAAATCCTCTTAATTCATCATCCATGCATTTACTAGAACGCACTGCAGTTGTCTCTCACATTTTTCCTGAATGGTTAAATTCTCACTAGTATTCACCAATCACAATAAAGAAAAAAACTACAAGAATGAACAAAATAAAAAAAAGAATAAAAAATGTATGAGTTGATCACAAAAAAAAATTCAAATGCCTTAAGCAATCCTAAATAAATAGCTACACTCATGATTCTTGTTTTATACAGGTGTTGCATGCAAAAGGGCTCACTTGCAGAAAACAGCTTGTGGAAGTGCTACACAATGGACTACATCTGGTAGCTATACAATCTCCAAACACAAAAAAAATGTGTTACGAGCACCAGTCCTTTTGTTCTTGATGTGTGGATAAATGCATCCCTGCCTTCATTAATTTGTAATCAGAGACAGACAGATTGAAGAATACACAGATTAAATAAGGCAGTCAGACAGATATATGACAGATTGACCAGATTAAAAGAATGAACATAAAGATTAATAATATGAACAATGGAAGACAGGAAAACCTTTCATTGCTTTAAATGCACATCTATCTCATCTGCACCCTGACATGGACAACCCTACAAGGAATCACCACATTTTATGAGGCTGTAGATAAGTCACAGGATTCACATCAGATAATATTTTGTGCAAAAAAAGAACAAGAATGAAAAAGGAAATTCCATGTGGTTGAAAGCCACTGCTTAATATTATTTCCAACTTTATTATATCGACTGTATAACACTGAAGACAAGAACTGAAACATTATCATATTAGCTTCTTCTCTTTATTCTCATAGGGAACACAGGAGACAGATAGTACCTGGATAATTTATATAGAGACCAGTCTTTTTTTTTAAAAAAAGACACTTTTAAACATAAGAGGATTGACTATTTCTCCCAGAAAACATATGTTTGACAATCTGTATCAGGACCTGATACAGCAGTTTATGCCATCTTTGTTTTGTAACTGGTGTTGTGGTCTATGTGTCTTTTTCCTGTGTCAGGGTAGCTGTGTTGGGCCTTTGGACATGCACCAAGAAGAACACAGAAATATCTAAAAAACAAAAGGTGTTGTTATTAGTTAACTGGGGTCACTGCGGTGCCATAGATTGCTGCCTCACAGTGCTGGGGCCCTGGGTTCAATTCCAGGGGTTCTAGCTGTGTTGAGTTTGTATGATGTCCCCGTGTTCGCGTGGGTCTTCTCCAGCAGTCGAAACACATACTGGTAGGTGAATTGGCTGCTGGGAAATCTGGCCCAGGAGTGGGTGTGTGCGTGTCTGTGTGTCTGGCATCCTGTCCAGGGTGCAGTCTGCTTTGCACCCATTCTTCCAGGTCCCCCATGACCTCTGAATTAGAAGGATTTAGAAAATGAATGGATTATTAGTTAATCTGAAATGTGGGGGTATTGAAAGTTACAATATATAAATAAAGTAACTTGACAAATTCATCTGACAGCCATTTTTTAGATGGAACATTCAGTCAATGAAGCATGGATAAATTATTTGAATGACACCACTGATAATGCTTTTTTTTATTTGGCTAATAATCAGGCTTCAGTATGACTCATGATCAGATAATCAAAATCTCTGATTTCAAACTTGTATTAAAAATCATTATCACTTTCACAGAGAAGGTCTTGCCAATCCAAAGACGTGCAAATACACTGTACTCACAGACAGGAGAACAAGAATGAAGAAACTGAAGACCCCCTACAGTAATAAAGATAGATGCAAAATATTTTAAAAATTAATCACTTTTTTTACTGTAAAATCCATCAAAGGCTGATTAAGTCCCATCCAAGCCAAAGTAAGTACTGTAAAATACATTAGAAGCTCCAATTTCAACATCCCTTGCCAAGTACCAGAAAGATAAATATTTCCCTTAGATATCTGACCACAAATTGATGTTCCCATTATGTTTCCCTGTCCCTGCTGGCTTTCCCTGTTGAATGTTTAGCTGTATATACAATGCCTCCCAAAGGTGAAATGTGGTATATGGTGTGGTTCCAGGGTAAGCCAGTGGAGTACAGCTCTTAAATGGAATGGGATTTACATTTTTATTTAAGAGATATATCCTTAAAGAAGTAAATCTGATGGTAGGTAAGTCATTACAACATCCTAACAGGTGACCACAGCTATTAAACTATACATTTGTATTATCTGAATGATTTTATCTGTCCTCATTTTAAAATAAAGTCAGATCTTCTGTTTAATTCTGTTTTTCATTGAAACAGAGCAACTAACATCTTTCACTAAAATATCTTTGTGATGTGACAGCAGCATCTGAAGCAGAATCTCCTTTTACCTTTATTTCTTTTACAGACAAGGGTGCTCATTTCAATCCTGCACAAAACTGCATGAGATTGTTAAACTTTTAAGAACTAATGTTGTTAAATGTTTTAAGTAATTTGAATGGTATTTTTTCCACATGCCCTTAAACACAGGTGTTAATGTTTGTGCCATTTCCCTGTACGAATAATAAACGCCAAAAATCCCTCTAAACGACTTTAAAGCTTTAAAAACAGCTTGTGTTCAAAAATTAACTGGAATGTGGTACAATATTTTTATACTTGTATTTTAAAATGATATACTGTACTACACGCTAGTACTGTTTTAATTCTTGGCAGTCTCTTAGCTTTTTTATACAATACCAACAGGATCTTATTACACAAGAGCTCTAGGTTGACACTGACAGAAACCTGTCCTCCATTTGAGCCTTTGAATAAATAGCACGACAGAAGCATGGTATCAGAAAATGTCCAATAGACGATGAACAGAAAACTACTTTGTACAGGATGTCAGTAGACTCTTTGGTCAAACTATTACACTTTTGCACTGAACTGGTTAATGCTCTTGCAAAGTGGTCTGCTCAATATACAACCAATATTACTTGTTTCCTTTTTATTTTTTTTAATGAAGGATATAGCACAATAGCAACTATGCTGCACTGAACATGAATTTTTCTTAGTTTTCTCTCCACTGTAATTGTTCATGCCCTAAACTGCATCTTGATTCGACTGTATGTTTCTTAACCAACCTGACAATATTGCCAGACTGAAATAGAAGGTAAAACACTGTCACTTTGATGAATTGCATCTTTTTTTCTCTTCTTTATCCCCTTTCTTCATCTTTCGAAGAGGTGCTCGCCTGCTGGAATATTACAGAATGAATTGTCTTTCTGACACTCAGAGATCAACCTTCTGTGCATTAATATCTGAACCAGCAGCAGGCTTCCCCACAATGGAGACATCTGCTGTCCCAGTGATTCCCTCTACAGATAAATAATTGGAGAAATCATCAATTTTACAAGAATTGTTTCATTCCATCTACACACTATGAGATCTCTGGTCTTCTTTTGCCTGGGCTGAAAGGCCAACCCCGACACTTTGTGACACCATAGTTGTACGTTACTTTTTTTAAGTTCAGTGAAGGTTGCTACACGATTCTCTCCTGATACAACAACACTACACACAAACAGGTCCATAAGAGGAGCAAAGGTTTGGTTATTGTTTTCACAGGACTTTGGAAAAGGTCAATTAGTGTTCATGAACTACTGCTGTAAGATCCATTAACTGAGCATCTGGTCTTTCTGGATACAAAACTGTGTAATGGCTGTGGTGGGAAGACAAAAAAGAAGCAGAACAAGTGAACAGCCCTGCACACACAGTCAAGACAGTAATGATATTATCTGTCCATTGGGAAACATTGAGAGACAATATTGAAGAGAATAAGGTTTATCACATGAATGAAACTCCTATTCTCCAGTATACTATTCAACCAGTTATCATTCACAGCCACTTCTTATTTTACACACTACCCTGAACTGAGCCAAGCACAGGCAGATAAAAAGATTTAGACACTTTTCAGATGAACATCTGGAACCAGTGTTAGCGGCGTTTGCTAATTTTCCATTACCCTGAGAAAGCAATAATGATGACACACAAAAAAAGACAAAGTCATGAAAAGTTTAGTTGGCCCCCTTTATGATGACACATGGAATAAAGTTTGCAAGCTGATTGTGGATGTACTGTATATATGTCATTTTAAACAGAATTATTTATTTTACTTTATACCAGCATTCCTTAGCTTATGTCTTCTTTTTATTATCCCCAAAAGTATAAGCATGAAACCATTTTTCACTATTCCACTGGAATCTGTTCCACATGTTAACAATCTCCTGAATAAGTCAGAATGCAAGAAATCCTGCTGTAATAAAGTAGGAATCTTACTCATAGTGTGACTGCAATACAACATTAAGACACAGACAAAGCAGTGTGCACCTGAGAGGGCTGGACTGATATTTATACTATGGGTAGGGATACTTAATGAGGAAAACTGGAAAATTTCTTAAAGTTAGAAATGCTCATTCTCATATGGCAGAGCTACATGTTTCATCCTCTGCAGTGCTGATATGACTTTGACCTCGATTAATGAGTGGATAAGGTACAATATGCTTAAACATATTCTGCAAGAGTTTTAATTACCAAGGATGAAACAGAGGGGGTTGATATGATCATTAAAGTTTACACTAAAAGTGATTCGAAATGCTGAATCAACAGAATATTTTGGCCACCAATGTGTGAGTGAGTGTGTGTCAATGTGTTTCTCAAAGAGGTCATACCAAGAAATCTTTAACAATCAGGTGATCAGCTCAGCATCTTTGTGGCTGACCAGGCAAAATCCGTACTTTGAATATGAATTAGCAGTGGGTAATCACAGCATATTTATTAGGCCTTTCTTCTATGGTCCCAGTCTCCAGTGTGCGCTCTATTATTCATTGCCTGTGCCCTGACCCCACTGCGCTCCTGTTCTGACAAATCATACTTGATTAAGACAAATCTTTATTAGTTAGCTAGTCAACTTTCCCATTTATCACTTGCAAATCTCATTCTCCCTTTCAGTGTGCACTAGATATGACTTGAACAATTTTTAGTGGCTGTTTAAAATGCTTATTACGGACAATAAGTATACCCAGAGACGTGAAAGTCAGTAATGGATGATAAAACACAGGTTTAATAGGTATAAATGACCAAGGCTGCAAGAGTCTAATAGAACAATTTATTTAAGCAGGCTGGAGAAGAAATAAATTAGTTGTTTTTTTTCCACTTCAACTCAAGACTCTTTTTAGTTCAATAAAACAGTTTCCCATTGACTTAAACAAAATGCCCTTTTACATTTTTTCCACATTTTAAATTAGAGGGAAAAGCAGCAGGAACACAGGAGCAGCTTTTTTTAAAAAAACTGTTAACATTAGCCTATGGGTTGTACATACATGCACAGACATATATCAACAGCTTATTTAAGCTGTAATTAATGTTTCTTTAAAAAAATCAAGGTTCCCTTTAAATACTACCAATGTCCTATTTGCTTCCAGTCAAAAAAAAAAAAACAGCAACTCGCCAAATTCAGGTATCTTACAATGTGGTTAGTATACATTTTTATATTAGCCAAATACAACCCCACAATTGCCTTTATTTTCTTGCTGCAAATTTCTTGGACTTATTTTTTTCAACCAGTGTAACTGAACCATCCAAATCGGAACTAATGGAATTTCACCAGGATTGTGTATTACCTCACATGCAGACCACAGCCTAGAAATCTTTCAAATTAATGCCTGAAATTACTTGGGAGTAGCTGGATTAACTTTTTTTTTTAAATGCTACATATCACCAAAATCCATCAAAACCACTCAATAGATCTTACTCACAATTCAGCAGGCCTACTCTCTACATTCAATTCTTCCAGTTTGTAAAGCTACAGTAAAACCCAGGTCTCTCATGAAAAAGTAGAATGTAATCGTTGTGTGGCTAATAGGCAATTCTCCAGTTTATATGTTCTGAGAAGACATTTTTAAATGTCATAATTAAATTTAATTCAACTTCTTTCTCATCTATAATAAGAGCTCAGAACCCCAGTGCTAAGTGAAAAGAAACTAGATGAACAATACAAAAAAGATGGATCACTCGCACTGTTTACATATATTATTATTATTATTATTAGTAGTAGTAGTAGTAGTAGTAGTAGTAGTAGTAGTAGTAGTAGTAGTAGTAGTAGTAGTAGTAGTAGTAATATTAACTGATATTTTTGGCATTTATTTGTATTCATTAATTTTCTACACATCTGAAAACCAATGTAAAACCACTGTACAAATTGGGTTTTTTGCCAATACAGTAATCATGGTATAAAGAACAGAAAAACTTCTTATTCTACATCTGAAAAAAAAAGTATTCCTCACCCTGAAACAAACTACTTACTGAGTTATCGGAGGCAGCAGGAGGTGAATGTATTAAAACATTTCACTTTTTTTAATCACCTACTGCAGACAATTTATTATCCACATAAAAACATCACAGAGGCGAAGTTGTGAGATTAATGTTATGGACTTGAGGAAACTTGACGTTCCTTCTCTTCTTTTAACAGTTAGGAACGTTAATAACAACATTACACTTGATTAAAGAATTTACAGCTCTAATCAAAACTTGACAGCAAGATCAAAGCCTGTAACTTAAATCTGCCTTTTAATTATCTGTACAACACCACACCTCAGGCCTGTCTCATTCTCTATCTCTACATTCTGCTAAGAAAAAAGATCTAACACTTCTTAACAGTTCATTATCCAATAAAACTATTCAAAGCTTAAAATGCAATCTACACAATTAGTGAGGACCTTGGGGAGCCCACCAGTAGTCTTTATTATAGGCTTTAAATTGAAACACCTTAATTACGTTTGTCAAACAGATTCTATTAGAAACTCTTGTCATTGTAATTTCCATGTTTTGACAGCTCTGGCAAAGGCCTGGCCACCAATTGGCTTGGAGCAGAGCAGAGGGAGACAAAATTATCAAATTCCTTCACACACCAAAAGCAATTGCTTTTTGATTGTATTTAATTTATTCTCATCTCTAAAATATATCCCACTTCATCTAGGCAAATCAAAAAACATTGAAACTGACACAACACAAGGCATATGGAAAAAAAAAAGACCAAATGGGTTTTCTAATTTTGGGCTCGTGTTTGTGAATGTTGGTTCTAATGTAATTCACTCAAAAATGTACATACTGTATATACGCATATACATAGAGAGATTTTATTCATCTTCACTACACGAAAGAAAATAACAATTGCTCTGAAAGCCACAGAAATAGTCATCATAACATCCATTCACAGAAACCAAGCACTTGAACTCAGCTGAGCATTCGACTGCTCTAAAGTTTAGACTTTGCCTGCCCTCATCCTTATTACGTATAACCACAAAATTGCTTTAAACATAATGTGTGTATAGTGAACATCCAAAGCATTTGGCTTTAACTAAATGTGCTAGGCACAAAAGACAGAAGAGGGCATCTTCTGAAGCTCAGGCCTGTACTGATTTATATCATCGCTGGAGTTCAGCAGACAGTACGGCACTTGAGACAGATACAAGGATGTTCAGTTGAAGTGAGCAGAGGGCTGTTTTCTTTGTTTTATGTTTTTTTTCCAAAGAAGTGCTTAGTGGTCAGCACTACCATAAAAAAGAAGGTCAGAGCATTCAAGAGAGTGGTCTTCTCTCCCACATTGCCAATGTGTTAGCAAAGAGTTTCAGCCTACAGAGAACATCAGACTAAACTAAGGACCCCGACTTACAGATGTCTGTACCAAATAAATTTTAGGAGTTAAGGCTGAAATACTTTTACTAAATACTAATACTAATACTAAACTTTTAGTTGTATAACATTTACAACAGAAATGATACAATGCACATTGTGTGATTTCAACCTTTTGTTATAAAATACATACTTTTTTTCTTTTCCTACAAATGGATGTAAAATTGTAAATGACAAAGCTAGGGACAGAAACTAGAGTAATTCCAACCCGTCTTCAAAACAAAAAAGGAAAAAAAAACATTCCTGATGATCAATTGTACCATTTAAGAATTCAGTTCTATATAAATTCCAGGTTTTGAAACGAGACAAAATATCTCATATCTTTCAGGAACTTGAGCATCTAAGGGAACATATTTGAATGACCTTGTTCCTCAACAATTAATTAGCAACCAGCTAGCATAAAGGATATACGCAATAGATTTACCTCCCATTTTTACTTATTGATCCTTTTCAACATTATCAACATATGACCATAACACTAGTGTCAAAGTACCAGAGACTGAAGGGAAATGTTAGTAAAGTTTCTTGCTCCCTATTTTTATAGAGTATCATCCTACAAATTTGTTTTTACAAATTTATTATTTAGGTTAGGTGGGTGGGTGGGGGGGGGGGACGGGGATGGGGACTGTTCCTTTCTGTCAATACATTGCCTAAAGGCCTCTACAAAAGATCAATCACATCACAAACTTGTGATATAGTTAGCTAATTAGAGACGCCACAGACCAATGCAATGTTTATTTCTCTTAACTCACAGGTGAATTGTTCCATGTCAGAAAAAATAACTACTTTTTAGTTTTATTTCAAACAAATATATACACACCTGTAAGAGCAACCGCAATTTTAAATATGTTTAGGTCAGATCATGAGTTGAAGAGCAATACTCTTAAACTACCCAAATGAAAAATGCCATTTTGGTGGAATCAAGATTTTTCTGGGGATTTTGTGCTTTCTGTATATTACATATATTCAAATGTTCTTATATCACACAGAGTGACTGATTAGTGTATCCTAGATATTATACAATGCAGGCTCCTGTGAAAGTGAATACAGTTGGCGTTTTTTAATCTACTATGAGTTGTACACTAATATAAATGCTTACATTTCTCGAATCTAATGTGAATAAATTCAACAGCCAAGACTGAACAATGTCTGCTCTTTTTAAGGAAAGGCAGCTTTACAAGACTCACAAATGTTTCCTTTGCCACAACACTTGCTGTAAGGCTAAAGTCAGCCTTGGAAATTTCTCTAAGTTGTTGTTTTCATGTATTCCTATCAAAGCAGCAGCTATGAGATCAGAAGCCTCAAAAAACACACACAAGCATCAGAATACACGCTTTCTATTTCGAAAAGTAAGCCACATGTATTTGGATATGTAAATACATCCTTTCCTCCTTTTAGAACCTCGTCTTGGACAGGCACAAAAAGCGAGTCAGTCTTATGAATGGGCTGATGTAAAAAAAGCCTGGGAATATTCAACGGATTGCTCAAAATCTGGAATCGCCTGGAAAAATCTAGTCCCATGTTCTATGTCCGAAAAGAGTTCAAATAGGAATAAACAAATTAGATGATGGTCACGGGCAATCAGATCCTGATCCATATCCAGATTCTGCAGAAACAGGGCACAAGTTTCACAAGGGCACAGGTTGGAACTACACCCTGGACAGAACTACACACACAGGGGCAATTCAGAGATTCCACTTAACCTAGCTAGCACAGAAAACATACGGCAAACCCCTCTTTCTCACTGAATGTCACACAGCACCATGCAAAACAGAGTGAGAAAAATAATCTTACACATTTATGTCTCTTTTACAGTATTTCACTGTTGCTTTTTAACGAAGTGGCCAGATGTGAATACAATAATGTAAGCAGAGCCATACACACCACTACTAAGAAATAACCGCAAACCTCCGAGGTGTGATTTTGATCACCAGGCAAAGCAACAATAAGAGCAAAAGTCCTAACACCCACTTATCAGACTCAAAGCTGGGGCAAACAGACGACATTACTGTTGAGGCGTGGGTTCCCTAGCATTTCCTTGCGAAGAGGAGCTGTGATAGAGCCATCTTGAGCAGGCTTTTCTTCAGCACAACTCTGTGTACAAGCGGTTCTGCAGGCTATAAATGCAGGTACTGAAATGTTTGGAATTAAGAACACAGGAAGCTGATAACTATCAATTATAAGAAGCTAATAACTATCGATTATCGATTAGAAATGAAACAAGAGTAGAGTGTAAATGCTAATGGAATAAAATATTTACTGTGGGTTAGGTTTTTCTCCATGTGTGATGAAATACTGGCTATTTGTAGTATATGTGGCATATACTGTACAGTCTGTATAACTATATTTGTATCTAAAGAGAAGATGGTAGTTTGGTATTTTACAGGGAATACTGCATGCAATAATAGAACAGATACTTGAAATAACATATTCAAATCATAATCAAATTGGAAACTGCATCTTTTGTTAAATAGTACAGGCAATGAATATTTATGTCACCTCTGAATTGTGAACAACTGTGGAGACCAAATGCAAGCCACTATAAACATAGTGTATTGCCTAATGCATGGAAGGTGATTTCACCAGTCAGATTAGTCATATCTTCAACCACAGGCTACTGAAGCTTTAGCGAAACATGCTTGGGCATTTGTTTTCCCATCACAAGAGCTTCAAGAGCATCTTCATAAGTCTCGGCACCCTTGAGCCCACACTGCAATTGATCGTAGATACGTTAATCATAAAGGCACGCATTCTGTTTACATGCCTACTACTAGTAAAGTACCATTATCATTAAAATATCATTACATTAAATAGCAGACAACTTTAAACATTAAATGTTCATTGTAACCAAGATAGTATTCTAATTAAACTTTACTAATAATCATTAAAGAATTCCTTCTATTTATATAGCATTCTTCATCTCAAAGCATGCCAAAGTGGTTTGCTGCTGCCACCGCAGTGCCGCACCTCCCCAGGTGACCCATGGCAGCCATTGTGCACCAGCAGCCCCACTACACATATAGGTTCAGGTAGCCAGGTGAGAAGATGCTTCACCAGTTGAATTAATGAGAACATTTAGGAAGGCCAGACTGCAATAAACCCAGAGCAGAATTCTGCCAGGATACTGGGTGAACAGTTCAACTCATTCAAAAAGTACTACAGGATCTTTTGTGACATTTACCAAGTGACTCGGTAGAATGTTTAAACTAGTATGTGTGGACATACAGCTAATAGTAGAGACACAAATGTGCATATTTAGGCTTATTTAATTTGGGCTCATTCTTTTGAATGATGATAGTTGTAGCTAATGGCTTCTTAAATTGTATGCTATTGGCTTACAATTGGCAACCAGATATTAGTCCTCCTGCTTAACAGTGACTAGCTTTGCACAAACTAATTTTACTGCATTTCATTTGTCCTGGGTGCTAATTCTGCTCAGAGCCATTCCCTTCAAGATCTAGGGCAATGACTTTCAAAATCGGGCCCCAGGTGTGTTCTTAGACACAATATGGCTATATCCTGTAAAGTAGCATATGGCTCTTAAAGAGTTTGGTGTCACTGCAGAAATAAATATAAGATGAATAAAGAAAATGGATTTATCTCATTTATTTTCTCACTAGACAATGTGAATTTAAATTTTGAAAGTACCCACAGGTGAAAGGAAGGAAAGAAAATAAGAAAATATTTCAAACTTTTATCTTTTTTATGCTTGATTCAGCTATTGGTTTCTGTTTCAACTTCTAGAAAGTATTAGTGTTTTTATGAAGAAATGACAAAAATGCCTTTGTGAGAACAAATGCAGCAAATCTTGACAATAAACCAAATGTTTTCATGTTTGGTCTCTTTCAAACGTTGCTATGGAAAGCGTTAGCAACCTCTTGACATCAAACCTAATGCAGGCCTTCCACAAAGACTTTCAAATGAAAGAACTTTAATTATCTACTTAGATGTACCAATAGGAAGGATGACCCATAAGGTGAAAGTAAATAAAAGCAGGTATGTAATATACAGCCTAGTTCATGAGAGCAGCAATTTAATGTATTTTTTTTAAACTACATACCTAACCAATTGAGGCCTTTTGTCTTCTGTAGTTCTATTAGTCAGCTTTAAAAGAATCGTGCAAATCGAACAGTGTTTCATATTTTTTAAGTAGCAAAGAAATGTATGTTCTGCAATTCTTGATCACTCTTTACCAATTTATTTTAAGTGTTTTTCACAGGGTCTAATTTACTAATATAAAGGAACTTAAATTATGTCTTCAGAAGTAATCATACCACAGCAAGTTGAGATTAACCGGTTTCACGATTAAAAATGTAATGGTTTCCAAACCGTGAGAATTTTAGAAGCTATGGTAAAATTCAATTTTAGAAGCCTCGCGTTCCATGTTGCCCTGAAAAATTCCTCTCGCGAGTGAGTCACGTGTGTGTGTGGTGTGCCTGGCTCGGCTCATGTAAGAGAGCAGACGTACTGTGAAAATGACAGAGGGATACGATATCTCAGCTTTACATCCACCAAAAAAGCGTCTTAAATCGGCAGTTTGGGATATAATTTTGGATATTTAAAAAATGATCAGGGGGTAGTAGAAGACGATGGATATCCAATTTGCAAAACGTGTCGAAAAAACATGGCGGCCAAAGACTCAAACCCATCTAATCTGCTTCAGCAACTCTGTGCTCACCATCCATCCCTCTATACAAGTCAAGAGAAAAAAAAGTAGTTAACGTTACATTAGTTAGCTGAAGTTAGGGCTTGCCCTTGCTGGAGCAGGTCACAGCAGAGCAGTCCTCTGTGCCTGTTTAACGTTAGTTATGTTTTCATTCGAGTTGATTTTGCGGGGATACCTCTATCACTTATCAACATTTTTTCTATCATTGGTGCTCGCCACCAGTCCATCCACTGGCCCTGGCATTAAAGTAAATACACTTTTTACTGACAACGAGTGACAAAGTTCCAAGTGAGCAGAGGGACAGGCTGAGACTCTGACCTCTCTGAATATTTCCATTTGCCCACTATAAAGCATTTCTAATAAACCAAACGTTACACTATAAAAATCACTGGATAGTTGATGAAGATAATATTTTGGTTCATTTGCCATATTAGAAATATTCTAAAATCATTAAATATGCTATACACTTTCTGACATGGATTAGATTAATTATCTCACTTGTTAATTCACTTTTAGCCTAAAACTACCTCTGATCCTGATGCAAATGCAGGTCAACCAACTGTTGCAGAGTTCTTTGCCAAGTTCATGAAATATACTCCCTCATCAATACAAAGCCCAAGAGCTGACTCACGCTGTGGTGTATTTAATCTCCAAGGACATGATGCCACTTGTTGGTGGACATGATGCCACAGAGTTCCAGTAAGGAGCTACTTTTCCACAAACGAAATCCCAAGGATGTACAAAGAAGTGAGAGCTAGTGTGGAGAAACAGCTGGAAGAAGGTGAATGGTTTAGTGTAACAACAGATCTGTGGACCAGCGGTGGGGCTGGAGGAGAACCCTACATGAGCTTTACGGTTCACTATGTTTCCTCTGATTGGCAACTAAAGTCTCACTGCCTTGAGACGCTGTACTTCCCAGATGACCACACAGCAGACAATATCACAAAAATGGTGGAAAACATGCTCCAGGAATGGAAGATAAATAAAGTCTGTCTGGAATTACAACTGACAATGCCACTAACATGAAGAAGGCATTTAAAAATTTCCTTTGTGTTTGGTTTTCATGTTTTGGTCACAATTTAAACCTGGCAATTTCCAAAGTCCTCATGATACAAAGGGTGGAATCTGCCATTTGCATAGTGACACCTGATCCCGGGGTTTTTGAGAAGCTGGAAGAGGAAATGAGAATTGAAGAAAAAACAGGTAGATTTGAACATCCCTGTGCATTCACTGATGCATGACGTGGTCACCAGATGGGGATCAACATTTGAAATGATCTCTAGATTCTTGGAGCAGCAGCAGGCCATCTGTGGAGTGCTAGCAGGAGACAGAAGCACATGGCATCTCATGCCCAAAGACAATGATATCAGTGTCCTGGAGGATGCGAACCAGCTCCTCAGCCCTCTCCATGATTTCACTGACGCCCTGACCTCAGAGAAACTAGTCACCCTGTCCTCCTGAAGCCAGTCCTGGAGCACATCAACAGTGAAATATTCAGAGATCAAGAAGGAGGCAGCACACTCACCAAACAGATGAAGCAGATAATAAAAGAAGACATGTGACTACAGCTAAGGCATATGGAGGAAATGAAAAGGGTGCTGAACATTTCCGGTTTTGTGGATCCCCAGTTTAAGGGAAACTTTGCTGAGCATCTTGATGACTCAGTGAAGGCATGCGTGGATGAAGCTATGGCACTTGTACCAGGAGAACCTCCACACACAGAACAGCCTCCAGCAGCAACCACACAAGGTGATGACAATGGAGAAAGAGAGAGGAGGAACAGATCCCCTTCCATCACCAAGAAGAAACGCTCACGTCTATCTGGATTACTGCAGCAAATCACAAATGCAAGACCGAAGAGGACAGCATCAGCAAATCCACTCACCAAGAGAAAAAATAGATCCTCAGGTGAAACTGCACTTGTCCCTGCCTGCAATCAGTGCTGATGCGGACCCATTCGCACACATGGAAGAAATGCCACATCTTTTCAAAGTGGCCAGAACGTTCACATGCATCCCGGCTACAAGCGTATTTGTATATATTTTTATTTTGTTTATTTTTATATATTTTAAATATTTAATTTAATTTATTTTTATAGATACTGTATTATTTTGGTTTCTAAAAATTCTACAGTAAATGTGCCTACTTTACCTCATCATATTTATGTTTTTAATATAAAGGCTTCCATGTTTTATTTGCAGGACCAAAATAAAACATGTTTTTAATATTAAGGCTTCCATGTTTTATTGGCAGGACCAAATGAATGTTATGAAAAAAACAATAAACAATAAACAATAAACAATAAAATGTTTAATTATGCCCTCCATACCTGATAAAAAAATCGTAAAACTGTGAAACCGTGATATTTCCTGAGACTAAAATTGTACCAACAAAATCTTACACCGTGGCATCCCTAATCATACACTTGCAAAGCTTTCACATTTTGATGTAGTAATATGTGTTATATACATAACATATTGTACATATTTACACAAAAAAATAAAAAGAAAGAAGCAATGTTATGACTGCTAAGTATTGCTGTGGCAAACCCACATTCTCGTGATTTCAGAAAAAGCGAAGACTTACTGTACCCATGAAGACTAAGAAACTTTCTAAAGCGTTCCATGGCTGAAATGGGGAAAAATGTACTGTACATGAGTCAGCATTGTCATGGTCACTCCACAAAGCTGGATTGTTTGGAAGAGTGGCAAACCCAATGCAAAAAAACACATTTTGTTTGCAACATAGCACTTATTTTGCAAACATGTGGCAAAAGGTTTTGTATTGAGACAAGTCAAAATCATAACTTTCGTGTTGTAATTGCAAAGCGTTCCATACATCACAGAACCAGTACAGCACATCACCCATTCAACAACATCCTTACAGTCAAGGACGGTGGTGGCAACATCAGGCTATGGAAAGCACTGAAAAGCGTATTAGGGCTAAATGAAAAATGGAAGGAACAAAGAACAGGCAAATACTAGCATACAACTGTTATCATTTTGCCGTTTTTCACCAATTGCAAATTGCACCAAGCTAGGAATGCAAAGCTGATATAGACTTATCCAAAAGTTCTTGGAGCTGTAAATTGCTAAAGGTGCTTTAATCAAATACTGAGTTCACGGGTCTGAGTACTTACACAATCAACATATTTCATTTTTGTCTCTTTGATTTTGGCTGACTTTAACTGGAACTACATCACTTTAGTTATTTCACCCAAGGGACACCATAGGTAGGGTCTTAATAATCTGGCATTTTTACAAGTTATTGTTGGATTCAGGTGATGGGTTTACTCATCAGGTCTAGAAAAAACTGCAAATCCAAAGTAAAATGACAAAAAAAACATGAGTCAAAGTGAAATATCTGAACCACAAAGAACACTGTGCACATTAATGTTATTAACATTACTAAGTAAATCACTTCACGATAACAAAAACATTCTCCATCTAGTAAAGACAACCTAACCTCACATCCTTTACGCTTTTGGTTCCAAAAAACAATCCTTCACCAACTATCACCCCTTCATTTATTAACGAACCATATCTAACTTTTTAGACACAGCAGAACTAATTTAATTTAACCTCTGAGCCTCCGTCCCAACCAAATTAATTATTCATAAAGGATGGGATATAATAACTCGACTGTCAACACGGTAACCATGTCCTTTTTGATAATCCTCTTTGTTTCTTGTTTTCATTTGTAGAGCATTTGCGTTTAATCTATCATTGAGCGTTGCACTTCATCTTGTGCTGCAGTCGGACAAATAATTTGCCATGTTTTGAAGCCTCTTGGCAGTATGCAGAATTTCTCTTTGCTCACTCCCCACGGGTGTGCGCATCCTTCAGCAGGCCAAAACCACAAAAGGCAAAGACACAGTGATAATAATAACATAACCCGGATACCATTCTGTTGCTTATAAATAATACATGCTGTCTTGTAGAGACAACCTTTTTTTATGTTGTTTAGATCACTGGACACCGTTATGATGAGTTATATTTTACAACAGCAGAGCATACGGTGTGGATCATGAAATAGTTGTTTGTCAGTGCAATGCAACATGACCTGTGCATAACTGATTTTCACTGAAAGGAAATAATCAAATGCCCTAAGCACTTTGAAGCTATCCATATAGGTGAAATACAGAGGCTTCTAGCATCTACCTCATTCATACTACAGCATACATTTACTGAATTCTCACATTGTTTTTGAAGTTTTCTTAACTCATCATGTTATTGGTATTTCCAATACTTTAACAAAATTGCTTGAAAATGCTTTAAAAGTTAGAAAAAAAATGTAAGTTGTGATAATTCAAAACATGACTTGGAAATGTTAACCTGCCCCCCCTTCTCCTCCCTCAGTGATTCTCAGCAGATTCATAATATTAAACAATGGCACTTTGCATTTTTCCCATGACAGACACATGGCATGCTGTTTTACAATTGTAGCAAACAACTCACAGTCAAGGGAATTATTTTTCTTTTTCAAATTTTAAAATCACTTAACTTGCAATCTGAAATTGAATACAATTGGAGAAAATACAGTGTGGACAGACACAACTTCACACCCCAAACCGGAAAGGTGAAACACAGTACAGTACATCACAGAAGTATAGGATGCAAGAGGAGACGATACACTGGATGGGACACCAATTCATCACAACCTGGAACCTTGGCCTGTGCAATTCAGTGCATTTCATTTGCCTTGCACTGCAGTTTCTTATGCTACATCAATTAATTAATATCAGACTATTATTTTTTAACAGTTATCTATGAATTCATGACATTCCATTATACCTAATTCAATTGCATTATTAATGGTAAGTCATCCTGGGTATACACATAGGAAGAATAATTTAATAAAAATAATGAATAATTCAACAACAAAATGGTGAAGCAGTCATACTTTGCAATATTAATAATACAAAGTACAAAGATGTAATATACAGTACAGTATACTTAGGAATAAAAAAAACTTACAACTGCAACAAATTCACAAAGTATCAGGTAAAAAATCTTTTTGTAGCAGGTGTACTCACATTTTATTGAACAGGCATTCCATTTGTAAATTAACTGATTAATGTTTGCAATCAATGCGGTTGAACAACAAGCAAAACTTGAACAACAGCAAACTGTACATCTGCAATGCATGTTTTGCGTCAGGTTGCAAGTACTGTCTTGTGGGATTCTGTCCCATTCCTCTCATATACACAGGACAAATGACAAATATGAGCATGTTCACTGATCTCTGAGCACACACATGTTCCATGTGTCATAAGTCTGTCGTGTATAGCATCCATGGTATAACAGTCACATCCCCGGGGCAGAGCGGTGGCTCTGTGGCTAAGGATCTGCGCCTGTGGCTGGAAGGTTGCCGGTTCAAATCCTGCAGCCGGCAGAGGAATCCTACTCCATTGGGCCACTGAGCAAGGCCCTTAACCCCAACTGCTCCAGGGGCACCGTACAATGGCAGACCCTGCGCTCTGACCCCAGGCTCTCTCCCTGTCTGTGTGTCTGTGTCTCATGGAGAGCAAGCTGGGGTATGCGAAAAGACAAATTCCTAATGCAAGAAATTGTAAAGGGTTAATAAAGAGATGTTATTATTATCATTATCTTGCAAGACTGCATAGGAGCAGCATGGTTATATATGCTGTCCTAGTAGAATATTGTCATGTCAGGATAGCCCTGCAGGAAAGGCAGCTAGTGAGGTCCCAGGACTCACTACTGCTCCATACAGTCAAGTAGTGATCAATCACATAACAAGTAGAATTCTGTAGTGACTAGTCAAGGCTGCCAAAACCATAACACAAGGACATCTATTGGTCTTTGGTACATAAAAATTAGTGTATGATTCATCACTAAAGGTTACTTGGCTTCAAATCTGGTAAGTGCACTTTTCCCATCTTCTGATGTACAGTACAAATGGCAAAGACAATGCTGTCTTGATAAATGAGGTATACCGGTTCCCTTCTGTGCTCTTTTCTTGATTTTCACTACATTCACAACTGGTCAATCAAAATTATGTCACTCTATTTATGCATGTTTGTTTTATAGAGAATATGCACATTTTGCATAGGCGTAAAAGTTTCTTTTGATATTTTATATATATATGTGCATAGGAACCACATAATACATACTGTATGAGCACTACCTTTTCAATAAAGAAATGGAACAGCTGTAAGAGCCTGTCAGTCCCTTGTACAGTGGTGCTATTGTTATCACGGTTTTATTTATGGACTCACAGCAGACATTATGAGATGGATAACAAACCATACTGTATACTTGACACAGAGCCACTCTTTCAACTCAGCTTATATGGGCAGGAAGCCAAAAATAAATATTTTATAGGAGAGAGTAAGAACAAAATAATCTGCAAAAACTACATTATAAAAAACACATTAGAGTATGCCTTCAGTGGACAAATAGTATTTTTTCTTGGTACATGAAAAGATGTTTCTACAAGTATTTTAGTGCATGAATGTCTCGAGTCAGATTATTATCAGATTCAAAAGGAAATATTTTTAATGGAAAACTACATTTTGATTGTGTCCTACCTCGCAGTAATATTGTTATAAGGTGGATTAACTACTGCAACCTTTTCTGATGTTTTCATCTGTTGAACAAATTTAAAGACAGAACGTATCTTACTATGTTTTCTAAAGAAAACAAGACTAAATCTCCCTACCCACCTGTGTGAAAGGAAACCAAAAAGACAACCCTGATAAAAAGGTCCTTTTCTTGAAGTTTTTTTTTTATAGCAGACGTCTTCGTTTATCAGCTCAGACACACTTCGGATGAAGTGAGGAACAAGTGTATGGCCCTTTGGATAATTATTTGCAAAAAAGGGGGTCTTGAAACTGAGAGCACATGGCCTTCATTCTCACCCCCCTGCCATTCTCAGGTCTCTCGAGGTGCACAGATCGTCGTGTGCTGCATCGGAAATGAGTCCTGACATCTTCAGGAAAAAAAAAAACTCTGGGGGATCTTTGGAACTACAAAACACAGGACTCTCCTTACCAGGAGACATGAGAAGAAAGGTGAGTTTTCGTGGGTATAGATATGATTGATTCTGGAACAAGGGGGAAAGAAGTTATTGTAATAACCACACTATTATAAACCATGCATAGTTGAGAGATTGTTTAGAATAAGGTGCTTTGGCAGAAGAAGATAAGACTAAATCTGTTGCTACTGCTTCAACAAATATATCTTATTTTACAAGAATCTCCATGTTCTTGGTTTTAGCATTGGTGCACCCAGTTGCCCGCTGTGAGCACAGCAGTAAAATGGTTAAAAGCATCCGCTTCTATTTTCAAGTGCAGCAAAGCTGAGCCTAATTGAGGCTGACGCATGACAGACTTGTGTGTACAGCGCTGCCTGGTCTCCAAGAGAAGCCGCTGACAGAGGGTAAATGGTGCATGGCACTAGGTCCTGCCCTGGCATGGCATGCCACTGTTAGCACAGTCTGCCTGTCAGGAGATATCATGGAGGCTAATGAAGAGGGCAGCTATTGTTTAAAAATTCTACTACATCCAACTCCCTCAATGTGAGAATCCAACTTTACACAGCACAGCACCTTCAACAGACACTACCTGTAACTTTCATGAAACAAACACAAAATAAAAACTACTTTTCAATTAACAATTCTCTTTAATTGTTTAGGGCAATGCAGTGTTGACAGCCATATGTAAAAAAAAAAAAACATAAAGATAACATTAAAATATCACTTTTACTAAATTTGATTACAGTCCTAAATCACAGCCATCCAATCAAAAATTGTCTTCATTTTGTGGGAATCCTAACCCTAACCCCAGCTAAGGATTTGGCTTCAAAGAGTTTCCACAATCGTCCACGCATTTTGAGAGGAAAATATATTTAATTGAATCAAAATATTAGTCGGAAATGACTAAGCAACTTTACACAACCACAGAAAATGTATCAACAATGGTAAAATTCCATTTTTTAAATAAAAAATGCAAATATAGGGATGAGTCCAGAGCTGAGAGTTTGTTAAGGGAACCTTTCCCTAGCAATTCAGGATTTTTAAATTACATTTTCTTCTCAACAGATAAACGACACACTATAAATTCCTGCAACTATAATTATGTGGGAAAAAGTCAATTAATTGAAGACATTGAATTAACAAATATATAAGCGCTTTGTATGTTAAAAATAGTTCATATATTTGGAGGTTCAGCCAAATCATTCTGAACCGATATGTCATGTACATTTTAGATATCAGTAAGGACAAAACTCTTCATTGAATTAATGACATCCTTAACAGTTTTTTGGCACTGTAATATGAGCTCTTTTTTAATTCAGACTTTTTTTCATCATGTTTTAAGAACTGATTGATTAGAACATAAATTTAATCCGGTGCCAGTAACCAAATCATGACACAGACAAAGTATAACAAATGGTCTCCAAATTCTTGACCAAACCACAAGTTCAGTGAGACAGTGAAAATAATATCTTTCTAGAAGAACAGACTTTCTTTTCAAATAAAACTGTTTCCATTTGTTAGGCTAAAATTCTTTCTTGGATTTACATCTAGGCAGGGCAATACCTACAGAGAAAAAACATACAAACAGAAGTGCAGTTTAAAATGTTCTGAGGCTAAAAACAAAAGGAAACATCAGAGACCGTTGCTGTTAAAATATAAACGGTTGAGTGGCACTGCTCTGGGTGGGTTTAATTTATATGTATGGGATGACTTAAATGTGTGGGCCATAGCAGATGCAGAACATATATGCATAAATCAAACTTCCATCTTATTTTTAATTCTAAAGGACACTTTGAACATGAGTTTGTGTATTTCCTTTGGCTCAATATTTGCTGGTGCGAGTAAGTTGATGACAGCTTGTATTTCTGATTTGTCTGTTTTTAAACACAGGGTTAGCAGTCTTATAAACGCTCATCCAATCATGGATTTGGACTGCTGGGCAGATCTCACAGACGCTGGCATGTGAAGAACACATAAATAACATCTGTTCACGACAACATTCCAGTACCTCTTCCTTTATGTTTATGGTTACTTCTCTAAAGAGTTCACATAATGAACATTCTCCCCAAGTTTCAGTGTAACCACCCAAGTCTGTCAAAGTATGAATGCTAACTAGTGCTGCCCAAGTGTAGCATTTTAGATACTCTCTCACAACAGTAGAGACTCACACTTTAGATCAGGTCCCACCAAAAACTGCTTTCTGTGATTTTATACAAGCATGTACGCAAATGTGTACAGAAATTGGAGCCCAAAACGTCTGAAATTTACACTTTCTTCCAAAGATCTCCCTTTACAATTTAAATTCTGACATGATCCAATCTAAGGAAAGGAACGGAGGGGGAAAAAAAACGGAAAGCCTTATTATCTCTGATGTCATTAACAGCAAATACATCATTAAAATGAATCTAATTAAGCATGTGGTTTGCCCACAAGGCAGGGGTAAAGAAAATGTTAGTGGAAGCTGCTCATTTGAGCAGTCAACTTAACCAAACAACAAAAGTACATGTATTCAGATCTGAGCTACATACAAAACACTCAACTTCAAACTTAAATTAGTTAAGATTATAGCTGTTTTATAAAAATTTGATTAAATAAAATGAAAGGCCCTGGTTAATGAGCTCCCAAGGCTATGGAACAGTTGGACAAGTTGTTAGCTTTCAGCAACACACCCAGGGCCCCATGATTCCAAAAATGCTAAGAGCTGGCATTTGCCACAGCCTACCTGAATGAAATGGCACTGCCATTAGTTAGTTGGGAGACTAAGTTCACCTTCCCCGGGGTTACAAGGTACTTTGGTTGCCATCACATACAAAAAGAAGGCCTTCAACTAGGCCTGGGCATTTTCAAACCAAGTTGTGGAATGCCCCCTGCGTTTGACAGTTTCCTTTCCTGCTGTGCTCTCCGTTACTCAAATGAAGATTTATTAATTGGAACCTTACCTAAAAAACATCTGTTTAACATTCAAAACATCTCCTAAAATGCTTTTTCTGAAGAAACTGTACTTACAGACGTTTACAGGTACAGAGACATCTCCACTCGTTTAAGAACTGAAAATAAAAATTAAAAAAGAACTAATTAAAGAATAATGCAGGGTTCAATTAATTAAGTTGGAGCTCAGTTGGAAGGAAAGGCAAAAGACACTGGGGTACTCCAGGACCAGGCTTGAAAACCCTCATGTAGGCTAGATTTAAAAAAGAAAAGTAGATGAACATACATTTTTAATCTTACTTAACTATTTATTATTTATATTTTAGCACCTAATTTTTTTTGGCAAAAGGTAAGAGATTACGTGGGCCATGAAGAAATAACAGATTATAACATTTAAGATTCCAGTGAATAGTTAATTTACCACTGCCATCTTCTTTATTTCAATTTCTTTTTTCTCCTCTAGTGAAAGTGACACCAGCGGGATAACACTGCGGTCTTGGCTTATTTGATCGTAAATTCACTCTAACGCATTCACATGGGGAGTTGATGAAGTGAAGCACATGCAGAAGAAAATAACGAAGAGGTTAAATCTCCTTTTTACATAACCATATTAATCAATTATGAATTTGAAAATTCTACGATGTATCACTTACATACCACGCTACACTGCATCTACTCCTTTTTTCTTATTATTTCAAAGTTAGTTGGAACCTCACAAAGCAGCTAATAGCTTCTTCAGCAGAGCTGTAGAGCTGCTTTCAGGGAGCATTCACTGTATTTAAGCCATAAAACCAAAACCTACAGAATTTGTGTTGAGTGAAGTTCTTTTTTTCCTTTCAAATTCAAGAATTGTACCATTATGAAGACAGTAGCACATTCCAAGTCTAGAGTTCATTTAATGGGGACTGACCATCACAACATCTTAGAAAACATAATTTTAAGCAAATTCCAACTTTTTAGTTGCATTCATGTGGAAGAGGAAAGACCGCCCCACATACTCACTTTGTTCCCTTTCAAACAAAAAACAACAAAAAAGAGCATTCTCATTGCTTTCTCTAAGGTTACACTTGTTCGTCAAACACCATTGAGGCTTCTGCATTATTGTGTATTAGACAGGTAGCTCCTTGAGTAGAGTGGGCACTGAATCAGGACCTACAATCTTTAAACATGTCAAGGGCTGGTGACAGACAAATAGCTTAAATGAAGTATAATGGTGATGACAATAGGGGCTTGGACTGGCGTGTGCTTCATACAGAGACTTTCAGCATCTGGTTGATGGCTCAGAAAAGGACACACTCACCGACCTAGCAGGTAGTTCTGGAAAGCTGCCAGAGAAAGCTTCACATTCTTCTGCTACTTTTCCTGTCGGCGATTAGCACCTGTCAGTGCCCCCACGCTGGGACTGCTGTCATTACAAATAGTGGAGATTAAAATACCAGGCTTCCACAGCAATTCTCAATCTCCTGGCCTGCATGGCATGGAGCAAGAGAGACCAAAAGAGCTGGAAGACTGGCACACCTCAAGGGGATCGAGGTCAGAGAAAGGCTGTGATTTTCAAATCTGATTCTCAGCTCCGTTTGGAAGGCACGTTGACAGAAATCTACAATATTATTAAATCTACAGT
Source organism: Lepisosteus platostomus (assembly GCF_059453375.1). Classification (NCBI taxonomy): domain Eukaryota; kingdom Metazoa; phylum Chordata; class Actinopteri; order Semionotiformes; family Lepisosteidae; genus Lepisosteus; species Lepisosteus platostomus. The sequence continues at coordinate 39,528,686 of NC_142616.1, forward strand.
ATTATCTTCTCTGTTTCTGTGCCACAAAGAATTGACTGACCTTTTTCTAGCAGCAAAGAGAGAGAAGCCTTCCAGCAAACAGTACAGAGACACACTTCCTTAACGGAAGACACTGTGGGTCTGAGCATATTGCTGTGGCTATATGGTGTTTGTGATTGCAGACTTAAGTTCTGTGCTTTGATCTTCCAATGTCTTAAATTAAATGAAAGGGATACAATGTAAACTACGGTAGGAATAGGTGAAAGGTCATTTGTTATTTCTACGATGTTTATATTTGTGTGTCAATAACCAGGATTGTTGTTTATTTTCAGTTTATGAGAAATGAACGAACAAAACTAAATCTTTTCTGTTCTACCTTTGTATTTTCAAGTTCAAATTTCTATCCAGGTCCACATCCATAGCACTCGTCCAGCAGACTAGAATAGTTTCTCCATTCACACAATGCTTAATCTATTATTCTAACACTGATTTGGAGCACTCGATAAGTTAATTAAAAATGGATTAAATGTTGTGGCATTCTGAATCACCATGCTGTTAAAAGCCAATATATTGAGATTAACCACATTTTTATCTTTGAAAAACTTCAGTAAACTCCTTTGTGATTTTAGACAAGTCCATGAGATCCAACAGGTGTTATAAATTAAGTATCCAGTTCTGTATCCATAGATTAAGAAGGGAACGAGAGGTCACATAACTTCCATTTTGATGATAACCAATGATGTATGTGAAAGGTCTGAACTATGAGAAGTGGAATCATGTTTCCAGAGCTGCTATATTTATAACAGTTCTTCAATGCTAAAATCTTATTCGTTCACTACCTCTCCTATATTTGTGTTATGAATGTAAGTTGCCATAGAAAACAATACTCAACATGAAACGGATTTAGAAGAGACACTTTTTTAAATGTGTAGAGATTTAAAAGATAAACAGTAACTGTCAAAAACCCTCACCATCTTTAATCTCTCATCAATGTATGTCTTTACCTTGTGTTCTGTAATAGCAGTGGTATGCATTTAACATGTATTTAACTGTGTTGCATGATCAAGGAAGACATTTACTGTGCATCCTGCCTACATCGTTAGAATTAATTCCTTAGCAAAATCAGAAGCATGTGTTTCGTAGCAATTCAGAAGCACTTTCCATAACACAAACTGCTTCAGATTCTTTAGGAACTTCAGATTAGAAAGTGTTTTGAATATGCTTCCTTGTTTCAAGGAACCATCCATTACCAACATTTGTTTTATTGCTGAATAAATGCCCTTAGCTTATAACCTTCTTTTATTAAAATACTTGCCCTTTGAAAGGCTGACAAAATAAAAAAGTCCGCTTTCTTTATGCATCGTAAAACATTTTTAAAATAATTTCTTGCTAATTGTGGGGAAAAGAAAAGAGAAAGAAAATTAAACAATTTGACTACCATATTCAATGCATTCAATCTGAGGAATTTCTTTGCCGAGACATCGATCCTCTCTTTTCATAACTACTACAGTAAAAACGTCCTGTTTCCTGCACTTTTTGTTAAATGACAAAAGAATTTATCCAAACCAACTATCTCTACACAATCTCCATTCTGCAAAGGAAAGTAAATTTATAAGTTACTGTATCAACACCAAGATGAAAAAAAGTTGGTTTTAAGTGAACTAATTTCAACCAAACAAACAAAATAAGGTACAATATTGTAACAACCCTGTTGCTACAAGTCCCTCCAAGATTATCTAGCTTATAAATTTACTGATGTAAGAACTATATAGGTTGCATCATTCATTGTACTAAACTTGTAAGATGTTTTGACTGACTAAAGATGGGTAATACTGTAAAAGCATCTATAGAAGTTCTGGTAACTGCACTCCTTCCAAAACATTTAGCAAAAGTCGAGTTGCTAAATGTATGTATTCAAAGTCCTTCATTTTCATGCACATATGACATTCTCTGATAATTAAATAAAAGGTATATAAAGAGGGATTTATTTATTTTTATTGATGAGAACTAAATCATTATGTTTCACAAATTAAAAAGGATACAAATAAATCAGAATTTACAAAATAACTGACAAATGAAAACAAAACGTTAAAGGCAAAATAAAGAAGATGATTAAGCACAGTTTCTAAAAATAGCTAGCTAAAAATAGCTAGCTTTCCCTAAAAATATCATAAACATACAATTGCATTTCATGTTTGAGTTTGAGGTTCATGCAATTGAGTACATACATTGGATGCACTTATTCTGAAACTCAGATAAAAAATTTTCAGCCAACTAAACTTCCCCCAAAACCACACTGACAATAACCTTGTTCATCTAACCACCAAACACAAAATGTTTATGACAATAAACAGAATGCAGACAATCAGAGAGCCCGTTGGATAGGCCCAGCTATGGCTGCAGTGAGTGTGACAGAAATTCTTCTAGAAATACTGTTTTGCACCACTGATCCCCTGCAAACATTCCAGGTTACACAAATACTACTAAGTGCTGCTTACATTCAATGTGTTTCATTAGTCCCATTTATTTTTAGGGACAGAAACGCAAAATGTACACACTTTTAAAATGACAAAAGAAAAGGTGAATCAGAAATCTTTCAACATACCATTCCCCCCCAAACAGAAATAAGGGTCATCTTTTTACTTTTCTTCTACTAAAGAAACATTTTCAATGTGTTAAGAGCAAAACATTCTCTTTAAAAATAAGAATTGGACTAACAGGTTTTAAAGAAGAAAGACTGCAAGACACCAACATGAACCAGAAAGGAACTCCCACCGTAAAAATGCAAATCCTAAAGCCCATTGGGGTTTTAGTTTTCTATGTTTCTTCCTGGTACATCACTGCACTACTGATATAAAACTGAAAACATGGACACAGATAAGAAATCCACAGCAGTATGAGGAAAAGTACAAGAAATAAAACTGTTTTTTATATCAGTACAGCAGAATCCCTGTAAAGGTTAATAAAACACAGACAAGTTCTTGAACCTGAAGCTAACACGTCACCACTTTGCCAGTCAGTGAATCATGTCAGTGAATCCATTTCACTTAAGCTTACTGGACGTTGTTTACAATGGCATGCCGTTGGGCCTCTGACAGATTAAGCAACAATTTTGCCTCGACATGTTAATGCATAAACAACTGATAGTTATCACTGAAAGATGCATTAAATCACTTTCAATTAGAGTGCTGCCCCTTAGAACATCTTTTTACAAGATTCCTTGTTTGGGAACTGTTGATCATGTCACTAAAAACACACTCCAAAACATCGGCCTTACAAATAATAAAAAAATGAATCAAATTCAACAACGGCACCTGGCAGTATTAATCTGTTTTTAATTCGATCTGCTGGTATTTTAAATTGTACTATTCCAAATAAAGAAAAGAATGAGCAAGCACATAAATATAACATCTTACAAATAACAGGCATTTTCAATTCTACTATTCTAAATGAAAGAAAGAATGAACACACACAACAGTTGCACACTAGCTCTTTGTTTCTGCAGACAACTGGCCTTCCAAAAAGATCCTAAAACTTGATCTCTTTGGAAATCAATTTCATTCTGGGTGCAAGACCTCTTGGGACTAGGGGGCAGGATTTCAATCAAAGCTAAATCATCTGTATTAGATATGGCCCAGGGTGAAAGTAAAATCAGCCAGTCTGGTCTGGAAGAGAAAGTGTAGAGACTGGAAGGCTGAAAACACAGTTGATGAAGGGCGATGCTGTATGAGAAGAAACCAGTGGAACACACAGAGGAGGCCTTAGAGGCCTTTATCTTAATGCCAGAAGCATTAGAAGCAAGATATTGGATTTAGAAGCAACAAGATTAGCAAGCAACTACGATAGTTTAGTAGTTACAGCAATGTAGCTTACAGAGTGTGATGGAGATGAATTTATTATTAGTTGGAATATAATTTTCAGAAGGGCGGCACAATGGTGCAGTGGTTAGCAGTGCTGCCTTGCAGCACTGAGGCTACTGGTTTAATTCATGGAATGCTATCTGAGTGGAGTTTGTATGTTCTCCACGTGTTTACACAAGTTTTTTCCAGGTGCTCTAGTTTCCTTTCACTGTCCAAAGACATATATGTAAGTTAATTGGCCACTAGGAAATTGGCCCTGGTGTGAGTGTGTGCCCTGTCCAGGGTATCAGGGCCTCATCTGAGTTTTTCACATGACCAAGAGTGAGAAAGGAAAGTCTAATGGAATCGGCTAACACTTTAGTAAACATTAAGAGAATAAGAGAGGATTTTTAAAAATGAGAGAAATAAATAAATGTTAACACATAAGGGTCTACACATTGACCTAAATGGTTTTACAGATTGCTAAAAACACATAGAAAGATTAAGAAGAAAGAAAATGGTTTACATAGAATGTAACAGTGACCAAGTTCAGACTGGGAGTAAACTAAGATTTTAAAAGATTCAAGAGGGAGATAGAAAGTGAAATAGCAAAGGGAGCCTAAACTAATGTCAAGGGCGTTTTTTTTTTCAAGAATACAATAGCAAAAGATTAGTATGTGAAGACAAGATTCAAACTGGTGTATTCTAGAGGATCAATGGCTGGCCTATGGTTGTCTCAGTGCATGAGGGTCTAGGAGAACTTTAAACGAACAAAATACCTGTTCTAGGCCATACAGTATACAGTCCTGTGAAAAAGAAAGTACACCCACTTTCAATTCAATGGTTTTACATATCAGGGCATAAATAACAATCATCTGGTCCTCACCATCTTCTATAATTAGACAAATGTAAGCCTCAGATAACAGACAACACAAAACAGATTTTACGATGTCATTATTTATTCAACAAAAAGTAAGCCAAAATGCAAAAATCATGTGGGAAAAATTAAGTACACCCTTAGTGCTTCCATAGGAATTAAGAAGGTAATTAGCAGCCAGGTGCTGCTAATCAAATGCACTTGATTAGTTGATCATCAGGAAGTGTGACCACCTCTATAAAAGCAGAACGTTTGGCAGTTTGGTGGTCTGGAGCATTCAGGGGTGTGTTAACACCATGCCAAGGAGAAAAGACATCAGCAATGAACTCAGAGAAGCAATTGTGGCTGCTCATCAATCTGGGGAGTGTTATAAGGCCATTTCCAAACAATTTGAAATCCATCATTCAACAGTGAAAAAAAAAAGGAGAACATTCAAGACAGTTGCCAATCTTCCCAGGAGTGGGCGTCACAGCAGGTATAATGCTCAAAGACCTGGGCACCTTGCAGTCATCGAGTCGACAATGAACTCCTCTTTATACCAAAGCATTCTAGAGACAAATGTGCGACCATCTGTACGACAGCTAAAGCTTGGCCGAAATTAGGTCATGCAACAGGACAATGATCCCAAGCACACCAGCAAATCTACAACTGAATGGCTGAAAAAGAAAAGAATCAAGGTGTTGGAATGGCCAAGTCAAAGTCCAGACCTCAACCCCATTGAGATGCTGTGGCGGGAACTTAAGACAGTTGTGCATAAACGAATGCCCTCAGACATCAATGAACTGAAGCAATGTTGTCAAGAAGAGTGGGCCAAATTCGTCTAAAACGATGTGAGAGACTGATAAACTCATACAGAAAACAATAACTTCAAGTTATTGCTGCTAAAGGTGGTTCTACAAGCCACTGAATCATACTTAGTTTTTCACACATGGCTTCTGCATTTTTTAAATAAATAATGACATAGTGGAATCTTTTATGCGTTGTTTGTCTAGGTTAGAGGTTAGATTTACCTCATTTTAGGACCTGGTAAGGTCCAGATGATTTTTTGTTATGTTCTGATATATAAAACCATAGAATTGGAAGAGGGTGTACTTTGTTTTTTCACATGACTGTATATCCATTACTGTTCAAAGAAATGAAGGCAGTTATTTACACAACACCTATCAACTAGGATAATTTCATCATGCCTACAGAGAAAAAAAGCAAAAGCAATACCTCATAATAAAGACTGGAGACAGGAGCAAATTAGATATAAGAGGAAACATTTGGAACAAAGCATTTTTTGCTCTATAGGTTGTACAAATGAGAGCAACTAGTCTAATTCCCTGTCTAAAAGGAATGTCAGAAAGACTCATAAAGACTACGGACACTGAATTTGTCTAGCCTGGAACAGAGAACGTAGAAACTTATTTCAGGTATTCAAAATCCTGATAACCATTGGCAAAGTCAACTAAGGGTACTTCTTCAAGATCGGTGGCATTACAATGACTTTGAGACACAAGTGGGAATTAAAGTTTAGAAGCATTTAAGACAAAGATATGGCGACATATTTTAGACAAAGGATCACTGGAGTTTAGTCCAGTCGGTTGAAGCAGACTCCGTGGAACCTTTTAATTAAGGGACAAAGCTACTTCCTATCAAACAAGCAAGATAAACTGAAGTGTTTGTTTATAACCTTGCGTGATTTGTGAAAGCTCATTTCATTGAAAGGTGCTATACAAAATTAAAGTGTTATGCTCTAAAATGTATGGAATACATTTGTTGAACTACAACAACTGCTACCACATACAACGCCAATAACGTCAGTAGATGAATGAGAACGAAACATTTAGTGCAATGAAAATAAAACATACCAGAATCACAATTAGGATATATTTGGAGTAACACACAATCGAGTTCCTTTCACTGCACAAAGCTGACCTTACTCACCATATCTCTGGGGCATAAATAAACATGCATACACTGTGCAGGCTCTAATCAGAAAGAAAGAATAAAATATATTCCAGCATTAATATTTTAGGGGATAGCCATGTGAAAGAGCATGAATGATTAATTTAGACATCACCTCTGTCACAATATGTTACACATCCTGCCACTGATCCCCCTTTGAGAATTCAAAACAAAGCTTAGTTTTTAATGTCTGGTTGAAAACGATACCCAGTGCATATCTACTTGTAAGGCCTGGAAAATGACTACTAAAAAAGTTTGCCGTACAGAGATCATTTTATTCAGGGAGCTCTTACTTGGCTTTTTCTTGCTTCTTCTTCCCAGTCGTCTGTAGAATGCCATGTATAGCTCTATCCATATTTTACACAATTTTCAAAAGCGCTAGCAATATTCTGAATGCACACAAACATTCAGGGGATAAATTAAAGACATTTTCAATACATTGCAATAATACAACAGACACAAACCTAATTGTGTTCATGATTTAGCTGTCATGGTTATCTGTTCCAGACTCCACGAGGTGTTATCAAGATCTCTGCCATATATATAATGCCTGTTAGTTCAAGATTTGTGAATGAGGGCCATCAACTCTTTGAAACTGAACAAGAAATGGGAATAACTTGAAAACTAGCACCCTGCAAGCTAATATTGACAAATGTCTTATCCACAGCATTTTCCAAATGGTTCAGTTACTTGAACGGCCACTAATTTAATATTATAGATGTAAGACTGTCTGTGGACATCAGATATACACAACCTTAAAGTCTCACATCAACATAAAAGAAAGTGCAACACAGTAAAAAGTCTAATGTGTAATGCAGAAAAAAATTCTCCATCCATCCATTTTCTAACTGCTTTATCCAATGCAGGTTGCAGGTGAGCCAGAGCCTATTCCAGCTAGCAACTGGAGTAAGGATACATTGTAGGGCACACACTCACACCAGAGATTTTTTCCCCTCAAGCCAATTAATCTACCAGTATAAAATAAGATAAGATAAGATAACTTTATTGGCCATATACAATTTCTTGTATTAGGAATTTGTCTTTTTGCATACCCTAACTTGCTCTCCATGAGAGCATGAGACAGCATGAGTCCATGAGACACATAGACAGGGAAAGAAGCTTGGAGGAAACTCATGTGAATATGGGAAGAACATACAAACTCCATGCAGAAGGCATCCATGGAATATAACCCAGGCCACAGAAAAACTACCAAAAATAACAGTGGCTTTGATGTGAATGTAATAATAATAATAATAATAATAATAATAATAATAATAATAATAATAATTGCTTACACTTATATAGCGCTTTTCTGGAAACTCCACTCAAAGCGCTTTTACAGGTAATGGGTACTCCCCTCCACCACCACCGATGTGCAGCATCCACCTGGATGATGCGACGGCAGCCATAGTGCGCCAGAACGCTCACCACACATCAGCTATCAGTGGGGAGGAGAGCAGAGTAATGTAGCCAATTCATAGATGGGGATTATTAGGAGGCCATGATTGGTAAAGGCCAATGGGGAAATTTGGCCAGGACGCCAGGGTTACACCCCTACTCTTTTCGAGAAACGCCCTGGGATTTTTAATGACCACAGAGAGTCAGGAACCCGGTTTTACGTCTCATCCGAAGGACGGCGCCTGTTTACAGTATAGTGTCCCCGTCACTATACTGGGGCATTAGGACCCACATGGACCACAGGGACCACTAACACCTCTTCCAGCAGCAACCTTAGTTTTTCCCAGGAGGCCTGATCAGGCTCATACCTGCTTAGCTTCAGTGGGTTGCCAGTTGTGAGTTGCAGGGTGATATGGCTGCTATCACCCTGCAACTCACAATGTATGTAGTACGGGATTATGGGTGGGACTGAACTGCATGTTTCACTGATTCAAATGGTTTATAGCAGGACTGAGATATCTGGATTTTTTTTTACTAAAAATGAGGTGTAAGTCTTGTCTGGTGCTCCCCCACTAAACCACACATTTCCACTTAGAGAGTCCACTCATACGGGAGCTCATTATATATGGGCCAATTACATCATTCTGTAACACAGCGAGTGAAATATTCCTACAGAATTATTTTATATTCCCACATTAAGGATATTCTTCTTTGGATTTACAAAGTAAAACAATCTTATAACGTAGGACAATTTCCATTAAAATGTCTGTTTCATTGAGGTTTGTCCACTTCAAAAAAGCAGAATTAAAAAAGTTTTCAATGACCTATTTCCCATTAAGTGGCATAATTAAAATGACTTAGCAGGACTAAGTGGCCTACTTAAACACTAAATCAGTTAAGAGAGAACAAGGGAACATTGTGAATGTAAACATGTCAAATTGCTGCATTGCATTAAAGATATCAGATCAGGTGAAAACAGTTAACAAACAAAGTGGCCTACAGTGTAATCCCCACCACTTAGGTGACTTGCAACATTTTTTTTAAGTAGCATGTTTATTACCGAAGGTATAAAATACTTTTTAAAATATTTTCTTTAATTATCAGACTTAGAGACAAAGGTGAGAGATAAACAGGTCTATTATTTGTAAAGCTTGCTTGTCACCTTGTTATTTGTAGACCAATCAGTTCTAGTTAAATGCTCTGTACACAGTCCCTTTCTTACATAAGGCACAGTACAATATGGCATAATACACCATTGGCACTGTGTACTCCTTAGTAGTTCAGGGTAGCTGCGTCAGCATGCGTAGGCTGCAAAGGAACAAGTAATAGGTTTATTCCATGCTGAAAAAAAGAAGAAAGAAACACATTTCAGCCGTGGAGCACACCTGAAGAATAAACCTATTACTTGTTCCTTTGCTATGTACTCTTTAGACATGTTTGTATCCCTGCATTACAATTAATCTTTTAACACTACAAAAGATAACGACTTTCACTATGCACTTGTATTGTCTGCGCTGCATTACAAACTACACATGTTTTTTAAAATAAAATACATTACAAAGTATCATCATAGATTACACCTGAAACAAAATCAGTCCCTTTCATTAGATACACAGTGACCTAGATTGTACTAAAAACTGGAAACTTGTTCCAATAAAATGAAAAACATATCCCACAATACACATGATGCAGATTTACCTGTACACTCTGTTGACTTGAACGATAAATTTCAAGCCCCAGAGAATCTCTGATGACAACGTCTGATCAGTCGTCACTCTGAGGCCTCGAGCCTAATCATTTCTATGTTCAAGTTCCACCAGGTGTGGAGAGATTTCCAGCAGCCGCTGGCTCTTGAATCAACAATCACAGTTGCTCTGTTACCCAGAAAACTTATATCCATGTTTTGAATTATTTCTTTACTTTCCCCTTCCACAAAAACTGATATTGCTTTTAGCGTGGCTATGTAACATTCCCTCACCCGTATTAGACAAAGCACATTTTGTACTCCTGTCATGTGTTCTTGCTACCCATGTCTTATACCTTTCATCAGTCAAATCAGGGTTAGTTCTTCTGCTTAATCGTAGTTTGTGCATGGTAAACAGACTTTGCCACTGGCAACTCAGCTAGAGTGGACATTAGACCTCAGAAAAAAACTGACACCTGGAGATGATGAAATTCTTACATTGTGCCACGATTCAAAGTTATCAACAAGTAAACCATGAACTAAATTTTTGTTAAATGTTCGTTGTTCTTACTTAATTAGGACAAAATGCTCACCATGTGCCAAACTGAATGGAAAACACATAGAGCTTGTTAAATAGAAAACTCTTTTATTTAGGAATACATTACAAATTAAAGTACAAAATGTATTAAAGTGTGTAAAAATTATGATAAACAAGTTAGTGTTTTATCTGTGCCATATACAGAACTTAAAAATGTCTTTGGTTTTTGAAAAACAAATCATACAAGACATACAACAGGATAATCTACATAAGAAATACAATCTACAGAGGTCGTACTGTTCGAAGACTAAATTCAAAGATTTTTGCCCTGAAATATGTGGGACTTCAGAAAAGGGATATAAATCAATATGTGATATAACTGTATGGTATGCTGCCAGAGGTTATTTTTTTTCCTTTCTTGGACAGAGAGGAAGAGAGAAAGAAAAAAAAACTTCCGACATTAAAGTTTTCCTAATAGATTTTGACAGAGAGCCTCCAGGCCTAAAACGATATATAGCCGAGTCAATATTTTAGCAATTTAGTGATTCGCTAAAAAAGAACACAAAAACAAAAAAAAACCCACAAACATTAATTCCACATACTTTCACACGGGGCTGACCAACGATCATTATAAAGTCAATGAAGCCTCATCAGCTTATAGCCAACTTGCAACCAGGGACACACAGAGGTTCGACAAAAACATATTTGCTATTTAAATAAAGTATTCTGACACTTATTATCAGTTCTGTAAAAAATGTGAAGATGTGTTTATAGTGTACAACTTTTTAAAGGCATTAGGAATTTAAAACATTCTTGTTTTTAAAACAATTGCATTAACCTCTTCAAAATCAACGCTGCAATGCAAACCAGGGACCTCAAGTAGAAACTATGGGGGAGTACGTTTAAAAAAAAGAACAGCAAGCAGTAAATTATTTTACCTTGCATATGTTGCATTTGTAAATCCTTTCATCATTCAATAAAAAAACAAAGTTTGCGTTTTTTGTGTTGGGAGACTGGAACAAGATATCAAAGCTGAGACTGGCTTCTGTCAAGAAACAGCTGGATGAGATCCTCAGAACCATTAGCTACTAGCAACCAAACAAGTAAGATGGGGTCAATGGACTGCTCTCATCTGTGACTTTTCTTGGGTTCTTATGACTGGAAGAAAATGGATCAGACACATACTTGAACAAGATGCTGATCCGTTTAGTCTAGATATACAGAGGGGAGAAATGGGCAAAGGCATAAAATCAAAATATACTTAATGCAAAAAAATCAAACACTTCTTTATGACAAGTGTTAAAACAGGAAGGGAAAACAATGGCAAATTCATTACCAATAAAAAAACACAATCACACGCACATGTACAAAGGTAATTTGCATAGAATAGAACACTTGAAGAGTGAGAACTGTCACCACCACATTTGATCACACACAGATAGCTAGCACATACAGTTTCCACAGTAACAAGACCAAAACCCTAAAGGTATAAGATAAGCTTTGCATTATTATTTTAAACAGGTAAACGAATAAACACTGCAGTGATAACCTATCAGAAATAAAGTGAGTAACAAAATAAAAGAAGAAATAGTCTTCTTAAAATATACAACATTTACACGTTAACTGCAGATTTAGTATCATTCAGTGTAGGTATTCACCAATGTTTTAAAAATTTTGCAGTGATATGCTCAGATCTGTTTATTGAAGAAATGTGCTCAGCTTACCACAAATGCTTTGAAGAAAAAAGGTTGAATATATATTTGTTTTTAGAGAGACATTTTTAGGTAGATAGTTTTTTATGTATTTGGTATAGCGGTCAAATAGTTCTGATTTATCTTTAAATGCCTCTAACAGAGAATAAACATTCTTGTACTCATTGTTTGGGGACAGTATAATTAACCAGTCTGTGGTGTGCTGATTGCTTTAACCTCCAGACCACTTTCATTCCTGTAACTTCATTGGTCACTTGACATAACCATTTGTAAATGAAGCAGGTTTGTTTTGTTTTCTGGATCAATTTCACAGAGTTGGTTATATCACAGAATAGCTATCTCTGCACCTGCCTTTGAAGGGCTCCACACAGCCAGTTCATAGGTGACCATTAAATCATAAGACCTGGAAAAATGACATGTGGTCAGCTCCAGGTTATTTGTTCAATGAAGTTCTAGACTAAAAATAGAACTTCTAGATTAAATATCTAGGGCAGATGTTCCCCTTAATTGAACAAAATGGCTTGGTCACTTAATCAATAACCCACAAGTGCTACTAATCTATAGAAATTAGTGATTTAAGGTGACCTATTAAGGTTACTGGGTTGGAGACCCCTGTCATAGAATAACCTTCATCTGCTGTTAGCCACATAAAAAACGTAAAGATTATTGTTGGTGCAACAGGGGTAGACTTTTGCATCAATTCTAGTGTGCAAAATGAAAAACATATATGCTTATATTAAAAGTGTTGGGTGGCATTAGCACAGATGCCTCATAGTGCTGGGGCCCCGGGTTCAATTCCTGGGGTGCTATCCCCTCCATATTTGCCTCTGTTTGCATGAATGTTAGTTTGAAACCAGTTACTGCCAGGCCGATTCACTATTATTTTGTGTTTTGTGTCGTTTTGTGTTAATCCCATAAAAAAAAAATCTGAAACAACCATCCAAATATTTCACCTGCATTTTTTTCTTTTGTTTGGAAAAGGCGAGAATGCACCTCAGAACTTTGGCTTTTCGATACTGCCTCATTCCATTCGGTATCATTTTTTCCCAAGCAAGGACACTAGTAAGACTAGTAACCTTAAACTAGTAACCCTCGACTTGACCCTGAAATGCTTCAGCATAGCACTTCCTAATGACTTGGCATAAAAGGCGCTATAAATAAATAACCCTGGGTTAAATAAAGCATCACTCCTGGCAGGAATTAGCTCATCATAAGACAAGGGAGCAACACAGGCTAAGAAGCTCCTGGCATGAAAGCTAATCCAGTGGTACAGATAACTCCACTGTGTATTATATATCCTGCTTTTTCAAAATGCTGGGTTTTCCAGAGGCCTGAGTAATTACCTTGGCTTGCAAGGGCAGTGTTTACTGTGATTGCTGCGCCTATTCTTCTCGCAACTACTCAGCCTGGCTCCACTCAGTTTCCGAAGCCACATGCCGCACTGCAGCCACATCCTTGCCTGTGGGCCCTTGCTGATATTCTGGCGGTCTCACCACAGAGCAAAAACACCAAGACCTCCTGACCATGCTTAATTGGGATGGCTTTTTTCTTTCTTTCTTTGAAAGCCTTGCCTCTTGTAAAGCAGACAGTAATAAAACCGGGTGCCAGGAAGACACATCTCAATTAAATGCCTCTCGCAAAATAAGGGACATCTTCACAGTCACAAATGAGACTCGACAAGCGGTGTTGGTTCTACCTACATGGGAGGCAATTTTGGTGCAGACGTGTCATTGCTGCCCACTCAGCATGAATATTTTTAGTTTGGACAGAATTTGCTTTTTTGTAACAGATAATCACAGATAAGTGATTAACTCTTATGAGCAATTAATCAGCTAGTAACGAACCACAACTGCAAAGACTTCACATGAATTCCACAATCTGAGATGGAAAGAAGACAGGAAATAATGCCAATACATTTCACAGTGACTTCATGTTAATACACATTGTTTATTCATGAATTCATGAAAAATCACTATTTTCCAAATAAACCTGGTGGGTTAAGTATGTAGTACTAGTGCCACTGAAGAACCTATTGGCTATTCAAATGATTTAGTTGATTATAACATTTTTCACTTAATGGTGATTTCTTGTACAAAGCAGGCGTAGTTGTATAATGGCCATGTGTCCAGCATGTATGTTTAACTCAAGCTTAGTAACAGGAATCTAAAATATCATTAATGCTTCTCATTGAGATTATGATGAAACCAATTACTATTGAAAAATGTGCAAAACAACGTTTTTACCTTATTTTGGTAGTCCTTTAATTTACTTTTGACTTTTTCACACCATGGTTCTCATAAATTCTAATTCTGAAGATGGAAGAGCAAACAGAAAATATCGCAGTATATAATCAAATTCTTTTGCTTTTAATACCTGTGTGACTGCAGTCTTAGGGCAGAAGGAATTCTAGATTAACCACTTGATTTCTAAAGTTGGAGGAAAAACAATACTTCCAATGAATTCTGATTTGTTTCATTGAGTGCACCAGTAAGAAGAAAAGTAATATGAGGAGAAATATTAGGCTTGCTAAAAACAATATAATGAGAACAAAAAGGTAACATCAATAAATAACCGACTTTGTTATAATTACAGAACCTCAGAGAGCAAAACTAAACTGGCAACTTCCACACTCCAACGTGTTTAATGTTAAGGTAATAATTGAAGCTGAGCTGAGAATGCTGCGGGTGGAGCAATGAGCTGTGCCATTAACAAGGGATTAGGAAAGCACTGATGTAGTGTTTCCCTTTGATGGGATTATTAACACTTTCTGATTACTGTGGTCCAGTTGTCACTGAAAATATAACCTCCATCTGAGTATAAAACATGGAGGGTTGTGTTTTCTCTGTCTCAAAGCAATTCTCTAATTACTATTTAATACATCTCAAAGAGATGGACTGATAGTCTGGCAAGGAAATTACTTAAAGTCTGTCCCAACACAAAATCATGTTTGTTTTTTGGTTGAACTGAACTGTGTATCAGTTAATATTTATCTTATTATTTATTAGGCATCTTTAAGACTTACAACAAATAGTTTGGTCTTGTCACATGCTCTTATGTACATTTCCTGACACAAATGTGCACAGGAAATGTTCACCTGTTTTGTGTCATCTGGTTTTGAAAGGAGCGTTAAGATACCTAATGTAAGGTTTATCATCTAAAAATGAACCATAACTTTGGGGAATCCCCAAAAATCTCTTTAGTCTAGATTGTATTAAACGAATTCCATAGCCAAATGTTAAAGGCACATTTCCATCAGGTTTAAGACAGATACAAGAAGATTCTTTGGTAAACAGAAAGTTGACATCAGAAGGTACATTTGGAATTTATGTTGGCGAATGGAGTGAGGATGAGATTTAACCCATATCATAATGTAAACTTATTTATTCTTACAAACCTAATCCTGTGATCAGACTTTTTTCAGGAGTAAGGGATTTACACAAGGTTTCACAGTCTTTGTGATATCTTGGTCAATGATGCGGCATCAACCAGAAAAACACTCTTTTCCCAATTTTAAACCAATAAAAAGTATATTTCACAGCCAACTTGCAACTTGGAGTACTTTCTAGCCATCAGGTGTGGCTGAAGATTCTTTTACTAGTCCAATAAATTTACACGGCAGAAGTGAACGTAACTGCAGTTATGGTGTACTTCATGTATTCCCAGAGAACCCCCTTTGAAAAAAAAAATGTCTATACTATAATTGTTTGGTTACCTCGGCAACACATGCCACCCACCTGCTCCAACCCATTTCAACTTAATCCGATCGATACAGTAAGAGCAAGGCAACTTCAAAATTGATTAGGCATGCTCTTTGTATTAAAGAAGCAGTGTACTTTTCTGCAGTGTTTTCAGACCACATTGGCCCAAACTGACAAAAAAAATATATTGAAGTTAAACTTTTTTTTCCCTGTGAATGTTCACTTCTCTTACAATGTAATAAAGTGTCTTATTTTTTTAAAACTTTCAACCCACCACAGTTTCTCCAATCATCTTCAAATGCATTAGGAATCACATTCTGTTTTTTAAGACAATTTGTTTTGTGTGTTTTGTTTTATTCATTTATTTAACACACAATATCATTTGCTAAGCTTTTCATTACCTTACAATCAACGGTCGAAATCATGATATGTCGCAAACGCATGTTCTACTGAAATGAACAGTCTGCTACGATTCAGCAATACAGTTGGCTAAGAAGCTATGCCTTCTGACTCCACTGTGGAAAGTGATGCTACTGTTACACTTTAGTTATACTTTTGTTTATTCTCAAGCGGCCACATTTCTCCCATGGGCTCGCCTGTCAGCAAAGGGCAAACTCTGACAGGGCCATAATGGCACAGTTGTACAACACATACTCCTACCAGCACCTCGTGCACTGTTTGCAATCCGGCTCCAGCCTAGAACTGCTCTAAAGTAATTAAAATTGACGACAAAGGTGAGAGAAACACACCATTCCTTAATTAATGGAGCTCACAGCTAAACAATGACAAAAAAACATTAAATAAAATCTCACTGTAATTATTCAAATTGGTTAGACACTTGATATGAAGTAACATACACAGAAATTCATGACCGACAGACAGAGCAATGGGTGCAGCTAAATTAAAAGTGATAGTGAAAATGAACCTGGTGGAAAAAATGAACTTTTCACATCTGGAAAACATACAAGGTCAGACATTTTGGCAAGACAGTTCTCTCTAAGCTGTGGCAATTAAAGACATATACAGATGCAGCCATTCAAAGTGTGCGGTACAGACACGTACCGCAGGTAAGATGACACGGGGTACCGCGGTGCGTGATTGGTTGACCGACAGGGGCACTCGTGATCCGTTGGTCTGTCTTAGAAAGACTTACTGTAAACGTCTTTACTGTGCCCGTTGTAGATATTGAATTTTACCACTGAAGGGAAATCTTAGTAGCTGAGCATAAAAAGAATAGGAGCATACTGTAACGCGTGTGAAGGCCATAAACGATATTAATTTTGGAACGTAAACATACAGTATATAGCTGGTCTCGGTACTTTAAAGAAAAAAATACACACCAGTATTCCATTTCTCCCTAAACATTGTAAGCTTCGAAGTCTTTAACTAACGTGATACCGGAGTCAACAAGCATACTTTTAGAATTTGATTAAAAGGGAATATAATATGGAATCGCGTATCTCAAGAATTTAATAACGGTATGATTATATCCGTGTACTGCGGCAGGGCTGTGTAGGGCTGTTTCGCCTGCCTGTTCATGCGAACTGTCTTGTAGCCTACTGGTCTAGGTGCGTGACTACCAACTGGCAGGTTGTGTGTTCAAATCCAGCTGGTGCTGGACTTTTCATTTTTATTTATTTATTTTTTAATCGCGTAACATAAACATATTACCGTATGCAAACTGTACTGTATACAGTATGTATATGTATATTTAATGTCTTAACTGTGCCCGTTTAATTGAATTTAAAAAAATTATTTAAAACACGAACATTAAGCTGTTTACATCTTCCCCCTGAGAACAGTCACCCGTTGCTACCCAACGCAGAATGGTGATTGGCTGACACCATCTGACACCCCTCTGATTGGAGAAAAAAGACGTGCTGGTTTGCTATACATACTGTACCAGGAAGAGGATTTCTTTCTATTCAAAACGTGTATTTTAAAAGTTTAAGAAGTAAAAACCTTACAGCGTACACAGATTTCTAAACTGATCAGGATCGTTATCTTTGTCTTATGCATAATAATGTTCACCGCTCTGTCCAGCAAATTAATAATAAACTTTATTTTATATAGCGTTTTAAACGAATAAGTAATTAGATTGCTCATAAACCTAATCACTTGCTTTTTCTTTTTATTTAGGCTCAGATTTCAACTATAGATCGTATTATTAATAACCATAATAACAACCAACCAACAAAAACAACCATATAAACATAATACCAACCAAAAACATAGATAACAACCACAATACAAAATCAAATAATCAAACCATTTTACTCTCGCAAAGTCCTCCAATTATCATAATCCCGCCCCTTATGCAAAACCAAACCTTCCTCCCATCCCAGTTTATCCTGTTTATCATAAACAAAATCCACCTCAATTTTCAACATAAAGCATTACACAAAATCAATACCTCAACACTCCATACTCAACAACGATAATTCACAAACAGCCAGAACATGTAACTACACATTCCCAAACAGACCTAATTTCCATAGCCCCGCCCCTTATGCAAAACCAACATCCCTCCCCTGTTCTCTCTCTCCCCTGGCGGGGGATAAATAAATAAACATAAACGTTATATTAAATTTATTATATGTATTATATTTATAATAAAATAAATTTATTATT
Source organism: Lepisosteus platostomus (assembly GCF_059453375.1). Taxonomy (NCBI): domain Eukaryota; kingdom Metazoa; phylum Chordata; class Actinopteri; order Semionotiformes; family Lepisosteidae; genus Lepisosteus; species Lepisosteus platostomus. The sequence continues at coordinate 39,546,992 of NC_142616.1, forward strand.
TATTAATACGGGATAAATTAATAAACAACGGGTTTAGAAATGAGTTATTTCAAGATGAAAAAGAAAACATACACGAAACATGGTTTCATTACGACCAGAATCGGTCTTGAGATATTTTTAACTTGATTTACAGTATTTGAGAGGTATGTCTTAACACCGATACTACAGTGCTTAAGTACTGCTCACGTATATGTTTCTAGGTTTATATTATGCATTTCATACGGTCAAATTACTTTTGAGCAACTAATAAGAAGCGCGAAACGGTATGCGTTTTACTTTCGTTTTGTGCTGGGACCCGTGGATTGATTAGAGATATCAAGTACATACAAGTCATTTTTTAAATGTTGTAGGTCGTCTTGAAAAAATGTTACGAATACATCATCTATCAACAATCACACAGGTTCTGTTTCCATATTGCGGATTTTGGTTAGGTATTATCAAATTCAGTGGCGCTGTTAGTTTACTGAGTCCCATGTCACATGGTCTGTGATTGAAACCTGTAAAACCGGTTTAATTCGTCACAGCCAGCACTCTTCAGGTGTGAGGGTCTTCTGCTCAGAATGAAACGCTAAAATGTTTGTGTGTATTCTAATGGTAGTGGGGGCAGGGTGTGTGGGAACAGGTTTGGTTGAAATTGCATTGGAGATCTATGTTCTTCACACCTGAAACATTTTCTCTGAAAGCATTTTCTTCGCAGTTTAACCGATCTTGTTACAGCATGTTACAGTTTACTATTATTAACCATATTAATTTTAAGTGCTTAATGTAAAATCTTGTAAAAATATATTTTCATTGTTCAAATATACATTAAGTCTGACTATCATATAATAAGTTAAATACAAAACTAAAGAAAAAATAGGGTTAAATATAATTCAAAATATTTTGCTAACAATGTTAACTGTTTATGAATAATAAAATGTATTAACTAAGGAGTAGGATGGCACAGTTGTTAGTATGTTTTTTGTTTTGTTTCTTTTTCATAAATACAACAGTAGTACCTGATGTCTCGGTGGCTTTCAAAATTAAATTATGCAATAAATAACCACATGTAAGACTCTGATGCTTAAAATGTTTAGGGAGAAAGTGGAATACTGGTGTGTATTTTTTCTTTAAACTACCAATACCAGCCATATACAGTCTGTAACATAGGGATTTCTATATGTCTTTATTTAGTGGTTACATTAGTGACAAAGGCTAAACTTTTAGCTTCAGTAACGTGTACATATCTCCCCTTTTTATAAAACGACATGGTTGAAAACTGTTCCAGAGCCACTGTTGTTTCACCAGTGAAAAGTACATCATGAAATGCCTCTCCCTGTTCAATCCACTGGAAAAAAGAAAAGGAGCATAAAGCTTCTGATGGTCATAAACGATATTCATTTAGGAGCAGCATCAGAGGTATGTTTTTAACTGCACTGCATTGGAGACAATACCATAGTGTGTTTTTTTTTTTACTCCCTGGCGGAAACTGGCTTCCAGAAGAATCAGTATGGCTCAGAGATTAAATAAAACTTCACTCGCACCAAACAAATGTATATTTCTAAATATCACAACATGATCGAATTTAAGTCATTTTAATAACAATGAATAGTCACCTATGCGTTACAATATAAACATTTACATTGATTTAAATCGCGTTTAAATCACCTTTATTTAAAACCCATAAATAAAGCTGATACTGTTTAGACTTTCAATTATTTAAAACTGTATTAAAGCAGCACGATACACAATGCAACGTAAATCGCTATCTTTGTCTTCTGTGTAATAATGTTCACCTCTCTGTCCAGCAAATTTACAATAGTAATAATAATGAACTTTATTGTATATGGTGCCTTTAAAGGTGGCTCCTCAAAGCGCTTTACAGGTTAAAAACAATACTGTTAGGCTGGGAAAACGATTTTTTTTTAAGAAATACAAAATGAGATATAATGATATGTTCCGGCTTAGACATTAACGAAGAGCATAACGCGTGTACTGTATACACTGCAAGTACAACCCCCCTCTCTGCAGGAGTGCTGGCTGTGACGAATTGAACCGGTTTCACGGGTATTTTCAAAGTAGGAGGCGAGATTTCCAGCGAAAGACACCTCCCCCCCCTCAAAAACCCAGTAAGTACAGTACTTACTAGTTAAAGGCTAGGCTCCCGACTACGGCGAAAGGAACCCTTCTTTCATTAGAAGACAATGAACATATTTTAGCCCTGAATGAATTAATAGCAAACATGGTTTACATAAAATACATTTTTCCAAGAAAGTTTAGCCTTTGTCACTAATGAAACCACTAAATAAAGACATAAATATAAAAATCTTAAGATTTTTAAAAGACATGACTTTGCTAAAATTTATTTGAAAATAAAAACAATTACAACCGCCAGGGGAGAGAGAGAACAGGGGAGGGATGTTGGTTTTGCATAAGGGGCGGGGCTATGGAAATTAGGTCTGTTTGGGAATGTGTAGTTACATGTTCTGGCTGTTTGTGATTTATCGTTGTTGAGTATGGAGTGTTGAGGTATTGATTTTGTGTAATGCTTTATGTTGAAAATTGAGGTGGATTTTGTTTATGATAAACAGGATAAACTGGGATGGGAGGAAGGTTTGGTTTTGCATAAGGGGCGGGATTATGATAATTGGAGGACTTTGCGAGAGTAAAATGGTTTGATTATTTGATTTTGTATTGTGGTTGTTATCTATGTTTTTGGTTGGTATTATGTTTATATGGTTGTTTTTGTTGGTTGGTTGTTATTATGGTTATTAATAATACGATCTATAGTTGAAATCTGAGCCTAAATAAAAAGAAAAAGCAAGTGATTAGGTTTATGAGCAATCTAATTACTTATTCGTTTAAAACGCTATATAAAATAAAGTTTATTATTAATTTGCTGGACAGAGCGGTGAACATTATTATGCATAAGACAAAGATAACGATCCTGATTAGTTTAGAAATCTGTGTACGCTGTAAGGTTTTTACTTCTTAAACTTTTAAAATACACGTTTTGAATAGAAAGAAATCCTCTTCCTGGTACAGTATGTATAGCAAACCAGCACGTCTTTTTTCTCCAATCAGAGGGGTGTCAGATGGTGTCAGCCAATCACCATTCTGCGTTGGGTAGCAACGGGTGACTGTTCTCAGGCGGAAGATGTAAACAGCTTAATGTTCGTGTTTTAAATAATTTTTTTTAATTCAATTAAACGGGCACAGTTAAGACATTAAATATACATATACATACTGTATACAGTACAGTTTGCATACGGTAATATGTTTATGTTACGCGATTACAAAAATAAATAAATAAAAATGAAAAGTCCAGCACCAGCTGGATTTGAACACACAACCTGCCAGTTGGTAGTCACGCACCTAGACCAGTAGGCTACAAGACAGTTCGCATGAACAGGCAGGCGAAACAGCCCTACACAGCCCTGCCGCAGTACACGGATATAATCATACCGTTATTAAATTCTTGAGATACGCGATTCCATATTATATTCCCTTTTAATCAAATTCTAAAAGTATGCTTGTTGACTCCGGTATCACGTTAAAGACTTCGAAGCTTACAATGTTTAGGGAGAAATGGAATACCGGTGTGTATTTTTCCTTGTGATATTTTAAGCTCTAGTTGAATGATAGGTGTCGCATTTTAAATCATTTTCGTAGTTAGAAATTATGAAACCCCCTGTTAAAAGCAAGGAAGTTCTTATGCCCGTTGAAGTAAAACAAAATGCCTGACAAAGTATGGCTTGGACAGATTCCAAGTGCTTGTACAAATGTGCTAAAGAAATTATACTTTGAGTATACAGCTTGTCCAAAGTCATCCATTATTAATACTATTAGTAATATCTTCAGTAAAGGCTTTGATGCATAAATATTTCTGATAAAGGTAGGTTGTGTACTTTTGTCCAACTGAGCAATCTTGCTTTCATAAAATATACCAATATTTTAATGACTGATGATTAACATGCTGTAATACACAGTTCAAAATTAAAGGCTCAAATGCTGTACATGAGAGGTTAAGCTCCCCCTGGCGGTTTTACAAGGCGACGCCGGATAGTTAGTCACGTGACACACGTGAACTGCGTGATACCGCGTGATACCGCGACACGCCCACCGGGGTATGCCGCGAAATACCTCACCCATTTTGAATGGCTGCATCTGTAATGGTTTCACTTCCTTATTATTTGTTTGTTTGTTTCTTGATGACACGTAAGAAAGTTTAAAGGCTATGTCCATCTCCTTCTAAAGGTGTTAAAAAAGGGCCACAATTCTGTCAGGAGCAAACACAGAAAAAAGACAAATATATCCTGCGATTCCACATCCTGTAGCTATAATTTATGTAGGTGTTCAAAGAAGAAATGAGCAACATTTTCTTCTTTGAATTGACTTATTTTCTGTCTCTCTCCAACTTTACATATGATTGAACACTTTACACGCAATATATAAACCCCTTTATGATTAAATGATTATTAAATATAAAAACAGATAGGAACACTAAAATTATAATTTATAATAATAATTTAATTAAGACAACAAAACTAATGTTATATTAATGATGCGCAGCAGTACAGCAGTAGTTGCAAAGGCAGTTTGCATGGTTCTCTAAACATTGCTTACGACGCAAACTCCTCTTGCCACTACCACTGGCCTATTATATGATGACAATAATCGCAAAATGGTCACTGGTCACCTTTCTTATATTATACTGTCTAAGACTCTTCATGACTGGGAGATCAAGGACACTTGGTTCTACAATTAACAGAAACACCTAAGGTTCCCGTCTGAGTTGGGCTGAATATTAATTCAGGAATTTCAAAATAACACTGCAAATAAAAAAAATATTTAGTTAAATATTTCTTCAACAAACAAGTTTGTTATTATCAGGAGATTCAGCAGTTTGAGTGAAACTTCCTCCACCAGCTTGAGGAAGAAGCAGATTTTTGAAAGCATAGCATGCCAAACCTGCCAAAATAAATGTGCTCTTTCCCAGACTTAATATAAACCTTTAGTTTTCAACAAAGTAGTCCAGTTTAAGGTGCCTGTTAGGGAATGTCAGTTGTTGTTTGCAAACATGGGGATGAATGGGTAGAATGCAGAGTAAGAGCCATATGTCACAATGCTGTCATGAAAGCTTTGTGATGCTGTGAAAGACAACATTCATCAGCTATTAAAAATGTCCCCTGTTTGTTTCACATTGCATCAAAAGCTTCACTAATGTGGTCAATTATGCTGATATTTCAAGATAAAAGCGAATTTTCATCTTTGCATCTTCTTCAGCAAAGTGCCCAAGAACATCTGCATTGATGTCCTAGCAGAAAACACCTACTGCAGTTTACTTTAAAACATACAGCCAGTATAGTTTTCTTCAAACTGGAAAATATTTTGCTCTTGGCATGGTGATATTGTCATATTTCATTGTTGTAACCAAATGAACCCTCAGAGACCACCACTGGGTATCAGTCATCTATGACTTTCTCTTTCAAAATTACACTATTTGAGGTCAATTATCAGTACACTGTTGTTGTTTTTTTATCTTAACAAGTTCTAAAAGATATCTTCAAAGGAAAGGATCTGTAGGTAATATTTTTGTATAGATTCATTTGACAGAAATAGCGAGTAAAGCTAGAATATTTACAGTACAAACTCGTCAGAATTTCTAAAAACAATTTCTAAATTTACCACATAGTGCCTAGTTTTGGAAGGTCACTGTTTAGTACTTACAGTATTTAACTTTACATTTTGAAGATCTAGCGGTTCAAACGGATACTGCCCGGATCCCAAGTACCTGTGTTAATGCCTTGTCACAAAGCTACTTTCAACTTCTCCTTTTCTGACCACTTCACAGAAAGAAGCCACAAACAGAAAAACACTTCTTCATTCACTTTTTTTTCGATATTAGACCTATTTCCAGAAATTCTGAGGAGAAATACTTCTGAAACACAAAAATAGACTGATGTGTGAAAAGAAAACACCAGAGTTCCAAGGAGAAACGTGCCTGGCATCTATGAGATCTACATTATGCTTACACTATCTTCACAGACAGAAGTGTCTCAGTGAGTATTAACTACTTATTGGTTTGTGAAATTTATATATAAACATGGACTGGGGTAGAGGGGGGAAGTATTAATAGCTCAAATCAAAGACACAGCTTCTCAACGTGGCACACAGAAAACTAGGACACAGCATGGCTGGAGAGGACATGAAGGTTCTCCCGGTTAGGGAAAAGCTCAGGTGTCACTTCTAACAAGGCCTTCTGTTCACCGCGTTCCTCAAGGAAAACCTGGCCAGACATGGGACCGTGTGTGCTCAAATTAATCCAGGTGCCATGCATTACAACATTGACTCGTAAGTCCATATCCATCAAAAAATAAAAGAATAATTGGGGAAAAAAATGAAAGAAACAAATTTGAAAAGTTCACCCAAAACTACCTCTTAAAAGAGAAACTGAAATAAGTCAGCTGACAACCCACATTAGATGCTTAATTTATTGTCCTCTTGTGAGTTTGGCGTAATCTCTTCAATGTGGAGTATCTGCCTTCCTTCATCTTGACTTACATATTCTTGATCTAAATCAAGGATATATATGGGTCTTTCAGAAAGTTACATTTGTGACTTTGACAAACCTGGTCTCTCAATTATCTGAAGTTTATGAACACATATCAGGCAATCTAAATTCTTTAAAAAATGGTCTCCCATAACACCTCTAAAGCTCTCTTTTGGAACTGGTCAATTAAAATAGAAAATAAAAATATCTGTAGCTAAAATTGGCCCTAAAATTCCTTGCTCAGGTAAGTTAATTTAATTTTTCAAAACAAAATACTGTATATATGTGAAACATCACATGATTAAGATCGGTTCATTCTTTAACAGTTAGGAATAATATTAACAGTCTGCTGTTTTGAAGGGACAAATGAACGAAGCTAAAATATAATTAGACAATAATGCCATAACAAAAGCAATATTTAAATAGCTTGATGGTTGTCTTGTGCCCTGTTTAGATCTCTCAAAATGTTTTGAACTCCAATGAGCATTCAAGCAAATGAACCCCATTGAAATCATAATGGCATTTACATGTTCTATAATCCTTCTTTACAACAATTTGCATTACTAATTGCAGTTATGATTCACTAAACTTTTATTACCAACACCTTAAGATTTCAGCTGCAATAATTTCCATTTTTTCTTTGTTAATTACCCTTACTAGGCAGTCACTATACGGCTCTCTGTGCAGGTGTTTGAGGCCATCTCTGCTTAAATGTTAAATTGTAATTTAAATGTAATTGAATGACATCAACAGAGACACCTTAACATTACTAAGTTTCAGTTAAATACTTTTAAGACATATACAGAAGAGAAAAAGTTCTAACGTTCTGTACACCGCTTCCAGTAAGTCATATCGCCAGTGTAATAAAAACTTAAACATAAACTTTTATCCAGTTTTGCTAGCAAAATGCTTTTCTCTGCGGTTTACAACATGACATTCATCTTTAAAAACAATCTTAGCAGCACGAAATGTGATTAGTTAAACAAACATTCTTTCTATCCTGATCTTAAATTTGTTTCTGTGTCACTGTCTTATTAATATTCTTCTGCATATTTTTATTATTAATTTTGCAATAATCTTTGTTGATTGTGTTAGAGTCTGACAAGTGAAGGGCTGTGTGAAAGACACAACAAAAATATACCAATATTTTAATGTGAACTAGATTTATTTAAATTATTTAAATACTCAAGAGAGGGGGAACAAAAAATAATAATGTTAACATGACACAAGAAACAAAAATGATGGTGCCTAAGGAGAAACTTTCAATCAATGTAATCCACAATGCAAATAATTGTTTTTGTAGGGGAACCCAAATGGAGCCACTGCCAAAACCCTTGTGATAGAAAGTCCTAATTCAAGTTAAACACTTTTTTGTGACACATCGAAAGAAGCTGCCATCTGACAGGTTTTAAGCAGCAAGTTTCAGATACTTTCAGTACAAAAACAATGTGCATCTCTGTATGTGTACATGTACTGATCTTAATCATTTTTCTTTGTATTTAAATTTTTCTAAGTGCATATGAGTAAGGAATTCTCCACAGGATGAGAGAAAGCCCAAGAGCATAATTATCCAACATACAGTCTCTCGGCACAAAATGCCAAACAAATACGCTGTGGTGAGCTAGCCATGGGTCAGCCAGAATTTATGTCAATGCTGTGCAATCCAAAAAAACTCTAATAAAACTGAAATTTCCAGGCACTTAAGAGCTCTGCTGGCATCAGAGGAGTGAAGTAAAAAAACAATAAAATTATTTTCAGGTTCAAACATACATACAGAGGCAAACCTTATCAGAAAGTTACATACTAATATGATTAGATAGGTAATAATCTTGAAGGAAGTGCCTTTCCCACATCAGTTGTTATTGCAATTCCAGTTTACATGCAGTAGATCTTTTAGTGAAATGCAGATAGAAAGCAACTGCATTGTGCATTAGAGGCAATCGACATACTACCAAGGCCCTAAGAACCCCTTTAAAAGAGAAAACTTCATATGCTTGGCTCATTGTGCTCATAACCTCAGATTGGGGTTGAACTTCATTATTACATTAGTAGCACTGTAATGCAAAAATGCAGAAAAAGTACATTTCCACAGAACTACCTGCCGGGAGGAAAAACAGAAACTTCTTAACCCATTACAAAATCTTACAGTTTTGCAACAATGGTGGAGTTTCAACTGCCAGCAAATGCTGACGTTATGGATTGCTTCCAACAATTGTCAGACGTAAATCCACACTTGCATTTTGTATTTTTTCTACAGGAGTCTTCCTAGTGTGGCAGATGCTACTGTAGTTGTAGCACCCCTTGCTAACAATATTATTGAGGTAAAACCTGACAAATGTATTTCACAACTGTGCAGGATAAATACAGGACCCCCTAAGGTTTACACTGTACATCTGAGCTACAGCAACAGTCCATCTGGCCTAGGACAGGGATAAGCAATCCTAGTCCTGGATGGCCAGGGTGTCTGCGAGGTTTCAATCCAACTGCTCTCTTGATGACCTAGATCACCTTATTAGAGGTTTAACGGGACCGATGAACAACTTCTCCCAGCTCTTTGAGTGATGGTGCTTTGACAAGACAAGACTGACATTCAGTCGGTCTGATCAGTCAGTCCCTGCTGGACCGGGGCTGCCCATCCTTGGTGTAAAGAATCATTCTAGTCATTCATTCTCTCCAAAGCCCTAAACAATTTATCCCAGCATAAAAAAAATGCTAAAAATTGACCAAACCTAGTCGGTGAATTCTGCTCATTTCTTTATCTCATATTTGCTAACCATGTCAGCTTTTTTTGATTTTTTATAACATAATGATGATAATGTTTGAAACCGATTTCCCTTAATACCATTAAAAATTCTGAAAGGGGATCTTCATCTTTGGTTGTTATAACGTCTTTAAAGTTCACAAATACCATAGGATTAGTGCTCCATTTGACTTATGGACTTATGGAAAATACCAAAGTTTAGAAATGCTATGCTGAATTGTTTGAAGCACATCAATTTAGAGTGCTGACAATATAACATCACAATTTATGTTCAAAACTTGGGTTCACTCATATATCACCATACCCTTTTAAATTTTTACTACCGCTACAAATACCTTCTATAGAGCACATAGAGATTTTTTAAAGAACTGATTATATTGCTGAGGGGGAAGATAAGTGAAAAAGGTGCAACACTTCACATCAATTTTATACTAGCTGACTTTTGTCTCTGCTGAATGTAATATACCATCTAAACAGGCAGATAAATGGACACATGGATCATATATTTTTTTTGGTTAAACTCAATTCAATGTTTTTAAAATACCAAATGCACACCAAGAATCGGTAATGCAGTTTGCAGATTATGTCTTTTGTTAGATTATTATAAAAAATATATAGAGAGTGATTATATCTGATGAAATTTGAAACTTGAATCTTTTTTACATCCTCCACAACAATCACATACAGATCAATGTTAGAGATTTATGGTTTGTTTTAAGTTACTGTAGTAATTCGTAAAGTTAGAAATTTACTGGAGCACTGTATACATTTAAAACAATAACATCTGCATGTGCAGTTAATATAACCTTTACAGGTTTTATATAAACTTACAGCTTTAATCTATGATCAGAGAAGGAGATTCTGTGTTTTCATGCATCAGTAACACCAGTCTTGTTCTTTAAAATTCAGTGAAACTGACCCTAAAAACTACCAGAACTACAAAGGTAGTGTAAGCTTGCGCTTGCATTGAAGTCCTGCAATAGTCAAGAGGAACCTCATTTGTATATTTCTGGACAGGAGAAAATTACTATGGTAAACTTGTCACTATTATAAGGTACTGCTGAGGGAAAATGATGAAAGAAGAAATGATGATGCTCTACACACAATAAACAAACAGAAAGTTATATTCATAGCCTCAGCAGGCTTGGAACAGCAAACAAAGGCCTATTACTGGTAGAGAAATAAATGTTATGTTTCTTTTCAGGAATCGTCTTCATGGAAATAGCCATGATTTTAAACACAGTGCTGCAGTGTGAATGGACCCAAAGCTTTCTTTTTTAAAGATTGTTGCCGGAGAGCCTAATTTCCTCCTACAATGGCTCAAGGGCACAGCCTATCTGTGAAATATAATACTGCACTTTCATTTCTAGGATCAAGCTTGAAGATTTCAAAAGTTTGAGATGCATACAGGCAATATGTGATTATTTAAATTACTCCATTTCAAAATTAGGAAATATGCAGCAGGAGGCAGTCCACAAAGACGCTCAGATAATTAAAGCACACCTTACGTCCAGATAAAGTAAATTATATTTAAGTGTTTGAAGCTGTATTGTTAAGAAAAAACAATTCAAGACTTTCAGGTAACAAGGATCTGGTTGAAAAGGAATAGAATATGTTGGTCACAAAATATGCATACAAGAAAAATAACTGTGTTTTGCAAATAAGAAGAGAAATGCAGAAAAAATAAGCCTTTATATTAACCATATGAGTCAACTGAGAACAAGGCCTCATTTACAAAGTAGAAGTAAATAATTAGAAAAATAAAATTAAAAGAATGAAGGACTTGTTTCTGATTTTCACATGATAACTAAAAAGTTTAAAAAATTAACTTAACTTAATTAAAAACCTGGGTATATATTATCTCTGCATATACACATTACTTGTTTTCTAATGGATATATGCTGTAAATGCATATATTCATGTGTACATAAATTGACATATGTATTTTAACATAAATGTCTTTTCAATAAGAAATAAATACTCCAGCATTAATTTTACACAATGTTGATCTGATGCCAATTTCAGATAGGTTTAACTTTGGTGTGTCATTTCAGACCCGATGCCGTTTATGCTGATGGACCAACTGTCTCCCTGACAGCAGTGGTGCTGTCCTGCTGACTGACAGATGGACAAACCAGCTGACTTTCCAGCCCAGGCTTTCATCTGCCCCGGCCTCCAAACGGGCTATGCAGGCGACTGGCTGAAGGCGTGAAGAGGGAGGCTGTTTAACAGGCCACAGGTCCGAGCAAAGTACAGGAAACAAGCGCCATTCCCTGGCAAGATGGTTTAGGTTCCAGAGGAAAAAAGAATATCCAGCAAGAGCTACAAAAAGCAGGGAGGTAGGCTGGAGGTAAAACTGTTGTGATATTCAATGGCTGACAGATTGCCTATCAGACCTGACAGATAGGCCCCAAATAACAGTGACTTAAATAAAAAAAATGACAGGACACCATGTAGTCGACAGGATTACAGCACCTCATAATTCTGCTTGCACATAAAGATCGGGAATAAAAGTCGCAAATGACTAACTACACCAAAATGTACAGCAAAAATAATAATAAGAAGAGGAAAAACATTTGTTTTTCTACAAAAAAAATAATCTTAAATCTGCCTTCCAAAATACAGTGAAGTGATAACTTTAGAGATCATGAAATAATGACGAGAATTCACCTGAGGACAGAAAAACACAGAGGTAATGAGTGAAGCACTGCGGAGTAATTAGATGGGTGTCATACCAAAGCTGTGCACACCTTTCCTTCCCAAGCCACGCTGTCCTGTGCATCTCATCCCCACCGCATGTGTTCATTTCCCCCCTCTCGTTATTTAATTATGTACTTTAACTGCTATCAATCTACTGTCAGTGGTGTGTCATTTTCATCACATGATTAACATTTATGATCTGAATCCCGAAGTGACAACCGCGTATATTTCGCCTTTCCTTTGGTTCATTTCAGTTCATTTCGAATTTCACTGTCTTAGATCTGTCAGCTCTTTAATGCGCCAATAAGGAAGTGCCCATGGGGTTCCACTTCTTCCTTTTGTCTCCCATTTCCTTCTAAAACACTTTATTAAACAGAATTGAGGCGAGTTATTTTTTCTTTTCACTCCGCATGTCACCCAAAGGTCATTACAGCTGTTATTTTGTAGGGGGGACAAAGCGGCTTATTTATTTCTGACACCTTTAGAGAAGAGAAATAAGCATTTGAGCATTTGATTGATTTGGCTTTTTTTTCCTTGAAGAAGACTCTTCTGTACTGGCATGATTATAAGACAGTGTTTCTGTGGAGCGTTTTTCCTTGCAGTGACAAACATATTGGCTTTCCACTGGAGGCCTGCTCCCCCAGCACCACATAGTTAAATATGCAACAAAAACTGACAAGAAACTTTCATTAGAGAGGACTTCTCTGATAATCTTTACTTAAGCTTTACAACCTGTTCAGTTTCTAGAGATGTCTGTTGAAATTAATCCCATACTTAGTTAAGGCTAATAGTCCGACCAAAGCCATTCTGATTTTGTGAGGTGAGTATTTAAGTAGGATATACATCCAAAGCACTTGCTTCATAGCCATTGCACAATGTATGTGGCAATGTATAAGTACTCAGATGTTACGCAAAGCAGAATAACAAGTAACTTTAATGCAGAAGCATCGCTTGATACTAAATTATATCTGAGAAGTACAGGTCATTTTACTTTGAGTGTTCAGATACAATAAAAGAATAGAAACATAGAAGTAGCTGATATAGTGTGTTGATTACTGAGTTGATGGAATAAAAACAGATTGCCAAACCAAGCAAAATCTTTACAATTTAAATTTCAGGCTAGCAACATGTTTTGTTTTTTTGCTTAGTCAAAAAATCTTTCTATTTGCTGCCTGAAACAGCACTCGGCAATTCCACTTAACTCGAGCTAATATTATAATGCTGAATTCAGGCTCATAAATGCTATTGAGTCTAGTGTTCTGTTGGTTCTGGCATATAGTGTTCGTATGCTGGCTCACCATTGTGTGAGCCCCGTTCTTTGTCTGTATAGACTAAACCAGAGATTGCACCTTAGCTACCACATTTCAAGCGTAAAAATACTTTGTGTGTCACAATATATACTGTTGCCAACGACCCACTAAATCCGCAGACCAGCTGAGTCCTACGGTGTCAAAGATAATGCCGATTTATTGCAATGTGTGGCTTTCTTATTCCCCCCCCAACTCACCGATTAAAATTAAGCCGTGAACATGTGATGGCAGAATTAGCACATTTAGCGAGACACTTTTCCCACATCCCATTTTGCGCTAGTGTGGCTGATCCCTGCAGCTGTACGCGGGTGCAATTTTAATGACTCGCTCGGTTTTTGAAGTCCAGATGAAAAAAGCGGCACTCGCCGTTTGTGGTGGCACTAGATATGGAGGCTGAGTCGCTGTGATTGGGGAAGGCGCTGACACGGACTCAGTCTCTTCGATAGGATCGGTGTCATTTTACTCTCCACGATAAGACACCTTGCTGACAAGGCCCGATTAGGGAGAAAAATTATTATTACATTTTCTTTCATCTGACAGGGACTTTGCGATAAACAGTTCACCCTCGGGGGGGTTTATGGGGGCAAAAACTTTAAAACATACACACACAATACATATATACATACGTGTATCGATAAACTTACGTCTGCCTATAAGTGAATATTTAAGAGATGATTGAAGTCGTATTTCCATTTTAATAATGCAATTAAGTAACTTTACAATATGAAGATTAAATTCCTTTGTTTTCCAAATACTCTTTATGAAAGTTTAATTTTGCAAGTACGAAAGCAGAATAAAAAGATTTTTGTAATTTTCAGTTTTCTCAAAATGTACCTTAGTTTTTACACTCATTCATTTATGTAGATCTAGCACTAATATATAATAGTAATTATTTTTAAATCTTAACAGATATGATTTTTGTAATTTATATTTTAATTGTGTAATTAATGTGAGATGTTTAATTTTTTTTACATTTTATTTTCCTAAATATAAATTTACCAAATACTGTAGCGAAATTAATCAAATTAAGTTTATAATGTATACTGTATATCATGGACATACTTCTTCAAAACTGACATAAAAACTAGAAAGGTACTGATAATTACTCAAACACTCACTTGTTCCTGTTTAAAACTAAAGGTATTTACAATCATTAATAAAAAACACATATATTGCTTAAATGTTTAATTTAATTCTGAGGTTTACTTCTGTGTAAAAAAAACAATGATACAAAAAATAATAATACTTTACAAAGCAGGACAAAAAATAATAACTGTACTTTTTTGTAGTAAAATCAAACTTTTACATTTACATAAATGTATGTATAAATTAAATATTTTCACTAATTACTGTAATTATACAATAATCATTGTTGTGTCATGGACATGATGGATACAATTTTCTGAGAGTGAAATTTAATGATAGAGAACTCATATACAAGTATACTGATGCAGAAAAAACTGAATTACAGACATGTAATATAAATATATATAAAAAACTTCATTACTCTGTTGGTTTCACCTCAAGACTCTGTCAAACCCTTAGGCTTCTGTCAATTATATTAGATTTAATGGATCTTGTTTAAATTTTTTATCTAAGGCTTTTCCTGTCCAGGGCTACTACCAGTATTTGCAGCTAAGTCCTATTAAATTAATATTAAAATTAAAATTAAAGATAGAAGACAGGAACATGCCCAACGTTAGGAGAGCAGCTTAATACAAATTACACACTTCACTACACGGAATACAAAATGTAGACAAACAAAACTTTCTGACGAAAAGACAGACACAGACTTAGGTAATCAGACATCAACTTCATGCAACTGGCAGAGCACCTTTTTAAATCACATTAGGAAACACTGGATGCATCAAAGGATAAATTGATAAATCAAAGCTACATGTGGGACATACTTTGTAAAGCAAAAGCCATAGCTCATTGCCAACTCTTTAATTCAATTTTATTTTAAAAAGAAAACAGATGATTTATATAATGTGTGGGGAGGATGTGCTCTTTCCTCATTTCTTGTAATTGCTCTTCCTAAAAGTTCTTTCTTTCGAACGCTAATGTGAGAATTGCACCTTCCTTGGAGTAATCAACAAAAAAGCAAACAAAAAAGTTTTAGAAGTCCTTCCAGGGAACCAAATCACAGTTTCCCACTTTACAGAAAAAATAAACCCCACCAAAATATCATATAAAAAGAGTTCAAAGTAAATAAACTTTTTAAATAGCAATTTGGTTCTAATTTTTAAATTAGAACAATGCAACCTCAAAATTAATCTCACCTAACATAGAGTCAAATGTATGGCTTATTTTTTTCCAGAGTGTTTCAGAGTGAGAAAGTACAAATAGAACAATTAACTACATGTAATAAGTAGTATACTTTGCCATTAACACAGGCTAAATGCAGTCTATCCCAATCTACATTTCTGTTGCTGTTTATCAGTACTTAAGGTAGGTATAAGACGGGATAAAGATCAGAGCATACCAGTTACAGGGACACTTCAGCACCCATTGACTGACACAGCAAGTCTCAAAGCCACGGTAGGCTTCAAAAGCGACTATTTTTTCACTTTTTTTTATTCTATCACACTTTGCTTTCGAGTAAAGCTGTACCAACGATGCTCCCCTCTCTTAATACCACTGCAAAAATCAAAACGCTCTAAACAAATTGATGTACTCTTTAATATAGTCGTCACATCATCATAGGGCCCTCACGTCTTGCTTGGTGACAACTGCAGGGCTGCTTACCGCACGTCTGTAAGCTTTGTTGGTCGCTTCAATGATTTATTACAAAAAAAAAGAAAAAAAAGAAGGGACTGTCAATTGAGCTCCTGGCACCTCTGATTGACAAGGCTTAATCAGCTTATCTCTGCACTAATAAAGTTGATGGCCTGTGGAGCTGTTCTGTACCTGGCACTGAGTGAACTTTCAGCAGCCAAAGCCTCCAGGGCCAGGCTAAGGCTCTCTCTGCTTATCTAAACTGGTTGAAATCAATTCCTAATGAGCTATTTCATTTTCAGATCAATTCAGATTGAAGATGAGGAACAGGCCTGACTGACCCCAGTTGGTCTATCCCTGATCATGTTGCTGGGTGTTTTCAAAAAGGGCACGAAGGAATAACTGGGGTTCTTTTTTGTTCTCCCTACCACCAGAATAATATGCTGACACCACGTCTGTAAATTAAGATGGTACACGGTACAGTGTGTTGTAGGGCTTTTCAAAACTTTTCCGTTTAAAAGCTTGGCTTGGGGAGTTCTCATGTTCTCGGTTCAGGATGATTTAGCTAAAAACACTAAGAAAGAAAACAACCTTAAGAAATGTTTTGTGCAACATAAAAAAGGATCTTATTTTACTGATTTCTTTCTAAACATTGCTTTGTCTGTGAAATTGTACCATGCACCCTGCTTTTTTATAAATAAAAATAGTGATTCTTAATGTTCTCTGCTAAAAAGTAGTATTGCCCAGTTCTTATGCTCTTTCAGCTTGTCATTTTATATAGCTCCTCATAAAAGGTTTTTACTCTCATAACTTGATTTATCAAAAGAATAAACACACTGCACTGCAAAATTTAAGAATGACAAACTATGTAACAGCATTACAAATAGTTTAAAAAAACAAATTAATACAATATCCAGTGAAATATTTCTAGTTTATAAGTTGGTAAGGCTATTTTTAGATTTGTACAGGGGTATGCCGGGTGGGCAACCTTTCAGAAGGGGCGTGCCAACAGTTAGCTCATGCACTTGTTCTTAAGGATTTGCGTGCTATTGATACATTTTGTAATGTCAATAACAGCCCTACTTACATTTTAATTAATAAAAAAATAGTATTAAAATATTATATTATATAAAATGAATTAATAAGCACTACATACTGTAGACTAAACTGACTTCATGTGTTAAAACACCTGTTTTACAGAGGTACAGCATGTTGATCCAAAAGCTGAAATAATTATCAAATTATCTTTTAAACATTATTGGTTTGAAATCTATGTATTTTCCTCCAGTTATTAATATCTGAAATGTCTCAAAAATAAATAGGCATTAAGATGTTAAAGTAAAAGTTGTGAAAAAAATCACAAATCACCCTCAACAAAACACAAGGTTTGTCATCTCTAGGTGGCTTCATTAAGGTGCTATTAAAGTTCCAAAAAATGAAAATCAAGTGAATATCGAACTTCAAGCTAACTACATTGTAGTATTGTAGTGCATTTCAAAATCCTCAACATCTATCCACAGAAACACTGAAAACTCCATATTTCTGGTATCAAAGCTGTCTGCTTTAATCAGGAAAGAAAAAAACAAATAGGCCAAAATGTTGAAAATCCTGAAATCTGGCATAAAAGTCTGATGCCAGTTCTCACGTACACTTCAAGCTCAGCAACATGAATTGTGCAATGTATTGAAAGTTCTTTAAGGTGTTGGAAATAGAGGAGATTTGAGGTGTCAATGTCCCAGGAAAATGGCACGTTTTGCAAGAAATGCCTTCCATGTTTTGAAAAGAGCTATAACAGATTGATCTGCACCCTGTGGGAGGAGGTTGGGTTTATTTATATGTCTGGTGATGGTGGCTAGAAACATTAGCTTTTGTAACCCATTTTTCTTTGTGTAGTTTGGGGTAGTATTGACCATTTTCTGACAAAAAGATCTTGATTGCATCAAGATAGTCCCCAGACCATGCCAAAACCTTCCCATGGCTTTACAATGTTTGACTTTACACTTAAGTGTGAAAAATGTTAGCGGCAGCATGGAATGAGAGGTTTTTTGTGAAAACAATAGGCTGCCTACACCAAAAATAGTGCAGTACATAAAGCAAGTGAATTCTTCTTTTCTACACCAGAGAGCTTTCATTGGGTAGCATGGTGCAGAGAATTACAGAGCAGGCGAACATAGTTTTAATTATTTTTTAACAATTTATTTGTGGCTTATTAGACATTTATTGCACACACCTCTTTCATTGCACGTGCTGTTAAAAACCTACGTGATCCCTGGTGTATGCAAACTCCCGTCACACAGTAACCCTGGTCAGGTGAAGACTAATCCTGGAGAATGTCCTTTGACTCAGGTGGTATCAGCCTGACATCACTCAGAACCAACTCAGTACAGGTCCTTGTGGCAATGCATGTAAATGAAGCACTGCAGACTTTCCTCCCTATCCAGGAACCATCGCAAGCACATTTGCTACATCTGGCACCCTAACAAAGTCAGTAACTACTGCCTCTCAGGCTGGTGATTTCACCTCACACACAGTTCAACCCAGTGTCGCATTAGAACAGTGTACATCACTGGGGACTTCGCTGATGCAATGTGCAACCAACCTTAAGTTATACAACACCTTCATAGCACATTGGTCTGAAAACACTAGACTAATGACAGCTGTTTCAGTAAAGAAATCAATTAGAAAACTGATTTCAGGTGCTGAATGAGTTGAGAGGATTTTTGAATATTGCGTTTAATTGATTTTTATTACATTAAAATGAAAAGCACAAACTGAGATGAAAAATTAAAGCTACCAGGTGTAAATAAAAGACAAGTACATTTCGTACATTGCACACCAGCTTTAAATTTCTACATGAAAGCACTAAACTATTTGACATCTTACATTAGTTCTAAAATCACATAAATTGTAATATGAGTCAAAATGTTTGTGTGTACAAAACACATTCAGTGTAAAACAGGATAAAAAAAACACAAACAGAATTATGGGAAAATGTTTTCACATTTACACCATGAATTCTACAACACACGTTTTAGGCAAATATAACTTTGCCAGCTTATTGAGGATACCTAGAAATCATTAATTCTCTAATTAATATTACAGAATTATTTCAGGTCCAACAGACTGAAATCCAACTTTTCAACCACTTAGTCCTACTTAGGAGAACTGTTAAATCTCTGACTGATTGTTACTGCAATTTTTTCGTAATGTGTATCACATGCTCTGAAAAACTAGCTCTAATTCTTTAAGCTGCTGCTGGTTCCTTGCTCCTGTAATACATTATAGATGAGATGGAAATGCTCTTAAGTGGTATCACAGCTTTTCTTTAATGTTTTAATTAGGAATCTACCATTAAACAAGCAACAGTTTCTCTCTATATATGATTTTAGTATGCATCTGTTTAATTTTAACATGCTCTGTGGGAGCATTAAATCCAAGTGTGCAGCTTAGGGTCTCTAATTTATATCTTTAAAAAAAGGCCAACTTCATTATCTGCTAAGTTTTCCTTTTAATAAGTAGCCCCCAAATACACTGTTTACATAATATAAGCACTCATCAGTAATAACATTAAATTATTTATGAGAAATACAGCAAGCAGCTCAGGTGCCAGACCCTGGCTGGTCTTGTGGATAACAGCACACTGTGTCTGTTAACCATTTTCAATTTCCTGTGGTTGTTTTAAACATACTGTACTATATTGTGCCTGAAAAATCCCCTTTTAAATAAAAAGTATATTTTTTACTTCTGTGAAAATTATTTAGCCATTAAATGTAATTTAAGTCCAGCCTTTACTACTGATTGTGATTCAGTGACAGCTCAAATATTTCTAACTATATTGCTTCATTCAGAAGCCATTGATTAAAGTTTTATTGGAAGAAAATAATCAGTGAATCATTTTCTCTCTCCATCTTTAGTGGATGAATATACTCATTAAATATTTTATACAGTGTGTTCAAAATTCAATCATTACATAAAAAGAAATAAGTTCCAAGCCCACCTACCCTTCCCCTAACAACAACTAACACTGTAGAATAGCATCTTGTGCATGTCCTTTGCACCTACTGTATGTGCAATTGACATATTTAAAGAGAAATACAAAAAAATTATCTCACTGGCCATGCACTGGTTTCCTGCTAAGAAGAGGAATAAACACCCAGTTAGACACATTATATGAGCTGCACCCGTAAGAGAAACTGAAGATGTACATGAGTAGTGGAGATATTTGTAATGGGGATAACGAGGTGCTGAAAGGAGTCGGTGAGAGTACAGACTTGCTGCTTCTAACGAATCATGGCCACACAACCCGAAGTTACCAGTCTCCAATACAAAAGGGCTGCACAAGATCCACAGGTCACATAGTTGCAAACTACCAAGACTTTACAAGAGTAACTAGAATGGCCACCACTTGTGTGTACCTTTTGTATAGTATGTTTCTAAAACAAATTCACAGAACTTTCCTTAAGATTATGTCTCTGCACCCCCTGAAAGAAATATGAGGTTAAATAAACCTTTCAACAAGAGATTGGCTAGGCCCTGATTTTCATTTACTGTACCTGTAGCTTAACAAAAAGCATAAACCCTCCATAATTTCATGAAACCTGTCATGATACTGAGACAGACTTCTCACTCTATGTGTCAGCTGGCAACAGTCCTGCCTTTTCGGTCAAATAACCCAACCCAACAGTGGAAAAACAGGGCAATATCACAGAGGATTTAATAACAGTTCAGTTAATAAGAAAATATGTCCTGAGTCTTAGAATATATATTTTTTACAACATATTATGGCATCTGGTAAGGTTGGTTCCATATTTTGAAAACTGCACCACATCAATGAATATATTGACAATATACTGACAATTCATTCATATAATGAAGATATTGATATCTTTTGCACTGGTTTACACACTCATGCACAAAAAAAGCATGATAAGTGATTATAATTACATATAATGACTTAATAATCTACTAGCAATTTTCATTAATCCAAACTTTTAGGCCATTTTCCACTTCTCTGAGTTTCAACTAATCATACTAATCATTTAGCATGGAGTTGCTTTCAGTAGTATTTATGATTATATGCACTGATATTATTTAGTTTTGAAGAAAACCATAATCAACTGCCCTTAATTCAGACTCATTTGGTATGAAATTCATATTGAATTCGGTCCATATGTTTTTATATTACATTTAAAAATATACCAAAATTCTGTATATAATGAAATATAAACAGACATACATACAATAAACAGAAAGGTCCATGTTTTTAAAATTATAAAACTGTGCATCTAACATTTAAATTAAACAAAATGCAATATCTATCCTTTTCTAAAAAAAGAAAAAGTGCACAATGCATAACTGAAAAACGAGGACTACAGGTGCCAACTGTTTGCATTTAGTCACTGTCTTTATACATCAAAATGTTGGTAAATGCTTTTACTGAATCTTTTTCCTAAACATGTATCATTTCTATTTGTTATATTAAAGACATGAAGTACATCACAGAAGTTACAGCTGCCTACTACAGCTAATTATGTGAGTATTTCAGCACAACTTTTTCTGACAATGGGAATCACTCTTCCTTTCTCTTATTGTAATTGAATCAAATAACACCCAGTGTTTCCGTTTCACTAGATTTAATAGACTTTTGGAGACAAAACATAAAATAATTAATTAATAAAGCTCTTCAGAACAACAGCTTGTGAAACAGGCCCACCAATTTCACCCCGTTTACCAGGAGAGTCTGAGAGCTTGGCTTGACACCGCCCTGCAGGAAGGCCTCCAACAGCAAGGCTTTCAACTTCAGCATGAGAACTGTTGAGAGCTTTTTCTTTCCTGCCGCTGTCTCAAACAAAAGGCCTAATGTTTGTGCTCAGTCTTCTCGCTTAGCAGCCTAGGAGCTTACGTTCATGTGTATTTATGTTGTTTATGTACTTGCAGGTCTGACTCACAAAAGGCATCACAGGCAGTGCAGTCAAGCAGGACCTTGAGAGAGGGAGGTCCCGGGTTTAAAACGTGCAGTGAGATGGAGCCTGTACAACTATAAAACATGCGAGGCAGCCGTTCCGATGGGCCACACCGGAAAAACAATCACTCTTCTCTCTCACAAGTTACTCAATAAAGCACCTTCCTCTGGAGCACATTTCCTTAAGAGATAGAAAGATCCCGATGCATGTATGAAAAGCCTCTGGTTTATCCCTCAAAGTGCCAACAGATACAATATCATGAAAGACTTTTACGGCAAGAATTGGGCAACTAAATTAAACACGAGCTAATGGGGTAAAGAAAATCTCCACAAGTCTACAGATTCCCAGTCAAATAAAAATACATGAGTTTCTTATCCTCAGAATCCATTGTAAAGTAGATTTTTAAAGAAGGAATGTAAATTGTATTTATGCATTTGTCAGTGTAACTAAGAAAACATCAAACAGATACCTTCTCCACAGTCCTCCTTCGACCTGAATTATTAAATCTGTCGACACCGTACGGATTCCACACTGCCATTATAGTGTAAATTAATAAACTTTTTCAAACTATAGTGGAAGCAAGAGAAAGTGGGATGATACTTCAAGAATGAGCTTTGATACCTCTCAGAGGAATACAGTGAGCATCAATAATGTGGTGACAGCAAACTAAGAGCGTCAATCTTTATATTTAATCTGTTTAATCCAAATGAGATAATTTTCCAATATTTAATAAATCAAAGCAAAACCAAACAAACAAAAAAACACCATCAGAGACTTGATTACGTTTATATTGGCATTCTTATTTTTAAAGATTGTTTCTGACTGAAAATTAGAGATCTAGGAGAATGCTTAGGAATTTTATTCCAATAGACCGCTGTCTTTTTTAAGTTTAAAAAATACATGGATGATCGAAAATAAGCTCACAATGGTGCATGCTATATGTAAAACTGCATCTTGAGCGACTGTCTGCGCTGTTCCTTTGATGTGCTCCTGAAATGTCATGTGTCGTCAAAGCTGCTGTGCATAAGCAAGACAATTTGCTTGCACTCAGAATGCCTACCGGTTTCCACAGCTATCTGGTACCCAGCTTCTAGTCTTCGTGATGACCTTTCCAACCTCTCTGTGTTATCCAGCAGATGTGCTCTCTGAAACACAAACACAGATTGAGAGAGATGAAAACATTTGAGGGTGACACTAGCACAGACCTACCGGATACTGAGCTCCTACAATTGCGTTCATCTAGGTAATTTCACCTGGACATATTCTGCTGATCTACATATTTTTTAAAACACGTATTTACCATATTCTGAACTTATAGTGACTGATAGTATTTTTCTAGAAAACAGTCTCTCAGTATTTAACCCATCTTCTGACATCACATACATTTTACTTTCTATATGCACCAATTTATGTAGCTATTCACTTACATATTTTCTACAAACTTCCCATTAACTGTATCCATTTAACGCAAATAATGTCCATCTTAAAAAGTCTACGGCAATGGTCTCTGCACAAATGCCTCTCACAGATCTTGTTTTCATTCAGTGATATAATATTCTTTCAATTTTTATGGCAAATATATGAACAACAAAATATATAAAAATAAATAAAAATGTATATTTAACTCATCTCTGTGGTTTGTGTTTAGTGTAAGGTCAAGAGCTGATAAAGGGTAAATGAGATAAAAAATATTTGTGGCTTGAAATAAAAACAAAATGATTTAGGAAAAACATTTCCTTCTTAAGAAGTACCATACGTTATACATTATACATTATAAGCTAGTGCCTATTTTTCAGAACTAGAGCAATTGATTTGCGATAATACTATAACATCACATCAGTGTAAACACTGGTTTAAAACACAATTACAAGTAAAGCAATGCAGGGCATTATGCTCCTAAAGATTTTCAAGTGTACTTCATTAGCCTATTTTAAAGTAATTTTTAGAAGGTAGTGCTCAGATAAAACACCAATATACAATCCCCAAATAGAAAATGTGTTGTACACTTAATTAATCTTCCCTTTCTGAATTGATAAGGTTTTATGAATGGCACACTACATCAGAGAGCTAAACACATTTCACAAAGCAATTAAATGAGTAGGTTTTACTTTTGTAATAACTAATTTGTGCATGTGTTATACTGAAGGGACTGGATACAGCTAAAGCGCAGAAACAAAACAAAAACACCAATGTTTAATGCACTAGCAAAAATAGGGCTAAATGATGACTAAGACCTAATGGTTTAAATTTAATAATTAGATGATGAGTGACAACACAATTTTAAGAAACATTAACTTTATTAGGTTATAAATTCTTCACAAAAAAAGCCAATGGCACTGTCGTGCAGTCACATTCCTAACTTTAAATTTGAGAATACAATATTAATGATGGTTATAACTGTACAAGAGGTGGTTTTGAGACAGTTTTAGGTACAATCTGCAGTAAACAGGCCAGACTACAAAACTAGCCAGTTTTCACTAATTTGAAAACAATGGAATAGGACCCAACGTTGTATGGTATGGCTTTCTTTACTCATAGACTAGGATACAGAGTATTTATAAAGCTGTTTAAATAAGTAGAAAATCGAAATATATTCAAGTTTAAATGAAGAACAGAATTTAGCAGATATTTCATTCATGTCAGGTTCCAATAATGTTTTTGTGCCTGACTGAACAGATGTGATGCATTAATAACTATTTGTAACTATTTTTTCCACTTTTTGCAGAATGATTACTCACAAGTTTTACTGCAAAGCGAAAATAGTATTTTGGATAATTCAGGTCATCACAGTATGAGTGTGCTTTGCTGCATTTCACGTATTAGACTGCAATTGTTATTTCCACTGTGTGTAACATTTTTTTTTATTTTCGTATTTTGTGACCAAACGCAAACACACACAGTGGACTCCCGTCTCTCATCTCGCACATTGCCACATCCTCCTCTTTTTAATAAGACAAACTTTTCTTAAGAGAATTTTATTCCCGCTTTCTTTCATTGAAAAAAAGCAAAAGAACTGCATCCTTAGTTCTAGTTAAGCTGTCAAAAGATGTACAAACTAATCACTCCCGGAGAAAAAAAAAGCCAAGACGATGTTCCACTTTTCAAAACCGGTTTCAAAGTTTGACAATCAGAAAGAGAAAAAACCTCCTCTGAACTTTTTTTTTCCCCCCACCGTTGACAGATGTCATTTAAAATTGCAGAAATACTTTTTAATAGTTTAAAAAAGGGGGGTGCGTGCACATAGGGAGAATGAGCCAGCTCTCCCTAATGAGCCCCTATGGATCTGCGAAGATGCAGGCAGTATTGACATGCACGCTTAAGCTAATACACCTAGACCATGATGCCTGTGTGCCTCGGAGCACCGGCAGCCAGGGATACTGACAGAGTATCTCGCTCCCATCTTCAAAGAATTCAAGTGATTAGTATGTTATCATTACCATTCGAAACGTGATTTCCCTATTCCCTCTCGGCAAAGGTGACACATCTCGGAGAGGCGGCCAGCCGACTGTAGCAGTGAAAGCCACTTCAAAGCTTTCCTTGAATTTCTCTCTCTCTCTCTGTCTCTCCCTCTCTCTCTTTCTTTTTTGGGGGGTGATCGAGGGGAGAAATCATTAGAACAATGTGCTCAGATTGGCATTGACAGGACCTGATGTAAAGGTCAAGGAAGCCATACAGGTTCTATAACAATTAATAAGCACTCTCACATGTTGTATATGTATCCATATGTGTGTGTGCGTGCATGCGTGTGGACCTATACACACAAATACAAACACACTTCGAAATGTGTTAGATTTATGCAGGATAGGATGGACTGCATTACTGCATAGTAAGCTAACTGGAGCAAAATGAAACAAAGAAATGAAATGAAAGACTGCACTGTACAGTGTTAGAATACACTAGTGCTTCCTCTCAGTAGTTTTAAAATATATTGCATTAAATCAGCCCCTTTGCCCTACACATAAAAAAATCTTTCACTTGAAAATGACTCAAGTTAGAGGAGGGGTTTTTTACAACCTCAAAGTCCCAAAGATATCGTTAGCATTCTCATAAACTGACCTGTCAACATTCTCATTCACCCTTCGGAAAACGGTATGATACCAAATCTGGTAACCACCCATCAATATCATAAATAGAAAAAGAAAAACTGTTTATAAAGACAGTTAAGGAAACTGGAAGCGCTTAACAGCAAAAAAGTCCATCAATTTGGTATGGAACAGGTGGTAAAATGACACTCATCATAAGCAGGCAGTAACAGGGTGAATAGGAACTTTATTTTATCCTTTTCCCAAATCATTTAACAGAAACAAATTGGTGCAACAAATCGGGGTTTCATGACTGACTAAAAAGCAGAGATGACTAATTCTGAAATATCACCTATATACTCCTATGACCAAATGGATTACAATCAAATGTTTTTGATCTTTCCTTCAGAAATGGAAACTCCTACAACATTTCATAAAACAATTTAATGTGTTTCAATTTTTATCCACATGCAAACTAGCAAAAGAGTTTAGATCACCATCAAGTTGCCTTGCTAAAAATAGGTAACATGATGTTTGCACAGAAAATCACACATCTTTCTGATTTCATAAACATGAATTAACTCTTATTCTACAATAGGACAGATATACATATATTATACTTAAACATTCTATATACACAAAAATGGAAAGGCATCAGTGAGATAAAAGAAAATAAGGTGGTATTGTTATCTTGCATCTCATTGGAAGCCATATACTCATGTTTAATAACCCATAAGCTACACAGGCGTAGCATAAAACACCAAGGACTGTCATCCAGTTTTTGATCATTTAAATGAAAAGTATATAGATTGGAACTCCAAGCTAAGCTTAGACTGCTCTCTTAACTTTGTCACCATTAACAATCTCTGCCAAGCATATTTCCAATAGCTCCTTACTGAGAATGTCCTAATACTAACTTTAAAGCACTTTCACAAATGACATCAAATCAACGAAAAGAGAAATACAACTGTTGCTTAGTAAGGGAGCCAATCAAAGGTTTTGACATTCTGATTAAACTTTGTCATTGTGTTATGGACCACTCGGAGGGATATCTTCATGTTTCATGCAATGAACATTTATCTAATAAAAAATGTATTTTCTTTGAAGTATTTTCATTTTTCTTAAACATTTTAGTGTTGTCTGGTGTTTGAAAGTGATGCATGTCTCTGACCATGAAAAGTGTAGGCTATATTATCGGAAGTGGCTCTCGCTTTTTCAAAGATGACCTATAATCATCAAGACAACTACAACAGTTTTACGCTGAAACAACTGTGGCACGCTTTTCTTATTATCGTGACTCACAATGCAATTACAGTCCACATCTTAACATGCTTAACCTATGCAGCTGTATATTCCCAGAAACAGATATCTGCACCTGCATTTTCATAGAAATACACATATATCAAAACGAAGACCCTTGTTTCTGAAACTAAAATACTCGATTTTTTGTTTTTAGACAGAAGCCTATTTCATTTGTAGTTATTAAGAGTGAGGCAGGGAACAATGCAGCTGTGCTCAAAGATTTTTCTGCCTTCTCCCTTTTTAATATCAAACACTGGTTAGTATCACAATTTTCAAAAGTACAGATGATTCCTTATTATTTCAATGAGGGTGAGCGTCAAACTGAATAATGATGACAGCTCTGATTCATCCTAACTATGTGATCTTCTCAGGGTTTGTTTGGAACATGTAAGACAAGGAATTACAAGTGTCAAACAGCTGTGGATATGGGTGCTAAATATTTAAACATGTTTTTCAGCAGAAAAAAGTATAGTTTTTAAAAGAGAGCTAAGTATATATAAGCTGAATGTCTTTGATGAAGATACTGCAAGAAACAAAATAGCACAGTGAAAAAGGAAGAACAAAATATAATTAAATAACTGCACATTCAAAATGAAAAAATAACAAATAAATAGGTAAACTCATAAAAGTAAAAATGCTCCAGAAAAATTGATGGCTGATGTACTCTTCCCTTTGTGTGTCATCGTATAAGAAAGAACACCGAAATATAATATAAAAACAAGTCAAAAAACACCAAAGATTTCACTCTTCTGATATTTTTAAATTCTGAACTTAAGAACAGCTTTTATATGACTGGGATAATTTATCTCCATTTTCTTTGCGATGGGAAGAGAAAGCCGAAAAATGCCTATGAATACACACAGTGAATAAAACAGATCCTTAAAATTCTATTGCAAAAATCAGTAGAAGTACAATGAATACAATCAATAGCTTGACTTTTCTTTACAGTGCATACCAAATATAAGCTTGTGTGTATTAATAATATATAAAGATATTTACAAAACACAGATAAGAAAATCAGGCACTTACAGTATATCCATGTACTGTATGAGGCCAACATTAAGACAGCACCTTGGCCTGTCTTTTTTGGCCCATTGGGAATTTTTAAAGGGTAAACTGATCACAGTGAATATTTATACATAACTTGCAAAATTATATTTAAAAAAAAGGCAAAATCTATTTTTTTCTTACAATATGTCTAGGACAAAAACAAATTCTCTCTCGTGGACGTCATTCTTAATGAAGGAAAAATACAGAGATTTGTGTAATTGTTTAAGGTAACAGTTATGCGCCTGGGTTTAAACAAGAAGAAATTAAGAAGATTACAGTGCAGCAAGTTAGTTATAAAAAGAAAAACATATTTCTGTTAAGTAATAAACGATGGATTAAATACATATTTCTCCAGTAAGTGCATTGGAGGTGCACAGGCATGTTTGTTTTACAAAGAAGAGATCTTGGGATATAGACTTCCACTATGTACAATATCTGTTTGTGTCTATGAATACTAAACTAACAATTGCTCTCCTAGTCTTTAGCTGTACAGATACCCCGTGGTATAGAGGCAGTGAAGGCTGGTTCAACAGACAAACGTCAGCCCATTACTCTTTCGTGTTTACAAAAAAAAACAACGGAAAATCTTGCCCTTTGCATCTATTCCATGAGAAAGCAGCTGCTAAGCAAACCCTTGTGAAAAAAAAGTTGAAGGCGGTGCTGGCAGGGGGAAAGAATGATCATACTGATGATACGCCTGTAGTTGTGAAATTCCAAAGTTTTCAACAGGCACAGAGGGAAACAAATGCAAAATATGTCTCAGTGAACTTGCAGGACAGCTCAAAACAAAGAGAAAACCTATCACAACAACCAAATATAAAGATAATGTCTAAGCATGTCCCTGAAGCACCAGACATCTTTGAATGGTAAAATATTTCTGTCTTCAAATCTTCTAAACTCTTATGTTTCCTCCTAACAATAGATATGATTAATTTATCAGAAGAATGTATTCAAAAGTATTTTAATTAAAATTTTAACATTAGAGTTTAGCTGTCAGAACTATAGAAAGACATTTAATTCTTTTTGCTTCCAAACTTATAATAATAAATAATAACAACAATAATAACTATGTTTGAATTATCAGTCACACTACCCCATGCAAATCTAGATATGATATTTTTTGTTAAAGCATATTAATCATATGTGTTTACAGAACTGCTGTCCATGTATATAATGTAACTATAATTTTTTATTGCATTAATGAAGACAGAATATGAAACCTACTAAATGGTGTATTTTACTCCTAAATCCTTTTGCTGCAATTAAAGTTAAATATTAAATAATTTAAACTTTATATATTAAAATAGAACTATACTAAAATTAATATTTTGGGACATAAGGTATATGGATTTTATTTTTTTGCCCAATAATAAAGGGAAAAAAACAAATGCAGATGAATAGATCAATATAAATCTATACAGCAGATCTTTAGGTGTTGATCAATAAGGCATAGATCAATAATCTATTCTTATCTATTCTTACTCTAACCTTTAAATATCTTTATTATAAGGAAAAAATCTAAATTGTACTGAAGAGCAATCTTCTGGGTTTGGTATTAAACTTCAGCACATGCTTACTGAATTATCACAAGCTGCATTTAAGCACTAGCTAAACTGTTTCACCTGTTGGATGAGGGGACAGATGTCTGAAATAAGGAGAAATAAAACAATATTTTTTCCCCAATGGTAAACATCTTTAAATAAAATACAAAGCACAATTGAACAAACGTGATGCAGTTCAAGCAATGTAAGTTGTGAAAAGAAAGAGCAATCAAGAGTGTTTTCTAACTAGGGGGAAAAAATCAATTGGAAGTTCTGAGGGAATGCCAGACTAAAATAGCTAGCGAGGAAGTACTTACCTCTTCACGTAACTTTATCAACTGCAACATGAACGCACAGAGAAAGATAAAAAGGAAAGAAATGGCAGGAAAGAGATCAGTCATGCGGCAGGGTACAGAATTAACCTTGACGATTTATCTGTTTGCATGTTTAGCATTTAGAAATCACAGACAAACACATTAAACGAAGCTAAACACAGATTCATGCAGAGTTTTTGAACAAACAAAGATCACTTCTTGCGCTGTCACATTAAACAAAGAGAGTGGAATGGAATTCTCTACTCTTTTTTTTTTCTTACTACATCTAAAGTATCATCATCAAGGAAAAAAAAAATCCAAGTCACATCACAGCACTCAATATGGCAAAGGAGAAAAACAAGAATCATTCTGTTCAGTTTTAAAACAGTGAACTAGTAAAGCAAGGGCTTAGAGTAGCAGGCATGTGCTCAGTTTAATAACCATAATACAACTGCTTAAATGCCTTTAAAACCTGTCAGTGCTTCTTACTGCAGATCTACAGGGCATAATTCATCTCACATTTAGATGACTAATGAAAATGTCGTAAATAAATTGAAGTCTTACAAATAATGCTTTTCACATTATAAAGTCTTTTGTTAGCTACACCTCTGGTAAAAATAGGTATTTTAATTTTAAGAGTACAATCTACATATATATATACACATTTTCAATACACATACGATCCTTACTGTTGCATTGCCAAGAGCCTATTTTAATTGAATGCATGTTGCATGATTATCAGCATCATAATACAAGAAAAGCAGAACAAAATCTCAGTTTAAAACATTGCTTGTCTTATCTCATTATTTTTAAAAACGTCATCTCTATGTGCATAGTTCATACAGACAAATGTCACAAGACTGTGTCATTTAATTGTGCTTATGTTGCTCCCCTTTATATAAACATACATTGACAAACACACCTGGAGTGTGAAACACACAGAAACTACGCTATCATGCATTACAAGACAAATACATTCTGCAAGAGAAGGGAACAAGTTTCTTAATTTGTCAGTCATTGCAGGTAATTTTTTATCTACATTTTCTGAAAGATTAAAGGTTAGCAGATCTAAGGGGAGGCTCAAGGCCATTATTAGCACCTCTTCTCATCTTACTTTGTACTGTTTGGTCATTTTGAATTTTCTATTTTTATCATTTGCAAATCTACCAGAAAAAGGCAGGACAAGGATCACAAATTATAAACTCGATCCAGACAACGGCTCAGGAATTGAAGTTAAATGGCTGCTGCAGCCACAGTGAGACGTGTTTGGTCTGAGTGTTTGCAAATGTAATACAATGAGATGACCACAAGAATTTCTTGAATCTTCAGTAAAAACATTAGGAATGATAGAGCATACCATATCAATAAAACATTAGTCATTAGTCTCAAGAAAGAGAAGTTAAAAAATATTTAACAAATACATCAGGGGTTATAATACAAAACTCCTTTACATTTTTTTTTCATTTACACTTTCTCTTATATTACACAGCCCTAAAGAAAAAACAACAATATATGCTTTCTTGTCAATCCTAAATTACATTTGATCTTTTCTCAACATTTTCCCTGATTTGAGAGATTTTTACTTGGAACCAAAGACAAAGGAGGGCATCACTTACAACCAATACAATGTTCTAGTGTCAGTAAGCTATTTTATCAAGAACAACAAAGCAAAGAAATAAAATAAAAAACATGCTTAATTCTGTTTTCTTTGAATGTGGGTGAACGTTGCTGATTATCAATGTGTACAGTTCCAATGGGCTGCCATAGAGGTAAAAAAAAGCACTTTTGGAAAGGTAAATTAAGAAAACAAAAATCTTAATTTCGATCATATGTTTAGTTTCCAGGAAGGGTAGTGCTTTTGTGATGACCAAAAATTTCAAAACGTTACTATTTACAATTTCAAACAGAGATATGGCCATCAAACACAGTGAAAAACACATCTCTGGCCTTGTTTCTACAAATATACATTGTTTCAGAAGATGAGCTTCAAAGACAAATTTTAAAAAAAGTAAAACCAGCGAAACAGGGGAGCAGTTTTACGCCAGGTTCAGAAAATAGCTTGGGAAACCACAGAAGTGCTCTCTACTAAATAGGGAGGCCATTAAGAACGTCTGTCTTCAAGTAAAAAGCCCACTGCTGATGCGAACTGTCTTTTATTTTTAAGGTCACCACCCCTACGTTAAATGCATTATTTAACGGGCCAAGGTTTAAAACTACACTACAGATGTGGCTATTTAGAGTTTCGCCAACCCGCCATCAGCAGTGATCACTTGCAGGCCCACCACTGGTTTCAATAGGGAACCAAACAAAACTTGCCCTATCTCATTTGTGCTGCATGGTCGACTGCAAGGCTTCATGAAGGATTTGTAGAAAGCAATACGACCAAGATTTTTTCCACCTTCCCCCAACATTTTCTTGTGCCAGGTTATATATGGATAAATATTAACACTACATTATCGGGAAAAAGTACAAGCTAAATACAGTGAATGCAAAGTATTTTTTTAAATGTTATAATTAGACTTTTTCATGCTCCTGCTTCGACCGGCCTATATTCAAAATTGCACTGCTGCAATTTTCTGTTATGATAATCAGTGCGTTTTTCAAACAAAGACTCTTTTTTTTATTCATCACGGAATTTGATACAAGTGGTAATCTTCCTTTGTAGCCTGTTAAATCTGGTCCACGCCGGCTCAAACCAGCAAAATCTCTTGTGGCCAAGCCTTCTGCTGTGACTGAAATCGAAACGATGCCGCAGAGTATTTTTTGTGTGAATGTATGTGTGTGTGTGCGCGCGTGCGTGCGCGCACGCAAGTATAAACCTGTGTGTGCGATTGTGTGTGAAGCCCCAACACGTGCAACGGTAAACTACCGAATTATTAAAAAAAATGCGATAGTGCCAATTCTGTCTCTGTCCGCATACAGATAACGAATAAATGCCGAACTCTATTAAACCGGCCTTTACACATTATCGCAGGGCAAACACGCCATTTTCAGAACTTATGAAGGCTCCCTATTTATTTTGTTATAAATCCTTGGCATGTAACGAACAGATTTGTGTCTGGTAATGATCTGCTCTGCCGGGGCTATATGAAATGATCCTGACCTCTTTCAGATCTTCAGGAATTAAATTGACCGACTTGCCCCAAATCCCCCCCACCACCACTCCTCGCCCTCCTCCCTTCCATCACCCTGCTTCGTTCTATAAAAACTGAAGTTCGTATACTCCATACACAGCAAGACCGAGTCTCGCATTATCACCAGAAGTTTTTAAGATGGAAATGAAGTAAATACAGCATCTAAAAACAGGAAAAAACTGCCACTCATTGCTTTCCTATTTTGCATCGTGTAAGGGTTTAACTATGCGAGTTCGGACGGTGAATCTTTTTTTTCTTTAAAGCTTTCTTAGATTTAGGCCGCAAAAAGGTGAGAAAAAATCAATGTATTGAAACTGGTCTTAATGATCATTATCAGTTTTAAAAGTTAAACCAGCTGTTCTTATTATTATTTAGATGTTCCACTGATTACAGATAAGTTCGTGTTCACACACATTTTAAACACGAGCAATTTTAGATATTGTTAGCATTGACCTACAAATCACAGCATAAGTATTTTAAATACAAAAATAGTTTGTTTAATTGTGATTTCCCCCCCCCCCCCAATGTCTTTACCCTGATGAATGCAAGTACAAATGTTAAAAGAAAAAATAAGTCTTGCATCCATGTATGACTGTTCTTTTAAATAATAAATAATTTAGACACCAAGACAAAAATTAATCAGTGACCATTCGGCACCGAATATACATTTCCTATTAAGAAAAAAAACAACAGTCAGAGATTTACATGTCACTAAATGAGGAATTCATTGGGTTGCAAAATAATCCCTCACTTGAAATAATAACAGACCACTTAATTAAAGATTAAAAAAGGAAGAATGCTTTTTAAACATTTAAAAAACCAATCTGTTCTAATTTTTTGTGAAAAGTAGATTTTATTTAAAAATGACTTTAAGATCATTATTTGAACAATGGAATTTATCATTAACTGGTTTATTTTTCTTAAATCTGATGAGCAAAATGTGGGTTACCCGACTGTTATTAATATATTTGATAGCACATTTTTTTATATGTGACAGTTCTGGCAGCAAATCAACCCCCCAACTTCCATAGTAAATGTCACCATTGTTGTTTTTTCACTAATTTGGAGGGGAATATGCATATCAATTACATATTTCAGCTAACGATACATATGTTTGTAAGATGTGTGGTGCAAAGGTTAGTATTGAAATGGTAATAAGAGGGATATCAAAAAGCAAACTTTATTTTAAGACAGTTCAGCTGCAGACAATTTCATTCTTCTTTTACAATTTGTATGACGTACTTTAACTATTTAACTGCAAAGTTGGCAGGATAATTAAAAATATAATATGTAATTATTCAAAGTGCTATAGTTGGAATTCCAAGAGCTTAGTTCTGAAGACCAGCTGTTTAGGTGAAGGACAGACAGTACACACTGAAGTGAAGTGCTTTTGCTTGTTTGATGCTCCAGCACTTCAGAAATATGACAGAACTACTAAATCTACATTTAAACATTTGACATACATTGTTTCTGCAATTAAACATTTTAGCATGTTTTCTTAACAAAAAAACGTACATGCATTGATTCCAATTTAACAAGAAGAATAATAGCATTTGAAAGTATTTAACATCAATTCAGAAAAAAGATGTAATTTCCAAGTTTAAATAATTAAACTGGGTTATTTTAACAGGTTTTACTTAAAGAGCAATACAAGCTTATGGCTATTCAAATAATCATATTTAAAAACTACATAGTCACTAAAAATGTACCAGATTTGATGGATGTAGTTGTAGTGATGTTGATTTTAACAGAAAGCATACATGATGAAACCCCAAGTAATATCACATTATTTAGGATTTGATCCTTAGTTTATTATTTCAGTACAGTTCAATGCAGAGATATTTTAATAAAATGATCTAAGGTAACAGAACAGTAAGTAGCAGTGAATATGGCGTCTCCTGCTAGAAATACTTGTTTGCTCCTCACCGTGGGTTAATTACTGTTTTATTCTACAAAGTGGAAGGTCAGCGTTTAAACCAAAATTATACAAGTACTGACGATCATCAGGCAGACAGTAAACACACATTTCATCAAGGCTACGCATATACGAATGGACATATTGTAGCTTGGCTTCTGTTGCTTTACTTTTAAGGGTTGGAAGATTAGATACAGCCCATTGTAGGTATGGGGTACTTTCCCAGCAGGGAAAAAAAAACAAAAAAGAGCATTCTGAAATGAAGGCGACAGACAGTGAGGAGCTATGAGAAAGGAGAGCTTGCGATCTTGTGCCCTAAGATGGAGAGGTTGATTCAGACCTCAGCTTTGCATTGAACAGTATTTCTTCCACATGACTTGCTGCCAATGCTGTTAGTGAGCAGCTTGAGCTGTCCTGTGCAGCTCTGACCTCCCTCACCTTCCAGCCACCCACAAGGACTCCCTGATTAGCGGCCTACCTGACTCTCGGAGGAATTCCCATCATCCCCCAGGAGCTCATTCCGCACCTCGTCACTGTAGGCGATGCGTGACCTTTTCTGAAAAAAAAAAAACAAGAGAAAAAAAGTCTTAGTTCGGTCTTAAAATAATTGGTTCTTCCTAAACACGAGGGCCCCCTAACGGAACTTATGTAAAATAGAGTCCCTTACCTGAGCTGGTGTTTCTTTCATATGAAAATATAAAATCCTTCAGTAAATAATAAAATATATATATAAGAATGTATTTTTTAAAAAAGTACTGCTTTGCCATGATAAAACCTTTCTCCTATGTGTCACTGCTGTCAGCTCACTATTGTTACACCTCTGTGATAATCTGGATTCAGGACTATATAGAGAATAATTCATCATCTGGGGCTGTGATTGGCGTTGCATCAGATTTGGCTCCCCTCTTACAACAGCACTTAGAGGAAGAGTGAATAATGTGATGTCCAAACTACACTTTTGAGTGTGATCGGGAATTTTAAGAAGGGTGAGCCATGTATAGATTGTTTACACATATAAAGTGGCTGTACATGCTTTTGAAAGAAAACATATGGGGAGAAAAACACATGAGCTTTCATTTGCGCGTTTTGAATCATCTTGAAAACAGTTTACATTTATACTAAAAAAGGCACAAGTGAAATGCTGGTTTTACAAGGAAATCATTTTTTGCTACCTTCAGATTTAAAGCCCTCGAGTTTAAATGATAGATGTATTGATTCAAACAAGTTCATATATCTCACACACGGTGAGAAACTAAGGCCTTCACAGCTAACTCTCCACAAGTCTGCAGGAGACTCTTACATGAAATACATATTCAATGCCTGAAAACAAAGGCAGGAGGAAGGAACCGCTAATTTAAACACAAATACAGAGACTTTCAAAGCTCTGTGCTTCAGTGGACGAGTCTAAATTTCCTTTTACCATTTCCTATTTAAAAATTCCCTGTCAGATTTCTAAAACGTATATGTAATAATATTAATTGTACATATTTTGTGGACATCTATTTTGTCTTTTAACTTTAAACATTTACAATTCACCTTTTGATAAGATCCTGGAAGAAAATGTGCATTAAAGCATAAAGCTTTAAGTATATCCTAAGAAATTCACTTCTTAAGTCCTAAGAATAACAAGCATCAGATAAAATTGCAGCAGATAAAACAAAAAATGTAAAGATTACAATATGCGACTCTGATCACATTCAGTACAGTCCTTTTACAAATTCAACATAATGGTAACAGTAGAAATGGTTACAAGTAGGGTAAAGTAATAAAAAAAATCCCAAACCTTGTCTTCAAATGTGTCCTTATTAAGTATTATTACTCCAAAAACTGTACTCTTGAGAGAAAGGCAAGTTGGACTAAAATATCGCAGCTCCATAATACAGGACCAAATGCTGATACATGATTCCATTTATTCTGTAAACACAATCCAACACTAAACTTTTTAAAAAGGACCATATGTTTGTGGCAGGGTGTTTCTTTTCCTTTCAATTTTAAAAACTGCGTGTGCAATTTATTAAATGTGCCAGTAAATTCAAGCAAACAATTTTCCGCTTAGTACTAAGTACAGAAATAAACAGAAATACTCTATGTAGATTTTTATTCCATACTGAAAAACAGAATGAAAATAAACAAGTTTCAGTTTTGTAACCTTCAGGTGTGCCCCTGTTGATATGCTGTTTTTAGTCTCTATTTTTGAATACTGAATTAATCTTTGCTTAATCCTCTGAAGCACCAGTGCTAACACAACTCTTAGCTGTAACCTAAATAAACAGGATATGTTCACAAAAATATATATTTGCAATTATTATTTAAATTTTACATTCTCTTTAATAAAAACTGAAAAATCAATCAGACATTAGATTAAAAAATATTTATTACTAAATTTACCATTTTTAACATTTAATTTTGGTTTCTAAAACTATTTAAAGATACACTGTGTTCTGTTGGCCTACAATAAGCATGTGACAATACAGATAGAAAATACTAATTTTATTGGCCACTGCAATTTAATCTGAGCACCGAAGTTAGCAGTAAGTCAAAATTTTTACAACCAAAAGTTAACAGCAGCAAAAACAAATAGCTCCCATACAAAAAGTATAATTTGATTGAAAAAAAATAATACAGATTGATAACTGAATTCTTAAGAGTTGTTTATTTTGCAGTAAAACTTACATTTGGCTCCAATTTACAATTGAGTTGCCTAGTAAACATCACAACCCGAACAAGCAAAGGCCATAAAAACTTGAGACGGGTGTCAAGTCTGATTACAACCTATTTTCAGTTTTCAAAGAGCAAGTTGTCTGTAATTGACATTTTTGTGGGAAGGTGGTTTCACGATACAGAGATGTTAAGTATTGCAAAGTTACACTTAATGTGCATTTTCTTCTCTTTTTTAACTACTCTCATTTACTCGATAAACAAAGATAAAAATATTTCAAGCACACTACCGTTTTCCTGGGAAAACACCCACATATTCCATTTTTTTTGTCTGGTTTTTATCTTAAAGCGCTGCTCTGCAACTTTGGGGAATGCTGGCTTGCAGGTAATTGAGACTAGAAGCATCAGAGAAGGTTTGATTTAAATCAGCAGATTGACATCTTCTTCAGAACGGGGTATAAATAGCTGCATTTTAAGTATTCCTAAATTGCTGTTTGTTACTGTTGAGAATATTATCAGCTTTGGCAAAGTAACCTTTAAATGTTTAGCAAACAAAAACAATGGAAAAATAGCGCCTTTTATTCTTCTTAAAACAAAAAAAAGTGACTGAAACAAAGAATATACATTTCAACAAACATCTGTAGCTTTTCTTATTTCATTTACAGCATAAGTTCCCCTCAAGTAAAATTCTACACTAATAATGATTATTCCCCATTCATTTCATGCTGAAAGTGAGTAGCTGTACTACATATTCTGTTTTTGTTATTGTTCTCTTGCATGACTTTTTTGTGCTTCGTTCAATAAAATACTGGTACATGAAAACAAATATTTGTCTGTATACTGCACACACTGTATACTTCCCAGCATTACTGGTCCAGTAATTTATCCTGTGTCGAATGTCTTATCGATGTTTACTTCCATTTAAACAAAAATCTTGCCTAGGTCCATAATCACATTTTTAGCATTATTTAATAACAGCTGAAGAAAGTCTGGAGAAGTGCAAAATACATTTTATTATTATATTATCATTTTTTGTTATTATCATTATTGATATAATCATTATTTTTCTCAGTGCAATTAAAATAAAATTGGAAATGTTGTTTTAATACAATTAAAAACCTCAACTAAAATTAATTTCACACCAAGCCAAACTCTTTTGCTCTAGGTGCAGGAATGTTCATCTAAAATGACCAATTGCTTTCAAAGGAAACATTTTGGGGAAGATAAGAGGAGAATAAGAAATAAAACACATATCTAATTTTCATCATTATGAGTCCTGTATTCAGTCATCTGACTTCTCAGATTACAACCACAGAAAATTAGATCAGGTTGGAGCAGAAATCAGCTGGATGTCTTTGAAATTTAACTAAAAAAATGAGCACTGATACCATACCATACTGCAATAGAAAGAGAAAAGAAAAGAAATCCTTTTGAAAAGTTCCTTTGTCACATTTTTTAATCTTGGGCACGCATTTGTTTCTATTCCCAGAAGCACAAAAAAGTACAAAGGCCTTTCTTAACTTTGTGTAAAATGGGCTTTGTGGCTCTTAAACAGACGCACCCTGTCAAATTTAAAAATTACTTTTTTAGTGTACTGTAGGTACATTTTACAATTGGTGAGTAAAAAAAAACTAACTTCTGAAGGCATTATGAGTTTTAATTATTAAATATCAATTCTATAAAGTTTTCCCCCCCTAAAGTGTATTACAGAACAAGTTCTTTTTCAATCTAGATTAATTTTGCTCAATGCACAAATGCAATTATAATTATAAGTTGCATATAGTAATATATTAAAATGATCAACAGGAGCACTGAATAAAAATATAGAACACTCCTTGAAAACAGATCATTTGCTTGTGCACACCCACATTTGTTTCATATAGTCTTCTTTGTCAGAGGGGAGAGGGTCATTAACAGGAGAAAAAAATGAAGGTGAGAGCTCTACTCTTCATCTTCAGTGACAGACAGGAGGCATAATCTATTACTTGTGGAGAAAGCCACAGTCCTGTTATGAGATTAATTATTCCCAATCAAATGATAATCATGATGTTTTCCCATTTGCACTAACAAAGGTGACATGGTTAAGTACAAATAATTGTTTCTATCAGAAGCTAAAAATATAAAGTGTTCATTAAATTTCTAACATACGGCATAAAATACCCAGGGGCAGAGTTTAATGAGGTTCCCTAAAATTGAACTGCAACTGGTATGGTGAAGTGCTGTGTTTTGTTTTTTCCCTCCCATTTCCAACTCAGTTGGTGGTGTACCATGAAGGGTAATTAACAGTATTTAATTTCTAAAGAGTATTTTACTAAGAAATTCACTGTTAGAAGAAGTGAGCCCAGTCCTGGATTTACTTAAAATTCTGTTTCACTGTAGAGGAATTAAATGGCCGCTTAACCCCCTTTGCTCTTCTGCCAGATGAAATCGGCATTTATATCTGAAGTTTTACAAGAAGAATCCAAAAAGCTGCAAATCAACTCGAGATTCTTCTCACTACAACTACAGGAAGTTTTATTCTCGCTGTACAACTTCAGATAAGAGAGGAACTGGGGTACTTCCACATTACACAAAAGGATACATCTGCATTTGTGTGGTAAGAATGCATTAAAATAATTATTAATATTATAATTATAATGGCAATATCACATTGTCAAGATCAATAATATTAAAGCAGCTAAAATGGACAACCCCCCCCCCCCCCAAAAAAAAAAACAAACAAACAACTTCACTATTTCTATAAACTCCCCCTCCCCCCTAAAAAATATTGTGTAGCCGATGAGGATGACAGGTCAGGTTTTGAAATCTCAATAGTGGCAGTTTCAGACTATCCAGGCAGAGGTAATGTGTGGCATTAAAGAAAGAGGAGACCTTTAAGCAGGCAGTGGTATCAGAACAGCCTCTTTAATAATTCATTTCATCACGGCAGGGGGCTAAAACGCTCTGCGGCGAGAAGGAATATCACACCGAGATTATTTTTGTTTTTCCCTTCTTTTCACCAAAAAAAAAGCAAACAAATTGGCGGAGGTTGTTCAATTAAGTAAGTGCTCCTTTTTTGTTTGATACATATCAAATCAAGGCAAATGCTAGCAATTGTGGAGCTGCTTCCATTTTATTCCTTGACAGGCGCCGAATCCCACAACACTGAGGGTCCCTTTTACTGTCCATCATCTGTACGATAGGATTTTCCTCGGGCCTTTGGTGGGAAAACGACTTTTTCAGACGGCACAAAACAATTAACAGAGGTTCCAAAACAGCCGATTGTTCATTGGTTGAGCTGCTGAATATATCTGAGTTAGATTTACAATGCAGTGTAAAGATCTACCTTAACAGAGATCGTGTAATTTAGCTGTGCCTTCACCTAAGAGCTCCTGTCATACTATAATGAACTATATTCATCACTTCTGAGTCTATCCATTCTTCTTCAGCTTCAGATTAAAGTGTGGCTCCCGAGAACTTCTGACTGCATTGGTTGTTGAATCTCTCTTCTCACCCCTAGGCTCCGACCAGTGCACCTCACCTGCCCCACTGCAAATACTCTGCACCGATACTGAACATATCAGTGAAACAGAGAACTATGAGCTGACTATTTAAATGGTGTGCATCCTCGACAATTCTCAATCTGTTCAAGTTCCCAGGCACAAAAGAAAACATTTTAGAAAGATTTTTTTTAAAAGCAGAAACATTTCAAAACAAGTTAAATAATACCCATGCCATTATATGCCTAGATATACACTGCAGCAAACAGCCGCAGATTTAGTTTTGCATCCATTTAAGAATATTTGTTTTTCGTTAAATTAACACAAAACTAAAACACACTCTTACAATAGTTGAAAATGTGTTCAATGTCATCACGTCTTTGGAATATGACATTTTACGACATCACCTTCTACCTTCTTGGAACAGAGAAATAATAGTGAGCAATATTAGAATGGTGTTCTACAATAAGGTAAAGATTCAAAACTCTCTGTATTTTACCATCTGTATTTTTCTTCTATGCTTTTTTAATGTATTATTTAAATGAATTGCATGTGTGGGACATTAAAGGCAAAGAATGAGATGTTTTAATAAATGTAGAACTGTGTATATATATAATTAAAAATTTAAATAAAATATATGTACAAAAGTATGGATTTGTAGGTACATCCATTCTGGTTAAAAATACTCCTAATTATTTTTACATTTAACATATTTTATAAGGAATACAAAAAGTAAACATATTTGTGTTAGAAAAATCAATAAAATATATTTAAAATACTTACCATTGTTATATTTTTCAAAATAGAATTGATTAAAATAAATGAAATACAACCCTCTCTAATCTAGAATTTCTTTTTATCATATAAAAAAGCCTAGGAAAAGGCCTGGGGAGTTGGGCACTGACCTTTGCTTTCCCTTCCAGTGACCAACTGTGGAAAATCTACTGTGTTAAAAATAAAAGTCCGGATCTTTTAGCTAAAAAAATTAGGACCACAAAACGATCCATTCACCATGCATAAAATCTAAATCTTGAAATCCTGAATCAAAGAA
Source organism: Lepisosteus platostomus (assembly GCF_059453375.1). Classification (NCBI taxonomy): domain Eukaryota; kingdom Metazoa; phylum Chordata; class Actinopteri; order Semionotiformes; family Lepisosteidae; genus Lepisosteus; species Lepisosteus platostomus. Next base: position 39,589,442 of record NC_142616.1, read on the forward strand.
AATATTTTTTGACAAAGGTTTCAGCCCAACACCACACTTCAAATTTCATTTCTCTCGCACACTGTCTTTTCAATGGCTGACTGGACTACAACTAAATTCTCTGCAGTCTGAGGAAAAACATCTTTACTTTATTATTTTAGTCAAGTTCTTACTCTTAAAAAATGTAGGGCTGTTAAATCAATCAATCAGCACAACAATTCTGCACACTGAAAGAAAAAGCAAGAAGGGTCTGGAACTGAGCTTCAGCTGAAAGTGCAAATTTGAGTTACTTTGATTGAAGAAGCAGCATATATTTTTTGAAGGCTGGGTTCACTCTGAATTGTTATTTCTCAAGGCATGAAAGCAGATTAAACCTAATATTAAAATATGGAAGCAGTTCTAATGAAAAATCAAAGCTCTTTTGCTCGACATTAATACTTAGCAGTTGGAATGCCAGTATTGCTATGAAACAAAACAGAAATACATGTGAAAAAAATCAATAGAAAGAGCCGGTGGGATGAAGCACATGAATAACCAGAGAAGGTCCTAGTCAGATCAGACCAGTATCTTCTGGCATGCAGTGGGGAATAAAGTGGGACTCCCTGGGTCAACACATGAGAAAAGGTGAGATTAGAGGGAAATGGAGGAGGGATTTCTGGGGGGTACTTCCATCCTGATACCTGGTGAGCGAGGGACCAATTGCCCATTAGCCTGTGGCTACCTACATATGGTTCAGTGAACTCTAGCCTGCAAAGAACAGTTTGCACACTTTTAACCCTTTCCAAGGCTCAGAACTTGTCAGGCAATTTTTTATATCTCGTATTTTAAACAGAAATCAGCACTGGCACTTTTTTTTTTCTTTTTAAAGCTTATTTTCAGCTGCTAACATTTAAAAAAAAAGAATAAAAACCTTTTTTAAGTCTTCCCTTTCTTTATGTTATGCAGGTTCTCTTTATGCTGTCTGCCTACCTCATTTGCATTAAAATACAGTAGCATGCAAAAGGGGCTTAACCACATCATTAGTGCTGAATATTTATACCTTTCGCAGACCAAGTTTCAAACTCAATTTAAGATTTCTGGCTACTACTTGTTGTGGCATCCCTTTAAATTCGCCTCTGTGGTACAGAAACTAGGCTTTGTGTAGGACTTGTACAGGGGGGAAAAAAAATAGAATTTAAATTTGACACCTTTAATATGCAACAGTCAAGCTTTAAGAATACCGTCTCTTGCTATTGATCCTCAGGTAAAAACACTACAGCTTCCTTTGCCTGCATTATCGACATTGACTTGTAGCAGAAGTAAAGTCTTAACATGACACAGAGGTACAATAAAAGTACAGAGGTAAGAAGCATTCCTGAGAATAGTACCAACGATAAGCATACTTAACTGAGGTATCAAGAGATTAAAAACAAAGGAAAATGGCTTTTACATTCCCTGATTGTATGTTCTGGACAAATGTAAGCAACCAGGCATGATACACTTTCACGAGAAAAAAAAAATTCTTTATGAGCAAGATAAACAGCATTTTATGAGGTAGCACAGTTACTGATGTCAGTGTATTTTCTCAGTATACAAAGGGCATGCACTTTGAATTGTGAAGTGAAGGCAAATCTGATCAAAGTAATTTTAGATAGAGTTCCCAGAAATAACTTCACTTCTGATCAGTTTATACAATAGGTGAAAAACATTGATCATACCATCACCTGCATTACATGTTGAAGAAAATATGATCTCTTTTCTTCAATCAACACATACTGTCAAAATGTGCCATTGTCTTCTGTCTACTGTTGGATTCCAAAATGGTTTCTTGTATCTTGAAAATTGGCACATCTCAATTTGCTCTGTGCTACATCAGCTAAATTACCAGTTTAAACAAAAAACAATTTCTCAAAAAGGCTTTATGATACTTCAAAGGGTAAACAAGATACAGTATCATGGGACCACAAAAAATAAACAACAAAAAAAAATATCTGTATTGAAAGTGCACCCTGAAAAATCTCCTACTCTTGTTAAATTTTGAAATATGTTAATAACTTTGATTTAATACATTATAAATCACTACCTAAGTGAACAAAATCACCAGATTGTAGAGCTATGTTTGCAAAGCTAAATAACTTATGAGGACAGGTTTACTGATAGAAATTTATCAGTGATGTTTTAATATGTGCATGTGATATAATTAGTTTCGATCCTAAAAGAAATACGATTGATTTTAAAATTACTATTAGAGATGACAATATCAAATAATGATAATGAATTTTAAAAGAAATCAGTTTGTATTTTATAGATCCATGTTAATACAAATACCCCACAGTATTTTGCACCACCAGCAGCTGCAAGATTAAAAATTAGAGTGAAGTATAAGAAGCAGCACGTGCAAGCAACATTTAAAGAATTGTTGTTTTTTATTTGTGTACCTCATTATAGCTTGTTAATTTGTAAGAAGTCAAATTCAAGCTGATGTGCAAGGGTTCATCCAATTCACAGTGTGAATCTGTAAAGAAACTGAGCGAACAGGAAGTGTGTGATTGTTGGAGAGGCAAGTGTCAGCGACTGAGAGTCGCAGTTTGAAGCCACCAAATTCATAATGCATTTCATAAATAGTTTATGAATTTACCCCAAAACTAGCCTGGCAAATCAAGAATTTTTGTCACCTTTTCTAGTCCTGCTTGTCAGTTACCACTGTCTGATGGTGCCACATGGCAGCTTCAGCTTATACTTAAATTTGCAATGAGCCTGGAAGGAGATGCAGTTTGTCAAGGGAAGAACCACAAGTAGGTACCACAGGATCTAACCGGAAAGAACTAATGGCTTCGTTGGTGCATTAATTCCATTTTGTGTGTTTTTGTGACTCCTTCTTATTGGGGAAAAAATAAGATTATACCGTTGTCACAGAAGTACATCTCAACCAAATCAAAATCACACAATGGAGACAGTTAGGCAAATACAGTAGATAAAATACAGAGTTCTACAAACAGGAATTGTATCCTGTGTCTTAAGCAAATTATCCATTAAGCAAAATATTTTATTAAACACTGTCAAACTCTTAACATATGTTATATAACTTAATCCACAAAAATGCGTTGACTATCACTTGCTAGGATGAGTATTAAATTAATTTAGAAGCATGACTGTCAAATAAGCATGGTTTAACAAAGAATATTTATCAGACTTAAGTTAGTGAAGAATACTTATTTTGGATACAGAGTAGTCAACGTGTATTCATATTTCAATGTAATTTATCCCTGTTGCACAATGTGTAATTTCTGCTATACTCTGGCATTACAAAAGGCTCTCTTTCTCCTTCATAACAAACAGACTAAAGTCCTTCACCTCTAGTCTTTTTAACAGATTACATTTTTATTTAAATTGTAAACAAGTGAGAAAAGCCATGACAGAATCTTGATCTGAAAAAGCCATTATAAAATCTTTATGTAAAACCAATCTTTTAGAACTGGTTATTGACTTTTAGGCAGTGGTAAGCAGATTTGTGGAAGAACAGCATGATGTAAAACAACTTAAAAATAAAAGGCAAAATTCATAAGAACAGAAAAGATTGTTGTATTTACGCCATAGATCTGTCGTGGTTAAAAAAAATCCCCCTCAATCCTAGGGATTTCCATAATAAATGCAATCTTCGATCAGAATGTCTAACTGGTAGTTAAACTCTAAGAAAACAAAGGATAATCCACAAAACTTTTCAATGGTTTGGAACATGCAGAACAGCTCTGTATTGTACTAAGGCAAAGTATGAATTTTAGGAGATCAAAATGACTAACAGCTTGCTCATTTTCTTTATTTCATGCAAATTGCAAAGTATTATGAAAAGGTTATGGAAGATGGTACTGGAAATTCAATAAGTCCATTATTTTTTCACATTCCTAAAAATCAGTCAAGTCTAAAAATAATTCCCTTAGGTCCGAACTAAAAAAATATATAAATTGATGATGGAATCTGCAAACCAATCTGGTTGTTTTGGTTGTATTCTAAGTTAAATTATGCCAAAACATTACACAACAGGTTCTTGATCTGTTTGCAAAACATAATGTAGTACTATGACAGTATTATTTCAACATTCTATTTCCAGAGATTAAGATGTACTAATAAATATATTTTCATAGAGTATATATCACAGGAAATATCACAATATTAATACCATACACAAACAGCATATATTGTAATATTGAGGTTTCAAATCATTGTGATAATACTGAATTTTGTTTCAATCGTACTTGTTGGGACCAGTAAATCAATTAATTCGGTTAATCTAAAAAATATATTTAAGAATAAGGCTTGGTCTTGCAATTTTGTAATTTAACCAAATACAGTAGTATGGACCTAGTATATTAATACTTATATATTTATATTTCTGCATGGATAAAATCTTTCCTCAGTAGCCATTACAATATTCTCACGAAGTTCCTGAAGTTTCTCCAAAAACTTAGGACTGTTTTCTAAGTAATGCGGGAAACAGTAAAGTTGTCACATTTAGTTTCAAGTACTACTTTGTAAATTAATGTTATTTACAGAGTCACAAAGTCTAGCATCATTTTATAGAATGTTAAAGAAAAAAAAACATCTTTATCTTTTAATACCATAAACAAAGATCAGGAAGTTAATATTAAAAAGCTCCTTTAAGGCAAAAGCAAACAAAAACTGGAAGCTTTTGATTTAAGCCTTTTGACACTTGAGTGTCATTTCAATAATTGATTTATTTGCAACATAAATAAATAAAAATATACTGTATTTTAATTTCTATATTTAATGCATGTATTCTATTTTATGTTATTTCACAATCTGCCCAAAACCAATGAGAGACCGCTTTTATTGTCCTAATGAATTCAGTTTTGTTTTTGTTTTACATTTCTAGTGGTGTTCCAGAAATGTTTAACTTTCTTTTTAAGCAATGAAAATCTGTAACACTGGAAGAGACAATGAGATTCTCTCTAGGTAGAATCTGTTCCTTATCTATCATTTCACTGAAGGCTCTTTTTAGGTCACAAGTACAACAAAGAGGAAGAGAAAGCACAGAGAACAATGATAACTGACTGTGGGTAAAAGACATTCTTTGCTAATCACAAAAGTCCTTTTCATAGAACTGGATGTTACCATGGTTTAAGAAACATATTTGTGGAAATTAATATGAGAAATGAATTATGTACTGCACTGTAGGTATAGACGCATCTCTTTTATTCAGGTGTTTTGAAGAAAGATATAAATGGAACATCTCTAAAGCAGTCCTACTTATATCTCCATTCTTCTCAAAATAAAATGAGGTCGGAAGCAGTCAAGGAGTTCTATAGCGGCTTTGTACGAACCTCTACCAAACAAAAACACTCTCCTGATCAAACTGTCTTGCTGCTCTACAGCAGAGAGGCGCATGGCCAAAATTCCTTAAGCAACATCACCACCTGCTGGATATAGGCAGGCAGCACAGCCCACTCTTCCCTTTCCTCCAAAGTGGGCACAAATCAACTCTCACTTTAGAGCGGAGACAAGGATCACTTGTCACTGCTTGTCACTTGACACAAAACCCCATAATCTCAAGAATCAAACCTTTCTAGAAAGCTTTCTAGGCTCTCCCTTGAAACACTTCTCATTGACATCAGTATGAAGCAATGCGGATGTTTTCTTTTCCTATAGCTGTGCCTTCTGGATTACGGATTCTTCTGACTCCCTTGCAAAATCACCCATGTTCTGCGGTTTTCACACAGAAAAGACCCGCTGAGTCTGTCACTGCCTTAATAAGATCCAGCGGCTCCTTCAGACAGAGAGGGCTGCGCTGTCGACCACCCGATAAGGCAATCTCAACACATCACCAGTCTTACTCAGTATTCACTCAGTATTTTTTTATTTGGTCTGATCTTCATTTTCCCCCTCACCACTCTTTTTATTCCTTTTGTACTATTTCCAACAACAAGGAGGATCTAGAAAAGGTGGACAGTGAATCACCTAACTGTGGGGGTACTTAAAAAGAACACAGCTCTTCATAAAGCACTTGTCAGTATCTTTTCTTACATACCGATTGTTGTAACTGGCTTAACTTCATCTTTATGTGTATATAGCAGAAAGGTAGCCTAGTGGTTGCTAAAACAGAACTCTAAGAAAAACCTGGAAATCAGGAGAAAAAAATATTTTGCAAAGAAATAAAAGTTTCCCAGCAAATAACAAGGACCTCAGGCAAAAATATATATATATATTTTTTTTCTGAGATGTATTTCAAATGCAAACTAGCCCATTACCTGAAGCAAATGCGCATGTAAATTTAGATGATATCAGCAAATGTTATGCTAATGTAATAAGAGAGAGGGTCAGACAGAAACGTCTGGATTTACTGGTTTTGATTTCTGGTTCTCCCACTGTGAACGAATGTGTTTTGGGGAAAAAAAAATGGGAAGCGGCTACTTATTTAAAAAAAGCTCCCGTTAATGTGAGGCGACAATGCCTCCACTGAGTATCAGATGTACAGAAATGTTTTGAATGAAAATTCTTAAATTAGGTGCAGAGGAGAAGGTGCGGAGCATCCTTTAAGGAAGCAGTGCACTGCAACCATTTCCCAAAGTACAAAAGCAGTCAAAAGCATCTTTAGGGTCCATGAAAAGCCACACATATATAAATACTGGAGAGTAAGAATATTCACAAAATATTTTTTTTAATATGAATATGAATGGAAGCTAGAAACATTATACTAAAAATGCATTTTTTCTATAACAGTAGGTTAAGTACCTTATACAGTTGTAAGACAATGATTTTATATTGAGCTCATCAATATTAAATGAAAAAGACATCTATATCGCATTACAATGAGACATTTTTCCCTCAGTGTAATAAATGATAACGTATTTAATCAAACACAGCTAATGTTATGTTATTGTGCAGTTTATGGTATTACTTTTCTTTAGGTATAATGGCATTTGCCATTTACCATGCAGGTAAATAAAGTGAATTTTTTAGGGTATTGAGATGCCCCCTTTTCAGCAAAAGGACAGTTTAAAAAAAGCAAGGAAGATGGTAAAAACTGGTACAATTTTTGCATGCAAAACAGATGTATATTAGGGTTTCCACGTCTCACTAGAAAAATGAGTTCCAATGTCTTTGCAATGAAAAACTTTACTACTGATGTCCTACTACTGAATTGCAGAATTGTTTTTTTTTGTTGCAATGCTAAAAAAAATAAGCTGCTCCCCACACTGAAGACCCGATAAGAATAAGTAATAAAATGATTAGGGATCGCAAATTCAATAAAGACACCTCTTTAGTTCACTTCTGTAACGACATTAGCCTCGAGCAGAACTGCAGAATTGTCACAATAAGGCAGTACAGATGGTCAAACTTGAATTCTCCATTCATTGTGTCAACTTTTTAAGGTTGGGTGTAGCAAGGTAAATGTAACATTTTATTTCTTTTTATATTTCCATTTTAAATTTTCATATAAAGCGAGATGATTCCTTCAGTTTACCATGTCATGCCTTTCTCAAAATCTTTTTTAAAAAGAGATGCCACTGAACTCAGCTTGCGCCATTTGTTGCTTTTTGAAATCTTTTAAAGCAAAAACAAGCATTAATTGGCATGCCTCTACAAGGCCAAACAAGATTTTTCTCCACAGTGCCTTCAATGGCCAGGGAGGCAAAAAGCCCGAGTTGTCTAAAATTATGTGACTTGAAGAGGGTTAGTTAGAATAGAAATCTTGCTTTTTAATTTTGGACGTCTTTAAATACAGCATCTGAGACCTTGAATTGGGCAGCTTGTAACAAAAAAAAAAGAGTGCATGAATTTCAAATGAAGCCTCCTACAAAAAAAAGGCCCTAACGGGAAGGGCAAACCTGATTATTGTGGGTTTGAGTTTAATGCCTGGCCACATATTCATCACCTCTGTTTTGGGGGACAAAATGAAGGCTTTGGTTTAATTTGTTTCTTTGCTTGCCAGTTTTTTTTTTTGACCAACCAGTATTTGGACAGGGACCTACAAACTCCGAAGAGGATATAGTAAACACACGGGTCTGTCGCCTTATTTTCTTCTTAAAACTGGTTCCTGACCTTTGCTGTTGTTTTTTTTTCCCCCATCTGGCTTTGGCTGGATGCCGCACACCAGATGCCGGGGGCTCAATAGTTTAAATCATGCTGCTGGTGATCTTTAAAAGTAAAATCAAATGGCAGTGATTTCAGTCACAAGAAAAGCAGCTGTGTTGACTATGTAATCCTAACATTTAGACGGCGTCCCACTTTGGCAGGTAGCCTTTTCAAACAAACTGCGCGGAGCTAATTCAGAAAAGTAACATCTTTACGGGCTCCGGGGTGCTCATGTCTATTTATCGCAGGCTAAGTGGAGCCTGTTCTGAAAGGACTAGCCTTCAGCCAAAGCAAACAAACTCATCTAAAAATGTTACAAAATGTTGGGAACGGCACCAGAAGAGGAAAGAGCCACTGACAGAAAGGAGAAAGACCTGTCATTTCTGGCGTCACCACCTTCTTTGCTCTACTATGAGTGTTGGAGAAGAGTCACCTCCACAATTATTGGCACCCTTGATAGAAATGAGCAAAAAGGGCTGTATAAAACAAGCACCACAGGTAATGAGCTGTATTTCCCACAAGTGGAATATACTTTACTATGAAATAAATTCCACTCTTTTTAGTACTTTATGCACCCACTTTTTGCAAGGATTACAGCACAGAGCCTTTTTCTATAAGGTTTTATGAGACTAGAGAACACATTAGTAGGGATTTTATATAGTATCATCCCTCCATACAGAATCTTTCCAGATTCCTTTAATCTGTATTTATGGGGTGGAGTGCCCTTTCAATTCAATCCAGAGATTTTCAATGGGTTCGAGTCCAGAGACTGAGATGGCCACTGCGAAATGCTGATTTTGGGGTCGAGCAACCACTTCTTTGTGGATTTTGATGCGTTCATGGAGTCATTGTGGGACGATCCCCTTGAGACCAGGTTTCAGACTCCTGGCAGAGAACACCAGGTTTTTGGCTAGAAGTACTGGTACATGGTAGATATCATGATGATGATGGCTCTATCAAGGGCCTCAGGACCAGTAGAAGCAAAACAGCCCCACCAGCATCTTTTAAAGTATTTTTAAAAAATATTTTACATATTTTCTTTTCTGCATACACATCCTTCTTTTGATGCCAAACTGTGTGAGAAGTGCCAAAGAGCTCTATTTTTATCACTTTATCACTTTATCAGTGCAAATGCTGTTTAGCAAACTCAAATGTGCTTGGGGGCAAGATATACTTCCATCCTCCATCAGGCAAGTGTAGCAGTTATTCCAGTGGTTTTAAAATTCGTAATTATTGCTCTAATAGTGGCAAGTGGCATATTTAGTTTATTTTTTGTACCTAATATGTGATTTATGAAGGTCAACAACCATTTGTCTCTTTTCATTTGTGAGGTCTTTATGTTTCTCCATTGTGAGGGTGACAAAGGTATTTTACATGTGTGTTACCTCTTTTATATACCCCCAGTGAAACTGGAAGCCTTGGAAGGTCACAGTCATAATAATGCTGTTTAATTCTATTTTAAAGAGTCTACTGTATAGGGAAGCCAATAACTTTTTAACCTTTCTTTTTTGAGAAATAAAATTGTTAACAAAAAGGGTTTCTGCAAGCAATTGCACTAGAATACAAGAATATGGCTTTTCCATAATTGTTATATACAGCTTATATATACACTCTTTTTGTTTATTTTATGCAGCCTTTTCTTGTTCGTATTTATTGAGATGGATAATCATTTGGACGCGACTACAAATGCAAAAGAAATTCTCACAATAAAGCTGCACAATCATCTCATGCTAGAAAGCATGCTCAGAAAACTAACTGGTGCACTTATACATCATAATATGCACATTTGGGATGCTAGGCCAAGGTCCTGACTACTTGAACATTTAATATCCCTTTTCCTGTTTTCAAAACAGTAGGTGTTTTAACCCTGGTGTCCCGACTTAATTCCACTATGGGTTAGTACAATCTGTCTTCCTTAAAGTTCTTCCTTAATTCAACTGGTGGAGTTATTTCTCAGTTCTTCATTCTACTGATGCACAATGACTGGTCTTTATTGGTGGAGAAAGTAGGTTCCTAAGTCTTTTCTATACAAAAAAATATAAAATTATACTATTATACCATAATACATCAGTTCACTTCACCAACAGTTCATCAGGTGAATAATAATAAAATAACTGTTTTGTAATGCACAATAATACTTTACCCACAATAATATATCAGCTTATCAGACTGTTACAAATAAACTTCCCACTTTTTACTCAAACAGCTGAATAGTCTGAATGCATGTGCTATTCCCTGCTTTATCCTGACTTTGCACATTTTGCACAATCCATCCTTGGTGACTTTACGAACACCACTTGCATGAGAATATTCGTCCTTGTGAATTTGTCATTGGATAGCAGGGCTCATTACAATCCATCTTTGGTACTGGATATATTTTAAGATAAGAATCAGAGAATAATTCAATTCTCAGACTGTTGACTGCGTAACAATACAGAAAGAGATGATACTTCCTGAAACCGCACTAGGGTTGGTAATAGGACAGCTTCTGGTCGTTCATTTGGAATCCAGGTTCATGAATGTTCATGAATCTGCTTGAGAAATTTGTCAAATAAGTGTTTAGTTAAAAGAAGGGACTTCTTGCTTTTTGGGAAAATATCTGCATTGGCTTTATTTGCATAAGCAAAGGCGAACATAGGAATGAATGACAGATTCCAACATTCCAGGGTATTTTAGACAGTTCTCTGATGCACTGACAATGTCTAGGCGCTGCCTTGTTCTGTGACGCCATCTCAAGAAATGTATTGATAAAAACTGCACTACAGGTGCAGACAAAGACAGGACTACTGTGTTCTCAAAATTGTCAGCTACTACATTTGCTGGATGCCACAATCTGTATTGTTTGTGCTGGCAGTTAGAAAAAATGTCTGTACTCAATACAAAAAATACCCAATAAAGTTTATTGATATTTTTAATGATGTGTAAATACCTTTAACATGTTCTGGCCAATTAGGCACAGTCAGAGTAACCATAAAGCTGTCCTTCTTTTGAACTGTGAAATTTAGATCCCATTAATAATGTTTTCTTTTTTTTATAATACATTTCACATCTGCGTGGTTTTCTATTCAAGTCCTCTTGTGCTATAAGTCAGGTGTTAGGTAACTGACAGAAAGATGATAACTTTAAACCTCTCAGTTCATACCACTCTCTTATGAAGAGCAATTGGTTTATGTGCCAGAAACCTCTCTACATTCCCTACTGCTGCAAACAAGGTCTCATTAATATGTTTTTTTTTGCTTAGGAAAACTGACACAACACCATTAAATTTGGCTTTTCAATCCATGATTATTAATACATAATAGCAAATTCAACTCCACAAAATTATGCAAGCTTCCTGTACTTGCAAGAATTCTAAACATATTAGCTAAAGTTTATTCGTTTGCAGAAAATGCATATCTGCATAGTAACCTGAAGCTATTTAAGTCTTAAGAGCAAACACTTCTAGACCAGTCAACCAATATGAACTAAATGTTAAAAATATTAAAGAGAAGGAGGAAAAAGGGAGGGGATCTAGAATAAACATAATAAATACATGCACCTCTTGAACTCAACAAGTATTATAGTGTTTCCCTCAATGGCATTATGTATAACAGCTACTGTGAGGCTGGAATATAGCCAGCGCCCGGCTGCCAGCAAAAACTTTGTCACCTCCTTTGAAGATCTGAAGTATGTTTACCCAATAGATTTCATTAAATTACACTTCCATTAGGAAGCGCGCAATGTTGATACTCGTCTGCTAGATAAAAGGGATCGCTAAGAGGCATGTCATTCTGGTCCCTGTGCTCTCTGCCGTTCCTAGGCCAATCAAAAGAATCATCTCCAACAATGTTTTTTTTTTTATTTTGTCTAATACAATGTCTCCACGGGGTTACCGGCTTAAAGATTGCATGCCCATTATCAAAATGAACCTATCATTACAATGCACCTTCGGGATGTCGCTTTAATAGTTTTACAAAGGTTCAATCCGGTTTTAGGGTCAGCCCCCTTCTGGGCCCTGAGCAGGAGGCACGGGGGGCTGCGGGGGTGTGGGGGGGTGCCAAGTGCAATCTGGTGACTCAACTGGCACAGCAAACATCAGATCGGGGTGCAAACAGATATATGAAAGAGGGTAAGGGGCCCAGCTGCAGGGGGGCGAGTCATTGATGTCCCTGTCAAAGTGCCTTGCCACCTGACTGGGCTCAAAAGAAGGACAGGATGGAGAGGAGGGAAGAGCTGATGCGCGTTCTTGTGAAGCTTGTGGAGCTAAACCTATCAACAGTGGCAAAGATAACGGGGAAAACAAAAGGGCTTTGGACTCTTCTCTGGGGTTGAGTTATGAACACCAGCAAAAATATTGGTTTGGGCAATCGGTCACATCTACCTTTATATCATATGATTTATCCTCGTTACTTCTATGCCTTTTATCATCACTTTCTTTTGTTTCAATTACTGCAGACTCAACTTTTACATCCACTGAGGCATTCAAGAATTGCAGTGGTTCTTGTGTGTTGTTTTGTTCGCAGTATCATGAGAAAATCTGTATTACCCTATTTTTGTTAGTTGGTGCCATGGTATATTATGTATTTTTGCGCTGTTAAGAGTTTCAAATGTAAGTCACTTTGATAAAGATGTCAGCAAAAAGTTAAAATCACTGCCTGAAAATATCCATACGGGCAGTTCTCACTGGCCTGTATGCTAGTGGTACAGTGGAAGCGGAGCTATTTATTAAAAATGTAGTCAAATTATTTTTTCTCCTCCTTTGAAGCATAAGGAAGTAACAGGTGACAATAAGTGTCACCTCACATATAATTGGTGTAATTAAGCTAAACAAAGCTTTGTGCAGACTACATATATTCTGTCATATCTGACGCAGTGGGTATTAATTGCTAGTTAATTAACCACAGCAACAGTCAAGTGTGCTGAGCAAAAGATTAATTATCTAGCAATTAAATGCCCACCATGAGGAAAGCGACTCCTTCTAAACCAGGCATTTTTGATTGTGACGCAAAATATCTTGTTTCTAGAATTTTATAATTTTACTGTTTTATGTGCATTTCTTTTATCTTCATTTTATTATTGACTTACCATTGATATTGTCAGTGAATCAAACACAGGCAAGTTATCTATTCTTCCAATATGCAAAAGGCTTTAAACAACTCAACAACAACTGAGCGAAGACATATGTTATATGTCCAGATATTTTTCTGTGTTTTTGATATCAATGGGTTGACTTTAAACATTCTGAAGCCCAATGTGAGTCTATGCTTTCACTGATATCAGTGTAGATGAGCCTTTTGGACTGTTTGCAGTGTTGCAATAGTGAGTAATAAATTGTCCATCTACAAGTCTATTTAAACCACAAGTAAAATTCCAACAGACTTATTTTTAAGGTACAATGATCCACAAAAATAAGTCCTCCGGAAAAAAAAATCTACTAAATATGGAGTCTTTTCATTTCTAATAGCACATTAAAACAAAGACAGACTCACTTTTGGACGCCTAACTGGGACCTACTTGCATGAATTTGTGAAAACCCTGAAGCCAAATTGCACCTCTGTTTAAAGCTCTAAATTGAAGATTCCCACAAAGTGATTTTCAACCACTGGGTAGTAACCAGCTGCTCCCTGATGAGTTGCTAATTAAGCGCACTGGCAGGACAGGGTGTGTGGTACTGCAGGATATCATCACTCCTTGCATGCCTTCAACAAGCTGCAAAAGTGGTGATATTCCAAAACAGCACACACCCTGGAGTACTAAATTGCACAGTGATTGTAGAGTGCTGAGGAAGTCATTATAAATGAAAAAAAAAACAGAAGATGTATTAAAAGCATTTTGTTTTTGCAATTCACCATATGGAATAGTATCTAACCACAAAAATTTAAATTTGACATTGCCAAAGAGAATTTTTGAGCAGTCATTTAATCTAATCCTGCTGAAAATGGCATTTTAAATGTGGAAGACACAAATGGAGGAACAAAGTTTTGTTTTTTTTAACATTCCAGAGCAAAGTTTCTAGCCAAAGCTCCAATGAAGCAAAGAAATCTTACAAAATGTGGTTGAATGTAAGACATCAGGGTATACCATCAACAGAACAACACACTGCCAGTTGAAATGAAGAAGAGGGGATTATGCTGTATAATTACTAGTTATTGAAAGTACAGTAACCCTTTAACATTGTGCCATTTTCCACTGGATTTAGGGTAATGAAGGAGTGTGGTTCTAACTAATTTTGACAGTACAGAATCACATGCTTGTAATACACTAGTACTCACTGAAATCCTGCTATGAGTATGAAAATGGATCTCAGTGATACCTACTGTTACATATTTGGACTTTTATATTGTATCTGTAGTCCATGCTATATGCCTGCAAGGTAGCCAAAATGCATGCTGTGACTGTTCACTGTGTCTATCAGGCCTTAGAATGGAGTTTTATTTTAAATAAATTGTTTGTACTCCGGGGGGTCAGACAAGTTCACAACAAGAAGTAAGTTATGCATGTTCTGTAGACTTTGCAGTAGGAAAAAAGTTAGGAAAAACATTAGCAGCATATATTGAGGGTATTTTTCCCCCCTAGAGGATCAAAATAACCTTGACACTTAAAATCCTACAGCTAAAGGGAAGAAAAGGAAAGACCACAGCATATAAATTTGAGATTCCCTATATAGCTGAACATAAAGAACTATTCAAAACAGAAGACCATTAAATAAATAAACAAGGACATCTAGTGGCAGAAACAAAAATGTGTCAGGATTAACAGTGCTTATAAAACATGTACTGTGAGACGTGCCTAGCAATGGACCTGATTTAAATAATACAAAGATTTGGAAATTAACCCCTGGTGTCTTGGGAAATTAAGTCATTGTCGATTGGCTGTGCATCAAAGTGAGCCCATGACAGAACGCATGTGTGCACACTGCATTTGTGCAGGTTTGTGATTCAAAGACTTACGAAATCCTTCTCCAGTTTGTCGAGCTCCTGCTTGTAGCTCTTCAGCCTGCTGTTGTACATGCCTCGGCTCTGGACGGGGATCTCTCGCACCTCAAGGTCCATCTGCTCCAGCTGCAAAATCCAGACAAAGCGAAAGGTTCTTTCATCCCCCTCCCACTTCCAGAATGCCAGGCAGCTAAAACAACCTCTCCCGCAGGTAAGGCTGCAATTTCTACAGCTGCTTGACAGTAAAGAGATGTCAAAGGCTGCTTTCATAGCCAGTGATTGATCACCGTGCTGTCAAAACGTGTCACTCTGTGGGCCCATTGTACCTGCGGGCATCTGTAAGGACCAGAAAAATAACGAGGCCAACAGAGCACATTGTCTCCTGACCCTTCATTCATGGCTGCACTAGAGTAGAAATCAAAACAGGATCACATTCGTACAAAGAAGTGGTACAACATCCACATATGTTTGGTTTTTTTGCTCAAACTAAGAATAGTACACAATTTCCTTCAGTTATAACCAACCTAGCAGAGTGCTATAGTAACCTTGAGGCCCTTATCACGGAGACCACTACTTTCAGAATTTCTGCAAAGAATGTGGGTTAATGCTACTTGTACGATGATTTCAGGCAAATTCTGTCATTTATTCCTTCCCATTGGAATGATAGTTGTCATTTTATTTTGTGTACTTCCCCAATGTTGAAAACTATAAAAAGTATTGTTCTCCTGCAAACAAAGGTCGCTGTGCACCTGCACTTCATTAATGAAGTCAGCTCCCTCCTAATTCTGCTTTAGGATATATTGTCCATGTATGTTTGTTTATACATATACAGTATGGGTTTGTACACAACATACTTGTCATTAGTATTACAAACAAGCAAATAACATCTCATTCCAAATTCTTTATAGAGCCACAATGAAGCATAGCATCAGTAGACACTGCCAAGGAAACTGGGACACAGCTCAGCTAATTTCCTGAATAAAACAGCCTTCTGGACTGGTTTATGACAGGTTTTGGCACTAGTAAGTGGCTTAGCCCCAAACCAAATGCAAGGGGTCTGTACGAGCTATTACAATAGCAAATTCTAAACATTTCATTGGTGTGCCAGTAATGGATTCAGATTTTTTTTTAAAAAGGTGATGTTCAGGGTAAACCTGAACTTGTTTATCTTGGACGGGACACCAGTCCATCGCAGGGCAGACACACAGACTCAGACATACACACACTCGTCAAGCCCGTTAACCTAAGACTTAAGACTGTGGGAGGAAACCCACGTGAACAAGGGGAGAAAATCCACACAGACAGCGACCCAGGTCTGGGGTTGAACCCAGGGCCCAAGTGATGAGAGGCCGCAATGATATCCACTTAATAAACTTTGCTTTATGTAAATGCATCTCTCTCATTCCAATATTTGATCCCTTTCTGACCCCATTAGAAAACTATTACTCATCCTTGAGAAGAAAGGCTCTAATGCCTCCCTTCCCTACAACCTGAACTGACACATACTCCCTTTGCCATTTCAGTATGTACATACCTGCTCCAAATCAAAATATGGTATTAAAATGCACTTAAAAGACCATATAATGGCAAATGTGTCTCACAAAATATCATATGATCCCGTATGCTGTATTGTAGTTATGAATTTAAAGTTTGTTTTCCCGAGCATAAATTGAAGTGTCTCTAGGGAGAAAAAGTTTTCAAATTCTGACAGAAAGAGAAAGTGTGCTATTTGAGATATATACAGTGATGTAATCAGAAATTACAGTCAATTGTGCATTCTATCTAAACTAAAAATCTACCTATGATTCATTTTTATAAGAATCATAAAAGATTGATTTAATATATTTTGCAGAAAAAAGATATAAAGATAAAGATAAAGAGAGACAATAAACAAGATGATTTTTTCCCCCAGTTTAGAGATAAAATAGATCTAGGCACATACATACATGTACAGTATGTCCTCTATATGTTAATAGCATGTGATAGTGCTGTAACAACCACAAACATAAGGAAGAGATTGTGTGATTAACTTTCTGCATTCCAGAAGAGTCATCATCACTGCCAGCTAATTGTCAGTTGGGTAGACATTCTCAGTGTGACCTTGTCCCCAGTAAACAGCTGCAACAATATACATGCTATACTATTTGCTCATGAATAAGATTAGTAATGATCATGATAACAAAACCCTTTACTGGTATAATATCATTGTTTGTGCTTTCACGGATTGTCATCAGAGGAGCACATAAATAATCATTTTAATAGAATTCAGTGATGAATATAGCTAACATCCCTCCATCTCTAAAATGCTATTAAGTGCAAAACATATAGTACAGGTACCCATGACTGATAAATATGGATCATTGTTCCTTACAGGTCTCTACACAGATGAAGATGTGTACTTCTTACAACTCAGATTTCTTAAGAGTACCAAACACTGATCAAATACATACCAACTCCCTTGCTTCTTCAAGCTGTTTCTCGACATTTAGAACCATTTGCTTCTTTTCTTCTGAAAGGGAATACAGAACAACAGCGATGAATTGCAAGATGTTCACTTTCTGGCTTTTGATTAACAAACTGCAAATATAACAGCTAAAAAATAACACTCCATTCACAAAGTATTAGTCAAAAACCAAGTGTTGAGTCATATACATTATAATTCTGTCATTGTCACGTATATGTCTGAGTATTGATTAGAAAAAAAAAACAATACGCCACAAATCAAAATCACTGTAGAATTCATTCATCCAAACAATCACCAGAAAGCTCCTAAATCCTGGTAAATGCCATGGCAACCCAGAGCCTATTGCTGAAGGGCAGGGCACAGACAGGGCTATACACAGACAAAAGCCCATAAGGAAAGTTAAAGCACACAGCATATAACCTAACCTGAATGTCTTTGGAAAGTGACAGGAAAACCAACATGAAGACAGTGACAGCATGCAAACTCCACACAGAAGGTGTGCAAGCTCGTAAATAAATCATTTTTCTGTAGTCCAAAATGCATTATTAATGTTACGGGAATATATTGCATTCACTCTTGATTAAAATCTGCAAAGAGCTGTCCCTACTTTATACTGAGAATGTCTTAGAAGTTAGAAAAGGGAATTCATTCAACTTTGTTTTTCATTTCTCTGCCTCCAGTTTAATCTTTTAATGACAATTACTGTAGCAAAAATAGACTTTGCCACACTAAACTCTGGTGAAGCTAGAGATGATCTATCCCCTAGGGATTTTCTCAGATCTAGCCAGATATCAGAATCCATGAGACATGTCAAACAAACTTTGAGCTAATCCTCAGTGTGACGCGTCACTCTATGACAAACCTGACTGTGAAAGAAAATAGATGTTTCTATATTTTTTAGCTTATCAAGTTCTTCTATTCAGGCAAGAAGACGAATGTTATATAAAACCATTTTCAGGAAAGAACTTGGATTTTCTTACTTAATTCCATCAATACTTAAAAAAACTAATTAACAAAAAGTATCACTGTTAGTAAGCCGCTGTAGGCATAGATAGATTTAGAAAGGTCTGTGAAACCTTCATCAATTTTAACTTCAAATATCAATATATATCGTAGAATAAACAAACAGTATACACAATAACTTTGATTTTACACATACAATTGCATACACTGCGAAGAGACAACATACAATGACATCCAAATGTACTGGGGCAGCAACATTAAAATTGACTTTTGTTTTACATTTAAGCAAGAGACGTATGGGATCATGAAATCAAAACATCTTCACAAAACAATGCGTTTATTACTGCATAATTTCATGTATACAAATGACCATATTAGAACAAAAACAGTGCTCAATCCAGTGGTTTAAATGGATTTGAACACATTCACTTAAAGTACGTTTCAGAGCTTATTCCTTTAAGGCTATAACTTCATGAAGTCTGTGACCTACCAAATTTAACAAAACTTCATCATCTGATATGCTCTGCTGTAGAAACGGTTTCATAACTTAAAAACGTCAGTTTCAGATCTATTGTAATTACTGGGCTTATTACCTATGTTTTAGCCTAGGATTACAAGGGGTTCTGTCTTTTTAGACACTTTGATAAACAGGTCAATCTGCATTTTATCTGTAATCCATAGTGATCTGTTTTCTTGAACACATTAATATCCAACCCTGCTTGATGCTGCTTTTCCTTACTTTTGATCTGCACTGTAGCACTTTTTTCACTGAATAACAACTCACAGTGGAAAAGCAGGAATGCAACAGGTCGGTGGCAACTACTCTGACTATATATCTCATGGGTGGCCAAGATCATAATTAAATAATTGTACATACACCTAATAATTCAAAAGAATAAAACAAACATATACAAGTTTTGTTTTGTTTTTTACAATCGGGCCTTAATCAAAAGGGCTACAACACTGCTAATGAGAATTCTACATCTTTAAAACAGATCCCAAGCCTTTCTAATCCTCATTTTGCCCTCAGGTGCGATGCTCATGCTGGTCATCAAATGCATTTTTAAAACCTGCTTGTACACATCAATGGTGCGTACACAATAAACAGCCTGAGGCATGATGCAAAGAATGAAATACATTTAAAATATGCATGCCAATTTTAGAGATACAGCGCATTTGCAATTTTTTGTTTTGTTCGGTAAGCTAAAGCAACCAGTGGATCGCAGCAGAAAATCTTTTGACATCTTCGCTCAAATTTTAATCACCTGTGATTGACAGACACACACTAGTCTAAATCTGACTCCAAATTGAACATTTGTACATAATTGAAGCTGACCTTGTGCCAGAGGTACTACTTCTTTTTAGGCAACTGAAAAGGCAAAGCCCATTTGCTTCGGCAGGTGAAAGCTGAATGCTTCAGAAAAATGACAATGGAAAATTTAAAATCTTGCATGACATTTATTTCCAGCCAGAATGGTGCACATGATAAATCTAACAACAATGAATCCTCTGTTACCATTGTTAGGATAACTGTAATACAGCTGGAAATAGGGACTGTTGTCAAATAAATACTATATATGCAATTAAAAAAATCTTCCAAACGTGAAATTGAAATTCAACCCCATTGTTGGTGGCGTTATTACCCTCTACTTCCAAATAAAGCATTTTGCCTATTTAGAAAAATATATAAAAATAATATTTTGTCTTGCTCAGTTTATTGTGAAATTGCATACCATAGTTTAAAAAACATTCTCTTGGTTACTGTAACAAAATTATAGTAATTACAAATATTTAAATCCTACATTTTCTTTAAGCATAGGGCCAGTTAAAATTTTTACAGAATTTATTGTTTTTTTGCACACTGACAAACGTTTAACTTTTAATTGTGAATTCCTTTATTTTGTACCCTAGCCTTAAGATGAAATAAAAACAGTTTATTATGGAGGAGTCCAATAAATAATGGACTCGGAGAGATTCAAACACTGTGGCTGTGTGGCAGAAGTTGAAATGATGGATTGCAGAGATCAGCTATGTTGGGGGAGCAAATCCGATGGAAGAAAACCTATAAGCACAAGCATGTTCAAAGAATCCCTTAATATAAAACTGGAACTCACATTGCTTTGAAACAATGACACATTTGAAACTACCCAAACCTCACACTACTTAGGTTTTCCCAATAGATTTTGGTGTGTTTTCTGTCAGTTTGTAGTTTTTAAAACTCGACAAAGAGAGGGCTTTATCTCATCTTGACAAAGAACGCTCAGCACTCATATTCATAATCCCATCTAGTGCCACTGCAATCAAACCCTGTCACTTTTTATTCTAGATTTAAACCAAGACAGCGCACAAAGTAAGAAAAAAAAGATGACTTGGCCTGTGTGGTATGTTGATCTTGCCAATATCTTAAATTATATTTAATGGTATTCAGCAAAGCTGTGACAAGACACTACAAACCTTATCTACAGCTCTCTTGATAGGTTGTTACTTACACGGCATAATCATCCCTCCCATCTGATTCTGTTGACCAAAAAAAAGGTTTAGGCCTTAAACTGGGCCTACTAAAGAAATAAATACTTCCTAAAAACAAGTGATCAAGCATGAGCATTCAAAAACTATTGCACATACACAACAGATAATATAAATCTAATAATCAAGACATTAAGAAATATTAAAAATAGCCAATTATGCTTCAATACTACAATATACAAGCTGTTTGGCAATTTTAACACAGCCAAAAATCAAAACACTCCTTTAATAATAGATATCCATTTTAAGATATAAGACATGGGAGCTAGTTATGGCACAAATATTGCCATTATTACAATCTAGGTACTAGAATATAGTGCTGTAAAATTTGCACTCCATTGTCAGTTATTTCAACTGTACTTAGTGAAAACAGAAATTAATACTTCAAAGGAGGTTAATGACCAGTGGGAGTATGTAAAAACAAAGATGTTTACAAAATTGGGAATCTTACTGCAATATTAACACTTCAGAATTTAAATCCTGAAAGGTATGGATTTAAGTTTAAAAAACAACTAGTCTGGAAACTTGCCTAAAGTTGGTTAGGGGCTCCTAATGTTTTGTTTCAAAAGCCATACTCATTACAAGTTAAACAGGGATATGCCCCATGATCATAGTGTCTTGAAACGTAGGTTGAAACCGGGGTGATTTCTTTTAGTTAAGATCACTTTTTCACTTGGGTTTGGTCCTTGGGTCAGGTCACCACAGGAAGAGAAATAGTTCTGAACTCTGCATTTTTCTAGAAAAATATGAGATGACCAGCCAACAGCTATGGAAGGAATGATGAAACACTAGCAGAGGTAGAGTGCTTGCTTCAGATCTATTCAAGAATCCATTTTTGAAGTTAGCAATAACAAAGATGAGGGAAGAGCAGTACCTTAAAAACCTATACAAAGCTTTCTATATAAAGACTATACGTATTTTTTGGTTTTTAGTTTATAAATTCATAGTTTTATCATGAAAATTTGAAATGTTGTACTACATTTATTACCAGCCGGAATGGTGCACATTATAGATCTATCAACAATGAATCCTCTGTTATCACCATTGTTAGTATAACTGTAACACAGCTGCAAATAAGGACTGTTGTGAAATACTATATATGCAATTAAAAAAAATCTCCCAATCATGAAACTGAAATTCAGCCCCATTGTTGGTAGCACTATTATCCTCTACTTCCAAATAAAACATTAAAACAATTACAATGCAATTACAATGTAATTATAAAAGCATTCAATTATATTTACAGATGTATATAGATTTGTTGATTTCTCTTGGTTTGAAGTCAAAATTGTTTTCTAGTTTTATACAAATATCCAAAACAACAACAATGCCTTCCTGTTTGCACATTTACAACACCATAAATGAGACCAGATTACTGAGTCAATTATTTTACCAAAAGTCCTTCATAATCTCATTTAAAAGTGTTCCAAAGGTCAGATTGTTATCTCAGGCACCTTTAGTCCTTTTGTTTTCAGATTCAGGATGAAAGGCCATTAAATTATCTGTGATTGTAAGCAATATAATTTCTGCTTTATAAGGAATACAATCGCAACTGTGGTACTTCTCGTGCATGAGTTACACCAAAGATCTACATGATTTTGTTTCATACTTAACCTTATGACGTACTTTCCACTACATGAAACAGCAGCAAAATTCAAATCACAAAGAGGTATGATGCGGTTTAACAAACAAGGAATGAATGACTCATGCATACTACATTCTAACAGGTTTTCTTAAGAAAGAACAATATTAGTTGCACGTCCAGGCTGCCTGGTCTGAGTGGGCTTTTATTTGTTGAGATATATGTGGTAGCCTCCTGTAGGTAAATAAATCAATGTAATTCTGAACTATTCTTGATTTAACTCCTGACTTAATCACTTGCAAATTATTATTTTGTCACACAATGCAACCCTTCATCCTGCATTAGTCTCCAGTGGATAGTAAATACCAGCATGCAACACATATTTAGTCCTTAAAGCAGGCCTCCAAAAAAAAAAACAAATATTGAAACAAATGTCAAATGGCTATCAGAAAGCACTTTAATAAAGCTGTGTACAATTTAAAACATTAGTGCTATCAACAGTAAAGTAGCTCTCCATACAACCGGCAATTGGCTTCACTATGACTCTGATAACATTTATTGTGAAACTGACAACTAGTAACTAATCCCACATAAACACAAACAGTATTCCGCAAATCTGGGACAAGACACTACACACTTTTTTTTTAATCAACGCTCATGACAGGCAGTATATTACAAGATAAGCTTTTGATTCTGTTGACAAATGCAGGTTTTTAAAACCTTTCTACGTACCTCCTCCCAGTTTGGGGACTTTCCCGATCTTATTAGTAATTTCTGCCGTCAACGTGCTAAAGTCCTGCTCGTAAGTTTCGAAATCCGAAGACATCTTCACTCATATATCTTATAATAACGATAGAAAACGATTAAAGAGCCCAAAAATGTGTATTCCTCAGTGCACAGTAAGTCCGTCACTTCCTGGTTGAATCCTCACTATTTCCTACCGATGGGGAAACAGAAGGATGATACTTCGGGTTCCAGGGATATTACGTAAATGTAACATTAAACTTATTGCTCACGTCCAAAAGTAGAAATTAATAATTACAACATTCTTAATTAATGTATATTTTAGCATGTCAGACGTTTCTGCAATAATCTCTTTGTATGTGCTTTTAATTTTTTTTATGTTTCTACGTAAATCTAGCGCTCAGCAAATATTTGTCTTTCCATTTACATTTTAGTTCATAGGAGTTTAGAGAAAATGTAAAAGCCCCTAAAGTATAGACTTGCTAAAACTGATCACGCTCCATAGTCTTAGTTCAGAGTACACTGATTGACGGGGGGCGGAGGTGCTGTAATACTGTAACACCTTCAGGAAGTGTCAGAAAGAAGCTAGGAAGCGGAGAAGGGAGGTGGGTCTGACTTAAAGAGACAGTTAATGTCTCTACACTTTAAAAATGAGCTTTTGTCCATTCAGTCTAGTTTATTGTAACTTCAGGAAATGAGCGGGAATTGCTAATTGTTTTATACTTATTTATTTTATTGTCGTACATGTTTTCTTTCGATCCTCAAGGCTGTAAGTACTGAGAATCTGGCTTCATCATCATGAGGTCTGAAGGAGTTAGAGCAGTACGTAGATTATGAAGCGTAAGATAAGAAAGTGCTCGGCTTTCATACTGCGATGAAATAGGACGATCTTGCAAATAATTCAGTTCCAAACACAATATTTAAAAATCAGACAATTAGAGATTTTAAAGTTCAGACAAGTTAACGACATAATGGGATTCAGAAAAGGAAATTCTGCAACAGAAGGTTCGTAATAGCAGCAATAGTTGCTGCCTAGTGTAGTCCTTGCTTCATGAGTGCAGTACAGTTGTGCGTTTAGTGCCATGGATCTTACAAAATTATTTTAAAATATTTTTAATCTATATGCATAAATTAAACCCCAAAACTGAAACAGGAAAAGTTATAGACTATTGGAAATTCATCTAACCGTTTAGTATTGTTGTTTTTCATCAGTGCAAGGTCAGTTTTTGCTTATCAGTGATTACAATCTATGTGGTTTTTGGTTTAGAAAATCACAAGGTTGTTGATATTTATTTCTCGGTGAGTACAATATATTTTTTATGTTTATAAAGCTGTTTAAACTAAGAAAATCGCACATGTGCCTCAGTTGGAAGATTGTGAGTGATCTTGTAAAATTCTTAAAGACCTTTGTCTGAATGTGTGCACTTCAATGAAATGTCGAATTGGTGTAAATAAATTGTACTGTTGCCTTTATTCCGACTTGACTCACGCCTTTTTTAGCCGGACTCGGAAAGGGATTGGAGATGATTCACAGTTAAAAATAGTTTAATGTTTCAGCTCAGGCGGAACCGTGTGCTTTCTCCGGCGGGACTAAATAAAATTGGGGTTTGACAGGTGGCTTAGCAGAGCAACAACAAAGATACCGTAGAACGCGAAGATACCCGTTGAAAAGACGGCTATTGTCCAGACATGTATCTTAAAATGATTTTCAGTCTTTGAAACAAGGATTTAATATATTATTTAATAATATATATTCTAGTTCTGTATGAAACACGGTCAGACAGGTAGCAGTGAGGCAATCTAAATGTGAAAGAAACTGTTGTTACAGGTACCTTAGTTTTGACTTCTATTTAAGTAAAGGAGCCATTTTTTTACATGGGTGTGGTTCTCAACGAAGCATGACAAACAAACCTGTGGCAAATGAGTATTTCTCTAGTTACATAGAATTTAAGTTTTTGTATACTGTATGGAATTCACATTCCCTTTCATATATTGAACTACAAGACGCCTTGTTCATGATTTAAAACGTCACTGTTTTATTTTCATTTCTAGATGGAGCAAGTTCTTCTGTTAGGAGATCAGCTAGCACTCACCAAGTTGTGAAGAAGAATGCTACACCTTACCCTAAGAGGATGCACTGAGAATTGGACTGTTCAGACTACTTTGAATGTGACAGTCTGGATCTTTGGCAGGAAAACCAACAACTGCACATCAGATTTTGGGGGGATTAACCAAGAAAAAGTGGGGGAGAAAAGCACCTGATCTTATTTCAAAAAAGCATTTAGCTGCCATTTAAAAAAAAATGAGTATTCTGTCTTCATTCATTAAATTTGAAAATCTACATGAGCTGAAGCGATTGTGCCATTGGGGTCCTATCATAGCCCTGACAGTAATAGCTGTGTGTTCAACAATGGCTGTTCTGGACTCCATCATTTGGTTTTGGCCTTTAGACTCTACCGGTGGAAGTATCAATTTTATCATGTTGATAAACTGGACTGTTCTTATCCTCTATAATTACTTCAATGCCATGTTCGTAGGTCCTGGCTACATTCCCCTAGGATGGAAACCGGTAAGAACATCGAGGACAGAAATCCATTGCTTCAACAGAGACATTTGCACATAATTTTAGTTTATTACCTGCTATTCACATTTCTCTCCTGCTGATAGCAGGACACATATCCACTTAGTTGTATTTAGTGGATTTCTTGAAGAAATGTGATTTAATTACATTTTTGTATTCTGAATTTGTGATTGCCCAAAGTTCTGCAGGTATTGCTTGCATTAAAATGAAAGTAGGAGTAGTATGTTTGCATACAGCTGGCCATAAAAAGATTTAGTGATGACAGAAGTACAGTATACAGAACAGTACGTTTTTTTTTCAGGAAAATTCCTACTGCCACTCTTATGACTCGCATAACTTATCGGTGAATATGGAAATAGGAATCTGCTTGCTTTTAAACTTGATGAGCACAGGTTTAATAAACCAGTAGGTGGACTGGTAGCTTACGTTCCACATTACCAAACTAAAATACAGTCCTTCCTTTGCATGTCGTTTCTCATCATATTACATTTCTTAATATGTTAGAGAAGTTGTGGTTCTCTAAAATGCTTAGGATAATCATTATTTCACTTTCAGTTACTTGTAAGTATGTACTGTTCATGCTAGATATTATAGTATGTAAGTACAACATGTATAAATATAGTAGATGTATACACCAGTAGTCAGTATGATCACGACACTGTTGAACTGAGCGTAAATGCTTTAGTACCTTGTTCATGAGAAGGCATCACTCTATCTCTACAGTAGCTCTTATTGTTGCTTCATTTAAACGAGGCTAACTGAATGCACCTTGTAGGCTGCATGCTGAGTGAAGTTTGCTTGTAATACTTTTCATCTGCAGAATTTTCAACAGAGCTGATTCAGTTTTCTTTAACTTGTCTCTTCATATGCATTCTCAAAGTGTGGAATTAAAGCTTTTACTTTCCTGCCCCTTACTGCCCCATGTCTTTCATAGTAAATTCTATCAGTTATAAAGAATATGTGAAAAAAGACTACTTCAATTTTATTTTGTCAGGTAAAAATAAAGTATTTAGTTCTGACTTTTTGCAGTTATAATGGTAAGAATAAAGTCCACACAAGCTTTATACAGAAGACATCATAGATTTTCAGGCATTAGTGAGAATAATGTCTGTTAAAGAAGCAGAAATTTTAAAGAATGCCCAAACATTCTCTTGTAAAAGTAGTGACTCCCTTTTATTAGCCTTAATTGTATGCATTCCTTCTACTTCATTCCTTCTAAACCCTTTGCTTTAGCTTTTGTAAA
This sequence comes from Lepisosteus platostomus, assembly GCF_059453375.1. Taxonomy (NCBI): domain Eukaryota; kingdom Metazoa; phylum Chordata; class Actinopteri; order Semionotiformes; family Lepisosteidae; genus Lepisosteus; species Lepisosteus platostomus. The sequence goes on from NC_142616.1 coordinate 39,616,508, forward strand.
AGTAAGCAAGATCAAATACTAAATAAGTACTGTATAAATCAGTTCCTTTGCAGAAAAAAGAGACGAGGCATAGAAATTATTTTAGGAATTAGGTTTCCTCTGGGGCCTGAGGACACTGGGCTCTCAATTCAGTGCTGAGTCACACTAAGTAGAACGAGGAAACTTTGCCAGGTTGCATACAATCGGTCACTTGAGAGAGAATATTGTTTCCTCACATTCAAGAACTTGTATGAAGTTTCTTATTCACTTCATATATTAGGTTTAAGAAACCTCTGATTATATCTGTATTGGTCCACCAAGCCTCCAAACAGTGTAATCAGTTGAGGGGAATCGATGGGCATGGGTTTTGTACTCTAACCTCATGTTAAACTTAGACTGCGTTGCTTCTTATTTCAATAGGAGAACCCACAGGATATGTGTTACCTACAGTTCTGCAGAGTTTGCCAAGGTTACAAAGCCCCAAGGTCACATCACTGTCGCAAGTGTAACAGGTAAGGATATGTTACAGGCAGCTACGGACAGGTAATTCCAGAGTGGTTATTATATATTCTGGAAAACGTGAGACAAACTCATGACCTCATAAATTATTAAAAGGTAATTTTAGGCTTATTAGGTTATTGAATAAAGTGACTCATATTTAACATCTTCAGGTAAAAAAATGCAATTGTTTTATTTCTGTAATTTCAAGTTGGCATAGTAACATTAAGAATGAATGGTAATATTTAGCAACAGTTTTATTTAACTGTTATATTTTAGTTGTGTACTTTTTTGGTTAGAAGTATGTAAGCCTAACGAACATTTCAAAACTCTGAAATCAGATTTGTTTTTCTTTTGAAGCAGCTAGGTGTGCCTTCTTGTGGCGTCATGGCATGGCACCTCACTGCTCTACTGCGATAGAAATGAATAAATGCACATTGTCTGACGTTCTGTGCTTGAGAACTGCTTCCGGGCTCCAGACCACATTTTTGGGCCTGGAGCCCAGAAGCAGGACTCTTTTTGAATATACCAAGCTGAAAAGGAAAGGAAAGAAACTCAACGTTTCAACTCCTGAGCCTTCTTCTGACGTGGTACTCTCTACAGCCGAAATGTTGTGTTTCTTTTATTCTCACCGTGGAATAAACTTATACTTGTTCCTTTGCAGCCTATGCATGCTGACACAACTACCTACTTGAAACTCTTTCTGAATATACTACTATTTTGACTAAATGCACATTCCATGTAGGAATGGAGTTGGTTATATAAATCTGTGTCTGCTTGAAAGAAATCGGTGCCGAATGATATATTTCCACATTTATATATTATCCAAAACGGATATTTAGTAAGGACAAATTGACTCAATCACTGTGCTCACTTGTTCTGGATCTAGATTGATCCCTGTAGTCCAGAGATCCCCATATGTCTTTAGTTCCCTCTGACATAGACTCCTCCAATATAAGTACCACAAACGCTGATTGAATTTGTATTGACCAGAGTATCCTCATCTGGCCATGCAGCAGACACCTCGGTGCATTGCCTGGTGCCAGTGAGCTTGCAGTCTTGTCTGTGAAAGCTGCATTGCTCCTTCAGTCATTAATTACTCTCCTGCGCACTGGGGGACTTGCAGGCTTGCAAAGAAACTTAGTTGATTAACTATTGGCATCTCTAAATTGTGGCAATAAAAAAAGATTCAACTGTACAGTATGCAATTTCAGCTCAGGCTCTACAGTATAAATGGAATGGAGGATCTGAAAACACAGGAAGTGAAATGTACAGCAAGCGGGGTAATAAATATATATACTGTATATACTCTAGACAGGTTTAGATTCAGGAGCCTGGATATTATTTAAGACTGTCTTAAGGGATTCCCCCCATAAAAGGAAACTTTTCACAAGCTTAGAAGTGTGTAAAATCATCAATCTCCCACAATGGAAACAACTTCTAGTGAAGCTGTTGATCTTTTTATAATAAATATGAAGCTGTTGATGTTTTATATAAAAGAAATATGTCCGTTAGCATGACCATATGATGAAAGTGGGAGTCCTTATGGAGACTAATTTCTTGAAAACGGGTTCTACATATAGAAAAGGTTGAAAACACCCCTGTTCCAGATTTCCGGAGACTTTAAATGTGGAGATAATTAAAATGTGTAATGTTTGACCTTTGTTTTGTTTTTCAGGTGTGTGATGAAGATGGATCATCATTGTCCATGGATTAACAACTGCTGTGGTCACCTCAACCATGCCTACTTTACTAGCTTTTTGCTGTTGGCCCCACTTGGGTGCATCCATGCTACTGTTATTTTTGTAATGACTATGTACACACAGCTGTATGATAGGGTAAGAGGCATCAGGAGAGTTAATTCATCGTGAGAATTAAAAAAAAAACTCCCTTCTTATTTCTGTAATCACACTGAAAGAATAATAAGTAAAATATGAATATTTCATTTTTATAATAGTTACAATTATTTATAATGGTTTAGAATTATTTTGATACAACTCACATGAAAGTCTTCAACAAAGATGTAGTATGTGGTTTCAGACTAGGGATAATGTTCCTAATACTTAAACCTCTTTGTAATGAACAACAGAATCATCAGTTTAGAGTTTTTATTGAATATACTGTTTTTGTTGGCAGTATTTCTATCACATTTATAGCAAAACATTCTTACTTAACCTTGAATGTAAACAATGTTAAGAAGGTCTTTATAGCATGATAAACTGATAGAGTAATTAAAATATCATTTAACCAGAAATTTCCAGATTACTTCACTGCTGATTGGGCTACAGACTTCTTTGATCAGCAATTGCAAAGGACGTATTCTTTTGGTTTTGTGACTCAGCAAGACATGCTATTGGTTGCAATATTCAGAGTGCTTTAAATGTTTTCATCCCCAAAGCTTCTTCGTGGCAAGAGGTACTCAGGGCGTTATCAGTGTTGCATTATATAAGGACTTGCAGTTCTGAATAGTCCAGAAACACCTATTGTAGGGCTTGAAACCCACTGCAAGATAAAAATTTGAATACCATGTATTAGATGCATCTGAAACTTATATTTTGTCATTTATTCCACCATTAAGCTCACTTTCAAGAATGTCTTAGTTTATGATCAGCACTGGCATTCCTGGCCAGAAGAAACCTCTTTCCTTAGCCACTGAACTAGTAAGCATAGCTTATGTGATGAACAGTGACAGAAGAAATGTTGCTTCAAACATTCGTAAGGGGTTTTGTTTCCTGTGGTGACAGATATCGTTTGGGTGGAGCTCTGTGAGGATCGACATGAGTGCTGTCAAAAGAGATCATCGGCCCATCATTCCCTTTAGCGTCTCAGCCTTTGCTGCAACTCTGTTTGCCTTTGGGCTGGCACTTGGCACCACAATAGCAGTTGGCATGCTGTTTGTCATTCAGGTACTAGAGACTCTGCTGTGCTCCTTAGTGTTTTGTTTATGTTTGTGCAGTTTTATATTGTATAAATTAATGTTGTATAATTTGCTGGATTTTAATCCACAGATGAAAGTGATTTTAAGAAATAAAACCTCAATAGAAGCTTGGATAGAGGAAAAGGTGTGTACAGTACGTCATTTTGTTTTTTTGTTTTTTTATAACCAGTATTTGCTTTGTATTTTATTTGTATTTTAACAACAGATTTGTCTTCCGTTTTGTTTTTAATTTATGACACTCAGAACCTCTGCATGTTTTATGTACTTTTAATTTTGTTTTCTTGTGATCTTTTTTTCATAAATAACTCTGCCAACATGTCTCTCCAGGCCAAAGACAGAATACAATATTACCAAACAGGAGAAGAGTTCATCTTCCCCTATGACCTGGGAAGCAAGTGGGAGAATTTCAAGCAAGTATTTACATGGTCAGGTACTCCAGAAGGAGATGGTGTTGAGTGGCCAGTTCATGAGAAATGTCACCAACACACATTAACAGTAAGTGTTCTGTCAGTGCTTGTTGTTGTTTTAAACAAGTTGTCTTTAGATGTATCTAGTAGTACCAACTGTTTTTATGCATACACTCAATAAAATACTTCTCCCAGTAGAGTAAGATGTTGTTTAAAGTTTATTTATGACTCAAAAAGATACCTACCTCTCTTTGTCTACTAAATTCCTGTTGGATTTTGATGGATCTATATTTTAACTTATTGCATTTTAAAACAAGGACAATTTTCAAATTGAATTTTGAAAACAATATCTCTTTTTCTTCGGAAATATATATATATATGTTGTGCTGTTTGATTCATTGCATTAAAAGAACTTAATATTCCTAGTGTTATGTACCGTATATCAGAGGAAATGGAGAAAGTAATAGCAATAGAAATCGCAAGCAATAAAGAGATAAAAGCTTCTTTAAAGGACAGCTTAAACTTCAGATTAAATCATTTTAGAGAAAAGTTAAAGATTGAACACAGCTTTGTTACCACGCTTGATAGTACAACATGAAAAGTGTCTGACATGGTAAAAACAAATGATCATTCAAGGTAGCATTTCACACGGAATGTGTTTTTTCAGCATCTAATTATAGTTTGGATGAATGTAAAAAGTATATACTGCTCAAATTAAATTTGATACATAACCCATCTTTAAAAATCCCTAAGCATTACTTAAGGGTTTTAATAAAAACCAACAATTCATACATACAGTACCTTTCCCCATTCGTTTAAAATACTGTACTGTATCATATTCAGCATAAGTACAATTTACTTAAACATGTTGTTTGTGCACTTCTTGAAAGCATTTTTTTTATTTTTTCTTCTTTTATTTTTGTCTACCCCAACCTTTTCTGTATATTATGGTATGCTGAATCTGGGCTGGGTATCACCCCTGTAAAATTCTTCATATTCAAGCTGCACTACACTAGTGAAAAGGCAATTTACTACTCTGAACAGTGAGAACAAACCCTATAAAAACCTCATGCAGGTAAATTCAGGGGATACATACAGGCTGTTGTGAGTTTATTAATGTTTATTGAGAACATGGAGATGGCAGAACCCAGGTTTTTTCATTAATAACAGGGAGATTCTGAAGCCAACTTTAAAATGACATTAAGTTCTTATATAGTAGAGTCGTGCATGAATAAAAGAGGATCTACAGTAGTCTGTATGTATCTTTAGGAACAATGTTTCCTTTCTTAGTACTGTCAGTTGTTGTCATGACAAGGGATGGCATCTGGCAACAAAAAAAACTTTCTCAAATTGCCTGCTTGTCATGTTAAATCAGTGGAATGCAATCGGAGTAGACATTCATTATTAAACCTAACTGCAGTCCTTGGCAAAAATCACATAAAAGCACTGCAGCAAGGGTGCTGTTTGAGCTAATTGCATTCCAGTGGTGAGTGAAGTCTTTAATGTTTGTGTATGACTGATTCATTATGGATGTTTTACGCCATGACATTTCATGACTGTATGGCAAAGTGAATGAACCATATTTTTTTGTTTTTTGCAGATTGAACAACTGAAACAGAAAGCTGATAAAAGAGTCAGAAGTGTAAGTACTGTGCTACTAAATTTAGAACAGCAGGGGGCTGTAGAACTCTGTGCAGCTTAAATAAAAATGTTCTCAAGGTTTGTGCAATGTATACAGTATGTAGGCCGATTTCAAGCACAGCTCAGCTATTTTAGTTTTGTTATGTGACTGGAGGTGTTTTGAGGCAACAGCTTGGTTTGGCGAATACTTGCAAATGCTGTGTTTTGCCAAAAACAAATGAGGCAGTGGGAGAAAACCACTTTCTTGCTTAAAATACCGGTCATCTCACAAGTGCTGTGAAAACAAATTGCTGATTATATTAAAGAAAATAGTTTTATTTTTTCAATATAAAGCGCAAGCTTTTTTTTCCCCTTATTGACAGGTACAGTATCGAGTGATCGAAGACTATAATGGTGTTTGTTGCCCACTCAGTAAGGGAGTGAAAACATTCTTCACAACCCCCTGCACTGAGGAGCCTAGAATTAAACTGATTAAAGGAGAGATGATCTTTGCCACCAGGAGCATAAAGTAAGTTCATTCAATCCATTAAGGATGTTAATAGTCACAGCTGTTCAGACATGAATTAAGTTCTCATTTAAAAGTAAGAATATAGGTTTTCTTATTCATTCTGTGCTTTCTTATTGGAGAAATGGAAACATCTTGTTTTTAATAATTGGTTTGCCTTGTTTTTCTCCTGAGTAGTTATAGTTCTTAAAAGACAACTGATACCTAACTTTAAGGGGGTGGGGAATGAAGTGCCTGCAAATTGTGATGCACAAAGAGCCAGATTGCTTGCATCTTATCCAAGAGAATTGCATATTAGTTAACAGTTACTTCATAATTTTCTTCAAAATCTATCATCCTTTTTTCGTGGTTAAAAAAAAACTTGAACCGCCCTCCCATTTCTTGTCCTGACAATTTCAAGATTGGCAAGATTAATGTACAAGTGCTGGCTAGAAAAAGAAACGCACTTTGTGGTAGCTAGCCAATCAGACTGCAAATATCCTTTCGGTTTCTCCTCCTGACTCCATCACCTTCCCAGTCAACAATACAGTACATGGGCTGTCCAGCAGTTGTACACTTACTTTTTTGTCTAGATCAATTAAATAAACAAATTATTACCTATGTAGTCTAAAATTAAAAACATTTTTTTCTGTACCTGTGTATTGTTTTTGTGTTCTAATTCCTATATATTACGGACTATTTTCCTCAAAGTTACCAGACAAAATATCACTTTCAAGGTAAATATAGAGTTCTTTATTAGAAACTTGTTTTGTTTTAGTGATAGTGCCCTCTCATTGAAGGCTCTGTTAGATGACCTTGGCTACTTTATGGCCGTTGGCTTGACAAGTGACAGATAAGAGCGCTTATCCTCATCTTTCAACCATAGAACCTTTATTGAAGTGCTGGGCAGCGTTTGCTGCTCACTGTTAATCTCAAAACAAAGCAAAAATTATTTAGCTTAATATGTGTGCTAAAATATACCACTGACTGGTGAATTGATGAGTAGTTCATCGCCATACATAATTCCATAGACACTAGTGAATTCCAGGACATGTTAAGATGGGAAGTGTTTTCTTTCTGTATTTTACAGATGGTGGATGTATGGAGATAAGGTGCTTGATGAGGAACAGACAAAAGGTATAGCTTAAACTGGATTTGTATTGCCAGGCGATATAATGAACAGTGTTTAAAAAGACATTGCTGATGTCACTGAAGAAATTGTTTCGGCGTTAGAGACTTTTTGGCCTGTTTATAGACTTATAGGTCAAGTAACAGCAGCAACTGATAGGGTTGCTACCGTTACATGACCTATAATTTTAGAAAGAAAGGAATGAACCTACTGAAAATAAGTTGCAGGTTACAAATCATCTATTTATAAATATATTTTATGATATATTATGTTAATCGTTCTGTAGAGGCTAGATAAGTATATGCTTTATAGATTTTATTTATTAATGTTATAAATGTTTTAAGTAATCATTAAAGACCATAAGAAAAAATTTACATATGTACAACAAAGAAAGTAATTAGGTTAATTGTTTAATTGACTACTTGGATTGAGACAAAAGCAGAAGACACTGGGCCCTTCAGAAAGCTGGAGCCCCCCTGTTATGTTTAATTAATTATGTTTCTCTTTATTTCCGCGTATTGTTAAGATGAGTGATGGACCTTCTTGGGAATATTTTATAAAGACTCATTCTTAACTTTGTATTTGTTTGATTGGTTTTAGCTGGAGTTCGTATCCGAGGGTGGTTTCCACGGAGATGTGTTGAGAAATGCCTTTATGACACAGCAAACGATGCAGCAATGAATGAGGAGAAAAAGGAGAAGTGATTTTTTTTTCTTTTTGGTTGGGATATTGAGAGGGGTTAATATCTGGACACATTTTATTTGGTGGTTTTTGACATGTTCTTTTGACAGAACCCCTTACTTGAACCTTTTTCTCTGTTATTCTTGAATTATGCAATTTCTCTGCTTGTTTGAAGCAGGGTTTTGTGCGGTTAACTGTATTTCTTTGTACTGTGCGAATACATTTTTATTCTATTTTGTAACACAACCCTCCATTGTATGCCTTTGGATTTTAAAAAAATAAATCATGTTGCACCCCTGGACAGTTTGTTGATTACATGTATACATGTCCTTTTTATTTCTGTAACTGAGCTAATTATTAATCAAATGTAACCTCATCACACAGTTATGTGAATTTAATTACATCTATTTTAACTATGCTTTTCATGAAGCATTATGAAATTGAATTGCAGCCGCAGTACCAGTACAATACAATACGGTTACAATACCAGTAACAGCATCAGTTTCAATGGATCTCTGGAGTCTTTACATCCCATAAATTAATCTGGGGGTAGTTTACATAATAAGATTTTAAATCATCTGCAATTTGTATTTTTATTTGCATGACAATTTGAGTTAATACAAAAGCTTTCATACAACATTTTCATTGTGTTTTTCCAATGAGTAGGAATGTTTTGATTCCCTTTATACTGGTACAAAAATGTTAGCATCTGCTCTCCAATTCTAAAGCTTACCACTTTAGAATCCAGGCTTACGTATTCTCTGAGGCCTCTTTAAGATTTCCAGGACTGCAGATATACCGAAACTGTTTGTTGTTTCAGCAAAAGTGTTAATAAGAAAACTCTTTTATTACCCATAACTATCGCTCATTTCAGAAGCAGGTAAAAAGTGGTAGCTTTCATGGGTTTAGGGTTTTCATACAGCTACCTCATCTATTTGACAGTTGTTGTGACATTTCATGGCTGTGTAGTAAGTACTGGTTTGGGTATTTTATCTCATAACCTCATCTTAGTCGTCCATATCTTCTAAATGTGTTCTCAGAGGCCTAATACAAACATAAAGAAATGCTTTCCTGTTAGGGGGATGATAAGTAGATATGAAGGGTCATATTGTACAGCATATAACTGTGACATTCCTCTGGAATGCTGCAGTTCTTTAGTGTGGCTCTTTTTTGTTTTGAAGCACACACGAGTCCACAAAGATAAATCAAACACTGCACTCCTTAAGATTATCATTGGAGTGCTGCGTAGAGGCTGTCAATCTGGTCTTTGAAGAACTTGGTCAGCTCTGCTCTCTTTGCCTTCAGTGTAGGTGTCAGTAGTCCATTTTCGATGGTGAACTGTTCTGGGTGGAGATACAAGTCCTTGACCTGGATTAAAAAGAGAAGGAAATCTATTATAGAAATGCTGGACAAATCTTCCATTCAAAAAGTGTCTGATAACATTTAAATGATTTATAAAGTGACACATACAGTATCAACTATTTAAAAGAATTTCCCCACTGTAGTATAGTGTTCAAAATTGTAAAAACAAAGTGTAAACATCTGTTCTGATGAAGATGTCGGAGCACATTTTTTAATTCTTTTCACTATAAAATGTGAATAGTTTACAGTATGTGGGTTTCACATACTGTAGTTTCACATTTCACATTTTGGTTGTATGTGAGCAATTCTTCTTTATTCTAGGTCATATTAAACCAAAACATTGGAATAGGCAAGAAAGCCAAATATTAAATATCGCATGATGATGATTTTCTGTTTCTGAGGTTTCTTGTCCAACATAAAATCCACCATTGAGTATTGTGTAGTGTGATATTTTTTTAAAAATTTGAGTGACTCAAAGTTTTGATTTAAAAAACGCCATAGCCTCAATTGGAATGAAACACAAAAAAGGTGCTTACTTGTTCAAAAGAATTAAGCCCAGCCTGTTTTCCTAGCCTCACCATGTCTGCAAGTATTGCTTTTTTAATATCCTGCACAGAAAACCAAACCAGAGGTTAGTTAGAAAGAAAAACGAAGCAGTAAAAAGGTTAAAAAAATTTTTTATTACATACTGTACCTTGTTTATGCAGAGCTCTTTATAGGAACCTTTGATGCCTAATTTTACTGCAAAATCTGGAAGCACTTCTATATCTGGTACCACAATGCCTACCAAACAGGACTAAAAAACAATAAAGGGAAATATAAAACAGTGTGACAAGATTTATGATCCCATGAATATCAGATGCTGCATTAGCTATGCCATGCATTAGCATGCTGGCATTTCATGTACAATTTCAAGTTTAGTGCAAGGTATGACACCCATTTCTAAATTAGTGCAAACACAACGAGTGCTGAATGGGGATTTTAGGCTGGCATGAAAAATGTCAGTTGTATACAGTATGTATGACTGCACCAGTTACTCTATATCACCACTTAGAAATGCTCCAGAAAATTGTTTACATGACATTAAAAATACTTCAGGAACAGCATGTAGGTGGTACATTAGTACAACGGAATTAACGTATGAGCTTTTATCTGAAGTCTACAACTCATCCAAGGTGAAGTCCTATCCCTGTTTGCTGAACTTTACTGAAGGATAACCTAACAAGCCAGCAGTGTTTTACCTGTAAGCTGTCGCCATGCACAAATACTTGAGCCACAGGCTCACTCCGCACATACACGTTTTCAATCTTCTCAGGAGCAATATACTCTCCTTGTGCCAGTTTGAAGATGTTCTTCTTCCTGTCAATGATTTTAAGCACTCCGCTCTGAAAGAAGAGAAGTTATATTTTTTACTATAACCGAAGAGGGACAAATGCTCTGCCAGAAGTGCCTTCCAACAACATGTTCTTTTGGCTTCAAGGATAAAGTAGCGGTTAGTAACATCAGTGGTATGGCATGACCTCATGATGATTTTATTGCAGAAACTGAAAAATGAATTACCAATAGGAATACTTGAGGCCCTAGTAAGAGGCCAAATTGAGAATATTAAAATTAAAAAGAAAAATAAAAAAAATTTATTCGCCAAAAAATTTTTATGTAGTAAGCTCTTCTTCCAGCAAACAATTCTTTTCTGTTTGAAATCCTGTCCCTAAGGAAATGGGTTTCTGGGTGTCAGGCATGTTTTTAATTACAGGCAGTTCCAAGCAGGCTAGGGCAAGTCCTTAATGTAAAGCAACAGGTCTAGTAGCCAAACAAAACTAACTGGGATGCCCACTGAGACATTAAAGCACTGAAATTAATTAACATTTCCAATATCCAGGGCCCCTTGTCCAGCTAATAAACTCAAGAGCTATGTATTATACGTTATTAGATATACAATACAGCAGATTTTAATAATGTCAGTCTCTGAATGTCATTGTTTTGTTGTATGATCAGATATGCTCTTTGAAATTTGGATGCATAAAGGCAGTTCTCTACAAAAGTGAGCAACATATGAAGACATAATCTAAAGTGAATAGGTTCTAGTACAGTCCTTTTGTCAGTTTTGAAGAGCTTTTTAATACTTGATTTGCAATTGATGGTTAAACAGGAAATAGTTTAAAATAGAGCAGTGCAAGTTAATTCCCAAGGACGTGGTCCATGGTTTTGTGGCTTCTCCAGATTGTACAGGGAGAGACCAATTCTAACACACAAACACACAAAGACATTGCAGATGAATTCAGTCAGGATTGGGTTTATAATAAAGGAAGGCTCTTACAGGAAGCCACTTTCCAATGTCTCCGGTATGCAACCACCCATTCTCATCTATAGCTTCAGAGGTTTTTTCTGGGTCCTTCAGATATCCTTTAAACACATTTCTGCCCTTGATACAAACCTAAGAGACAAGAAAACCAATAAATATATATGCAATGAGTCAAATGGACCTGGACTTAGGGTCCTCTAAAACATTAAAACCCCAGCCCCTTTCTGTTACCACTCTCAATATTTTTAAAGATGTAGAAACATGCATCTCACACAATACACGGTACACAGTACACATCAGCCATGCTTCATACTGTCTGCACATAGTGTTTTGACGCATACAGTATGACAGATCCATGTTGCACACACTCATAGCATTTAACAGTAACACTGAGAAACAAAGGCCAGAATAATAACGTTTGCATGATTGGATTAACATGACTAACACATAATGTAGAATTAATCAACTTGTTAGTCCAATTAAGGCCTCGATTAGGTAATGAAAGTCAGCAGGTTTAGAGTTTGGTGTGTAGGCCACCAGGACCAGGATTGGGAACCACTGTTATATTGCAAAGAAACAAATATTGTCAAATAAATATATGTTTTTTGTTTATACCAAAGGGTAAATACATCCTGATTTGCTCAAAGATAAATCTCCTGCTATAAAATTCAAAAGAAATGCACAGATATACAACTTGTTTTTTCAACTCAATATTTCCAAATATAGTGGCCTGTGAAGGTTTTATTTACTTTGTCTTGGCACAAAGATTACTTTAGCTGTCTTTCTAAGAGAATAAAAAAAAACATTTGTAAGTTAAATTAGTTATATTGCAACAAAACAAATATAGTCATCATACAGTATATGGAATAAGCATAAGCAAAATCATTTTGTTCCTACTTGTTCCCACACTGTGACCCCACTCCAAGTGTATTTGTGAGAATGGCTGAAACCTGCCCACAGGTCTATTTAGAGTCTGCATGTGCAGTAGGGCTGGCAGCAAGCAAGTGGGATATCTGAGCATATGTGGGAGGTGGTGTCTGCTTTCGGGTATCACTGCTTTTTAACAGTACAGGGAGCATGAATCCCCTGTTGTGTGCATAGCAATGCAATGTTTATTCCGTAAGCAAAAACGTATTTATTATCTTAAATCACACTGTAACTCTAAATGCTGCTATTAAAAATTCAATAGATTGACCAAATTCTAATGAAAACAAAGCAGAGACATAATTTATTGGGTCTGAAAGGTATTAAAGTTTGTTGGGTGTAGCTGGCCTGGCTTAGGTAGCTACAGCCTGCCCTGAGGACGAAGCTGGCAGAACCCCACACCCCTCTTCATAAGAAATGAGCCAGGCAGCAGTAAACAGGGAGGGAGACATGCGAGGAAGAAGAGTAAAGGAGGTGCTCAGTAGGCAAAACATTTAAAAGTGGGCAAGATTAGAAAGCACACTTCCCTCCCACAGTTCTGCATAAAAACACTATACAGTAATATCTCGGCTGTTTATAATCAGAATCCAACCCTACGGAACTCCCGCAAACTAACCTGCACTGTTCCTAATAAGACTCCAGTCTTATCCAATTCCTGCAAATGGCGTCGCATTAACTAATCAACCAATCAGACCTTTCCTTCATCACCTCACCCGCTACCTCCTGGAATACTTGAGATCTCATCACCTTCACCTTCACCAAGTGGAGCTCCTTGTCTCAGTTTTGAGATTTCCTTGCTTATAACTTGGCTTCTGAACCTTTGGCTTCCTGACCAGTGAACCTGTCTTTGATCATGACTCTTGAACTGCGATGCAGATAAGTACACTCAGACTTTCCTTCTACCTCCCCTTGCTTTCACTGAGATCTATTAGTCACTGCATTGGTTCCTATAATTCATCTGGCTTAAGTGCTGTGACAAGTACTGTACATATCATAAAAATAATTATCTGTATGAATCATAACCTCTGCTTTCCTCAGTGATATTGAGTGTTTCAGCAGAATATGATTGACAGGACACCTGTGTCAGGTTATTATTACCTCTCCCTCCCCATTAGCTGCGAAATAGTTCATTTCTTCAACATCAACCAATTTCACAATGTTGCACGGGACAGGAACCCCAACATGGCCTGTGCATTCAAATGAATGAGTTTGTTAAGCAATTGTATTACAGAACTTACAGTACCATACATTTTAAATTTACTTTTTAAAAACAATCACACAAGTTTTCCTTAATGCCTTTAACCCAATTATTGAGTATCTGTTGTACAGTATATTGGTATTCACAAATCACAAACTTTAATTTGTGAGGTAAGTGTTAACAATGAAACTAGGAGATAGTTAAATTGGCAAGAGGAAAGCCGTTCTGAAAGTCTACTTTTCAAGCATACATACAAAATACATAATTTCAGTTATTGATGCATAAATATTATATCCCATTTCAACAGTGTAATAAAATAGATATGTATTAATGTACTGTAGATGTGTGCAATGGAAATTATTAGGATATTGCTAGCACAGCTACCCGCATCTCATTCTATGAATGAGTCCCAGGTATTCTTTTCTACAAAGTATTGTTCACTATATATAAACCTTTTACATAATAAATCTATTTTTATCTCAACAGAGATGGGGTACTGCTTGTAAAAAGTAGCCTGTTTCTGTGTTTGGTGCAAGTGAATTACCTGTTGTCCAGTCACCAGGCATGGAAAAGGTACAACCGGCTGTGCACTCAGTTTGGCCATAAGCCTCAAATATCTGAAAGAGTGAAATATGTTTGTTTGGATTAAACAAACCTTGAAAATTATTCAAGGCACACACATGCCCAGTCCCCATAGCTCAATTATATTAAAATAATGATAACAAAAATAAATTTAAGAGAGTACATTAGTATTCAACAGACGTTCAGGACGAAGTCATATTATAATCTCGCACTTCCACTTAAATGCATATACAATAAATATTTCACCTTTTGAGATGCCTGTGTGGGCATTTTTCCAGCACCCCTCCCTCCAACCCTTCTGCACACTTGCAGCACCCTCCCTGGTTCATTCCTTGCGAGGGTGCTTGTCAGCCTTAACCTTACAAGTGTGTTAATGCTAGATATTAAAATATCAAGTACACTATCCTTTTAAATTTGTCATCTTGTCACATTAATTAGAATGTTTCTAAATTCCTGTAATGTTTTTTGTTTGAACCAAATGGTTAATACAACTTTGCTCAACGGTAAATCTCCTGCTATAAAATTCAAAAGAAATGCATAGATATACAGTTTGTGTTTTCAACTCAATATTTCCAAATATAGTGGCCCGTGAAGGTTTTATTTACTTTGTCTTGGCACAAAGATTACTTTGGCTGTCTTTCTAATAGAATAAAACAGAAGCATTTGTACAGTATCTTACCTCAACCTGATCTAACTCTAAATTTCAAGCAATTACAGTAGTTCAGCATTATTCCAAGACCAGTTAGTATAGCTGGTGGGTCTAATCAGACTGCTCTCGAGAGGATGAGGGATAAATTATTCTAGCAAAGGAAAATGTAATAAAAGCCCACAGCTCACAATGTGTTTAATAGGTTGTAAAGCCACCCTTGGCTAGTCTTCTGTAACTAAAGAAGGTACCTTTTCCTCTGTGCTTAGACAGTGATTGGAGGCATTTCATGTTTTAATTCCTGTTCACTGCAAAGGTTTCCCAGCCAAGACTGTGTGGCTATTACATGCTTCTAACACTGTTCTCCTTGAACCACAATTTTAAATTTGAGGTTCAAGTACACAGCTATCCAAAATATCATAGACCTTTTTGGATATTACATGTGTTTATATGTTAAATTAGTCACTTTTCCCAAACGCATGCTGTTAATGTCAGTCAAGAGATGCCTGACACTGACTGTCAATGCATATTAAATAGAAATAGAGCTCACCTGGCACCCTAGGCATGCTCTGAGGAAACTAAGCACCGAGGGAGAGATGGGGGCTGCCCCTGTTACCATCACACGTACTCGTCCTCCCATGGTTTCCTTTAAGAAAGAATGATGCTGCTAAGTGCAGAGGATATAAACCAACAAAAACCAGTGGATTCTAGACCATTAGCCCAAACAGTATTCGTTTGCCTGCATTGAAACTACTGTACATTGAACTACATTGAAAAATTATACTTGCTTCATATTCTTCTTGTCCTCTTACTTAAAACATTCCACAACAATTTCAAGCTTATTTTTTCAACTCATTCCTCTAGAGCAATATTTGTTGTCCATTTTCTCAATACTTTGGACAATTAAAGGCACAAATCTAAAAAGAGGGATTGTAGTCTTAGGAAATCCAATGAATGTAGACTGAATTTTAGATTTTTGTTTTATGTTTGGAAGAGGCATCTTCCTTTTACGTAATAGAAGGCCACTATCACATATTGCAATTGGAATTTGCATTTTGCAATTGGGTAGAATCTTAAATTTAGTTTGGTTATTAATTCTGAGGCAAATTTTGCACAGGATGTAGTAACAATGAATACTTTTTTTTATTAACAGTTTGTTTCTAGAAACAAAAGAAAATATTCAAGGTGTCAAGAGAAACTAAATTATCATGCCTAAAATACAGTACATCACACAATTAGTTATCAGGAGGTGTAAATTTAAGGTGTAAAGGTGTAAAGTTAGATTGGTGCCAGACAGTTTATGAATATAACCCTCAATGTGACAGCAAAGATATTTATAAATGTTCGCATTACTCAGTCATGGAGAGTTAACATACTATTTTTGAAAAAAAGGAAAATCTTCCCTATTAATTATGTCAGCAGGAAAATATTACTTTCACTTTCTATATGAATAATTACAGCTATCACAGGCTGCCGAATTAGACCTTAACATAAGGTGAGTTTTAGCACAATGAGGCTTATTGATTTCTCTGAGGGATACCTGAACTTTGTGGAAGATAAGCTTGTCCCATATGCTATCATTTCTTATGATTCCCTGCTTCACTTCAGAATGTTTTCTTTCAATTGCAAAGTTCAATAACCACTTCTTGAAAGGCGTCTGGGCTCCACTTTGAACCTGACATGAAAATACAACAAAACATATTGTCTATGTTAATATCTGGTACACAGTCAAATCTATCAAGAATGTGGACTTTTCATTCAGATTGAATTGAATTCGGCACGGCAGTTTTCAACGTCAGCCTCTTCAGATGCTTCATACTTCTAGGCATAACTGATCTCTTATTTTTCTTTTCACATAAAGATTGATGTTTCCCCCAAGTGATGTTGTGCAGACTATTTTTCTAAAAAATAATCAAAACCTTTAGGACCTGCAATCAAAAGGCTTTAGGAAAGATCCAGAAAGGTCCACAGAACTTCACCCACTTTGCAATTTAAATAATATCCCATACTGGTACCTTGTCATATACTCTGTTCAACAGCCGGGGCACAACTGGAAACACTGTTGGGCGTAGAGCTTTCATATCATCAGGCAATAGCTTGATATCTCCTTGGAAAAAGCCCACCTTGGCTCCACTTGAGTACATTACCGTCTGCAAGACCAGGAATATAATTCATTACCACATACAGTATACCGTTGTAATCATCCCTGAGAGTGTATCTTAACCAGCCACAACACTTACAGTAGGCAGTGTGCTTTATAGTTCAATGGCAAATTTAGTTTTTTTTTTGGGGGGGGGGGCATAGGTCATATAGTCTTTCTCATAAATGTCCTCAATTGCCCTTAGAAGATTAGAAAAATAGAAGATTTAACAGACTGCTAGCTGAGACTGTCTGGATTATCTTTATAGCGGAAGTTACTACCTCATTTAAGAGACTTCAAATTCTCAAAGCATAGATACCGTGCTGTTACCAGGCAAGAGTAGACACTGCCTTAATTGCATGGTTTCGTCAATGAAATCTTACACAAACAGAAAAATAAAAAGTGCATAACATATAGAAGCAATTCATTCTAGCTGGCATTCCCAAAAAGCCGTAATTGTGAACATTATATATGATTGCCAGGCTAAATAAAATATGGATTATAAAATAAGAGGAAAAGCAATAATTTTTTAAAACCCACCCACACAGAACCTACATTTTTTTAGAAAGGCTGTCTAAATACACACACAGCAAAGCAGAATCCAATAATTACACTGGCAAGCAAACAACAAGTTCAGCAATCTTTAGTGATATATAAATCAAACAGTTTTTAACATATTCACAAAATATAATGTATATGTTTATACTAAAAAATAAATATCAGTCAAGCTGTTAGGGTTTATGGTAAGATATCTTACGGTACCTGAACTACTCTTTCAAACATATGAGCCAGTGGTAGGAATGAGATTGAGACATCCTGTGGGAGAGGGCCAAATGCTGACTGAAAAGAAAGTGCACTTTGATTAAACTCAGATTAATAACAAGCAAACATTCATACCTCAGGAAGGGCCCAGTGTATGATTCTAGTTAATGGAACAAAGATCTGTGTTTTTACATGAACTTTTCTCTCATGATGTATTACCATTTAAATAAATGATGAACACCAATGATACAGTGTGAGCATTGCTTTAGGATGTTACTTTTACTTTAGTTTAGGAGTATCTCTACTGCACGCTTCGTGTAACAGCAAAAGAGACTTGAATTCAAGCATGAAATTCAGAAAACAGAAAACAAAATCCACCAAGGCTTACTGAGGTTTTCTGCTGAAGTCCCAGCAGTCCTTATTTTTTCATTTTATAAATAACTAAATAAGTATATAAAACCTAAATGTTTTCCCACTGATTACCAAACAGTGTAACCTTTACAGAATTCATTTTAAACACTGTGCTTTCTATCACATCACATTGGTTTATTAATAGATTGTATCCTTTGTCTCAGTATTAGTGATACAGTTGATTTGATTACAGCAGTCTTTCACAATGTTAAAGTATTCTGAGAAGCTCACATAAGAAGCAGAAGAAGAAGATGACGATGAATATACCTCAGTGCTTTTTATAAAACCAGCAGCATCTGCTACTACATTCTCATGAGTAAGCATAGCTCCTTTGGGATCACCTAAAGTGAAGAAACATACTGTATATAGAATTGGCTTCATGAGGAAACTTTTCTTTTTGCAGCCACAGTACAATAGCACTGGCACAGAAGTATAGTATATGAGTATAGGGGGAATAACATAACTTTCCTTGCATAGATTTGCTTTTGATTAAAGTTGAAAGTAATATGGAAGCAGTCATCTTCAGTTTACCATGAATCTGTTGTATTGTGAAAAGACTCAAAGCAAAGAATGTGAATTAAATGAACTGGTAAAATGTCAGACCTGAATGTACTTTATACAGTATAGACTTTATATTATTTGAATTAAATTGTGAATTTAGGCTAAACTGTTGTAAAATGATGTAAAATCACTGACAGAGAACATACCTGTTGTTCCACTTGTGAAACACACAATACTGAGGTCTTCTGGCTTAGGAGGCTGCAAGTAAAGAAAGCAAAATGTATTCGATAAAATAATGAGTTAGACTACAAAATAAAACAAAAATCAATAAACTAAAATCCATTAATATACAAGTGATAAGAATGTTAATAAGCATCTTATATACATTTTATACATATTAATTATAGGGTTAAAAGGGGAATTTAGAGATACAGACAATTGGAAACATAATTAGCTAATTGTATGCAAACATCGCACTTTATGGAAGCAAGAAATCATTGGAAATCATATTATGACTTTTTGATCACCTTAGTTATGCTTAGTTATCACTAAGTAAGGCTTAGTTAATAGTTTTTAACTTTATGAATGATCTATTGAAATTGTATAATTAATAAACAGCATATTAAAATTTTATTATGTCTCACACTTGTATGCTATTTAGTTTACAACAAAGTTTTACCATACTAAACAAATATTCACAGTACATACAATTGGTTTCCTCAGGTCATTTTTGCCCAGTGTCTGAAAAGCAAGGAACAGCAATTTAAATTTTAAGTGATCAAGTTACTAGATTAAGTACTGTACAAAAGACACAAATTAAAAAGCCTGGCTAATTTAAAGTTAATAATTATGCCGCTATCTGGATTCAAGAATAAAACATGATCCTCTAACTTAGGGGATATAATTAGTGACAGGATTATAAGACTGTTGACAGATTTGCCTGGTCTCATGGGATTTGTTCGTGTTTAATAGTCTTGTATTCTTTTTTTCTTCCCAAGGAAATCACATGTATTTTATCTGTTGGCTTGGGCACAATCCCTCACATATGCTGATAGTAGCCTAACAGTAGTAATAAACTAATGGCCTGTGCAGGTACAAAAAAATAAAAATCACACTGAGCAAGCATGGAACAGTAAATGTAAAACATTATTATACAGTGATTCATTTTATGAAATCAATATTTAATCTCTGCTCTTTTGCTGAAATGTGGCACGATACTGCTTCTCCATGGTCAACGAGTCAACCCCCCATTCAACAAATCAACAAATCAATCATATCCTAGTGACTGACCTATAAAACCCCACAGCATTTGTTAGTTGTGAGATAAAGTTCATTTGCTCTTCCTTTCTTTGGTAAAAGCACTGGATTTTTTATGTTTCTGAACAGTTTTAAGTTATTTAACTAATTTTGTTTCTTTTGTATAATCTTGTCAAGTAAATTCTTTATTTTGAACCTTAACTTTGCTGACCTCTCCTTCTCATTTCTGATCTCAAATGGGCTTTATCCTGTCTAATCAATATTTAACATTTAAGTAACATTGCAGTAAACAAATCTAAAAAATGTATCATCGGGCATGTGTGGAAGCAAAACCACAATAGCTTTGCATTCTTCTGTACTTTTTGGAAATTTCTCTCAAAATACACATTGACTAAATCAAAATAATAGAGGTAGAAGAGTTTGAGTTGTGTAATAATCCTTTCAGAGTTGGTATTCAAATGTCCATGAAGGGGCCGACACATACAGTACAATTTCTATTGCAAAACAAAATTTGGACCCTTATACCTCCACTTCCTTGAGAGCAAGTATCTCAACCCCACAGTTCATGCCTCGATCCTTCAGATCTGTGCTGAAAGGGTCCATGAGGACAATGGAGTTAAGTACTGGCGTCAGGCCCTTCTCACAGTTTGTCAGGAGAATTGCAGCCTTGTCAGGTTTGTCGCATATCACAGTGGATATTTCAGCTAAAAGAGAAATAAAAATGTTTTCTAACATAAGACCCTTAATCAGAAAAGGGGAGGCAGTAGGAATGGGGCACTTATGAATGACTCACACAGTTTTATTTTTTGCTGCACAGCGTGGTCAAGGCTTTAATCAAAAACTGCTGAAACATAAAGAGCCAAACAAACAAACAAAATACTATAACCGTATTTCTTATTAAGAGTTAAGAAACCCGTTTGTATCGTCAAAAATAAATAAAAAGAAAAACCTATCTCCATTATCTCTTATGGGGAAAAATTTGAATCTGTTCGGGCACTAAAAAAACCTCTCTCCCACTTTTACTTTTTTCACCCAAAAAGTGACAAAAGAAACCTTCATACTGTTTGTTTTTAGTAATAATAAACACTGCTTTACTAGTTAGACATCATTAATCATACCTAAGTACAATACTGTACAGTAACCACTTCATTTGCTTTCTGTGTAATTACACACACTCTCACAATTTTCATTTATTGTCTTAGCACAGTTAGGGTCCATGATAAATTCTAAACAGGAAAAGTAAGAACGCATACAATAGCGAACAACGCACAAAGCAAGGCGAGGTGAACTGTATCACACGCGTCTCTCCTGCCGCTCCGTAGGCTCTGTGCTAGCTCTCACCCACACTGGGTAGTGGACTGTGATACGAACACAATATGAAAGGAGTTGTATGACGCCTTCCTCTTCATTCTCTACATTTGGCAGAGGTTTTGAATCGCATCTTCGTAGTTCCAAAGTTGGTTTTCGTTTTTCGAAATGTGTGTAACAATTCATAAAAGTTTGTTTTAGTTTCATAAAAGTACATTAGTAAAAAGAGGTACTGGTGTACCGTACTAATCTTTGCCTTCAACAAATTCTGGCCAATGTTGGGACATTTGCGAAATAATTCCCAGGGGTAACACTAATTTCTGTGGTTCAGTTATTTAAAAATGTGATAACACTCGCTTGCGTTTTAAAAAATAAAAATAAATCATTACCTCCGATTTCTACTATTGTATTTGTTGGATATTCATTTTTTGTATACATTTATTGTATGAATAAATGCAAACCAGGTCCTTATGTTTTATTTTGGCTTCAAACAAGAAGGATACCTGACAAATGTGTGGTATGCAATCTAAAGCGGAACATGACCACTAAACCTCAGTTAGTTACCTTTATTAACAATGTATACCAGTGCCTCAGGTCCCAGTGTGTCGTAAAGTGGAACAGCCACCATGGAGTAGGTATAACAGGCAAGCTCAGAAATAATCCACTGGAAAAAGAAAAAACAACCCATCACCATCTGCTACAATCTGTTTTTGAGCTTCAGCAAGAACAGGTTAATCATGCTCATTGTTCAGTTTGCTTTCATTGAAGATGAATACCATATGGGACTAGTTCCTGATAGCAAGCACCTAATTTTAGCTCCACGGTATTTGTAATTCATAAACTAAATAGTCTGCAATATGTCCTGTCTATTTTTGACATTGGAATCATTTATCATAGGAGACAGTACCTAAATACCTTAAAATTAGAACTTTGACATGCCTTGAAGGGAATTTAATGAGTGAGCCACAAAAACAGTGTTTAAATTCCACATAATATAAATAAATAATGTAATAAGAATGTAAGCATGGTTGCAGTTAATAGGACCCCCTTCACCCAATATAACTCATTTGCCTTTTTACTAGTTAATTGATCTGAGGATCCCATTCAGCTGTTTCTAATGAGAAATAAATCATATCTGCTTTAACAACATGGATGGGCAGCTTGTTTCACTCTTTCACAATTTTATGTGTGAATAAGTGTGCTTTTTGTGAAATACTTTCCCACTGGAAAATAAATTCTCTTTTTTAAAAAAAAAAGCATCCTGAGAAATTCAGACACAGAATTATCAGAAATAGTTGTTACTTATAAGAACAAGCCATAAGGGTTTAGTTTGACTTGCATGTGAAAATAAGGGAGTTTTTCAATAAACTTAAGAAAAAGGGATTCAAAATTCACTAAAAACAATGAAGAACATCATGTTGTATCTTATTCATATAAGCTGTTAATTTTACTATACAACACTTTGACATGTTTTGATGCATCTCCCTTTTAGAACTTCATGCTTACTTTATGCTCACTGTGTTCTAAATGATCACTCATTCCTTTCCTTGGTAATGTACAGTACCTCTGGCCTGTTTTGGGCAAAAATGCCAATGAATTGATCAGGAGATGGTTTCAGTCCTCTGTGTAGTAATCCTGAGCCCAAATATTCAGCTCTGTCAGACACCTTATAAGGGTACAAAACACGTTAGATGCTACTGTCACAAGATTAGTTCAAACTAAGAAAAGACAATCATAATTACCGACAGCTCTCAAATTAGTTACCTGCTTATATTTCAGCCATTGATAAGGCTGCCTTGGCTTTCTATAGCCCAGACACGGTCCATTTCCTGGAAATGAAATTTAAAAAAACAATCTTAGAGGAATCTCATAAGCACCGCAGTGAAGCCAAAAATTGTAAAGTGAACACTGAAATATACCAAAAGAAAAAAGGGATTTGAATAAAGTATTTTAAAGAATACTTGATATTGAAATCACCTTCACTATAATGAACTTATTTTAAACAAATCCTTCTACATCCGTACCTGATACATGTAGACCCCTCTGGAAAACTTCATACAATGTCCGGGCATCTTCATAGTAGTACGACATAAGTTTATCATCTTTGAGCAAAGCACTTCTCCTTGCCCCATCCTGTTTGTGAAAGAAAGCATTTGATATTCCAAATGTTTCACACATTTGGTGGCTGATGGCTGATCACTATGCTTACGGAGGTTACACAATAATTTTCAATGACAATATGGTTCAAAAGAGTGCAGCATGGCACAGTGGTTAACATTGATGCCCTGCAGTTCTGGGGCCCTGGGTTGAATTACTGGGCATGATCGGCATGGAGTTTTTCCGTTCGCCACATATTTGAGTGGCTTTTCAGATTCCTCCCAGTGTCTAAAAACATACTAGTGGGTTTATTGGCTTAAGGGGAAACTGGACCTGGTGTAAGTGTGTGCATGTTTGTGTCTTTGTGTGCCCGGCAATGGTGAATCCTGTTTGCACTTGCACAGGGGAGCAACACTGTTGCTCACTAAGTGGTCTCTTGAAATGGTTGATATAGAGACACATACAATCACTTCAATCACCCTCTGCTGAGTCTTGCACTTGGAGCAGGGTCAAGCATGTTATCAACCTTTAGATAAAACATTGTATTCTATAGGTGAAGTCTGTATATCCGTACATCATGTCTAATTTCCTTCCTAGGAACTATTGAGTTTGCCACAAGTGTCACACTCTAAAATCACATAATCCCCTGTACTTATATTGGCTCCCTGCTGATTTGACACAATCGGAATAGTTACCAGGCGACTAAACACATTGTGCCATGTCAACACAATTGTGCATTAGACAACATTTTATTTTTACAGAATATATTACTGCTGCATATCTGTACAGTGGGTGAGATTCCCCCTGTTTGTACATACAGTAAATATTTCTAATACAACCACTTAACGAACTGGCAAGGTGAAATAATTGCCAAGTGTATATCAAAGTCAATTCTACTAATTCAAAGCAATATTGTAATGAGTTTTAGCCTTTTAGCACAATCTTAAGTACTTTAAGAACAATGTTAACACAACATCAAGTACAAAAAAGCGGAAGTAATTTTGTGACTTGTTTATAACTGTGTAATGTTGTGATTTGTCTATAATTCTGGGCATATATACAGTATATAGAATATGAAAGAAAGGTGGAAATACAATGGGAAAAATGGACAGTGAGCTAATTTTTACATGACTGAGTTCTATAGGACCACAGATGGTATAGCCATACGGGGCCAGTGTGGATCTGATCGTGCTCACAGAGGGTTCTTTGTTCAAGTATAAACAATCCAATACTCTTTCTCAGATATGGATAAACATAAAAAAAACTGGTGACACTGATTTTAACTCCTTACCGACTCTGGGTTCAACATCTGCCTCTTTTGCAAACAAATATAAAAAAGCCTTTCCACTATGAATGACCTAGTAATTGCAGGACACACCTTACAAGCAGCCAGACAGACTGCCAGCTCTGTAGATATGGAGTACTTGAATTGCATTGAATTGCATGTCATTGGCAATTTTTTTGCCCATAAGAGAAAAAATAAAGCACAACTGTAAATGTTTTTCTTTGTTTTCTTTATTTCACTTGCACAAAATGTGAAAAAAGCTTTTACTTCATTTCATATTGTATGGCCATGGTGAATGGGAAATGTAGCCCCTGCAAGAGTGCAGGGAAGAGACACGTTGAAGCACTGAAATCACCAGTACATGGGGCCACTGCTTTACAGTGTATCTGCATTATAATTTAGTGTTGCTGAAGATAATTTAGATAAAACAACGAATTACACAATGTACACTGCAAAATGTGACTCCCCTTTACTCAAACCCAACTTTGGTTGTGTGTTTCGGGTCTCTTTGTCTCTGTCTCTTTTACTATTGTGTTGTATTTAATACAGGATATTGTTGTGATCTTTATAGGGTCTATTTAACGGTAAAGGTTGTGCTTAGATTATGCTCTTCATAATCTGACAATAGAAGAGACAAATGAGGACATGCTGTATATGTGGCTGTAAACTTTGTATTATATTAAAGTCACCTTGGAGATTTTTACCATTCCCGTTTAACTTGATTTTAAAGCACGTTTTTGAAGTAAGACTCATTGTTGTGTTTCTTTTCAGAATCTGTGCCAATTTCTTAATAGTTTATGTGAAAAAAAGACCTGAACCACTGCAAAAAAAAGGTCACATACAGTAGGATGACTTTAAAAGGTAAAAATATTTAGAGTGATTCCCGCCTTATTGCTGTTTTTACAAACCCCCACTTTTTATAAGCATCGCTTGTAGGTGGGAGGTTTATACAAGTCTTCTGGAGTTGAGGGGTATTTGATCCATAGCATGGAAAGGGCTACTTAATATCACCACGGAGTTTTCCCTATTGTATGGGTCTTCAAAACACACTGACTTACCTTGATTCCCACAGTCTGCCTGTTGAGGTCAACTGGAAGCTTGATGGGTTTGGGGCGAGTCACCAGCCAGATTAGTATACCAGCGCCAAAGGTGAAGAGACCAGCAATGGCAGGAGTCGGCAGTGGAGAAAACAAAAACTGAAGAATGCAACTCATCCTGAGGTATAATTCAGATCCTGAGAGGAAGTAAATCCGCAAACAGTAAGTCTCAGACAGTTGTGGTCACCTGCAGATGTACAGAACAGAAAATCCAAGAAAGGCCCATTCCCTTGCTTACTTTGCATCTTTTTATATTGATATTAGAACTGACGTCTCAATACAACATGTGAGTAATTATTAATAACTCATCGATATGGAAATGTCTAAACATCGATCTAAGTGCAAAGGTGCACTTTCATCAGCAGTATATGCTTTTGCAGCAATAAGTGTCTTCTTGTGCAGGAAACCACAAAGCCTCAAAGAAGACATCAGATCTTCATAAGAGTGGTATATTGCATAACTAGAACATTTTTTTCTCTGAACTTTGTAATATATTCACATTTTCATCCATTTTGCTTTGCTTAATACTGCATATTAAATGTATAACAGAGGCTATTTATGAACGTTATTAGAGCTTCTGTTTTTACATTTCTGTAATGTTAAGACAGGAAGAGGGTGAAAGTGACAGATATTGTATACAGTATGTTAGAGATAGAATGCACAATCATATCAAAGTCAAATTACAACACCTACACACAATGACTCAACAACTGATGAAATCAGAAGACCTTTGCTTGAGTAAAATCACAGTTTGTCTAATTTAGGTGGGAGTGTGCTATGCAGAGCCAACACCTCACATTCACAAATTGATACCGCTGTTGGTTAGGGATTGTACTCTTCTGTTTGCAACAGAAGGCTTTTCTTTCCCTCTGACCTTAATTGCCAGTGTACATCACATTTACCTTTCCTAATCTTTAATATGATCATCAAATTAAATTCTGAAACTACTCAAAACTAAATCCGTGACCTGTTATCCCAAACCAACTCATCGGGTTTCTTATTTTAATCTTAGTTGTGACATTTTCATTGCTGCACAATTTTTAATAGTTATTCAATTTCCAGATATGGCCTGATGAAATAAAGATTCTTGAAATAGGAAATGATAACAATTGGCTGACTGAAACACATAAAATAATGTCTTTCAGGATGATTTCAAAAAGGTGCATGATAAATGATTGTGCATATCACAGTGGTCTTTCGATTTACGTTTTTATGTGGGACTCTTTCACTAAACAATGCTATAAGAAAGAAAAATAGTATATTATACTATACATTGCTGTCTTGCTGTACTGGGGCCCTGGGATCAATTGTGGACTTGGGGTGTTATCTGTGTGGAGTTTGTACGTTCTCCCTATGTTCAAACGGGTTTCCTCCAGGTGCTCTAGTTTCCTCTCACAGTCTAAAAACATACTGTTGAGTTCATTGCATTCTGGGAAAATTGGCCCTGGTGTGAGTGTATACTTGTCTGTGTGTCTGCCCTGCGATGGACTGGTGTTCTCTCCTGGGTGTATCCTGGTTTGTGCCCATTGGTTGCCAGGATAGGCTCTGGCTTGAACCTGAATTGGAAGAAGCAGTTAGAATGGATGGATGGATTTTAGAAGCTCAGTATAGGTAGAGCTATCACCTATCATAATTGGGGAAATGTATTAGGGGAAATGTTTATTTTCTCTTCATAATATTTTTCTATCACCCTTTTCTCTTAAAGCCTTCATAGTAAAAAAAAAATGCACTATGACAACTTTGCATAACATGAACTTTGAAATCTTCTTCACTCCTCTCATACAATGCAATGCCTGTGACTTGACATATCTGTGCTTCCAAAGTCCCACTACAGTGAAATGTCTGTTATAAAGATCGTGACTTGAGGTTGATTAGCTCTTCTGAAAACTACTAGCTTACAGAATGTAGTTGGTTCTTGACATGAATCTCTATTCTTGTAAATAAACCAAGTTCAATACATTCTATTGCTGAGAAATCAGTATAGGTAATTTTTGATAGAGATAATTCTTGTATACATTCCTAATTTGTGGTTTAATGCCCCTCAAGAATATATACATTTTCTTAATTTAGGATGTTATTAGTTTACTTCATGTACAGTACACTTGAATGGTCTTGAACCTAACCATACTAAAGTAGCATGTACCCAGATGTGTGCTGGCATGAAAAGTAGTGCTTGTGTGATACACATGCAGCTGGGCAATATTTATCTTCCTGTTCAGAATCACCTTTGAGATTCCCATAAAAAATAATTAATAGATTTATAATATTATTCAGACCAGTATTTCCCAAGACTGGTCCTGGGAGACTCTAGTTTTATCTAGTTTTTGTTCCAAATGACCAGTTAATCACTTGTGTAAATTTATGCTTTTAATTGACCTGTTTGCCTATTTAAACTTTTGTTTAACTGTCTCTGCACTCAGTCCTTAGTTTAAAAAATATGATATTTTAAGTGTTTCGCCCCACTCTCTTCAACGTGCAGAACTTCATGTAATCTCTTCTTAACAGTTCGTTGTCTTACTTCTGTCTACACACCTCTATGTAGATGATAAAGCATACACAGGCGGAAATGACACAGGATCAAACACTCCCACGTTGAGTTTTTTTTATCTTGTGCAGAGGTTCATTTAGTTACATTTAGCTTTCATGCCTCAAAAGGGTAAGGCTTGAAACTCAGAAATTGGTATAGGATTACTACCAATTACAACCGTTTGTATTCAACCTTTTAAGATCTGAAACAAATTTTAAAAACATGCCTCAGATAGAGTACAAAACTGAAATTAAATACACTATGATTAAGAACAGGGCTGGACCAAAAACTAAAAGATACAGGGACAAAGACCAGTAGAAATAAAAAAGAAATCAAATAATACACATCTACTCAAATAATAATGAATGTACCTCTAATTCAGTAAAATGAATCTCTCTGTAATGCTGGTACAGTTCTATCACAGACAAGAAACGTGTTTTGCAGATGGTATTGGTACAACTTATACAGTATTTTTATTTCTTGTTCTCCTTCAATATGGGTAACAAAACCAATGGAAATTAACACATTAGGAGAATTTAAGTTTGCTATTAAGAAAGATTAATTTTACAAAATTATATCTTAGTTTATCTCTAAGTCAATTCACTGTACAGTATGGTACAGCGGTCAAGTAGTAACATACTGTATTTCATATAAATCTTTCCCTGTCTGTCTCTTGACTGTGTGTCTAATACGGTATTTACTGTACATCAGCTTTTCAAAGGATTATGCCCATGTTTGAAAATAAAAGCCATTCAAGGTAACACATCTCTCTCCCCAGAAAAATCTTTCTAATATTAAAAAAACAAGACAATTACCATACCCTTTTGCTGACAATAATCTTCTCTTGCTGTTTTGCAAGCTGTTAGTTGGCACCCTGAGAACTGGGCAGGCGCATTCCTCTTCCGAGCACTGTTTCCAGACTGGAACTGGAGGAACATGGGAGACAGCGTTCATAAAAAGCTGACAATGCTACACAAACTTTGAACCTTGGCTGCAATCATTTCAAAGATAACACCTGAGGTCACTAGAAGCACCGCACAGCATTGCACAAGCATAATGAGCAATTGTTTTGGGGAGTAATTGATATTTACATTGTATAAAATGTAAAACATACATTGCTTTATTAATATTTAACCACTTATAAATGCAGCTGAGGCAAGTACTTCCCATTGCTTCATCCTTAAGCATTGTTACACATGTCAAGGAAAACATATTTCAGCATTTTACTGACACTGTGATTACTCGTTTCATTGTAAAAAAAAAACAGTACAAAGAAATCATTTGTCTACGATGTAAGGCTCAGGCCAGAACGTTTCAACTTTCAACTTTTGCCTGAGTAACCTTTTACCTAATAACCTAGTGATCATCACTCCTGGTCCTGGAGGGCCACAGCCCTGCACCGCGTGGATCATAGTGAACCTCATTGACTAAAAACGTGGAACCAGGCATAATCCACATCAATTAAATTGGTTTTGGAATTAGCTTGTTCATTAACAATTTAGGCAGAATGAAAACCAGAAAACCCTGGGGCTCTCTGGGAGCTGGAGGGAGGATCATTGCAAGAAATAATAAAGTAAAAATAAATTTCAAAATATAAAAAATCAACTAACAGATTCTCAGTGCATTCTAGCTACATGTCAAAATATAAATAAGACATAATAAGGGATGCGTTATAAAGAACATACTATATTGCTGATTCTTTATAATCATACAAAGGAAACGTGCATGAATTGGTGGATTTGTGAACATGTGGTCAATGGCATGTTTAATTACAGTAGTTATCTTGTTCAGAATCAAGTAATATAATGTTACTGTTGCATAATACTGAATACTGAGATAAAAGATTTCTGAAATTAGCCTCATGAAAGAAAATCTATCAATGTCAGTAAACTACTAACAACCAAATGTGAGCTAAATGTCCTTCACCATTGGTAAATTTTCTCATGTTGTTTCTAAGTTCTTAAATTAAATACTTTTTGCCTATCCAAAGAAACGAAAGAAGCAGACATGAGTGTGCTGGAAAAAGTCTTTGAAGAAAGGCTTTCCCCTGTAGATAAATGCCACCTGTGAGGGGAGAGATAATGTCAAATTTGTATCATGTTTAAACCTTTGAAAATCAGACTGGATAGCAGTAACACAATTTGTCATTTGTAGTTTATTGCCACAGTATCAGTACTAAGCATATACAGTCCCTTGATTGCTGTATGTATTTCATGGTTTAATGTTTCGATATGATTGAAAGGTCAAGCGCAGTAATAATAAAAGGGTTTTACAGCTCTGAAATTTGTACACAGCAGAACTTACAAAAGAAATACAAAAGCTGATGTGTTGTCAGTTACAAAGGCCACTTTTAGACAACACATCTAGGATACCTGGATGTGTTACAGCTGTCAACTTTCCATTCAAAGTTCTAGGTTGCATTTCATAAATTATTTACGATAACCCTTTAAAAAAAAATCAATGTCTTTTAAATAGTCCCTATAATGCATTAATGAGAAAAAACACACCTGTGGACAAGTTATAAAACAAATTGCCAAAAATGACAGGATGGCAAGATTCTTTCCAGGGGGAAATGTCTGTTACTTGTTTTGCAAGTGCTGGATAGAATCTGGCTCAAGAGAAATTATTTTGGCCTTCTTAACGTGCCTACCTGTGTGCATCTGTGTAATAGATTGCACTATACAGTTCTGACATTTACTGAGATCTACGCCCAAGAGACGAGAACGAGCCCATATGAAGACTGCCCTACAACATGAATCTTCTTGCATGAGTTCATGACTCCTAGCATGCTGAAAAAGTATTGCATGCGATTTGGGAGATGGCTGTCAGTTAAGACTGACAATGCCTTACAAATGAAAGTGGCTTTACCTACTTAAAGAGTGGAGCAGCAATAAATCCTGCCAAATAAGGTAAAAAGAGCAGCTACGGTAATGCATGTATGAATAGAAAGCTGTTAGCACCTAAACCCATGAACCACATGTTGCGAAGGATCTTTCAGGACTCTATGGAGATGACACAATCCGGAAGGGAGTGAACACACACAGGGGGGAGACGAGGAACTGGGCTTGTAGAGGAACCGGGGGGGCGGTACGTGATGAAGGTGCTCCAGGGGGCGTGGTCCAGCCGAACAGTCCCAAAGGGAGTCCAAAGGGAAGTCCAGTGCATGCAAAGGTCCAGAGCCGGGTAATAAATCCAAGACAAACAAAACAAAGTTAAAAGCCGGAGCAGGATCCGGTGAGGGGTGGTAGACAGACGAGACAAAGTTGAAAACCGGAGAGGGATCCGACAAAGGGTCGGGGGGGAAAAAGGGGGAACAGAACAAGGCGCACATGGTCCCGGGCTCGGCTGGTTCAGGACACCTAGGAGGCGAATGCTACCTGAGCAGCGGACATAGGGCGACTCGATGATAGGCGAGCCTCTGGGTGTCCGTGTTCCAACACAGAACCTGGAACAGCATGAGCGTCTGGCTTTTAAAGGTGGGCTGGAACAGGGAGCAGGTGCACAAAATCAACTAAAAACTGAACGAGCCGGAGCGCCCTTAAGGGGGAGGGACTACAATCGTGACACCACAATGCTTCTCCAGTCTCCAAACCCATTGACTACAAAACCAGCTCATCGAATCCAGTGTAGTAGAAATCTGTGAAAAGATCAGGGAGCCAAGGCTTAAATGCCTGTTGTAATTGGGTGCCAGTTGTCTGCTGGACAGGGGTTTCATTTAAGGGACCAAAGAGATGGAAATTAATGGGAATCAGGGCTGTGAGCTGTGCGGCCCAGCACCTCCTACTTGTAACACTGCAAACATCAGAGATTCATATTGCTTATTAACAAACATCAGCTTGTTTCTTTACCACACTGGGATCATTAACCCTTATTAAAAAAAGATCAGAAGGTACAGCAGACATCACGATCTCATAAACACCTTACAGTGTAGCATAGCTCTGCCTGTTTTATCTTCCAAGAACCAAACCCCTTGGTAATTTTCTTTCATTAGAATAAGTCACTTTTCTCAACATTGATGTGTACAGGTAATGTATACAGGGTATACAAATGTGTACAGGTAATAAATTGGATTAGTTTATATTTAACATCAGTTCACAGAAACACAGATTGAGGCTTACAGGATGTAGTAGACTGCACTCAATGTAATAATAATAAGAATAATTCCTTACACTTATATAGCACTTTCTGGACACTCCACTCAAAGTGCTTTACAGGTAATGGGGACTCCCCTCCACCACCAATGTGCAGCCCCACCTGGATGATGTGAAGGCAGCTATAGTGTGCAACAGTACTTTCACCACACACCACCAGCTATGAGTGGGGAGGAGAACAGAGTGATAAACAACCAATTCAAAGATGGGGATTATTATAGATGTGACCAATTAACTATCACCAACCTTACCTTCATTGTTAGTTTTTGAAATAATTAATCTTGTGTATGGCATGTGTGGGCAGGAGACGGCATGTCATGCCATGTTTCGTTGCCTAAGAGGAACAAGGGATAATAGCCAATCAAACCCAACCTTCATGCCTTTGGGAGGAGGGAGGAATTTGGAGCACCTCATCTGAAATAGGGAAATAGGGAGAAGATACACACTCTACATGGAAGGCACCCCAGAATGGAATAGAACCCATGGACCCAACTCATATGTCATTCTTTCTCCAAGGCAGCTTTTAAAAGAGTTACAAAGTCAAATCTCTTAGTACATATTTTATTATTTTGATATATTTCAGACATTTTCTAAAACATGTGCTGTATATGTATCACCAAAACTTCAAAGATAAAAAATTGATAGGTGGTGATTGGTCAGAAGCTGCAAATTTAGATTAACGATCAACAAATTAAATTGGTCCTGTGTTCATTTCATCCAGTTTAGCAAACCATTTCCCTTGACACAGAGCGTGACAATTATACAGCACACTATTGAAGAAGATCTTTAAAAAAAAACATTTTGGCCTTTTTTCTGGCCTCACTGAAATGTCGATGGTTGTATTAATGAGAAGTAGGAACTTCACAGTACTAAACTACATGCCATACTTGATTTAATCATGAAACCATTATATTTAATTATTATATTTCAATTGCATATTGTCTTTTCCAATACAACAATATCGATCCACTGCATGCTGTGCAGTATTACTGTATGTAAGTTCCACCTTTGCTTCCACTCTTGGACTACAAAACACAAGTACAGGAGCTTGCTTTATTGAACACAACTCAAGTGAACTCTGACTGTTGCCCCATCAATTGATGGATATTATCAGATAACGAGCACCTTTGGAGTTTGGTTTCCATAGCTGATAAAACCAAGGTTTACCATACTTTTAAGTAAATGTGTGTGAGAACCAGTGCTTTATTTACTATACTGTAGATATTCTAAATTTAACGTGAGGAGGCAGGACTGTCGAGTGGGTAATATTTATTTCATATTGTTTCATGATCTCGGAAAAGGAAAAAGCAAAATGGTGTGACCTGCATTTTATCAAGAAGAGTTTCACATGGATTTTAATTTACAGCAACATGGGATTCAGTATACTTTATTATTTTAAAGCATACTTAAATTTGCTTATTTTTTTAGTTTAGTGGATGGTTTTCTTGAGTTTCAACATGACTTGACTACAAATTGCTACATTGGACTACCTGTATGAATTAATATTGTCTTGTTACCCAAAATAAAAAAAGCTGTTGGGTGAAATTCAGAATATCTTTTTTCATGTCTTTTATTAAGAGTGATCCTGAAGGTTTTATACTGTGTTAGGTGTTGTCTTTGTTGTCTGGTAAGGGCATTGCTCTCTGTGTTAGTCAATTTCACTTTTAAAGTGATGTTCTAAAAGGGAAACAGAAATTCTTGCAGGCTCCATTTACTCCTTTGCCTTTATTGCCAGACATTTTCAAAGCCCTTTGGACTTCGCAGTATTTTCTTTTATCTCTAAATAACAATTTGTTGTGACTGCTTTGAAATAGCGACTATGTTTATGAGAAAAGAAGAAGGGCACTTCAGGTAAATGTCTAATGTAGTTATACTATATACAGTACTGTAGGTATACTCTAGGATCATTTTTATATATCCCTTTTTTACCTTTAGGCCCCATCACACTGCCTGCAAAAACTCAAATCTATTGGAAGCTACTTAATACACTTAATTAAATGATTATATTATTTATAATCATGAATTACAGTATGTAGTATATGCATTCACTACCACAAGTATAATCCATACAGTGGCAACAGATGCATTGCACCTGATCACTAACCTTTGAGCCCTAGATGCCCCACACTGTTCCAGTGCATCCCCACAAGTTTTTAATAGAAAAGTGTGAGAAATAGAAGACCCACACCATAGCTTTCATATTCTCATCTTGCAAGAAAGCCATTGCTGCACAAACAGCATAAGAATGTGTGATGTTCTGTTGGAATGTTGTTATATTAGGATGAAGTCACAGGAAAGGCAGTGAGTAAGGTCCTAGGGCTTGAACAATGTACTGTAGCACCCTGTAGTCAGAATATCATCAATCATTACAAGTCTTGATATGTAACAACTAGACACCCCTGTACTGACCGTCACAGCTGGACATCTCCCTATCAATGTTGGTAAGGTGTCATGACTTGTGGTCTTCCAGATCATGGCCAACCATCGACAGGCTGTGTCTGGGTGTAAAATCTGCCAGGTTGCTTAATGTGACAGTAAGCAACAGGCTTGACATTCAAAAGCTTAAATCCCCTCATCTGCAACCTCTCAACTTTCACTAATGAGCTGGATTAGTTCTTATGCAACAGTCAAAGTCACTTGAGTGTATTAGGTCTTGAGTGATCAATTAATCCACATATCTCCAAATGTCCAAAATACAGAAGATGTGATAAGTTCCTTTTTTATCAGCAATCCTGAAATACATTATCTGAGTGAAACTTATTCCAGCATTGAAAGATCTGTAGATCAAGGAAACCAGAGCAGGCAGAGAAAACCCACATGAACATGGGCAGAAATCACAAAACCCAGTCATAGTGACCATGCAGGTTTCATTTATATTTAGGGTCTGCACTGTATGTCACAATGTCTACTCTAAGAAGGGAAGATTTACTAACAAGGTTTTGATTTATGTTGTTATCACTTGCATCACTGACACTTGCATCAGAGAGCACTAGCAAATATTGTGGATTGTAGCATAAACTGCTTGATGTGATAAGGTCTTATTTTGGAATGAACCTGCAGATTGTAGGTTTAGGCCTTGTCCTAAAACATGATATGACTTGTCTTCATAGGACACAGTTCAGGTTAATCTGACCATTTCAGTAGTTGGAAATTGGGGGTGTTACTAATCAGAACTTTTTCTCTTAATATTTGGAAAGTCTTTCCGTGGTAAACTCCAAATAAGTTTATCAGAATTATAGTAAATAAATATCTCAGTTTATCTGTCATCTAAATTTTAGTACAGATAAAAATAACAAATTGGTTGAAAAGCATTGTTTTGTATTGCCTTATGCAAGTGTAAATATTTTACAATACTGGTTTTGGAAGACAAGTTATTAGAAATCAACAATTTATAGATTATATTTAAGAGCAAACATAGAATCTAAAACAAACAAAAAATGTAAGTGCATTTATGTTTTGAACAAAAATTACATTTCCCCAACTAAGTCAGCAGCTGTGTCACCCTGCAACTCACAACTGCCAACCCACTGACGCTCAGGTGATATGAGCCTGGCCAGTACCTGGATGGAAGACCCCCTGGGAAAGCTAAGGTTGCAGCAAGAAGAGGTGTTAGGAGGATCAGTAGGGAGCCCTCGCTCTGAAGTCTGTGCTAGTCCTAATTTCCCTGTATACTGATGGGGGTCATGATATTTTACAATAAGACACTTTCCTTCAGAATGTGAAACCAAAGTCCTCACTCTCCTAAATTATTAAAAATCCCATGGGGTTTCTTGATAAGAGTAGGGGTGTTAAAGATGTTGTTCTGGCCAAATTCCCCCTTGACCTTTACCAGTCATGGCCTCCTAATATACCCATCTATGAATTCTGGCGCACTATGGCTACTGTTGCAAAATCCAGGTACTGTAGATGCAGCACATTGGTGGTGGTTGAGGGGAGTCCCATGACCTATAAAGAGTTTTTATATCAGAAAAGTGGTATATGTGTAAGGGTTATTATTATTATACAAAATAACATCACGCATGGTAAGATCATTCAATGATAAATTAAGCTTCAAAAAGGCTCTAGATTTCCATAAATTCACATAATTCTTTTTTACTAAGTCATTTTGCAAGACAAACACCTGGCTCTGCTCTGACCAGCTGAAAAGTGAACATCTTGAATTGACTTTGTTTAAGCAAGCTGATTTTGGTGTAGAGAGCAAATCAGCACAGTAGTGATGCTGGGCTAAAGTCTGTCCTGTTAATTAAAGGTTTCTTTCTGGATGACACCGGAATAGACCCTTGAGAATTAATACGTGTTTCAGTCTCTTATCAACGTATAAAGGCTAATCGTTTCATCACCTGAACTACAAGCGTCTCTCTAGCACTGGAGAAGATCCAATCAGGAAAGATGGATAGGGTGATGCTTTATTGTTCTGGAAATTTTTCTTTCAGCTTTAGAGCATCGTTATATTTTGTTATTCTTCTTTTAGTATTTTCTAGTGTAAGAAGTAGTGATCAAGAGACCAGATTATTTCTGGGGTTGCAAGCTCCCAGGAATCTCTCTTATCCGTTCAGTGTATTGAGACTGGGATCTGCAATGCAGCTGGCTTTAGACAAGCTAAATTCTAATCCTGCCTTCCTTACAAACTACACTCTGGACTTTGTGTATGCAGACTCAAACTGCGATTCCAAGACTTCACTCAGTTCCTTCATTGACCAAGTGTGGAAGTATAACATCTCAGCACTCTTTGGTCCTCCTTGTGCAGAGGAAGCAGAGGTAAGGAGGTAAAATCTGATACTAAATGTACTGTATAAGCTTGTTTGTAACCATGACATTTTGAATCCTGTGTAAGCCTATGTTGTCTTACATGAGTTTCTCTGTGACACCTTTGACTTCTATAAAAGCAAGCTGATTGCTAGAAAGCAAGCTTTTATATCCTGCTTTTGTTCTGAAGTAGTTTAATGGGTTGCTTTAATTACTGAGCCATGTAATGACATCTTTTCTCTGAAGAAAAATGGGTAAAATGTATGGATAAATGTTTACACATTGTACCATATCCTAAGAATACCTTACTTTATTTTATATATTAGTTAGTGACTCTGAAGAATCTATGCTATCTTGTGAACAGTTATGAAGTCAGAGTTGCCATTAAGGTTAATTCTAAACTAAATCTTCCCTGTAGTTTATGAGATTGCACGTTTTCTATTTAATAAATTGTTTTAACCATCATATTCTCTAGAATGTACTGTAGCTGACAAACCCAAAGACTGCTTGTGTTGAACAACAGCTTCAGAGGTGATTGGTTTTCTTTTAACAGGTAACAGGTCTCATGGCATCTCAATGGAACATCCCAATGTTCAGCTATGCCAGTCAGACGCCCAAACTGGAGAATAATGCTGTATATGATACTTACATTAAACTGGTGTCCCCTCTCCATAAAGCAGGAGAGGTCCTGATTAAGACACTGGAGTACTTTGGCTGGAAATATGTGGCAATGATTGGAGGGGGTTCTTACTCAAGCACTTGGGACAAAATTAATGAGCTATGGATGTCAATGGAAAGGCAGTTGAAATCACAATTCATTGTCACAGCTAGCATAAAGTATGATACCAGCGACCTTGCTCTTACCCACAAGAACATTAAGTACATCTCTACTGTTGCTAGAAGTAAGTACACACTCTTTTTTTCCAACTGGTTCAGAATCTTTGGGGTTGTTTTCTTTAAATTAAAATGTTGACTTAGTCTGTTTCTGTGATGAAAGGGCAATGTGCATTTTTGATAAGAAAGGTAATATGCCATGTATCTAACAAAATATTCCTAACAAGTTGCTAAAATATTAGCTATATTTGAAATCTATTTACTAATTTTTGTAACTAGAAAAAAAACTTTAGAAAACATTTTTGTTCTGTGATGTAACATTATTGGTTCCCAACAGGCTTGATGTCCTTTACCATAATCTGATATCTTTTAAACAAGCTTTTGGATGTAACAGCTATCAAAGTGTATAAATGACCCATTTATCTACGCAGAAAGAGAAAAGCCATTTTTAAAAATAATATTGTAATTTTTGTTTTATAAAAGGTGCAACATTTTGAAGATGTTGGTTTCCACATCTTCATGGTCAGATACTGCTCTGCTTGTTTTTTATTGAAGCAATTGAAAAATTATTTGTTATCTTCATGTACTATGTGCCTTTAGTATTTTTATAAGAATGTTGTTGAA
This sequence comes from Lepisosteus platostomus, assembly GCF_059453375.1. Lineage (NCBI taxonomy): Eukaryota > Metazoa > Chordata > Actinopteri > Semionotiformes > Lepisosteidae > Lepisosteus > Lepisosteus platostomus. Next base: position 39,655,019 of record NC_142616.1, read on the forward strand.
ATTGAAAGTCAGCCCAGGTTTGGTTATGTACAGTATATTAACCCAATTGTGCAAGTGTCTCAAAAATACTTGTAGCTTTGGGGAATGTTCATGGTTACTCTCATTGCAACAATGGTTTGGGAAGACCAACTTCAAGGGCTCAGATAAGTTCCACACTGGGTGGTTAGGATGTATTTTATCCATCCATATATTTTCTAGTATCTTCTTCTGATTCGGGGGTATTAGGGAACCAGAGCTTATCCTGACAAGCTGTCAAGAAGTCTTAATTTAGTAAATCAGTGTAGTTTGACAGGAATGTCCTGAAAGTTTGGAAATTTTTCTAATTCTCTGCTGATAGTGTATTACAGATGGTGGTATTTCATTCAATAGCTGTAAATTCAAACATGATACTTTAACTTTCAAGCAGTTGTTTTCAATATGGCAGATAGCCTTACTGCACCACCAGAACTGTCTAGATTATGTTCACACTGGAATATCTGGAAGAGTTTGGTCTACAACTGGCACAATTCAGTATGTTTAATGTTATGTGTAAAATACAAGCTTAAATTAATAAACCATACAGTACCAAGGCTAAGTGAACAGCGAGCCTTTGGAGCAGAACAAAATTTATTCTCATAAGAAAGGAGAGATGGACTAAAGGAGCAGCCATTGGGTCACATTCCTGTGAACCTGCTCCCTGAAAAGCATGAATGGCTGCAAACTCATTTATTATTCAAAATGCCTTGCATTTCACTCACTGTGAATAGGACCTAAATTAAAACTTTAAAAATCACCCCATCGATCCACCATACAGAATATACTGTATGTAAAATGCACTGGCTTGATTTAAAATGAACAGACATGTATTATGGCAATTATATGTCACATTTACCATATTCGGTGCAGGAATAAAAGTACTATTATTAAAGCGGGTGTGAGTCTGGTCAACACCTGAATTGGAGACCTCCTAGGAAGCTATGATTGCTGTTGGAAGATGTGTTAGTGGGGCCAGCAGGGAGGCGCTCACCCTGGAGTCTGTTTGGGTGCTAATGCCCCAGTATAGTGACGAGGACAGTATACTGTAAAAGAGGTCCTGACTCTCTGTAGTCATTAAAAATCCTAGGTGTGTTGAAAAATCCTAGGTGTCCTGACCATAATTTCCTCCTGGCCCTTATCAGTCATGACCTCCTAATAATCCCCATCTAGTAATTGGCTTCATCATTCTGTTCTCCTCCCCACTGACAGCTGGTGTGTTGGGTGTTCCGGTGCACTATGGCTGCTATCACACAGATGGTCCTGCACATTTGTGGTGGTGGAGGGGAGTCCCCATTACCTGTAAAGCACTTTGAGTGGAGTGTCCAGAATAGTGCTGTATAAATGTAAGGATTTATTATAAGCGAACAAAAGCTTTCTGCTTCCAGTTCCATTTTGAATTTTGGGACGCTAGTGTTAGCGGTAATATAGCAATATTTAAAAATGCTGGTTCTTAAAGCACTTCGCTCTTTAAAAGTCATTCATGCTTTTTTAAAACTTCTGCAAACCTGATATTACTTAAAAAATAATTAGATAGAGATGTAGATTTCCACTGAAGGAGTTTATAACAGAAGTTCTGGAGGGAGGTAAGATCTTAATTTATTCTGCACACAAGTCTCACACCCAGGTCTTCCTTTCTTGTATCTCTGTTGCATCTCTCCTGCTGCTCCATCTACGTCCTTGCAGCTCTCTAGCTCACTTCTTTCAATAGTGGGGGTGGGGGGTGGCCAGCCTCAGCCTCACATCTGACTGCCATTCCCTCAGCTAGATGAGTCAAAAACTCTGATATTCCCCTAATTGCAATCAATAGAATCTATCCAAGCTACTGAATTCGTGTTTAGGATCAGTCATGATTGAGTTTGATTTTTAACAAGTAGTTAAAAACACTCCAACAGGTATGGAACAAGTTGAATGGTTAGTTAAGGTGTAGAGTCAAGATATTTTCCAAACAGAGACCAGTTTTGCTCACTTTAGCTATTTCCTCTTACCCGTAATTATACATTCCTGAATCAGTTAGTCTGAGAGAGAATGGGTTTAGAGACAATGGTATTTCAAAAACACAATGTGAAAAATCTTAAGAATAGTTTTATTTGTAAATCATCATGCAGACAGCATAAACACTGTATAGGCAGGGTCCAGGTGTTATCTATTTAACGCAACAGAAAAAATCTTCAACACACTCACTCAATCTTCAGCTTGACCGTTGAAATGAAAAAGGAGGGAAAACTATAAATGTCTGCTATGGTTTTCTAACTTCTTATACCTTTTTTTTGCAGTTATCATTGTAATTTGTAATTCTGAAGATGTGACCTCATTAATGCTGGAAGCTGAAAAGCAGGAGTTAGTGAACGGACAGTATGTGTTTTTCATTATCCAGCAGTTTGAGGTCAGTGGCTATGTGGTGAGTATATTCTAGAAAAATGAGATGCGGGGAACTTATTAAAATACCTCAGAGCTTTGTGCCACAGTATATAGTTGAGCTATAGACATGTACTGTACATACGTTTTTCTGTCTTTGTGGGAACATCCCACTGACTCCCATTCTGTTCACTACTGTCTATTTCAATTCAAGCTTTATTGTCCCATAGGGGAAATTTGTTTTACGGCACAGTCAAACACAACACAATGCCAAATAAACATCACCAAAAGGGAAGAGAATACAGTAGTGTTACAGGAGAAAAGAAACAAGAGACAAGGTAGTTACTTTCAATTGTTTAAGAGTGTAATTGCACTGGGAATTAAAGATTTCCTGAAATGAAATGAACCCCACATGAGGTGAAAGACCTCAAAACAGTTCTGTTAGTGTTAGATTTAAAAGAATGTGTCATGCCCTCTACTGCTAGAGGGCGCTCCTACTCTGTCCTGCTCATAGTTTCCCTGTGCTTTGCTTATTCTTCCGGTGTGTTTTGTGTGGGGCTATATATTTCCGGGTTACCCTTTCCTCCTCGCTCACCATTGAGGGTTCGGATGTCTTGAGACCCGCCTAGCTCCTCCGCAGCCTGAGGACATAGGTTTCTACCCAACATAGTCTGACCTCCTGAGCCCGGACTAATCCCCGTTTTGCCGCTACACATAGGATCTTTTTTGCTCTCCTGGCCATTCCACGGCATGCCTTTACGACATCCGTGACCGAAGGTTTCTATTGTAGAGACATCCCCACATTGTCTGTCAGGAGTTCCTATCTTTCTAGAGACATTTTGACACCAACATTTAGTAGAGAAGTTAGTTCTCTACTCAGAATATTTAAAAAATATTGGATCACACTTTATTTTTAAACTTTTAAAAACTTGCTATTAGTAATATTTTTCTCTCAGTATATTCAGACTTAGATTAGAGACAAAGATTTTCAATAATGGAGTTTGTACCAGAAGTTCAAGAGGAATGTTAGATCCAAATCTTGTACCCTTTCTCTCTCCAGTTTATATAAGACTCACACCCAGGTCTTCCCTTTGTTACAATAGTAACATTTGTTTATACAAAGGGCTATAGTTGTCAGTTACAAGATTTCTGAAGATGTTTCAGGCAAAAGCCTTATGATATCCATGAAGCACTGCTAGTTACCAAATAAGCAAGATGTGCTTAACATGCTTCTCCCATTCATTTCCATTTTTAAATGTAAAACTAATATTCGGTTTTTGAATTTTTCACGTCTGGGATTATTATCCTTCTTGGAATATGAAATGTCACCAACAAGATGGAACTTCATGAGGGCAAAAAATAACCCGTTACTCAGTGAACCTTAATTTCTTCCAGTCAGAATGATGGCCAAAGCCAATTTTAATGCTATTTTGTGAATTATTTAATCTTATTATATAGGCATTTGAAGTAAAATAAACAGAAAAAAACAACATTTAAGACCATGGCTAATTTCTGAAGTACTAAATTGATTTTGAAGATTTCAAGAGTGCTTATGCAGTTGCTCTTGTTTAATCACTAATTATATCTCAAAAGTAATTAAAAATAATGCTTTATTAGCCATCACAAGTTATCTACTAATTACATGCGGCTCTGTTGTTCTAAATTAAGGCCAGGTGCAACATGAGAAAATGCACTGGTTACTTTTATTGGATTATATTATTTCTTTTAACAATGCAGAGACAGATTCTCACCCACTGGTGTTTTAAAAGGCATAGAACTCACTTAACCAAAGTATGCTCTCTAGTGGTCACTGTACAATTCAAGTGTTACATGTTTTATATTTACCTGGGTTTTTAATTACTTTTTTGCTGCTTTATAAAGCACAACATCAACTCATTATCACTTACATACCAGTACTAATGAGTCCAAATCAAAGGATTACATACGGTATGCAAATGTTCTTGAGATTAGACTAATGATTGAAAGCAAAAGGGGCAAAAGACATTGAAAGCTTTCTAGTTCACGAGATTCTGGCTAAGAAATCAAAACTACAGCTTTTGGGAAAGTTAGGATCAAATGTATTTTGCAGCATTGTAACTTTTGTTCAGTAGTGTATGTAAATGTAGTGGAAATGTAATTAACAAATATGAAATTTAAACTTTTGGGTATTGCAAAAGAAAAACTTTGAGAAGGAAATGAGATAACAAAACCTGTCCACTTGCACATTCTTGATATGTTATCCATTTAAAAAATGGAGAATAGATTTAAAGCATTAGGAAATTTATTTACAGCCATCTTACAGTACGTATAGTATGTAGTACTTCAACTGCAAAAACCCTTGCTTTCATATACAGTAAATTGAACTACTGTTATTTATTTCTCTCACAACTAGATCCAGAAATTGATTTAGTAAAAACATTAAGTCTTTGTTTTCTTTGCTAGGATTACCTATGGAAACATGCTTCAGAACAAGGGACTAGACAAGATATTTTGAAAGCCTTTGACATGGCATTTGTGATTGCTCTGAAATCCTACGACGGATATGACTACTATGATTTCCTTGAAAAAGTTTATCTGAGACTGAAAGGGTCTCCATTCTACAGCAACCTCACTTCAGAGAAAGAGGTATGTCCCTCATAATTAATCAAATGAGGAAAGCAAAATATAATTATTTTAATTTGTCCTATGAAAAGCTGAAACACTGAAAGAATAAAATTGGCTGATTGTTTTTAATAATTATTCCACTTGACTGAAGAAACCCAAATACAATCAAGTGCGTAATAAGTCATACAATAACAAAAACATAATAAAGTTTTCAGATTCGTTGTTACATTTGAGTCATTTAAATTCTTCTGCAATAATGCTGCACATTTATTTCTGTTTTCTATTTCTCTATATAGGAATAAGACCCATATTAAACAAGCATAGTTCTCTCACTTTATATAGTATCTCTGAATGGCTTTCATTTTACCTCAACCATTCATCATTGTTTTCTCAATAATATTTCCATTGATTAAAAATGTTACATATTAATATATAATTTTAGTTAATAGGAATTTACTGGATGAAACATGAAATTTAGAATTACATATGCTACATGGATATACAAATGTATGTGAAATGTCATCACATTTTCAATTATAAGTAAAACTTAAACTAAATTATAAAACTTAAAAAATCATAGAGAAAATTTAATACAAACCTATGACAAAAGGTTTAAGCACCTTCATTTTATCAGTGTTTTGCATTATATTAAGAAATATTCCGATGTTATGTTACAGCTTGATACTGTTCTTTATTTGTAAGAGACAAGGAGTCTATCCACTAAGAAGGATTTTGTAAGCAAATAGTGTCATAATATTTTTTGATCACACCCCATTTCATCATGCATGTCGCCAAGAGCACTGAAGCAACATCTGGTTTTCATTTTCGTCATAATTTCCATTTAATAGCACATGGCCAAAGCACATGCAGACATGTGATCGTAATTTTAAAAGCATTTCATCATTCATTCCAGGTACCAAAGTCTCACACAAGGTCCTATACTCTTTGGGAAACAAAACACGTAAGGACATGTGAGATCCAAAAAGTGGCTGCAAATCCAAGATACTGTACAAATAAACCAGATGCTGTTGACACCCTATACTGTAACTGGAGTTTAACAGTCCTGCTCTACTACATTCTGATGTTCAGTGTCCCACACACCAGACACAGGCTGAAATCCAATGATGCTCTGTTGTTTAATTGCTATTGTTTGTCTTCCAGGTCAGCTCCTATGCAGCCTTTCTCCATGATGCGGTTCTGCTTTATGGGATGGGCCTTAAGGAGATGGTTAAAGCAGGCAAGGATCCACGCAATGGCAGGGAGCTGGTTCACCTCTTGAGAGACCAGAGCAATATCATGTTCTATGGTAATTTCTTGATCTCAGCCTCAGATCTATGGATGCATGGTTTTTGCAATACCTCTTACAGTGAGCCTTCCATATTGTCTGTTTTGGAGCTATTGAATTTTTACCTTTTTTAACAACTGAATGACACCAAAACTTTACATTACACATATCTATAGGACTTTATACGGTACTTTAAGATTGCACAGTTCCGTCTGGTTGGTTACAGTTCCATTGTTTTGCCACTAGAGGGAGCCTCAAGCACTAGTTGTTGGCGAAGCCGACAGTGTTAGCCAATCACGAATCGACTAGTGGACTGTACCTAGGGCTCCACGCCTCCTCTCCTCAGCCTTACTTAAACTGTGCTTTAATTTTTTCTATTTTAAGTATTGTTTACTTCTACTCTGAAATCAGGACCTTTACCTGTTTTTTCCCTGCCTCTAGTATTCTGCTCCTTACCTTGCTTCCTTGTCCTGCTCAGTTCATTCCTTGTTCTTTTTTTCACATTTTACCTCCTGGTTTCTCTTTTTTTCTGTCTCCTGCTCCAGGAGTTTTGTGTCTCCAAGGACTGCCTACCTGGTTCTTGATTTCAGTCTGTTTCTAGATTTCCGTTGCAGACAGAGAAATATATACATTCTTTTAGACTTCCCTATCAGCTGGAACCTGCACAGGGTCCACTCCTTTGTTTTTTTGGAACTGTCTAGGCAACCTTAATAATGTACTCTTATCGACTTTTGTGTTTCCCTTGGTTCCAGTTCTGTTTGCTCTATGGTACTCTTTTCTCATGATATACAGTAGTAATTCAAGTGTAGAAGCACTCAATACAAATATAACAAAAGGTTTGCACTTTTCAGTACAGAAGTCAAATACAGTATTTTGAAAGGTATACCTGGGAAGATGACATTAAAACCTCCAGAAATATCCTGAAATGGGTATGCAATTCTTGTATAAAAATAAGGAATAAGGATTTAAAAACTGATTAATAAAGGTATGAGAAAATATAAAAAACTGATTAGAATGTGACTGTGGTTTTAGAAGCATAAAGCAATTTCTTTGTAACATTTTGGTAATTCTTTTAGGTGCAACAGGGCTTGTGAAACTAGATGCATCTGGAGGAAGAAATATGGATTATGCTGTGTATGATCTGCAATTGTCTAAGAACATGACCAAGTTTGTACCTGTTTTACAGTATGACAGCTTCAAAAGTACTGTCAGGTAATTATCATTTACCTGATGGCTTGGCACCTCAATACCTGTCTGAACTTTTATCGCCCTACTCCCCACCTCGCAACCTCCGCTCTTCAAATTCTGCCCTCCTTACTGTCCCCCAAGCCCGTCTACATTGTATGGGCGACAGGGCCTTCTCCTGCTATGCCCCCAAGCTCTGGAACTCTTTGCCCAAGGATATTAGAGAGTCACCTTCTCTAAACTCCTTCAAATCCAGACTCAAAACCCTCCTTTTCAGAAAAGCCTTTACTTAACTGGTTCCATTCTTCACCCCTCTGCTCTTCTTAATACCATCTTCCACGGTCTCCTCTATTGTTATTGTTGTATTGTTGTAATTATAATTGTGTCCTGTCTTGTGAAATTTTCTTATTTATTGTTGTAGTCTTCTTATTTATTGTTAATGTCATCCTGTAAAGCGCTTTGAGAAGCCACCTTTAAAGGCGCTATATAAAATAAAGTTTATTATTATTATTATTTGTAAAAGTGTTTTTCCACAGGACTGAAACTCTATCAGCAGACCGCAGTGTACTGTACTTGTATAAGAAAAAAATCACCACATTTGCTCATTAAATGTGGTGATTATGCAATTATATCGGTACTTGAATGTCAAACTGCGTATCATCACTATGTAGCCACTAAATACATCTGTATAACAACAGTGTTAAATCATCTCTTGTCCCTGTAATTCATGTGTAATTATTCAGTATTTCCCATTTTAGCCCCACTCCTGAATTTTCCTACATTTCCTGGCCTAGTGGCAGACCATCAGCAGATAAACCAGACTGTGGATTTGACAATGAGCTGTGTGGACTGCTAATTAATGGTAACGTTTCATTACAATACAAAAATATGTCACTTTTGTAATGAAAGTTTTATTTTCTGTTTCACAAATGGACAATCAACCAACCTCAGCGCATTGAATGTTTTTCTTGCAGATTTATCGGTTTTAATCTTGGTGGTGATTCTGCTTGTCACAGCTTTTTTCGGGGCATCATTTATTACTTTGCTGATGGTGCAAAAATACAGACTCAAAACTAGATTAGGTGATGCCTGGTGGCATATAAACTATAATGACATCACCATTGTAAAAGATCCAAAGGTAAGTCTTTTTTCAGTTCTCCCTCAAAAATCGGTTGATCTTTCCCCCATTTTTTACATGTACAGTACATTGTTGCATTCATAGGAAAATATAAAAAGTGTCCTATTTCAAAATGAGCTTGCCCTTTTCAATCTCTCCAGTTTATAGAAAAGACAAAAACTACTACTGTGTTTTCAGAATTTTACTCCTGCTTTCAGTGTTATTTTTTGCCAACAAATGAAAAAACGTGTTTTTCTTTGGTTAAAGTAATAAAAATAAATGAATAAAACAAATGAGAAAAACACAAAAGAGTCTAGTCTAGGCAAATTAATGACTTATTTTAAAATTGGAAATATTACATTATTAGCACTTGAAATGGCCGCCCTTTTTATGTACCACTGCTAAAGAAAAAAGGGTTCATTTTTAGTATAAAGTAAATATAAAACTGAGCTCAACAAAAATTAATAAGTTTTCTTATGTTTTCATTAAGAAACAGCATTGACTAAAAGGAGGTAACTGTAGTTACAAAAATAACCGAATACATTGAGACCTCCATAGATTTCTCCACCAACATATTAAGTGATTACATGCTCCATAGGGGGCAGCACAGTGGTGAAGTGATTAGCACTGCTGCCTCATGGTGCTGGGGCCCTAAGTTCAATTCCAGACCTGGGATGTTATCTACAGGGAGTTTGTATGTCCTCCCCATGTTTACTGTACGTGGGTTTCCTCCAGGTGTTCCGGTTTCCTCCCACAGTCCAAAAACATACTAAGTCAATTGGCTTCTGGGAAAATTGGCCCTCGTGTGAGTGTGTGGATGTATCTGTGTCTGTGTCTGAGTGTCTGCCCTGTGAATGACTGGCATATATGAATATATTTTAATAACCACTGTCTGGAAACAGCAAGCAACGGCCGCAAGGCTGGGTACAACCCAGCATCCTTTCTGGGTTGTACCCAGCCTTGCGGCTGTTGCTTGCTGTTTCCAGACAGTGGTTATTAAAATAAATGAAAAATAAAAGATAAGTACAAACAGCAAGCAGTTTAGGCGGCAAAAAAAGCATTGAAATAAAGGGAGAGATGGCAGGTTCAAGACCATGTAGACCACAAGACCACTGAAGGGTCACAAATAACCTCCACAGACGACTGTAAATGTCAATTGAATTAGACACAGTAACATGTTACAGCTGTAATTGATGCTGGTGGTGGATTGACCTGATATTAGGGTTAGTTTTTTTGGAAGGCAGTATATAATATTGATATATATCCTTAACGTTTCTGAAAATATAACAGCAAAATTAAAAGACGAGGATTTTTTTTTAACATTTGTTTTTGCTAATTATTGTTAACTCTGCTTCATTGTATCTCACTCTTAGGGAAACCACAATTTGTCTGTAGCTACAACACCTACAATGAAGGAAAATGGAAGTTGTGGGACCCAGACTTTGATTTCTAGCAGCAATAGTTTTGGCTTGAGAGATAAAATGGGGAAAGAAGTTGTTTATGCTACAATAGGCATATACAAAGTAAGTGCATTACTTTGTGTGATATCATGGCAATTTTTCTCTCAGTGCTCACACTTTACACTTTACCCTCTGGTTTTCTTTCTTGTGGATGGGGTTGTTTACATACATGGGAACTTGCTGCTCGTTTCTTCAGTAGATAATAACAAACAAAGTTTTATGGATGCTCAGGTAGGAGGCCAAAAGTGAAGAGGTCTGAACATCAGGTACCCTTGGACTTGTACTGTATCTGAGAATTCACCTGCGGTCTGGTTCCTACATTTTTCAACTTAAGAAATGGAGTTTATTTAACTAAAGTTCGAGAGAGATGACAACAACCACGCTCAATCATTCCCAGCCGTCAGTGATTAGCAATCACTCCCTTCGTCCTTCCTCCACCGAACACTATAAACACTAAATGCGATATCTCTCTCCCTCGCATGCGACTTTTGCATCTCACCTCCACCCCAACTCCACCTCTGCAGCTACCCCTTGGTTACCTTGCGTTGGGGTCCTGGCCTCCTCGTCCTACAGTATGGCCCTCAGCCAAGCGGGTTAAGCCAAATATTTGCTCCACAATAGTTCATTACGTTTTATTTTGGGCGTTGTCGTTCCCCGTGAAACAAAGTAATTTAATTATATCAAATAAAGTTTCCTTAAACTACTTAAAAAAAAATTCAGATATTCGCCAGCCCTGCTTTAAAAGGAAAAGGTTTCAAAAAGATTTTCCCTGAAACAAACAATCACAGTCTCAATTCTTACTGAAAGAGCACATTCTCATGGTGTGGAAGACACATGAAAACTTTTACTTTTAGGTCCCAACAGTAATTGGCATGGTAAGACCTTTCCATATATCTGTTATAACATTTGGAAGCTCAGATTCACTCAGAATAGAATACAAAATTCCTGAAATAGGTTCTCACATGACTTACAAGACAAGACCAAGACATAAGAGAATACTAAAACTTCATAAACCATTTTCTTTCAACGGGTATCATAGTGACTTATTCAGGCAATTAATTAAGGTCCCTCTATTAATCTTTACTCTTGTTTTCAAAAATAACACTTTCTTCCTGAGTGGGATGAAAGTTAAGTTGTCAAATCCATGTGATTTCCAATCACCTTTGTGGTTCAAATATGTGGAATTTTCTAATTGTTTAATGTTGATGATGCGTGGGCAGAAAAGTAAATGATGAATTGTGAAACAATGCTTTGAAACTGACCGTACCATAAATGGATAGAAAACAACTATGTGAAACAACTATTTCAACAGCTTCATAATTCCAGTGGTTTGCTCCTGTGAGTGATGGGGAGAGTGTAAGTTTGCTGTGCTTTTTTGAGATTAAAGTCTCAATCATTTTTCTGAAGCAAAACGTTTTCATTTTTATTTTCTCTCAGGGTAATGAGGTTGCAATCAAATACATTGAGAGGCAAATTCTTAGTGATATGAGAAAACCATCAATTATTGAAGAATTTCAAGTGGTAAATATTGCCTTCTTATTTATTACCTTACCTTATTTTTATCAGTTTAAGAAAATAAAGGATCTAACAGAAACCTACAAAAGAAGGATAGCACATGTGAATCTTGTAGGGTATGCTGTGTTTCTAGATATAAGGCACAGGTTTAGAAGAAGTTTCGACATACAGTAAACAACTACTTTTTACTAAATTGCTTTCATATGTAGTGTCTTCTAGCTCAACATTTTTTATTTTACATATATAGTTTACAATTTTTTTTCCTACATGCATACAATACCTTGCATGCTGGAAGAGGTGTTAGTGGAGCCAGTAGGGAAAGCTCACCTAATGCCCCAGTATAGTGATGTGGAAACTATACTGTAAACAGGCGCCGTCCTTCAGATGAGACATAAAACCGAGGTCCTGACTCGCTGTGGTCATTAAAAATCCCAGGGCATTTACCAATCATGGCCTCCTAATAATCCCCATCTATGAATTGGCTTCATTACTCTACTCTCCTCCCCACTGATAGCTGATGTGTGGTGAGCGTTCTGGCACACAATGGCTGCCGTCGCATCATCCAGTTGGATGCTGCACATTGGTGGTGGTGGAGGGGATTCCCCATTACATGTTAAGTGCTTTGAGTGGAGTGTCCAGAAAGGTTCTATATAAGTGTAAGCAATTATTATTAATTATTATTTGTCTACATTATATGTCATCTGACTTGTGTCTGCCCAGTTTTGAATTTTATCTATTTTCAGTTACTTCTGCAATGTGAGATGATCCTCCTAATCTGGTATCATCTGCAAACATGACCAGTTTACTTATTATTCTGCTATCTAGACTGATAAATTGTATATTAAGAACGGTGGCATCGTGCAGATCCCTCCAGTACTGCTTCCTGTTGGGATCCCTACAGTAGAGTACTCTACTAATTACATCACCCAATTTTAGCATTCACTCCTTATATGTACCCTCTATTTTGTATTCAATAACCAGTTCTCAATCTAAACAAATATGCTTTCCTGAATGCTTACTGTCTGCATTTTGAGAATTAATAATTTATGAGGAACTTTATCAAGTTACCTGATAATCGAAATACACACATCACATACCCTACATTATGTGTATTCTTTCTGTTGTTGCTTCTTCAAAGAATTCTAGTAAGCTGAATATGCAAGGCCTACCTTTTTAAAATTTATTAGTACTGTATGAGTGACTTCACTTCCATGTTTCATGTTATATTTCTATCTTCAACTACAGATGCGTGAACTGAAGCATGAAAATTTGGTACAATTTTTTGGGGTTTGCATAGAACCACCACATGTCTGTATCGTAACGCAGTACTGCAGAAAGGGAAGCATAAAGGTACAATATTCCTTTTTCTTTGTGGGAGATGTTGCAAATGACCCAGATTCCGCAGTTTCAGTTTTGCTTAACTTAATAATATGTTGCCAGGATGTTCTGAGGAACTCGGATATTGAACTGGACTGGATGTTCAAACTGTCTTTCGCTTATGACATTGTTAATGTGAGTATGAGCTACTCAATGTTGCATCTGGTGTAACTACAGTAAGTTCTTTAATCTACCATGTTTAAGACATTTCATGGGGAGACAAGGCTCCTTCAAGTCCCTCTTCCCAGGGCTAAATATTTTTCAGCAAAATGTCAGTCAGCTTAAAAGGGAGTTTAGATAAGAGGACTTTTAAACACTTGAACTTGTTTTGATTCCCTGTGTTTATTCACTTTGATACTCTCTCATAGGCAAGATGTACTTTTACAAAAATCCAATAATAAGGTTTCAAAAATATTTTACTTATTCTTAATGTACTTGAACTACACACATTGTTTCCTCCCTGCTTTTTTATAAAACCAAATTAAAACAAATTATGTTGTGGAACACCGGAGTATATAAAAGCTTTTTTAATTTAATACATTCTATAGTTAAATTCCCTCATCAACGATATGAAAACAAAGGACATTGTTTTCACAGAGAAAGCTATATACTGTACAACTATAGGTTTTTGTGATAACAGCAGGGCTATGATTTATCACTTAACAATTCCTGTGTAATACTTTACTTAAACCAGTTCCTTGGAGGCTAATTGTTTCTGTGAAGTGACTGAGACCTTGAAAAAAACAAACAGGATGAAGTTATAAGCCTTTGGGATCATGGATGGAGAATCCTCTGCTTGCATGGTGCAAAATATGCTGCCCCATGTATAAAACATTACTGTTGTGATTCTAGTGAGTGCTAACTTCACAGAAGGTGAACGATGTGTATAACATCTTGTACAGCTATCCAGTTTCGAACTGCTTCTTCCAATTCAGGGTCTTGGGGGAGCCAGAGCCTGTCCTGGCAGGCAATGGCAGGCTACAATGAGGGGGCCACAAGGGGGTACACCCTGGACAAGACGCCAGTCCATCTTAAGGCAGACACACACACTCATACCAGGGCCCCCTTTTCAAGAAGCCAATTACAGTAGTTTACAGTAGCAGTTTGTCTTTGGACTGTGAGAGGACACCGGAGCACCTGGAGGAAACCCACGTGCACACAGGGAGGACATTCAAACTCTACGCAGTGAGCAACCCAGGTCCGGAATTGAACCTAGGGTCCTAGAACTGCGAGACCGCAATGCTTACACTGCATCACGGCACCACCCAGATCTTGTACATGCGGTGTGAAATCAAACTCTTGTGCGGATTGAAAGTGGTTGTTTCAGCTTTTGTTTGTAATATGTTCACTAGGGCATGGTGTTTATTCACAATAGTAATCTCCGATCCCATGGAAATCTGAAGCCAACTACATGTCTAGTGGACAGTCGCATGCAGGTCAAGCTTTCTGGATTTGGCCTGTGGGAGTTCCGTCATGGAACCAAGCATAGGGTGATCCCTTTGGAAAATCCAAAATATGAAGGTGGGTTCTTAGAAAATAATTTTGATACACTCAAGTAAAATATTCTGTTCACTGAAGTAATTAGGAGTTTTCATTTAAATTAAGTAAAAATAGAAATATCTGTCTTTTTATGCCTTTGAAGAAGCTACCTTTTACGCACTGCACAGCATTTACTCAAAAAGATCTGAAAGAAAACAGATCTGAAAAAAAACAAATGGGTATATAATTTTATGTTCCCCTTTTGTTTTGTATTATTTTAGTTGTGCAAAACTAACCATCTAGTTGTGAATCTAGTCAACCATCTAGCTAACCATCTAGTCTAAAAGAGATAAGTTATTAATGAAGACAATTGTGTTATGAATGGACAGATAAGATTTTAATTCTGCCTTATAGCAACACATGAACAAGTGACTGCTATATTTTAGAGCTCTATTGGACAGCCCCCGAGTTATTAAGACTTGTGCAGCACCCATTTAATGGAACCCCAAAAGGGGACATCTTCAGCTTTGCCATTATAATGCGGGAGCTGATCTGTGATGGTGAGGTGGGCCCATACCATGATGTCCAACTGGAACCTGAAGGTAATTTATTCTCACTTTTTACTTTGACATTGTCTTTTGACCTTAAACTGGAATATTTCACTGAAAGCTTTCCTATATGAGGAACAGAAAGTTTTTTAAATAGTTGTGTATGTATAACAAAAATGCTACATTTGTTACACAAATATGCTTTTTTTCCATATAGTTTTTTATTTAAAATGTAGAGATGGTCATGGTGGATTACATATAATATCATTTTATATTTGCCAATATATATGTTCTGCACATACATTTTTTTTAGTTGACTATTTACATACTGTATATCAAGATAATGATTTGGTATTCTTTACAAAATGTTCTAAAGTACTAACTCAAGCTTTTTTTTGTTAGAAATTATTGAACGAATAAAAACTCCTCATTCAGATCAACCATTCAGGCCATCCCTGTTGATTGGTAAGGTCAATGAGGGGATATCGGCCCTACTGAAATCTTGCTGGGATGAAAATCCGGAGCGTAGACCCACCTTTTTATCCATCAGGAGACGATTACGAGAAGCCAGTCCTGAAAGGTTAGTTTGAGAGGAGGTGGTTAGTAGTTCCTACCTTTATAAAAACTTTAATTATTAATTTATTAATACACCTTAGTGAGAGTGAAGAGATGCCAGGCTTGCCATTTAGCCATCTTTAATTCACATACTGTAGTTTAGAATCCTCAAAAACATGATCCCAGCCAACCAAAATCAAGAACTGTATACACGAGCAGCTGATGGGAAGTGTTGAAGCAGTAAATCCATCACAATTAACAATCAAAACTAACTGACTCATTGTAAAGTGTTCCCTGTAATTAACATTTTTTTCTTTTTTCAATATTCGATAATTGAAATGGCCACATTTTGTATTAAATAATATTCATTTATCAGAAAAAAAACTGTTGAAATAAAATGGCTAAAATACAAGTAGATGATCATTATTTCTGCATAAAGAAATGAAAATAATAAGTGAAAATAACAGAACAATACAAAATGTAAAAAAAAGCACTTTTTCACTACAGACGTGAATGCAAAACGCCTTGAGTCTTGAAGTTTTGTGGGAATGCTTTTTTTTGCAGTGGATTTGTATATTTATATTTCAGTCATGTCAGTATTCTTGACAACATGGTGTGCAAGCTTGAAAAATATGCCAACCATCTAGAAGACGTGGTTGAGGAGAGAACTAACCAGCTCACAGCAGAAAAGAAAAGAACAGACAAACTTCTTTCCAGCATGTTGCCCAGGTACCGTAAGTGCAACTTTTACCCACCTCCTTTTAAAGACTTCCCTTGGCCCCATTAAACGCACTATCAACACATTTCAATCTGTACTCTAATCTGTACTTGATTTTTTTCCCCCTACAAGATACATTGCAGAACAGCTGATGGCTGGGAGATCCGTGGAGCCCAAAAGCTATGAGACAGTGACCATCTTCTTCTCTGACATTGTGGGCTTCACCAGTATGTGCTCCATAAGCTCTCCCTTGGAGGTAGTCAGCCTACTCAACGACCTCTACAGTTTGTTCGATGAAATAATTAAGCTTTATGATGTCTATAAGGTACAGTACTTCACCCTAATCCATCTTCTGTACCTTAAACTCATTTTGTGACTGAAGTATATACTGTTTAAGATCATCTGGTCATTAAGATCGTTAAGGATACTTACTGTAAGTCCAGCAAAGCTTTGATAATTAAACACAGGGTAGGAGTTAACTACTTATTGTTTAGTCATACAAATTAATTTTCTATGATGCATGTGTATTCTTAAGATCATGTTGCTGTGCAAGATCTTCAGCCTTGCATTTTAATTTCTTCTGTTAATCCCATGTAAGGTTGAAACTATTGGAGATGCATACATGGTGGCAAGTGGGCTTCCCATTAGCAATGGCTTGAAACATGCTGAAGAAATAGCCACCATGTCTTTGCACTTTCTCAGTGCCATCATGATGTTTAAAATACGGCACCTTCCAGACGAAACACTGAAACTTCGCATAGGGATTAATTCAGGTAAAACCCATTTCTGTTCAACATGGATTGTGAGTTCTGCAGACTTGTATTTGTTAACTTGTAAAAAGCAAGTAATTGAAAAATAGTATATGTAAAAAAAAACAGTGCAGTTATACATTTATTTATATTTGAAGTGACCTAAAAAATATTAATGAGCTAGTAGAGGTAAAAAGAAATAACCGCTGATACCTTTACTTTAAAAAAATACTTAAATAATCAATTATCTACAATATGCATTACAGTATGCAAAAACTGTATACTGTAGGTTTTATAATGCTTGTGTAGTATAAACATTGTTTTAAATGATCAAAGTGAATGTATTTTAAAATGTATATGTTCAAGATGAATTTATGATCACCTGTATAAAGCTGAAGCTAAGGGACACACTGTTGTAAGCGAATATTTTTATAGTAGTTCACTGACTTAAATACACTCCCTTGATTCTGCAGGGCCTGTTGTGGCAGGAGTTGTGGGAACAACAATGCCAAGATACTGTCTGTTTGGAGACACAGTTAACACAGCTTCAAGGATGGAAAGCAACAGCTTGCGTTAGTCTAATAAGCATCTTCTACCTGGGTTAAGCAGCTTCTTTCCTCGTTTTGTGGCACTGAAGTAGAATACCTTTCAAAGTGTATCAATATAAGTATATTAAGAAAACAGCACAGAACTGCAGTATCAGAAGGATATAGCTGGACTAGTAAAAAGAAAGAGCCTAAAAGCTGGAAAAATATGCATTGACAGAAAAAGGGAGCTTCGAAACAGTTCATAATCTCTTGATTGATATGAGGTAGGCGTTTTGGGAAAATAAAGAGGAGTATTTGCTTCAGTGTCACAATGCGAGACAAGGTACTTTAATTAATACCTTATTATTAATGACTAAGGTAATTAATACCTGGATTTAAAATAGCATCATGTAGTACCTCTAGGTATATGTTTTGTTTTGTAAAATGAGTACATATTTTAATGTGATGCAATTGTTTTACTTTCAAACAGCTTTGAAGATTCATGTGTCTGAGAGCACAGCACAAATTCTAACCAAGACTGGCAAATTTGAATTAGAAGCAAGAGGAGACGTTGAAATCAAGGTAAGCCTTATACGCCTGCAACACACAATTAAATTTATCAATGTGCAACTTAAAATCACACAAAGTAGGCATTTGCATGACAGGTCCTACTATCCATTCTGGTTACTACAATTTTGATAGTTACTTTTTGTAATTATAAATGAAGTCTACCTTTTTTATCTGCATAACTGAAATAGTGGCATATTATCTGAATATTATCACTGTCTTTACATGTACATAGCTCTCATTCTTAAGACTTATTATTTTTAAGCAGTTCTGAGGACATTTTTGCAGTTTACTTTGTTTTTCAATAGAGACTACATTTTGTGCTATCCAGCTACAGAGGGGATATACTGTAGGATATTTGTACTATGTGAATTTTTAAATAAATGTGAACCGTATCTAAACTGCATTTCACTAATTTGTGTTGTTTTGGTAATATTACAAGGGAAAAGGAACCCAGAAGACTTATTGGTTAAAGAGCAAAAAAGGATTTACGATGCCCCTACCAGACTCTGCAAGTACTGCAGGAAAATCCAACAAAAATCTTTTGAAGGTATTTAACCTTGATTATCCAGAAAGATTGAAAAAAGGCAGTGTTTGTTGGCAAAATATCAAGCCATACCCTTTACTAAGTAAATTATTCTTGTTCCAGTTGTTTTTCTTTCAGTATTCCAGGCAAAATACTTGCTATTAAAAAAAATCAAAACACACTAACAGAAAAGTTTGAATGGTGAATGTGATAGTGAAAGGTCAGAAATAATGAGAACAGTAATCTCAACTGACCTGCCACTAGAGGCTTTTAGGCCTCTACTGTATAAATTGATTAATGTCTTAAATGGTGGAGAGCAGAGAGTCACATTCTCACATGGGCTTAATTTAGGCTTTGGTATATAGAGTACATTTGGCTAGCTGGTGTTGTGTTGTTTAAAGTGGGGTTTCTTTTGTTGTTGTCAAGCACTTTATAGGGATAAATTATCCTTGTGCAGTGTCACTGTTTTCCAGTTTCTGTTCATGTGCTCAGGTCTCATGAGCCACCTGCTGAAAAGCAGGCCAATCAGTCATTTTGCAGCAATTACTTCAACATACAGTACGATCTACACAAGTTCTTGCCTCCTTTAAAAAGCCAAGTTGACTCCATTATAAAGCCAGTATTTGAAGACTTTAACAATGCAGAAACATATCACACAGTGACACCTCTTTGTTTTCTTTTATCAGACTTTGGTTTTAATGACTTTGAGATTATGTGCCTGTCTCTATATGAAATCTTCTCCATAGCCCCTAAACCTAAGAAAAACTGTAACAATGCAAACCTGAATAGTACAAACAGAATTGTGTAATGAATGCAGGGGAATGTGGGTATTTTTAAACAAGATAAAACAGCAATCTAAGTAGAGTCCACTTCTTCATCTGTGACAAAATGGATTTTGAAGAGTGTGTGTGTATCTTAGCAACCTGGCTCTCTATTGTGGTTGTGGAATTCTTTTCTCAATTAGGACAGTGAGAAGTGGACTGATGGAATAAAAACCAAAGATCCAGAGAAGAGGGAGAGGAGAAGGACACAGGGACGCAGCAGAGAGGATAGCGGGCAAAGTGAAACCCTGCCGATGAATATTTTTCCTGCAGATAGACAGTACGAAAAAGCCCAAGTCCACAGCCAGTCTCACCTGAGTCCAAACTAAACTAAAACGTCTTTTACTTATAAACTCAGTTCAACACATGAAGTCCAGAAAGGGACAAAAATACTTACCTAACTTAAAAATGAAATGTAATCAATATCGCTGATGTAATTTTTCAATAAATGTGCTAAGAAAAAAGATGTCTCAATGGGGCTGTTTCTATAATAACAATAAAAACTTACATACATAATTATATTTATAACATGATAATTACATACAGTATTGTTTATCACTTGTTTTTTTCCTCAAAATGCAATACTGTGGTAGTTTTCCAAGCCTAACAAATGGTATGCTTAATCTGAATGATGTCTCAAAATTTGTCATGGATAGTAATTTCTTTATGTTTAAAACTTTTATTGTTAGAAAGAATGACAAGTAAGATGGAACAAAGGCACACTTAATTTGAACAGTATGCACGTCTATATTTAAACATTTCTATAAAATCGGCAGAAACTCTTCATGGAAACACAACTTATGTTCACAAATACTGTATGTTATTCGTTTTCTTAGGAAGGCAAAAACATTCACATAAGTCTTCTTATCAGCAAAGAATGATACATACTGTACATACTGTAAATGAAGTGTATGTGACTTACTGCATTCTAATGCTTTT
The DNA here is from genome assembly GCF_059453375.1 of Lepisosteus platostomus. Taxonomy (NCBI): domain Eukaryota; kingdom Metazoa; phylum Chordata; class Actinopteri; order Semionotiformes; family Lepisosteidae; genus Lepisosteus; species Lepisosteus platostomus. The sequence continues at coordinate 39,675,361 of NC_142616.1, forward strand.
ATGAATTGTGTTCCTTTTGAAAAACTGTCAGTAATAGAAAAAGTGTTAAACCCTATTTTAGACTGCAGTTTTTAGTGTTAAGAGTGAAGAAGGTCCTTTCTTCCAATCATAGAGTAGAAAAATAAATCAAGGTTGTCCAAAATTCAAACTTTCCCAGAAGCAATCATAAAATAATGCTTTTGCTTGTATAAAACATGCTTTGCATTTTTTAATGAAAGTTTAACATCTGTATAAAAACACAATGCTTGTGACTGTCTGAATTATAACATTTAAGAGCAAAAGGGAGAAAGGGAGACCTTAGATAATCTCCCTGAGACCACAGCATGAAACTTGGGGAAGCATCTTGTTCCACTCTCCTGAACACAGTGTGAACCCCTGTACAACATACAGTACATTGTTTAACGCCATTGTATATTTCACACTTGGCATATAAAACAAATAGATTTAACATGAATTAAGCACTTATACTGGCCTTTTTTAGATTACAGAAGAAAGCAAACTTCCTAACAGGGTGTTCACTGTGAGCATGAAAAAGATGCAGTATGGAGCCATATCTGGAAAAAAACACAATAAGTCAAATGTTCAACATTTCATTTCTAAATATGCAAGTTTGAAATTGTTTGCACTTTTCTAGTTACCTGCAAGTTTTCTGTTGCTAGATGAGCCAATGGCTGCCAAGAACAAAAGAAACAAAAAGGTAATTATCTCTGAAAACACGTCATCATTCCAGAAAAATGTTATTGGATTTTCCTGGCCACGTATGATGGCACCAGCTATACAAGAAATGAAGTAATTCTGATGTCACTGAATGACTCACACTCAAGCAGAAAACACCGATAGAATGAGAGTGGACCAGTAAATGAACATGGTAGGGAAACATGCATAAGAAATTGATCAACTGATGTTGTTACAGTACATGGGACTAACTGATTTATTTATGTGTTTTGATTCTCATCACTCATGTACATTGTTACCTAGTTCAACAATATAACATACCTTTAACACGGAACTCTGCAGTTAGCACACCTCCATTTGGATCAGTCTGGTGACTTCTTAAATTGCATGGAACAGTCTTAAAACGAAAAAATAAGAGAATACAAAAGGACTAACAACTCCTACTTTCAATATACTGTATACTGTAGACATTCTGTACACATCACTCTGCCAGGAATACAGGGAGGTTGTGCCATCACAGCAACATGTCATATCGTTGAAGACAAGTAAAAAGATGAAGTGGTGTTCTGGTGGATATACGGTGGTGGCTGAATTTTTGCCTAGTATGCCTTAAATCCTAGTAGACAAATACAAAGGGGAATTTAGAAATTCTGCAGAAGAACAGCAACTCAAATCTGTACCCACAGCGTGGTGTGCAATTTGACAGCTTAATCCCCACTCCAAGGGCACAGTGCTAGGCTTGTATCTTTTAATCCTACCCAGTGAGTACCCGGTGAGTATCAGTCAAACAGCACAGTGGCAATGGCATGGACAACATGCCAGGCAATAATTTGCCACCTACACAAGGCAATTGTTTCATTAAATAATTGAGAGACAGTTTGAAATGACAACATCCCGCATTTCTTCAGAGTGTAAATCAATAGATCAACTCAGTAAATTATTCAAAACCTTGCTCATATTGCAAAGCCTTATTCTCATAGGTTAATGAGCAAAATCCTTTTGGATTATAGCTTGCCAAAATCAGAAGAAGGCACCTCTGTATCACGATAATTAGCTAGAATACTAGAATTAGCTATGATTACTTAGAATGTAATTCTAAGATAATGCTTTGTGGTTTCATTCACATGAAGAAGCTTCATGAAGATGAAGAATCTTCTTCCTCCTGTAAATTTGTGACAGTATTCTTGTCTTACTTACTGGTTGACAAAAAAGCTTTTCACTGTCACATATGTGGACTTCGCAGTGCAGCCAGACAGTTGACACTTTTTCCAGAAGCCGAAACCTGAATGAATTGAATTTGAACATTGACCTGCTGTCTTTTCCATTCTCAAAGATGGTCACTGTATGGTCTGATGAGCAACTGTGGGAAAAAGAGCACTTATGAATCACTCATCTGTTAGGTATATGGAAAAGTCACAGCTTCAGAAGCTGTAATGTTAAATTCATGCTAATGCAAAACAGGTTGTCAACAACAAAAATTAAGGCTTAAGTGAAATATTTTAATCAATACTAAATCCAGTTTTCTAGAGTGGAAAAATTATGTAATGACTGCAAATGAAACACACCTGTTTATAATTAGACTCCATCTCTTTTTGTCAGTGAACTGGGGAGAAGGGGTAGCCCAGCAGTTTTTAATCACAACTTTGAACCTAAAAAACAAATACAGAAGCTACATGTGATACAATTGTATTCAACAACTAGTATGCCTTAAATCCTAGTAGACAAATACAAAACAAAACAACAAAACAGTTGCAGTGCAAATTGGATTTATGTGGAGTTTATTGTATCCCCTTGTGTCTATAAGAAGAGTTAATCCTTTGAGGAAACGAATCTGTGCTGCATTCTACACTTCTCAAACATATTAAAAGCACTACTTACAGTAATGCTATATTTACATTTTTAAGGGTAAAGATAAAGTCTATTCCAGAGCCACAAACTCATCGGGCCAGAGCTCATCCTGGTTTTTGAAGTGTTAAGCAGACTACAGAGCATGTTGGATGGAATGCCAGTCTATCACAGGGATGACTCCCCAGCAATGCTGGTTCCCACTTATACAACTGGGTAGACTGGAGCAACTTTGCTAAGATACCTTCCTCATGTAAACTCACAACCTGTCAGTGATGAGTCCAAAGCTTAGTCACTACATTACATTACATCATGATTGAATTTGAGCTAATTTATTATGGCCAGAGAGAAAGACAATGTCTACTCAAAAATTAAATCCTTACTTAGTGAGAGCATACCTGTTACTCAGTCCTTTTGCCTCAATGCCAATAAATACTTCAGAACCAATCTCTGATGTATCAATAGTGTAGGGGACATCCATGGTATGTAAGAATTTTGAATTCTTTAAAAGAAGGGAGAAATCTTAGCAAATTAATGTAAACCCACCTATAATACAGCAAAGTAATCTAAGGTAAATATATTATTTACTGCATAGTATTTAAAACATCTTTTCTGCGTAGGCTTAAGAGAACATGAATATAAGAAATACAAAATTATAGTTCTTTACTTCGTTCTTTAAAAAGGTACAAGAAACTAATTTCAAGCTTCTTGAACCTTATTGACATGGCTGACTAATATCTCTTGTGGATTATTGGACCATTTTCATATCAAAGTAACATTTAAAACTATTGTATAATCACTTCCACAACCTCATACCTTACGTAGACAGTATACCTTTAACTCTCTTGTTTTTTAGGGGAAGAGAAACATCACAGTTTCAAAGTGTAAGAAAAGCCTTTCAGAATGTAAATATGGATTCTTTTTATAATTGGGAAAATTAGTATCTTCCTTTCTCCTCATATTTCACTTAGCGTGGCAGAAATACGTTGTGTGATCCTTGACAATACCGAAAATAAAGCCGAAAGTTATTTACAAGGATGATAACAAGTGATCTCACCTATACTGTACAGGCTAGAAAATGTCCAACAGAAAACATCTAAGTAACTGTCAAGTGTTCAAATGGTTGCTCTTTAGCCCATTAATTTGATTTTCTAAGGATCCTTTCACCATATTTCAAACAGCAGGATCATTAAGTTACAATGCAAACTGTGAACTGTCAAAACCTTTTTTTTTATAAAAGACGAGCGCCCGTAACTCATAGGTTAATAAGAAGTTTTCTATGCTCTCCACTGGCCAGAATTCAAGAGAGATATTGTTTGATCGTTTGTTTCAAAAACATAATGAGACCTCTAGAATTTATTGTATAATTATCAACTCTGATATAAGCCAAGGGAAGTTTTAAAAAGATTCTACACTAATCAGTTTACTGTATGTAAGATATACCCTGTGGAAAAATGTCTTGCTTTGTAGCTTTCTAAAAATATACACAATGCATGACAAACTGAAGCTTTGTGCACTGTTTTACTTTTGATTACCATTCCCACATATTTGATTTAAAATTACATTTTTCAATTCCATAAAGATAAAGAAAACAGTTAAATACTTACAGTAAACACGTTCATAGACAGCTGAGATTTAAAAGAGCCTATGCTCCCATTGTTGACATAAACTGTCGCCACTCTGGAATAAGCAGATGGTTTAGTGAAAACACTGCAAGTTATTATGTGAGTATGTCTGTGTAATGAAATAAATTTTGTTCCAAATTATTTCATGCAAATGTCTTACCTTTGACTAAAGATGGCATTGCTCACCAAATAAGAAGCTTTGTAGGTGCAGCTAAAGGAATAGTTCACAGGCTGGTTTCTGACCATGAGAGATGTGTCATTGGAGACTATTGAGTTGTAGAAAACATATTTGGGATCTTTGCCACCGAGATACTGAAAGAAACAAAACATTTTTCTGCTCCCTGCTCCCTGTTCTCTAAACACAGAGCTGTTGTTGTATTTAAGATGAATGCTGCATAAACATTATTTAATATACTGTATATGTAAGCAGATCAAGCAGCTGATTACACAGAAGAATCTGTTTGGCACTCATGTCATACATCAGTCTTAGATTGCACTGGTTAACCTGTGTCCTGTTCTTTCATGTCTGTGAAAGTCTTACCTCTGATTGGGTTCCACAGTATGAATTGTTTTTAGGGGTCAGATCAGGAATAGCAAAACGGAAATATCCTGCACTGTTCACCCCACTGTAGCACACACCTCCCAGGGATAATTGGTTGATTTTCCATCCATAAGGACACTCAGGAACATTAGCAATAATAGCATTTGGAAAACAGGTGACCAAGACAAAGTCTAGTAAGAAATAAAAGTACACTAGTTATGTTATTAACATAGAAAATGATTTAAACACCGTACTGCATGGCATGATTGTCTATCTTAGCAGGCTGTGCTAAAATGTCTGGTTATTTATAATTGAGTCAGCTGTTTGCCCACAAAGAAGCTATGACTATATAGTTTAGTCTTCCAAACAAGATCCATGAAAAACTGTTCTGCTGTACCACAACAGAAACAAATACAATGTATAATTATTTTTTAATTAGCTGTTTTTCAACAAAAATATGAGGACGGTTAACTGAGAAAGTTTGTAGACAGCAATCTGGGTAGCATTTCAGTTTTTTAAGACTTACCTACTTTCTGGGGATGACAGGTCCATGCAACAGGCACTGCAATTATCAGAAGACCAACACAGACTAGAGCCATTTCTTATCACTGTGCACAAGGGAAAAAGAAGATGAAAGAAAGAAATAGAATCCTGTCACATAATTGCCAGCATTTTCTTTCCATTGTTCATGCACTTCCTGTAATTGAGGAAATTGTCAATACCATTCAACTGATATTTAATGATCTTTGTGGTTACAAAAGCAAAAACGTTCCAGGTTCAAATCAACAAAATTTCCAAAGCTACATTTGAGATAAAAATCTAGCATTGATTCTGTTCTTTGTATATGTCTGGTTTGCACTGTGCTACAGTAGCTTTGAACCTTTAAGCTCTTCACTATGTTTGGATAATTTCTTTTGAAAATGGAGCAGGCTGCAGTATTTGTGAGACAGTAGATCAAAGTAATTCTGCTTTTACTACCTGTTGCATACAGTGACATTTACTCCTTTATTACCTGAGCGAACTCTAAGTCACAAAGGAAAGCAGCTATGGACAGTATTAATATGCCAAATGTTAAGTATGCCACAAGGAAAAGTATACAGTCTAAACAAGTGTTTCCCATTGCCATACATTTGTATTTTACTTTTCATTTGTAGATCTTCAGTCTTAAAAAGGTTAAATAGAGAGTATGTATACAATTTATTATTTTTCAGATGTCAGCATTTGAACCCTAGATCTTAAAGATCCAAATTTTAAAATGGTCACTCACTACACCAAATGATAATAATTAATAAATAATTAATCCGATTTGGATAATTTTGTGTTTTGTGTTTTGAAAATGTGTTTCTGTTCGTTTTTTTTATTTTAACATGTATGTATCTGAAGCTGTTGTACAAAGTTATTTACTATTACCTGATTCTTACATCATACTCCTTCATTGGCTTAATCAGTTTAAAAAAATATTTCTAACATTTAGTAAACCACTAAATATGAGAATTCTAGATTTGGAATGAAAATAAACTTTTTTTATCCGTAGCTATATCCTGTACATCTGTTAAAGTGTATCCATAATTGTAAAAGGCTCTAATAAAGGAAAAAACAAATAATACTGTACCAGCACCATAGGAAGAGAAGATGTCCAATAAGTTTTAAGAGAAGATGTTCATACTGTAGCTCCTGTATAAAATTACTAGGGGGAACATCAACAATGAGTAGATGTTTTAGTGACTATGGGTACTCTATATCTGTAGTAAAAATGGCATGGCCTCTTTGAGAGTATTTATAGCTAGTCTTGTAAAAGAGTCCCTTCTGGAGTGATCACTCATAAAGTGCCTTTGTGAACTGTGTCACAAAAGAGGTCTGTGCTGGTGAGACATTGAGATTCAAATTGCTACCTCTCCTGGGCCGAGAGTCTCAATCAGCATTGACTTTGTCACTCCATCTGCTGCTCCATTTCCTTGATCTTTTTATTTTTACAATTATGGAAACAATGTGGATTTACTCAGGTGATATTTTTGCCTGCCGAAGCACTGACATTCAATTGAAGTCAATGTAGAATTAGTGCATATTTTTTTATATCTTGCTTTACCAAAAAATAAAAAGTAAAGATTACTTCTGACAAAAAGTGAGCCCTAGCCACACGATATTGCATCATTTTGTTTTTAAATTCACAGACACAGGTGTTCATTTCTAAAATGCAGTGCCTAGGGGTTACCTGATTGCAAGTGTAATTGTCTGTCAAACTCTTTGAACTCAGTAAGATGCTCATGTAGAGTGCATGCATTAAGAGTGCATTAGTCTGCTTTTAAAACAGGCACAATGAAATAAATACATCACCAGGTCAAACACTGGAGTTGCCATACAGTATATGCAGTGACAAAGATTTCCTTTCATATCTTTAGAAAAGACAAGATATGTTAACTACAAATCAAAACCAGAACCGACTGTATATTCTACATGAAAGCATTCTGCTTTTCATTCTTTAATTAAAAATAGTTGCAGTTAGTGAATCCTTTTTGTTCAAAGCGAGTTTCTGAGAGGTGATTCCTTCCACAGTATGTCAAACCGACATTTAACAGAGTATTGTGCTGAAATGGTTACTGATAACTTGGCTTTAGGAAAACATAGATACTGTACTGTATGTATCATCAAACTGAAGAGCAACTGACACTGAACACATACAGTATAGATATATGTAAGTTTAATCTGTGAAAACAACTCATAGCATCTGACATGAAGATAAGCATAATAATACTTTTTTGTGAAGCCTTTTTTGTAACTGTATTGTATGTGAAATACATGAAATCCTTGAAGCAGGCTGTGTTATTGAACTCAACCAACCGAGGCTAAATCTATCATGTATTACACAATTAGCTGTACAGGTAGATTATGTTTGACAATGCCACCAATATGATACACTGTAGAAGGAAAGGGGCCAATTTAAAAGAGTGGAAACTAGATCATGAATGTATAGTCACCTCCATCTTCACTGTAAGGCAAAAAGAGAGAGCACCCATCAAGGTACAGGTTATCGAAATGGAGTGTCAAATACGTACAGCTCCATTTTCACAGTGGTCAACAATCTGATACAGGGGACAGACAAAGGGCTTTCAAATGTTCTGTCATCTTATGGAAATTGTGGGATTCTGCTTTCTGAAAAATTCACAGAGGTTCAGTTTCACTTAGTGGACTTCCTATAAAATACTTGAAGAGGCATGTTGTCTCAATAAAGGTACCTTTTTCCAAAACCCTTCCACATGTACTTGTACTTTTTAGAGTAAAGATGCTAAGAGCAATGAGATCAGGGGGACATGGTCCATCCATTTTTATTGTTATTGCAAATAATGTTTCATTAGAATTAAGGCATGCTTTGTGTTTTAAACTAATTTAACTAATTAAATCCTCATATAAATCAGTTCCGTTAATTTATTTTGTATAATTTTAAACAACAAATATTTTTTTTTCGAAAGCCATAAGCAATTCGTTTTGAGATTCATATTATACTCTTTTTCACTGTAGTGTGTGAATAAGTACAGTATATATTATTTACGTAATTTCAAAAATGAACTGTTATTTGAAGTAATTTTTAATAAAAATAAATACAGCTGTTATTTAAAAAATGCAGCCTACTCTATCCCTGCTACTTCTAAAGGGTCTGTTTTACTCACTTAATCTGTTAATCTAGGAAATCCCTGTTGTAAAGCCATACTAATGATAAAGCTATTGATTTTGAAAACCCTCTTAAAACAAGGGAAGTCAAAGTAATCAGAAAAAAAAACACAATTCCATTGCAAATATGTTTAACATAACTATAAACTCTGCCAAAAGAGTGTGAAAGCAAATTGATGGTGGACACTGGGTGAGAAAAAGGCTGATGTCAATTGAAATTATGCCTTCTAATATCTAAATATTTCAAATTATCCTTTTTCTTCAGCTTACCATCTCAGTAACAAACAGTACAAAAACATTCACTGTCTTTGCGGAGACATTGATCCCCATGGCTGTGGATGCTGCCATCTGCATTAACATAAAAACTCAGTGGAATGCATTTAGAGCAAAGTCCATTTAATACTTACACCCGATAGAAATCAGTATACTGGCCCTGCCAGCAGGTAGATAACATTTCTGTCTGCTTTTTCACTAGATAATGGGGAGTGCTCAGTGTCAGAAAAACCACCAGATTCTGTTGTTACGTAAGGTAATTAAAAAAGCTAATGAGCTTCCTTGGGAAGATCGCAATCCCTAAAGAGTAAATTATCTTGATTATTATGATTGAGGAAGCAACATTTAAATCTCTTTTAAAACTGGACAGTTATATAATCCTGCTGCAGTATGTGCTTGAAATCCACCCAATTATTGCATTTATTTTCAGCTCGTGAATCTCAATTTGTCTTAATTCTTTTGATTTTACCAGAATATAAACACTTTTCTTTCTAAACACTCATTGCTATCTTTTTCACTGTTTTGCCCCAGTTAAAAGTTCTCTCTCCATTTATTTTATGGCTTTAGAAACAATACCGCTAATTATAATAGTAAATCTGTATATGTAAGTATTCTATTCCTTTTTATGCATCACAAGACATGTTTAACACTTTCTCGCCTCTGGAGAAAGTCAATTTCCACCTGGTATGATGTCCCCTCAAACATTTTGTAATATCTCTGGAAGTTTATACAGTAGAAGACTGGTTTATGGCCATGCCATGCTTTACCTTCACTGACTATGCACAAAATCACAAACAAATCTTAAGGGATACACAGTAGATGGATGCATCCCAGGAGAATGGGTATTATACTATGGAATATTAATTTAGGAATAGGAAATGAGAATAGAAGGAAGAATTGGAATAACATTAGTAATTACCAGAGAATAGGAAATAACTCTTTACTTTAATTTTTGTGGGTATCCAGAGACAGGCTTCCCAGCAAACTCCCCAGCAGCTGAGGCCTAAAGACCTTTAAGAAACACCTGGACAAAATCTTAGATTTACTAAGCTACAAAACTACTAAATGACCAAGATTGGCTAAATCATATACTGTACAGGCTAATCAAAAGGAAAAAAAATGAAAGAGCAAGTTGAAAAAAATCCAGTCATATTTATAATCAACTGATACTTTATTGTTTTACTAACATTTTGGTTTAAAACTGAGAGAGAATTTAATTTGTGATGAATTTTTCATCATCGCTATTTCCATGACTAAGGAGTTTGAATCTGGTGGTGGCGGGGGAATCATGCTGCACAACCTGATGCTTTCTTGTCAAGAAATTATCAAATGATATAATGCTGTTGCATAGAAGTACAACCAGTTTATGGAACGAGTGTTATGCTTCTGATATAGACAACAAAACCCAAAAGTAATTCATCATTTATCCAGTGTGGAAATTTTGCAGACGAACACAATGCAGTTTGTGTTGAATAAGCATGATTTCACTTGAGCAGGGAAGAGTGGAGTCCCTGTGAGAGAAGCTTGCCCTTTACTGTCAGGTAATGGGAGATTGATCACCTTTCACAACATGTGCAGCCGAGGCAGGTAAAGATTTCAGCTTCCTTAGATAATCAGCAACCTGTAGGGAACAGGCAGCTTTCATCTGCCTGTGATACAGACTCAATAATAAGCATTTAACTATTGCTTATAACTATTTCAACTATTATTAATTACTATTAATTATTATTAAAAAAACAAATGAATGGAAAATATGTAACTGAAATTGAAATCATTATGTTGTACATTAGTATCGCCGCAAATTCATTGTTTTAACAAGGATTCAAAATATTACTGTTACAAATGCACATTATTTAAAAGGGGCTATACATAATCAAATATACACAAAGACATAACATAGTGCATAGTTTTTATCTAATATTGGAGAAAAACACGCATAGAATAGAATATCTTTAAATTTCAATTTTTAAATTTCACTTTTAATAGAATATAAAAAATATTCTATACATTTTTTAAATTTGATTGTGTAAATCAGTAACATTTTACTTTTTATGACTTTAGTGATGCATACATACAGGACCAAAAGCACTGTAACATCCAGTTCTGAAACATTAAAAGATTAATTCAAGTGTACACAACATTAACGGCTTAGGATATGGAATGTATTTTTCTCCTCGGGTTTGTTTCATGAGGTGCACCATTATTCTTTGTGGCATAGTCAATGAACTTTGCGTAGTTAATTTTCCCAGTAATATTTTTATCAAAAACAGACATGAGACGATAAAATTCCTCTTCATCAAGGACAGTGTTGCAAAACTTCAGGACAGATCGAAATTCCGACAGTGAAAGATATCCTGAGCTGTTCCAGTCCAGCTTCTTACAAGCTTGTTGAAGGGACTTCCAGTCTCCACCCAGCTTTAACACACAAACAGGCTCATTTAACAACCAATGAATTTACTATTAATGTTGTTTTCATGGATGCCATGATCAGCCCCCACACATAATATAAAATCCTACATCATTTTGTAAACACATTTCACGATTTTCTGGCATAAAGCTTTAAGGATTCTTACAGATATCCTGAAGTGATTCCTGTGAACAGTAATAATAATATTTGCTTACACTTACTGTATATAGCGTTTTTCTGGATTCTCCACTCAAAGCACTTTACAGATAACGGGGACTCCCCTCTACCACCACCAATGGCAGCCTTAGTGCGCCAGAACGCTCACCACACATCAGCTATCAGTGGGGAGGAGAACAGAATGATGAAGCCAATTCATAGACGGGGATTATTAGGAGGCCATGATTGGTAAGGGCCAATGGGAAATTTGGCCAGGACACCGGGGTTACACCCCTACTCTTTTTCGAGAAGCGCCCAGGGATTTTTAATGACCACAGAGAGTCAGGACCTCAGTTTTACGTCTCATCCGAAGGACAGCACCTGTTTACAGTATAGTGTCCCCGGCACTATACTGGGGCATTAGGACCCACATGGACCTCAGGGTGAGCGCCCCCCGCTGGCCCCACTAACACCTCTTCTAGCAGCAACCTTAGTTTTTCCCAGGAGCTCTCCCATCCAGGTGCTGACCAGGCTTACACCTGCTTAGCTTCAGTGGGTTGCTAGTTGTGAGTTGCAGAGTGATATGGCTGCTGGCTACAGTGACTGGCTGTACCTTCCCTGTGTGTCATCTGATCCTATAATTCTATAGGATTATTGCCAGAATCCATAAGAATATTGGAACCACAAACACAAAAATGCTTACCTTTAGCAGGGAAATACTAATTGATTCAGAGACCAGGTGGTGGACATAAACACCTGATAAAATAAACATGTCTGAAGCCATTTTCAACATATGTCCAACATAGAAAAGGAATAACCATCAGGTGTCACTTAATGCACTTTTGAAAATTGTTCTTAAATGTGAATCTCATAAACAAAAGCTGTATGTAATCTCTTTTCCTAAGCAGTAAGAAAGGAACAAAGTTAGTTCCAAGAAAAATACCTTTTGACGCAGTTGTTGGGTGATGCCACTCAGGCCCTTCAGGGTGATCTCGTTGTACATGGCGGGATTTCCTTCGGACCTTTGTGTTAAAGCTTTGGATTGATCAGTTCTCAATGTCCTTTTTTGTTCTTCAAATGGGTGTAAGAAATCTGCATAAGAAATTCTGAAGTAAAGAAAGGCAGACAAACAAAAATTAATCTCAAATGTCGCTTTTGGATTCTGTAATTTTATAATAATACATAGCAAAGAGAGGGGATATTTTTAGTTTGACTGCTAAAGTACAGGTAAAAGTACAAATTATTGAAGAGATTTAAGAAAAAGTGAAATTGACAAGAAAGTTAGAGAAAAAATGTTTTGTTTGCTGTCTTAAGTCTCAACATCCTGTAGAAAATGACATTCCAGTCAAAGCTGTAAATCGTTCTGCAATTTATCATGTTGTACTGTGAATCGTTTGATTATTATTGCTGCAATGCATTTAAACAAAGGAATAAGGGAACCTGTTGTCCCCACAGCTGAATTTCCTTGCAATCGCCTCATGTTGTGAGTCTGTTAACTCTGGACAGAAGTCTGTCAGCACATCCTGAAACTCCTCTTTAGTCACAGCTCCAGAGGCCACTGGGTCAAGTTCTTGAAACTGCTTCTGAAGGTCATCAAGCTGGAGCTGAACCTGCAATAAGAGTGTGTGAAGTCAAAACACCAGAAATCACAGATTGTTTTTACATATAGTGTTTATGGGATGTATTGGAATGAACGGTACTGTACCTTTGCACAAAGGTGGCTCATTGTTATTTCAGTATCTGAGTTGAGTTTTCGGGATCTTAACAGGAAGTCACTGTCCCCTTTAACTGGGGGGGCTCTTTTGGAACTCGGATAGCATGCAGAGGACAGAGAAAAAACAAAGTGGCGGACAAAGTGGTGGAAATCAAGGGTGCCATCTTGATTCATGATTAAAGTCTCCCAGAGCTTCCCGACCTCTTCTCTGGAGATGTGGGGTTGTATGTTAAAACTGAACAAAAATAAAGCTTTCAAATTAAGAAATAATTTAAAAAAGGTGGCGATGACTATAACTTGCATTGCATACTGTAATAGGAATCCAATTTTTTGGACTTTCACAACTTTTTTCTTTTCTTGTGGACATTTTTCCAGTGTGACTTTTGAGTAAAAAGGCATTTATTAAACGACATTTAAAATGCAGTATGTATTTTACAAAAAACAGTGTATTCTAGCATAAAAAGGACTTATAACTAAGAAGTCATGGATTCATATCCCAGGTGAGCCACTGCTGTTACTCTCATGAGCTCATGAGAGTTCTCTAGAACAATGGCATATCATATGAATGGGTAACTCTCTGGAATGGGATGGGTTTTTCTCAGTTGATTTCTGTAGCTAAACAAAGGTTTATTTTATATACAGTACATACAGTACAGAACAAAAGAAAGATTTAATCTTTTATCCAAACTCAGAACATTAACAAACATAAAACAAAGTGGCACTTCAATATTGAAAAATAAACAGCTTAGAAGTTAACTACTGTATAGTGAGAAGTAATACTCTAATTGCCTTTCTATTAAAACAGTTTAATATAATATACTAAACCTGATACCTTTTCAACAGCTGATACAGAGTTTCTCGAGAGAGTCTTCTGGTGTTCATTTCATCCAGGTTGTTGAAGACTCTTTCAACTTCCTCGACATTATTTTTCACAAGGTCCTTAATAATCTTTGTTAGCTGCCCCAAGAGTGCAATGTACAAAGGTTAATAAAATTTCAAATGCTACATGCAGAAGAATTATATAAGTACATTGGAGAAAGTGCATGAAACCTGGTCTGTGGTTTTCTCTCTCCAGCTTTTCCGAAGCAGATCAGTCTTTGGCTTCCTGCTGATATTGGTTACAACAGTTCTACCATCATCTAAGAAAATCTCCATATTTCTGTAAATTGCAAAATGAGTAGATTTTTTTCTTTGCCATATAGCACAGAACAGTTAATATACAGTACATTGTCGTCATCAACACAGGACAGCTGTTTTGTTAACAAACTAACCCATACGGTGAATAGCAGGGAAGAAAATTTTCAAAACTTCCTCTAGCAATTAATTTGTCCCCCAGTCTGCCCTAACCCCTACCTGCTGTCTTGGTTCTGTCCATTGACAGGTGCTGTGAGAACATACAGCCCCCCTGCCCCCTGCTGCTGAGGGACTGTGAGACCAAAGTGCTGCTTGAAGGGCAGAGACACCTTGAAGAACAGTACTGTTGTCATGTGATTGACCTAATGCTTAATAACCACCTATTCTCATGAGATCACTCCAGAATGAATACTAATTTCAGTAAATACAGCCAATGTCTCACAGCTTTATACAGTATGATTCTATGGTTATATAAGAAAATAACAGCACTCTTGAGCATGATTGCCTGATATATAACATCCTGACTTTTTGGACTTTAGAGGTGGAACTAGGGGAGGTGAAGGGATACATACCGTACTAGTGAATACTGGGAAGGAAAGAAAAGGGCAGGCACGGTGAATGAATGGGACTTCCCAACCACTTTATTGTCTAAATTACATTTCAAAGGAGGTCATGCCATATTACAAAATAACATTACAATCCTCAGGGCCGATGAAAATGTGCCAGAAGATTTGTAATACATGTTTTTCCACAGCCCCTTTAAAACATCTGCTTTGCCGTATTCCTACTGTAAATGTGATTGTTGTTTTTATTTAAAACTCTTTCTTGTTTCACAGCCTTCTGTTAAACAACTCATTTTCTTACCTTGTACCACATTTACTCAGAAATTCTAAATATCTTATGTTTCCATGCTTGTCAAGAGGAACTTTCTCCAGCAGGTATTCAAATTCTTCATCTGTCATTTTCATTGAAAATCTGCTTGGACAAGGGAAGGTTATAGTAATAGTAATAGTAATAGTAATAGTAATAGTAATTATCTCTAGTTCTTTTCATGTCAACTGGATAATATTATTTTTCCATGCCTATAGTAATTATAAAACAGATATTTACTCATTATATAAAAACAAAATTAATAAAAATATATATTACATATTGTAGTACCTTGTCTCAATGGCTGCTCTAAACTGCTGCTGACTCACAGTATCCAGCTTTTCTGTGTCCATTTTTCTAAAGAAAACAGATGATTTAGTGAGACCAAGATCAGTCTGAAATCTCATACAACTGCTATGTTGTGATGTCAAGCTGGCAGCTATGACTTACATTAATAAATGTTCTCTACATATATTGTTGCTCTCAAGCATCTCTCCCTTCAGTTAATAGTAAAAAATAGCTTTAAAGATTGTCATATGGTTGGTGGTTAAGCTTTACACTTTTTTAAAAAACAAATATAAAATGTTATCAAAATTATTAATCAGAAAATGTAATCTGTTACACCTCATCATGATAAAACAGTAATGATTCAACTTACAAAATGTGCATTAGATAATTAAATGTGGTAGCCTTAGTTATACACATGTACATGCCTGTGAAGTACAGTATTCTATAACAAAGACTTACTGAAATTCACTTAGCAGAGAAACAAAATCTGTCTGTAGAATGTTTAAGAGCTTTGCCTCCAAAGCAGAGAGTGTGGAATGATCACCGAGACTCCTTGCTTGGTTAAACCTGCATCAAATACAAAGTTTAACACCAATCACAATTGTAGTTGTGGTGCTGCACCGTACTGCATGAGTATGCATTTTGTTTAATGTATTGTATATTCTGTGCCTCTGTTGAAGTTTTGCAAAAAGTATTTTTGTGTGGGATCATGTGACTGAACTGAATATTTTATTCAAAGCAGTACAAAGGTCATTGCTTAGAATTACCACAGGGCAAAACATGTTTAGATTTTATTTGCTTTTATCTGTTCACACTGTGACAACTATTCAAATTGCTACTTATAATAGCAAATGTCTTTTAGTGTTGTACAATGCAGAACACATGTCTTAGAAACATAACAAGACATACTGCAACAATAGTTAATTGAGTACTTATTGGAAAATATAATCCACTCTTATTTGTATATTATTGGTCCAACTACAATTGAAGCCATCAAAACCATGAGTCTTACTTTTACAGGTGATAGATGTTTCCAATTATGTGCATAAATGGTATTCCAATTTCTGATTACAGTTTCTGTGATTGTAAATTCAGTGTTTTAACAGGAGCTTTAAATAATTCCAGGCACTAAAAACAGTGCATACAATTGTTTCAGTGATAGTTCAGGACATATCTTTGTAACTGCTTAATGTGAGGGCAGAGCCTCTTAAATTCTTTCTTATGCAAGGATGATATACCTGTACATTAAAATGAATGTCTATCATGTCATAATTTCATGTAGAAAAAAACAGGGCAATGTACTGTTTCTAAAATTAAAACAAATAAACTGGGAACACAGTTAACTCAGTTAGTCTCGCATTTAAAGGGTAGAACAACTATTGTTTGAAATACACACTGGAATAGGACACAGGAAGATTATCTTGTCTATTGTGCTTACACTATATGCAGTTCTGTAAAAAAGCAAGCAGCAATCACATTTTTCACCATAGTGAACAATGGAAAACACAATTGTTTGGTAGAGAAACAACGCTGAATCTCAAGCTTACAGACAGGATGTTCCTTCAGGTTTGCTCTGGAGCTGAAGGGAGAATTGTGGACATTCACCATCGCTTAATAAATCAACCCTACTGCCAGCTCAACTGACAGTATCCTGATATGGGCAGACATATCTTTTTCAACTCCTAGTATATCTTACAGGTTTCCAATGAACTTAGAGTACAGTATGTGTCCATTAACATATAATGAAAGATAACTCTCACTCCAGCACTGCATTTAAACCACTGACCAGATGTTAACCAAGACCAAACAATCTAAAATGTGTTTTTAAAAAAATAATAATTATTTAAAATTCCACATGTATGAAATGTACAGTTCGGTTAAATCTGTAGAATTATCTTCTGGAGCTGTGCCATTATTAAAACAGTAGATGGCAGTAGTATCACATAATTGCAGTATTCACCTTGGTTTATATGGATTGTTGCTCTCCAAATCTTGTTAATCAATATCAACATGCAAGTTATTGAAAATATTTAATTAATAATAATAATAATTATTAATAATAATTGCTTACACTTATATAGCGCTTTTCTGGACACTCCACTTAAAGCGCTTTACAGGTAATGGGGACTCCCCTCCACCACCACTAGTGTGCAGCATCCACCTGGATGATGCGACGGCAGCCATAGTGCGCCAGAACGCTCACCACACACCAGCTATCAGTGGGGAGGAGAGCAGAGTAATGTAGCCAATTCATAGAGGGGGATTATTAGGAGGCCATGATTGGTAAGGGCCAATGGGAAATTTGGCCAGGATGAGATAGATAATTAGTATCTATTTATTTTAAAGAGTAAACTTTGAATTGTAGAACCTAACTGAAATCAAAGACTTGCACAATGCTGTGCTGTATTGCACACATTCTTTAAAAAAAGAGTATGTCAGTTTGAAAAAAAAAAGCATATACTGTACAGTGTATTCACTAGATGATCATTAAAATGTTCACTTCAGGCAAATTACTTTGTTGATATTCAAACTTCTCTTAATCCCAGAGTGTTAGTTGGTGGAGCTCCAGAGAATTTCTCCTGATTCCATTTACAACAGATAAATGCATACGAATCAGGATTTCAAGATTTAAAATGGTTCCCAGTCAGAATTACTGTATGTGCTAATTTATCGGTTTAGGTCCTGTTTATGCCATGGCAAAGTAACAACCTATTCCAGATTCTAATCTGATCATAGATGACCATAGATTCTATTCTTTTATTATTATCAGGCTGCAAGCCTCATGATTGAGTTCAATTACGTATGCCCTGAATTGATCAAAACAATCACTCTTCCTATGTAATTTAAATAATCTTTTACGTTTTGTAGGGCTCTAGCACCTGAGAATGGGATTTCTGAAGCCTGGGCCTCACCTGTGACTGGGATGCACAAGTACCCTGTGCATCATTCCTTTCTCACTTCTATCCTGGTAACGCAGGAGAAAGGCTCTGTAGTCAACATCAGGGGACATATCATCCAGCCCACAGCGTGCTAGGAAGAGACTGAGCTGCTCCTTTTTCAGTGGGAGTTGGAACCTTCTCAAAACCTGTAAAAAGTCTTCTCTGGACACCTGCTCAAACAAAGGTGTAAATGCGGTAGATATTTGAGAGTATTCTTGATTCATGCCTTCCCAGTATTTAAAGGAGGAATTAGCATTGATGAAAAATTCAAAGATCATCAATGAAACCTTAGTCAAATCAGAATCAGATGGATACAAGGAGAATACTTGGCCTGTTCTTATACTGTAGGTACTGTACAGTATAACGGTGATATACAGTAGGCAGATAAGGAAATGTGAAGACAATTAATCACATTATTGTTATGTCAGAGAGAAAGATACAGTATACAGTAGACAGTTTTTCATCTGACGTTTCTGGATCAAAAGTGCCACATTAAACAGAAGTGCATTACAGACACACACTAGTGGTTTTAAAACCTGGAGATGCAACAAGCTGAAATCCTATAAGTCGAACAAGAAACCAGTCTTTTCACACATTTGAAAGACAAAAGCAATGGAAACACAATGACAGAAAGGACTAAAAATCTTCAGATCATGAGGCTACTTCTGTAAAAGGTGAACTAGGAGGCAGAAGCAGTCTTACTTTGCCTGAGGTCTTCAGATCAAAGCGCTGAAACTCCACCATCATGTCCTTGAATCCCTCAGTGAGTTTTTCCTTAAGCCACTTCTCCACATTCAGTGAAAGATTCCTCTCCTGCAGGGACTTTGAAGATCTTTTTTCTGAAGCCTCTGCATTATAAAATTTTAAATCTGAAGAGCTTTGATGCTCTTGATTTTAAACCCAATGTTTCACATTCTGCTGTTGTCCATACTTTTGCTCTCTCTTTCTTTGGTGTAAAGCCCTTACATCAGTGATAAGAACTTGGCTCAAAGATATTTTATGCTTTTCTTCATAAACCATAAGAATAGACTTACATCTTCTACAGCTGTTAAGGTTATAATACAAAATAGATGTACCTACAGCTTCTACATGTACAGTATATAATAATAACATACACAGTATATATACAGTACATGTATATAATGTATATAATAATCAAAAGTAATGATACAAATGCGTCCAAGACATTTACTTTATGGCATGATATATCCATTATACACTTATGTAAGCTACAGTATATGTGCTCAACATCAAATTCAAGTACATTTGGGTTACTCTATAGCACATAAACCAGGTATAAGTCAGTGTTATCAAATCATTAAAGGAAGAGTGAAATTAATATTTTTTCAACTGCAATCTCATTTAGTTTTTATTAGAATCATGTAAAATTTAAAATGGGGAAGAATTGCAGAAGAACACACTACAGGAAACCTAGGGTTCAGATTTGTCTGTGTGCTGGCTGTTAATCTAGAAGGGTTGAATTATCAAACAAAGAAGCTTCACTGTTATGTGAGCTCCAGACTTCATGGTGTGTGGGTAACAGGTAAACCAAGCTCCTGAATTGCACGGCGTTGCAGCTGTCAGCACATGTGTTGCCGATTTGCACTATGAAGCATTTAGACGCTTACAATTCTGAGACCATCACTTTCTTGTCTGTTTGGCATGTTGAAGTAAGCTCTCTGAGATCAGAACTTCAATTTTGACAATAGATTCCACATGCAGGAATGGGCCAGAAAGTAACCCAAATGAAGGATATTCATGCCCCTGTAATATGGTAGCAGAAGTACTGCACTGTATGTGGATATGCTGTACAAGGGGAATGTGCTGAAAGAACTCCCCTCCTGTGGAGCCTCTCTGGTGGTCCATTAGATAAGTTACACATTTACTTTAGCCTTACCCTAATATTTCACTTAACATTTTGAGTGTGAAATTTGCTACAAGCAAACTAAGGAACGTAATCTTTCAGATTGTGCCTCTCTCCAAGCAGCCCATAAATAATATCTATACTAAGGCCAACTCTGGTCTGAGCGCACCATTCACTAAAATAAATTCAGTGCAGTAACTGTAATTGACAATACACAAGTAAACTGTGTTAATATTTAATGCACATTTTCTTCTGCTGTTAAAGATAAAAAACCCTGATGTGGCATTAGATATCCACTAAATGAACTGCTTACTCTTAATTGATTGCTTCTATGTGCCTGTTGGATTCCAGAGTAATGAATTTCTTACTTGGCTTGCCCTGGGGCAGAGGTGTGGTGGATACTCTGTTAAGGACTGCCAGAAGACTTTGCCTTCGTTCCTCGGCAGGGCTTGGAGCTTCAAACCCTAAAATCCTCATCAGGTTCTCGACATTGACAGCAAGCTTTCCTTCTCTGTCATACCTTGATGGAGCAGTATTTGTGTAGTTAGGAGAAAATGCTGAGCAACAAAGATGGTGTGAAGAATAGTTGAATCTAGTTTTCTTATAAAGTGATGAAACTTTAAACCCCACACCATAGATACATATTTCATTAGTTCAGTCTGATGAAGCTACAGTGTGAAGTATCATTTTTGTGGTCTAAGTAATTATCACATCAATACAATGATTCATTATATTCTGACATACTGTAAATGGGTAAGATGCTATTGCCAGTGAATATACACCCGCTTTTCCCGCTACAATTTAGTGTAAGATTTAAGAGAAAGAAAACAATACTGCCTTGTGGATTTCTGACTTCGGTTTCTAACAGCATATTTCTCACACTTTGATCTTCCATTTATTTTGGGAAGCACTTATTATTTATTCCATTTATTTTGGGAAGCACTGTAGGTAAACAATCAAATGCATATTTATTTTGTTAAAGCTGGCCTTTCCAAGCCAATGAAAGAATGAAAGAAGAAATTGCATCAGAAATGTAGTCATTTGAAGTCACGTTGCTACCTTTTCCAGAGTCTCTCAAACTCCGTACTGTTTGTTACTATTCCCAGCTGACAGAGAACTCTCCTCATGTCTGATGGGTGCAATAGATCCTCCTCCTTCTGATCAAATAGACTGCGAATTTCTAAGGGCCTGAGGTGAGAGAGTAACAGATTGCTATCATTGACTCTCAGTGGCTATTTTGTCCAGTGAGTTCAATGCTGGAACTGCAGTGCAATCACCGTTTGATATCATACAGTACAAATTATTAAAGACTGTTTAATAAGATCATAACAATAAAGAACTAGATCTATGCAATAGTTATATAATATGAAGAGAAATTAAATTCATACACTATATAAAAAGTGAGAAAATAGTAATGCATTGGTGATTGCCAGTTTTAAAAATAAAATGGTAATGCTCTTCCTGTTGCATAAGGAATATACTGTAAAGTAATTTAGGATAATTTAGAAGCATGTTTTTAGGATTATTTAAAAGCTAGCATAGATAATGGTTATGAGTCCCCCCCCCCCCCCCCCCCCTAGACTGCAGGATGCATTGCTAATATTCATCATTATTCGGAATTCAGTATCAGTAGCTTGTCAGTGAAGAGATCTCAGTTTTTGTACAGTTGCCCAGATAGTTTTTATGGACGAAGCTTTAGGCTAAAGCACTGGTATTTAATTAAGAACAATATTCAAGCAACAAACAAAAAATGGTAGTTTCAATAACTTTTTTGCACACATACATAACATTTTGCAATGTATTTAAACCCTATAAGACCAAAGAACAGGTCAAACTGTTATATTAACTCAGTTAAAAACAGCGTGACTTTCCCCTTAAGCAACACACATTTGGTTGTAAAAAGCTTTTTGGTACAGTACATTGGCTAAGCTTCTGTTTCGAAACACAGTGTGCTCTTAACTGTTTGTTCAAATGTTTGCATGGCACGAAAAGGGACACCAGCAAAATGGGTTCTGAGGTTTTGTACCCTAACTAAATGCCATTGTTCTAGTCTTGGCCAATCTGGACAGATTAGTTATTCAAGATGAGAAGTGGGCTGATAAACAGGCAACTCACAGTACATTGAGTAAGTGACCTGGCTCTTATTCAAAGAGGTTATCAGAATGTTCAATGTTCATTAGACTTTACTCCCACTATGCATTAATATAAATTAGACTGTAGTCTTGATTTGGCACTGATCGTGTAATGGAGTGCATATTTCCCCAAGTTATGTGAAGTCCAAGATTTCCAGTTTTATTAGATTGCTTTAATTTGTAATGTATTTATTTTCACTTTGGCATTTAGCAAACAAATTTTTAGTTAATGTGCACAGTAAGCACAAATATATGTATTAGAGTATTTTGTTATTCAGTTAAGCACATGTTGGTTGCACAGGTAAGCAGGCTTGTAAGTACTGTAGGCAGGTATAAATACTGTATATTAAGAACAGAGAGCCTGTATAACTGAACATAAGGCATATAAAGAAATATTAAATTGAAACTGGCATTGCAGGAATGTTTTATGTGAATATTATATTCATTATTTAAAAAGGTAGTTTTTGCCTAAACAACCAGTTTTTTGCTGTATATCGAGGCATTTTCTGGACAGAAGGAATGCAAAATGCACCAGAGCTGTCAGACTGCTCAGAAAGAATGCTTACAGTGATGACTGGGACAGATAGAATCCTGCTGGGGGACAGATAACAAGCAGTGAGGGATTGATGGGATATACTGTACAGAGGGGAAGTAGGGAAATAGGATGACTTGTTGTTAAGGGATTAGTACCAGAACATGTCTAAGTGCTTTGGCAAAACTTTTTTCTAGCCAATAAAGCCAATCAAACTTCCACAAAAATGAACCATCAAAAGATGCTGTGAGACAAAGTGCTCCATAGAGACTCTAGAGTGAGTTGTACATGAACAAATTGCTGCTGGTGTCACTTATCATAGGAGCTCAGTTTCACATCTCACCCCGAGGCTGAAACACTTACTCAGCAAAACTTTGAGGCTAAGCTAAGTTGTGAGCTAGGTGCTGTACCTCCTAATCATTAATTTGTTTTCCTTGATTAGTGACTCTCATAACCTCTTTGTTTGTAAAATCTCACAGTACAGCTGCTGAACTAATAACTGAGATGATTAAAGTGTGCAGTCTTAAACCAAGCATATAACACCTAATGGCCAAAATGGCAGTAACCTCCATAGGCTAGCATGTTAGGTATGTCACAGCAGCAACTAGTGTACAATTAAGAACAGGATATACTGTAATATGTATTCAACAAGACTGAAAAATCTGCCCCTTCAAACAGGATTGCCTTCAGCTCAGGTTAAAGTAAAGTAGAAGATTGGAATTGACCTTCAGGCACCACTGGTTCAACCAGTTTTCAAAGGAATGAGATCTGGGGATTGTTGCGCTCAGAGAACAGGATGAAAGTCCGTCTCAATCAGGCTGCCTGCCACTATCTGCTTATTTGCCTGCTGGTCCTAAATATTTCCAATTTAATTTTATTTTAATCTGCAGTTTATGACATATTATACCCTATAAAATAACATTATACTGCTATAAAAACCGTATCCCTTTCATGCTCCTTTATGGATGGCGTGACAGTACAGTGGTCAGCGCTGCTGCCTCACAGCTCTTGGGGCAGGGGTTTTGGTTCCATGATGAGGTGCCTTTTGGATGCAGTTCACCCTTTTTCATGTGGGTTTTGTCCTGGCACTCTGATTTCTTCCCTCTTCTACAGACATGCTGGCTTGGTTTTATCGGCCATTTTAAATTCTCCTTCTCTGTGAATTTGAGATTTGAGAGTCTTGTGTTTCTAGGCTGCAACACCTCACCAGGACAACCATATTGATAACGGACAGAAGGATGATCAAATTTCCTTTGAAAGACAAAACATTTATCTCTCCTTTAACTCTTGCATCTACTGTTAATGATGTAAAACTGGGATAGACCAGATGATCTGTATTTAAAATAAACAGTGTTATCACACCATAGAAATAGCTTAAAATATACTTTCATGCTGTGGGAAATAACTGAAATTCAGTTCTGTTATACAAACAATGCATGCATTACAATACCTTTCCCTCAATAATTTCTTTAGGGCCAAATGAGCCTGGGTTGCAGTTTTCTTTGTATCGTCTTGTTTTCTTTTAATAGGATCCTTCCAATCTGCTTTGCTGTCATTGTACCACTTTCCCAAACTGCGACAAAAAGTTTCAACAGAGATGGTGATTTTGTCTGTCAAGTTTAATCTGAAATAAAAAGAAAAAACATATCACATACAACATGCCTAAAAACGTACTGGTGTGCACCACATGTCTGTGTTTTTTTTTCTGATACTTTAGTGCCAAATTCATCCTGGTTTCTTGATGTTTAATACCCCAAAATGCAAAAAAAAAAAACTTTTGATTTCAAGTAATGTGTATATTAGTTGTACAATTAATGTAGTATAACAATAATTCCTCACACTCACAGTATGTAGCGCTTTTCTGGAAACTCCACTCAAAGTGCTTTACCAATGTGTAACACCCACCTGGATGCAACAGTAGACATAGTGCACCAGTATGCTCACCACACATCAGCTATCAGTGGAGAGGATAACAGATTAATGAAGCCAATTCATACTGTAGATAATAAGCAGTATATTCCTTTAATTTTGCATGACCTCACCTGGATAAAAGAGAGGAAAATTCTTTTCCACTGATAAATCTTCCCAAATATTTTGTGACGATGATGAGAAGAGCATCCCTGTAATGCATAGATTGACATCCAGTAGCATTCCAAATGTAAATTCAACAATTCAAATTTCATTTTGTATAAATTAAAATGCATGCAGATATAGATTTTGAATACTTTAAAAGAGGTAACTTCAGGTCACATTCTGCATTTGAAAACATTCACAATGTGCAAGACTAAGTACACATATAGAGATAACAATAAAAAATGAGGTACCTGGATACATTTCCTCTGCCTGTTGGATCATTGGAAAGGAACAGTCTTTTCAAAGAATAAAAATTACCCGATTTAATCTTCTCACAAAGAAGGAGCTCAAGCTTTAGAGAAAAGCACAATAAATGAATTATCCGTTTAAAGCAAATTCAAAAGGTATTCACTTAATTAAGCTATTTTGTGGCTTTATACTCCTTGTCAATTAAAAAAAAATCTTTAATCTGATAAGAAAAAAAAAACCACAAGAGCATTAGAATGATTTCAAATGAAATGTAGCATTTCAAGCCCCGATCTCTTGTTTTTTTAACACTGTTAAATTGCTACTCTCAAAAAATCAGATCTCATACATGGAAATGGAAAAATCCTAATCAGATCAGCTGCGTTGTGCTAAAAATGCTTTAGTCAAGGGTGATCTCTTACAAATGAAGGAATAAAGGATGATTATTATCATTTGGCAATGATAAAAAAAAATGAAAATGAAATAACCCAAACCCTGTAGTTACAATAATATTGTCTTCCTGTTTGAGATTATTGATTGATCAGAAGACATATTCTCAGCCTGAATGACTCTACTGTATTTACTGTAGCACTGTCTGTTGAAAGAAGGACAATTATTTACATACCTACAACTGTACACCAAATACCAGGATCATGTAAAATATGCCATGAACAGAAACCAAGCACTGAAAGGCAGGAATTAACAGAACATGCTGTTGTGCAACATGAAACAGAATGAACAATGGATTGCTTCACACCCTTGTCTTGTCCTTACCTCATCAGTCCGAAGCTGAATCTGGGTTGCAGGCCGAAAAGAGGTTTGTCTTTCATCTTCAGACATATGTGCGTGATCCGGCATTTTTCTGTCGCCTAAGCATAACAGATTTTCTTCAGAATTCAAGTGCTAGCTCTCAGCACTGGGACAGGGACAGGAACACAGGGACAGCACTGAAACAAACTACTTTACATACTGCATCTGTATAGTTTGTTGTTAGTCACCCACATCTACCACAAAACCAAAATGTAAAAAGAACAGAAAAATTAATTCACAGGATAGACATCAACACTGGAAGACAGCCTGTTTAGGCTGTGTATCATGGACATAGACATGGCTGTGTATCAGTGCCTTTGACATCTGCCTTAAAATCATCACTATACTGTAGCTCTTTTGATTGAACTGACAGTACACACATGTCATTGACAGGAAGATGGGCCATCCCAGTTTATACTGATACAGCATTTCAGGTTAACCACCTATGCTGAGGTTCATGCACTGTTCATGGAGTGTGCAATATCTTGATCAATGACATAAGAATGGTGTCCAAATTGCATCTAAACAACCACTCTGTGGTTGTGACCCCACTACCCCATGTGCCTTGCCTAAATGTGAAGAAGCAACATTGAGAGATAATGTCAAATTAACTGTCTTTTTACACCCAATGCCCCCCAAAAGGGTCTTGTTCATCTAGTTTTTAGAAACTAAAAAATCCCTGCAACACATATTTTAAAATTCATACAAGAAGTCAGAAAAGATAAGGATACTGCTCTCATCTGATAGGATGGTTGTCTTCTGATGAAGCTTTCACAGGTTTTAAACTAAACTTGTGCAATTGAAAATAATAAAAAAAACAGTTATGCTATCTACAGTATGGTGAAACAAGACTACGAAATATGAAAAACCCACCCAGGTTTATCCAATAGTCCACCTTTTTCCAGGTGTCCAGTTTGTTAAATTTATGCCTTTTCACTGTTTCTTCCAATGAGGGGTGAAACCGTCCTTCTCTGGGTGACGATTTGTCAGCTTCCCCACGACAGCTTCTCTGAGGCTGGTCCCAGGAGGCAGACTTCACATTCCTCCCAGCCCGAGTGGAGATTCCATCCACAGAGAAAGAGCTGGGGTCCCCGAGTCTTGCCAGGGGATGCGGTATGTCAGGAAGTTTGGACGGGATCCCCGCGTGGGAATTTGGTCTTTTCATGATCGCCACAGCCATCTTGCCTCTGCGTTTATGCAGAAAAAAAACAAAGAAAGCAAGCGTGAAAGACAGAAAAATAGTTCAGTTAGATCTCTTTTTGGCTCTGACAACACCAACAACTCTTGGTTGCTAATAGCAACCAATCCTTTTCCCTTTCACCAGAAGACAAAGGCACTGCAGGGGATCAGGGAGGCTATAGAACAAGTGTACTGTATATTATGTGTATTATTGCACATGAGCGTGGTGTTTATTGTGATTGAAGTGAACTTATCATTTGCCTGTACCCATTTGACAATTTTTATGATATTATTGTTAATAATAAATCACAATTGCTAATAGAGTATTACACACTAATTGGTGCTGAGCTACTGTATATCATTTGACAAAGCTTTCTTCAGGACAAATGCATACAGATAAGAGTGACAAAGAATAGCAGGGCAATACCAACAACACAATGTCAGAATGTACAGTATAAAATATCGATATGCAAAAATCTGCATTTTAAGACAGCTCCTACAGGCCGAGGTTTTCAAAATTAAATATACATACTGTACAAAACTTACACAGTTGGAAAACAAACCTCACGGATAGAATATAGATATTGGGAATTAATAAACTTCGAATCAGCCACTATTGTTATTGTTTTCATTAACCGTGTCAATCATTTTTGAATACGACCTAGCGCAGAAGAGATACTGAGGTCCACTGAATGAATGCTGGAACATAAGTTTAACCAGATGAACACGTAAGGTGAAACAGCGCCACTTATTTGCCTCTCACAAATCGAGGAAGTACAAGCCGCATGTGCGGACGTAAAAGAGAGCTGGGCTTTCTTCTGCAGCTGGGAGCTGCAGTGTGAGCATGTCGGTGTGTTCACTTTAAGCTTCTTCAAGGACGGAAACGACAGGAACGGGGGGTATCTTTAGTTAAACACACCAGAGATGATGCAAAGAGAGCTTGTTTATAAGGTAAGAGCTGAAACTGCCATCTACTCCGTTGGTCGCAGAGATCGGGAACTTGTATCAGTACAGTTATAGTGTCAAAACGAGTTGGTAAAATACAGTAGGGCTTAAGGGCCTTATTCTTGTCTTCAGCATGCTTCAGCTGCAGCCGGTATTCGCATCACAGTGCTGTTATACGGTAGGTTATAGTGACGAAAGGTTGTGGACTGTTGGTAAATCGTGTCAATCTGTTTACGTGGTATTTTCGTTATTATTTTGTTTTGAGGATATGAACTTAAACCCCCTAGGCTGAAAAATGTTAGCGTATTAAGTGGAAACTGGCGTAATGTAGTAACCTTACAGATCAGTGCAGTACCGTTGATCACCGCAAAGCGAAACGACTGGTTTACACGCAAAAGAAAAACTTCAGGATTCTGCTTAATAAACCTCGTAAAGAATCGAGGGTGTCGACAGCTGATGTTGCATGTACTGTAGTGCGGTCCAAACAACGTGGGTGATATGCATTGAGAAGAACCACAATTTAACATAGAACGGAGTTTTATTTTTCCATCAGGCAAAGTAGTTTAAACGCATGCTCAAGTTCGTTATGAAGTTTCAGCGGCTTGAAATAGACGCTGTTATACAAAAACGTGTTAAAGACATTGACAGCTGAGCAACTCCAAGTTTATCCGTATATTTTTATTTTGTTAGTTTTCCACAGCTGGATACCGTGTTCCTAGGCTCTTAAATAGTTAAAACTACTATTCTGGGGAAAGTAACTTTCACAAATTTAGCCATGTATTCCCATTACAGTTGTACGTTAAATATAAATGAAGATCTGCCAAGTCTAAACTTAAATTAGTAATCTGGTGTGAAAATAGAAGGGGATATTTACTCCAGGCTGGCAGGATAAAACAAAGTTTTAAGTTGAGCGTTTTTAGAGGTATCTTGACATTGCAGGAAAGTGATCTAGCATACAGTACAGCTACGCCTACCGACGAACAGTACCTGGGATGAGGTTGTATTAATCATGACAAAGTTACAGTTTTTGTTAGGGTCTGGTAATCCATGTCCATCTGTCTTTGCTTCTGGATGTATCAATACCCCCCTTAAATTTAAAGATCTTGTCAGATAGATTATACTTGGTTTGTTAAGCTATATTTACATGTCAGTAAACATTTAACTTCTTCTTATTGTTGTTATTATTATTGTTAATAATAATTCACTCAAGACCCTTCCAATTATTATATTTTACTTTTAATAGTTTTTTTCTGAATACAATCCTACAAGCCTTGTATAGCACGCAATATATTTTTTGTCTCTGAAGTCCTTTATAAAAACCTTGTTATGCACCTAGGATCTTATGCATACTGTACATACAGTAGAATGAAAAAAGTCACAGGCTCTTAAGTACACTTTTGTGTTTTAAAAGTTTCTTGGACTGTATGACCAAACGATATTTAATAGTTGAATCAGGTTATTTTGTCATAATTGTCATATGGTTATTTTTCTGTTTAGTAAATCTATTGTGTCTTTCATTTAATTAAACTACATGACACAATGAAATTTTATGTAACTAAATTTTACAATATTGTTGTTAAAACAATTACAATCGGCTGCTCGAAATATGAAGCCTAAAATTGAATACACAAACATTTTAAGATTCTGTGGTTTCTTATCATTGTAGATAATCATTTCTGCTTATTCTTTGCGTAAACATGTTGTGTATTGTATTTTGAAACTGTATGTGTCCCATTAGTTCTCATACCAATAATAGTACAAATTAATCAAAATAAGAAATTATTAAAGATTCTGTTTTTTGTTATGCTATTTTTTCAGTGATTAATATTAGATGTACAGCAGTAGTTTTGTAAAGCATGACTCATTAGCTCTATGACAATGCTACAGGTATATCTTTTTCTTAAGGCAGTTGCTAAACTACGGAAGCGCATTGCTGCCACTAAGGGAAAAAAATGCTCCCTTATCTCGTAATTATGAGATAACGAATTTTCTTGTAATTACGAGATAGCAATGCTTACGTCAGTGTATGTACAACCTGTTACATTGTGCACTGAACACATGTAGAAGTATGGTGAACTTGGCTGGCGCTTTCAGTTTAATGATTGTGTCCAGCGCTGCAGAATTTGTACAGATTGCAATTTTTATGAATGATGAAAAGTTTCACCGAAATATGTTTTCCTGTAGGTTTAACATTAATATTGGCATCTCCCTGCGTTGGACTAGTGTCCCATCCAGGGTGTGTTCTGTCTTTCACCCAATGACTCCTGGGATAGACTTCAGGCCACTGTGACCCTGAATCGGATAAATGGTTATTGAAAACAATGACGATGATGTTGACGATGTCTCTAAATTGATACTCATGTTTTAGAATAATTGAAATGATATAGATGAAAGGAATTTTAACGTGTTTTAGTGCAGTAGCTGTAACCTAATGAGGGCAAACACTTTCTCCTTTTCTGTGCGAAACTGTGTAGGAATAATTAAAAATTGATCCTGCTACCTGCAGTGAAAAGTAGTACAGACCCTGTGGCTCTGCCATGTTTAAAAAAATATGCATCTTCGAAATTAAAAGGCAGACCATTCAGCTTGTTTATGTACAATACAACCCTATTAAGACAGGATTAAATCAGGTATATTTATCAGCCTCAGCATACTTTCATGCTTGTACCTTACTTTACTTTTTTTTGTCAGCAGATAAGCCATTTTCAATGTATCGCACGGTCAGATTTACTTTTGCTTCTCTAGGACTTAAAGTGGTGCTGATTCAGGCTATTTTCTTCTGCAGTATTTGTTTGTCCACAATTCCCAGGGTCTTTTCCTTTTGTTTCTGATTAGCGTTTCCTCTAAATCTTATAACAGAAGCCCATTATTTATTGTGTTAAGTTAACCTAATTTCTAGTATTTTACATGCCTACTCTAAAATCTCAACTCTAAGTCTTTGTAAAGGATATTAATCCTGACTGTATTGTAAATTTCAACATAAATGTTATTTTTCAGCATTTTTCAGGTTAACTTTGTTTAGGATTTTCAAGACAATCGTCTCGTGTGGCCTTGTAATGTGCACCACAGTACTTTTGGTTCAGTGTTTGTTTCACCTTGGAGTCTCGCACAGTTTTTTTTGTTTGCCTTCTGTTTCTATAGCTGAAAAACAAACAATAGAAAATGCTATCTTTCCTTGTAGTTTCTGCACAGTTTGTTTATTTGCATACGGCTCTTCTTTTTCCTTTGCAACGTGAATTATTATCACAACAGTTCAGTTGTTGAAATAATATAAATCGTAGTCCTGCGTTTGGATTGTGTACTGAATGCTTTCCGGGCTCAGCTTAAGCTGGTCAAACAAGACCTGATATGGTATATAGCTTCCCATAACATAATGCATCATGTAATAGTTTTAAATGTGATATGGCAGTAGGGTGCTTACAGGAGAAAGTGTAAGCAGTGCATGCAAATGCCCAAAGTTTTTTTTTTCAAAACAATTATTAACTATATTTAAATAATAGGAAAATGAGACTATTCTGTTTTGATTCCTTGGACTCTCTTCCCATTTTTTTAAATTGCCCCCCTCCCCTCACATACCGTCTTACAACTGGAGGGTACTCCCTATTTTGTTCTTCGCTGTTGCTTGGTTACTGTGTTTGCTAAGTGGGTCCTATGATAAAGCAAGTGAAACATGCTTGGAATGACCAGTTTTAGACCTCTGCACTTAATGTTTTGTGACTCTTTGTCTTGAAGTATTTCACTTGTAACGTGTACAGAATCCGATTGCTTATGCCACTGTTCCTGCAGACACTTTATCCAAAGTATTTATCTTGAAATACTTTTCATCCCAGTGTTTGAATTGCAATCTGTATGATGAGATAGAGTAGCTCTGGCCATTCAGTTCAGTAGACTGTGTTATACATCCTGCAAGGTCTTATTAATATGTCACAAACACCGGGCAGGAGCTACTAGATTGCAGTTTGAGGTCAGTTGAGTCTGAGCTGCAGGGCTTGAAGTAAAAGTGTTTTCGTTACCACATTCCTTTTAAAACCTTTTTAACATTTTGTTTTTAGAATTTCTCCTTTTAAAATGTCTAATGCTGACATATATAAAGTGAATGCAGCTTTTTAAAAACGTTCATTGGCCGACGAGATTGAAATCTGACAGGTTTCCAACTTGATTTTGTGTTTTGTGTTGAAGCAATCTAAACAAGTGTGAAAGATGTTTGCATTATGTTTACTTGGAGAACTTAAATTAAGTAAAGAATGTTGCACTGGTTTTCAGTGAATCCATTGTATTCAAAACGTGTTTTGTCACATGCCATGAACAAGGAATTGAACCAATAGATTGTACATTAACTCCCAATTAGCAAAAAAAGTGTAATAAAACTTTATTTTGAAACGTATCAAAGTGTCTATCAAAAGATTATTAAAGATCTTGAAAAGTTATTAAACAAGCTAAACTGCCTAAATGATATTTTGTGCTATACTGCATGCTACAGTAGGTCTTATTATAGTACTTGATACATGTGTTGAAAAACATTTCCAATGTAATAGAAAGTCTAGATTTACAGTAGCTCTGTTTGTTGTAGTACTTACAGGTCTGGTTGAGGATTTTTCTAGAGAGACAGCCTGCACTATGAAATGTCTGTATCTTAGCAGGGAGTGTACAGTAGTGAGGATATTAATAAATTAATAAACACAGTATTTTCATCCAAGGTATGAATATGCAGAGCTTGTCTGAAAAAATATATCCCCTGAGCAGAACCATTTTTTATCTGGTACCTGACGTGTTTGTGTGTGTTTTGTGTCTTTTTATTCCTCAGTTTTCCTACATTGTGCTCTAAGTACTAAAATTAACCATAAAGATGCTTTATATAGAATGCTGAATTCATCCCACTTTTCAAGAACTTTGTGGTAAGCTTAATCAGTATTTCTGAGTTGTCCCAGTTTGTTTGTGTACATACCTTGTGATGGGCTGCCATACTGACCAGGATGTAAGGTTGATTTGCATATTCCCATTTTTTTAGTCGCGCTGTGCTCTAGCCATAGTAAAAGAACACCGTCTGGGCCTGGAGAAATTGATGTGTGCACAGTAAATATTCCTTCTGACAACAGAGCCAAGGATGTTGATCAAACCTTAAAGTGAGACGGCAGCACAGACAAGACTACAGCTTGCTGAGTTGTACCCAGCACCCACATACTGTATAGTGTGTCACTATTTGTGAGCTGGACGCCTGGGGAAATGGTTTTAAAAATCGAATTCAGTGTAATGTGGACTGAGGCCAGAAGACCTAGACTGGGGGTTGTATTACCTAATAGGAGAGACAGACCAAATAGCAAAAAAAGTCAGGGAATTAGTGTTGTGTAGTAATGCGGTTGGCAGGAAAGTATAGATGGGACAATTCTCCTAATTGTTCTTACTGGCTGCTGAGATACAGGTAGCTTGAACTTGCTGTTAGTGATTACAACTCTGCGCCTGCAGGTACTGTAGGTATAGTGCAATATGCAGGATAGTATTTCTCTTCACTCTGGAAGGGTGTTGAACGTGCATGTACAGTGCCTATAGAAACTCTACATACCCTTTCCAAAGTGGAAATTAGTATTGTGTACTATTGTGTACTAAGAGCCTGAAATCTAGATACGTTAAATTGGAATTTATTTTACCTTTATTTACACATTGTAACAACTTCCAAGTAAAACACATTCAACACTCAAACATTCTGAAAAGTAATTGTAAATGAAAGACTAGAAAAAATGGATTGGATAAGAATACACACCCCTTTGCAATGGCAAATGTAAATTAGTTCCAGTGTTACTGATTGCCTTCCAGATTATTCAACATGCTAATTAGCTTCCACCTGTGTTAAATTGTACGGACTCAGATGATTTTGGGATCATTAATGCAGCCAGTAACTGTAACAGTGATAATTAATGAAATCATTCGAAATATCAATATAACAGAACCAAAGTGTTCAAAACACTCCAGAACTGATACGAAATGACCCTGATTTCTCACTTTTTAAACAAAAGCCTTAGACTAGTATGTTTGTATTTTCATCAATGATACACATTTCTTTTCCAGGTCTGTTATTGGTACGGAATATAAAGGGTGATGGAGGAGGTTGTGGTCTCCTTTGGAACCCAGGACAATGTGTTTATGGCCAGTTCCTTTGATCAAGGTGGAAGTCGATGGAAATACCCAGGTGAAGAATTGGTATGGACCTATTTTATATTATTTCTTAAATTGAACTTTACAATACACTTTTGTACCTTAAGAGTCCACAGTGCCAAGATACAGACAACCCTATTGTTACAGCTGTGGGTTTTTTAAATTTATTTTTTAGATAACTGTATGGGTTGCTTTTGTGGGTGGGGATGGGGGGGGGTGTCAGGTGGGTAGGAGGGGCTGTTATCCGCAGATTATTGATAAGTGTATTTGACTACAAAAATAATAAAAATGTATTAAAAAATAATGTAGTTTAATCCATAACATGTAGGCTTTTAATGTAATGTATATACCTTACGAAGGGATGTAAGGTATATAAATTGCATAAAGGGATGTGTATGGAAATGATTTAATTTCAATTTTTGGTAACTGCTAGTGGTTGGCTTGGTGGTCCAGTGGTTAGCATTTCTGCCTTGCAGAGCTGGGGTCCTGGGTTCCACACTTAGGGTGCTGTCTGTTTGGAGTTTGTATGATGCCTATGCGGTTATCCTCCGGGTGCTCCCGTTTCTTCCCACAGTCCAAAAACATGCTGTTAATTGAATTGGCTTCTGGGAAAATCGGGCCTGATGTGTGTCTGTGAGTCTGCTCACTGGCATCCCCTGCAGGGTGTATCCTGCCTTGCGCCCTGCTTGTTGGGATAGGCTCTGGCAGTCCTGCTACTCTGAAATGGAAGAAGTGGTTAGAAAAGGGACGGATGGGTAACTGTTAGCTAGTTGTAATGACCCAGAATACAGTTGTTTTCACTTCCACTGTCCGAGGTGCTGTGTCGAATCTTCGACCAATTCTGCGTGGTTAGCCAACACAGCCCCGTGTTTTAAAATGCAAATGTATATATTTTAAGAAAACAAAATTGATTTTTCTTTCCAGGAGCGCAGTTCTAGCCCTTCTGTTTTGAGATCTATGACCTCAAAATGGAAAGAGGGCCTTCTAAACAGAAAGAGACCCTTTGTTGGAAGGTGCTGTCATTCCTGCACTCCTCAGAGTCAGGTAGAAACTCCAGTTTCTCGAAATGCATAATTTTAACATCTTCAAGGTTCAACAGATTTATAGGGTTAAAGAGGAATTGCCAAGGATAATTACAGGGATTAGAAGTTCTAAAAAAGCTAGTAATATCCCCTTTTCAGAATCCCTGTCTTTAGAGCTCTGTTTACATGTAGGGATATAATGCTACGCTTATCTGACAGATTTCTTTCTATATAAAAATCATATACGAATGTGTACATTTAAATCTGCTCTGTAATGGATTATATAGATTCTTACATCATGACTTTCTGTCCCTGATATATAAAAAACTTTGTTACCAACACAGACATTAATCTGGGCCAATTGACTATTAAAGGGAGGCACAGAAATACAACATATTTTTGTCTTGTAGGAAAAGCTCTTCAATTCCAGTATTCCTTCTCTGGGTCTGCGGAATGTAATTTACATTAATGAAACGCACACCAGGTATGTCTTGACTCAGATGGGACATTTTTTTTGCCAGCATGTGGGGAACAGTCACTGACAAGTTAAAGCAGTGTCTTGATTATGCCTATATTTTTCTGTTTGATAACTCACTTGATTGTTTTCCATGTATGTAGTTTTTCCCACTCAGTGCATTAACTGATTAACCTTTGAAAGATCTAACTGAAAGATTTCTCCATGTCAATAAATATCTCATATGTACACATAGTACATTTTTAACTGAAGAAGGAGAGCATGTTTTGTATACAAATTTTCCAGATTAGTTTTATCCCTTGAAACATTGTTAACATTGTTAACTGGAGTTTCGAGCCAGGTGCTGTGTAAGCGGTTGCTAAGTCCTAATGATCTGCCTTCTGCTAGTGCATCCATGTGTTCAAGATGGTACACACAGTATCGATGTGGACTGTGTGCCGCAGTGGGTAGATTGTCATTTTTCCCCATATTGTTTTGCTGTAGGCACAGGGGATGGCTGGCCAGGCGTCTGTGCTACGTTCTGTTTGTCCTGGAGCGTGATGTTCGGAAGGACATGTTTGCTAGGAATGTGGTGGAAAATGTATTGAACAACAGCAGGTAGACACAAGCTATTCATGCCTGTTTTTTTAGGTCTCGCAAAAAATTCTGACATTAACTTAGTTTTTTAAAAAATTCATTTTTTTACAGCATGTCTTCAGATTATGAAGTTAAATTTATCACGGTTGATAAGATATTTGCATCACTAGTTCCTCCTACAGTATATACATGAAAAGACAGGCATATTTCAAATTAGTGGGCCACAGAAGCGCACTTAGAATGACTGTAATGCATTATCACGTGCCCACCTATTAATTTTCTTTAAGAGTTTTTCATTCTTCATTTCTTATAGAGTGGAGAAGGCTACCATAGAAGTAGCTTCAGAAAACAGCCCAGGTGTGATGGAGTCCAGGATCGACCGCAAAGCTGTCAGCAGAGTGAGGAGAAAAGCCAGAGGAATTATCCAGGAAATGGTGGCTAATATCTCTCCCTCCTTTATTAGGTACATGTCCACTTTATCATATGTGATCTTTATTTATAGCGTGTCATGTGAAAGCAGTAAGCATCACTGAGGAAGACAGCTTTACATCTAATATTACTAATTATTTTCAAATTCTGCATTGTCTTTTCAGAAACATTTTTGTGAAAAATACCCAAATTTTCAGTAGTAGAAGTAGTATATTTTTTATAATGGCAATAGAATTTTCATTTTTGAAGATGCTTCCATTGTATTTTTAAACATATTTTGTAATTTCTTGTTCTGATTGCTATTGTGGAATAGTACCTTGAGGTGCTGGTTGTAATTGAATTTGGCAGTAGAAATATGCCAGATAGAGGCAGTAGTCTTCTTTCTTTGTAAGCCATGTCTGCAAATGGCTTTGGAAGGGTGCCAAATTGTATGCGGAATGCTGCTACTTCCTGTTCTGACAAAAGCCATGCATCGTTTTAAAAAACATTGCAGAAAGAAAACGTTTCAAAAGAAGCTTTTGTAAAATAGTGCAAGAAAAAGGCTAACAGCCTTCCGTTTTTTTATTAGCAAAGCAACTTTAAGATTGCTGTAATTTGTTTGCTTTTACAATTGAGCTGCATTGTCAAATTGTATGTTAGTCTTCAGAGTAAAATTGGATCGCTGGAGACTAGCTTTAAAATCTGAAAAGTAGAGGAACAGCATATGCAATAGTGGGTGAGTAAAAAAAAAAACTGTTTTGTCCCTGAACAGGTTAACTGGCTGGGTGCTGCTGAAATTATTCAATGGCTTCTTCTGGAGCATTCAGATTCATAAGGGGCAACTTGAGATGGTGAAAAAGGCTGCCACGGAGGTGAGGAATTATGAATCCCTAATGCCCATTGACCCTTCTATGTACTGTATTTTCTGAAATATTTGAATAAGATTAGATAAGAAAATTCCCCACTTTGTGCTGAACTTTCTGAGCCACATTTTGCAACAATATTTGCTTTGAAAAGAAACAAAAGACTATCGGGCAGGGTTCAGCTGTGTATTGGGGGAAAAAAAACAGTTAAAAGTTTATAAGATAATTTTGCCACATAATATTAATTTTCTTTGGAAAAATAAAATATTTATTTTGGGAATATTTATTTTCTAGAACAAAATACAAAAACCTGACCATTGTGAAAGTACTGTAGTTACAGAAGAAAATGTAGAGGATGTAAGAAGTCACAGTGCAGTTTAACAAATGTTTGAAATGAGTTTTAGTTTGTTACATACTGTATAAGACCATTTTCTGGAGAACACCCAAGAGGGCACACACAAGATGTATCCCCCAGAGAGCTTTGAACCCAAGCAGTATTTCAGGAATGTTTTATAGTTTGAGTACAGCTCTGGTTACTTTCTGTTACTAGCGTGAAAGGGTGTTTAGAAATGATCATTACATATGCATTAGTGCCTATAGAAAAAATATTTCCACGTGGCTCATGGGCTATTTCTGTAAGGTTATTGACACTTTTCAGTTATTCCCGAAATGTCACATACAACAGGTGTCCGTCTCACTCTGCAAAGAATACATTTAGAGTGTGCACAGCTATGGTCAGGAATGAACCCATGTCAAGCCAAGTCTTACAAAGAGGTGCATTCATTGTAGATGAACAAAGATAGCTTTAAAAGTAGCAGTGTCATAGAAGTTCTGCTTTGCATGTACTGACAGGCCTGTAGGTTAGTGAATGTTGCTTTAGAGAAATCTGGTTTCTGAAGGATTGCAGGTGGGAAACAGTCTATGGCTGTTCTTTTTTTAAACCATTACCGAGGGATTTGAATCTCAGTGTACAATTACTTTTCAGAAGGTAATTAACCATTCTCGGTAACCTGGTTAAAATCTCTTCCACAGCTCTTAGTCTCATAGATTCTCCTGTTCTTTTTAACAAGAAATCCATACCTGAGATCTTGAAGATTTCAAGTTCCCTGCATCTGTCTCCATTCGGCAGAACTGTCGGCATTTTCATGTTGCATCGGAACATTTTTTATAATTGCTCCATGGAGAAAGTTGTTGATTTTGTTGACACAAGTCTTTATTGAATTATTGAGTACACTAATGTCCCTGCCAAAAAGATACGTTGTGTTAGGATGACCTGACTGAGGTGATAGCTCAATGCCCTTTCCATGGTTAAAGATTACACTGTGTCCTTTATTTATCATTATTGCAATATTCTTTTGCAACATTAGTAGAAAGCTGTCACCAGATTTTGAGGGGGTGTCACTGGTTGTAAGAACACTTGATTTGCTTGAATATATCTCATGATTCCTAGTGTTATAGGATGTTGTGCACAGGGTGCACTTTGTAGAAATTCAGTAGAAATGTGGCCTGGGGTCATTATCCTGACCTGGCTTGAGTGCATTTTAAACACACACCTGCTGTATGTGGCATCTCGGAAATAACCGAAAGACAGGGGTAACACTGTGCCATAAATGAAACTATTTTCTATGATTCCAATATATTAGTAATGGTCATAAATACCCATTCATGGTAATAACAAAGGGTGGCTATGGCAGTACATGGACTATAAAACTGTCTGTAACAGTGCTTGAATTTGGGGCACTGGGAGGGATACACTTTGTGTGCGTCACCTTCCATGTTCTCTAGAAATTTCCTTTTCATCACAAATTAAAACTCATCTCAATCCTCTGCTGAGACATCTGGTATCCCTACAGTGCATTAATTGTCACAATAGTTTTTTTGCCCCTTAATAACTGGTGAATACCTAATATATTGAAATGTGATTTGTTCTTGTTTTTCAGCAAAATGTTCCTTTAGTGTTCCTGCCAGTTCATAAATCTCATATAGACTATCTGTTGATCACCTTCATCTTGTTCTGTCACAATATTAAAGCTCCACACATTGCTGCTGGAAACAACCTCAATATTCCCATCTTCAGGTTAGTAAACCTGCAAGTATCATTCTCATTCAATGCAACTGGGTATACTGTATCTGGAATCTGGGAACTGGAAACATATCCTTAATTATATATTGTGGTATTCAGTAACGGTTCTTGGTACAGTAACATCTTTTGTAGGTTTGTGACTGTAATGTGACATAATGTCCATTGCTCCCTTTTTCCTCTGATGCATTACATCTTTAGAGTCTAAGTTCTTTTCTTAGATAAGCAGGAGTATAACTGTGGAAGCCCCTGTTTCCTGGTTTTTAACAGTCACCTCTCCTAGTAAGACAGTTGGTCAAGTAACAGTGGACAGCAGGTCATTATCAGTAGGTTTTTGGGGAATGTGGTGCAGACAAGAACTACCACCTTGTCTCCCTCTGCCACCCTCTTAGACTGTTTTTTTTAAATCTTTTTAAATTGGAATTTCACTCATTGCTGATTTAGGGTAGATTCACACGTTTTAAAATGGCTTTTGTTTTAAAGAGAATGGGTGTGGATGTCTCTTGTGTGTCTGCAGCA
Organism: Lepisosteus platostomus; assembly: GCF_059453375.1. Lineage (NCBI taxonomy): Eukaryota > Metazoa > Chordata > Actinopteri > Semionotiformes > Lepisosteidae > Lepisosteus > Lepisosteus platostomus. The sequence goes on from NC_142616.1 coordinate 39,715,368, forward strand.
CGTTGATACGCAAACTTGGAGGTTTCTTCATTCGTCGCAAGTTGGATGAGGACCCTAGTGGGAAAAAGGATGTTTTGTACAGATCTCTTCTTCATGTGGTGGGTTTAAAATATTTGTTTCTAACTGTACAGATAATGGCAGAAAATTGTCTGGTAAATCAAGCATGATGTTCTTCCTCATGGAGGAGTGTAATGGGGTTCTTGTGTTATCCTTAGCATGATTATGCTTGTGTGCTTTAACAGCATGCTAGTATTATTAGAATGTAAGAAAATCCCAGATGAATACAGTACCTTTTTGCCTAAAGCACAGATTTTGAGACTACGGATGAAACCTAAATTTTTTTTCTGTTTCTCTCCTTAACCCTAATATACAGTATCTCTAAAGTTTTAACAAATGAGTCAGCTCCTGTGCTGAACTGTCAGTGTGCTTGAAGGTTATATTCACCTCTGAGCCAGCTTTTGAAGATTATACATTTAAACTCTAGTGCATTTCTATTGAGGTTAAGATGTGATTGTGCTAGACTAATCAAGGGACATGTCTAGATCAGGCCACTGACCATGTCAAAAGTAGATTAGGTGGCATAATGTTACAGTATGTGGCATCCATGTGTTCACTGCATTAGTGGTTCTGGAAACAGGCCTTAGTTTTCATAGAATTAACATGAGTCAACTTAATCCAAAATGAAATACTCTTGATCCGGTTTTCGTGTGTTTGGTAGTTTAAATTGAACCCTGAATAAAATGCAAGAAAAGAATGGAAGAAAATGCAAGAAATGTATTAAAAAATAAATTTTAAGAAATAAATCAAATAATAAAAAACGCTGTGTTGGTTCTTTAGTGCTGCAGTTATAAATCCAATAAATGCCTGCAAATTATAAACCTGTTCTTTCTCCCCATCTTGCTGGGAACTGGCAAACCTGGGGTTAATCGTGGTCTTTTCACTACCCTTTTCATGCTCAGTACTAAAGCAACACAAGCAAAAATCTCTTTAACCCTTCGGTTTAATAGAAAGGTTAAGGTCTAATGTGCATTTGTTGATCTTACCTTCTTCTTCATACATTGCTCGTGGTGGCAGAACTGTTTCATTTCTCCCTGTTCTTGGCTGGTCTCATCATGGCCTCATCACGAGTTCTGAAATGAAATTTGTCTTGCTTGTCTGTACTGATTGAATTGAGCGTTGTGTGTCTCTCTTCAGTACACTGAGGAGCTGCTCAAACAGCACCAGTTTCTGGAGATATACCTGGAAGGCACTCGTTCACGCAGTGGGAAGCCCTCCCCTGCCAGAGCAGGCCTACTGTCCATCATAGTCGACACCCTGTGCTCCACTTCCATCTCAGATGTGCTTATAGTCCCTGTGGGCATCTCTTACGACCGCATCATCGAGGGCAACTACAACAGTGAACAGCTGGTAGGACAGTTGAAATTGAAGCACACACAGTTTTTATTTTCTATTTTAATGCCAGTGTAATTAAGGAAATTTTCCAATTTAGTTCTCGGTTATATTGGGGATGGTTGGTATCACACTGTTAAATAGTTACTACTGTACTTTGTAAGTAGAGTACAATGAGCATTAGAATATTGTTTCTGTCTGGAGATATGTGGTGGCTGTACTGTATGTTTCAAATTTTCATTATTGATGCCTAACATTTGCAATTCACTATTGGGTAAACGTAAGTTAAACTAGTTCTTTTTTGCATCTCACCATAAACTGCTGAAATGATTTTGCCCCGTTTAAACATTCTGTCTCACTGTCTCAGCAGTTTCAGCTGCTTTCCAATTTGTGTTCATACCAAAAATCAAATGCTACAGTGAACTGCGAAATTAAAAAAGCCACAGACCCTAGCTAATGGGCCAGCAGTCAGATGGACTTTGAATTGGCGTAACCCCTTTCATACGAAGGACTTCACAGAAATGCCAAAAGTTCTGTATTCATCATCCTTCTGCATCTCTCATTCCAGGGGAAGCCCAAGAAAAATGAAAGCTTGTGGAGTGTAGCGCGAGGAGTGTTCCGAATGCTGCGCAAGAACTATGGCTGTGTCAGAGTGGACTTCACACAGCCTTTTTCTTTGAAGGTGAGGTGTGTTGTGACCTGCATTTCCACTCTGCACTTATTTTCCCCATGAACAGCTTCCATCATATGGAGTTATTTAACATTTTATTGGAATCATTGGATTTCATTTGTCATTTAATAAGATTAAACCAAACTCTTTTCCCTTTGTCATAAAGCAAATGCACATCGAATTATTTTAAGAATGTATGTATTATTAGCATGAAGCAGGGGAAAGGACTTTGATAAAATGAAAGATGTGCATTAAAAGATACAGTTTGAGAGTTTTTGATCTGGGAAGGTGAAACAGCTTTGTGCTATTTAAGTTGTCCTTAAATGGACGATTTCCGTATTTTCCTAGTTGCATTCCAGTTTAAACAAAATACAGTAGTTTCCCCGATTTGGAAGAAGTGAACTGTTTGCAAAGACATTTTTAAACATCACACAAAATTCTCAGTTTTCCCAATTTCCCTGCAGTACATTATGTTCTGCCAGACATGAATTTAATCACATTGCCCTGAGAGACCTTGCGTATTTATTTCAGGAGTACCTGGATAGTCAAAGACATCGGCAGCTTCCTGCTCCGCTTACACTGGAACAGCTCCTGGTTCCCACAATTATTGCAGCACAGTAAGTTTTGAAAGTCACCCAGAATTATAAATATCAAATAGCAGGATTTAAAAAACAAACAAACTGATAGGCGGCTATTGGAAGGTTTTTTAAATGTGGTGTCACATGTGTAACCACTTGCAAGCTCAAGATATTCTTGCTTTTAATTCTGCAAAGTCTGGTGAGTTGAAGGATAACATGAATATGCTGCTTCCACACAATGCTCATGCTTCAGCATTGAAGTGAAATGTACATTAGTACACCGAGCAGTCTCGAGTTATGAAGCATGCATGGAGGTGTTTAACTTCCTGCTTTACTCTTTTACTTTATGAACAGTGTAGGGTGAAAGTTGGTAGATGTTCCTTATACCATGTCTTGAGTCTTTGCTTCAAAATGGCACTGTGGGATGTGGTTCAGGCAGTGATCACTGTCTTATTTTGGGACATTACTATTTTTTATCTTTACAAATCTCCTTTTTCTTCTAACCTCATTTAATATAAGTCTAGTTCTCCATGTGGTTTAAAATTTGTGTCACGGGTATTATACGGTAAGTATGACTACTGATCAAATTGAATTTGATTGAAGAGGCTGAAGAGATGCACAAGTGGTGTTTCGCTGCTGCATGCTTTGTGCAATTGTGCTGCGTTTGTTTTATTTGCTGTGAGGTTGTGAGGCTCTGTTTTGGTTTCTCAATGGATTGTCATTTCATAGGCCAGACCAGGCCCTTTTCAATGGTGAGGAGGAAGGTCATCTCAGTTCCTTGGACCTTACAGATGAACCCTGGAGACGTCAAGTGATTGGAAACTTGGCCAAGCATGTGCTCTTCAGTGAGTGAATCTCTTTTGGTCTTCATTTCTATCTCTGATTATCTCTTTTTCTCTTATGACTTTTCTTATAAAGATTCTCATTTTAATGTTTCCAGCCGCCAATAAATCGTCAGCTGTGATGTCCACCCACATAGTTGCTTGTTTGCTCTTGTATCGACATAGACAGGTAAGTCATTGTTCTTCTTTTTTTTCAATATTATTTTTTGAACATACATGGGCTTTTCTTTGCCCTGTGTCATTTAGCAACCAAACCACAATTCTTTGTTTACAACTTTAACCTAATTGTAACTAAAGGTTTTTTGAGTTTCTAGTGCTTTAATGATCAGTAACGACTGAATACTAGTTAAAACCTGTTGCCGAGCTAGTGTGGTGACATTTTGCCTACTTTAGTTCAGACAGGAAGATTAGATCTTCTACCGCTCTCTTCAGCAAAAGACTGAAAAAAATCACAGTGAAGCTAAATGCTTCATAAATGGTAGAAAGCCACTCTTCCATACAGTATGGTTAAATACAGAAACTATCCAGCTAATAGCTTTCAACTATTCGATGACAAAGACCTCTAATTGCAGCTTCTTACTTCATCAAGAACTTTCTACCGTTTATACTGACAGTTTCCTAAAGTGTATTTTTTTTCTGAATTTCCTGTTAGACAGGAGACTTCTCTTGCAGTACAAAACCAGAGTTAAAATCTGGTGTAAAATGGGGATGGAAATCTGTTTAATTTCTTTTAATAGGCTTTAACATTGAAAAGGTTTGTAACTTATGTTTTAGTTTGCGTTCTGAACTAGCAGCAAAAGAAATCCCAAAATAGATCTAACTGGTATTTCAATTAGCATACAGAAAACTTCTTTCCTAATGTGATGTTAAGGGAGTAGAATGAATACTGTACTGTACATTGGTAAATTAAACATGCAATTAAATATAATTTATTTTAATTTATTCTATTGTTACAAATGGGGTGTTATGAAACTGGCAAAAATCAGGAATTGACCGAGCGGTAAAGTCAATAAGTAAAATAATTAATTAGAATCCCCAATCTATAAGTGATATCTCTAGAATATAAAAGAGCAGTTGGTGTAATTAAAGGTACGTGAATTCTTTATTCTCTGGCACAGTTTTGGTGAAAAGAGTAATAATCCAGGCACACTTCGTTAAACAAATGTTTATTAGCAAGGAAAAGACAAACACTAGGCTAAAGACAACAACAACACACAAGTTACTCTCTACAGTATTTACAAACAAGCTGTTTCAGAGACCTTCTAACATTCTAATCACCCCAAAAAAAAACAGACTTGTACCAAGTATTAAACTTTAATAATGCCTGCAGAGGCCACATAAGAAATAAGATGCCTTCTTCATAGCTGACATATCACCTTGCAACTCACGACTGACAACTTACTGAAGCTAAGCAGCTGGGAGCTTGGTCAGTACCTGGGTGGGAGACATCCTGGGAAAAAACTAAGGTTGTTGCTGGAAGTGGTGTTAGTGAGGCCAGTAGGGGGTGCTCACCCTGTGGTCTGTGTGATACCCCAGTATTGTGACAGGGACCCTAAAAAAAGGCTCTGCCCTTCAGATGAGATGTAAAACCGATGTCCTGGCTCTCTGTGGTCATTAAAAACTCCAGGGCATTTCTCAAAAAGAGTAGTGGTGTTACCCTGGCGTCCAAAATTTAAATTGGGTCTCATTGACCTTCACCAATCATGGCCTCCTGATAATCCCCATCTATGAGCTGGCTTCATCAGTCTGTTCTCCTCCACACTTAGAGCTGATGTGCAGTAAGCGTTCTGGCGCACTATGGCTGCCATCGCATCATCCAGGTGGATACTGCACATTGGTGGTGGTGGAGAGTTCCCATTACGTGTAAAGCTTTTTTTGTGGAGTATCCAGAAAAGTGCTACATGAGTGTAAGGTATTATTAATAATAATTATTAATGCAATACAACCTGCAGTTATATCTCTCTCTTTCTGCAAATCCGGGTGCCACAAAATAAATGCAAGCCTACATTATCTCTCTATTCTAAAAAAAAATGCACCTTAAGCAAGAGAAATGTCTAAAACCAAGATATTTTTTTATTCAGGAAACCCTAAAAACACAGAATAGCAAGCTCTCTCCAGCAAGGTTCAGATACTTCGCTCCAGTCAGGTTTTGTTTGGATGATGATCATAGAGGCTGTCACCTGGCACAAGCTTCAAGTTCCAGCTCCTCTTGTAGTCTGACCTTCTTTCTCTCCTCTCTCCCTCTTCTTCTTCTTGTCCTTTCCCCTCCTCTGTGGTCTTAATGTGATCTTATGTGATGTGTTTCTGTATTGCTCATTGCAAACAATTAACCCACAACTTACCTAGATACAGTATACCAAGCTAATCTTTACAATTCTTTTTGCTTGAAGGGCTCCCCACATCTCAGCAGACATCCTTTCTGCTTTGAAGCTAGAGGTGCCAGGTGTCACAAACTTTAGCGAAACACTCCCTAGTCGCCTAAAGCTGTCACAATATTATGAATTTATTATTGAACATCAAAAATGGCATAACAAGTAACCAACATGTTTTTTTCAGTCATGGTTGTAATTTTGTTCATGAAGTTACAACTAATGCTGTTAATTGATTCAATGTACTGTACAGTACATGGTGGATATGCATTGTATGTATTGGTAAACTGGGATTGCCGTTAGAGATCTATCAATGTATTTTTTAGTCTTATTTGCATGGTGTTAAAGTGTTTATAGTGCCATGTGGTTATACAATCTGATAATATAATTCTACTTGATCCCTTGCATGTACTGTATACTATTAATCCGTTTGGATTGTAATATGTAAAATGGTTTATAAGTGTCACTTTTCTATATCTAGTTCACAAATTCTACCAGATTAAAAGCAAAAAGAAAACCTTTTCAAGAAAAAGTAAGCATCTGTTATAAGCAAGTGTGACATGGCCATTGTGTTCTGCTTCAGGGTGTGTACTTGTCTAAACTAGTGGAAGACTTCTTCTCCATGAAGGAAGAGGTCCTCTCTCGTGATTTTGATCTGGGCTTTTCTGGCAACTCGGAGGATGTCGTCATGCATGCCTTGCATCTCCTTGGAAACTGTGTCAATGTGACCACTTCCAGCCGCAATACGGAGTTCTTCATCTCTCCTGCCACGACCATCCCTGCCTTATTCGAGCTCAACTTCTATAGCAACGGCTTATTTCATGTTTTCATTACGGAAGCCATCATTGGTACGTACAATCCAGGGATATGCCATTACCTTGCATTACAGTGACGAGTCTTGAACCAGCCAGTCTTTTATTGAATATTGTATGCACAGAGAAAAAAATCTCTTAAGACTTGATATGCCCCCGGCCCCCCCGACAATTGTATTTAATAACACATTCTCCGTAAAGCTAAATCTGCTTTCCGTAATGTAACATTTCTAATCCCTTGTAGTCAAGAACATTTTGAATTGGATTTGCTTGATACTGTATATTCCCCCCCCCCCCTATTCGGCCCTGAGATATTTAGTAATTGAACTCATTATTCACTTAAGTGATTTCAATTAATTTTTAGCGGTCTGAGGTTCTAGTCTGTCACACTGAATGATCCATCCATTTCCTAATCACTTTATTGAATTCAGGGTGATGGTGGCCTAGAGCCTATTTAAACACTGGTTTAAGAGATTTTCTGAATGTGTGTAATGAATGATTTGGCTATTAAAAAAAAGTGTTCTCTTGTTCATTTGCATGCTACTGGACTGAAAGAGACATGAGCAAGTTCAGTTTATGGGACCTGTTGTACAATATATCGTTAAGGTCCTTCGTCCTTTGGTAGTTGATGATCTCCACAAACCTGCGAACATTTGCATAGATGGTCTTGCTCATCTATGCAAAAGTCACCTATGGTTTGGCTCTTTGATATAAAGAGGATGTCCTGTGGACCATATTTCAACAGGAGATATGTTCATGATTGTAGAATTCATTCCATAGAACTGGCCTCTCAGTAAGCAAGAGTCATTGATTACCATTGTATTCTGTGTTACTATTCCTCCTCACAGCTTGCAGTGTCTTGGCTATATTGAGGGAGCAGGCTGCAGAGACAGTGCAGAGCACCTCTGAGACGATGGTGAGCCAGGAAAGGCTTATCAGAAAAGCAGCTGGGCTCTCTCATTTCTTAACAAATGAAGTGGCTGTTGCTTTAGTAAGTATAAGGCTTAGTTTTGTCCTGTCTTGTCCACAATCCCCCCTTAACTCCCCCAACAGGCTGATTGAATCAGCATGATATTATTTGTGTTAACTGAGTTTAAACAGGCTGTCTCTGAAGATGTGTAAAACCTGGATGACGTCTGTGGAGAATAGCGATATTATGAATATCCGATAGTTCACATAAGAGCTTCACCAACTGGAGAAAAAACTAAAACCTGCATAAAGTAAGGGTAGTGGATTGTGATCCAAATTATTTTCATGCCACTCCGTAATCTGTTTTCTGTATTTTTTAAATGGATGATATTTTCAAAACTTTATGAGGTTTGTGGCTGATGTATAAAACTGTAGTAAATCCTAACCAGGCTAACCAGCCCTTGACAATCCCTCCTCCTCAGTGGACTTGACTGTAGTGAAAATAAAAGTTTTGTGTGGTGGATTTTATTCTGACTGTTGTAGAATAATCCAAGTCTCAACATCTGTCTCACTGTCTGTTGTTCCTTCCTTATGAGGTCAAAAGTTTTATTACCTTGCCTTTTGTGTTCAGAGCAAAAGGCTATGACTCAGAGATGTTGGTTTGTTTTTACAGGTGCACACATTTAGTTACCAAGCAGTCTCCCGGCTGTTTCAGCCTTACCCAGTTTCTGTTTTGTATTGGCATGCTTTGCTGCAGATACAGTACATTGCCAGTGACAGGCAGTATAAAGGCGTCTCAGGGAGCGTGACCCACACTTCCTTCACCTTCCCTCGTCCAAATAATCCCCTGCTTTCAGTCCAACCCACACTGCTACCCTCATCACAACTTCAATTGAAAGCAATCTTAAAAATGTAATAGGGTTGGACAGCAAGTGTTTTCAAACATCTTGTATAATTCATGCCATGCCCTGTTCATGCAGTTCTTTTTGAACTGTAGAAAGCAACTTATTATTCAGTGACTCCTCCTATTATTTTGGGTGGCAAAGTTATTCAGTGCTTATTTTCCAATAATCATTGAGAATTTTTCTTTAAACAGCCTTGCCAGATGGTTTATCAGGTCTTTGATGACACTGTGGGAAGGTTAATCCAGTATGGGATCCTCATAGTTGCTGAGGTAAGATGTACATGGATGCTTTAGTTGAGAAGACTTCCCAAGATATGCTGTTTCCATATGACATTGATATATTCCCATCAAAAAACGATGGTTAAAAAAACATTGTTTTTGATGTACACCAGGACACATGGATCAATTGTGGGAAAATGTTAATGTTTTGTGTTGTTTTCAATTTGCAGTTTGCATCTTACAGGCACTTCTGCAGTGTATGTATTAAGGTGTTTATTCTTTTTAGTAGCTTGAACTAGTGTTCTAGCCTTTTGCATGCATTGCATCAGGGATGGAGAGGTTGTTGAGAAGATGATTTGTGAATTTTTACTAGTTTTGAGTTACCCCTAGTCCTAGGGACTGGTTTAAGTCACAAATTATGTATGGCTTCGTCTTAAGTATCTCCCCCATCACTGTCCTTTCAGAATCTTTGTTTAAAATGGGTTATTAAATTGAATACAGTGAAATGATTTAAAAGCAGCAAACCTTTAAAATGTGGTGATTTATCCATTATAATAAGAAATTTGAAGTCTTAGCCATCCCTTTCATCACAAAAAAAATGTTATAGGATATTATATGCATGGGCATAAGTAATTATAATATAACATTTTATAGGCTATTCTACAGATGTTCAAATGAAAACAAATAGCAACTATGCTACATGCTTAAATAGTGGAATACTATCAAGACTGGTTCAGTTATTTTTCTTTATCAATAGTTACTTTGTGCTACTGTACATTTGTGAAAGGACTACAATGGTATTACTGCATGTCAACTGCATGAATCATTTGGTTACCTACTATATGCCAGCCAATCCTTAAATGCAAAGGTGTGCCAATGTTTATTTTTAGTAGCTGAGCTGAACATAAGAGAAGCCATTGGTTTATGGTATATATTTAGTGTCTGTGTGCTTACATAAATACTAAATATTTGAGAATGCTTTAGATGGTATGGTTCCTCCTGTGATATAATACTTTTGAGTAGATATTATTTATGGTCATGCAAATTAATGAGACATTTAAGCACATTGTTCTGTATTACATCTAGCAATACATTCCAAAGCCTTTCCTTGATACTGTACTGTACATAGTGCTTTGTACGGAGTTAACAGAACAAAATTGTCTTCCAATTCATTGATATTCTATCCATAATCTCTATAAATGTATTTCCTAAAACTTTGGTTTCATGGAAAGGTGACTAGAGCATGTCAGTTCTACAAAACGCTTAAACTACAGTATACATGCTCAGTGAGCTGATGCATTTAGATGTCAGCTTACAGTTTATGCTTAGAGTAAGCAAACTGGTGTCCTTTACCAGTTCTTTGTTTGAATTGTGGAGGATGTTGCTCAGTTTTACCTAAAAATACTGCATGTGTGCAAAGGTCACTTGTTATAGTATTCCAGATATTGCACAAAAAGGTTTTGCATTTAATTTTGCACATTTGCAACGCAGACTATGAGCTCAAAGACAAATTGCCTGACGTTTCAGCCGATCATATACTGTAAAGACATATCGCCTGTCTCTCCTCTGATAAAGCTGTGGGCTTGCACTGAAAGCATTCCTGCGCCGACCTGCTTGTTCTTCTTTTGGCTCATGTGATTTGATGTGCCTGTTGTCTTTACAGGAAGAGCAGGAGGAGCTGAGCCCCAGTCCTACCGAGGAGCCCTGGCCGAAAAAGTTCCCGGAGCCTCTGTCCTGGAGAAGCGATGAGGAGGATGAGGACAGTGACTTTGGGGAGGAGCAGAGGGATCGATACCTGAAGGTATCCACCATACCATGTGCTCTTGCTTCCAGGATCTGGCTCCTTCTTTCCAGTTAAAAAGACAATGTTGGGAATTTGAAGAAAAAACATTTAAGAATTGGGGATTGCTAAACCGCTTCCTTTGCAGGGGATTTTGAGGCCTTAATCTTTCAGTGAATAAGACTTGATTTCCCTTCAGATTGTGCCAGATCACCTCTGAAGTGGTCAAGGCCATGGGGTCTCCACCTTCATGACTGATGAATTTTAGTATAGTGTTTAGTACAATGTTTTGAAGAAAGCAGTCTTTACCGTTTCTGCAATGAAGAATGCGTTTGTATCCCACTATCCAACACGCTAACGACAAGACTCTCCAAATGTTGTAGGTGAGCTTGTCTCCAGAACACCAGGAATTCTTCGGTTTCCTGCAGAGGATTTTGGGCCCTGTCCTTGAAGCCTACAGTGCGGCAGCCATCTTTTTGCACAGTTTGAACGGTCCGGTTACAGAAAGGGAATACACTAACCAGCTATTCCGATTCCTTCTGACAAGGAGTGAGAAAAAGGTGGCAGTATTTGGTGAGTCATTCTGAAGAAAAAAAAAAGACTAACGAAGTTTCCACCTTTTTAGGCTGTGCTTTTGGGGAGGGGTTGAATGTTGAATTTGTACCAAAATTGTACTTCTGTTAATAAGTAGGGTTTCCTTCATTGAAGAAATATTTTTTAAATAAGTATTTGAAATTTGTTACAGTCCATTAATCTGTTAAATGAGTGATAGGTTTGTTTGAGGAAAAAATGTGATATGGGCAACCAAGGATAATGATCTCAAAACAAGGGCTCTACATAAGATTGTCTATGTAAGACAAAATAATTAATCCTGATTTCTTTTACTTTTAGCATGCAAAGGTTATTTATTGTAAGTTCTAGAAATAAAAATGTATCTTTTCAATAAGAACTGTGTTTTTTATGTTTGTAGAGAAATTATCTTTTGAAGAAATGTAAAAGGTTAAACTAAAAATCTATATTGTGAAGTTTAAAAAAAATACCGATTCAAAATTTGATTCAGTTTTGCTTTTAAAAATGCTGTTTCTTTTGATGAAAGCATTTGGAGGCAGTACAAAGACGCAGAATGAATGTGTTTAAATGGGGAAAGAAAATTAATGTGGATATCTCCCGTTTCACTAAAAAAATGATAGACCCAGGTTACTAAAGCTCTTGTAATTATGTAAGTCTTCTAGATTTGTAGGCCCCTTAAGTCTACAACTGAGGATTTCTCGAAGTATTTAAATAATTAATTGAGTAATTAAGTCTAAAACTGGATCATTAAATTAATAGAGTGCTCAAAACTTACATCATTCCCCTGGACCAAGACTGGGAACCTCTGGCTCAGAGAGTACATGAATCTTGAACAGCCTTGACTCTTATGTTTAACTAACCTGACGGCAATCTTCTTAAATGTTTTGTTGCAATTACTTTTCCATTTATTGTAGGAGAAAGTGCCACACACTACCTTGTGAAGAATACAGTGAAAACGTTTAAAGAACTGGGGGTAGGTGTTTTGTAAGAAAGCATTAGTCTGTGAACTTGTGTACTTTTGCTGCTTTTGAACAAGACCTTAAATTTATTGTGCATGTTCTAAGATGTAGTATATTGAAAATAACCTACTGTATATTCATGGTTATCCTTCTGAATACCTTATTCTATTGCAATGTGCAGAAATTATTAATTGAAAGCAGATTTTCAGTATCAAGAATACATGCTTTAGATTATTGACTGGTGAAAGTGCCATTTTGAAACCATTGTAATGTTATAGTTTTGGATCTTAACTTAAATCTTTTAGTGCATAAAACTATAGAATCATATAGAAACTCATGCAAATTGCTGTATGCGATTCAAGAAAAGGGAATACTACCTCTTGTGTGGTAGTGTACAGTATATACTGTATCACTTGTTGTGTTTCATACACAATCTATAGTGAAATCTTACAATTACATGTCTTCTACCTGTTTCATCTGCATATTGGAATTCTTAAATCATTGTGAGCACATATTGACATATATTATAATTTTTATAATTATAATTATAATTTTACTCAACTCTGTGCTGCTGCCAGGATGTGAACAATTTTTGTGAGGTGAAAGTAATTGAAAGTACTGTAATCCGTTTCTGTATACGACTGCCGCATATCCGTTGGCCTGTGTATACCCACGGTTTAAGAATCTTTGTATTCTTGAGCAAATTAAAATTAGTACTTGCTTTTTTTTTCCTGTTAAGACCCAGCTCCAGTGCATTTGTACAGTAGTATAATAATGTATTGATAATGTTTTAAAAGTATAGGCCACTCTCAACCAAGCATCTCTCTAAAGAGGATTTTAAGCATACAGTACTTCTGTTATCTACATTTTTGTATATCTTGCCCTGGTATTGTTCTCACCATAGTGGATTATGCCATGGTTAACTGTACTATAAAATGCTGGAAATGAAAAAGAAATGTAGAAAACATTTTTTTCTTCACTGTTTGCAGGTCTTCAAAGAAAGAAGTGAAAACAGGGTGACAGTCCTGGAACTTAGCAGTACTTTTCTACCTCAAGCTAACCGTAACAAGCTGCTTCAGTTCATCCTCTCTTTCAGCTTAATATAACCTGCATTTTAAAATATTCACCTTGGGGAAAATTCTCAGTTAGTCAGTGTGCAAAAGGGCTTTTACTGGATAGTAAAAAGGTGCTAATTTATGGCATAGCTTTACCTGGAAGTGCCTTCATAAAGTACTAACAAGTAGGAGACTCATCTTTCTTTTGTAATGAATTGCTGAAATATTAATGTGCAGCTAGTCTAATTGTTAAACACGTTAGCACTGATGCATCAGCACAGCCTGTGATTTGTATTCTTGAGTGTTTGCCAGTGAAAGCCCTGCTTTCAGTTTGTTTCCTTTCACTTCCAAAATACAGACGTAGTACTCATCTCTGGCTAGGAGATGAATGTCATTGACAGAACAAAAACTGTACAAGTTGCCTTCATTGTGAAAGGTTGAATAGACACTACAGAAAGAAAAGGAAAAAAAATGTGAATAATGATATTTATTCAAGAACCCTACATTGCATGTAATAGGAAACAAGCATTTAAAGGATTTTAAAAAGCAGTGAAAATATTAATGCAAGAAATAAAAAGGTGCTTCATTTAGTGTTATTCCTGAATGCACTTGGGATTCTATATTTGGTCAAAGTAAAAAAATGTTAATGGGATTGTATATTGTTCAGCTCCCTGGTGAAGCTGTCGTGGCATCTTAGTTTTAGGCCATAGATTCTAATACTTTGCATACCCTGAAAGCCAAACATTCTCCCAAGGTGTGGGTTCTGGGTTTCATGGTGTTTAGCTGAAACCAGTATTCTAATGGACATCATACTGTAAATGTGCTTTTTGGAGGTTGAATACTCTTTAACTAAAAGGACTGGCACTGACTATATTGATTTTTACACCTTCTGTGGATATCCTGGGCATTTGTAGTGAATGAATAGTCGTTCTCTTGGTGATGTCCATTTTCTCTTGGAGGTGATATATTCCGTTTTTTTTGCTGTAGAATGGCATGTGTTGAAAGGGGCCATTTTAGTTAACACCACTACCATGAAAACATTAATAGTAGCTTTTGAAGGTTTGTTAAAGGCACATACAGTATTTGACAGCAGGTCAGTAAGTTCGTTGAACAGTGCACTTAAAATGGTTCTAGCCATGATTTCTCTGTACCTCTTGCCAGTACAATCCTGATAGTGTGCAACAAATCATAGTGCAAGTTGAACTTGTGACATCACTTTTCCAGGCCTCCCTACAGTCTTTCAGTGGACAGCTTTTTGGCATGGCAGTTTTTCATCCGATGCTTGTGTGACTTGGGAAGCTAGTGCACAGAGGCACAGAAATAAACTTCACATTTATTCCAAGGCCCACTGGAATCTCTGATACTGTTGACTCGTTGGGTTCTCTGATACTGTTGAACTACATTGCGGTTATGTCGAAGTTCGTAGGGGGAGTTTAGAGAGCTAGTGTCTCTGTGTTATTGGAGACCATTGTGATGATGTCACTCACCAGTACTCCTAGCCCTCTACTGCAAGGGGCCTGGTCTTTTGTGATTGAGGGCTTGTATGCTGATGGTGCAAGCTGTGCACATGAAGCTTCTCAAGAGAGTGGATCATGTCCTGGTCAGGACCACGCATATCATGCATGTACTCTTGTAGGCCCATCTTTCTTTTAAACTGTGAATAAAATGGATCTATTTTGGTGGCTCCACAGGCCATCAACAGGACATTCAGACCTCAGGTCATCTTGAAATGGCTTGAAGTCATGCTTTAACATAGGTGATCATTTTGTTTTAATCATTTCAAGAATTATGAGGGTCTGTTACCATATGCACCACTGCTGTTTTGTCAAGGAAGATAGAAGACTGTCAAACACTGGACAACATCTTAATTTTAGTGAGATCCATACTTTGAGTGAAGAAGTTTAGGTCTAGCCAGCAGATACCCTAAAGCCAAGAATTTAAGTAGAGTTGTTTTAGTGTAAAGTAGTGGCGGAATGAGCTTTAAAGTGAACCAAATTGCTGTGATGAATCTGAATTCATTTTTCTCTTTTATTTTCATATTCAACCCCATAAATTCTGCAGTGTGGCTTAAAGCAAATGCAGACATACTGTAGAAAGCTATGTTATGTGGTTATCAGAATGTTTATTAAGGAGTACTTCTTCTTTCTGACTAAAGCAGACCAAGGTGGGTTCTTGGTTTTGCAAAACAACCTGATATCCTTTGTACGGTAATTTCTTCCCTTTACAAAATTAAATTTAATTTGCGGTTGAGAAATAATTTCACAATAAACTTCCATTTGTGTTGAGACTGTGGGAGGAAACCATTAGGAAAATGGGGAGAGCTGGCAAACTCCATGCAGACAGCACCCCAAGAATTGAACCCAGGGCCCCAGCAGTGCGAGGCAGCAATGCTAACTACTGCACCACCTTGCTGCCCCCTAATGTAATCATATAATTGTATGATATTAATATCTAATTAATATAACTGTATATATTCTCTGATACGGGTTGCGCTGTTTTGATTAAGAGGAATGTAAAAGAAGGAATAATAAGAAAGGGGAGTGTTTTAAAAGATTATGAAAGATCTCCAAATTGCATTTTCTATTCAAACTGTTTTGGGAGCTGTCCATATACAGTACAAGTCTTTACTCCATTTCCACAGAGCTCTGCTTTTCCTGTTTTCAATCTGTAGTTTCAAATACGATCTGGATGTGTAAGGGGGAAATCAGGACATTTCCTTTTAACAGTTTAAGTTGCAGTCCTTAACGAGTAAACACAAGTAACTGGAGAGAAGTTACAGCAAACTGTGAAAGCAAGGAGGGCATTGTTTAGTTCTGAGGAACATTTCCATCTTCCTTAGTGTATTGATACTCTAGTCCTTTAAGTGTTTGCGTTAATAATTTTCTGCTGTATTTTGGTTGTCGTGTACCTTATACCAGCTTTCGAGCATGCTGCACACACTAATGAAGTGATATACAGCAGGAATAACCTAACTAGGCCAGCAAAGCTGAAATTCTCCCACCTTTGAGCAGCTACCTAAGCCACTGTGCTCTAACCTTATTGGTCTGCAGTGGAAATAGATGCTTTTTAATTAGAACATGCATTATTGAGCCATTTTGAACTAAAGCCATATAACAAATAACTGTGAGAACCTGAGGATGTGTGGCTTGTGAATTATATAACATCGCAGGCAACAATTTTATTTGTAATATGCATGCATCTACTGCTGTTGAATGTTTTGTCTGAAGGGTATAGGTTTGGACACCACTGTAGTTTTAATTCACCTTAGGTGTGTGATTAAAAGATACTTGAAAGTTACTGAGAAACAGCATTTTTTCAATTTGAATGTCCAGAAATGAATTATGTGGTTACCAGTTGAGTACAAATTCAATTACTGTGCTCACAGAACATACTGTATACAAATCCCTGCCAGCTTAAAATGAACTCCCCCCAGATGTGGTGGGATTCTTTCATTTTCTGTGATATAACATTTTCACCTGCTGCATGAACATCCTGTTTCTTGTTCTTCATGGCACTCAGGGTCCATGCTCTCAGAGACTGCTGCATTTTGTTGCCCTTGTGTCACAATATGGTACAATATTTAATATCTCTATGATAAGACTGCTCATATCATTCATTTTAACATGGCAGGTTGAATGTGGCCTCTTTTTCCAATATTCTATATATATAAAGTTTGCATGTTATAAATAATCCTTCCTGTACACTTGACCACCAATGCTCAGTCATTTTGCTCAAATTGACCAACTTTGAAAATACATTATTGAGTACTGTAAGTTACCTAAGATGTTGTACAACAAAGTGACTGGCAAAGCCTGGAAGACTGAAATGAGTTTTTTAATATGCTTTCAGAAATGACTGTAATTGAAATTAAATTAATACTGCAGACAGCTCACAAGTTAAATGTGTTTCAAAGCTTAAAGTGCAAGGATGGTAGGTACACTGCTACAGTAGTTCTTTGTTTTAAATGGTTCTCACTGGGGAATGATAGCCTGGTATTAATGATGACATAGCCAGATCCCCTGTCTGGGGAGAGCCAAGGGGAAAGCAAACAGAAGAAAGAATGATAAAGACCTGCATTTCATTGGAGAAATGTTGGATCGGTGGCATGAATTGATGCTTGCCTCTCCTGAACTTAAAAACCTGGAAATGTACCAAATCTGAATTCAGATGGAAGATCAATTGCTTTGCAGTGCAGCAAAATCTAGATCTTTCACCCAGAGTCAAGAAAAAAATATTAAAAACTGTTTAAAGCTGTAGACATAAATATTAGGCTTTTTAAAGCTGTAGAAAATATTAACACATATTAAATTCATTAGACTGCTGAAAATCGTAACAGTTGCTAGTTCCATAAGTTTTGTTAATTTGTAAATGGTATTAATTTTAATAAAATTGTGAGTATCTTTGTTGGACTTTTAGTGTTATCAGCATTTTTTTTTACAACCACTTTTGTTTGCACTGAAACTTTGGAATGTCTTCAAACCACTTTTTTATCCTAGCAGTTTAGTAGTAACAGCTGTCACTCAGCTTGACTCCGTGCTAAGCCTGCGGTGCCAAACTGGATAGAGTAGGACTACAGTATGTATGCTTTCCTCTGAAATGCAGTGTCAGATCATCCAGCATTTTTCACACTGCAAGTCCCACAGTGCCTGCAGGAAACTTAGCATTTATTTGATTGAGCAATGCAGCTCCCACTTGTTGTATCGCAACCTCACAGGTGGCCCAGGGTGTCACTATTACACTGCAAGCCAAGAGCAATCACTCTGCCCAGTCCTGGTCCTGGAGGTCTTGAGTGTACATATGCTGGTTTTTCTGATGTAGCGCTATGTGTTGATCGACATGAAAGCCTGCTTAAATGTATTGTGCAGGTTGAAACTTAGTAAGGAAGTCCATGAGACAATATTGGTTTTGACTTGGTATACTGGCTGGCTGAGTCTCATGCAAATAAAGGCCTAATGAATCTGTCAGCTTGCTAACTTTGATTGTGCTGGGGGTTACATTGTTTAACACAATATGAAATCTTTTTTTTATATATTGTGTTAACACTATAAGCAAAGTCCCATTTTCAAAATACTGGCATTTCCACTGATCGCTTATGCGGGTGAATGTAACACCACTGTAAATTATCTGTATTAAATATTAACAAGGACCTTATTTCCAATGCACACTCAGTAATAGTGGTATGGCATTTGGCATTGCCTCTTCCTCAATTTGGCTTTTTGCACTGGGAAACCAGACTGTACAGCAATAAACTCTGCCTGCCCTTCTGTGAACATTTAGTGCGCAAAACACTTCTTCCGTCTCTCCCAAAAGGTAAATCAATTGAAATATGAAATTGTGCTATATATACTGTATTAGTCTTTTTGATATTTGTAAATGAACTTGTCCAGAACTCAGCAACATTGTGAATGGATACCGCTTCATTAAGAGAGGGGTGTACATTCCCTTGAAAGTTTGCTGACTGCTGAAAGCAGTGCTGTGGTCTCGTTTACTTAGGTTAGTTCTGAATAGAAACTCAGTCGCAGTAAATGAATTAAAGAACTTCAGGACAGTACCAATAAAAGCACTTATAAAGAATAAAGCTCCTCTATAACCTCTGAACAGGATGCCTTTACATCACCAACAGTATTTAAAATGTTAAAATGCATGCTTGCAAATATTACCAATGTAACATAACCTTTTCAAAAATGAATTATATTTGATTAACACAACTATAGCATATTAATGTTATTTTTTGATCTAATGGTTTTTAACAACATGTCTAAGAGTGTAGTGATTTGTGCCATTGTTTACATACTTTGTTTTATTTTTCTGCCTGTTGCATAGTAATTTTAATGTAAAGCACAGTTGTTATTCAGTTGTTTTTTTAAAATAAAATAATAGATTAACAATAAAAATGGTTCATGTTATTGTTGTGGTGAGGTTTGGTGTGGAAATCTGAAAAAGTTAGATTAGGCTTTAATGTTTTAATGGTTCTGGCTATACCTTTATACAGAGACACTGACTGCCATTCACATTATTTACAGGGGAACTGCAGTCCCAATTACACAAGATGGCACTGTGCTTCTCTGGTTATGTCATCTGTTTTGTGATGTAAAAATGAGTTATGGTGAACATTTGAGCTTTTATTGTGGTTTGAAATGCACTCATCAGTTCTGATTCTTTCTTAACCTGAAATATAAAAATAATGTTGCAGTTCCCCTTTAAGTCAACAAATAGTGGCTTTGATCACAATACAGTTCAGGTGTGCACTGTTAATTAAATCTTAGTGTTTTTTAAAGCTAAAGACTTCAACATTAAATTGCAATAGAATCTATCAAAGTACAATTAAAGGAATAAATATTGTGAAGAAATATGATGACTTGCTATATATACCGTACCAACTGTACCATTGTAGTTGTGATACTCCAGTATTAGTTACCATGGCTACTCTTAGTATAAGTTTCTGGAACAAGTATCACATTTGTGGCTACTGGCCTCAGAGGAAGCACCCGCAAAAAAAAAAAAAAAGTTTCCTCTGAAGATACACGAAGGAAGTAGTTTCTGGTAAGAGAAAATCTTTAAATACTTTGTTGTTAAGAAAAATTAGTTCTTGTTTTCTTGAGGTCTTGTTTTTAATGATGCCCAGAACGGTAAGTAAAAGTTTTTATGTAGTATGGTACTTGGTTTTTTTAAGGATGGGACCTTGAGAACTACACAAAACCGATTGCAAAGTCTGATGGTGTTACACCAAAAAAATGTTAAAACTTACTTTGAAAATGTGTTCTAAATAAATCTTAAAAATCGGCAGGCTAGGAAACCTAGAGCTGTAATTATATTGGAAAGAACAGGTACAAAATCAATAGGATATCTTTGAATTGTTCCGTTAGCCATTAGTAATAACTGTAAAATTACATAATGAAAAACACTTACAGGGAACACCATAAACATTTCCAAAATACAGACGCACGATCCCCAGACAGTAACACTTATTTTCACAAAGGTTAATTTCATGCTCTGCTGATGTACAATTGGCAGATACAAGAGCAACATTATGTGTTCTATGTAAAGTCTTCATTGCTTCAATTTCACACTTCACTATGGCATATTGCAGTTTTAAGTCTGCATGTCTATTTGCATTTTTACATTATTACCTTTAGCTTGGGTGTTATCTAACTGAAGGTAAAAGTATTTTTTTTTTAATAAAGAGTTATTGAATAAAACCTGACGCCAGCCTTTAATTATGAACAGTCAGCTTCGGTGGAAAAGAGCAATGTAAGTGGGGAGCAGCATTAGCATCGCAAGTTAATGTGTAAATTCCACATGGAATTAACTTTTACTTGTGTCTCCATAAGATACAATATTTTGCATTGTTAAATGGATTCAGTGATGCTTTAAATGTAATTCAATTATGCAAATATTGCGAATCTACATCTTTTAAGCGAAATGAAGCCTTAGAGAGCTGAAGTTGAATTCATTCTAAATTCTGAGGTACAGTATGCTATTGAAATTTAATTGGGAGGAGTCTTTTGTGTTGGACACTTTTCCTGTAAAAGTGAAATGACTCCTCGGCCTGAAAAGTGTTTTTTTTTGTTCATATCTAGTGAAATCAGCGAATGGACATTCTGATGGAAGATCGTTGTAGATATTATATTGGGTTACCTGTTGACCTTAGTTGACCTTTGTAGAGCTTTCTTGTTTTTACTCTTAACGCCTCAACAGTTTTTAAGTTTTATTCCCATGATGTTTGATTGGCCTGAAAAGTTCACACCAAACAGTGGTTTAGGTCAAGTGTACTGATGTCATGGTGGTTCACCAACAAACCTTTCCAAGTTTAAACTTTATAGTTTATACAGTGCCTTTGTAAAAACAGAGGATTATTGGCATTCAGTCCTTGTACTGACAAAGAAAAATTCAAACTCATAAATTCTGGAAATGTATTTGCATATTTTGTTCTGTAGGTGGCAGTGATAGTCTATTCTTCATATTGCAGGTTCCTAGGTTGCGTGTACAGATTCACTTCAGTGCTTTTTTGATCGGACTAGGGCTTTTAATTAATTAGACATGAGTGTAGGTTAGGGGTATTTCTAAATCTTTTTCTTAGTGGTTGACGCAAGCCTTGTATTGGCGCTGTTGTTTTTCTAATTGTATGTGATGATAATTTATTAAGGAGAATTAATTAAAACTAAGGCCTACTTAACATGATGTGATAGAATTCAAACGAGGAGCAAAAGAATGAAGTTTAAATTGGTGCTCTTGGGCAAATCTGATATACTGAAGGGAATAAACAGTGTAGGTACTCCTCATTAATTCTGGTGCTTTTGTCACATCCTCCTTGGCAGCATTTCCACTCATTCTGCACGTGCCTAGAGTTATTGAAATTTCTGTAGCTTTGATGCACAGCAATGGAACAGTTAGGCTTAAGCCCAAACTTGCAGAATTCATACGGCTAAAAATGTAATTGAAAAAAAAACATATTTTGAGACATGAATTCAAGTATAATGTTGCAATTGTTGTTGGTAGCTGCATTGTACACATCCCGACATCCTTTGATTTCTGCGACTGATTCATTGTGAAATCAGCAAAGGAAGGAGGAAAGTATTGGTTAGCATTTGTCTACGTTCAGGATAACAAAAGCATTCTTCTTGGGACTAAAAGAAACTGCATTCCTTTTAAAGTTTAAACACAGATATTTAGTTAACGAGACTTCATTGTTTAAATTGAATCAATGTTATCACTGGGATTATAAATAGTGCATGAGACAAAGGGGATCCAATGAGATTTCAGATAACAGATGAAGATACTGTAGTTTTAAAGCCTTTATGATTTGAGTAATAGTGACATGAAGATTGTTTATAATAAGTCCTTCCTCCCCTCATTTCTTTAAAATAACTTGATCTTTTAAGGAGATTTTCTTTCATTAGTTTGCTTGTACTGTACCCTCTTTCATATTTTTCCTTGGTTTAAAGTACCATGCTCAGAAACAGGAAAAAAAAGATGCTGTTTTTACATTGTAGATGTAAAAATTCTGAAAGAACAAACACAATAAGCTACAAAAGATAGCTCAGAAAAGACACATTAATTAACAGCACCTACCTCACAGTGGCTGACTGCTCCTACATTTAAAGGTAATTTTAAAAGCCTGACAAAACATCTAGCTGCAATCTAATCTCTGCTTTAGACAGTGGTGGGAGTACAGCTCACAAAGTGCAACGAAAGGATATATTGTTTCTTTTATTTGTTTTGTCTCAAATTTATACTTAAATCTCAGACTTTAGGTATGTTTGTGGAATCATTATTGATAGAGTAAAAAGCAGAATATTTCATAGATTTGTTTTGGGTGGCTTAAATGTTAATCCATAAGCATACCTAAGTAAACAAATTATCACAAGAGCACATTTCATTTTCTGACAGCTTTCTCCATGTTGTATCTTGATTTACCAACTGATGAGATTTTGACTAAAGTCTCTTAATTGAGTTCAGGAGTTCAGACTTCATATTAGCATTCTTTAGCATGAACCTTTTAGATTGATGGGTGACAACTTGGCTAAGAAATGTTCTGAACCTTCCATGAGGAGCAATCCCAGGGGGACTTATACAGAATATGGAAGGCTGGGAAGGAAGTATTAATATCTTGAATTTGTAAAGGTGCAGGATGGTATGGGTAAAGTTGTGTTGGGTCTGTCTTCTTTCCTGAAATATAATTTCTAAACACCATTTACTAGCTCATACTATATAGTATATGACTGAGTTACTGTATGTCAGAATATTTTTCACCTTCAGTCTGCATTTTTTACTTAAAGTCATGATTGATTCAGTTTTGTTTCACCTTCATTACATATATTTTTTTAATCTTTCTGCAGTGTGCTTCTCAAATCTATTTGCTTTAATGTAGACGTGATGTTTAATACATTAAAAAAGCTCCTTGCATTAAGCCTGTTTGGGTTTCAGTATTGTTCATGACCAAACTTCCCAGGTGTTTCTGCGAGATGGTGAGGAGTTTCGGCTGTACAAGAATCTTTCAACAAAGCAGTACTGCTTTTAGAAAGCAAAAACAAATAATTACAAGTGCATGTACTGTAAGTGTACATATGATGAGAGCTCTTTTAGATAATACCGTCTTTTAACTGCTTACAAATTCAGGGCCTTGTCACATCAAAAGTGAAATAATATGAGATACTTCTAATGCAACAAAAGAAAGTAGACCCAAATTTGTATATCTGTTAGCCTGGCCTTGAGTACCACTGAGGTCCTTATGATCGTAACGCAATTTGCTTTCATATACTGTACAAAAAGGTGCAGAATTTCTTGGCGAGAGGGGCTTGTACAGTCATGGGGTGTTTATCTTAGCCTGGCAGGGAGCATTACTGTCCACACAAGAAGCAAATTAAGAACACTGTCTCTACTGTATAGACATGCCTTCTTGTACAATAGAGTAGGTGCAAATATGCAATATGATGCAATACTTAAACAATTTTATTAATACATGTTGTGGTGTAAATTAGTATTGATTTCCAGCTCTGGAATGGGGCTTGACTGGACACCTTGTGTAAAATGTAATGTGGCATTATGTATATATGTCCAGCAAACAAAATCTGTGCATAATTATTTTACGCTGTACATAACTTGATCCTTTCACGTTTTCATTCATGGTGTGAGGTGCCTGTGGTAATGTAGTATTACTTGAAATACAGTATGATGTTTGAATTGTGGGGCAGCTAAAGCACTGGGACTGCTCAAAGAGAGGTTTGAGATTCAAAAGAAGGTACTGTAGCTCTTTGTGATATGACTGCTCATGTTGCCTTGCAGCAATTTTCTTCCATGATTTAGGTGAATTATATATGATTTCCCCAGGAGAGCTGGTGCCCTTTTGTTAGCCAACCTGCTAACTGTGGAGTTAGAACAAGCTGAGTTCTTCTGACAGCACGCTGGGGATTATGGGCATGATTCTCCACATATAAAAAATGGAATAGAAAGAAAGTGACTGTTTCAAACGTGGTCACATAACATTTACTTTATACAAGGACTATTTTTAAGATCAATGTGCTTCTTTTTTATTGCATTGAAAACCCTTGACATTTATCTGCAGCTTGATGTCATCCTGTACTGCAAATAATGTACTGCTTATGCTTATATACTAAGTATTTTGATATTTGCACTGCATTTCCAGGAATCCCTCTTTCCTGATTTCATCTGTTACATGTTTAATTCTTAACATAGTTTCAGTCAAATTAGTTTGTGCTCCAGTTGGTGCCCACCTCCTATAGACAAGCTGGTTAGGTTTGATTGGCACTAAACTATTCTTTTCTCCATGGTCCTGCAATTGACTGGTATCCCAGTCATGTGCTCTCAATCTCATCTTAGGCTCTATGCACTAGGATCTGACTTGTCACAATCCTCACTAGGATAAACTGCTTACTTATAATGGATAAATAGTTATTATGAACCAGACTAGTGCAAATGGCATCTGCTTGAATATTATGATGTTATATAACATTATTTTTGTTCTTTTAACATGCAGTACATGCAGTACTAAGGTTCATTACTGTACTATTTTCTCTCATTCACAATTGAAGTGGCCACAATGCTTCAAAAATAGCATTCATATAAATGCTTTCTATTGGTTAGCACCATTATGTAAAATGGCACTATCATTCTGCTTTACAACAGAAGTAACAAATCATCTCAAAATCTGGCAGCAATTTATTTTGCATCTGTAAATGTGAGACCAATACCTTTAGCAGTTAGAAAATGCTTTAATACTAATGGTGATAAAAATGTATTTTTAAAACTATTGGCCATACAGAGAACATCATATCACTTCTGGCACTGCCACAGTGTACCTAAGTCACTGCATTTGTTGAAGAGTTCTGTACTTTACAAGAGACTCAGATACCTTACAAGGTAAACAAATATAAAACTTGAAATAATATTTATCACTTTTAGCTAATGACTTTGTATTAGATACAGGGTAGTATAACATTTATTTACAAATATATTGAAACATTTTTTTAAAACATGAGGTGCATTTTTGGTGTCCTACAGTAAGTTAAAATCCTGAGATGTTATCTGTGTGGAGTTTGTATGTTCTTCCTGTATTTCCATGGGATTCCTCCGACAGTCTGTGAAGTACCGTATGTGTGTGTGTTCCCGTTTGTGTCTATGAGTGCTCTGTGAGGGATTGGCATTCCATCCAGGGTGTATCCCACCATGCTCCCATTGCTTGCCAAGATAGATTTAGGCTTCCCCTGAACCTGTATTGGATAAAGTGGTTAGTAAACAGATAGAAACATGTATCCTACTACTTAATAAAGCAGTGTTAACCAAATATCCTACAGTTGTGTGGTATTGGGAGTGGTTGTGATGTAGAATACTGTATGTCAGAGATCTCAATTTGCATTGCTTGCTTACCTCAGTTATGAGGTAATCAGTAATTATGAAGTGGCAAAAATAAAGTTTACATAATGACAACATGTTTATGGCAATAAATGTATGCTTATACAGTACGTTTATATGGAGAATCACAAAAGTTATGCCAGAGTGCATACGATTCAGCACAATTTCATGGGTTTTAAATCACATTGCAGGGAATGAAAGAATGATGAATATGTTGCTCAGGGAAACATCACAATTTAAAGGATACTCATGGTATATGATTACAGAAGTGACACCAGCTGGGTATTATCAAGCCAGACCCTGTGAATCACATGGAACTACCCCAGACGTGCCATGTGAGGGCTTTCTTCTGCACAGCAAAACTTCAGTTACCAATACAGGTGAACATACTGTAGAAGAACATACAAACTTTTTCCAATAAGAGGTGGCCCTTTCCCTCATCTATCCAATTGATTAGTAACTGATTCATCCTCTAATGGTTTCATTCATCTATTTTTGAGCGTCATGGAAGACTCATACTGTATATCTTAAAGGCCTGCTTCCTTATATTGGTGGTGTTCGCATAATGCTTCGAGTGTCTCTTATAGTCATTTACAGAAGTCAAGTTTGTTATTCATGATAATCTCGCAGTACTGCACTACAGTGACAATCATTAATGTCAAGGTAATATTTCAGCATAATTCTGCTTGTTCCCACTTGGTAAAGATCAATCATGACTTTTTGATTTAGCCCAGGTTCAATGTCTAAACCCAACAAATGCCTGATGGAAAACAATGTCAACCACAACCAATTAATGTCACTGATACAGTATACTGTAGCAGGAGCTATTGAGGTTGTGTACATGTATTGTAAAAAAACATATTCTCCATGTGAACTTCTCCATATTAACAAAAAAATAAAAATTCATTACAAAATCACTGTAATAGAAAACACTGATTAATATTATCCTGGTGTGTTCCATTATATGGTCCTGCCAAAGGTTGTTGTTTATATTTTGTAGGCAGCAGGAAGAGGTCTAAAATATTATGTCAGCATTCCTTGTTTGTATGCGAATCAGCAAAGTGTCCAGTTAATTAATTCCAAATCTTTCTGAAAACCAGCTTTTTTTCTTTTCCCCTAAAGATAATTGCTTAGATGTGGCTTTAGTTTTTTTTATTCAGAAGAGCGCTCTACCTTAAAGCAGATCCATTTGGACTGTATTCAATGTTTCTTCTTGAAGGAAAAAAACAAACTCAATCCTACAAATTGAAAATGAATTCTGTATGGCCCCAGTAGAAAAAAAGTGATCCTGACTGCTGGTCCTGGAGAGCTGCAGCCCTGCAGGTTTTATATGGAACTCAAACCCCTCACTGACTGTTGGTACAGTAAATCAAGGCCATTTGAGTCAATTATCAAAGTCATTTGTAGGTGGTTGGAGTTGGAGACAAAAGCAGTAGAACCTATGGCTCTCCATGACCAGCAGTGTGGTCACTGGATTGCTTTCTTATTAGAAGCCAAAGTAAGTATAATTCATAATTCAACTTTATTTGTCATTATACTGTACTTACACGAGTGCATGGTATAGTGAAAAGTGTTTCTCATTAGTCTCTCAGGTATATATCAGTATATAAATAGAACAGAAGACAAGAAAATAGACAGTAATACAATAACATTAACAGTGTAAACAACAGTATGGTGCCAGTGCAAAATTGTCAAAAAAATACAGTGATGAATAAATAGTACAACTAGTACAGTGTTAAGTACAATTTTGGCTTACATTCAGTTGTCGTGTATGTAGTGGTGTTGGAGTATGATGGTCTTGTTTTGTGAATATGGTTCGGAAACGTCCAGGATTCTGCTTCGAGAGGAGCCATCCAATTCCCTTCCCAGACTACTGTTGTGCCACCTGTATGAAAAGGGTTAAGCAGTATCGGGGTTAAATCTGGTTGTTGTTGTTGGTAAGATGCCCCTTTTAGCAAACGAGAAGTGCCATGTGTAATTGTGCATAAAATCATTCAACCTGATGCAGAGTTTAATGAGGTACCTAGGGGAAGTATGAGCTGTAACAATTTATTGTACCAGTAGTTCACAGCTCACTTTCAACTGTCCATATTTGTAAGGAGCTGGTAGAGGCTTCTAAAATGTTGTGGAGTAGCATGGAGAGAAGAAAAACAAAACAAAATGCACAAATCTTTGTGACAGATTTTATACAGATGCATTCAAGGCACATTTTAGATATCTCTAATTATCTGGGGAGAACTAAAACTTTGGATTCACAGCTAAAGACAAGTCATTTTTAAAAGTAAAATTCTCCTGCCTGTTTGCAATTGCAATGATGTGGGAATTTGTTAGAGTTAAATTCAGGGGCAGAACCTTCCTTGACTCTTTTTTGTTTCTCCATCTCTTTTATTTTGTGCTTTTTGTATGCTGTAACTTTCTCTTAAGCCTGTGAAGTCGTGCTTATGTGCTTAAAATATTCCCCATAATACCTATTTAATAGACTATTCTGCTTTTCATGGTGTAATTCCCTGATTGTGAGAGTGGGATTACCTTATTATCCATGATTGTGAAAAGCACTTCAAAGAGGTTGTTTTCCTTATCAGAAAATGACATTAATGGTATCCCACTTGCCTTTTCGGCAATTAGAAAAAAAGTATTCTTTTTTTCTACGAATCCTGTAAGTATTTTTCATAACACCCAAGTCTATCACCAATTTTGTTTACAGGATACTTGATAATAGAATAGTAGACCGGACAACACTTGCTATCAATCTCTCTAGCAACAACCAACATTACAGATTTTTCCATAAAAAGGCACAGTTTGTTTTTAGCATTGAGTCTTGTCGGTAGACAGTTGAAAGGTTATGAAATGAGAGCTAAAGACAAACAGAGCACAAAACATCAGAGAATAGAAACTGGCTGACGATATTTAGTCAACATAAAAATAATAAAATTAAATTAAACATTTTCCCCCAGAAGGAAAAAAGAAAGTAACTGTTTAGGCTTATCAGTTCCCCCCAAACGATAATGCAAATATTAAATAAATGAACAAGACCCTGTAGCAGAATGAAAGAGTACCACTTTTAATACTGAATGTAATGCTTTAGAGAACGCAAAGCATAATAATTTAAGATTTAAGATTTTCTTACCTTTTCCCCTTTTGATTAGTCCATATGTCTCCCAATCAGCTATGCCTCACTTCTTTAACATTTTAGTATTTTCTCCTTCAAATGGCAAGCACTAGTGAAAAGCTATGGATTTGTTGAAAATATAACATTCTGGATACAATAATTGCTAATATGTATATGAAATATATACAAAGACCATCACTTCAGGTTTTTGCTGGCATTATGAAATCGGCCCTTTGGTAATCAGTAAATTATAGAAATTATTTTGTTTTTAAAAGTGAATTTAAAAGTGAACCCTTTTCTATTTTACACTAATTTTAAGAAACAAAAATTGAATCCTTTCTTTTATAGCAGAAACTGGGAGGCCAACCACTGGAGCCATGCATTTCTTCCTCTGCATCTCTAAAAATGTCATATTTTGATGTAAGAGAATAACAAAGGACTTGAGCAAAGTTTTCTCAAATTCCAGTATCTTATACCACAGACTCTTCCATTTGTGATGGCTCAGAAGAGAAGAAAAGTGTGTGACAGTGCAGTTCCATTTGAAAAGCAATAAAAAAGTAATGTCAAAAACATTCCTGCCCTAGATAAATAAGCCTGACCCCAAAACTGATTACTCAAACGTTTTGCTGAGTTTTAGGTTTCTCCGAACAACAATTCAGTCAAAATTAAAACAAAAAATATAGTATTCTCTTGTCTCTGTTTAAATGACCCTATCTACTGTACCTACAGTACACATTGGCCTTTAAGCTACAGTTTTCATTTTTGATGTTCGTATTATTAAACTGCACAGCGTTATCTTTAGAGTTATTTTGAACTCTAATTTCTACTTGAAGTACTCCTTATTTCACAAAAGTCACACAATATGGACTTGGTTGGTGGTTCTGTAAAAATGCATTAATCCATTTGATAAGATGTACTCAGAAGGTTAGGAACAATGTGAAACATGGAGGAAAAAATGCATAAAAAAGTAGCAAGCAAACTGATATCTTTGTAATACAATTTCTGTATGAATACATCAGTAGTGTGGCACTCTTTGTTAAAAATAACAATGAGCTTCTTTATTTTCAATTCCTTTTTTGTATTGATAATTAAGAAAATATAATTGCCCAAAGTTTAACCAGCAGTGCAGGCTTAAATTGTCAGGAATTAGTCACAAATGTCACCTGCACTTCTGCTCCAATGAATGTCATGATGAAGGGTTTCCCGGCTATACATGCAGGAATGTCCTGGGTTCTTTGTAATTAAAATTTTGTCTGACTCTACAGAAGGCCACTGCTGCGATTAATTAATCTTCTGAAGGTAGCAGAATAGTTAGGAAAACCTTAAAACTTGCCTTGTTTGGCTTATCTCACTTTGAAACTTGTCATATTGGGAACAAGCAGAAACATATGCACACAGTCTGGTACAACTCCAAGCAAGTGCAATCTGAACATTTTAAATGTGAATTGATGTCGCTCTTTATTTTCCTTTAGAGAACACAGAACGAAATAAAAAGAGAGCTGCAGGTAAGTCATTTCTCTGCTTCCAGTATTGGCTTAGTGTTCTTTTGTTTGTTTCATCTCCCTGGTTGAAAGCTCATCTCATGAAGTGGCAGAGATTGAGCACAATAATAGCTCTTCGCCTCTGCCCACTTTGTTAAACTAACGCCAACAGACAAGAATCTCAGGAACCCAGGGCCATCATAGATGGGC
Source organism: Lepisosteus platostomus (assembly GCF_059453375.1). Lineage (NCBI taxonomy): Eukaryota > Metazoa > Chordata > Actinopteri > Semionotiformes > Lepisosteidae > Lepisosteus > Lepisosteus platostomus. Next base: position 39,745,596 of record NC_142616.1, read on the forward strand.
ATCTGTTTAGGCTATTTCACAGATGATGGGATCTTTAATCCTAGCCTGCGCCTCTTGATTAATTCCTAGAGTTTCAAGTACAATGAGTCATCCTTAATGGTCATTGAAAGAGCGGGAAGAATCACTTGTAATAGGATATTGTAATGCTGCCCTGGGCACTTCATTAGTCTTTTGAAGAATGCCTTCCTCACAACGTGAGATGCCTTAAGGTAAATAGCTCCAAGCAGAAACCTCTGTGACTTCATAATGAATTTTGCATTTCTATTAAACTCTATTATTCCAACCTACTGAAGGAGGCAAAGCTCTCTACACTATTACGCTATCCATTCTTCACACAGTACTGAGCAGCTACTGTATGCTTTCAGAATTGCCAAATAAGGTCACAGGTATTTCAGTTGTTGCCTTTAAAACCAGTTTTACTATGTAAATTACATAGAATTTTAGTGATCGGATTTTAGTCTGTACAATAATGAGGGATATTTTGCAAGTAGATATTACATTTCCTGGATAGATGGGATGACGTTGATGTACAGTAAATGTTGTGGCAGATTCATTTGGAATGTGGACTCATGATCACAAGAAAGTGGATTACCGTCCCCACGGCAATCTCTAGATTTCTATTCTTTCTCATTGTCCTTTTACTCCAGATATCTCAGTCAGAGTAGCTCGTTGAAAATGTGTCAGTATTTGAGAGGTAGAGTTAGCCTGTAGGACAGGCACAGTGTAATCTAAGGCATCTCAGTTTGCTTAATGGCACACTACATCAGAAAGGCTTTGAGCAACATGAACTTAGGACAATGCATTAAAATTCAGATTCTTTCTTTCGTCTTTACTAATTATATTTTGATTTCATGGGTATTCATTTGTGAGATGGACTCCAAATCTTTGTAAATATATTTTTCTAAAGGTCAATTTTGAATTTTTCATTAAAATAATAATGTTCAAGGATATTCTATAGAACACTGGTGCAAATAGCTATTCTATTGCAAGATACAGTGTATAAAATATATAAGAGCAGAACCATTTTTTATATGTACACTGTAGAACACCAGTCCTGAATATTAAAATCAATAATTTTCTAGTGCTTGTGCTAGTAATTAAAAGAGCTATTTTTCTCTTATCTTCAAGAAGATAACTTTGCAGTGGAAAATGGTTACCAAGTAACCATTGGTGTTCAGAATTAGCTACTACAGTATATACATATACAGATGCAGCCATTCAAAATGGGTGAGGTATTTCGCGGCATACCCCGGTGGGCGTGTCACAGTATCACGCGGTATCACGCATTTCACGTGTGTCACGTGACTAACTATCCGGCGTCGCCTTGTAAAACCGCCAGGGGGAGCTTAACCTCTCATGTACAGCATTTGAGCCTTTAATTTTGAACTGTGTATTACAGCATGTTAATCATCAGTCATTAAAATGTTGGTATATATTATGAAAGCAAGATTGCTCAGTTGGACAGAAGTACACAACCTACCTTTATCAGAAATATTTATGCATCAAAGCCTTTACTGAAGATATTACTAATAGTATTAATAATGGATGACTTTGGACAAGCTGTATACTCAAAGTATAATTTCTTTAGCACATTTGTACAAGCACTTGGAATCTGTCCAAGCCATACTTTGTCAGGCATTTTGTTTTACTTCAACGGGGCATAAAAACTTCCTTGCTTTTAACAGGGCGTTTCATAATTTGTAGCTACGAAAATAATTTAAAATGCGACACCTATCATTCAACTAGAGCTTAAAATATCACAAGGAAAAATACACACCGGTATTCCATTTCTCCCTAAACATTGTAAGCTTCGAAGTCTTTAACTAACGTGATACCGGAGTCAACAAGCATACTTTTAGAATTTGATTAAAAGGGAATATAATATGGAATCGCGTATCTAAAGAATTTAATAACGGTATGGTTATATCCGTGTACTGCGGCAGGACTGTGTAAGGCTGTTTCGCCTACCTGAACATGCGAGCTGTCTTGTAGCCTACTGGTCTAGGTGCGTGACTTCCAACTGGCAGGTTGTGTGTTCGAATCCAGCTGGTGCTGGACTTTTATTTTAACAAACATTTCTTCGAAAAAATAGGTAAGCGATATTATGGACAATCAATTGACTTTTATATTTCAAAATATCGCAACATGATCGATATTTGCGATATTTTGAATATATCTTCCCTTCTGACAGTGGTTCCTGCTTCTATTGTGTGTGTGTGTGCAACAGTAAATTTTTATAGAGAAATGGAGGCGGGACAGTATGCGTTACAATATAAACATTTATATTGATTTAAATCGTGTTCTGATTTAAATCGCAAACGCGTGTTTAATTCTGTGTTTTTTAATCATGATCAGGCTAATGCATTTCTACATTTTCTGTATGAACCAGCTTAGAGGTTCATACAGAAAGACAGCTTGTGTTTAAATTGAGTGTAAGGTAATTTATGCTTCTAAAGTCATGGTCAGTATTGTTGTACTGTGCTGTACTGTGTCACATTATTTTATAGCGTTTTTATTGCGTTATTAAATCCGGTGGCGCTGTGTTAGTTTCCTGACTCACATTATTTAAACTGCGACACTGATCATTCATCTCTAAATAAACTTTATTTTATATAGCATTTTAAGCGAATAGGTAATTAGATTGCTCATAAACCTAATCACTTTTTCTACATAAACACAGCGTGATTGCTCTCTGAAAATGCTTTTCCTTTATTTTTAAAGTAGGCTCAGATTTCAACTATAGATCGTATTATTATAAACTTTCTTGGAAAAATGTATTTTATGTAAACCATGTTTGCTATTAATTCATTTAGGGCTAAAATACGTTCATTGTCTTCTAATCGAGTCGAGTTGACATTGGAAGCCTGCCACACCCGGACCGTTAACGCATTAGCACGTCAAAGCCCATTGAGCTAGTATTGGCTTTAGTATCCCCCCCTTCTCCCCTCAATTCAATTCAATTCAAGGTGTTTTATTTACATGACAGATGGGTACAAGCAGTGTTGGGTACTGTATGTATATTGTAACGCTTACGGCAGACAGGCACTGTGTAGGAGCCGACGCACCAGAGCAGCGCCTGCAATTTTTATATTTATAACTTAGTTTTTAAAATTAGTCAAGCAATACGAAGCATCTCCTTTTACTTAGTGCCTGAGCATACTGCAACGCCTGTGAAGCCCATAAACGATATTAATTTTGGAACTTAAACATACAGTATATGGCTGGTCTCGGTACTTTAAAGAAAACATACACACCAGTATTCCATTTCTCCCTAAACATTTTAAGCATCGAAGTCTTTAACTAACGCGATACCGGAGTCAACAAGCATACTTTTAGAATTTGATTAAAAGGGAATATAATATGGAATCGCGTATCTACAGAATTTAAAGACCAGACAATCGCAAACTCGTTTTCAATAAAATTATTTTATTCATTCAGCAGTTTGTGAGAGGGACATCCAGCAGGGAGAGACACACACACCGGTTTTCATTGACAACATTGTTTTTTTTTCAATTCCTCTTGTCTAACAGGAATGTTTTGTTTGTGGACAGACTGTTAGACAAGAGGAAAAGACTGCCTCCTCCTACGAAGCATTTCGTTGATCCGATCACGAATTCTTTTCCAGTCGTACGCAGCAAGGGTTGAGAATCTCCGATTCACCATCGTACTAATGGTTTCCCGGAGATTGGGTTAAAAAAAAACAAAAAACATACTAACAACTGTGCCATCCTACTCCTTAGTTAATACATTTTATTATTCATAAACAGTTAACATTGTTAGCAAAATATTTTGAATTATATTTAACCCTATTTTTTCTTTAGTTTTGTATTTAACTTATTATATGATAGTCAGACTTCATGTATATTTGAACAATGAAAATATATTTTTACAAGATTTTACATTAAGCACTTAAAATTAATATGGTTAATAATAGTAAACTGTAACATGCTGTAACAAGATCGGTTACAAGAAGAAAATGCTTTCAGAGAAAATGTTTCAACCAAACTTGTTCCCACACACCCCGCCCCCACTACCATTAGAATATACACAAACATTTTAGCGTTTCATTCTGAGCAGAAGACCCTCACACCTGAAGAGTGCTGGCTGTGACGAATTAAACCGGTTTTACAGGTTTCAATCACAGACCATGTGACATGGGACTCAGTAAACTACAGTAACACCGTATTTGATAACGCTTTAAAAACGCTATAAAATAATGTGACTTGGCACAGAACAAGTTTACAACACAGTACAAAGATAAATGCTGACCATGACTTTAGAAGCATAAATTGCCTTACACTCAATTTAAACACAAGCTGTCTTTAGCCCTCTAAGCTGGTTCATACAGAAATGTAGAGATCTAGGCTCAGAACACACAGCTTCATTGGCGAATACATATGCAGGACAACTAGAGAAGACGTTTTACAGAGGGTGGATTTTTAGAAACATCCCATCAGACATCCCATCATATTCACAACGTGAAATCTAGAAAATAATATTACGTAACCAAAATCCGCAATATGGAAACAGAACCTGTGTAATTGTTGATAGATGATGTACTCGTAACATTTTTTCAAGACGAACTACAACATTTAAAAAATGACTTGTATGTACTTGATATCTCTAATCAATCCACGGGTCCCAGCACAAAACGAAAGTAAAACGCATACCGTTTCTCGCTTCTTATTGCTCAAAAGTAATTTGACCGTATGAAATGCATAATATAAACCTAGAAACATATACGTGAGCAGTACTTAAGCACTGTAGTATCGGTGTTAAGACATACCTCTCAAATACTGTAAATCAAGTTAAAAATATCTCAAGACCGATTCTGGTCGTAATGAAACCATGCAAGGGAGTTTTTATGTCCGTTGCAGTTCTTTTGCAACATGAATATAATTATATCGTTATTAATTTCTTGAGATACGCGATTCCATATTATATTCCCTTTTAATCAAATTCTAAAAGTATGCTTGTTGACTCCGGTATCACGTTAGTTAAAGACTTCGAAGCTTACAATGTTTAGGGAGAAATGGAATACCGGTGTGTATTTTTTTCTTTAAAGTACCGAGACCAGCCATATACTGTATGTTTATGTTAAGATTTCCCTTCAGTGGTAAAATTAGATATGAATATTCAATACTTAAACGGGCACAGTTAAGACATTAAATATACATGTACATATTGTATACAGTACAGTTTGCATACGGTAATATGTTTATGTTACGCGATTAAAAAATAAATAAATAAAACTGGAAGGTCCAGCACCACCATTATGTTTATATGGTTGTTTTTGTTGGTTGGTTGTTATTATGGTTATTAATAATTCGATCTATAGTTGTAATCTGAGCCTAAATAAAAAGAAAAAGCAAGTGATTAGGTTTATGAGCAATCTAATTACTTATTCGTTTAAAACGCTATATAAAATAAAGTTTATTATTAATTTGCTGGACAGAGCGGTGAACATTATTATGCATAAGACAAAGATAACGATCCTGATCAGTTTAGAAATCTGTGTACGCTGTAAGGTTTTTACTTCTTAAACTTTTAAAATACACGTTTTGAATAGAAAGAAATCCTCTTCCTGGTAGTGTGTATAGCACGCCAGCACGTCTTTTTTCTCCAATCAGAGGGGTGTCAGATAGTGTCAGCCAATCACCATTCTGCGTTGGGTAGCAACGGGTGACTGTTCTCAGGCGGAAGATGTAAACAGCTTAATGTTCGTGTTAAATATTTTTTTTTTAATTCAATTAAACGGGCACAGTTAAGACATCAAATATACATATACATACTGTATACAGTACAGTTTGCATACGGTAATATGTTTATGTTACGCGATTAAAAAATAAATAAATAAAAATGAAAAGTCCAGCACCAGCTGGATTCGAACACATAGCCTGCCAGCTGGTAGTCACGCACCTAGACCAGTAGGCTACAAGAGAGCTTGCATGATCAGGCAGGCGAAACAGCCCTACATAGCTCTGCCGCAGTACACGGATATAATCATACCGTTATTAAATTCTTTAGATACGCGATTCCATATTATATTCCCTTTTAATCAAATTCTAAAAGTATGCTTGTTGACTCCGGTATCACATTAGTTAAAGACTTCGAAGCTTACAATGTTTAGGGAGAAATGGAATACCGGTGTGTATTTTTTTCTTTAAAGTACCAAGACCAGCTATATACTGTATGTTTACGTTCCAAAATTAATATCGTTTATGGCCTTCACACGCGTTACAGTATGCTCCTATTCTTTTTATGCTCAGCTACTAAGATTTCCCTTCAGTGGTAAAATTCAATATCTACAACGGGCACAGTAAAGACGTTTACAGTACAGTAAGTCTTTCTAGACAGACCAACGGACCACGAGTGCCCCTGTCGGTCAACCAATCACGCACCGCGGTATCGCGTGTCATCATACCTGCGGTATCTGTACTGCGGTGTCTGTACCGCGCACTTTGAATGGCTGCATCTGTAGTGAAGTGCATGAATTTAGACATTTTCTTGGGTAAGTGTTGATGACATTATAGTAAAGCACAATCAAATAAACAAAATTAATTTAACTTAATAAAAGCTGGATAAAACATCATATTTCCTTGGGAGATCTTGGTAAATCCATGGAAGAACTGGAAAGCCTATGAACATACAGCACAATGGTACATTTTCATAAAGGGATATTTTGGAAAATTAAACAGTGCATAATGCAGCTGAATATGTTTGCATATAAACCGTAGAAACAAACACATCTGAAATAGTGTATTGTACTTTTATGTTTCATAAGAAAGTAGATGTATTGCTTTTTTTCCTGTTCCAGGCCATTACAGCAGCTCAGTGCATTAAAATGAAATAATACTTCATAGATGTATGTGGTTACTTTAGTTAGGGGGTAAAAGCTTTTTGGTTCCTCTCTGAAAATAATTTGAAATAAAAAATCGGAGGAAAAGTAGTACAAATAGAATTGTCTGGCTTACAGGGAGATCAAGGGAAAAGAGAAGCTTGCTCATTTTGAAGAAGCACACTCTTCTCTGTTTTAACAGAGGGCTTACACTGTAGAAAGATAAAACCTTTTAATGCAATTCAAGAGGCTCTGTATATGACACACAAGTAAACACATGAACAACAAATCTATTCTGGGCTCTTTTTAGACCTCAGTGTTGTTGCATTTGTTGTGACCTTTTATTCTTAGGGGAGATTCAGTTTTACAGTTTGCAGGTTTTCAAAATCAAGTTACATGTACATTTACTAAGCTTTAAAAATTGTACAGCCCATATTCAGAGTATGCATAAAAATCTTGACCCACTTTCAAGATCAAATAATCTAGTCATCGCTTCTAGTTACATTAAAGCAATGTCTCCTGCTATTAAAACCAAATGAGCATGACAGATTTCAAGATTAAAGATGAAAAGAAGATTCCCGTTCATCAGAGAATGATATCCAATGAAAATGACAGGAAGGAATAAATTGTTTTGCAATATTATGATCAGTAGAATCCATCCATATTCAAACCTCTTTATCAAATACAGGGTCTGGGCTGGAGCTTATCTTGACAAGCAATGGGGACAAGGCGAGAATACACCCTAGATGTGATGCCAGTCCATTGCAAGACACAGGCACAAATACATTCACACCAGGACCAGTTTTCCTAGAAGATAACTAACCTATCAGTATGTTTTTGGACTATAGGTGGAAACCAGAGTGCCCGGAGGTAACCCACGTAAACATGGCAATAATATACAAACTCCATGCAGATAGCATCCCAGAAACTGAACCCTGGGCCCCAGTGCTGTGAGGCAGCAATTTTAACCACTGTTCCACTGTGCCACCAGATTGATAGAATATTTTAAAGAAAGCATTAACATTGTCACAGAAAAAAAAGGGAAAATAAAAATGTAGAATTACTTTGACCCTTAAAGGTGACCTGGAATGCTAGGAACGTAGAGAGTCTGGATCATTTTTTACAAATCGTTTACAAATGAAAGGAGGTTCTTTGCCCATCTAGCCCTTTGGATTGCTATTAGCTAATTGATCTGACAATCTCATCCAGCAATTTCGTACAAGAAGTCGGGTTAGTGACTTTGTCAAAAAGGCTGTAAGGCTTCTTCCAGACACTTAACACAACCTTTGTGTAAGTAAAGAAATGCCTCCTGTTCTTAGCTTCATAGTTTCCTCTTGAGTTCTCCAGTTTATTTTTTGCTGCTGATTTTGAAGAAGGTCGTAGGGTTGAATTTCTCAGTCTTGGAAAATTATGATTACTTCAGTCAGGTTACTTCATAGTCTTCATTGTACTGAAGAAATTGTTTGTTTTTAGTCTATCACAGTTTAAACCTTGGAATGTATCTGGTTGCTCTGTGCACAGCCATATCCTTTTGGTGATTTGTCCAAAATTGTTCACACTATTCTGTTTGAGATAGTACTGGTGCATTTTACAATTTTAACATAACATCCTTTGTTTTAAACTCTACACTTTCAACTAAATTTCCTGTTTCCTGATGCTGAGTAAATCAGATGGAAAGATTTCCCTTTTTATTTCCCATATTATCTAGAAGATGTTGTAAGTCATACTATTTGATATTTGCATACAGTATGTATACTCATTTCTTGCTAGTCTGCATTTACAAACACCAGCCCATTTACTTGAGCTCCACAGCAACGCTCGCACATGCACCAGCATTCCTCGCCTTAACAAACCTCCATGGATCAGATGATGCCTACTTCCCCACAAATTATTATCACAATGTTCTGTTCGTAGCAACTTGTGCTTTTCTAATTCTCTATTTCCAACCATTTTCTCAATTCTTTCCTTGTGCTATCTTGAATCCAGGTTGTTAAGCATTGTGTTAATTATCACATTAACTCAATTATGTTTTCAGAGAACATAGCTATGTAAAAGTTGGTGTGGTGATTATCACTAGATCACTAGACCTGTTTTACTGTATACTGTACATTCCTTTGGTGTTTCAATAACCTAGGACACATGGTATGGGTGTTGCCATCAAAAGTGCTTACAACAGGGTTTAAGGTTTAGTCACATGTGCTGTTCTTCCAGAATATGTATCTGTACATGATTGACTGGAGGTTCAAGTAACCCTCCAAAACCATCTGATCCACAATGTAAATGATGAATCAATAAACAATGTGACCCAAGTATGATAATTTATTGTCTTTGCATCTTAATACATAGTCATTAAATATTTAAAAGCAGAAAATAAACTTTAGACCCTTTAGATAGCACTGATACAAACAGGAAAGTCTTCCCACCTCAATCTCAATCTCAAAGATCATCCACATGAAAAATTAATATAAAACTGTGAATGCACTTGCCAGACTCTTGGAATATTAAAAGTTCAGAGATTTTTGGATATCAAATATACAGTACTGTATATGTACTCTTCACACATCACACGTACAATGCACATCTTACCTATAGGCAATTTTAAAAAACATGAGTTTCACAGTCTTGGAAAAGTTTCTAGGATGTTGTACGCTTGCCGAGACAAATGTAAGTCAAGGGTCAACGCATATGAAAGAAAAAGAATCTGTCAGTGAAAGAGAGGAGGAGAAATCGGGAGACTGGCCAGGAAGGTGCTGAGTGAATTTGATGGTGTGAGTGTCAGAAGTCATCAGTAATGCCCACTATTCCAATCTGTTCCCTCTGAGCTTTATCTCGCTGCTGTTGAGAGTTATGTTTCTCCTGGGTTATGGTTCAATCTTATTTTATTTATGGACTGACTTCTTTGCGTTTTATACCACTAGGTTCGATCGGTAATGAGCTCACAAGAAGCTTTTTTGTTTTGGGTGTCTTTTTTTTATGGTGGATAATATCCTGTGGTGAAGCTTTACACAAATCACCAGAGAGAGCTTGTGGTATAAAAAACAATCAAAAACAATAAATACTGTTATATGCACTCTTTGACCTGCTAGTAAGTCCCTTTCAATAAAAGTATCTGCCAAAAAAAATTGCAAAATATCTTCTCTTTAATGAATATACTGTACAAGTAAATTGTTTTTAGATATTAAGGAGCATAAAAGATAACCCTTATAACTGTATCATTCTTTGCATTAGTTATTGCTGTGCAGCAGGGAATAAGGCAGTCTGTCTTGTTATAAGCCATTCCATCCAAATCAGAGATTACCACGGTCCTACAAAGACATAGTTCTGCAGACTTTAGAATTCAAATTTTGTCAACATCTCCACTCAGGACATTTGGCAGGGGCACGTCCTGGTGGTGGAGTGGCTGACCCTGGAACTGGAACTTGCGATCTGTCCCAGAGGGGAGAGAAGACCAACTAAAGATGGAATTGTTTGATCTGAAGGCCTTTTAGGTTTCCTGCATCCTGTATGTTTTAACCAAGTCCTCAAGGGTAGAGCATGTGGCAGAAGATCATTTACCTGGAAGAACTTAATGATTGTTATGGTGGATGAAGGCTGCAACAGAGACCTCCAATCGTCTTCGTTTCTATGCCCATGGATCAAAGTTACATTCTGTCAAGATGTGTGGAAACAGATGAGCAACAATTTTACCACAATAAAAGATTTCACACAAAGGCATCTTCCAACCCCAGCTTCTGCAATCCTTTGACAAACCAGCTAATGACAATGGGATAATGAAATAAAATGAAGTCTTTTCAGCAGCAGTAACTGAGATTGAGCGATCCTTTTTCGGATCCACTGCACTTGAGCTTTTTGGGGAAGAGGCTAGAAAAAGTACCTTGTAACATCATTCCGGACTGGATGGCTCCAAGGATGACTATTCTGTAGGAGAAAAACAGAAAAGAGTGTGTTGCAATGTGGGACATGCAATATCAAGATTTAGGGCTACATAAACAGATGCTGCCCCTAACCTGAGTGCACAATGGTAAGTTAAAACTTGTACATTATGGAGTACTGCAAATAGTGGTTTCACACAAGGATAAAAAGCTACATGTAAACTCATACTGTTTAAATGTTGCATCATATTCATGGATATAAAATGACCGGACTTACTTTAATGTTAATGTAATGGACTTACTTTTCACTGTTACAATAGTTACAGTTCTTCACAAACTTAACAATCATTCAGGTGATTATAATTTAGTCTAAATGCATCCCTTTTCAGATATCATAGGCCAATCATCCTAAGAGTATTGATGCACTTCTAAAGTTACACTTTTCTAACACTACACTTAAAATTTTTTTTAAGCGTTTCTCTAAATATCGCAAATGCAAGCTTTCTCCATTTCCTCTTAACACAACCATTTATTTTTTTGCACTAGCAAAACCATTTTATAATTAACAAGTTAACAGTATAATGCTGGCAACAACACTTCAGACAGAAACTGCACAATGGGGGGATCTTAATTATTTTACCAACAATAAATTCATTTTCCTTTTCAAAACTCCTATAATAAGGGTTTAATGAGTTTAATTTTAACAGTTAACAACACTCTGCACCAATACTTCACTGCTGACAAGATCGGCTCTGATTAAATTACTGTATGAGAGAGGAAGTAATTCATAATGGTGTGATGGAACACTTTTTTAAGACGACGTATCCTGTATTTTAGGGTAGAAAATGGTATGATGACCAGAGATATGATAAAATCATTTAACTTTAACCATTAACAGCACAGAGATACACAAATGTGGGTGTCTAAGGTGGTGGTTAATTGTTTTAACAATATTAGAATTATTTCCCTTTTTTATGATCAGTTTAGAAATACAGTACATGCATCTCTGATTTAATGTTGCATGACTGAAGCTACAGGGGAAGGTCATCTCCCATTTGGAACAGATCCCTGCCTTGTTTGAATCAACACTGTTAGCTGACAGCACGCCTGCTGTGACTCTGTCATTCCCACCCGCATGCTGTGAGAGCAGTACTAGGACTTAGAAGACTAATGATCAAGGTGCAGCTTCAGAAGCCCACATGAGGCTTAAGTCACTTACTGTACATGCAAACACATTGCAATGCACTCACTATCTGCATCCTTTTCAATGTCTAAAATAACAAATTCGCTTGATAACCAGGATTCCGAATGGCTGTCCCACTGCTATTGCTTTTTTTATTTTTCAGGAAGTTTCCTCTTTGTTTTAAGTTTGGACTGTTAGGGTATTTACATTCTTATCACTAAATAATTGCAATAGTATGAATAGACTCTTGGTCTTGATCTTATTAAGGCCTCCTTTCATTTGCAACTGGTGTTTTCAAGTCTGGTATTTTAAACAGAAGAGGAAGGTTAACAGTGAAAGAAGCATAGTGACAAAATGCCAAGACTTTCACTTCACACATTTGGACATGTTGGCAGTTGGACCTAACCACTAAAATATGATAACTTTTCTACACTCTGTTGCTATTTCACCACTATCTCTCCAGATACTGTAAGAAGAAGGTACTGTAAATATCTAGCACTCATAGTCGTAGAGCTCCAGTCACTACTTTATTTTTTTGGTGCTTCAGAAAGTGTAACAGGGTTTTTACTGTTCTGGAATGAAGTTCCATATTACTAATTCCACGTACAGTAGGAGGTTAATGAGGTGCTTCTGCACCTCCAGAATGGCACAACAGAAATAAAAGCCTTCGGCCACAGCTCTGACCTGAAACAGGTGGCTTAGGAGAGACAGGTGGTTGTGGAGACAGTTGGCATTTAGTGGATGGGGAGCAGACAGTGAAATTTAATGGAGAAAAAGATACACAACACTATCCCAAGCATTCTTGACAGAAGAGCTGTCTGCTTATTCTTACAAATACTGCGAAGTCTTTGAATACTTTATTTTGGCGGTAAAAACGAATGCAGAAACAACAAGCGTGCAAGCGACACATATCACATGCAAGTGAAAAAGTGTACAGACTAGGTTGAAGGTTGAAGTCCCAGCCAGGTCTGGTTTCTTCCAAATTAATTTTCTTTTGAGTGGAAAAACAGAATCCATTTCTTAATATACAAAAGATGAAAAACATAATACACAGAAGGAATTCTGCATTGCTTTATCATACCACGCCTCACAAGAAATAAATATTGTGTTTCTATGGAAACGAGAAAGCTCTAGTTGCCAATTAAAGAAATCCTTCTGTTTACTATGTGAAAGAAAAAGGTAATAGAGCGTTAAACAAGCAACAAAATCATTTAAGGCGTATATCATCAACATTTTCATTTTTTACTTTTCAAACTCATTACAATTTTCTGTTATTGAAAACTATTAAAATATTAATAAAACTCTCTTTATTATTTCACTAATTCCTTATGATGTTTCAACAACTTGCTGCGAACCGTTTTCTCTCATGATACAGAGGTGATGGCAATAAAAAAATGCCCCCCTTTGAACTACTGTACGCTGTCTTTTAGAATGGTCATATACTACACTTAAAAAACATTTTTTTATTTTGTATAGTTAAGTGCAATATGCAATATGACATTAACGAACTGAAGGGGATCCAGTTTTTTAAATATTATATATTAATATTATTATGATAAAAAAGGAGGGAAAACCATTGAATTTGGCAAAATCGTTTTAGCAAATGCTTATTCCTGGCTTCACCCTTTCACTAGCAACACAAGTGCCACCTATCAATTGTCTTTGGCCAGTGAACCACATAGATATACAGTACGACATTACAATGTGGCATACTACCCTTATGCTAACACAGTTATGAATGTTAACATGTGTTCTGAGTGGCTGCATCTGTAGCATCTAGTTAGCAAAAACACGTTTCAAATACAAATAAACATCTAGCCTGAAGAATCTACAGTACATCTGAAAAAGACATGTACAGTATGATGACACTTCATTCTCAACTTCTAAGTACTGTTCTGAAGCAGTAAACAAGAGTAGGCAAAATGTTAGTTTGTATACAGTAATTAAAACAATTTAAAATAAGTTATGTTATATTAAAAGCATGTTCTTCTTCAAAATCAACAGTGAAACATGAAGCAGAGGACAAAAGCAGACAATGTAAAGTTGAAAACAGGAGAGAGCTCTTTGAGCAAAAGAGCTTGTGGGAGTCTGGAACAAACTATCAGGCTACAGTATGTTGTTGAACCTGATGCTTGGTTAATTTAAAAAAAAGAGTTAATAAGATTCTTGGATCAATTAATTAATGAATTCGATGGGCAAAATGGCCTCCTCTCATGTGTAACCTTTTTCAGTTCTTATAACTATATCTGACTGAGTTGTCACATCCACATACAGTTTTCCCTTTTTCTGAATACATTATTGTGCAAATTGCCTTACTCGTATTTCTACAGTATGACATTTAATGATACAGGTAATTACCAGCTGTTCTGTATGGGTTAGAGAGGTCTCTGCTTTAATTAAAATGGTGATAAACACACAATAGGCATTACTGAACTATTTGTCTCATCTTTAGTATTCCTCCATTTTGTTTTGTACTGGCTCTGGATTCCCTTTAGGAACACCATAAATAACCCAGAACAACCACTTGACATTCAGGGGGAGTGAAGAACACATACAACAACCAAAGGCTTTGTTCTATTTTTTATATGCCAAGGAGACTCATTGTTTTTTTCTTTTTATTCATTTGAGATGTTTTAGGCCTCACTGCAGTTCAATTAACAGGCACTCACAAAAGTTTCATTTCAGTTGCTTAACCTTCATACTTTGCCTATTTTTTGTACAATGGTACAACTGCCTCTAATTTTTTTCAGATACAAACTGTCTACCCACACACCTATTGTTATTTTAATTAATTTGTCCAGCTGCATATTACACCTGAAATTTATAGTGCTTGTTGAGTACAATAATTCTTTAAAATGTTCCTTTAAAAGAAAGAATATACATCTTATATCTTCCTTCTAGACCCAAACAGTGGGTAGACTCCACCTTGCATGAATAAACTTGATCAAGATTTGTTGAGACAAAATGATTTCTATTCTTATTTGTATTTGGAAATATTTTTCACACATTGTGAGGTGACAGATGTGCTAAGGAATGCTTGACATTACACTGCAACATAAATATCAATACGTCATCACCATTTTCATTATTAAATTGCCGTTTCTCATGAAAATATATAATTATTCGCTCTTTGAGTCAGCTACTTTGTACACTTAAAGGTTTAGTGTCATAGAAATATTTCTTTTTTTAATTGTAGAAATTAACATCTGCTGTCTGTGAAATTAAAAATCATCTACAGTTAAATGAAAAAAAAAATACTATAAAATTCCACACTTACTGCCTGGAGGAATTTTCATGGTCTGTCCTACATTGAAGAACTAATAAGAATACTTTTAACTTTGCAGACTATGTAACCTAAAATGAATTAGCATTTACTGTGCATATGCAAATTATGTATTTGATAATCCATTTACTGCCCATTTGATGACACCATAAGCAATAGTTAAAGAGTTTTCTGAGAGGGAATATTTGAAATAGCTCTCATTAAATTGTAATAAAGCGTGCAAAGCCTCTCAGTAATCTCTTAAATCTTATCCATCAACCACATCCCAGGAAACATGGTATTTTGTGTCTTCTCATTATATTGAAGAGGCAGGAGAGTTGGTGTGAGTGTGAATATTTCTTATAATGTATTTATTTAATTGTGTTGTAAAGCAAATATGTATTAAAAGCCTAGGGATCACCTAAAATCTCTATTTTTAAGAAGTGTAGATTCCACAGTATATCTAAGAATACTATTTGAAGATATTAAAAATGCAATTTATCTTTGCATTGGAATTAAAGCATGTTTTATTGGTAATATTTAATCTCAGCTCTTAGGAGTCTTGCAACCATTTCTGGAAGCTGTTGGAATTCCTAGCTGGGAAATATACATTTTTATATTACACAGTACTTGATGCTGATCAACTAATATGATAATGCTACTGCTATGCAAAGTTCTGTTAACTTACAAGTATGACAAGAAAATCTGCTTTAGACATAAAACTGGGACTAACAATTATCCTTGAGCAGCACAATGACCCAAAATACATGGCCAACACTACACTAGAGTGGCTTAAGAAGAAGGTGAATGTCCTTGAAACTTTGGAAGGCTTACCCAAAATGCCTCAAAACTATCATTGAAGTCAAAGGTAATGGGTCTGAATACTTACTCTATGCCATCCACATATTTCATTTTTTTGTCTTCAGACTTTGCTGACATTTTAACTTATTTCACTCTTAGAAGCTGTCAATTTGAACATTCATGTTTTGAATAAAACACGAAGTATGCATCATTTTGTAATTTCCCCATATAGAACGTACAGTAGGAAGGCCCTGAATACTTTTGCTAGGCACTGTAATTAACTTGCTCAATGGTGTGCTGGATAAGGGAATCATAATGTGAAAATGTGAGTCTTTTGGGTTTTATCTTAGCCTCAGTTCTATGTAAACCCATACAAATTGGTAAAATGTCTAATGACTTTATGGAGCAAAAAAAATAGTTTTAACCTGGACATACGTAGGAACCTTTTTAATAAATTACTGTAAAAGGCACTTAGTGGGCAAGTGATAGAACATTAATATGCATTTGATTCAAAATGGTATTTTGATACAGTATCCAGTGTATTTTAATGCACATTCAGTAATGACTGTAGTTTTGATTTTTTTTCAAAATAAATTGTTCCACTTTCATTTTCATGTTTTACTTTGGTGACATTTAAAGCCTAACATTAGCTGAAGAACAATTGTCTTTATTGCAAAGAATGAGCATTAAGTCCCATGTATGCTGATTGGTAAATTAGACTTGTCCTATGTAGCTCTTGCAGAGAAATACATTCATTTATGTACTGTAGTTGCTTAAAATTGAGCAGAATAATGATTTACAGTTAAAACTTTTAAGTTTCAGTATCTGATAATGACAATTCAGTAGAGTGTTAGGAATTAGTAGTAAGGACCCTATGCAGAAAACCAGGGCAAACTCCAAAAGGTGTAGTGGAAAGAACAATCCAAGGTCCGAAAGCCCTAGGTAAACTAGCCGGTGTAAAAGTACAAATAACCAGAGGCGGAGCCGTAATCCGTAAGGAAGCCGAGAGTCAAAACCAGAATGAGGCCAAGAGAACCAAAAGCGAAACCAGGAGACATAGACGGAGAACAAACCAGGGCCAGGAAGCCAAAAACCAAGTAGTAAATAACAACGAGACTGGGAGTAGCTCTAGCCAGGAAAACCCTAATACTGAGCACTGGGGAGAATGTGAAGCATCATTAAATAGGCTGGGGTAAAAGGCTAATTGGGAACCGTGCTGGAATGTGAGGTGGAATGCCAAGTCCTCCGGGGGCATGGCGTAACAGAGGTCCTGAGATCAAATCTGGACCTGGGGTTTACTATCTGTGTGGATTTTGTATATTTTCCCTATGTTCAGTTTGGGTTTCCTCCAAGTGCTCCAGTTTCATCTCACAGTTCAAAGACAGTAGATTAATTGACTTCCTGGAAAACTGGCCCTGGTGTGAGTGAGTCTGTCAAGTTTGTGTGCCTTGCGATAGATTGTCCAAGGTGTATCCTGCCTTGCGCCAGATGCTTGCTGGGATAGGCTGTGGCTCTTCCATGATCCTGAATTGGTTTAAATGGTTAGATTGTGGTTGGTTAAGTGAAAATGACTCACTTCAGCAATTTATATAACAGAAACCCAAGAAACAGCATGTCTTCCTAACTTACTTAGAAATGTACTCCTTATTTGTTTTTGGATATTTTTTCCTGTTTAGTAGTGTAACATGTGAGAATTGTTGCTGTGCAATAGTCTTACACTTCATAGACACAATCAGGAGATACAATCTACTGTACTCTATAAATGTTATCAGCATCAACAGTTTGCTCAACGTTTCCTCTACAAAGGCCTGTAAAACCTATAGGAATGAAGCCCTCCAGGACTAGAACTGGGAACTCCAGCCTTAACGTGAGTATCTTGGTTATGAATAACCAATCTGCCATATTTTAATCATATTTAGACGAGGTGTGCTAATTACCTGGCACATTTCCAGAACCATCTATAAATTTTACATAATGTGTCAGGCAGTTAATGGTCTATGTCAGATTACCTTGGGGGTTCTCTGTTATTGATTGATTTAAGTTTCCATGAAATCTAAACCTGGTAAAAGATGCAACACTGACACTCTGCTGCCAGCACTTAAAATACATTGGAGAGAGCTCTAAAGGAACCGATTTTCACATGAAATAAGAGTGACAGATCTGACATTGTTGATAGCATAGGTACAGTACATACACTACACTCTTTTTTCAAATACAAAAATCTACAATTGACTTTACATTGAACCATAAAAGTGTCATAAGGTATCATGGTAAATGTTTCAAAAATAAATGTTTGCTTTAGTAAAATACACTGAAGGTATGTTAATATCTCTGTAAACAACAGGAAAAAAATACTGTATGATCGAACTGTGCTAAAAGTTCAAAACAGCAATAGTAAATTTGCCAAACTAAACTTTTAAGTTTGTAATGTTCAAAAAGCATTACACAAAAAACACAATCTTTGCATTTTTTATATAATGAGAACATTTATTATCTATTACATTCAAACAATGAATTTCATGAAGGGGCTGTTGATCTCTAAATGTAATAAAGGACTGCATATGTGTTCTGAATCCCCCCCCACTACTAAAAATAAAAGTATTATAATAAAAACAAAAGACAATCATCTCCAAAATGATTAGTTCCACTCTAATGTTCAACAGCAGTATAGCTTCTGCAACAGCTGTAGGCCAGTGTTGTGCAGTGGATTGAAAGTCTTCAGGATTTGAAATTTGTCAGGACATGAGCAAAAAAACAAATAGGAAAATAATAGCACTAAAAATAAAATAATTAATAATTCCTTACACTTACAGTATTAGCCTGAAATAACTAAGTAACCTCACCCAAACAAAGGGTGCATCAACAATGGTGCAATTATATTAATGACTAGTGTTCTGTTATTGGAATGTTAAGCTGAATTGTGTTTTCAATGAGCATGGTTCCAGGCTTACAATAATAATAATGTTTCTTTATTAGCCCTATACAATTCCTTGCATTAGGAATTCATCTTTTTGCATACCCTAGCTTTTTCTCCATGGAGACACAGACAAGGAGAGAAGCTTGGGGTCAGAGCACAGGGTCTGCCATTGTACAGCACCCCTGGAGCAGTTAGGGTTAAGGGCCTTGCTTAGGGGCCCAACAGAGTAGGATTCCTCTGCCAGCCACAGGATTTGAACCAGCAACCTTCCAATCACAGGCACAGATCCTTAGCCACAGAGCCACCGCTCCGCCCGATAGGCTATGACTCAGGAATTACCCATACATTTTGGTTTTATTTGTTAATACGACTGTGCATTCCATGCAAGAATTTGAAACATATAATCACTTTCTTTGAATCTTTTGCTTTTAGGCCAACATAGATAGATAGATACTTTATTGATCCCGTGAGGGAAATTGCAGTGCAACAGCAGCTTAACACACACAACACAGCCACAGTGTAACGAATTATAAAATAATAGTACAATACATACAATACAATACAAGAGTTACTCACAGTCCGGACACACAAGAGCAAACGTATCACACATATGAATATAAATATAGATGTAATATAGATATAGATATAAATATAGATGTAAATGTATTGCACAGGTCCCTGGCATATATTGCACAAAAGTGGTTGTAAACGGGAAATAGAAAAAGAAAGAGAACAGATGTAGCAGTAGATGTGTATATACGTTTAGTCCAGAAACAGGTCACTGTCGATGTTGCCTCTGCCAAGACGCAAGGTGGATGCGTTGTACAGTCTTATGGCAGATGGCAAGAATGACCTCCTGTAGCGCTCCCTGTCGCACCGTGGGTGAATCAGTCTATTGCTGAACGTGCTCTTCATTCCTGCAAGCCTGTCATAGAGGGGATGGGAGAAGTTGTCCATGATGCCCTCTAGTTTGGACATCATTCTCCTCTAAGCCACTACCTCCAAGGGGTCCAGGTCAGGCCCAATGACAGAGCTTGCTCTCCTGATGAGCTTGTTCAGCCTTTTGGAATCTACTGCTCTAATCCCAGAGCCCCAGCACACCACTGCGTAGAAAATGGCACTCGCTACCACCGACTGATAAAACATGTGTAGCATCTTACTACACACATTGAAGGACCTGAGCCTTCTCAAGAAGTAAGAAGAAGGCTCAGAACATAGCATTCCGTTGTAGGTGCACAGTGCACTCACACCAACTTCTAACTCACCACAACCAACTCCTGGCTCACAACACCCTTAAAATAGGATTTAGGTTGTACCATTATGGATACACTAGGTATAAAACATAAAATTCACAAGACAAACAACACATAGCACAGTAGTCCTGACTACTTGGAAACACAAATACATGAATCCCTTAACAATACACAGGACAGACATTCATTAGATCTTCTATACCTGGTTCCCATTTCTAGCAATAACATTAGGCTCTGATAACCTCCTCTACCAGCAATGGTATGTTCCACTAGCTCTGTTTCAGGCATATAACCAGTCTCCTATGTGTTTGCAACCTTTTGACCTTTCTGAGGACCCCTCCAAACAAATCGGCACTGGCTTCCACTCTCATGCAGTGGTGTTAAGAGGTAAGCTAGTGGCATTCTACACTATGCTTTGCTTCTTTAGTGCCATTTCACTAAACAGTGGTCTCTACCATTAGTTTCCCCTTCTTTCCACAACCTGTGTGTGCACCTGCAGGCTCAGAAACAAACAGGGTAAATTGGAGAGAAATGATCCACTCTGGTGTTTTTGAAAAACATGAGCTCCGTTAAATTCTGCCACCCCTGTCCTAGCATGTTCCATTTGCTACAGTGACAGACTGCTCTGTCACATACTGTAGGCTGAATTGTGTTTTCAATTAGCATGGTTCCAGGCTTATAGTAGGCTTAGCCTCCAGAATACCCAATACATTTTGGCTTTATTTGTTAATATGCGTGTGTATTCAATGCCACATGCAAGAGTTTGAAACATATAATTGCTTTGACAGCCATGCCATCAAAAATTGTCTACATGTTGTAAGGGATCCTAACCCTAACCCTAACCCTAACCCTAGCTAAGCTAAGTATTCCCAAAATGTACACACAAACCTACACACTACTTCAGGTACCTTGACGACATCTGGGGAACCTGGACGCACGGCCCACAGGCCTTTCAAGAATTCATTAACACTCTCAACACACACCACAGGTCCATTAAACTCAAATACACCAAACATGAAAACCAGATAGACTTTCTAGACACCACCACATACAAGGGTTCCTCCTTCAACAACACAGGCAAACTGGACATCAAGGTATATTTCAAAGACATGGACACACACGGCTTACTGCACAAAGACAGCTTCCACCCAAAACATACTTTCAAAGGACTGGTAAAATCACAACTCCTACGCTTCCACAAAATCTGCACACAACAACAAGACTTTGAGGAAGCCAAACACACACTCTTCCAAGCTCTACGCCCGAGAGGATACACAAGAAGTTTCCTCAGAAATGTGGCACAAACATTTCTAAACAGAAAAACACCTGATGACAGCAAAATAATACCCCTCATCACAACATACTCCCAACTCAGCGTAATAACCAACCAAAAACTAAAGTCTACATTCACCACGATATTAGAAAACACAAACCTACTGAGGGAACACAAAATCATATCTGCACATAGAAAAAACAAAAACCTACAGGAGTATTTCGTCCAAAGCAAACTAAAACCTGTACAAACAGATCAAATACACCAAAAGCCAAACACTTCAAACAGAAAACAACGATCCAAAACAACAAAACCAAAGAAATCTTCCAGCTGCAAAGGGCGCTCTCAGAAAACACCAATAACGCTGTCTATGGCATCCAGTGCAAAACGTGCGGGGTGACCTATGTGGGGGAAACGGGTAACTCCATCCGAACCCGACTGGCACAACACAGGTACAAGATCCGGAACCAGCGGGAAAGGAGGACTCACCTGGTGGCACACTTCCTACAGCACGGGCTGGAAGCGCTGGAGGCCACAGGACTGGAGAGCAACCCCAACTGGACAGAGATGGAAAGAAAGAAAAAGGAAACGGAGTGGACAAAAGGCCTGAACATCAGAAAATAAACTGGGAGGGTTTCAGTCATTGGAAGGAGAGTGCAACACTCCTTGTCCCAGATGGTCCCTTCTTAGAGAAAATCTAGGAGAAAGAGCTTTGTTCCCCTACCCTAACCCTAGCTAAGGATTTGGCTTAGGTTAGGGTTAAGACTTTGTTCAAAGAGTATCCACAATCCTTCCCTTATTTAGGTAAAATATATAGTTCATGGATTCAAAATATTTGCCTGAAATGACTAAGCAACCTCACCCAACCAAGGAGAATGTATCAACAATGGTGAAGTTCTATTTCTGACTAGCGTTCTTATATTGGAATGTTAGGCTGAATTGTGTCTTCAAAGAACATGGTTCCGGGCTTATAGTAGTGCAGTGATTCATAGCCGTTTCAGGGACGCCAAATATGTAATGTTAGTGGCTCTCTGAAGGCACCAGTTCTGTAGGGTTTGGGCATTTACTGAGACAATTATTAATTGTAGCAGTAAATCACAAAGTTGATTCTTTTGATGGCTTTAGAGTCCAACCATGCGACATAACTCAAACAACGCACTCACACAGGTACTAATACACGAGGATACATTTATTAATACATAGAATATGCCTTAAACTAACAGATCTTATCGAGAGGGTTATCAGAATACAAAAGATATATATTCAATCAGTTACGAAGTGTTACATATATCAAGAGGACATACGTTCAGTATATCATTCATTAAGACCGTTTCATAAATGAACTTGGTTATAACTTCTACATTAGATACTCGAAACAAGTACATAACTCTTAGGAATTAAATTGATATCAACTGGTTGGGATAACAATTGAATTCTTGAGCTGTAATGCATTGAAGTTGAATACTCATCCAATCTTTGGGGATTCAGATCTCCTGCGGGCACAAAGAAACAGTTGCAGGCTGTTGCTGTCCAATCCGCGCTCTCTGGCTCGGTGCCAGGCTGTGCTGTGCGGCTTGCGACGGTGCGCTGCTGATGCTCACTGACCGGCTAGTTAGTGTTGGCTTTAACTAGCAAAGTTTGTGCACAGGAGAAAAGATGACTGTGGGTCCCAGCAAGTCAGGAAGAGGACCGGTTCGTTCCTAATGAAGAGCTAGTTCTGAATAGTGATTCAGCTGTCCACAATTCCGACCTGTTCACGAGGCCTGCTGCTGGTTACTCTCTGGCAACCTCCACTCTAGACTCTTAGAACAAAGGAAAGTTCTGGCACTCGGACACACTGGCCGTTCCATGGTTGTCCGGGCTGAGTCTCAGGATGGTCAGGAGGCGCGCTGCGAGAATGTCCTGCCCTTGGGAGCCTTCTGCTCCTGGGCCGTCCTGCCCTGGAATTCTCCTTTGAATTCCCTTTAGAACAGTCCACAGAATCCTCTCCAGAATCCCTTCTGAATCTTGTTGAATCTGAATCTCTCAGGCTCTCTGTGTTGCCTGTTTTTACCTGGAGGAACTTCAGCTCATTGATTGGCTGAAAGTTCCATGGGCATCAGAGTCCCACGTGGGTTACCCGGCCCTACCGGTCCCTGATTGGTTGATCAAGGTGAGATATGAGTCACTTACTCCTGACACTTAGTAATGCAGTCCAGATGTCCAACTGGCACTCCCTAGACAGATAGGCGCCAATGGGTGACCATTGATCATGATAGCCAGGCTTAGCTAAGTGCATCCCCCTTTGGGAGCTGTCCTTATCAAAAGAAAACATCTTGCATGAATGGTTTCTCTGTGGCTGCACCACAGAGATGAACAGAGAAATGGGGCCTCATTTGGGAAGCTCAGAAACACTTAATTCTGCATTATTATTAAGCCTCGCCGCTACATATCCCCCCTTTTTGAAGGTCACGAGGTCCTGAGGCATTGTTGCCTTCAAAACAAAACAGAGTTAAGTGATGTCCCTTGCCATTAGAACATTAACCTTAAATGTCTACATTACTCCTCGAGAATTCATACCGGAACCAGCATTGGATACAAACAGGATGAATAACATCTGGAGTATGTATAAACACGGTAGGAGACATTATCTCAGTCTAGGAATTACACATCAGGAAGTTCACTGTCAATATCTGATACCTCTGTGGTAGATATTTGGGGAGAAGTCACTTCCTTTCTTTTGACATGCTACCTTTGACTCATTCATGCTAGCCAGAGTACATTTTGATGCAAGAGTACAGCATTCAGAGTACACTGTCAGTCATGATCCGGCTACTCGGCAGTAGTGTTACAATAACAACAGTTCCTGTTCCCAGCCCCCGATAAACCACAACACCTGTGTTGGGTATCTGCTAGAGTGATTTGGAGGTTTGTTCCATTAAAGCAAACTAACTACCTGTACCTCTTCAGGGCTTACTGTTTCTTGGATTTCTATCCAATTCAATAGTGTGGCACCTGAAGGCATCCATGACCTCAAGTTTGGTCTTCAGACAGTACAGTGTTAAGTTCAAGAGCACTGTGGCCTCCTCGGGAACTTGCAGGAAACTGTTTGATTAGGAAGCTGCATTGCGGTAGCTATATCATGCCTGTCACAAGTCACAGTGTCTGTTAAATGTGGTGTGCTGACGAGCCATTTACTTCCCACCTGCTCTTCATGGGGTTCATTAACCTCCCTCTGCTCGTTCGTAGCTTTACACCCTTCATTGGTGAATCGTTTAGACACAGCCAATGGATAGCTTTGGTAGCCATACCCATCTCAAGATTTGGAACCGAATTCAATCTTGGATTGCCTTCTGGGTGAGCTATGAGCGATGGGGTTAATGTCACATACTCCTCTACTGAGAAGAGTGGAATCAAGTGGGTTGGGATTTGTGCCGTGGTTAGACTGGCTACAGTGGCACTAAACTCCCTTAACAGGTCTTGTGTCAACATTCTGGCCTGTTGCACACAAGCATAAACCCACTGTATAACACCAAGAATCATGTCCACTGGTTGGGGAATAAGGTTTAACCCTGTTGCATAGGAAGTTGCCTTTAGGGTTTTCCCTAAGCTTTCCAACTTTTGCTGCTGTTGATACAGTCTGTCACTACCCTCTGGCATTTCTGACCCCTGCCTTCTTGGGGCAGTCAGGGTGAGAGTGCCAGTAGCACACAAACCTACCAGAAATAGCAAATGTGCAACAGTGGTGGCAGCAATCAGTCCTCCCAAAAGTATTTTCGGGCGGCTGATCCCAGTCATCTCCTTCTGAGTGACTGTTGCCTTTCTAAGCTGGCGCAGCGTGTACATGGTGTCTTTCTCAGTATGCCCTGTGGCATCTTGGGCACCAACATCCTGGAAATCTGGGGAGATCTGACGCAGCTGCTGATGCTGCTCCTCCTTTTCCAGGGCATCTGCTTTTTCGATTTGTTCATGCCTGTGCTCTAGGAACCCTGCAGGGGGCGGTGCAGCGGTGGAGCATGCCTGACCCTCGGCTGAGTGGTCATCTGGAGCACCTGAGTGATCTGGGATTGTTACCCTATTCTCACTGTTCAGGTCCACCCTGCACACCTCCTGATTGAGGAATCCCTCTATCGGCATGTTTACAATCGTTCGCTGGGGGTAGGTGTAGGACACCTGCTCGCTCCCCCCTTCCCTCGCTAGGGGTTCAGGGAGCTGCCCCAGCACTGGGATAGCTAGTTCACAGTCTTTGAACTCACTATCACTCACCAGGCCCATGTCAGTGCAGGCGGGGATTCTGACACCTCTCTTTGCGATGTCCTGCACTGGCAGGCGGGTGACTTGACCATCCAGCTCCAGTCTGGCTGAACCACTGTTGGTCAGACTCAGACTGACAGACTGAGCTGGTGGCTGTAAGAAAACCGGCTCGGCTTTCATTCCCTGTCCCTTCTGGGGGACTGGGTGTGTTGGAAACCCTGCCGTTGAGGCAGGAACAATCAGGTCAGTCTCACTCACTACCTGGTAGTTGTGAGAAATAATGTTACCTGACTGCAGGTTCCCTGGGTCAAAGCAGAGGGAATCGGCATCTGGGATCAGGTGTGTCCACAGCGCAGTAGTCTCAGCGTCCAGCTGGACCTCCTGTCTAACCTGTGAATGTTGCACCAGGGGCACCTGGCGGTGGCCCTGTGACAGCTGCTCAAGCAGATCCTCACTAATAGAGGACCTCTCAGGGCTAAGGGTGGGGGCTACATCACCAACCTGCTCTCCTGCCATCTGGATCCTTTCCACCACTGCGGGGTGGTGGTCCTGACCCCTCTTGGGTGCCAGGGTGCACAGGGAAAGCTCCTTTTCATCGCCAGGTGGGGAGATCTGCTCCTCTTTAGGGATGTAAAAGGTGTGTGCTTTACCTGGTGGATCAGGCGGCTGCTTGGAGCACCGCTCCTGTGGCAGGGAGGCTGTTGAGACCTCGGCCGGGACACGACTTCCCTGTATATTCGGGGAACAAGAAAATATTTTTATTTCTTGTCCAGAGGGAACAGAAGGAATCTCCGCATGGGCTTCTGTGTTCGGTGGGCACTGTGTGAGCACAGTCTGCCTCTTGGCCCCCCTTTCCTTCTGTACAGAAGACTTAGGAGCCTTGACCTGTTTCCACACTTTGCCTTTCTGGTGATCCACCAAAGGTTCCTCTCTGAGTCGCATGCCCTTTTCTTTTTCTACCCGTTTGAGCTTGCCGTGTGACATCAAACACCTTTCAACCTCAGTGTCAATCAGTGTCTCACTGGGTAAGACATCTCCCATGGCAGCCTTGAGGTAAAAGCTTCCTGCTTTTCCTCTCTGTTTTACTGCCTGCTCTGTGACTTCAGGGGTGGAGTCAGCACTCGCTTGGGAGTGGCTGACCTTATCCAGGCAGGAACTCTTCCGCTTAATCAGATAGACTGAGGGAGGGAGAGGGGGCGGGTCTCCGCCTCCTCCAGTGGAGAGTATCAGCTCATTCACGTTTCCGGCAGCCTTGGGGAGCGGTTGTCCCTGTCTTAATAAAGCTTGTTCAAGCCTGGCCAGGCGGGCGGCTACTGAATCCTTTTGTTCAGCTTTATCTAGCCCTTTCCCTCCCCCGGTGTTCTCATGGCACTTAGGACGCTGGGTGCGGTCCTGTGTGAGTGCTTTGGAACGGGGCTTAGCCAGCTCAGGAACCTGTGCTCCTTCGAGCAGGAGGGAGTTAACCCTGCTGGCTCTGACGGCGAACACAGTCGCTTTAACAGCTTTTTTCTCAGAGCGACTTTGGACATCATACTCCCAGGCTTTCTGCACGAATCTCTTAATATCAGTCATTTTCATGGTGTGTGCATCTGTATGCATTAAGATCATATTTCTGACTGATGGGTGGAGATTCGCAATGAATAAACCCTTGAAATGTGTGTTCTCTTCGCAACCCTCATCATTTCGCCCTGCAAAATAAGTTCGTCTAAGTCTCTCGTAATATTCGCGAGGGGACTCTGCTCTCTCGTGCTTAATGTTAAGTGCGGCGGCTATCGCGGCAGTCGGGTCAATAAACGCACTGTATTCTTCGATAAGTGCTTGACATAGCTGCTCAAAGTCATTACAGACTTCTTTCATCTGCCTAGCCATCCACTCATGTACAGCTCTGCTGGTAGTTTTCCTGACCAGAAACACTTTCTCCTGTTCTGTGGCGTTTGGCAGGTACTGCAGGGTATACCTGAGGTCTTGAATATAACTCTTGATATTATTCTCTGACACTGCGGGGTCAAATCTCTCTATGTCCTTCGCTAGCTCTCTCAGAGAATGGAGATTTATTCTAGCTTCTCCGCTGACGGAGATATGGAAGAGATCGTGGTCAGACCTGTCGCTGCTAGAGAGAGTGCTTAATAGCGACTCGAATTCAGACCTTTTAGCAACCATCGTTAAACTTAAAGAGTATTACTTTTAAGTACGAAATTACAGTTTTACCACAGAAAACCACAAGATCAAGTATGCAATCAACCCGGTAGATCGCAAAAGATCACAAAACAATCAAGCACTGCTTAAAGAGCAAGGGGAACTTTTTTTCCTTTCGGCTTTCAGCACACTGTATTGTCGTGTATGAAACCCGCGGCGTTTTATATGAATTATTCGCTTGGTTGACTCATTTCAGTCTTGCCACGCCCACCCAGGGACGCCAAATAATGTAGTGATTCATAGCCGTTTCAGGGACGCCAAATATGTAATGTTAGTGGCTCTCTGAAGGCACCAGTTCTGTAGGGTTTGGGCATTTACTGAGACAATTATTAATTGTAGCAGTAAATCACAAAGTTGATTCTTTTGATGGCTTTAGAGTCCAACCATGCGACATAACTCAAACAACGCACTCACACAGGTACTAATACACGAGGATACATTTATTAATACATAGAATATGCCTTAAACTAACAGATCTTATCGAGAGGGTTATCAGAATACAAAAGATATATATTCAATCAGTTACGAAGTGTTACATATATCAAGAGGACATACGTTCAGTATATCATTCATTAAGACCGTTTCATAAATGAACTTGGTTATAACTTCTACATTAGATACTCGAAACAAGTACATAACTCTTAGGAATTAAATTGATATCAACTGGTTGGGATAACAATTGAATTCTTGAGCTGTAATGCATTGAAGTTGAATACTCATCCAATCTTTGGGGATTCAGATCTCCTGCGGGCACAAAGAAACAGTTGCAGGCTGTTGCTGTCCAATCCGCGCTCTCTGGCTCGGTGCCAGGCTGTGCTGTGCGGCTTGCGACGGTGCGCTGCTGATGCTCACTGACCGGCTAGTTAGTGTTGGCTTTAACTAGCAAAGTTTGTGCACAGGAGAAAAGATGACTGTGGGTCCCAGCAAGTCAGGAAGAGGACCGGTTCGTTCCTAATGAAGAGCTAGTTCTGAATAGTGATTCAGCTGTCCACAATTCCGACCTGTTCACGAGGCCTGCTGCTGGTTACTCTCTGGCAACCTCCACTCTAGACTCTTAGAACAAAGGAAAGTTCTGGCACTCGGACACACTGGCCGTTCCATGGTTGTCCGGGCTGAGTCTCAGGATGGTCAGGAGGCGCGCTGCGAGAATGTCCTGCCCTTGGGAGCCTTCTGCTCCTGGGCCGTCCTGCCCTGGAATTCTCCTTTGAATTCCCTTTAGAACAGTCCACAGAATCCTCTCCAGAATCCCTTCTGAATCTTGTTGAATCTGAATCTCTCAGGCTCTCTGTGTTGCCTGTTTTTACCTGGAGGAACTTCAGCTCATTGATTGGCTGAAAGTTCCATGGGCATCAGAGTCCCACGTGGGTTACCCGGCCCTACCGGTCCCTGATTGGTTGATCAAGGTGAGATATGAGTCACTTACTCCTGACACTTAGTAATGCAGTCCAGATGTCCAACTGGCACTCCCTAGACAGATAGGCGCCAATGGGTGACCATTGATCATGATAGCCAGGCTTAGCTAAGTGCATCCCCCTTTGGGAGCTGTCCTTATCAAAAGAAAACATCTTGCATGAATGGTTTCTCTGTGGCTGCACCACAGAGATGAACAGAGAAATGGGGCCTCATTTGGGAAGCTCAGAAACACTTAATTCTGCATTATTATTAAGCCTCGCCGCTACAGTAGATTCAAGACAAATGCAAGATTTTGAAACATATAATCGCTTTTTTTAAATCTTTTGCTTTTAGGGCAACATAGACAACATTCCATTGTAGGTCAGTGCAGTGTACAGTATATAGCCATGATATACAGTTCTGTATATCCTGTAGTGCTTTTCAGTACACTCAACTCAAAGCACTTTACAGCTAATGGAGACTCCCCTACACCACCACCAATGTGCAGCCCCTCCTGGATGATGTGACAGCAGCCATAATGCACCTGTATACATTGCTATCAGTGGAGAGAAAAACAGAGTGATGGACCCAATTCATAGATGGGGATCATTAGGATCCCAAGATTGCTTAAGGCCAGAATGCAGGGGGTAACTCTCCTATGCTTTTCAAACAACCCCCCTTCTATTTTTAAGTAACATAAAGAGTCAGGACCTTTGTTTTATATCTCATCTGAAGACCTGCACCTTTTTACGGTATAGTGTTCCCTTCTTTATACTGGGATATTTGGACCCAAAGAGACCACAGAGTGAGCACCACCTACTGTACTTCCCCCACTAGTTCGTCTTCCAGCAGCAACCTTAGTTTTTCCCAGGAGGTCTCCCATCCAGGTACTGACCAGGCTCACACCTGCAGAGCTTCAGTGGGATGTCAATTGTGAGCTGCAGGGTGATATGACTGCTGGCACTAGTTGCAGGTTGTAAATAGTATGCATTATTCTTCAGACATCTTTTGTGACAGTAGTGTTTTGTTTAAAATGGAGTTTAAAAGTAACATAAAAAATAATTAATAAGAAGGTTTGCTTGATCATTCTGAACTGTCCCTTGCTCCATGGCATTGTGATGGATTGGGTCCTGCCTTGAACCCTAAGCTTCTGGAATAGACTCAGCTTGCCAAGAACCTCAGAAGGATAATTGGAATTGAATTGATAATTGAATCTGATAACGGATGGATGGGTGCTTTGTTCTAAAACTTTCCTCTAAAAGTTTACTTACAGTGTGGCACAGCATGGGGACAGACATAAAAACACACAGGTGAACGTGATGAAGAGGAGACTGTGAAAAATCAAGCCTTCTATTATTTTTGTGGGTCTCTAATTTGTAACATCAATGTATTGATTGGAGGCCTCTTCATCTCTGACATCTTATCTATATGCTGGGTTGTAAGGCTAATGGAAACTGACATGAAATCCAGTTGGTTCTGAAACTTAGAAAGCTGCATTTTATTGATAAAGAGAAAAAAATGGATTATGGACGGACACAAATATTGTCCACATTTAATAAGAAGAATGAACATTTGATGTTCGGTGCTATAAGTGACTGAAAATTACTATATCAGACAATTACATCTTGGCATGTAGGTGTACAGCTTTTATTTTTTGTTAGGTTTTTCACAGTTTGCAGGATAGAAAAATGGTCAGATGACCTAATTTGTCTAGTGAAGAGTGTTGTGAATCACATTGTTTGCTGCAAGTATGAACTTTTAAAAAATGTCTTTACATTTATTTTCAATTGCAGTATGCCTATGGCTACATTAAAGCCACAGTTTTTTTTTTTTCATTGTAATGAATTATAGTAATCTGTAGCTTGAAATTAAGGTGTAAAATAAGTTGTGGAGGTGGCAATCAAGCATACAAATATTCTTTTACAAAAACAGCTTCACAATTAACTCTGACAGGGCTTTTTCAAGGCTTATCATAAAAACATCACTTTCTCTGTGTACAGTATATACCAGAAGGCAAAAAATGCACCTTGACAGTTCCTGTACATCTCACTACTGAGATATTGTGCACATTGTTCTTTGCTGTGGGTATTAGGTCTACTTTTGAAAAGTAATGTTCTGAACCTCCTACAGAGACATACTGTAGTTGCACAGAATTGGCTCCTTCTACTCCTCTGCTCCATTTACTTTTAAAAAAATGACTCCTAAAATATTTGAGTGCATCAGGAACAGCTATAAAATACTTTGTATTTCCCAATATGATGTCCCTGCTTTGTTGTACCAATTGTAGTACCTGAGGAAAAACATAATGGATAACAGTCAATGAACAATTCAAAACATGAACAATATGAAGTGTATAAATATTAATATACAGTATACAGTACATATTGCACTTAGGAAGGTGTTTATTAAACAAGTGAGAGAATGAAATGAGATGAGCATTCCATGCTGAGGACCATCATGCCTCACAGAAAAGTACTTACTATCAGGAACTTTCTGCATATCGCCAGCTGAATTCATAAAAATAAGAGCAGCAGGAGAGATACCCTGACTCCATGGCTACCAAACTGTTCTGCTTTCTGAAACAAAATACTATCCAATTAAGATCAGGTAATGTGGCTTTTATTTTTACACACTTGTCTTCGTTAACAGTCATTAATGTGAGGCCTTTTCATGTTCAACTTGCTTGGGATGAAAGTCTTTCATTTTGATTCTTTAAAAGATCCTAAAGGGATGATTCCGATATTTCTTGGAAGATGTATAATGGGCTATTACAATACAAGTCAACAGTAATGCTTTTCCATGGATGATCAGTGTTAAGCTCCCATCTGTCTAACTATAAATGTTTGATGAATTGTTTTGCATATATCTACCAGAATAACATAAAAAGATCAAGGGAATAAATGCCTCTGGTGGGCTTCACATTGTTTAGGTTATGGGTAGAGAAAAATGCTTTGGCTCTGAACTCTCATCTTTTTAAAAATAATTTTGCCCTGAAAACCTTCCTGACATGCAGTAGAAGCGGGTTATATTGAGCCATTTACAAATGTTCTTTCTGTAAGGAAAGATTTCCTGGAAGTGTGCTCTGCAGGTAATTGAGTCTGAGATATTACCATCCACAGAGTTCAAATCGGTATTTCATTTCCACTGAAGTACTGTACGAAAACTCATACAGTGGTCAGTCATTGACATTTTCTTTGAAATAAGGCAGAGCATGCACTCTCCTTTGCTGAGATCTACTCTGGGTAAAACTTTTTTCAAATTTAAGGCTATTTACTTGTGTTCCATGTGACCACAAGCAGTGGTCTGTGGTGGATATAATTCATGTGTTTCACTCCTAAGGTACTCAACAAAACATGCTGTACAGGTCTGGAGATCTGACAGATTTTTCAGTTGCTTAACATAAATGATAGTTTGAATTGAGCATGATTTATAACAGTGGTTCCTAACCTTTACTGCTTCCTGCACTTCTCTGGTTCTCAAAATACATTATTGCACCCCTTATTATTATTGAAGTAATCTGTGTTTTTGATGATTTACCTTCTAAAAAAATCTTGCACCCTCAGAAATGGGATTTTGCCCCCTCAGGGGTTGCTTGCACCTGAGGTTAATAACCGCTGCTTCAGATGCTGCTGTAGTAGCTTTAGATAATTCAATTTTTGTTTACCAGGGTTGTTAGCATCATTCCATCATTCAGGCCAAAGGGCGTCAGTAGTCCTGAAAAAGACTGTGGTTATTTTGAATTGTATAAAGAGAATGAAAGTGCAGAACATGGGAGTTGACTTCTGTTTTAACTGTGTTTAATACAAAACTTCTAAATTAAGGCCAACTCTTTGCACTTCGTTATGAATGTGGAGACTGAAAACGCACACAGAATTTTAAAGAAAAGCCTTGCACATTGAATAATTGCGTAATAAATGCATGCTTAAGTAAACAAAGTGGAAGTTAATATCACCAACCTTAATGTTCAGCTCTGGCAAAGAGTCTTGCATCACCTTAGTATTATCTATAAAACTGTTGCCCAAAGCAACATAAACATGTATAAAATGATGAATTGTTAATGCTGAATCTATTATGCTTCAGGATAAGGATTATTACACTTGAAGCCACATAAAATATTGTAGGGTTTGTTAGAGTCCCGGACCAGCTTTTGAAACATTGTAATTAAACACGCTTAAGACATATAAGATACATTATATATCTTCTCATAAAGAAGTCCATTGTCCATCAGAATTAGCTGGTCTATTTAACTTAAAGTT
The DNA here is from genome assembly GCF_059453375.1 of Lepisosteus platostomus. NCBI lineage: Eukaryota > Metazoa > Chordata > Actinopteri > Semionotiformes > Lepisosteidae > Lepisosteus > Lepisosteus platostomus. The sequence continues at coordinate 39,779,072 of NC_142616.1, forward strand.
TAAGTAATTTAAGTTAACCTGACACAGCAAGTCACAAGAATACAATCCTTCTCTTGTAGGTTCCTCACATATCTCTGGTTTGTGCACTGTGATTTATGTTAAGGTACAGTGCGTACAATGTGACAATACAGTACACAGTTTCCATTTAAAGTTCCAGTACTTCTTTTTTACTCTAAAAAATTGTATTGTATTGCCATTGTATTATTTGTGAGTCATAGTACACAATCCTATTATAGTTCATGGTCTTATTATGCTGTAGGAACAGTAGACCTCCTCACTTCTGTTTTGCTTTTGTGGTGAGCTGGAGTCCATCAAGGTTGGGCCCTGGTGTACTGCATCCCTTATGCACCAACTTATGCTGGAGCCTCATTCAATATTACTGAGAAAAGGTATTACATGGAAGTTGTTGAAGTACATGTGAAGTAATGTGCTTCAAAACCCATTTCATAATGAGCGGACTACAGCTTTATTTTTGAATTAATAATGGGTGAGGGCAAAAGTCTCATCATTTTTTCATGCCGTCGTCATTATCTTTTTGCAGTTCATGCCACCACTGTTCTAAGGCCAATTGGGGAGCTTCGTTTTTACTTTCCAATTACAAGAAGAAGAACTGCTTTAGATCCTTTTGAAAAACAGCTTAAAAACAATTCTATGAAAAAAAGAATTCATTACAGCTAATGAATAAATGTTTTGTTTCAGTAGAAAAAAAAGATGAAAGGAGTGCTGCCACTCATTTCAAAGTATAAAACTCTCCCCCATCTTACCTAATGTACTACTAAGTAATTTGCATTTTGTTCTGTAAAAGTAGTTATTTTCTTTTCTGGGGGTGATACTAATGATGCTTTAAAAGTATAGTTTTTATTCCCCTCTGTTGAAATTATCTTGTCATTGTTTTATATTTCTTGCTTTTCTCTTAATATTTTCTAGAGGCAGTTAAGTTCCTACATTTTTGATAAAAAAATAGCAAAACATAATGCTCTCTAAGCAGTCAACACACCTATGGAAAAAAGAATGACACTTTCCATGAACAATTTAAATCTTCATGTTGGATGATGGTCTTAGCGCATCTACAGGACAGTCAAAACTTTAGTTAATTTATTTTGTTAAGTGCTTCAGACCATGGGAGAAAGTTGCTGTGAGCCAGATCAGCATCAGCAAAAGTGGGGAAGTGTTATGTCGATTTCAATCAGTCAAATTGAGTATCTGATTAGCAAACTCACCATTGCTATCAGGGTGAGTTTCATCAGTGTTCGCGGGAGAAAAAAACACAACTGGCCAGCATTTCCTAGATGCAAAGGAAGAGTGTCACAAAATCTCACTGCAGTCTTTCCAAAGACTGATTAGGTCTTTGTGTCAGTGCTGCCAGTACGGTTTTAGTGATCAGGGTTTCAGTAGCTGGTAATTTTGTCATTTGTTTTATTTTCATTTTGATAGAATCATGTGTCCTGCTGAAAACATATAAAATGATCCTTACATCTGTATTTTTGATGGCTGTACCATCCAGCCATCCGTTTGCTAACCACTTCATCCAATTGAGGGTCACAGGGGACCCGGAGTCTACCCCAGCAAGCAATGGGCACAAGGCAGGGAACATCATGAAAGGAATGCCAGTCCATTGCAGGGCACACACAGACACTGATATTTTTATCACATTGCATGTACATTTGTTTGATGTATACAGTATGTATAACATATTTAATGAAATAGTTCTGAGTGCTGCACTTTTATTTTGCAGCAGTGTGTAAAGTATAAGCAGCTCTCTGGTTATTTTTTCATTGAACTACTGTGTGCTTTATTGCACCTTTCCACAAAACTAATTCAAAATTAAAGAGAACCAATGACGCTAGTTTACCTAACATCAATTCACAACAGGAGGAAAAAGAGGAACAATAAAGCTTTTAAAACAAGTTCATAGTTGAGGACTGAAAATGAGTTAGTCATTTATTCCATATGCACCAAAGGCAAAAAAAAAATCTGAATTGGTAACAAGAAAAATGATTAGTTTAAAGTGACTCCAAAACTTTAAACCAGTTTCTACATAATCAGTTCTCTGAATCACTAAATGAACATTTTGAATTCCGGTCATGATTTATAATCTCTCAATAATGAATGTAACAGTCCCTGTGCTGAAGCACCTCTTTGCATTTTCTGTATCTGCTTTGCTCTTTGTCTTCCACAGCTTTTCCATTTCAATTGTATTTGCCATTAGTTTTTGCATGATAGAATGCTGACAGGGAAGGCAGTTTAAGCTACTCTAGCAATCAGATCTGGATCCTTGGTACTGCAGGCATGTTTGTCACAGAACTGCAGAACGGTGCAGACCACCCAGAAAGGTGGTCTCTGGCAGCTATATTTGTCACTTTTCTCTGAAAATAAATTTAGCATTTGCATGTTGCAATATTTATAAATGAAGGGTCTCTTAGGAGCTGGTTTTGTCACGATCGTAAATCCCTCCTCTTAAGGGCTTTCCCGTTTTAGTTGATTTTGTGCACCTGCCTCCTATCCAGTCCCTCCCTATTTAAGCCAGATGCTCCTGCCATTCTGGGTTCAGCTTTGGAAGATGGACGCCCGGAAGCTTGCCTACCAGTGGGTCCAGGACAGACTCGATGGCATAGGCTTCTCGACGGCATCCTGACCATCTGGGTCCGGGGCTGGGAGCGCCTGACCCCGTTACCCCACTTTTAATCCGGGTCCTGCACTGGATCCTGGTCTGGTTTTTAAACCTTGTCTTGTCTGTCCTGGATGGATCACCCGGCACTGGACTCTTGGACTTCGTCCTGGATTTACCCTTCAGACTCCCTTGGACTTGTTCCCCAGGACCACGCCCCCCCGAGCAACAGTGCACAGTGGACAGGCCCCCAATGTTTGTCAACCTGTCCAGTTCCTAGTTATCTCCTCCCCGTGTCTGTTTCACTCTCTTCCGGATTCTACCATCTGCACAGGGTCCTGATCTACGCTTCATGACAGGTTTAGACTATTCCTTCTGAAAATGTCATGTTAAACCCACTTCCCTATCCTGCAAATAGCATGTAGGTTGAGTAATGAACTGGGGAGATTAGCCCTCCTCCCTTTGGGAATAAATAGGTCCTGGAAGATCAGTGGTAGTTGGACCAGTAGTGGGGTGGAATGGTAGGAAGAGGCAAGATGATGATCCTTGCTTCAATCCTGTTCCCTAGAAAGCTATGGGGAATTACATGTTGCCCTTTGTCACTTTATCTGTCAGAGGAAGATGACTGGTTAGGTGATGATTTAAAAAAGGTGAAGTGAGGACTTTTGATGCTCTGAGAACCGAAGAGCCAGAAGAGAAGCCAGGGGAGCTCCAGCTTACAAATCATCACCTTATCTAATCACCTGGTTAGGCAGGTCTAAATGCATCTAATGCAAACACAACATAGTGCATCCCTCAGTGAACACCATCCCTTCTATCAAGCTGGTACTGGCAGCAATATGTTATGGTTCGATTTTTCTTTGTTGTATTTGCTGATATTTAAATAATTTCACCCAAGTGTTCAGTTTGATCATTCATTTTTTTTAATTACAAATGAGGTAATGAGTGGTGGCTCTGTGAGAGAGCCACTTGTTAATTGAAAAAACCTATAGAATGAGGCACAGCTGGTACGACTGAGTAATTAGCACTCAGTGGGTGCTTCCCCTTCCCAGAAGAGGTGAAATTCTATGTAAGGGAATGGATTGGGATGTGTATAGAATTAACCACTCTTCTGGGCTAATCAAGATGCTTTTAAGAACTGTAAGAGGGAAAACAGTTTCAATCTGAATCTGAGCCTGGAAAAAGGGAGAGTGAGCTACAGTACATAAAAAACAGGTTGGCTTATAGGCTTGTGGAACTCGGCAAGCAAGGAATGTGAAAATACAGTTAAAGCTGCTCTTAGGGGAATCACAGGTTCTGGGCTGGTGGGCTGTGTGTTAGACTGCTTAACAGTCTCAATGGGGTTGAAGTATGCTGCCATAGAACAGGGTTATCCAGCTGAGACTGGGCTGACAGCAGGTGTTAGTACCTGGAGATGTGGGGTATTATTTAGTAAGGTAACGGTGTATCTTCTGCTCATAGTTAAGGGAGAGGAGGCTCAGGCTGAGCACTCCTGGTGCCTTACCATCAGCAGACAGATGGGTAGTCTCAGAGTGAAAGAGTGAAAACAGTAAACTGGTGCTGTGTCAGGAACACAAGTGTTGATTATGAAGAAGCTGTAAAGCCCAGACAGAATCGGCCATGATAGCAAGTGAAAAGAATAAGAGATACTGGCTGTTGATCTGATACTTAATGAAAATTAAGATCAAAGACTTGAGTTGACATGGTCATTAAAGTAATTGTGATTGATTGATCAAGTGATTAGTGAAGCAAAGATAGCGATTGAGAGACGTGGAGTTAATTGAGATTAATACTCTAGTGGAGCTTGTGTTGAAGTGATTTTAGAGAAGACCGTGTTTGGGTGACATGGAATACTAATTGAATCCTCCACTCCCTGGTTGTGTTAAAGTGAATAGTGACTAGTAAAGATTAAGAATTCAGTGACAGGGAATTAATTGAGTCGAATACTCTAGTGCATGATTAATGAAGATGGAGAGTGAAGAGTTGTTGAGAAGATCTATTAAATGTGATGATCATGTATAGTATCTAGAGAAGAGTTAGCGAAAAGGCTTGGTGACTATTGTGAATAGAAGGAAGAAAACCAAGCAATCTTACTCAAGAGTGGAGTGTCTACAATCTAGAAACCTGGATGGAGTCAGAAAAAGTAATACAGACCACTTAAAATGCAAAAAACTAAGGGTGACACACTGACACACCGGGTGGTGCCTCTATCAGCAGTTGTCACAATTGACTTATATACAGTATACATACAGAATACATTTGTTTGCATATTTGTATTTTAACAAAATGGGCAATAATTGGAAATGTGTATATACCTTTGCAAGGTACTGTGCATTAGAAACAAGGCAACCATTCACTTTATCCAGTTTTCCAGTAAGTAGACCCAGAGTTGTTTTGAATCCTCATGAGAAGATTCAAGACCAGAATCTTTTGTATACAGTACATGCAGAAAATAATAATCAAGGTCAGTTTTTTTCTACAGTTTTCCCTTAGGCTCTTTTTTAATGATTTTTATGAGATTTGGGGAATGTGATGTTTCTTAAGATCATGATACTACTACAGTATTGCTAAAAATGATTTGGAGTGATCGAAGCTTATTAGAGGTAAGTCTGATCAAAATTATAGCCCGCAATTAGCCTTAATAGTAGCTTATGAATACCTAATTATTCAATTACACAGATATACAGAAGAGCTCTTCTAAAGGCTTTTTAAATTACTTTTTGTAAATAATACTGAGAGGGTGTACTTTAAATGTAATTTAAGCCTGTCACCCTGTTTTACATTAAATTTTATGTTTCATTAGATACATTCTGTTTTTTTATTTACTTTATTAAGGTGGTTTTCCTTTCCTTCACAAAGGCTTTAAGAGGGTTAGTTATACTAACTCCTGAAAATGGTAAGGTATTGATAAATCAGAATTAGATGATTCAAGGAAAGCAATTGGCTTGCTGGGCTGGGGACTAGAGCTCACTGTTGTGGCTTTCACAGTGAAATAATTTAGTTTCTTAATTGTTGCTCTGTGTTGTATGAAATAAAAGGAAGGCAATTAAAATGGTTTCAGTAGTGATTTATCTCTGTTTACACAAACAGAGGTATAGTTTTCTGCTCCACAGGTCTTAATCTAATGCCTAACATTACATAGAACCCTGCATGTTTGTACCACGAGACAGGATTTCAAGATTAAACCAGAAGTCTCATACATTTTAATGATAGATACTTTTCTAATTACAAAGAGACTGAAGTGTCGTGGCTGAATGAAAGCAATACATCACAACATCTGAGCTACCAACAGAAAAGACACAGAAGACCTTTTAAAGCTTTACTTTCATTTTGATGGTAAAGGACCTCAATTCTGTTTGGGCTTTAGTGCACCAGTGTAATTAGTTAATGGGTTTCCTTCCTTTATGGGATATTTTTTTTCTTCAAATTTTTCTTTTTTTAAAAAAAAAAACACTGCTTATTCTGAATCTATTAACAAAATGATTAAATTTCAGTTGGTTTTTATAAATATTCAACCTACAAGACAATAGTACAGAAAGACAGAGTATATACTGTAGTAAATAATGAAAGGCTGAGCCCTACACTGTATCAAATGCTGTATATCACGCATCCAGTCAACCAAAAACATTCAAATTAGAAACAGCCTGGCACACCTAAAGCATCTGTCAGACAAGTATTATTCAAAGAGGATAAATGAACAGCTAAATGACAGTGTGCTGTGATATGTAACTTAGTTCAATAAGACACCGTTCCAGATGTCATGGTCTCCCAGTCATTCACACATTGGATCAGGTGAGCTTGACCGGTGCCTTGTGACACAACCTTTCTTACAATAAATAACCTGTTATTTTGCCTTAGTTGGTGTCTCTGGTGATCATGAGTAGAAAGTAATGTGTAGAAAACCCTGTCAAAAATAGAATCAAAAGTCCACATTATATATATTTATAGTATGACTCTCTTTAAGTATTGCATTTAGGTCTGAAAGAAAAAGCAGTTGAGCTTCAGAATTCTTAATAAATGAGTAATATTGAAAATGCATAAAATTGGTGGTCAGGGCATGTCTTTGTCACCTAATTTATCCCCTGGCACAGATTTCTCACTAAATATCTGTTCACTGCTGTGAATTATTTAATGAGAAAGCCATATCACATTTACACTAAAAAGGCCTAAATGGGTGTCCTGTGTTCTACAGTATATATGCCATTTTCACCCATTATTATCCCCATTATAGGGTACTGTATTGCAAATTACTTTCTTGAAAAATGAAATACTGTATATATACACTACAGTGCTGAAACAATGCACATTATCTTGTCCTTTATTTCATGGTTTGTTTGGATTACTCAACAAGGAACAAATTTACCCCTCTGTGGCCACTTATTTCTGTTAGTCTGGAGCAGACATTGAGGAGTGGCAATGACAAAGATTTTGATAGTTTACTGATATACTGTACATACTGTAGCACATCTTCATTCTGACTTGGAGTCTCTGCTCTGATTCTGCAGGCCTTTAACATATTCAGTGGAGTCCTTTTAAATAAGTTGCAGTCCCTGTTCATAATCCTAAAGCCTTTACAATCTCTCAAAATATTTCACTTCTGATTTTTAAATTAGCTCTAAATGTTAATAAGATGCAGTATGCCTTTGATGTCGAATGTTACACCATTAGAGTTTCAGGTTAAGTCTACTTTGTTCAGCAGTAGAGGTTTGGTGGTGCACTCTGTGACTCTCTGTGACTTTTAGCACATTGCTACTAATTTTTTCAATGCATTTCTTGATATTCACATTTGCATCTGCTCCAGTGAGCCAGTGTAAAGTGTGGGGTATACAGTACCTGTATGTAACACAATCACAATGGTTCCGCACACATAACATGTTTTCAAAGTTGTTTTTTTTATCAATTGGAAAGTATGGTCTAGTTTCCATCAGGGGTCACTTCAAACACACAGCAGTTTGTGGAGATGATTGTACTTCTCTTTCAAGTGGACAAGCTACTGCTGAATCATCCATGGAGCACTAACTGAATTGAAAAAAGGCTAGATATAAGGGGATCAAAAAGCCTTCTGTCACACTCTTTTCTTTGTTTGTATTTGCCTTGTATTATTTTCTTGTTCTTCTTTATATCTGGTATGGAATTCAGTCCTTGAACAAAGAGGGAAGGCAATCATCTGCACTTGGATTTCAACCCTGATGTCTAATTTCCACCTTCTGTCTGTTTGTGGGGAGATGATATGGCATCAGTTGGAGCTCACATTTGAATCCTTAAGTCACAAACTGAATTAAGTTCTAACCTTTTATTAGTTCCAGACAGAGCCCCTTTGTGGGTTTTCTTATAATAATAATAATAATAATAATAATAATAATAATAATAATTGCTTACACTTATATAGCGCTTTTCTGGACACTCCACTCAAAGCTCTTTACAGGTAATGGGGACTCCCCTCCACCACCACCAATGTGCAGCATCCACCTGGATGATGCGACACCAGCCATAGTGCGCCAGAACGCTCACCACACATCAACTATCAGTGAGGAGGAGAGTAGAGTAATGAAACCAATTAATATATGGGGATTATTAGAAGGCCATGATTGGTAAGGGCCAATGGGAAATTTGGCCTGGAGTCCAGGGTTACACCCCCTACTCTTTTCAAGAAATGTCCTGGGCTTTTTAATGACCACAGAGAGTCAGGACCTTGGTTTTACGTCTCATCCGAAGGAAGGCGCCTGTTTACAGTATAGTGTCCCTGTCACTATACTGGGGCATTAGGACCCACATGGACCACAGGGTGAGAGCCCCCTGCTGGCCCCACTAACACCTCTTCCAGCAGCAACCTTAGTTTTTCTCAGGAGGTCTCCCATCCAGGTACTGACCTGGCTCACACCTGCTGAACTTTAGTGGGTTGCCAGTTGTGAGTTGCAGAGTGATATGGCTGCTGGCTATGCTATCTTATGTACAATAAGAAGAATGTTTTTGTCATGGATCAAGTAAAGTTTTATTCCATGCTGAAAAGAGAAGAAAAGAAACACAACGTTTTGCTTCTCTGGGTGTCTGTTCCTTTGCAGCCTACGATGCTGATGCTGTCACGACCGCCTATCAACAGAGATCGGCCCACAAACGAGTTGACCAGTTCTAGCAGAGGACTAATCACAACAAGCTCCGCCGCACGTGTTAAACCATCACCACCCACTGTACTGTTCTGCACTCATCTCTATTTAACCCTCAAAAATCGCTACTCTCTGCTCTGTATTGATTTCTCTCCTAGAGAGCTCCTACGTCACTTCTTTTTTGAAAACCTGTTTCACACAACCCCACTTGGCTTTTGAACTTACCTTTATTCTACTGTAGATCACAAACTCACCTGTCAATTTGGATTAGAGACGAGTGTAGTTGCTGCCTCTACTCTCTCTTTTGTCTGCATAGGATCCTACTACTTCATCACTTGGATTTGTTACAGATGCAGCCACCTACTTGAACTACATGTTTTTGTCATTGCTAGTTTAAACCAGTGAAAAAGGTTTAATTACTTTTAGAAGAAAAGGGATGAGCAATACACATAGAGGCAAACAGTTCACTGGCATAAGTCATTTAATTCTCTGAAGTCCAGTCTATATTATGAAAAAATAACCTGCAGCAAAACCAATCCAAATAATAGCACCAAGCCCATAACAGTAACACAGAACCAGCCAATTATGGATGAGAGAACTGATGATGGGTGAGTCAACATAAGTTAAGTCATGATACAGCTTCACAGGTCTGAACCCCAGCAGATGAAATTAATTTGCCTGTTAGGCATGCAGGCCTGCATTTATGAATCCCTGACCTGAGGTGACATATTCAATTTTCTGCTGAATTGATTGACTTCTGCTCACCCTTATTATGTGAGTTCTGGTTTGCTGGTTTGCAAGTGATAAGTTACAGTTTCTTTATGTTCCACTGTTTCTCAAAATCTGTTATATATTTCACAGCCTGGAACTGAAGTATGACAATCTGAATGGTTTGCTATGATTTGTAGAATCCATTTCTCTTCCAAAAAAGTAATTCCTCCCCGAATAAGACCAGCACTTTCAAATATCATCATAAGGCATACTATGGCATAATGACATACTATACAGTACATTACATGTTACAGATCTAGGCTATTTTGTGTATTGAGTTTTTTTTTTCAATGAACTCCAGCACAGATTTTAAAAAGTGACCATTTAGTTCCTTAAACATCATTAATGTTGCATGTTACCAGCATATTAATAATAGCAGATAATAGTTTTAAGTAATGTATAGTCACCCAAGAGTTTGTATACCAATTAATGCAGGACTGAAAGGAGAAATGGTACAGTAGCCCACATGCACTGTTACAAAGCCCTTCGTTGAGTGGGAGGTACAAATAGGTCGATACCTGTATAACAGATGCTCAAATAACACAAACTAAGAGGTGAATCTAGGAGACCAACTAAGAATATCAGAGGTTTTGCCATCATTTGTCTCCACTGCACACAATGAGATAGCATCACCATAAATTGACACATTTTTAACACTTTTTGAGACATCAAGCAACTTTATCTTTCTCCTTGCGAGACAGACATTTATCAGCTAATTAAAAGATATAATACATGTAGAAAACTTTTCTTTTATACTTTATCTTTCTTTTTTGAGGTACTACCAGGCAAAGCTTTCTTTTGTTTGGAGTATTTATGCACTTATTGAACATAGAGAAAATTATTCCATTCAATTTAACTTCAAGTTATGACATACTGGAGTTATATTGAATAAGAATGGCTTTAACTTCCCTGTAAGGAATTTGTGTCTTTTTGGAAGAGTTTTGGGATTTGTCTGCCATGGAGAGACCTTGGGGAAAAAAAAACTTGATGTTAGGTCTAGATACTAATACTGTACATATTGTAAATATTTGTAAATAATATTCATTTTACTTTGTGTTTTGTCCATAAAACATGTCTTGTGTCATTTAGTTTTTTTAAACTTGTCCAAGAAACATATATACAAAAAAAGAAAAACATTCTACAATAATAAAAAAATGCAGATTCTTCAAGGAATTTCCTACTAGTTGTTTTAGTTTTCAAGCTTATAATCACTTAAGCTGTGTAACAGAACAAGGGTACTACAACAACTAAGATCAGGGCCAGAACACTAACCTGCCAACTCTTATTAATTAACAGGTAAACAAGATATTGATTAACCTGCAATATGCAATACCTGGTGGTGTCATTGCTGGGATATTTTTATAATACAGATGTTCTTTGTAAAACGATCCTCTCTTTTCCAAGAGAACTTGAACAGTCCTTGTATTTGTCATTCTAAAACCAAGCATCGCTTTTGTAGGTTAAACTGAGTTTTCAGCGCTGAAAAATTAATTTCCGACCCAACTGAACAAAATGTGTTCCATTGTGTACATGTTGAAAACTGTGAAGGCCAATACAACAGTTGAACATTGTAAGCATCAAGGAATACCTGTATAAACCTTGGCTGTATGGCTTTTGATCAGTTGGTCTGTTTTAAGTCCCAGAGACACCATTTACTATAGAGACTCCAACATTGTAAAAGATGAATGTTTGGGTTCTGTTTTGCTGTAATGACACATTGGGTGCCAGAATGAGGATGATCACTAACATTATCTGTCATCCTGACACACTTTAACAGATGAGAATCAACTGCTGGGTGGGCATTAAAATGATGTGTAGGCAGCTGCTGTGACACTCCAGAGCTCTCCATCCTAAGTGCCGAGTTCATCAGTCTTCTTATCTTGCAGCCGAATAGTAGATTCTATTAATCCATTAATTAGGCAGAAAGGGTGTGCATCATGGTGTCCTCACACCAAAGTGACATTCCATTAAATTCATGCACTGTTGTGTTTGTTTCACACCTGTCCCCTAAGCAGTAGCACCTCCCATCAAATCATTCCGCACAAACCAAAGAGTCCAGGAAGGGTTTCTTTTATGTACACTGGGACACAAAAATAATCTTAGGATTTATTGCATGACTTCTTCCTTTAAGATTGTCATTGCATTTTTATTGTCTCTCACTGTATTTCAATTGGGAATAGTTTTGATAAAATTTTGTTCTGAATATCAGACTTCTAATACTACTCACAACTTAATGTTGATTTGTTTTAAATATAGTGCATATCACTAGACAGAGGTGTCATTGTAAATAGTGAAAATTATAAGAAAACTTTTATCTTTCATCTGTACTTTCATGGAAAAAAGAATTAATAGGCATTATGGGTCAAATCACTCATCCCATACTGTATATTCCATTGCAGAATAGCATAGTACAAGTTTGAAGTCTCTTCATACAATGTGCTAACAAAAGTGAGTTCTTTACTTTTATTGTTTGTGATAGTGATTCATTGCTATAAGAAAGCTCAGATGAAGTGGATGTCTGCTCTTCTTTTTCCACTGCAAGCCTATATTTTTTTCAAGATACAGTATGTCTCTTCTTTTGAGATCCAGTGCTGCAGGGACAGAACTTCTATCTGACTGTCCATCTGATTTGATTCTACTGTATTTTTTTTTGACAAAAGAGCAAACATAATTTCTTCACGGTTATCATACATAATACTGCATATAAATGCTACGTTGGTGTCCGAGCTACACAGAAGTGAAACCAGTGTGATTCTGCCAAAACACCCTGGGAAAACATTGGACCAAACGGAAATCTTCATCTTACTAGAAGAAGTAACACTGAATATGGTCCTAGTAAAAAAAATACTATACTGTACAGTATATTCTATAGATAGATAGATACTTTATTGATCCCGTGAGGGAAATTCTTCTTTTTTTTTAGGATATTCCAATGCCATTTATGGCATGTGAGTGTTGAAATCTGCTTGGACAACAATTGGAAGCTGAGTAAAATAAGGTAATGCACCAGTATTGTTTTTTAAATTTATTTTGAAAGAATCACTTCTGCTATTAATCTGCAGAGGAATTGCCTGAACACCATATACAGTAGTTGCATAAATTAATGCAGGAACAGGTCTGAAAAAGGGCACTCAGCGTTTGTTTTATGAGAAATTTCTAGAAAAAAAGAGCCGCCTTCCAAATGATGTACTGTATGCTTTCCGCTTGTTGATTTTCCTACAAAGTTTCCTGTGTATTTTATGGATGTGGTTTCTAGGAAATGTTCTTAATCATGATTTCATGTTTATCGAGCATTTTTAAAAATACATTAAATCATGACATACCACAGCTCAAATGAGAAAGCTTTTTAGGGTCTGTTGACTATTTTAGCTCCCAGATTTTTGTCTCCAGGTCATGTATGGTGACAATAATGAACATGAAGCTATGTATGTTTTGGTTAATCAATACACATAATATGAGACAGATTTTCATCTGTTTCTGATTCACACAAATTTCTTCCAGTACCAGATACAATAAAAAAAGACATTAGAAATGAATAAAATAATCAATAATTGATACAGTATGTGGGTGCAACAGATGTTTAGCCATTAACCAAAACAGTTTTACACTAAACATACATTTAATTATAATTTAATTGCAAAGTGCATATCCCCTTGACCATATCCACCTTATTAGTAAGGAATTAACAGGAACTACCCCATCAGCAAGGGCACGGTTTGACCTGTGTTTTAATGTGGCAAGATGGACCACAAGCATTAACATAAAATATAATGTAAAACATTGTTTTTTGTCATGATGCTACTATTTTTCATAGTATATTCCGTATAGATGTCATATACTGATACTTTCAGTCCAGAAAACCAGGCTGTGATGTGTATTCAGTTAATCTTTTGGTAATTCTGTCAGCCCTTACTTATGCAAAGACTTTTATGCTGTCTTTAGCAGGGATATGGTGAGTGGAGAGAATGTTTGAAAATCAATACTTTCGTTCAGATGATTACAGTACTTTGACCTATTAACTGTCCATCTTCAGCATCTTCAGTGAGTGAACCAGTTTCAGTCAACAGTACACCTGAAATACAGTATTTATGCCATAATTAAGGTCCAAAATAAGAAAAAACAGCAGATATAATAATACATTTAGCTTTTCTAGCTTTACTAGAGAACTGCATATTGCTGATAATAATGTTGGAAACCCAGAACCACTCCCAGAAGCATAGGGCTCAAGGCAGGACAGCTCCCTGAGTGGGACAGCATGCAAGGCGCATGTGTACACAAGCACACAGGGACAATCTAAGCAACATGCCTCTGGATGATAGGAGGAAACTGAAGTGTCTAGCAAAAACCCACTCAAGCACAGGAAGTACAGTACATCCACATTTATTGTACTCCAGCCCTTTGTTGACTTCTGGGAAAATTGGCCCTGGAGTGAGTTTGTTTGTTACTGTGTCTGCACTCCGATAAACTTGCATCCTGTCCACGGTACAGTATATCCCTCCTGAAACCTTTTGCTTGCTTGGATAGGCTTCAGCTCTCCTGCAAGCCTGAATTAGTGGTTCTAAAATAGATGGAGGGAATATACTGTTGCATGTTTCAAGATTGTTCTTTCAAATAAGAGTCTGGATTATAATTACAAGTTATAATTCATACTCTTTAAAAGTGAGCATGCTACAGTAAATCACTTTAGTAAAACGTTTTCATAGCCATGGATCAAGGCTAATAGTCCAGCTTTACATCATTTGTTAGGCATCTTGTGTTTGGAGGAGGGTATCTACAGTTATTGAAAACTAATAAAACCAGAAGATTTTATGTGATGCTTGAGCAATTTGAATTAGATCTGCTATTAACCCAGCTCCATTATTGATGAGAACAATGTTCTTAGAATTAATTGTGCTTTCTGCAGGTTTTTATTATGGCTGGAAAACACTTATAAAGTAATATCCCTAACAAAATGTAGTAATCTCTGTGTCTGTAAGTACCTCCATACTCTTACTTACAACTTTCTTTTGAAACATGAACACCTTGAATGCAATCTGGTAAAATGTATTGGCAAATGTTGTTTTTTTTTAAAGTCATGACAAGTAAAATATGACATGTTTTAAAGATGTTGTTTATAATGTACACAAGCATGCATTTGCACAAATGCAAATTACAGTGTATTAAATAACATGGTAATGGTTGTGTGTCTTCACATTATGCAAATCAGTATGCACCACCACTTTTTAAAACCTAAATTGTGGGACTGTGTAACACTGTGGGCCTATTTCCGAAGAATTTTTCTTTCCAGATTTAAAACATTCAAATTTTTCTCAGCTGTCCTGTCCATTGCCACTTTTACATAATTAACATTTAATAATGTTTTTTTTTAATTAATATATTTTTAATATGAATATTTTATCAATGTTTTTTCAGGATGAGGGCAAATACAATTTGTGATTTTTTATTAAAACATTTAAAAGATCAAGTTGAAATATTTTAGGACTCTAGTAAGGTAAAACATTTAGCACTGTAAACTGGACCTTAACTTTTAAGTTTATATGGTATCATCATCACATTAGTGCTCACTTTCAAACTGTAAAACATCTTTCTTGTAAGCATTTGCTTTTGACTAAAACATTAATGTTCCAATAATATTGAAAAATGTGTGAGAGGAAGCCAGGACAGATGTTTTTCTGCAGTCAGCCAAAATATAGTCTCAGCAAATGTAATATGATTTTATTACATTTTCAGCTACTAATTCTTTTATGTAAAGAAATCAGTCTCGAGATATTGCATTTCCCAAGGGGATTCGAGGAAATGTTCTCATTTTGTTGAGAAAAAGCTGAAGTTCACTGACAATTTAGGTAACACAATATTGGAAATAATTTTGAAGAGAGGGGATAAAGTAGGTACATAATCCATAGTAGAGACATAGTAATGTTGTATGTGTAAAACTGAAATATTGTTTAATGCGAAGTTGTACTGCTATAGTAAATGTGATTGGTTGCCATGAAAACGAATCTGTACAGGATTGCCCAGTACAGGGCCCAAGTAATTATAAGCAATGATACAATGATATAATTTCAGAGTTTGAAACTTCTGTAGAGCACATTGGCAGCTGAGAAGGAAATCACACATAATAAGATAAGTATTGTATACATTTGTAGTTTTAGCTAAAGGTGGATACTCCAATAAACACAATATACTGTAGTTCAATTGCAAAAGGGCTTGTGAAAATGGTATTGTTGATAATAGACGTGGTTGAGAAAAATCTCCAAACTATCCAAAAGTTTTTCAGATTATTTTTTTGCATAAGTGATGTTCCTGCAGTTATTGTGGGCATGACTTTGCTTCAAGATCATTAAGATATACCTGTACCTTAACGCAAAATGGTCTCAGTGGTCAGGTAGGCTGAAAACTGCAACAGAAATTAACATTGGGATGATCATATGTGGAATAAGTGTTCTTTACAGATGAGTCCGTGATTGAACTGTTTGGAGATAATCAACAGCAGTTTCTTCAAAGACAGACTGGAGAACAGTATCTCTGTGTACAGTATAAGAGCTACACTAAAGCATGGGAATGAACAAATACTATTGTGGGGCTGTATCTCCTCCAAAGGTGACAGGGTCTTGCATTAAAGAGAGATAAATGACTACACAACAAATCTGATCAACTGTGGGCAATTTAATAGGATATTTGGAATATTATTCTACTGTCCTTCATTGATCAACTGCATGGAGGCATGATTACAAGATGTCATCCTTACAGTTAATAAAGGACATACATACCATATGTTAATGTTCTGAATAATATTTTGTATTTGCATATCATCTATAATCATGAACTTATTTTGTGTGTATTTGCATAGAATAGTATTTGCATTATACCTGTATACCCAATTGATCATTTCTCAGCATTTCTGTACAGACGTATTTCCAATACTGTTGAACACATTCACAGACAGGGAAATACTGTATACAGTAACTTCTATATTGTAATAATTTCATTTTTTTAATTCTTCAAGCTATAGTTTAATTTTTGTTGCTGCTTGTTTGATTCTATTTTTTGCATTTCCTCTGCAAAATTTTCAATTTCATTATGTGAAACACAACCATTATTAACTGCCATTTTGAACGGTATAATTTCATTGAGTGCTGTTGAAGAGAGTCCAATTTAAGATAAGCAAGTTTTTTTCAGTTTTACAAGAGGAATCTGATGATAATAGAAGGTTTAAAGGGTTGTTTATCTGGAAAACAATTTTCCCTGGATGTGCTCTGAGCAAGGAATATTTAGTTCTTATGTGACGCAGACACTAGAAGGTAATTGTATCCATGCTATGTTGTTGCATGTCTTAAATGATTAAACTCCAGTGACGGTTACTTATTTCATCCCAATTCATTACTGTTTTCACTGCATTGGACATTTGTGCATCTCTTAGAATCACTGCAATCACAATAATAATTACTGTTAAATTGTTTTTTGTGGGTAAGATATACTTACGTTGAGAGCAGAGGAAGGAAAGTGAGACAGATACTGTGAAGTGTTCATTCTATGTTTCCTGAATGCTAATATTTATTCTAAATATACATGAAACATGAGTTAGGATCTGGTAAAATGCGTGGAGATTCTGGATACTTTTCAGATCATCTTACTGATGTATGTGCCTATTAAAAAATATATATTATTTTGGGATTATCTGAGGCTGACTTCGTGAATCATGGTTCTGTTAAACAAAGACATTGGCTGATGTTCTATTTGGCATAGCAACAAACATCTATACTCTGTGTATTTTTTTTATTTAGTCACTGAAATACTTATTTATATATTCCCAGTTTAAAACAACAAACCCCAGATCACAAACGACAACTTTAAATCTTCAACTTTTCGTTTTCCACTTGTTGATAAAGACCCAACTTTGCTTTGCAACACAAGAAAACAAAATATGTTCATTTAACATGAACTCCATCCCCTTTAATAGAGTTTAGACTCTTGTTGATGAACCTTTTTAAGTCAAAGTTTTTTCTCCATTTTCATTTTTAATCATTTAAACAGACAAGACACAGATATTAAAGAAATATCTTAAGTGTTGATTATGTGATGCCATTAGATCTTATTTTCAGTATCGCTTTTAAATGTGGAAGCAAATGCCCCACAGTTTGAATCTGGTAACTGGACTGTATAATTCTTTAATTCTTTTGTAAATATGGTGGTGTTTATGCTCAGAATGGGAATCCGGTTTAATCCTAAAAATAAACTAGTTTTATCATAATAAAAGTATGGAACAAGCTACCCTGTCGTGTTGTTGAAGCCAATACCCTGGCTTCATTCAAGAAATGGAGGGATCAATTATCTACTAACCGCCAAATGGCCTAAACTCATTTTTAAGTCCTTAGTTAAACAAAAGTCATTTTCCCAAGTTGTGGACAATATTCATCTTCTGCTGGTTTAGTTGCCATTTTCTCGTTTTGACCTGCTTTATGAGGGCAGGTCCATCACTAATATGGGTAAAGAAAATGAGGTACAGTACTTTGCTGTACTGAAAAGCTTGAGGGAAAAAAAGAGCAATATACTGTATACAGTATATGTGTAGCAGTGATCTGTCACTGCAACAATCAGACCCTTGTGCTGTCAAGCTCTACAAGACTTTGTAAGTCTTATATTTTTGTTTTCACATTCAATTTCAAGTAATTAACAGCTAAAGAGCGGAAAAGCTATTAAATTTGTTCACTTAAGCAATTACTTAGTTTAGGTAGATGTTCAGGGTTAGAACCTTCTCCTTGGTACATGATTGACAAATATGTATTAGTGCTTATGCACTGGAGGGTGACTTTAGTACAACCCTGATTAAAACGAAAACATCTGCCTTTAAAATAATAGAGTTTATGACCGGAGTTATGAGTCTGTGAAATGAAATTGTTCTAAAATCGCCTGGGTGTATACTGAGAGAAAACTAATTCAACAAATATGGTCGAGCAGTGGAAATGATAGTTCTGTGAGTTTAGCAATATTTATTGAATTTGACAAGACTCAGAGCAAGCCAGACACCTCAGGCAAACAAAAAAAGCCATCAAAGCATCCAATCAGTAATTTGTGATTGGTGGGTGGGTTGAAGTTTTGATTTATCTGGGCAGTAGACATAAATGAGTTTCAGGTTATTTAGTTTCACTGGAAACAGAAGCCCATTTTCAGGCAGAGATTTGATTTAAGTTTCAGTGTCATATACTGACCAGCCACTATAGGGTGTTAAATGAGCGTGGATTTCAAGCATTATTCTCTTAAGTGTTGTTACGTACAATTTTTCTAAAGGACTTTTTCTGTTGTTAAAAATAAGCTTTTTAACTTCTTTTAATTAATGAGCTGTAACTGTAAAAGAACAGTACTGAAATGACATTTCATTACTGCTAGGAATTGTTGCATTATACAGTATTGCTGAACCACTAGTTTAGATGGAGTTCCAATTTTGTTAGAAGGTCACATTTATTAATCAGCCTTTTTAGAAGTTGAAACCATTTATTCGGGTATGGGTTATGCCATTTATTGGAGAAAACTCATTAAATGAGTGATATCATGAAGCTAATTACTGTATGCTATTTTAAACCAGTATTAGCAACAAAAAAGAGGTGCGAAGAAGTTACACTATCACTAACTGTTTTCTTAGTGAAATGGTATCTGTCAACCAGTCCTATACAGGTTGTTTGTCAAACTTTACCCAGAATATATTTGGGGAAAATAAAGAATTGCCTTAAAGGTCTTATGACCTTTATGAAAAGGTCAAAGATGAAAGATCAATAAGGTAAAACAAGAAGTTTTAAAAACTATAACTTGGACATGTTTCTAAAATGTTTTAAAATCCAGCTGTTCAATTATGTTAACTATGGACTGCACTTTAGCGATTAAACTATTAAGCAAGTAAACAATAGAAAGCTGACTCACTTCTAAATGTACAAATGCATTTGTCTTACCCACTGCCCTACAACACTACAGCATAGCGCTAAACGGGTCATGTCATAGATCTCAGTTTGTGTTAACAAGTGAGAACATTCTCAAGTTGACACCCATGGCCAGGTCTTAGCGTGTGTACATTTGTCAGGAATTTTAGAAAGCAGAACCATGCAACCTGCCCAAGCGGTAGCAAAATGTTATGATGTACAGTCCTGTAAGGTTAGGAACCCAGCTGCATGCTCTTTCTTCCTTTCATTTATTAATTCAGACCCCCATTAGCTTCTTTATCTGCCTTTTTTTTACAATGATACAGCACTTCACTGTATTTTATAGCATTGCTACAGAATGATTGCCCTCTTGTGTTTTGACAAATAATAAACCAACAAGCTTTGCTTCATTGATGGATGAGTTTGTCATGCCTCGTAGTGGGCTTTTTACACATGGGTAAAAAAACGTCTTGACAGCATGGCTGACAGGGTTGTCTACTAACTGTATAGCCACATTTATCTTGAAGTGTGCAAGAATATTGTCCTTTTCCAAATCAAGTTACTGCTAAGCCCCCGGTTCTCATTCCTGCCATCCCGTACAGTTCGTGACTAATGGCTCTTTACTCAAGGCATTAATTAAATCCACATTGATTTAGCTCTGTCTGGTCTGGGGCTAATTCAGAGACTTAACATTGTGCTGAATTCTGGCACTTTCTAAAAAATCCCAGCTGAAAAGTTGCATCTATTAAACACAGCTAGTGGTCCTAAAGCTTTCACATTTTTCATTCAGAGCAATGATGTAAAAGGCAAGGATATAATATTTTGCATATTTAAATCTCTTAAAGTTTTGGCACTTTTTTTTCATTCTGGAACGTCATTACCACAACCATCTACTTTTCTGTTCCAAAATGACTTTAAATAGATGGTGTGAATTGTACTGTAATAGATGATTTTCAAATTTCAATAGCAGCAAGAAGGATCCTTTTAGCATTTTGAAATCTGAAATTTATGTCAAAAAGTTGTTCTCAGAGTTGTTCTGGCTAGCAAAATTATGTGATAAGCATCAGAACTGGAGCATTACATTTCAGATCTTGTCTTTAAGAAATACTTTTTCTAAACCCTTTTTTTTCCTTACAGTAGCTTCCTGAAGATCCCAAAATAAATCTGTGCAGCAGTTTGGAGTGACTTTCAAAGTGGAACACAGATAAGATCATTAGAAAGGTTACAAGTGGGAGAGGGCCATTTGCCCTCTATAGCTCCTTTTGCTGTTAATTAATCTAAAGATTTCATCCAGCCTTTTCTTGAATGAAGCCAACTTCTTAGTTTTAGCCATAAGGCTGGGTAACGTGTTCCATACTCCCACAACCCTTTGGGTAAAGACAGGCTTCCTGTTCTTGCTTTTAAATGTACTTCCGCAGTTTTCACTTGTGTTTCACTGTTCCTCTTGAAGAAATCCTCTGGAATGGACTTTGTTGATGCCTTTGATTATTTTGAAAACTTGGTGTCACGAACAGTTCTTTCCGGGCCCTATGCGGACGACGCAATCCAGAATAGTGAAGACACAAGGGGAAAAATATCATGCAGGAGTCGGTCGGGAGACAGGGGGGCGTGTCCATGCAGTGCTAGTGTCCGGGGGGAGTGAATCCAGGGCGAACAATCCAAGGGTAAATCCAGAGGAGGAATCCAAGACGAGAGGTTTAGTCCAAGACCAAGGGATCCATCCGTAGTTAAAACCAGAACCGGGTCGGGACCGGCGGGGCAGGGAATCAGGACCAGGAAACTAAAACCATAACGGAGCCAGACGCAGCAGGACCCCGGGCTCTCACGACACGGAAATCAATGAGAAGCCAGGAGTGAGGTCAGCGTCTGGCTTTTAAAGGGGAACGGGAATAGGGAACAGGTGCAGACAATGGGAAGGAACGAGGAAGGGCTGGAGCTCCCTTAAGAGGAGGGGTTAGCGATCGTGACAGTACGCCCCTCCTTTCCAGGGCGGCTCCGAAGCCCTAAACAAAAAAAATAAATAAAAAGGATGGAGTCCAGGTACCAATACGCCGTCCGCGGGGCCCGGGTGTTGGCTTCTCATTCTGTCACGAACAGTTCTTTCCGGGCCCTATGCGGACGACGCAATCCAGAATAGTGAAGACACAAGGGGAAAAATATCTTGCAGGAGTCGGTCGGGAGACAGGGGGGCGTGTCCATGCAGTGCTAGTGTCCGGGGGGAGTGAATCCAGGGCGAACAATCCAAGGGTAAATCCAGAGGAGGAATCCAAGACGAGAGGTTTAGTCCAAGACCAAGGGATCCATCCGTAGTTAAAACCAGAACCGGGTCGGGACCGGCGGGGCAGGGAATCAGGACCAGGAAACTAAAACCATAACGGAGCCAGACGCAGCAGGACCCCGGGCTCTCACGACACGGAAATCAATGAGAAGCCAGGAGTGAGGTCAGCGTCTGGCTTTTAAAGGGGAACGGGAATAGGGAACAGGTGCAGACAATGGGAAGGAACGAGGAAGGGCTGGAGCTCCCTTAAGAGGAGGGGTTAGCGATCGTGACACTTGGATTAGGTCCCCCTCATAGTCTTCTTTGTTCCAGATTAAAAAGGATTAGTACCTGTAGATTGTCAGTGTAGAACATTTAATTAAATCCTGGAATCTGTCTGGTTGCTCTTCTCTGGATTGACTCCTCAGCAGTCATATTTATTTTTGGAATATGGTCATCAAAATTGTGCACATTATTCTAAATGAGGCCTAACTTGTGGATTACACAATTTTAACATGACATCCCTGGATGTAGGTAAAAATGTTTTTAAATAATGGGTTGTAAACCTGTGATCTGAATTGGGCTGTATTGACAGTATAGAGGATTGTATTATAAATATGGTCAAGAATACCTGCCTTCATGTTTGGAGTTCTAAAAAGAAATAAGTATTACAAATTGAAGTTCAGCTGGAAGAACACTTTCTGGTTCACAAACACCACTAGTAGAAGTAACCTGGATTTCCTTAGAGGTCTTCTACTGTATCCCAGTACTGACTAGGCCCAGTCTAGCTTAAGTTTCTGAAATCTGACACAATGATGCTACAAGGTGGTATCACTGCAAATGTATATATATAAACGCCCAAAGAAACAAAAGAGACACCTGCTCTGAATTTCTCTGGTGTCAAAATTATCTTTCAGAAAGAAAAATAAAAAAGGAACAGAACATTTTTTTCAGTGAAGTAATACATACAGTACAGTACTGTAATATAATAATAAAAGCAATAAAAGGTGTTGCTTTTTACACAAGGCAGAATATTTCTTCTGTGAATAAAGATCACTACATTTTAGGGGTTTGACAGCATCTGCAGATTGTAATACTTCAACAGCTGTTTGTTTTTGTTTACTGTCCTTTAGAGAAAGATGACAGACTTCTTTCAAGCTTGACAGCTAAGTGAGAACTGGTAAGCGGGTTGGCAGTGGTGCGTGGGTGTGGATGCTGGGGAACACCGGCACTTGCAATTAAGAAAATATGATCCTTGCAGCCTGAGCGATCCTTATCTTTACTTTTTTAGTTCTGCAGATGCCCATGCTAGACTAAATGCTTAATATCACGACATGATGTAGGTCTTGCAAGTCCCTCTAGTTTGTGCATAATCACATTCCTTATGTATATTTTGTATCTGCAACTGATTTGCCTGTTTTGTTATGCTGTTCATTTTAAAAAGTTGCACTAAAAACTTTTCAAGAAGCCCACAATGACCTGTTAAAGAAGTGAGAATAAAGTCTCATGAAAGTGATTAATAATAATAATAACATCGCTTTATTAACCCTTTACAATTTCTTGCAATAGGTATGATTTTTTCACATACCCCAGCTTGCTCTCCATGAGACACAGACAGGGAGAGAGCCTGGGGTCAGAGCACAAGGTCTGCTATTATACAGCACCCCTGGAGCAGTTGGGGTTAAGGGCCTTGCTCAGGAGCCCACCAGAGTAGGATTCCTCTGCCAGCTGTGGGATTTGAAGCAGCATCCTTCCAGCCACAGGTGCAGATCCTTAGCCACAGCACCACCACTCCACCCTTTATGGAGGCAAACTCAGGTGTAAAGTATAGAACTTGCATGTGGCTTGTAGACAGTGTTAATAATAACAGCAGTATTCAGCTAATAGCACTGCTATTTACACTTCCAAAATACACTTTCTCCAGCAGAAGGAAATAGCTGTTTCAGAAATCCACATACTGTAACTAGACCATGTTCTCTAAGAAGGCTCCTATAATATCTCACATCTTTCTTCAATTATGAAAATAATTTCAACTTACTTACCTACTGATAACAAATCCCACACATGGACCTTGATGACTTTCTCTTTTCCAAAATCTTTTTGGATTAAATGGAGGAGCAAAACCTTCATTTTATTTGGGATTATGAACTGTATTTCTTTGTATTAAATAATGTAATTATATTATGTCAGATGCAGGGATAACTTCAGTAACTGCCAGATAAAAGAATAAGAAAAAAATGTTTATTAATCCATAGACAGTGTTTAAATCTGCCTCCTTCTTTATTACTGCAGGTAAGTATGAGCATGTGTCCCTCTTTGGCTCTGTGTTTGCCTCTCAGCAGATTTACAGAGTTTCTGGAGTCTCCAGAGATGTACCCTCCTAGAGCAGCCTACTTCTGAATTTTAAAATTTCACTTTCCTGATATAAGCACTTTCATATAAACTTAACTTTAATAAACTCTTAAACAAAGATTGAGCATCTTGGCAGGGGAGTCCAACTGAGACACCAAAAAGTTGAAGGATATTTGCTTTTTTGCTGAACGTCTTTTTCCCTCCACCCATCCATCTATTTTCTGACCACTTCATCAAATTCATGGTCTCAGGAGAGCCAGAGTCTATCTTGGCAGGCAAGAGGCTCAAAGCGGAGCACATCACTGGACTAGATGCCAGTCCACACAGATATGGTCACACACACTCCAAGGGCGGAGCGGTGGCTCTGTGGCTCAGGATCTGCGCCTGTGACTCGAAGGTTGCCGGTTCAAATCCGGCGGCCGGCAGAGGAATCCTACTCCGTTGGGCCCCTGAGCAAGGCCCTTAAACCCAACTGCTCCAGGGGTGCCATACAATGGCAGACCCTGCGCTCTGACCCCAAGCTTCTCTCCCTGTCTGTGTGTCTGTGTCTCCATGGAGAAAAGGCTGGGGTATGCGAAAAGACGAATTCCTAATGCAAGAAATTGTATAGGGCTAATAAAGAAACATTACATTACACGCTCACATCAAGGCCAAATTTCCCAGAAGCCAGTTCACCTACCAATACAGTATGTCTTTGGACTGTGGGAGGAAAGAGGAGCACCCAGAGAAAACCCACATGAACATGAGGAGACAAAACAAACTCCACGCACATAGTACCCCAGGTCCAGAATTGAGCTCAGGGCCCCAGTGCTACGAGGCAGCAAATGCTAATCACAGGGCCACCATTTTGCCCACTCCCTTTATCTTTTTCTAGAAAAAAACTATGAAATGTTACTAAGTAGCGCAAGTTAAACCTTATCTGTTTCACCTGTGTCTAAACCAGGTTTACAATATACTGTAAGTTTTTTTAACAGTACTGTTGCTTCAAGTCTCTTGGAAATTTATTCAGTTCTGATGCAGGGTGGCTTCTGTGTGCAGTTGGTGCTGTATGATTGTCTCTTGTCCACATACTGTAGGTTTTCTTTATGTGCAATGGTTTCCTTTCATCTCCCTAACACACGCTGACAAGGGTAACTTCTGCCTGTGTCTGTGAATATCAGTAGCATGTAAGGAGAAAGAAGGTCATTTATAGAATGTTAAAAAGTTAGCTGGCTGAAAAAATGTCTAATGAACTGCAAGCACAGGTTGGAAAGGATCCTAGAAAATTAAGAGAAAGATCGAAAGGAATATACTGTAACAATAGGATTTAGACCTATTATATTGGAACAACTAAAAAAATGGAAGAAATGGTTCAGATAAAAATAGAAAACAATTAGATGATGAAAGGTACAGTAAATGGACAGTCTTAATGAATATTTCACTTAGGTGTTTACCAAGAAAGAAATAAACAGCATGCTTCAGGCTGAACAAACATAGATATCTACTAAATAATATTAACCAGAAATAGACAGAAGTGCCACAGGTACTAAAATACCTAAAGAGACACAGATCTCCAGAGCCTGATAGTATTGTACCAATTGTATATGAGAAAAAGATACAGGATATTAGCAAGACTCTTCCAGAAGTCCCACAAGACAAGGGTAATTCCTTTGGATTGGAAAATGTCTAATGTGGCACAGAGCCATCAAAAGGGTGTCAAAAACCCATTATAGATCAATAAATCTAATTTCTCTTACATGCAAGGTTGTGCAAATAAAATAATTAGCACTATACAAAATTATCATTTGGAGGATAGGATACAATTATTTCATAGTAGTGTCTTTTTATAAAATCATAGTAATGTCTTTTTATAAAAAACAATTTTAGACACCGTTGCTTAATTAACTTACTTGACTTCCTTGAAGTTGTAACAGTATTTATAGCTTAGGTTACCTTTACAAATGCAATGTGGGACATAGAGCTCTCCTCACACCCAATGGCAGTGTGGTTTACAAAAGATTCATTTCCTTGCAGGGTGGTGTACACCATTTATAATTATCTTGTAACTCACAAATGTTATGTCCTGGGGGACATTTTATGTTGTGGGAGCTGGAATTGGGGGATCTTGATTTTCATCTTCATTTGGCACACAGTATGGGAACGTACATTTGAGTCCTCCAAAAAAAGCAGCATATCAGTTTATCCATTTCAAGGTTATCCATAAGACCAACGTCACCTCCCCTTAGGCATGATCAAATAAAGATTTTATCAGAAGCCCTGCTGCACAGACTGTGGGAATGGCAGAGTGAGCAGTATGTTTCACATGTTTAGGAAATGCCTTGTTGTGTCTAGTTTATTGTCCTCATGTATGTATTGTATTATATTGTCTCTTATTTCTGAAACAGATACACCCTCTCTCCCTTTCCTTGTTACATGATAATTCTTCTTCAATCTCAGATGTTGCTAAATTTGTTTAAGGATGTTGTCCAGTCAGAATATACTACAGCTCAAGTTATAACAAAGTTTTCATTCTTCCTGTCTGGCATCTTTTGCCATTAAATATCCATTGAACTATGTTCAATAAATAATATATCAATAACATCTTTGTAAGGTGTGTACTATCAATATTATCCACATATGCTTAAGAAATATATTTTTCAGAAGATCTAAAATATGAATGAATAGTTTAGTTTGTTTAATGTTCTGCTGATTGAAAAAGTATTGATTGTGAGTCAAAATGCATAACAGGGTAAGGTGAAGGAGGAGCTTTCTTTCTTATTAAAAGAAAAAGCCTAATAATGGTATAATTTGGTACATTTTGAAAACTGCTTTTCCCAAAATAAAAGGTTTATGAAGAACAGGGGAGCTTTGGATTATTATATTGTAATTATGCATTAAACCTTGCATGACGTCACCTGTACCAATAGTGGATAATAAGTGAGAGCAACCCTTTCATTAGTTACAGTGTATGAGTCTAATATTCTCAACCTTTCTGTAAAAAAACAAATATTGCTATTAGATATAGTACAGTACTTGTGGTGTCCTTCATTATTTGAATACTACCTTAAAAACTTTAAAATTTAGGCAAGTAAGAATTCATTTAAGTGCAAAGGGATATGAGGAGAAATTAATAAATATTTCAAAATTGACTACATTAAACTATAATATTAATAGTTTCTAATATTCCTACTGTTGTAATATGAAAGATCCACGTCACCTTTCTGAAAATTAATCTTTTGAGTCCTGCTCATTATGGTTCCTATGAGAATTCTGGTAAGAAGACATTTTAAATGCTTAATATTAAGCAAGGATGGAGAATATATTAATAGTTTATGTGTTAGAGAATTGTCTGTAGTTTGGTTTTATTTGCCTAGGATGGTATCCACACCCCTGCTTGTGCAGGGTCCATCTGAATCTAAGAGTTTTTAATTTTAAAATTACATATCTTTGAAGACTTCACTTAGATTCATGTAGTCAATTTTTATATGACTGACAAAGCTAATGTACAATTCCATTAAACTGCAGCACTGTATATGCAGTATCCTTAAAAAAATGTGTGCTGAATTCCTTTGTCTTTTTCCCTACCACAAATATTTCATTTTTGTGTTTTATGCAGTCCTCCTAACACTCTTCGGATAAAACCAGGTTAATGGTTTGTTGAGGCTCCAGGCTTCTGAAGAACGTTCATGGCGAGAAACACTCCTTAGTACAGTAAATGAATGGCAGGGGGTTTTGACATTTTGACCCTTTGGAATCTATGGAGTTCATTTTCATGTCTGTGGAGACTCCAGTCTATGCAAAATAACAAGTGGAATTGTTTTATTTATCTTAATGAGAGGAAGAGGTTTTGCCCAGAGGATTGCAGGAGTCTGGAATTATCTCCCAAGTCATTTAGTCGAAGCTGACTCTGTGGCTTCCTTTTAGAAAGAGAGAAATAATTCTTTGATCTTTAAGCTCCTAGCAACTAAATGAGTAGGAAGGGCTGAATGGCCATATTAATAATCTTCCTTACATTCTCATGAATTTTTTTAATAGAAAGAACAGAACCTCCCCTTGTTTCTCTTACTGCTGTATTTAAGCCATCTCTGGTAATGTGGTGTATTTTAAATGTAACAAAAATAATAAATATTAATTTGACTAAGCATAACAGAGAGGAGCAAATATGTTGTTGAAAAGTAGTTTGAAACACAACATTAATGCATCAAAGTGACCAAAGACCAGGAAAAATCAGAAATTATAATGCCGCACTTAAACCAATGTCACTGAAAGCTTTCTTAGCAAGCAGCTCAAGCTGACAAGAGGTTGTACTCTATGCACAACAATTGTGGAGGCAAAACACACTACAATACAGTACAACTTTAGCATTATCTATGCCATATTTCCCTGTTTCCTAGATTAGTACATGCACATTGTACTGTAATGTAAATGATCATTCTTGCTGTGGTGGTACCACAAATAAAAAAAAATGTACCCTTTGTCTTTGAATGGACATGTTCATGAACTAAAGGTAGGATTGAATGTGAAATAAAATTAATAAGGAACACATATTTGAACATTAACATATACTGTATATGTGCTTGTGAGTGAAACTGACTAGATTTATCTTCAAGAATTAAGCATTTGAATTACTGTACAAATAAAGGAACTGAATTAAATTGGAATTCCAGTCATATAAATTGAAGTGATTTGATTAATATGAGCAGGAATCAAACACGATTTTCAATGTATATTATGTCTCATACTCCACAGTTAACTTTAATCCATAAGTTAATCGTGATTCAGTTGATTTTTGGTTAATGACTTATCAGTGAATCATAATGTGATGCCAATTAGCAAACGTATTACAGCATAACAGGTAAAGCATAACAGGTGCTATACAGTATGTTTAAAAAATGGCACAATTTCTAATTGGGAAAACCCCATTTACAAAACCTCACCAACCCTTGTACTGTATCTGTATTCCATATGAATTTTGGATGCAACAGAAAGCGACGTTCCAATGAGTCTAATGTTGGCGAGGAAGCTGGCATCAGAATCTGTTCATAAAAGGCCAGGCATTTCAGCCAACGTGGACAAAGACGGAATCTGCAAATTTGAAGATCAACACAAAGGTTTCTAATGAAATGTGTGTAATGACATGCAATGATAAGTTCTACTAAGAAAAATGAAAGGCACTTTTGGTACCCTGTATTTGGAGAGATTCTTTTTCACTGCACACCTTGGATGCCGTAAATAAATCCATCTACAGTAGTGATATGCGAAAGAACATGGTCTCCTTAAAACTTTCTTACTATTAATGAAGACTAAATTAACATTAAGAACAACTTTGTTTTTTTAAGAACAAAGCTCTCTGTATGGAGAGCCAGAGTTCTTGCCTCCATACACTCTCTGAACCCCGTAGTCCCAAGCCCCCCTCCTTTAATGTGGAGCTCACTCAGTGCTTCTGTGTACTCTGTCATGCACTGTGCTTTTCCTGTGCTTTATACAGTATACCCTTGTACATATTGTTCCTTGGTGTACCTGTTCTTACTGGCTTATCTGCTCTAATTGCAGCCTCTTGGCTGCTGTTTAGTGTACCCCGGGATACTCTATTACCTGTGTATTCAAGAAGGCCACATGTTCTCAAAAGTGCATTTTTTTCCACAGTAATTTGTACCAAAGCCTGTGAATGTTGCAGTAAGACCTCCTCTAAAATTACTCACCGGGCAACAGTGGTTATTGCAGACTCTTTCTATAGATAGCTTATAGACTTGGACTCTGACACAAGTGATATGCAATGAAATCAATATGGAATGAAACTGAAATGTAATTTAAGGCTTTTTGTAAGAGCTGATCTAGAACTAGCATCCAGGTCAATGTCCTCTTTGTACTATACTGTGCTGGGTCATTACAGGTCAAAAAAATGCTGCAACAGAATGACAGAATTTGTGTCCTTGAGCAGACCAAATAGAACACACCGACAGATGCCACTTGCCTTCTATGCCTCCAATGTTGGATTGTGGTGTTTTAAAACTAAGATAGCTTTTTCTTCGTTATTACTTTGCAAAAATCTCTGATATATTGAGTAAGTGCAGTTACAGTACATATTTTTTCATGATTAAAGTAAAATTGTGTTTTCTTTCTTTCTTAACACTTGACGTTTTTTGTTTAGACATCATACTAAAAAAATACAACCCATAAATCCGGTCTAAAATAATAATGACATTACCGAAAGGGAAGCATGGTGGTGCAGTGGTTAACATTGCTGCCCTGGGTTCAGTTTCAGACATGGAGTGCAATCTGTGGAGTTTGTATGTTCTCTCCATGTGTGTGTGTGGGTTTCCTCTGGGTGCTCCAGTTTCCCCCCACAGTCCAGAAACATATTGGTAGGTTAATTTGTTTATATGAAAATTGGCTTTAGGTGTGAGAGTGTGTTTGTGACTCTCCTGCAATGGACTGGCATACCCTGCCTTGAGCCTGTTAGCTCTGGTTCCTCCACAGCACTGAGTTGGAAGCAGAGTTTAGGAAATGGATGGATGTAAATTAATAATTTATATAGAAAGTTTATTCAGTAATTTATACAGAAACTAAACGTAAACCTTTACAATTATTTCATAGCATCAGTTTGGAGAAAATTAACTTAAACGTTTTCTTCAATTGTCTCTGTTTGTATTTAACAATTCTATCAATTTTCTCCTTTGCTATTAAGTGCACATTCTGCATGAAAACATCCACACCTGTCTTTAAAGCCTTGCTCGGGGTTAGTAGTCACGGAAAATTCAATGAATCTTTAAGTGTAGACATGCAATGAATCAGAAATTGCCTGACCCTCACTCCCAGGGTAAGAGGGTTTTCTTTTGATGTTGACTGTAGCTTTGTTTTTTTTTCCATGAACTTTGAATTGTGCTTTGTTTATTGGAAATAAATGCATCTTAGCTACAGCATCGAAAAGCATTTCTGAGTCTGCTGCTTCACTTCTTACATTAGAGGCTGAGGTTAAGTGAGGCATGCTGAGATTAACTGAGCATACTGATTTGTCACAATAGAGAATGGTAATTAAAAGTGTTGCCTGCAATTGATTCCTAATCAGTGACATATGGTGTCTAATCAAGATCAATTAGTTATTATAAGTTGCAATTATATACGTATAAATGTTTTGTGTGTAATAAGTAATTTTTCATTGGGTGTGTTTGAATTTTATAAGGGTTTGGTCAATGCATTTTTTCTTAAAGTCTAATATTTTTGTCTTGGGTACTGTTGCGGTGATTCTAATTTAACTGTCATTGGCTGTGCTGACTACTGCACAATCCTTCAGATCCTGAGGAGCTGAAGCATGTGATATACGGAGTTCATTTTCTCCCTATTAGGTTTCACTTATGTTTTTAGTGGCAATTTCTGCTGATCTCATTAGAGAGATTGGGATCTAACAGTGTGGAAATCAAAGCAGAGTACTAGAAGATCAGAAAGATATTGAACAAAAGAGTATAAAAGGTCTCTTGAAAGATACCAAAAAAGCATGCACTATATTAGTGGCATACTGTACCATTCTTAAAGATGAACTAAATGATGATGAGTACCTTTCCACTAAAGCTTTGCACAGGCCTCATCAATTTCTATTAAAAACTTTTTTTGTGCATCACACCAACAATAATTTTATTCCTCACCACAATGGTTTCTAAATTAAATTTGTTGTCCACTAAGTGTAAGATCACAATGTTGCAACGATCCATGAAAAATTGCACTTACAGTCAATAATCACCAAATCATCCACTGTTTGGTTAACACCATCTAAAGCAACTTGAGCTTGAATTTTAGCTTGGCAAAAAGCTGATCTTTAAGGGGTTACAGCTCTAATTTATTGAGTACTGTATATCATGTTAACATGTTTACTCTTTTAGTCACAATAACTGTGCATGAAAACTTTGCTCCTCTTTTCTAGTGTATACAATTGAGATGGCATTGCTCACTCTATATCATGAATATTGCTAACTATTAATTTTTTCTGTTGAAATAAGTTTGCAAACCATTTTGATGTTTGTGATTTATGTCTTTGGCAGAAGACACTTGCTTTCATATGGCTCTCTGTTTTATTTTGTGATGTTCCATGTACAGTACATAAAGATTTGATATGGACATCTTGCTGAGAAGAATTTAGTGCTTTTAAGTTTGTGTACATATGATAAGAAAAGGGAGTGGTTTAATTTAGTTTCTGCTGAATACCCCCATCTCCTTTAGATTCTTTACATTATGTGACTAGGAGGCTTGCCAGCTTCCTTCTAGCCATTAGTGGATATTCATCAAGGTGCCCAGAATGATCTTTACAGGTACTGTATTGAATAGAAATTATGCATCTTCTGGTGCTATTTCACAGAATGAATAATTTGTCTTTTCTGTGTCACTGGAAGTCATTTGTTTCTGAATGTACAGTCTGAGGGCTGCCTAATATTTTAGCACACTAGAAGGTATAGCTGGACAAGCTAATTTTAAAGACTGTGCTCAAGATGATATTCTTGGTAAATGTAAAGTCAGCGATAATTTAGTAAGCTTACACTCATACTTGCATACTGAAGCACAAGTGTAAGTATTGTAAGTTTTAGAAAAAGTTGAACATTATTTTGTGAACCATTATTCTTCTGTCTTATTGTACAAGAACACAACAACAAAGGGCAAGGCACAGATTCCTGTTTTTATTAAATGAACCAGGCCTTGACTTAACAAGAATTCTCAAAAAGGAGAAGAAAAAAGAGTTTTGCAGGTCAATGAAAATTTTGTTTTCATGGGAACCCAACAGAATGCGAATTTCAGTGTCATATCGTCACATAATCTATTTAGTGCGCTCTGCATCAGTTACAACAAAACAACAAGAGGACAAAATGAAAAAAAATGTTTTGAAAGAGCATTCACTTACAGTGTTTAATTAAATGGAAGTTTGGAACTTAAAAGAATTACAACAATGAAATAATTTGCAACGCAGCTGTTCTAAATCCTATTCATTCCCAATGTAATTCCTCAAAACGTAATTCCTATATCACATATACTGTAGATCCCTCTTGTTTCACTTTCATCTCATGCATTTCCTCAACCCCATCTCCAACTTTTCAACCACCCCTGGGTTAACTCCTCACTCTGCATGGGGGTCTTGTCATTCTATGACCATGTGGGCCTCAGTCAGGTGGGTTAAGCCAGGTCTTATAATACCTAAATACTCAATGAACATCCTCAAATGCATCCCATTCCTGGGCTTTGTTATTCCTCAATAAACGATCATTGCATTTAATGACCTCTAGAATGACCTCTAACATTCCATATACACTGAGTCTTCATAAAAACCTAATTGAGCAAATAACAAATCTTAAATACCGTAGAGATTGTATTTTTATGCCAGCAACAAGCTGCACTTTCTAAGAACATTATAAGATGAAAGGTTACTGCTTTGGAGCTTTACCAAACTTTAAAGAATGCTATGGCACAGTGTAATTCAAATGTTTAATTCGTACTGTACTGTATGTTCTGTACCACTGCCTGAGTAAGAAGAAGCTGGTATCAGCTGCATTCCCCTTTTCTACATTGCAGAAGCACATTTCCTTCCCTAATGTGTTTCCACATATTATGACATATTCCATTTTGTCATCACAGTCTAATGTTCCATGAGACTTGTTATACTCCATGATCATTTAGACCAGTGTTATCAGTGTTCCACTCTGACTTTTACATATCTAATACAAATATGAGCGTGCTAAACTGTTTTAATAGAATGTTATTAAGTGCAAATTTCTTTGAATAAAGAGATCCACAAAATATACTTACTGTATACAGTATATGTAGGAGCCACTCTATAAACCTGTATGTTGTCGTATTTTGGGATCTTGCTTCTGTGATTTGTGAATTTTTTTTTTCTAGCAATGCCACTTTAGCACTATGTAGCTGTCAGCCTCATTATTGTATCGGTATATTTTCTTGTTTTGTTAGGTTGGAGAAAGTGTCCAGAAAGTGTCCTTAAATGATACCCATCCCCCCAAAATGTCCTCTTCCACCCAGGCCCTTCTAAACCACCTGCTGAATGCAAATGAAAATGTCCTCTAATTGCCAACCCTGAGACCCCATTCTGCTGAATATTTCATAATTCATTTTCCATGTGATACTTTCCTGTCATACCGCATTAAAGACATTTTCTTTTAAATTATTCTTTAAAATTATATTGTAAATTACAACATTGTACATTTTAAAGATTTTGTTGCAGGGAAGATTTGTTCACTATTGTTGCTGGCAGTTTTTTCCACTATGAGGCATTTCATTTGCTATAGTATATACTGTATAGTATACTGTGTACTGTATATACAGTATACTCTACATACCTACTGTAGCCACAGTGTTTGGGTGAAATTGCAAGTTATAAGATACTTGTGTAAGGGGTTGGTTTTAAAAATGACCATGAAATTAGGAGTGATGGGGAATTAAAATCCTTTCCTCCAATTTCTTATGCAGAGGATTGCTTTTAAAAAAAAGTAAATTGTAAGTGTAATGCATTACATTTTAAAAGTAACTTGTATTCTTTATGTACAGTATGACAATTCCTGATCATACTGTACATATGTCATATAATATGTAGGATACATATTGCTTTCTGTCTGAGTCCATTACTTTACGATGATGTGGGAGCAGAAAGTACAGCTCATGTGGGTAGTGCTCTGCTGACTGTGTCTCAACTGGACTAAAACAAAATCAAATTTTTCTATCGGAAAAAGTCACTATGAATCTTATTTCAAGAAATTGAGTTGTCTGCTTTTAAAAAAGATATATTTTCAAGAAAAATAAATGATCTCCCACTCTTTAAAAAGATTCATTTGATTCAAATTCATCACAGTCTGTTAAATGAATTGCAAGTGGTAGAGAGAAGACTTTACAATAAGAAGGAATCAATACCTAACAGTCATCTTTTTCAAGTTTATGTACTGTATAGAACTTCTCAGTACAAATTATTGCAAAGAGAAACTGTCCATAACTGATGATGTTAGTCTGTACAGATAACTGGACAACTTCACTAATTACAATCAATAGTAGTAATCCATTACCCACTTTACCTTATATGTGAAACTAATCCATTTTACATCTTCACTAAATATTTTCAAATTGAGAATCCTCTATAAAATTTCTTTCATTAATGACAATATTTATTCCAGAATGTATTAGCCTTCTAAAATAATTGCAACTACATCAATAAATTCTTATTTTTATTACTTAAAAGCCCAATTTCCTAGCCTCTCTTATTCATATAACCATAGGCAGCACTTTTCATAATCATTAAATCAAATATTTAGGGTTATAAATGATGCCTTTTTAGCCCCACTGCACTGTATATTCCGATAGCATTAATAGTACACTGACCTATGTTTAAAACAATTGAATTAAGAACAGATGGACATAAGAAGAGGTCATTTGTCTTACTTGGTTGTTAGTAATTTACAGTATATGAGGATTTCATCAAGCTATTATAACAAAAGTTCAGGAGGAAGGATAGATTCTAATTTCACCTACTTTTGTTTTCCTACCTACAGCATATGCAACAAATACAGTATTTGTACATCTCGCCTTCTAAACTTCCCTTTACTTCCCTCTCTCACACACCTTTCAGCACCCCAACTTCACCTTTGCAGGAACTCCATGGCTCATTCCTCCTGAAAGTGAGGAGGGTCCAGTCAGCAAATAACATCAAATATTTTTGGTTTCTCTGTCACATTCATTAGGATCTAACCACTGAACTTGAGGAATTTGATGGAGTCAACTTCAGCAATATGGAATATCCTTTGTTTTTCACTGCTGTTACTGAAGAAGTATCAGACAAAGTAAAAGAAAGCTTTACTTTGTCAGTACCTTTGTAAGTGAATGGTGTGAATGTTAACCTTTTTTAAGAAAGACAAATATTTTTTTTCCTCAGTGTAAAATGTACTGCAGTTTTCCTGACCCTGAGTAAATTTCACCTTAATAACAACATTTAACAAATGTTTGGATAGAAAATCACTCACCTAGTCATAGTCGCAAAATAAAGTGCCAGCAGGCCAACAGTGGAATAATAATAATGTGAAATTTCAGCAAGAAGCAAGGTAGAGTGCTACTGTAGATACATTTCTAGAGCCAGTGCTGTTATTTTCCAGTGATGCAAAGGGAACAGCACTGGCCTCTATTGACGTAATTGAAAAATCACGTCAATGATTTTTGATACTCGAAAGACCTGTGGAAATCAGAGCTGCTAACACAACAGTGGTGATAGGAGTAAACACTTGACTTTATAAATCACTGAAAGGAATATAGATTACCTCTTCTTATTCTAATTGGCTGTGTTATTCTTGGCAGCCTCATGGCACTTCTGAGAACCATTGAATTACTTATACAACTGGCATACAAAATGCTTTTTGTTACAATCCTGGTAACAAGCAGCATACCACTATGTACTGTTTATGAAACTATAAAATAGAAATTAGATAATGAAAATGACCAAAATGTGCCTGACGTTACAGTTGGTACATTTAACTTTTGAGCAAATAAGAGAAACTAAAGTTCTGCTTGCAGTCCTCTCAGCAGATACAGTATACAGTATGGCAGAAATACAGTTTTCTGTGTATAGTTTAACTAGAGTCTCTTAAAGTAGAGGTTCAGGACACAGTTAAGGCATTTGAAAGCAATACAGCTGACCTTGCTAAAGTTATTGATGTACTGTCTTCTAAACCCTATTTACAGACGTTTCCCAATCCCTACAGAAGTAAATAACATGTTGACCACTTTTTGTTAAAAATCACTTGGATCCAGCACCTTACCTGGGCTACAATTTTGAAAAAGCATTGAAAGAGGTTGAAGGTGAAAGATGCATTGATTTTGCTGCCCATGGAAATTCAGCACAGACTTCCACTGAACATGAAGAAGAAGAAGCATTTAAGACAAAGGTGTGATGGAAATAATTGAGCTGCCTCAGCACTTTGGGTTCAATTCTGAAGTCACTGATAGAATTGTGATGCAGTGGAGCAACACATTCTGCCAGGTTGAAAATCCTGTCCCAAACTACGGTTTTCTCCACTTAAGTCAATGTGTTTCACAGTGCAGCACACAAATCCATTTGGAGAATCATGCTGCTTTTAACCTTCCTAATTCTACTACAATAGTAGTTGATAGCAACTCATTCATTTACTCATGCTGAACAAGCAGCAGCCTAAGCCATGTGCCACAATTCAAGAGCTAACAACATTCAAACAAATGGCATGGGATTGGGATGGAGGACACTGTGGAGATTTACTGGACTGTAGGTATGCATGTACTGTAAAACCTGAAACACGGGTTTGAAAGTGACTTGCAGTCTAAAAACATTTTCATAGTTTAATGAAATATTGAACATGAGATAATCCAGTGTGTCTCCTTATCAGATGGAACATTTCCATTGAACATACTGTATAGCCTTTACCAGAGTTTCTACAGATCTACTGTATTTACAGTATATTAACTGAATTCTAAAGAGATGTTTGATGACATTTTTAATGCCTGTT
Source organism: Lepisosteus platostomus (assembly GCF_059453375.1). Classification (NCBI taxonomy): domain Eukaryota; kingdom Metazoa; phylum Chordata; class Actinopteri; order Semionotiformes; family Lepisosteidae; genus Lepisosteus; species Lepisosteus platostomus. The sequence continues at coordinate 39,816,565 of NC_142616.1, forward strand.
TAATGTCTTCAATGTGATATCTAGAAACTTTTTTTTTATTTTTCCAGTGTCAGGGTCGAATTGCTTTTCAGACTGCTCTCTGGTTACAACCCCTTTCTCTCATGATTCCAGATCAGTTTAAGTAGATGCACTGCTGTACTTCTTTGGTTGGGATTTTGTTGTGTCTGCAATACGTTTTGAGAGAGATTTTAAAAACCATACTATACAAATGGTCATCAGGGGGTCTTGAATGTTAATCCCTGTAGGCTTTCAGCATTAGGCCTGTCAGTTCCTTGCGTTTTGTGTCCTCATTGTATGCAAGGCACATTCAAGTCTCTTCTTTTCCTCTTACATTTCACATGGTTTTCTTAAGTTGGCTGACAGCCTCTTGTCTAAAATGTTCATCTAGTCCTGATCTCAGTGTTATAAAATCCAGGACACAACAGTGAAATGCAGGAATTTCTCTGCATTTGATCTTCTTGTGCTGGCATATAATCTTTTGTTTAGTGTTTCTGGAATTATTTCCGCAAAGTGACAGTCCATATTTTTCATGAATGTTTTTCAGTACATTGACTGCCTGAACTGTTAGCATTTTTTTCTTTCTTTTCTTTTTCTTCTATCTCTTTGTCACCAAGTGTCTGCTTTTGACAGGTACTGGTGCAAATACTTTTTTCATCCCTGAACAATGGAAACTTTTTGAAAGTCACTTACTGTTGGCAGTGATTGTGAGACTTATGATGTCAACTGGTAGGCTTTTAGGATGTCATACTGTATTTTTCTGTTGCTGTGATTTTTTTTATTATATGATTAAAACACTAGCCGTGGTCTATGATACAGTATATAGAGCTTATTGTTGTGTGCCGGTGGTATTAGGGCAAATATTTATTTTAAGAAAATACCATTATTAATTTGTATCTTTATAGGAGAAGCGATTTCCCAAACTTTAGGTCTGTGTGTATTGGATTCTGTTGAGTGGGTGTATTGGTGTTTGTACAACTAATCCTTAATTCACTGAAGGAAACAAGTAGTGAGGACTGCTTGTACAGATTCTATTGTGTGCAGCATAGAAATTTGGAATCCGGAATTACCGGGCCCGAGCTATCATTTGGTGAGCACTGAAATGAAAGGTTTGTGGGAGAGAGTGTTCAGAGAGAAGAGCAGGAATCTGGAGTGAGAGATCTATAGTTGCTTTTAAATTCATCACATGTATTTCTCTTTGAACAAAAACTGCCCAGGTACTTGAGAACTGAATGAAGCTGTAATTTCATATGTGAAACTATTTGAGTTTCCGTTTGTAAATTTGAGTTGAAAAGAGTTGTTCCTGTTTTATTTGGGGTGTTTTTCTTTTCTTAGGGATCAAAGGGTGAGTATTAGCAACAAGGGTAGGATCATCTGTGAAGAATTTAGTCAATGTAAACAGCCCTGTTTACTATTAAGGAAAATAATTTAGAAGGAACCGCAACTGGGAGAACACACCAAGGTTATGAATTACTGTCAATAGCAAATTTTACGTGTTTATGTCTTGTCTTGGAATTGCTTAATTAAAAGTGTTCTAAGATAGTGCCTGCTATTTTATTCCTCCCAACAAGTTGTTCAAGTGAGTTAAAAGAATCCACAGGGCCACACTCAATATTCCCTCAAAGTGGTTGAGAGAGAATACATGTGCTGTTTATAACAATTGTTTCGATGCAAGCTAGTTTCAAAACCTGATTTAAATCACAAATTTTACTGTAATTTATGCATCCATTCATTTTTTAATCACTCTGTCCAATTCAGGGTCATGGGGGAGCTGGACCCTATCACAGCAGGTAAAGGGGACAAGGCAACAAGGCAGGAAACACCCTTGACAGGCTGCCAGTCCAGCATAGAGCACATGCAGATACACCTACACCCATATCAGGGCCAATTTTCCCAGAAGCCAGTTCATCTAACAGTATGTCTTTGGACGGAGGAAACAGGAACACCCAGAGGAAATCCATGTGAACACAGGAAGAACATACAAACTCCACACAGATAGCACCCCAGAAACTGAACTCAGAGCCCCAGTGTTGTGAGGCAGTAATGCTAACCAATGCACCAGTGTGCCGCTTGCTTATTTATTACTGTTAGTTTCCCATACAATTGGAATATGTAATTTTTTCCAAGCAGTTATACATGCAGAGTATTTTATTGTACCTGCATTAATTCTTTAATAAACTTTTTTATTTTTTACCTAAAAACACAAATAAAAACACAACAACTCAATCTGTATTGTTTACTCTAAGAAAGTAAGGGCTGGAGTTACAGTAAGATCTCACCTTACTGTGTAAAACACAATTTTTAAATATAATTTTAATTACATATTAAACACTAAATATAGTGTTGCAAATGTGGAAACACTACTAAGGATATTTATTTTCTTGTTTCATCTCTTTTAAATGATTTTTAAGTGAATTTGTAAAAAGCTGTACAGAACATTCTCATGTATTTCATTTGTAGACCTAAGGAATTTCCATCAGTGGGATGGAAATTCAGGTGTGATTTACAAACCAATTTAGACTATAACTCCTACCTTGTCCTACCTTGGCATGTTCCTTTATTACTATGCTGGTGTTATTCTGATTTTCATATTTAATATTAATGTGGCACATTATGTATGCAGTCTACCTTATTAATCATTCATTTAAAAATCAAGCCATAGCAGATTCAGAAAATTAAATTCCCCATTAATGTAAGACACTTCTATCATTTTATTTCTGGCAGAACAGACAAATTGCCTCAGAAAATTGATCTTTCTCTTACAGATGAAAAAGGAACATTTGACATTAAAGGTTACCCTGCATTTTTTAAAGTGTATTTTTATATTACATTTGCACTTTCATTCTCATTTACTGATAGCCTCAGAATTAAAGAGGATTGCAGCTGTTTTGCAGATTTGTGGTACTTCGTAACCTGTCTGTCTTTTAGTGATTCAGTGAAAGCTTTATCATAATCACATATTGTAATACCCAAAGCTTAAAAAGAAGTACATGAAAAAATCCAGCTTTTTGTAGAAAAGATATCATCACTTGAATTAAAATAATCTGTTATAATATACTGGACCAAGTGGCCTTCTGCTTTTTAGCTTGTAGGCAGTCCTCTTTGGTGGTGGTACTACCATATATAAGTGATGAGAACAAAAGTCATTCAAGTGGCCAGGACATGCAGCTATGAAAGGCTATAGATATACTTTATTATCAATAGGACTAACACTATTACAGGCGTACCAAATATTACTGCATGGGGTTCATTGGGTGTTTGTGGCAAAATAAGCTAGGTCCTAGGGGGTGTGATCCCCCTTATGTCAAAATGAGGTCTGTGCATTTGTTCATACTTTTTATGTCTACCGACCAATATCTTGCATATGATTCTGTCAAGAAGGGACACTAAGGTAGGGGTTTAGCAAAGGAACAAAATAAACAGCTTTCCAAGTCTGGTGTACTGGAAAGTATTGTCTTGGCATGAGTAAGAAGCCCAAGAATGTAAATAGGGATATTTTTGTTTATTTCCCAGGGTTCCATCCTGCCAGCTGCTCCTTTGAATGTCACAGTGACAATCACACTTAGTTACAGCACTGAAGATAAATGAAACACTCGTTGCTGTTCTGTGAACATGAAACATTTGTACCTTAGCAACAGGGTGCAGGACCATCAGTCCTTTTAATGTGGCTCTTGGCTGCCACATTCCCCCTAAGACCAGGCTTATTGCAATATGGAGACAGAAGACATGGGGTACCAAAGACAAAAACGCTGAAAGAATGTAAATTAAGGCATAATGTACTGTATATCTACTATGATTATACTGTATATTATTTTTTATTTTATTTGGTTGGTACTTTTATTTGAAGGAGCTTCTAAAGGATATAATTACATTTTTTAACATACTGTACATTTGGTACTCATCTGAGTGAGTATCTCTCCATCTGAGTGGAGTGATAGAGTAGTGTAATGGATAAGTTTAGGTTCAATCCCTACTGCAGACACTGCCGTTATACCTTGAGTGAGGTACTTTCCTCAATTCCTCCTGGCCACTCAGTTGTCTGAATAGGGACCAATGTTTGCTGGTTGTAGGCTCTGCAATAGACTGGTGTCACATCCAGAGGGGAGTTTTGACTCTTTTAATAATGGCGAATTATAGATATTATAAAAAAGAGAGATTTTTTTTCACAAATCACTGAACTTAAAATTTTCATGTCAGACAGGTAAGCAAAACGCTCTTCTATTTCATTGTATTCAGGTGCTGGGACTATGGCTTCTTACTGCACATTTATAGTCAGATTTGGGATATGGTCAGATTCTAATCATGCTATTTCCAGAAATAAAGTACAAGCATTCAAACTTTGTCATATTGACTCGGCTGAAAGCATACATCTGTGCCTCCACATGCCAAGAGTATTTAAACAGGAGCACTGAAATTATGAGGGAAACTAACTCCTCTGAAAACAATGTAAAGCTCACAAAGGAATAGTTCATTCTGGGCTCAATGAGATTCATACCAATTATAAAAAATGCTGAATTTACAAAAGTCACCACTAGCTAATACACTGTTCATTAAAGCAAAGCAATTTTTCACAGACTGGAAAGAGGCTGCACACACAGTAAGTCTGCATTCTGGGACTGATTAACAGTAATCCTGTAGGTGTTTGTGATAAGCCATCTCATAAAGCCCCTCTGTTTCCTTTTTACCTTCTCCCTCCAAAAAAATAATACACCATAAAACAAACATGTAGCATTCCCACAGTGCCCACTTCCCATTATTAATATAAATTTAATTCTTCCCAGAGTTTCAAAGGTCAGCATGTCATGCTACCATTTATTTTTATTAAACACATGTTTTGTATAAATATCAATTGGTCTTTTAATGTTTTAGTAAAACATTACTTTTACAGGCTCTGTTTGTTTTAGGTCGCTAACAAAAAAATTTTAATGCAGACAAAGAAAAATATTGGACACATAATCTTGTTTATTCATTATACTTACCAGGCACACATTCTGATTTTCTTTATATATTGATTTGGTACATGTTTGTATCCAGACTGACATGAAGAATTATCTGGATATTTAACCCAAGTCACTTTAATAGACTTTCAGGGTCCATCGGGCAAACAAATTAAGCACATCATGATTTTTTTAAATGTAAAACAATACATTTCTGTAGTTCCACTGCTATACAGTATTCAGAAATTAGAACGTCCAAGCATACAGTACACACTCTTTTTAATAATGGAGAATATTTAATATTATTCAAAAGATATTTTATTTTCACAAATCACTAAACTTAAAATTTTCATGGCAGACAGGTAACCAAAACGCTATTCTATTTCATTTATGGGACTATGGCTTCTTACTGCACATTTATAGTCAGATTTGTTCAGTAAATGGTGTGAATTAAGTGATTTTTGGGAGGGTCAGATTATAATCTTACAGAATTTAACTGATCTACTGTATTAAACTACAGAATTTCAGCAGTAGGTCCTTTGGAATTCCTTAGACCCTTCAGTGCTCTGGAGTATTAATCTAAAACTAATTTCCAATCTCTCAGGTATGATGTTAGCTGGCCTATATCAGCAACTTCATAATCATAAGTAAAATCATTATTTTGATTTTAAAAGAGCATATTCCATAGTAGCAAGTAAAAATTACAATAGTAAGAATGATTGGACAACACTGTATAAAGTAATTTGACTATACTGTATATTACATTAAACCTTTGTAATGACTGTATAACTAAACGGTAAGAGTTGAGACCTTTAGAGAAGTATGTACAGTAAGTGCAGTCTGAGCAGAGCAGCCACGAAGACATGAAAATTTGTATGACAAAAGAACATATTAGAACCTGCAGATACTTACATCATCATAACAAAATAAGACCACTTTATTAGCCATATACAATTTCTTGTATTAGAAATTTGTCTTTTTGCATACCCCAGTTTGCTCTCCGTGAGACACACAGACAGGGAGAGAAGCTTGGTGTCAGAGCACCGGGTCAGCCATTTATACAGCGCCCCTGGAGCAGTTGGGGTTAAGGGCCTTGCTCTGGGCCCAACGGAGTAGGATTACTCTGCCGGCTGTGGGATACAAACCAGCAACCTTTCAGCCACAGGCCCAGATCCTTAGCCACAGAGCCACTGCACTGCCCCTGTGGTATATCTGCGCTGCTGTACAAAGAACTTAATTAAATAAGGCATTACACTATGAATGTTATGACAATTGGCAATTTACTCAGTAGTATTTTGTGTTGTTCTTATAGTTATCATAACAACTTTGACCATTATTGATATCATTAAGGTTGAATAAGAAGCTTTATTTGACTTTGATCAACATTTCTAAACACCTGATTACAACAGCCCACAGTAAACTGTACATGAGTGGCAAAAGGGAAGTGTTTCAGTAGTTAATCCATCACATTTACCAATGAGAACTAATTGATTCATTATCAGGTGTTTCTCATTATTAACACCATTTGCTCCTCTCTACAAACTCATACATCTTTAGGACTGAGTTGTCTTAAACTGGCTAGACGTTCAGCAGACCAACACAATAGAATTGTTTAATTTTAAGGAAAAACTTCCAAGGAAAGAATAACAACGCAAACTTAGTGTCTGCACAGCAGTGTGTTATGTATTCCAATACATGTAGATATTTAGTTTTAAAATCTTTCTTTTTATGTTACAACAATTGTTAAATTTCATTAACGCTTTTGTTCTAATTAGTTTATTCTGTTTCTTTGAAGTGGTACTTTCAGAGGAGCTGTTGAAAATTGTAAAATAAGTATGCTTTTCATAGTTAATACATATACTCTTTGAAAGATTTCCTTTGAAAAATTACTTAAAATGTCGTCATTTAGTTATTACATAAATAACATTTGTAGGATTAATCTCTAAAAAATAACTTTGTGCCAGTTTTTTGCTGAGGGATTAGGAAAGTGTAATTGGCTGTGTTTTATCATTTTGTGAACTAATTAGCATCAAACATTACAGAAACAAATCAGTAGCAGAAGATACTGTTGCAATGGTTTGGCACTTCCATAAACAAAGTTTATCTGAAGGTATGCATTAAAACCTCATTAAGGTTTTTGCTAAATGTTGAAATAGGAAAAATAGAAATTTCAAGCACAAAATACAGTATGTGCTGAAAATCTAGAAGGTTTGTCTTAAAAGGCAATTTTTACTTAATTACTTAAGGGCAACTATAGTTCCATCTGTACTGCAGCACATAGTGCTGTACTTTCTTGTTGGTTGGTATTATTTACATAATCGGCTGGTCTTGCAGCTTCTGGATAAATAGCCTTGTGAAGTCAGTTCATGATATTATTGGGAGAAAGAAACTAGGAAACTACAGTAAGTAACATTGTAGTATTATGACCCACCAGTGGCACTGGACTGCCCCTAGAACTTTACCCTGCCACCTTAGCCAGGCTTACTCTTTCCTTTCTCTTTTGTCCTGTAAATGTGGGGGGAGAGTTTTCTCTCTTTCTCTTTAGCTTGTGTGCTTCTATTTGATATCACTCTCTTTTCACCTTACTCAAGTCTGTCCACCTGTAATTCTCAAGGACTATAAAACTGAGTGTGAATGAAGGAGACTTAGTATGTATGAAGGTGTGGTTTAACTATCTTTGTCATCCCAAAGAAGGACCATAGTATGTCAAAGGGAAAAAGTCTATTGCAGGTATCTAGAAGGTGGTTATACAGTATTATGTTGGCACAGAAACTACAGTACAGTAGACATACAATACTGTAAATCATACAATACTGTAATCATACAATACTGTAAATCACTGTAAACTCTAATTTAAACCATACCTCAATCCAAAACAAACAGAGATTGCTCTTACCTGGGCTATAACCGAAAGATAAGAAAATCCACATTTCCAAAAATCTAACACAATGAGAATTCCATATTGTACAGTAAAATGTAAAATGCTGAAGTACCAAAGTCCAGTTGTCTTGGTCATATTAGAGTTTTCTTTTTATTGGGAATCTATACCCTCTTTCTATCAGAAAAAGATATAGGATTATTAAATGAGTGACTAGCAAAACATTTTATGCATTTAGAATTGGAATATACATAGCATGTGCAGCGTATTCTCTGCCAAGACTGAATTCTGCTATGCCAAGAGACTTGTCTTCTGTCACCAAAGCATTCAGGGTAATTAGTCTGTAATGAATTGTATATACTGTATGGGCATAATGTATATCCTGTACAGAGAGGTGATACAAAGATCTTTAATTTCAAACTGATAACTACATACAGTATCTTTGAATTTGTTTTTACACCAAAAGCTGGATGTTCATCTCATAAAAATCTATAAATAAAGAACCAATGGAAGCCTGAAATCTATTTTCAGAAATCAAAACATTTCTGCTTGTCCAGTGTGAATGCAATTGGCCAAGAAGGTCTACCAAAAGGCATGTCTGAAGGCTGCACTAATTTGGTAAATGTAATGTTTATTTGGTACATAATTAGTACATACTTATGGAAGCTGTCTTCATTTATACTGCAACTAACAGATATTTTACAATAAACAAAAAAGTCTGAACAGCAAGGGAGCTCACTGCATGTTTTAATTTTAACATGTGGCCTTAAACTCTGGTCTATTTCCACAGCATACTCCTCAAAATTTGGCAAATAATTTCTGACACATGCTTCTTAATGCAAATTTGTAGACATGTACGTAGGCTTTTAAGTAAGGCTGAAACCATGATACCAAAAGATGATTGATTTAAGTTAAAGATTGACAAGGCTGGATCAATAGAAATTATGTTATATGGATGTGAATGTCAGGTTCTGTAAAAGGCAATTTCCTATTATCCTTAGCGTGGGATCAAAGGAGAGTGAGTATTACCCTTTCTCTTGCAGCATTTTCAGAGATGAACCATTCTATGAGATTCTATGAGAAACATTGATGACCTTGGAAACCTTAAACAGGAGGAAATCCATGCACAGAGAAAGAAGTGGAGTTTGTGCTGAAAGATGTTGCTTTGAGTGCTAGAGTGAAAGCAGGGGCCCCTGGAGTCAGTTGAACATGCACTCTTGTTATGTAAAAACAGCAAGCCTGTTTAGCTAGACTGCAGCTACAGTATGTGCTTTTGGGAAAGCCCACTAAGAGGTGGGCCGCTTCTGTACCTTAATGGAAAGCAATGAGAAATCTGACAGTTTGTAGGAATATTGAATTAATCTATGGAGGAAAAGCATCAGAGAATCCAACATAATGTGTACAAAGAGAGGCATACCACACAAGCCTAAAGGAGCAGACGGAGTCAGGTCTTGTTTGCACAGTACTTGCTTACTATACATTTACTATTTCAAATGTAAATAAACTATTTTCATGGCTAGGTGTCTGATTTTAAACCATGCTGTGTGTACAGCAGTTTCTTTCAGGTTTGGCTTCTCTGGAAGTTAAGGAAGTTCTAAGTGTGATACCAGCAAGAAAATAACCTGCTTCCCTCGCTGTTGATGTTTTGTGAATTGTACAGTAGCTGCAGTTTGTCAGTGTTGTACGTATATATAATGTATAGGAACAAGTAATAGGTTTATTCCATGCTGAAAAAAGAAGAAAGAGAAAGAGATGATATATATATAATGTAATATATATAAGCTATATTTTTGATATATATAAGATATATATAGATATAATATAATATAATATAATATAATATAATATAATATAATATAATATATATAGGACGTATATATAATGTATAGGAACAAGTAATAAGTTTATTCCATGCTGAAAATAAGAAGAAAGAGAAAGAGATGTCTAGAAACGGAAGAGTAGTCCACTCCTTTTCTAGACATCAACTTCTCCATCAACTACCCCCGACTGTCCACTACAGTTTATTACAAACCCACGGATTCACACAGCTACCTCCTGTACAGCTCATTTCACCCCAACCACACTAAAAACTCTCTTCCTTTTTCACAGTTCCTTAGGCTACGACGATTATGCAGCGACGACATCGACTTTGAGAACCAAGCCCTCGAAATGTACTCCTTTTTCATCAACAGAGGATACCCCAGCAGTGTGATTGACAGGGCCCTTGCCAAAAACACCCCCCGGACCATCAACCCGATCAGGAACTCCCTCCGTAACAACCGCATTCCTTTGGTGCTTCCTTACCACCCTAACACACTTCCTATCCCCAGGACCATTAACCACAACGTTTCCATCCTATAGGATGATCCCTCCATTGGGGCCCTCTTTTCTGATCGCCCTATCATCTCATATCGCCGACCACCTAATCTGCGTAACCTCCTTGTTCACAGCTCCCTTGACCGCCCTCAACAACCATACACACCAGGCACTTTCCCTTGCAACACAGCTCGCTGTATCACCTGCAAGTACACATCCACCACCACACTCATTCAAGGCCCCTCAGGACAATTCCGGATCAACCAGACAGCATCTTGTACCTCCAGCAACCTTATTTACTGTATCTCTTGCAGTAAATGCCCAACCATCTACATTGGAGAAACAGGAAGGAGACTCGGAGACCACTTCAGAGGACACGTCAGGGCTGTGAAGATTAAAGATCTCTCCAAACCCATTGTTTCTCATTTCACCTCTGACGGCCACGACCACTCTAATCTCTCCGTCTGTGTTCTCAAAGATGGTTTTCCGAACTCATTCATCAGAAAGACCACCGAAACCAAAATTATTCTGCAGCTAGGATCACACATTCTCCCTTCTATTAACGACAGAGTACTGTTCTTTTAAATTTTCTCCATTCATTGGAAGTTTCATTTCACACCTCTCTGCACCCATTCTGACTTCACACCTCTTGATTGGCCTCTCTTTCTGTCCCCTGCTCCCGCCTCTCACTCCTACTCCCTGCCAACCTTTGTTCTCCCGCTACTTTACTGTACCTTTGCCTACTGCCCTGTCTCTCTCACACCTGAAGAAGGCTCCACGGCCGAAACGTTGTGTTCTCTTTCTTCTTTTTTTCAGCATGGAATAAACCTATTACTTGTTCCTTTGCAGCCTACGTATGCTGACGCAGCTACCCACCTGAACTATATAATGTATATGTACATATAGAATGTTTTATTAACACTGTTTGTAATATCCTTGTACTATCCATGCCTCTTAATTGCTCTGAATGAAATGAAATGAATGAAAGTTTCATAGAATGTGACTTTATGGATGTGCTAGTTTCATACCCTGCCACCACTCCCACTGGTGCTCTGTTGAGAGGACTACTGTTTGTGAAGTGTGTGTCTCATAACCAGATTCTAATTGTTTTTGCCTTAAAGGTATCAGAAATGCACGAGTCTTATAAAGTCTCATTTTAAATCTCATTAAAGCTCATTGGCATGGGTGATGTTTTTGTTTGTCTTATTTGGAACTTTCATTAAAATCCATTAATGAGATATGGAGCCCAAATCGAACCTCATTTATTTTAGGCTTGACAGGAAATGAACTGATACATCTAACCACAGTGATGACAATACAACCCTAATTATATTCATAGAGTAAGCTATACAATGTGGAATATATGATGTGCTATTGTTTTGTCAACTACTGTATCTTTTTCCCTTGCATTTCATCATGTGAAACAATTCTATGACAATACACCCTCCAAATCTTCTGAGAGCACATAAGTACCCATAGTATTAGTTGTCTGAATAGCAAAAAAACAAATTTTACTAAAGCACTTCCTAAATATTTTTTACACTCCCAATTTGTATGTACTAGTTAACTGTATAATTTATGTGAGTACAATTTTCTGCTGCCTTTAATACCATACAGTACTTTCACTGAGATGTGGATTAACATTAATCAAATTGTTTTCTCCATGTCTGAACCTATTTAAAATAAGATGGTTCATATCTGAATTATCTATCGAGGCTGACAGTTATTGATTTGCTTTCTGTTTGTAACTTTGGTTATTCAAATTGGATTATTAGCAGCTTACATTCACAGCTAATGGGGTTGTAACAAACAAACAAACAAACAAACAAACAAACAAACAAACAAACAAACAAACAAACAAAAGCAGCACATTCTGTTTAGAAAAAAAAATCCTTGTAGTTTTCATTTTTTTCATAGAATAGCTTTAATGTACGACCCATCACTCATAAAATGTTAGCAGGATCATTCATCATCAAGTAAGTACAGTAGTACATCGTTAGAAAAAGGACATTGAGGATCAGTGCCCAAAGTGTAACCTTAGTGCTTTGCAAACCTTTGTGATAAAAACAGATACTAGAGGACACTATGAGTACTGTATCTGTTTTCTGTGGCAGGCATGTGTGAATCATTTATTTTGGAAGAATATGCCTTTACTGGTTTCAGGGCTGAAATTACTATGATAAAACAGAGTATCAACAGACAAGGGTAGAGGAACTGTGAGTTCAAATGCTACTACTACTACTAATAATAATCATCATCATCTACCGTATCCATTTATAGTTAACAATAAAAACGCCCAAGTCTCGCTTTTGTTGATTACAGTTCAATAGAAATTGTCCATATTCCGTAACTGAAAATTCAAAGGAAAGTGTTTTTTCCATCCTTTTTTTAGAGATGTGATAGCCTACCTTATCCCAGCCCATAGGATGGAGGCTCTACAGTATCTCAGAAATACTAAGGGTTTTGGATAAAATATAAGGAAGAATGTTGTGATGGGGTTCCTCTTTTAGCTAAAGAAGGTATTGGTACACCTGCAAGAGGTGAAAAGAGTTTGGCAGTGCTACACAGTTACAGTAATGTAGCACACCTGCTGGTAATTCAGTGTTGTGATTCCACTGCGCTGCTGCAGCTGTTCCAACCCTATTCAATGAGTCTCTTTTCTCTTCTAGTAGTTCATGGATCTGCATGGTTCATGAAATTCATGGTTTGCAGAGGCAATAACAATCTTTAAGGGTAGACGCATGGACCAAAATAATTCTTCTCCCTTGAAACAATTTTGAAAACTAGGTTTATTTAAACTTCCAGATTCAGCTATCCATATCTAATTTGCTGTTACAGATGTTCTGACTTTATCCTGCCATCTTACAGAAAGGTGCCAGGTATTCTTGTTTCTCTTGAGTTCCAGACCAGTATTTTAAAACTCCAGAATTAGTCCAGTCTCTTGCTGGCTTAGACCTATTTTGGATTTGTGAGAAGTATTTGTACTTATAAAGATGCAATTTATAAATTGTTGATTCTAGGAATTGTAAATCCCTTAATTTAATTTCCTGCGCTGTACTCTAAACCCGTTAAAGAGTTATTGTAAGCCATTCCTTTCATTCACTGTAAAGGTAATGGAGGTAAATACAAAGTGATGGGAATATGAATGAAACTTTAAATAGCTTTCTTAGCTTTGTTACACAAAATGATTAAGAATGATTAAGTACTGAACAATATCAAACCAATGTTTTGGGGAACTGCTTTAGTGGTCAAGTTGCCAATTAACAAGTAGAGATTAATTTCACATTGAAATGTAACCCCACTTCTTATGAAAATGTGAAAAAACTGTATTTTTTTAGATATAAAAAATAGATGTTTTCCAATAATTTTATGTGTGTTTTTTGTATTGATGTAATTTTGCCCCTGACATTATTTCAAAAGTACCTATGTCTAAGGTGCAGGGTTTTCCATATGTATTGTCCGCAGTATAGACAGCACTTTGAATAGTTAACCACATTCAGTGCCTCAAAAAAGACAAACTTCTTAGTACAAATATGTTATATGAATTTAACTTCACCTTCTGCACTTGATTCACTTTTGTCAGTTCTGATTGTCTGATGTGCAAAAACAAATGACAGTTTCAATTTGACAGTGTTCCAGCAAATTATTGTTCTGTACTTTTTTATAAATGTTTCCCTGATGCCTTTTTCTGCCTATTTGGCTGCCAGATTACTTTGTTTCACTTGTCATTTTCACAGCTAGGCTTGTTGTGACTTGAATTTATCATAATGTTCTGCCTCTTCCATTTCTGAGCACTACAGAAGTATTGCAAAGCTCATTAGATTAGATTGAAAAAAATGCAATTTCTGAAGGTCACAAGTTTTAACATGTTTCTTGTAAGCTGTCTTTTTCCACAACGCCACATTGCTCCATAAAAGAATGAGCAAATCTCTTAATTTGTTCAGATGTATTTGAATTGGAAAAGTATACACCATGTCACCCAAACACAAATGTTCAATTTGTATAATTTTGGATAAATGTTTAATTTACTGTATATGGATTAACATATATTATCCCTACATTATAACATTAATAATTTAATCATTTAACCTTTATAATTCTATAATTGATCAAATTGTATATTTTAGTTTATATAAGCTTTTGGAATATTTAGAATGCAGATACTGCTACAAGTTCAACCTTTGCTGGAAGTTTTTGCAGGAACAAGGAACAGGAAGAAGGACTCTATACCAACCATTTCTGGGTTGTACATCACATTGCCGCAGTGTACACTCCCCATACAAGTCTACTGTTTGGAAACATTCTTGTTTAGGAAATTTTAAGAAATGAAGAGATCCTTTCTAGTTGGAGTAGCTTATTTTGCACTCTTACAGATAAGCAGGGGCTAAAATTTATACAGCTCAGCTGTGATACCTGTCACGCCCTCTGCAGCCAGGGGGCGCTCCTTCTCTGTCCTGTCCCTAGTTTCTGGTCTGCTGTCCTTCCTGTCCCTCTCTTTCCCTTGGGCTATATATTTCCGGGTCTTGCACTTTGTCCTCGCTCAGCATTGACGTTCGGATGTCCTGAGACCCGCCTAGCACCAGGGCGCCCCACGTCCGCTCCCTGAGGGCATAGGTTTCTATACGGCATTCCTGAACTCTTTGCATTATGAGCCCGGGCCTTTTTCCCATCTCGCCGCTACGCATATGGGTCTTTTTCCGCTCTCCTGCTCCCCACGGTTAGTCCCTTTGGACGTCCGTGACAGAATGCTGAGCCACCTACTGACCCCGCGAGCGGCGTTTTTTTTTTTTGTCTTGCCGCAGTTTTTTTTTCTTTTTTTTCTCTGGGCTGTTTTTTTTTTTTTTCAGTTCCTCTATTCTAATCACTGGATATCACTCCGATCTTCCGTGCCTGTGAGCGGGTCCTGTACCTGGCTTTCCTCGGGTAGATCACTCCGATATCAGTGATTGAATGTTGAGCTGGCTTGCCTATTCTCATTACTGGATATCACTCCGAGCTTCTGTGTCTGGAGCGGGTTCTCGTGCCTGGCTCTTCCTGGTCTTGCTCTCTCCGATATCAGTGAGAGAATGGTAAGCTTTCTGCCGTTCCTCCATGCCTTTCGCTGGATATCACTCCGGGCATCTGTGTCTGTGAGCGGGCTTCGGTCTGGCTTTCCTCAGGTTGCCCACTCCGATATCAGCGTTAGTATGCGAACGTGCCCATTTGCCGTTCCTCCATTCTTTTCGCTGGATATCACTCCGGGCATCTGTGTCTGTGAGCGGACTTCGGTCTGGCTTTCCTCAGGTTGTCCACTCCGATATCAGCGTTAGAATGTGAACGTGCCATTTGCCCAGTCTGCGGTATTTTTCCCCGGGGTTTTTGTGTTTTTTTTCCTTGTTTTTTGCCTTTTGTTTTGATTTTTTTCTTCCTGGTTTCCCCTCCTTCTTGGTCCCCCCTGCCCTCTGTGTGTCGGAACTTTGGTTCCTACCTGTTTTTGGTTCCTATTTTTTTTGTGTGGTTTGTCTCCCTGGTCTTTCCCAGGTTTTTGTCTGTTGTGTTTGTGCTTGTGTACTTTTTTGTTTTTAGTCTCCGGAGCTCTTCTCTACCCCCCCTTCCTCCACCCAATAAAGGTTTATACCCCGGAGGAAGGGGTAGCTCTCAGCCGTGGATTCCCGGAGGTTTCCTTTCAGTTAAATGAGGTTTTTCCTCCCCCCAGTGCTGTGCAGCTTATTTATTTGTATGGGCGTCAGGAGCCGCCCATGAAGGGGGGGGTACTGTCACGCCCTCTGCAGCCAGGGGGCGCTCCTTCTCTGTCCTGTCCCTAGTTTCTGGTCTGCTGTCCTTCCTGTCCCTCTCTTTCCCTTGGGCTATATATTTCCGGGTCTTGCACTTTGTCCTCGCTCAGCATTGACGTTCGGATGTCCTGAGACCCGCCTAGCACCAGGGCGCCCCACGTCCGCTCCCTGAGGGCATAGGTTTCTATACGGCATTCCTGAACTCTTTGCATTATGAGCCCGGGCCTTTTTCCCATCTCGCCGCTACGCATATGGGTCTTTTTCTGCTCTCCTGCTCCCCACGGTTAGTCCCTTTGGACGTCCGTGACAATACCTGATAGTAAATCATTGATCATTTATTTATTTAATAAGCAAAACATGCAATTCACATTCTTTGGCCTGGGAATATTTTATAGACATTACTACATTTTCTGAATATTTCAAAATCCTAAACTGACCAGAGAGAATTCTGATAGTATTATATTTTGTCAACATTGTAAAGAATAATATAACATCACTCGGATCCCACACATTTTCATTGGCATAATGTTTCTATACTGGACTGCAATTTTTTATGATGTTCCCATTATATGATTTAGTTACGTTGGATGGACATACTTTGTATGGAATAATCGTCTGTAATGTTTTCCAGTAACTTTTGAATTCCTTCAGTGTTCTAGGTTGCATTACTTAATAATTCTTTAGATATGATATTATTATTAGCATTTATATTGGTGAATATAATTTAATGTAAGCCTCTGATAATTAAATCTAAAGAACATTTTATTAATTTGAGCATAAAGTTCAGCAAGACCTTTGATGTTTGAAAAAAAACATTTTTTCTGTCCTTTGAATTAATATTTTCACTGAGTAAAGTTTTTTTTTTCCTCATGTGGTTACATTTGTCCTCTTATACCCATAAAAGCCATTAGAGTGCAAAAATATTAAATTGTCTAAAACTTGTGAAGCTACTGAATGGCAGAAAAAAATAGCAATTTAGTTGGTAAATTGATCCATTTACAATATTTTTCTTCTTGAGAGGTTTAAATGGAGAGAACTGATTTATGTCTCCCTGAAAAGGTCCATTTGTTCTTTTACCCATTGCATGGCCCCAGACACTGAAAAACATGTAATGTTAGCATTTACAGTAAAACTACTGAACGTTTCACATATTTTTATTTCCAGGGGGAGAGGAAGCAGCATTTTGTACAGAAAATGATGGTCTGATCAAGAAAGAAACACATTAGTTTCAGCATGGTAAGTGATGTATACTTTATTTTAAAAACTGATACTGTATATCATTATTTTATTCCTACTGATGGTAGTATCCCTGCTTCTCACAAAAACTGGATCATATTACTTTTAGTCCAGATAGTCAATTTGTGGTTGCTATCTACAGTAGGATAGTCTTTAATGTCTTTCAGGCAGTTTGATATTCTGAAATTAATTTGCCATAAGGTCATTTAATGTTGATTTAGAGAGCTTCATAACACCCATAGATTTTTCACAGTGTGAGAGAAACATGTTAATTAGATTATTACTCCACATATCTAAAAGAATAATCATGGAAAGCTTGATACATTAGTGGCTACTTAAAATATTAAAGAAGAACTGTTTGTAAATCCCTTTTTGTGAAGCAAAGTTCTGACCACAAACATACAGTAGCAATAACTGTTTCCACTGACTCAAGTTACTTCATGGCAAAGTGAAAATATTCCTTATGGTAGAGATCATTCCAGGTTTAGCCACTAGCAAATATGTTAAGAAAATGAGATTTTGCCCTTTTCTAAAGATGGAAGTTTTCATTTTTAACCAGAGTATTCATATAAAATGTATTCATTTTTCTTATTTTTCTTGTTTGAGTTGTAATGCATGTCTGTTAAAACACTCTTGATGCACTGAGAAAAAAGCAGCAGCATGCTTCAGAGTTGGGGGAAAAACTTCAAAAGGTCAGTGTAGGCTATGAGCAACATTTGCAAACTGAGACGGCTTTTCTGTCTGGCAAATGAGTAAGCAGTGTTCTGTTCCGATCAGGGCTTATTTGTAGGTACTCAAAGCTGTCAGTAGCACAGTTCTCTCTCCTTTCCATTAGGAAGCCTGAAGTGCAGTACAGCTTTAGTTTAACTTTTTGTTTTGTAGTTTTGCTCTTTAGTTGATCACAAGGCCAGTTTCCCTTTTTTTTTCTGAATGGATGAGACTGAATAAGGAACATACAGCACTACAGCTTTATTTGTAACAGTATCTGTCTTGATTGGCATTCAGTAAATGTTACTGAATTACAATAATCTTATTATTAGTAATATTATTAATAATACTATTATAACTATGTTACATATATTATATTATTATTATGTACTAATTACTATCAGTAATATTATTGTTAGTAATAAATATTACTCTTTATTTTGCAATGCTGTGTATGACATGAACTTTAATACTTGTGTGAAAATGAAAAAAAAATCTAAACTATTCTATCACTCTGTTACACATGCTGTATCACAGCAGAAAGGCAAGGGAAAGACATTGATTTATTATTTAGGTTTGTTAATGTTGAAGAACATCTAAATGTAGTTCTGTTGACTCCCAGTGCTTGAAATTATAGAAAGATATAGATATATATAATAGATACATTTTCCACTCCTAATTAGTCACTAAATTATTATGCAGAAAAATGCAGATTACTTTAAAAGTAATGTACATTTTCTTTGGCTTATAGGATCTATATTGACATTTATTGTTACAATAAGATATGTCATTTGTTTTTGTATTACACAGTTTCTATTCTAATAATTCTCTGAACTACTGTACAATCATTTTGGCTGTGTTACTGTTTTAAATGACCAAATCTAAACAATTTACAGTAACAATAACTGTAACAGCAAGAGCATTGTTAAGTTTTTCTTATTTAATATACAGTAGTAGGGGATTTTAAGATTTTTTTATTGCGCTTATACTATTTTTTAAAAAGCATATGTTTCAATTTGCAAATATACAGAAGGATTACTATTATAACTATGTTACATATATTATATTAATTATATTATACACAAATGTTGTGTTTCTTTTCTTCTCTTTCAGCATGAAATAAACCTGTACTCATTCCTTTGTGCATTTTGTGTTGCACTTTTCTCTCGTCTTCTTTCTCGGCAGGCAAGTGTTTTGAGCACCAAGGTGTATTCTCTCCCTTTTTTTTAGGGTGGCAGCTTGGTAGGTAAGTGTGTGTCCTCAAAGCTACTTCTGCCTTCCACTGCATCTTTCCTTTATCTGAAGGTGGGGTTCGTCTGTTTTTGGTTGCATTACTTGGGTCGCTCTATTTTTGTGACCTTTGATATTGATTAAAAAGTTTTTTCATGTAACAATTAGTAGCATACTGCAGACCCAATTTGTATTCTCATTGCAATTATATTTTTACAGAAAGGAACATTAACCAAAGCTTTTCATTAAATCAAAGAAGGCTCTTCTTGTTACAAACCTGACTGCTGAAACAATCAATACTTGAGCTTTTGCCTGCAGTTAAATATCCTAAAAAAAACAAATATATTCCTGCATATCTTTTTATGACAAATAAATGTGACAAAGTATGGCTCAGTTTGAACCTTGAGGGTGTACATATCTACAATAACAGCTAGAATGAATCCATTACAGATATCTTTCTTCATTATAAAAACCAGGGAAAAGGCTTCAACCAAATTTAACATGAATTACCCATGGCTAGAATTTTCTCATGACAGGTCTTACAGTTGTTTTAAAACATGCAGTGATATGAACTTACATAATCAAATTAAGTTAATGAGCAAAACCAATGACATTTTTTTCAATCATATTTTAAAATGTTTAATAATACGGTGGGGAAGTAAATGTCTTAATTTCAGAGATCACTGGGAACTAAAACTACAGTAAGTTTTTGGACTTTCCACCTCTGTAATTGCATTAATACTGTACACCATTTTTAAAGGACAGATTTAAAATCAAACACACACAGATTTGAATCACAATTTGCTAGTATGATTGTACCTCATGTATGGTTATGTGTGACTCATTATGATGTGACACTAACTTGCTCAGGATAATTATGCCAAAGACAAGGCTGTTATTACTTTTGTTTAGTTTTCATTTTTAACATCTTGGATAGTAAATTAACTGTCTGGCATGACAGCCTTATAGTGAGTTCTGTTTTATGTGTTGTAGTGTTTAATTTCAATAATTAATTAAAACAAGGTTTTATTAGGTATCTTACTGCTGTTATAAAGCTCTTTATAATCTTATGCTGAGATCTTCCTCATTAGCTATTTCAATGAAAATACATGAAGAGCCTGTGACACATTGTAATAGATTTATTACAATGTGAGCACACAGAAGAGGATGAATATTTGTCGCAGAAACAGGCATCCACATTACCCTGCACCTTCTCTAGATTTCCAAAAGCCGGAAAACCTGTCCCTTTTCATCCCCCCTGTAGGGAGCAGTGACTCTGGAAAGAGTGCTTCCCATGCATAGGAAACACACCCATTGCCCCCAGGTCCATCAGCTTATTCAAGACTCTTCCACTCACAATCTTTCCCTCTACCCTGTCGATCCTGCTTGAAAGCTGCATGTCCAAATCACTCAGTGACCCATGCACACAACTAGAAAACCCCAGTAACAATGTTCTTATGCATCCATACCTCTGCACAGACACACACATGCATCTACAAGCAGCATAACAAGAGAAAATAGTACATGTGAAACAAACCAGTCTTCTCATTTTTGACCATTAGAGTACATCATCATTGCAGGTTTCTGTCCTTGCAGGAGGAATCAAAATAATTCTACAATAAGGGAATGGTAGAACCAAAACACATTTTAAAGAAACTTGAAAGGATGGTGTGTTTACGTGGCGAGGGCAGCCTTACATGTTTCAGCTGAGTGGTACAGTAGCTGTGTACACAGGGGGCAGCCTTTGAAAAAGATCCTCTTCCTAACTGACAGTAGTGCTGTGACACTTTGAATGGTCAATACACTTCTGAAGGTATCTTAGACTGTAACTATTCCATGTCATTTCTTAGATTGACAAACTAATATGGTGTGCTATGCCCATTTGAAACAATAAGAATAACATCATTTATCAAATATATTTAAAGACAAACAATAATATAGGATGGTGTGATGGTGCAGGGGTTAGCAATGCTGCTTCAAAGTGCTGGGACTCTGAGTTCAGTTCTTACCTTGGGTACTGCATGGGGTTTGTATATTCTCCCCATGTTTGCATGGCTTTCCTCCCATCTAATGGGTTTACTTCCACATTTAAGTAGGTTAAGGTTCCACATTCCATTGGCTTCTGGGAAAAATGGCCCTTCTGTGTGTGCATGTTTGTGTGTGTCTTGCGATGGACTGACTTCCTGTCCAATGTGCATCCTGTCTTGCACATGTTGCTTTCCAGGATAGGCTCCAGCTCCCCCGCCATTCTGATTTGGAACAAGTGGTTACAAAAAGGAACAACAATTGTATGTGCAGTACAACTCAGTCATATGCAGTCAGCTCTTCCTAACCCTTCTGAGAAAGGGTGGCAAAAAAGGAAGAAGAAAAAACATGTTCAAGTCATATTCAATAAATAATTACATATTCAATAAATAATTAATGTGCTAAACAGCCATTAATACAACAGTAAACCAATATCACTTGTTTGGTTTCAAAATAATTTACTGGATTATAATCACTGGATGACCATCGACTCAATGTGTTCTCTCTGAATGGCACTGACACAGAGAAGCTAGTGCACCATCTATAGTTTTCTAGAAGGGTCTCACAATGTTACTGTATTTAAATGTTAGCTGACATTAAGACGTTGACAGTGACATTGTCCAATCAGATTTTGAATTTGAAGAAGGGATTGCTTCAATGGGAATCTGTATTTGCTCCATGATTTGGAGAAGAGGTTGTATGTGTTTGTCAAAATCAGGCTCAAACATGTGTAGCGGCGAGGCTTATTAATAAGAAAGAATTAAGTGTTCTGAGCTTTCCCAAATGAAGCCTCATCTCTCTGTTCATCTCTGTGGTGCAGCCACAGAGAAACTATTCATGCAGGCTGATTTAAGGTTTCCTTTGATAAGGTTTCCTAGGACAGCTCCCAAAGGGGGATGCACTTAGCTAAGCCTGGCTATCATGATCAATGGTCATCCATTGGCGCCTATCTGTCTAGGGAGTGCCAGATGGACATCTGGACTGCATTCCTAAGTGTCAGGAGTAAGTGACTCATATCTCACCTTGATCAACCAATCAGGGACTGGTAGGGCCGAGTAACCCACGTGGGACTCTGATGCCCATGGAACTTTCAGCCAATCAACGAGCTGAAGTTCCTCCAGGTAAAAACAGGCAACACAGAGAGCCTGAGAGATTCAGTGAGATTCAGGAGAATTCTGTGGACTTTTCTAAAGGGAATTCAAAGGAGAATTCCAGGGCAGGACGGCCCAGGAGCAGAAGGCTCCCAAGGACAGGACATTCTCGCAGCGCGCCTCCTGACCATCCTGAGACTCAGCCAGGACAACCATGGAACGGCCAGTGTGTCCGAGTGCCAGAACTTTCCTTTGTTCTAAGAGTCGAGAGCAGAGGTTGCCAGAGAGTAACCAGAGGATCCACCCGAGGTTAGCAACAGCAGCAGGCCTCATGAACAGGTCAGAACTGTGGACAGCTGAATCACTATTCAGAACTAGCTCTTCATCAGGAACGAACCGGTCCTCTTCCTGACTTGCTGGGACCCACAGTCATCTTTTCTCCTGTGCACAAACTTTGCTAGTTAAAGCCAACACTAACTAGCCGGTCAGTGAGTATCTGCAGCGCACCGTCGCAAGCCGCACAGCACAGCCTGGCACCGAGCCAGAGAGCGCGGATTGGACAGCAACAGCCTGCAACTGTTTCTTTGTGCCCGCAGGAGATCTGAATCCCCAGAGATTGGATGAGTATTCAACTTCAATGCATTACAGCTCGAGAATTCAATGGTTATCCCAACCAGTTGATATCAATTTAATTCCTAAGAGTTATGTACTTGTTTTGAGTATCTAATGTAGAAGTTATAACCAAGTTAATTTATGAAACGGTCTAAATGAATGATATACTGAACGTATGTCCTCTTGATATATGTGTAACACTTTGTAACTGATTGAATATATATCTTTTGTATTCTGATAACCCTCTCGATAAGATCTGTTAGGTTTATATGCATATTCTATGTATTAATAAATGTATCCTCGTGTATTAGTACCTGTGTGTGTGCGTTGTTTGAGTTATATCGCATGGTTGGATTCTAAAGCCATCAAAAGAATCAATTTTGTGATTTACTGCTACAATTAATAATTGTCCCAGTAAATGCCCAAACCCTACAGAACTGGTGCCTTCAGAGAGCACACTACATTACATGGATTTACTTTAAAATCCATTTAATGATACTAGTACTGCTAGTTTTCCCTTTCTTTCAATAATGAAAACAGAGATGTGTGGTATAGATATGGATGATATTGTGGTGAGTTTGACTGCAAAGCCTTTCTCAATTATTTAATGATTCAAAATAAGTCTCAATCAGCGGAGTTGATCAATACACCCCTTACTATTATCCAGACAGGGAAGTTTTTTGTATGGCACTTCGGCAAGACAAACTACCAGTGGTATGCCTGGTATTGAAGAAGCTCTTCTGTGGTGTGATAGAGAAGAAGAGAGCAAACTCTGTGTGCATCTACGGTGACACTCAGATAGAGTCTTGTGTGTCTAGCCGGAGGAGGAATCCCACAGAAAATGTGTGTGAACACTACCAACAGCTGCACAGTTCAATCATTGACAATATTCTAATGCAGATCACAAGTAGATTCGATGACCACAGGAGGATTTCCTCCCTTGCTTTCTTGTTTTATTGGGTCCTCAACTCAATTTCAACTCATACAGGAAAACATCCCTTGTAGTTGCATTTGCATCACTGGCTCAGCTAACGTGACGTGCTCTATGGCCGATTTTGAAATGTAGAACTTGAGTGGCATCCTTCTTTTCCATCAGATGTAGAGACTTACCAAGAGCCTGTCCCGGCTCTATTCCCTGCTGTGCCTGGTTCTCACTATTCCAGTATCAACTGCCACAGTCAAGCGGAGCTTCTCCTTTCTGAAAAGGATACAGTCTTATGCAAAGAACGTAACAGGACTAACCAGGTTGTCATCCCTGGCACTCTTCGCAATCGAAAGAGATCTTCTCATCCAACTCAAGGGAGAAAACAAACTTTAGAATAAAGTGATTGAACATTCATTGATAAGAAGCAGAGGATAGACTTCATTGTTAAGAGTGTTAGGGTTTACTATGAAATGTTGCCAAACATCACAAAATAAAATGTTTACAAGGGTGATCTTTCATTTAACAATGTTGTCTATTTAATTGTCATTGTTTTTACGAGTGAGCTTTGAGGGCCTTGTAGTTAGCAGCAGAATGTGTGATAAATAAATATGAGTGCTTCAATTTGTGTTGAAAATATTGTTTCAAATTGGTTTTGCGTTAACGTTGCTATCAGGGAAATCATGTTTATCTGCTACTTGAGGTTGACTGCTGGCCTGTGGTTTATTTTGTATACACAGCTCAAGAAATATGCAGAAGTAAAACATTTGTAAACCCCACAGTATTTTGTATTTATGGCATTGTTTTGTTCTCTGTTGTTGTAGTTTCCATTTTATGAAGTGGACTGATGATAGTCTGTGTGTGTTTGTTGAGGGGACGTTTTAGCATGTAGCAGAAAGGGGTGCACTAAGTGCACTTATGCCACTGGTATAAGTCATAACTATTTCCCTGATAATATCATGCTTTCCTACTTCAGTCTAGTCACTCTAGAAGTGGTGCATTCATTCTGAAAAAAAAAACATCATTTATTTTATAGTTCCTATTCATTCAATTATTTTTCATCTATCCTTTCTTAATAGACTTCTATAAAAGCTATAAGGATAGCAGCCCTGAAATACTCTTATTTTGAAACCCAAAAAATGTAGATACCCATGAGCGTCTTCTACTGTTTTCCATTTTCAGTAGATGATCAGTCTGTAAGACTTTATTTTGAACTTATTTTGTTCAGAAGACAAGTACTGTATGTAATTCCCTTTTTGGAAACGTCAAAAAACGTTTTATATTTTATACGAAATATTAAAAAGTAAAAGGCACCAGCATTCCCGAAAATTTTAAATAGAAAATCATCAATGTTCCTACAATAATTTCATATGCAGATGCATCCAAGTGATTTATGACAACAGACTTTTTTTCTGATTAGACAGACAGGTGGCTCTAATCCCAAGGAAACTAGATCTGTATTTGTTTAGTATTGATGTTTTCAACAAAATAAATGCTTTGTAAATTAAAATAGCAAAAGGACAGTGTGTGGTCTATAGGTGTAAAAATGATTTGGTTAATGACACACTCGCATGAATATAAATATTTTATTTCCTTCTCGGATGTAAAAAATTGACTAAACAACCATGGGCTGTGTAGAAAAGTATGCATTTCCGTATTTGCCCAAGAAAATATGTCTTGAAAAATGAAAAGGCCACAGGTTGTCAGGAGGCTTAAAAGTTTTAAATCTCTAGAAAATGGCAGTACACATTATATGATAAATAGATATAGGATATAGAAGAGAACACATCTATTTTTTCATGAGGAATTAACATGCCATTAAAGTTTTTAGCTGAATAACTTTGCTTATCATTAACATTCTCTGGTCTCAGCTGACTGAAATGTTTTTTTTTTTCTGTACTTACAAAGAGGCTTCAATTCTATACCTTCCTTAGACAAGGTTGTTCTCAAAGTAATGTCAGAACTGTGAAGAATATAACCATCACAAAACTACTACCACACATTTAGCAGCTTGCTAAATATATCCCTCTTATTTTAGTAATGAAAAATACTGTCATATGTGCGATGTATATTCTAGACAAATAACTCAGAAAATAGCCTGTTTAATTGAGGTCAGATAATTACAGATTTTCAATTTTTTTATTTTTAATTAGGGAATTCTATTTATCTAGTTCATTTGTATTTGCCACAACCCAATATTTTTGTTTGTTTCAATCTCATCTAAAATAATAGCACAAATTTTAGCATGGGTAGAGGATCAGATTATTTTTATCAGCATCAGTTTTAAAAGTAGATTTCAGAGTTCGATGCAGAGTAAAGCAGGCGAAGGACTCAGGAAAAGGACACATTTGTTAACCAGAACCAGGGAAAGGTACACACACAAGGACAGCGGTTACAACGCTGCACCCACACTAACACAGACACTGAAGGGAAGAGGCCGCCTCACAGCCCCCGCCCTCTTACATAAAGTCCGGTTCCCCCAAGTCCCGCCCCTCAGGTGCTGTTCCCAGCCTGCCTTGCATGCGCATGGCTAAAGGGGACGGAGCAGCCATTAAAGTGCCCCACGTGGACGCTACAGTACCATCTAAAATGTTTCCAATTCATAGATTGTAGATTATTGGCAAGGTAACATGCAGTATAAAAGTGTGTTGTTGAGTGACAATTATTAAAGATATATTACACGAGGGAAACAACTAGGAAAACAAGACAGATTTGGCTAAAAAAATGAAAAAGCAGCACCATTTCTTTACAAAAACCTGAGGTACAGGATGTGTATTTTGAATGAAGCAGAGTCAAAACCAAATGTCTGCACAAAATAAACAAAAAAATTTCACACTGATGTCTTGGATGATAGAGCAATCCATTCATCTGATATCATAAAGATACTTATTGTATTTCTGGTAAGAATCATAGAAACACTGTGCTTTTCCTTAAACTAGCCTGCTTATGTTATGGTAATAGCTTAACAAGTCAGAAGGGCAAATGGCAAACTTATTAGATTCCTGTGAAAAGCTTTATAAATGATGAATGCATAGTAAAAAAATAGATTTGTTGAACTTGAAGTACTGTAATCACTCTTATCCTGCATAGCATCTGGGATGTACATTTCAAAGGAATGAACATAGAAAATTACAGAAAAGGTCTTGCAGAAGCAAACTGTACATATGAAAAAAAGCCAAAGATTGTTTATCCAAAAGTATCACAGCCATACAGACATATTAATATGTGTTCTTTAAAAAACAAACCAACAGGTATTCAATATCACTGTAATTGTTAAACTATAAAAGGGGCATCCTAGTCATATACTGTAATTATGATGTTTCATTTCCTTGTTTACTCTGCAATATTGCTGAATAAAACAGCCTCTAAGGTGCATAAACAAATTACACTCTATGAATTGAATCAATAAAATTGCCTTGAGGGTTTCAATTAATTCTTAATTTCGTCAGCTACAAATGATGGCTTTCATTAAAAAAACATTTTTGCTCCTAGAGATGTGACAATTGTGTATTCAGTCCTTAGTAAATTAGTTCAGTTATATAAACTTTTCTCAGCTTTACCAGACTAAAACCCTTTAGAAATTCAACCATAGATTCAAGATAAAACATGGATTATTCTTTCGAGCTCTTGCTAGTGAATCACTCCATTATTCCTGAACAGGTTTTTCAAAAGGAAAATTTAAAGTTTCCCATTATATGGCACTTATGATTCATATGAGACAGGTATCCCTGTATAAGTGATCAATAACTCATGTGCCCACCAGTATGTTGAAGGAGAGAAAGGCATTAACATAGACAGACAGAGGAATTGTACATAGATCATGGGAGTCCTTCTATCAATTTTCCCGCCAGATTAGTGACATTATATTGTAGAGGTGGACATTGAATTATGTTTTTTCAAAACATGCCTGGAAGGTACTCCGTTTGGTCAGGTAATACAGCAGACAAATGAATGGCAGTATTCCAAGACTGTTTTGAAAGATTAAAAGATTATGAATTTGGCTTTTTTGTTGCTGTCATGAGAGGAGAAGTACTCTATATGCAACATAGCACTATACATGGAGATGAGTGCTGTTAGTTGCTTATAAAGACCTTCTTGAAAACTTCAAAGTTTGTTTCTTTTGTTCCCAAACTGATGACTCACTTTTTACTTTTGCCACAGATAGCAGCATACAGTTATTGCAATTGAAACTGTTGTGGTATTGATGTCAACAGTTTGTTATGGTTTCACAAAGCCTTAAAGGCGCTCCGGCTCTTTCACATTTTGCCCTCAATCCTGCCCCTCCTTAGTTAAGCTGGGCTCTCTCACTCTCCTGCCTCTGCATTGGAAGATGAATGCCCGGAGGCCCACTTACCATCAAGTAAGCTTACCCAATGTACGCGGCTTGAGGGCATAGGCCTCCTATCAGTGTCCCGGCCCAGCTGAATCCAGGGCTCAGAGCACCTGGGCTCTTCATCCCTTTTTTATTCTCTGTCCCTGTAACAGATCCTGTTCTGGGTTTTAACTCTATTTTGCCCTGTCTCATTTGGATTACCCGGTTTTGGACTTCTGGACTTTGCCACGGATTTCCCCCCTAGACTCCTTGGACTTGTTCGCCCTGGCTATGGCCCCCGAGCACCAGTTCACCACCATCATGCCACCTCTGTCTATTATCCCCTCCTAATCCTCATCGTCTCCTTCCTGTTGTCCTACTCCACTCACTTCCGGATTATACCGTCTGCATAGGGTCCAGTACTACGCTTTGTGACAGCCATCAGTTTGGATTCTTTGAATTTCCCCAACTACAGTTTATATAGAAGCTAATTACAACTCACTTTATTAATTTTGCTCTGTTCTTGATTGCCTGTTTTTCTTCATTTTTGTCTGCTCAATATTAAATTAGTACAGCTCTAGAAATAGTTTCCATGTCCGAGTTTTTCTAAAAATTAATTAGCAGTTTTTATCTGCATGTTTTTCTGCACCTTTATGTGGAAAGACCAGTGGATTTCAGCCAGTTTTATACTGTTGTTTTAGAGTATCTACTGTTAATGATACTGGATTTATGGATTTAGCTATAAAGATATTTTCTAAAAATCCACTCATTTGTCTGCACTTTCGAACTTTTTGTGAAAAAAATTAAAATAATTCCAAGTAAATCAGAGTTTTAAAAGATAGGAACAGGTAGCTACTGTAATTTCTGGCATTTGGGAGTGACAAGTCATGTTACTGATATGTCAATATGGTGGCAGATTGTGTAGGAAATGGTGACTAGTCAAAAGTGTGCATGTTCATTGAAATTTAAGCTGGTGGAGAGAATCAACTGAGGAGAATGCACAACCCGTACTTGGGAACTGAGAAGGTTTTATGAAGTAAGAGCAGATAGTCTGGATGAAGAAAGGCAAGATAAAAGTTGGGGCACAGTTCTCTAAAGGTTATACAACATCACTTTATTAACCTTTTACAATTTCTTGCATTACGAATTCATCTTTTGCATAGCCCAGCTTGCTCTCCATGAGACACACAGACAGGGAGAGAGCATGGGGTCAGAGCGCAGTGTCAGCCATTGTACAGTGCCCCTGGAGTAGTTGGGTTTAAGGGCGTTGCTCAGCTCAGCCTTGCCTTACCTTCCCTTGCTCTTCTGCCTGCTGTGGGATCTGAAACGGCAACCTTCCAGCCACAGACAGATCCTTAGCCACAGAGCCACCACTCTGCCCCAATGGCTCTGTCAGTTTACAAACTTGCTAAAGGTTATAGCTCACTACAGGGGTTTGGACCCATTTCTGCAGTTGAGCATATTTTAAAGAGCTGACTGAGGAAAATTCTTGTGAACATCTTTGAGAACACTCTCCAGTAGGCAGAATATTCTTTTGGGACAGAGCTAGAAGCACTTTGGTGGATGGGTTCTTCTAATCTTCAGTACCGATCTAAGGGAAGGTTATCAGATTAAATTTATTAAGGAGCTGTTCCAGCCTGGATTAGTTTAGTGAAATAAAGAAATACATGAAAATGATTGTAGTGATGGTTTTCCACTGCTAGGTTACATTCACCAGACTCTTTAATCTTAAAATTACAATACAGTACTTTGTGAATGTAAAGTGATACTGTATCATCACTGACCTTAGACAAAATGAGTGTTGGAGAGTTATCTGTGGGCTGGATTTCATATAAAGGACTGTTCTCGTAGTCCACTCTGACATCTCCTTTGTTAGCTGGTTTCTTACTGTACATTGCTATGTATACTGTATATTGCCGGGTCTTGCATTTGTTAGTTCTGCAGTGGAACTCAAGACTTCTTTGGATACAGTAGGTTTAATATTTAGTTGGCTGGTTAAACTGGTACAGTATATCAGATGTTTTTGCTGAGCGAAACAAAATTCTGTTGTTTGTATATACAATTTGCTTTGATCCTATTACTGTATATTGATGATACTGTATCTTGAAATAAAATACTATTAGTGGAAGAAGCTGTGTTGTCCTTATCAGTCTGTGTGAAATACAGTGAATAAATCTTGGTAAATCTGATAATTCCTAATGGATACATATATCATTAATTGTTCTTTCAGGAATATGATTTTGCAAAGACTCCTGGTCTAAACTGAGTGTACAGTTTTGCTAATAAGCAGGTTTTGAGGCATTGTAATAATCTCATTCAGCTACATTTGCTGAGTTATTGATTAGTTTTGAAAATGCTTCTGCTTGGCAATTTTGAGAGGAGCCTATGTTTTCATTTTAGTTTCATTTAAAAAATGAGTCAGCATTTACTTCACAAACACGAAGCTGTTGTTTGTGGTTGTCTATAATCCATATAGTTATTGTTTTCTACACCATTTAAAAAAAAATTCAAAAGTTTACTGTTTCTTCAGAAACCTCCTAGAAACATACAGTGTAATTTAATAAACTTCTAATCTTTCTCACTTCTGCTCTCCTGCATATAAATATCTCTCCACTAGTTACCCCCTTTACAATTCTTTCCTGAACCCCTGTCTCCTTCCTCATGAAGAGGGAGGTATCCTGCCTGTCTGTCCTCACAAGCAGGGTCCCATCTCAGGTCAGATGGAAATTTGTTTGGAAACCTCTTGGAAGGAACAGTTCCTTAACACTGCAAAAGAAATCGATGTGATGGGCTAGTTTAATCTTGTCTTGGTCCATCTGGATTTTAAAGGCTTGATGACAAAAATGATGACTCGAGGACTAAGAACATTAAAATAACTATTTCTTATTCTCTTCATAATTGTCATTCATTATCCTTGTAATATAAGGATGTACACGTACACGTACAACAGGGATGTCAGCCGCCTGGGCTGAAGGAGGTCTCCTTTAGCTCAGCTGACATGTTCCCTGTTGCGTGATACCAGAGACCCGGGTTTGCGCCCAGGCAGTGAAGAGCGAGCTAGCAGGACAGGAGTGGCAAGGGTGTTATAAGTGGCTGAGCTCAAGGATACAATACCATCATTTGAACATTGGCCTCCTTCTTAATACAACTAAAACATTTCGATTTATGCAAGGAGTTTTTCCATTGCAGATCAAATCTTTGATTGCTTTTCTAAGATGGAAAGCATGTAACGTATTTTTAAATTACTGAAGATGTGTGACACTTCTAAAGATGAGTTTTCCTGGCCTTTTGCTCAAAGAGATTTCAAAGACAATTTAATCGCTTTAAGAGCAGAACAATTAGATATCAATGTAAAACATCAAACAAATCTTAACAGCTGAAAATGTGCTGTTTAAGTTGGCTTTCTTAAAACACACAGGACTAATGTAAAACATTATTGGTTTGACAGGAAATTTTTAGATAAAGGTTAAATGTAATTTAACTATTCATTGTCACCTTTTTAATGCTCTGTTCTATAATTACTTACCATTACTGTCAGTCATGCGCCATGATGCAAAGATTTCCATTCTTTTGGTGATTACAATCTGCATCTCTAAATACAAATCAATGTAAATGATTTAGACTTAAAAGATTGCACAGAAAAGGCCGATTTTTTGTACCTCCTTTTGATTCATCTTGAATTTGAGATAATGTAAGGGTTCAGATGAAAGAAAATGCATTGCTTTGAAATAGCTTTTTTCTTACATTTCTACATTTGCAGTGAAATAACGTACTCATTTTAACTTACTCAATACAAATCATTTTAACTTTTTTTTTCTATGCCCTCAGACACGGGGGCTGCTTTTAATCCTGGACAGATTTTAGATAGATAGATAGATAGATAGATAGATAGATAGATAGATAGATAGATAGATAGATAGATAGATAGATAGATACTTTATTGATCCCATGAGGGAAATTGCAGTGCAACAGCAGCTTAACACACACAACACAGCCACAGTGTAACGAATTATATAATAATAGTACAATACATACAATACAATACAAGAGTTACTCACAGTCCGGACACACAAGAACAAACTAGAACAGAACAGTACACAGAAAATCGTATCACACGTATGAATATAAATATAGATGTAACCATAGATATAAATATAAATATAAATATAAATGTATTGCACAGGTCCCTGGCATATATTGCACAAAAGTGGTTGTAACGGGAAAAAGAAAAAGAAAAAGAAAGAGAACAGATGTAGCAGTAGATGTGTATATGCGTTTAGTCCAGAAACAGGTCACTGTCGCTGTTGCCTCTGCCAAGACGCAAGGTGGATGCGTTGTACAGTCTCATGGCAGACGGCAAGAATGACCTCCTGTAGCGCTCCCTGTCGCACCGTGGATGAATCAGTCTATTGCTAAACGTGCTCTTCATTCCTGCAAGCCTGTCATAGAGGGGATGGGAGAAGTTGTCCATGATGGCCTCTAGTTTGGACATCATTCTCCTCTCAGCCACTACCTCCAAGGGGTCCAGGTCAGACCCAATGACAGAGCTTGCTCTCCTGATGAGCTTGTTCAGCCTTTTGGAATCTACTGCTCTAATCCCAGAGCCCCAGCACACCACTGCATAGAAAATGGCACTCGCTACCACCGACTGATAAAACATGTGTAGCATCTTACTACACACATTGAAGGACCTGAGCCTCCTCAAGAAGTAAAGTCGGCTCTGTCCCTTCTTATAGATGGCCTCGATGTTCTTAGACCATTCCAGTCTATCGTCGATGTGCACTCCCAGGTACTTGTACGAGTCCACCATCTCCACGCCACTCCCATGGATGTAGACAGGAGTAGGTTTGACCTTTTTCCTCCTGAAATCTACCACCAGTTCCTTTGTCTTTGTAACATTCAGTTCCAAGTGGTTCACCCCACACCACTCCACAAAGCTGCTGACCAGTCCTCTGTACTCCTCCTCCTGCTCACCCTTGATACATCCCACAATTGCAGAGTCATCTGAGAACTTTTGCAGGTGGCATGACTTTGAGTTGTACTTAAAGTCCGAAGTATAGAGGGTGAAGAGGAATGGAGAAAGAACTGTCCCTTGAGGTGCCCCTGTGTTACTCACTACCAGTTCAGACACACAGTTCTGAAGTCTCACAGACTGTGGTCTGCCCGTCAGGTAGTCAGTGATCCACGAGGTCATGGAGGCATCGACTTGCATCTCCTCCAGCTTCCTCCTTAGAAGTAAGGGCTGGGTGGTATTGAAGGCACTGGAGAAGTCGAAAAACATGATCCTTACAGTGTTGCCAGCCATTTTAAAGATGTAGGTACAGTAAATTAGTTAAATTTTCCCAAATAATACCTTTTGAGCATGAATGTGTGTATTTATTTTTAATATTTTATTATGTGTCTGTATTTAGTTCAGTGATCATTTGCCATCAGGCACAGCTAAAAATATAATAATATGTTTACATACAGAATTCTGTGTTTCACAAGACATTAACATGAGAAGAATCCTGTTCTCCCTATTTTGCTGTTTGCACTGGTTCAGGAGGTTCAAGGGTAAAACATAAACCAGGGAATGTACTGTGTAACTCCAGAAGACGTGCACTTGAGAAGGAACAACACACAATGCATCCCCTGTGGTAGCCTGGATGAAGTTGCTAAGCCATTTTTAAAGCTAATATTTTCACATCTTTCAAACAATGCCAAAGCAAGTTATCAGATCTGGATGACCTGGCTACTGACAACCAAACATGCCACATGGAGAAAATAGCCTCCTCTTCCTTTTAATCTTTATATTCGTATTTTCTGGAAGTATCTATCAGATACAGTACCAAGCAACAAACTGAAGTTGTTTGGAAAAAATTATGTCAATTAAATGGCTTCAAACATTATTTTTTAATGGGTTCCATTTTTCATTTTTATTACCACCAAGGATTGGATTAGTTTTTCAAAACAGAGGTACGCTGTCTGAAAAGAAAGGCTGGCTTATCATAGAGTTTGTGTTTTTGTTCAAATACATACATACTGGAACATTAATTATGTGAACACATACCAATTACCAATTGGCAGGTGTCAACCTAGCAAAACCAGTTTGCATTGTATACTTAAGAGATCGTTGCTCTGACAAGCATTGGTGGTGCCTATTGTCCAATAAGCACTGCATCCTGTGTATCAAAAATGAAAAGAACTCAGTCATTTGCAATGGTAGGTTGAGAAATGGACCAGAATGTGCCAAATTAAGTGTTAAAGTGCTACTGGCAAACATGAGATATTTAGAGAAAATGTTAAGGAGTATACATACTATACTATAAACTGATACTTTCTGAAAGCTACAATATAAAGTCACATACTGTAAATCTTGTTCAAAAGAGTGCAATATGTGAAAAAGTTTTCTTTTACCATAAACACTCCCTAGCCAGAGGTAAATCCAAAACAAAGCTCTTGAGCTCAGAAAGACCATCAATCAAGACTGCAATTAGGGTGCCGTTTGCTGTGAGCATTTTGCAGTGTGGGAGTAATCCATACTGCTGAGTGTGCTGTCAACTCTTCTTCAAGAGTCCATTAACAGACAGAGAGAATAGAAGTCGTCTTCATCATTTAACATACATACCCTGGGGTTGGTGAAAAATATTAGCCAAAACTCAGAAGGGTGATGTACTGTAATTTAAACCATCTCCATAGGTGTCTTTAGGGAACTGGGATGTATGCCCTGCAGTAGTTAAACTCATCTTTATTTAAATTTGCCCATTGCTGTTCTCTTCTTTATTGCTTTAATTTGTATCCTGCTGCCCCATTGAACCTTAAATACTTAACAAATATACATTTAATTAAAAATACTGTCACACAGTTTGCCCAGATCATCTGTGAACGATGTTCCAGAGGATTATTGTAATGTTTGTTCTTAATTGCTTCATTTCTGACCTATTAACTTAAAGCAGAGTCTAAGTTTCTTGACAAGAGTACACACACAAACACAAATTTGAAGAAAAGTAAGAGCAAAACCAATAAAAAAGCTTGTCACAGATCTCTGGAACTTGATTAAAAAAACTTTATTGACGTGTTTCATCTAGAGCTTTCCTTGAGGTGTTTCTAATCAATTTAACTTTAAAGTCGTTAAACATGAATATATTTTCTTTCAGGAAAAATACAGAAAGGCACTTTAAAGACCACTTCTACATGTAATACTGTAAATCCGTGCACAATTCTTTCATTTTCTCATGTGGTTACATATACTGTAAGTGAAACTAATCATTTCCTACTGACAACAATCACTCCCTCAGGCAAACGATTCTGAAAACAAACAGTACAATTTATAAATCAGTGGCTTTTGTGACTTTTACTGTATATGGTAGAATGATTTGTATCTAAGAATTAACATGTGATATAAAGTTTTTTTAACTGAAGTGAGACAAAGAAATTACGAATAATAAACATTTTGCATCTTTAAAAATATACAGTAGATACCAATATCAGGACCTATAAAATAAATTGTAAAGAGAAATAAAATGGGCAAAGAGAATGTCCATGAGTCAACAATATCCCAGCCACTCCACAAAGTAGGCCTGTATGGAAGAGTTACCTAAAAGAAGTCCACCTACAGTATCTATCTTCTTAAGATATGATCAAATACAGGATCACGGGGATGGACCGGACCCTCTCCCAGAAAGTAAGGGGTGCAAGATGACATACTCCCTGGATGGGCCAGTCCGTCACAGAGCACATACAGTACAAACACACACACATTCACACCAGTGCCAATATTACAGAAGCCAATGAATCTAACAGCCTGTCTTTGGACTCTAAGGGGAAACTGGAGCACCTGGAGAAAACCCACCAGAACACAGAGAGAACATATAAACGCCAAGCAGGTAGCATCCCAGAAATTGAATCTACAGCAGGCCCCTATTACCTAACCACTGCTCCACCTTTCCACCATCAGAGGGAAGTCATGAATGAAAAAAAACGCATCTCTAATCCTACACAGAGTTCGTAATAAAATGTTTGATACTGCAAACATGTGGTAAAATATTTTGAGGTCCGACAAGATTTGTTTTAGTTATTTTATCGTTTTTTAGTTGTCATATAAAACCCACACATTTTTGTAAATGAACATATCAGTACTTGTGAATATTGATCAGCAGTCTAAATAATTATGAGAAAACGTGTCACATTTTATTTAAAATACAGTTCTCAATCAAGAAGAGATTAAACGAAAGAAAATTAAAGAGCTTCAAATAAAATATTCTGGTCTGCTGTATAACACCGCCTCTCAGATTATTACTGAGAGAGAAAAATGACACTAAAGCAATTTTTCTTTAATCAGTGTGATCTATTCTGACAATTCAGTTTTTGAGGAGTTACCGCTCTGCACAGTAATTACTTAGTGTGGAATTTATTAATAATATCTAGTCTAAAATTAAGTGTGTTTGAATAAATGAATACATAAATAAATGCCCTTTCAAAAACCAAGCAGATAAGGCATTTTGGCATGATGTGGCATAATCAGAAATTTGCTCTGATTTCTTTAGTTTACAGGAAAATGTGTTAGTGGTCTAAAACTATTTCTGTATCAATTTCTACTAGTAATAGTTCAAAGACAATATTTCAAAAAGTAGGTAATTCGCTGTTATACATGTACTGTATTAAGAAGAGAGCCAACCTGCATATATTGTTTAGCATTCCTCCTTTCTCCCCTCTGGCTTATATAAGAAGCTCTCTGGCTTATTCAAAATACAGTTAATGTGTGTGTGTCCATGAGCTTGTATCACTGCCAATATAGGGGCAGCAATAAAGAGTGTCCTCACATACTGTGGATAGTAACTCCTGACATACAGTAGTGGAGATCTCCCCACAGTATGAATACCTAATGTAAAGCATATGACATTTTAAGTCTAAACATACTGGACCACAAATGCTCCCTGAGTGGAATTTCATTTCAGTGAAATAGAATAGTAAATAAAAAGAGAATGAGGAAGTACGTAAGTCCCACTGGAAACAGGAACACAAACATGTACTGTATGTATTGGATGGGGGGGTTCTCTCAGCTATTTCATCCTGGCCAGGATATCTTTCACTAAGCTAAAAGGGCCAAGGCCAGAACAGTATTTGAAATTCATCATTCTCTGAAGGATAAAATGCTGTGGTTGTTGGCTAAAGGTGCTGAAGTGTCCGATCATTACCCAGTGGCTACAAGGCTGATCTACAGTATGCAGTCTTGTATATTTTAGGAACAATAATCCAAACGAAATATGTTTGAATTATTAAGGGGAATTTTGTTATTTTCAGGCCAAATGGAACAAAACAGATGATTTAAGAGACCTGTCACTCATGGGTGGATGAGAAAGCAGGAGAAAGCCCTTTCATTAAATTGAAGCATAAAAAGATTCAATGATTCGGTTTCTGATCGAACTAAAGAAATCACCTAGGAATCTGTCTAGATTGCCCACACTGGGAATAATTTATTTTGAAATTTTACTTACAGTACTATGAAGGAGTGATATGCAGAAAAGACTCACGAGACCTCACTTAAGATCTGAAGTTTCCTTGGAGAGCAACAACCATGTGTTATTGACAGTGCACAAAAGTCTTTATGGATGGCTGTAAAGAGGCATGTCCTGATTTCCCAAGTTACTGTGCTCCCTGGCCAAGCATCATAGAAAGGTTGGAGATCACAGAATGCATAACGACTGAACTCTACTGTGATCCCATCACTCCTCCACTCCTTGTTTCACAATTAAAGAAGGCAGTTGCAGTGTGAATATTTCTTCCTCTATCTACTACAGTATATTGTTTTTTGTAGTTTTCAAATTTTTAACAATTGAGTGGAGTATATACAGGTATTCCGTATTTTAAGTATAAGTATAATTTGGCACTTGTTTAGCTTATGATTGTGACAGCACTCTGTGCTTCCTTTGTTCACTTTATGTTTCTTTGGGTTCTTTATAAATGACAACAATAATAATTAATGGTAAATATGGCTCGATGTTGCCAAGCTGCACCACTGCAGTTTGTAATTGATGTTACATTGTTTTTTTGCAAAGGCTGAAAATGGTTAAATGTTTTCATGTGTTTCATTAGGTAATAGTACAGCACATACAGTACATTCAGGAGAATCCAGATTATTTGAGGCCAAAACAAGAGAACAGAATGGTTTCGCTGAGACAGAGCAAGGGGCTGGGGCATGCCAAGTTTTAAAGCTACTGTACCTTGCTACTGCAGATGGGAATCACATCAAAGAGTTAATTTTGTTGGTGAATCACATTTGGAAACCCATGCTCTGTGTGTAATCCATTAGTCTTTTAGTGTGATAATGCTTGTACGAACATAGATAAGGTAATTTCAGCCTTTTTGCCTCAATTAAGATATCAATATTTTGCCTGAGGTTACTTAATTTAGCACATTCACTCACCTGTGGGAAAGATGAGTAAATACATATATCAACAACAAATACTGTACTTCACGCAGTTCCTTTGCTGAACATCTTTGGGGTCTGTATACAGTATACTAGCTCATACCACATTGTGCATGATCACAGGGTACATGCCCTGAATGGTATTCATCTTGCTTGCACTACAGTGCCGCTTGGCACTCCAGGCCACTTTCAAATGTTCTTGTCAGATAACTTCTTTTATGTGAAAGTTATCTAACAACATTTGGAAAACAAGCGTAGCTTTATCCCACTTAATGTTTGTCTTCAATTTGTGTTTTTTAATTGTTTCTGTATATCACCAGGCCTAGATTTTAGCCTCAAGCAAACAGTTACTAAGATTTTGTAGAACACGTTCACTTTGAGCAAAATCAATTCTATCTCAGACTCGAGAACTTTGTGGATTTTTTCTAAGCTTAAAAATGAGCAAAAACAAATCAATTCCGATACTAAAAAGCTATGATTTGTCATAGCCACAGACGTACCATAGCTTGATAACTATAATTTGGAGGAAAGTGGTCTGGAATAATAAGACCTGTCAAGAGAATGAGGCAAAGATGAGAGGTGGTTTTAATGTTTTACGACAAAACAAATTACCTCCTGCAGCAAGAGAATGGTGACATTCTGGAGACTTCTTTTTACATATCTTTACAATAGTGACGATGATTATTACTTCACTATTGCAAAGCAGGTTACTGTTTTGGAAAATAAATCAATATATCGTTTTTGTTAAAAAAACTTTGCCTTGAAGCACTTGGGACTGGAAGACTCTTGCTTTGCAAGAATGCCTCCTGTTGGAAATTAAGACATTATTTCACTACATTGTAAAAAATGGAAAATAGAAAGTGAATTTAATATGCCAGCAGAATTAAAGGTACAAAAGGTAAGTATGTACAAAATATAGATTTTGAATATTAATAATTGTCCTAATGATCTATTGAACAATGAACGAATCAAGAGTGTACTGTATCAATTTTGGACATGTCCGTAGGTTGCAGTTTAGAATTGTTCATAGATTTTTTCCTCCGGTTTTGGTTCTGTTGCCTACTGTTTGCAACAGTGACAAAATAATTTAGATGAGTAGTAAAGGAAAGGATTCAGGGTGTTTCTAATAAGGGGGAGTATTTCAGTAAAGATAGATCAGTGGTTGCTTCAGCTTGCAACCCTTCATTAAATCTGACCTTAGTGTGAACAGGGGAGATTAAAGGATGTCAAGATACTGCTTTACCAAACTGCACATTTATTAAAGTGCCTTCGTTTTCTGCTGTGACAAGCTAAGTGACTGGTCACAGCCGGGTTCTCACTGACAATGCAGATGGAGACAGTAGAATCTCAATTAACTCAATGCGTACAGTCGTAGCCAGATTCTCTTTCCTCAGTAACTGTCCACTGTGCCTGACAGACACATAAACAAGCATAACCAAGAATGGTAAGAGTACAAATCACAGTAAGTTGTAATTGTACATTAAAATGAAAAATGAACTGAGGGCTCTAGTTCAGGCAAGAAAACACAGACACTCACTGGGACTCAGGTGCTGCAACATATTTTAAATGAATTCCATGATTGAAATTATACAGAGACATACAGAGGTCACTACAAATATATTCAAATATGTTATTTTGTTTTGTAGGGAGATGTTATCCATTGATCACTAGCCTGGTCTTTTATCAAATATTGCACAGGCACCAGACATTTTACAATAGGAAAAGAGTGAGAGAAAAATAGCTACAGTATATTCATAGCAGTTCTAAAAAAATAAATGGACAGAACATGAGTCACTTTGAAAGCCCTTTCTATTTTAGAAGTCCCCAGTTCAATTTTCAATATTGCATATTCAATTTAATTTTTTAAATATTGCATAGTCCTACACACAAGCTTGTAACAATCCCATTAACTAGATTTACAGATGTGTCATTTATGGTTTTCTGCATTAATAAGGCTGAGATAATTGCTGAACTTCAGAGTGTCTCATTAACTAAAAGCTGTAAAGCAGGACTGTTTGTTCAGATTTTACAAAACATGACTTCATATATTTTTTAGAATCTCTATTCTGTGCAGGTGTAAGTCAAGTTGAAAGTACAGCACTCCTCAAACAAAGCATTACAGTAACACAAAATCCCTAGAGACCAAAGAATGGGGACAACACAGTCAAATGTTTCACCAAACTATTTTTCAGTGGGACAAAATGGAATTTTGGCACTTGTCTTTTGGGAACCTTCAGACCTTGTCAGATAACAGTAAATAGTTGAAAATGCCATGCTGTTGTAATGCAGAGCTACAGGTTTATTTTCTGTAACTCTGTTTTGTACTTTTGTGATTTTCATATACAGTACCACATGTTTGAATTTTCATTAATAGTTGTCTCTTCTTAGCTTCTGGATGCCTCTTTTCTCTTTAATAAAATGTTGCATGGTCTTAATGCTGACCAAGCTACAAATCTCTCCTTCCAGCTGTGGTTTGTTTCTGTCTATCCAGACATTGGTTCCTTTTTTGCAGAACTGAAATGGGAGAAACATCTATTTTCTCCTGATAAAGAAATCAACTGCTGTTTCCAAAATGAAAGATTATGAATCAAGGCAGAACTGACCTTGATGACAGCTTTATGACTGTGGAGAGATGCCTTCTCTAGGGTTCAGCTAAAACAATTCACTGATCTTTTCTAGGCTGTCAAAACACAAATAGTGTTTTTTGAAAACACTATCCTAAATTATTTTTCTACTCTTCTGAGTGTTCTTTGCACTTACAATTCAAAAGAAAGTATTACACATTTTAAACACCAAAGTAATAGTAAAAACACACAAGAAAAACATGTGTAGGAGAAGAGGTTACCACAAGCATGAGGACAAAAATAATATTGTCAGGTTTAGAATTGGGAAGATTTATCTGTTAGAAAATTCCTTAAGTATGCAAAGTGTTAAAGCACCTACAGCAAACACCCTATTACAAATTCCACATTACTTCTATCTGCTCCTTTATTAGCTAAACGATAATTGGATGGATCAATGTAGCAATTAAGGATCAGGGTGTATCAGAGCAAGGCAATGTCGCAGATAGGAAGGGGCTACAAGCTGTGTAGCCTTGAGCTACTCCCACAGAGCTTTGATGGCAGATGGTGTATAAACTGTCTTCAATGGTTTGGGTCCAGTCCATAAATTGTAGCCAATAAGACTTTTTGTGGGTTCAGGCACTATTTCACTTTCCTGGTCCATATGACTGCAGTGCCTACTGATGTCTACTGAACTCTCAGCTGCTTAATTGCATTAATCATTTATCAGGAATCTTTCAACTTTTAGGTTTTCAAGGAATATAATTTGGAGGAATACAATTTATCCAAAAGATGAAGATTGGCTTTAAGACCAGGCAAACACTTGGCAAAAGAAGGTACTAAATAAAAAAATACATTAGGTGTTTGTTGACATTGGTTGCATGTTCCTGATTGTTTTAGGAGTACATTTAAAAGTGGTTAGGAAATATACAGTAGTTAAAAGCATTTATTTTAAAACAAAGGAACAAGTAATAGGTTTTTTCCACGCTGAAAAGAGAAGAAAGAAAACACAAAGTTTCAGCTGTGGAGCCTTCTTTGGGTGTGTGTTCTTTTGCAGCCTATGCATGCTTGATCTAGTTACCCACCTGAACTATTTTAAAACATGTGATGTGTCATGTGATGTGACAAGGTTTACAATGCATTGTAATTAATATTTAGTTACAAGTTTTGTCCACGTTACAAGAAAGATATTGCTACTCTGGATCCATGGGAAGTGTGATCACATACTGTACTTCTCTGGTCTTTAATGAATCATCAACTGTACACCTCCAGGTAAAAATTAATTAACATTTTTAGTCTTGTACAGAGAAGCATAAAGAAGGACCTGTTTCAGGAATTCAATATCCTCAAAGGCATTGACAAAGTCATCCCAATGGGCTTCTGCAGAACCAACAATGAAACAAATCAGATGACACATGACAGGGGTTATGGATGTTTAGAGCAAGCCAGCCATGTTTTGGAAGCTGATGTCCTTGCTTCTTTCTACAAGGCGCTGGGTGACCTTGGGTCGCTTAGATGACTAATTATCGAACAGGTTAGAAGGGCTGTATGCTGTACTGTATACTTCTTTTTTTATTAGGTTCTTAAACAACTAAAAAATGTCTTATGAGTAAATTATTAGTTAAATCTGAGGACCAATTAAAAGCTATAATTTTAATAATTAATTTAAAAAGTGTCAGTTGAAGGGTTCGTGGATGCCTAAATTGGCTTGTGGTAAAAACTTCTAACTCTCACAAGTGCAGAGTACAGTATGGCTCAGGGCTTCTGTTCTCACTCCCTTCTCTGTGTTGCCTTAACAAAAACTGCAGGGGGCAGTATAGGCACTACCATGCTATCCACAAATAGACACCATGACCTGAAACCTGTAGTAGTAACATAAGTTTTGTTTTTAAAATTATTAAAAATGTATTACATGAATTGGGAGCTTTTGATAAATGTTCTTCTGTACGGTTTTGACCTGAGGCATTTAATTTTCTTCCTTTACTTTTGTGTACAATTGAATTTAATAATCAACAAAAAGTAGAGTACAGGTGTTAGATATTCTGGAGGTGTCTTGCAAGTCTTTCATTTAAGATCACTGCAGTACATAACAATAAATGTGACATAAAGGGTAATATACACTACAACAATTAAAGTCTAAAGGCTCAATACCTTCTTTCTTCACATGGGCAAATCAACATTACCTAGAACTTTTTTCAGTTAACTATTAGATTCATGTTTCTAAGGCAAACGAGACAATTGAAGAAAGTATGCATGCACATTCTTTAATCTATGTGCTTCTGATTAATTAAACCAATGATTTTTCACAAAACAGTGTGTTTTTCAGGGTTTGACAAGAAATAAAACTATATTAGATTGAGCTGTCAAACAGTGACAATGAAATGGAACTGACTTCAATGTACAAATATTATATTTTTTAGGCATTACCTCTACCAGCCTTAATTTCTTACACACCTGGATACATTTTTTTTTAAATTAAAAAATCACACCCTTTGACATTTCTTTTCCATAAGAGCAATCAAAAGGATGCAGTTTAGTAGTTAAGGAAAATTGTTAAATAAAGGAAAGGAAATAGAACTATAGACCTGGACATAAAAACTAATTGAACTATTCAGTAGTCATCACTATTCATTTTGATTCCATTTCTTATTTGCTTGGGGTTGCAAGGTTGCCCACTTCATTGTCATTCAATTAATCAGAAGGGCAGCTGAAGCATACACAAATAGTACAATATTTAATGTAATGTAAATGATTAACATCAGCGACATTTGCAGCATTGTGAGTTATTGTTCTAATGCAGGAAAACAAAAATGCTCATCCCTTGTTTTCACATCATTTTCCCAGTAATTTTATGAGGATCAAAAGACCTCATTGAGCTGGTGCTCAAAATATGAATGATGCATAAAATTCCTCCTCTTGCAGATCTACCCATTCAGCTGCACTAAAGGTATTAGTTTGTCTGGAAACTGCAAGAGAAATAGTTTTATTTTCCCCATCACAAAAATACTGAATTTCTAGAATACTGGAACAACATCTTTTGCTCTCCCTTGATCTTACTGTACTGTATGTTCTTTAAACTTGCAAATGTATCAAGAGACAAAGTAGGCATAAAAAAATTGAAATCATTCTTGAAGACACTTTGGGAAGATAGGAAGACATTTGTTTGAAGTGCAAAGATGGAAAAGCAGCTATTGCACTAGAGAAGAAAGCTTTGAACAGTATCCCATTAGTATTGTAAGAGACTCAAGTAGAGCCTTCAATAAGTACTGGCCACACAACATCTGATGTACTGTAAGACTCATCTGTCTGTACAGCTTGTTAAATGTCTAACTAAATGATAGAAAAGAGCACGGAATGTTCCCCCAGTACAATAGATATAGAAACATGTCATTTGCCATTCACTCAGTATCTGTATTCC
This sequence comes from Lepisosteus platostomus, assembly GCF_059453375.1. Classification (NCBI taxonomy): domain Eukaryota; kingdom Metazoa; phylum Chordata; class Actinopteri; order Semionotiformes; family Lepisosteidae; genus Lepisosteus; species Lepisosteus platostomus. Next base: position 39,860,990 of record NC_142616.1, read on the forward strand.
CTGTTGCTTCATAAAGAGTGGCAGCTCCAACAGAGCTTCAAATAGGACCCACCTCCATTCAGTCCCACTGAGAGAGGATCATGGAGTGCAAAATTACATTTTGTCCTGTAAATATTTGTCTAACCACATAAAATAATAGCACTGGTTATGTACTCAACTTGTCATCAAGCTTCATATTAACAATTCCAGCTTGTTATTCAAACCCACGCACATTGCCACATTGCAGTAAAAGTACTTATGGTGTGAGGTGTGCCTTTTTCCTGACTTTTTTTTATGTAAACCATGTTGCACCCACAAATCACACATTATTGTTGATGTGAACCAAATAAAAATCAAACACAAAATCTAAAACGCTTCTAATTTAGGACACCTCTAAGATATGTGAATTTCTGGATTCTGTATCCAAAATATAATTTGGATTACATTATCTAGGGATTTATACAAGATCTGGCTATTGCAACCCTACCATTTAAAAGTAGCTCTCGAAGTTATTATTCCTTTAGCTAACTTCAGCTTGTGTTACGACAATGGGATTTGCTCCAGGCAAGCTAAGAGTTGTCATTGAATTCTCAAATCACTTGCTTTTGTGTTTTGAGGCTTCATAACGATATATTCAGAGGTTATTATTTCTGTGGAATGTTTCCTTGAATTGAATCATGCCTACATGAAGAAAAGAAAAGGACCCAGTCACAAATTGTTTTTATTTCTCTGAAGAAAAGAGATCCCAATACGATAACCAAATGTGCTCATGTAAAATAAAAATAAAATGTTTTAAAGGTATTTTAAATGAATAATTCACTCACCGTTTTAGCAAAACCTATCAATTTAATATAAGTTTCAACAAAGTAGAGAAGCACATCCAGAGAGGTCCTTCAAAGGGGATTGCTGTGACAAGCACTAATCCTTCTCACTTACAGTAGCTATCACAACCTTATCTAAAAGTGTATGCAGTGATAGCCCATCTGCTACAGAAAAAGACAAGTAAAATGTACTGTATAAAACAAAATTCCCTCTAAAAATACATGTGCTTTTTTAAGGTAAAGGCTATTTTTATATTAGCAAATAAAAGCTTTCAGAGAAGTGTCTAATGTGTCAGAATGTAAGTATATTGAGAGTCAAAATAATTTATTAGAACTGAATCAAATTCACAAAGTTATTATCAGGAAAATTGATAATTGTGTTGCAGGTGCAATGACATTTATTATGTCATTTATTGACATGACATGTATTATGTTGCAGTTGCTGCCTTGTGTGATTATAACCCATTCTGCTTGTAAAGCCTGGACGTGCTTGCACCTCTTCAATAACCTCTAAGCCCTAGATAACACATTTTATCCTAGAACATTCCACAAGTGCTCAAAGGCGATTCAAAGGGTGTGAGTAGAGCACCCTCAGCATACCACTTTCACATCTTGCAAGAAAACCGTTGTGTTGTCGAACAGAAATGGTAGCAGCAGTAGTCATCAATGTAGAACTGTGCAATTGAGTTCTGTAATGACTAGCACTCTTGCCCAGACCATCACACTTGGACCTTCCCATCAATCTCGCATGTACTGTAGTCTCCTATAGTATGGTCTAACAATGATGGAGTGCATTTGGGACTGAATATCTTGTGTGGTTATAAATTTCTGGCTTTAAACACTCAATGTCCAACCATTGGTATTTTTTTATCTTGATAAGTGGGGCATGTAAGTTCCTTCCTGTGTTTTTTTTTTTGCTTTTTTTGCTAGTCATTTTACAGGATAAATAACTTCATCATTGGGTTCTACTTAACACTAATTAACACTCTCTGGGGGTGTTACCCTGGTGTCCTAGCTGAATTTCCGCCTGTCCTTTACCTGTCCTAATAACACCCATCTAATGTACGAACAGGCTTTACTACTCTGTTCTCCTCCCCATTGAAAGCTGATGTGTGGTGAACGAACACAGCACTGCCACTCACCACTCACATTGGTGGTGGTGGTGAGTCCCCTTTACCTTTAAAGCCCTTTTAGTGGAGTGTCTGGCAAAGCCCTAAATAAATATAATGTAAGAAATTATTATTGAGAAGGTGATTTATTGATTATTCTGTAGTCCAAGTCAATGACGTGTATTAATGGTTGATCATGAATGACAAATTAATCAAAATAATGCCTTAATCGTTATCCAAAACCATATACTGATTTCATTATACTGTAGATACATTATCAACCAAGACCCGTGTTCATTTACGTGTTAATTAGATCACTGCAGTTCTGGTTTACTTATTCTGATCAGCTACCTGTATTTGAAGGGGCTCTGGGTTTTGTAATTTGTATGTCGCCAAATCAGAAACAAAAAAGGGCATTATGTTTTTGAGGTATGTTTTCTGAAGCATCTGTGAAAACAGTACCAATAATCTTGCTTTTACACTCTGAATATATAAAGATTTATCAAGGAAGGTACATTTGCACTAGACCCCTTGAACTATAAATCAAATGCCTTGAATGCGCTTTCATGCTCGGATGTGTAGGGTTCATGAAGTCCATGAAATGCAAAGTGAGTGTCCAACAGTAAGTGTTCTTGCTTATTTAAGGACTACATTGTGCTGAAGAAACCTTATACATTATTTATTACAGCTGTTATCACTAAATTAACTTACATAGTCAATTACTTAGTACCAACAGTCTTACATAACATTTGATGTATAAAAAGCTGATATTTTTATTCACTGTTCACAAACACCCAACCATTAAAGATAATGCAATTTTCTGATACATCATTTGTACTGTAGCTGGGTTATATGTTTTCTACAACTTTGAGTTGAAGGCATTAAATATTTAATCTAAGCTTCCTATTAAGCCTACTTTCTAGTGTTAAAGATGCAGTATATATTTTAAAACTGTTATAATTCAGACAAGCCGCATCTCCTTAAAATCAATAGAACCAGAATTGTCCACATAATTCACAATTTAGGTTATTACTTTCCAGCCTGCATTCCTGTAATGAAATCAAGGCTCTGGATAGAATGCTAACACCAGCTTTGACTTTTTATTTGTGTAATGGATAGAGATGTTCACCCTGGCTTTATAGATAATGTTTTTGTGCTCCTTATGAGTGTTGACACAATTTATTTTTTAATTTTAATTTTGTTCTCCAAAGCAGCAGGCATTATGATTTTTCAGTTGTACAGAATCAAAACACTGGCTCATTTATTTTCATGAGAAGTCACAGCAGTATTAGAATTTCTGAAAACAGGAAAGCAATTTATACTAGATAATTGTAGTTGTGTTTTATTGTTTGTTTTTTAATCAGTTTAATGTTCTTTTGGAACTCAGAACCTGAATGATACAGTCTGTAAATAGACTAATCCAAACTTTTCCACTATTGTTTTTGCAGATCCTTTCTCAAGATTTTTTTTAACATTTGTTTTACAAAGTGTAACCACCATCTCACACAGAGAAAACCTGTTAAAACGCCAATAAAAAAATATTGCACATCAATAATGAATTCACTTTGTTCCTGAAAAATTCATCGATCATACATATTTAAAATCATGCAATCTAGCAGAATCAGTTATGTGAGAGCCCTCCTTTGGAGTAACAGCACGAGTGTCTTAAGTAGTCTCCAAGAAAAGATTCTAAGAATGTTTTCAATCAGGAACTTGGAATTTGTGGGAAATACACAAAGAAAAAAACATTATTTGAAATTAATTTAGTCTCTTTATTGGAATGTTCTTTTTATGATCCTAAAGCCAAATCATGTGCTCTTTTTGTATGCTTTAAAATAGCAATCTTTTTTTCTCCATTTTTTTTTTAATTTGGACGACGTGGTTCTTTTTAATACTCTTTTTAATACATTTTAAATACTGTACATCATTTTTGGTCAGATAGGAGTTTTTACTTTATACTTTATGAGCAACTATCAACAACAAGCAGACTGTATGTTAACTAAAAAAAAGTACACTAGTCATGCTATGTCAGATATCAATGAAACTGTAGGTCTTAAGGTAAGGCAGCTTCTGCCACTACAGTATATTGCAGCCAAATACTGTATATTGCCAACATGAATGAATCATGAAACTGGTTCTTAATATACTGTAAATTATCAAATGGATCTACAGTTCAATTTGTCTTTCATTAAGATCCACATTTTCTTACAGGTAACATGCTTTTAATACCCCTTGTCACATGTTCACATCCATACAAGTTTAGAAATTTATTTTCTTCCTTGACAGCTCTATATTTCATATTGTATTGTTTGCAGGACTGTGTCCGTAAGTCTAATGTCTGCTGGATGTCATCCACAGCTGCTAGGTTCATGTCTTGTTATAAGCCTTCATGCAATGGCTTGAAGCCAATACCCTGTCTTCTTTCGTGAAATGGATGACTGAGATCTTTGGATCAATTAAATGCTCACTACCAAGAGGTCTAGGTAGGCCGAATGGCCTCCTCTCATTTGTAATGGTTCTTATGTCTATTGTCACCATTTTTCCCACAGCTGACTTTGACATCAGAATGACAGCAGCCTCGAGGACTGAGCCTCCCTGCACTGAATGCAAGATAGCATCTTGAAAGGTAGTGCAGTGGAGTAACAGAAATTGAATAAATTGTCACAATGCAAACATTGAACAGAAATATTACAGGCAAATCACTTAAACAGCTGAAGCAATGTGTGGGTATACATTTTACACTATTGAAGTAATCTTAGCAAACTGGCAAGAAAGTAGGGACAATAGTATTTCAAGGAGAATAATTATTTTAATAAAGTCATTTCAAAGGAGCATAATACAATAGCCACCTTTTCCAGGGACAAAATGTAGACATAATTCTCAATTAGCCTAGGTCATACATAATATTAGATTTCAGAACAAATCCATAGACACTAAGAGTTATTAGAACATAAAAACATAAGAGGGATTATAAAGCAGATTAGGGTATTCTGAATATCTTGATCTGAAAACCTCATCTTTTCTTGACAGATCCTAGGGCATCTGCCTCAACACTGGCATAAAGTAGCTTATTCCAAACACACAAGCCTGTAGAAAAAATGTCTCAGTCCTATATATACAGTACAATGTTTAATTTCCATTCATGTCCTTTAGCCCTTCTTTAACAATTGAGAGGACACTGTTGTTGACTTTGTCATTACCTGTTCAATACTAAAGACGTTCTGTTCCTTTAACCTATCCTTTTATGACATTCTGTAAGACCAGGAATAATTATTCTCAATTTTCATTAAACTGATTTAAAAGTCACATTTAACTTTATCTAATGTGATGACCAAACTGCACACAATATTCTAAATTACAGTGGATCTTCCTACTTGTAATTTTACTAATAGTTGTACACTTCTACAATTTAATTTTAAAATAACTTCCTTTGATTTTAAATCTTCATTACTCACTGTGTGTACTATTTATTATTAAATGTTATTTTTTCCACCTACCCAGAATCTGAAAACTGAGTGTCTCAGCAAGACCTCAATAAATCTGGGGAGAAAATTTTCTCTTAGATCTCACAGTCTGTATAAACCAGAGAGGAACCAAATGCCGGGAACTATGGAAAATTTCTTGGCATCATCATGGAAGTTATATTTCTGATCAATTTGCTCTCTAAGCCTCTCTGTGATACTATATTTTCAAATCCAAAAATCAATGACTGTCTCTACATTGTTATGTTCCCAACAATGTATCTAATCTCACTGTCTTGATTACATGGGCACAAAAATCTTATTAAATAATTAACCTATAATTACTCAGCATAAACTAAGCACACCCTTTGCAAACCAAAAATACATTTTAGTCACTGGCCCCATTAAAAAGAGTAGGAGTACTCTTCCTAGCTACACTGTAGTTTTTGATACCTCGTAATTTTTGTTTAAATTGAACTTTTGGAGAACTTTGTTCCATCAGTTATGAACAACATTTCTCTGTTCTTTTTTCCGGGCTTATTTTCTAGACAGTGTGACCATCTATCACAACTACAAAGGTAACTTTTTCAATATGAAGAAGGAAAAAAAGCACATAAAAGCTTCATTTTTTATTAAAAGTCTTTTATCAAAATCCGCACAGGAGGGATTTTGTCTAAGATTCCTCTGTTCTTCTGTCTGCAAATAAAGGCTAAAGCTGTTCACAATGACTGGGAAAAAGGAAGCTTGATTTTATTTCAGTGATGTTTTTAAAAAATACACATCTGGGTGCAGATGTTTTGAGCCTAGCTTCTTGCAAGCTGTGTTTAATAAGAAATATTTAGGGGGATCAAGTGTAATATTAAAGGCTACAAGGGTGAAATTAAGACTTTCCTTGCATGGTGGGTTAAGCCATTCCAGCTCGTAGCTGAAGGCTTCTGAATGTAAAGTATGTCCATACTGTACCAGATAGCAGCAGGTTAACAAAGGCCAATGTGGAGTTACAATACTGTTAAATTACATTTGCTTTACTGATTTAACCATACTATGTTTACAAATACCTATTTAATAATAATAATAACATCACTTTATTAACCCTTTACAATTTCTTGCATTAGGAATTGTCTTTTCGCATACCCCAGCTTGCTCTCCATGAGACGCACAGATAGGGAGAGAGCCTGGGGTCAGAGCGCAGGGTCTGCCATTGTACGGCGCCCCTGGAGCAGTTGGGGTTAAGGGCCTTGCTTAGGAGCCCAACAGAGTAGGATTCCTCTGTTGGCTGCGGAATTTGAACCAGCAACCTTCCAGCCACAGGCACATATCCTTAGTCACAGAGCCACTGCTCCACCCCAAATATTTAATAATATTTAATATGTAATATTAAAGACTACAAGGGTGAAATTAAGACTTTCCTTGCATGGTGGTTAAGCCATTTAATGTCTGTTAGAATCTTAAACTATTTTCCATTCCTGGGCACCTTAGAGTTTCTGGACCCGTTCTCTTTTGGAGTGAGTTTTTTTTTTGCACCATTTTCAATAAGCAAATTCATTCACAAATCACTTTTGTTGTAAAATACCTTTTACAGGTTAGCAACGTTCTAAATAAATGTGACCAATAACCCTGATGTCCTCACTTTCATTACTTACTTTAAAGGTGTTTTAAAAGAAAAGTGTTATTGTTGCATGTAAGAGCATACCCTTTTACACAAGCTGCAGTGGTTAGTGAAACAGAATGACCAAACTGGTATTACATGTATTTTGTTTTATTTGTGCTGCAAGGTTTACAAGGAGAACAGAAAGTATGTCTATCAGAAAAAAGAAACATTTAATTTCATCGCATTTCAAAAACCTATTGTTCCAATTGATGCTATGCTACATTTCTTTTTAAAAACACAGATTGATTTCAAAAGACAAAAAATGGTTTGATTTGCATTTAAAAAAGGGGGTTTATTGAGTTGTGTTATACATTTAAAAAGAGATCGGTATATATTTGAGAAAGAAAAAGCAAGTATTAAGTGAGCTGCAAGTCATCAGACTTTAGTTCTGAGCATTCAGAATTATTTCACTCTCTTTCAGTGTTACCTGTTTTACCAAAATTTTTAAATTGCATTGCATTAGATTGCATAATTGCAAGATACTGTATTGGCTTTCATTGTAATGCATATATTTCACACACAGATATGTATAAGCTCATCTAAAAATGCAATAGAGCTCTTTAATGATTATTCCCAAAGTTAAGGTTCTACAAATATAATAACTTAATAATAAGACTAGAAAAGACTAGAAATTACTTTAAAGAAGGATTCAACTTTAATTTAAAATCATATTTTTGGGGAGGACAGTAAACACGTTTGTGTATATAAATGTAAAATAATATAATCTATTGAACATGCACCTACTGTACATCTCAATGATGTTCAGTGATTACTGTCTCTTCGCATTTTCTAAATTGAAGCCTTGTCACGATTGTACCTACTGTATCTCCTTTGTCATTTCTTAGTGTTTTTAAACTGTTATGTTGTAGTTTCTAGGCAACAACCTCTGTTGCTGTACATTTTTAAACCAATTTGTAGAGCAATTTAAATGCATACTGAAGTTTTTGTAATGGTAATGAGTTCTATGCTAATTCAATAGAAGGCAATATTGTTAAGATTGTTAGTTAAACTTTAATTTTGCCTTAATATTGGAATAGGTGTGCTTTCCCATGTAATTGTTCTGAAATTCTAGAACATAAAGTAGTGTGTATCTGTATATATTCTAGGAGTCTCTGATTTAAGAAAACAGACTGTGTGGTTCTGTATCAAAGTAGCTTCACACCTTCCCTGTAAACAAAAGTACAATAGTATAGAAGTAAACTATTCAGTTTTAACAATGAACAAAATGAATAGCTTAGCTTTAACATTTTTAACATTTATCACAAAATGCAGTAAATATTAAAAATATAATATTATAGTATTCTTCTTTGCAGTTGCTGTTTTAAAACTGTGATCAATACAATCTATCATATTAATGTATACAGTATCGGTTATTGCAGATATAAGTGTGTTTATATACTTTTATGCAATCCTACAGTACTTCCTTTTTAGATGCTGTGAAAAGTAAAGGGTTTAAAGTATGTATATTGTTTCTTTTCAATTAAAATTATTAAAACAATTTTGTTAAACGAAATCAATAAACATACAATAAAACCTACAAAAATACTTTCAATTTCATACTACCATACATGGATTACTTGTTCTGTACAAGCTGCATATATTATTTGAGAGTTCTTCCTTCTTTCTCCCAGACTGTGACTGTTCATGCCAACTAGTCATTTCAACAAAACACACTCCACAGATCTCCTAAAAAAGAAATCGGATGGGACAGAATGTCAGTTCCTTTCAAATACAGTACATGCGTCACTAGATTTGAGTCAGAACAGTAAGACTTCTTATTCTTCTGTGAAAATTTAAATTGTTGGCTGTACGAAGCAAAGCATTGTACAAGAGAAAGTAATATTTTTATTTGTTAGCAGTTAGATGTTACTCCTGAGAACCTAATAAGCCAAGCCTGCTATATTTCATTTGTTCCTTACTGGAATAAAGTACGAATGTGGCTCATACTAATTGAGTTCTTTGGGAATCATGGTTAAGACATCAAAAAAACTCGTCAGCCTGACAGCCTTTCACATGCATAACCTCTGTGCTCTGCCATGGCAAGAGTGAGTAAGCATCCTTTTTCAGAACGTCAACTGTCATAAAAAATTCCTTGTGTCAACCATGAGCTCTAAAAGGTCACTTTCTCAGAGGCCGCTAGCCCCTGTGAGGAGTAAAGCAGGAGTTTTTTTCATGAAGATATTACACATCAAGATGCTACTCTACTGCACGCAACATCTTTTCAAGGGAGACTTTGAAGCTCACTTAATCTTCTGTTGGTTTTTAAAAAAGACATAGATAAGGACTGAGAAGGGACACTCCTTAGGCATATTAAATATATCCTTCCTTCCAGGGAAGTTTATAAAGTCTCACAAACTTCAGAAGAGGCCTCTCGTTCTCCTTTTATTTGGGTCCTGTGCCCACAGCACAGCCATAAATGGTCAGCCTGCCCACCCTCATGCACACACATGGGTGTGTGGAATTAGTAGTGTTGTGTTCCAAGGGCTCTACACCATTGATTTTCTCCAGCAGCTTGTAGGCTAATTGCCCTTATCTAAAGCATTATCTGTTAAATGATCGCAATTTTAATCGCACACACTTTTGCCAGCAGCAACTGACATTCAAAAAAGTTCATTATGCCAAATATTGAGGGAAAGGTCTCGGTGGCAAAATCAGACTGCTCTTCGTAAATTAAAGGGTAAACAGATTGAGGCTGTTAAGTTAAACCTTGCTAGGCTATACAGCATGCCTGGCACACACGTGCCATCTGCACTAACAAGCATAATCGACTCTATCAAGAGACCACGCTTTTGCATACATGGAAATGCCATTTCCGAGAACTGGATTTTATTTAAATCTGCTTCAAGCTGAGCCTGCTACAGTACATTACATCCAAGAGCAGCAAAACCCTAGATCAATGACACAACTAACATATTACTTTGTTTTCCATCTTGTATTTATGGCACATTGATTTTCTTCTGTTTTCCAGCTATGTAATGCAGCAACTGTACTGATAAGCAATTGGAAAAAATCCTGTATTACGAAAGTCTTGCTTTCACAGTTTTCTTTTACATACAGCCGACTGTTATGTTATTTCAGCAAATGTACCTAAAAAAAGCCTTAAAAAGTACTACTGTATATGTTCATTTGAATATTGTGTGGGATCAGACTGAAGAACTGTAAAGCAGTACACTGTATTTATTTACAACATCTAATTTCAAGATTCTATTAAAATACATTTGTAGCACATGTATAAGCAGTGAAAGCAGTGAAGCAGTGAAAATATCTGAAAATTTGTGAGATGTGCAGACTGTGCACCACGGGGGAGCAAAAGGGGGTGTCGCCCCCTCAACTGAACTGTGCTGCCCCCTCAGTTTGGGGCAAAAGGAGTTTTTAACACTTTCGCTTACTTAACTTACTTAACCATAAAAAAGAGTTATACTTTGTCAATGGTCAGATAACTACACTAACCCCAAATTCACAGTTACTACATTGGACTGTTTGATCTGCAGGAGGGCTATCCGTCCAGGAACAGCACGTTACATACTGTAGCATCTACATTTTTGGGTGTCAGCATTATGATGATCTTGTTTGCTCAGGTGGACCGATTCCTTGCAGTCATTTATCCTCATACTCAAAATCATTATATAACTAGGACTGTAGTTATAGGCGTTTGTGCTTTCTATTGGTTTTACAACTAGTTTTTCTTAACGATTCAAAACCTCATTATCGTCAAGGTAGCTGCAAAAACGAGTGCTTGTGATTTTGTCGCTCCAGGCAATAATAATCGCGAGTGCTGATGAACGTATAACTGAACTTAATCGCTAAATAATAGATTGCTTGTCGTTATCTTCTATCATGACGCGTTAATCAGTGGCATGGTTGAGAGATTTCACTTGGGTAGTTGCAACAGCTCCGTTTCAATCGAAATATCACCAACCCCCTCAGACGCCCCCTGCAGACTTTTCCCCTGGTGCCACCCCTGGAGATGTGCGATATAGATTTTTAATGCCAACACCTTGATTCTCCTCTAGAATTCCAGTTTCCAATATCAGATCTGAAGGTAGGGATATAAGTTGTAATTGTCCTTTAACTGAATTCTGAAAAATATTTTCTGGAAGGGAATGGCACAGATAGTGCAAAGGTTAGCATTGCTTCCTGGCAGCACTGGGGCTTCAGGAAGTTTCTGTGTTCTCCGTGTGTTTGAATGGGTTTCCTCCAGGTGCTCCAGTTCCCTCCCACAGTCCAAAGACATACTGGTTGGTAAATTGGCTTCTGGGAAACCTGGCCCAGCTGTTAGTGTGTGCCTATGTTCACGTTTGTGTCTGTGTGTGCCTGGCCTGTAATTTGTCCCATCTCATGTTGCTTTCTGAGAGGCTCTGGCTCCACCCATAACCCTGTATTGAATGAAGCTATAAGAAAATGTGTAGATGGATTTGCTGGAAGTTAAATTTTTGGTTTTAAAATCACATTCTCATCACGACACTCAGGTATGACACAATATTATATCCAGTAGAATAAACCCACACTTTCCTGACACAATTCCTAGGAGTCTTGGGAGGGATATCACACAGCTATAAAATTTAGTATCAAGCAACAGTGTTTTAAAAGCAGTAATGGTTAGTAATGTGATAATGACTACAGTAAGATGACTGATCAATTTAACATTTTTATGTGGTTTGTGATAAACAAAACGATTAATTAAAATATGAATGTACTACATTTAAGTGTAGTTACTGACAACTCTGGGCTTGTAGGTCGGACTACGGGCTGAGGTGCATTATGTGTGGATTTTGCATGGTCTGTACTGGGTGCTCTGATCTCCTACTAACCCTGAACACATGTATTTTTGATGGGCTACCGTACATTGCCCCTAGACACCCTGATCACCAATACCTGAACAATTTGACCAATATCCCAATCACACAAGACACATGTGAATTTTTAGTTTTAATTAGTTTGAATATTTCATTTTCATTTGCAGTACAATGGAATATAAGATAAGATCAGATCACTTTATTAGCCATATACAATTTCTTGCATTAGGAATTCATCTTTTCACATACCCCAGCTTGTTTTCCAGGAGACACAGACACGGAGAGAAGTTTGGGGTCAGAGCGCAGGGTCAGCCCTTGTACAGCAGCCCTGGAGCAGTTGGGGTTAAGGGCCTTGCTCAGGAGCCCAACAGAGTAGGATTCTGGCAACCTTCCAGCCACAGGGGCAGATCCTTAGCCACAGTGCCACTGCTCCACTTTCAGTATATTGAAATAAAAGATTTTTCATCTAGTACACACTAAATGTGTTGATTTGGGATTCATTAATAAAACAAATTCCTCCCATGGCATACTTCACAAACAGTTTTATCATTTAAAACCAGCAGTCTTCAGTACCTTAGTCTGTATTGTGCCCATACAAGAGCTGTTTCTACATACAGTAAATGTATAGGTTTTCCAGAATGTTTTTTAATTTTTTGTACCACATTGTCAGCTATCAGGAGCTGATGAAAGGATTTCTTGTACATCTTGTAGAAGGCAGATGAATGTTTACAGATATACAGTACAATACTAGATGTGGAAAACAGATAAAACCAATGAGCTTTTCACTTCATGCTTATCTAAGTGCATAGCTGTGCTATGTAGAATTCACTGCTGCTGCCACTGTGCATAATATTTCTTCTCCACCTCAGGGATCAAAGAGCATACTGTAGGTTTGTTTCCATCAACAATGCCCCACTAGAAATACAGAGATGCAGCTACAGTACAACAGGCAGCAATTTTAAATGTTGCAATTTACTTTAAAATAACAGAATCCCCTGACAACTCAAACCTGGTATCATTGAAAGCAATATATGTTCTAATGAACTCATAATTTTACAACTAAGACTGAGCTACAGCTTTCATTGACATATGGTAACAAAAAGTAGCGTCAATCTGAATTAGTGGTCTTGCAAATGTTAGCTCAGTTCATACTTACAATACTCATATACAGCAAACTGAGGAAGGTTCTGAAAGCTGCTAATAGGAAGAAGCATTTTTCATGAAAGTGTGTCATTTAGGCTTGATAGTACATTTTCTGATAAACATTCTGTATTTATACCTCACGCCACATGGCGTTTTAATTTATTATTATAAATAAGAATGCTTAAGAATGCACTTACTAATCAGAATCAGAATCACCTTTATTTGTCAAATACATTTCATGTACAAGGAATTTACTATGTGGGTGGTGTATTAGGTGCTGCAAAAACATTCTACATATACTATACACAAACAAGACAATAGACATGATTTCTTACTTTACCAATCAGATTTATATCAAATACATTAAACAGGTTAACATAGTTACTGTATATCTTGTTTTATTTGGAGGGAAGGCACTCAAATATTTCATACCTTACAGACCTTAATGCTCATGGCAGGACCTTCTATTGGGCTTTCTATTTTACGACTTTTAAGGTTGGATCCAGTTTTCTAGCTTCTTGGCTAGAAAAGAAGAAAAGAAAAACTGAAGAGGTTAAGACACCAGAATCATTTGTTTTCTTACCCTATAAGTAGGACCATCTAGTTTCAACTAGACTTAATTGTAGCATATTTGGAGAAAAACCAACTTGTTTCCCTGAAATGCTTAAGCTAGTTTGAAACAATCTCTTCTTACTCACTGGTTATCAGACTTTTACCTGTCCATAGTGGTCAACAAATATTTTCAAACTCCATTTGATGCATTTGCAATATATTTGATGATAATAGATTACGCACATTTTATTTATCTTGTACTGTGCTGAGTCCTTATAAGACATTTCCACAGGACACTGCCCTGTGCTTTCTCATCCAGTAGCTGATTTAATTGTTTCCAAAATCTTGCCAAGAAACCCAGACCCAATGGAATACCCCCAGAGGCCGTCAAACAGACCTAGCCAAAGGGAACAAACCTGCAATACCAAGTCTTTGAGCAGAAGTGGGAGAAAGAAGAACTACCAATGGAGTTGACAGAAGGTAAAATGCCCCAAAATAGGCAACATCCAAGACTGCAACAACTACAGGGGCATCATGCTTTTATCTGTGCCAGGCAGTCGTGAGCAAGATCATTCAAGTAGGGTTTCAAAAACTCTGGATAAAAAACCGAGAGACCAGCAAGCAGGTTTCAGACAGGACAGGTTATGCATCGATCACATTGCTACTGTACACTGGGTCTCATTGTCTAACAGACCACATAGTGGAATAAATACTTACATCTCACATTTGTGGACTTCTGGAAAGCCTTTGAGAGCCTTGATAAAAAATAATATTGAAATTTATGGCATATTATGGAATCCTAGAAAAGTTCATGATCATCATTATAGAACTCTGCCTACCATCATCCTGCAGAGAAGCTCACAATGGAAGCTTCACCAACATTTTTACACTCAGAAAGGGCCCTGCTGTCCCCATTACTCTTCCTCCTGGCAGTTGACTAGAGAAACCATCACTAGCAAAAAATAAAATCGGAATTCAGTGGACACCAGGTCCTATAAGTCCTGGACTTTGCTGATAAGATTGCCCTCAAAGAAACAGATGCAAACCAATATTGAAAAAAAATGTCAACTGTTGCAGCCTCCATAGGAGTTAATATCAACAAATCAAAAACACTAGTTTCAATTATTAAACAAAGACAAGCTCATCACACTCGTTGGAAAACAAGTCTAGGAAGTGGACACCTTCATTAATTTGGGATGTGTCATTGAGAAAGGTGGAGGGAGTGACAAATACATCCAGCCCAGAATAGAGAAGGCCAGAACAGCTTTTCTGATGCTATGACAAATATGGCCCTCCAAACAGATATGAACAGAGACCAAAATCCGAGTATTAACGCCTACTGTGTGTCAAATCAGTTTTATTAACAAGAACAACAAGAAACCCAAGCAATAAAGTTCAAACCTTTATAAACAAATGCCTGAGAAACATCCTTGACATATAGTACAGTGGCCAAATATAATGATGGAAAAAAGAAATCCAACATTTTCTGGAATGAGAATACAATAGTTATATCTTATGTATTTTTACAAAAAGTTGTCAATTTGTTTTAAGCCCTCTGACCAGCAATACAGCTTGTGCAGTAAGTCATTTCAACTTGTTAATCATACAAAAGCTCGTTAGGTGCACTTTTACCAAATGAGGTCCAGGTGGAACAATGCCTGATCAGGTCACCTTTAAAAATGCCTTAATTTTAATAAAGCCTAGGTCACAGCAAAAAAAGGCCACACTTAGCCAGTTTTCTGTGCATTCCATAATGCCTCGAATGTCAAATGAAGCAAGGGAGAGGGCTATTGGCATGCTGCAGGCAGACATGTCATGTGCCAGCGTTGCCAGACACTATAGAGTAAGCCGCTCCCCTGTGTCCCAACTGCAGAGAAGGTTTCAGCAGACAGGCAGGACAGATGATTGTCCAAGACCAGGACTGACACATCAGATTGGTCCATCTGAGAGATTGCTTCAGATCTGCCACCCATACTGCAGCTGAAACTGCTGGTAGACACAATGCCAGCATCAGTGACAGGACAGTGAGGCTCCATGCTGCTGGCCTTAGAGCAAAGCAACCTGTCAGAGGCCCTCTGCTCACTCCTCCTATACACCCGATTCCCGGGGCCAGACAGAGACTGCGATGGATTAGTCAGCAGTGGCATTAGGTCCTCTTCATGGATGAGTCACTCTTCAGCCTGTTCCACGCAGATGGAAGGGCCAGAGTATAGATAGATACTTTATTGATCCCGTGAGGGAAATTGCAGTGCAACAGCAGCTTAACAAAGACAACACAGCCACAGTATAACGAATGATACAATACATACAATACAATCAGTACAGTGAGGGGTGCACTAAAAGAGTTACTCACAGTCCAGGACACACAAAGAACAAACTAGAACAAAACAGTACGCAGAAAAATCGTATCACACATATGAATATAAATATAGATGTAAATATAGATATAAATGTAAATATAAATGTATTGCACAGGTCCCTGGCATATATTGCACAAAAAACGGTTGTAAATGGAAAAAGAAAAAGAACAGATGTAGCAGTAGATGTGTTCAGGCCAGAAACAGGTCACTGTCAATGTTGCCTCTGCCCAGACGCAAGGTGGATGCGTTGTACAGTCTTATGGCAGAAGGCAAGAATGACCTCCTGTAGCGCTCCCTGTCGCACCGTGGATGAATCATTCTATTGCTGAACGTGCTCTTCATTTCTACAAGCCTGTCATAGAGGGGATGGGAGATGTTGTCCATGATGGCCTCTAGTTTGGACACCATTCTCCTCTCAGCCACTACCTCCAAAGGGTCCAGGTCAGACCCAATGACAGAGCTTGCTCTCCTGATGAGCTTGTTCAGCCTTTTAAAATCCACTGCTCTAATCCCAGGGTCCCAGCACACCACTGCGTAGAAAATGGCACTCGCTGACCACCTACTGATAGAACATATGTAGCATCTTACTACATACATCGAAGGACCTGAGCCTCTTCAAGAAGTAAAGTCGGCTCTGTCCCTTCTTATAGATGGCCTCAATGTTCTTAGACCATTCCAGTCTATCATTGATGTGCACTCCCAGGTACTTGTACGAATCCACCATCTCCACGCCACTCCCATGGATGTAGACAGGAGTAGGTTTGACCTTTTTCCTCCTGAAATCTACCACCGGTTTCTTTGTCTTTGTAACATTCAGTTCCAAGTGGTTCACCCCACACCACTCCACAAAGCTGCTGACCAGTCCTCTGTACTCCTCCTCCTGCTCACCCTTGATACATCCCACAATTGCAGAGTCATCTGAGAACTTTTGCAGGTGGCATGACTTTGAGTTGTACTTAAAGTCCGAAGTATAGAGGGTGAAGAGGAATGGAGAAAGAACTGTCCCTTGAGGTGCCCCTGTGTTACTCACTACCAGTTCAGACACACAGTTCTGAAGTCTCACAGACTGTGGTCTGCCCGTCAGGTAGTCAGTGATCCACGAGGTCATGGAGGCATTGACTAGCATCTCCTCCAGCTTCCTCCTTAGAAGTAAGGGCTGGATGGTATTGAAGGCACTGGAGAAGTCGAAAAACATGATCCTTACGGTGTTGCCAGCCCTGTCCAGGTGTCAGTAGGCCCTTTCCACCATGTAGATGATTGCATACTCCACACCAACATTGGGCTGGTAGGCAAACTGTAGGGTGTCCAGTAATGAGTTAACTAGGGGTCTCAGGTGGGACAAGACCAGCCTCTCCAGTGTCTTCATGACGTGAGAAGTCAGTGCAACTGGTCTGTAGTCGTTGAGGACAGAGGGGCGCCCTTTCTTTGGTACCGGGACCATGACTTCCAGAGCACAGGGACTCTCTCCAAGCGCAGGCTCAGGTTGAACAGTCGATGGAGCACTCCGCTCAGCTGATCAGCACTGGCCCTCAGAACTCTGGGACAGACGTTGTCTGGTCCTGTGGCCTTACGCTGGTGCACTCTCTTCAGCTTCTTCTTCACCTGAGCTGTGATGGTCAGCCTGGCCTGGGGGATGGGGCTCATAGCGCTGTCAGTGCTACAGGTGTTAATGGTGGAGGTGTTGGAGAATGGCAGCTGTGGGGGATGGGGGGGTGAGTAGCTACTGGGGGTCGTAGCTGTAGGCCGCCATGATTGTGGGGGGATGGAGGAGGTGTTGGGCAGTTGCAGGTGTGAAGGGTTAGGGAACATGTGGCTGTGGGGGGATGGGTGTTGAGCCAAAGAGGGCCCTGAATCAAACATGTTAAAAAACTGGTTCAACTCGTTGGCCATCTCCAGGTTCCCCTCCGTTGCACCCCCAGCCTGTTTGAAGCCAGTGATCTCTCTCATGCTGCTCAATACATCTCTCACCCTATTCCTTTGCAGCTTGTCCTCTACCTTCCTCCTGTAGGCGGTCTTGCTCTCTCTTAACTTCTCTTTTAGTTCCCTCTGTACACGCTTGACCTCTTCCTTATCCCCCCTCCTAAAGGCTCTCTTCTTGTCATTCAGAAGAGCCTTCAGGTCGCTGGTGATCCAGGGTTTGTTATTGGAAAAGCAGTGTATGTCTTTGGTGGGGATGGTGTTATCTACGCAGAAGTTAATGTAGTCAGTGACACAGTCCACCACGCTGTCTATGTCGTCCCCATGTGGTTCACACAGCACATCCCACTCGGTAGCCTCCAAAGCACCACGTAGATCCTCCATAGCCTCCAGAGACTATCTCCTCACAGTCCTCATGGTCGCTGGTTGACGCTGGACAATAGGCGTGTATAGTGGTGTAAGCAAGACAAGGTTGTGATCTGATCTGCCAAGGGGGGGAAGGGCTGTGGAACTATATGCATCCTTAGCATTGTCATATAATAAGTCCAGTGTTTTGTTTTCTCTGGTCGGGCACTTAACAAACTGGTGGAAAGTGGGCAAAGTGGTGGAAATAGAGACGTGGTTAAAGTCCCCTGAAATACCTATAAAACCGCTAGGGTGCTTTGTTTGTAGCCTGGCTGTGACTGTGTTTATGACGTCACACGCTGCCTCTGCGTTTGCCGTAGGTGGAATGTAAACAACAACAAAGATGGCGCATGTAAACTCCTGCGGCAGATAGTATGGACCCAGTCCTATGGCTACCTATGGAGGAGAAGGTGTTGCGTTTTATAATAAGTAAGGAAGATCTATGGAAGAGTGCAACCTAGAACCAACTAAAGTACAGATTAAATGCAGAAAATGAGGCTTGTTCAGGCACACAATAAGCAAACCAATAACTAACACCACCAGGCAGGATCTCACTTGGAACCTACAAGAGAAAAAGATATGTGGAAGACCAACCATTCCAGTAAAACTAAATTGCAGAGAAACACTTCATTTTAATCGGCAGCAAGCATACAAGGAAATCGAATTCATACAAATCACACCTAATTACATTACTTTTATCCACAAGAGCAGTAACATATAGTACATTTATATTTTACCTCACTCAACATACAGTATAACTCTACCTTTTGTAATTATATAGCAAGAGTAAAAGGAGAATCTTTATATTACCTCGACAGAGTTCCAGCTGCATTTGACATTTTCACCCAGAATGTAATTTTCTACTGCACTGAAGATATTTTTCCCTCCAGTACATAATGTTCATAGTAAACTTTCAAATGTACAGCCATTTAAGTATTAGAGGATAGTGCCATTTTTTCTGCTATTATTTCTCCATGTTTTATCTGCTGCAAAAAGGCCAATTGGTTTGTATTGTTCAGACTGTAAGGCTCAGTAATCATCTGTTCCCTCAGCCTGCTATTTTGATCATATGGAGGCAAAGCCTGCAGACAAGCAGAATGTGTAATCATAACTCCCTGAAGACAGAGCTAACAACAGTTCTTAAGCTATGACTTACGTTCTGATATTTATTCAGTCATTTGACAATACATTTCTTCTCATTCTTTAGCCTAATGAAAGCTCTGATATTTTTTATAAAACTGTTTTCAATTCATCAACTTCTTTTCCAACTGGGACCTTGGAACATAGAGATTTAGTGTCAGCCAGAGTTGAAGATGGGGTAGCAACTGGTGTTCACACTCAATCGTGCAGGTGTGCGATCTGGGGAATTGGGCAGGTGACACGTGTGAGGATCAAGCCTCCAGGTCCACCTGGCTCAGCCCCTTGCAGAAGGCAGCCTGTTATAACTTCTCTTCTTCCTTATGCACCCAGTGAATATAGCTACATACCTGCTAATTGCAACCATCAAATAGCATTGCCAGTGTTTACCTGATCAATACAGTAAATGACATTGCCAATACATGCTTGTCTACTACAGCCAGTGAATGACATTGCCAGTACATACCTGATCAATAGAGCTAGTGAATTTCATTTCCAGTGCATACAGTACCTGCTCAATACACCCAGTGATTGACATTGCCAATTCATACTGTCCACTGCAGCCAGTTAAGGACATTGACGGTGTGTACTGTACCTGTCAACAATCAACTCCAGCCAAAGAATGCCAATCCAGAGCTGTTAAAATAAGGAATTGCTATGATTAATTCAGAAATCTGAATACTCTTTTTAATCAATAAGTTGACAAATTAAAAACAGACATTATTTAACATTAGGATAACTTCACTACATGTGAAATAGAAAACCTGTCAAGAGAGCTTTCTGTTACAGGTGTCTAAAGTAATTGACAAAACCAATAGATACATGTAAGCAGAACTAAAAGCTATGAAAGTAAAACCTGTGTGCCTGTATTTTCCACTTTTCTGGGATAAACAGTTTTAACAACAATTATCTTGCTTCATTCACTGGAGTTGTCCTTCCTCTTAACTAAATACAGGTACATGAGGTTTCATTAGCAACTCATAAGATTGGTTCTCATTTGTGGTTATTGTCAGCTGAGTGCTTGACTCAAAATGCCCAAAAATGAGATAATTAGATTCTACCTATTTGCCTGTGTATTCTGCACAGTTACCTCAAGATTAATTCTCTTCACATCATCACAATATTTCTTCATTGCAGCGAGACACAAAACATTTGCATTGTTTTATTTTGTCTTTTAAAATAAGAATGGGTTTGTATGCTTCAGTGTTATCTGGGCAGATCTTAAATTCTTTTTATGGTATTATGTGGAGTTGGAATTTTTTCACTCAAAGGATTTGCCAGATTATTATTTATTTGCTTTTCTTACTGTGCAATATGTGCTAGAAATTAATCGATAAACACCATCTAGCATTCTGTGGTGACACAATGGTAATATTTGAGCTGTTCATCATCTGCATTTCAGAATAATGGATTTTGCACTTGCAGTACTATATTAAACATGTTTATAGATACACTCACCATACTGTATATGGAGGCACATTGCACACTGAATGAAAGGAATTGAATGCTGTGCTAATATAATCAATAACTTTCAATATACTTTCAATAACCTCTTATCTAATTCAGGGTGTCTGAGAGCTTATTCTATGAAGCACTGGGTACAAGGCAGGATTCACCCTGGACTGGACACCAGTCCACACAGACAAAAAAAAACACACCATTTTTTCAGAAGTCAATTAATCTGCCAGCATATCTCTGAAATGTGGAAGGAGACTGGGGCATCTGTAGGAAATCCACAGAAACACTCGAAGACAAATGTTAACTCCACACAGATAACACCCCCAGGATTTCAACCCAGGGCCCCAGAGCAATGAAGCAGTAATGCAAACCACTTTTTAGACGAAATTAATACATTCTGAACTGTGCAAATATAACATTGCCTCAAAGTTAGTACAGATATCACTTACTGTTGTCTACACTACAGTGCAGAAACAAACGTTTCCTTTGAGTGAATCTGAAGACAATGCAGTCTGTGGTCACCAGATCTTATCATCCATATGCTTGAAAATGAAGCCTCATTTTCAGATCTAAATTTAAGAATGCTGTTCAATACAAAAGGGCGAACTCTTCAAAGTCAATGTTTTTTGATGAGAGCCATCCTTGCAGTTGTCAAGTAAAGACATATGTACTGGATGCAAGAGTGTAATGAAACACTTCATTCACTAGCATGTCCTGCATTCTGAAAACCTAGTACATCCCAGCTCCGAAGACAATGCCTGTGTTTCTCTGAAAACTTGTCCAAAACTAAAAATGATAAAAATAAACCTGTGTACAATAACTGGCATACACCGAACTTAAGATTTTCTTAAGAGGCCTAATAATTCCATTTACTTATCAGCCCAGACTATGTAGATGGAGTTTTAATGATTCCCTCCTATTAAACACCAAGTCCATATTACAGATCTAACAGCAACTGAAGGAAATCTGTGAAATGAACAGATCCAAATGATCAAATTATCCACAAACTCTGTTGGAAACAACAAAATGTTTTATTAGGCATATTTGCATTGCTTTCTCTTGAAAATGAAACTCTTCAAGAAATTCGAGATTCATTGAAATTTCAAATACAGCTTTGGAGAAGAAGCAAAAGGATAGAATACAACATTATTTCTTTACAGAGGGCACAATTTGCTATACACCAACCTAACAAAAATTCAAGCAGGTAGACTGAGTCAATGTCAAGCTTTGAGGTAAAACCAAAATCAAGCCAAAGCTTCTGTAGAAATCTGACACTGTCCTGGAATCATTACTCCTGACCTGGCTTGAGGGTACAACAGATACCTGCTGTTGTACATGACATCTCAGAAATAGGTGAATAGTGGAATAACATCATCATAAATAGCCACTAGGCCATAAGGGGAATGATCGCTCTTAAACCCCCATTCATGGTATTAACAAAGGGTAACATGGCTGGACTCGGACTACAAAATCCTCTATAACACTGTTGCAATTCAGGGCACTCCTTGTGTGTGTCTCCTTTAGTGTTCTCCAGAAGTGGCCATTTTCATTACAGTTAAACTCATCTCAAACCTTCACTGGACTGTGCTGTGACTCCTTGCATTCCTACTTTATACTTCAATCAAGGATATAAGATCTAGTGGCCCAGTTAAAACAGACCCAGAAGGACTAGTAATGCGTTCAGATGGTTTTACTGTGATTTTTACTTCTCTGCCACCACATTTGATGCATACAAATGCAAGTCCTTTCTGTGTAGTTTGACACTACCACAGCTTGATCTATTAGACATTGTCACCATTGAAAAACCTGTAACTATAGAGAAATTGAAGGCTGCAGTCTGATCACATCAAAAGGGGAAGTCGCATGAACTAGATGGGATTCCTTCTGTTATGCCTAGCATTATGGGAGAGGTCGCCCTCTGATATTGGAATCCATTCATTGTGCAGTGGAGACTGGTTCATTCCACAGACCAGAAAATATAGCTCCAAGACAAATAGCTCTAATTACTCTTTTGTTGAAAAAGAGTAAAGACCTGCTGGAATATTCCAGTTCCTGCCTGTGGTGACATTAAGCTGTATCCTAAAGTTCTAGTGATGCTCACTTAATTGTCAGTTTTGTACAATTTGATTAAACTGGCTTTATAAGGTGGAGCACTGCATCAGAAAATAAAGGTGGGTTGTTAGATATTATCAACATTGCAAATACACTCCCAAATGAATGCGTTGTTGTAGATGCAGAAAAAGCATCTAGGCTATTCTTTGATAGCCTAGAATGGGTCAGAGTCAGAGTAAACAGGCAGAGGTCCGAGTCCGGGAAGGCGTAGTAGAGGCGTAGGCACAGAACCGGTAGGCGAAGGCATAATCAAGGAAGCAGGCTGGGGTCGGAGTCTGGGAAGGCGTAGAAGAGGCATCAGAGTGGATTCGGAAGGCGGAGGCGAAATCGAAGAGACAGGCATGGGTCAGGATCTGAGAGAGCGTTCTAGAGGCGAAGGTACAAAATCGAGTGGCAAAGAGGTAGTCGGAAAAAGCAGGGTCGAGGTCCAGGGGAGAATCAGTAGTAAGGCGAAGGCATAGATAGCAGGTAAGCTCAGGGAGAGAATCTCAATCATGAGCACTGACCGGGGCACTGTTGTGGGTTTAAGTAGAGGACTGATTGACGCATGCACGTTTGGTACGGGGAGAGCTCGTGGGAATGCGGGAGCACTTGCCTGCGTGAGGGAGATTCGTGACATAAGTGTATGGTGAGACCAGTCTACTGTACATATATTTAAAGAAATCTAAAATATTTACAATCCAGGCTCCTCTTAGTTTCTTTTATTGAGATTAAAATCAACAATAAAGGCTTATGGGATTCCATGCAGTATACGACACCAAAACATCTAGCAGAAAGTTGAATTGATCCATGTAGCAGTACCAAATATCAGTAACAAAGATCTACAAATCTCTCATGGAGAATACTGTATAGTATATGCAAGAAGCCACCAGTATAAAAAACATGGGAGAAGGAAATGGAAAGGGGTAGATTGCATCTGAATTGGGAAAAGATGTAGTCAAATATCTTTAAAACCTCTAGAAATCTCAGTCACCAGCTTATTCACTTCAAATTAATTCATCTCACAATATTTGTACTATTATTACTCAAACAACTTCCTTGTAGGAAAATTGCAATTCTATAAGGTTGTCTCTCTTCTGAAATAATTATCAGTTCTGAATGCAGGTTGTGTTTGCATCATTTCGTTAGCACCATCCTTTAATTCTTGTACTAAATATGTT
Organism: Lepisosteus platostomus; assembly: GCF_059453375.1. Taxonomy (NCBI): domain Eukaryota; kingdom Metazoa; phylum Chordata; class Actinopteri; order Semionotiformes; family Lepisosteidae; genus Lepisosteus; species Lepisosteus platostomus. Next base: position 39,885,051 of record NC_142616.1, read on the forward strand.
GTTTCTGCCCTCACCGCATGGGGAAAATAAATAAGTACATAGCACACGGAGCAAACAGAGCATTTGGTCCTTAAAGCAACGAGAATCGAATTTCAGTGCATTTTAAAGAAATAATTAGTAAAATTGATGAGGATTCATTATGTTTTGATAGCCTAAAGCGAATCTTCAGAGATGAGAAACAGCCAACTTTATGAGAGACAGATATTCAAAGATTGCATTGCACTGCATTGTTTACTTGCTCATATTTCAAATTCAGTTTAACATATCGTGGGAAGACTCCTTTGCATGTTCTAATGCCTTGCCAGAGTGGCTGATATAGAATGCACGTTTACATAAATGCTGACTATTCAGTCTCTGGGACAACACTGCCTCAGTAATTTCCTTGAGACCTGTAGAAAAATTAGAAAAATGAATGTTTATGCACTATTTGATATTTGTGTTGTAGCAATTAGATGTCCAGGAAAATGTACTGTTTATTTCTCTATAGTTCTTCAAAGCAGTAACAGCAAGTTTTAATGTAGTGGGTAGTTTGAAAGATATACAGTATTAATAAAAACAGAATAATAATGCTAAAAATAACAGAGATACAGTATTATGTTGTATATTAGTCTGCGAAATGAATGATATTAAGCATAGCTAATAAAATGTTATAAAAACATACTTTATTTAAAATGTATACAAATTGCCAGATGACAGAACCTTAAAATGATATTATTTGTGTTTTCAGGAATGTGGAGTTTAAGAGATATAAAAGGCTGCTGGATCTACACAGGGCTCTAAAGAAATTACGTTTTGTACAGTTTTATTCTTACAATATATTTAAAATTACAATGATTTAAAACATTCTTTAAATCAATATTTTCAGAAAACCTACGGCATGTACAGTATATTGACACTGAGCTGCTCCATTGCCGCTATTAAAATCTAAAAGTCAAATTTTGTAAACTGTACTGTATCTTGCTCAAATGTGTTTTTTTTCCAGCTCTATCTTTCAATTTCTGTTTTCAGTGTAACCAAGTGTAGCACTCTTCATTTTAATTGAATACAGTATGTATCTCAGGACTAAAACTTAAGTCACAGACTGAAAGCAGATGTTCTCAATAGAATCAGATTCTCACTTTAAAATTCAATGAATGCTAATAGTGCTGACAACAGATGAAATAAATGCTAACCTCTGGTTATACTGCACTAATTAAAAGAAAGGATCTGAATCTTTTTGCTGCACGAAAGATTAAAAATAAAACTGAAATATCAGGTCTGATGACTATCTGGAGAAAATAGCATTTTTAATAACACGTAAGTGATGAGTACAATATAATGTTGATAAGAATCTAGAAATTGAGCACTAAAAAATGTAATTTTCAGTGGAAATGTAATTTTTGTGGACTTAAAACTGTATTGTACTGCAAATTACAAATGAGTATTGGAGTGAATGGCATTGTTGCCTCCGTATATAAAATATATACAGTAACATATAAAATGATACTGTACAATATATATATACTGTACAGTAGTGATAACATTCAAAACACAAACTGTTTTTAGAAGATTAACATTTAAATATTGATCAATTTTTTGGTATTATTTTGAACTGGCTGTTACATGACTGAGAGACTTTGACTTTTGTATAAACAATGAAACATCCCTTAAGTGAGAGATGTGATTGGGGTAAAGGTGATGAGATGACTGAACCTGTTGAATGGCATGCCTGGTGAAAATCAAGAAAGAAAAACACAGAAAGGAGACAATACATCTTGCATATCAGGAGAACAATGCCTCTGAACCATTATTAGTGGGCCAGGGGCTGGACTGATTCACCCTAGGGCATGCCAGCAGTGGCAGTCTTTAACAAATGAGAGTGCAGATGTACTTTAGTGCAGATGTGCAGCTTTGTGAACAATAGACAAATTGATACAGTATGTCTGGGCAGGAGTGTATAGTCACTAAAGAACTCAACTTCAATATTCTGCATCTCAACCATACTGTACAGCGCTATGTTAATACAGGATATGTGACAGTTATGCCAAGGATGGGAATGCTCACCACAAGTGAGCCCCTTTTAACATTAGTGGGATGACCCAAGGCAGCATGTGGCAACTACGATTTAGAGACCAAGTAAACAGGTTTATGCTTACCCAGGATCTATGAAAGGAATGGCACAGAATTCCAAGAGGACAGCATCTGCAACCTGGTACAAAGCATACATTGCAGATGTACAGTTTGGATTGTTTTGAGAACTGGAACTCAAATGCTATCAAAGTGAGACTTTCACAAAACTCCCTTCTCTTGGTCAACCCTGTGTCATTTGTGCTCAATTAAACGCCAATGCCTTGATAAAAAAGACTGTATTTTACAGATTATCTGTAATTTGTTGTGAAGAGTCTTTTGATGCTCTCTATACTGTATATCTATTACTGGATGTGTAATGATCTGATGGCACTTTTAAACACATAGAGTAATTGTTTTAAAAGCCTTTCTCTGAAATATAAACTATTTGCAAATACACTGTATACCAATTTTTTGACAATAGAAGACAATGTCCAATACGTCTTCAAACCTCTTTATCTAATACATTGTCTCGGGGGAGCTGGAGTATGCAACAGGCACAAGGCATGCTGGATAAACATCAGTCCACTGTAGTGCACACACATATAGACACATGCACCAGGGCCAGTTTTCCCAAAGGCCAATTAATCTACCAGTATGTCCTTGGACTGCAGGAGGAAAATCCACAATGATAGCACCCCAGGTCAAGAATTGAACCAAGGGCCACAGCACTGCAAGGCAGCAATACTAACTATTGTGCCACCATGCAGCCCGTTTTAAACCCCATTTACAGTCAATCAAATTTCTCCTACTATGTGTAGGACAGAATATTAGATGTAGTCAATTTGCTGTTCTACCACAGGGGAAGTTATGGTCTATTGCATGTCATCAAGCCTTTTTTAGCACAGGAACCCAGAGGATCTTCTCAGCCATCAGCATTCAAAGGCAATTATACAGCATGTGGTAAGGTACTGTACATACTTGAAGTTAGATGTTAAACACACATACAGTATATTGTATTAACAATGTATATTAGGTATTAAACACTTCCCAAAGAGCTTTACATAGAGTATAAGAATATGCAAAGTAAAAATACTGTAGAAATAGGGACTGCACTACTAAAGTGTAGCACTTTTTATTACATATTAGTTGTAATAGCCATTATGTGCCAGCAGCCCCACTTCACAGACCAGATGTTATCAATGAAATGTGACAGATTTACAGTTTGTAAAAACGTACATCTTACACTGCGTTATCTCATCCAAAGATTACCCACATGACAATGTTGTTCTTATGGATTACTTGTGAAATGAATAAAATGTATTACACCTTATGTGATAGTGAGCATGACATTATTTAACCTCCCCTTTGTACAAGGTGCTTTTACAGAACAGCATAGAGGTTTAAAAGTAATGCCACATTAAAGATGTGCTTTTAGTAAAGTGCACAGGGGTAATTACAGATTACCATCTGTATATAGCCTATCCTGCTCTCTTCCAATCCTTTAAGAATCATCCTGGGCAAACTGTGATGGAGATTGATTTTAAATTAAGGTCCAGTCGTGACTGAAAGTCTAAGGGGCAGCAATTAAATTCTAATTAGCCACCTTTACAGCTGCATGTTCTATTAAGCTGGACAACACACAAATCAACCTTAATTCAAAGAATAAAGGACAACCTTTACAGAATTGTTTAATTTCTACCTTAAGAAGGAGATACAACCCAATTAACAACTCTGTGAGTATACTGCTTTCACCATTTTCACTTGTCTTTTCCTGCGCACCAAACACATTTGCTTGTTGTCCACGTAATTCTGTAAATAAATAAGGGAGAAAAGTAACTAATGCATCTATTACTTCTACAAAAGTCACACTGGCACAATTAAATGGATTTTAATTACAAGATGTATAAGAAATTGTAATGGACAAATGGACGTGACACAATCAAGAAAATCCTAATTATTCAACTTTGCCCTCAGTTTAAAAATATATCAATAATTATACATTAACTTTCTATAGATTAACAATGCCTAATGGTAAAGTGGTAGCAATATGTTTGCCTGTATGTTTGTCATTAGCTATTACAAAACTCATTGCATCTTAAGGAAAAGCTCTGCCAGAGCTGTTAACATGGGTGTTGTTACTGTATGTGCCCGTGTTTAAGAAATGTCAGGCAAAGTCAAAGTAAGAAGGACTGAAAAGGGAAAACTGCTGTCACATAAAAACAGTGGTCTTAAACACCTTGGGAGACTGTGATACAGTACTTCATTGCTCAAAACAGGTTTGAATTGCTTTGAAAGGGGTTCTAATTCACACAGGGAATTAGTATTTAATAAGCTGGACCTTTGCCTTTTAAACACTCAGCAATGATTAGCTTCCAAGACCATTGTCAAACCCCAGACAGAGAGGCCAGCGTACTGTAGCTGTCACCTCTACCATTGAAACCAAAGCTGCCTCAGGACCCTGGGGAAGAGATGGCAAATTCAGACACCCAGCAGCAGGGTTTGATTGAGGCAACTTCAAAGGCTTCTTCTTTGGCATTCCTTGGGAGAAGTTTAATTTTTCATTTATTAAAAATAGACATTCTGAATATTCTTATGAAGCAGTGTTTTGCTTGATACCATGCACATATTCTAATATGTATAGAAATGTTAAGTTTGCAAAAAAACCCACAGAATTTTAATGTTGTGGGAATTTGTGTGTTTTCTTTTATTTGTATGAGAAAGATGTTAAAGAGAAAAACGTTTTGGTTTACCACACATTCATAATAGTTGTGTGTTCAGATCAGCTCCTAGTAAAAGACTGCAAAGAATCCAATTCTCTGCGTTCTGTATGGATCTGTAACGTTTTCAACAAAAGCTAAATTTAAGTGAAATCGGAGGAATAGTGCTCTGTGGTATTTATCTTGTGTCTCATGTTTTCTTACTTTCCTGTGAGAAACACAATCACCCTAAAGAGAAATAAAACCTTGAAAAAGAAATTGAATATTCCCAGCTTTGAGAATCCATGCCTCAGCAATAGGAGACACTGCAAATAATTTAAACTGAAAGCAGAGTTTCTCATATAAACAATGTAAAAATAAAGGCTGGAATACCAGTGCATTGACTATAACAGATGCTGTTCAAGGCAGCATGCTACCACAACAAAGCATTTTTGGAATTGGAAACCAAACATGTGGGTCACAATCCAATTAATTTATGAGTGGGAAAAGGCTGTGACTTTTTCATGGCCCACGTCTTCCTTAGAACTAAAATTGAAAAAAAAAGTTTTTTGTCTTCCCACTTCACCCATGAGCGCTAAAAAAGAAGCTGAAATCCCAAAGCCCTCAATGAAAACCAGATGTTGACCATTTAGAGCCAAAATGTCATAGATGTTATTAGAGCTGTGACATTAATATCAGAGCTGACTATCTCGAGAGAAAATTTAAAGAACAACAATAGACAACTGATCAGTCAAGGACTTTACTACTACTCTTTTGAGAGGTAAGAGAAAAGGTACTTAAGCAGTTCGCAGAAACTATGCTTCTTCAGTTTTTAAGTGAGGCATTCTTATTCTGATTACAGATAATGTGTAACAGTACTCAGACGGACATTTTCTCCTTTTTTTACACAATTGCAGATTTTTTCATGTCTTGTGGCTTTTCATAGCAAAGTTCATGTGAAATTGTCAATCACATTTAATGGTATAAAAATCATCCAAATGGGTATCCAATCCTGGACATGGAGAATCAAGCGTGTCCGCAGGTTTGTAAATGTACTCAGGTTCTTTCAAGCCCCAGCAGTTACTGTAATAATTGGTACATTTAAGCCAATGATGGGGTGATTTAGGTTGATAAGAGCTGAACTGGAATGAAAATTAAAAGAAACGCTGGCCTTCCATGAACAGGTTGGGATAGCCTTTGTCATATACTGTTTATAATTTTCCTATTACTGGGAAATGAGCTGCAAATTCAAAGAAGCATGTTTGATATGTTGTGTTTTGAGTAGATACTATAGAAAAAAGTTAGCAATTATGAAGCCAATTTAAATCCAGGAAATGTATCTTGGAATAAATAATATTTTTACTTTTTTTTCTGATAAGTCGAAATTAGTATGGAGTTTACGAGTTTAAGAGTTTACTGTACATTGTATTGACTAGGAGTAGACTAGATCTCTGCTCTGCATCTCTAAAGCATTACAATTGGAAACAGTTTGTAAATGGTGTAACTAAGAGAACTATACAGTATATCAATATTCTGTGATTTCTAGAATAATTTGAAAGAAACATACACATACACAAAGGAATCATACAGCCCAGCAATTAAAGTAAAAGTTAAAGTGATACAAGTAACATACTGTTTAAGAAAACATTTGATCTCTCTTTTTATTGTTTGAATATGCGAGGCCTAATGTTTAAGGAGGGAATTTTTCAAGTACAGAAGGTACATTATATGCTAATGAAAATAAAATAATTTTACCACTAACATATTTGTGAAATCTTTTGTTAATGCAAATTTGATAATGTAATGTCAGTAATAATGTGAATATCTTAATTTTGCACCAATACCTCATTGAGAACATACCTCATTTTACTTACTTTTTAAATATGGAGCAGCATGGTTTACTGATAGCTACAACCCTCTTACACTGTTTCCTTACTGTATGATAAAAATTAGAGCTGACATTATTTAATTTTCCAGAAATGCCAGATGCTCACCTATTGGTATCTGACGAGAGTTAAAATAAAAAATTTGTATAACTAGCCAATCGATCTAGCTAAACATAAGAACAGCAAGTGATACAATCAAACACCACTTGTATCATGAAGATTTGCTGTTTGCCACTGACATGACTGAAGGCACCCCGACCATAAGATAAATTAACCAGAGAATAAAATATTTTCTTTCATGTTTACCTGATGTGCGTATGTGAGACCTTCTCACCAATACCATCACCAGAATACAACTGTAACTGGTCCCTTATGAAAATATTCATGACTTTAGATACTCTTGTTGTCACGATTTAAATACAATAAAAATTACCACAAGGTACAGTGTTGTATCTACAAAGATATGAAAGGAATACTTCTGCATAGGAATACACCTACATATTTAGACAGGATTTTAGTACATTTTAGTAAATATTCTAAATTACCCTTTGGTAATCTATCATACGGTATAAATTAAATGTGAAGGTAAGAGTGATGCAGTTGTTGTTTAATAGAAATGTACTCATGTTTTGCTCCTGTCAAAACTATAAGAATTCTTCAATGAAATTTTCAGTACTTTCATTTCAGGACTGGAATGTGTTCCATTTTCTTGTGGTTGAAAAGCAGGACATTTTCATAAGGGCACCAACTACCATAACATTTTACTTTGTTTCACATGGAAAGAATCTAAAGCTCTAGTGCTCTTGTGTTCCTTTGAATTGCTAAAAATGTAGAGTTTAAATAATTTATCTCCCCTTTAGGCTATGGATTATTCTCTTGAAGAACAGTTAATTAAATGGATGTTTATACTTTCCAGTACAAGCTATACTTTATCACAATCTTAATGAAATTTAGAAAGGAAGGCTTGGAAAAGAAGACAGTACTTTGTACACATGGCTAGGTGTTAGTCTCTCACCCACACAAGTTTACACTGATCACCAGCGAAAGCTGTCTTCTTCTCAATTATGCACATAACTCTAAGTAATTAAGTATTAACAGTATTATTTTATCATCTTTCTTTACATTTTCTTATTCTTTTTTTCAAAAGTGTAGTAGTAGTTTTGTGAACGTGCTTTGCATGTAGTAGAGGTTTCTGTTTCAAAGGTTTCTTGTTTGTCTAGATGTTAGTAATAGCTGTGCAAACAAAGAAAAAGTGTCACTTTTAACTGTATGATGTTGTTTCTCTGTATTCTCAGGGAGTTCAATTCACTGACAGCGTGAGAAATGCTTCAGTCACTGATGGCAGTAAGTACACATTGGGTAAACATTCAGGAGGCTAATTGCTGACACTGTTTAAAACCTTCCTCAACTAATTTTTGAATTGTCTCCAACTTACCTAATTCATTATTTTTGTGTTCAGCATACAGTACCTCATGTTCTTGACGGAATACTCTATCCTCTGTTAATTAACTTCCCATGAATCTGGTATTGACTTCTAACATCATCAGCTCTGCCTGTGTTTACAAAGCTCTCTTCGGCCTCCAAGCTTATTGCTGCAATCAATATCACTTTCATGACATATTTTTTCTTTAAATTACACTCTTATCTCTAGCGGTGGGGGGAGGTGCAGAAATATTAGACTCTGCAGTGGACTTTGTTCCATCAGCCTGTGACTGTGAAACAAGTAAAGCTTTAGACATATTTACCATGTTTTCTAGACAGGCTGCATGACTTGTCTGCCACATAAACTGTGGTTTTAGTAAAAAGGGCATTGATTGCATTAAAGAAACTGATTATAGTATTTTAATGTTCAATTACTTTTGCGGAGGAGTGGTGTTCCATATTATACAGGTTTCCTGTTATGCTGTTCTGTTTGAATGCATGAGTGTACTGTGCTGAGTACAGAAGCATACACTGGCTTACAGCTACCGAGTTGTGCATGCAAATGCCATCTTTTTAAATTGTCTTTATTCTGCACCCTGCCACGAGCTACTTGCCTCCATTGCACAAGCTACAGTTGACAGAAGCTACAATTTAAATACAAGCACAAATAAAAAGAGAATCCTTACACTAATTTGTTTATGCTCTCACACTAGTTTGCTACCACAGTCACTGCTCATTGCTGCTTTCGAGTCCATGGAAAAATGTGAAGGATGCTCCCAGGAGGTAAATGGAATTGCTGTACAATTTTTCTAAAATACGTGTAAAATATACAACCAGGAATATCTTCTAATTTAGAGATGTCTCTATATATTGCTACAGGAATATATGTTTTAGGAAGAATCTATTTTAGACTGATGCCACCCACCACCTCTTTCTTTCAGTGTTGAACTCAGACAAGTTACTTCCAATCCAAGCAAAAAACCCTGATTCCTCAATGAACCTATATACGTAAATAGGGAGCAAGCACGGACATATTCAATACAGACTCTGCATTTAGTACTGCACCTACAGTATCAACAAGTACACCTAATCCCACTAATCAAACAGACCACATACAGTACACAGAATCACACAAGCCCCTTCGACCAAAGGCTACTCACATGACAACAATACCGTTTTACTGTTACTGTTAATACAATTTTATTTACAGTAAAGATTTATATTTATATTTAAATAAGTAACTACAGAAGTTGTGTCATTTAATTAAGGTATTTAATTAGGAATAACATGTTTTTGCACCAAGTTTATTAACAGTCAATATTCCATGTCTATTGGGGATTGACACTGTCCATTTATGATAGAAAATATCCTATGTTGATGTTAATAAAATTACAGCACTATTGCGAGATAAATGCTATTAATACACAGAGTGATTCACATGCTGCTGTAATCATTTACAGTATACCACAATTAAGATGTTCAACATAGAATCCTCCAGAGATCAGTCCTGGTTATCTGGACTCCCTGCACAGAATAGTCATCTGGAGTTCCTTTATACTGTATGTGATACTGTATCTTAGTTGCTTAAGATAATCTGATCCTCTAATTTAGCTTTAATTCTTACATTAGCTGGATCAGTGCCACCAAAAGTGTTTTTGTTCATGCTACTCTATATTCTATTTTTGCACTTAATTTAAACAGTGTATTGTCTAAAATGTATTGAATTCAGTTTGCCCCTGCTCCTTTTACATGAATTACACCAGGTGAAAAGGCTCAGTGTTTCATTTATTTTTTCATTGCTATCATAATTTCAAGATAATTGGGTCCAGAAATAAACGTAATGTATTTCTGGCAAGGTTTTCATGTTACACAATCATATTCCTACTAGCTTCTTTACTCTTGTAGAGTCCTGTTACCTTGCAACAAAGTACAGAAGCAAAAAATCACTGGCAAAGAGATGTAAGGTTTAAGGGTTCATGTCACAGCCTTTTATTTTCCATTTGTTATAGGAGACAGGGGAACGAATGTTGGATTGTATTTTTCCATCACAACAGAGTCCTTTTTCTTTTCTTAAAAATTCAGGAATCCAATTCAAAATGTGAGATGTGCCCAAACTTTTTTTCTGTTTGACACAAAATAACAAGATCTCTGCACACTGCTCGGACACTTGATAATAAGCCTCTGTAGAAATAACGGTGAGTTCATGTTTATGGTAAAAGCCACAGGGGCAAAGAATAACATTTTTCACAGGTCCCATCTCCTTAGAATTGCAATAGCAGTGTTTACACTTCTTCTTGTGAGACACAGCAGCTTGTTCTTTCCATGCTAGGATGATGTCACCACATCGCCTTGTCCCCTTTAATGAAATTAATTCCATTGTATTAATATTTACAGTACAGTGTGTGCTCAACAAGATGTAAATATTTCCTTACTTAAATTTCAGTTTGTACACAGACCTGACTTGCGTGTTTGCTTCCTGTCCATGTTCATAAATTGGCACGTGACCCTTTCTCTCAAAGTTTGGCTCTTCATTAATTCTTGTGTCTGAGCTGTCAGCTTGATTATACGAGACCATACAGAATCTGCAAAATTAATAAAGAAAAAGGTACTGCTGAGTGGCATGGTGGAGCAGTAGTTAGCTGCTGGGGCTCTGGGTTCAGTTCTAGACATGGGGTGCTATCAGTGTGAAATTTGTATGTTCTCCCTGTGTTTGTGTGGGATTACTCCCACAATTTAAAGACATACTTTACTAGCAGAATAATTTGGCTTTTGGGGAAAATGACCCTGGTGTGAATGTGTCCAGGGTGTATCCTGTCTTGCATCCTTTATTTACAATGATAGGCTCCGGCTCTTCCGCAACACATTGAACTACAGACCCACAATATAGTGGTTTATTACATGTGTAGATTGTAGTCAAGGTGAATCTACAGTACTGTACGTTGGAAATCATGTAAACTTGGTGTAGGTGTAAAGCACTAGAACACTTGCATCAGGCAACTGAGAATGCATAAGTGCTACTCCTTTGAAATATCTGAGAATTTAAAGGAAAGGTATTACAGTTATTGAAATATGAGGATTTGAATATTAAAATATTACTGTAAATGTATTTGGTCTGATTTTCCCATAAATGTGTGGATTAGGCTAAGACACGCTATTCTAGTGTAATAGCACCTCTGCATTTTGAAAGAAAATTACAAATCTGAGATCAGTTTGCTTTGGAAATATTTTGATATAATAAAATAATAATAATAAAAACACAATAATTTGTTTAGATCTTTTTTAAAAAAAAGGCTTTTACAGAAACACATGAAAAAAGATACTAATTTGAATTGTATTTGTATAAATGTATTATCTGATGCTCCTTGACCTCTTCATCTCTTTCAAAAAGATCAGAACATGCCAGCTTTTCTCTTTGGCTAAATAATGTCAGTGAGTGGCTCCACTGATTAGCAAACCAATGCTCTAAACAGCCATCAGAACAAACATATTATGTTAATGTTTGTTTTTGTGTTTTGAAACATCCTAATGTGTGCTAGATGAACGTGTTGCATCAGAATTCCATTTTTATTATGAAGCAAAGATGAGCCATGACCTCCTGATTGGTTTTATGTACTCAGAAACACAAAAAAAATTATGGTGCTAGGTGCTCTGGGATGACTCAGACAAGGGTATTGTAGGTCACTGTTTTATTTTTTGTTGTTGTTGTCACTGTGGATAGTTTACCATTTATATGAATGCATTACCTAATTGACTGGTTTGGTACTTCACAAATGGTAGAATCCGCATGCAATTATTACCGATAGGAAAATAAAGCAATTTAGAATGTTATACCAAAATATACCACCAACTGTGACCAAGCATGCCACATTTGGCCCAGTCACAAATTAAGAAAAGCATTTAGACATTAAAAAGAAAAGGCAAAACAGCTGTGGGATGGCACTGCTATTAACACAGCCTCGGGGCAGCATCACCAGATGAGAAATTAAAAAGAATGATCGTTATGATTAAATCGTTTTATTTTATTTATGCAAGATTATGTGACATAGATACATTCTCTAATTAGCTGGGGTGGTGTTTGAATTGCTGTTCAACCCCAGAGTGAAAGGTAATGAAAGGTAGTTAACTATAGTCACCTGATAATTGCATACTGTTACATTTATAGTATTCCTTAATCTTGTAAAAACACTCATGCTTGAAAGTGGAGGATAAAGACTGACTTAACTATTATTTTTGGATGTTTCCTGCAATATAAGCTTTTGGCATTAACTATCATAGGCTTGCTGCCTAATTAATGTATTTATAGGAGTCTAGTTTGTATTAATATGCTGTTTAGGTGGGCCTAGCAGCAGATCTATGAGGCATAGAGTGACCGCCATGCTGGATGAGAGGCAGCTGAGACATCATGCAGGCAGGGGACTGCGCAGGCAGCATGCACACACAGGGAACTGCACAAGCAACATGCACACACAGGGAACTGCACAGGCAACATGCACACACCAGAAACTGCACAAGGAGCTGTGCTGAGCAGAGGCGGTATGGTGCTGTACTCAGTTAGGACTCAGGGAGGCGCTGAAGTGTATGCAGACAGACAGAGTGCTGTGGCAGGATAGAAAACGAGGAAATAAACACAGTCCAACATCGTGGGGGAACAGGTGGTGGTCAAAGCAAGTGGAGAGACACAAACAGCTCAGAGTGGAAATCCAAGGGGTGTGTATAGATCATAGCAAAAGAAAATTCAGAAGAAAATGCGAAAGCAGGCAGGGTCCAAAACAGGGTAAACACAGAGAATAAACAAGCCAAGGGGTAATCTGGGAACAAAGCACAGAACACAGCAGAGATCAGGAATCTTAGCAAGTCAACATTGGGAAAACAGGCATTATGAACCACCTGAAACGTACATGGTCGTAAATTGTTTCCAGATGGTCCAGGTCTTCTGTCAATTGGTTTCTGCAGCAACCGGCAGTGGGAGAGCAATGAAAAGTGACCAGCTGCCAGATCAATACTAGCCCACTCTGCCACTTGTCAGCAAGGGTGAGCATGACATGGTTGTTACTGAGTGTTTCAGTCCTGGGGACTCCGTCTGTTACTTGCTTTCCAGAACCGAAGCACTTTGCTGAGTGTGGCAGTGAGGCTGGGGTCCTGTCATCTCTGATAGATAGATACTTTATTGATCCCGTGAGGGAAATTGCAGTGCAACAGCAGCTTAACACACACAACACAGCCACAGTGTAACGAATTATATAATAATAGTACAATACATACAATACAATACAAGAGTTACTCACAGTCCGGACACACAAAGAACAAACTAGAACAGAACAGTATACAGAAAGAGCGTATCACACATATGAATATAAATATAGATGTAAATATAGATATGAATATAAATGTATTGCACAGGTCCCTGGCATATATTGCACAAAAAACGGGACAAAGAAAAAGATAAAGAAAAAGAAAGAGAACAGATGTAGCAGTAGATGTGTAGATGCGTTTAGTCCAGAAACAGGTCACTGTCGATGTTGCTTCTGCCAAGACGCAAGGTGGATGCGTTGTACAGTCTTATGGCAGAAGGCAAGAATGACCTCCTGTAGCGCTCCCTGTCGCACCGTGGATGAATCAGTCTATTGCTGAACGTGCTCTTCATTCCTGCAAGCCTGTCATGGAGGGGGTCTGGGCACACTTCTTTGACCAGTCCAGGGTTCTCCTTCAGTAACTCCATTCAGCCCAGTTCCTGGCTTCTGGTTGACCACCCTGATGACGTGTGTCCTGCCAGGCTCCAAGTTAGGCCCCTTTAGTCCTGCCCAATTCTCTAGAATATACAGTCGCACAGCTCCAGACTTTGGTAGTTTTCCCCTTCCTCACCTGAGACTGGTTCTGGTCCACAGTGGGCACACTGCTCAGCCTGGACAATGACGTGCCTTCTGTAATCCATCCTGATAGCATGTGCTTGACTTGGTCTCTGGAGAAGAACCTTGTTGGAGCATGCACTACCCATGCAGCCTGGTCCCTGGTATTCTCCCAGTAGACTGCCCCAACAATGTTCTCCCTTGACCAGCAGAGCTCCAGGTGCAGGCTCTCCTGCCTGCCATCCAGCCTGCACTCCTGCCCTGTTCTGTGCCAACCTGCCTCCAGCCCAGACACCACGCATGGTTTTCTGCTTCTGCTTGCCAGCCTTCTGCCAGCCCCCTGTCTTGACCTGTCCCTGGAATTCTGTAGGTACATTGCCTAGCCTGGACCAGGGCACACCTAGGAGATATCCGCTTAGCCCAGTTGCTGGAGTGCTCTCAGCTGTCCACCCCAATGACTCATTTAAGTAGTACTTAATAATACACTTTGAAATTCTTAATGTAGGGATGCTAGTGCAGTGCAGTTCAGTAAAGTGTTGAAATTAATTTATTTAATGCCCAGGCCCTTCCAGAGAGCACTGCACAACCATCCTCTAAATAAATCATTCTCAATGGCCTCTTTAAAAGCCAATCTGTCATCAGTGCAAACATAAGAGACACCACAGGTTTCTACTAGTTAACCACAGGATGAAAAAGGACATACATACTGTATAGTACAAACATGGTATAGTACTAGTCTTACTAATCATGGAGGGTACTAGTCACACAGTGCATATTTAAATATCCAGCTGTCTGAGAAAAAGTAAGAGTCTGACACCAGATCTGCCTGACAGAGGCGAAAAGTAGATCTGTCTGTCTGAACTCTACATTAAACAGGGGTGGAAGTGTATTTTGATGTTGGTGTAAACCAGTGGTTCTCAAACTTTTTGGACCAAGTACCACCCCTAATCCAACCAAAGCATCCAAGTACCACCTACAAGTCATCATCTAATAGGAACCCCAGAAATTCTCAATGACCAACATGAGCGCATGTGCACACACACTCACACATACATATAGTAAATATTATAATAATAAACTTTGTTTGATATATTAAAATGTGGCTTCTCAAAGTGTTTTACAGAAAAAAAACAACAACAAATAAAACTAAAAAAGCACCATTTCAGTGAGAAGGGTGAGCCTGTTTAGTCGAGCAAAGCAGATGTGAATTAATTTTTCGAGCCTTGATACAATTCACAACAGTCTTAACAGATTTTAAATCGTCAGGCATTTTCTTGACGGCAAAGGTCTCGCAGTGGATGTTGCAATGAAACCATTAATTTCTGGAGCAACCTCTCTAATTCGTGCAACTACACAGCTGTGTCGGCTTGTCATTGCTCTAGCACCGTCTGTATAAACACGACACATTTTATCCAGTCGATGCCATTCTCTTCGATAAATTCATTCAGAAGCTGAAATACATGTTCTGTAGTTCCTGTTGGTAGCGGCTTACAGAACAGAAAGTCCTCAAACCCTCAAACTCGTATCTAACGTAAACGAGCAAATTGGCCAAATCGACTACAGACTCATCTAATTGCAGTGAAAAACATCTGCTCATCCTAACGCGCTCTGTCAGCGTACTTTTGATATAATCCTTCATTTCAATAATTCTATGAATGACTGTGTCTTTCAGGGGGGGCAGCAGGTCGAGCTGTTCAGCAGCTTTTTCTCCACACATAATAGTGTGGGGCTTACCTGCTTTAGCAATCCGCAAGCTTGCATTTTTCCACGTTTCCGTTTTTATTTCAGTGTTTATTTTAAGTATTTATTTCATGCGCATGGGAGAGAAACACAGAGACGCTCGGTGTATTTTTCTCAAATTAATTTAGAAGAGTTCTTAAATATTTTTCTGTTATTTTTCACGCTTTCCTGTGCTCACAAGATTACCAGCGTTCGTAGCACGCATTTCTATGCATTCCTGTGTTTACAACGTTGGCATTGTTCCAAAATCACGCACATTCTCCTTTCTCCCTATTTGCTGGAGATACAGTAGATTTTTTTAGATACAATTGGTCACTTGCGTCCGTAGCACGCATTCCTATAGAGTGGTATAGAATTACAGAGTATCTCTTGTGTCCACTGAAGTATTATCGCTCACTGTATCGTAGTGCGTAGGCTGCGTATTCGACACGTATAAAAATACAAAATATGAAAACCCGTCCCGATTTTTTCAGCGCACACAACACAGTTCCACGGTCATTTGGCGTACCACCTGGCGGCATGACACGTACCACTACAGGTACGCGTACCACAGTTTGAGAACCACTGGTGTAAACAAATATGTGGTATTATTTTACCTGAATATTCCTAGCCTTCCCTTTCCCACTAGATAGATCTGCTCAATACTTAAGACTGTAATTTCTTTTTCAAGAGTCTACATCAAGCAATATCTGCATTATTCTTACACTGGGTGACATAGTGAGAAGTATTGGTGCCTAACAGCTCTTGGTCCTGGGTCTTATTTCAACCTGAGGTGCATTCTATGTGGAGTTTACTGTGTCTGTGTGGATCTTCTCCTTGTTTTTCAGTTTTCTCCTTCCTAAGATACACATTACTGTTTATGATTAATTGCTCTCTATGATTGTTGTTGTTTGTATCTGTGTGTATGCTCTGCAATGAACTGTCATCTCATCGTGGGTGTCAAGCTATTATGTACCCTGTGCTTCCATGATAAGTACCAGGTTGCTGCAAAATGATATTAGGATTTTTGATATGGGATGATTGGGTGCTTGGAAGGTTTTGGGAATGTCTCTGGATATATCTTTTCACTTTTGTAAACTGAACTGAAAATGAAAGGCACTTATGGTCCCGAGTCACTGAAACAAACTATTCAGTCAAGTAATTTGAGATACGTAGAAACATGTGGAATTGATGAGCTCCCAGCAATTGAATAAGATGGATAATGTAGTATGTAACATTTTTCATGGTATTATATATTGATCCCTTGAAAACAAAACACACTAAGCCATACCAAAAACTTTTCCCAACTTCTATTGTCCATTCTTCATTTGACTATTTTGCTTGTTCAATATAACAAATGGAGAAAGAAAATGTCTAACACGGCAAACAGCTCTTAGGGACAGCAGAATAAATTTTCAAAATAAATAACAGGACAGGATCGTTTCATTTTTCTATACAAAGTCCCCAAGAAGAAAATAAAGCTGAATAATGAACAGCTTGTCACCAACAATTGATTATGAAACCACACTTAATATTCTAAATGAAAAAATTAATATCAAAGCTGGGGTAAAATATAGGTTAAACAGTCTCTGATAAAAGGGCATCGTTTACATTTTATGAATTAGTGATCTCAACAGCTATCTTCAGAGCCCTATTACTGTCATACCTTTGGGTAGATATGGAAAAAAACAACCACTATTAGCTGTTTTTGTGCCGTTTCTAATGGTGAATAGGGGTATAAAAGGAAGGTAAAGGGAAGTAAATATTAGATAAAGGTAAATTGGACCTCTAAAAAATTTGTAACGCTGGCAAATAAATTGCCTGAGTGTCACAGAGTACATTTACCGGGACCAGAGAATGTAATTTAAATTTCCAGTTGAATACTCTATTTCACATGAAACATCTTTTATTATTATTCTTTTATTTTTCACTGCAAGCAGAGGGATTCTTCTGATATTAGGTTTACTGCTCAAGTGAATTCATGTAGCAAATAAGGTTTATGGTATCAGTTATACAGCTGCCATCCCTTCTGCTTTAACTTACATTGAAAACCAAACACCTTTACAACAGGGATGGAAGAACATAATTAAAAGAGCCACCTGGGTTTGATTACTAATAGAATGTAAGGAGGCTGTGAGAGGCGAGGTACTGCCGATTTGAATTACCAAATAACATAGTCAAAGCTTGGCTTTCCTGTCACTGCAGTCCATTGGTAGCTGACAATGTGTCCACATTAAAAAAAAACCATTACAATATTCAAGATGCTTGGCGCTGCAGTAATAATTTTGGAGATGAATTCAATACCAGCACCTTGAGCTTGATGCACTCTTTCTTATCTTGTAAATTGAGTTTCAGCTATATTACATGGAAGAAAATTAACTGAAAAATATATTCGCAATTTTTTTAGCAGGTCCAATAAAACCCAGCAGCTGAGGAGAAATCAGCTGTGAAGTTTTAGATGTGGATTTAAGAAAAGTAACTCAACAGTTCACCAAAAGCCCTAAGAAGCATTCGTATTCTTGTTTTTGTGAAATACATTTTTTTTATTATTATTTTCAAAGAGAGCACATGGGTTGTATTATTATTATTGTTGTTTTTCTAAATATGACATTTCTATATTCTAATATATAAATACATCTTTTATATATTTTAAATATATTTATATATCCATATTTCAATATTTGACAATTCATGAATGAAGTGTTAGAATTTGACCGGTAACCACAGCTAAGCTATTAAGCACAATAAGTAGAACGATCTAAATAAGGTAGAGATACATCATAACCTAATTAATTCCGAAAGACAGTATAACAGTGGAAAGCACAGAATGAGTACCACAGGAAATGAAAAGCAAGATAACAATATGCTTAAACAATTAAAGAAAAGGAACCATAAGCATCATTTAAGAATTCACAGCAAACAACAATTCATATTGTAGACCTTCTGCAGTGTTGTCCTGTAAAGTATTGTAGATTTTCAAGGTACAGAGGTCATACGGCTCACCAATAAAGTCTGAATAGTTTAAGGTTAAACCAGGATGTTTTGAGATGGCAAAGGCAATCCCAGTGGCGATGTCCACAAGCGATTGCTTTCTCTGTAGTGGTGACAGTGAAAGCTATTAATGTACTTTTAACCACATTTTTCCTAACCAGCTTAATTCATTTTAATCACATTTTCAAAGCAGTGACTGAAAGAATCACAAGCTTAGCAAAACTGAAAAACATGACTGAAACACATGATACCATTAAAAAATTCCCAGGTTCTTTCAAAGGTCACACATGCATGATGAACTGCAGTCCATTCTTCATGGCCTGAACAGGCATTGACATATTGGGCAATGATATGGTCATAAGCAAGGATGGTTTAACAAAGAGTGCTTGTTCTCTCAACAGCACCACAATTTAGAGTAATGAAATTTGTGTGTATCCCTAATCTTTGAACGATCTATATTATGCAGCATTTTTTACACAGAGGATTTTCAGACATAAAATCACTTGTCTGAAATGTAAATACCAGCAGAATTGTTAATGCTATTTGGTATTGATTTGTTTTGCAAAACTAATAAAAGTATTTCTTTCTGTTGTGGTCTCACAGCATTTATTTCTGAAAACTACAGAAAAAACATAGGTGACACTATTCCCTTTGTTTCTGAATTTCCAAACCATTGTAGGAATTGGACACTACAAATTGTAGGGAGTGCTGTACCTCGTTTCACATAAAATGTTTACGCAAGATCCTATGTACTTGGCAATAACCCCTGGTGTTCTGGCTAAATTCTATTTTGGGTTGATACAACCTGGCCTACTTAAAGTTCCCCTATGTATTTAAATGGTGGAGTAGTTTCACAGCTAATCTGCTGTTTATTAGTGGTGGTGGCATATAATGACTACTACTGTACATGTCATCCAAGTTAGTGGTAAATGAAGTGATTCTCCTCCTATACTGTACGTGTGGGATCTTTTGGAATGAAAAACACTATTCAAATGTCAGGAACTGCTATTATTTTTTATTTTATTTTAGCAAAAATAATGTGGAAATAGCATTTTCTCTGATGGATTACAGACAATGTTTGATCTGGCATTTGTCTGATGTCCACAGGACTTATATCTGTTGAAATGTACAAGGCATGAATAATACACACGTTTGCCTGTCTGAGACCAGGTCCCAATCCATCAATGTTTGTTTCCTACAACATCTACCACATTACTTCCACTTGAAGGATTCATTTGGCCAAAGATGAGAGAATACTTCTAACACAAGCTGTACCCTACTGTACAACAAGGTGGGTTAAATTCAGTTCCTGGAGTGTCAAGTTCCTCTGGTTGTGTTCTCCCCAGACTCTCAATTATGAAGTTACCTAATTAACTACTGTACTGTACATAATTATAACGCTTCTAAACAGACTCTGGGACACTTTTAAATAACTGTACCATTAATTAACTGTACCGTGAATGTAAAAAAAAAACATATATGTCCAACAAAGGAAGAAATTAGATTAATCATTTAATTGACAACTCAGGCTGGAAAAAAAACTCCAAGACACTAGGCCTTCTGGAGGTTGAGCTTGAGACTCTTGCTGTAGATGAAGAAAACTTCACCAACGTAACTGTGATTGAGATGTCTCCGCTGATATCGGTTGGAATCATGAATAAAAGTCAGAGAGTCCTCAAGGAATTATTGAAAAATGCTGAGACTTCTCCTGCAAAACTATAGCCATTGGCGCAAAACAAGTCCTAAGCAGCTGCCAATAATAGATACACACTGCTGCAGTCAGCCCTCTTCCGAGCTGAGTGGGTCAGAGTTATTTTATTTCACAGCTCTAATCATTTCCCAGGCCCTATTTATCAGACTGTCATGTGAATTTCCAGGAAAAACAGATGCCCATCCAGACCTGCTTCTTCAATTTGAGCACGGCCTGTACATTTAATCACTTGCCCTTGACCAGCAGTACTGTTTTGCCTTTTAAAATTGCCAGAGAGGCCTTGCCCAACAATATATATCTCCAGTGATCTTATTTTAGATCCTGTATAATTTATGTCACTGAAAAATATAGATATCCCACATTTTAAAACCTTGTAGAAAGCTTAAAGGCCACCTCTTTGGATAGAAAGTTGTAAAATTGAGATGGATGACTATTACATGTTCATACATTTCTGTCAAAAGATCATGTTGGAAGTATTGAACTGCATGTGAGCGCATAGGGAAAAATTAATACGACTAAAATCAATAGAAAACAAGACTGCTTAAAAGTCGGCATAATGTGATTGGACTGGAGAGTATAGCTTGGATGATAGATATTAGATTCATACTGCAAAACCTTCTGTGCCCCAATTTAAAATAAAATTAAAAATAGAGTTACACATTATAGCGGGAACAACTGTACCACAAGGTGTTTGACATACTGTACTGTAATGCTTGTAACCCAAAATAACTCATCAGTCTTATATGTGCTGCATTTAGTCAGAGAATTCTCCTTTAAGCAAGCTTGTGCCTGATTAGAATTGTGATATGTGACCTCTGAGATAAGCCTGTTGCCATGGTAAGTAATGTTGATGTACTTATCACTCTCCCACCTGGACCAGAATTCCCAGTCCAATGACCCCAATAAGGTAATCTACTGAGTTGTAGGAGGTGCTGTCCTTTAGTAAAGACATTACATTGAGGTCCTGACTACCTTGTTATAGCAATGTTAATCAGAGTATGGGTTTAACCCAAGCATCCTAGCTACTTTCCACCCTGGGTTTGCACAATCTAGCATACCAAAGCCCACCCTTAATTCAGCTGGTGAAGTGATTTTTTAGATGCACACTATATTGAAATTTGAAAGCCCAGCGAAAGAAAATGAAAGGAAATAAATCAAGTAGCTGTTAAAAGTAGAACACAACTGCAACAGCATGGATGTCAAAAGCTTTGTGTAGTTGTGAGTTATCAAGTGAATTACCAAGTCATCTACATTGAAGCAAATGTACTGTAGTAGCACATCCCTGCTGATGGAATAAAAAACAGGCATCATCTGTTAGAAGCAAGAACAGTACTGTAGCTGTGCATAAACCTTGCAAAGCTTTTAAATATGCACTCATTGTATACAGCATATTCTGTAGCTGTGTGGTTCAAGTTGTGATAGTACTGAGCAGATGTGATGAAAAACATTGATTAAAAACAAGTGCTCCTTTAATTAAGGAAGCAAAGGCATTTTATTCCTTGAAGTTCTTAATGGGGTTGAGTGGTAATAAGTGATGAAGAAAGTTTTTTGTGTTCAAAAAGAAATAGCTAACTAAATTACTAATGTTTCTGAAGGTTTGTTTCTACATAGGCAAAACTGACAATAATTTAGAAAGCTAAGCAAACAGGAAGGATGATGATTATTATTGTTGTTGTTTTGTGTATAAAATAGTGTTTTTTCTTAAACGGAACTGAGTAGTATCCTTTTCCTTCACTGCGTTACACATTTCTGACACAAGGCATATTACTTTTTTTCTCTTACCTATATGATTCAGGCTCAATGCACCCAGAAATTACTTAGAAAGGTTTTTCACTGAGGCTTTTGCCAACTTGGGGGGGCGGAACATCTTGACGCAAGGTCAGAAAAAATTATTATTAACTTATTAACTTCACATAATAATTAACTGAACAGTTTCTTCTGAGGGTAGGTCAACATTTAAAACCATCTGCTTTCATTGAATTAACAATGACCAGAGGCAGATTTTTATTTTTATTAGATTTTCAAGTCAATGTAAACAATGTGGTTACTCACACTGAATAAATATGTCATAAAATATGTTATAATCTTATTTAATATTTTTAAAATGTGTATGCCTTGTTAGAGGTGTTGTGTTTTTAATTTAATTATGTCGTTGTCTTCATGCCAGAACTACTAATGACCCACAGCTTCAAATTGCAAAGGGATGGAGGGGGTCAAAAATGCAAGACATGTAGTGCTGTTCCAGAATTGAAACAAGAATACTGGCAGGCAATACATTTTAAATGCGATGTAAGATTGACATGAACCTAAGGTATCATTCAAAAGTTTGCAAGCACCCTTTACAAACAGGTAATGACTGCATCCATAAAGCCAGAACTGTCTCTTTTTATGTGAAATGCTACAAATCACACAGAACATCTGAGTCTACTGTATATAGCATTGTGGGCTTCCTAATGGAAAGCAGAAAGAATTGTGCCACTGAAAGCTTTGAGTATTTACATTTCCTTGAAATGTATTCAGTCCCATTCACATTCTGGTGCTTTAAAGTTTGCAGTCATAACATTTTCAAGTATCAATTAACAATTAATATATAGACATTTTACTCCACATATTCACAGGTTTCTTTTCAATATGAAAGAAAAGTCATCCTTGTATTCAAACTCTTTGAAGTGGCAAACCTACATTTATTAATTCGCACAAAATGACTTATTTAGGGAGTCACACAATTAGTTCCCTCCAAAATGAACAGCTGGGCAAGGAGTACACTGTTTAGTGGTGCCACTGTGAGGCCAACAGCAATTCTGAAAGGTTTACGGAGTACAGTGGCTTAGATTCAAGAAAATAGCCATGGGTCAAGAATATTCCAGTCACTTCACAAAGGGAGCTTGTATGGAACTGAAAAAAATATATCTCAAATCTCACTTGGGGTCTGCAGCAAATCACATATGTGGCAAAGCATTTTGTAGTCGGAGAAGATGAAAAATTGAACGTTTTTGTTTAATTGCACACCATGAAGTCGGACACACATCCAACACAGTGCATCATTCAGTCAACACCACCCCTAATACTAAGACCAGTGGTGGCAGCATTATGTTTTAATTCTGTTTCTCATCAGCAGAGTCTGGGAAGCTTATCAAGACTGGTGGGAACATAGAAGAAGCAAAATACTAGCAAATCTTAGAGGTTTTCACTCATAACAGTGGAACAAAGGACAATGATCTGTCACACCCGCTGCTATTCGGAATCCTCCACACAAACAGTCTCGCCCCAGCTGGAGGCAATCCCCTTAAATGCCGCAGATCAGATCCGTTAACCAATCAGGACAGCTCACTGGTTACCGCACCCTCCACATCGAGATATATTTAAACCCTCTCCCACTCTCATCTCTTTGCTTGGTATTGGTAGCTTCTTAGGAATGCCTTGCCTCCATCTCTTATATTACTAGTGGCCTTGAATTCGGAACCCGTTCTTGACTTTGTTTCTCATCTAGCAATTTGGCTTTGGTAGTACCAAAAACTTTCCCGGACCAGTGCCCAGAACTCAACATAGGGTCCATTATACTGCATCAGCACTGCATTATCAACCATCCAAGTAAAAAGTCTACTTTTTAAAATCAATTTCTGTGAGACATCAACATTTTTGAAGTGATGAAAATTTTAACACTGGGCAAATGAAATAAGCATTTCAAATACTCCATAAATACTTTCTAGTAGTTCAATTGAGGTTGAATTTGTACAGAAACACCAAAATAAGACTTAAGATACATTTTATCATTTTTGAGCAAATAACACTATCCCCCGACATACACTCATGCAATGTAATCACAGAATCAGTAATCATACTGTGTGTACAACTAGTAAATAACTGTGTTTGATTTCATGGTATATTAATCTTTTAACTCTTTCCATGCATGTGTGCTATTTTTTACAGGCTTATGCCTATTAGTGCTTAAAAAATGTTCGTCCCTTAAAGATTGAATATTCAGTAATGATTTTCTAGAAATGTTAAGGTGAGCTTTATGTACTTCATGTACCTTAAAAACAATTTCCATTCATTCATCATTATTAAAACATTGGCTCTTACCTATTTCGGACAGCAGCAGTACAGAGAATATTTTTTTCTTAGCACAGAAGCCAGCTTCCAACTGAAAACATTTCTGTTTTGCTTGGCCATTGTGAGTTCACTGTCAATTAAAATAATTCTATATGACGTGGCAAGGAGACAAAGTAAATCGCTAAGGCTCAAATTTTCTCAAGTATCGACTTGACTAATAGTGTACATGACTCAAACTGATCTTTATAAAATAAAGTAGAAGTGCTAACAATTACAGTGTACAACATTGGGAACATAATCCACCATATATTTTTTAAAACAAAATATTAATAATGTAGGACATGCTTTCACAAGGATTCATAGATAGAATGCACTCAGAGAAGGTCATCAAACAGAACAGTTCACTTTTCTCAGCCATGAAAATTCTGAAACAAAATGTCTCAAGTGTACTCATAAGAGACAAATTTTGTTCCACTATTGAATTACACTCCAGTTACACTCCAGTGTTTGTGGTTCTGTACTGTAATATTAGATAATGAAAGATAATAGCATCTGCAAAACAATGATTTAGTCAACTACCGCATATGACAAAATCAGTCATAATTAGCTGTTGTGCTTTTGCCAGGATTGATTGAAATTACTAAAATTGAAACATTTTCAAAAGCTGGGCAGGCTTTATACATGTATAAAAAATGAGACTTTGAGAACATTGGGAATAAAAGAGTAGAAAACCAATTTAGAGAGGGAGAGAGCGGCTGAAATATCTGTGGAAATATTGAAGCAATCTTGCCAAAAAATGCAGAACATCTGGTGTTTAAAAGCACAGTGTCCTAAAAGGTATAATCAGGTTGTTGATTTACAGTACATGTGCTGAAAATACCCAAAACATTTTGATGAATCCTGCTTTTTAAAATAATAAAAATACATGTTAAGCTGACGTGACAAAAATCTTTTTAAAAAGTTACTAAACAAATTCTAATATTAATGCTCAGACAGCACTGTCGTGCAATGGTTGCTTTGCTGGCCATCAGTTATGTTGCCCCTTTGTTCTCGAGTCAGTGTGATAAGTATTAACATTAGTGACCTCGGTTCTGTGTAGCAACTTTGAGCAATTAATTTGTCACATTGGTTTCTGCACACTGCCTTTCAAACTGGAGCTTTGTGTGGAGGGCTTCCTCCATATTCTCAGCCATTTTAGAATCACTCCAGTTGATCAGGCAGCTTAATTTGTTTGATTTATTACTCAATTGCCACAGACGTATATTGAATTGTTACTTCTGTTTGACAGACAATAAGTATCCTATTTCTTTTGTTTTATTTTGCTTTGCTTTGAGTACTGTAAATTGAGTATCGCTTGGCCTGCAAGATTAAGTAGCTTAACAGAGGTAAGGCACAAACTTTCAGGAGCGACAACATCCCCCAAATCCATGCCACAGCTTTCTCATGCACACAGTAAATGAGGATCGTTGGTCCTTCCTTCCCTGGTTTCTGGTTTGTATCTCTCCTTTCCCTCTCTAACTCCATTGCCACTTTTCCTTGGCTTGCTTGACTTTTGCTTTTCATGCCCAGGATACCTTTCTTCAGCAATAGTGGTTAAAGCTAATAAACCACCAATGCTGCACATTGGTGGTGGTGGAGGGGATCCCCATTACCTGTAAAGCGCTTTGAGTGGAGTGTCAAGAAAAGCGCTATATAAGTGTAAGCAATTATTATTATTATTATTGTTGTTGTTGTTGTTGTTGTTGTTGTTGTTGTTGTTGTTATTAAAATGCACAAAGCTGTGAGGAGCTGCCTGTGCCTGGCTCTGTATCTCCTGATACTGATACTGTCAAGAAAACAGCAACTGCAGTGTTTCGTCACATCACTTTTGCATCCTGAATGCAAAAAGTGAAGGATTCCATGACTGACTGGAAAGGTAACGTATTGCAGTGGTAATCTAGACACTAAACACAATCAGCAGGTGAATGGCCTGCTGATTGTGTTAGAAGAATGTCATCATCTGCTGATCTGAAACTTGGGGAGGCTTAATATGGGAAGAATTCCTATCATCAAGCTTGAGTGACACTGAATCATAAATCAGAGCATCAGGAAAGCTTTGGCAGCCTTTGTACTCCAGCTGTGCTGCAGAGCTCATCGAGTTGTGATTTATGCTGTGCCTAATAAAGGTGTCAGGAGATAAGAAGACATCAAAGACGTTATGTTTAAAACCCAAGTGCGACTCTGTAGTTACTGTATGTCTTCATGAACACATTTCTTTAGTTAAATTTAAGGAGTAAAATTTAAAAAAAAAAGAGTTTTTAGCTGAGATTGTATAATAGAATCAGATCAGGAAAATAATATGCACCACCATATCATGTTGTAGCTTGGTAAAGGTTTTAAACATTCAGAGAATGTCTCGGGCAAGCTGTGCTAACATATTCAAAACCACTTCATCTCGAGTAAATGAACTGCAACATGTTGACTGCCGAAGGCATAAGAGAACCTGAATAGTGCTATGAAATAGTGGGAGACAACTTCCTAACAGTTAGCCAGAAGTGAATCTCAACAAAATGAGAACCTTTGGAACCTTTCATGAAAGTCCTGCTTTGAAATGAGTCAAACAGTATTGCTTAACCCTGTCCCCTGTCAAATCTTGCATCGAGCAACTTGAGGTTTATATGCGAAAGCATTAGTCTCATTCATTTTCTACTTGAAGAGAAAGGTTCTGAGATAGAAGTAGCATTAAGCATGATGGAGAATAACATCACTGGGGAATTGAGCTTCAGATCTGACCTTTCACAGCCCAAATGCTTTCTGTTGATAGTCATGGATATAGTAGATGTGGAAAGATTTAAATCAGTGATCGCCTAGCCTATTTACAGAGAACCACAGGGTCTTCTCATTTTAATTGTTCCTGGATTTGGTTGTTAAATTATTGAATTTATATTTGGGTCTGAGCTGCCATTATTCTCTGGTCTTACAATGTGAAACATTTAAAGGTCTGGATTCACTCAAAACATAACCTTACCCACAAATCACACAAAGAACCATCCATTTCTGGTGCAGAATGATAGGTTTTCATTGGAAAGAATACGTTCTGTAAATGAAATATAATCCAATACCAAGTTCACGTTTTGGGATTCGTAAGTGGTAAAATCATCGAGGTTTTTGCTTCAGTACAAACTTGGACAAAACATAAAATATGATAGTTCTATTGAAGTTGTGAAAAATTCACAGTAACAGTAATGTTTTATTTGATGTTGAGCATCTATTTGAATAAGTTAATTAACTTCCCCCTAAAAGCTGTTTCTTTTTATTATTTCATTATTTCTAATTGAGTGCTTATTAATTGCTACTATACTGTAGGAATCATACAAAGACGTGAACCAACTATGAAATATTAGGCATCACATTATAAATATTTTCTGCTCTAATTCTGAGTATAATGTCTATGTTTTTCACTGAAGAAACCGGGAGTAACTCACATAATATGTGATTATGTTTGGAACTAAAAAGGCAAGCACCAAAAGACTAATATCATTAGTGAGGATGACATTAACCTTAGCTAAAATGTCTAAGAAACACTGACTTTTATAAATGGTGGTGCTAACCTCAACTGAATGTCTTCTTTATTGGTGTCACTGTGTTCTTGGTGTCTTTTTTTCAGAATTGAACTAGGAACAAATTCATACACACATATAAAAGTGTCAAGTTATTCACTAAATACAGAGGTTAAAAAGTTGTATTTAATTTTTACTAACCTGTAATTATCACCAGGGAGCTGAGTCTTCTTTATTTTTTGTTTAGAATGTATTTGAAAAAACCTAGGCTAATGAAGAGCTGCATGTAGAATACAGAGGCCTCAATATTACCAGACAATGTGTAAATGTGTTGCAAATGGTAGTTTTAACTAAGTGACAGTCACAGATAATCACATAGGTTTTTCCTCTAGCCTTGTGTTGTCATACATCATTAACTTTGGAGCCAAAACACAATCAAAGCTAAAAACATGGCATAATGAAAGTGACAAAACTGTGCTGCTGAATAAATAAATTAATCTGAATTCATTTGCAGGTTTTATTTCCCCAAGGTTCAAAACAGAAATTTGAAAAAGAATGTTGAATATTTATACGTATGTGCCACTACAATTGAGGAATTTTATGTAATATGGAACTGTCATCTGTCATTAAAAAACTAATAGAGATGGGAGGTCTGGGAATATGCCAGATCTTCAGGAACATTGTAATTTTGAATTTTATATGGCTACACTAGTTTAAAAAGTAATAGACA
Source organism: Lepisosteus platostomus (assembly GCF_059453375.1). Taxonomy (NCBI): domain Eukaryota; kingdom Metazoa; phylum Chordata; class Actinopteri; order Semionotiformes; family Lepisosteidae; genus Lepisosteus; species Lepisosteus platostomus. The sequence goes on from NC_142616.1 coordinate 39,913,693, forward strand.
ATTTGTGAGATATTTAATGATGTAAAAAAGTTGTTAAAGCTGTGAAGGTACAATGTCCAATCACATGTATGGAGAATACAACTATTCAACCAGTATGCAAAATTCATTATTATGCTTTAATGTTACAATGCCCACATTTAATTATGTTCAACCTAAGGCAATTATTTATCTGCAAAAAAAGGGAATTCAAAATGCTAACTTCCTCTGGACATCTCCATAAATAAAATAGCAGACCTGCATTGTTGCCTATGGCAACAATGGTAACAATGTATAATGGTTGGATTGCATTAGCATTGAAATAGCAGTCTTCACTTAGATACTGTACATGCTGTAGCTACTGTATATTGTCTATATTGTCTGTCTTATTGTTATCTAACCTAACTAACTCCTAACCCAAGCCTAAGAAATACACAGAAATTAAAGGGACGGATATTTAATTTCAGGTTTTGGGATAGTAATGAATGTTCCAAAGAAATTTTCTTATAACAGTCACTATATATTTGAAAGCAGATCTTCTATTAGGCTGCATATACCACAATGCTTACCTTTCACTTAAGGTGCACTATGTCTCAACGTTTTGTGAACTGGTTCATAAAAGGGAAATCAAAACCAGCAGGAAATGGACATTGGAAATGGAACTGATCAATATGGAGACAAAAAATGATGTTTTTCTTATGTAAAAGAGAAACAAGTTAGAGTAGCCAGAATTTGAATAAAACTGTTACCCCCTTATATAATTGGGATTAAGTAATGATGTTTAAATTTTCAGTTTTAAAGTAAAAATTCATTAAATAATCCAACAATTGTTTAGATTTTATTCTTGTATGCAATGGTGAATCTACCAATGAAACTATATTGTTGTTGCCCTTGGATAGACAATACTTGAATAATGAAAGTGAATGCATGTACAGTAATTTAAGTCTATTTCTCTCTTTCGTGTCTAGAGAGCATGTTGTTGAATACTGCAAGGAAAATAATTAAATTAAGTTAAAGAAAGAAAAGAGTTCCTGGTAATAAAAGCCCAAAAAAGCAAACAGAAGAATACAACTAAGAAAATATTAACCATAAGTGATATAATTGCATTTCATGTTTAGCCATTATAATACACTTCTTATCAAATTACTGGTTTCACTTTTCTCAGTTCAGTGCGGAAAGTAATTCCAGTTTTATGTGGCTTTAAAAATGGTGTGCATCTGGCAAATTGCTCAGTTTCAATTTTCATCAGCTACGCTGAAGCTACTACAAAGGATTATGCTACTGTGTTTGCAAGTCAGACTGTGAAAAGTAAGACACATGGTTTCAAATCTTTAAAATCTGAAAGAAAGAGAGAAGATTTCTGCAACCTACTGTATCGTCTTCAGCACAATAAAACATCTCCAGGTGTAAGCTGAAAAAAACCTAGAGCTTTTATATAAAGGAATTAAGCTATTTAAGATACTCATTTTGTCATTTTGCAGAATTTATTGTGATGGACAATATATTCATTCTGTGTTATTAGAAAACCAGAAAATGTTTGGTTCAGGATGCAGGGGAAGAGATTTTTCAAGTCTAACTGCGGACAAGTGATATACCTGTACAGTATACCATGCACCTGTAGATTTTCTAGTAGAACCCTTTGGTCACATACACAGTAGTTTACCCTAAATTGCAGGAATCACGTTGTTGATAATTCTGCTTAATCTAAGTTAAAGATTGCTGAATGACAAGACTGATTTGATTTCACCCAATCTAAGCTGTATTAATAATTGTCAACGTTGTTGTAATAGTAGAAAACACTGATGGTGGTTTGCACAGGATGTGTCAGTCACTCTTCTCATATTTACTGTAGGTAAAAATAAAGGACATCAAACTGGATCCCAAGACTAAATCACTCCTTCCAGTCCCTTTAAATTACACATTCACATACAAATATATGTATTTATATGTATTGATCAACTGATTATATTTTAATACGTTCCATAAAAATCAAGGCAACAGTATTTTGAAACCAGGTATATTCATTCACATTATTTTTGTAGTGATGCATATTAGTGTAGTGTCATTCTGCATGTGCTACAATATTCTGCTGATTTCAACAGCAGACTATGATTTTAATTATATTTCCTATCTCAGTGGCATGCAATGATGCCTGAGTTGGTGGTATTCATTTGTGACTAATTTGTCAGGCAACATCTTCATTGTTCACAGTTAAACACAAAATACCTAAGAATAACTGTCTGAGATATCACAAACTGAGTGAGGTCTGGTTTTTGCCTGGACCTGCCATTAGTGCTTATGCAAGTAATAATCATTGGTGTCATTTCAGGCTTTGTGCATTCAATAGGTTCTTATGTTCCATTGAAGAAATGGAACTTCTGACGCATAGTATGCCAAATGACATTATCGTCCTGTACTTGATCAATCTCAAATTGAATAATATACAGTAGTTACAACATGTGGAAGAGAATCAAGTTAAAAGAAAAGAGAATAGATATATTTTTCAGGCATAAGATAATCCAGATACCAGATAAATTCCAATTAGACAACCTACAGTATGTTTCCTGGAAGTGGCAGGTCAGGCATCCCACTTTTTAAATAGTCTGTGAAATTAGCAAATTACATTAATCGTTCTTTATTTTCTGTTAATGCCTTTATGTTGATGATGGCTGAAAGCTTCATTTTAAATCTAAGATCCTTTCATACTAATATCTTTTACAGAATTTTCTATCCTCCTATGAAATCCACTACTTTTCCAAAGCTCTTCTGTCATGCCCTCCTGGTGGCTGTTCATATTTTTAATTTACTATAAACACCACAGGACTTCAAAGGATATTCAGTGGTGACTAGGTTGTGATTTCAACATTATTAACACCATCTTTGTACACGAGTATCAATCTATTTTTACATTCCTCTCAATAATGTTGCTGATATCACTACAGGTATGCAGCAAAGTCACAGAAGATACAATTTGTTGGAAAAGTGAGAGATCCCTGGAAAACTAATCTTAATCCTACTCCTGATGGGTGTCTGGCCATTGTGCACTATCACCTTAATTACTCTAACCTGGTTTGTTAGTCTCAGTGTCATATAACAAAATATGCTGTATATGTAACTCTAAACAAGACAGTTAATCCAAGTCTTAAGGTAGAGAAGCTTAAGGACATGTTTTATAACCAGTTGTGTTGGAAGGGAATGCGTATCTCTTCTGATTCACCTCATTTCTTAAATGAGCAATGCAATTTGCTTCACTCATAGACTTCAGCCTTTGTCTCTTACTCTGGTTTGTTCTCACTTCCAGAAGATTGTTGAGTGCTCAATGTTTATGTGTGTTATGAATGTCTCTCTTTGTCACACATGTGTCACAACTGAAGTCCCCTTAAACATAAATTAATTTAATATGAATCACATACACTCCTCCTATGTTCATTTAAAATACAGGTTACAGTCTTCACTGTCAACACAAATAGCATTTTAATGGGTTTCTTTACAAAATATGTTTTAGACTGATAGACACTTATTGACAGCAATAAGATAAAAATAATTATCTCTGAGAAGACTTGAGTGAAAAATAATTCTGTAGTTACTGAATATTCTGGTAGTTTATTTTTTTTGAAAACCTGTATGATGTCTCAGCAGTTCTGTGAACATTAAGGTCATGTTTTTTTCTTATCTATTTTCTTTCTATTGTAAAGTATAATAACAATTTTCAACATTCTGCATAATATTTGAAAAGCTCTACTAAAGGAATAACTGTGTTTTATTAAACATAATAAAACACCAAAAGCATGGATGAATGTGATTCACAAATAAAAGACAATCTTCAGTAAAAGGTTTTGTTAATGTTGCTCATTATTGTTTCTGGAAAATTAGAGATTTAATGCAGATTTGTGAGAAACCTGTAATGGTTTGTAAAAAGCATTTGTGTTACATTAGTTGTTGCATGTTTCTTATATTGATTATCTATTGCTTTATTATTTTAAGCAGTAATACATATATTTACCATTTCAATTTTGATTAACTATAATAATAAATACACAGTGTAGGCATGGGTGATATCTGTAATTGTTTAACACTAAACAAACGCGTGAGTAGGTACAGTATGTTTGGGGGATTTGGCATGTTAAACGTGTTGTTCTAATTCGATTGTATACCATGCTACCAATCAATAAATGTTTTACCTATTGATATGGAATGAAGAATATCCTGACCTGAAGTTTTATATTTATAGAAAGCTACATAACTTTTGCTACTATAATAGTGTCGGGTTAACGAGTACTGCCTGAGCACCGGCAGAGCTCTTCTTATCCTTAGTCAGGAAGTGAGTGGTGTGCCTGTGTGTAGTCGTGTCGTAAGGCGATCCTACTTCCTTATACAGTATCCGATGACGGGTTTTTCATTAAAGGGAAAGAATAATCCTCCCGTAACTGTTTCGCTACTGTTCTGGTTCTGAGCTTGAACAACGTCCGCTCTCTCGTGGGGATCTTAAATAGCAAACCTGATGAGCCTCAGGTGCTGTAGCTGCGCATTCCCTCGTACCGCGGAGTAGGGAGTGCAGTGGGAGGTGTGCTCCACTGTCACACTACAGATACCCTGTAACAAGAGTGTAGTTAAGGCATTCGTTGCATGTTGTTTCAGTAATATTCTGGGCAATTAAAAGGTTAATTATAATACTGTATGTGTTTCATGGCATTTGTTATGAATGCCTTTCTTCCACCAACACATAACATTAAAATGCATCCGGTTTCCCTGTTTTACTTTAATCTGCAACCTGCTGATATTGGAATTAGACCTAATGGAATCCTACGGAGGGACTGGCAGATGATATGGCAGCTCATTTGCTCATTTTCTGGTGCCTTATGAACCAGAGGAATGTTTATTGCTCAGTTCTTTACCATATACAGTACACTACAGTAAGTTAGTTCTGATACTATGTCTTCATTGAAAATGTTTCATTTTGACAACACATTTACTGCATTCACCTAAACATTTTTAAACTCCAAAAACACTAAAGTGATGCCTTTTCACACTTAACACCTTCGCTTTGTTATTCAACTAGATATTTATTCTGTCAGATGATGTAGAGGTACTAGGGTACGTACTTGATACCCTTTGTGCTTCGATTCCCACTCTTCAAAGACATGATTATGAAATCTCTCTATATCATGTATTTTCTGCCACACAGCCTCCTGTTTTGTTTTTTATTTGGTCTTTCATCTTCTTCTTCTCCGCCATGCAGTGTGCTTTAATGCCAGCTGATATTAATGTACAGGTAGCAATTCAATTACTATACTGTAGTTATGCCATTCTGTTCATAGTCATTGTATTCAAAGACAGCATATGGTGGTCAACTCAAGATCTTATGGATTAAGCCATACTGTAGGTAAAAAAAAGGTCTCAGCAGTCAACGTGTAAACTGTCTCAAGCCTAATACTTCAGAATTGTACCATTCAGATGGTTTATTCTTCTTTATGAATGGAAAAAGATCAAATGTTGCAGAAATAATCATCCATCCATCCAGTTTCTAGCTACTTCTTCCAACTCAGGGTCACAAGAGAGCTGAACAAGACAGGATACACCCTGGACAGGACGCCAGTTCATCGAGGGACAGACACACAGATGCAAACACAGACATGTACACATTCACACCTAAGGCTAATTTGTTTCCAGAAACCAATTAACCTAACAGTATGTTTTTTGAACTATGGAAGGAAACCGGAGCAACCAGAGAAAACCCACTTAATACAGAGGTAGCATACTGTACAAACTCCACAAAGATAGCAGCCCAGATCTGAACCCAGTGCCCCAGTGATGCAAGGGAGCAATGCTAACCACTGTGCTGCCTAGAAAACATCATTATAAATAGAATTTGTAGAAAATATTTTTATAATCGTTATTGAATATAATATGAATATATAATAGTAATATTATAAAATATTATTTGCATTATAATCATGTAATCACCATTTTATTCTCTGCTACAAGTTTTTTACAAACTAGTGATGTGCTATATCAGGATGGTGTATGCTTTCTTTGGACTGTCAGGTCATTTGGTATTTTACATACTGCAAGCTGCTCTGTACCTGTACAGGAGAGTTATCAAGGACTGCAGGCGATGTAAAATGGTGCAGTATTGACTAACAACATTCTGCATTGCTACTTCGGCTCTCCAGATCGCAGCTGGTTAATAGCATAGCCCCCTTTCAATTTCCTAATAAATGTAACAGATGCAGATCCTTTTGCTGTTTTTCATATGGGCAAAGGGCAGCTGAATGTACCAGGAAGAGCATTTGTGCCAACTAAAGAAAGGAGAGCTGCCCTCTTAATGTGCTCAGCAATAAGATGTAATTCAGAGTCTCAGCAGGCTTCAGTCACTTTCAGAAAATGATGAAATGCTAACCTGAAGACAAAAAGCAGCAGTCTACCGAGACTTTACATCAAAACAAGCACCTCCTCCTGTGAGACTAATGAAAAGTCAATGTTAAGATAAGGATCAGGAAGTGTATAGCAAGTCAATATTATGTGATAGAACGGTAAAAAAATAGTCAAAGAAATCTACATCAAAGTCTATTGGAATGACTGGTTCACAGAGCCTTATTTATCAGAGAAAAAGTCAGGCTAATAAAAATCAACAATTTCGCCATTGGAGTTTGTCTTAAACTTCTGAATGCCAGGTACTGTAGGATAGTAAAATAAATGTGCTCTGTCTTGTTTCCCATAGTACATACCTGTTAATGAATAACAGCTATTTTCAAAGTGAACAAAAATGCATTGCTTGCCATTATAGTCTGCATTCCCGAACAAATGGATTTCTGAAAGAATCAAATGACCTTCACAATTATCTTTGTGACAAGCAAATGTGTCATTGCTTGTTGTCATGCATTATTGTAAGGGCTACAATTTTATTTCAGTAATGAATGGCCAGTAGTTGTTATTTGTCAATGTAACGTTTTTGCTGTCTCCTTTTATTTGGTCTCATTTTCTGATCACTCTGCCTTGCTGTACTTTTCAAAAAAGCGCATCAAGACAGAATGACAAGGTTTTGCGGACAACTGTCTCACTTAATTCCTTCACAATAAAGTCAGTTGTCAAGATAAACAAGACCACATTTGAGGTCTGAAACTGACACCAACATCATTTTACTTTGTTTTTTGCTTTACATCAAGTGCATTTTTCTCTTTCTATTACAGTACATATTATGAAGGCTTTTGTGTGCAAACAATAAAGTTAAAATTAAATGTACTTTTTCAAACAGAATTTTATTTCATTCTCTTTGCAGCCCTGGATCCCAGTATTATACTCATATTTCTACATAGTTCTGTTTATACTGCCTTTGTGTGTTGATTCAGGAGAACAACATGCCCCTGCCCCCGTGTCATTTCTGTTTTCTGTTTCTAAAGTATCTTTATTACAATATATATTTATTATTCTAGTATGGAAAAAAGAGGCACTTGGTGGAATGGAAAAAAGTAAATATTATCTTTTGAAAGTTCTGTGTAATCGTTCAACCCTTATTCAAGACTCTCTAAAACAGTGCTAAGACTTAAAATAGTTAATTAAATAAAATAGTTAATATTAAATTAGTTTATTATTAGGCCCTGTTTTTACAACTACTAGATCAGACTATTCAGTTCCATACTTTAATGTCTTGCTGTTTTATTTTAAATTCATAAACATGACAACAACGGGGGAGGAATCTTTTAATTTCACTGGAGGATTGTGTGCTTGTGACTCAAAGCCATAAAATACAACAGTTTCTCTCTGGCAGGGTTTACCAGGTGGTAGAACTATCTTGGTGTATCAAGAATGGCACAAACTGATTACAACTGCAGTTAAACACAAGCATTAGCCAACAGCTTGCAGTTTCATTGCTTGCAGAACAAATGAAACTTAAGATGTTGTCTTAAGACCTTAACAATAAAGGATTGTGAAAAAATAAAGCATCTGCTATCAAAATCAGGCCAATTACCAAGCCATGCAATTACCATAATAACAAACTCTTTTTATATAATTCATTGTTTTAGGTTTTATACCTATCCTAATGGAAACTTTGCAGAAGTCAAACTCTAATGTTTCCACAAGAGAAAGTTAAACCTAAGAACTAACTTTGTAGCTTCAAGCAAGAAGCCCTTGTTGTGTTAGCACTTGGATATAATCTGGCAAGGTACTCCAAAGCCACAGGCCATAACATCATAAGGCTCTACAGCCAAAGGGATTTGAGATCTGGAAAGCTCATGAACTCCAGCAGTTTGTACAGTGCCTAAGGCTTCTTGCAGCTTAGGGAACAATTACATCTGCTAAACTGCAGGGGGTTTAGTCCAAGCAAAATCTTGGAACTAAACCAATGAGCCATGAAATCAATATGAAATTTGATTTCACTAACAGAACGACTTTAATATACTATGAGAGTCTTTCTGACTCTTGTAGTTGAGATCTACAGCAACAACTATAACCTGGAATACAAACGTTATTCCCATTTTCTTCCACAAGCAAGAAATATGTTGACAATTTTTTTTTCATCGAAGCAGAATTGTCTTGCATCAATTTGCAGCCTCAATTGGGAGAAAAAGTAGGTGATGGTGAGCTGAACAAAAACATTTCAACAAACAGTGTACCATTTATGTTTAACAGAAAAGAGATCAAAATTCCCTTTAGGATGGAGCAGTGCAATAACCTTAAATTTACTGCAGTGTTAAAGGACTCCTTCTGTTAGCCTGGTGGAATTTACAATGGATCATTTTTTATGTTGCTGGGTTATTACTTGGCATTTTTCTTATCCGGAGGCTGTTTAATTAAATTTACAATAAAAAACTACATGTTTACAAAACATATTGCTAATAGTTTTCAATTAGATCATACAATGCCTGTATGTGCCTGCCTGTATTGTGCCAAAATTATGCTATTTTGTTGGTGATATACTGAGGAGAGTATTTAGTGTGACCAACAAAACATTGACAGGCAGCAGGCTTGTATCTTATCAGGATGGGCCATCAGGGTGTCTCTGTCAATTAAAGCCAAAGCCAAGAAAAGCCATTATAATACATCTCACACAGTTTGGTGTTCAGCTACATGCTGTGCAGAAGTAATCTTTCACAGTAATAGATAACAAAATTCTGGTATATTTCCAAATTTAAACAGGAGCAATTGCACCGTGCAAGCATGATATATTATAAACTTGGTTTCCTTCATAACACAAAGAGAAAACAAATTCAATAAAAAATAACCATTAAGGTTGCACTGTTTACATATATTAATGCAGGTTAAAAACCAATGCTCTAAATATTACAACAATATCTCATTGGGTACTTGCATAATTTTATTTATGTTTTAAATAGTAGGTTGGCTTAAAGGAAAGTCCAACTGACAGGATAAATTTTTTTTATTATTATTCCTGAACAAAAAAGACTACAATTCATTTATTCATCTGATTAAATTACAAAAAATCCTCAAGGGCATTAATTAAGTCAATCTATTAGACTTCTTCAGAACCAACAGTAAGACATGCGACAGACGATACAAGTGGAAAACTATAGGGATAATCATAACTCAGACAAGGAGGTTTTTACAGAAATGGCTCTAGGAGTAGTAGGTACAAGCTAAGTAAAACGCTGACTTATTTTAAGAAATAGGTGAATAAAGTCCTTGGAATAACAAAATATGAGGATCGTCTTTTTATAGAAAAGTGTATTGTTTGGTATTTGACTCTATATACAATTATATAAAATTGCCAACATGAGTTAAGAATCCATAAATTTAGCCATTCAAAAGACTTTAATTAATGCAAGATTGGTGAAGATTTGGAAAGAAGAGTGAAATACACATCCATACATTACTTCAGCAATGTGATCTTCTAAGTTGTCTGTTAAAGATCTTTCTCAATGACTGTGATGTGTTGTTTTGACAATCAGCAGAATAGTCCAACTGTGAGAGACAAGCCATGTCCTGGAAAAAATAAGATCAGGTCCAAGTTCATCCCATCTTTGTATTCCACTAGCATGATCATTTTCAGGCTATAATGATTAAGCATAGGAAATTATTTTCCAATAGAAAGTAGAATGACTGTAGCTCGTTATCTGCATAAAATGATTTGCATATTCAAAGGTTTTGTGTCTTTTACTGACATAGATGATAGATGCATTCTTCTGTGGACCAGAGAATGTCAGAGGTGCTGATAGAGTGGCAGAGTGTTCTACTGACCCATGAAAGACCTGAAAGATTACAAAGGTTTTTTAGACATTGTGCAGATCTTTATGGTTTTAGTGTAGTGTGGTTTGAGTGTGGAAATGTGGTGATGCGGAGTAAAATCTCCTTTTACACACGGACATTTTTGGCAATTCAACTTGTTAGCAATCCGATTTCAAAGTACGTGAGTGAACAATTCCTATGTTTGCCAGTCTAGAAGAGTGACGTTTGCAGCACAACTTGCCAAGGACAGATTGTTAAACATTTTTAATTATATATCAGTACATTGGTCAATTTCAGTTCATTACAGTTATAGTTGATATACATAGAGTCGGGGTAGCATGGCCGAGTGGTCTAAGGTGCTGGATTTAAGGCTCCAGTCATTGTGATGGCGTGAGTTCGAATCCCTCAGCTGCCACATACTGTAGGGGGTTTCTTTTGCCAGTAGCCATATCACCCTGCAACTTGCAACTAGCAACCCACTGAAGCTAAGCAGGTGTGAGCCTGGTCAGTATGGATGGGAGACCTCCAGGGAAAAACTAAGGTTGCCACTGGAAGAGGTGTTACTGAGGCCACCAAAGGGGGCTCACTATGTGGTCTGATTGGGTTCTAATGCCCCAGTATAGTGACGGATACACCATCTTTTGAATGAGATGTAAAATTTGAGGTCTTGACTCTCTGTGGTCATTAAAAATCCCAGGGTGTTTCTTGAAAAGAGTATTATTAGTAGCAGTAGAAGCATTATAGCAATTTGGGTTGAGGTGAGTTTGTAAATGCCAAATGGCAGTCCTGATGGGGATGGGGATGCAGTTTAGCAGAATACCTTTTTATGCTTAGATCCTAATGCAACAGCTTATCCCTCTTAAACTCTATACCTACTGTATGGTTCCAGTGAAAGCTGCTCCCAGCCCACTCTGCCATAGAGTGTACCCAGTATCTACCCACAAATGTTTTGGAAGTATCCTGTGATAGAGTACTTCTGGGTGTATGCCACTAATATGATTTAAGTTGTGATGGTTACATCTGTACCGATAAGCTCTCCACTGCTCCTTCTCAATGACAATTCCTATCTTACTGTCAAAGCTACTGAACTTAATTAGTTTCGTCAGGTCACTTTACCCCAATGTCTCTCATACTTTGATATCAATGCTTATACAAAGTCAGTTAAGGCGGATACACAACGGATGCTTTCCTCTATATCGTGTAGTTCTCAGTAATTTTACACAAGGTAAGGCTCATAGAGCCTATTGCTGAATTAACATCAATTGCTGGAGAGATGTCTTACTGACATCACTGCAATCTCATAGGCCCTAGACATAACACAGATGGTGCTATTATGTGGGAAGTTAAGGAGATCTAACCAAGGTTTCTGGTTGTAATACTTACTTTTCTAAAGATGTAAAGGGACAAATGTACCAAAAGAGGAATAACCATACTAAAACATCACACAGGAAAAAGAGAGAATTTGGCTTACAGTTGGCTAATGACAGTATATCTGCCCTCCAAATGGATACTTTTCTTGTTGGGGTACTCTGGAGCCTCCTCTGTCATTATTAAAATGTGAAAAATAACCTTTACTTTCATACATATATATTACTTACATTGTTCCATGAATTTTCATGATTTGTTGGTCTTCTATCAATAGAGTGGTACACATTATACATTATATATTATATAAATTGTATGAATGCTACTCTGACCTATTAAATTGGGAGTATAAAAGCTTAGAATGGTTCCTCTTGGAAAGATATGAATAGTCATAGTAATTCCCCAGTCAGAAGTAAAGTTCATGGCAAGATATAATAGAAAATAATATTTTATGAAGTACTCTACATTGAAACTCTTGTCATAGAACAATGTACTATCCCATTTTTCCTTATCTCTGTTATATCATAACATGAATAGATGAATTGCTGTAACTACATTTCTTTGAAAAGAATGACAACTTCAATTCAGATGCATGCAGAAAACTATTCCAAACTGACATTAAACATTTTAGTTTTGAATCCATTCTTCTCCAAAAATGAATTAGAAGAACAAATATATCCACAGCTGTGGCACAGAGCAAATGATAAACACTTGATGAAGTAAGTTATGTAAATTGTACTGTATGTGGACAACGGGAGGCTTTAAAAACAAATTAAATGTTTCCTTAACTGTCAAAAGCAGTTCCCAATCTTGTTCTTTGAAAAATTAAATGCAATAAAATGAACTATTTACAAACGTTACAAAGATATGAGAAGCATTCTGCACAGCTACATTGCAGAAATGCTTGATTTCTTTTAACGTAATTATTGTCCTTTTTACAGCATATTTATTTTTTATATTGACTGTTTACAATCAGTGGAGACATGCAAAAGTATTCAGACCTTTTCTATGATGTCCCTTTATGGAAAATTATAAAATGATACAATAGGTTTTTTACATGCTGAAAAGAGAAGAAAGAAAATACGTTCTGGCCTTGGAGCCTTCACCTGAAGAAGGCCAAAATGTCGTGTTTTCTTTCTTGTTTTTTTTAGCAATGAATAAACCTATTACTTGTTCCTTTGCAGTCTACGCATGCTGACGCAGCTACCCACCTGAACTATTATAAAATGATGCATACAATTTTTTAAACAAACAAACCTGAAGGTTAAAACTGAAGACTAAGGGTAAGATGAGTTACAGAAAATGGGAGCAAAAACAGAAAAATGTTGATTGCATTCAGATGCATAAAAGTCATTTTGGGATAATCTTCACCCAACGGCAGTTTTCAAGTCTTTTCACATATTCTCTGGACACAGTTTGTTGGAACACCATGATCTAGTCAGAGTCTGGGTGCCTTCCTACTTTCCAATGATGGACAAAGCCATGTTCAAAGAGATATCAAAGGTCTATGAAATGTTTTTACACACTTCTAGAGATCTGTGCACTGGTACAACTTTATGGAACTTTGTTTTGAATGTCTCTTGGTTTTCATGGTTTAATATTAGCTTGAATTTCACAACCTAACTGAAGGACTATACAAAGACAGGTGTATTCATTCTTAAAGAACAAAGAGGCCTAGAACTCAGTTAATTGTGTGGCTCATTAAGGGGTTTTGTGCACCTAAATTAATTTAGGACTGACATAGTAAAGGGTTGGCATATTTTTGCAAACAAGACTCCATGACTTCAAGACTCCAACAAGACTTTCCAGTTTTCTTTCATATAAAAAAAAACACCTTTTTTTGCTTTGCATGTGTGGGGTAGGTTGTTTTCATAGCAAACATCAATTGCTGCTTCTCAACATTGCAATTTTCACTCTTCTAAAAAAAAACCATTAAATCTAAGGTTAACACTAGAAACAAAATTCTAGAGACTCCAAAAGGATTGTCCTGAAAAATAACTGTCAGGAACCAGGAATTAGGAATCAAGCATACTTTTCTCATTAGGAAACATCAGGTGTCAGCTTAGCATGGTGCTACAGGCCTTAAATCCCATATTCCCTCCTTTTCCTCCACCATGCATTACTGTAGTTTGTTCTTTCTCATTCTACATTCTGCTTTTCACACTTTTACAAAGTCCCTGTGGCAGTAATGTTCTTGTTTCTGTATTTGCCAACTTTCTATTCACCTAAACTGTTAAGGAGGTGCTGTCATGATTGTAAACCAAAAGAAGACAATGCTCTAGATATTTAGCCTAATGATCACCCCAGGCCAGTTACCAGCACTTTACCCTCAGACCTATTAGCCTGTGTACAAAATCAATGAAGCTCTCAAGCTGCGAAGGCATCTAAACTCCTTTAAGTAAAAGCTGCCAATATTTTTGACATTAATGAATGACTTCAACCACAGCCCCATGGTATCAAATCAGAGACCACAAACTGTATTAATAGATTTGACAGATGCTAATCTTTGCAACCCTCTAATGACAGATGGAACTTTCAGATTATGACACTGATGTTTACATTACTTTGGTGTCATAAATACAAGCATCCATGGAGCTCTGGCAATAATAACTTCGGCAAGATTATTCTGACAATGTTTGATCACTAATTATTAACGCTACAGCTCATTACATTTAGAAGCCCAATTACATGGCAGTGTTGGAGTAAATTGTTCTGCATGACCTATAAAAACCTTTTTTGAAAAGCTTTTATTTCACACATCTTAACAATTTGTGTCAGGGAATCACATACTGTATAAAGTACTTATAATACTTTAAATTCCCATGTGAATTTCACAGGGGTTAATCTAAAACTGATGCCAAGACAGTCAAACTTTATTACCCAAGATTTCTAAAATGGAGAATGCATAAATGGTGTAAAATGTAAAATGTAAAATGTAAAAAATGTGTAAATTCTAATAGTATAAACTTAGCAAATAATCAAAACTGAGTTTTCACAGCCTATTACATTTGTCTCAATGGAGAAGGCTAAAATGCCTGTAATGCGCACACAGTTTCACTACTTTTTTGGCTACTATAAAATGTTTTCTCTTAAAATTTTGATTATACAAATTTAGTTTTTTAGACAATATTTGTAAGAGATAAAGAGCTAAACAAATTTCCCAGATATCCATCCATCCATTTTCTAAATGCTTTGTCCAATACAGGGTGGCAAAGGAGCCGGAGTCTTTCCTGGTAAGCAAAGGGCAAAAGGCAGAAAACACCCTGGATGAGATGCCAGTCCATTGCAGGGCACGCACAAACACAAACACAGACCACAACCAATTTTCATGGAAGAAAATTCAGTATACAGTTAATAATAATCAATAATTAATAATAATCAAGCCTATACATAGACAGGGATTATTAGGAGGCCATGACTGGTTAAGGCCAATGGGAAATTTGGCCAGGACCCCCACTCTTTTTGAAAAACACCCTGAGATTTTTAATGACCACAGACAGTCAGGATTTCATTTTTATATCTTACCTGAAGGATGTTAAAATGTTTAAAGTGTTGAATTTGCTTTAGGAGATGTTATGCTTAAATTGTACAGTGCAAGGTAATAATTTATTTGAAAAATTGTGTACATTTGTGGTCACCATGTTACAAAAAAGGTATGGTTGCACTGGAATCAGTACAGAGTAGAGCAACCAGACAACAGATCTAAAGAAATGTCATACTCTGACAGCCTCTGATAACTTAATCCTTGTTTTTTTTTTAACAGAGAAGGAAATTCTGATTCAAAATTCTGAAATGCATTTCTACATGAAATGCAAAGTCTATACCCCCTTGAATATTTTCACATTTTCCTGTGTCAATGCCTCAGGGCTTCATGCATTTAAATAAAAATCTATTTCTTCTGATGTACTAATTATACTTTTCACTTTTAACAGGAAAATAATTTTATTTAAAAAAAATTACATATTAAAAATACAAAACTAAAATATCATAATTGGATGTCTCCACGCCCCTAAGCTTATACTTGTTGGAAACACAATGACAGCAATTACAGTTATGAATCTGAAGAGATCTCTACCATTTTTGATCACCTAGATATGGCAATATTTGACCATTGTTTGCAAAACTATTTAAGCTCTGTGAGGTACCTTGGAGAGCATCAGTGGACAGCAATCTTCAAGTTATGCCACAGGGTTTTTCGGTTGGATTAAGGTCAGGACTCTGACTGGGCTCTGTTTGAGTTACTCAGGGACATTAACAGTACCTTTTTGTTCCTTCAGCACTCCAGTATAGCTATGGCTGTGTGCTCCAGGTTATTGTCATGCTGATAGGTGAACTTCCATCCCAGTTTCAGCTTTCTTACACAGGGCAGCATGTTTTCTTAAAGGACCTTCCTTTACTTTGTGTTACGGTGCGGAAGAAGGACCTTAAGCAGAATCCTCTGAACTCGAAAGTACCAGCAGGAGTTTGTCCGAAAATGTGGGTCAGGAGATAAGGCCAGGGTCAAGAACCAGTAAATCCACAATAACCAAGTCGAGATCCAGAAGACGAAGTCAGAGACAAAGCCAGGGGTCAAAGCCAAAAACCTAGAAATCTTATGAAACAGGGAACAATGCAGCTCTAGCTACTGTATGTGAAACACAATAGTGAGCAAGGAGTGGTGTGTCAGGTTGGTTTAAGTAGGCAGGTGGAAGAAGGTGTGTCTGATTAGTTAATTGCAAACTGCACTGGGATGTGAAAGAGTTGGTAAAGGATGGTGAGTTCTCCGAGGGCGTGACATAACACTTTGCTCCATTTATTTTCCCATCTATCCTGACAGGTGCCCCAGTCCCTGCCAATGAGAAGCATTAACATAACATTATGCTACCACCCTCATGCTTCATGGTGGAGATAGTATACTTTGGGTGATGTGCTGTGTTGAGTTTTTGTCACATTTACTGTTTTGCATTTAGGCTAAATGTTCCATTACAGTTTTATAAGACCACAAACATTTTGCTGTGTGTTTTCAGTATCAGGTAAATACTTTGTTGCTATTTTTCACAGTTATGGAACGTCATCGCCCAGTGCCATTCACCTCACACTTCTTAATAATCACCTTGAAGATGCTCCAAATGATATTCCAAGCCTTTGATTTTTTTTATACTAATCCTTAAATCTGTACCTTTTCACAACTTTTCCCCAAAGCTCCTTTGAGATCTCTTTGGTGCTCATGGTTGAGTCTTTGCTTTGTAATGTAGTATCTGGCAGAGTAAACCTACAGGAACTGATGAATTCATCCCAAAATCATCAGTGAATCACTGCAGTTTAATACAGGTGGAGGTCAGCTAAATTGATGTGTCATTTTGGTTACATCTGAGCTAATTTAGGATTGATATTACAATGGGGGTGGAAAGCAAGTAATTTCAGTTTTTATTTATTGTATTATTTCCTCATCAATTTCTCCTCAGAGAAAGAAATCTATAAAATACATAATATATGAGGATATAAAATGAGTTGATAAAAGATTTTGTAATAGTGGTATTGGGGATCTAACGTGCCAGAAGTCTGTAAACCCTCAGTATAATTATGGGAATTACAAAAATCTTGCCATGTTACCCTTGTATAATAAATTTGGTCTTTAACCAAACCAACGTTTTTATCTTTCTGTTTTATAAAATCAATTATTTTTGACACAATACTAAAAGAAGTAGAATGATGAAGAATTAAGACTAATTTTATGTGAAATATGATAAAAATCAACCCTGTTTACTTAGCACAGCTGGGCTATATAAAGGTAAGAAACATTGAATGTTTTTTTTTCACCATACAAGTTTGTGGAAACACACTATGCAATTATCAAAAAAGTTAGTAATTCTCATCAGTCTGGAGAGAGCCATTGATAAAAACCATTGATAAAAAAATATTTATCGACTCTCACTATGACACAATGATTCTACCCAGGATCATTCCAACAAGATTTCCACAAGACCAACGAGGAAAATCATCCAGAAAATCACAAAGAACCCCAGAGTAATTTAAGGATCTATCTGTCTCTCTCACCGGCTAATAGAAACCTTCAGGAAAATACTGTATTGGAATGGATTTTATGGTTGGGTAGCCAGGAATAAATCTCTATCTAGTAAAATTAACTCTGTTGCTCATCTTAAGTACTGTATTCCAAAGAGAACTTAGATGATCAATAAGACTATAGGAAGAATGCTTTCTTTTGACAGACAAGTCTAAAGCCAGTCATTTTTGGCCAAGATGAAAAAAATAAAACACTGCCATCCAACAGAAGAACCTCATCTTGGCCATTAAGCATGAGGCTGCATTGCTACCTCAAGACGTGAATGGTTTGTCTTTATCGGATGGAACCATGAATTTAGCATTGTATCAACAAACTCTGGAGGAGAATGTCAAGCCATTCATTCATCTGCTGAAGCTAACCTTAAAATGGGTTGTGCGGTAAGACAATGATCCTTTGCATTCAGTACAAGCAGATCTATAACAGAATGTTTAAAGAAGAACTGGTGCATTTTAGATTGACCAAGTCAACATGTGAACCTAAACCCCCTCATAATTTTATGGCAGGACCTGAAGAGAAGGAAGCCTGCAAACATTAGGAAGTAATATATAAATGTAAAATAGATTGTATAGAAAGTCTGATAGTCAGTTACACAGGGAATGGCTGTCTGAAGTCACTGCTGCTCCGGAATGGGCCACTAGTTAGTGAATCTGAGGGTTCACATACTGTATTTAATTACATGAGGATATTTACTGTTGCATCTTTTTGTTAATTAACCAATCCAAATATACCTTATGTCTTTAAGACTTTCATGAAGATCTAATTACATTTTAGATCTAAAACAGATGAGAATACAGACCAAGCTGGCAGAATTAAATACAGTACAGTGCCAATAGAAAGTCCATGCTGTAACACATTTTATTGTGTTACAGCATGGAACCATGAAGCATTTTAAGTAAAATGTCTGGATTTTTTTTTCACTCTGACATTATAGAGTACTTTGTGTTGATGAGTGGCAAAAAGTCTCAGTTAAATACAATATATCATGGTCCCATACTGTAACACAATAAAATGTGAAAAAGTCTAGCAGGGTGTAGACTTTCTATAGGCACTGTACCTTTTCTAGGCAATGTATTTGTGTCTAAATAGAGTGCAGGACAAAAAACACACAAAATGAGTTTTTTTATTTATTTTGTGTGATAATATGGTGATAAAATACTCTGGGATAGATCAAATCCTACACACTTCATTAAACACAAATTAATGTAAATTACATTTCTGTGTTAATTGCATGATAATTGTAATACAGCTGTTATATTATGACCATGTGATTGATTACTAAATGCTCAATTTAAGTGCATAAAAACACATTTCTCTCTGGTGAAAGGTGAATAGTGGGCCATGTAGGCAAATATACATAAAGACATTCTTTTAAGGGAACATTTTTAAAAGCAGGTACTGGAGAAGGCAACATTTTATCATTTTGAGCCTTCGATAAAAATGAATATTGTCTTGTAAACTTTAAAGAATTATTGTATCATGGATTATTTTTTCTGGGGTAGAGAAATTATCAATGTGAAGCTGAATAAAGGGTGCATTGCATGGTTCTGTCTTGTCGGTTACATTAGAATAATGGTAACCATAATGGTTTCTAATTTGTCTATTAAAAATCTTGTGGCTGAATAGATGTGATTTGGAGATTTTCTAAGTGGGTGCAGCAACACCTTTTGAGGTCTTACTTCAGGTCTACTCTCTACTGCTTAATTCACTGTATAATTTTGAATTATTTATTTTATTAAAACTAAGTTAATCACATCATGACTAAAGTGTTTCGAGTGTTTCTGGGGGTTCTTAATTTGATTGTTGCTTTTTTAATGCTTTGTTTATCCATTTTCAAAGCATAATTTGCATTTGTGCATAATTTCATTTGGTGCAATTTATTCTGTTAGTAGCTTGTATAATTAATTTGAAATTATGAGCAGTCTCCAGGTTCCTTGCAATCAACTCAGACAATGATTTCTGACTGAATTTTGTTTTGGTTCACCTTTGACTCAGTAAACACAGAAAACATGGAAGGGGTTCAAGGGGGAGCTCTTCTGCTAGCCTGTAACTATTTGCTACTTTATATATTTAAAAAAAATCCATTGTACTCTGGCAATTTGCCACAGGGTCACAGTTGAAAGTATATGAGAACATTTCACAAACAAGGCAAGTTTGGATTTCAATAGTCAAACTTTGATTAATTCAACTCCAGAGTGAAAACAAAGTCCCAGAAATATCTTACTCATTTCTTACACCTTTGGGAATTATCATTATTGTTTAACTCCAACTGTATAGATCTGTGTCTGAAAATGTTTATTTTCTGTAATTTTCCAATAAGAGGTCCAGATATACACTATAATGCAAAACCATATATAAATACATGCAACAATTTGATTCATTTATTAAACTTCATTTTATTTCCATACTTTCATATAGGAGCAAGAATAAGGTATGTAAAACAAATATAAAGTAACAAACATTTTTTTTGCTTTACAATTCTACCTCCCACTACTGTAAAATATCTTTTTTGGAACCATGTGATTGATAGTTTGATCATTGCTTCACAAATACTTCTTTGTTTTCATGGAGACACCTGAGAATGACAGTGATTTTTTGTTTTATACTAATATATACATTTCTTCAGATATTATGCTTCCATGTCCTTGTATGAATTTAGTCTCAAGTTACTATTATAGTCTTTGAAGCAGTTATTTATATTTTGGTAAGCAATGTATTTTTTGGATTTTATGATTTTGATTTCTATCATTCTGTCAGTTACCTTTAAAGCAGTGGCTGATTTGGTAGCAGCAGTAGTCAACTGAATTAAAATCTATATCCCTGTGTCCTTCACCAAATTTATTTATCTGCACCATCCTGAGTATGGAGAATGAAATGTGCGCTTCCTAAAACCAAGAAAAGCTGTTGTTTTTTTGGATTTGGTTGTTTTTTTTTTAAATAATAAAATTAAAATTGCTGGTGATGAGAATTAAGTGGTTCTATTAATGACAACATTATAATAAGGACACAAGGTTTCACAGCAAACATTAGTCAAAGTGGTGATAGAGGAAGGTTGTACTGTTGGTCCACGTCCCTTGCAATACTGTATACTGCTGCTCTGTCCTTCAGCAAGATGCCTTGACCCACCTGGCCATAAATGGTTACCAAACCGGCTGGGGGTAACCCTTCAAAATCTAGCATCCCATTCATTGAGGATTTAAAAAATCTACATAATAGGAATGAATATCAAAAAGTTCTAGCTATTCTTGTCAATGGATATCATCACAACAAGATAAAGTATTATTACAGTATATGTTGCTGGTAATATTATAAAACAGAAGAATTGGATCACTGGACCGTGATGGACTGGCATCCTGTTCAAGGTACAGTATAGCCCCCTTGTGATCCTGAACTGGGAAAAGCAGTTAAAAAATGGATGGATAGATTGCTTGACAAAACACTGAAAGAATTGTGAGGTTTTGTATCACAATATTAGCATTGCTGTGAGTAAACTGTGAAATACATTTGTACAATGAGTCAGGTATCACAGCTCAGACAAGACCAACAATAACAACAGGTTTGTTTATGTGTGAGGATATGAAGTGCAGTATCAAGTTTCTGCTGTATTTTCTCAAATGCCATACAGCAATATTGTACTATGTAATCCAGTCAGAGGACTGTACTGAAGAGGTTCACCTGAGTAATCAACACACCTGAAATACATCTTTTGAATTCCAGATGTGCACACAGTGGCACTACGAGCAGACAGTGTGACTCTATCACACCTGTATTCAGCAGGAGTAATGTAATACTCCAACACTGGGTGGCATAAGCCAATGTCTAAACATTTATTTCTCACCTAACAGCCAGCTGTTCAGACTGTCATGCTTGACAAAAAAAATTATAAGCTGTGACTTTGCTTTTGCAAGGAGGAATTAGTCATGAGCTGATTGGGTTATGGACTCAACTAGTCATGGGCTAATTTAAATGCACCAGTGTGATGATGTCGTTTGCGTCAAAGGTGACATTCACACATTCACACACATAGACTACACACCATTATGTTTTATGTAAAGGTAACTTTTCTGCATAGATGCTCGTAGTTGCATGTGTGTGTGATCATTGACTCCAAAGGAATCATTGACCTTGTGGAAGCTGCACTTATAAAAAACATATTGTGTTAGCTGCCAAAATAGTATCAATTCCTGTACACTCTTCCCTAAAGCTACAGTCACATAATGTAACATTATGATCACATTGCATAATACAGCTTACTTCTCACCCACTGATACCTACTGTATAGTATAGCACAACCTACAATACATACAGTATATATAATACAGTATATAACCTATAATAATGCATAATACAGCTTACTGCTCATTCTACCTACTGTACTGTACAGTATGACACAAACTATAATACATATAAACTGTATAATACATAACCTATTATAATGCATAATACAAGTTACTGTTCACTCATCGATACCTACTGTACAGTATAACACAACCCACAGATCTTTGGAAGGAGGACGTGGGATAAATCTGCTGCCTATCATAACAATTTTGTTTGTTAGGTCTGCATGCTGTAAGCGACAGATGTCAATTTCTTCTTTGCTTATATAACCTAAACCATTTCTGACAAATGTTGCTCAGAGTGAGTTAAGTAATTTATTCTGTTCTGAGGTGCTGCTTGCATGTAATTGTTCTGGGTCTCTTGTGTTTTCTGAGGGCTCTGTACTACTCCATTCTACCCACAACAAAAGCAGGTATATTCAAGTATTCATGTATTTGTTGTTAATTTCCATTGAATATTTTTTTAGTTTAATACATTTGGTCATTTTCTTCATTAGTATCTACTGACTAATTTTTTAATTCGGTGCTGTGTTGGAGTATAGAATTAGCTGATGCAAGTCAGGTTTACTGGCATAACATTTTTGACAAGAGTTAGATGTCTACTTGAACAGATGGACGCATTATCTGCTCCAGCTTGTGTCTCCAAAATAAAATGTAATGTGATACTTTGCACGCAACCTTTACTATACAGTAGTTCTGTCATTCCTCTGTCTCTTTCTTTGGGTTATTGGGACAGATGCATATTACAGTATAATATCTAAATTCAAATAGAAAGGGGAGCAACAGCTTATTCAATTGTTGGAATAAGTGCTTGAAAGTTGTAGGAAAGGCTAATTTTGCTAAATTTAGAAATATAAAAATTTCCCCAAGACATTTCCTGGGAAAAATGTGTAAATCTGTCTTCCAAAAATCCTACTCATCAAATAGTTCACTTATGCCTTCTTGTCAAGGTGTACCTGAACCATCATAGACACTGCTGCTAAAACCTGTCCTTAGTCATTTACTGTATGTTAATTTGCTCTGGAATTACTGTGGGTAACATTTTACTCTTTTAAAAATTCTCAAGTACTTCTATTGTAATTGGCTGACTTTATTTTGTTGATTGTTGATTGTCATTCAGAAAGGTAAATAACAATAGTTTGTTGTTGCAATAAGTTGTTCCTTTGCAGATTACGCATGCTGACGCAGCTACCCACCTGAACTAATAGCAATTAGTTTGGGGATGGATATAAAAAGATGTGATTTTCTGGAAAATACAATTTTTTACATTCTAGTTATAAGAAACAAAATAAATAAACAGGTTGAGCATGTTGATGACAATTTATGGCTTCCTTTCTTATCTGATATCTGCTTCAAGATAATGATGAGATAAGCTAGACATTTAAAAAGATATATTTGAAGATGTCATGACATCATGGCACAAAAGGGAAACAGCAGATTACCCGTGCTTTTTTTAAGAGGGATAAATTAAGCAGAAACAAAGTACAACAACAAGGATCTATGAGAAGAGACTGGGTAGTTAACATATTTCCTATTGATTAAGGTATAAAAACGTCAGCATAGAAATATGATTCGACTGGGCCAGTTGTCACACATGAAGAATGGCCTTAGTTGAAGAGTTAATAAATGGCCTCATTCATCACACTCTGTTTATCTCAGTTTTATTCTGAGTGCAGTCCAGCTGAACTTAAGGCAGGGTTAGTGATGCTACAAAGACATAAGCATTAGACAATGATTAATCCACAGATTTAGTAGAATAGGGTTACAGACTGAGCTGTGCTCTCCATGGTCTCCTTATTCAGAACATAACCATTTGGTAAATGTCTGAGGCATTTTTGACCAATGATACCTCATATGCCTTATGGAAGGCAATTTAATAAAGCTAACCTTCTAACATACACAGACAGGGTAAAATCACGCAAAGGTTGCATGGAGAATTGCCTTAACTTCTTGACATTCTTCTTCTTTCAAAATGATGGTTGTAATAAAGTGCCTTTTTGATATTGATGCTTCATCCATTTTTTAAATTATCTATCCACATTACCTTCCTCCTTTGTAAATGGCCAGTTTTGACGTTGCAGATATCTAATTATATACAGTATGTATACTTGCTTTTTGCATCTTTAAATGTGAGTGCTCTGAGAAAATACCACTAACCTGTAGCAGTAATATTTTTGGAATCATATTTTTTTTCTAATTTGTATCTTTCCAATCTGCGAATGCAAATTATACACGTAAATCAATTTGAGAAACCTCAGGATTCCAGTCTTACTGTCCACTGACCATACATCTAGAATGTAGAATGATTGTTAGAACATGCCTTGCTGGAAATCTGCAGTTTGTTTTCCTCTGAAAATTAATTTATCTGCACAATAAGTGATGATATAAAAAGTGCACTGTGTGTCACCTGTATTCCAGTGGGAATGGACAAAGAAATACTAAGTTTTCTTTTCTTCATGCAGAAAGTTGTGGACTCCACACCTGCACTGGATTATGGCCAATACTAAGACAGTGGGAGGGCCTTCAGTACCTAATAAAGTTACTGTCTGTTCCACCCTTTGTCAATGGCCTTAGGTTAGCACTGCTGGCTGGATGTCTTTCTTCTCTTTGTGACATGACAGTATTTTCACTCTCCCAGGTTTCATAGGACATATGGCATGTGAATGGCATAGTTCCAGATGTTGTTAATTCTTTATTTAACCAGATAAGTTCATTGAGACCAAATTCTCATTTACAATGACAGCCTGGAGAGTAACCATTTGAACAGCAGGGCATTTCCTGGAATAATCTGAGTGAAGCACCTTGCACTAGGGAACAACAGCAGTGTCCTACCAGGAATGTGAATAATACATCTATACAGAAACCCTTCCTCATATACAGTATTCACTTGATTGACAATTTCCTTGAATGAGATTAAAATTCACATCACAGCGATCCACCAGGAAAATCCTTTCTTTCCTGTAATGGTCAGCTCATACAGTACCATCTTCTACTGTCTATGAGGCTGGCAACTTAATGTTTCATAAACATGGGAAACATTCTGTATTATCTCACTAAAGACTCCAACTCAGTTATGTCTTTCATCACGATGTAGTGCTTTGTATAATTATACATCATTAATATTATAAGAATGTAAAGAATAATACAGTAACTTAAGTCATTCTCTTCACTCGATAGCATGGTATTCAGCAAGGCTAGGTTACAGAAAGAAATTACTTCTAAGGTTATTTTTGCACCATCTTCTTGTCCTGTTTCAAGGCTTTGAAAGGAGCAAAATATTAAATCATCGTAATGACTCACATTTGCAAACTTTTTTTTGCATCTTGGTTATAAAAATGTAGCGGTGAGGCTTATTAATAAGACAGAATTAAGTGTTGCTGTGCTTTCCCAAATGAGGCCTCATCTCTCTGTTCATCTCTGTGGTGCAGCCACAGAGAAACTATTCATGCAGGCTGATTTAAAGATGTTTTCTTTTGATAAGGGACAGCTCCCAAATGGGGATGCACTTAGCTAAGCCTGGCTATCATGATCAATGGTCATCCATTGGCGCCTATCTTTCTAGGGAGTGCCAGATGGACATCTGGACTGCATTCCTAAGTGTCAGGAGTAAGTGACTCATATCTCACCTTGATCAACCAATCAGGGACTGGTAGGGCCGAGTAACCCACGTGGGACTCTGATGCCCATGGAACTTTCAGCCAATGAACGAGCTGAAGTTCCTCCAGGTAAAAACAGGCAACACAGAGGGCCTGAGAGATTCTGTGGACTTTTTCTAAAGGGAATTCAAAGGAGAATTCCAGGGCAGGACAGCCCAGGAGCAGAAGGCTCCCAAGGGCAGGACATTCTCGCAGCTCGCCTCCTGACCATCCTGAGACTAAGCCGGACAACCACGGAACGGCCAGTGTGTCCGAGTGCCAGAACTTTCCTTTGTTCTAAGAGTCTAGAGCGGAGGTTGCCAGAGAGTAACCAGAGGATCCACCCGAGGTTAGCACCAGCAGCAGGCCTCGTGAACAGGTCATAACTGTGGACAGCTGAATCACTATTCAGAACTAGCTCTTCATCAGGAACGAACTGGTCCTCTTCCTGACTTGCTGGGACCCACAGTCATCTTTTCTCCTGTGCACAAACTTTGCTAGTTAAAGCCAACACTAACTAGCCGGTCAGTGAACATCAGCAGCGCACCGTCGCAAGCTGCACAGCACAGCCTGGCACCTAGCCAGACAGCGCGGATTGGACAGCAACAAGCCTGCAACAGCTTCTTTGAGTCCGCAGGAGATCTGAATCCCCAGAGATTGGATGAGTATTCAACTTCAATGCATTACAGCTCGAGAATTCAATTGTTATCCCAACCAGTTGATATCAATTTAATTCCTAAGAGTTATGTACTTGTTTTGAGTATCCAATGTAGAAGTTATAACCAAGTGCATTTACGAAACGGTCTAAATGAATGATATACTGAACGTATGTCCTCTTGATATATGTAACTCTTTGTAACTGACTGAATATATACCTTTTGTATTCTGATAACCCTCTCGATAAGATCTGTTAGGTTTACATGCATATTCTATGTATTAATAAATGTATCCTCGTGTATTAGTACCTGTGTGTGTGCGTTGTTTGAGTTATATCGCATGGTTGGATTCTAAGGCCATCAAAAGAATCATTTTGTGATTTACTGCTACAATTAATAATTGTCCCAGTAAATGCCCAAACCCTACAGAACTGGTGCCTTCAGAGAGCACACTACAAAAATAAGGAAATATAATAATGCTTCTAATCTGCATTTGTCAACAGCAGACCTTTTAACTTCCCTGCCTGTGTTCTTTCATTAGCTCACACACTACCAATCATTCATTTCCACTTTGGCTTGCTCATAATGCAATTAAACATCTGACAGAAAATACATTGCTTCAGGAAGCAGTTTTATAAGTGTTGGTGAGCTGTGAGGATAATGGGCCTCTTTAAGTACAGTATATTAAACCTTAAACATAGTTCTTCTAAAAAAATCTAAGATCCAGAGTTCACAAAATGAAAAAGAGCACAGTACATGAATCGTGTTAAATACAATGTCTCCACTGATCTTCTTTACTTATCATCTCCAAACTCCTATCCCGGGTCAAAATACTCTCTCACCCAATTTTGTAATGCCCAAGACTATACAATTTATAGTCATTTTTTTAAATTGATCTTTTTTTTCCTACAGTACCTAAGAGTTTAGTGCAAAATCTTAAAGGTAAAATAATTTAAATTTAAAAAAAAATCCTTTAAGCAATTAAAATCACAACATTAGAAGTTTCACATCACTGAAAAGGCTTGAGGCTACAGCTGTTTGTTGGAGAACCTTAAGAAATCAGCTTCAACAATATTGCTGGGTAGTTTGTATCTGAGATTTACTGTAAAGTAGTGCCTTCTAATTTCAGTTACAAATAATCGTCCATCCATCATTTCTTGATGAGGGTCACAGCAGCTCAGAACTTATTTCAAAACACAGAGCTCAAGACCCTGGAATGAACACCTGCCAGTTCCAGGTAAACATAACCAAGCACAATCAAGCAGGCACAATTCAGAGAAACCAAATAATTTAGTCCGCATGTTTTTGGTAGCTGGGAGGAAACTGGACTACTGAGCAAAAACTCATATAGACATATGGAGAGCATACAAGCTGCACAAAACCTAATCAGAACTGAAATCATGAACAGTTATTCACTTTATTCATAGCAAAAGGTCTTGCAAAGTGGAAAATCAAAAACATTTTTTTGCAAGGGCACTACAAGGACACATGACTTAGTCTACGTTTTCCTATCCTCAAATCTTCTATATTTCCAAAGGGAAAAAGTTGTAAATAAATGTTGTAAGCAAGCTTTTATATATACTGTAAAAAGGAATATACATACTGTATGTAAATATAGATATACATATGTATATGTATTTCAAATCTGAATAATTATGTTTTTTTTAGCTTTTAGTATTTTTTTTGTAGATTTGTCCTTATAACCAGCTGATGTGCCCATAAAAAAATTACAAAGAAAGGATTTCCCAGTGTTCTTTTGGATTTTTCTCCTCCCACATGTTTATGAACAAGTGATGGTTACCCCAGGCCTAGAAGGGTAAACATGGTAAGTATGCATGGAGAGTCTCTCAGCTGAAAAAGCTGAAAACCCCTCAGCTGAAAACATTTTGATATGGCATCGAGAGTATTGAAATATGCTACATATTTTGTTATCATAATATATACCAGCAAGAATTGTGTGTTCCTTTTTCAAGGGGATTAATGAATGCCTGACATTAGAAGATAAATGTTTTTTGCCCCACAGACACAGCTTTTTAAAACCCTTAACTCCCAGTAAACAAGAAAAATAGGATTAAACATCCTGAATGACAAATGTTTTTTTTCTACAAGCTATGCAAAAAAAAGTGCTCAGCGTGGCCATCTATTCACCTGAATAAATAAATATTCTATTGACTCTCAAACTAATGCACTGGCCAAACATCTGCCGGTGATTATGTTCAGATCTCATTCCACTTTTGGGAAAGTGCCAGCTTCTTGCCTTTTCCTAATTACAGCAAAAATATAATTAGGACACCAAATGGAAGGGGAAAGCATTTCTGAAAGCTCTCCAACGCATTTCACAAGTACGGTTCAAGACAGAGGAATATAAAAGGACCAGTACTACAAACATGTGATGCTTGAAATTTTATACAGGGGAAAAAAGATCCTGAAACTCACTAGAGGATGCAATACAATTCTTCTAAATGGCTTCGTATTTTTCCTGGAGGAAAGTAAAATAAAACAAAATAAAGAATTATTTCCCATCTTCCAAAAATATTGAAGTGCTTTATTAAATGTGACATCTCACATTTCATTTGTTCCATAGGCCTGAACATTTTATAGCAAGGCAGTCATATATTAATGGCCTATTGTTCTGAGGCACACATCAAGCAGTGGTGATGTGGCCTGCCTCCCAAGATGACAATAATGAATAATAAAGTAAAACATAAAATCCACTCCTCAGGAAAACAGGGGGTGTCATGAACAGAGTAAATGACTGTTGGATGCTGGACAACCAACTACAGAAAGAAAAAAATTAACAGGAGATGTTGACTGACGAACCTATTAAATACTATTCCTATTAAAACAAAAAAAGCAATTTATTCTAAGAATGTAACAGATTTCTAACTCCTTCAAGTTTTTCATTGCATAAAAAGGTTTTCCACGCCAATAATTTTTCACTGTGAGCACTTTTTCATCTACACTATAAGATGCAGAAGGTATAATACAAGATTGAACCCAGGATGGGAGGTGAGACCATCACAGGGGACATACCTGTACACAAGCATACGGGAGGCAATTTAGAGATCCTAGTGTCTATCCTGCGTCTTTCCTTACAGTAAGTACAGATACTGTATATAGTTTGTAAAGAGCTGTTTGGTACTAGAAAAGGTGAATGGGCTGCTAAAATCGGCTATGAAAAGCCACATAGTTTTTTTTTTCCTGTTTCATATAAAACAGGAAATTCATTTTTCATTTCTCCAGATTGGCCATCTTTTCAGCCCTTTTCAATTGTAAAAAAAAGTCTACATAATGAACTTTACGCGGTCAATTTATGATCACTTTTAGCTCCCTCACTGATAGTTCAGATAGTTTATGATTACAGATAGTTCCCTCTTGCATAACAATGGAGTTGGAACATTTATTACATTTGACCAGACAGATGTTTCTAGGAACAGAGCTGCCAAGTTGTACTGATTAGTAAAACTAGATTACTTCTGATCTTATAACTGATTGTAACTCAGGGAAAGTGGAGTGTGGCATTCAGCTTATATTATCTGAAATGTCAGTAACAGAAAATGCAAGGAGGACTTGGCAGGATAGTGACAGGTTCAAATC
The DNA here is from genome assembly GCF_059453375.1 of Lepisosteus platostomus. NCBI lineage: Eukaryota > Metazoa > Chordata > Actinopteri > Semionotiformes > Lepisosteidae > Lepisosteus > Lepisosteus platostomus. Next base: position 39,943,505 of record NC_142616.1, read on the forward strand.
ACCACTCAGTAAGTCCAGGGGAGGTCACAGAAGTTGTAAGAAATATAAGCAAACTAACAGGACAGAGTGCCAAAACTGTCCATTTACTAAAAGCTCTCTTGGCTCAAGAAAAATATTTACAGGAATATTTAATATTTAAGAGGAACAGATAATATCCAACAAAAACAGCTTTAGTTTCACCAAAGAATTTCCTATTGACAGTTACAAATGCTGGCCTACTAACCCGAGCTGCCTAACAGCACACAGACACATATACGCCACACAAGAATAAGCCAAAAACAAAGACTAGCCAAAAAAAGTAATAGTTCAAGAGATTTTCATTGTTCTGAACTATAACTTAAACTGTGTTACCTCCATGGTAATGAAAATCGTACAGGGAATTCTATGCTTGATGGCATAACTTCCACCTCATTAAACATAATCATAGTATTTTTTTCTCAAAACATGTTCCACCGAATCAAATGTTTTGTTTGCTTCAATAAAAATTTGCAGAGTGGCGAATATATATATAATGTGCGGTAAATTCTGTTAACACTCTTTACCAAATGCATTGTAATTCAATAGAACTGAACAATTTAATTTACTAAAGAAACACAAAAAATATTTGGATCTTGTTAAAATAATTTTGATTTACAGAAAGTTTGTCATTTTATTACAATTAATACAAATATATTTGAATTAGCATGTAGAAATATGAGTGGCATTGTAGTACAGTGTTTAGCATTAATGCTTTGCAGTGGTGGAGCCCTGGGCCCAATTCCTGGGGTGCTGTATGATTGGAGTTTGCATTGTCTCCCTGTGTCTGCATCAGTTTCCTGGTGCTCTGGTTTACTCCCACAGTCCAAGGATGTGCTGTTAGGTTAATTGGCCTCTGTGAAAATGAACCTGGTGTGTGTTTTGTGATGGACAGGCATCTCTTAGGGTGTACCCCACCTTATGCCCAGTGCAACCCAGAATAGGCTCCTGGGCTTTATTTATCTGAACTGGATAATCTGTGATCTAAAGTGATGTAACATTATGTAGTAATATTGTAACATTTTACAATTTGCTTACGTGTCCATTGTAATGGCACCTAGTGACCAATATTATAATGCACAAAATAGCATAACAGTGGGTGAACACTTTCTACTATGATTAAATATATTAAATGATTTACAAATGTCATGCAAAGGAAGTCTCAAGGAGAGAATTATATTGCTAATTCTTTTATACTGTCGTAATATACCTCGGACATTGATGTTCTGAGTGTGACTTCATTTTTAAAATGAAAATAATCATTTCTAAAATTAAAAGAAAATGTGCAGAAATGGGAAGAAAGTGTGTGTTGCCTTAGATATCAATACAAGGATCTTAGGATGTCTTAGGATGCAAGACTTCCAATTCAAAGCTAATTCAAATCAGTGCAATTAGCTTCAGTTTTTCAAATAAAAAGGACAAATTTGGGTGTCTTCAAATTTGTTAGTAAAAATCCTCATCAATGTCTTTATGGTTTTAAAGACAGCTATAGTGGAAAAAATATAAATATCTTTGTCAAGATACATGGAGATAGGATTCCTTCAGAATGTCCAAGATGTTATATCCCAGCGGTGTATCTGTTGGTATAATTTTACCATAAAAAAAGACACTGTAAAAAAGGTGCACAGGTGTTATGGTATTTACAGTACTTGCATTTGGCAAACTAATGTTACAGACAAACAGATCTGGGTGATGGAGGCTACTGGGGAGAGAGATATCACATCTTACCAAGTTTGTAGTTTGAAAGCATAATTTGCACAGAACAGTAATAGTATCAATTACAGCTACTGTATGTTCAATTCACCAGTTACACGGGACTGACAACTGCAACTTAATTAAGACATGTTTGATTTATCACAGTTCCCCAGAAATTTCATTTATGTGATGGAGACATTAAAGTCCTTGGCCTTTACGAGACCTGGGAATAAAAACTTAATTAAACTTATTGTTCTTATATAGTGTAAAAATCAACACTATTTGACAAATGTTCCAGGCATTACAAAGGTTGTGTATTGTAATCAATACATTTATGTTCTAAAATTGCAGGATCAGGGAGGCTCTTCTGTTAGCACTTTTGCTGGAGATTTTACAGTGAGTTACAACAAATGTAAATTTTCTGTGGTATTTGTATTGGGCCATAAAACATCACATTGGTTTTCAGCTCATAGGAGACAGCTTGAATGGGTTTCATTCATGATGAGTCTTGTAAAACCAACGTGGTTTTATTAATTTCTAGTATCATGTTTGGCAATCATAGCAGAACAGAACCTCATTGATTTAATGTGAGCATCAGCAGTCCTTTGTTCAAGCAATGCCTTGTTGTTCTAATACTTTTACAGATGAGCACAAAACTGTTCTTCCACATGCTTTACTTTCTAATCTCTCACACATGCTGCAAGACATTCTACATAAAAAACAGAAACTAAACCCATTTCTAATAAAGAAATAAATTGTTTGAGTTATTTAGTCAAGAAAATATCCAAAAATGCACATTTGCCACAATTGGGGTGGAAAACATATTTTTTGCTGTTGCTATCCAGTTGTTTTGAGCATAACCATCTGTTTTAACCTTATTTTTATAAGCATGTTTGGCATGAAGCGTCTCCAGTTCTAGTCCTGGACATTCCAAGGTCTTCAGGAAAAATCTTCTGAAGTGTTAGATCATACAGCTCATCTGTCAGCTCATGTTGTCAGCAAACTAGTAGGTAAACCAGTAGACCTTTAAGTCACCAGTACCAGAGCTGGAGACCTTATGCAATACATCATAATTAATATAATAGTGCCAGATCCTATTCAAATGTAATTCAAATGTATATGTGTTCATTTCCAGTCACATTTAACTCCTCTGTTTTATTAACTACACATGTACTGTAAGAAATCCAGTTAGGATTTTGCAAAATCATACAAAATAGGATTGTTAAGGTGCATTAAAACAACTTCCTTTCATTGAACATGGATTTATAATGAAGCTAAATCACTTATATTTGATTAAAATGAGTTTAATTAATAGATATTCCATAGAACTGAACTTGTTTATATCCTAATGGACAGACGACTAATGAAAAAAAAAACATTTGTTTAATAGACATATGTTTCTTAGTTTATAACTGTACAGTATTTAAGAGCAAATGGTTTTCTATCCTAAGTCACTGAAATTGATACTTTTCCCCAAATTTCTAATAAATTCCTGCTTCCTCAGAAAAAAAAGTAAAATGGTAGTGTAATCTCTTTTACAATTTTTTGCTTTAAGGCAAAGCACAACTTGCTGTTATGTAGAGCACACTTTTTATAATGTTAAGTTCAAATATAAGCCCAAGGTTACACATTTTCTCAGATGAAATGCTTTAATTAATTTTATTTCTCATCACTGTGACCCTGTCTACATTTTGCACATGTACATAGTTCAGCAATATAAAATTTATAGTTAATTAAAAATTTAAAATTACTTATACAGCAGGACCTAGAAATACGAAAGGCAGAAAGGAACAAAAATGAATAAATCAACCCACCTTGCTTTATTTGGCATGGTGTCAAGGGATTTTATTTAAGTTTATGTCTTGTAGGTTGTTTTTTTCCAGAACTGAGCCATGACATTCTTGCCTTTATTGGTGTGTGAAGCAGCTGTTGACATTACTTAAAGCAGTTCCTCCACTTATACAACTTTGCAATCAGTGATTAAACAGTGAGACTGTTCGTCTAATAGTACATTTAATTGTACTCAATGCACAATTGCACAGTATCTTGTCACTTAAAATTTTTATACAGTGGCACATTGGTGCAGTGGTTAGCATTCCTTCCTCTCAGGTCTGGAGCCCCGGGTTCAATTTCTGGGGTATGCGTTCCCCATGTTAGTTTAGATTTTCATTGGGTGCTCCGGTATCCTCCCACAGTTCAAAGACATACTGGTAGGTTAATTGGCTTCTGGGAGAATTTGCCCTGGTGAGAGTATGTGTCTATGTGTGCCCTGCAATAGACTGACATCCCATGGAGGGTGTAACTCTCCTTGCACCAGCTGCTTACCAAGACAGACTCCGGCTACCCTGTGACCCTAAATTGGATGAAACAGCTAGAAAATGGATGGATGACTTTTACACTTTAAAATCTCCAGCAGTATGGTTTGTTCTATACATTGCTTGTGTTCCCAAAGATAAGAGCTTAGCGGAGGGCATTCTCTCTGTGCTAGTTTGCCATTTTTGTAATTGAGTGAAACCTACTAATTTCCCTCAATTTTCTGACTTAATTTATCTGAATTCTATTATCTACAGTATATTTTTGTGGATTTATGAATAAGTCCTTTTAAACAAGGCACATCAAGCACATACTGAGTCCATAACCTCTGAAAATGTCAATGAAAACTCTGCATTAGTATAACATTATTATGTTGTTTATTAAGTTTTACTGTTATGCCATTAAAAATTAGCTCTAAATTGTGTCTTCAATAAAAATTATTGAAATTATTTTGTTGCTATTTTATTTTATTTTAATTAACATGATGAAATGGATAAAAAATCTCTTTCGTCTTTTTCTAGCTCTCACAGTTTGTCATAAAAATAGTTCTTTAAGGTAAAAACACAGCACTTGAATTTTCTGTAAACAAAGTACTGTCTTCATTGCTTTCTGCTGGGAGACATTCTTAAAAAGCATATTAAATAATAACTAGTAGGATATTTACTATGTTTATTTTTAGTGATTCTCCATCAGCTTAATAAAGATGGCATTAGTACTGCTCCCTCTTACATTTTTTTTGCTTTTTTTGTTACCACAGAGAGGTTTTCCCACTTAGCAATAATAATAAAAAATAACATAAGAAGACTGATCTGGACTAGCTCGAAATACACAGAAACCCACCTACAGTATCTCATAAGTGACAAATTCAAATTCCTGGAGTGCAGGGGGTAAGGCAGAACTTCACCCTGGATAGAATGCCAGTCCTATGAAGGGCACAAACCATAAAATAGAAATGTAGGGTATTGTATTTATTAAATGTGTTATAAAATAATTCGGCCTACTAAAGCCGCTATTGTTAAAACGTGGTGAGATGAAAAACACAAGAGCCATAACAAAGCGAAGGCTCTGAGAGAGACGAAGGCAGACAGAGATGGCCAAAGCAGTTCTGGAGCTGCATGGAGACAGACGCTGTTCGATTAAGCAAGACAGAGAACAGTAGCCAACAGGACCGGGAGGTGAGCGCAGCTGTCGGAGCTGAAACAGACAGGGTGGCTACGCCGCCACACGGGATCACAGGCAGGGAGTTTGGAACTGTGCCACTGGTCCAGTGTTCCCAAAAGCAACCGTCTAGAGACAGCCAGGACAAGTTAGAGACAGACAATTAATCTTACGGCCAGGATTCAGGCTGTCCTTCTGAGGCACAGGTTAGTATTGCTGAGTGCACTATTTACAGTAGGTCCGAAGGTGACCGGATTAGCAGCAGAGCAGGGTATAAATATTGAAACTTGATGGTATTAGCACTCATTAATAGAAGGAAGGAGGTTGGGAGTGAGTCCGAACAGCCCTGGGTGAAAATGGACTCTTTTCAGAGGGCTGAAAGAGTAGGTTCTACTAGGCATAACAACTACATTGGGTAATCTGTACACTGCAGAGCACACAAACAACTAGGACCAGATAATTTAATTGAACTTGAACTTTATTGCCATACTGTATGTAACCGGTACATGTACGGGTATAATGGAATTATTACTTACAGAAAGTCTCTCGATTGTTAAAAAAAGTGTAAAACAAAGTGGAGACAGTGCATCAAGACAATATACAAAACAAACAGTAGACATATTCTCATCTACAATGATAGCCCGGGATCCACTAATAAAGAAGGATATTTAATGGAGCTCAAGGGTGCTACAGCCCCATCCTTTGCTCAGTTTAAACCTCCCGCCACCCTTGTGTATCCCTTACCAATTTTCTGTTGTTCCACTGTCATTGTCCACAAGAATGGAAACACAGGCTACACTGTTATATTTGTAAAGACAAAATGTTCACATATCTACATAAGAATTAGAGCTCACCTATTTGATCTGTTCTAGCATGTGGTATTGACATTTGGTTTGAGGCTGATGGGAATTGTTATTGATTGTTTTACTAGAAATTTATTTGTGTTTTTTTTCAATCTTACTGTTTTACAACATTTACACTGAATGACTGAGTAAATATGCATTTAACATAGAACTGTGAAACAAAGAATGAATCATTAGCCAAACTTTCAACACAATTCTACAAAGGAATGTTTTCTGCATTTCTACATTAGACTCATTGAAGCTTCTTCAAATGAATGCACTTCAAAAGAAACCACTGTGTGCTAAGCTGAAATGATTATAGAGAGGGCTGATAGACTGAAGCTGTTTAAAGTGTACTGTTTACCAAAGCCTACTGAATATCCATGGAGTTGGAGGTAAATAAATCACTTGTGCTGAAGATGACACTGTTTATTTGAACTTGATGAATTAAACATGGATTTTATGTGACATTAAACTTTTCTCCTGGATGTGATTAATGTTTACTACCCCTTAAAATTGACTTTAAAGTTTATCATTTAGAAAATGGTCAAAAACGTGCAAAAACTACATCTAATTAAGTTGATGCATAGTTAAAGAAGTAAAGATAGAAGCAAAGCAAAAACGGGTAAAATTATTAAATCAATTAATTAGATTAATAATTATTAAAGCCTATTTACTGTTAGCACAGGCAGCAATACCAATGCGAAGTTTTAATTATTGGAACACTATGTCTACCCTAGGTGGAAGTCTACAAATCGATAAGGCTATTCCTATCACCAGATTGCAGCCCAACTTCATGTTTCTCCCAATGTTGTATGTACTGAATACTGGGTCGAGCACCTAAACATACATGCTCTATATGACAGGTATTTCTGTATTGATCGTGAGAATAATATTGATGCAAAAACAGGTATTACTTCAAGAATGGTACAGTAAGATACACATTGGCATAAAATCATCTCCATGGGCATGTACAGTAGCTGCTTCGAAATGTCTGCTTCATCCTTTCTGTTTCCTCTCTGCAGAAAAGGTTTCCAGTGAGATTGTGACATGTTAATATAATACTTCATTTTTTATATATATACATATCACAGGAAACACAAAGTCAATATCAGGGAAACAGCTAAATAGATTGTGTATCAGCTACACTTTTATTTTATTGAGCAGATACTGTATAACAGGTAAAAGTATTATTCTGACCAAGATTTGTGATCAAAAGAATTAATCAACAGGGGGTCTACAGTGAAAGTCATAGGTTATTCCTGTGTGACTACCATAGGAAGCAGTATAAGCTGTACGTTGGTGGTGGATACTTTAAATAAGGTTGCAGATGCTGTATTGTGGGATTCTGTCCCATTTCTCTCATAAACACTTGTACCTGGTCATTATTGTCCAAGTGTTACTTACTGTAACACACGATGTTCCAGTTCATCCCACAAACATTCAGAGGGGTTCAAGTATGGCAGGTAGGACATCTACAGCATAACAGTCAAATCTTTCAGGAAAGACATTTATCCGAGTCACATGACGGGCATAGCTGTCTTTCTGGACTTTTATCACATCAGGACAATCCTGCAGGAAAGCCTGAGAACTATCAGTGTGGTGCTGTACAGACAAGCAGCCAGCACTCGCTTGCTATGACCTTGAGTTTCCAATACCATGATACCGTCCCAGAATGTTGTGTCTTCTTTACTCCTAGGTTGTGGCCAAACATTAATTCACTGTGGTTGTGTGTAGTATTTTGGCAGGTTACAAATCTCTCTCTGAAGGTCAGAAGGTAGCATGAACCAGGACACGTAAGTGATCAATACTCAGGTTTTGGTTGTTGGCATAAACCTCTTGACTGAGGGAGTAGTTATCAGAACCCTGCAGTACTTGGGGTGAACCAGGGAGCTGCTGTGAGGGCACTGCAGCTGAGGGAAGAATGTAAGAAGTTAAATATCAGGTTAAAAATCAGGTTGAGAGGAGAATGGAAGCAGAGAAGATTTCCTCTTCCCCAGCTTTAGTTAAAGCTGAGTTATAAAACCTTTATTTACTTCCAACCACTAACTATGTGTAATACCTGGGATTTTTGGTTAAATTTTATGATGAGATTGTTAAAATTAGTAGATATTAATAGGCATCTTATTAAAATGTATACCTTGTAATAAGTATCCCTTAATAAAATAATTATAGTGCATGATAGGCTATTCTGTTGGCCCCAAATTATTAAAATTATACCCGCCAGTATGTATTGTAGTTTTTAATGGTTTTTGATTGGAAATCAGTCATCTGAGACAACAATTAATATTCTGTGCACATTATTTTTATCTTGTTCTTCACTGTTTATTAGAGAAAGGTTTCCATTACCTTTATTGTTGATCTTTTGAAGCAAGGCGAGCTAGTATTCCAGGAGAATTAGTGAGCTTAGGTACAGTATTTATTGCAGTGGTACAGAACATGTTCTGGACTTTGACCTCATTGTTTCAAAGTCAATCCCTGGGATGCCTGAGAAGAGGTAATAACTGGGCAGCAAACAACCAACAAACAGGAGGTGACTGTGAAAGAGGAGGGGAATTACTGTATAAAACACAGCACGTTGGATTGAGAGAACTTTAACCACTTTTTCATTACTTACCAAATAGATTAGTGGCGCCTCTTATTTTTCAGGTTGTGAAATAAACTAATAGCTGTTTAGATAACAATAACAGCTGTTATGAAGATCATCCTAGTGGATCCATATTAACTGGATTACCAACCATCATTCATTCATGTAAAAGTCTATGATTTATTAATGGTAACCTAGGCCTTGCTGGAAAATACTAAGAGACACAATGGGACTTAGGTTATGGCATGTTTTTTTTTAACTTGGACCTCTTGGTATGCAATGAGCCTTTGTTGAAATGATCTTAACATTTTCCTTCACCATTTGACAAATAACTCCTTTCTAAATGAATTCCTTGTAGTGAATAGAAACAGCCAATGTACTGTATGTTTGCTCTCCTCTTAACCTTGCTTTAGATGAGAAGGTTGGTATTTCTGATTATAAGCAGCTTGTGTCAAGAAGAACTAAACAGTGCTACTTTATGACCCAACATGGATTACCCCCATTCTTTATCATGCTTCTAGGCAATTAGCAAGAAATGTTATGCTGTCTGACTACACTGTGAAGACTAAACAATAATAAACTCAAGATAAAGAAGAAATGCTCCAGTTAATCTTTTTTTTGTCTATCTTTCTATCACATTTTGGAGACTGCACAAACTAAAACATTGCAGTGCATTTATTGTATAATTAGGTACAATATTTTGCTTTGTTTTATGAGTTTGTGATTGAAACTTTATCACCATAATTTTATTTTGCATAACTCATATTCGTTTTTTTTAAATGTTTAATGGTAAATGCAGTATTTCTGGCCATTTCTGTAAATTTTAAAGAACAATTGGGGTAACAATAGTCCTATTGATTTAGCCCAGTAGTTCTTCAACACCTGAGACTTACAGTATTATTATGTAGCATAGTGATGCAGTGCTGGAGCCCTGTGTTCCATTCTGGATCTGGGGTGCTCCCTGTGTGGAGTTTCTACATTGTTCATGTGCATTTCCTCTGGGTACTCTGGTTTCTCCCACTGTCCTAAAACATATTGGTAGGTTAATTGGCTTCTGGAAAAATATGTGTATGTTTGTGTGTCTGCCCTGCAATGCATTGTTGTTGCTGTACCCCTTCTTCAACTACGTCATCTCTGAACTGGACAAAGTGGTTAGAAAATGAATGAATTATTATTATTTTTTGACAGAACCTTCACTCTAAAAGGTGTCAAGAGCTGTTTCAGTTTGCATCTTAACAGGTTAAAGCTCTTAACCTCAAAGTTAAATCTTTGCTTCTGGACATGGAAATCACTCTTTTCACTTGTGAAATCCTTGTTTCATTGTCAGCTAACTGACATCTACCATGCTTTTTCTTCAAAAATGTCATCTGTGCACTTAAAATGACTACATTTACCTCTTAAAACTTCAGATCATTGAATCATATCAAAATGTATTTACATATATTAAATAATATGAGGATTTATATAAATACTGTTGGACTCCGTGAATGCACTTAGAGATGTCATAAAAAAAATCTTGAAATACAGTATAATTTAAAAGTAGATATCAGTAATGCTTTTAAGATATCACTACATGAACAGGGATTTTCTATACAGTATTTCAAAATGAACAGTTATCACCAAGTCTCATTTCAAATTAACATTCCTTCACAAACAGACAATTAATTTCAAAATGTTCATTTCTTATGGTCAGTATTTCCCTTGAAGTATTAGGCGAAGATCTCAGTGTGACGGTAGTGAAAAATATCAGTTCACAATATGGCTAAATTAAAGGTACAGTATGTTGGATTATGTAAACCAACTAGAAGAAAATGTGCGAACATTTTTTTCACTTAAATTTGTAAACTTAGCAATCGAGTGACATTTTAGTTTTGGTATTGGTTATTAATACAAGACTATGTAGCACACATCCTCAAATACTAATAATCGATTTCAGAACATCACTGAAGTTATAAGAAAGCATTAAGTCACCTGGTTCAAAACCTTACAAAGAAAAACACCCATTGTATGTCATCATTATATTCCTAATACAGAGTATAAGCCAATATCACTTGATTAAATATAAGACCAATGAACCATCTTTTCTATCTTGTGGTTTTAATAGCTTAATTAAATGCATAGGATTCCTTAGAAGGTTTTCCTCTGAGTAACATTTAGAAGCAAACAGAAATTGCATACCCATTTCTTGTCGTTTAATTGCTTCATTGTATTCTAGAGCATTAGTCTTCATATCTGTAATTGATTTCAAGCCATTATTGAAGTTTTCTATAAATCCATCTATTTTGAGATAATTAGCATTATGGTTGGTAAAACATATTATTCCATTGATCATTTAAGTTGATTCAAAAGCAATTGTAATATCATATGAATATTGTTCCACACCAATATCCAGTATTTAATCTTTGAAGAACACTAATATTATTTTCAGAACATTCTGTTAAATACACTGAAATTCAAATCATCTCTCTCTCATCCTAGCGTTAATCCCACATCAGCAGGGTCCGCTTGTCAGCACGCCCGTCTCCATTTGGTGGTTTGAACCAAATCTTTGAGCTGACGTTGCCATTAAATGCAACCGAGAATACTCTAGCCGGCGCATCGCTCCCCCTGCAGTCGGGGGGGGGGGGGGGGAGGAGTACAAAGTAATGTAGCCAATTCATAGAGGGGGGTTATTAGGAGGCATGGGAAATTTGGCCAGGATGCCGGGGTTACACCCCTACTCTTTTTGAGAAACACCCTGGGATTTTTAATGATCACAGAGAGTCAGGATCTTGGTTTTACATCTCATCCGAAAGACGTCACTTGTTTACAGTATAGTGTGTGAAATTCAAATTATCTGCGGCATTAAAAATAGTTATTATGTACAGTATCTCTACAATAGGTACATATAGCAAAATTCATTTAATTTCAAATTATTTACATGCAAGCACTGAGATACTGTATATGGGGAAAGAATAAAATGTAAGGTAACGTTTTTGGTAATTTCATTGATTTTGTGTGCTTTAAAATATCTAAACCAGGAGTGTCCTACTAGTTTCTAGAGTGGTAATTAGAGAGCATATTTACAGTAACTTTACTGATCAATAATTATTATCAGTATACAGTACGTTACTGATATAATATACTATATAATTATAATTGGCACAATAGAACATTTTCATTTTTCTTTTCAAACTGATGTCTTAAAATACATTCATGATTGAAAATATAAATTGCTATAAAAGCCTTTCATTCCTAAATGGAAGTGAAAGAAGACTAGGGCATTGATACCCAAGAATTAAACTTGACGTAATTGCTTTTGACAGGCAGTATGGTTGTCTATGTGTTAGCATTACTGTGGTCCAGTGATGAGGCCCTGGGTTAAATTCTGGACCTGTGGTGCAAACTGTGTGGAGTTCATATGTTATAGTATGTTGGTGTGGGTTTCCTCCCATATTCCAACAACAAAATGGTAAAATAATTGGCTTCTGGGGCAAAAATCCCCAAGTTATGAGTGTATGTGTGCATGTCCGTGTTTGTGTGTCTGTCCTGATGGACTGGCATCTCATCCAGGATGTACCTTGCCTTGTGTAATAACATAATATACTTAATTTATTTTACTATGTATACTGTTAAACTACCAGTAAAAGGCAGTGTTACTTCATTTTTAGACTGATTTTATCTGAAATGGAGGCAAATGCCACACTAATAAAATAAAGCACTTAAGAGAAATTAAAACTGGCATTGCTGCTGACCTCATGAGATGACTAACCCAGTAAAGTCACCTCACGGTGACAGAAATGTGATTATTAATTCAAGGATACTTATTATACACTTCTTTGAAGTTTTGAAGATGAGATTGGCTAATGAAGTGGATACCAATTACTTGGATTCAGTAAATACAGATCACATGAGATTTATCTTGGGTGATGAGAGCAAGTATTGCAAAGCAGAAAAGACTGAGGTGATAGCCAGCTACAGTATATCATCAGCACCCCCAGAATGGATACATGTTGATAATTGATTATATGCAAAAATGATGATAAGATGGGGCAGCACAGTGGAACAGTGGTTACCATTACTGCTTCACAGTATTATGGTCCAGGGTCCAACTCCTGGGATGTTTTCTGCATGGAGTTTGTACAGTTTGTTCTCCCAGTGTTTGCATAGGCTTATTCCTCAGTCCAAAGGCATACTTTTCTGGGAAAATTGACCCTGGTGGCTGTCTGTGTGAGGTTGTCGGTGTGTACACGGTAATTGACTTGTGTCCCAGCCAGGGTGTCAGGATAGGTTCTGGTTCCCCCTCGACTGTGTATTAGATTAAGTGGTTAAAAAGGGATAGGTGTTGTTCTGATGTCACAAATAAAATAATGGAGACAACAGTAACGGGCATCATGCCATAATGTATTTAACTACTTTTAATAAAGTAAATGTAGTTATCTCATCTGAAGTTTTCCCATAGTTTTTACATAATTTGGAGCAATTAAGAAGTGCTTTTTGAGCACAATTATGATATGACTAATAAGGGAAGATTACTGAATATTTTGAAAAGCTGCCAGTTAGGTTGTTAAATGTTCAGTTATCACAGATTTTGTTCTGTTTTCATACATTATAAGAGATGTTCTAAAGAATAGAATGAATCAGAGAACGTAGCTTGGCATCCTTTTATAAAAAAGCTAACAAATACTTATTTGAGTCAAATTATATGATTAATTGGAATATTTTAATGCTTCACCTCTTCATACCCTGAATCAATTATATTCCTTGGCTCATCAAAAGTAATGTACTTTAACAAAGCATTCAATGGGTGCAACTGAGATAAACATTTGAAGTGCTGAAAGCTAAACTTAGAATGCAAAGCAGCAGATGCTGTAGCCCTTGAGAATTGAACTTTGACATCCCTGCCTTAACTAATCAGATACATTGACAGTCTGACGTGTTTCTGGGACGAGTAAAGCCATCAAATAATGCCCAGCCTACATCAGTTGCTTTTTTATTTAACAAAAAGACATTTCCCAGAGGACAAATTACTTATTTTCGCTGTGAGTAAAATGACATTCCACCTAAGCCTGTGCAAGAAATGAACATATCCATTTTATCAGACCTGGAGAGATTATCAACTGTGAAGTAAAAAAATGACTTTCCAGTTAAGAAGTTCAGCATGTCCTTGAAGGTGTGTCTTGTTTTAGTTCGTTTTAAAAAAAACTCACTCCTTTTAACAAGCCCACTCCAGTACATTTCAACATTTCACCTGGTTTTCCAGACAGCACATTCAGTCAAGCATCCATACAGTATGTACTATCTAATATATCTCAGTACTGTGTGAATCTCAGTTTCAGTTAATTCTCTCATTTGCATAACTGTGTAATTATAAACAACATTCTTTAATTCTTACAAGCCTGTATTTGATTTATTTTATTTAATTACATTTCCAGAAGGCTAAAGGCCTGTTGACACTGGCAACAAAGTAATCTGATAGCAGAAATATTGCATTAAGCTTCTGATGAAATATTCTGCTCATCATGGCTAAGTGGTGACCAAGGGGCTACTGTATGTAATGAAATATATTCAATCTTTTTTTTTTTAGGAACTATTGTTTCATGCTTGCTGGATAACAGTTAGAGGGACCCTCATTAATTTACATAACAAACCAAACTGGTAGTTCTCTTTTGATTCTAAAATGATGACAAGACTGTTTAGAGAATTAAGTCTAATAACTCTATTTTGCAAGCTACACTACAACACTAATGTCTATTAGATTTCTATAACAAAATACATTCTTTTGTCATTACGTGTTTTTTGTAACATCCAGACACAATGCCAGTTTTACTCTATGCCCCATTATTATGATTAAGGTTTGACCTTAATTTCTCTAAATGGTTATGAGCTTGATGTAGGTTTTTTATGGGGGACTTTGCAGGACTTGCCTTTCCAGTACTGTATCTGATTTGGCAGCAGAGGAGCACACGTGTACAGGAGGTTGTGATGTAATGGTGACGACAGCCAACTTTTAGCAATAAAGCTGGTTTTGCTCATTGCAATCTCACTCTAAAATGTTTTGCTGATCTCCTTTTGTGATCTCTGCTCCGCTTGTTGTTATAGCACCATCAGCGTTAACAGAATCCCTTTAGTCTACACACATCAGGACTCCCAACTTTATCATCAAGCAGCAAGGTGGAATCAGCATCATTCACTCTCCAGCTCTGTCACTGGATTTTAATTGAATTATGTGTCTGTTGGACAGTTTAGACATATAGATCATCATCAACCACTGCCAAGCAACACAGTGGCTCTGGTGGCTATCCTGCAGATTGCACAGAGAAAGATAACTGTTGTCCATGGGCAACTTTTCTGCAAGCTTATACTGTATAATATCATGTCTTGCTTATGTTGGAACTCATGGAGCACTTGCCAGCTCATGACCATTTACATGGGAGCAACTGAATGCACCACATGCCTTCATTATCTCATGACTGTTTTGCTGCACACTTGCAAATAATGAAACAATGTCAACAAAACGTATCATTTCAAACTTAATTTTTAAGTGTTGCAGCATACAATAAACTAACAAGAGTGCAGTTATGAGATACTTCTCTAGCAACTAACAAATATGTTTAAAACTGCAGCCATAAAAGGCTAAAAGAATCATGTTAAGGGGTTTGTGTGGAAACTTTCTGACGAGCAATGAATGTCGCCTAAACGGTCGTTTTCCTAGAAGGTGATGGGAGAAGGGAAAGACATATGTTACTAATTTGAGGAAGCCATTCTGCACATCTTTCTCATTTGGTTGCTAGTACCTCACCTTTATTTAAAATGAATTTGTGTGACTGTTCCTTCAAAGATCCCATGAAATGAGGTTCAGTAACATGGGTAGGCAGCTAGTTTCCCACTACAGCATTCTCAGTGCAGTCCTGATACTCAGTTGTAATCACTGGATATCAGGACAGTTGGACCAAGGAAGGAGAGGTCTGGCTACATGTGGACCTAAAATAGTGCTTTATGATAACTAGAGGAAGGGCAAACAGAAAGCAGCTGTCTGAATGTCTGGGAGAACACAAGACTCTTCTAAAAACAAATGCATTTTTGTAAATATTATAACTACAGATTTGTGATATGACCCAACAAAAATGCTTAAATGTTGGCCACTATTAAAAATGACTTGGCAAAATTACTTCAACAGTCTAGAGCCTGTAAGTTAATCTGATTTTCTTAATTTTATTCCTGGCAAGTTACACGTTGTAGGTTCAGTATGAAAAATAATGTTAAAGTATTGCAGTAATATCTAGTTACTTATGTGCACAGCGTGAGCTTAGCTGAGACTCCACAAAAGAATCTAGATGCTCTTATTTTTAGTTTAAATACTTAAGAAACAAGATTTAACAATACGTGCCTAGTCTTACTTGTTGCTCAATGCTGCATCTAATCGAGGAAGGCTGCTCAATTATTAAACACTTATTTGTTTAAGTCACTGGTCTCTTCAATTGGAGGGTAATTGGAATCCACGTGTGAAGGTGGTCAGAATAAATTCCATAAATAACAGCTGAACCTGACTTTAATGTGTATGCAACAGCTTAAAAACTCTTAGTTGGGGGAAGACTATTGTGTTTTTTAAAAAAAATGTTACTCTTCTGGATTTTATGCATTGTGCAAATAAATAGTAATAAGGTGAAAGTGGCAATAGTATAATAGTTATATTACAATAATAGTATAATAGATCAGTCCCAGATTATGTACATGCCCAAGGGGAAAACTCTATTATGTTTGTTTAGTGCTATTTCATGTAATTAGCCTTTTCTCCTTTATCTATGGCCTGTATTCCAAAAACTTTATTTTTCCCATGCTGTGAAATATTTTATTGAAGTACCTAAATGTCTATAACCGTCCTGCTTCAATCTCTCAAATCTATTTATTGATCTCCAACTACAAAGCACTATAAGCTGGTCATCTTTTAATTCTACCTGATTTAAATTTTTATTCTTATTTTAATTTAAAATCTGTTCCTTTTTAAAAGGTATTTTTATTGTGCTGGTACAGGTACTACAGCAGAGTTCTCTCATATAAAGAAGAAGCCTTTTTAATATACTTTCTGTACAGTAGATAAATTACTTTATCAAGGTCTATCCAAGGCTGTTCTGTCAATTTCATCAGTTATTTAAAATATTCAGAGCATTAAAGGAAGCTTAAGCTGATAATTTCCACAATTGCCTTCTTTTTATTTGCATATCCTTCTGGTGTGCTTAAAATTCAGCTTATTCACAGTACCCTGACAGAATTGCAAGTGTGCTCATTTAAATAAGGGTTTACAGAAAAAGTGTTAGCTATTAGTAAAATATGCACTGCATAAGGTACATTAAAAATCTGAAAGGTTATTTCCTGTACTTAGACCATTTTTACATAGAGTAAGCTATCAGACATCATTTGCAAAAGTGTTTCAAGATGAACCTCTAGTATGAAGCACATTGACTCTGCAAAATATTAAATTTGGCTTCAATATATAGATTTGCATTGTGCAACACAAAAATAGCATACATTCTACTGAAGGCATTCTAGTGATGAATATCCCTGCAGATCTTACTGTAAATAAGATCATCCTAGCAGTATTCAATAGACAAGTCTAACCATTAATAAAACATTTAAAAACATGAGCATTGTTGTGTAGTGGTTTGATGGGTTTACTGAGACAATTATTAATTGTAGCAGTAATCACGAGGTTGTTCGTTGGGGCTTTTAGAAAATCAATCGTCAGAACAACTAACAACGCACACACACGGGTTCAATACACGGGATACATTTATTCATATAAACTGTGCACCAAACATATACTAGTCTGCCTGGATACGAGCGGCAGACCTTACTGTGAGGGTTATCAATATACAAGGTATATAATCTCGAAGAGATGCAAACACAAAGAGATACACAACAGAGAATATATGTCAATATATATCGTTCGGTTACCAAATCGCTTATCAGTGTTATTACCCACTGTTACTCTAAACTCGGAAGTAAATACATTACTCATGAATTAAATTGATAACAACTTGTGTTGAGGTACAATTGAATTCTCGAGACGCAATGTAGAACATGGGGTTTACTTATCCACTGTGTTTGGATTTGGAATTTCCCGGCACGAACACCAAACCAGCTGACAGGCTCTGTTGCAGCCTCTGTTCCAGCGGTTGTCCAATGGGCGTTGTGTCGGCGTCCTCTGGCTACCGGCCAACCAGTCGAGGTGCAGCTCGGAGTAGGACGGGCGGAGGAATCTAACTGCGGCGCGCAGGGCAGTCGTTGCTCCGAGGGGATCTACCAGCAGTCCGGCTGGCTAGTAGAAAGTCTCTATGCACAGAGTGTGACCGCGAGTCCTCACAAGTCACTCTTTTGCCTGGGAAGAAACTGGTCCGTTCCCGGTCCAGCGCTGCTTCTGAATAAGCTATTCAGGTTGTCGACGAGGGTCCAACTGTAGGCTGCCATTGATCAAGCGGAGCATTCACGTTGGTAGAATTCTGAGTACGTACGGGATCCTCGGCCTCGCGCTTAGAACAAAGTCCAAGTCCTTTTGCAGACAACAGCAGTTGTCACGTGATTGTCTCTGAGGATGCGCGAAAATGGCCAAGGAGAGCTCAGAACTGAGCTTGCGCTCCCTTTTTGATCAAGACCCAGATGTGTGCTGATTGGTTGAGAGTTTGGCGAGCATTGGAGACCCACGTGGTATTACCACGCCCTGCCAGTCCCTGATTGGTTGGTCAAGGTGAGATATACTGTAAGTCACTTACTCTTGACACTTAGGAATGCAGTCCAGATGTCCATTCGGCACTCCCTAGACTGATAGGCGCCAATGGATGACCATTGATCATGATAGCCAGGCTTAGCTAATTGCATCCCCGTCTGGGAGCTGGTTTCTTATCACAAGAAAACATCTTAAATCAGCTTGCATGAATTCTTTCTCTGTGGCTGCACCACAGAGATGGAGGGTGAGATGGGGCCTCTTTTAGGAGCATACCAACGCTTAATTCTGTCTTATTAACAAGCATTGCCGCTACAGTTGGTAATATTTTGTCACGAAAAGAAGCAAGTGCCTGTGTGTACTGTATGTACAGTACAACATATTTTTTGGACCACTATTTCAGACATTGTTTAATCAGAGTTTTAACATTCAGAAAAAAATGCACTAAATTGCAAACACTGGGGAAATGCAATTCCATACAATAATCAAATAAAAAATAAACCAACAACAGATTAATTGAATTGTGTAGATTATTACTGATACTGCAGGGTGCTAGCTGAGTTACAACAATGATGAAAGAAGCATGTAATCCTGTATTGTTCCCCCTTTTTCAACCAAGGCCTAGATTGAATTTTTACTGGTTTCTTTTTTGCAATAGAGTTACAAGCACAAATGTCAAATTTATCATATAATTAACTGTGCTTGGATTGCACCAAACCTGTGACTTTATAATATATAATTTCATCCATAAACTAAAAAACATAAGTTGTAAAAAACAAGGCACAAATATGCCATGCCAGTGACTGCAGCAGAACTCAGGATTGTGTTTTTGTGTTCCATAAGCATGTCCTAAAGCTCAAGGTAGAAACAGTGTTAAACATAAACACACTTTGGCACAACAAATAGCAGTTTCTGGCTTGTGATGTCAGCATGGTAAACTGGAGTTTCAAACCAGGGAAGAAAGAGAAAGATGAAAGAGATTTACTGCTCAGGAACTTTGGCACTGATCTGGAACATTGTTTCCAATGACTAAAAAGACTTTCACCAGACTCAGCAGAACATGTGGAAAACCCCTACTGTCTATTAGAAAAATGGTGGCCAGCTGGAAAACAAAAGGTCAAAGGGTGAACTGTGGTACTATTTAAGAACATAAAAAAATTGTGGAGCAAGGCTCTTGGGGAGAGATGGTTAATCGTGGAGGAGTTAACTAAGGATTAACAACACAAGACATGTACAGCTGCTTTCTGTTCCAACAATGCAGCGCTCTGACCTTGTCCTCCAGACGTTACTTGGGTTGAACTACGGAGTCTGACTAAGGGACTAAAGTATTGCTTCACCCAATATTCCATTCCAGCTTTGCCTATTACCAAAACCTGCATTCCTAAAATCGTTATGAACAGAATAGTTTTTACTCTGGGGATTTTGTTCTTTTCTCCCTCAGCAGGAAGTTTTAAGTGTTTTTTCATGCTGTATGTTTACTTTTTTCAAGAGATAGCCATTGCATAGAATATTTCAGAGTTTTTTTTTATTGTTTTCCCAAAGACTTTATGTTCTTTATGATTCTTTATGAACATCTACTGTGGTAAATTTACAATGTAGTTTAACTGTGCCTATACCACAAATTTACTTTTTGTTTGAAAACAAAAACCTGCAATTAAATGTCAGTGGTATCCCAGCAACTACTTTTTTGAAGAAACTGAGTGAAGTGGTACCTTAAGACAGAAGAAACTTGCTAAGGTTAAGGTTAATTTACCATAATTAGATGCCACAGCTCCATTACTCTATGAGGCATATCGTGTGGAAGATATCAAAAGATGGGAACAAAGATTAATTGGAAGATGTTGTAGATGAACCATTAAAAGAATGCTGAGAAGGCTTGGAGAAGACATAATTACAAAGCATAAAATCTGTACTAATTACCCTGGTATTTAATGACATTAACTATTTCTCAGTCATCTTGGATTGTGAATATATACTATATAGTAAACCAATATGGGCAGCATGGTGGTGCAGTGGTTAGCAGTGCTGGGGCACTGGGTTCAATTCTGGACCTGGGGTGCTGTCTGCATTGAGCTTGTATGTGTTCCCATGGGCTTCTTCCAGGTGCACCTGTTTCTTCCCACAGTCCAAAAACATACTACTAGGTTCATTGGCTTCTTGTAATTTGGCCCTGATATGAGTGTGTGCGTGTCTGTGTATACCCTGTGGTGGACTGTCTTCCTGTCCAGGATGTACCCTGCCATTGTTCGCCAGAATAGTCCCTGGCTCCCCTGTGACCCTAAATTGGAAGCAGTGGTTAGAAAAGGAATGGATAAACCAATACTAGTAGGTTTAAGCTGAGCATTTATAGTTTGATTTAATGAGAATCAAAACATCTGCAGTAGATGTCTCATGTTTATTGATCTGAAAATCACTCACAAAGAAAAGAGAAAGGAGTGTGATGAGTAAAAAGTGTCTAATGTTATATAAAACAGGATCCCTTTTTTTCAAACATTTATTTAATGCCATAAAATTCATTTGTATACTAAGACATGTTAAAAACTTAATGTACCTGCTCAGTTACAGGCATTCAAGCACCTTCTGTAACAAGAAAGTGGCATGATTTGCTTTAATGAAACAAGTGTAATTGACCCTAATTAGTGTCATTGTAAAGTGGCATGGTCATTTCAAGATGGCAATCAGTTCTAGAGCACCTAATACAAAATGTAGCACCAATATATAAATAACTTTGGTATTGTGTTATGTTTATTACGATATTACTTTCTAAGGAGAGTAATTGCTTTCCCTCCATAAATCACTGCTGAACACCAACTAAAAAAAAGCATAAAGGCTTCCTTCAGAAATTCCCATTAGTACCGCTCAAAATTAAAAGTGGTTAAGCATTATTATTAAAAGGTTGTCATATTAATCAAATGAATTAACTATGCCAGTGAATTTCCTAAGGGTAAAGCTCTTTAATTGTTCATTTCAGGTCAAGAAACTCTTGCAGCGTTCTCCACATTTTCATATGTGGAGATGTGAAAGTCTGAGCTCCTACTTGTCATAATATTGTTGAACACGGAAAATTGATTGATTATTTGAATGATGCCATTAACACAGTCTAAGGAGATTAACAAAGTTAATCTTCGACTGCATGGTCAGTACAGAAAGTTCTATAAGAAAAGAGAGGCTGCATCTACACCACAGTAGTGGATGCATGTAACATACTATTCTGTGTTGTCACTGAAACAATCTGAAACACTTTACTTTATTATTTATTGTTTTTTCCTCTTGCATTACTGCAAAACCTTTTAGCCTGCATTGTATTATCCTTTTCAATCTCTTCTTAATGATTTGATGAATATAGACCTCTGCTTTCTTACCTCTCTCCACTTATTTGTGGAGGCTTTTCTTCTTCAAACAATGTCATGTCACATTTGGCTTCCCTTATATTCTGCATCATTCTTTTAATGTCTGCATGCCAGGAATGATAAACATTTGTTTTGGATTATAAATATATACTTTTAAAATATAGACAAAATGAACAGGAAAGCTATTGTTAGACAGATCTACCATTTCACTTTTTGGCAGCTATCATCTGCATAAAATCTTCCATAATAACCATTACTTTCTTCATTACTTACTTTACACATACATCCTTGATAGCATTATATAAGACTGCAAGATAATACATGTCTGAATTTGGTGATCTGTGGCACACTCCTAATACTAACCTTTTAATGTGTTTTTTTTTCTGTCTAATTCTGACCCACACTGTCTTCAGACCCTTGAATCATCAAAGCTATGTTTTTATGACTGAATGCACTTTTTGATGAACAGTTCTACACTTCCACCTCCTCTAACTTCCCTGTCTCTCTGAAAGGGTGTGTATTCACTAATGCTGTGTTTGTCACAATCACTTTCTGTTAGCTATATTTCCGGTTATGCCTAAATCTTTCCTGTTTTCTGCATTACATTCCATCTCTCTTCAATACCTTACCAAAATCCTAAAGATGTTACTTATTTTTTCTCATTTGGATGAAATGCCATGTATACTGCTACAAAGCTGCAGGCATAATACCTAGAGTGTAGAACTGTGTGGTGAAAATGTTTAAGGCTACTTCGATCTAGAATGTTTCCTACTAAACCTAAGGGAACTAATAACAACTTCCATGTTACATGTTGTTCAGTGAGGAAGTGCAGTGTGATGCTGTTGTGATTTACTGAAACAGAAATTGGAAAAGTAAATTGCTTTCAAAGAAAACTTTGCTTTCAAAACTGTTAGGAAGCAATCAAAAATAATGATTTACAGATAATTTTCTAATCATACAATATACAATTTATTGATATTACACCAAAATATGCATACAGTAGCTTGCTGTAACAGGAGGCAGGAAAGGGAGTATGGATCCTGTGCAGGACTGTGGAGAGAGAGGGGGAGAGAGAATTCCAATCCAAATCGCAAGGCAAAAACGTAATCCAGGAAACAAGCAAGAAGGTGAGATAACGGTTGAGACAGCAGAAGATCAACAATCTGAAACACAAGACTAAACCGTAAACGAGGGGGCAGGCAAGAAGGTCTGATACCGAATAGATAGTAATAGTAAAGAGTACACATTTGGGAGCTTGAGCAGAATCTGCAATAGGGAGCAGGGAAGTGAGAAAAAGGGGAACTGAAATAGTGACGGGAGTGAATGGTGATAGGTTTATTACTTGCGGTGTGAGCGTTTGTTAAGTGCGTGGGAATGTGAGATGGGTCAGAGACGCGTGCGGAATGCGTAACTGTCACAGTAAGGTGAACCCTTTGGGCGAGGAATGTTCCTGCCTCGTGTACGACTACGCCACCTAGCAAACACATGGGGTGCCAGGGCCCCTCTACAAAGCCACAGGTTCTGTTTATCTCCCAGAATCACCAATGCACACACAGACCAAGCGACAAGCATTGTATTGTATAAGTGCTGTTTTTATTTTGTAACTATATTCACATTCACTGTCACCTAAAGACACAACCAAAACAGCATTGGCAGCTACAAAAGGTCCTTCCAAGGGTCATAATGAATCCAGAGGGACAGCAATCGTTCCTGTAAAGTATTGAAGAGAGGCCACTCGAACATTTCTTCTTAGTCCCTGTAGTCTCTGATGGCCCACTTGCAGGAGAGGGGTACCAACCAGTCCTAATTCCCCAGTCTCTGTTCAGGTTACACTAGAAATCCTCTCTGGGCTGTGTTACATTCCTCTCAGTTTGTATCGGCTAGCTGGGACGGTTTCTTTGTTCCTTCCCTTCAGGTATTAAAAGTCTCTGTACAGTACCTCTGTTCCAATGCCAAAGTCCCCCATGGTCATCAGTTCCTGAACCATTAGTTCTTGCCTCTGTGGTATCGCACTCTGCAGCTTCCCTTGTGCTCCCTGTGTTGTCTCCAGGGTCCAGTGGGAATCGGGAGCACACTCTGTTTTTATTCCTCCCCTTAGTCAATCAACCTCAGGGGATTTTCCACTGTTCTTGTCAGAATTGGGTTAGCCCAATATTTTACCAGGAGGAAGCTTGGATTGTTTGAGGGGTGTGGGATTGCCGAGCCAGGTGTTACGGGCCCTTATCACGTCTTTGTTTATTCTACGGCTTCCCATCTTCCTCCCTTGGTCTGGTTTATTCCATGCTGAAGAGAGAAGAAATAAACACAACATTTCGGCTGTGGAGCCTTCTTCAGATGTGAGAAAAACAGGGCAGTAAGTAAAGGTTATGTAGCGGGAGAACAAAAGCTCGGAGAGAGGAGGAGCGAGAGGCGGGAGCAGGGGACAGAAAGATAGGCCAATCAGGAAGTGTAAAGTCAGGATAGGTGAAGAGAGGTGTGAAATGAAACCTACAATGAATAGAGAGAATTTAGAAGAAAAAATCGATGTTGTCGCTGCATAATCGTTGTAGCCGAAGGAACTGTGAAAAAGGGAGAGAGTTTTTAGTGTGTCTGGGATGAAATGAGCTATACAGGAGATAGCTGTGTGAATCCATGGGTTTGTAATAGACCAAAGTAGAGAGTCAGGGGTAGTTAATGGAGAAGTTGATGTCTAGAAATGGAAGAGTAGTGGAAGATATGTTAACTGTATATTTGAGGGATGGGTGGAAGTTGGTGAAGTGATGCAGAAAGTGCTCAAGCTGGTCGTTAGAGCATGTGGCGGCACCAATGCAGTCATCAATGTATCGCTTGTAGAGGTCAGGGACTTAGCCAGTTTAGGGAGCGAAGAAGCGTTCTTCTACCCAGCCGACAAAAATATTGGCATAGCTGGGTCCCATTCTGGTGCCCAGGGCAACTCCACTAAGCTGTTGGTATAAAAGGTTATTGAATGAGAATGCATTCAGTGTGAGGACCAATTCTGCAAGGCGTACCAGGTTGTGGGTGGGTGGATCAAGCACTGTGCGTTTGTCCAGTATGTACTTGAGGGCTGTAAGGCCGTCATTATGGGGAATGACGATGTAAAGAGATGTGATGTCCATGGTAAAAATGTAGCATTCAGGGCCTGGAAATTGGAAATCATTAAAAAGTTGGAGCACATGGTTGGTGTCCTGATGACAGGAAGTCCTGTTGAGAAAGGCCGAGATGTACAGATGCAGCCATTCAAAACAAGCAGGGTACGCTGCGGTATAATGCGGTGGGCGTGTCGCATCAAAACGCGGTGTAATGCTTCATTTACCATATGCAAATTAGATGTTAATAGTATCCGGAATCGCCAGGAGGAGCTAATTAAGCTTAACCTTTTATGTACAGCATTTGAGCTGTCCCCAGAAAACGCTGGTTTCGAATCCTGATCACAGCTGAGGGACAATCTTTATTCAATTAAGAATTTAAGTTGTATACTCTTTAGACTTTTACATTTAAACTGTGTATTACAGCATGTTAATCATCACTCATTAAAAAGTTGGTATATTTTATGAAAGCAAGATTGCTCAGTTGGGCAAAAGTACACAACCTACTTTTATCATAAATATTTTAATATTTAGTAACATAAACATATTATGTAAACTGTATATGGCTGGTATTGGTATTTTAAAGAAAAAAATACACACCAGTATTCCACTTTCTCCCTAAACATTTTAAGCATCAAAGTCTTACATGTGGTTATTTTGGAAACGTTTTTACTTGCTCCTTCTGAACATATTAAGATTATATACTTTGTGAAAGTGATAGTCTTTTAACCTTTTCTGTGAATTCACTCATTATCTGCTTAAACAAACGCATACTTTTAGAATTCGATTAACAGGGAATATAATATGGAATCACGTATCTAAACAAATTAATAACGATATAATTATATTCATGTACTGTCTGGCAGAATAAACTGAAGAGTTAGTTAATGCTACACAGAATTATTAAGAATTATCACCTCTTTTTACACTTGAGAACATTCCACTCAGTGGGCGATGCATTGTTATCTCAATCACCTGCTAATTCATTTTACACCACGGAAAGACAGGAGAATGTGATTGTACTGTATCTGTATGGAATGTGTGTTGCATTTACAAAATTAAAGTGTTTAAAGTGTATAATTAAAAAGTTAAAAAAACGTAAAGCTTACACAAAGATTCTAATATGATCACGAGGAAGTGTATTGCATGTCTAATGGTCTACCCCTATTTTGATTAAAATCGCAAATGCGTGTTTAATTAAATGCCTGTTTTGATTCGCAATGTGACAATGAGAACCGGGGTAAAGTTAACTTGAAGTTCAAAAATGATTTTGGCACGCCTGTAGCATTTTCACAAAACCTCCTAGAGTTGTGAGAACACTTCCTTTGTGTATATTGTACATTGTGAATGTTTTCACAGCCTTCACTTTGTCATCTTTATGCCATTTTTTTGACCACGCACGAATATTCTTATGTCCATATCTTCACAAGGAAATCAATGCGAATTTTAATACTAATTAAATGACCACGGGCACTTTCCACCCCCTCTAAATTCTCAGAGTAGAATAAGCTAACCTTAACAGTTCACCTCCCCACATGCTCAGAAGGACCACGTAAAAACGTTTCCGAAATAATAATAATAATATCAGCGAACATGGTTTCATGGAGGGCTTCTCAGAAAGTTGGGCATTCAGGTAGATTGCCAGGTGAAAGGATTTGTAAATATATAAATAGAATTATATTGTTATTAATTTCTTTAGATAAGCGATTCCATATTATATTCCCTATTAATCCAATTCTAAAAGTATGCTTTGTTTACTCCAATAACGAGCGTATTTGTAGAAAAAGTTAAAATGATCACTTTTCACAAAGTATATAAACGTACAGTAATATGGTCAGAAGGAGCACATAAAAACATTTCCGAAATAACCACATGTAAGACTTTGATGCTTAAAATGTTTAGGGAGAAATGGAATACTGGTGTGTATTTTTTCTTTAAACTACCAAGACCAGCCATACACAGTATATATAATATGTTTATGTTCCTAAATTAATATCATTTATGACCTTCAGATGCTTTATGGTCCTCTTCTTTTTATGCTCAGCTACTAAAAATTCCCTTTAGTGGTAAAATTCCATGTAAATATTCAATACTAAGCGGATTAAAATGTGCACAGTAAAGAGATTAAATGCCCCTGTCGGTCATTTTGGCCAGCCAATCACATACCCCAGTACGGCACGGTGGCTCAAGCGTAGTTGTGTGCGGCATGGGTTTGTACCGTGAACTTTGAATGGGTGCATCTGTAAGTAGTCGGACAGTCACATGCTAATACGATGCGGTGTCCAGGGGTGTTTGTGGATTTTATGGAGGAGGTAAAATTGAAATACCTGTGGATGTTCAATGATGAGCCAGTTTGCCTCCTGGGGGGAGCTCCTTACTGCTGATAAGAAGGGAGATGGAGGATACCACTTCCTTTTGGTAGTCAGTGGTAGGGTCCTGTTGGAGTGGGAGGTAGGAAGAAGTGTCGGTTAGTTGTCTAGAGGCTTCAAAGATATATAGGTCCTTACGCCACACCACAACAGTGCCTCCTTTGTCCGCTGGTTTGATGAGGATATCATCTCTGTTGCGGAGAGACTGGAGTGCCTGAATTTCTCCTTGGGTGAAGTTGGACCTGTGTTTACTGGGTATAGAGAGTGTCTTGGGAGCTTGATTGGTGCATTGGTTAATGAAATAATCGACTGGTGGAAAACACCTGAAGGGGGGAGTCCAACAGCTCTGTTTAGGAATAATATTGTTAATGACATCAATAAACAGATTGTTGTCAGCTGCTTGTAAGGAGGAATCTTCAGCAAAATGTGCTCTGAGACGGATCCTGCGGTAAAAGCTGTTGAGGTTGACTCTGGTCTGGGGAATGCCCAGCTTCCTGGGAACAAAACTGAGGCCTTTGCTGAGGGGGAATGCTCATCCTGTGAAAGGGAAAGGTCAGAAGGTACAACATGGTTTGGATTGGTGAAGATGTTAGGGTTGTTGATGGTTTTCTTCTGTAGAAGATGACTCAGTTTTTTATCCTTCTCTGTAGTGAGAAACTGGTAGAGTTTGGAGTCGAGAGATCTAATGAGGATAGTTATAAAAGGAAGATAATGTGGAGCTGTCAGACGTAAAAAATTCATTAGCCTCTTTGATGTTGATGTCAGAAAGGATAATCTGTTTTTTTGAGGGAGAAAATGGTAGAAAGCATTAGTTTCCTAGAAAATTGCTGTAGAAGTCTCTGAGTGTTACTCTGGGTGGTATCAGAGTCAAAAGAAAAGGTATTAAATTTCAGTTTCAATTCAATTTTCAATTTCAATTTAAGGAATGTTATTATGTCAACGACATCTGTAAAGGAATTAAAGGTGGTTAGAAAGCCTGGTCTTGGAACAGATACTGTAGCTGTGAAGAGACGGAATGCTGGTTTAGTGAGAGAAGGGGGCAAGTGGCCCAGGGAGGAAGAGAAGGAATGATGAAGAGATCTAGAAAAAGATTTGGAGGAAGGCATAGTGGGTCGCAGCAGGTGTAGGCTGTAGTAGTTCAGGTGGGAAGCTGCGTCAGCATGTGTAGTCTGCAAAGGAACAAGTAATAGGTTTATTCCATGCTGAAAAGTGAAGAAAGAAAACACAATGTTTGGCCATGGAACTGAATTAGAATAATTAATTAGAATAACTGCAGTTGCCACCCTTGAGTGAGAGGCAACATTGACACCATCCTGGAAATCAACATAATCCAATCAATTACAGCTTGTTACTGCCTCAATGGCCCACATCCTGCAACATAACACTTGCATAACAATACAGCAAGAGTAATAGAATATATTTGAAATTTGAGAGTTAATACTTCAGAGTTAAAACACATTGTTAGATTGTTAGAAATATTTAATAACACTTAATTCCAAGTGTAATAATATGCCTTGCCACTACAACATATTTCTCACATTTCTCACATTTTATTTTTTGTGCATAGTTAGTACACAGTATATTGATTCAGCAGGCACATCTACCTAGCTTGTAGTACAATACTGTACACAGGTTCAAAGATAATACAGACAAAGTATTTTATTTCCTATACAGAAACCTGGCCACAACATACATTAGAGTACCTCTGCCATGAACTGAACCTGCTGAATTAGAAGCAGGATCCAATTTCTCATGTCACTAGAAATTGTGCTTTGTCAGGATTTCTGAAAAGGGTGAGTAGTTGGACCCATGTGCAAAGCCGTGAGGAAGGTACTACAAACAAAAGTAAATCCAAGATTCCAAATCCAAGTCATTAGGCAAGAGCCAAGTCAAAAGTAGGAGAACCAGGTCGGGAATGAAAGGAGTCAGGTCGAGAATAGTAGAGCGCACAAGAGAAAGCTGTGGAAGACTTCTCAATAGTGATCGTAGGTAAACCGGTGAAGAGTGTTTAAATATTGAAGAGAGAGAATTAGAGAATTAGTTCCTGGATGAGCATGTGGGAATGCCAGGGCGCTTACTGGAGAAGGTACGAGTCATGACATGCTTCAGGAGCAATGGTGCTGTTTTCCAACAGCCAACCATCAAAAAGCCATGGGACCTGTCCCTTCTTTGGCTACCTTTAAGAATATGGATGGACCTACTCCATATTAAATACTGGACATTCCAAGTATTGTGTTATTATAGCTCTTTATTCCAATATTTGAGAAGCTAACATTTATTTGTAAGCAGAAACTAAAGATGTGCTGGGTTGTGCTCACACGTTTGCTTTGAAAGAAGTTCACTTCACTTGCCATAAGGTAATCAGAGAGCTTGACAGATATACCATGTTAGGTTAAATTACTTTCAAATTAAATGCTTTTTTGTTACACAAACAAAACCAGATTCCTGGGAAACAAAGCTAAAAATTGGTATAATGTACTGGATTTTCAGAGGATGTATTCTAAGTAGAACCCTCAAAAGAAGAAGGAATTCTGACTACATTTGTTGGCAGAAGTTTGGTAGGGGAAAGAGCTGAAGGGTGAGACAGCATCAGCTGGACACCTGGTGGAGCAAAGGAGGGTATGACCTTAGCAACCAGGGCTATGACCTTCACACCCTCGGGGCATAGTAAGGGGCTCCTAAGGGGACAGCGAGAAAAGGAATAAGGAAAGGGGAAAGCAAAGTATTGGGGAGGAGAGTGGAGTGAGCAGAATTAATGAAATAAGAGAAGGGGGGGGGTGAAGGAAATGAAATAGCGGTGGTTGTTCAGAGTTCTAGCAAGGGTTGACTGTTTGTTCAAGAATAGGCAAGAAAGTGATTCCGGTCATCTCCTCCTTGTAGCAGGTGAAAATGATTAAGGTATACACATCTGACTCCGGCAACATTGAAACACAGAGTGCTAGAAAAGATCCAGAGTTGTGGTTAGCCTGGGAGTATTCATACATACAGTAAGTGACCAGAACTGTGGGTTTGACCTTCTTTTGAATTTCTGTTAAATAATACTATGTTCCAAAAACATCCACCAGCAAAACTCTCCAAAATTGGTATCCTGGCGCACATCCATCTTCAGCACCGAAGAAAGAAATTAAACCATGTATAGCCCTTAATTGCCAATGGCACCACCTTACATGTAGGTCTTGACAGTCCCAAATAATATGTTCTATTTTACTCCCATATTATCCCGTCTACACCAAATAAAAGATACAAGAAAGACGACCGTGCCCGTGTTTTAATCATCCAGTCAGTCAAGTGAAGAAGACATAAACAACTGAAGGCTACTTGAGGACAAGCACTGTATGCAGTTGTATTGTCACAGTGTATTGTCTCTCTTTGCTTTGTCTTTCCACTCTCTCTGTTCCAAGTCTGGCTCCAGTCTGTTCAGCACCCCACACAGTTTCCTCACTTTTGTCCATGTGACAGAAGGATGTGACCCAGGATACCAGATGGTGCTTATCTGTGAGAGTAGTGCTATAGAACTTTTGTTTCTTCTGGGACTTGTTTTAGTTTACGTGGGACCATGAAGTTAATGTTTGTTTCTCGTATGTATGTGTCCCTTGGGGATATTGTTGTATGTTCTCTTATGACGTACTGATATGTCATAATTATTAGAGGAATTAAAATACTTTTATGGTGTATAACTGTTTGTGCAGGTCTGTGGATGGTCCAGGAGCGTACAAAGAACTTGTTGGGAGATTTGTCCTAATTAAAATTACTAGGTGGCATAGTCGGCTACAAGTCATGTATACTACATATTGGGGTCACCACTGGATATATTATTACATTTTTCCAGAAAGGTTTAAACTTTGTAGAATAATCTAAAAGAAAATAAAAATTAGTCCATCAAATCCCTTTATTTTTCATAAAGTACATACAGTATATGTTAATTCTCAGATTCCCAAAAGCTGAAAAAATGGTTGTACAGATGCAGCCATTCAAAGTGCGCGGTACACACACATACCGGAGGTAATTGGCTACGGCGTCACGCATTGTGACGCACGATGACGCGCGGTACCGCGGTACGTGATTGGTTGATCGACAGGGGCACTCGTGGTCCGTTGGTCTGTCGTAGAAAGATTTACAGTAAACATCTTTACTGTGCCCGTTGTAGTATTGAATATTTATATTGAATTTTACCACTAAAGGAAAATCTTAGTACCTGAGCATAAAAAGAATAGGAGCATACTGCAACGCGTGTGAAGGCCATAAACGATATTAATTTTGGAACTTAAACATACAGTATATGGCTGGTCTCGGTACTTTAAAGAAAACATACACACCAGTATTCCATTTCTCCCTAAACATTTTAAGCATCGAAGTCTTTAACTAACGTGATACCGGAGTCAACAAGCATACTTTTAGAATTTGATTAAAAGGGAATATAATATGGAATCGCGTATCTAAAGAAATTAATAACGATATAATTATATTCATGTTGCAAAAAAACTGCAACGGACATAAAAACTCCAGAGCTTTTGAGCTCTGGTTGAATGATAAGTGTCGCAGTTTAAATAATTTTCGTAGTTAGAAATTATGGAACGCTCTGTTAAAAGCAAGGGAGTTTTTATGTCCGTTGCAGTTTTTTTGCCACATGAATATAATTATATCGTTATTAATTTCTTTAGATACGCGATTCCATATTATATTCCCTTTTAATCAAATTCTAAAAGTATGCTTATTGACTCCGGTATCACATTAGTTAAAGACTTCGATGCTTAAAATGTTTAGGGAGAAATAGAATACTGGTGTGTATGTTTTCTTTAAAGTACTGAGACCAGCCATTTACTGTATGTTTAAGTTCCAAAATTAATATCGTTTATGGCCTTCACACGCGTTGCAGTATGCTCCTATTCTTTTTATGCTCAGGCACTAAGATTTTCCTTCAGTGGTAAAATTCCATATAAATATTCAATACTTAAACGGGCACAGTTAAGACATTAAATATACATATACATACTGTATACAGTACAGTTTGCATACGGTAATATGTTTATGTTCCTAAATCAATCTCTTTTATGAGTATGTGAAAGGCATGGTGAATCGATTCTCAAAAATTACTGTACTTTGCATGATTGGAAACAAATGCGTGATTGCGAAATGCTGTGGTGTTACTTTTACAAAGATGGTCAATGAAAAAAAGAATGTGGACCAGGGCAATACTTTGAGTTTACACTTACAGCTTGTCCAAGGTCATTCATTATTAATACTATTAGTAATATCTTCGTTAAAGACTTTGATGGCGACAGCTCAAACATGAGAGGTTGAGCTTTATTAACTCCTCCTTGCGGAAATTCCGGATACTATTATTTTGCTTGTGGTAACTAGCGGTATTTACCGGTAACTCGCGGTAGACTGCGTACAGCGCACCGGAAAATAATGCGGTATCGCCCGCGCTTTTTGAATGGCTGCATCTGTACTTACAGCACAGTTCTCGAAAGTCAGAACTTTTTACTTCATACAAATACTGTTGCCTTTAACATCAAATATATGTTTCATCACAGTAATCAAAGCAGATGTCTTAAACATACTGCTGAAAGTAAAGCTGAAAAGCCTGCAGGAAATATAGCTTGTTACAAACTAAACAGCATTTTGCTAAGTGACAGTGAGCACCTTTTGTATTTCAAATATTATTGGTGATGTCACTTAGAAAAATCTGTAGATAAATACATATTAATTTAGTGTTAATCTTTTAACTCCAGCCTTAGGGCGTGTGAAGTGTTCCTGTATATACATGTATATCTTTTGCAACATTTAATTTTGAGAACGGGGATATACATATACTTTCCCCAAAAATCAGTAAGCAGTAAATCTTTTACCCACATAGGAAAATATAATTTACTGCTATAAACCTATTAATGGTTTTGGTACCATTTTCTTTTAAATAGATAATGCTTATTTAACACTAAAAACTATATATTTTTCAACAAACAAAGGAATAAAGAAATCAATTAATTAACAATGAGCCTAGCAGTCTTTCCTTATGATTTAAGATCTGCTGATTTACAGGAGAACAGTAATATTGTAAACCAATACTACACTTCAAGATCATAGTAGTTGAGCATCACTCTTCTTAGACTGCAGTAAAATATTTTCAATTTTCCATCAGCAACAATATCTACAAGAGACAAACTCTTGTCTGCTAAAAATGTTCATCCCTCGTGGTGACACTAGCACCAAAAATTGTTTTCATTCAATTAGTCAAATAATATAATTTATTTTACTACTTTCTTAAATTCTATTTTTAAATCATTAAAAAATGTTAGTTTCTTAAAATAATGGGAGACAGCTTATAGAAACTACTGTATCAACTTTGCTGACATTG
The DNA here is from genome assembly GCF_059453375.1 of Lepisosteus platostomus. Lineage (NCBI taxonomy): Eukaryota > Metazoa > Chordata > Actinopteri > Semionotiformes > Lepisosteidae > Lepisosteus > Lepisosteus platostomus. The sequence continues at coordinate 39,976,978 of NC_142616.1, forward strand.
GTATTCCATCTGTTGCATTTCAGAGAACAATTAAATTATGTTTTGACTAATGTAAAAATATGCTTTCGAAACTATAAAAACTCTAAAAATATGTATTTTGAAAACTATCAATGCAATTTGGAAAATGTAATTCTTTGCAGACAGCGTAACCAATTTCATGCATGCACTAAGCTTATGGAAGTTTGAACAGAGCTGAACACATGCTTCAATTCACTTCATCACATTCTAATAACTTCCCACTCACCAACTCACATGATCACAGATGACACGTGGAACCATTGCTTCTTTTATTTCTGAAGTCTAACCTGACACTTTCACTTATTTCACTTTTTGATATATGTTGTGGGCATAAGGTTAATGCACTGAGTTCAACGTTTACACTACTGTATATCTAGCCTAGGTACAGTCTTCAAGCATACCAGAAAAATAGGAAAGCCAAATGTTGATGTAATGATTGTCTCTATATTTTAACATCACTAAACCATGCCCATCTTCAGCCTCGTGTTCTGCAATAGTATTACATTTTCTGTAGTTTTCTTGGGAGAGGAGTTTATAGATCTTGATGATTATCTTATAGTATTTGAAATGTTTCTAAATTTATTATGAAATTACACATTTATTGCATCAAACTCTCATAATATAAATTTTACATGTTGTCCTTTCACTTCAAAAGATGGAGCAATTAATTGACTCAATTCAAATAATTTTGTGTAAGTATTATCTATCATGGGTGATATAGTAGCATGGCAGTAAGCGTTACCTCCTCAAAGCTCTTAGATCCTGTGTTAGATTCTGGACTGGGGTACCTTCCAGTATATCTGGACTTGGCTCTGGACATGTTCTCCTCATAGTTTATGTAGATTAGATCCTTTGGTTTATAATCACCTTCCAGAGACATACTGGCTACGTTAATTCAATATTAAGTTGTTCAGCATAATATACTGTACTTTTTTAGTGCTTCTCTCAGTAAATCCATGTACGTTTTCTTTTAGCGTTCTTTATTCATATAATTTTAGTTCAAAACATTTTGGGTTTATTTGGTTTCACTTCCTCTGCAAGCAATTATAACAGTATTAATTTTTATACACTGTATAATACACTGTTAACAGTCTAAATCTCATAGATTTTTTTGTTTTCTAATTACAATTTCGACACAATTACTACAAATTCTGTATACAGTACTGTATATAATTAAAAAATGAAAAATTCTGTTAGTGTTACTGTACAGTATGATTAGCACAGGAAAGCACTAATGGCGTAATAAAAAATAATGTTATTATTAAAACAGGATTTTAACATTTGTTTTACAACCATATACTGTACAGCTGAGGTACATTAAAGATTCACTGCGCCACCTGGCAATCTTATAGAGTAGCACAGTCACGCATCAGATTATTTGAAAAAATAAAAACAGTGAGACACGGTACTGTTTGTCATGCCGTGGTGCTTGTTTTGCTATGCATCTGTAGCCCTCAGGTAGAAGCTGATTCAGCTGCCGCTATGCTGGGCTGTATTGGTAACAGATCCAGCTGTTTCTATGTCATAGATTCAGGTTTGTCTTATTATCTAGCATCAATGACTAAACAAGATCAGTGGGTTTTAGGCTATTAGGTTATGGGTAATGGTTATTATTACTTTAGGATGTTAAAAGAAGGTTCTGTTTTCTCTACCTAAGTTATCTGGTTACATATCCTGGAGGCCATTAAAACTAAAGGTCTGGAACATACACATCATATGACAAAGACATAGTAAAGCTGTGTTCATTCTGATACTGTACTGTAAATGTTGTAGCCTGACTCTCCACAGTCTGCTATTCCTCTGCACCATGCAACAAGTCAGGGGTCACTATCTCCCAAAGGATAATCAACCAATGAGCAACCTGCAGGGTGGATACCAGGCCTATTCTTAATAGATCACTAACGGTGATTCTGTATCTTTAAAGGTTGTACCGAATTCATTTTGTTGGTTAACTCACTGGTTTCTCTTCTCTCTCCAACTAACCTGGCACTCTGACTTTACGAACCAGATGAGTTCAAGCAGTCCACATCAAAACTTAACTTTATCCAAGACATCAGGTCACAGAATTCTGCCCAAGATATTCTTTCTACAAGAAGAAATCTTGTGTTTCATGAGTCAATTGTAAATTTCTCCTCACTAATGAAATTAAGAACTAGACGAGCATATTCAGTGAAAAGCTATTGCTGGGACAAACCACGTTTCTCTCACCCAGCTTCCCTATTGCCTGACCCAAGCCGATGACTGTGCACAGACTGCAGAACTGTTCTCAGTAATCAAAGCTGAGCCAAAGCTCTCCTCTCTCTCTATGCACCGGGACACTTCCAGCACAGAACATGCAACTAAAAGAAACCACGGTGAGAACCCTGCTCATCTCTGTCTTCAGAGGGAAATTTAAACACTTCAAGGAACATTTTCCCAACAGATGATAGAGTATAAAATTTCTAAATCACATTATATTTCTCAAGAGATAAAATATTATTCCAAACACTTGTTTGAAAAAGTAGTTCATGATAGTAAATGCATCTTTACATATCTCAGAGAATATAAATGTGATCAACTGTATAAAACTGATATAGCCTACAAGGTATAGCATACTGTAACTCATTGTATAGTCAATATATTAACTCTGACATTAACTCTTATTTATGTAATCTCTGAATGAACAATCAGCTTTCGTATCACAAGCAGGTTGATTCACAAATATTACTTCATAGTTGTCAGTATGCTACACATGTTTTGGCGTAATAACAATACATTGTAAATTACATGTATAGAATCCATGTAAATGATTATATGTGATGGATTCCCAGCAGTCTTTTAAGCACTCTCGCAATTTATACTGTTCCAATCTCTTATCGTTTCAGTACATTTAAAACCCTGACATCATTACAATCTGATACTTTATGTGCGCTTTTTCTCTCTTCTTTTTTTTCTGTTGTAACCAAAAACATGGTGCTTGTGAAAGCAAGAAAATTAAATGATCTAGCAGTGTTGGAAAGGGCCCTATTACAACCAGATTATTAATTCAAGCATTTATACTAATTATACTGTGTGCTACACTGTAACACAGTGTTTTACATAAAGAAAGACACTTACCATTTTTGTACAATGTGTGTTGGACGGCATGTACTGCCAGTGCCAGTGATCAGGGGCATTTTAAAGTCTTACCGTTACTACTAAATTCCTCAGTTGAAAGATGGATTTTCCTTCCATTAGATTATTGTATCCTTTTACAGTATAAGCAACCGGGTCCCCCCAAAAAATGTTTATCTCAAACTTAAATTAAATAACCTTATAAATTATGTTTGGAATCTGAAATGGTGATCATCAACTCATTCCCTTTTTTTTTTCTTTGCGTACCCTATGCTTCTGATCTTTATGTAATTTTACTTTGTTCCAGGTTAAACTTTGATGACTTAAACAGAGCCATTGGTGATTTAACATTTCAGTCGCAAACCCAAAAATAACACTAAAGATCACAGAATTTCATCAAAACTTAAATGGTATTGCAGTAAATGCTGTAACTAACTCTCTATGACACTGTGTTCTCTCTTCTCTGTGATTCATTTGCTATGAACATCTGGGAGAAGAACCACAATCAGAGCTCATTCTGCTGTAAGGAAAGGAGGGGAGATATGGGTGAGGTTAATTTGCGGGATGACTTGGGAACAGTTGCAAAGCCGTGGGAACCAGGCTAGAGTAGCCCATAAAACAAAATTTTTATAAGCCTCAGTGTCATATCTATAAAATGTGGCTTTGTTTAAACACTGTTGGACTGGGAAATTACTCAGAAAATGAAAACATCTATCTTGTTGTGAAAGGTCATGGTAGTGAGTGAGAGGCACAAGAGAAACAATACATTTTGAGGCTAATCTTATCACCACAGAGATAATAAATCATAGGTGATGCCAACATTTCACACAAAATCCAGAGGCCCTGTGACATTTATGTAAAATATTGCCCTACTTTGCTACCATGTTTCCTTTTCATACAGTAATATATATGTCATACAAAAAAGCCCATTCTGAAAGAATGTAGCAATTTCCTTTGGCCTTTGTTAATTCCCCAGTGTGGCTTCGCTGTTGGATATGACAAGAATCTCATGCCATGAAATATATTTTAAAGTTTAAAAATACAGTTTTTCATGAGATAGGCCTGAAAAAAAGCTTAACATAAATATATTGTTAATCCTGTTTATACAATATGAATTTATCTTTGTATTTGACATTTTTATGACATACGTCGACAGATTATTGGAATGTAAACAGTGTGCAACAAGAACAGTTTGTAAGCAAAGGAAATAGTAAATGGTGGCACAGCAATTAGCATTGCAGCCTTGCAGTGCTGGGGCCCTAGGTTCAATTCTGGACATGTGGTGCTATCTGTGTGGAGTTTATATAGTCCATGTTTTTGCATGGATTTCCTCCAGTCCAAAGCCATGCAGCAGGTTAATTAGCTTCTGGGAAACCTGGCCCTAGTGTGAGTGTGTGTCTGTGTCAGCCCTGTGACATTCGGTCCAGGGTGTACCTCACCTTGAGCCCGTTGCTTGCTGAGACAGGCCTCAGTTGCCCCGTAATCCTGGATTGTAAGAAGCACACCATCTTGTTTAGTAAGATGAGGCAGGGAAAGTATTGAACACCTCACTCCACAAGACTAACTAAAGAAAGACACTATAAATAATCCAAGACTCTCTGTAAGAAGTGATAGTGCTGTTAAGTTAATTATTTCAGAACAATAATAGATTTTACAGTTCATATTATTAAAAATAATTGGATGGAATATGTTTGGCAAATGTACCTTGCAACTATTCCTTACAGGAATATATGCTTATGTGAAGTTATAACAAACCTTTCATAATTTAATAACAGAGCACAATGCCTTTGGAAGTAGGTAAACTAATCTCACACATGTGTCTGTAGAAATTCTGTAGAAATGCAATTAAAACATAAAAAAATCAATGTGAGCTGTATATAAACAAATATGCAACATTATGTTATTTGTGTTTGTGCCTTTCAAAGGTTGCATTTATGATGGTCTTATGTGGAGAGAAATTTCAATAAAATTAAACATTTAATCTAAATTAATGTAAGTACAGTGGCTATCAAAAGTATTCACCCCCCTTGAATGTGAACCTTTTCACATTTTATTGAATTAAATTAACTTTATCACATTATCTGGAGGTATGTCAGTTATCAGGCTGAGGAATCCACGTGTGAGAGAAATGAGAGGCAATTGAAGATCAAGTGGAATATGAAGCAGACAGGGCAGGTGTCAACCAGAACAGAGCTCAGGTTGCATGGCAGGGGCGGAGGTAAGCGCAGGCAGGGGCTGCAACAGTGCAACTAGCAGACAACGCTGGCACTGACTAAAGGATAAAACAGGCTCATGGTAGTCCAGGCAGAGTTCAGTAACAGGTCGTCAGAAAGCAAAGTAAAGCCAAAGGGGAGATCCAAAGACAAAGTCTACTGTATAATGTAGTAAAAAAAATCAGGAGTAAAGAGAGGGCTGAACACACAGAACAAAGCACTGAGAGCTGGTAAACAGACTGAATGACAGAGTACTGAATGAAACCTGGAAAAGGTTTAAGTAACCGTACTGGGTGAGGGCCAATCCCTCAATACTGGGCCAATATTGAGGGATGACAGCTGGCTTAATTTGGCTGGCAACGGCCTGATCAGAGTTCTGCATGGGAATGCAGTTTTTTACCATGGTACTGTAGTTGATGAGTGCGAGCCCTGACTCACCACAATGTGACAGTGCCCCCCTCCCTTAGTGAGAGCTCTCGGACACTATACTTTTTTTTTTCCTGGGGTTCCACACATAGAAGGCATGCATCATGCAAGGAAACCTGCAGATCTCCTGTGCCTTTCTTTGGAGATCCATCTCCTACAGTGTACCAAGTATTGGAGGCTCCCCTGTAGCTAAGAGAGCTAGAGTCTAGTATGCTCTGTGGCATGGGTTCTTCAGATCCCTCAATGGGCCATGTTTCAGCATAGATGAAGGTGCCACTTTGGTGGCAGGAACCTTCTGGTATTTCATAGAAAGCCACACTTGCTAACCTGGCCTCAATGCAGGTACAGCCTGCCAATGACAATTGGTGGACCATTCATGTCTGTAAGTGGCCCTCTCCAGATTTTGATTAATAACCCACGTTCAGGACAATGTTCAATCACGTTACTTCAAGATCCTGTGTGACCCTGTCAGCAGCAAGGAGTTCTGTGGAATCCAGACAAAGTCTGAGGAGAAGTGGTTGAAATCCATAAAGGCACTGAAAAGGAGGCATATTGTACCAGAGGATGTATTAATAAGGATGTTTTTGGACGAATCAGCCCAAGGTTGGAGGTGGGCCCAGTCATCCAGTAAAATTGAGATATGGTTCTTCAGGTGGATGCCTCATTGAGATTGTGAATTCTTGACAGGGTGTTGGCCTTCCCATTCTTCAAACCCAATTGATAAGATCGTAAAATTGATCCGGGAAAAGAATAGAGACCAACACGCCTGTTGAGGTTCAACCTCTTGGCCTTTTCGATATCATGCAGGATTTTTTAATCAGTGCAGACCACGAATGGATGAGTAGCCCCTTCAATGAGATGCCTCCATTCATCCACTGTCATCTTTACTGCCAAGAGTCCCCAGTTGCCATCATCACAGCTGTGCTCTGTAGCCGCAATGCTTGTTAATAAGACAGAATTAAGCATTGCTGTGCTTTCCTAAATGAGGCCCCATCTCACTCTCCATCTCTGTGGTGCAGCCACGGAGAAAGTATTCATGCAGGCTGATTTAAGATGTTTTCTTTTGATAAGGGACAGCTCCCAAACGGGGATGCACTTAGCTAAGCCTGGCTATCATGATCAATGGTCATCCATTGGCGCCTATCTGTCTAGGGAGTGCCAAATGGACATCTGGACTGCATTCCTAAGTGTCAGGAGTAAGTGACTCATATCTCACCTTGATCAACCAATCAGGGACTGGCAGGGTGTGGTAACATCACGTGGGTCTCCAATGCCCGCCAAACTCTCAACCAATCAGCACACATCTGTGTCTTGGTCAAAAAGGGAACGCAAGCTCAGGTCAGAGGTCTGCTTGGCCATTTTCGCGCATCCTCAGAGACAATCACGTGACAACTGCTGTTGTCTGCACTGGGACTTGGACTTTGTTCTAATTGTGAGGCCGAGAATCCTGTATGTACTCAGAATTCTACCAACGTGAATGCTCCGCTTGATAAACGGCAGCCTACAGTTGGACCCTCGTCAACAACCTGGATAGCTTATTCAGAAGCACCGCTGGACCGGGAACGAACCAGCTTCTTCCCGGGCAAAAGAGTGACTTGTGAGGACTCGTGGTCACACTCCGTGCATAGAGACTTTCTACTAGCCAGCCAGACTGCTGGTAGATTCCCTCGGAGCAACGACTGCCCTGCGTTAGATTCCTCCGCTCGTCCTACTCCGAGCTGCACCTCGACTGGTTGGCCGGTAGCCAGAGGACGCCGGGACAACGCCCATTGGACAACCGCTGGAACAGAGGCTGCAACAGAGCCTGTCAGCTGGTTTGGTGTTCGTGCCGGGAAATTCCAAATCCATACACAGTGGATAAGTAAACCCCATGTTCTACATTGCGTCTTGAGAATTCAATTGTACCTCAACATAAGTTGTTATCAGCTTAATTCATGAGTAATGTATTTACTTCCGAGTTTAGAGTAACAGTGGGTAATAACACTGATTAGCGATTTGGTAACCGAACGATATATATTGACATATATTCTCTGTTGTGTATCTCTTTGTGTTTGCATCTCTTCGAGATTGTATACCTTGTATATTGATAACCCTCACAGTAAGGTCTGCCGCTCGTATCCAGGCAGACTAGTATATGTTTGGTGCACAGTTTATATTAATAAATGTATCTCGTGTATTGAACCCGTGTGTGTGCGTTGTTAGTTGTTCTGACGATTGATTTTCTAAAAGCCCCAACGAACAACCTCGTGATTACTGCTACAATTAATAATTGTCTCAGTAAACCCATCAAACCACTACATTTAATGGCATCCCTGTGCGGGCTGAGTTTAGAATGAAATGAGAATCAATCGCACAGAATAACTGATATTGCTGTGAGTTCAAGTTCAGCACAGCACCGCGGCTTCTATACGCGAATACCGGGTGTGCTGATAACTGCGTAAAGAAATCCCCCTGTTTTCTAGCGTTTAGTGTAACGCGTGCTGATTGGAAATCCATCTGCTCGGGTGTTTAGATTCCATACTGTATTTTGGTAAAAGGAAAAAAGGGTAGTACTCTTAAAGTTTCTCTGACGTAACGACAATGGCTGCTAAAATGTCTGAAGTGGAGTCGCTTATAAGTACTATTTCTAGCGACGACAATCCTGGTTACTGGAGCGGTATCGAAAAGTTGAACTTTGATGATATTGAGAAGCTGCAAGTAGATTTAGTAGCTAAGGTAGCAAACCAGCTTAAGTTTGGAGGGTCTGTGAACGCAGTTCAGGTCCTATCTAGTTTCGCCTTAAATCTAGCTAAACAGCTGGAACTGTCTTTGTCCGAGCTGACAAAGTTTCAAAAGCTTCAGGGAAAGCTAGAAAGATATAAGGCGGAGCGAGTTGAGTTGTTGGATATAATCAGAGAAAAGAGAGTGAAAAATGAGGAAAGTGAAGACCGACTCAGGGAAGTTTTAGGTAAATTAGATGACCTATCTGCTAGAGAAACTGCTGCTGAGGTAACTAGGAGAGACCTGCAAGAGCGCTTGAAAGAAAAAGAAAAAGAAATTGAGAGTTTAAATGAGCTCAGCCAGGAAAGGCAAAAGGAGTTAGATGCTGCCGTACTGGAAGCAAAACAGGCTAGATCCCACTTGCATGCCAGTCCACTTAGCAGCCCGGAGCGCTCACCCAGCGCGCCAGGAGGAGGTTTCTCCCGGCCAATGTCGGTGGTCGGATCGGCATGGGGGAGATCGCCAAGTCCTGTGCGAGACACAAGGGCGATTCAATTCAGGCATAGACCCCCTGCTCCTGATCACAGCTGTCTCCCTGCCCGCGGAGAAACCGTAAAAATTAACCTCCACTCCCTGAGGCAGCTAGCCAAAGATGTAGAAAGGTTTGACCCGTCAGTGTCAGGGAATAATGTGGAGACCTACATCGATGAGCTGAGATATACTTTGCAGTTTATGCTCGAAGCGACTGAACAGGAAAAGGCTATGTTAGTAAGGAAAACTACCAGCCGAGCGGTCCACGAGTGGATGTCTAGACAAGCCTTTGAGGAGCTGTGTCAGGCAATGATAGGAGAATTCTAGGCTTTTATTGATCCCATATCTGCCTTGGCTGCTGCGCACCATATTAAGCACGAAAAAGCTGAAGCCCCTTGCGACTATTATGAGAGGCTTAGGCGCACTTATTTTGCAGGCCGGAATGAAGAGGGTTGCGAAGAGTACGTGAATTTCAAAGGTTTATTCATTGCTTATCTGCATCCCTCAGTCAGGAAAATGATTGTGATACACACTGATGCAAAAGCAATGAAAATGGCTGACATTAGAAGGTTGGCTCAAAAAGCCTGGGGAGCTGAAGTCTCTGCTTCCTCAGAGCGAAAACCTTCTAAAACGGCCATGTTCGCCACTAAAGCCAGCTCGAGGGAGTTGAGGTTCCTGAGCCTGCTAAGCCCCGGCGCAAAATAGGCAGGCGGGACCGCACTAAGCGTCATAGCTGCCGTGAGCGCTACGGGAAAGGCAAGGGCTCAGGCAGAGCCTATCATAAGGCTGGACGAAGGGAGTCGACTGCTGCCCGCCTGGCCAGGCTTGAACAAGCCCTGCTTGAGAGATCAGGACAGGGTAAACATTCTGCACCGACTGCCGGAAGCGTGAATGAGCTGAGGGGGACCACGCCCCTCCTCATTGGAGGAGGCGGGGATCCGCCCCAAGCCCCTCCCTCAGTCTATCTGATTGGGTGGGAGGGATCCTGCCTGGAGGAAGGCTGTGACTCTGAGTTGGGTGCTGATCCCGCCCCTTAAGTCAAAGAAAAGGCAAGCTTCAAACAATTCTTAGGGAATCTCAGCCAGAAAGGCAAAGCAAGGCGTATTTATATCAAGGTTTCTCTTGAAAAAGTCTTAGATAGAGAAGCACTGATTGACACTGGGGCTGAAATTAGTTTGATGTCAGCCGATCTACTCAGCGAGCTCAAACGAGCAGCGAAAGGAAAAGGCATCAGACTTAAGGTAGAACCGTGTGAGATAGATATTTACAGCTATACCCAGGATCATGCCAGGATCACACACCGAGTGTGGGTGGAACTTAGGTTCGGGCCAATGAACGTAGTGCATCCTGTTTACATCTCTAGGTTTAAAACAGAGCCACTACTCATTGGCCAAGACCTGCTTGACAGGCTGGAGCCTCTGGTGGACTGCCAGCGTGGAAAATTGTGGGCTCAGGTCAAAAACCCTAAGCCTGTCGTACAGCAAAAAGGGGGGTTCAGTGGTTATGCTGTGATCACACAGTGCCCACTGAACACTATAGCTGAGTTGAAGGTTCCACCTGGTTCCTCTGGACGAGAAATAAATGTCTCTTCTTGCTTTCCAAAACTACAGGGAAGTCCTGCCCAGGCCAGCACTCCCACGGTCTCCCAACTACAGGAGCAGTGCTCCGAGCAGCTGCTTGACCCGCCAGGTAAAGCACACCTCTTTTTCATCCCTGAAGAAGAGTGGATCTCCCTGTCCGGTAATGAATGGGAGTCCTTTCTGTGCGCCCTGGTACCTCAGGGGGACCAGGACTACCACCCCATGGTGGTGGGAGGGGTCCAGGTGGCAGAAGTGCAGGTTGATGATGTAATTCTCAGCCTCAGCTCTGAGAAGTCCATAATCAGTGAAGGTCTGTTCAAGGACCTGTCGCGAAGCCGTCAGGTGACCCTGGTGACGCAGTCACAGGTTCTGTGGTGGGCACCCCCACCTCATAGGTCCATTTGGAGCAAAGGAAGCTTTGTAGCTTCCATCTCCATCGGAAAAAGGAAGTTTGCTCACTACTTCCAGGTAGCACCTCAGCTGACCCATTCGGTCTGTATTGGTGCAGACCTGTTGGTTCGACTGGGCGCCCAGCTGGACACAGTAAACAGTGTGCTGTGGACACGGGTGAACCCAGATGCCCACTCTCTAAGCGGCGACCCCGAGAACATTCGGTCAGGTCAGACGATTCCTCAGGCCTGCCAGGTAGTAAACGAATCGGACCTGATCGTTCCTGCATCAACAGCAGGGTTTCCGGTACGCCTTGTCCTAAAGAAGGGACAGAGAATGGACGCTGAGATGGTTTTCTTCCAACCATCAGCTCAGTTTATCAGACTGAACCTAGCAGTCTGTGGTACCCCCAGACTGGAACGGAATGGCCGAGCCACCTGCCTGTTGGTGCAGAACATAGCAAAACAAGATGTCAAAATCCCTGCTCGCACTGACATGGGACTGGTAATTGACAATGGTTTCTATGATTTCGAACTGGCCATCCCAGTTCTGGGGCAGCTCCCTGGTCCCTTGGCCAGGGAGGGGGGAACCGAGCAGGTGTACTACACCTACCCCCGGCGGATGATTGCAATTATGCCAATAGAGGGATTCTGCAACCAGGAGGTGTGCAGAGTGGACCTTAGCGATAAGGATGAGATGGTTGTGTACACAGTACACGCAGGTGTTCCGACGGACCACTCAGCCGAGAGTGCGACCCGGGATACCGCCATGCCGTCAAAAGCGGGGTTCCTAGAGCAGGTACAGGAACAGGTTGGTAAGGCAGATGCCCTGGAAACGGAAAGCCAGCGTCAGCAGCTGCGTCAGATCTTCCAGGATTTCCAGGAAGTGTTTGCACGGGACGCCTATGACTGCGGGGTGACGGATCTGCACACAGTGCGCATTCCCACGGAACCTGGTGCCCGCCCAACCTATGTCAGGCAGTATCGCATTCCCCTCACGGCATACGAGTCCATAAAGCAGACGTTGGATGCTCTACTAGAGCGTCAGATCATAAGGGAGTGTAACTCCACTTATAACTCCCCACTGTTGCCGGTGCTGAAACCCAATGGTAAGTGGCGTCTGACCATTGACTACCGGCAGCTGAATAAACAGGTTCCTTTGTCACGATGGCCAATGATCTACCTAGATCAGGAGTTAGCCAAGGTGACAACAGCGAAATATTTCACCACAGTGGATGTGGCCAATGGGTTCTGGACCCTTAAGGTAGAACCAGCAGACCAGTACAAACTGGCCTTTTCCTTCGGAAACAGGCAGTTCACCTGGAATCGATGCCCCTTTGGGTATTCCAACTCCCCAGCGGAGTTCAACATATTTCTGCACAAAGCCATGAGTGATGCAGCCGCCAGGGGCAACCTGGTCTATGTGGACGATATTCTGATGCGGAGTCAGACCTGGGTAGAACACATGGCCGAGATCAGGCATGTGTTGACCCAGCTCTCCCGTGCAGGGACCAAACTGTTCCTGGCTAAGGGACAGTGGTGTAGGACCCAAGTGGAGTACGTGGGACTGTTGGTTGGAGCCCAAGGCATACAGCCACAGTCCAGCAGAGTCCAAGCTATCCAGAATATGAACCTGTCTGAACTGCGCAGCTTTCAAGGAGTATGTAATTATTCCCGGCAGTTCATTGAGGATTACGCTGAAATAGCAAGGCTCCTCCACAAGCTGTTGCAGAAAGACGTGCCCTTTGAGTGGGGGCCTTCCCCAGAACAGGCTGTGATGGAGCTGAAGCGCAAACTTGGTAGTGCGCCGTGCTTGGCCTACCCTGACAAAAATAAGGTCTTCTACCTTGAAGCAGGGTTCTCAGAGCACTGCCTTGGGGCTGCTCTGAGTCAGGAATATGACCAAGAGCGAAGGGTGGTGGCGAATGCCAGTCGAGCCCTGAGCCCAGTGGAGCAAAAGTTCTTGGACTGCGAGAAGGCCCTGTTGTCTACGGTCAGGTCGGTAGAACACTTCCGTAGTTATGTTGGGGGACAAAAGATCATCATCGAAACATGCCACCAACCTGTGACATTCCTGCATAGCCAGAGACTGAAAGCGGGCAGGGTGTCAAATAGCAGGATTGTGGCATGGATGATGGCCCTACAAGGCTATGAGATAGAGGTACGTTATGCACAGAGCAAGAAAATGTACCTGGGACAGGGCCTGGCTTTGGGCCAAGTGTGTCACGGCTGTGACACTGACATGGAAGCTCCAGAAATGATTCCCGCTGCTGAGCTACCGAACAATCATCGGTACTACGATGAGAACGTGGGCCAGGGCTTACCCATGGCCTATGTTGACGGTTGCTCTTTTCGCCACGAACAGCAGGTGCTAGCAGGGGTAGGAGTAGTCTGGCAAGACAATACTCCCTGTGGGCCGACCCGCTATAAGCTAGGACCAAAGACTAGTCAGAATGCGGAAGTAGCTGGGGTGCTGATCACCCTCCAGCAAGCCCTGACAAATGGCCTTAAACAATTTGTCATCTGTAGTGACTCGAACTACGCCCGACATAGCTTCGTGTCCCATCTTCCGTATTGGAAAAATGCCCGGGGCAAGGAAGTAAAGAACAAAGAGTTGTTCCTGGCCAGTGACAAGCTCACGACCAAGGCTGGAATGATGGTTTACTGGAGGAAGGTGAAGGGACACTCCCAGGTGAAGGGACCCGACAAAGACGGGAATGATGAGGCCGACCGGCTGGCCAAATCTGGCGCCTTAGAGGGTGAACCCTGGCAGTTCCAGCAGGAATGGCTACCCCCAGAAACCGTGGCTGAGGTCAAGGCGGTCACCCGAAGCAGGGCTAGACAGGATGTCGGAGCTGACCCTCAATCTGTAGTGCTTGGGTCACAGGGTTTTAACACCGATCTTGCGGAAATGCAGAAACAGGACCCAGCAATTGGGCAAATGTATCAGCATATCGCTGACCCAGTGCATCAACCTCTTTCGGAGCAGGTACTGAGCCAGTCTCCGGAGCTGAAGGAGCTGGCAGAGGTGAAAGACAACCTAAAAATTATAAAGGAGTTGTTGGTTTGTGTACCAGTTGCACAAGGTGTCCCAAAGTGGGTAGTTCCCCGCTGTCATCGGGGAGTCATGATCCAACACGCTCATGACGAGCCCTGTGGGGGTCACCGGGGAATCAAGGCCACGTACGACACTATCCAGCAGGTGGCATTCTGGCCTCACATGGGCCAAGACATCGCTGCGTATGTAAAGGGGTGTCTGACGTGTAGCCAGTTCCAACCATCACGGCCCTTGCCCCGTGCACCACTCCAGAAAAAGGGCATGACATTCCCCAGGTCCAATCTACAAATGGATTGGGTGGGGATTGGTGAGGTCATCCAGAGGGAACAAATATTTCCTCACTGTTATGTGTGCATTCACAAAATGGATTGAGTGCCTCCCAGCACCCAACGACACGGCAGAGACAACTGCAGTGCTGTTGGTGAACCATGTGTTCAGTCGATGGGGACTCCCCCTGACCGTGGACTCGGATCGGGGAACCCATTTCACAGCTACAGTAATGGCAACCCTGTGGAATATGCTTGGGGTCAAGGCCCAGTTGCATATCTCCTACCACCCTCAATCCTCGGGCCAGGCAGAAAGGGCAAACCGAACGGTGGTTAATATGCTCAAAAAGTTTGTCTCCACCAGCAGTAGGGACTGGGACATTAAGCTGCCCCTGGTTCTGATGGCCATCCGAGCCACGCCCCATTGCTCTACGGGGTCCCACCTTTTGTGATGATGACAGGTCGGAAGATGACTCTTCCCCTACACTGTCTTTATGGGGTGGAGGACCTGAGCACGACGGGGGCTGCTACGGCCCATCAGTATGTGTCAGACCTGCGAACACATCTGCAGGCAACCTTTGCTTTTGCCCAGAACAATCTGGGAAGGAGTGCAGAGGGTAGGAAGGCATACTATGACCGAAAGGCGGTTAACCAGGAACTCCAAGTAGGAGACAAGGTCCTGTACTTCCAATTTGCCAAACCCACAGGGGTGGCCCGGAAGTTCTTACCCAGTTGGACAGGACCCCACGAGATTGTCGATAAGGTATCACCGGTAGCTTATTGAATTCGGATTGAAAAAGGAAGGCAATCTCTGGTCTACAAGTGGGTGCATCGCAACCACCTCCGGTTGTATCGCCCACCTCAAATGGCGCCGGAGGACACAGAATAGGGTTAAAAGTCCAAACCCGATCAAAAAGGGGGGTGCCCCTTTGTAGTTGCAGGTAGTTAGGTACTGTAGTGTAGGTCCTGCTAGGAAAATATATTCAAAATTATAGTGGAACTGTACCATGTGCCTCATCTGTGTTCCAGAATGGGAATCCTAAAACTGCCACGGCTGGTCCTGACAGTACTGTGGACCGCCTCGACACAGCCCCCTTGAAGTTGTGGAACCCGGTCCTCCTACCGGCATAGTCCTGCAGGACGCTCCCGGATTGTTGTTAACAAATTGCAGAACATATACTCAGCGAGTGTATGTACGGCTGGACCCACATGATGTGTTTCGGAAGCACATCAACATGAACAGTAGGGTGTCCTATCATGGTAGGCAGTGGGCTGGGGATACTGTATGGCATGCCCAGCTAGACACTATACACATGCTCCGCCAGCTGAGGAAGGCAACAGTCACCCAGGAGGAGATGACAGGCCTCAGCCGCCCCAAAAGGTTCTTGGGGGGTCTGATTGCTGCGGCCTCCGCCGTGGGTTCGCTATTTTCAGCAGGTCTGTTTGCTGCTAACACTGTCACCCTGACCACCCTGAGAAGGCAGGTGTCTGGGTTACGTAAGGAAATGCCAGAAATTTATGACAAACTGTATCAACAGCAGCAGCGGCTGGAAAGCCTAGGGAAAACCTTACAGGGCACAATTGTAGCAGTAAACCTTCATGCAGCAGTGTTAAATAACACCCTCCACACCGTGGGCAGGATTGTCGATGTGTTACAGTGGGACTATGCTTATGTGCAACAGGTCAGAATGCTGATGCAGGATCTGCTTAGGGAGCTTATTGCCACAGTAACTAGCCTAGCCATGGGACAGATTCCAGCCTACTTGGTTCCACTGTCCTTAGTAGAAGAAGTACTGAAGACAACCACTTCCGAGATGGTGCAGCCATTGCAAGTACATCTTGCATACAGTCTAGGCAGTGCCATTCCCATACATGTCAACCCCGAAGCCAGGGAAATAGGTTTCCTGTTGAACCTTCCCATCGTGAGTAGCAAGGATATCTATAGACTCAAGTCTATATCGAACGTTGGCTTCTGGAGGGGGGACATGCATGTGAAGTTGACCACCCCACCGCTCGTAGCTTACCAGGAGGATGATCCGAATTTGTACCTTGTTCCAAACCTGGAACTGTGTATATCAACCAAGGATATCCACTGGGTATGCCCAAGTAAGCCATTCCTTAGGGACACAACTCAGAGGTTGTGTGGTATCAGAAAGGGGGCTGCCACTGAAAAGTGTAAAGCCACAGTGACGAGCAAAAGTGAGCTTAACGAACCCCAGGTTGAGCAGGTGGGAAAGAATGGCTGGTCAGCACACCACAGTTAACGGTTACAATAACCTATGACAGACATGATACAGCTACCGAAGTGCAGCTACCCAACCAAACAGTTTTTCTACAAGTTCCTGAAGGAGCTATAGTGCATCTCAACGATTTAGCACTATATCACCTGGAGTCAGAACTGTATGAAAAGGAACTCGAGATTGTGGACGCTTTCAGAGGACACAGCGTTGACTTGGATGAGAGAATCGAAGAGACAGTAAGTCTTGAGGGTGAACAGGTAGTCGAATTTGTTCTTAACGACACAAACTTAAAAACTACACTGGTAGGTCCCAAGCACAGTCGTTGTGGATCCTCTGGGGCGCTAGGAACAGTAAACGTGCTCATCTTGACACTGCTGCTGGGTAGCTGGATCATGGCTGGGGTAATGTGTTGGATGCTGTTCTCTTGTATCAAAGCCTTGCGGGGTAGTTTGAATGAGACAAAGGGAGCAATGGTGTATCACCGACATCAGGTAACAATCGTCAGAACAACTAACAACGCACACACACGGGTTCAATACACGAGATACATTTATTAATATAAATTGTGCACCAAACATATACTAGTCTGCCTGGATACAAACGGCAGACCTTAATGTGAGGGTTATCAATATACAAGGTATATAATCTCGAAGAGATGCAAACACAAAGAGATACACAACAGAGAATATATGTCAATATATATCGTTCAGTTACCAAATCGCTAATCAGTGTTATTACCCACTGTTACTCTAAACTCGGAAGTAAATACATTACTCATGAATTAAGCTGATAACAACTTATGTTGAGGTACAATTGAATTCTCAAGACGCAATGTAGAACATGGGGTTTACTTATCCACTGTGTATGGATTTGGAATTTCCCGGCACAAACTTTTTTTTTTCTTATAAAATATACTTTATTCTGAAAAAAGCTCAAAACTCAAAAAGAAAACATCTCACACATTATCACTCCACATAATTAAAACAACGGCGGAATGGCGGTGATTGTCCATTATCAATCCTTGCAAGGGTGGGCGGATTTGCGCTATTATAAGAGTCCCTCCAAACCCTACCGGTTGCTGTAAACCATTAATCCCTGTACAGGGTCCATAGGCCTTTCCAGCGCTCCTTTGCCATGGGGAAACCCCATTTAGCAACGTCGCGCTTCATCCTCCTCCTGAGGTCCGCCAGGATCCTCTCCTCCAGCTCTCTCGCTCCCCACTCGATGTTGTGCAGGATGAGATTGTTCCTCGCGTCCCACAGGCCTTTTTTTGTGAGGGACAGCAGCAGCCACATCAGGAACTGCGTCCCCCTGTCCAGTCCGGTAGGTGCCAGCCCCAGCAGAATGTACTGGTAACTGAGCACCGCACCCGTCCCCAGGAGTTGCATGGTGTTGTCCATTCTGCCCCACACCGCCTTGGCGAAGGGGCAGCTCCAGAACACGTGCTCCTGAGTCTCCTCGACGAAACACGTGTCCCGGGGGCAATGCGGGTTCCTGGTAAGCGAGTGTCTGTAGAGGACCTCTCTGGTGGCCAGTCTCTTGTGTACAGCCATCCAGTTGAGGTCCTTCAGTTGATTGTGCAGTTCTTTAGGCTGCGTCCTTTCCCAGACTTGTCTGGGAACTTGCAGCCTTTCGTCGGCGACCAGATGCCCCCTCACCTCTGTGTACAGAGCTCTGTGGTTGGTGCAGAGCTCTGGCTGTCTCGTGGCCTCGTACCTCCTGCTCCACTTGACAGCGTGGGTGTAGAACTTCGGTCGCCTCTCTGCCTTGGGCCCAGTGTTTGACCACTGGACCAAGTGCCTCATCGGGACGGAGAGCCACAGCCTGACAAAGTACTGGTACTTGTGGCCGATGGGCTCCCGCAGCGCCCGACAGAGGTTGCAGTAAAAGATGCAGTCGAGTTTCAGGGGGAAATGTGGGACATATCGACCCCCTTCCTCGACCGGCTGACACATCCGGTTTCTCGTGATGTACTCCTACCTGCCGCCCCAGACAAAGCCGAAGATCATCTCTTGCAGCGCTCGTCTGAGTCTGGCTGGCAGCGGGTACACCACCTCCAGTTTCCCGGCACGAACACCAAACCAGCTGACAGGCTCTGTTGCAGCCTCTGTTCCAGCGGTTGTCCAATGGGCGTTGTCCCGGCGTCCTCTGGCTACCGGCCAACCAGTCGAGGTGCAGCTCGGAGTAGGACGGGCGGAGGAATCTAACTGCGGCGCGCAGGGCAGTCGTTGCTCCGAGGGGATCTACCAGCAGTCTGGCTGGCTAGTAGAAAGTCTCTATGCACAGAGTGTGACCACGAGTCCTCACAAGTCACTCTTTTGCCCGGGAAGAAGCTGGTTCGTTCCAGGTCCAGTGCTGCTTCTGAATAAGATATCCAGGTTGTTGACGAGGGTCCAACTGTAGGCTGCCGTTGATCAAGCGGAGCATTGACGTTGGTAGAATTCTGAGTACGTACGGGATCCTCAGCCTCGCGCTTAGAACAAAGTCCAAGTCCCAGTGCAGACAACAGCAGTTGTCACGTGATTGTCTCTGAGGATGTGCGAAAATGGCCAAGGAGAGCACCGACCTGAGCTTGCGCTCCCTTTTTGACCAAGACATAGATGTGTGCTGATTGGTTGAGAGTTTGGCGGGCATTGGAGACCCACTTGGTGTTACCACGCCCTGCCAGTCCCTGATTGGTTGATCAAGGTGAGATATGAGTCACTTACTCCTGACACTTAGGAATGCAGTCCAGATGTCCATTTGGCACTCCCTAGACAGATAGGCGCCAATGGATGACCATTGATCATGATAGCCATGCTTAGCTAAGTGCATCCCCATTTGGGAGCTGTCCCTTATCAAAAGAAAACATCTTAAATCAGCCTGCATGAATACTTTCTCTGTGGCTGCACCACAGAGATGGAGAGTGAGATGAGGCCTCATTTAGGAAAGCACAGCAACGCTTAATTCTGTCTTATTAACAAGCTTTGCCGCAACATATCCCCCCTTTTTGAAGGTCACGAGGTCCTGATGCGTTGTTGCCTTCAAAACAAAAACAGAGTTAAGTGATGTCTGTTGTACCACGGTGGATTTTACCACCCAATATTCACATTACCTCACGAGAATTCGTACAGGAAATACTGTTGGAAAGAACATTGCGTATACCTGCTCTTGGTTATAAGGTACATAGAAATGAGGTATCGGGCATCATCATTAGCCCTAGACCTTAAACTTCCGGCAGTTCACTATCAGTCTCGGATAGCTCTGCAGCAGGCAGACGTTTGGGAGTGGTAACCTGATTTCGGTGATACACCATTGCTCCCTTTGTCTCATTCAAACTACCCCGCAAGGCTTTGATACAAGAGAACAGCATCCAGCACATTACCCCAGCCATGATCCAGTTACCCAGCAGCAGTGTCAAGGTGACCACGTTTACTGTTCCCAGCGCCCCAGAGGATCCACAACGACTGTGCTTGGGACCTACCAGCGTAGTTTTTAAGTTTGTGTCGTTGAGAACAAATTCGACTAACTATACCCCCTCAAGGCTTGCTGTCTCTTGGATTCTGTCATCCAAGTCAACGCTGTGTCCTCTGAAAGTGTCCATAATCTCAAGTTCCGTTTCATACAGTTCTGACTCCAGGTGATATAGTGCTAAATTGTTGAGATGCACTATAGCTCCCTCAGGAACTTGTAGAAAAACTGTTTGGTTGAGTAGCTGCACTTCGGTAGCTGTATCATGTCTGTCATAGGTTATTGTAACCGTTAACTGTGGTGTGCTGACCAGCCATTCTTTCCCACCTGCTCAACCTGGGGTTCGTTAACCTCACTTTTGCTCGTCACTGTGGCTTTACACTTTTCAGTGGAAGCCCCCTTTCTGATACCACACAACCTCTGAGTTGTGTCCCTAAGGAATGGCTTACTTGGGCATACCCAGTGGATATCCTTGGTTGATATACACAGTTCCAGGTTTGGAACAAGGTACAAATTCAGATCATCCTCCTGGTAAGCTATCGAGCAGTGGGGTGGTCAACTTCACACATGCATGTTCCCCCTCCAGAAGCCAACTTTCGATATAGACTTGAGTCTATAGATATCCTTGCTACTCACGATGGGAAGGTTCAACAGGAAACCTATTTCCTTGGCTTCGGGATTGACATGTATGGGAATGTCACTGCCTAGACTGTATGCAAGATGTGCTTGCAATGGCTGCACCATCTCGGAAGTGGTTGTCCTTAGTACTTCTTCTACTAAGGGAGGTGAAACCAAGTAGGTTGGAATTTGTCCCGTGGCTAGGCTAGTTACCGTGGCACTAAGCTCCCTGAGCAGATCCTGCATCAGCATTCTGATCTGTTGAACATAAGCATAGTCCCACTGTAACACATCGACAATCCTGCCCACGGTGTGGAGGGTGTTATTTAACACTGCTGCATGAAGGTTTACTGCAACAATTGTGCCCTGTAAGGTTTTCCCTAGGCATTCCAGCCACTGCTGCTGTTGATACAGCCTGTCATAAATTTCTGGCATTTCCTTACGTAACCCAGACACCTGCCTTCTCAGGGTGGTCAGGGTGACAGTGTTAGCAGCAAACAGACCTGCTGAAAATAGCGAACCCACGGCGGAGGCCGCAGCAATCAGACCCCCCAAGAACCTTTTGGGGTGGCTGAGGCCTGTCATCTCCTCCTGGGTAACTGTTGCCTTCCTCAGCTGGCGGAGCATGTGTATAGTGTCTAGCTGGGCATGCCATACAGTATCCCCAGCCCACTGCCTACCATGATAGGACACCCTACTGTTCATGTCGATGTGCTTCCGAAACACATCACTTGGGTCCAGCCGTACTTACACTCGCTGAGTATATGTTCTGCAATTTGTTAACAACAATCCGGGAGCGTCCTGCAGGACTATGCCGGTAGGAGGACCGGGTTCCACAACTTCAAGGGGCTGTGTCGAGGCGATCCACAGTACTGTCAGGACCAGCCGTGGCAGTTTTAGGATTCCCATTCTGGAACACAGATGAGGCACATGGTACAGTTCAACTATAATTTTGAATATATTTTTCTAGCAGGACCTACACTACAGTACCTAACTACCTGCAGCTAGAAAGGGCCACCCCCCTCTTGATCGGGTTTGGACTTTAACCCTTTTCTGTGTCCTCCGGCGCCATTTGAGGTGGGCGATGCACCCACTTGTAGACCAGAGATTGCCTTCCCTTTTCAATCCGAATTCGAAAGCTACCGGTGATACCTTATCGACAATCTCGTGGGGTCCTGTCCAACGGGGTAAGAACTTCCGGGCCACTCCTGTGGGTTTGGCAAATTGGAAGTACAGGACCTTGTCTCCTACTTGGAGTTCCTGGTTAACTGCCTTTCGGTCACAGTATGCCTTCCTACCCTCTGCACTCCTTCCCAGATTGTTCTGGGCAAAAGCAAAGGTTGCCTGCAGATGTGCGCGCAGGTCTGACACATACTGATGGGCCGTAGCAGCCCCCGTTGAGCTCAGGTCCTCCACCCCATAGAGACAGTGCAGGGGAAGAGTCATCTTCCGCCCTTTCATCATCTCAATTTTTGGGACCCCTGTAGAGCAATGGGACGTAGCTCGGATGGCCATCAAAACCAGGAGCAGTTTAATGTCCCAGTCCCTACTGCTGGTGGAGACAAACTTTTTGAGCATACTAACCACCATTAAGTTTGCCCTTTCTGCCTGGCCCGAGGATTCAGGGTGGTAGGAGATATGCAACTGGGCCTTGACCCCAAGCATATTCCATAGGGTTGCCATTACTGTAGCTGTGAAATGGGTTCCCCGATCCAAGTCAGGGGGAGTCCCCATCGACTGAACACATGGTTCACCAACAGCACTGCAGTTGTCTCTGCCGTGTCGTTGGGTGCTGGGAGGCACTCAATCCATTTTGTGAATGCACACGTAACAGTGAGGAAATATTTGTTCCCTCTGGATGACCTCACCAGTGGCCCCACCCAATCCATTTGTAGATTGGACCAGGGGAATGTCATGTCCTTTTTCTGGAGTGGTGCACGGTGCAAGGGCCGTGATGGTTGGAACTGGCTACACGTCAGACATCCCTTTACATACGTTGCGATGTCTCGCCCCATGTGAGGCCAGAATGCCACCTGCTGGATAGTGTCGTATGTGGCCTTGATTCCCCGTTGACCTCCAAAGGGTTGGTCATGAGCGTGTTGGATCATGACCCCCCGATGACAGCGGGGAACTACCCACTTTGGGACACCTTGTGCAACTGGTACACAAACCAACAACCCCTTTATAATTTTTAGGTTGTCTTTCACCTCTGCCAGCTCCTTCAGCTCCGGAGACTGGCTCAGCACCTGCTCCGAAAGAGGTTGACGCACTGGGTCAGCGATATGCCGATACATTTGCCCAATTGCTGGGTCCTTTTTCTGCATTTCCGCAAGATCGGTGTTAAAACCCTGTGACCCAAGCACTACAGATTGAGGGTCAGCTCCGACATCCTGTCTAGCCCTGCGTCGGGTGACCGCCTTGACCTCAGCCACGGTTTCTGGGGGTAGCCATTCCTGCTGGAACTGCCAGGGTTCACCATCCTAGGTGCCAGATTTGACAAGCCGGTCGGCCTCATCATTCCCGTCTTTGTTGGGTCCCTTCACCTGGGAGATTCCCTTCACCCTTCCTCCAGTAAACCATCATTCCAGCCTTGGTCGTGAGCTTGTCACTGGCCAGGAACAACTCTTTGTTCTTTACTTCCTTGCCCCGGGCATTTTTCATGCCGTTACCCTTCCAATACGGAAGATGGGACACGAAGCTGTATCGGGCGTAGTTCAAGTCACTACAGATAACAAACTGTTTAAGGCCATGTGTCAGGAACTGCTGGAGGGTGATCAGCACCCCAGCTACTTCCGCATACTGACTAGTCTTTGGTCCTAGCTTATAGCGGGTCGGCCCACAGGGAGTATTGTCTTGCCAGACTACTCCTACCCCTGCTAGCACCTGCTGTTCGTTCTGAAAAGAGCAACCGTCAACATAGGCCATGGGTAAGCCTTGGCCCACGTTCTCATCGTAGTACCGATGATTGTTCGGTAGCTCAGCAGTGGGAATAGTTTCTGGAGCTTCCATGTCAGTGTCACAGCCGTGACACACTTGGCCCAAACCCAGGCCCTGTCCCAGGTACATTTTCTTGCTCTGTGCATAATGTTCCTCTATCTCATAGCCTTGTAGGGCCATCATCCATGCCACAATCCTGCTATTTGACACCCTGCCCGCTTTCAGTTTCTGGCTATGTTCTGGAATGTCACAGGTTGGTAGCAGGTTTCGATGATGATCTTTTGTCCCCCAACATAACTACGGAAGTGTTCTGCCGACCTGACCGTAGACAACAGGGCCTTCTCACAGTCCAAGAACTTTTGCTCCACTGGGCTCAGGGCTCGACTGGCATACGCCACCACCCTTCGCTCTTGGTCATATTGCTGACTCAGATCAGCCCCAAGGCAGTGCTCTGAGAACCCTGCTTCAAGGTAGAAGACCTTATTTTTGTCAGGGTAGGCCAAACATGGCGCACTACCGAGTCTTCGCTTCAGCTCCATTACAGCCTGTTCTTGGGAAGGCCCCCCACTCAAAGGGCACGTCTTTCTGCAACAGCTTGTGGAGGGGCCTTGTTATTTCAGCGTAATCCTCAATGAACTGCTGGGAATAATTACATACTCCCAGAAAGCTGCGCAGTTCAGACAGGTTAGTGGGTGACTTCATATTCTGGATAGCTTGAACTCTGCTGGACTGTGGCTGTATGCCTTGGGCTCCAACCAATAGTCCCACGTACTCCACTTGGGTCCTACACCACTGCCCCTTAGCCAGGGACAGTTTGGCCCCTGCACGGGAGAGCTGGGTCAACACTTGCCTGATCTCTGCCATGTGTTCTTCCCAGGTCTGACTCCGCATCAGAATATCGTCCACATAGACCAGGTTGCCCCTGGCGGCTGCATCACTCATGGCTTTGTGCAGAAATATGTTGAACTCCGCTGGGGATTTGGAGTACCCAAAGGGGCATCGATTCCAGGTGAACTGCCTGTTTCCAAAGTAAAAGGCCATTTTGTACTGGTCTGTCGGTTCTACCTTAAGGGTCCAGAACCCATTGGCCACATCCACTGTGGTGAAATATTTCGCTGTTGTCACCTTGGCTAACTCCCGCTCTAGGTAGATCATTGGCCATCGTGACAAAGGAACCTGTTTATTCAGCTGCCGATAGTCAGACGCCACTTACCATTGGGTTTCAGCACCGGCCACAGTGGGGAGTTATAAGTGGAGTTACACTCCCTTATGATCTGACGCTCTAGTAGAGCATCCAACATCTGCTTTATAGACTCGTATGCCGTGAGGGGAATGCGATACTGCCTGACATAGGTTGGGCGGGCACCAGGTTCCGTGGGAATGCGCACTGTGTGCAGATCCGTCACCCCGCAGTCATAGGCGTCCCGTGCAAACACTTCCTGGAAATCCTGGAAGATCTGACGCAGCTGCTGACGCTGGCTTTCCGTTTCCAGGGCATCTGCCTTACCAACCTGTTCCTGTTCCTGCTCTAGGAACCCCGCTTTTGACGGCATGGCGGTATCCGGGGTCGCACTCTCGGCTGAGTGGTCCGTCGGAACACCTGCGTGTACTGTGTACACAACCATCTCATCCTTATTGCTAAGGTCCACTCTGCACACCTCCTGGTTGCAGAATCCCTCTATTGGCATAATTGCAATCATCCGCCGGGGGTAGGTGTAGTACACCTGCTCGGTTCCCCCCTCCCTGGCCAAGGGACCAGGGAGCTGCCCCAGAACTGGGATGGCCAGTTCGAAATCATAGAAACCATTGTCAATTACCAGTCCCATGTCAGTGCGAGCAGGGATTTTGACATCTTGTTTTGCTATGTTCTGCACCAACAGGCAGGTGGCTCGGCCATTCCGTTCCAGTCTGGGGGTACCACAGACTGCTAGGTTCAGTCTGATAAACTGAGCTGATGGTTGGAAGAAAACCATCTCAGCGTCCATTCTCTGTCCCTTCTTTAGGACAAGGCGTACCGGAAACCCTGCTGTTGATGCAGGAACGATCAGGTCCGATTCGTTTACTACCTGGCAGGCCTGAGGAATCGTCTGACCTGACCGAATGTTCTCGGGGTCGCCGCTTAGAGAGTGGGCATCTGGGTTCACCCGTGTCCACAGCACACTGTTTACTGTGTCCAGCTGGGCGCCCAGTCGAACCAACAGGTCTGCACCAATACAGACCGAATGGGTCAGCTGAGGTGCTACCTGGAAGTAGTGAGCAAACTTCCTTTTTCCGATGGAGATGGAAGCTACAAAGCTTCCTTTGCTCCAAATGGACCTATGAGGTGGGGGTGCATCAGTGTGCATCGATAAAAGCCTAAAATTCTCCGATCATTGCCTTACACAGCTCCTCAAAGCTATTAGAGACCTCCGGTCCTTGTCTAGACATCCACTCGTGGACCGCTCGGCTAGTAGTTCTCCTTACTAACATAGCCTTTTCCTGTTCGGACGCTCCGGGCATAAACTGCAAAGTATATCTCAGCTCATCGATGTAGGTTTCCACATTATTCCCTGACACTGACGGGTCAAACCTTTCTACATCTTTGGCTAACTGCCTCAGGGAGTGGAGGTTAATTTTTACGGTTTCTCCGCGGGCAGGGGGACGGCCGTGATCAGGAGCAGGGGGTCTATGCCTGAATTGCATCGCCCTTGCGTCTCGCGCAGGACTCGGCGATCTCCCCCATGCCGATCCGACCACAGACCCTGGCAGGGAGAAACCTCCTCCCGGCGCGCTGGGTGAGCGCTCCGGGCTGCTAGGTGGGCTGGCATGCATGTGGGATCTAGCCTGTTTTGCTTCCAGTACGAAAGCATCTAACTCCTTTTGCCTTTCCTGGCTGAGTTCATTTAAACTCTCAATTTCTTTTTCTTTTTCTTTCAAGCTCGCTTCCAGGTCTCTCCTAGCTACCTCAGCCGCAGTTTCTCTAGCAGACAGGTCATCTAATTTACCTAGAACTTCCCTGAGTCGGTCTTCACTTTCCTCATTTTTCACTGTCTTTTCTCTGATTATATCCAACAACTCAACTCGCTCCGCCTTATATCTTTCTAGCTTTCCCTGAAGCTTTTGAAACTTTGTCAGCTCGGACAGTTCCAGCTGTTTAGCTAGATTTAAGGCGAAACTCGATAGGACCTGAACTGCGTTCACGGACCCTCCTGTGTTAAGCTGGTTCGCTACCTTAGCTACTAAATCTACTTGCAGCTTCTCAATATCATCAAAGTTCAACTTTTCGATACCGCTCCAGTAACCAGGATTGTCGTCGCTAGAAATAGTACTTATAAGCGACTCCACTTCAGACATTTTAGCAGCCATTGTCGTTACGTCAGAGAAACTTTAAGAGTACTACCCTTTTTTCCTTTTACCAAAATACAGTATGGAATCTAAACACCCGAGCAGATGGATTTCCAATCAGCACGCGTTACACTAAATGCTAGAAAACAGGGGGATTTCTTTACGCAGTTATCAGCACACCCGGTATTCGCGTATAGAAGCCGCGGTGCTGTGCTGAACTTGAACTCACAGCAATATCAGTTATTCTGTGCGATTGATTCTCATTTCATTCTAAACTCAGCCCGCACAGGGACGCCATTAAATGTAGTGGTTTGATGGGTTTACTGAGACAATTATTAATTGTAGCAGTAATCACGAGGTTGTTCGTTGGGGCTTTTAGAAAATCAATTGTCAGAACAACTAACAACGCACACACACGGGTTCAATACTCGAGATACATTTATTAATATAAACTGTGCACCAAACATATACTAGTCTGCCTGGATACGAGCGGCAGACCTTACTGTGAGGGTTATCAATATACAAGGTATACAATCTCGAAGAGATGCAAACACAAAGAGATACACAACAGAGAATATATGTCAATATATATCGTTCGGTTACCAAATCGCTAATCAGTGTTATTACCCACTGTTACTCTAAACTCGGAAGTAAATACATTACTCATGAATTAAATTGATAACAACTTGTGTTGAGGTACAATTGAATTCTCGAGACGCAATGTAGAACATGGGGTTTACTTATCCACTGTGTTTGGATTTGGAATTTCCCGGCACGAACACCAAACCAGCTGACAGGCTCTGTTTCAGCCTCTGTTCCAGCGGTTGTCCAATGGGCGTTGTGTCGGCGTCCTCTGGCTACCGGCCAACCAGTCGAGGTGCAGCTCGGAGTAGGACGGGCGGAGGAATCTAACTGCGGCGCGCAGGGCAGTCGTTGCTCCGAGGGGATCTACCAGCAGTCCGGCTGGCTAGTAGAAAGTCTCTATGCACAGAGTGTGACCGCGAGTCCTCACAAGTCACTCTTTTGCCTGGGAAGAAGCTGGTTCGTTCCCGGTCCAGCGCTGCTTCTGAATAAGCTATTCAGGTTGTCGACGAGGGTCCAACTGTAGGCTGCCGTTGATCAAGCGGAGCATTGACGTTGGTAGAATTCTGAGTACGTACGGGATCCTCGGCCTCGCGCTTAGAACAAAGTCCAAGTCCTTTTGCAGACAACAGCAGTTGTCACGTGATTGTCTCTGAGGATGCGCGAAAATGGCCAAGGAGAGCCCCGATCTGAGCTTGCGCTCCCTTTTTGATCAAGACCCAGATGTGTGCTGATTGGTTGAGAGTTTGGCGGGCATTGGAGACCCACGTGGTATTACCACGCCCTGCCAGTCCCTGATTGGTTGGTCAAGGTGAGATATAAGTCACTTACTCTTGACACTTAGGAATGCAGTCCAGATGTCCATTCGGCACTCCCTAGACTGATAGGCGCCAATAGATGACCATTGATCATGATAGCCAGGCTTAGCTAATTGCATCCCCGTCTGGGAGCTTGTTTCTTATCAAAAGAAAACATCTTAAATCAGCCCTCATGAATTCTTTCTCTGTGGCTGCACCACAGAGATGGAGGGTGAGATGGGCCTCCTTTAGGAGCATACCAACGCTTAATTCTGTCTTATTAACAAGCATTGCCGCTACAGTTGCAATGCACCATTGTTCCATTAAGTGAATGAATGAAACCTTAAAAGAAACTTTCTACAATGCCCTTCAACCTATTGTCACACACACTAAATTGTTCTGCCATTTATGGTGTAATTTAACTGAAGTTGGGTGGAGGTCAAATTGTAATATCATGCTTCTGCGTCTCTATAAAAGTTTAGTGGCCGAACATGGATGTGCCCTGCTTGTCTTTTCTTGCAGTCTGTGTTTTTACTTTCTCTACTCCTCAGCCTCAACCATTCACCAAAAACAAGCTGCTCTGTTACCACTATTCCATCTGCATTTTCTTTTTCAGTACTCCAGATGTTGTCAAGTCTTCCAGAAACTACAACTGTGGCAGTTATGTTTCCCCTTTTCCCTTCCCTTTGCTCTCTTCCTAGTCTTGCTCACTCTGCTCTCCTTCCTTGACCCATTTCTCTCCATTCCTGTTTGAGCATGTAACTCGTTACTCCTATGGATCCAGCCTATATCTGTATCCTACCAACCTATATAACCTATTGTATATCTCTGCCACCCACCAATCCTTTTTGCTGTCCCCATAGTTCCCCTTGAATGCTGACTCCCACTCTGTCCCGTGGTTGTCAGCCTGCACCGGATTAAAGCCTCATCATTCAGTTCATGCTGTCTGCAGTGCTCTGACCTAGGCTGCTACGATCATCCCTTCTACCTCCCCCCAATTACCCCCATCGATGTCCAGCTGGTAAGGTGTTAGCCCTTGACTAATATTTCTTGTTGGGGGCTTTGAGCTCAGAATAAGTTCTCATTCATTCCATCCAGCAAACTTCCACATCAACCATTTCGTCTGCCCATCACATAGTTTCAATTACCCCTCCATCCATCCCAACATCACTGTTGCAGCATTTTTTCCTTAGCTCCTACCTCATGAGGAGTGAGTGATCTCAGACTAGCATTGTCATTTCCTCAGAAAAACAAGTTAAAGACAAAGCATTAAGCATGCTCTATCTCATAGCTGAAATGTTTTGTCTTTTCCTGTCAGCAAGAATAAACCTTTACCTACTGTATTCCTTTGCACCCCTCAATGCTTGTTTCGTCATTTTTAAAATTTGACTGAACAATTGAATTACTTTAGTTTTGAAGTCTGTCAAAATCAGTTTGGTTATGTAATACTCAGAAATGAAATACTAGAATAAGACGCAAAATAAAAAATACTGTTGCCTGTTTCAAAATTTCAAAGAATGTTTAATAAAAAAACTTCTATCCAGAAAATATTCACTAATTTCTCCTTGAGTTTGTACAAATAATATCAAAAATCATAGTTTCTTGTGATCACATAACGCTGTTTGTTCCAAAGTACTTTCTACATAGGAGAGGGCGCACTGCATTCACCAATGAAGTCCACCACTCACCTGGGTAATGTATGGCAGGTATTCTGCATCATCAGAATAGCTGAACATAGATACAAAATAGATCAGGAAGAGAAGTGAGAAATTGCTTCACCAATTGAATTAAGGGTTATCTTATATTGGTTGGATTGAGGGAAATTTAACCAGGCCACCAGATGTAACTACACTTTCTGCAAAAACATGCCATAGAATCATTTAGGACTTTTTGAGTTAAAATCTCAGCTGATAGATAATATCCTACAGCACAGTGTCCTTGTCACCTGGGGTATTCTGGTCCACCAATACTACCAGGTATAAATAATCCTTGAAGATCGTATCTCCATATCATATTCTGACCATATACAGCCTTACTTAAGTTGTAAGATCTGTCCATATCAGGAGGTATCACTGCTAATGGTGCCTTAGAGGTTCGAAGGAATTCATGACATGATGTTTAAAGAGATGTAAGCAATTTTTGAAATAAACTACCTGTAGGAAACTGTGACAGAAATTATTATTTTACCATTCATTGGGTACATTAGAATTTATACTTTTACAGTCACAAAAAATTGCTTGTCCTTGTCATTTCATACAGGTAATAAAAATGAAAATTCACAAGAAGGCATTTTTCATCTATCTACTGTTACTGACTGGGGTCAGTTTTAAAAGAGGTTGGAATTTTTGTTACAGGTTTTACAGATGTATGACAGCTTAAATAACACGTAAAATTACTCACTCAGCATATCTAGAAGAAAATGTCTGCTAGGGTGACATTTACCCAGCACTTTCTGAAGCTGATTTTACAAGCCATAATAGCCTGAAAATGACTGCAATATTCAGGCTGGCGTATTTCAACTTTATATATCCCAGCAAGTATGCCTGGCCTTCCTGCAAAACTTGCTGCTACAAACAATTCACAACATGTCATGTAATTGTGTTAATGCCGTGTGTCATGACAGTGAATTTTGTTTAATATTGTAAAAATAAGTATATTTTTCCCATCTGTATAAAAAGTGTGGTACTGGTCAGAAAGGGTACTGTATAAACAATCAGAAGACCACTAAAAGGCTTATTAAATATGAAATTGTCCTGTTTCTACAGGTAATGTGCAGATGTAGAACAGCTGTTCTTATTCAATTATAGATACAGATATTACATTTCCATTTAAGTTTGCCCTTTACTTCAGAATTAGCCAACCTGAACTTATACTGTTTAAAACATGTAGCAACAAGGCGTCTTATTTCATTTAGAATTAAGTGTTATTAAATATTTCTAATGATCTTTGTGCGCCTTGACCAAGCAGCCTGGTGCCTGTCTGTGTGATGGCACAGGAGTGTACAGTAGCTAAAGAGGTCCATAGAATGACCTAGCGATCACAGCATCTACCCCAGGACAGTGACAATCTAAACTCTTACGATAGATGTCTATTGCTCGCGCCTGGATGTCTAGCAGAGAGCCAGCGGCACACCTACTGTAGATTTGGTCTTAAAGTCACAGGTTGTGGTCAATCACCCAAAGGCAGATCCACTATTAACTGATCTGTAGGATGGGTACTAGAGGCATTTCTGATGGCATCTCAGCCAATTAACAACACCTCATATAAACTGAAACCCAACATTTTTTCACTGCTAAACTCACTGGCTCCCTCAATCTGTCCATATAATATAGCAAACTGATGTTTACAACCATGTGAGTGCAACCAGTCTGCGTCAGTTAATCTGTTCTCCAAGAATCAAGGCAAAAAGAGTGTCAGTAAGGTACAGAAGATATTCTTCTTAAAACAAAGAAATCTCGTGCTCGTAGTCCCACTATTGTCACCTGATCAATGAAATTAGACAGTGGACTCTTGTCTTGTCGACATTCAGAATATCCAGAAGTATTCTCTGAGCAAAAGATACAGCTGGAGCAAACTAAGTATACTTGTCTACCTTGTGGCCGGACCTCAAGAAGACAAACTGTGCTCAAGAAGACTGTTTTAAAGACTGCAGTCAGTGAGATGCTACTTTGGCAGAGCTAACTGAGCTCCAATGCAAGTCAAAAGCCCTATCTCTCCACTGTCTGCAACAGGACTCTCCCAGCACAGAGAAGCTACAATGGACCAACCTAGCCCAGCTACATAGCCCAGCTAACTTCGTTAGCATGAAGTTCAGGGACATGTGGAAACAGTTTCTTTGAGTAAAACGTCATTATTCATCTCATAATTCTTAAAAGTCATACTATTAGTCCAAATGTGTGTCACAATAGTAAATATATATTTACTTGTGTCTGAGAATATAATTGTTATTTAGTTACACGTGACTATTGGAACCTATGAGCTAGACTGTAAAACATTATAGTCGATGGGTATTTTAACTCTGAAGTTATTAACTCTTGAGTGAATGATCAGCCATTCGTGCTCACAACAGATCATTTCACAGAAATATTCTAATACATTGTTGTTTGTTATGCATGTTTTGGTCATATCAATAAATGTTATATCGTATATTTGGAAAGAGTGTATGAGACTGTAAAGTATTATGCTTGATCGGTTCCTAAAATTTGTCATGTGCAGGAAATTAAAACCCTCATCTCCTTCACACACCTCATCATCAGTCTCTCTCTCCCCATCTTAATTTTTCTTCTCCTGGCATTAACAAGTTTACTCTAGTTCCACATTTCCTCTGTGGTGTAATGCTTGCCTTGTATCAGTAGTCATTGCTAATGCCCTTAAATTCATGCCTATCATCCCTAGACCTCAGGCATCTCATATGGTCTGATAGATAGATAAGTATTTCATAATGTCACTCACTGAATGAGCCCAAAGCTTTTCTACACTTGAGCTACCACTCAAGAATTGGTGGGTCCTGTCAGCCTCATCTTCATGAGTAAGCTGTCTTTCCCTTAGCCAGGCAAGTTACGCCAAATAAACTTTTGTTTCGAATTTTCAATATGTTTACACATTAATTAGGATTTGGCCAAGCTACTGAACTGGGTAATTGTGGAAAGAGCTTTACTGTACATGTACTGTATGATTTTGTTTTCAGTATCAGTCTCTTTTATACTACTTCAGTAGTAAAAGACAGCTCATTCTACAGATTAAACTATTGCTACATCTGAAGCTTTAAATGCCACAGGCAAAAGAGATTAATTTTATGGAGTTCATTCTTGTCAGTAGGAATTTTTTTACCTTTTTAATTTTGGTTGTGTTAATTATTGGTTAACTGGATATCCCAATAAAATCAAGCCCGATCCATTTTTCAGCAGTAGAAAATAAACATTCTCTTTCTCTCTCCACCACAATTTAGGTTAAAAATCTGTAGTTTAACAACAGGTTTTTAGAATCTGTACAATCACAAAAATAAACATAAAATCATCTGATTACATTGAAATAGAACTAGTTGAATGCACTTCTACTTTCTCTTTTATTCCAAAGAAGCAAGCAAACAAAGTTGATTTTGGCAGTAATATTTCTGTTGTATCATGGGTTTTTCTGGCAAAGTTATTGAATTTATGTGCTCAGAGAAAATGATACACTATGAACAGTACAACGCGATTAAACAAAAATTTATAGAAAATGCATTGACTTAAGAGGTAATTAATACTTTAAATGTTTCAGGTATCCCCCATGAACAATAAGGTTAACATTTTAAATACTATGTTCTCCTTTGTAACAAAATGACAACAAAACAAATGCAATATATAAAATTACTGCATACATTTCCAAATGCTGATGCCCACAAATTGTTTATTCACTTAACTCCAATCATCATAGTTACAGTACAGTAACAGAAACAAACCAACTTAAACCTAGCCCTTTCTCAAAATATAAGAATTAATTTCTCCCTTAGTCAGAATTTTTTAAACAGATCTTTTTCTATCTGTTTTATCTGTTTATATCTAATCTGTATTTTTCTAAAGCTTCTATTCGCCTCCCTCACTGTACACAGATGTATGTTTCTCACAAATCATTGCAAGTCTGAGGCTGATGCCAAATTCATTCAAATTATAAACGAATCAGATGTCAGAGATTATACATTGTTTTTTTCCTGTGCCGAGCCTCACAAATGGACAGAAAATGGATAGATATGATTTACAACTAACTTCCACTTTATAGAAACTAACTACCACACTGCTTTACAACAGAAAATGCATCTTGTAGCAGTGTTTCATGATTTTTAATATTATGATGACACATTTTTCTTAAAATATTTATTTGCTAGTAATATCTTCTCCATAACACACATACTGCCTCATTACTTTATATTGTATTTCATGACAATGAAAGTTGTTTGAAAGCCATTGAAACTGCCTGCAGGTCTAATTGTAAACAATAACTTGAATGGTTCTATTTGTTTTTGCTTTGTGAATCTAACAACCTTATTTAATCATAAAATAGATTCACGAGTTCAAAAGAAATAGGTTTAACTGAAGGTTTCCATAAAACCAGTGTTAAAAAAGCACTATTTTTAAATTAGATTTTTAATAACCTCCTTGTTCAGTATCATGTCCAAGTTTTTGTCCATATTATGTTTAATAGGCCCTTTCACTGTCATAGTTTAGAATTCACCTGTGCTTGATGTTTAAACCAAATTACTAGAAATGAATTAAGGTAGTAACATGACAGATTTTGATTTTGAATGAATTTCAAAACAGTTCAATAACAGAGAAAACAGTCAAGCAAAACCTGCTTTATTTAATTGCATCTGGCACAAAAGTAACCACATCACCAAGTGACAGAGTCCAGTTTTGCTTTACAAGATTGCATTTAAACAGTGACATACTGTACAGTATGTGTCCTTGCACTTCATCATTATTAATTTGTGAGAGCGTGGTGACACCCAGGTC
This sequence comes from Lepisosteus platostomus, assembly GCF_059453375.1. NCBI lineage: Eukaryota > Metazoa > Chordata > Actinopteri > Semionotiformes > Lepisosteidae > Lepisosteus > Lepisosteus platostomus. The sequence continues at coordinate 40,011,688 of NC_142616.1, forward strand.
AACAAATATCAATGTATGCATTCATTTGAGGCCTAGGCTTTCAGGTAAAAGGAAAAAGGGACATAGGAAGATACAACATGAGGGACAGACAAATCTAACACTAAAAACAGTGCATTCAAAGATTTACTGGCAAGGCATTCAAGTTTTCTATTCTCTTCTTTCCTCTTCTTTTAATATGTTTTCCTTAGCTTTTTCGCTTTATGGAAAACAATTCAGAAAGTCTTCTCATATGATATAATTAGCAAGATTGGCTGAATGACCTCCGGTCTTTGTAACCTTTCTATGCTCTTAATGTCTATCTGATTCTTTTAGTTGTGAAATACTGGTTATTTTATGCAATACCCATCCTCCTTGCATTACAATGACACCCACTTAAAGCAAACAATAAATCCTCATTTTCCTTTTGTCTGGATTCTAATTCCACTGAGTAGAAAAAGTGTTTTTTCTCAGTATGTGTGACAGCAGGAATTACACAGGATGTTATTTGGTATGAGGATGTCATGATACATATGCATTATGCACATTCCACCTGAATATAAACAACACATCACTGGGTTATACAATTCAGATGATGCTACAACTAAAGATTACAGAGCCAGGACCTTTAGTTGTTGAATGCTAAAATATTGCAGCACTTGGTTGAATTAGAAAACAACTAACTTCTTAACTTTAATTCTTGTACTTACCTTGACGTTATTTCCAAGAGGATTGTTATCTATCAGTACCCAAAGTTATTTAGGCCTTGAGGCAATGGGGCACTTGTCTGGTAAAAATTTATAATGAACATTTTTTGTTACAATATATGCACATTTAAACCCCTGATTCATTATTCTCAATGGACCCTGTCTCCCAATGTACATGTACAAATTTTGTTTTGAAATATCTAAACTACAGTATTTTATTTATTACAGCTGAAGCATGCCAATGAATAAAGACAGTCTAAACTGAAATGTAGCCCTGGAGGATGCTGGGATAGAACTCTAGCCAATGTGTTACACTTGATAAATAGCTATGCCCGGGATTTCACACTGGCATGACAAGTGACATTTTAAATGTGAAACAATGATGCCTTAAGAAAGACCTTCATATACAGTAACAGAACAGCAGTGAAGGCCTCTGGGAAAAGAAATGTATGAAACGTAACAATGTCAGGGGACTGCTTAAGGACAGTTTATCTTTTGATTCAAAAAGGTATTCAAGCTGTCCTTTTATGAGATCAAGTGATTGTTTCAGAAACAGAATGACGTCTGCGATTGATTTTGAACGCAGGCTATTTCGCGACTCGAATCAAACGTACCATACTCATTCGTCAGAAGGAATAATCAGACAACTTGATAGTATTGCTCCCACACAAAAAATGGTTGTTTACCTTCGGCAGCATTTTCATCTTTATTCAGCAATCCTCAGGCTAAACTAAAAACTCATATTCTTTCCGTAGATTCCTTAAACCATGATTAAAAAACAGAACACCAGACATAAAAGACAGATACATTTATTGCACCAGAGGGAAGAGAAGATACTGAAGAGTAAATAATTGAATTGGTTAGGCACTACTGTAAGAAGCCTGTGACACTTCTACCCTTTCTCCTTGCCGGCAGAAAGCATAATTTGCAAAACAAGAGGGTGTTTGTTTTATGGGAGGAAATCTATGACTTAATCCTAATTTTGGTTGTGACTGTTGGAGCTTAGAAAAACCTTGTTTCTGAAACCTAATAAAAGCCTTAAAAATGAGAAAATAAAAATATTTTTAACTGTGTTTTTTAGAAGTAAGATTCTCTCGATGTAATTGCATGCTAGTGTCCTTTATGAACCAGCTTGCTTTTAGCGTTTTCTTTACCTAATACATTTTTTTGTTCTTTGTACGGGGCAATATAAAACATTTTTACAGAATAAACAATATACCAGCAATAAGTATAAAATGATACTATATACAGTGCTGAATGTAACCAACATGCACTCATATAGCAGTAAAAATAATAGGAGTTTTAACAAAGGATCAGGAGGGTATGAAAATCTTAAACTCACCCTCTCGTGTTTATACCTATTGTGATACAACAGAGCATTTTATGTCAAATTGGTATCTTTAAAATAGATGGTTCTCTGCAAGGGAAACAAATCCTCACTCCTATTTGAACTGTTAATTGACTTTTTCCAAAGGCTATTACTCTCTGCACTGCAACTGCAACTGGATAGAGCTAAGCTGCTTACTGTCTCACTCAGACTTCTAAAACAATATGGTCTCACTCTTCAACTCCATTCAAACTTAAGTCTCTCTGGGACTTTTTTCAGAACTCTCACAGCTTCCACAGCTACTGCAGCTGAAGTTCACACACAGGGAATGCGCTTTCTGTTGCCAGATGATAACTAAACCTGACCCTGGAAGCCTCTGTTTTCTGCTTTTTAAATTAGCACCTGGTTGATTGTCTTTTCACAAGTGGCCTGGTGATCTCATGGAGGCAGGGCTGGCCCTGAGCATAGGAGAATTAGGCGACTGCCCAGGGCACCAAGGCTGCCAGGGGCATATTTCTAATGGAAACCTGGTCCACAAATGATCAATCAAAATTGAGTAATATGTATCTGAAGAGCAGAAAAGAAGAGCGGGACAAGCGATCTTAAAACAGGGGTACACTCAAGTCATAGAAATAATGCACAATATGCGTAATAATGTATTTCATTTGGTTTGGAGTCTGTCAGATCCATAGAACTAGAGAACGGTAGAGATGTCATATTTTCAAGCAAGACACAGAGACTAATTGAGATGTTTAACTAGAAGTCGGTACTCCCCTGACAAACAAGAGTGTGAAAGCGAATGTAAAGTACAAATAACAGCTATACGTAATCAGCATTAAAATGCATTGTTTTCCTTGTAGTTTCTCCCTTAGCCTTTCAACTCGTAATCACTCTCCCCATAACAGCAGCAGGAGCAAAGTGGAGCTATTCAGAGATCAAGATGACTAAAACATACCTGAGGTCAGCCATGGCACAAGACCATCTCAGTGGACTAGCATCATGAGCATCAGTCATGCGGTGGGTCACCTACTATGGTATGAAGATATAATCGATGATCTGGCTTTCCAAAATCTAGGCAAATTGATTTCTTGAATGTTTTTTATAAAACTTTCCCATTGCTCACCTCCCTTGTTATAGAGTGCACTTATTTGTTGATTAATTACATACTGTATTAATTTCTATAATTCCTTTCTACAAAGATTTCAATGAAGTAATTTGTACGTTATGATTTGCTATAATTTTGAAGTAACAGAGATCCTGTTTATTGTTACTTATTGTTATAAATGTTCCTATTTATTACTTTCAATGTTTGTAACTATATTATGTGTTAATATACATGCATATATAAATGTCATATTACATATACTGTATATATAAATGTTTAAATATCTTTGAAGAGCACGTAATTTATTACTGTATGTGTTCTTCAAAGCTATTTAATAAACATTTTCTAGTTATATAATAGATGTATTGTTTTAAATAGTTAAATAGAGTTGTGTTGAGAGCTGATAATACTATGTCCCACTCGTGATCTGGAGGGGCCCCTTCCCAATTTCTTGCCTAGAGTCCCCAAAGTGCTAGGGCCTGCCCTAGGATGTGATGTACTCACAGGTCACTTATTAAAGTAAAATATATTCAGAGGCTAGGCTAACCTACTGTACTCCACCATACCCTAATCTTAATGCAGAGTTGTAAAAAATGGTTTCCATAACTATATTCTTTTACTTGATCCACATGAAATGGAACAGAATTAAAGACAAAGCTTTTTGCCATTGATCACTTCCATTATATGTCAATCATGCCAAACCGTTAAGAGATACATTGAGCAATAGCAAAGAGCAGCAAGGACAAACAATAGATTACTAACTGGATGAAATTGTTCAAATATTTGGCTGTTCATCCTCCTGATTTTTGCCAAGGCTTTAATACGGATGGGATTTCCATCTGCTGACACCACCTTGTTCAAAGAGTCCCAAAAAAGAAAGATCAAAACAAACCCTCATTGTGGCTCCTCAGCTGTTGGAATTGAGATACCAATCTCGCAGATATTATAGTGCAGAAAAACGTTGTGTCACAAATCGCATGCGGGCTTGCAAGCGCTCCTACATTCCCACGAGCTCTTCTCTCCCTAAACATCCACGCACCAATCTACTCAGCACTATTTAAAATCTCACTAGTCTTCTTTTCCTTGCTCATGATTGAGGTCTCCTCCCTGAGCTCCGTTCTCATAGGTTCCCAACCTTACTTCGATTATTTACTAGACTCCCGGTATTTCGACTCAACACTCTTCCTCGACCTCGACTTTGCATCCCGATTTTGTACCTACGAACTCTCGGAACCTTCCTGGATTTTGACCCAAGCTCTTGTCCTCAACGACGACTCGTCTTGCTCCTTTCTTGCTCCTTTGCTCTCGGAACCTACCCGGCTTTTGATCTTCTAGCTTCGTCTTCGACCACGTCTTCGCCTCCCATCTTGAAACTGAACCACCAATGTCAGAGGTGCCACACACAGGGTCCCAATCTACCAAAGTCTGGTTCGACGTGACAAGTTGCAAGTGTGTGCCAAAGATAAGATATGATCAGTTGAGTTTAGGTTTCTGATTGTTACACACACTGTACAAGTACGTTTGTACACAATGGGCTCGCACACAGAGAAAAAATAAATAAATTCAATTAGTAGCATGCATTGAAGGTAGGGTGGTGACAATATGTTTTTAAAGTCCAAACCCGATTTTCCATGAAGACTTTACATAATCAGTGCCGTGAGCAATTAAAACACAACAACTCTCATATGTACTGTATATGAAGCTACTGTACAGTTAGGTATTTGCTTTTTCAATCATTAAATCACACTAGTTGATGTTTGCTACACTTTAATATACTCATTGTCAATTCACTAGGAATGACAACATCCAAAATTAAAGCATGATGAAAGTATTATGGAGTGAATATTTGGCTTAACCTGCTTGGCTGAGGGCTGACCTCCTGGATGTAGGACAAGGAGGCCAGGACCCCCATGCAGGGCAACCAAGGGGCTGCTGCAGAGGTGGAGATGCAGTGGAGGTGGGATGCAAAAGACCTACACTAGGGAGAGATGGGGATCATATTGGTATTTATAGCATTTGGTAGAGGGAAGGACGCCGGGAGCGATTGCTAATTACTGACAGCTGAGTATGATTGATCGTTGTCATTCCTCCAGAACTTTTGTTATAAACTCCATTTGTAGATAGTGATGGAGTCAAACTGCAAGGTAAAGTAATAAGCTTTATAGTACCGAGACAGTTTTTACCCATAGTCCAAATTGAGCAAATCCAGAAGGAAATCCAATAGAAAAAGGGTTTTAGAACCTTTCCAATTAGTTGAGTTCCAGTCGCATTCCTGTTGGATTTTCTGTTGAAATACGTCTATGAGGCTTCCTGTAAAACATTTTTTATGTTTTAATGACATTAAAACACAATTTGATAATGTCTTTAGGTAGTTTAAATAACAGTTAAAACAACCCTTAAGTTCTCTATAGGCGATCAAATCATTAAACATCATCAGAAAAATGCACAATTTTGAAAAACTGTGTACCCTGCAAAAGAGGACTTCTTCATTAATATTCTTAATGTTTGCAAAACTATTTTCTGAATAACATAATTTAAATAAAACTATTTACTTTCAACCACATGATAAGTTTCTTTTGATGTTTGGTATATTTTTCTTCCATAAAAAAGATGGGTTCCAGGTGATTCTTACTGATAAACCAAAACACAGAAGCAGGAGACTACACTTTAGACAGTACCTTTGGAATAAACAGTACCCTCTGGAATACCCCCTTGAAGCCCACTACATCTGCTAAAACTGCAAAAGCTTTGAATTACTATCAGGAATTACTTTCACCCGTGTGATAAGAGAGAATATTGCTTTCTCTGATGTGAGTGAGAGTGAGTCTGGCCCTCTGGAAAAACAAAAGCTTGGATCAGAATAAAACCAAATGGAAATAAAGGAGAATGTTTTCAAAACACTCCCTGTGGCAGCTGGAAACAAGACATTAGAAAATAAGGGAAATATTGCCAACAGGCCAATGTTTGAGACAGCAACATTATCTGTGTGACAGTGGGGGCAACTGCTCTGCTGTAAGGCATGCTGTGCATCCCTTTTTCTCACAGGTGCTCTGTTTTTTTAGCAACCTTTTGTAAATACTATAAGATTAATGGTGGGAAACATTACTGAAAGCATAAATCTGGGGAAATAAGCATTCTTTCTATCACAGAATTATAAAGATCCACAAAATAAGCCTTATTCTTTCAGGCTAAAAAATTTTTTTTAAATGAAAACTGCAATTTTTCCCAGGGATGTGTTCAGAGGTGATCCACATCCTTATCAAGTGACTGTTTTTCAAAGCCCTTTAATTTTTTAATGAATTCTCCTGCTTCCAGCTTTCCAGTGGCTCTGTAGTGTACATAATGAGCTTCAAACTAACTCCTGGCTGAGTAGAATACAAAAACATCTGCCCATTTGCCTTTAATGGCCAAAGTTCCTACTAAACCTTTTAAAAAGGGAAAATAAACTTTAAAATAATAATGAAAGATCAGGTCAACATTTTCAAATTGTGTGCCTATCCACCATAAGGTTTTTATGAACTAAGTGACCTCACTGAAGAGCAGAGTTTTCTGATAGATTAAGCTACTCGGGGAGTTTCAATCATTTCTTCAGGTTAAAACAAAATCAGTTTAATCGACATATTGTAAATGACATGGAACAGAAAGAAGTTAAACTACATTAATATAATCCTAGGTAGAGTAATTTAAGACTTGATACAAAATTGTTTCTGAGTAATAGCACTAATACATGTATCTGTAATAACCGAGTTCTGTCAGGGCCCTATGCAGACGACACAGGGGAAAAAGGCATGCATGAAAACGGGGGGCGTATCCAAAGTGCGCCAGGGTGTCCAGGGGGGATAGTCCAGGGCAAACAATCCAAAAGTAGTCCAAACGGGGAATCCAAAACGGGCAAAGTCCAAAGCCGGGTGGTCCATCAGAGAGTAGACAGGATAAAAACAGGAACCGGCGGGGAACAGGAACAGGAATGGATAATAAAACCATAACAGAGCCAGGCGCATCCAGGTCCCAGGCTCGCACAATACGGGAATCAATGCAGAGCATGGAACTGAATGGGCTGGGAGGAGGCTGAAACAGGAGGCAGGTGCTCAAAATCAAGTCTGAAGTGAAAGAGCCGGAGTGCCCTTAAGGGGGAGGGACTACAAACGTGACAGTATCTGTATCTGTTTTCTATGGGTTTGACCCTTCCCCTACCAGAGCTTGGAGTTAGGAATCATAAAACACTTTTAATAAACTCACAATGTTAGGCACTATAACATAATCTCCCTTTATATTTTATTTCATACACATGCTGTATAATGTATTTTTGCATAACATTTGTTTAATATCAAGTGCCATGTGGCTACATCAGTGCCAGTAGTTCACTGTCTTAACGAACTAAAGAAAATATAAAACTTAGAATATCTTATAACTCAGACTTTGGTAGTTTGCTAAAGCTTATTTTAAATAGCAAATTATTATTATTATTAAATTGCAAATAGAGACGTCCTCAAGGATGAGCAGGTTATAACCTATTCAGAAAGAGTGCACTGATGGTACAGTAACGTGTATAAAATAAAAAAATCCAAAGATCTGAACAGAATACTAAAAAAAGAGTGAATAAAATTAAATTATTTAGGGTGGACTAAATCAGACACTCCAAATGCTGGTCCTAAGACTACACACATCTGCTGTTTTTTTTCCAGCTCAGCTCTCATTTACATAATTGATCTGTTAATTGCTGTAGTGATAGGATTAATTTAAAATTTAGCAATTCCTGATGTTGAACTCCAATGTTGGAGGTAGTTTTTAAACTATTGTATTTACTAAGTTACATAACCTCTGCAGCTCTTCGATAGGAAAAAAACTTCCAATCAAGCAGCTTGTTAGTTTAATTTAAGATTCAGTTAAGTACAGAAGCTTGGATGAATATCAACAGGTGCATGGAAAAAATAATTTCCTCTTAACCACCGACTTAATGATCCTAATAAATCACACACATTATACATGCTGGACATTACATAAGTGTATTTATTCTTTCTTTATCAAAACATGGCGTCTCTATATACTCTGTTTCCTTTACTGGCTCATTATATGGAAATTATTATCTGATGTTATATCAACAAGAAGTCAATCTCATAAAGCTGTTCCTAATCACCATCTTTACAGAAATTAGATATATATTGTATATATTGAAAACAAACCTCCCTTTGCATTTGTCTCAAGCATCCCTCCTCTACTTCATAAGCACCTTGTAAATACCCTTCAGTTAACTCCTCTCTGAAAGGGGTTTGAGCTTTTTCATCCTATGATCAGGAGGCTACCCATTTACCAAGCATTATATGCCAAACTGATCCCACCAAATAATCCAACATTCACAAAGTATCTAATTTTTTGATGTTGTCTCTTGTGAACTGTTACATCTCAGAACACACTGTTCATATTGTGGTGCTGACTTTAATGAATTGGATAGCTAGTGAACAGTCTAATTGTCCAGATGGCAGGTGCCTAATGAGGTTACATTTTGTAGTATTAGTATAGCTCCTTCACCTTATTACTGCTGCGATTCACCATTGCTTCTGACTTGTGTGTTGAAATTAAATAAAAGGATGTGTCTCCTGATTTATGAGAACCACAAAAAATAATTCAAGTCTCTTATTCTGAGGATATGTTCACCTTAATAAGATGTAATCACTTTAAATCAGTAATCAACATATATCAGTTTTAGTGCGTTGAAAGCAGTCCAAGATCTGAATCCAATTGTCTGAATTTATCCTATGCAATTAAATAAATGCATGAAAAAGAAGAAATTAGCTTTCTGTCGGAGAGAAAAAAAGGAGGTAGTTTTCAGCCTTTGCTGTTATTTTATTTACAGGAAGGAAAAAATACAAAATTATACTGTAGAGTACACTGTATATATATTATACAGAAGAGGAGAGTGCACAACCTTATCTGGAATAAATAACATCTTCATATTTTGAACTGATCTGTTTTTGCCTTTACTATTGGTAGTTTATGTGCTTATTTATTTTGAGGAAATGTATTACTGTAAGGAGCCTCAGAAAGCATTTTTTTCTGTATCTGTAACTAAAATATATCCCTCAATTGGTGGTTGTATGCATATTTTTATACATATATAAAGCTTTCTGCTCTGCACTTAATTGTAATGTAACACTATTGAGTTGTTTTTGTTTGTCACCACATGTGAAGGTGGAATTCCACTGAATTTATTTGGCAAAGGTTTGGTCATTATCACCCTGCAGAGAAAAGGAAGCTCAAATGTTGTACTCACCTGGAATATGATTAAGTACATAGAAGCCAGGCCTGACTTTCCATGCAGAAGAATGTTACTATATGTGGTTAAAATGGATTTGGGGTATTCGTCCACTTCACATGAATGGAATCCTGTAGTTAAATTAATCCATTCATATTCTAACTGCTTCATCCAGTGCAGGGTCGAAAGGATACTGAGTTTACCTACAGTATAATGTGCTTATTGCCAGCAGCCACATCACTCTGCAACTCACAACTGGCAACCCACTGAAGCTAAGCAGCTGTGAGCCTGGTCAGTACCTGGATTGGAGACCTCCTGGGAAAAACTAAGGTTGCTGCTGGAAGAGGTGTTAGTGAGGCCAGCAGGGGGCTCTCACCCTGCGGTCCATGTGGGTCCTAATGCCCCAGAATAGTGATGGGGACACTATACTGTAAACAGGTGCCATCCTTCGGATGAGACTTAAAACCGAGGTCCTGACTCTCTGTGGTCATTAAAAATCCCAGGGTGTTTCTCGAAAAGAGTAGGGGTGTAACCCCAAAGTCCTGGCCAAATTTCCCATTGGCCCTTACCAATCATGGCCTCCTAATAACCCCCATCTATGAACTGGCTTCACTACTCTGTTCTCCTCCCAACTGATAGCTGATGTGTGGTGAGCGTTCTGGCGCACTATGGCTGCCGTCACATCATCCAGGTGGATGCAGCACATTGGTGGTGTTGGAGGGGAGTCCCCATTACCTGTAAAGTGCTTTGAGTGGATTGTCCAGAAAAGTGCTATATAAGTGTAAGCAATTATTATTTATTATTATTAATCTTCATTCAAATGAATTGCCTTGAATAGTTGATTGAAAGTAATTTGTGTTTTAATCTTAGTATTACACTAAGTACTTGTCTTGGGATGTGTGTTACGATATTTATTTTACATGTGAATGTAAGTAAAATTTTAATTTTTAAAGTATACTTTAACAAGCTTTGAGCACTTAAAAAGCCAACTCCTTGAAATTATATAGAAGGCAACTTATCAGGTGGCTGTGTGTGGGTTAATCAGAGAGAATGGATGAGTTTGGGCTGCAGGGGGCTAAAGACTAGATAAGGTTGTCTGAAGTTGCTGTTTTTTTCTGTATGCTATTTTTGTTCATTCTTTCTTTAATGCAGTGTTAATAAATACATTATTTGTGCACCTGCTGTCCCTGTATTCTGTGCTTTTCTTCTATAAAGCTATCTCCTTCATTGTCCAGTCCAGACACTCCAATATAAATATGGCAGTGTTATTTTACATTTAAGTTTATAGAGTTTACATTTGTGTTTTAAACAGAGACTGTTTAGTATTCTGTTGGTGATTTTATTGCAAGGATATTGATATCCTCCAGCCCAAGACTACTTTCAAACTTTAACTTGGCTAATCCTTAGGGTCTGAGCCTATCCAGCAAAGAGGCATCAATAACCATAAGGCTGTCTTTCTGGATGTACAGAAGTTGTCCCACCACCTTATATTAACTTGAAAACAGACTATAACCTTTTATAAACTTCATTTTGATTGAACTAACTAGTCAGAAAATCACAGGAAATCTAGATAGTCTTACTCAGTCTAATCAGACAAATAATTGAAAGCTTGGCTCTCATTAAAGATTCTTTTTGCTCCTTCTTTCCCTCGGTACACCAGTGAAGACATCAGAAAGGAGTCTTGAGAGTTTGTGAGGGAAGAAGACCCCCTGTGTCCATTCACAGGCTTCTTACACAACAGCTTCCTTTACGAATGTTCTCCATGAAATCCCTGCAGGTGATTAGCTACTAGTTAGTATTCAATTGCAAACTTTTTTATATACAGTAGCTTCAAGATTCTCCTTCTATTCCACTTTCTCTGAGAGGGATCACAACAGCCCCTTTTCTATCTTCCACTAAATGTTCAAACCATTTAAACCATTTTGGCTAGTTGGTCCAATTTATCCTTGCTATTTCAAGTTTGATGTTGTCCCAGCTACTCATGCTGTTAAATGAGGTCCATCAAGCACTTACTGTGTTGAGTATGCACTGCCTCTTGGTCAGTCACACCCTTAAGTTTCACTGTTAAGATAAGGACACTCCACTTTATTTGCAAAGTGAAGACAATTGTTGTGGTTTCTGCACTTTTGCAGGTCCTTTCTGATATTAAAATACGGATATGTGTAGCATTGCTCAGTTGTGGCCTTTTCTCTTTCTAATGCTGAAATAATGATAATGCTTTTATTTTTAATTAAAATTAAACCACTTTAATGCCATAGTTTTATGTAGTGGATTAGCTACTAAACTCTTAAATAAGCTTCAGTATGTCCAGAATTCTGTGGCTTGTGAACTAACAAAAAATATTTTACCTAAGCATTAATATTTTTCCCTTTCTGTGTAAATAGTATGGACTGCCTGTGAAATTTAGACTGAACTTATTGTAATTACAATGTTAACCTGGAGAATATATTTTTTGGCTTTGGAACTTGGTCTAGAATTCTTCAAGACCCCTTTCCTGTAGCTTCCCATAGAATTTAGTCTGCTATTCGGATCATTAGCTTCACCTGGCATGTCAGGGGAGTGACATGAATGCAGGCATTGCTCCAAACTCAGAAATTGCAGCACCATCCTACTCCCACATACCTTAGAGTGATGCTTGCCTGCCAGGAGCGCTGCTGGTTATACATGGGGCACTGCCGCTACCACCCTCCTATGTCCCCCTATCTGACCAAGATCATCACTGTAAGACAGGCTGCTAGGGCAATAGGATCCTATGCAGGACTCAAGACAAGAGAAAGACACTAAGCAGATACGCTAGGCAAAAACGAAAGCAGGTGAGTAGGTCTGAACACGGAGAGACAAGGAGGAAGCAACAATCCAAAAACACTAGGCGAAATCGAATCCAGGAAGCAGGCGAGTAGGTCAGAACACGGAAGTACAAACGAGGAAGCAGCAATCCAAATCACAAGGTGAAACTGAAAACGAGAAGCAAGCTAGGAGATCGAAAACCGGAGAAAAGCAAGAGATAACCGCGCACTAGGGAGCTCGAAGAGAATCTGCAATAGTGAGCGGGGAAGTGAGGAAAAGGGGGAACTAAAATAGAGACGGGAGAGAAAGGTGATTGGCGTTTACTTGCGGCGTGAGCTTGTTTTACAGGGTGTGCGCGTGGGAATGCAAGAAGGAAGAGAGGGGCGAGTGGAATGCGTAACAATCACATACTCCCAGAGTAGACACCCAGCTGAATGCCACCAACTGTATCATCTATGGAACCCTGTTCTCCATTCCACTCTTCTGGCTCCCTGTCCTAGCAAACATCACTCCTCCACACATCCGATAACCAACAAAATGCTCACAAAGTCTAAAATGCTCCTCACCTGCCATTACATGAGGACATATTTAATATGTATTAATATGTATTATAATATATAATTTCTGGAACAATCCTCCCCAACAAGAGTTCAATGCAGACTCCACCTGGGTTTAAGAAAGGGATTCACTGGACTTCACAAAAAAGCACCTCATCACATACCCTACCCAACAGCCTCCCGGCTTTCACCTTCCAAGAAGAGTGGTCCACTCTAAACTGCTTTAGAACTGGTCATGGTCCCTGTCCTGCCTGGCTCTATAGATGAGGAAACTGTGCAGCCCTCTTTGTCTCTGTGGGATGGAGCAAACTATGCAGCACATCCTAGAGGACTACCCAATCCACAGACTTGGTGGACTACTACACACCCTCCACACAGCTGGACCCTAAGCTATCACTTGGCTCAGGAACTTTGCATTCACTAAAAATAATAAGTGAATAGGTTGCTAAAGGGTAAAATAGCTGCATCCCACCCAGAAATCCCCTGGTTTTGTCTACTGACCCTCAACCATTATTCTACACTGCTTCCAGACCTTAATTTCTGGGAAAGAAAAACTAAAGAAGAGAAGACTTTATAAATATTTTTTCAGTCAAGTGTCTCAAATTGCAGTAACAAGTAAATTGCAGTCTACTTTTGCTTCAGGCACGTGGTTAATTTTTCTATACATTGTTAAAATGTTCTTCTCTTCATGCTATATTAATATAGTCTTATATATTAATATAAGTTCATTTTTAATTGTTTACATTTATCTGACATCAATATTGTCTTTATTATACAGATGTGGGTTCAATCTGTGTAAGAAAATGTGCCCTAGATTTAGGTTAAAATATATTGTCTTACAGGTGTTGAGTTTTAATTTACAGTATATGACACTATGTTGAGTGGGCAAAATGCTGTGTTCAAATTTTAAATTATTCTTTTTATTACATGGAGTCAAAATCATGTATTTTGCCTTGTCATCCGTGACTTATATCACACTGAATATCTGATATGAAAAGGCAGCAATACCACTGAGGTGTATAAACGTGCTCATTCAGCTGTGATCTCAGTTGTATGTTTGCCCTTTGACATCTTCTGCCAGAACCAAGATTTCAATTACCACCTCTCCTCTGTTTGTCGTTGTCCCCCTGTTTGTCACATTTCAGTTTGTGTAGCATTTTGCTGCCCTTTATTAAACTTGTACATCTTATGTCATCAATGTCTGGTAATGCTACTTTAATGTTAAAGTGAATTTTTCAGAACTCATCTTTTTGTACTCTAATTTATACAATGCAGACAACAGGAAAAACATACCTGTATTATTTCAATTTTTGAAACACAAATCCTGAGCTACTGAGTTTGAATGCCTTCTGATTTAAAAAAGGCCAATGCAAATGAAAGGCCAAGACAATGTTAAAGACAATGTAAATGTATTTATATGCATAAGGTACATTTGATTGTCAAGATTTCTTACAGTGTGTACATTTCTCTGCTCAGGAACACTAGGGAGTGGGGAGTAGAATGCCAAATTATTGTAATGGACATGCTGCCTGGTCAACTCTAAGAAACCTTAAGAAACTTAAAAAAGTCACGGTAAATGCCTATCTGGAAACAAGCATCTGTACTTAGGGATCTAAATGAACAGTTCTCTCCTTCCAGTTCATGGAAATGGACTATACATTCAAACAGTTCATTACAATACATATCATGACTTGATCTCTGAGTGAGTACGTCTGAGACATGAGTCACTAGAAGAAGTCAAATCACGTTTGACTAAATATGTTAGGCATTTTGCCAGCAGCGCAAAGGTGAAACAGGCTGTTTGCAAGTGAAAGAGTAATGGAGACAGCTAATTGATTTCTTCAGTGTTGCCAGGTTCTCTGTTAAAGCACAATACATGTTATGCATCATCAGCATCTACAGTATATTGAAGACTATTACATGAAAAATATGTCTGTTTTTTATGTTAAATTTACATTTTGATTACATTCAGGCAAATCATTGAAAAAACTGACAGAATCTCTAGGATTGTTTAAAATGGAACAAGAAAATTAGTCCAATTGACATCCTCCAAATTGTCAAGATAAGAGAAACAAAATAGCCTTTTTTAATCTCTCTCTCTTTTTAAGGTCTTGTTCTGCACCCCTATTTTAAGATGTCAGTGTGGTTCATAAGACTGTTTTTCAAAGCTCTTTTTCAAAAAGGTAAGATGAAGACAAATATTAAATGAACGATTCAGAAATCGATATAAACTACTTGCTGTCAATGGGTGCCAGGTAAGAAAAAGGTGACAACACTGCAGTTTTCCAACAATCCAAGGTGTTTATTTAACATCTGCCAAATAGGTCTAGTCCAGATTTCACAGTGCTTGTGCAAATATACTGTATATACAGTGATGACCAAGTGCTGAAAGCTCCAATGTCAAGAAAACAAAAATAATCTATTTCTAATCCCTCTGAAAGGAACCACCTTCTCAGGACAGAGTTAAATGTGTACATGATAAAGTTCATCCCTCTCCCACCCTTCATTTGTTTACAGTTTATCTATTCACTTTAACTAGCAATATTTCTATGTATCAAATAAAAGCAAACCACAATAATTGAACCACTAATATGTTTACACTCATTCCCATTAACCCATATGTGTTATAAATCCAGGGTTGAGTATGTGAATGAAATGATCAAACTGTCTAATCCTGTTCCTGGAGGGCGGATGTGTCTGCAGGTTTTCTATGTTTCTTTAAAGCAGCAGTACCTGAAAAGCTGACAAATGCTGTTAAATTGGTTCAAATAAATCACAAACGGGCTGCTTTAGGTCATTAGAAGCTGAGCTGGAGTGACAATGTACAGACACTCATGACCTACAGGTCCTGGAGCAGACATTCTTACAATGCAACAGGGATCTCTAGTCCTGATCCCGGAAGGCCAGGGTATCATCAATAATGACTTAATTGGATCAGTTTAACAGCTTCTTCCAGCTTTTGAAAAGGAAAAGGAGGTTAGCTGTCCTCCATACCACTAGATGGAGTTCTTGCAGATTAAGATGACAGTGTTTACCAGCAATAACTGTCCTTAACCACTGAGAGGTCTACCTTCTGGTGCTGTTTGTAATATAATGCAATTGACTTAGTTTAGGGCAAAGATTCACAAATAACACCAACTTAACAGTATTGTAACAGATATACTGTAATTATATTTTCTTTGGAGGGGTTGCTGGGGAAGGTGGATGTTTGGAAAAACAGGTAAGTTTATATTTATTTAATGTGATGAGGTTGGTAGTGGTTTGAATATAAACAAAGCTGTCTGACCAACATAAAAGCTGTTTGAGGGTTCCCATCACAACATGGCTCCACTAATCTAACTGAGAGTGTTAAACACGCATCCTTTAGTGTTCCTCAGTAACCATACTTAGGAATTCAAGAAGATGATGATCTGCTTCATTCTTGACTTGTTATTGACCATTTTTTAGGCTTTAAAAAACTGTTGTGTTGACAGACTAATATACCCCTTCACCAGAGATTCTCTTGGTTTGCGACAGTCACAAATCGAATATTTATGCACATATAGCATTCTACACACTTCAAAATATATGACACACTACTTATGGTCTTTTTTTCTTTTTTTTGTGGGGTGGGGGGGTGTCAGGGTTTTTTTTTTTAATAGGTATTATGTAGTCAAGGCTGCTAGTGCAGCACATGTGATACAAGTGATCTGATACTGGATTTGAACTGCAGTCTCAGACAAACATCTAAGCATCTGATTCTCACATGTCTAGTACATCTGTTATTGATAATGTGATAAACAACAACAAATGCAACAATATCTGAAGCACTTAAGCACTTAATCCAAATTGCTTTTATTATTAAAACATGGATCAGGTAAAGAAAAGAGTAAAACAACATCTTGTAGACCAGCCTAATTATAAGGGAAATGCGAACCTCACAATTTCACAATTTCCTTTACACATATGTAAAGTCATTACTCTTAGGTGTGAGAATGCACTTTAATATCAATATTTTTCCGCCTCATTTCTAGTCATCTGATGCAAAAGACTGTCGCTCCAGAGAGGAAGTATTTGAGCTTAAAAAGTATGGTGAAAAGGATTTATAATTATAGCCTTAAACCCTAATTAAAAACAATGGTAGAACATTACCATCTCTAGCTATTGATTAGAATTCGAGAGATTCTGCCAGCTGTGAATGCTTAAATAAGAGAACCCACAGGTTCTTCAAAAAGAGGAGTTTCCATCCCCTGACAGGTCTAAATTGTAGCAGAATTAATTATACAAATGCCTTGGCAGTATCTCTTTGAAGTGTTGACTTTTGATCTCTCCATGGAATTGATAAACGGATCATAGCCTCATCACAGCAACTCGAAACTGTTCAAAGATTGGGAATATTTCCTACATTTTATATAAGGTATTTATTCTGAAGCACAAGTCTATAAAAATTGAACCCTTTTCTTGCTAAGCATGATACATTATAAAGGTTAGGTCCTACAAATATTCAATACACTTAGGTTCTTATAACATATAGAAAGCAATGGGATTTCTGTTTAAATGTTTTGAACATGTGGCACAATGTTTTTTCATGAGACTGTTGATTAATTAAAAAGTCTTCTAGCAGAAATATGTGAACATAATTGTCATAATAATCATTTTAAAATAATTATTAATGACAAATAAAAACTAATAATAAAAAATATTTGTACAATATCACCCTTGTCAAAGTGAATACAAGTCTAAAACCTAATGTGTCCTTGGAACCTTGGGGGAAAAAAAGATTACTGAAATTAGCAATACGACGTTGTGGAATTTATGCTGATGCACAAAAGAACAGTATCTTAGACGTACCTATCAAACACAATTTGAAAAAAAATAGACATCAACGTATTTTTAATGTCTGAGGCATGATGCACTGTCAGAATAACCTCTGCTAAGCATTAATAATCCTGGAAAAGCTCGTACACAAACATGTTAGCACAAGCACTTTGTTAATGTATCGCTGAGCGGTAAGGGTACCCTTAATCTGGACCAAAAGGATTCTTGTGCTAAATGGAGCTTTTAGCAAAAGTTCAGTTCAAGGTCAAAATTTAATCTCGCCCACTTCCTCCTACGTAGGTAAAGCTATCACCCCTCTTGCCTCCCCCCGTCCACATCATTACCCCCCTCGCAGCAGCACTCTGAATCATCCTTCATTAAAGTGGGGGGGGGTCCAACTGCCCCATCCTCAAGGGACGTATTATAGTTTTTCCTCATCTAGGCAAGTTCCTCCCAATTAAACTCACTATTCAAATAACGCCTCTTCTTCGTGTTAATTAGAATTTGACCGAGCTATTGAAATGAGATCCCTCCCCTCATCCTCAAACTTCCAGTGCCCATATTGACTCGGACAATGCAGCTATGCATCAGACTCTTCACAATGTCTCCACATGGCATCTTTTGTTAGGTCTTTCAAGGGCAAAATGGCATCAGTAAATAAAACACTCCACTGCTCTCTCTTCTACTGCTTTTGGCCCACAGAAGACAGTTGTTTCATCGCTCAGTTGTCCAAATGATACCCCTCAATGGCTCTTAAACATTTTCATGCAGACTGTGAGTTGCATGCTACTGATGCACTGGTTATTTATTTCTAGAAAGTCATGCTGTAGCTACTGCAGACAGAAAATTATTACACAGATGGATCAGACAGATGGAAGGAGTTTTCTGGACAAGTTCAGTACTTGTTGAAGCAGAACTTCTCATTTTCCAGAACCCTTTCTTATAGACAGGCTACATTTTATCCTCACACCTGAAGAAGGCTCCACGGCTGAAATGTTGTGTTTTCTTTCTTCATATTTCAGCATGGAATAAACCTGTTCCTTGTTCCTTTACATTCCATCATGCCAATAGCAACCAGGTGATATTTACTTAATGATTTGGCCTTCTTAATATTGTAATCTCTAATGACTAGACTTAATCAATTAATTGGCAGTTATACTGTATCCCTAATACAAAATACTTAGCTGTTTTATGAAACCACACAATTCTGAATATTCAGGGTAAAACCAATCAATCTGCAAACTGAAAATTCCTCACTGCCTGCAAATGTGACAGTATTCAGGGAATGTGGATGCCATTTTAATTGTTTTTTTTTTCAAATTAATTTATTTTCCTTATTTTGCATGGCAGTGCAATCAAAGGTTATATTAACTGGAATTCGCTCATTGTCCTATTTTTGTAATGAGAAGTATCCCTACAGAAGTGTTACTGTTATGTAAATAGAAATTCAGCAAAAACAGTTGTGAGTTATAATAATAGCTTACACTTATATAGCGCTTTTCTGGACACTCCACACAAAGCACTTTACAGGTAAAGCGCTTTCCAAAAAAAGTTTTGATTTTTGATTCATAATATAGAACTTCTGTACTTAGCAAAGTAGTGCTGTCTTAGTATGACAAAGCATTTTCCACAAATTTGGTATATAGTGAATGCTGTAAATGCCTACGTTGGTTGTAATGTTCATAAATCATAATCACCAAAAATGACATTTTATTCCTTTGGGAAAAAAACACTTTGTGGACTTTGGTCACAGACTGCATGAACAAGAAGAGACTGGTTTCACCTTGATATTTTAAACAATGTCGTGTTAGAAGCGAATGAAATTCAATTTGTTGCTTCCAAACTAAAAACCGGAAAAAGGACACCTTAAACCTTATGAGTCTGGACCACATTCAGGTGTGAGCATTTTTATATTTTTTTCTGAAGCCCTTATAGAACCTCTGTACAAGATTGGAAATCAAAGCAATTCCTGCAAAATGTCAGCATCTGTCAGTGCCTGTGAGAGGTTTCAAAAAGTTTAGTACTAAACACAGCAGATAGAGACTCACTGTAATTCCCAAGGTGCAAGTTGCCACCAAAAGCAGCTCAGTCTGTCCTTCTGAGAACTGTGCCAATGCAATCAGCCTTTCTTCCCATCCTCAGCCGAGCTCTGGTGCTTAATTGGTTATCTTTGCAACAAAGCGATTCAGGAAGCAGCTACAAGCTAGCACATGGCTGTCAGTTTTAGTCTTTTTCCTCCCGGAAAAAAATTAAAACAAGTAAAAGTGACATTGTGGTTTAATATCCTTTGGAATACAGAAGGCAGCCTTGCAGCTGGAGATAGAAAAGCTGTCTCCAAACACATATAAATAGAGTCTCCCAGAGTTGTTTGGGAAAAGAAACAAAACTGGATAGTCCTGAAATAAACTGTTCCACAGAGTAATATTTCAATGTTGGCTTTCATGGCTAGAAAACAGACCTACTAGTTTTTATTCAGTTCTAGGAAAATGTTGGAAGTTTTCATTTTTACCTGAAAATTAACACCAAAAAAATCTTAATCAACCCAAACTCAGTGGTCCAATTATTACTATGGTGATCATGATTAGGTTTTGGCCATAGGATATAGCTCTTAAGATGTATGCGTAGGGAAACAACAAGGGATCAAAGAAACAATAAACCCGTGCTTTGATCTTGTACAGACTAATGCAAGCCACAACAAAAATATCTCAACAGAATAGAGTTTTAAAAGTTTTTGGCTTGAAATGTCTTGGGATCTTGGTTTTAATGCACAGGACTTTAAGGGACAGTTCAGAGCCACGTAGAAATTTAGATCAATATGAAATTCAAACTTTTCACCCCTCAGCAGTCCTATGTTATGAGTGTCACAGTGTTTGAGGTGACCTAAGCATAAAATGAACTTTTGCACATGAAATAACATCTTTATCTAATGTGCACTGCATCTAAATTATTTCTAGATTTATAATTTTACAATTTTTTATACTTTTAGGGTTTGTTTTGAGAATTTCTTTATTATGGAACTCAGTCTGGCAGAGGTGTGTGAAGAATTAAGTTTGATTTGAAATATGATAACCTTGCACATATGAAGTCACTCTGAAGCATACATTTCTAAAATGAGGTCCACAATATTAGATTGTGTTATCGGTGGGAGAAATGACATTGACTCTCACCTTGAAGGTTCTGGAATAATGTTCTTTTAGCCTGCAACCCTTGGGATTTTGATCTTCCCTATATACATTGCTTTTAAATAAGTAATTCAATGTTAAATATAGTTTAGCCTTTCTGGAAATTAAATAAGGAATCACAATGACAGTTTGATGTAAATATATAAAGCAGCTGTGTGCTTCAGTATTGGATAATTAATATTAACACTTTTTTAGGTACTGTAGATGGAGGTATCTCTACTTTATTCAAAATGTTAGTACACATTTCATTATTATTATTCCTGGGTTTTTGTTAGCAATGTTTAACGCAAGGATCCTGCATATTTACAGCTCTGAAAGCTTTGCAGTTATACAAAGAAAAATAAGACTAGAGTATGAAATTATCAATGCTAACAAGTCGATTTTTTAAAGTTTTTTTTTCTAAATTACCCCAAAATTCAGTTATTCTGATAATGGTGAAATAATAGTTAACCTTGTTAACAAAAGATGCAGGTTTTATGTAAATTTGAGGAATGTTGGAGTTCCTTGTGAATTCTGAAACAGGGCTGATGCAATTAATTCAGTAGATTCCAGGCTTTTAAAATGCACCTATTAACCTTTGGATGTTTTTGTTGAAGCCAGGTCCCAGTTTTCCTATTTATGCATGGTAGTCAACTCACATCTGTTATTAATAACAAAAGAGTACAAAAGAGATGTTTTCCATTACTCTAGGTATGACTCAAATTAACCTTGTCATACAAGTAATATCACATACTGTAGCATTAACATTCTAGTCTGCATGCCTTGATCTGCTTGTTATGTTAGGTCCTTTGCAAGGTAAATCACCAAAACAAAACAATGAGTTTTTCTGGATGGCTGCTAATGCAAGAAAATGACATTTCTGCTGTCTTGTTTTTCATTTACAAGATTCATTCTCTTCACCTAAAGTAACAGTAATAATAATAATAGCCTTATTCAAATTGTAAGTGGGAGTTTAAAGCCTGCTCAGCCTTAAATGTGAGCTTTGTCTTGACAGTTTCTGATGCCATAAACAATAGTGCCTCAATGAGTCGTTTTATTTTTTTGTAAATATGTTTTATTGAGCCCGCATTCAGAGGAAAAAGCTTGCCTTGAACATGTGTTGTTTTGGCTTTAAACCGCAATCAAGATATTACAAACCCAAAGTAAAAAGAGAAGAGTTGTTTACCAGCACAATTTCACACCTCGTCATTCCTCTCCCCTAGAAATCACTTTCCATGTTCTTCCCATGCTGGCATTCTCAATAAAATCACAATGAATGAGGGCACCAACAGGCCCACAAAACTAGTTCTTCTTGTTTATTTTCCTAATCAATTGTGATTCAAACATTCAGCGCTGTTTGACACATAGAATGTTTTTACATGCTATCAGCTTGACATGGATCAACACAGCAGCAACAATCTATTTGATTGTGCTGTATCAAGTAGTTTGCATATTAGCTTATAAATGCCAGCAGCCCTGTGTGCAGAAAATTATATTACCCTTTAAATGCATACTCAGAACCTCCTGTGTGTCTCCAACATTCACAAACAACTGAAGTGCATCATACTGTAAGTATGAAGCAAATAGATGCCCTTAGTTTCTAAATTGGAATTCACACTTTTTTAGGTAGATGGAGGTACAGTATCTCTGCTTCATTCAAAACGTGAGCATGCTTTTGATTATTATTATTCCTGGGGTTTTATTAGCACAGTACAATATTTGGCATATGATAATGGCACATATAGCTCTTCGGGAGTACTTTAATTATGAGTATGTAGCTGCGTCAGCATGCATAGGCTGCAAAGGAAAAGGTAAAGGTAATACAGTACTTCAATTACTGTAACATTGACAATACGAGTGGCAGGAGTACCACTCTGTATCCAAAAGCCGCTCTGTGACTTTTGAAAAACACAGAAAATACACTTTGCCTAAATAAACATTTTTTTAGCTCTATGCTTAGCTTCTTTAAACACAAAGTGCAATAGAAATAATTAACCACGATGAGAGGGGGAGGGAGGGGGGTTACATTATTTACTATCCTTTAATATTTATTTACCACCATTGTTCTTTTATCAGCACAGGTAAATGTATTGCAGTCTTGGCACACATTTCCCACACCTTAAGGTTTTTTCTTGTTTTAAAAGAACTCAGGAAAGGCTACCAACAAGAGTAAAGCATATTTAATTACAGCTGCATGCCTTGTATCCTGGAGACGTACAGTTCAGATAATTACATAATCCGCATTGCATATCAGAGTGTGTTTAAACCTCAAGTTATTCAAAAACTGTGACATTGAGAAAATGAACGTACCTGACCTTGACAATAATGCTGTGTGGAGTAAGCACACCTGACCACCGTTTTATACCCCATTTCATAATTGATTTCTCAGTATTTATCTGCTCCTTTCAGGCTTTTTTGTGCTCTCCTCACGCTCTTAAAATAGCCTTTAACCTTGGTCTTCAGCAGTTAAGATAACATCCCTATGGAACAGACAAAAAAAATATTTCAATAACATAATCCCTTATTTATGAGCACATCACTTTCTTGTGGAGCATATTGGAGCATACAGTATAATGTGAATTGTAATGGCAGTGGTGGAAACAAATTCCTATTCCACAGTTACATGAATCTTGCTGGGCTTTAACTGTATGTTTCTGTTTAACCGTCTGTTTCACTGAGGCTTGTCTAACTCAGCTTAAATATGACTAATTTAGGTAATTACCCTACCCTACAATTTGAGTCTCATTTCATTGTCCTCAATAGATAAGATAAATACTATGTTTTCTCTACTGGCATATAATTACCACCATGCAATTCAAAGCTTCAATTCATTTTCCTTACCTAAACTCCTCTACAATAAAAAAAAACTCATAGGAGCAAGAACAAATTCCCAGCTTATCCTAGACAAGCCCATCTTAAACTCTGTGCACACTGTAAGTGCTGCTATGAAAAGGGTTATGTTCTTTTTCTTTTAAGATTAGTGTACCTAATAATACAATACTCTTGTGTTTGAGGGGTGTACTGAAAGGACCCTAAGCTTCAAGGTATTCTGACAGCAGAATCAACATTAATGATGAGGGTAAAGAAAATAAAAATAAATTAAATATTTATTATTAAGTTGGAGAAAGTCGATTTAACACACCATTAATATTTCATTGTAGTTATTACATTAGAACAGTAACAATGGGGTCTATTATTAATGAAACGCATTACATTGATAGAGAAACTAAACTGTGTTTAGGAGGTAGAGTTTAGCTTAATGCTTCTGGAATTACAAAAATGGGCTCTTGCTCTTGGGTGTGGCTGACTTTGCAATTACTAGAATTAAACCTGGTCTGCTCTCAAATTCAGCCTAGAATGACAGCAGCAGAATCTGTTTCTTTTGAAAACTTCAGTGTGGTCTTCACACCAGAACAGCACATGGCCTATAAAAGCCAGTTAGTGTATGGTATTTAATTGAATATATTCACCATAAGTCTGCTGAGGAGACATGAGAATTTATAAACTATATCATTCAGAGCTACTTTTCTTACACAAGCATAAGCATACTGTATATTGAACCCTGCATTATGAGAGCATTATGAGATTAGTGCAATTAATCAAGATTAGATCTTTGAAAGCATTAGCCATATTAATGGCTAGTTTAATATGCCAACCTGCATAAGTCTTAAATTTCTTGAAAACTTACAATCAAAGCATTTTCTTTCTTTTATAAAGAGGTAATGAGGAGGTGGTACTTCTGGCTACAGTATGTATCCTGGGGTGGTTACAGACATTATGAAAATATAAGTTGGGCACAAAAGTACCAGTTTACTTCATAGTCTTGTGCAATACAAAATATTTACCAAAGAGAAAACACGACACAATTATCAAAGATTCATCAACTGCAATTTCTCCAGGGAATTTCTCAGTAACAGTTTTTAAATGTACTGAGATATTAATATACAGTGCCTTGCGAAAGTATTCGGCCCCCTTGAACTTTTCAACCTTTTGCCACATTTCAGGCTTCAAACATAAAGATATAAATTTTTTATTTTATGTGAATTTTAGTGGGACACAATTGTGAAGTGGAACGAAATCTATTGGATTTTTGAAACTTTTTTAACTAATAAAAAAATGAAAAGTGGGGCGTGCAAAATTATTCGGCCCCCTTGCGTTAATACTTTGTAGAGCCACCTTTTGCTGCGATTACAGCTGCAAGTCGCTTGGGGTATGTCTCTATCAGTTTTGCACATCGAGAGACTGAAATTCTTGCCCATTCTTCCTTGCAAAACAGCTCGAGCTCAGTGAGGTTGGATGGAGAGCGTTTGTGAACAGCAGTTTTCAGCTCTTTCCACAGATTCTCGATTGGATTCAGGTCTGGACTTTGACTTGGCCATTCAAACACCTGGATACGTTTATTTGTGAACCATTCCTTTGTAGATTTTGCTGTATGTTTGGGATCATTGTCTTGTTGGAAGATAAATCTCCGTCCCAGTTTCAGGTCTTTTGCAGACTCCAACAGGTTTTCATCCAGAATGGTCCTGTATTTGGCTGCATCCATCTTCCCCTCAATTTTAACCATCTTCCCTGTCCCTGCTGAAGAAAAGCAGGCCCAAACCATGATGCTGCCACCACCATGTTTGACAGTGGGGATGGTGTGTTGAGGGTGATGAGCTGTGTTGCTTTTACGCCAAACATATCGTTTTGCATTGTGGCCAAAAAGTTCGATTTTGGTTTCATCTGACCAGAGCACCTTCTTCCACATGTTTGGGGTGTCTCCCAGGTGGCTTGTGGCAAACTTTAGACGAGACTTTTTATGGATATCTTTGAGAAATGGCTTTCTTCTTGCCACTCTTCCATAAAGGCCAGATTTGTGCAGTGTAAGACTGATTGTTGTCCTATGGACAGACTCTCCCACCTCAGCTGTAGTTCTCTGCAGTTCATCCAGAGTGATCATGGGCCTCTTGGCTGCATCTCTGATCAGTCTTCTCCTTGTCTGAGCTGAAATGTTAGAGGGACGGCCAGGTCTTGGTAGATTTGCAGTGGTCTGATACTCTTTCCATTTCAAGATGATCGCTTGCACAGTGCTCCTTGGGATGTTTGAAGCTTGGGAAATCTTTTTGTATCCAAATCCGGCTTTAAACTTCTCCACAACAGTATTACGGACCTGCCTGGTGTGTTCCTTGGTCTTCATGATGCTCTCTGCGCTTTCAACAGAACCTTGAGACTATCACAGAGCAGGTGCATTTATACAGAGACTTGATTACACACAGGTGGATTCTATTTATCACCATCAGTCATTTAGGTGTAACGGACACAGACTGGAATCCGTGTCAGATATTGTAGAAGACCCTATGCGATGCGGTAGGAGCTGGAGAAAACAGGAGGCGTGGTAAAAGGAACACAGAGGGGTTTAATAGTGCACAAAATAATAGTGACAGTCCGTGAGACAGTGTACGGGGAAGACAAAACGGCATCCAAATCCAAACGAGTCCAAGGGCAGGTCAAAGCACAGTCCGAAAGTCCATCAACTGGAAATCCATCCTGGAACGCGACAAAGTTAAAATCCCCGGGAGAGGGGAGCACACAGACGAACGAAACATGGAGGTCCAAGGGTGACGGGGCGAGATCCTCCAGACCCCGGGCTCAGGAAACGGGAGGTGTCGGGGATGAGACCTATGCCCTCAGGAGACGGACGTAGGGTTTCCTGGTGCTAGGCGGGCCTCGCGACATCTTACCCTAATGATGAGCCCCGAGGACTGGAGGGGCTGGTCTTTAAATAATAACACTAAAAAGGTACACCTGGAGAGCTAAATGACACGAACGATAATGAGAGCAGTGGAGCGCCCTCTAGGGAGGGATGTCGGGCGTGACAGTACCCCCCCCTTCAAGGGCGGCTCCTGACGCCCTACACAATTAAAAATAAGGGCAATACTATCAACAAGAATATCACAAGCACAGACTATATACAACCAGAGAAGGAAATTCAGAATCACTATATACACAAGAGATAAAACCGGAGAATACTATATACAAAACGGTAGGGCTGTCCACTCTCAAAATAGTTCCAACGGGGAAAGAAAAAAAAACGGAGAAACAAAACGGTCCAGGAAAAAAAAATCCAAGAATTCCTTTAGAAAAAAAAAACCACAAAAAATACCTTGTCCAGCGAAACAGGAATGGATCTTGACAGGAAAACAGGAAAGGCATCTTGAAAAGAAAAAGGTCCAGATGAGGGTCCGGGTGTTCCAGATTACCGCTCGCGGGGTCTAGCATAGGCTCATCATTCTGTAACGGACACGGACTGGAATCCGTGTCAGATATTGTAGAAGACCCTATGCGATGCGGTAGGAGCTGGAGAAAACAGGAGGCGTGGTAAAAGGAACACAGAGGGGTTTAATAGTGCACAAAATAATAGTGACAGTCCGTGAGACAGTGTACGGGGAAGACAAAACGGCATCCAAATCCAAACGAGTCCAAGGGCAGGTCAAAGCACAGTCCGAAAGTCCATCAACTGGAAATCCATCCTGGAACGCGACAAAGTTAAAATCCCCGGGAGAGGGGAGCACACAGACGAACGAAACATGGAGGTCCAAGGGTGACGGGGCGAGATCCTCCAGACCCCGGGCTCAGGAAACGGGAGGTGTCGGGGATGAGACCTATGCCCTCAGGAGACGGACGTAGGGTTTCCTGGTGCTAGGCAGGCCTCGCGACATCTTACCCTAATGATGAGCCCCGAGGACTGGAGGGGCTGGTCTTTAAATAATAACACTAAAAAGGTACACCTGGAGAGCTAAATGACACGAACGATAATGAGAGCAGTGGAGCGCCCTCTAGGGAGGGATGTCGGGCGTGACATTAGGACAACATTGGATCATTCAGAGATCCTCGCTGAACTTCTGGAGTGAGTTTGCTGCACTGAAAGTAAAGGGGCCGAATAATTTTGCACGCCCCACTTTTCATTTTTTTATTAGTTAAAAAAGTTTCAAAAATCCAATAGATTTCGTTCCACTTCACAATTGTGTCCCACTTGTTGGTGAT
Source organism: Lepisosteus platostomus (assembly GCF_059453375.1). NCBI lineage: Eukaryota > Metazoa > Chordata > Actinopteri > Semionotiformes > Lepisosteidae > Lepisosteus > Lepisosteus platostomus. Next base: position 40,039,381 of record NC_142616.1, read on the forward strand.
TCTTCACATAAAATAAAAAATGTATATCTTTATGTTTGAAGCCTGAAATGTGGCAAAAGGTTGAAAAGTTCAAGGGGGCCGAATACTTTCGCAAGGCACTGTATTATTATATTGACCTATAAACCAAATTGTGTAACAGCACACAGACAAGGATGCACTCACCACAAAGATTTGACTGCTGCACCATGAATACCAGGTTAAACACTTTAAATCCCACCCCAGCCTTCTCTTCATAGATGGGGAAGCCTCCATTTACAACAGAGGTGAGCCATGGTCTGTATCCTCGCTCTAGACAAAATGGTGGAACTTACAGGAAACAACCTTGTTTCCTGTCCTGTGGATCTCAAAAGGTTAGATTACTACAAACAACAACCAATACACAAATGCATTTACAATAAAAAGCAAAACATATATACAAAAATATTATGCCCTTTGTTTAAATATTACCTTAGAATGACATATGAAGTAAATAACAAGTACAAGAGATGAGAGACATCATGAGAGATCATGCAATTAGCAGTGCAACAGCCCTTCATCACAGTACTTCAATGTTATGGGCATTGTGAAAGTTGTAGCTTATTATTGTTATTCCAACATTAGATTAAGATCTATTCTATAACTGTGTAGGTAGTGATAAAGTTGCAGCACTGGTTCCTATAAGCTCAATCATAGCAGTGACACTACGTTAAGAGTTCAGTTTCTGTAAGTGGTACCTCACTTTTAGAAGAAAGAACAATAATGTCTGTGATTCCCAAACCCAGCCCTCTAGATAAAATGTGTCTTATACAGTATTTTTTTTCATGTTACAGTGGTTCTTTTAACACTCAAAAACAGAGCTGACCACTGAACAGGCAGCAAGCATTCAATTCTAATGAAGTTGTACAGTGGTTTCATAATGGAGTCAGGCCTGATTGGGACATGTTTACATATAGAGCATCAGGGAAGTGAATATTCACTAAGAATGGACTTTTAAAATGCATTGTGAAGGACTTTGTTTTTGTCCCCCAGGTAAAACATTTAAATAGTAGTAGCCTGAGGCATCATATCACAACTCATCCCCAGCTGATAATCACTATCTCTTTTAGGCATACTCTCCACTACAGCCACTCAACCTTCATCCATGAGCAAAGAACCGGGCTTGCCTCATGGGAGAATGCAATGCAGTTGAGTGTCCTGGAGTCTTGATCCTATAAAAGCCTCAGTAAATGATGGCCATGACATGACTTTTTTCGTAGAACTTGGGAACATAAGAGATGTCAGTCTTGTTTGTTTTGTTGAAGACAGCCCCCTGGAACCACACTGCAGTGTAGGCAGGGCAGCCACAAGAGGGCAACAAAGCTTGCATGAGTACAAAAAGTTTTTTAACTATTAAGTTCATAGTTTAGTATACTAGTTTTCAACTATATGTAAGTGGTTAAAATATTTTATGGAATATCTGGAATGAAGGGATTTCAACACAGTTAAGTGTACGCTACTGCTCAGTTGCTGTGGTAGTGTAAGTTCCAGGTACTGATACTGATTTTTGTTTGCTATACTGTATGTACTGTATATAAAAATCTCTAACTAGTAACTTTTAAGCAAAATCCTCTACAGTAACCAGTAGATTGCACCATTTGATTTACACCTGAAGAAGGCTCCACAGCTGATACGTTGTGTTTCCTTTCTTTTCAGAATGGAATAAACCCGTTACCTGTTCGTTTGATTTATAACGCATATATAAAAATACGTTCTCTTCATTGTTGCAGGGTGTATCTTCTTCAAGCTTTTAGAGCCTAAAATTAAACACAGCCCTTTTTTTCCAAACACTAATCATTGAGACCTCCATCACTGGCACACATTGAGGAATGATCTTTTTTTTGTGCTGTTATTGTTGCTTTCCTGTATCATCAGCTTTTTTCCCCCCCAGCTCACTCGTTTTGTTATGAAATGTCAAGACTACAAGACCAAGCAGAAACATACTTGATTTATTTTTCAACTTTTATTTTCAGATGTGTGCAGCGTAGCCCTCCTTGTGCTCACACCCTTCTGATTTGGGGCCATGCTGATTTTCTCTTACTGACTTGCATCATGACTTTTCTAAAGGCTTTACAGAATAGCACCAACGCTGAACATCTCATTCCCAGAATTGTGAGTGGGCTGCCCACATCCCCCAACTTGATTTCATCTTTAAAAGAAAAGAGAAAAGGTTTGATAGTCTTCATTTCCCCCTGAATAATCATTTTGTCCTGCCGTTTGGAAGGTTATTACCTCAATAATACTGTAAATCATAAAAGGAGCTATGCTTTATAGTCCCTCTCTTCATTTGGTATGTTCTTGTGAATGCACCTCTCTACAACACAATAAATATTTCTTATTCTTACAAAACATTTTTTTAGCTTTACTTCATAAATTAAGGTTTTTTTGAACAAATAATGTAGCTTTGTTGCAGTTGCTATTTGTATGCTAAACTGCATAATATTGACCAGATATACAGTAAGTGTGATTGACCTGTGTGATTAAATGATGGCAGCTTCTGTTTTTTCTCTGCTTTCTTCCCTTGTTCCAACTAGTGTAAAGACTAGTGAGAGATTTGGCTATGCACAGTGCTACAGTATAGAAAATTAAGGTGAGAGTTTATAATTAAATCTATAGCCGTGAAAGCCAACACACAACTTGCAAAGATTCTCTTCCAGGCTCATAATGAGATGAGCAAGATGGTACTATGAATTATGGGGAGAATGTTAATTAGTTATCACTGTTTTACCATGCTGGCTGTTATAGTGGTTATCACTGCTGCTTCACAGCGTTGGGGGCCCTGGGTGCTGTCTTGGGTGGAGTGTGCATGTTCTCCCCATGTTCACCAAATATAGACTAAATAGCTAAGTGTGAGTTATCTTATGATAGAACCATGAGCCCTAATTGACTATTGAGAATAGCATAGAGCTGAGAAGTACCTGTCTAGACTACATTCAGATGGAAATTAAAATAAGCAAGCTAATAATTTTGTTGTCAAATATTTATTCTGTGCTATTTTTCAGATATTGTAAGTATCCCTTGGTTTCTTTACATATTTCATTTTATTAACATATTTAATTTCCTTTAACATATAAGGAACTTATAACATATTACATATAACCTATAACATATAAAAAAAGAAACTTTTGGAAATCCACATTAAAGCAGTCCTTGTGTTTTTTTTTCAGGAGTAATAAAAAATACAAAAACAAACAAGTACCAAAGTAAGTTTAGTGAAAATGAAGAGGCTTCAGAGAAAGTCATTTCCTGTATTGTTTTACTTTCCTAAGACCAGGGTGTCAAAACCTCTCCATAAGAGAAACTTTAAGTCCCTTGCATCCACACAGTGATGTCAGAATTCCCTTAATACTTTAACATGCGGGTGTTCAGAAAACCTCTTCTCTACTAATAGATCACAAAAAATGCCAAAACAATAAACATGAGAACACCACAGGGAGAAAATGAGAAGTTTCACATTTTACAGATAGTTGCCATAACAGTGATCTGAAAGCCAAGTGTAGTGATTGAGTTCTGGCTCTTTTGTGCATGAGGCTCTGGTGGTGTACAGTATAATCTATATAACAGTGAATCTTGGGCCAAAGCATATTCTTAAAACTCCTTTGTCTTTGAAGCTGTCTTTCTCTCATGCGACCAGGAAATGGGCAGTCACTTTCTAGGATCTCAGCCACATTCAACTAGACATATTGTGCAGTGAAGGAAGATTGTGCCAATAGCATCTAGCTATCATGAGAATAAATATGAATTTATCATTTTAAACATTTTAATTTGACCCAGAATAGTATGCTCTTTGCAGCTTCTAAATATGCAAAGGTATTGAAAACAGCAGTCGTTTTTCCAAAGTGGTTCAGAATTAGTACAAACAAAACTGGTTTTATATTGAGTAGGACTGCAACATAAAGCCAAACTACAATAAATGAACCACAGTCCTTGTACAGTCCTTTGAAGAACTGGTCGCATTTCTTTTACTTTGATTCAAATTCCAATATTTTTAAGATTTTCCTTCTCTTAATTGAAAAACTTCATTAAATTCTTCATACATAGACAACCTTTGGCATATGTCAATGTGTGAAGTCTACAGCCAGGGCCAAATGCTTTAGCTTCCATTTATTTTATAAAAGCAATACTACTTCATAAATGCTGTGGCCAGACTTCAGATGGAAATGATTTGCTGGCCTTATATAATTCACTTTACGTGCTATATGTTTTATGTAATGAACATTCTATCTCTATTTGAATGCAATAATTCAGTCAGATGTTTACCTGCTTTACAGTTTGACAGTGATGTAGTGGCACCTAGATTGAAGTGGGGAAGAAGATTGTGTCCCTGCTGCTAAATGAAGCATCATTAAGCACAAACTGTTGCCAGGAAGATCTGCTTCATGATAAACAATGTTGATTAACACAACAATCCTGTCTAGGCTACAAGAACTAGAATATAACAAGTGTAGATGCACAGATTGTTATTGCACAGCAGAATATTACAGAGAAACTGGCAGCTTCCAAATACTATACAAGATAAGATGTTTTTTTATAGACTAGCTCATGTTAATAATATAAATGCGACAGCAGCCATAGTGGGCACAGTACACTCACCTCACATCAGCTACCAGCGGGGAGGAGAACTGAGTGATTATAGTAATCCCCATATTCATAGATGGGGATAATTTGGAGGCAACAACTGGTAAAGGCCAATGGAAAATTTGGCCAGGATGCTGGGGTAACACCCCTACTCTTTTTGAGAAACATCCTGAGTCAGGACCTCAGCTTTGCATCTCATCCCAAGGTCAGCACCTTTTTACAGTATATTGTCCTTGTCACTTTACTGTGGCATTAGGACCTACACAGACTCCCAGGTGACGACCCTCTACTGGCCCCACTAACACCTCTTTCAGCAGCAACCTTAGTTTTTCCTCCCATCCAGGTACTGACCAGGCTTACACCTGCAGAGCTTCAGTGGGTTGCTAGTTTTGAGCTGCAGGGTGATATGGCTGCTAATATGCTAATAGGTTATGTGTGTTTATATTTATGTTGACTGTATAAAATTATACACTAATTAAGATTGTGCTTGCTTTTGCTCATTTGTAACAACTCAGAAATGGAGCTCTCAACTGAACATAATAGCCATCTCTTCCACTCATGTAAAAATTTAGCTGAACCCTTCCTCCTGGGTAGATCTCTTATGTAGTCTCAGATGTTTAGTATTCAGAGGAAATCCCCAAATCCTGAGATAAATCCATTATATGAGAACTGTGGAACACACCATTATGAAAAGCTAACATAAAAAACAACTACTGTACATGAGCCTATTATTTGCAGAGTTTTAAAAGGCCTTCTCTTGTATACAAATAAAAACGTATACAAAGCTCTACATACAGTATATGGAAACTTTGTAAAAAATTCAATGTACATAATGTGTCAAAGTAAACGTGTCCATATTTAATATGAAAATAAGAAATTTTGGAAATCTGTTATGTTTTTAAGTTTAGTTTATTGTTTTTAAAAAAGAGAACTACTGGATATTTTTCTGATGTTATATTTTGTCACAAATACCTGTACAGTATATTATACTCATGTACAATGTGCAATAGATGAGTGTTCTCTTCTACAGGATGTCATAGTGACATTTGTAGGTGTCGCTGTTCACATAATGTACAGATGCAATGCTAGAAGAATCCTTGTTATGTTCTGTACAAGGTGTCAGTTCTAAAAGATACAATTTGACATTTATTTTCTTTCCAAAGCTAAATTACTAAAATGACTAAATCACTGTAGAAAGGCAAAACAAATGCAAATATTTTTTTAAATACAACAAGATATGTTAAATTTATATTACTTTAAATAAAACAAGGTGTTTTAATTTATGAGTCACTTTGTGAAATAATAAACAGTTTCATAAACATTTCTTTTTCCAATTTCACAGCTTCAATTGGAAACTTTAAGTGGAAAATTATATCCAGATGTATTGTTGGGTTTTTTTTTTCGTGTTGTTATAGAGTGTTTCATTATTACAGACTTTGGCAAAAATAATGAGATTAAAAGATTTAGATGCAGGACCTACGATAGATGCCTGAGAATGCAGACCCAGTCACAGTGAAGAGGAATTGTCTCAGTCTGGTGCCACTTTATTACAAAATGGGTAATTGTGTCATTAGACACTTATAAAGGGCTCTCATTAAATTACTGTTAGGATACAACAGTAGATGATGGAAAAATGGTAATGGTAAAATGCCTGCATTATTCAAGTAAATAATTTTCTCAGTGCACTACAGAAAGGGGAACTACAGTCTTGTGGGTTACTAGGTAGAGCAAACAAGGATAAGCTCACTAGTGTCACATATATTTGGCCAGAATTCAAGTGCAAACAGTCTGTCATTTCACAGTGTACTTCTGTATAACCTCAAATATCCCTCAGCAGTAACAGAATGTGCCAGGCTCCGAATGTGAAAGAAAAAACAACAGAGAATGGTGTGCGAGGGCAAAGTAAATATTAGACGTTCTTAAGAACAGTAGCTTTCAGACAGAATATGTCATGCTATGTCAAACATTTCCCGATAATTTACTGACCTCAAAATGAGAAAGCCAGCAGACCAGTTATGACTTCTCCTAATTTTGTTCCATGTTAACTATTGATGTGGGATAAATGAAAATCTGTTTTGAAAAAGATGGGCATGAAATAATATTTAAAGGAAATAGAAGTCAGTTGTCCACTGATCTGGATTCTCAGTGCCATCGGTACAGTAATAAAAAAATATAGATAAACTCGTTGATAATTGCATTACAGAGAAGAGAAAACAAAACCTGAAAATGCTGATTGATGAATATGAATTTGAAGCCCATGATGAAGGAATATGAATCCCACTACCCTAGCTTCCAGGATATAACAGAAGCAATAAATGCAATATTGATAAATCTTGCAAACCTAAGTCTGAAATTTGTCTCCCTCCTATTTTAAAAAAAATATATATTTGATTTATTTATTTTCTCCTTACCTCACAATGTGGCAAATTTCATAACACTGATGTGTTTTACCACTTTATCTCTTTTATCAAAATCAACTACTTTTAATTTGATCAAAAATACAAAATAGTGATAAAACACAGATCAAAAAGCTTGTGTGTATGGGTATGGCTACAGTTTCAAGTAGCACATTTATCCAGCATTGAACAAGTGAACACAGTACATTAAGATAACTTACATGACTGAAATAATTTGATTTTATTAAAAAATGACTGTAAATAAAAGAGTTTTGGTGGCAGACTCGTGCTGGATAATGTTGTAAACCTGAATACAGGATCTGAAGGCAAATGACAATTTGTCATTTGTGTACATTATAGCTTGCGATTGTCATAATTAGTAAGATGAAGGCAAATGATAAATATACAAATAGGTCTGTGGGCACCAACAATTATTTATGAGGGCTGTGGAAAGATTGAGCTACAGATGAACAGGCCCTGTTTCAACAACAATAATGATAGTCTAAATAGACTCCACTATAGTTCAGCTTATACATTTCAGTGTCCCACTGTGTTTCATCTATTCCTTTCTTTTAAGGAGTCTTCATTTTCCCAGTTTGATGCTGACCCCTCACAGGAATGTAAAGTAATTTCCTTCTGCATGAGGCTGGGAAATTTGTAATTTTTCACATCAGCAGGACACAAGAAAATTCCTGCCAGAGGTTAAGCTATAAATTCCAATCCTGTTACACTTGTGGGTGCAGTGCACTAGTGTCAAGGCCACTCATGCTGTTTTTATCACTGTGAGGTAGAGCAGGGCCACGGAAATACTTTTACAGTAGTACTGCTATAGTTTTTCTTTAACTTTTTAAGCAGATGGGAAGGGCAGGCTACCAGCCGTAAATAAACCTTAGCATTTTTTCTGTTCTATCCTTTGTGAATTTTTAATAATTTACTCTTAACTTTCAAAAGAAAAAGAAAATACAAAAAGGTAGCCAAGGACCTCTTGTCAGAAGACAGCAAAATAGAGCGCAATCACCATCAAAATGTAATCGTATTTTACTTAATTCCACCAGACCATTACCTTAAAATGAATGCAACCAAACAGCCTTAGTCTCCACACATAATATTCTTTTGCTAGAGTTAAACATGGAAACAAAAGACTTTGTACTTGGAGATTGTTAAGAACCTCGGTAACGTCAGTGATAAGCAGTATTCAAGCAGTCACATCAAAAGACACATTACACATATGCACAAAAGTAACAGGATGCCTCAAAAGCATGTAAAGGCAGCTACAAGGCACAACCTGACTGTATGTATAATGGAGATGGTCTGGAGAATTGTTCATCTGGAACCACTGCAATTGCATTTTTGTGCAAGTTTTAAATTGTTTTATTGCTAGGTTTTAGGAGGAAGGGCGACAGACTGCTTCTCAATAGGTTATACTGGTCTAGTTCTCCATCCTATATAAAGTGGTTGACTTAGAAAATAGAAGTAAAATATATGGAGAAGAGACTGGACCCTATTGAAATGAGCTGATGAGCCACTGGGTACGACAATAAAACACTTTTTTTTTAACCATGGAGGTGACTCCTGCACTGACCTGATTGTTTGGCCGGTTATCCCCAACAAACTTGAAAATCATCTTTTTTACCTGTAATCCCTCCCATTCCATTTTAATGAAACCCACAACCTAAACCTCCACACATTTTTTAACAATAAACTCTTCTGATTAAAGAGTGCTATCTGCATGGAGTTTGTATGCTTTCCCTGTGTTTACATTTTCCCAGGTGCTCTAGTTCAAAGACATACTGGTTAATGGCAGGAATCTGTGGCGAAAACAGCAGATATACACATTTTTGTCAGTTGATATTTTTCTGTTTGCTACTGGTAGCAAAAAAGGAAACCTGTAAGAGTAGAACTTTTATTTCCCAGATCAGGAAAAGTGGTGAGGGATACACAATTTAAATAAATGAAGGGGGCGTGCATGCATACTTGAAGGGCAGAGAGTCAGATGGGCAACGATAAGAGAATGACGTGTCTGCTGTTTATTACAAGTGATCGAAACACCCTGAAGATAAGTCTAAGGTTCTCACTCCTGGGGATTTGCATCAGACTGGTAGCAGCATAAATCTGGACTCAATATATTTTATCTTGAGGGCGAAAAATTGAAGAATACTCATTATGAATCTCAAAGTGTGAGAAGGAAGGCAAAGGTGAGAAGACCATCTCCACTGGGTGTTCACTGTATTCTGCCTTCTAAGAGACATTTTAGTCAAGTTGTGTAGAGGTCTGTCAAAAGCCCTAATTTTAAAGAACAGAGGACAGCTTAAAGAACAGTTTTTAAAAATAAAATGCAAATTGTCCTGTGTGGTAAGATGTTTTTTTAATGAGTTAAACTTTTTTCTGTATTTCTGGATGGGTTGATATTTTTGTTATGCAGTCATGAACATGACTTAAAGGGAAATTGAGCAAGCTTTAGGAATATTATGAAGTGCATTTTAATCACTTTCTACAGCTTTTACTTAATGGTCTTAAGAAATCCATTTCAAGCAACGGAGATCAGTATCTTCTGATAGTGTAACTTTTTCCTGTTTGAGACTGTTATTTGCACTATTTCCACACTGTTTGCTTTACTGTACAAAATGTGCAGAACTCACTGAAGATGTTTTGGTGCTCATCCTATTGCCACACTCTGTCTCAGTATTAAAGTCATAAAACTTAATGTTTGGATAAAACCTGATAAGCAGTTTGATTTTCATACAGATTTGGAACCACAAGACAGTTTTAGAGAAACAAAGATTTCATAATGTAAAATATCAGCTCATTATCTTCAAAAAGATTCTGAGAGAGGCACATTTTGTAGGGAGACAACAAACACATACAGTACTAGTAAGGTTTTTAAAAAACAAGTTGTTATCCATCATTGCCAGGTAGGACTGTGTACGTGTGTACTGTATGTCTGTTGGTTCTGTAGCACCATCAAGATTCATTCATCTTGTCTTATTGCAATAAATTCATAACCTTTACTCGTGTATTTTAAGGATGAATACTGATTTTGACAAAACTGGCAGGCCTTACTAACAGATAAGGCATATACAAAACCAATACATAAATTAACATATGAATAATTTACACAAATGTACATAGAAAGTGTCTTGTTCCAGGATGAGGACAACAGATGAGTATGTAAAAAAGTTATGATATGCTATAGCAGAGGGCATGTGACAAGTGTGTACACCAAGCCTTCAGCTCAACCTATCTTTATGTAATAAATTCTTAACAGTTTTCTAGTCTTACGAGTACTTTTTTCATTGTTTCTTAAATAACATTTCTTTGTAACTATTTGTACCTGGAATCAACTCCTTATAAAAGCTTTGTTTTATAAATATGCATGGTGTTTCCATATTTTGCTATAGTACTTTTTAACATTTTATGTTCCATTTTAATTTCCATTGATTTACCTTTCTTTTTCATGCTGTTTACAATTCTTTCACTCTGGTGCACTGCACATGTTAATGATATGCTTTAGCATAAGGAACAAGTAATAGGTTTATTCCATGCTGAAAAGAGAAGAAAGAAAACACAACATTTCGGCCGTGGAGCATTCTTCAGGTGTGATACCTTATCCTCTGCATTTCCAGCCCTGATCAAATGCCTGCTTAGCACAGATTCTGAGGAATTACCATACCTTCCTCACATCTCAAGAAGGCTACACGGCCGGTTTTGTTTTCTTTCTTGTCTTTTCAGCATGAAATAAACCTATTACTTGGTCCTTTGCAGCCTATGCATGCTGATGCAGCTACCCACCTGAACTTCTTTAGCATAATATGTACTCATTTAAGACTTTGCTGTGCTGCACTTACTGCAAGAATGTTCACAATTGCTTCTCATGATGGAAATATCACAAAGTGAAGAGAATGGGTGTGGAAGAACCAGGTGTCAAGGGCTATGTAATGTTAAATTACGTTGATTGACCAATTAACCCTTATACAACTTCACACTAGTGTTGATGCAGTTTCACACCTTATCCTCTGTGTTTCTAGCTCTGATCAATTGCCTGCTTAGCACAAATTCTGAGGAATTACCACAACTTAGGTATTGGCACGTGAAGTTGCTGAGCCAGTTTTGACCAAACCTTGGTCAGAGAGGAAGGAAGAGTTAAAAAGATAAGTTATGAGCCTTTATCTTCAGCCAAGAACAGAAGACTTTGAACAAGGACAGATTGTGGAAGAGATTACATCCCTGGACCCAGGAGATGACTCAGACAATAGAGACTTCACAGAAAGCAGCTGAGAAAGGCTTCAGCATCAACTTTCTCTCCCCCTACCTGATGTTGGTGTCAGGGAAATCAAGATAGGGGGAAAACATGAGGGATCATGTTGTCCAGGACAGCCAGGCCTGGAGAAGGAGCCCGAGAACCACCAATGGAACTACTGTACAACTAGGGAAGAGTACTGTTGGACTTTTCCTCAAGGACATTGGGTGTGGTTACTGGGTAACTGGGGTCCAATGGGGTACTTGTGCGGGTATAGAATGTGTGTCCTTTGGTGTCAGTATTTAAATAATGTGCCCTGGGGTTTGAGTAGAATCACTAGAAAAGATAAAGGCAATAAAACAAACATTTATGTCAGTTGTTGGTCTGTGCATGTATTTGTGATTCTGGGAGATAAACAGAATCTGTGGCAAGGTTCGAATGTCCTAGCACCATTTATAATTGTTATGTGGCGTAGTCTTCAAAACGTAAAGTAAATAGGGGTCCCTATTCATGACAATCATAGTCTTAACATACAGCATATGACATAATGAAAGCATGGGAGCTACCTGCTATTGAAATTAATTTTAAGAAACCCATAGCATTAATCAAAATGTCTTGACAGTACATGTGTAGGAGATCCTCACTTACCTGTACATTTCAGAGGCTCATAGCTGTAATTTAAGTGTAATTTATGGTGTTTGATGAGAAAGAACTCTCGAACAAAGACTCACGTTATCTTGTTGCAGTTGCAGAGATGTTTGCTATCCTGAAATATTGACTGCCAGTCACTCTTGGCACATGTGGAAATCTTCAACAGTCAGCATTTGCTAGGCAACAAAACACTTTTTTTATGTGCTTATGCTGGTGTCTTCTGAGCACAGTCTGAGTGTTCCAGGGACATCAAGCCAGCAGGATAGAAGGAAATAGGTGTCATAGAGGAAAACAATTGTCAGCTTTCATCATATAACAATACAAATTTAAAATGTTTAGCACGACAATGGGAGTGAGACCAGTTGATTGTCCCTATAATCACAGCAACCTGTCAGGAGTTGATTTTATTTTTAAATATTTTAAAACTTTTTATATTTTAGAGGCTGAATGGCCTCCTTTCTTTTTTAATGTTTTTGTTCATGGTGTTATTAAACTATCCCTATCACAGAAATTATAGATCACCAACACAGTACACAGTGGGACATACTGTAGGACTGTGTAAGATATGATATAGAATCAATTAGGGCAAAATAATGTAAGACAAATTTTTGGGGAACAGTAACTTAATAATTTATTTTTACTAAGGCTGCAAAGATATCAGCCATTGCTGTTGACAAAAATTATTGTGCAGCTTGCATCCTTCATGTTCCAAGTAACCATGAACCACATGAAGTTTATCTAAGGCACTGGAGACATAATTTGGTTTAGAATAGCATGTTTATTTTCAAGTTACGTCCCACACAAGAGGCTAATGGTAAGAAACATTCTTGTCAAGAACAGGGTTTTATGTCTTCATGGTTTTTTAATTTCCTTGATGTGAAATATTTTGAAATCTGTGCCTTGTCTCACTCCAAAAAACAAACAGTATATTATGAAATTCATGTGTTGCATGTCGGCAACATTCCAGCTTTGATTTGAGAATTCAAAGAAAAGTATTCCTTTTCCTTGAATCAGTTTCTTTTTGTCTTTTCTTGTAATTGAGTAGTGTGTGTGTGTCAATTCCTCACCATTGTGAAACAGAGCTTCTGTTTATTTAAGTGTTTGTCTAGTTTTCTTGCTGAGCTTTAATTAAAGGAATTTTACCATCTGCTTGTGTTTCTGAAGCAAAGTCCAATAGGACCAAAAGCTGACAGCACAAACTCCTGAAGCCCTTGTTAATAAATAAAACACCATCTGTAGTCTGCTTGTGATGCAGGTGTTGGACTGTCCTCTATTGTCTTTTGGTGCTTTCAGAAGAAGGCCTCATTAGTCTGATGAATCCAATCGCATCTGCTCTCATGTTTTTCTTACCTGTGTTTTTGATCACTTTTGTGTCTTCTACAGCACACGGGTCTTGTGTTTTCCATAGTCTGGGGAGGGAAAACTGGCCGAACTTGAACTGCATCAAGGACCTAATAAGACCAGATCAACCAAATACACTCTCAACCTTCAAGACAGGTAGAATTCAGACGCAAGGCCTCTTCTATTCAAATATCTATTGCCCAACACATACAGTATCACTTTAGTGTGAAGATTTTTTTTTGTCTTCAGATCTCTTTGATGAATTAGAAATACTAATTTCAAGATTTCCCACTAGGCATTGTAGGCACAGTGCCTAGGGCCTACGAAAGTTTTAGGGCCTACGAAGGAGGGAAACACTAGTGACTAACGAAAAATGAGCTGAAACAACATGCTTGCAATCGACCCTAGGTGCTCCAAATTAATAATCATATGCTATCTAGTGGCTGTTCTAGAAACTAGAAAGATCTAAGTGATGGCCACTCGATTCGCTCCATCAATCACGTGGTTTAGCATTAGAATAAAGTGCATCATGTCAATCAATGTAATTCAATTGGTTTAGCCCTCTTTTTGCGTATTTCGGAGTCAAAGTGCCTAGGGCCTACGAACACCAAAATCTATCCCTGATTCAGCTGCAAACTTAAATCTCAGAACAGAAGTTTGTCATGGCTGCACTCTAAGAGACTTAGAAATGTGTCATAAATGTCATAATGCAAGTGTAAAAACAGATGTGTTACACAGATGGGTTAAATTCCATGGGTCTCAATTACAGAAATAACAACAAGCACGAACAATACCAAAAGCCCCCAGCCTACAAACACAAAGTCACAGAGAATCTACCTGCAAGACTGTCCCCCTGCTTCTGCTCTTTCTACTCCTGCTTCCTGATTTTCATCTGCCTTTCTGCTGCTCCCTTGTCCAGATCCTCCTCATGGAGCAAGAGAAAGAGAGAAACATTGTAACTAGTTTCCCAGTTATCCTGTATACTCATTTGCTACCTTATGCTCCTTCCTGCTGTTCTTTCCTGTACACAGTTGGATCTCTTTCACCATGATTACCTTGTCACTTCCCCCTTTTCCAACTCCCAGACATTGTATTATTGCAGGTGGTCTTTGGAACTGGTAGTCAGTCTCTATCCAAGCTAAATTTATCTCTGCTTTTGCCCATCTCTCTCTTTTGAAAACATGAAAATTCCACTACTGTAACAGCCCTCTCCTCTTCCATTATCCCTTGTTCTCTCTAGTCTTGGCACAGGACAGGACTGCTATTTTTTCCCCTTCTGGTTGCTCTCTGTCTTGTTCTGTTCCTTCTCTCTGTTAACACATTTAACTTTCATGATGATGAAATACATTTCCCTACTCGACTCCTCAAAATTATTCTCTACCTCCCCACTGACACTCTACTTCATTTTGGTGAATTATTTTTTTCTTTCCTGCCACTTTCCCTTTTTGCTAGGTAACTTTATCATTCACCACCTTAATTGCATCTCCGCAGCTGAGATAAGTAGGAAATGTTAGATAAGTTGACAAGTGCTTAGTCTTTCCATCCAGCCTTCCTCACAAAACTGGTGATAAACTGATTCCTTATCCTCACCAACTCCTCTGTCATCCTTCTCGAGTATTCTGACCGTTATTTCATCTCCATCACTCTCACACCGTTACATCTCTGTTCCATCAGCTCCCATTGTCACCTTCTGCCATCATCTCCACTCGGTTTCCTTCTCCTCTGCATGCTCATGCTGTCACGGATGTCGGAAAGGACGAACCTTGGAATGGCAGGAGAGCGAAAATAGATCCTATGTGTAGCAGCAAGACGGGGGTTAGCCCAGGCTCAGCTGTTCAGGAAATGCCCTATAGAAACCTATGCCCTCAGGCCATGGAGATGAGCGACCTGGTGCTAGGTGGGTCTCAGGACATCCAAACCTCAATTCTGAACGAGGAGCAGAGCAGAAGCAGGAAGTAAATAGGTTACACAACAAGACACACCAGAAAGACAAGAATAATCACAGGGAACTAGGAACAGGAGTGAATTAGAGCGCCCTCTAGGTGTACTGGGCGTGACACATACCTTCCCCTTACTAATTATTCTCTAAACAATCTTTGACAATCTTTGTTACCTCTATCTTTTTCCTTTTCTCATCCTTTGTTATTTTAAATCCTCCTCTGGCAGGGAACCCTTTTTCCTTCATGTTTTAAGAGGTTTGGGCACTTTGAGAGAGACCTTTTTTGATCTCTCTTTTAAGCAGAATTGCTCTTTGTCTTTCAAACCTCCTAGTTCCCATTTTTTTCCATTTGAACTGCCTTCTCAAGTTTAAACCAAAAATGTGAGATATTGATTGAGTTCTGGAAGTTGATTATTATCATCGGTTTTTGGCCAGGCTCGGGCTTCTTGGCAGAAAGAACCGAATGTTTGGCCAAAATGCATATGTTGGAGTTCAGATTTCCCACTATCTTAATAAGGGCACCAGGACCCATAGATGCCAAACAGCCTCCAAACATAGACTGGCCACCAATTCTAACAGTGGATATGTGTTCACAACATGAGTTTAATCTTTTTTTGAAACTCCAACCATAATACTGATGAGCATGTTGAAAAAGATCAATTTCCATTTCATCTGACCTGTTTCTATTTTCTATTTCATCTGACCACCAGATGTGGTTCCAGGTGTCTTTCACATGAAATTTTTGCATAAAACACATTTCATTTAATTTCAAATTGATGATGCCAAATTGTAGGTTTTAATACTTTGAATATGTTAACTGTTCATGTAATTGTTGCCTTTAGATTTTATGGTTGCCTCATGAACCACTTGCTTCACAGACCATTGTGACAAGACACACCTCTATCCTCTTCCATTTGTGGATACCGCTATCCCATCCATCCATTCATTTTATAAATGTTTCATCCAAATCACAGTCGCTAGGGAACTGGAGTGTAAACCGGCAAACCATAGGCGCAAAGCAGGGTAGACACACATTGGAGGGGAAGCACATTGATACTAACTCACATACATCAGGGCCAGTTAATCAATTAACTAACAAGTATGTTTTTTTAATTCTGGGAGGAAACCGGAGCACCCAGTGAGAACCCAAGTGAACACAGGAATTCAAGCCTGAGCCCCAACGCTGCAAGGCAGCAATATTAATCACTGGACCGGCATGCCACTGTCTGCTATACCAATAGACTTCAATTCCATAATAATGGAGAGTGCAGTGGAAAGAGTAGATTTAGCTTTCTTTTATAGGCATCCCCCAACTTGTGGAGGTCAGTGACGTTTTGCCTGCTATTTTCTGAGATCTCTCTGATCTTAATCATGATGATGCGTGCAGCTACTGTACTTCATGTCTTCCATATGGAATCCTCCTTTTATACCCCAGGGAAAGGGGAAACCTTCAGAGGTCTCTATATGGCTCCAGAGGCTTCTATTGCCCTTCCAAAGCGTTTGTAGATTTATTTTTGTTGGATTTTATTTAAAGGAATATTTGGAGCTCTGAATTAATGTGACCCTTGTGTTTTCTGAAATTCAATTAATTATTTATGACAAATATGACTTTGCCTTTTGCAATTCTATTGCAATTACAGTAAAAGATTTTTATAATAGTTTTAAGCAATCCATAACTCATTCTATTATACAGTATGATGTTTTGGTTCATTTTTCATCAGGTGTATGAATAAATCTAGAGGACACTAGACAACATGAGTAACTGAACACAGCTTTTATATTCACAACATTTATTCATACTTTTTTAGTTCAAATCTTAGAAGACATTCTAAATGGGTAGTGTGTTGATTATTTTAATACAATAAAATTCAGAACTTGTAATTCTGTTGAAAGACTGATAATATAACCAATACACATCACATCACAGACCTTAAATATACATGAACATTCAACAGCACAATATACGTTGTTTCAGGTCGACATAAGAACTTGTTTATCAATCAGCAACAGAGGTAAAGCACTCCTTAATGCCCTTTGGCCCAAGTTAAAAGGGACCCTAGTCATCAATGTAACATTTCACTTGATTGACTACCAGGCAGAAGGGATCATCTGAGGTAACTGAATGTTGTTGTTTATTAATTAACAAATGAGCAACAGCTTTTGCATTAGAACGTGCAGAGCTGGCATTCATTCTTCTTTTCTGTTGTTACTGATGTATTCCCCGAACATGCTCGTGCCTTCTGTTGCGAACGGCATTTCACAACTGGCAGTGAGGTATTTCTCTTTCCTTATGTGTGCTGTGCGGTGCTTGAACACCAAAGTTCTTCAGTCTTTCTCCCTGTCTAGCTGTCTAGGTGAACAAGTTAATGAAACCCTCAGGGCAATTTAATGATGGCTTCTTCTGTTTGATGTAGTGTATAACAGCCTTGGAGTATATCGTTTTATGGAAGCTGCTCCTTCTCATTGAACATAGTTATTGTTTACTTTGCAATTGAAAAACACAAAGAAAACAGGGCAGCATTCTGTGTATCATTTTAATATGATAACATTTTTCTGTTTTTCTTTCACTGTGACTGGTAATTAAGCTCTATCACCCATTCTCGTAAAATACGAGGGAGTACATTGAGGAACAAACCCTGAGGATTTCAACAGCAAGGAGAGGGTTTTTTTGGATAAAGAGGACAATACCTTCATTAGCACTCAATGCACACACTACACAGAGCGTAACACATGTACAAATTATTTTCTAAATTGTCGATCCAATAAAAAGAAAGACAATCAAATAGTAATTTTCTTCATCTACCTTGCCCCCTCTCTGCTTTGGAATATTTGGTCGTTTACCATAGAGTAACTTTCCAGGCTCACGACTCACACGAGATAGGGATGCCATCAAGTGTAAATAAGGTGCAACAACGTACTCGCCTCACATCTAAGAGGTCATTCCAGTAAAATTCTTCTAGAGGTCACTCATACCGAATACAACCTGAGCCAGCAACAATTCCTGTCTTCAATCAGACATCTCGTGTACACAGGGACTAAAATTACCTTTAAAATCATACAAAAGTTCCTAACAACACCAGTCAGGCAAGCATAAAATCTCAAACATAACGATTCCAGTTTTCCCCATACATGACACCAATTAAAAAAAACAATTAGCACAAATTAAAAAGAGAACCTGAAATGGGAAGCACTACTTCATCTACTCAACACTGACCCACTGAAATACTTACTCAAACCAAACGGGAGGAAAATAAACTTCAAAACAGCATTACCATTTCCTTCCTTTCAACAACCATCCAGTGCACCCACCCAAACTCACACTCCTTGTACAAAAGAAGTGCCAGCCGGAAACTAATGGAAATAAAGGTCCTCTCTACACTATTTATGTAGTTAGCCCCAGCTTTTAAATCCCTATTGCCACATAAACAATGGCAAGACCTAATTAGAGCAACCCAATCACAGGGCCAAATACAAGAGGAGAAAAGAGAAAATCAGTGCCTTAAAAATTACAACTCCCTTCCAGACCCTAATCCAATTAATTGCAAAGCAAAAAGAGTAATGTAGAGTTATTCATCTTCTACAACGTTGCGGCATCACTAAACAGAGTTTAATCCATCACTCAAGGGGGATCAATATCCTGGACTGTAGTCCTCCTGTGTACACTGACTTTATCAGTGGAGCTGTTTATTTAATTAACAACTGAGCAGGGTTGTGCAAATAGCAATCCATCCATTCATTTTATAATCACTATATCCATTACAGGGTTGAGGGGGAGCCGGGGCCTACACTGCAAGCAATGAGGTGGGGTACACCCTGGGTACAGTCCATCACAGAGCACACAGACAGCCACACACTCACCCCAGGGCCAGTTTTCCCAGAAACCAATTAATCTACCAGTATGCCTTTGGACCGCTGGGAGGAAACCGTACCATTCCAAAGAAAACCTATGTGAATATGGAGAAAATATACTGTACAGACTCCACACAGATAGCACCCCGGGTCCAGAATTGATCCCATGGCCCCAGTGCTGCAAGGCAGCAATACTAACCATAACACCGTTGTGCTGCCCTTACACAACAATATTTAAGTTAAATTAAAGCAGAAAAGGGAAAAAATGTTTTGAGACATGTAGGAAAGCAATAATGCAGGAGCAAATCATTATATGTGACAGGGCCACACGATTGAAATGCAAACATGCTCAGTGTCATTCCAAAACAGCTACACAAATGTATACACACATGTATACAGTATATACATATACAGTATGTGTGTAATTACGTGTGCCTGGGGGCTGCATAGCCTTCTGATAGCTAGCACTGCTGTTTCACAGCTCTTGAGTCCTTAGTATTATTCAGGACTGGGTTCCCTATTGTGTAGAACTAGTATATTCTCCTGTGGGTTCTCGTCATATGTTTTGCTATGATTTCCTCCCACCTGTGTCTCTAAATTTGAATTTTGTGTGTGTGTGCCTGCGCACCTTGTGATGGACTGGCGTCCCATCCAGGGTGCAGTCCTACCTTGTTGCAATCCATACCAGGAGTTAGAAGTTTTCTGATAATGAACAGATTCAATTGCCTTTTTCTTTATTACGTTTCAAATGCTTTTTAACTTCCAAACTAAATAAGCTTTTAAAGCAAATGGCAATCATTTGCTGGGTAGACATATTAAACTGCTTTGCCATTTCCCTGTCTTTATTTGCAGTCTTGCAGACCTCATGCACTGATTAGCAGCAGCTGTTTGTACTGTAGGTGTGCCACTTTACTTGCAGGAACTAAAAACAGACACCTTTTAAAAAAAGAAAAAGACACGTTATGCTGTAATGTTCAAGCTAATTTCTCAGCAGGTTCGATAAAAGGCAAAATTAAGGATTGTTCAATCCAACATTGAACGATTCGTCGTTCTGCGGGCAGTTTTGACAGATGTTGTTGTTGCTGTATTTCTTTCCTTTCTCCCCACGTGCTTCTGAAAATTCACACAATCTGCAGATGAAATAAATAAGCGCTCAATATCCTCCATAGAATAACAGCCCAGGAGCCTGGGAGCAGAAGGAGGCTGTTTTCAATAACGTCATTAAATCTACTGCAAGGCTGGGCTGTTCCACCTTTAAAAGATTAAATTCTATAATCTGAGATCTAAATTGTTGAGATGTGTGTTTTGCAAAGGTACAGGGGATGGGTCCAGTGTTTGTGGTCCAGAATCTTTCATGGGTACTTTTCAACTAGCAAGTGATTTAGACCTATAGAAACAACTAGCTCAGCCGATTGGAATTACCTGCTAATTGA
This sequence comes from Lepisosteus platostomus, assembly GCF_059453375.1. Classification (NCBI taxonomy): domain Eukaryota; kingdom Metazoa; phylum Chordata; class Actinopteri; order Semionotiformes; family Lepisosteidae; genus Lepisosteus; species Lepisosteus platostomus. The sequence continues at coordinate 40,059,820 of NC_142616.1, forward strand.
AGCTGGAATGAAAAGCAGATGACCCAGCTGTACACCGTTATTTCTCATCTTATATATTTTCATATAAAACTGAAAGTATAACTGTTACCTTGTGATAAACATCTTCCAGCATGTAAAGGAGATGACTAAAGAAGCCTTATGACGAAGCTTATTGCCTACAGGAAGCAAATTAGCATCACATAATATAAATCTATTAACAATGAATACGTACGAAAGCGTCTACAGCACAGACCATCCTCCACATCTGGTTTGCTTACTGAAATCTTCTTCCTAACAGTTTTTGTAATATAGTTTTTGTTTAATGGTTCATTGGTAAATACCAAGTGCAGGAACAAGAAAACATGGTCATTAATAATAAACACAATAAGAAAACTTTTTAAAATAAATAACTGGAAAAATAATAAGTCATTCAAAGTTCTCTGCGAAGTATATTTAAGCTTTTAACACAACTGAGAACCATTCCTTTCCAACTAATGTTACCTCAACTGAATTAAATAAAACTATACAATATGAAGAAAAATATTGGATACAGTTGTATGTCTGTTGCATTTGTAGCCATCCTCTTTAAACCTTCCAAAAGCTCTGGTCTTGTGCATCCCTGTTTTACATATCTGTTTTAATTAGTGTTTCCAAAATGTCTTTTCTGTGTGTTTAAACACATGCTTTTTCCTACACGTTGAATTTGACATCTGCAGTGTTTATTATTTGATCAGAGTACTGAATGAACAAAACAAGTCTAGCTTGCTCCGATCTTGAGATGATCAAGCAGATACACTATACACTGATGGCAAATACCTGGCTGACGGATAATGAAAGGCCAAAACAGGGTGCAAAAAGGCATATCCTGGATGGTAAAAAGAACAGATAAGAATTAATGAGAGATGTGCTGGGCCTTATCTGCATTGGGTTGATAGTATCTGGCAGTAGGGCTTCACTCTGCACTACCTCCAGCTGAGAACAGAGACACATTGCCCTCCCAACACACACACACTAGCATTGACAAGGACAGAAGCCAACTGTCACTGATTCGTTTTTCCCCTGAACGCCCTGTAGGTTACGTGAAAGAATGAGGAAACATCCTTCTCTAGGCCTGTGAAAGGTCTCTCCCTGACAGTAGAGGCCTGTATCTACGAATACCTCCCAGGCATTGCCTGGGAGTGGGAATGGGACTTTTGTTTTTAAATTTGCTCTGTTTTGTTTTCGCTTTGTTTTATGTTTATATGACAGACGAAGCTCCCCTGTGTCTCTAAAGCAAGGATGTTCAGGATCACATGCAGATGTTTACTCAGGGCTCTGTCACAAAGTAAGCCAAGCAACTCCCATTGCTGCTCTGTGCACAGGCTGTTTACCCAGTGTAAACAAAGAACAGCCAACAGGAAACAGCAGGGGAACCTTCGCAATCCAATGGTGCTGCTTGACCAACTTCATTTCTGGCTGATATTGTATTTCTCTCTCTTAGTTTCTGAAATGAGGCCAAATAAGTGTGCAGAGTGTGCTGTATTTTTCTCTGTATTTCCAGACCCTGATGGTCAGTTTTCAGACATTGAGCTAGAAAACACGCTGAAATCATTTTAATTGCGAGTTCCCAGTTACCAAACCACTACCAAGCAACAGGTTACCAAATGCATCAAAGTAGTCTCCAAAAATAACATTCTGCATGCTGTGTTACACTCCTGGCTTGTAAACTACAATTGAAGGCACCTCAAAAGCCCTCTTTGGAACTGTTACCTAATACATTTTATTGTAAGTTTGCTTCATTGACGAGACCCCCTGTCACATTAGAAAGCAATACCAATGTTGTGTAGACAGCAAGTGATCTGTAGAAAAGTTCTGTGAAGCTATAACCTACACTGACGTACCATGTAATGGAAAAAAATATAAAAATAAAGCACTGCTTATAATTTCTGTGCAATGTGAAGAGAGAACAAACACAACCAGCACTCCCCAGTCCCCCATCTTACCTCCCATTTCTCCTAATTGTGGACATACAGACATATTCATCCAAAAAAGGCCATATTTGATTCTCACAGAAGGCTTTTCTCAAAGTGATTAACATGCAATTCGTTTATTCATTGAAACAATGATGCAAAAAACATATGTATCATAGATCAATATAGTCAATTTGAGAATAAGAACATAATATTTTGTTCCATGGTACCTCACATTATTTGGTACCTTCATATTCCCCATAATTACAATAGCAAATCTGTTATAAAGCTTGTTATATTCAAAATCTGATATAAGTGCTATTAATTTCACAGAAAAAAAAACAACAATAAATGGCTTGGATAGATTTTGCTCACAGAGGGATTGGGGAGCGGAGCGCAGTAACGTTTTTTTCTTATTTTGGCCTTGTTACCGAGGATTGAAGCCATATTCATGCTTTGGTTTGTTGATAGTGGTTTGTGATCTCACATATGTTACAGCATTCTGGGCACAAAGTTCAACCCTACCATTTCTGTGAACCTTTAAGCCAGAAACATATGGAGGGAATAAATGAAAACGTTGGGCAAGCTCTCAACAGAACAGCTACTCAAAGCGCTGTCACTTGCAATGCTACAATAGGATGAGAAGGCATTTTTTTCCAGAAGCTCCTTAACAGTACTTTACTCAGAGATCACAGTACTCGTTGAAGGCTGTGCCTCATTAGGATGTGGACGAAATCCCTTCTGAGCAAGGGTAGACTTTTGTTGTGTAATATGCAAATCACTTTAACTGCATTTTAACTCCATGCATTGCGAATCCCACTGTATCCTCCCAGATAAAAAAAAACAATTTGGTTGGAGGAAATACTGTTTTCTTAATGGTATTATTCATATTCCCTGTGCAACTGTTCCTAACTCAACATTATACTAATATGTGTCTTCTAATACATTGTTGAACACATCTGGCGCTAAGTTTGTGCTTTTCTTATGTGTGGTATAGAAAATAATGCAATGTTGTTTTTCAGAAATTCAGCGTACTGAAAATGGACTTCTCTGCAGGAGTGTTTTTGTTTGGGTACAATCAGAGCATTTTGTTTTGGCCAGAGTCAATTAAAGTTCTTTAAGTCTGACCAGACTGGCAGCACATTCTTTAATATTGTAACCTTCTTCAATATCTTTGACCTTCCCAAGCTGCCTCTCCTCATCAAAGAGAAGCAGAATATAATGTGAGTCACCCCAGTTAGGCTACATTAAATAAATAAACTAGTAAATAACAAAAACGCTTTTTTATCATCTTTAAAATAAGACAAGATAATGTGTGATAACTAGTTGGAGAAGTTGCTAAATAGTTATTCAATAATAATAATATCTTGCAATTACATGCTTAATCTTTATATCCAAACATAATTGTATTCATTTTAAAGGTGTACTGTACATACTGTATAATTACAAAATATTCTGGGATTCATTAGATTAAGTTTTTCAATGAAAAATTAGTTCTAAATAATATTTTTGTAATTTAAATTCAATTCTAATTTAGAGTTTTATACATAAGACACATTTTTGACCCAGAGTGTGTTCACATTTTTCTCAGAATAAAACAGTTGTAATTGTAATTTGTAATATGTAATTTTGTTACCTGCCTGTAATAGGTGTTTTTAGGTCATTTGCTTTCTGTACCCTTGGCTTCATTCAGACTAATGCCAAACTAAATTGATTTAAAAAGCGATAAAAACTGTTTTTTTTTCTTCTAAAGCTCCTACAGACATGCATAAACAAATTATGTTTAGAAATGGCGTGCACTGATGCACTATTCAGTGCATGTTTAATTAAAAAGAACAGGGAAGCCTAGGGTACAGTCTCAAAATAATTCATGCATGTCTGTTCCATCCTGAATTTAGGTTAGCCACATTGTGCCTACCTTATGAATATGTGAACAAGATTACTTACAGGTTGCTAAAAAACCTATTCTCTTCTGCAAGAAGCGTGACTTTAAAAATAACATGAATTATTAATTTGCACAGGTGGAAAAACAAGAAAAACTGTTTGTCTCCCTGTTTCCTATAAGAAACAGGTCATAAGAAACGAAAACAATAGAAAACACATAACAGCAACCATTTTACATCTCATTTGTCATTCTGATGTCTTGCAAATGACAGTTTATAAAAAACTCTGTATTGTAATTGCTTATCCTTCACATGCTATTCAGTTGTTTTATCTCCTTGTTCAGTTAGATGAATTGAGTCCCTGTGACCATTGTTCTTTCCTGTTTTCCATCCAAACAAGTCTATCATTTGTCTGTTATGTTATTTACATGATCCTTTTAACATAAACAGCCAGCCCAAATTTGAAATAATTACACTAAACATTCATTTTTCAATATGAAAAGAGGTTTGCTCTCTGTAAACACACTATTGTTCTCTGACAAGACTGCTGTTCTTGGACCTTGCGTGAAGAAGCGGTTTAATCAACACATCGTGTTGAATTAGAGGTTATGAATGAAGCTCATGTACCAAGGACAGCACCAAAGAAAATCATACTGCCATCCACTGAAACGTCAGGCCTCAGTGATGATGTGGAGTATTATAGGAGTGAGGGGCAACGTGTTTGCAAGATGAATACAATGTGCTGACAGCAGAATCAAGGTGGACTTTTCTTTTATTTTGTCAGAGAAAATTACATGTGAAATGAACCCAAACTAAAACATCAATTAGTACAATATGTCCTTGAGGGATGGGGGGAACCTATCCATCAGGGGAAAAGAAAGCCTTTCAAGCTGTTATTGGTGGTGTCTTTCACTTATGAGCTCGAGTGAGTATTAGCAACCACTTTAGATAAAACATTCAGTTTGCCAAGCTCTATTACTTTTAATTAAAAATGCAGGCAAAAGACAGTGGATTTTAAGTGCATACATTGCGCCTACTGGCTTGTTGTGTGTTATAACAATTTCAATTACAATATTCTGTTAATTTTTGTCTATAGATTTGAGTACAATTACTACTATTGTTAAACTAATAATGAAGAGTCGTCATGGATATTTAAGGATTATGCATGGGGAATGTGTGATTCTGACATTACATATAACAGCACCTAGATTATCTGTCTCTTTGTAAAGCCACACCACAGATAACCAACCAGTAACCATTGTAGAAAATAAGCTAAAGTAAAAGCCTGAAAACTTTGAAAATTAATACAATTAATACAAAGCTGAATCCTGACAGAGTCTGCTTTTATTTGTTCAGAAGAAAAAAAAAAGAACTACATGGGTCCAATGTGAAACAAACCCATAACCCACAAGACAATTTATTTTATTTTGTTGCAAAATAGGAGCCTTCTTCAGGTGTCACACACCCGAAGAAGGCTCCACGGCCGAAATGTTGTGTTTTCTCTCTTCTTTTTTTCAGCATGGAATAAACCTATTACTTGTTCCTTTGCAGCCTATGCATGCTGACGCAGCTACCCACCTGATTTTATTTTGTTGTTTTCCAGTTTAGTTGGAAATCTCTGTGCTTGTACAATTATTTGCCAAAAATAAGGGATATATAAATTCTCAGCTGAAAAATAAAAACCTTAAAAAGGGATGAAATCCATGAATGTAGATGTTCATTTATAATAAGATGAGAGGTATTAAGATACAAAAAGGCCTTTAGTTCAGATACTCTTCCTATATTTCCTGTGTTTTTAATGCCTCTTAATATAGTTAAGTTATATTAGTGAAGTTACATGCAACTTCACTGTCTGTCTTAAGTAGAGTTATATATATATGAATATATAAGTTAAATGTATGTACCCAAAAAGGTAGTACGTTCGTCCATATATTTCCTCAATGTTTCTTCCAATTCAGGGATGTGGGGGAGCTGGAGACTCTCCTGGACAAAAGGCAAGGAAGACCTTTGACAGGACACCACTCCATCGGAGGACAGATAGACAGCCACAAACACAGGCACACCAGAACCAATTTTCCCCGAAGCAATTATGTGTTTGGACCGTGGGCAGAAACCAGAGCACCTGGAGGAAACCCACACAAACATGGGGAGAACATATACTCCATGCAAATAGCACCCCCGGTCCAGAATTGGACCCAGGTCCAGCAGTGGTATTAAGACCAACAAAAGGCACAAGAAACAAAAAAGTGTAGGAGAGGGGTACTTGTCCCCGGATTGACATGGATCTATACTTTGGAATTATACTAGTGATATATGGAAGAAATTACCTGTCTGCCATTATGGATATCCTAGGCCGAGCAGCTGTTGGACTGAGTTTAAAAAGTGGGTGCCAAGAATCATTCTTCTGATTTATTTTTTATTTTGAATTTCAAGGTTTTCTATTTGAACTCTTTGTAAACAGACTTTAGTCTCTGTGCAAGTGGTGATGGTAGCAAGAGGCAAACTGTTTCCAGTTAAGCTGAATGAATCATCTAGCTAATGTAGTGGAAGCTTCACCGTCTGGTCTGCTATGCAGTATGGCTGCTGGCACACCTCGCAGCCTTGATAGGTGGATGAAAAGAGCCTCCTCCTTCATATAGTGCCTTGAAAAAGTATTCAGACCTGTCTTGTCTCTTTTTGTGAAATTATAAAATAAGGCACACACATTTTAAAAAAATTGTTTTTTTCAAAACTTTTAAGAGCAAGATAAATCACAGGAAGTCTTAAGAAATTAGATATATCACTTGCGTAAGTGCAGTATTCTGACTCAAATACTCAATACTCAATACATGTAATGTTGTTGAAACATGAACATTGTCTCCCATCTCAGCCAGTGAACTTTTCCATATTCCCCATTAGCCCCATGGTGGCATCCCTAGCCAGTTTCAAGGCTGCGGGGGGTTATCCTGATCAAAGCAGTGTTTTGGTGCCTTCCACTTCTTAATAATCAATACAACTGCACTCAAAGAGATATTAAGGTACTTCGAAATGTCTTCTTACCCTTCCCCTGATTTAGTTTTTATACAGCTTCATCCCTGTTTTGAAAGATCCTCAGTCTTTGTGTTTGAATCTGTGCTTGAAATTCAATCCATGACTGAGGGACTTAACAGAGACAGGTACTGTATATTTATTCTGAAATCAGGTGAGCCACTTTCATTGCACTCAGCTAGTTCACGTGCGCTTATGTCATCATAATGTTTCTACTTCTATTTCATATTAATTATATATTTACTGCATTCTTTTTGTGTTGAATTCTGAATGTGTGGAGTAAGCTGTGTATGTATAAAATAATAATTGCTACTGTACTTCAAAGTGTCATGACTGCAAGCCTTAAAGCCAGAATACACAGAAACTCTGCAAGGTATGAACACTTTTGCAAAGCAGCACACATGCAATTATCTTCACCACAGCACATGAGGGCTATTCATTTTATGTGTCTGTATACTTAGAGGCATAACTTTTCATTACCTTAAGTGAAGCATTGCAGTCCTTTTTTCACCTTTTAAGTGAGGAAAATTGGAAACATTGAAGGAAAGGAAGGTATTCTCCTCTCCTTGATGGCACATTCTGAGGTGGATTATATCTGAATCATCCCCAGTTCTTGTCTTTAAATGCTGTTGTTTTGTTTCACATGCTGTGCCTGATGCGTTTTATTTTTCAAAACGTGCATTATGTGCAAAAGACATTAAGATATTGGTGTGTTCCGACAAAATATTGTATGTCTTTAGAGAATGCTTTTTATTTTTGTTTGAATAATATAGCCCGTAAATAATCTCAGGAACTATTCTGTGAGACTTGCATACCAAAAGTTTGAAATGAACTGTTCTTCATTCGCAAGGTTATAATTGAGGAACAGGAAAATTAAGGTCAGAAAGTCTCCTGATGGAGAACAGTTAGTCATTCATGTTTATCTGTCAGTTTCTTTGTGTGTTTTTTGTGTCTTCTGTCACTTGTTGGCATACTGTGCTCTGAAGGTCAGTCTTGAAGGATTTATAAATATGTATGTACACCTGTTTCAGGATGTACTTCCAAAATCATCACTATTGAGACCACAGTAGAATAGGTGATGGCACTGATGCTCTGATTTGTAAATGTTGTCCTGCAATGTGAATTGTCTGCACCACTCATTCATTAGAAAACCCTAGGAATTCATCCACTCCAATCTAGTCCTCCAGCCAGATACAATCACATATTAGAAATCAAAATTCCAACCTAGAGCAAAGCATTTATGCCAAAGCACCACTGAATATATTGCCCGTTGTGGAAACCAGCGTAGAAGTATTAATATTTAAATCTTTTCTATGAGGGTCAGCATTTCACCTTGAAGTGGATCCAGATATGGAAGAACGGAAAAGTGCCATGCTTACCTACAGTATGCAGTATTAGCATTGGGGCATTCTAACTACTATTCTCGTAGGGTGGTCTCCTCCCCCTCATCTTGCTCTTTGCAAAATATAAGCAAACAACTTATCATTTCCTCAGATATGTTGATGCAGAAGGATGCTTTCGAAAAACCAAACACTCACACATTGATTTTGTAAGAAAATTAAAGTGTTTACAGGAAGGCTTGAAGAAGCTCCCATACAATTGCTGTTTAAATCAAGAACATATGGTCCTTTTTCTTCTCCTTTCACCAGTGGGATGTGTTTATTTTACATTTCCTAAGGGGAGGCGGAGGGGGAGGGGGGAGAGATAAGTAGGGGGATGTCAGGAGTACCTAACCCTGGATTGGGCTTCTTGAAACTTCAGAGATATCTTACATATCGATTTATGATGTTATACAAAGACCACAGGGCATCCCTAAATCCCTACAGAATCTAGAACCTCTTACACTTGACATTAGTTGTGTTTTGCTTACCAATACAGACTGGAAAAAAAACTGAAAGAGATTATTTTTTGTGTTTTGCAGATACGGGCATATATTTCTGACCTCCAATGAACAAAATGAGCTTTATTGTATTGAGCATTCAAATGCCATTTGCAGGTTGGGAGAGAAGCAAAACTGGCTTCTTTGTTGTTAGTTGATAGAGCATTGCAGACATGAAACCAAGTGGTCCCAAAAATATACCTGAAATGCCCATGCAGTCAAGTTACCTGATGCATTTGTAAATCACAAATTGCTTTGCCATGTACATAAAAGTATAATTTAATGGCAAATTCTCAATGCCTGTAGAGTGTACTTTTATCCAGCACTTCAAATCAGTTTAAATTATGAAGAGAAACGTTAAATCATACCATTACATGTACATTCAAGGGTTCAAATTCCAATTAAGATGAAACAAGCAGACGAATATAAAGGGATAGCATACCCCTTATTAATAAATTATTTAAATAGTAATAGTAATCATACTATTTAAATAATTTATTTAAAACAAAGTTTTCATCCCAGTAATACATATTGTCAATTTCTGTCACTGCTCCAAAATAGAAATACGAATTCAGTTCCGATGTGTGTTCCATAACTAGCCATGACAAGCTGCATGTAACCACTGAAATGGAGAGGTTCCTAACAAAGGCACATCTCACATCGTTGAAGCTGTTCCACACTACCTGACACAGCTGTTTCTGTTTTCTGTCAATCTAGACCTTTATCTAAGATTTTCAGTTAACTGTGGACCAGTCCCCTGATCAAATGTTGTTCTGAAAAACACAAACCAGAGAGCACATGTAGAAACTATGTGGAAGTGCACTTAAAACCAAGAACGTCTTTCCGAGAACATCTTTTAGTTGTTGTTTTTCCGTAATGGTCTAAATAATGTAGATGTTCATAAGTAATTCTGTTTCTGTGTTTAAATCTCTGCTAACACAATGTAGATAGTTCTAAAACAGTACAATTGCAAACTTAATGAAGTCAGCACCACCTAACAGTGTTATTAGAAACTGGTCTCTAATATGTTCTAACTGTCTGTGGAAATGTGGTAGACGATGACAAAAAACAATAACCAAAATTAAAGCAGACAGTGATTGAGTGTCACAACTGTGATGTCACATACTGTAGGTATGACCACTTTTATTGACGGTAATCAATCAGTTGATTAACTGCACTATTTGAAGCAGCCTTAGAACTGGGTTTATTGACCCTAAACATCTTCGGCAAACATGAGAGCTGACACTTTACATGGACTATAATCAGTTGGGCTTTTAGACGCTTGTCTTGCATGTTAATTAGCACATAATTAACATGCATGACGTGTGTCATAAATTAATCTCTACTGGCATTGAGCATCTTACAAGCTTTCTGTAGAGAATAATTTTATTTTTAAGAATCTGTATTTTTAACAAACTAATTTCATTTAACTTAAAGATTAAAAAATCATTGATTCATAATAATTGTTCACCTCCTTTAATTGCACTGGTCATACTGTACTGCGTGACAAATCATACAACCAATTTTGATGCTGATCAGTTTTAGCAAAGTTCACGCATTTACAATTAATCAGGCTTTTTTACTTTAGCATTTTCAAATCTTTATCTTGAACCATGTTTTCTAGATAGATGTTTTCTACCTACTGACTGGTTATGTAAATGAGACTGATGAGGTTTAGCATAACTGGTGTGAATCTGTGTTATAGAGTATGACCTCATTCTATAATACATAAGTATTATCAGATGTAACAAGAAGACTAACATCTAGAGACTGTAGGCCATTGGGAGAAAAGGGAACTAATGAAATTTGCCATCTCCTTTCACTCAGCACTCTCAGGAAACATGCTGTATTTAAGGAATTACAGAATCAGGAAGATAAATTAATTAAGCCTTGTTGCTACAGCAACCTTAACTCACGCCAGTACTTCCCAGGCGTTGCAGCTGGAATTGCTCTTTTTTTCACTATTTATAACTCTGCCAAATTAGAACCTACTGTAGCTCAAACGGTGGGGATCTTCATGCGAGTGGCATAAACTTTCAATTCAGGGCCATAAAACTCAGTTGCAACTTAATCATTCTCCTGAAATTCCAGGGTCTGCTGAGTATGATCTTAGTAAGAAACACAGAAAGTGATGTTATTACAGCCGCCATGGCCAAAAGGCAACTGATGTGTTCTTGAGCAAGTATAGTTTTAACTCGTCCATCCAACCATTTCTAACTAGCTTATCCAAATGAGTGTCTCTGGGAGCTGGAGCCTGCCATGGACAGGGCAAAGTCCATCACAGGGCAGACACAAGACACCCACACACGGTCGATGTTTCCCAGAAGACAATTAAGCTACCAGTATATCTTTGGAATGTGGAAGGAACCAGAGCACCCAGAGGGAACCCACGCAAACACAGGGAGAACATAGAAACTTCATGCAGTTAGTACACCAGGTCTGGAACTGAACCCAGGGCCCCAGCACTATGAGGAAGAATAAGAATACCAACCACTGTACCACCATATAGCTGCTTTTTAGTGAAAGAGTTTCACAGTGATTAATTTCTTTTAAATCTTCATTGAAACGTTTTTATTGCTTTGCCATCACTGAACTGTATCATTTCTAACAGTCTCCAACGTAACAAAACAAACTATTAACTAAATTCTTCAGCTTCAGTCAGTTCTTTTCAAATGTTTAAAAAACCTACAGCTTTCTGTAGGGCTAGTCTTTTACTTCTGTTTTCCTGGTAGGCTACTTTTATAAATTGCTCATTCAGCAGCCCACATTCAATTAAAATGAGGCACAGTTATGGCAGTGCTTCATTTTTACGGTTTTGCATCTGTATTATAATGGAGTAGCGCAACAGATTTTGAGGCAAATACAATGATAATTGAGTCAGTTCATTCCATAACTGAGTTTTCTGGAAATCAATTTAAAATTAGACTGTTCTCTCTTGGGAAACAAAAAGCTTAAAAGTACAATATCGAGCCCTGTTTGCACAATTGAATCATTTCCCCCAAAATTTTTTTTTCTAATCTTGCACTAGGGGACAGTTGTAACTTTTCCAAGGAGAATTGTAATGAGGATACTCGTTTACAAAATGTAACATAACCTTCCTCTCAGACAATCCAATTTTAAAGTCTTTTTTTTTTCATTGAATAACGTCAGATTGCAGCAAATACGCAACAGAAGTGAGGCAAACAATAATGTCAGAACAACGTGGGAGATTAATTTTAATGAAGCTTATAGAGATACCATGTGAGTAGCACTGTGGAGGACTAAATCTTTGCCTTCTTGCACACAGAGTAAAAGCTTTACTTAATCCTTTTATTAAATATCTTAATTATAATATATTGAATATATCTGAACTATTTAATGTTCTATCCAGCAGAGACTCTATATGTCAAAACAGTAATAAGAAGACTCCTGGGACTTAATGTCTAATGAGAGTAATCAACAAAGGAGGACTCAAGGTTCTTGACTCAGTGTGTGTGCCTCTTGATTGAAACCATTCATATGAGTCTCCTGCTTTCACAAAACACTTCTGTGGACATTCTGAGTACATTTGTATTATGCTGTATATTCAACAATCTGCATTGCAAATGTAAAAAAAAAGCTTCAGACAATGCAGAGGGGATTGAATATTTCAGTTGGAGAGCAATTTTAATACTACTAATACGAATAATGTTTATGTATGAAGTGCCTTTCCAAACCCAGGGACGCTGTACATAGTGATAAAGAAAGAAAAAGACAAAAATGCAATAAAAAGTAAAAGAAAAAATAAACAAGAACATACAGGATGAACTGTAGGGCAATCAGACATAAGCCTGAACAGCAACGGAAAAAGCACCAAAAGTCTAAGATTTAGCCTCAACGGAACAGAGTGGAAACATGAAGATATTCAGAGATGTATGATAGACACAAATTATTTAAAGCCTTAAAAGATCTTATATTGAATATGTGACTTTATAGGCATTCAGTGTAGAGTCTTAAGGTTGGAGTGATATACTGCCAGGGTCTGGTGTGAGTTATAAGTCAGAGTTTCGGACATATTGCAACTTACCGAGAAGAATATTAGGGAGCCTGTAGAGTAACGCATTGCAAAAATCAATCCTTATTTATCAATCAATACCTGATGTTAGAAATGAGTGAATCCTGACTATGGCTGTTGTGTGAATGGGAAAGCTATTCAAATTATTGAGAAGCTCTCTGCCCACTGTATTGTCAGTATTTAGCTTCAAGTAATTTGATGTCCACCAGAGCTTGTCACACTGACAAGAGATAAGTAATGGAGACTGGAGATCAGAGGGGGAATGAGTTTTAATGTAAATCTGAGTGTCATTGAATGAAACTGAAGACCATGTTTGTGTTTTATCTGAGGAAGCACATAAATAATAAAAAACAAAGGGCCCATGACTGAACCCTGTGGCATACCATGATTGACTGGTGGCCATGGGGAACTTATGAGGACCAATGAAAACAAAATGTCAATCAGACATGAGTGGATTCAGATAAAGACAGTACTATAGATGGACAAGAATTCTTGCAATCATTTGAGCAACAGCTGATGATTTACTGCATCAAAAGCCACATTAAGATCAAGGAGCATAAGAATACGTATGAGTCAGATGGCATTAGAAAATTATTCTTATGGCAGACTTTTCTGGCAAGAACAGCCTCGGTGCCATAATTACAGTGAAAATGACTGGAATGGTTTGAGTAAATCATTAGCTATCATGTAAACTGTAATTGAATTGTAACCACACGTTCTAAAAATGTGAAAACTTAGAATTTGTCGATTAGACATTGGTCTGTAGTTCATCATTATCTAAGCCATGTTTTTTTTTGTACTGGATTGATTGATGCAGTCTTTAAAGGACTGGGGACCAAACCTATGGAAAGGGTGCTATTAATAATATTGACAATTAAAGGGCAGATGCTTGGCAGGCAAGGTTGCAGTAAACGGGTAGAGATGGGATCTACTGTAGGTGACAAGAAGTTGTTTTATAGCTGTTAATAATTTTTTGTAAGTTGTTCTGAATTAATTAAGCTAAATGTCAATGGAAAGACTAGGACTCAAATAGTTATCTGGATCAGGAACAAGGCCAAGACGTGGTCAAGCTAATTGTAGTTTTATAGCATCAATCTTGGATTGAAAGAATTACAAAAACGTAAGACAGAGGTTGGGGTGAAAGAACTAGCAGAGTTGTCAGGGGATTTAATGAGTTTAGCAATAATAGAAAAGACCAAGTTATGATTTCCTAGTTCAGAGCTGATTGTATTTGACATATAGGAGGATCTGGCAGACGCAAGAGCATCTCTGTCGTATACGCCTGATTGTGAACCACTAGGCTTTGTTTTTTTGTACGTAAGCACTCCAGACACCAACCAGTTAGTTTCAAAGAGAAATCTTCAGTTGTATACCATGGAGAGGAGTGCTTAAAAGAAACTAAGCACATTTTAAGGGCAAGTTTATCAAAAGTACTTGTCAATGCAGTGTTAAAATTAGTGGTTCTCAGATTTCTCAAAGAAATTGTGCATTTACATTTCACTGAAGAAAGTGGGATACACACATCAAATAACACAACCTTATGATCAGAAATTTGTACAGTAGCTCAAGGTCATGAACATCACAAATTCTGAGGCCAGAAGCACAGACCAGGAGTGTGACCACAAATGTGGGTGGGAAATGTGAGATCATTTGAACACAAAAAATCAGAAGGAAATTTACAGTCTAAGGAGTCAACATGCATTTTAAAATCACTGAGCATTAATACTGGACAGGTCATAGTACAGTACTTAGCATTTTCAACAGTTTAGATAGTTCACATAAAAACACAGGGCAGGACTTAGGAGGCTGATTAAGTAAAATTAGCAATAAAGTAGAGGAGGCTGATTAAGTACAATTAGCATTAGAGTAGAGCCACAGAGTTTAGGAGAAAGGTATTCAAAGGAGATGTTAGAATAAATGTTAGAAGAACAGTTTCTTGATAATTATATCCTTCCTATTGTCAAAGAAAAGTTTAGAAATTGTCGAAGAAAACTCTTCACTCAGGTTAGGTGTGGTTAAGGTGAGTCCTTTATTCATGCGCATGGGGAAGGATGTAATCATGCAGATCTGAGAGCAGTCTCTATACAGATCTGTGAGTAACCTCTCCACCGAGATGATAAATGCAATGAGTTTTATGCAGCAAATTCACACAGGAAAGCTCATTCTAATTTTCATATTAGGAGTTGTTTTTTCTCTACAAACATTTCTTTGTAATTGACCACGTTCTTATTAAGAAGCAGTTTTATCTTATATAGTCAAAGGGAAGTATATAAATAAAAAGTGTGAAATGAGCTTGACATTCTGCGGTTATAGGATTAATATCAAAAAGTCAAATAATATACTTGCAATTGTTCTTTCATACTGTTGCTAGCTAAAAGGCATTTTTCAAAGCCAACTAGTCACTATCTAGTGACTAAAAAAACTGAAAAGGGTAAATGCTAAAATTCTTCCTCTCTATAGACTATAGCCAAACCACCACCGCAACCGGTAGAGCAGGGTTTCCCTACATACTGTAAGTAAAACCATTTGGAGGAACAGTTTTATTCAATAAAAGAAACTAATTTGATTGTTGCCAATCTGGTTAGCACAGAATATCAACACGATTTCGTCAGCGAATTAGCTATTTAGAGAGCAGGTGTTTAGAAGTGCAAATCTAATGTCACGTTGACTTACCGGAACAAAAAAAGAATCCCTCAGACAATGTAGCGGTCTTAGGTAAAGGGCAACGACACACTGGCATTTATTCTGTGATGTAGGAGCAGCTTTTGTGTTTATGTCAATCCGACCAGATTGTCACAATAGAAGCAGATGCAATACTGTTAACAGTGTGCATATGCTACTCCCCCCTCCCCCCCCAGAACACCTCTGTGCAGGTACTTTGGATGTACAACACATCCAAGATCAGCCAACACAGAAGGAAGAGTATAGATGGACAGTGTGAATCGCAGGAGCTCAAGGAAACTCAGCACAGCTGTAGTAAGTGTACAGGTGTTATTTCAAGTTATTGAGCAGGTTTGCAGGCAAAGTCCATAGTAGTACTAGAACAAGACAGCAAGGAAATTCTATGGCAGCTTGTAGAAAGTTAAAAACACAGCAAAATATACCAGTAGAGAAGTGGCAGACAAAATGCTTACAGCATAATCTCAGACCAGGACCACAAAAGTCATACCATTGAACTTTACCTGCTTTGCTGAAGGAACTACAGTGTGATCTTGAAAACATCAGAATCCCTTCAACAGCTTGCAATAAGTCCGAGAGTAACAGTGTTGACTGGGGAAAGGGTATTAATGAACACCAACAAAAACAGTGCTTGGTATTGTATTCAATACAAACACAATGTGAACTCAAGCTTCATGTATAAGCTCTAGGTAAAAAAAGACCCCTCAATTCCTGATATGAACCAAAAACTAAACAAAGGTTGACGTATTGACAGATAGATTTGATATGAAGTGCCAATCAACTTAACTTGTCCGAGGTCAGATATAGAAAGCCATGGTGCAACTGAGCAGTGTTGCAAGGCAGATGGTGCTTGATTATTGTCAAGTCTGGTGTATGAATCAAATAAATAGGACGCCATACCAAGAAAGACTCCAGACATACCCAAAGCTTTTTCCTTTGTTTTTTTTTTTATTATTTTCAATTAAATTATAAAAACATGCCTGTATGGTTGTCACCTCAATCTCATTAGGAGCCGCAAACCAAATACAGAACTAGTAGTGAAAACTATTTGGGTATTTAGTGACTAGCAAGAATAAGGTGATGAGAAGAACTGATGATTCAAGAGAGTAAAACAGTGAAGGAAAGGATGAAAGCAATGCAGGAAAGCAAAGCAACACAATAAATACTCGAAAATTAGAATTAAGCTTACAATAGAAGTCTGAAATACAGACCTAAATATAATTCTCTCCTCTTTGCATGACTTTACAGTCTTCTTTTTATGCCCGACTTCTCAACTTACCAAAACAGGATCACATTAAACCCACTTTTTTAGTTGGATTCTATTTTTTTAGTTTTATTTTGTTCCTATTTCTCTACCCTTTGCCCCTTGGTACTTAACATAACAAATGTCTCCCTGAGTTCTGGCATGGTGCCTGCAGCTTTTAAAACCGCTGTGGTCACACCAGTGCCTAAAAAAACCCAAACTAGGTTTTTGTAGAATTTGATAGAGGAGCTGCAGAGCAGAGTAACCTGGAGACAGAAGAATTGTATGCAATCATCAAGCTCCATGACTTCATAATTGAAATCTTTGTTTAAATAAGCATATTAGTAATTATTAGTAGCATGAAATTAGAAACAGTCATTGCTGTAAAGAAATAATGTGTGTTTCACTTACTATTTCTTAAAGGAATGTGCAAATTGGAAGGAGATTTTTTTTTAGAAAATAGGAGGTGAAGGTTAAGTTTTCTGCAAAACACAGAAATACTGCTGAAAGCCCCATTTGCCAGATATCACAGATTCTAATATTCACCAGTAGGACAGAACAACAATGTAATAGCAATGATATTTTCTGTAATGAACATTGGATCCTGAAGGATCTCAAAACCTTTCACAGGTACAGTAGGAGAGGACATTCTTCATCCACCACTGAAGAGCAGCTTCCTTTAGGGCTATTGACGCTCAGTACACAGTGGACAATCTTTAGGGCACTTGAGGCTACATTATGCCACTCCTGCTTCAGAACATTTCAAGATTAGTAAGCTTGGTAGGGTATGCACACCTTGTTCATCAAGGGATAATAAAAGATTATTCAATTATCTTTATAAATTATCTCTAATGCACATTTCCTTCATGTTTTTGTCTATGAACAACTGATCTGCAATCATTTCCCACTGGCACTTGGAGCTATACCTTTATATTATTTGATTAAAAAATATTTTACAGCCCTCTGTAGGTGATATTGATTTGAAATGGAATGAATAGCTTTCATTTCAAAAAGAACTATTATGCTAAAGAATATTCCCATTCATAAATTATAAGTTAAAATTAACATAATATTTGAATCTCTTTATTACAGTTTGATATCTATTTAGTATAGAAAAAATGATGCAATTTTCCATCTTTGCAAAGTAAAATATGCAACTTTCTGCCTTGAGGAATCTTTTCAGATTTTCATTAAATCACATTAAATTGAAAATTTGAAAAGCATGTCTCAAAGGCAACAATAATAATATTTTCAGGTTCCTGTACTGAGATACAGGCAATTAGTTTGTGTTTGTCCAGCTTTATTATGTAAAAAAAATAAACAAAAATGGAAGACCAAATTTGAGACCAAGACCAAAAGACCAAATTTAGGAAGTTGTTTTTAGTATACAAAGAAATTGAACTTTAGCAAGTTTCTGTATAGACCCTGCGTGAGGTTACCTATAGTCTATAAGCCCCTGTGTGTATATGGTTACGTATGAAATAAAATAAATAAAAATAACTGAAAAAATTCACATTGTCTTTCCCATTCCTCTTCAGAATCACAAGAGATAAGAAGCAGCACAAAATACCAATTTAACAGCTCTCATTAAGAGTGCTATCCATATTGCCAACTGCACTGGCATTAATGATATTGTATATTTATAACTGATATTGACAACTAAATTGCCATTAGGTAGGTTTATTAGGTCTATGTAAGTTCTAAATATTGATGAAAGTGAGACTTAACTGCAAATCTAACTAACTGTATATTTATTAAATATTGTCATGTCCTCACTAAATGGAGGAAACTCACTAAAATGAAGACATACAAGGGGCTAGTCATTTTGCAAAAACAAAGTAAATGATTGGGAATCACATAGGTCATCTCACTATCACAGCGACCTGGTGTGACCTGTTCATCAGATTGGAATCTGGTATTTCTCATTCCTGTATTATACAAAGAACTGGGCAGCCTCCTTGGAAATGTGTAAGCACATGTAGTGTAGTGAGGGCTCATTTCCTCTTCAACTACAGGGTCCTGCTATTCTTTCAGAAATGCATCCTGGCCATACTGTTATCACAAAAGTACCAATCACTGTGAGAAGCACTCATCTGAAGTCTGAGGCTTTCATTTCTGGGGAGACTGAAGGTGGGTCTAAACAGCTCTGGGCCTTTATTGAGAAAGTAATTCATATGTTAAGGATATGATATATGCAGTGATTAGAAATAGAATAACATATTCTATTGCCACCGGTTGATGCACAAGTCCTGGCGTAGCCATCACTCAACTTTTTGCTTGGTGCTGCCTCCGAACCAGAACTTCTTTTTAAAATTCTTCATTTAAAATCTACAGTACGTGAGAGAAGGAACTGTCTAAACAGTCTTCTTCATTATACTTTCTGTTGGCCACTGAACCTTTACAATGTACCATCGAGGCCTGAGAAACATTCTGTTGTTCTGGTTATCTTAATAATTTAAGATTTCATTAAATTAAATTCCTTTCCTTCTTGGTAATGTTTTTTTGTAAATGAAGCAGTTTTGAAGGGTTGGTATTTTCTATTGGAGCAGACAAGTGATATTTGGTCAAGAGCCAACTATAATGTGTGTGTAGTTAAGAAAACACTTTTTGCAGCAGCTTGTAGCCCTGTTTCTTGAACCTGTTATGAGCTTTTCTAAAGTCTGCATTGTCAAAAATAGCAAGATGGCTCAGATGACCTACTATGGTTTGTAACTTTTTTTATTATGTTCTATATCTTTAACCTCACTTAATTCTGCACTGAAGTTACAAAAAACATACAGTGTAACAAAACTCACCAAAAAAAAAACCTTCCAAAAGAAGGATTTGTATCAACATTTGAAATCTCTAGAAGATTTTCAATATCCCACTCATCTGGTTTTCTTTCTCTGTGGTAAAAGGTTTGTGACTATGACCTTTGCTACAGGTCTCCTTCTTTTTAATTTTGGATTTTTGTTTTGGTTTTTTTTCCTCTAGGCTTGTTTTTAAAAGCCCGGCCGGATGTGCTGCAGGAGTGCCGTGTGGGAATATTACGAACAAATGTAAAAAAAAAAAGTTAATCCAATCGAAATTAATTAAAATGGAAAAAAAAGAATGTACGTTTTTGCCTGTTGGTCTTGCGGAAACAGCACCCCTGAGTATAATGAGAGGTGTAGGAGGGCTGGGAATCATGGTGAGGGAAATGTGACACATTATGAGCCCATTAGCTGTACAAATGTTTGTGGACATGATGGACTATTGCAAATGCTGTGGTACTTAGACAGCGACAGTGAACAACTGTGGTAATTATTTTAAGGATCTAACTCTATGGGATACCAAGGGTTATTTCCTGAGGCGTTACGA
Organism: Lepisosteus platostomus; assembly: GCF_059453375.1. Taxonomy (NCBI): domain Eukaryota; kingdom Metazoa; phylum Chordata; class Actinopteri; order Semionotiformes; family Lepisosteidae; genus Lepisosteus; species Lepisosteus platostomus. The sequence continues at coordinate 40,079,831 of NC_142616.1, forward strand.
GTACAATTGCTGTATCCTTTATTGAAAAGTACACAAAGATTCGCAGCATGGCTTTTATTGCTGATGTTGTGCTTGCTCAGACAAGAACTGAAAAACTGAAGAAAAAAAACATGTTTAAAGATTAATAGCAGCCATGTACCCCACATGCCTTGAAATACTGTATGCTTATGCATTTATTTTTAATGGTTTAATGAAATCCATTAAAGCTTTGCACTTGTTCTGTAGCTGGGATTCTAATTAACATTCAGAAATATGTTTTGAAGTTTGTTTTGTATTTTATTCAAGGTAAAAAATCTAATTGTACATTAAGCATCCCAATAAATGAATTGCTGGATTGCCCTCTTAAGACTGCAATAGCTAATGCAAGAAAAAGCCGATTATGTAACGTTTAATGAATAACACTACCAATGGTTTGGTACTGTATAATTAGGCTCATTTTGAAAGTTTTATTAATGAGCAGATTATGAAGCTGTATCAAGCCAGTACACTGAGCAATGATTTACAGGATTATAGCTAATTAACGAGGAATTATGCCATTTATCTTTTGCCAGATCAAATGGAGTCACAAACCAAGAGCTCTTATAGTACTGTTTGAAATAGTATTGTTTTAGTTTTGTGTATGAGAAGCACCACAGATCCTTTATTATCAGACAATATTTCTGCCTCTTCAGTGTTCTGCTACATACAGTATACAGTAGCCTTTATTACTATTATTAAGTTAATATATTTATCGGAGAAAAAACATTTATCCATCACTTGCAACCAGTGAGCTCCAAAATATTAATGGTGCACAAATATGTAACAGAGTGGAATAAACAAAATAAATTTGTTATAATAGTCTATCAGATCTTACAATGGGAAGATCCAAACATGGAAAAAACATTACATACTGAGCTCTCAAAAGCACTGTCCACAGCGAACAGAGCAAAAGCAGTAGCAGGCACAGCACTTAAAATAATAGTCATGAAATATAAAAGGGTCTGGTTTTGAGGACCTGGAGCTGGAGCTGACCTGGAGTCATCAGAGAGTGCAGTCCTGATGTTTTGGGGCATCTTGTTGTGCCACAGGGCCAGCAGGGAGAAGAATGTGTAACATAAGGGGCAGGAGGAAACAACTACTCAACAACTAACAGAAGTTGAGCAGAAAGGATAAGAGAATATACTGCAAAAGGACAATTATGGACTGGAGAGAAGAGAGAAGCAGAGTAATGAAAGGAGTGGTAGGTGAGAGCAGGGATATTGAATTGAATCTGAGCAGAAAAAGAGAGGTAGTGATGAACGTGGGAGAAAACACAAGGATGTATACAGTACACATATCCTGCCTTAGTAATATGTAATAGACAAACAGTCTTGACAAGAAAATAAAACATTATGCATTAAAACGAGAAGGCACAAACATAACATCATGTAGTAGGTTGGTTTGAGAAGAGCCTGATGGTGTATTTCAAATTCGATTTTTTTCTCTTCATATAAAAATGACAAAAGAAGAAAAAACTAGCCCACGTCTTTTGTTGTCCTCTGCTAGTTATACAATTACAGAAAACAAGTTGGCCATTATCGATCAGAAGGAAATTGTTTTTGTATTCGTAAAGCAAATCCAACAAATCCATAAACGGCATTCAAACAGCACGATGAATCAGCCTGCATCTGAAGAAAAACTGAATGAAAAACATTCGGTTTTAATGTTTCTGCTTTATGAAGGCCGAGAAAGAAAAGACTAACAGGTTGTAATCAATGGAGTTCACTTTAAATCTGTGTTTGGGTCAAAAATAGTTTATTCATTTGCCAAGACTGGAATAGGCTGGTTGTGAGGTTTACATGATGTTGAGGGAAACATGATGGAATTTATAGCACATTCTAACACAAAGTAGTTGTATGTATTACAGATGAAAGTTTAGCATTGAACTGAGTATATTAAAGGCATTATAAACATGGTGCCGTGTAATTGGTGCACAACAGAATGAGTACCCACTTACATTTATATATATATAAGTGATATTTAAATACAGACTTCTGTTTAGTACAGACATACAGTATAAACTGGTGATAAAAGTCAAGCAACTTTTGCATATTTTAGAGCATTGCTGTATTCAACAAAATGTATTCAAAATGCAAGATACCAAAAGATGCATATTGAATTTAACAGTTCACAAAGCAAAGACAAAAGCAGAACACAAAAAAATGAGTTCATAGGTATGTTTGAAAATATCAATAATTTTAACTAGGTACCACTTGAAAAATGTTTGAACTACAGCCATGCAGAGAAAAGATATATCCCCTTAAAATATAACCTTTGTACTCTTGTGTAGTCATCTTGTTTTTGTTGTGTCTTGGGAACATACTTAAAAGAGATGTGAGGATAATATTATACACACTTCATGCCGAGTTTCAAGAAAATGTGTTTAATAGGTATTAAATTATCTCATACACGGACCTTTACAAACCGAGCCCCTCAACTCTTCTCATAGTTCTGGAAAGCTGGACAGTTTCTGCCTTCTGTTTTGTCCAAGACCTAAAGACATAAGTTATTGCCTCAATAACTGTGGCCTTAGAGACATCCTAGAGAGGAAGAACAAGATTTATACCATGGATTAAATTGCTATATTTTAAAATAAAATATAGTAAAATAACTGTTTTACTAACAAGATGGCAAAGAGTAGAATTAACCCAGCTAGTTACAGTAGTTAGGATCACAGTCATTGGTCAGAAGACGAAAGACTGGAATTATGTTAAAATCCAATTGCAAAGACATTTTGCAGACAGCAGTTTGAGGACCTTTCAATATTAAGCTCGTCACTGTGACAGATTCTCTTGAATTGGTAATGGCTGGGCATCCTTTACTTGTTTAATCATAAAGAAACATGCCTAAGCCTAATTTCAGAAAGTCATGTCACATCTCAAAAACAATGGAACAAGTAAAGGTTAATTCCATGCTGAAAAGTAGAAAGAAATAAAAATGGCACATCATTCCTTTTTTTTAACAACCAAAATGTTCTTTCAGAGCACAGATAATCTTTACTTGTTCCTTTGCAGCCACCGCATGCTGACACAGCTTCCTACTTTAATTTCAGAATTACTGTAGTATCTCAGGGCTATCCAACACAGGTGTAATGTGAAATTAATCTGACGGCATTCCTGTCACAGAATGCCAATTTTTTGATAAATTAAATGTGGCGCCTTGATTGTTTTTTCATCTGAACGGGTCTGGTCAAATTGAATGTAAATTTATGGCAGTCAAAAAAAAAAAGCATGGCCCTAAAATATTGCCAGCTGTTTGGGTAAACAAGAGAGGATAGAAAAATAGGGAATAGAAATTCAAGGTAAAGAAATATGTTCATACATTTTGTACTTCTATCTTTTAGCAACAAATTCATACAACATTTCCCAGTGCATTGACTGCTGCTATGAAATGTACATTTGCTGCATGTTAGGGAAGCATAAAGAGATGCTTATTCCTTATGTAGTAGGTCACATTTTACCAAAGCTTCTACCGGTATTGTAAGAAAAATCCCATTCCATCAACAGTCTTGGAAGTCAAGCTTACTTTTCTGAAAGTAGGCTTCAACCATCAAAAATATACATGAGCATCAACCCTCTATGTAAGCAAACACTAATTTTCCACTGTCACTCCTTTGTCTAAGCCCTAGAGCCGATCGGTTTCCAACACCTGCTCTGCCAGCCATCTTTTTATGTTTTCAATTAATTTTTAAATTCACAATCATTCTAATTTGGCAGTTCAGCAGTTTCAGTGGGTGGCAGAATACGCACTTTTGTAAAAATTATCCGAACTGGACACTCCTTCACAGTATTCTTCTTCAGATGGGTTAATTATTTTGACGTTAGTTTTTTTGTGCCATATTTATAGGCAGTCCACCACACTGAAGGGAAAGCTAGAAACTGTTTACAGTATGATAGCAACAAACCATGGTGTTGCTGTTTTTCTGTAATTTTTACACATTTTTTTAAATAATAAAACACAGTGTCTTGCATAGGAATAACATAGCATGTTTTAAAGATTAGGTTCTCCTTTTGGTCTGCAGGCATTGATGTTACATATTTGGATAGGGGGCTAGTTTTTAATGGGTGCACAAAACAAACTTCCAGAAATCCTGTAATATTTTTTGAGGCAAAGTCCTTATGGATTCCTTTACATATTCTGCAGGATTCCCTTAGGAATAGGAGAATAAGAATAAAACCTGGTTATGTACTTGCAGAAATCCCTGAGGGTTTTGGTCTTAGAACCCCACACGATTTCTGCAGGTGTCCTACATTTCTTCTGCTGTTGCCATTTATTCTCACTGTTAAATGTGCCCTTACTGAGAATCGTTCATCCTCTTTATCCTCAATTACTGTGAACTCTCGAAACTTCCACTCACTTTGCAGATTTTTTGAATGCAAGTGCTGGAAACTCCTCGTGTTATTCAGTATTAAATTCAGATTAAAATTTTGGAGAGGAAATGCAAATAAAAACAAGAATTAAATATTGGTATGCGCATAATTAAGAAATTGGTGGTGTATGATAATTGCTTTTCTGTGAATACATTTTTATACAGAAATCCAAATATTTTATGCGATGTGTAAACAACTTAGTAGCTCTTTGCGCTAATCACATTCATGCAGTTACAGTATATAAAAAAACAGTAGATGGAGACAGTTTAAAGGCATTATAAACATGGATACAGTTGCTCATTTCAGGATTTAATGTGGAAAATAATTTAACCATGTTGCGAGGGATGCTTAGAAATTCCACCTATAAATATTTCCAGATTTTCAGTTACTTAGGCATGGTCTAAATTGATAATATTTTTATGGAGTTTATAACAAAAGTTCGGGAGGGATGACAACAACCAAATTCAATCAGACTAAGCTGTCAGTAATTCCCAATCGCTCCTGACATCCATTCCTCTCCCAGACGCTATAACTGCCTACGAGATCCCCATCTCTCTCTCTTGCATATCTCTTGCATCCCACCTCCACCCCATCTCCACCTCTGAAGCTACCCCTTAGTCACCCTGTTTGGGGGTCCTGGCCTCCTTGTCCTATGGCCGGGAGGTCAGCCCTCAGCCAAGCGGGTTAAGCCACAATTTTGCTCTATGACGCTTTCATCTTGGGTGTTGTCATTCCTAGTGAAATAAAAAATGTATAAATTGTAACATTTTATAAAAGACATTTTGCTGCACTGAAACAGTATAAAAGTATAACTGTATTTTATAACTGTTTATGGATCTCAAATGTACAATTCTGTGGTTGTTTATTTTAATTTTGAATCAGCAACTGTAGGTCATTACATACCTGCTAAGTTGGGAACAGTTAAAAAAAACACCCAACAGACACGGTCACCCACACCTGTCAGAGGCTGGTATCTGTTGTGCTGCTGCACACCCCTCAGAACCTGGACAGAAACTACTAACTGAAGAAAAGGCTCAGATGCTCTAGTAGTCACTGACGATGCTGTTTCACCAAATGATAAGCTGGCCATAGGCAATATTAACACCCACTATCACTTCCAGTAGCACTTATGCTGAAAGCAATCCAGAAAGCAATTATGTTATTTAAATATTAGAATATTTTCATCAATATTTGCCAATTACCAATTACCCTTGTTATTGTTTTTGCAGGGCACATACAGAATGCAAAAGGATTTTCAATATTACATTGTACACACTGCAGCAACTGTGCCAATTCCTCTTAAGGCATAAGAAGGTTCAGAATAGAACATTGATTAATACACAATCATTCTAATTATGACACATCCTGTGTCTTAACCGCAGCATTTGGAAATAAAGACATTTATTGAATATTTATGTTTGTACTATTGGTAAAATATTGGAATTGGTAAAAGATATTTGAATTCCCCTTTTTAAAATCAAGGAACATCACAAAATTACAAGGCTTTAGTTCCACAGATTACAACCTACTTTCTAAAACATCCTTGGTTTAACAAATGTATTTATTTGGCTTTTTCTTATATTTATTACTGTTAGTTATTGTTTGAATTTAGGTCCAGTAGATATAGTATTGAAGCATATAACAAACAGTACATACTGAATACGTGAAAAGTCAAAAACGCAAGAACTGCATGTCTTCTTACTATCATTAGGGATTTGTTTTGGGGTTGTTGTTTTTTTAACGGTTACTTATTTATATCTCCTAACCAAATAATTAGTGTAAAAGCTACAGAATATACATAAAGCCACTGCTACTGTGGTGTCAGAACTGTTCATGTGATCATGTAATCATCTTTCATCTATTTCCATAGCAGAGCATCAGGAGTGCCATTAAGATTTATGACCATTTATTGAATACAACCTGCTCATCCTACTGCAACTTGTGGACTATTGCTATAATTAAAGCCAGAAAGATCAAACAGTGGAAAAAAGGGACGGCTGTGTGAGTAATCCGTTCATTTTCTAAACAGCAGGCAACAGGCGCAAGGCAGGATACACCCTGGACAGGAAGCACCCAGTAAAAACCCACAAGAACACGGAAGGACATACACACATACAGAATTGATTAATTGTCTCATAGGCACCAATGATGTACAAGTGACAGACTGACTTTAAAGCATCCAGACTTATATGTTAGGGGATTTTAACGACATCATCCTGAAATTCACTTCTGTGAAAAAATTAAACCTGTTACTTTTGAATGTAGTGGGTTTGTGATTTGTTCGGGAAAAAAAAAGGATGATCACTGTAACAAGTACTTCATAACTATTATACTACCGGCTTCCTAAACAATCCTAAATGTATATACACCGCAAATGCATCAGAAGAGGGAAAAAATACAATTCAATGAACAAAGGCTTCCGTGACGAAAATGAGCTCTCTAAATTGGCATACAGCACTTCACTCTCTTGAGCTCATCAGCCATACATTGAGTAACAGCTCCTCTGGGTTTCTGCACTTCACTCTTACAGGGTGCTTGTTTAAATGCATTGCCTAAGACTCTCCATGCTAATTATATTCAGCTTCTAATGCACCATGAACATTTATCCATAGATATGGTGTGTATAGGAATAGCAGTGACTTTAAATACGTAAAAGGTGGTTTAGGATGGTAAGAGTAAAAAATATATGCTGTATTTATGAACGTCTAGAGTACTGTTGATTTGAAACAAGGTATTTACTATATACTGTATTACTTAAATACCTAACAAAATATATAAGATTATATTCCTTTTGTCATGATAATCCTTCAAAGTTTACTGAACACCCACTCGTTGTAGTGAAAGGTAGATGTTGAAGTGAATTAAACAAATCAGGATGGAGGGTGATTGTATTTAGGTCTGTAATTGTTACTTAAATTAAGTCTTAAACCTAATTTTAGTAACAGTTTTCTGTTCCTGACACGGTGACAAGTGTTTTCCTCAACGTAAGTAAATTGCAGCAAAGTACAGTGAGAGGAAAAGAGCTTTATTCAATCACAGTAAAAACATTGTAAAGCAAATGCGAGCAGTGTTAAAATATGGGAACTGTATAGTAAAAAGATGTGAATGCAGCAGAATTACAAATTGAACCCACAATACAAAACTAAAGTGTCTACAGGAAAGTAACTTGGAATTCAGATGTGGGACTAATAGTACTGCTTGCATTGTGGATAAGGCGACTTAAAAATGTATCAAATTTCATAGTGGTGAACAACAATAAAGACATAAAACACAGACTGGGAAACACAGAGGTTAAAAGGGTCCTTTGTGTCTAGCGTTCCTGTACTTTCTGTTTTTATTTGTTTTGAAGTCTTTTATTATTAATTTTATACAAATCATTTCAAAATGACAAATACCAAGAAAGTGATTCGCTTGGAAGAACAGATAAAATCTCATGAGTTTAACTTTTTTGTAAACACAGCACAAGTTAAAAAGGAGAAAAACTGAAATGTTTGGCACTTGAAGTCAGCTTTCAAATGATTTGTGTACTTCAGGATTTTTTGTTCCACTGCTGCAATTCAATTCTAGCCTCTGAAATTACAGCACCGTGTTCTCTGAACAAAGAAAATAATTTTCAGACCCGATCGCTCACTGAGTTGTGGTTGGTGTGTATACGGCTATGGTCACATGTAAAAATGGTTAAAGCAGGAGTGATTTATGAAAGATATTCACTTTTAATTTCACAGTGATACAAGCAGATCAAGATTTCAAACTGCTACCTTGCTTGATGCACCATGCTTCGATTTTCAATAACCACTGAGTCCAATTCATGGGTGCATGCTGTGACCCCAACCTGTGTTGGAAGACCATGGCTAGAAACCACCAGTCCATCACAGGGCAGATACAGAGTTGAGGAGGCACAATTAAGAGACACCAATTTACTTAGACTAAGGTATGTTTGGACTCTGGGGGGGATACAAGATCACATGACAAAAAAAATCCATATGGCCCACGAAAGAACATGCAAACTCCATACAAAATGTACCTCAGGTCGAATCAAACCCAAGTTTGGCAGCTATGCTAACCATCACACTCACATACCAGTCTCTGATGTGTTAGGCTAAGACCACCCCAATAATTAAACATTAATAATCATTTTTTTAAATGAGTTAAGGAGAGATTTTGTGGTTGCTCCTGCTGAGTAATTTTAAGATTATTTGATTTTAGAATTCAACTCCTGTCTGCTGTAGTTGAAGTTACTACATTAGAATTAAAGCTTAAAAGCTGATTATTGGATCCTTCTTGCACCACCAGATGAAGAAGACCTATACATATCATATTGATCTCTACTCTCTGGCCCATACTAAGCAACGCTTTAAAATAGCTAGGGACATTAAGCTGTATTTGTATTTGTTGAGTGACTCTTCTGTGTGGAATCAGCTTAAATTACAGGGAGAGCCATACGTTAAATTGCAATTACCCATAAAACCATATTCTTTTCCATAATTTCCTGTAAACATTAACATATGGTGTATGTATGTTCTAACTGTAGGCTGTGTATGCATCCATTTATTAACTTTAATTTTCTCTACTTTGTAGGAAACTAAGATTGCCTTTGAATATCAAATCATACATTATTCCTGACAGAAAATCAACAATGATGATTTGCCAAATAAAGTGATCTTCGTGGTTTTCAGAACTACAACGTACAGAGTCCAGCAACGCAGGTGACATCACTGTTCACATTTGGCAGCAGTAGTAAAGCTATAGCTTTAACTCAGTTTTATTTTTTAGACTTTTATTAATTCCAGACTTGCCTAATTTCTCACTGTGTAGCCAAGATAATATAAACATCTTCTTGATCCCCTGGATTATGCCTTTAATGATTTTTAAAAGTGAATAGGAACAGAAGTACTCATAGGAAAGTATGTTCTTTTCTACTGCTATTATTCAAATATATCCACAAGATTTAATCAGATCATATCCATTAGAAAGCATTTGTAAATTTCACGCTATTTTTATTGTTAAAAATAGTTGTGCAAGGAAAAAGTACACATCAAATGGTTTTGTCCATAACTTAAAAGCAGGATGACATTGGGGCAAGATTTTTTAGTTTTATTTTTCACACATCTTTTTTGACACAAAACACTCCTGCTTTCGAATTTACTCAGTATAGACAAATATTGAAAATATCTAACATTGCAATACTTACTGTACATTTAGCCTTTGGCAAAACAAAAGAAAAAATCCCATTCTTTAAAAGTGGCTTGCTCTTTACAAAAAAGCGGGTTTTTTTACATTGAAATAGACGTTCATTGTAGTTACAAGCTTGAAACCACGGAACGCTGCACAATAAGCTGTATGATTTTTGAGTCTGCAAAAGGTTCATCTGTCCGTGTTTAACGTTTTAAACAATTCGTTTCCGTTCACCTTTACAGAGGATTTTCTTAAAAGACCTCCTGAAGTCGTGATTGAATATGGTATATATAACGGGATTTAGGGAGCTGTTGCAGTACCCGAACCAAAAGAAAAATTTAAATAGTGTCTCGGGGACGCAGCAAGTGTCGCAGATGGCAGTCAGGGTATAAGTAAAGAAGAAGGGAAACCAACAGATAACAAAAACTCCGATTACTACAGCCAGTACGAAAGTGAATCGTTTTTCTCGGTTTTGGCGTCCCTTCCATCTGGAGCTCTTTGCATTACGCTCATCTTCTTTTTTGGGAATGCTATCCCCGGGTTTGATCTGGCTTAGTTTCGTTTTGCCCTTCCCCCGATTCTTGTTCTTTTTCTTAATAGAACACGGGTTGTTCACGTTGTGATCCGAAGAAGAAGAGTCCTCCACGTCCTCCCCGTTGATATCGCCTTCTCCAGCCCCGTCCTCCTCATTGCGACCTTTTTCCCCGTTTAGTTTCTCGGGGCAGTCCTTGTCCATAAAGCCGTTCTGCTTCTTATCTGCCTCGTCTTTGTGTCTTTTCCCCGGAGGGATCCGCGTTCTCTTCTTGGCAATCTGGTATATTCTAATGTAAACGAGAATCATAATGATGCACGGAGCAAAAAAGGAGCCTATGCTCGAAGAGATGATGTACCATTTCTCATCGTTGATTTTGCACGTCGGACTCTCCTTTCCACCCTTCTTTTCTATTGAGATCAAAGGTGGGAAGGATATGACTGCCGAAATCACCCACACAATAAAGATGATACATTTGATCCGCCGGGGAGTTCTTTTGAGGTTGTACTCGATGGCTTGGGTGATGGACCAGTACCTGTCCAGACTTATGGCGCAAAGATGGACGATTGAAGAAGTGCAAAACAAAACATCCAAGGCAAGATAGATCTCGCACCAGGCTTTACCAAAGTACCAGTAGCCCATGAGTTCATTGGCCAGGGAGAAGGGCATGACCAGAGTGGCCACCAGGATGTCAGCAGATGCTAATGAGACCAAGAACAAGTTCTGGGGCGCTTTCAAGGCCCGACTTGTAAACACTGCTATGACAACTAGGACGTTACCGAACAATGTTAGGAGGATGAGGATCCCCACAAGTATTGTAAGGGACACCGTGATCTGGATGGTGTAGGGAAGGCCTGTTGGCAAAGTTTCGTTTGTCACGTTGTGGCACCCCATTGGAGACCTCGCCTCGATATCCAGGAGCGGACTTTCTGTGTTGAGCATCAAATGGACCCCAATTAACCTTTCGAAGGGGGCATTTAAAAAGTGTGCATTACCAATTGGTTTTTCCCTTTCTTTCAGCCTATTGGCAGTCAGTGGCGATTTTTGTTGATGTTTTTTCCCATTACTTTTTTTTCCACTTCAAAAGGTATCCGTCTTCCGCAAACACGAATCAGCCCCTTTTTTTGTTACAGTACATTAGGATAGTCCGTGAAAAAAGTTAGTTCGGGAAAAATTGCAAATAAAAAGTAAGGGCTTGCAGGTCTGCGTGTAGCAACGCAGTAGTCTTAAGCAGTAAACTTTTTCCTTCTTGTTTGTATTGACAACATTACAACTGGTAGTTTATATAAGTCTCGACAACCCTTTTTATTAAGAAAATAAGTCTTCTTACCTTGGGTGATGAGGGCTGTGTCATATATAAATGTCCGCTGAAAACCTTTCTATACAGTTGCTTGTATGTAACTTATTTTGGTCTTGCATGGCGCAAACAGTTTATGACAGGTAAATCCCCGTGGGTCTTCGTGGGCACATCAAGATATATTAGTCTCTTCACAATATTATACAGAAGTGGCCATTGTGCTGATAAGGTTTTTTCGGCAAAATTGTCCACGTTTTAGCTGTTCCACCTACAAAAATAACAACACAGTAATCCTGTTACCTTGTTTTGTCAGTGGAGCCGCCGGATTTCCTAGTCGGTGCCTTCTAGCTGTGTGTTCTTTTATAGTCTCAGCCTCCAATTCAGTACTGCTCTGTGCCCAGCGTCAAGAACCACGTGGAAAACAAACTCTGCTCTCCAAACTATGAGAGAAAGAGTGCTATGTCGATGTCTGCCGCCTATCTGGATACTGCAACGATACATCTACATACTGTATAACACGATTTTCTGTGGACTGTAATGACCATTTATGAACATCCTTTCCGGTTTATGGCTACATCGATTGATGAACTGATCGACTCAGTATGTACTATATGGCAGATAATAGTATCGGCTAGCTTTATGTTTAATAACTTGAATCACTGTAAATCATTACAATCGCAACAAAAAAACGGCAATCAGGTAGGAGTTTATTTTTCCATAAAAGGAAAACTAAAATGTAAATGTCATTTTTCAGATTATTTTCCGATTCCTAGCGATGACAGTAAAAAGTAAGGATATATCCTAATTACGTGTTGGGGAAAAATACATTATGAATAATTATTTCAAAAAGGATCTCGAGGTAAAATACATTCATAACTAAGGAATAAAAGTATATGTATTGTCTAATAATGCATTTTACTAAATGTAGGTAATTGAATTGTTTTAGGGAATTGTCGATAGTGATTTTAGGAAATATTTGAACATCATGTTTAAACGAGGACTTAAAATATTTATACTAGCATTTCAGCCAGTGGTCTATGACGCACAGAACATTTGAAAAATGTCCATTCTCCAAAGAGGGAGTGCTAAACAGGAGGGAAAGTTTGTATAACATTTTTTTTCAATTCTCTTTATTTAATGGATTCGTTTGAGAAATAATTTGGTTATTTTTGACAAGCCGAGCGTTAATTAAATGTTTAATAAAAGAGAATGGCTTCATATCCCTATGAGTACCACTGCTACATTAAAGAAAACCTTTTGCGCATAACATTGATGTAGTCATCTTTTTTTCATAATTATTTAAACATATTCGTGTAGTATTAAGGCTGAAAAAAATAATCTGGCTATCCCAACCACGCATCAACCAGCAACCTGTCAAAAAAGTAAGTTGTAACGGCTACAAGTGACACTAACCCAGACCGAGTGGAATTTGACAAAACATTCTGTAACATTGCTGAAAGTTTCAGCACCGTGGACAGAGAGCGCGAGTATACAGTGACACCTGCTGACTGATAATAAATTAAGTGGGAATATTGCCTAAATCGACCGTTACTGATTTTCTTGTTTTTTTTGCATCGAAGGAAGAGAAAATCACGTCTTTGGACGATGAACTGCTCATGACTCTGGCTTGACGTTCGTTTTCGTTATCTTTGATAAAACTTTAAAAGTACGGTATCGTAAATTATTTTTCTTTACTTGTGTTGGTTTATCTAAGAGATACTGGATTAATTCTGGGAAGTGGTAAACAGATTGCTTTCTGCTGTTTTAAAATGCTTATTCTAGTGATTAAGCGGCATTAATCTATAGTAATTTTACTTTTGTAAGGAAAAGTTCTGACTATATGAGGCATACAATCTTAATAAATACATATAATTCAAATATAAATAATAGCTAAATTGGAACGATGACGAGATACCGCTGTGGTTTGATGTTTGTGCACTATATGTAATTTAAATTTTGATTCACAGTCTTGCTTTTCAAAAGCAATTGGAAGTCTTTTGTACTTTGCAAGGATCCTCATTTTATTTACTACAACATTTTCAGACATATACAGTAAATTAAGATTGGAAAAAATACATAAATACATGAAATTCGATTTTGCGCTTACCATAAAATAAAAAAACTGCTCTTGGCTCATTCTTGCTTACAATTATATAGCGCTTTTGGATTGTGGATTTTTAATGACCACAGAGAGTCAGGACCTTGGTTTTACGTCTCATCCGAAGAATGGCGCCTGTGTACAGTATAGTGTCCCCGTCAGTATAATGGGGCATTAGGACCCACATGGACCGCAGGGTGAGAGCCCCCTGCTGGCCCCACTAACACCTCTTCCAGCAGCAACCTTAGTTTTTCCCAGGAGGTCTCTCATCCAGGTACTGATCAGGCTCACACCTGCTTAGCTACAGTGGGTTGCAAAGTGATAATGCAGTGTGAGTTGGAAAGTGATAATGCTCCTGGGTTCGTGTGCAGAATCGCAAAGAGGATGAAACAGAAGACCCTAAGTAGATTAATTTGGAATTGCAAAGGTATAAAAAAATAAATGTCATTTTAGCCTGGAACAGAGGAAACTATAAGGGGAATTGACTGAAGTATTCAAAATTCTGAATGGAACTGAGGAATTCAAATTCATATTCAAGATTGGAAACAATACAATAATCGAGAAACATGAGTGGAAATTACAGTATATTTAGAAATATTAAGGACAAGAAGCAGGAGGTATTTAGAGAGAGTCTGGACCTCTCTGGGAGTTCCCTACCACTTTAATGAAACCGATGGTGCATATTTCCCCTTTTTCTGTGTTTTTAATCAAGCCTACTGTATGTTTGCTCTAAGTGGCTCAGCTCTCTCAAACTGGGAGCAGAATTTGGTATGTTGAGCTAGATTCAGTGAATTGCCCAGATACTGTATGACTTTCAAAGGGGCTGTGGCAGCTGAAATAGATGCCTTTGGGCTTGAAGAATTTTTTCAACCACCTTTAGTGACCTGTGGGGAGGATTTTATCCTTGGAAACTCTTGTCAACTTAAGTGGGACATCTGGATCAGTTCGTTAAGTTCCTACCTTCACGAAAGCAGTGATAAACACTGCTATTAGTGTTTAACCGCATAAAGGTGGAAACACTAAACCTGCTGAGATGTGCCATCTATTTAGCAGGACACTAGATTTCCGGGGCACTTAATGAGCCCCAGTTTCTTTCCGCCTCTTAAACATGCTGATTAGGCTTGTTTGGCTGTTGTAATTGTGCTCTTCCTCTGTGACCTTGCCAAGGATCAATTGAGTTATGCAAATGATCAGGGGAGCTGACCAACATTACACTGTCTTCTTATTATCTATTACCAAAGAGAGGTCATTTTAAAGCTTTGAATAGGTCAAATAAAAACAGTTTGAGTTGGCTGTCCCTGATTTATGAGTTTTGTTTGCCATATCTCTTCAATGGAACAAGTTAAAGGTTTATTCCATGCTGAAAAGAGAAGAGAGAAAACAAAACCGAAATGTTGTGTTTTCTCTCTTCTCTTTTCAGCATGGAATAAACCTATTACTTGTTCCTTTGCAGACTATGCATGCTGATGCAGCTATCCACCTGAAGTATCTCTTCAACGTCCACTGCCACCATTCCCCATTGTCCTCTTTTAAACAATTTGAAAGTTGAACACAAGAAAGGGTGAAACTGATTTTCATATTTTAAATTATGAGTTTTCTCATGTTTATTCATTTTAAATATTTAAGATATGGATGAGAATACTTCACCTTTTCAGCATTGAAAATATTCAAAGGATACAAGTCCAAATATACATAAATATGCTAATAATACAGATTTGCATAAATAACATTTAATGTCTTATTCTCACTTTTCCACCTAGCCAAGAATGCTGATCACTACTAATAATAATTACCAATGTCTGTACTACCAGATGAGTAAACAGATGCTTAAGTCTGTGTAAATATTTACCATTTTGATCAGCACAAGCCCTGAGGGTATCAGCAGAATATACAACATCTATAAAATGAGCTGCAGCTTTAGGAATCTGAAGGAGGGAGTAGTTCCATAATAAAACAAGCATTATTTTGACATTGGACCAACAAGAAGGTGTCTTAATCAGTCTTTCTACTTGCAATTGTGTCTTTTAATTTAAATGTTCTAAAACAATGTACAGTAATGTCAGAAATTACTAGGTAGCAGTGGTTTCTTTTGTGTTTGCAGCCTTCCCTTATAACCCCCACACTTGTCTTCTTTCCATTCACAGCTATAGTTTTTACTCTATCCTCATTTAACCAGAACTATAATACACAGTATAAAATGCATGCAATAACACAATGGTGCCATAACATGGTATTATTACTTAAGTCTACAGTGCCTCATTTAATTACTCACATTAAAAGGTCAGGGGCATTCCACTTATACACCAAGTATTATTTACCAAGTATTTGTAAATTGAATTATTTTAGCAGTAGCTAGGAAGATAATCTTACACTTTTTGCTATAAATTAGGATATATCATTCTTTCAAAATAACATGCAAGCATTGATTCAGGAAAATTCAGCAGCCGGAGAAATCTTGGTCACTAGCTCCACACAGTATGTAATGTTGCCTGCCCTTTTTATAGCTGGAACTCATGTCAGGCCATATACCCAGGTTGAGTCTAATAACAGAGACAGGTCTAGTCCATTATAAGACTGAGCATTTAGCAGCTGATCCACATTTCTCAGATCATGTTGGATGCCACTGTATGAGACAGGCTCTAGCTTTGGGAGTATTTTTTTAAGTTGCCACTTCTGATGGCAATTGTCTCTTGATATCAATCTTGAAATAGACTACGAATTCCTATCCAGCTCCACTGATTTTTTGTGGTCACTTTACATTATTGGGAGTTTACAGCTTCTTTTTGTAGATATAAAGGGAGATCAGATCCAGCACGTCTGAAAGATGAGCCTCCCCTCATCGGCATCATTCTTATCTTCCAAATCCTGGTGTAGAAATAAGTGCTAATACATGAACAACATAGCTGGTGCCTGGTTTAGAATAATGTATAATAATAATAATACATTCCAGTAAACCAATACATTTTGTGGATGTAGAATTTCTATCCTCTCCATGGCTTTTATGAATTGTCTGCAGGTCTGAATTAAGCATTCTGCAAAGTAATTTGTATATGAAGCAGAATGTAGAATTACACATTTTATATATGAAGATATTTGATATTCTTTACAAAGCACTAGAAAAAGTCTGTTCACTTCTGTTCCAGGTCCAGAGAACAGTGTTCAATTATTATAATGTGTTCAGGGACTCGAAAAGAGATTTTGTATGATCTGTGATAAAGCTGAGCCTCAATACTACGCTATACGGTAATCCTGAGATCACAATTTTGTGAAACCAGGGATAATCAAATGCGCTGCCGCCTTCAGAAAATAATTTTCTATTGATTAGGGGCTTTAGAGAAATTCATTTTGATATATTTGTTCTCGCTGAAGTTTCTCACTGGGATTTTTTTCCCCAGTGTTGTTGACAGACTTGAAGTCCAATTTGATATTTCAAGTAAAGCTGTGTGGAAAAAAAACTTTCATACACTGAATGCAATGCAATGGATTTTGATTGAATTTCTGTCCTGAGAAAGTTTTAAGTACAGTTAGATTGCATAAGTTTGTGTCTATCGTGCACTTTTAGTTTTATTTACTATGCACTTTATTAGCATAATATTTTATTAGGTGGTCTTTTTGTGTTATGTATATATAGTAATATACAGTACACATATAGACTCACTATGGAAAAAAATAAGTTTAACATCAGTAGCTCATTAGGAATATAATGTTATTTATATTTTAAGTAGTAAGTAGGCAGTTCTGTTTTTTGACAAGTATTGTTCCTTGGAACAGCAAAATACTGAGCTGAAGTCGAGTGATTTTAGAAATTTATAAGGTGCTCACATTTGGCATTTATTTTGAGTTTAAATTGCCAAAAAAGGAGCAAATAATCAATATAAATATTTCAAAAGGGCATGATTTTTATTAAATGAAATACATACAACCATGCTGTTTTAGTGTTAAAAATCACAAGCATGATTAAAGCGAGCTTGTCTGTTTGAGAAGTTGCCAGGAGGTGTGCTTTGTCAAACTTCAGTGGACTAGTCCACACAAATAGACTCTTTGAGGGACAGACGATGTCCTAGAAGAAATAAGTTCACCAGAAGTGCCCAGGAACATCCCATCCATCATATTCATTTATATATTAGTTTTCAGCCTGCAGAGGCTATACAGAAGGAATTCCACAAAAATTATCAGAACATCAGCAAAGTGAGTAAAGTTCACTATCTGCATGGTTAGAGCCCATTTAAGGGTTAAGGGTTAATGTTTTCAGAAAAAATTGCTATCTGAGGAGGTCTCTTTTGCCTGATGGAGAGCTTTATTGCCTGATGGCAGCCATTTTGACCATACAGTAACAAACATGACGCAAGACAGCCTGTGTGGAGACACAATAGTGAGTGTGAGGTACAGCTTTGCTCAAATCAGCCAGTGGGACAATGAAAGGATGAGGGTGGTGGGAGGAAACTCTCAATACAAGAATACTTTGATTTAATTTGAGAGCAAGCTTTTTACTCAGTGATACATTGATGAAGTCCTTAATCCGACAGCTGTTCAGTTCTACAGTTCAGTCATTAAGTGCTGATTTCCAGCAGGACAATGCAAGACCACACTGTGCTGCAATTACAAAGGAGCATCTTAAGATCTTCTTTCCCCAACAAGTTCAGTTAAACATTTGATAAAGTGGCAGCATCGGGAAATCATTTCTTGCATGTGAAGTTTGTTTTACAAAACAAATTAGATTATTCTTCTCTTGGGCATGTTCTAGCCCTCACAATTACACTGCACACAGACTGAAAAGACCAGTAATATGACCCAAAAGGTTTGCAATGCTCCAGAGCCTTATCTCACCATAATGTGCTCACACCAAATTAACTGTTATGGACAGTAACTAAAGCTTGTTCTTCCTGTGATATTGATTGAAACAAAGACTACTGGAAATTCAACCAAAGACCAGGAGTGCAATAATTATTCTCACACATCATGCAACTCCAAACTGTTTAAAACTCATATAGAGCACATAAATGAGATAACGTTCTCTGAATGTTTCTTACACAAATAAAGAATATACTTTTCTGATATGACCCCAGTTGTCCTGGGATGCTTGGCCTGACTACATCAGCACCTTTTTTTTCTTCTTCAATGCAAAGTCTCTCTAAGATCAAGCAAAAGTAATGCATTTTGGAAAGCTGTTTAGTACAAAACAGAAGCTCACCACAAACTCCCAAGAATGTAGGAAATTACAAGTGATTTTTCACAAATGTCTTGCACAAATGACAGAAGACGTGTGTGAGCCTCACAACATCATAAGGCCAAATGCTCTCTGCAGCTTGTGACGTCTTGAGTCAGTAAAGTAGAATGAAAGATGAGCACACATTGATACAGAACAACATTTGAACTTAAGTTTTATAATCGCACCACATGTGGCAATCTAGTTCCTGATTTCCCTTCATACTGCCTGGGAAGCGGAACAATGCTGAAGCAGTTAACCTCTACTTCACAAGTCCGCCGTCCTGCGTTCAGTTCTGCACTAATGTGTCTTCTGAATGGATTTTGCAAGTTCTCCCCCTCTGTTTATGTCAGAAGGGAGTTTGCAGCCCTCGTCCTGCAGGTTGCATAGGGTCAATGAGCAGATGTAATGAAAACATGTCAGCTGTTCATAATTAAACACTTGATTGATCCAATTAAGTCAATCAGAGCTCAGATGTAATGAAACCCAAGCTCTATTATAATATAAAAGACAGTCTTTTGGTGTCTGGTGGATTTGCCGACCCCTAACATAGGTTTCCACATTTCAAAGGTTCATTTGTGTATTTAAGCGGTCACTGTCAGCTTGTGGCGGAGTGGTGGTACTGTGGCTGGAAGGTTGCCAGTTCAAATCCTGCAGCTGGCAGAGGAATCCTACTCCACTGGGCCCCTGAGCAAGGCCCTTAACCCCAGCTGCTCCAGGGGTGCCATATAAATGGCTGACTCTGAGCTCTGACCCCAAGCTTCTCTCACTTTCTGTGTCTGTCTCATGGAGAGCAAGTTGGGGTATGCGGAAAGACAAATTCCTAATACAAGAAATTGTATATGGCTAATAGAGTGATCTTATCTTGTGTCTGCACTCTGCAACTGACTAGTGCCTTCTATACATTGTAGACCTACTTTGCACCTACACTTGGAACGTGCCAGTATTGGAGTAAAACTTTAGAAGCATGGAAATAGGAAAGTTCATGAGCAGTAGACTTCAAGAAAACCTGTCAGTGTTTGTGTAGGTTTCAGAATTCCAATACTTCATACATTTTCTAACCACTTCTTCCAATTCAAGATTGTGAGGGAGGTGGCACAAGTAACTGGCACAAGGCAGGATACAACCTGGACAGAATGCCAATCCAACGTAGGGCAGACAGACAAACACACTCACACCAGGTACAATTTTCCCAGAAATCAATTAACTTACCAAAATGTCTTTGGAATGTGGGAGGAAACTGGAGCACCCAAAGGAAACCCACACAAACATGGGAAAAACATACAAACTCCACACGGAAAAACATACAAACTCCAGGGCCAGAACTGAACCCAGGGCCCCAGCATAGCAAAGCAGCAATGCTAACCACTGTGCCACTGATACCTAGGGTCAGAATTTATTTGACCCAATATTTGCTACAACAATGTGCTAATGCAATTGGCCTTTCTCAACTGATTAGATCTTGTATACCTGTTGACGACAACATTTCCATTAAACTTTCCATAACTCTTCTGCTTTCAGATGATTGCACCACTTATTCGTAAAAACAAGAAATGCCAATTGAAAAGTTGGAATTTAAAAGGAATTTAAATTACATGGACATTTAAATAACAGTCATGTATTCAAGACTGAGAACAATCCTTTTTACCCAAAGTGCTGTGAGAGAACAGAACAAGAATCCTGGCCGTGTTTTTCAAACCAGTACATAGGCACCTTTCAATAAACCACTGGATAATATCCTTGGATCAATTAGCAACTAATTATCTAATGGCCTAGATGGGCCAGATCGGATCCTCTCATTTGTAACTATTCTTCTGTATAGACAGACTAAACATATAGGGAATACGTTTCTTATGGTAACTACAAGGTATCAATCAGTGCTTTGAACTACAGGAGTTTGTAATGTTAGCTTTGTCATAATTGTGGATTATAATCCATTTGATTTGATTACTGTATGGATTCCCAAATAAATCCCATCATTTTAATAGAAAATATAATCCAACAAATTAAGTAAATCGAATAACACTACAATTGTTTTATCCTTTTCTCATCTCTAGGAATGAATTATTCTACAGAGTCCTACCTAAAAGTGTTGCAATTGTGCTTGTTAGAGTTCATAGATTAAAATCAAGTAGTTTTATTCAAGTACAAAGCTATTTTTTTTCAATGTTGCTTCGTAATGTTTGTTCAGCTATACTTAAAATGGTACATGTAGGCTTAATTCACTATACATAAAGGATACCTCCTCTTCATTGATTGATGTTTAAAAGACGACAAATTTGGTTCACATACAGATGCAAGTGTTTTTAATGAAGAAGCCTAATACTTTCAGATACCCGTAATGGCAATATAAGGATACTTTCATGCACCTGCTTTGGTAGCAAGGAAATTGTCTTGTGTTTAATAGATTCACTCTAAACACTTAACAGACCCCCATTCCTTAAATATTAATTTCTACATATATCATTAGATACAGAACTACTTAATGCTAAACTACTTCTGGGTGATAAATTAAAGCCATTCTCCGCTTTGTCTTCTTACTAACAAGAATATTAAGAAAAGCAGTGGCTTTCACATTTTGAAGGAGGTAGGATCATTTTTGTGGTGCTTGGAGTGACCGTATTGCTGGTGTGACAAAGTGATTTATGTGATTATAATAAACTACAAGTAAATGTCCTATTAATTATGTATATTATGCAATTGAATGTGTTAAAGGTTTGTGTATGAATCGTGTTCAATGACTCAATAGCCCCATGTGTACAAATATACTTTTTTTATAATGAATGCATCAATACAACATGACTTATAAAATAAAAAAGACAAGGCAATCGTCTTTTTATATTGAAGTAACATAAACTGAACATTACAATTAATTGGATTAAAAGTACAGTTATACATTTCCAGAGCTTTTCCACACATATCAAAGTGGGATTCATCTTTAAAATAAAAAGCATTGTGCAGGCATGACAAAGATACAAACAGCAGAAATTCAAAATGATATTTTTTTTGTTTTTAAGTTTACACTAATGACATCACCACTTAATGACCATGGCATGTAGCTGCAAGAAAAAATAATTAAGTAATAATTCAATATCAGCCCAGGTCTAGGAGCATTAAGATTAAAAGGCACGGCACTATGTAAAAACAAAACTGAAAAAAATCAAATGCCAAGGACTGAACCACCTGAAGTCCCACTGCAGTTCAATGTCCAATACAGTACTGCGATGTCACAAACAAGTTGTGTACAACCAGTTCCATTGATAAAAGGAAAGAAAATGTATCCCAGGCTTTGTAAGGGGTGGGAAGAACTGCCTGACCTGAACATGTCCAATTAGTATTTATTATTTAAATACCAGCTGGATATCTACTACATATGTAATTCAGGTCAAGGGAAGAATAAAATGTACAAAAGTACTTATTTTGTTTCATAGGACTCAGATGTGGTCCAGGACAATAGTATAAAGTCTGGCAGAAAAAAAAGTAACCCAGCGCCTTTTAATATCAGAAGTTTTAGATTGTGCCATGATGTGTTCAGCATGTGCAAATCATTGCAAACTACTCATATTGTAAAACAGCCCCCTCATAAAAGCTGCTTTTGTACAAATAGATGATATATATATATACCCCCCTCAAAAAAAATACAGCAATCAGACAAAAACATTTAAAAAGGAAAGTAATTTCTTTCTCAAGGAGGCAACAAGTTTGATATGTGACAAACCGCATTCATTTTGCATTACTGTTAGGTAAAGCAAACATTGCTACACAATACAATATATCACATTACTTTTTTGTAAATGTATATAGATTTATTACAGTTCAAAACATATGTACATACAGAACATGAGCATTCATTTGCAAAAAGTTATATTTAGCAGTGCCAAAAACAGGCAAGGAAAAGTAGTAGGGCTATCAACCTAGTAGTAGGTGCATCAATCTTTCAGTATATGATGGGGGGAAAAAAAACTAAAAATGATTTTTGACTAACAATTAAGTAAACATTGGTGTCTTTTAATGTACTTAAAATGTATTTCCCTGTATGCAATAAAAAGCTTGTATTATGTACAGTATTAAGAAGCAAACCACAACAAAGTCAATGCCAGAATTGTGCCCCTCACTGTTTATTTACCCTTATACCATCCTAATCCTCCAAGATTTTTTCCATGTCCTTAAAGTAAAACCACTTGCCTTTCTCTTCTCTTAAATCATGTTTTATTGCTCAGGTTAAAGTCTATTCTAATAGTTGAAGTTTGCCAAGTCCAGACTGGTATTGTCTTAAATATGTACAAAGGTCATTGAGAGAGATTCTGGTTGTTTCTATAAAATGAAATATCTTGTCCATGCAAAATGTCATCTAAGTGCCTGTTTATCTGTAGATGATAAATTGAAGTTTAACTGTGGTCTCCTTCAGGAGAAGAAAAGAATCAGCCAGAACGGGCTCCTGCACAAAAAGTGGGCTGCAAGCAATGCAAATCCTCAAAAAGGAGAGCAGAATGGTTGTCATTCCTAGAACAGCGGGCGTTCAGAGGGACAGGTGTAGGGCTCAATCCAAGGCGTCAGTGGTGAGAAGGGATAAACAAGCCTGAATGAGGCTCCACACCCTACGTATGCTCTGTACCCAGTGCTATGCAGCTTTTTTAACTTCGGAGCTGCTATGTGGATGACATTTGTAATTGATTATGGACCTTACTATAGATCAGTGCAATGTTTCCACATTGATGCATTGTGGTGGACAGGAATCCTTCACATGGCATGATGCATCCCTCACTTGTCAGGTTTAATGAGCTCTGGCCATGTCTACTGTTGGCCGAGAACACATACACAGATACACTCTTAACGCCCCTTAATACATTTGCAACTGTCAATATCTCAGATGGAGGAAATGGTGTACCTGCCAACTTTGCAGATTCAGAAAGAGGTAGTCTTATCATTGTATTTTCTGGAAAATCCATGTGTTACTACAGTACGAATCAGAATTCAGCCTACAGTGACCAAAAGTGTCTTCAGCTACTTTAGACTCAATGAGAATTAAATTTTGAAGAAAAAATCCTTTACATACCATTGCCACTATAATACAGGAAACGTTTTTTATTTACCAGTATTCAAAACAAGAGACGGCAGCATGGCTTTGTTGACGTCTGCTGTGCACGGCCACTGACAAGCAGACAAAGGCATCAGTGAGGAACCTGGTTCTGGTCTTAGCCGATTCAAACATTTCACTGCAAAGCATCTATTATTTTTCTTCTCCAATTCCTTACAAATCCTGATCAATGAAAGTTCTCCATTTTCTTTCAAGCTTGCTAAAGAAACCGATCTACTGAACAAAAATTAGCAGTGTGGGCAGGCAAGCACAGGTAAAGTTAAGTCACTCATATCGTATCTAATTTTGTAAGGCAGCCTATTGCTCAGGCTTATTTCAGTAACTCAAGAGTAAATGGTCATTAAAAAAAGTGGCAAACATAGTACTTATTCACTGTATGACATTGTATTCAAAATACAAGAAAATGAATAATGTGCTAATCAAAAGCTAACAAATTAATAAAAGGTGATCAGGAAACTATAGAGAACATGAAATGATTTACCTTTTAAGGCTGAAAAAAGATTAGGCAAGGTTAGGCACTGCTGCACAATGCTTTTGATAGACTTTTAGATGCACTAGAATATCATCAGACATCTTGAGGTGCTAAATATCAAGTTTTCACTTTTACACCCCCTCCCTGCAACACTATGATTAGAAATAAAATGAACATGCTTGTTTTATGTACAAGATTGCAAGGCAAGAGATTCACAAGACATCTGTAAAAACAGTCAAAAAATCCAAAAAAGATGACCTTAATGCACACAATATCAATATATGACTGCTATAACAAAACATCAGTAAATATTTAAAAAAAACGCACTGGGTCACTTAATTTTGTATCCACCAGAAAAAAATACAACTTGGCAAAATAAAAATAAAACAGCAGATATAACAAAGTAACTGCTCACAGCAGAAAGAGCATCGGACTAATTAGACTCTATAAGCATGCCTAGAGCTACATTCCTGGATTTTAAGAAAAGCGTTCTGAGCTTTATAGCACAAAGTCTTATCTAGTTCCACTTTTATTACCCTGGTTTAATTTGCTACGTAGTACTTCTGTTTTTTTTAATGGCACATTAATATGCAGTGAATAAGATAACGAAATTGATTTTATTTCATTATACAGATGTGCTATATTTATGCCCATCTGCTTTGAAGTATTTGCATCTGTACCTTTTACAGCTTTTACTTAAAACCAGGATTGTACTGCTTCGAGGTTTTGTTAAGCATGTATGGAGAAGGATCTGTTTTAGATTTTGTGTTTAGAACTATTTTAGACTTGAATATGCACCTTTTTAATGTTGAAGGTCCAAATAATTTGATCTGTAAGAACCACTGACACTGACAATGGTCTTATTTCAGACTTCACAATAGTCTGTGTATTTCCCTTCACCTTTTACAGCATATGTTCAAGAGTTCATAGAGCAGCAATGAATTCTGGCTGGTAGAATAAAGCAGCAATTAATTGTTCCATACCAAAAAGGGGTGTGCTCTCACCTTGCTACACATGACCTCTAAAGATGAAGTGCATGATGTAAACCATTTTGTGACCAGCCACATGAAAATCCATCTTAAGCTGCCACCATAAGCAGGCATTGAAAAAAATTAAATACAAAGCAATGAAGGACTGTGGCACTCGTGGCCACATTACATTTTTACAAAAACAAGAGAGCTTTGTTTGGTAACCTAAGATGGGATTTTCATGCACAACCACGGTGTTTTAATACTAATCATGAAAATGCTTAACTGTTAAAAAAAACTATTTTGGCTTCTGAATTAAAAGATAGCAAATTTGACTGAAAATACCTTACATAAACTGTAATTCCTTCTACTGTCAACTGCATGATATGGGTATTTTAAGAATTGTGAATAAACATAACCAGACCCTTTTTGAGTTTAAGTGTATGGAGTTCAGCGAGATTTAACGAAACGCAGATCTGACAAGATTCCATTATAAAAAAAGCAAAAACGTTTTGTATAAAATCTTACTCAAAATACACCCCATGTTAAGAAAAACAAATGCCCCCATTTAATGTCTAAATGTTACAAAGAAAATGTAAATGAATCAGATATGACCTATTCAATTATGCCAGTACTATAAAAAGTGCACAAAACAGCAGCATAATGGGACAGTGTTAAGACGGCATTGCTCAATACACCTAAGCTTTCAGATCTGGTGATGCAGAAACATAAAAGTGTTCAAAAGCACAGGATTCCAAAACAAAATGGTAGCCTTTAAAAGGAAATTTAAATTAAACATTAAAGAATTTATTATACTGTTGCTCTGGGAAGGCCATAACCTTACAGATATATATATATAAAAGGTATTTGGCATAATTTAAGAAAGATTAAGGAACTATGTGATTAAATTCCTTGTGGTGATCTTTAGCTATGCTTGATATGTTCAATTCCACCTGGTTATAATGACAAAATCATCGCCAAACTATTAAGATCTAGCCAAAGGATAGACATAAAAACAAAATTCAAGCACTGCATAAGGATATATACACTGATGTCAAATAACGGTTGTTGGTCTTTTAAATCCCACCACCTTTCATCTCCTTCCCCCCATCCCCATGTGTGATACTGTTATTTTCCTGATGTTTCACTTCAGGAAGAAGAATAAAATTTCCTAACCATCTCACTGCAACTTTAATATGACAATTGAATGGTACTCCTGCTAACCATTGAAACAGGTTTCAGAAGGGATGAGAAGAGAGCTGTAGCTTTTTAGAGAACTGATTTTCTGATTAATAAAAATACAATGATTGTTTTAGTATTGATATGGTAACACTCTACGATAGGTGTTTGTATTTTTAATGTAATTAAATATGAAGTATTTCTTACTGAGTTAATATGAAATGCACACGAAGTCACAATATATCTGTAAGTTATTCATATTTTGTTTATTCATCATGAAGTAATCACAGTCACTTACTGTAAAGTGTTACCATATATAGGAGATTTACTGTATCGTTGCAAGTTTGTTTCTTGCATATTTCTAAAACAGAAACTGTTTTAGGAGACAGCATTTTACAATACTACACTTCTAAAGTAAAATGTGAAAAATTAAACTTAAAAAAACACACAGTGAAGTAACAAAACCAGTGGGTGGATTTTAAAGGGAAAAATATAGCTAATGTTAGGATCAAGGCTTTCTCAACTTAAAGTAGCTGTTCTTCTTCCTTGATTGATAGGCACTGAATTTGAAATCATGCATGTCTGTTTCATAAGATAATCTGCATCATAAAAGACAATTCTTAAAATTAGTCAGGGGACAAAAATAAAACAGGATTATGGCAGCAGTTAGAAGCCCCCCCCCCCAAAAAAAAAAATTTAAAAAGTCACTAAAAATGAAAATTTTTTGCACAATTATATTTTTGTACTTATAATTACCATCTGTAATCCATTAAACTTAATTACTGCAACTTTGTTGGCAATATACTTTTAAATTGAAAGAGAACTGCCATTCAGCAGCTAGTAATTTAATATACATTTATCAATTCTGGCAATGAAAGCCTAGACAAACAATTTTCCTTTTTACATGATTTAAAAAACCCCAAAAAAAATCTAAATGGCTATGATTCCTCTATTAGCAGAAACATGTAATGCAGTCTTATTAAAATTGCCTTTTTCTCAGATATATTCATGACAACAATAATGCATTTCTTTATCTTTTTTTACAGTGTATGACATAGGATTGGGTTTTCAGACCATGGCCCGGTAAGGGCCCTGCATCTTCAGGAACTGAATAATGAAGGAGGGTCCCCCGGCAACAATCTGAGGTGGCAGATGGCTGAGAGGACAGTTCTCAATGCTCATGATTGACAGCTTGCTGCACAGAGCCAGTTCAAAGGGAAGGCTGTGAAGGTTGGGGTTATCATTCAGATACAGCTCCTCAAGATTCTCCAGTGTACCTGCAGAAAGCAATACAAATACAGTCTCATAAGCTGTTAAGGGTACTCTAACATGGAATAACTCTAGAATAACACTATTGAGAGAGTAAAAGTGGAAACTACATACTCAAGCAAATGCATTGTGTGCACATACACCTAGATATGACAGAACTTATCATTCCAGTTTTTTTCACGTGTTCTAAATGCCGAATAGAGTCATTACTTCAAATGCCACACTACCCTTCCTGCCAGTTTCATACGGTAAACATAACAAAGAACTTCAGCAATACAGTGTGAGTCTTTTACCGATCTCTTCAGGGAGGTGCTGCAAGAGGTTCTCTCCCAGTCCTAGGTGAGTCAGGTTGGTAAGATGACCGATCCCTCTGGGCAAAGTGGTCAGCTGATTATTAGTCAATACCAGTTTCTGCAAAAATAAAGAGAACAGTCCATTCCCAACTTAAACTCAACTATTAAAAGCTGAATTAAAAAAGCAAGATTCGTCTAATTATTTGAGAGCTTATGCTACTGTTCACATTTGTTACCAGATTACAGATTTTTATGTCAATCAGTACTGTGTTAAAACATGCTATTGATGGCCTCCCGAGTGGCCCAAACATTTAAGTTGCTTGCCTGAGTGCAGGCATAACTCTGTGAACATGGCTTTGAACACGGGTCATGTCACTAGCCAACTGTGACTGGGATGCCTCAAGCAGGAGTGGGATTAACTGGCTGGGATTTAAGTGACACTGAGTCTTCTGTGCCTCCCAGGCGCATGCAGACATGCAGTGCTGGTGGTGAGGGATGTTTCTCTTCCAATCAGCGCCTGAATGTTCAGTACATTGCTATATTGCCTGCTACTCAATTCAAAAACGAGTAGCTTGAAGGCAGGCAAGTCAGAGGAATCTGCTTACACTACCTCATTCTCCCACATGTGCAGGGAATCTTAGTTGCGAGTTGAGACATAAACCAGATTACAATGCTGAGACAACTGGAGGTATAACAAACTATCTGCAATTCTTTTTAGAAAAATGCACACCAAAGAATTGTAATTTTTCTGTAATTGCATTAATCTGTTATTGCAGATAATCTGTTTATCAAATAAAAATTAAAATACATTCATATCCACAGATTAATCTAAAGTATCTTTCATTTTAATATGACACCTTTTAATAACACTTAGCAATGAAATACATAGCTGCTGCTCACAAGGATGATCTCAAACTTCCACATGATACCACTAATTATGAAGTTTCATAAACTGTTACCCTTAACAACTCCGCAAATACGGTTTCAAATAGACTATTTTTGCTCTTTTGCACAATGTGCAGGATTGTCATTATGATCGGGTGTTTAAGGTAACACTGGAGTTTGCTTGAGATTGTGAAAGTGGTGTCAAAAAAAATAGTTCTAATGTGTGGTTTAAAATGACAAAATCATAAGATCTGGTTTAAAAAAAAAGAGTAAGAAAAGATGGTAGGAGCAATTTAAAAGATTTACAGTGTTAAAAAAAACAACAGACATACAAAAAACACTGGTATGTGTTTAGTGCCATAAAAGTTAATGCATTTCACTTGTACACACCACCCTTCAGAAGAGGAAGATCATCCCAGGTAACCTTACTTGTAAATCTTTCAGGTAGGCAATTTCATTAGGGAGGGATTCCAGCTTGTTTTCCTCCAAATCTAGCTCTCGCAGTTTCCGCAGTTGACCTATACCATGGGGCAGCTTTTTCAGAAGATTGTTCGACAAGATCAGTCCCTACAAGAAAAAAGATTTTTTAATCTGTTTCTCCTCTTCATGCATAGAAAGTCAAATTCATATCACTGCTTAAATGCCTCGATGAAAACTTCCAACACATTATTTGAGACAAACCTAGGTTTTAACCATGTCATTTAAAATGGGGCTCATTTTAAAATAACAGAAATGGTTTGACATTTCAGTATCTCATTAAAATCTGTTTAAAAATATTTTACTTAAAAATGCCTATAAACAAAAAAATTAATGATGCATAAAGCTATGTCACAGCCAGCAGGCGTATCACCCTGCAACTCACAACTGGCAACCCACTGAAGCTAAGCAGGTGTGAGCCTGGTCAGTACCTGGATGGGAGACCTCCTGGGAAAAACTAAGGTTGCTGCTGGAAGAGGTGTTAGGGGGGCCAGCAGGGGGCGCTCACCCTGCGGCTCATGTGGGTCCTAATACCCCAGTGTAGTGACGGGGACACTATACTGTAAACAGGCGCCGTCCTTCGGATGAGACATAAAACCGAGGTCCTGACTCTCTGTGGTCATTAAAAATCCCAGGGTGTTTCTCGAAAAGAGTAGGGGTGTAACCCCGGCATCCTGGCCAAATTTCCCCATCGGCTGTTATCAATCATGGCCTCCTAACAATCCCCCTCTGTGAATTGGCTTCATTACTCTGCTCTCCTCCCCACTGATAGCTGATGTGTGGTGAGCGTTCTGGCGCATTATGGCTGCCGTCGCATCATCCAGGTGGATGCTGCACATTGGTGGTGGCGGAGGGGAGTCCCCATTACCTGTAAAGCGCTTTGAGTGGATTGTCCAGAAAAAGCGCTATATAAGTGTAAGCAATTAATTATTAATTAATTATTATTATCACTCTTCATCTCACATCTGTCAACCCACTGAAGCTAAGCAGGAGTGAGCCTGGTCAAAACCTGGATGGGAGACCTGAAAAAAACTAAGGTATATATACAATAGTTACAGGGGACACTATACTGTAAAAAGGCACCACCCTTCGGATGAAACGTAAAACCGAGGTCCTGACACAGTGGTCCTTAAAAATCCCAGGGTGTTTCTCGAAAAGAGAAGGGGTGCAAGCCGGGTGTCCTGGACAAATTTCCCATTGTTTCCCTCTATACCACTCTGCTCTCCTCCCCAGTGATAGCTGATGTGTGGTGAGCGTTCTGGCGCACTATGGCTGCCATCGCATCATCCAGGTGGATGCTGCACATTGGTGGTGGTGGAGAGTTCCCATTACCTGTAAAGCGTTTTTGAGTGGAGTGTCCACAGCACTACGTAAGCAATTATGATTAATAATTATAAAAATTCTAAGGCCTCTTATTTTATTTATATTCATCCTTAAGTGGATACTCTGACGTGATGGGTAAACTCTGATTGTATACAATGCAAAAAACAAGTACAGAAAAATTCCTAGACTTCACTGACACCAAGCAAGCTTAATGAGTCAAGTGGCCTCTCCTCAATAGTTACCTGTCTTGTGTTCTTAGAGGTAGTACTAAGTTCAAGTAAAATAAGACATTTAAACAAATGGTAGACTTAAAATTTAATGATTTTGTTGCATAAAAACGTTAATTCAATCAACTTTTGGCATGGGTAACTCAAAAAATGGGATACAAATGCTAAGAAAGCAATCTAATCTGCAACATAAGAAAGCTTTTCTTTGTATTCATTTGTGTAATGCTCTAATTCAGTTCAAGGACTTCCCTCCTGTGATTAGCTCAGAGAAATGCTAACTGTTGACTGAAACTCCTACACAGCTTAAAATGTTAATTTGTCAATTCACGACCATGATTAGTTCAAGGAGTTCCACAAACATCGACTATAAGCATTTTCTCAACAAACATTAATAAAAGAAGCTGTGTATCCTGAGATGCCAGATCTGGGAAAGCCTACCTCAAGAGAGACAAGACCACACACATCCTCCGGAATCTTTGTCAGCTGGTTAGTGGCCAGGTTCAGCTCAACCATACTGGTCCAGGTTCCAAAGTCCAGTGGAAGAGATGTTAGCTGATTGTCCTAAATAATTAATTAAATAAATAAACAGACAAAAACACTTTTTTGTGCACTCTTTTTTATTTCCTCTAAAAAATGAAGGTCATGAAAATTAAACTGAACCACTGCTATAGCCTGATTAACAGGAACAAATTTTCTCAAACTAGGATCCCATTAAAACCCTTCAGATTTTCCTGAATGTGAAAATCAACTTAACATCCTTTCACAAAACAATTTTGTAATGACTTGCCAGGACACTCTTCCCCTCTATCCTGTACTGGATAAAGTGGTTAGAAAATGGATGGGTGGATAGATGGATGGAATTCTGTATTCTGCTCTTGTAGTGACATGTTTTGGTTTGGATTGGATTTAGCAAAGCGAAGCAGATCTGGATTTGAAAATGTAATCCTCCCAGTGCTAGATTAATCTCTCCAGGCAGTTCCAGCCCAAATCCCATCTGATGGAATGGAAAAGAGCCCTAAGGCTTGCAGGATGAACTGGATTGGTGAAAATTAAGAGTAATATTCTACAATTCTCCAGTTCTTTTTAGAACAAAAGCTGGGTGACACTCCCATCATAACAAAACTTACTATAAAACTTACATAACAAAACTCCCATACTATAAAAAATACTCGCCAACAGAAGTGAACTCTTATAGATTTATTTAAAAATGCAACGTCATAGTTTCAGAAAGAAAAACTCTGGAAAATAGAAAAAAAACATTGTGGATCTCAAGCTACTTTACAATTTCAGTCATTTGCCTTTTTATTTAACCTATGCAAAATTGAGCACAAGCCACTTCAAACCAGATCTCTTTCTCCATAATCACCTTTGTTGATTAATGTCATCATAGCAACTTTACTGCAAAGCACAATTACATATAGCTTGTGTTGGATTGAATTAGACATTAAATGTTTAAAGGAATAAAAAGCTAAATAAATAAAACCTTTAAAGTAAAATCAAGAGAAATATAGTTTTGTCCATGTAATGCACAAACTCTTCTCAAAAGTTTCCATATATACACAATATATTCTTTTACATGATTTCTGGTATAAAAGTGTTTACATAAAAGAAAAATGAAACACTTAACCTTACATTCAGAATGTACAAATATTTTGGATGCTCTCAAAGGACTAGCATTAATACTCTGCTTCAGATCCCAAAGCAGCAAAGCAGAAACTTGCCGGTTTTGCCAGTTGCAGTGCCTGGCTTGTTGCGAACATGAATACCACAACATGGACAAGGCTGTGATCGGATAAGACAGCAAAGGGTCACCTGAGTTCACTCATTTCACAAAAAGGACTTCAAAGAGACGCAGTACCCCCATTTCACTGGTATAAACGAAGAGGAAAAAAATACACAAACAGACTGCCAAACTAGTGCCTCATTTTTCTCACTTAAAACACCACAACACGAGTTTTGTTTTTCCAGGCCTAAATTTGCAGTTAGGCTATGTACATTACCTTCATGTTCAGCTTACTCAGCACTTTGGCCCTGGAGAAGATGCCAAAAGGGATCTTGTTGATACGGTTGTGTTCCATGTTGAGGGAGTAGATGGTGGAGAACTGTGAGGGACCTCCCACAGGGTAGGACTGGAAGCAGTTTCTGGCCAGCGTTAAACTCGTCAGATTTATCAGACTAGAAAGGAGACCCTTAGGAACGTGGAGACAAATCGAGTGAAGGGGCACATTTAAAAGTTGTGGGAGTGAGGAAAAAGCTTTTCAAGAAACAGCTGCATGAGATCCTTGGATGAATGAACTATGGTCATACAGGCTAGATGGGCCAAAGGGCCAACTCTCATTTGTAAATCTTCTTAAATTCTTAATTATACAACTTGTATGTTGGTTTTTGGGGTCTCTGAAAAGAATTTCATTAACACCGCTGAAATGGAATTTCAAAACCCATTCTAATGTGAAATACAAATGCACTTTGAAAAAAGGTGTCCAAATACCACACTACAGATTAAAAGATGGTGGTTCAGAAAAAGTGTTTCAGAAAAAAGTGCTTAAATAGTATTTCTAGTGCACTCTATAATATCATATGTCACAGGGAATTGTTGCATGGTCAGTTTTCTAGAAAAAGAAAATTATTGTTGTTTAGATATGAATGTTCCCTCTGTAGCTGAGGGATCCACAGACTGTTATGAAAGGGACCAGTCTACTATTAAAAATTCAGCTCTATAAAATGTTCCATATCATATCCAGGAAATATTTTGTGAATGTTTATGAATTAGCCGTAAACAGACTATGTACATTCATAACCTCATCTCAGGGATTTAAGCCCTTAAACTCTGAGAATCTCTTCAAAAAATAAAATGAAAGACAAAATGCTATAGTTTCCTGATTACTTTATCTTATTTATTATAAAAAGCTCTTTTTCACTTCTTCACTCTTCTTTGTAGTCTTGCTATTCCAGCAAAAAAAATTACTTAATTAAAAAAAAACATTGAATTAACAAGCAATGTGATGCAGGGCTATCATTGCTACACATAATTTGATTTTAATTTTATTTTGGTATAACTCCTATTTCTTTAATTCACAAATTATTATTTTCAACAGAACAGTCTTTTACTTAGATATGATGCAATGTCAAAAAAATGAATTAATTTAAAATACTTAAGTGATAAAATTATGTATGTAGACATAACTTCACTAAACTCTCAAGTATTTTATCATACTCCACCTTGGAAGTAATTGAATACTGACTGAACGCACCTGAATTATTTTCTTGGTGCAACAGCTTATGCTTTTTGGAAAAGCTGTTTGAATTGTTCAGAATACAGATGGTTTCCTAATGTGAGGAACATCAGATTTAAAGAGCTGCTAAAGACAAACAATGTATGCCTATTGATCAGCCACAGAAAATCTTGGTTTGCCTTTAAATGTCACAGGAGTCTATAAAAAGGAGGTTCTGTGTAAATGTTGTGGTGTTTAGGTTAAGGATTCTAAGGTTTTAAAACCCACTATTTTAGAAAAAAATAGTATAATCTTAAAGGTGCCACAAATACCTTTAATACTATGACACATCAGATGCCTCTTATAGCTTGCTTCTTAGATTATTTATAATGTGATTACTTATAAACTGATATAACCCACAAAAAAGCTATTTAAAATTAAAAACCAAGAAACGGTCATCCAATCTAACTCTTGAAATTAGATTAGATTTAGAAGACCTTTATTATCCCAAAACTGGGAAATTCATTACATGTGAATGTGATGAAGTGATCACATCATTATAGCAAAAGCAAAAGTACTTCTGTAGTGCCCAAGTTACAGACTTATACATGCATATATTTATACATGAACTTACAGTACTGTTACTTAAACATGTTAGAAAACCCATTACCTAGTGAAAGTCTTACCCCTCTTAGGGTTCACCTCTTCCAATTTGTTATTCATTTATTAGTTATTCAGGTAATACAAGTCAAGCATGATTACACATTCTCACCACCGTTTAATGTTAGAAAACAGCAAGCAAAAAATATCATTGCTATCTGAAGGGAAGCATGCACCTATCTAAAAGCATTCCTTTTAAAAGCAACACTTTTAAAAGCTGGTTGACATTTAAGACATTTTAACAAATGCTGACTAAATGTTATTACATAATCAGCATTTGGCATGAAAAAATACTTGCAAGTTGCAAAAGTCCTTTCTCGGGTTCCATTTCGGTCCCTGTTCAGTTTGTACATTTATTTGTGGTGTAACATGTTCCTGCACATTCTCAAAAGAGTTTCTATTTCTCCCCTCTGTTTCTAAGGAATTTATTTACCACTTACCTCTGGTAGCATAGAGATATTGTTGTTCTCAAGGTTTAGCTCTTCCAGTTCTCTGCACTTTGCTAATGATTTAGGGATTGCCGAAAGCCTATTGTACCGCAGACCCAAGCGATTTATGCTCGACAAATTACCTGAAACATAAAAATGAGAAATGAATCTGATATTCTGGTAATGACAACTGATGGAAGGTGTTGTTGATCAAAGCCCAATCTGATACCGATAGGTTTTCATTTGGATTGAAGAAAAAAAAAATGTATTTTTCCCCCAATTGAAAAAGAAAAGACCATAAACTCATGACTGAGTGCTGCAGCTTTAGATTCAGCTGATAAATAACTAAAACACCATTTACACAATCACACAATTAACAACTACTGAATCGTCCTTACAAACTATACCATGCTTACAAATCAACCACGCTTGAAAACTGCAATGTCATTTTGAGGCAAAATGTTACAAAAGGAAAGTTGCAGTGTAAAGAACTCAGTGGGGGTGGTTAAATGTTGAACAAAAAGAACCACTTTCTAATTTTTTAACTAAAAAAATTAAAATTTGTCAGATTTTTTTCAGTTTCAATACAGTCTAAATACAGAAAATCCTCGTTTACAGCACGTGGCTTACTTACAGCCTCTCAGTGCATGACAATCTTAGATTGTCACTTTGAGAAACAGGTGTATTTTTCACATAGCAGCAAGCAAGCTCAGGTGCCGGTGGTTAAAATGTCAATTATCAGTGGGCATTGACATGTTTTTAGTAAAGAACTCCCCGGTTACACCAGGTAGGCAGGGGATTAGGAGCACACAAGGGGACCTCCTTATTTTGAGTGTGCTCTATAACTGAATAAGACTGTGCTGCGAAAACTGGACTATTTTTTCCAGTAGAGGATGTCCTTCCTGTTGTGGACTTCTGTGGTCTGAAAGCAAGAGGACAAGGCAGCTGGTGCTGCTGATATCAATGAGGTGGAGCTCCCACAAGGGTGAATCTTTAAAAATAAACCCATCATGAAAAAAAGGTGTTTTGTGCTACACATCCATCAGCAGATTACATTATGAAGTGTTAACTAGAACCGCTTTCTCCAAAAAATGACAGCTTTAAGAATTACATTTAAAATGACATTATCAGCAGCTAATTTTAAAGTGCAGTTAACAATTAAGTGGCTTTGAACGTAAGGCATGACTCCTGCTTCATTAATGGATACAGGGGCAGAAAAAAAAACTTCTCTACCAAAGCCTCAAAGCCTGCAAAAGTAGCTGATTGAAGGACTAGCTAGGTGCTTAGGCATTTACATTCCAGGCATTCCCACCTCCTGATCTTCCTTGACTTATACTATGAAACAGCCCAGCATGTACAGGGTGTGTCATGTATGCACACTTCATCACAAAACCCCACTAAACCTGAAAACCTCAAGCTACATTTATAGTGCATCTCTTTCAACATTAAACATTACTGAATGCTCTACAAATGCTTTACACCTCTTGCATTCAAATCTTAATATTAAACCATTTTAAATAACATTGTATTTCCCCATGTTGCTTTACATGTAAAGCCCAAACTTGCTAGGTATTCCAAAAGTCTTGCTGACCGCACTGAAAGGATACGCACAGAGCAGTGTCACCCAGTTAGGTTACTGCAGTTTACCAAAACATCCACTGAAAAACAGTTCAAAGAAAAAGAAAATACCCACAGAAAGTAGGAAAACAGTTCAAATTACAGCAAGAGATGGTAGCAGGCACTCCATTAAAGAGTCATTATTTGAAATCGAGCTAGGTTGTGTTACAGAACAGACGTTTCACGCCTTAGCATTCAAATACAAATTGATGCATGTTAATTTTACAAAAACAAGCTTACCTATTGTTTCTGGAAGGTCCAAAAGCTCATTGTGCTGTAAATCAAGGTTAGTGATTTGCGTGCAATTTCCAATCTCTTTCGGAAGGTGTTCAAGTTGATTGTGAGCTACGTCCAGTGTGATGAGGTTACATAACTCCCCTAAAAGGGCAAGAAGGAGGTTAATGTGTTATTCCATACACAAAAGAATTTAAGATCTAGAAATATTCCTTAGAGAAGCCACTGCAGCAGTCTATTTTTGACTTGGTTCATTAAAAAGTATTTAAAGCAATTCTCAGCCAAACAAGCATATCCCACTTATCTTATTATTTAAATCTCCTTTATGTTGGAGTAATTCTGAATGGAATTGGACAATTTACTGAAAAGTTTAAACTACAGGGGCATTAGATAATGATGATGAGACTTTAATCATTTTCTGTACTCTGATGCTATATTAAATAAGAGTCCGGGAAGATGATTTAAGCTCAGAATACAGTGCAATTTCTTATAATCATATACTTCAGTTGTCTGCCAGAATTACTCAGAATGATATTCGGGTGCATTTGTGTTCTGATAAATGCAGTGATAGTAATTCACAAGAAATTACTAGACACAGAGGAGTTCCCAGTTGGCCCAACCAGTAAAGGTGTTCACAGGTTAGAGGCTCTATGGCAATGGTGCTAATCCTTGGCCCTGGAGGAACACTATGTCATCTGGCATTTCAGGACTTAACTAACCTGCTTGCTAATTTAAACTTTTATTTAATTTGTTTCTTTGGTCAGTTCCATCAAAAATACCCAACATCAAGGGTATTTTTTCCCCAGTCAATATACAGAACATTACACTCTTCTGCTGGCCATTATTTCTGACTAAACAGCTCTTATTAGTTGATCAATCAATCATGAACAGTCAAGTGGGCATCACACTTACAGATACCTGAATGAGATCAGTACTGAAACTCAAAAACTGGGGCAGCGCTGGTACCACCTGCAAATTTATTTTCTAATAACTGAAAGCTAATTTCACAAACTAAACAACCAAAATCAATTAGCCTGTGATTAAGAACTTGGTTAGTAAAATCAGACGAGATGGTTTTCTTCCCAGACAAGGCTGGGAACCATTCTGGCCAGGACTCTCTAAGCTGCAGCACAGTTTGTTCACTGTCACTACCACTGCCAGGGAGGGAAGCTGGGATTCAAATAGGGTTCTTATGGATCAATGCCAGCCTATCCCCTGCAATGTTCCTGGTACCTGCAGGCCTGTGGTAAAAAAAAAAGTGAAGGATATACTGTAACTCTCCTTCAATCACTTACGAACCTTCTGTACGTGGCTAAAAAACCCAGAGTGTGTCAATGGGTAGGAGAATCCTGTCTCCTCTACCTTCCCATGTTTGGAAGGGTGTCTTCACTGTTCACTGTCTTTAATGTAAAGAAAACTGAGGATTTCTAATTGTATAGGTACATAATAACGGAACAAGTAAAAGGATTATTCCATGCTGAAAAGAGAAGAAGCCTGTGGAGCCTTCTCCGGGTATGTCTAATAACGAGCTACACCAGTATGTAGTAACTGTTGTTTCCTTTTAATAAAAAGCAGAGAGCTAGCCAGTCTTGCATAAATGTCTAGGCAGTGTTATGCATGGATGCCTATCAGTTCAGAAATTGTATTTACCAAAGTAAAACACCAGAATTATGGACACTCTGTCTTCAAAAGACAGAATTCACAAGGCAGCATTCACTTCAAAGGTAGGGAAATAAAACTTACGTAAAAACAAAGCGTATTTAATGAAAACACAGTTTTGGCGCTCCCCCATGGCTCAACAAGTACAGAAACCCAGCTGTCCTTTACTACAGACATTGCTGGTTCAAGCTTAGGCTACGGCATTCGCAGTCTGGGACCACAAGTCCCTGGGATGGCTGAGCCCTGCCAGGGGTGGATAAGCAGGATATCATTAGCTTGTCATGTGCCTGCAACCGTGCAGCGCTGTTACTGACAGCTGCTTTACTCCTTTAATCAGTGTTAGCTCTCCCATTCAGGTCCAGCTATGAGAGCTGCTGTGGCGAGCTGAGCTGATTAACCATTGGTAATTTCAAACTACGTAGGGAAAAGAACAAGAAAAAAAAAGATGATTCTAAATGAAATATACAACACCAATGTGATGATAAATGTCAACATTTTATATCTGGTTTAATTATTAAATAAAATGAACCAGGATGTTTACCAAAGATTTTGTACTTCTTTCTCCTGCTTCTTTATTACTACATGTACAGCACTTGGGCCTACCAAAAGGCTCAACCAGTAAAGGAGTTTGCCCAAGTGCAGGCTGAGCTCTAAGATCAGGGTTCCAGCCCCTGGGTCAGGTCACCATCAACTCTGACAAGGGCTCCCCAATTGACTGAGCAGCACCAGCGCTAATCATACGCCATGTGGCCTCCTCCATTCAATGAACTTCCAGAAGGGGGTGGCTCTGGCTGTGAAGTGTTAAAAACCAAGTGTCTCACAGACGTGCAGGTTGAAGGAGTCTGCCTGCATCTCCTCATTGCCCTCTGTGTGCGAGCACAGCAACACACAAGCATGACAGGGCACTTTTCTTAAACACTCAGCTTTCGGGCATAAGGGGCAGATAACTGGAAGACCAAAGCTGTTATATTTTTCGTGCTGCGACTGCAAAGCTTACCTATCTCAGCAGGTAGCTGCTTAATTTTGTTCTCGCGGATGCTCAGCATGGTGAGTTTGGACAGATTTTTTATATCCTTCTCCACAGTAGTGATGCGGTTAAAGCGCAGGTAAAGGGTGGTGAGGGAAGATAGCCTGTAGACCACCGGCGGGATCTCCCGCAGTTTGTTGTGCCGAAGGTCCAGCATGCGCAGCTTCTTCAAGTTGTCGAGAGAGTCTGGCAAGCTGGTGAGAGAGTTCTCACTCAAAGCCAGAGTCACCAGGCCCGAGAGGCAGCCCACCTCAGCAGGTAGGCTC
The DNA here is from genome assembly GCF_059453375.1 of Lepisosteus platostomus. Lineage (NCBI taxonomy): Eukaryota > Metazoa > Chordata > Actinopteri > Semionotiformes > Lepisosteidae > Lepisosteus > Lepisosteus platostomus. Next base: position 40,119,821 of record NC_142616.1, read on the forward strand.
TGAAGCTTGTTACTGTACAGGTAAAGTTCTGCCAACTGCGTCAACTCCTTGATAGACGTGGGAAGAAGGTGTATGGACCTCTTCGACAGGTCCAAACGCATCGAGTTCTCCTCCCGGCACTTATTGAGCTCTTTGATCACTTCGGCATTGCTGGATTTTTTGCGAGTCCCCGGTGCCGGGTTTGGCCGCTTTATCGTGTTGTCCACAGAAAAGGCCACCGCAGGCAGAGCCCCACTAGTGTCCTTCTTTCCTTCTTTGGCATCTTTCCCTTTGGTCTTAGTTTCCTTGCCATCTTTACTGAAGCTGCTCAAGGCTTTGGCCTCCTTTTCCCTTTCCTTTCCCGAAGGACCTTTGGAGTCCTTCTCTTTCGAGTCCTTGTCTTTTCCTAAAGTACTACTCATAGCGGCACCACCTTCACCCAGCTGCACATGGACCCTGGGTCTCTCTTGTTAATGCTTGTTTGTAAATCTCTACAGAGATGGAAAACAAAGGGATGGAGTCTTTCATATATACATACATGTATATATATATAAAAAAGCAAAAGCCCTGCGATACAAAGTTCTTAGAATTCCAGGGGAAAGCAAATGAGTCAAAGCAGCTTATCTGTTGTGACATCCATCTGCCACATACTTAATTGAACCGCACGTGAGCCCCGGTCTGGGGTGAAGCAAGTTCAGCTGTGAAGGGTCACCCAGGTTTGCATCCTCAGGATTCTCTGCAGAACAGAAAGAACAGAGAGAAGAACTGATCATTTTCATCCCGATGAACTATTGTCAGAAATGTAAATACTGGTAGACTGTAGTAATCTCACTCAATGTTATGTTATCAGGCAAATGGTTCTTGCGACCACCGTTCTGTTCTTTCTGAGATGCTGGGAAGCCTCCCCCTTTTGAGTTTTACTGTTAAAAACCTGTACATTAAAACAAGAGGCAAGAGACTATCTCAAATGTGATTTCCTACTTGGCACAATAATAACTAAGAAAAAATACATAGTTCTCAATCCTACTGTACATTGTCCATATTATAATTTATATTAAATTAATATGCCTATAAACAGTATGTGTACATTGTCCATAAGAAAACTGGGATTTCACTAATGCTATACAAATTTGCACAAAACTTGATAAACGCATTTAACGTTAATCCCATCACATACTTATCTCACAACATACTCTTTACATAAGAAAACTAACAGTAGAAACATTATCCAAATGCATATCCGCATCATAGCAAAGATGATCATTCAAAATCGAGGTATTATGTCATCAGTGAAAAAAAACACAGGAGGTAAAGAAAGACTTTTAAAAAACACCCCTAAACTGTAATGGTGCATTCAGTATTTTGTCTTTGATTAGATTAAAATTGGTGATTAAAGGCTGCATGTAAATACTGAAATACTGATCAGAAGTCTTTCAATTTAAGGGTAATTTTAAAATCCCATCTTGTCATATGGCCAACCTATCCAAACAGCAAACTGATAAATAGAATTCCTCTGTATTAATGAATTCCTTTCAAAGGCAAATGGAAAAAAAACGTTCAAGGTTTAGCTGAGGAAAGCAAACAGAACTGGGCTTTAAAGCACAAAATAAACTCAGTGACCCCGATTTCCATATTTTAACAGCTTCCACTGGGTGTTGCATGGATACCACCATATAAGAATTAATTAAAATCTCAGAAAATAGTAAACCATACACTACCAATAGTCTGATTACATTTAACTACGGATAAAAATTATTAAATAAAACCCATAATTGAGGTCTACACTTCCTGATGTCTTATATCACAATAATAATCCTTGTGCCAGGGGAATTCTGTTTTTTTCCCAGAAGAAGTAAAAAGCAAATATCATTTATCACGGTATTTTGTGGTTCTGCATTTAAGATAAATGGAAACTTCATCACTGTGATAAAGAGTTTTGAAAGAAATAATAACTGGATACATGTGCAGTCTTATAACCTGGCATCAGTTATTTATTATCAAACTGTTTATGAAATCTGAAGGGAAAATAACAGACATTTCAACAACTTACTCTATCTGAAGAGACTTATCGATACTGAATACTGTACTACAGAGTTCAAAGATAAATAAATGCTTGAGAAAGTTCTAATAAAAGCTGCTGAAAGAAAAAAATGATTCATATATAAATTTTCTGCATCTTTAAAGCATCTTCATTTTTTTTTAGTTTCTTGATATTTCTTTTCTGTTGAATTACTGAATACAATTCACACAAGAGTGCTTAAAAAATTTATTAAAAAAACCTATTTCAAGTAGTACACTATAATGTTTCAACTAACAATGACCGTGTTTTATTTAAAAAACTAAAGACTATATAGTTTATAATTTCCTCTCAATACACTGTTCTATTTTTGCATGCAATGAAAAATACACAGAATTTCCATACCCATTATTTTCTGTGAAATCCAAAGATGAGAAACCCATTACTACTGTCAGAAAAAATAGTACACATATACAATAAGACCTGATCACAAAAATGAGACCCACATTTGTTGTTTCCTCCTGTGAATGAGGACTGTAGCACTATACAAAGTACAGTATAAAGAAACATATATATCTTCCAACGCTTAAGAACCAACCACATACTGACATTCCGAAAAGGTAGGAATTATCTTTGCTCGCTACTTCTGAAAAGATGATTAGCAGAATCCAAAATACCTTTTCCATCCTACCAGTCACAAGGTTGTACATAATCAAAATTGTAAAGTAAAATCATTAAAACAAAACACTTAGCAACAGCGCAGGTGTCAGCTGGTCCTATTAATAGGTCATTTGCACCCTCTCACATTTAGCTTACTTGAAAAGAATATTCTTGGCTACAGATCAGAACAGTTAAAAGGTCAATACTGCTGAGTTTAAACTTTGGTAACAATCCTCAAAGCCAAAGCCCCCTACAGACAGCGAAGTCTTTCCAGCTAGGCAATAGATCCCAGGCCCCCATTTACATCCTCTGTAAAGGTCGGTGAATAAACAGATTTCAGATCAGCCTCCATTTAAAAAAAAAATTCAGATGTATGTCCATTCCTCAAGATGCTCTGTTTAGCTTTAGTTATTGAGCAAATCTATATCTGTATAGCATCTTTTTGTTGACAAATTACAATAAAGGTTCTAGCACAAGCTTTTGTAGCTACTGTATACTTTCCTTTCCTCCAAGTATTGCTTATGTGTATATTTTAAAGAGGAGTTGCAATCGGATATCAAACTATGATGAAGAAATTCACTCCCAACTGGTTTCTTCTTTGAAAAACAAGGCATCACTTTCCTCTATGTTTAGAATGGTTGTGGTGAAACAGCAGCTGAGAAGCCTTAATACTCCGTAACATCTTTAAGGTGTTATTGTTATTATTCATTTAGTCACAGTCAAAACACTCCAACATCAAAATTACTTATAAACAAAAAACAACATAAAAACAAATACAATCTATACAAATAACCAAACATTTGTATTTTGTAGATCTAAGCAAGATTGTACTTGATTACGTAACCTGCCATAAGTGAGGATATTTATACCTTTTGCCTTTTAAGTGCAAAGATTCTTATTTTTTAAATATAATCTCTCTGCAACAGAATACTGCACTGCTATGCATGTCCTTAAAACAGGACTTCAAAGTGTCTGTATAATATATATCATGAACAAGGACAATTGTTAGCCAGCACAGTGCATGGTCTTTGCAGAATATATGGATATAAATGAATGTTGTGGCCAGGCAGAGCTGTTGGGGAGTATTTCAGTATAAATAAATTAATATTATTACTCATTAGGATTCTTCATCTGTAATCTTGTTTTGGGTAAATAAAAGCTATATGTATAAATTAACAGCACACTGTTGGATGAGCATTACATTAACTACAAGAACTTGAAAGCACCTTTAGTACTTGCGGTACCCATCTGTATTACCCGTGTGTACTACTGCAATTTTTTTATTGCACAGAACATTCGCAGTGGTTACTATATTATAGTAATGGGATGGAGTCAGCTGGTCCAAAATATTTTTTTAAACTGATGGTATGACCCTAAAAGTGCACCAGATGTTGTTTTTCTGTGGGACATGAAAGCAAAGGACAGGCTGTCTCTTCTGTTCAAGTGGCTCACAGACTCATCCTGCGTGCTCATTTAGATAAATATTTGTCTACTAACTAAAGCTCTGGGATGGATGTGCTGTCCTACTGTCAATCCTTTGTATAAAAAAACATACATTTGCAAGAATGTGATTCCCCCAAGAACTTATAGATGACTAAAAGACAGATCTAAAACAATTTATATACATGAAATCACACCTAACACAAATTATTTTGTGTTAGCTCTACACTCTTCATTTAATAACCACTCTTCATATATAAACACTTCATATAAAATAATTAGCTAAATAAAATTTTTAATTGAACTGTTTAGCCTGCTTCAGGCATGGGGGAAATCAAAAGACTTAAGAGCACACACTGCAAAAATTGAACTAAAACCAAAGCACAGAACTAAAACTGCACTAGAATACAAACTCATAACAAGAAAAACAAAGTTTAAACCCGTTGTTAAATACAATCACTGATGCTAACCAAATAGCCCTTACTAATTTATTAAGATTCCTTGGAGTGTACCTACGTCAAATCCAAAGCTACTAATGCAAAATGAAAATTGCAGAAGTTGCAGAGAGTAAAAGAGAAATATAATATTACTTCAGGTTAGGATTTCTAGACTTCTGGGTTTAACTCAGTGAAAAGTCTGCGTGCAGAGATCACGGATATCACACGTTTTGCAACCTGACAGTTTCAATGCAAACCCACAGTTAACCACATGCTTCACTTAAATATTACAATGCCAAATTTCCTCTCAACTTAAGTATCAGACACAACAGTGGAAAATTATATTTTCTTTTTAGCATGAAAAAAAGATCGTACCACTAATATTATAACAATTGATTATTGTCCCATCACCCTCATATATTAGCGGCACCTTGACATGATGCTTCTATAAATAAAGCTGCTGTATTTTTAAACTAAGGATTTAAAAAGCCTTTTTTTTTTCCAATCAAAGCAGTCGATCCTCTGCACTTAAAAGGTGCAGCTGCAGGGCAGTACAAGCAAACAGGAATTCCAGTCACGACTGTCGGCTGGGGACAGTCCAGAATAATGTGAAGGTGCCACTGGCTGATGCTGCAGAGGCTGAGACACATGCTTCAAGAACAGCATGGCTGTTGGCACACTGTGAATAAATGGCACAGTTACTCCAATACGAAATTAAGTCTGAGCAACAGATTAGTAGTAATAGCTAGGAAAACCGCATTAATGTCGCAGGCCTCAATAATGGACCAATCACTGAGAAGAAGTTTCACAATACACTTGGGTGCTACAGCACAAGGCTCAGCTTCTCCTGCTGCTTTATGAACTTGTCAGATAAGCGCTCTTCAACTGCGGTAAACATTTAGCTCATGCGCTGTTATCAAGCGATTTGTTCTGCCTGACCAAGTAGATGTCACTTTAAAACCTGAAAAGTGAAACTGCCTACTCATACCAGCTTTGTATTTTCGCTCATAGGCTAAAACAAATGAGTGCTTGTCGTAGGATAGTTTGGTCACTCGCCCTGCTTCTGAACAAGCAAAATTACAAGAATACTTAATTATATTTAAGTTCTTAGTGATTGTAATTAACTAAAACTCCATCACAAAGTATACTGGCACAACCCTCACAATTAATCACTTTTTTTTCTCCCAGCTCAGCAGCAAGAATGGTTATTGTCAATGGAACTTCTAAATACTCAGACTTGCACATTTTCACACATGGATTAACGCTCAAAAAGGAAAATTATGCACAGTACATTTAAGATTAGATGGCAATATACAGTATAGAACAAAAGACCTTCCTAATGTCTGAATTATGATTTCTGCAAAGCCACTGCTCAGCCAGGTCACCAAAAACACGGTTCTACTTGAAATCATGATGAAGCACCACAAAATATTAAACACAACAGGTCAAAAATCCAGATGAGAAATGGAGTCAAAAGTATGGACTCAATGACCTGCACAAGTGATGCTTATTTGCTCTGAAGCATATCTTAGACTTAAAAGCCAAAGTCTTCCTTTCTCATTCTTCCCCAACATCAGTTACTGTACTTCCTATCCAGAAACGGCAGAAGAGCACAAAGTAGTTAACCAGTAAGCCCTCTATCACTTCTCCAGGGGGGTTCTGCAGGCTATGACTGCACGGCAGCCTATAAGATTAGCTCTAAGTATTTTCAAAAGGGAGAAGTGTTTGAACAGTAATAAATTAGAGGAAAAGAAAGCCTTAAGTTTTTTTTATCTATTCTACTAGATATAAAAGGTAGACCAAAAGCACTACAGATGACAAAGCCCTTAATTCAACTGAAGCAGTACCTTTTTAGTCAGAGCCCACTATGCCCCCAAGCTCTGGAACTCTTTGCCCAAGGATATCAGAGAGTCACCTTCTCTAAACTCCTTCAAATCCAGACTCAAAACCTTCTTCTTCAGAAAAACCTTTACTTAACTGGTTCCATTCTTCACCCCTCTGCTCTTCTTAATACCACCTTCCACAGTCTCCTCTATTGTTATTGTTGTATTGCTGTAATTATAATTGTGTCCTATCTTGTGAAATCTTATTTATTGTTGTAGTCTTCTTATTTATTGTTATTGTCATCCTGTAAAGCACTTTGAGAAGTCACCTTTAAAGGCGCTATATAAAATAAAGTTTATTATTTTTATTATAAACTCACCCTGAAACCTGCAGTTTTACCCTTTTTCGCTGAAGTTAAAAGGCAGAAACCTTTCTATGGAACGTAAAATCAAACTGAACTGAAACTGAAGTTTTAAAAAAGACTAAATGACATTGAGTCTCAATATAATTCAGACTAAATGGCTCTTGACAATACCGCAGCTCCACACAAATTAAGAGGAAAAAAGGAAACGTAACCCTTGAACTGCCTGAGTGAGTGCCATAGCGTTCTAGAAATGGCATACAGTCTCTACGCCAAATGTCAAGAAACAGGAAAATAACGGAACATAATCAAAACTAAACGACACTGCATGTAGAAAAGCAGCTTAAAAATGAATCTGCCTTTCTAGCTGGAGGGATCTCTGCACTTGATTCTGCTTGTGCTACAGCAGTTCCTTGGTGGAATGAAAGTGCAGCATTATTTAAGGTCACAAGTATTCAAACTGATGGCACTGATAAGCCAACATCTTTTTAGTTAGCTGTCATTGACTTAATTACAGTAGTGGGGTAATTCCAATGAGAACACAAAATGTGAAATGTTAAAGAGGTCTAACAGCCAGCAGAGCTCCTCACCTCAGTTGTTCATTGTGCAACAGTCACTATGGAAACAGCTTGTAGGCCGTTTCTGAAAAAGCAAGCCTGTCTGGCCCACTGCACATTGCTTTTCACACAAAAATGCTTATAGCTGCATTTTCTTGAAAAACATTGTTCTGATACTTTGGAATCAAATGTTTAATCACCAATGCTTAAAACAATTATAATAAAAATTGTTATATAATAATAATAAAAGCAAAGCTTCTGTTTGCTCTTGATGTTTAAAGTAGTGACTTTTCCCCAGCAGATGTATTATTCTTAAAATAAATAAAAGCACAAATGGGTCACACGTAAAATTAACTGTAAAAAAGTGAAAAGATATTGCAAACAAGGAAAGAGGAAAATGTGAGATAAGGAATTGAAATGCATCTAGAACTAAAATGTTCCACTTTCAGTACCACATCTAAAAGTTAGTTTTGAAGGTCCCAAACTTAGACGTAGTATTTGTTATGCTTCCATTGAACAAACCAAAATCAGGAAGCTGAAATGAAGTCGGAAACCTAATTTGTTGTATACAGCAAACCGCCTTTCATTAACAAGTTACAGTGAGGTACACAGTCACTTCATGCCAATTAAAAAATGTTGACAATTTTACCTTAAAAAAAAAGACATATGACTTGTTGTTTACAAACAATGTTTCAAGGGAGATAACGTCTTGGCAAAACAATGCCGACAAGTGGTTCAATAATATATAAACACTTCCCTAAGGTCTGAGTTGAATGTACCTTGACCAGGATGTCTAGTTTCACATGACCATGGACAACAGCTTTTGAGCATTTGAACAACAATAACAGAAACTATATTTTCCAAAACTTTTCATTCCATTAGTTTATCCTAAGCCAGTGTTATGTCAGACACAGACAAGCCTCTCACAGCCTTATGCCTTTCCTGGTTTGGAAGAACACTTCAGGGAATGTTTATTTTTATAAGGTCCTTTTTTGGGCAGCTATGCCATTCTGTTTACATATTAAATAACAAGATGAATGGAAGCACCTTAAACACTCCACATACTTTCTCAGTGAAATCACACATTACCCTTTGCTGAGAGACTGCCTACAGCTTGAAAATCCTTCAATTGGGGGAAAAAAAAGATGAGGATCCCCATTCTCTTAAAATAATCTACATGCACCAAAAAATAAATTACATGTGCACTTCAGTTAACATTTCTAAATTAAAACTAAGGTAATTTAAGATATTGAAGTCAGATGCACAATGCACACCCTACACGGGAAAAAAAATCCTTAGGACCTACTGTGAATGGATTTTGCTTCTGGGTTCTTTGGAAGCCTAAAGATCTAAAAGAAAGGTCTGGACTGACCCGGTATTTAAAACAATTATATTGCTGCTGGAAAGCTTAATAAAGTGTTGCGAACAACATGTTTGTAGCTTAGAAGTATGCTAACTATCCACTGTGTTGTCACATTCAATGTACTATATTTGCATTAACCAATTAGAGGTGATGGGGGAAAAACACCACAAAGTATCGCTGCATTTACAAGATCAGCCCTTTCAAAGTGCAGGTTTAAAGCCAAATGTAAGCCTGTACTTAGGATTAGACATTAAATTAAGATAACTGGCTACTTATTCATTAAAGATCCCATAACAATGTTGCTTAACAATAGGGACTTTTAACCCCAGTGTCTTGACTCTAATCCATCTGGTTTTGCTCAATCTAACTCTTAAATTTTCCCCTTAATTCAATGGAAGTCATTTTTCCACTTTAAGGATCCTTTGGGATGAAAAGCATTACACAAATTCAAGGAATTATGTTGAAACCCATACCCAACAATACTGTACAAGTTTGCCTGATTTAAGGCATTAAGGTAAGACCAGACAAACAGTACACATAATGCAGATTTGAAAAGAAGAACTGTCTTAGCCAGTTAGCCACACTAGGATCTCAAAGGATTAAGCCCGTAATTTCAACTGGTGCTGTATGTAATGTGTTGAGCAAGTATTGTCAGTTACCTTCAGCACTGTTTCAGGTAATCTTCTACTTATAACCAGACTTACTGAACACCTGTAGTGTGAAACACGTCTATACCTGAAAGCCTGAATTCAGACTTAGTCTTAAGGACGGTATATGGTGACCACATGTGATAGGGCTATTAATGTCATGCATAACGTTTTACTCATTCTTTATCCTTAAATATTCCTAGAATGATTTTGTTAGATATCTTTTTTTAGCAAGTTCCTAGAAGGGATACAGCACTATACACTTCTCACATTGGAAAAGCGAGACCAAATGAAGAGGAGAAGCAGACGGCTCGGCGCACTGATGAAGACACGGACTTGCGGCAGCACACCGCAGGCAAAAATAATCCAAATAAATGCAGCACCACAAAGCCTGAAATCCCTGAAAAACCAAAGCCACTTTTTATGTGAAACAAAAAAACCAAAAAGCAAAAGCCCTCCACACTTCCCCGTGTGAAATACTCAAATACAGAAAAGCTCCCTGGGGTGGGGGACCCTGAAAATAACCCCACGAATAAGTGATGAGCCAAATCGAGACAGAAGTGAGGCGGGCAGGGAAAGGGGGCAGGCCGCGGCGACAAACAGACGAGCAGCGAGAACCACAGGAAGGGGAGCGTGCAAACACAGAGACTGAGAAACTCGGCATGATGCAAGTCAACAGCTTCCTGTGTCTGTAATATGGGCTGCGTGAAAATGACCTAATTTTAGCTGCGAGGCTCTCTTAATTTTGGAGAGTTCTGGGACAGAATCGACGTTAATGAAATAGCTTTCTAAACTTCAAAACAACGTGTCAGAAATCGGAAGCCAAGCACTCTAAAGTGAAAAGAGGATGGGCGGAGGGATACGAAAAGGAAAATTAAAGCCCAACTACAAATAAAAAAAACATTTACATTCCCTCACAAGTGGGGGAAATAAACAACAAATATCAGTGCAGTAAATAATCCAGGCAACACTGTCATTCCCAAAATGGACACATAAAAGCCTACTAAGTGAATCAGAAACTCTTCACACTCAAGGGAGTTGACAAGTTTGCGCAGGAGTTCTCCACTTTTCCCTCTAGCAGTCACCTATGGAATGGCTCCAGGAATCCATCATCAAGACCAGGAGTGCTGAAAGCAGAGGAAGCGCTTTCCCGAGTCACCTGCAACGGTTACATAAGGGCCACTTGATGATGAAGTGGTCATCTTTCTCCAGCAAATAATACTCGGCTATTCCAAGCGCAAACAAAGAGTTACTGGGCAGCCAGTGTGGCATAAAATTGTGTTTCTCAACCTTTTTTTTTGTACAGGGGACCAGATCCAAAGTTCATCCTCCTTTGAGGACCACTTAGGCTAAATACAAAACAAGTTTCTAAACTCACCCCCTTTTAAACCTGCCTGTAATGGAGCGGTCAGCACTGGTCCACCAGACCAGGGGGGGGATGAGGAGAATGGCTATAGAACTTGTAAGCCAGCTTTTTTCTGATGATGCCAAGAATGACAAAAGCCATACAGTGTAACAGCAGGCCAATAAAGGAAGCAGCCTTCAAAAAACAATGGAATGAGCTCAGGAAAAAGCTCCATTGTGTGCGAAAACTAAAATGCAGGTGGCACCAAATATAGAGATCAGTAATTCCAACCATTTTCTAACCAATCCCGTACAGGGTCACAGGGGAACTGAAGCCTATCCTAGCAAGCAACTGGCACCCTGGAAAGGACGCCAGTCCATCACAAAGCACACACAGACACGTACACATACACCAGGGCCAATACACTTACCAGTATCTCTTTGAACTGGAGGAGGAAAAACCAGAGCACCCAAGGGAAACCCACAAGAACACAGGGAGAATGTACAAACTCCACCCAGATAGCTCCCCAGGAACTGAACCGAGGGCTGCAGTGCTAACTATTGTGCCAACCACCAAGAGTGATGTATGAAATAAAAATAATTCAGTAAACATCCATATCTTAGTTATAAAGTCCAACCACTCTCCTAAATGTTACCAGTTACAAAATGTGTTTTTTGGGGGGGGAAATGAGTTCCTTAAGTCCAAAGAATTACAACATCCTTCTGCTTAATGTTTTGTGTTAATTACAGTGTGCTTTCAACCGATTGGACGGAAAATTTCATGTCAGCGCATGAAGGAAAAAGTTGAATCAATCTGCTTACAAAGTTGCTGACTGTGCAAAAAAGAAAAGAAATGCCACAACCCGGACTACAGATATGTCAGCAGACTGTACAAAGAGACTGGCTTTCCTATAACATCTGTAACGCAAAACTCGATAGCATAGCTTGATACCACACCTATTACTCATGCCCAAGTACGCCACAGTAATAAGCAAAGTCAGATACAAAGCAGTTTCTTTATAGCTCAAAGCAGATTGTAACTTGGTTCTTTGAACACATCCATCTGGATATCAAACCTTAATTACAAAAATCAAGAATTTCACGATCATTAATTTCAGAATTACCAAGACATGGGCCTTTAACATCTCCTGTCCAACATTGTGAAAGTCCAAGCTTTAATTCAACTTCAGTATCAGCAGGGAATAACCAAACATTATGGAAACAGCCAAAGGGATAGCTGATAACACTGTGGTTATAAATCACCTCCCAGCTGTATGATAAGGAACAACGTGCAAACATGTTCAGACAAAAAAAAGATTAAATTCAACTGAAGCATTATGATCAGCATGTACATGAATACAGAGTATTTTGGTTTTTTTATAAAAGCAAGGATGAATCTATACATTAGAAATTTAAGGAGCAAGGCTTTAGGAGCAAATTAAGATCAAGATTTCTCACAAATTGGTGCAAACTTTCAATGACAATATTAATGTTATAAATGTTACCCATTATAAAGTAAAATGACAGTGGTACCAAGAGATGTATGAAAATTGTACAGGATGTACATTACAAGAGCACATTCAAGCTTGCTATGCCTTTCAAACTGTCAACACTGGAAAAAAAAAACACTTTTTTGTATATAATGGGTATGAACGAAAGGCAGTGATACAAACAGGGAAGCAGGAAAGTCCCGTGCTCTTTCCCCTGCTGAGAGCCTCCAGTGCCACTGTATCAATGCCAAGGGCAAAGTACAGGATTCTGTGAAACTCCACCGAGGATTATCCAAATGAAGTCAAAAACTTTTAGCCTCTTCCATTACCACCACACCAAAACTGCCAGCTCAAAACACAGGCGATGGGTTCACGATGAAAAACTCCACAACAGCTATACTCTCGCATGAAGAACAGGAACAACAGAATTCTTTAAGACTTAACCTTTTGGCAGGTGAACAGGTAGCAGGGTCTCTTGCATTAGAGCTCTTATTCAAAGGAATTTCCCCTCTTCTTCTTTACCACTTGCTGCAAAAAGACACCAGACTTCTCCTCCTCTTAAATCTTAATGAGATCTCTGAGCCACTGCCAGGATTTCTTTCTCCTCACACTGACTTTACAAGCACAGCTAATGACCCGACACTGGCAGACAATGCTGACACTGCGCAAAACTAAGCAATTATGCATTACACAACATTAAAAATCACCCTGCTAGTTATATGAAGGAAAGATATCATGCCTACAGTGGCATCACTTGCTGCCAGACTTCAGGCATCATCACAGGTAAACACATCACTACTTTACTAGCATGTGGACATTTCATTAACTGCATCACACACGAAACAGTTACATTTCAAACCCAAGAGTGAGTTTTCCAAAACAAGTGCCATGCCTAAATTACAAAACTAATGTGCTCTTTGTGAAAACAACACATTAAAGTCCACATCTACCTACAATAAACGGCCAACTTTCTTTACAGCCTGCATTAGAACCAATGAAATCGTGCCCAAAAATCACTGAAGTTCCTTAAAGCTTGTTGATTTCACGTTACAACCTCTAAAAGCGAAATTTAAATGTAAATATCCTCCTTTTACCCAGAATGATTTTTCACAAAAATCCTCAAATCTTTTTCGCGCTCCACCCACCTGATTTGGAAGAGTAAGCTGTGTGTTTTCCACGTCGACTCGGCACCAACGCACCAGAACGGGAGGATCAGATCCGATCAGAGGCGTCTTCCTCACCGACAGAACCACAGGGCTGCAAGCGCCCGGGATGTCCCAAGGGTTGCTGTGTGGCCACGAGTCCTGACTACCTACTCCCCCCCACAGCGCTGAGCCAATCGTGTGTCACCGTGCGGGGAATCCCAGCCACCGCCGAATAACGCCATGATCCGGGCTCAAACCCGCGATCGCAGATATCAAGCTACGGAAACGGGGGCATTTTCCAGCCAGGTTGTAATTCTTTGTTCTTGTAAATTCACACAGTCAGAAACACAAACAGGAAAACAATAGGCTTCACACTGCAGCCCCACATATGATATTCTTATACCTGTTCCATGAAACGAGCTCGCACCCTGCCACAAAAAAATCCTTTATCAGTCACTTCCTTCCACAAGTAGTCGGTGACACAAAGACGAAAGCATTTAATAAAGTGTGACATTAGAAGTTTGAACAATATTTAATTGCAAAAGAATATGCAAGACGGGATGCTGAAATAATTGTCGAGACAGATCTATTTTTAATAGGAATCATATTCTTCGCTTTTAAGGGTTCTTATCAAATGCGGAGTGGCCTGAAATTTGATCTACATGCAATTCGGCACTAGCCCACATGCCACAAATCACATACTAAACGTAAATCATTTTCAGTCAATAACGACACTATTGCAAGCCACACAAAGTTGTCATGTAACTTTAAGGCTCACCCAGTTGGTGTCAACTTGCGCAGCTCACAGATAAGATGAATATCATAAAAGGTTTGTCGCGTCCCAGCGTCGTTAAAAAAAGAAAGCCCATGGTCATAGTCAGATAATTACATTTCTTTTCCTGTAACCCTTCAAATACAACTATGAAGAATCCATTATCACATATGTTGTAGCAGTGATATTTGTTCTGTGATATTCCACTACTGTCATTAAATGTTTCCATGTTAGCAGGTGTTAATAACAAAAAGATGTGGTAAAATACGGGCGGCACAGTGGGGCAGGGGGTAGCCTGGCACCACTGGGTCTTGACTTCAGTTCCTGGGGTGCCAACTGTTTGGAGTTTTACATCCTCCCCGTGTTCATGTGGTTTTCCTCCCATAATCCCAAAACACACTGCTTGGTAAACTGCCACCTGGGAAAATTGGCCCTGATGTGAGTTGAGAGCGTTTCTTGTTTGTGCCCTGTGATGGACTGGCGTCCCATCCAGGGTGTACCCAGCCCTGTGCCCGCGGCTTGCCAGGATAAACTCTAGCTCCCCTGCCACCCTGAGCTGGAAGAAGTGGTTAGAAAATGGATGGAAAATAAAACAGATTAAAAGTGCAGCCTTAACATGTTTGTATTTGTGCAATAATATGGCACTTTTACCACAAATCCAAAGCAACAAATTTGAACATTATACACTGGCAAACAAGAAACAATACTGGAGAGGAGGCAAATGAAGCATATATTCTCTTAAAGGCAACTATAAAAATACTGTTAATAAGAGATTAATATGGCGCATTAAAAAGAAAAGCTTCCCATCAGCTTAGGTGTTAACAGTAACCCCCCACCTCATTTAAGATCAGCAGTAGGCTATTTACCAGAAGCACCAGTGTGGGCTGGCATGGTCGAGTTTTCTTTTTACTTCAGGCTGCAGTCTTTAAGATATAAAACACCCATACATTGCATATTACACGAGACAATAATGGACTCAATAAATGGCCAAAACAAGCCAGCAACTGGAAAGTAATGGTTCTGACTGTACAACAATAAACCTCTTACTTGTTCCTTAAATACATTTTAGGATAATATTAATCAAATACCGGCGGCACAGTGGTGAGCATTGCTGTCTTGCAGCACTGGGTTCCTGGGTTCAATTCCAGACGCGAGGTACTATCTGCAGGGAGTTTGCATGTTCTCCCCCTGCCCATGCGGGTTTCCTCTGAGTGCTCGTTCCCTCCCAGTCTAAAGACATACTGATAGGTGAACTGGCCTCTAGGAAACTTGGCCCTGGTACGCGTGTGTCACTGGCTGCCTTGTGCTGCACTTGTGTTCTACCCAGGGTGTATTCTGCCTTGCGCTTGTTGCTTGCCTGTTAATTTAAGAAACCAACTAATTGAAATGAGCTTTCAGACAGTACTCGGCAACGTACAAACTAACAACACTTCACATAGATGCTCAACCCCCCCACCACCCCATCACACTTCACTAGCAACGTAAAAATAAAATCCCCACTACAAAAGAAACATGGTAAAGGATGTGCTGTCTGGATTGCCATTGTTTTTTTTCCTTCCAACTAAATTGCCAGCTCAGGTTGTTTCCAAAACCAGAACATCAGTGCAGACCCAGTGAATTCTACTGCATGGACAGACGTGGTAAAAAAAAAAAGAGCCAATGTCGCACGCACACTTAATCTCCATTCGGTCTTCCATCACCGGTCTTTGTAAGCTTTACGCTCACTTCCCGACAGAGGAAAAGGTTTTCAATTGAAATTTGTCAATCTAACTGTCAATAGTCAACAGAAAAATGATTAAGTGACATAGAAAGTAAATAACTGAATAGTACAAAAATAACAGAAAAAATGCGTATCAGCATAAGTCTAAAGTTAAAATAACATCCTTTTTTAAATATTACAAGAGATAATGGGAATATGTGTCCCAACTCTTAATTTTGTTGCCACAGACTGACAGTGATGTTGATATAGTGTATCGGAATGTAGTGGCAGTAACTTTAATAATACTCCCACAGAGGAAAGCTGATTGTACTGCAAAAACAAAAAACTGAAAGACTGCCCAAAGTTACATCAAGGATCTTTTTAAAAAGTTGATCTTAAAACATTTCCATAAAACAGAAATCTGATTAATCCAAAAGAATTCCATCAATGTTATGGAATTCCCACAACTATCTGAGAATTAGATGCACTTATTCTTGAAGTGTAAAAGATTAGGCTTATGTTTTCACACATAGTGACTTAGCTGAAGTGAATGAAGTACCTTGTTTAAAGGTACAAACGCAGCTAGGAATCACAAAATGTGTACCTACATGCATCATCAGGCATTCTTCTTTTAAAAGACAACGCCGTGGTGTCTGATGAAGAAGTGATTGATTACATTATCCATTTTGCCATTATACAGTTGAAAGTTGTTCCCGGCCAGGAGCAGAGAAGCTCTGAACGTAAAGACAGTTCTAATTAAAGTTATGTGGGATGAGGAATGAATTTCGCTGTTTATATGTCACGTAATGATGTAAACTGCATCTTTCAGAATAAAAATATATATCGGAGACTCTGGACCGGGGAGATAACTACCTTCCGCCTTTTATCTCGGATCTTTTGCTCCTATCTTATAAGAACCATCTTATAAGGTAGGTGCAATGCAGACCAAAAAAAGTTTTCGTTTTCATTCGTAGTAAGTATATTTCTTCCGAGCTTAAATACTTTTAATTTTGGACAGGTATTCATATCCCCACAAATGTGTTAATCTCGAACATGAACGCCACGCAAATATACATAAACTATACAATGACGCATCCCTCAATCTCTGATAGATCAATAATTAAAATAAAAAAAACTTAGTTCTAATAACCATCCAGATTTCTGGAGGGGGGGGGGATAAACTTACAAGCATAACCAGTCGTTTGCGTTTCAAGGTTTAGCTAAACGAGCCTGTCTCCCCGTTCTGCGCTGACAGACACTCAGGCAATGGTATAGCCTCATATTAATATACATGACACTGCAATCGGAAGAATCGGTCTTCATATAAATATCAGCTAGTCACACAAATCGATACCTACAGTACACAGTTGGCTCAAAACCGCAGGAATAAAAACCAATCACTGGTACGTTAGTCGGCATATCCAGTCCCACTGGCTCCAAATATCATCTGACATTTACCAAACACATTCTACGACACACGCACCTAGACGTACATGATATAATACTGCACATCGTGGTGGTTTTGAAAATGCACTGACAATGCCAATACCACATAAAACCTTGCTTCAGTGTTCCGTCCCTCTTCGCTAGTCGGTTGAAATAAAGAGCCCGATGTTTTAGCGAAGCCTGGTATCCTGCCTACCCACACCAGATACGCTCCCATCCCAGCAACTTGGCAGAAAAACTACCACACCGTTACTAAACGCCAACATCAACCTCTGAAATCCATACGGCTACGAAGTAAACAACAGACGAAGTACGGTCCTTCCTCTTCCAGAGCTGCCGTACCCAAGAAATCCAGCAACAGGGCAGGCAAGCGGACAGCCCTGCCATTACACACCTCACCAAGGCGAAGGAAACGGGCTGATTGAGCCCGATCGTTCAGAAATCCATAATACAGCAGCACAAGCAGCAGCAGCCGTCCGCACCAACACGCACAACTCCCCCTCTTCTGACCCGGAACGGAGCGCACGGCTCCTAGGCCCACCCCAGCTGTCATCCGCCAGGCAGCCGCAGCCCGACCGCTGGAGCCCCGCCGCCGGAGCTCAGCCCCAGCCCGTCCGCAGCCGCCTGCCGGTGACAGCGGCGCTGCAGCCCGCCCGAGAGCACCGCCACCCTGCCTCCCTGCGCGCACCCTGGGCCACCCCCTCTCCGATCCTTTTCGCCTTTTTCTCTGCGGTGCCCTTTTCCGCTCCCCTACCGAAAAAAAAAAACATCTATCCACCGCGGCCATTCCGAAGCCGAAACAAAGAGTGCCTTTTTCCACCCCTCTCGCCCCGAGAACATACCGCAGCCTACACCACGGAGAAGGAAACCGTCACTTTAGAGCCACGCCGTACACATACATGCAGACATGTAGGACTGTATCAACACATATCGTAGAATATCTCGGTTTTACCTTCAGAGGTGTGACTCCGCCATCCTTCCTTCCTCCTCCTCCTTCTCTACACTGCTGCCGCTCCGGCTCCTCCGCCTGCCTCCTTCCACAGCCTGCGTCACACGCACGCATTACCACTCTATCACGAGACTTTCTTGGACACGGAGAAAGGTGTTTTTTTGGGGGGGTGGGGGTGGAATGACAGATAGAAAACGCGAGGTGAAAGTGGGAAAAAAAGTGATTTCGGACAATCAGACGCTCTTCTGGTCTTCTTTCCCCGACCGTTGCTGTATATCCGGCCTGTTTTTTGTTGTTGTTGTTGTTGTTGTTGTGTTTAGCAAGAGCGGTAATGCGCCTTGCGAACAGGTGCAGGTGTTGTTTTTCGTGTCTTCCCAAATACGAAGTGCTTTCTAGTATCTTTAAAGTGCACGAGGGAACTCTTTGGACTAACATTGTCTAAGAAATATATTTACTGGGCCACATATTTACCAGACAAATCAACGGTATAGTCGGTATAGTTTGAAAGGCATGAAACAGCCCCCAGTTCTCGGGCCCATGCAATCCCAAGAACTGGAGGGATCTTGCTGAAAACTGGAGGAACCAGCGGAACACGGGGGTTCAGTCCCACGTCTCGTCTTATCCCGTGAAGAGAACTGGATTGTATTGCAGGTGTTGCACAAACTTGTGGAATGCACCCCGCCCCCCCGTCCTCTTCAAACTGGTCCTTCTGCTCACCAAAGTCCGATCTGATGGGGGGGGGGGGGGGGGGGGGGTCCTATTATTGTGGACGGTGTCTTTGGATTTCTCGTATTCTGATGTTTAAGTGCTATCGAAACATCTAGTAGATGGATGTTCGGAGCATTTATAAAAACGTAATCCAAGAACTGTACATTATCGTGTTTAAAGTATAGTCGGATACACTTAAAAAAACTTAAAACAAACCAATTTGTAAACTAAAACAATTCAAAACTTTCGACTTGGAATTGGAAAATGGGACGGAATGCAGACCGTAGCACCCCCCACGAATTAAATCGCGTGACACATTTTCTGAAGCAGTAACTTAGTCACAAAATTAACATTAACATTGTTTTTCTTTTAAAGTACGCGTCATTTACACCTTGCTGCGCAAAGACACCCCCCACACATACACACCCTTTTTTTAAAGTACAGGCAACTGAATGATTTAGGTCACACAGGTATCCTGCAGTTATGCAGTTAAGTTTATTAAAATATTCTAAGTAATAAAATAAGCAGTTAAACAGTTATTCATTTCGACTGATATGCAAATACAACGCATTGGCCGCTAAAAGGGTTATTGCAAGTGAAACTACATTTACCAGACAGCAAAACGATGTCCCACTGCTGCGCAATCGCGTTCTTTTGCGTTTCTACGACTTGACGTCGTTCCTATGTAACCGGATCTGGCGTCTGTGTAGGATTACGGCTGTTGGTTCAGGTTTGTTTCGAATAAGGTTCTGAGGATACTGGATCTTTTATATTGAATTTTCTCATGCTATATAGTCTTTAATGTTTTTGTACACGTTCTCGTACATTGTATCTTGGAGTAAATTAATTAGTTGGACGGCTGTAGTCTGTTTATGGTACACAAAAACAACACAGTCGAAATTTTCAATTAACGTAATGTAGTAATGACGTGATCGCCAGATTAAATGGATTAATTGATTTAATGTGATGCGTTAGATCGATTTCAATGCCATTGAGTTTAAACTGATAAGCTGTCTTGCAATTAAAATACGGTTATTGATTTTCACTTAGCTATTTTTCACGAGATGATTTTGTAACTTCTTGCGTGCATACCTGAATCGTTGTGTGGGAGCGATGTAAGTAAATGTCCGACTCAGGTGTAGCATCGACAGCAAAATACTTCCTTTGTCGCACATCGGTAGTCGCTTTGTGTAGGTTGGTGGGGTACTCTGTCAATTTAGTCAGGGCACTGGGTTAGAAGGACCTCCACGGTCACCATTGCGATCTTTAATGACCACGTCGTTAGGAGCTTGATTTAAGGTCTCATTCACAGACACACAAAAATCAAGTGTGCGTCCAACATCTACAGTATATTCTCCCTTTTTACGTCCTATAGTGAACCACCAATATACAATAAAGTGGCGGTTGACACTTTAATGTCTGAATACAGTACAGCAATGAATATATACTCCAACATTGTGTACCCAAGAAGTACAATTATTTACAGCTGCCATCACTTGCGTATTTTTTCAGATAATAATAACGACAGCAGCGCTTGTAAATTATGGAAGCCATAGATGTTTTAGCATCTACTTCATTAACAAACAATTATATATATTTGATTTAAACAGCCTTCAGAAGATGCCTGAAGTGAAGTCAATGTTCAGAGAAGTTCTTCCCAAACAAGGTATTTTCTTCTGGTTTTATGAATGAATTTTAATTTGCGATATTAACTATTCATTTTTTAAAGGTTCATCTAAAACTGTTAATACTGTATATTATTGAATATATCTCTTGTCACGGTTACCAAATGATTTAATACAAATCAGTCACTTTCTTAAAATATGAATTCTAAAAGGCAGTTTTAAAGAATTTGGAAGTACAAATACACTTGTCAATTCAGTTGACAATCTGAGTCTGCAGTCACTTGTCCTTCCTGGATGGAACAATCCACATTGCACACCATGATCCAGTAATTGAGCAAACATTGTCTCTGTTGTCCTATTTTCTTTGTTCATCAAGTGTATTTTTCTAAACAGCACTATCGTTAGATGGGATGCCGTTCTTAGCGCAAGTCACTGAAACCTCCACACTGTAAGGCATGTGCTTACTTCACCAGTCCTTTCAAACTTACATGAAGAATGAAAATTTGTGAAAAGCTATCGAATTGTGTTAAAGAACTTGAACATCCAGACAAGTCAGTTAAGATATTTAATACTATATTGATAGGTTTATATGAACAGCTTTAAGTTTCCATTATAATCAGCACAGGAATACAATTCTCATTTACATACCTTGAAGTGGATTTCAGTCATCAGTACACTGCTGCCGATCTTAAACGTCTTTTTAACATGCAAAACTATAGAAGAATATATAGAACTTCCAGACTGATTTTACTTTCCAGTTTTGAGTCCCAACACCTGCCAAACCTGTTAACCATGATTTTTACCAATTTATTTTGAGGACTGACTTGTTTCCCATTACATTAAGAAAGTAAACTAAACTGTTCTCATTTAGTGTTTGTTCTTTATTTACAGTTCATACTCAGATCTCGGCCCAGGTCCCAAAGAAAAGTTGAAACAAGCACTTCTAGGATCTTTAAATGCAGAGAAGTTAGTTTTAATGTATAAAGTCTAATGTACAGCTAATAAGTGAACAAAATAGGGTCTTTCCAATGTTCAATTGTAAATGGATAGGTAATAGCCAACCTTATTTTATCTTTAATAATTTCTGTAAAGTAGCCGAATTACTTTAAACATACAGATAAAATCTGGAACACGCAGTGCCTTGTTTTTAATTAGGAGAAAAAAAGCCCTTGGCTGTTAGTAACTTTCCAAACTGTGTGGGAAGTGAATTTAAACTGTGTTCAAACCATAGAAATTGAGATGGTATCGAAGATTTGAAGTAGAATATATCTGATCAGTTTACATTTTGCGATAAATAGAGAGGGGAGTCAATGAGTGTATGATTTCACCTGAATAACGAGACGTTTTTGAAATCCTGGAATTCAGAACTGGTAACGATCTGAAGAGGCGTAACAGTGCCTCGACTTGCACTGTGGCAGGTGATGTGTTGCTGGACTGAAGCCAGAGAGGAATACATGTTGAAGGGCTGTGCTGTAATGCAGGATGTTACTGAATTGTAATGCTGTATAAATGAACATTGTGTCCTCCAAATCATTTGAAATAAGAAATTTGAAGCTTCTCCCTTACATAAAAATGCATTAAATATATATACATACACAGAACATATAATATGCAGGGTATTCAATAGTCATCATCTACTTTTCTATTTTTATTTTTTTTTATTAACCTTTGGGTAAAGTAGGTTTAGTTTATCTCTGTCTGCAGGACTACCCTATTAAACCATTGGCTTTACAAGAAACTGATCAACAAATATCTCTCGGCAAACATCAACACATATACTTGATTGCTGGTGTGTTTAATTGAAATTTATGGTCTTCTGCACACACCCATGCAGTCAAAAAATTGCTTTGGCACATAATCTTAACCTCAGCACAGAGTAATAATTGCTTATAAGCATTGTAGGTTATCCTCGGGCAGACTCAAGTGCCCAGACTTGCAAAGTGCTTGCATTTCTCCTTTCACATTCCTTTCAGTTGTTTACCACAAGCAACACTGAAATCTCACAGTGACCTGACTTGCAAGTGTTGGAACAGCTTATTTTGCTGCATTGAATTTTTCTTCAAGAAAGAAAAATGTCCATATGCGCTATTCAAACATGGCATTTTACATTTTTTTATTGTTGCTCATTTTAAGTGACAAGAAGTTCTTTACTTTCATTTCAATAGAAATGCATTTTCATAATGATCTTTTCTCGCACAGCAATGGAAATTGCATTTACTGACCTGTAACATGCCTTTTTTTCACTATTACTGACTAAGAGTTTGTTTCATAGCTTAAGAAGCACATCAGGACCATTTCTTCTTGGTAAACGTGGGAACTCAAGAGCCTATTCCAGAAGCATAGTGTAGAAGGAAGGACTACACCCTGGATGGGATATCAATCTATTGCAAGCACACACAACAGCACACACGGGCAGTTTGAGACATATACTGTTATAGTGTAACACACAAAATAGTTAAATACAGTCAAGTAGCTGATAGTTTAACATTTAATTTATTGTTCATTTATTCAGATCACATATTGGCACTTTATTTAAATCATTTGCACAAAGCTAGCAAACCCCTTTATAATGCTTGGACTAATCATTGCTATTTCAAACACCTGATATTCAGCTGCTTCAGATAGAATGATTTATTAGGTTAAATAATGCAAAGCATTCTCCATGCGTTAGCCCCCGACCTGTTGTGGAGTGCTCAGATTTTTAAGCTATCTGAAAATGCAAAACAGAGATCAGAAGAACATGCTCTGCTTTTTAATAGTCTGTGCACACATCACATCTGGTGGCCAAGAGATCCAAGACTGAAATCCCAGCTGACACTGGGCAAGTCCGTTGACCTCTTTGTGTCAATCTGCCACTCTGTACACATCAATACGGCAATGAAAATTATCTGCTTGAGGTTCACAACAATTTATGTGCAGTGAACGTGTTACTACAAATGCACTGATGAAATGCAATGATGAAATACTTCCAGATAGTTGAGAA
This sequence comes from Lepisosteus platostomus, assembly GCF_059453375.1. Lineage (NCBI taxonomy): Eukaryota > Metazoa > Chordata > Actinopteri > Semionotiformes > Lepisosteidae > Lepisosteus > Lepisosteus platostomus. Next base: position 40,143,267 of record NC_142616.1, read on the forward strand.
CAAAATCAGGCAGGTCTTTCATGAAACATTTACTGTTGAGATTATTCTGAGATTTTAGATAGAAATATTTTGTGCCCCACTCTTCAATAAATCTGAAAGCAAATGTAAGGCTAGAAGAACTCCTCAACATTTGATAGCAGCAAAAGTGATTGTAAAATCTCTCTTTATACTCAGGGCAGCTGTCTATGGAGGATGTGCCCACTATGGTGCTGTGTAAACCAAAGCTACTGCCTCTAAAATCAGTCACCCTGGAAAAACTGGAAAAGATGCAACAAGAAACCCAGGAACTCGTGCGGCAGCAGGAAATGGCACTGCGGGAGCAGATGCATCAGGAGCAGCCAGGCTCTCAGTAGGCAGATGGATATGTGGCAGTGCCACCCTACACATTGTAGCAGCTCTCCTCATAGCACACTGCAAACAACCTAATATCTTTACATATCACAGTAACTATTCTAAAATTCAACTGATTAACCGACAATCAAAGCCATTATTTCAGATCCATAAAAACAGAGGGAAAGGGTGAACACTGGTTGTTTTGACTTGACTGGGCTCTCCTTTTCCCTAGCCACTGCCATCTCCATTCCTTCTGGAATAATGAAAATCTGCGCACAGCTAGCAGTTTTTGGTGTGAAACTAGACTGCCACTATTTGAGAAGTGTGCAAAGGACAGAATCTGTTCCATGACTTCCCTCGTCTCCATTTTTTGTTTCTCGTATCCCTAATGTCTTGAACACATCACAACAGTACGTAAAGCTCCTTTAAATGTCGCTCAACTAGCAAAATGACAAGTCCAACTAAGGCACCAATAATTTTGCTTGTTATAAATTAAACCATTTACATTCAAGTTCACAACAGATGTCATTGAAAGGTTTTTACATTGCTTATTGGTTGCCCTGATGTGTTTATCACCTACATGTGTGGAGATGGATGCTCATTACTCTTATTTGTCAACATTAGTGCTGGATTAGTGTCACAAATTTAACTTAAATGTAATTTATATAATAAAGCATTTTCTTATCAAAGCTTTCCACTACAGTTGTATTTTTCTTAAGTGTATTTTATCTACAAAGTTATAATCAGACTTTCAGTGGAAAATAAAATAACAAGCATTGCAAAACACTTACAGAATATTCTACAAGAATTGAAAGTATTGGTGGTCTGTAGTTTTTTCTTCCTCCTTGATGACATGGAATATGCGGAAGGTCCTCTTCCAAATACCTAGCATAGAAACCTAACATTAAAGCACCATCCACAAACCCAAATTAATCAATCTTGGACTTCTATGTAGACAGTACCTTACGTCTCATCCTATCTACCCCTCCTTCTGACCTAATTAATTCTAAATATTTTAGATATCAAAACATTCAAATTTATGACATCCTGTAGCCTCCACAATTCTAATGGATTAGTCTGGTTAACATTTGTTCTCTTATTAAGCTACAAAGAAAAGTTTGTATACAGATTCATCAGGTAAGAGGTGGGAAAAGTATTGAACAGCAAATTTGCTATTAGAGACAAAGTACTGGAACTTACTGGTGATTGTGGTATCACTTTTTTGGAGCCAATAGATCTGATCGGAAATTTGGCAGAAATGCAAGCCCTCCAGTAATTGTCATAGCAACACATTTTGTGTTGTAGCATCTAAGAGATCATACAGCAGAGAAAGTAGGCAGTGTTCAAACAAATATGTTCAATTGGGATAAGACTAAGAGGGCATCTGAGTATTTAAATAAGCAATATTTGTAAAGTTAAGATCTTGAAAGAAGAAAGATCCAGATGAGTTGTTAATTGCATTAGAGATCTAGGGAATTGAAAAGATATATTAGTTTCGTTACAGCAGACTTTAACCTCCTTCCCCCAACATTGAGAAGGATTTGATGATTTGCTCAATGCTGACAATAGCACTGAATTTAGATAATGCAGTCTAGTTGTCTCAACACCTGTCTGGTGTTGCTAATTTTCCCTGTGTGCCTTATGATGGGCAGGTGTAGGCCCAGGGTGAAGTCCTGCCTCAACTCTTACCAGGACCAATGATTGTATAATTCAATTTTTTTTATTTGAAATTGATGTTAACCTTAAACCCCATAAATGTTAAGTATTCATGTAAAAACTGAAATAAAAGAAAACACTACCAGGAAATTATGCTTTTCAGTATTTCTGATTTTTATTTTCGACATTAACACTGAGCGAGACCCTAGGTACATTCCACTTTCCAGTGTTCCAAAATACAAAAATAGATGTTCCAGACACCATTTTGTGAAATGTTCCTTAAATGCTTTAGAATTTCTTTGTTCCATTTCAAATTGAACTTCTCTTAAATCTTTGAAGAGAAAAAAAAATAAGCACAGTATATGAACAATAGCAGCCAACAGAGGGGGCACTTGTACCGTATCCCCAGTATAAAGCTTCAGACAAACTGCTGTCAGGAAAAAGGAGTGGCAGTGAAATTGCAAAACATGGAATGACTAGGTAATTGAAGATCTGGCACTTTCAGAGTGAGCTAAATTCAGAATATCCCAAAGGATGTCCTTTCCAAGTCCTGCATTTTATCCAACATAAGTGCCTTTTTTATCTCCCCTCCAAAAAAAAAAACATTCTATACAGGAAAGTAGTTGTACCTAAACCGTTACAAGAAGAATATGAAGTGTAAAAACATCTCCTTGATTCCGAGTACAACTGGTACAAAGAGCTTTCCATGGTTTCCCTTCAGCAGCTTTCAAGTTTAAGGCGTCCTCCATCTCCTTCGCTTACAAATCTTTTCCGTCCCCTTTAAAAAACAATTAGTAAATAAGTGCAGTTATTACATGGAAAGACCTTAAAAGTTTTTAATGAGAAAAAAAACACTTCTCCCTGCAACTCCAGAAACCTCCAAATAGGGAAAAAACACTAAAACAAGCATTTTAATTTAGAATCAGAGAGATAAGGATGAACAGGCTTCATTTTAGTATACTCCATCAAAGCACAAAGAGAACAGTAATTTTGCTAGCATCCCCTAGTGTTAGTATTTGCTAGTATTCCCCAAAATAATATTCCCAAAAGAAATAGCCATCATAATGCAAAAAAAATAAGAAAACACCCCTGTGCTAAACAAGCCTTTCCAAACTATTTCTGTTGCTATTAATACAACATACTCAAAGTAAGAGTGGTTGGCCTAAAGAATTACAATTAACATACAATTAGAACTACACATTAAATTTTAAACTGTTCAAAGAATCAGATACAGAAATTTAAAATATAGATGTTGACTCAAAGGAAGCCGAAAAAAATATGCCTTCTTGTTGAAAGGCATGTTCAGTTAAATCTAAATCAGGATCCTGTAAACAGACTAGCTTGTGTGAAAACTATTAATCTGCTTGATGATGGAATTCAGTAAAACAAATTGCAGGTAAGAAAAAAACAAAAGTCCAAACATCATGCATATTGGAATAAACGTTTTCGTTTGCAGTCACACATGAATCATTTGCTGTCAGCCAAATCACAACTTAAACTTGTGCTAGAAAGTTTGTGAACCCTTGAGAAGTTTCTGAATTTCTGCATACATTTGACATAAAATGTGATCAGATCTTCATCTAAGTCATAAAAATAGATAAAAGAGAACCCAATAAAACAAATAACACACAAAGGGATATACGTTATCATTCATTTAGTTATCAGAATGTTCCAAAATTAAATGTCTTTGTCGGAAAAAGTATATGAACCCATGCTTTCAGTAACTGGTGTGACCCCCTTGAGCAGCAATGACTTCAACCAAACGTTTACGGTACTGTTGATCAGTCCCGCACATCGGTTTGTTTAAAAACAGGTGCAAGTTTAAAGTGACACTTGTTTTAAGTGACCAAAACTGGGCATGTACCTTCTCAAATCTACTGCTATTTATATTGAAAAACCACACCGGGCACAAACAGTCTCTTACAGAAACTGCTCCATGTCAAGTTTTGTATATCATGTTTGACAGCAGACCACCACTCACCTGCAAGGACAAAGGTCTCTCAGCCTTTTGCCAATAATGCCAGCACTGAAACTCTGCTCCACAAATTGCTCCAGCACCAAATAAGCACATGGAACATCAATGTTAATTTCTGGGATTTCTGCATAAATCCGTTGAAATCCCTGGAAAAGATTTTTTTAAGGGACATTAACCATCAGTGAATTTCACTAAAATTATTTTAAAAATGAACTGTAATGAATAAGGTTGCAATACTATAGTTGTAAAGATCACAATTTTCCGTAGTTCCTATTTCTTAGAATATCGGTTTTTGTTTTGTTTCAAATCCCCACCTGAAAAAAGTTTCTTACCAGCTCTGGGATTTTATATTACCATAATATATATTTATGTGCAACTGCTACGCAAAGCTTTAACCATCAATTAAAAACAAAACAAAAGGTGCTTCAGATTTTCAAAATCATAAATACTTTTGGATATTAGATGGGGAAAAAAGTCAGATGTAATATTGCTTTATAACACTAGATGGCGTCCTCACCCTACTCATCTGGTCTACAGTGATGACAGAGGATTCCCACAGAAACTTGAGTAGCTGTAAAATCATTTTGAGGGTTGTCTCTCCTTTAGATTCCAAGACCATGACTATAGCCTACAAGAAGACAAGAAGTCAATATATTGTGCAATAATGATGAATTTATAATTTTATTCAAGTGAAAAAGGCAAGAAATAATATTTTTTTTTAGAGTTTGGCAGCCAGTGGTGATGTGATCTAAAAATAACCCCTTTTTTAATTTAAACTTAAGTAAGTACTTGGAATAAGCCACTAAAAAGCTAATTTCTGACAAGGGACGGTTACTTACAAATTCTCTTTTTTTTCAAGAAAAATATGCAGGCAATTACTGAAAAAAGCACAAGCGCAATCATTTTCCTTGCAATCTTTTGGATTCAGAGGGAGAGACTTAAAGGTGTAGGGATGTAGGTGATGCAATCTCAATAGGGTAACCACTTTTCACAATACTGTATGCTACAGAGAAGGACAAATAGTTATAATTAGTGGGTTTCAAAAAACAAATGTGGCCTTACTTCATAGACAAATTCATGGTAAAAATGAGGCACTTCTAGTTCCCTGAGACACCGTTCTGCTTCCATTACTTCTCCTGACAGCAGGTACTCCTTCAGAAGCAAGTTAACCTGGAAGAAGAGGAGTAACACTGTAATGTAGGGGAGCCTCTATATTAACCCACAGAACCAAATAACTGAACACTAGTAAATCAGTGTAATAAGGTGATAGCCTCCCCCACAGTGACAACTGCAAGTTGATGATCCGATTACGGTTTCTCCATGCTCTACCACCATGGAATGAGAGCCAGAACCTGTATCAGATATAGCCAGCACCTAATAATCTTGTAATCACCTTTACAGCTCTTCCATGAAGATCAATTGCCTAAGTGTATCTAGCTGTTATGTCTAAGTGAATCCCTTCTAGATGAATCACTGCTTTCTGCATCTGGAGATCAAAAAGTGCTTCCCAGCAGTTAGAAATAGTGGATTTATGGACAAAAATGCGCTAGTAACATTAGATTGCAATCCTAATAGCAAGCCAGCTTTCAGTTATTTCTGTCAATGTACTGTAGTAGTGGTTCTAACCAGCAAATTTATAGTACGTGCCTCCAACCCACACAAACACCTCTATATACAGTATATACATTCACATCTGTATATATCCATACTGCAGCTTGTGTGCTACCATAAAGGATAAAAGTATCCTGCATCATTGCATAAATCCCCTCTTTGTAAACTACATTGGCACCATCAAATTCAGTACAATTAAAGATTCTTCTACTTACCTGAGGCACCGAATAGTTTATCTTCAAGTTAACTAATTCACTACACGAGTACAGTCCAGCTGTTAAATCGAGATCTACGGATTCAAAAAGGCTCTATGCATTCAACACCTCTACTGTGAAACTCACTGGCCAAACCATTAGAAATTCTGTGACTGACAACCTTTTAAAATCTCACTAAAAAACTAGGTTTTTAATGTGTGAGTATTGCTCTAATTTTCCACCTTGAACAGCGTTTATAAATTGAACTATTATAAACTTCACTTTGCAAATGCAAACTTGAGCACTAATTTTTATCATAAATTGACTTGATTTACCATGACAATACATCTCTAATCTCAGTGCTAGTACATCCTCTATAATATTCAAATTAGTTAGCATGAACTAATTTGTTAGAGGGAAGAACGCATGCTGTGCTTCAAAGGTTCCATCAATATTGCACCAAATCTGCATTCTTTTTAGAAAATGGAATGTCCCTCAAAAAATTGTCAGAAAAAGCCAGACAGTCCTTATCTGCATAAATATCATTACGAATTTACCATTCAGGTTTCTCACCTCTTTTATGAGCTGTTTGACAGGCCTCTGGCCTCCTCCTGTTCCCCACACATTCTCTATGTGTAGACCTCCCTTGCTCATTTTTAACAGCACTGCTGCTCGGTCCAGGGCTGCTCTGTAAATACAAGCATCTTAAACCTTTAACACACCACATCTATAATGGGGGATCTTACCAACTCCCCATATCAATGTACACAAACTGTTTCTAAAGAAACCGAGCCAACACATCCACACAGATGAGGTGAATTATGTTGCAAGGCCTGAACTTGCAGATTTGTTCTGAGAAAAGAGGCTATGACAACACCAAGCAACACTTAAGCAATGGTATTCCAGTTTTAAGGCCAGCATCACCCATCTACATTCCTGTACATTAGGATACATAATCTCTACACCTACACCTGTGAAACATGTAAAACAGGATATGCATTTTGAAAACAGCTTTTATAAGCTTGGGATACTCTACACTAAAGAGCATTTTACAATGAAGATTATAAAGATACATGTAACCCAGTTATTGCGGTCTTATCCTATGATGACCATCCAAGACTCAGCTGGATGTGATCGAGCGCAATGTTGATTTATTCTTGGATGTCCTTATAGAACTCAGCATTGCCTAATGTATAAAAAACTTCAATGGTTGTTGCTTTCTAAAAGGTAACAGCCAGTTGCAATGATATCGATGTCTTTTTAAATGTATTCAACTAAATGGTCCTACTTATTTTAAACTTCTCTCAGTACAAAACACAGGTTATACTTTAAGACAATCTGAGGTGATATTTTAAAGTTCCCAATGTATACCATTAGTTTGAAAGTAAGGCTTTGGACTATAAGCCTCTGATGGATTGGAACAACCAATCCTCTGAACTAAGATCACAGTATGTTAAAAACTGATTTTACATTTAAAAACAGTATGTTCTTGTAAATGAAATAATTATACTTCAGATTTTATTTATTCTATTCTCCTTTCATGGCAGGTATATAGTCTGTATGTTTACTTTTTTTGTGTGGTATGTGTTGTATTTTGTCTATTTTTATGTAAGTATTCTAACAGGACCCTCTTGCAAACGAGATAATGCAAAGGATTTTATCCTGTCAATAAACTTTGGAAAAAGAAGAAAAACAGCAGACTGAATTTCTTTAATGCCTAAGTACAACAATGATTTCTGCCTTTTCTCATCAGGTACTAAAGCTAAAGAACTGTTTCCTGGGAGAACAAGAATAAAATCTTGAAAAGATTATTTCAGAAGATGCTCTTAGTACCTGGCATGTTCACAGTCCACTTTGCCTTTGTAGCTCTCAATGTAATTTCTGGACAGGATTTGATCCCCAACAGCTCGTGCAATGAACTGGCCAACAAGCTACAGAAAACATACAAAAGCAATTGCAATTATAAAGATGAGGTCACCAAAGCAGATGATACATCAGGAATTAAAACATCTTTAACCTGTACATTTAGCAGCAGTATCTTTCTTTTGTTGTACATCAGGGCATTAGAACTTAGAAAATGATGGATAGACTTTTATTTCCCTATGGGATTAATAAAGTATTATCTATCTATTTGTCAAGGCAAAATTTACACCACAACCATTGTACAAATGCAACAAAAACTGAAGATTTAACAAAAGATTACACTGTAATGTACAACAATATCTATCAGCTGCCTCTTACCCAGGGCCCTGTACAGACAGGTGCAATTTTGGTATTATTAATCAATAGAGGGTCACCGTAATTTGTCATGTGGCTTATGTTATCCTCAAGCACAATGCTCTATATGATGAAAAGGAATGTTTGATGTCCACACTGTTGACTAAAACTGCTAAGCATCCCATGGGACCTTCTGCCAGAGATAGAAATAATTTCTCTTTCCTCAATTCTTAAGCTTCTCCACTGTTAACCACAGTATTTTCTGTGCTCAAATTGGCAAGAGCAGGTGGTCAAGTCAGTTCCAGCAGGGCTGTTTGTACTCCTGGGTGCCGTCAGGTTCCAATGCAACTCTCTGCCCACAGCTCAAGACTGTGCTCATGGTTTTGTACTTAAGGACCACATGGACAGATTTGGAGGGTTTGCATTTTTGTGCTCATCATCTCCAAACATTAATGCTTTTCAGACTTCTTCCTAGAATTTGTCTCTCAGATTTTCATCTCTTACCTGCTAAGTTGTGTCTGTAAACAAAGTGCAGGCCAGTGAGCATTGCTTAAGTTTGCTTCATTGTTTGACTATTGTACCTTCTTAATAAAATTCAAACATCCACAACATATTGAATGTTGAATCGTACAGATCACGGCTATTTTCATGCAAGCTGAAATGAAAAATTCACAGATTTTGTGATCACTATAACAAATGTAATCCTAACACTGAAAAGGGCTGACTGAACAGTAAGCATGTGCAGTGTAAATGCAGCAACTTGTTAAAAGATTTTGAGCCAAGGTCATTTTTAATTCGATAACAATGCATCACTCTGGAATGCTACTAGCAATGCATATGAAGTATATATACAAAATGAGTTGTTTTTAGGTTTTGTGGCACTAAAAGCACTGCCCACAAGTTTGTTTACATTGTGCAATGCTCATACCCCCGACTCAGAGATCAGAATAGACTGGTCTAGTCATTTTGACAGGAACAATACATGTAGTCAACAGCCATTGTTTCTGTGCAGAGCCTGTAAAAGTAGTGAACTCCTCTTAACCTAAGCAGAACTAAGCTTGCAGTGTTTTTTCGAATGAGAGACAGAGGGTAGGGAGGGGGACCTTTAAACACTTCCTAAGCTGAGCTAGCAGTTGGCTCATGCAGAAACAATAGCAAGAGATCTCATGTCTCCGCGGGTGAAAGGAAAAAGCTGAAATTCATCTCTCACCAAGCTGTAGCATAGCAACATCAAATGTGCGCAGTGTAAGCGCATACCACAGAGCATCCTGTTCAGAATTCGCCCTCAGCTGATGTGGTCTGCCGAGACCGGAGGAGGGGAGATACAATCTAAAATTTTACTATCGCAAATACTCTTCCTACACCAGTTATTATGCAGGCTTTATTAAGGCTGTATTCCATTCCTTTCTTCTTCATTCTTCAGCTTCCAGAAATGTGCTCCAAAATTAAAATTACTGTTATTTTTAAACAGTAAAATTGTAATTCAAGAACTTTAAAATTAAAATTCTTGAAAATATAATAGTTGAGCCAAAACCTGGGAAAATTGGGAGACAACGTGAAAAGCTTGTGACGGGCTCTTTTTGCCGAACAGTCAGCTGGAGACCCATTGTGTAATAAAGTCCAGGAAAAACAGTTCCACAGTGGAATCCGAGGCAGGTGTATTTGCAGTGCTGGTTAACCAATAAAAAGCCAGGTTTTCAAGCAGCAAGAAGGGGACATGGAATGAACTACTGTCCACTTCTAGAAAAAGTCCTGGGGGTAAGTCCACTTAAAAGGTAAATTGTGCATTTACATTCACTCAACAAAGCCTTCTGAAGAGAAGAACTGGAATTTATGTATATTGTTTGGGCTTGAAGTTTCCTGCGTTTCTTTTTCATCACAACACTTTAATTTTGAGCCAATTCAGTTTGAGAAAAAACAATTTGATAATCGTGAAAAAAGCTTGGTTCCTCTTAAGTCCATTTCCAGACCAAACCGCCAATTCCATTTATCAATCTATTTTCTGACCCAATACAGGGTCACAGGAGAGCTGGAGCAGAAGCTTATCCTGGCAAGCAACAGGATCAAGGCAGGATACTACCTGGTCAGGACACCAGACTTTCACAGAGCAGACACAGACACATACAGACTAACCTACAAGTACGCCTTAGGACTGTGGGAGGAAACTGGAGCACCCAGAAAAAACCCACGCAAACATGGGGAGAACATGTCCACAGAGATGGCACTCCAGGGATTGAACCCAGGATCCCAGCTCTGCTGGCAGTAATGCTATCCACAGTGCCACAGTGCTGCCCTGAACTGCTGATCATTTTCCTTATTGTTAATTTGAATACAGCTGATGGACGACACTGATCACTTGTTCATCTACCATTTCATTCCTCTAACAACACATTTAGTCCCCAGTGTGTCCTTGTCCTGTATAAGAGATATGTTGACTACTTCAGCATATAAGATCCATGGTATTTTAAATGGACTGACAAACTGACAAATTTCAGTGGCTTATTGAAAAGAAAGGTTGTATACCTCTGATTTCCTTAAAAGGCAGTATTTCTCATGTAAACAGGTGTTACTTTCAAACAAACATTGAAAACTACCAATCCTATATATTGTTCAGTTTTATAACTGAGGGCTGTCACAGACAAAGCAAATGACAAACCGCTACATTGACAGAAACAACTGTAGATTACAAGTATGTGGACATCAGTGCACAAGGCAGACTTTTGTCTTCTGCCATCTCAAAAATGCCTAACCCCCCCAAAAAAATGTCTAGTTAAAAAAAAGAGATTCACCGTCTACTTACACAAAGAAAACTCCTGCTTTTTGATGTTCCAGATCACTTTTTTTTTTTACCATATTAGAAGTTAATTCCTCACGTCCATAAAAATGTCACTTCAGCTTCTCTATCCTTAATCACAGGAAACCCAGAGCAAAACGCACAGTGGAAGAAAAAGATGTGGAACCCCCCTGCATCCCCCAAGGGAAATCAATACAAACAGCAGAAAAGAAACTGTTTGTTAGTGGGGTGTCCCATACCTGTGGAGCCCCAGGCGTGTCCAAGACTAGGTCCGGCAGCTCCTTCAGCAACCTGTCAAATGATTTCTCCACATCATCAGGGCTGAGCACCTTCCCACACAGGTCAGTCAGCAGCTGGGAGGTCAGCTCTCTGTGGCTGGCTTTGGCCTCTAAGGCCAGGGACACTGCCAGCAATGGCACACCACTCTTCATCTCTCCCAAATTCAACTCACTCAGCAGCTCCTGCAGCAAGGACAAGTACATCAGACTGTGTGCAGCAGTAGCTAAAACACCATTTCTTCTTTGAAAGAATTCTCTCTAATAGGTTTTTAAATACCTTTGCACATAAGCACTTGCACCTGTGTAGGGACTTCCTTTCACATGATTGTGTCTTTTGCTCTGCAAGGAAGTCCCCATTGTAGAATATGACAGAATTATCAGGTGGTGGTATTCCTCATCATGAGCATATCTTTTGTGCTACTCCCAATAATTTTGTTTTCTGTAACATGGTGAGGACGCGTATAAAATGCAGATTGAAAGTAAAAGCTCCAATTAAGAGTGCACAAAAATAAGCTCTTGAAAGATTTGAATTTTGCATACACTTCTGCATTTAGAAATCACAGGATCTTCTGCTAGATACCAGTTTTTGGTTCACTGCTTTTTAATCCACTCAGCTGTTTGCAACACCATTATCGTCGTCGTTGGTGTTCCTATCATAATTACAGACTTTCCCTATTTATACTTCAAAGACTCTTGTTTAGATGAGAAACATTCATTTAAAAAGAGAAAAATTACTAAGGCACTTAATCACAGTTTCAAAGAATCTGTTTAAACTGAACCTTGGTTAAGAGCCCACAGAGGGAAGTAAAAATCCTTCCGAAGCCCATTTTAATCCTTAATTTAAAAAATATATATACTGTTCTCCTGGCAATACTCCATAGCAAAAACACATACTTTTCTCCTAAACCTGCATTCTTATTATTATGTTTACAAAAACATTTAAAGGCTTAAAAATAAATAGAGCCACATAAGGCCATTATGCTGAATTCTAAAAAAATAGTTTAGACATGTTCCAAAGACATTCGTCACTGAAGATTAATGGTTGTAAACCTTCCTTAATTTGCATGTATAGGGACTGCAGCATGTAATGGATAACCTCTGCACTTTAAAGGCTTATAAAAAAACGAACTGAATACAAGCTCGGTTCTGCAAATGGTTGCATTATCTCAAAGCTCAAGCAAGGCAAGACTGCAGTCAAGTGAAAGTTTTCACAATAAGATGCAGAGCAATAACTTACTACAACTTCATTAGTATCCCCATGCTCAAAGTACTCCTGCACAATCGGTGTCACAGTCTTCTCAAAGGCCCCCTCATCCAGTGGAAGGACCACAGTTTCGTAGACACAGTTCTCCTGTGAAACCAGTTACATCAATGAAAATTTGTCTGGATATTGTAACCTCTTTATACTGCAACACCTCAATTACACTGAACTGAAGGAGCTTTACTTCTGAAAGTGATCCCTAAATCAGTATCCTGTGGTAATAAGGACAAAGGTCAAAGTTTAATCTGATAACAGCATAAAAACTCTATACCCAAGTAATACAAGAAGAAAAGAACTGGCAGTTTTACCACTTAAAGCCACCAAAAAGTTGATCAAAACAATTTTTACACAACTGTGTAAGGAATGAGAACTTACTTATACAGCACATACAAACCAAAACTGTTGTACAAACTTGACTATTTGGAACATTTCATTAAAAGCTATATTTGGCTGTTCAAAAATGCTCCAAGTATGACAGTAAGTGTGGATTTGTGCAATTCAGTTTTACCACAGTGCAGTCTAACCCAGATTTATTTCCCTGTGCTTAGCTACCACATTATCCAGTCCAAGAAAAGCAAAAATAGTATATTAACCAGATTTCCCAGGGTGTCATAGAAAATACACAATCAACCATGGAGAAGGTACTTGTTGCTGTTGAACAATCAAGGGTAATGTACTGTAAGGCTACATGTTCCATTAACAAGGCTCTACTTTCATTCACAATGCTGCAGGAATTAGGGGAATTATTCACACAATATTACTTTCATAAATTTGGATTTTAATTAGGTCTAGCTTAATTTATGCGGTCTACAATTTTGCAACACTCTCCCCCATCCCACACACACACCATTAGTACTTTCCTCCTGAACTGTAGTAGCTTTGGCAGTATTTGTTTAATGGGACTGATTCAAACTTGAACAAACTCATCTGATCTTGTGATACATACTGTAAGCTAGGACACAAAGGGTTGCTTATACACAGTACAATACCTAAAACAGCAAAGAATATCAGTGCTTTATATCTTGCAGAGCAGTGACCCAAGACATTTTATGCTAACAGTACGGGCCTTGTTTTGTACAACCTACAATATCACAGGACCATGAAAGTCAAGTGTTGGCGTTAACTTAAATTTTCTTCACTGTAATTATGCCAAACAAAGTACAGACAGGGCTAGTAGGAAAATAAAAGACATAGCTAAAGCATCACATAATATTTTTATGTTTACATTATTCCAGTTTTTTAAATTGATACTTGATTGATACTCTGGCTTTTCCATATCACTATTAAAAAAGGTTCAGTACTGCTTTTCCACAATTATCCACATCTTGCAACACGGCCACAATTACTTGAAAATCTTCCCACAATTCATACAGTACCTTTCTGGATTTTTTAAAGTAGTGTGTTACTCAAAACATGTGTTATATATCTGATGGTATTTAACAAACTTGCACAGCTATTGTTTCCACAGTATCACTCAGTAACTGCAAGCATGTTAAGAGTATTATGACAGAATGTTAAAGAAACCAATTCTATAAACACCAAGAGAAGCAAAACCAAGTCTAGATAAGCTCCACAAAAATAAGGAGTACTCATGTACCAAAAAGAGTCATCTGTAGATCCTAGAAATGATCTCTAGTTAAATTAGTCACAGTGAACACATTCAAGAGGAAATATATTTTGATATGCAGAGCTATTTAGAAGCAGTGGGCTAATATAGGTATAATGCTTCTTTTTCGTTACATACACTAATGCACATAAAACGACTGTGCCTCTCCATTCTCTTCTGCACTTTCTACTGGTCCATGTTAAACTGTTCAATATTTTACTCCAAAAACTCCAAAAGAGTGATGAGTTCACATTTATTCCCATTTAGTTACCATGTTTGAAGTAAAGAGGTTTACGAACTTATGAGATGCTATTATATGTAGATAAATTAAAATAATTTATGCATAACTGACTTAAATTTGAATTGTCCTCCAAATTTAATGGCAAAGTTTAAGTTGGGCAGGTAAGAATTCACACCCTGGACAGGAGTGCAAGAAATTCAGCCATCATTACCTGATCTTCATCATAATTGGGGTCTCGGACATCGATTTCTTCAAGGTCATACACCTCGCCAGGAGGGCCCCAAACTCCTTTACCTCCAGCGCCACCTACAAGTGGAGAGTAAAAAACATACTCCTCAGGAACAAGATCCAAAATAATCATTATCCCCAAGTGGTGCTTTTTTGTGTACTGCGGGGATCAATAGTACAGAACTGTAAATATAATAAACAGTAGAAACCTGTCTACTGAACTGCACCGCTGTTATTGTATGTATGTGATCTGGCTGAATTTTCGGGCTTCAGCTTCACTTGATCCTACATCACAAACTAAATGCTTTCAACCCTGGAGCTCTGAGGTGCCTGTGTGTGGAGCTTGTGTGTTCTCCCCATGTTCGCGTGGGTTTCCTCCAGGTTCTCCAGTTTCCTCCCACAGTTAAAAAAATAAAAATACTGGTAGGTTAACTGGCTTCTGGTAAAACTGCCCTGGCGCGAGTGTGTGGGTGTCTGTGTCTGCCTTGCGATGGACTGGCGTCCCGGCTAGGGTGTACCCCACTTTGTGGCCATGGCTTGCTGAGATAGGCTCTGGCTGACCATGACCCTGAATTGGATAAAACAGAAAATGGATGGATGGATACTACAATGGCATAATATCAGCCAGCTTTACAGCATAAAAGTTTTGAGGATTTTGCCCCAGGGAGCCCCTTCTGTTCCTTTAAGGTTGTAATCCTTTTTTTAAACGGACAAAATCAGTGAAGAAGAAACCCTCATTGACGATGACAATATGGAAAGAACTCACTGAGGCAGCAGAATATTTATCTGAGCAATACAAGTGAAGTATAATGCTGAAAGGTACAGCATTCCAAGCTATGAACCCCAAGCGGTCTGCAGTGCTGCATCGAAGTCTCACTGAATTGTGAGCAGGTTATGACCGAGGTGTAAGAGTTAAATAAAGACTTAACTGCACTAAAAAAACAACAACATTTTTCTCATTATTCGCATTGCTGCTGAACCTGCTCAGAATATAAGGGTAGCAAGAGCAGGCACACATGCAGGTTCACCTCTTTACTATTGGTTTCCAAGACCAAATGCACACTCACTCATTTCCAATGTCTCCGACGGAGCACTTTTTTTTGTATTTGTCCTTGTAAGCTATTGGGCTGCAGACCATCTGTTTAACCCTGGAAACTAAAGAAAACGGCTAAAAAACACACCCAAAAAGAAAATCTGATCTCAGTTCCTAGCTTAAATCGATCTTTGTGTTCCATTTGCTGCTTTTATAAATGAGCTCAATCATTTCCAGGCACACAAACCTCCGGGTTAGTCATCTTAAGCAGGTGCAAATATTTAGTAAAAGACAGCTTTGCCAGTTTGCAGATGTAGGTAAAAAAATGACTTAGAATCAATAAAATACAATAAATGAGAATAGTGTCATTGTCATGAGAATTGCCAGTCAACTAAAACATACCACTGCAGCATCAACCAGACTTGTTTACCAGGTTTTAGTTCTGCAATGGCTCCAACAGACATTGTACATTGTAAATATGTGATTATTTAAGTGGTGATGGTATATCTCAGCTCTTTTTTTCTTATCAAGAAAAAACTAAATATTAAAGTACAAGTCAATTATACCTAATAAAGGTACCATCTCCATCATCTCCATACCTAAAATTTCATATTAGTAAAGTAATTCAATGGACTACTTTGCAGAGCACAAACTAAACACTACTTGGTGTTAAAATGAGCTATTCTGACATAATTAGGATTTGTTCTTTTATAGTAAGTACAATGGCTGGTGTCCTACATGAGAGGAGAGCAAAATAGTTCTAGCTAGTCGAGTAAATTGCTCAGTGGCACCATGAGCACTTTCTGACAATTGATCCTGACCTGGAAAAACAATATTGCCCTGGAAGTCTGCCAAAGAAGGCATATTGTTCCATCTTATCATAACTCATGTGGGACTTAGACTAATGTACTCTGAGGGATTAACAGGAAAGTCCACCTTTATCTCATTCATAACGGGGCTCAAAGTCATCATCGTGCAGCACGTAGCCCCTCAGTACGTACTTCCAAGATTGGGGTCAACAGAAACCGTAAGAGACACCAGCAGCGATTAAAAGAGGAGGCTGGGCTACATCGGTCAAAAGATTATTCCCAATTTACAAACGGCTGGTTTAAAAATAAAGAGTTCTGACAATGAAGCACCATATGTAGTTTTTCTGCATACAAGATATGCACCTACACAAAATGTATCTTCTTGATCTGTAAATTCTTTGTATGACAAAAAGCAAACTTTAATTTTCTACTACAGAAATACAACAAGGAAAATATCACTGTCAGATTCTCCAACTGATGGGTAACAGCTAAAATTTACAACTAGAATATCAGTTATGCATCTTAATCCCCTAGCAAATTAATCTCAGAAGATATTTTACCATGTCTTGTAACCTTTAGGTGAAATGGCAATAGGCTTTTTTGTATCACATCCGTGTAAAGGTTAAATGTAAGTTTGATTAAGGCCATGTAGAAAGCACAGCACGAAACACTACCTTTTCAAATGTTATGTCTTTGCTGCTAAATATCAGGGCATGCCTGACTCACCAGTGAGTTTTCAAAGCCTCACTTGCTTTCCTTGTGTTTAATGCAAGTTTTGTGCAGTCACCGATATAAGTTTTTATAAAGGAAAATTAAATTCTGAAGTAATTATCAACTTTACTTATCCAACTCAAAATCAGATGTACTGGAAACACCCTATTTAATGACTGACAAAGGATGTAACCACTGGTCCCACAGTGTTTGTATTCAGTATTACATTAACTATTCAGTGCTCCTGTCTGAAACACTTTTACTGTATATCACACCTTAGTAAGTAAACCAGGCAGGAGAAAAACGTGGCTCCTGTAAACCCCTTAAAAACAGTGATCACAATTCCCTTGATAAGCAGGCATCTGGGCAACGGTGTACATCTGTGCAGCACTTCATTCAGTGACTCTTTCAAGCACTTCGGCACTAGAATAAACACTTTATGCAACTCTTAATTTTTAAATTCACTTGACACTACAAGAAAGGGGGTTTTCAATTGCTCTGATCCCTTATAAAATGCACTACCTGGTAACACACTGAAATCCTGTGCTATTGCATGTGTATGCATGAGCTCAACCCCAGACGGGTACACCAGATGAACAGAAGACCCAACCACTACTACAACCACCTACAGTGAAACAGAAAGCAATGTAGGTCAAATAAACAGGTTCTGGATATTAGCACCTACTTTCACATCAACTGGATATCACTTATTTTATCTGTAAAAGGTAGTCCAAAGTCAAATACATTTTCATCTAGGTAATTGCATCAACTGGGCGTCAGCAAAACTAGCTGTTTGAGGATCCTTCTAACTCATACAAACAAAAAGACATTTACGAGTTTACTCTGTACATCACATCTGGGATTCTTTACGTGCTACTTGATAATCTTATCTTTTTAAAAATTAATGCAACATACTTGGAGAAAACTACCGAATTAAGCAGGACTTGCAGAAAAACAGACAAGACTAGCAGAAAACTACCTTTCTTCGGCAGCCCCCTGCCCTTCCCAGACCGGGACTTTCTGTCCAGCAGCTTGCTCTTGGGGCTGGTAGGGGTGACCAGCGGGCTGCGGGTGCTCTCCCCGTTATCGCTGAGGGAGTCCCCCCGGCCAGAGTCTCGGGAGGAGTTCTTCCTCAGCCGCCTCTTGGCCTTGGCCTTCACCCGCGCTTCGTGGATGGTAACCGTGGGAGAGGTGATCCAGTTCCCATTCATCTCATTGTCCAGCTTGGTGGTCTCCACCTTCTCGTCTTCACCAGACGGACTGGAGTCACTCAAAGCTTCGGCTGCTGTAGAAGACAATTCACTCGTCAGTCCCACTCACATTTTTTTTTCCCCCACTATGGAAATCTCAAAAGAAACAGGCTGGCTGTTACCACCTGTGCAGATCATGGGTCTTGTTTCAATCAAACTGGCCTCTTGACATTCAAACTCCTTCCACAGATTTCTTCCCTGTGCCTAAACCTTCATTTAAACTTAAGAGTTGATAAGCTTTCCAGTATAATTCTGTTTGGCCAGAAGGAAAACAAAGATTTGCCTTCTGTGAACCACTGTAGCCATGAGCCAAATCTATTAAAACAGAAGAAAAAGGGAAGGAGAAGCTTAAAGCATCTTTATTAACTGCACGTCTTTGAACGTATAGAGTACAGTTCTCTCAAGATGTGCTGAAGAAATCCACCTGGACAAGAGCTGCTCTGCTCCTCACTCAGATGGTACTTTCACGCAGGACAAACATTAAAAACACAACTTGCCAGCTGGAATGCAAGTTTTACCTGTCAGTACAGGTAATAAAAGGACAAGTCAAGAACATCAAATGCTCAGGTGTAAAATGAAACAATGTTTTCCACTTTTTTTTACCATTGAAGTTAAGATCAGACTTAATTCATTAATATTCCACCATATTTGGTCACACTACTTACTAAACATTTTGCCATTTCTAGCAGTACAAGGCACAAAGCTAGTCCTACTGGTTAAACAGCACCAATTTGGGGAAAAAAAGTCCCGTTGCCAAAGATATGCATGGTAGTCTACCACTGAATTAAGTTTGATCTTAAACTGCATCTATTTATTCAACTAAACATAAAAAGACCTTAGTGGTAAACGAGCTTGGCCAAATGAGGAGATTCACGAAGCAGATTTATGGCTCAGATTTGCTTTCTCCCAATTACACTGACGATGATCAGTTTGTGCTACTGCAAACAAGAGAAAGGTGACTTATCTATTGGACACGACTGTAAACAGGATGTGGACAACGTTTGTGGAAACTTTAAACAGTATTTGTAAACTAGAATGCCGTACTACAAATGAGCAGCTGGTTAGTGGCGAGAGCAGCACATGAATTTCTCTGCATGCGTTTTCAAGTCCATCACAGTCAGTCAGGAGCTGCTGCTACACAACACTTTGAGATTAAGCAAAATCAAGCTGTATGGAACTACACACTTCAGCAAAAGACACTCCAGAACAACTGAAAAGACCCCCAGTAATCTCCATAATAAACTCAAATGACTTTGTGTGAACAGGAATTGCATATGTAAGACTGTGATGTCTGCAAAAGGGCTTGCCTCACTTTTAATTAAACATGTCAATGCAAGGTGTGGTTCAGAATTAAACCATACAGATAGATGGTAATTAATGCTTACAGAACTTACTTAACCTCCTTATAGTTTTAGGTATAACTACAGATATCTGAATAACTAGAAGTTAGAGATATGACCCTTTTAAAGTAATGAAAAGAAACGCAAGATTGCAATACAACTCTAAGAGCATATACCATTCTTTTCTTTAGAGAAAAGTGCTCTCCGTAAAAACTTACAACTAAATTTCAGAACCTTATCAAATGAATCGTCACTCTGAAAGCAGAATGTACAATTTAATTACCTCGTTAAGTTAAGATCTAACAAGCCGTTTACAATGAATAAAATATACTAGCTGGCACATGCTGAACTCCAGTCTTTCGTCGTTTCTGAGCTACGTATGGAAGTAGCCGCATTTTGTCTTTCCATCAGCTGGCTGTTTTATCAAGTCACTCTGGATGCAAGAGCAGATTCCTTAAACACCAGAGCAGCGTTACCCACCTCTTTCCAACTGACTCCCCAACTTCAGCGACAAATAACAGCCTGTACTTCTTTCGTGCATTTTGCGCCACGATAATATAAAGTAAGAGAAAGTCCATAACTAACACAAAATCCAAGAAAAAACATGAAATGTTAAAAAACGAGCTGGCTGTAGGGGGTGTGTAGCAAACGAGGCACCTTACCTACGTGGTTAGCGGTAAGCCAAGCTTCGATTTCGGTCGCCATGGTGCACAAAGCGGTCCGCTGCAAAAGCAAAACAAAAGCCGAAGTTATTCTCCTTTCGTCAAAAAATGCAAATTTATCACACTTGCAGACACGGCTTTCCCTGCACGTCGTGTACGTGGTTTTCTAAACGAAACTTCTGCAGGAAGGTTGCAAGACATTGAAGTCACACACTTGTCCGTACATGCCCGGAGATCCTCTGTCCTCCTTTCTCTGCTGGAACAGCATTGTGTCACACACGATCTTGATTTCCTATTCCCCGTTTCCTATACCTTTGAGCCACGGCGATACCCCAGGGCATCATTCAAACATTTTGCTGTAAAGATGATGTAAACGGTCCCCACCATTAGTGGGGTACCACTGGCAAGCTACTTGCTTTCTAGAAAATTCTACGAGTTTCGCTCTGCAAACCCAGCAGATAAATTAAACAAGTACCTGATGCAAAACGTAAAATAATGACAAATGTATACATTACCGTGGATAAACACTGCATTAAATGACCCATTACAGTAAATGCTTAGAATAATGCAGACTAACGCATCAATTGCACTACATTAGCATGATGCCATAATTTGAATGCAGCAAAGCAGGTGCAGTTAATTATTCAACAGCACTAAAAGAAGCCGAGCATGTTTCTGATTTAACGTCCTTGTTTCGTTTACTAGTACCTGTAGTCTTGTACTATATACCGAGTATGGCAACTTAGTGTTAACTATGTTTATTATCTACAGTACTTAACCAACAACAATCAGAGCTTCCGAAAACACCTAATTTCTGTTTTCTTAATCTCGTACATTACAAAATTTGAACAAAAGCGATCATACTTTACAACTGGAGTGCAATGTTATGACCGCAAAAGTATCCACTAGTTGTACTAACCTACTGCGTTCACTCAAACCCAATCCCAGCAGCAACTTCCAAGTCTCGATTGTTTTTGTTTTCTCTGCCCAGCAACAATGTCACATGATCTCCACCCCTGCATTTTATTGGTCAGAGGAAAGGAGGGGGAATACTTCAACAACCTATCGGAACCACTGCATGTTTTTTTAAAACTCACTTTACGAAAATAAATAAAACAAGTCAATTCCACCTTTTTATGTGCTGCCACCTACAGGTTGGCGGTCCTGTACTACCGCTGCGAGTTAATAAAACAAATCGACTGCATTGTGGTGAGGTAGCCCTACACACTTCTTATATAGGGTTACCAGGTTGTAAGTATGCATTGATAATTACTTCTGAAACAAAACTACACAAAATAATTACAAAATCTGGATCTGATACAACTAAAAGTACTGTTTCAAAACGCAGGTTTTCACTACAATGACAAATAAAATGAGGTTTTGGAGAATCATCAGAATTCCTGACATTGGAATTCTGGATATGATTGCACTCTTTTCTGGCGCTTTAACACAAATTATTTCAAAAGCGTGTAAAATACTTCCGTGATAAAAAGTATTCAACACATGTGATTTACGAACGATGCGGTTATGCATATTAGATTAACAAACCTGCTTCTGTATATGCGTCACCTGTCTTCCATACTGTCGATTATGCATTATTTGCAATTCTCAAAGCAATGTGAAGCAGCACGCATGAAAAGGAAGATGGTCCCATACAAATTCTTTAAAATGTATTTACTATGTATTTTAATCATTTTCAGTTCATGAAAATTATTTGCGTAGTTATAGGCAGTCATTAGAGCTTACTATTCAACCTCACAAGAATAACTTTCGGTCCTTGGACTACTTTCTTTTAAGCACGCAGAGCGTTCTTTTCATGCGCAGATTTCTTTTTCTCCGCATGGTAACTTTTAAACCGGATAATTTGAGCACAAGAAGACTGGGTGCAACAATACAGAACCCGCAGCTAGAGTGCCCTTCACAATAACCAGAAAACCAATAACCGTGCTTAGTTATAAAAAAAAAGGTTTTAAATCAATTATACCTGATACACAGTATATTGTGGGGAAGTTGATAAAAAAAATCCAGCTGTTTCACATTAAGCAATGAATGAAATGTCCAAAGTAATAACGCACATGGGGAATGTACAATCATGTCGCTTAAATTCCTGCATGAGTCTGATTACACTGGATTTAAACGAGTGAGAGAGAAAACAATCCCACTAAAAGAAATTACAAATCAGCAATGGACAGATACAAAAAAGACAGATATTATCTCGTATGCAGCGCTTGATCACCTTCAGGCCAGCAGCCCAAGCAGCGGGAAGGCAGCCTGCTCATTAGATGTGACTGGAGCCGCACTGCTCTGGCTCAGCAGTGTACAGTACCACTGTCTCTCTGGGCTGCTCCGCGATGGCGTCAGGCCTCCTGAGGAAAAGGGGGATAAGTGGCTCACCTCCGTGTTGGCGGCAGTAAGAGAGTGAGACTTCCCTTGTCTGGGACGCTGGCCAATTGCTCCTCTTTGCAGCAATGAAGCTGCCATTTACAGAGGGGTCAAGTGGAGCACTGTGGTCAAAACTAAGCCTCATCCAGGTGTAAATAACACTCTCCATGCTGTGACAGGCAGCTCAATAACAGCTCTTCACTGTCAATCCAACGTAACGTACTCTCTTGGTTCACAGATAAAAAGCAATAATACAGTGTGTTTAGATAAACTTACAGATACACAGACAGGTATAGACAGAAAAATGAATGGATTCTTTCTTTGGTTTAAGTTTTAATCTCTAGTAAACATGCAGATTATTAATATTAAAACCTTTCTTTCTTCTTCCTTGCACTGTGGTTTGTAATATATACTTATTTTTGATTCACTGCATGATGGCCTACTTGTTACCATGGTGACATGCATCCAAGTCTTATGTTACCCTAGATAAATTGGGCCTAATTTCAGAGAATTAATCATCGAAATTTTTATGCAATTGCTTTGTGCAAAATTACCCTCCACGTGCATTAAACCTACTTTATAACACATTACATTTTTAAATGAGCTTTTGTTGAAATAAAACAGTGAAGTTGCTTTCAAAAATGCTCAAGTAAGCATATATTTTAACAATGTAAACTGCTAAATCAGTACATTCCCTGCATTTTCAGTGGGAAGAACAGTGATTTATGGTGGTAAAGCTCCTTTTGATATAAATTAACCTTGTGTGAAACCTAGAAACTGAAAAAGATAAGGTGGTGTTAAGAAACCCTGACAACGACAACAGTTAACAGTAGAGTAGAAGGGAAGGCATTAAATTAATAACATTGTCTTTCAAAAATTGGCTAGCTACCTTTCAATGTCTCATTTACAAGAAAACTTGTAAATATTTGGTGCACAAATGTCCTTGATAAGGATTTTTATTTTCCACTTTTGGATAGCCTGTGAAAATGAAGTAATTCACAAGGCTTTCATCTTCTGCTTTTACACCTCAGGGTGTGGACACTATTGCTCTTTTCACACAAAACTGTAAGCCAAACCGTTGTTTTTTTTTTTTCAAGTTTAATGAGAGTTTCACTTTCTTGTTATTTTCACTAACTCACAGGCTACTTAATTGTAATTATTTCATTTTTTTATTTAGGGAGAGCAAATAATTGTGATAGCAATGTGAAAAACAGGGGAGTTCTAAGTTTAGAGTCTCAAATGAATGCTGAACACCGTGAAGAACAAAATCTTGTTTAAAAAAAAAAAGACGTGGTAAGATTTTATGATGCACAGATTGCCTGTCATTGTAGAAGAGGGTGGATATAAAGTTTTACAGGTGCCACATGATTGCAAACAGCTCTTCAAAAGGCTCTGACTAGTTGGATGTCAGCAAGCCACTCACCTCATTTGTTCTTTTCTGAGCTCATAAATCTACTGTAGGAACTGCCAGCTGTCTGTGCCCACTGAAGTATGCTGGCCACAGATCTGTCTCTGGTTACACTGCTTTGGAAGGAAAGAAACACTGGGTTCAAAGCAAGGGAAGATGACACAGAGTGTTATCAGAGCTGTGAAAGCATGAGTCTTTTATATCAAATCAAGAAGTCTAAACTCCTTTAAAGTAACTGTCCTTTGGTACTGTAACATATGATAATGTATTTCAGAAGTCACTACCCCCCCTAATCTTAATTACTTAGTTGAACTAATTATTTGGATTAGAACCGTTTTTTAGGTCCAATCCAATAGATGATTGAAAAGACCTGCAGTATCCTGACATTGATGCCTTTATTATTATTATTTTTAATTCAGTACTCTGTTCTATTAAAAGCTCTTTTTGTGTGTACTGGAATCTGCATTGGTTACTAAGCTCATCACCAGCCAGCACTGGAACTTGTTAGTACACAGTAATTAGATTGGTTGCTTACAGATCACTCTCTAGCCTTTCCATTCTAGTGTCTTTTAGATTTAAGACAGGGGAAAGGAAATGCAAAAGCACAAGCACAAGAGCCTTGTACTGAAGATTAAAGGAATCAAATCCATTGCAATACCAAACTGGCTAAGGAAGCTGTGTCTTTCAGACAGTCGTTTCCACGTACTACTGTGTGTCAAAAAACATGGACTTGCCTTGTTCTTTGGTACATTTAATCTTAACTGCATTGGCTCTGTGCCTTTGCGTGACCATTTATTTTTTGTTTGTGGGAGATAGGAGAGATGCTCTTGAGCTGTTTTTTTCACTTTAGATAGGCGTGCTGTGCATTATTCTTATTTTAACATACAAAACCCTTGTGAGGCTCTGCCGATATAAAAGCAGATGGAGCTGAAAGGATCATGAGGACCTGAATACAGAAAGAGAATGTGCACGGCAGAGCAGGAATACTGTTTTTAAAGAATGTAAGCACCCACACAGGCATCTAAACCCTTGACTTTTCATGTCATACAAACATCACATTAACAATAACAGCATGTGTCACTCACAGACACTAACACTAAACCAGATAAGACAACAGGTCTTTATCTTCCTCAGATGAACTGAAGATCAGAACTAAAAATACAAAACTATTTTATTATGTACAGTATTATAGTTATTGGCCACCACAATGGCGCAGGAGTTAGCATTGTTGCCTCACAACACTCAGGCCCTGGGATCAATTCTGGACCTGGGGTGCTATCTGTGTCGAGTTTGTAAGTTCTTCTCAGGATCGTGTGGGCTTCTTTTGGGTGCTCTGCTCTCCTTCGGCAATCCAAAGACATACTGTAGATTGGTTAATTGGCTTCTAGGAAAATTGTCCCTGGTGTGAGTGTGTTTGTCCTGTCCAGGGAATACCCTGCCTTGTGCACATTGATTGCTGAGATTGACTCCGGCTCCACTTCGACACTGAATTAGATGAAGTGGTAAGAAAATGGGTAAATGGATTATTGTCATTAAAGGCAAAATATGAAATTATGTATACAATCATGCTGTCTCCCTTTGTTTTTTAAATTCTTAAATGCAATGCTTCTTTTTCGTAGTTAGGGTGACCAGATATGTAAGCGTAAAAAAAACTCAGAAAAAGTAGGGGGGCATTAATACCAAAGTCCTGGCTAAATTCTGCTTAGTCTGGTCTTCCCCACGTTCTCCTTGTGAATCAGTGAAGTACTTGATAAAGTACTTTTTCACATCTACACGACCTGCCATTTCATGGGTCTGCAAATATGCTTGGAATTATAAATAGGACATTCGTATAGTTTTTTTTTTTTACAAAGAACAAGTAGAAAATACTCATCATGTTTGCAGACGTGCTAGAACTTTGCAATGGCACTGGATGAGAGGTGGCTTTCATTACAGAGACAGAGTTTTTGGAAGATCATGCTGACTCCACACAGACAGGCACCAAAACCTTTAATCAAACCCATAGTACTGCAGCAGCTACAGATGCCTATTTGACACCTGAAGGATCTCTGTAGGAATGATATTAAACCTAAGAAGACATAAGTTCCCAAAACTAATAACTAAGACTACAGACTTCTTTGGAAAATAAAAACATGTCATCTTGTTTCCTTTGTAGCAATTATTTTGTTGGTATTCTTCTGTTAAATTTCATCCTGCACTCTGCAATCAGATGAGAAACGATCAACCCCCTGCTCCTCTGTTAATTTATCCACTAGAGGGCGCCTCCCCATTTAAAACTGAAAAACGTTCTTTAGCGTTAGAGTCAGGGCGGCCGAGAATAACACGGTATTCAAGTAATGTATTTTACAGCAGTAGCAGCAGCACGAACAATAAGATTAAAAAGAACCAAATAATTGTCAATTTGTCGTTTTTTAAAGGGTCTGGCAATGCTTGACATTTTATGGTTGAACACAAGACTCTTACTATCGTAGACATTTTAAAAATTAAATTCTTATTCATGGGGCATTATATGGTAGTAAACAACGTATCACGTGATCTCATGATCACAAGATACATTTTCCTAAACAATTTGGTATGCTGCTTCATGAGGGGGTCTAATATTTTATAGGTCAGGTGGGTAGCTGCGTCAGCATGCGTAGGCTGCAATGGAACTAGTAATAGGTATATTCCATGCTGAAAAGAGAAGAAAGAAAACAACGTTTCGGCGGAACATTGTGTTTTCTTTCTTCTCTTTTCAGCATGGAATAAACCTATTACTTGTTCCTTAATATTTTATAGTGCCATGTTTTGCTTGAAAGCTTGCTTTGAGGATGAATGCTGTACTTTAGCTCAGCCCTGTAGGAATGTAGCCTATTCCTGGTGCAGAATCAGTGTCACAGAGCCCCTGGAAGAGGGGGTTACTGCAGCAGCTTCGTCGGCACAGATGTCCAAGAAGTCCTCACTGGGTCGCATCTCTTGTGATTGGCCTGGCTGTGGCAGCATTAGGTTGCTTTGATTATCTCTATCCTTGTGTTCTAGTCTCTTCTCGGTGAAGTTATTACATTCTCTCCCTCCTGAGTGGGCTTTGTGCAGTTTGTGCCTCTTTAACCTTGTAGATGCTTAGAAGTATTTGCTCATTTGTCTTTGTATGTTTCCTCACCTCAGAAATGGCTTGCAATCAGTTACTGTATATGGCAGTTGGGAGCATTTTGTGCTACTCTGCATTTTACAGTTCCCGGAGAGACATTAACACCTGAACTTGAAGCAAGGTCATTCTCAAGATCTCTACAGGATTCACATCTGTCAAGGAGGGAATTTATTCTGGGGAGATTAACATCACTTCAGGATAGATTTTGTTTTCCTGTTGTCAACAGTACCACATTCTTTAATCTCTCTCAGAATATAAATACAATCAGGTATCGATCTGTCAGTAGGAGTAACAATCCTTAACCATAACTTGCTTTTCTATGATCATATCATGAGAAGTGTGTTTCAAAGAGCCATAATGTTCACTAAATATTGAAAACTCTTCACTGGTATCACTGTCCATATTCTTTAGCAAGTCATTATAATACTGTTTTGGATATCATTTCATTTTTACAGAAAATATATTAATTTATATTGTGCAATGGGCATCATATACACACATATCCTTTTGTATTCAAAATTGTTTACAATACTGCACGTACTGTGTCCACCACTCTAACAGTGGAGCAGTAAAGAGGTCCTCCTTGTCTGTGCCACAACACCAAGCACAAAACAGAGTACAAACACATCATGCTGGCTTCTCCTTCTGTATCTTGCAAGGTCAGAAATTGATGTTTATATTGAAGCTTGATGTTTATATAATGGATACAGAAGTGCAAAGGAAAAGTACTGTAACTAATTCCACTGTAAAATGGGGGCACTGATTTTGGTGTGGGAGGTACATTTAAAATAAAAAGCACAAAAGATGCAATGTGTCTGTCCCTGGTGTGGAACTTTCTTAGTCTCCTAGCAACAACAACATGGTCAAGCTGCACTTGAAACAATTCAATCGGTTTGAAAAATACTGTCTTTAACTCATAACACACTCAGTTACACATATTATCAAAAGTGAGTTTGAAACTTAATATTATATATTTTATACTTCAGTGAAATGTAATTTATAAGCAGCCTTTAGTCTAAATGCAAGAACATATAAATTATGTATTTTTTTACTGAAGAAGGATGTCTTCTTATACCTTATATTTACCCCACACTGGCATTAAAATAAGAAAAATAACACCCAGACTTAGTGTCTTTTTTTAAAACATTTATTGAGACCATCTCTAAATTAATTTAAATTAGAAAGCTAAAGAAAACATAAAATTCACCAATATTTCTGGGTGTCACAGAATTCGCAGTACAGAAAACAGAAAACAAAATCCAATTACTCCCTCCCCCCAACAAAACCCATGTAGTTTTTAAACCCCATAATAAATAATAACACAAATGGTCCAGTTCAAGTATTTCACCAGTATTAGCATTGCTTCACTTTTTTCTCTTTAATTATTCCCTGAATGTCTCACTTTGTATTTGTCAGTACCTTTGTTTATAAAAAATATGCAAGCAGAAGTTAAGCCACATACTGTACGTGCCTCTATTGAGTTCAAAATTTACAATAATGGTTGCAAAAAACAACTACATGTCTAAAACCCCATTGTAGTGTTTATAATGGGTATTTTCAACCTTAGGAATTCTGAGCTAGACATTAAAGAAAAAGATTGGAAACAAGGTGTTAATTATTTCCAAACTTACCTTTTTAAAATGAATTACTGGTTCAAAGTAGCAAATTTACAATTGCAAATGCTTGACCATTTTTAAAACAATTTGCAGTTTTACCTGAAATCCTGAGCAATCTAATGGACTGGCCTAATGTATTTGCCATTGCTTGTAAGTTTTCAAATCACTTTATCAAAACTTTTAAGGGTAAATTAAAGTTCATGCAAAGGCAAATTTATACCAGTTTTCAATTAAATACGTATCGCAGTTATATAAATGTTTCTAGAAAAAAATCTTTGATAGGCAGTCTAAGTAGTTCTATACTGCCAAGATATAGAAACTGCATAACATTGTTTAGGCAAATTTATCATTAGTTTTTGGTTTGCACACAAAACATCTTGCACATAAATAACTGGTAAAAAGGGACAGCATATTAGTTTGACATATCACAAAATCCTTGAAGTGTAGAATAATTTCATGTACATGTTTCCTTTGTGGAAATGTGCAGTAACTGCAGTATTTAAAAAAGGCACATCAGGCAAGTTCACTTTAATAAAAAGAAAGAGTCCATCTCATACACAGTGATACCATGATAATCCAATGATGAATGAAATGACTCTTGACAAACTCCTTCAGAAACAATATGAGTGCACTTCTCAGATGGTACATGAAAATCGTGATATCAATGGTAGGGAAGGCTATAGAGGGGGAGCATGGCAGCACAGTGGTAGCACAGTGGTTAGCCTAGCTGCCAGCACTGGGGCCCTGGTTTCAGTTCCACACCTGGGGTGCTATCTGTGTGGAGTTTATACGTTCTTCCAGTGTTCGTGTGGGTTTCCTCCAGGTGCTCCGGTTTCCTCCCAGTTTGCAGACATACTGGTAGGTTAATTGGCTTCTAGAAAAATTGGCCCTGGCGTGAGTGTGTGCGTATGTGTGTCTGTGTCTGTGTCCATCCTTCCAAGGGCATGGCGTCCTGTCCAAGGTGTACCCTGTCTTGCACCCGTTTCTGGCTGGGTGCAGTGTTAGAAAAACCAGTTAAAAAAAACAGATGGAATGGTACTGTATAGTCTGGACATCCCCAATTCATGATACTGTCATAAGACAAGAACAGGCTCATGCTTCTCCTTAATCACCTTCAGACAGCAGCTGCAATGGCCAGAACACTGCACAGCAACTTAGGAATCTATCCACACAGCAAGTTACTGTTCAGGGATACACTGACAGGTTACATGAACATGGAATTCATGTCGGACTGACTTTTGTGACTTATGTTCATGCCAGCTGTGAGATTTCTTAGAAGCCAATACGTCGTATGTGGATGCTTATAGTGTCTACCCTGCTCAAGGAATATTTCCCCCACGGCAGACCATTTGGTAATTTTGTTGTACATCTTCCTCCTCAACAATATTCCATTCTGTCAGTTTGTTTTTTGGTGCAGCAGTCTTGATTTTTCAACACTAAGAGACAGCCTTCCTTTCTGAAAAAAGCATGTTTAAATTAGCACAGTGGCAAATACTATTAGAAATGTGCCCTTACTACTTGTGGGACAAACTGTCCTGCACAGGAAGGAGTTAAATCAGGTACTGTATAATCAATGGCAAACTGAGCTCTTAGCTTAGTCTTTTGACAGTTGTCTTTTTTTTTAATGCATTCATAAGGTAATGGTTGAAAGCCCAGGCGTCAATTATAAAAGGGTGCCTGAATTAACAGCTACAAGAAAACTTTGTGATGAGCATATTTTAAACCTATTGTCTCAGATGCCAAGGGCAATTAAGTAGGTCTCAGATGCCAAGGGCATTATCTTAAATGATCATAAATCATGTTTGTCCTTTGGGACAAAAGTGTTTCTTGGGATTCATCTAGGTTACTTGTATCTAGCTATCAAATAAGACTTTGTTCCTGTCGTACTGAATGTATCACATTTGATTCAACATCTCATGACTCTTTCTTTCGATTCACTTCACTATTCCCTTCCTTATTTTCTAATTCACAAGTTATCAATTTTCTAATTAATATCAGAGGGTCTGCTTGGCTGAGAATTTTAATTTTGCCACTGAATATAGTACAATAGTCAGTTATTACTGTGATGAACCTGAGATATCCAACCATTCTGAAAACACTTCAGAAATGAAGAGTTAAACTGTATTTGATGACCTTCAATCAATTCCTAAGGGACAATAGGTTAGTTTGGCAGAGTGATTTTGTGGAAAATTGTCTATAATCATATGATTATTCCTGTTCTGACATTCATCTTTGTCATTTTAAACTTTTGCAGCAAATGCCAGGGTGAAAAGTAGAAGAGAACAACACTAAAAATCAAAGAAAAACAATCAAAGTTAAGTTAATTATGAAAATCTATTTTTTAAAATCTGTATTATTTACATATTTAATATCTAATTTTATGTATTGTGCTGTAGGCAATAAGAGTACATTTCTTTTACTCTAACTTCTTTAATAGAATCAAATGTTTTAAAATAATTGAGGATGACTGTTAAAAAATAAAAAATGACACAATCAATTTGCCAGATTAAACGGAAACTGCAGAACAAAGACTAAAGAGGTTCCTAAAAATGAGGATAAGCAACATATGAATAGCAAATGACTTGGACTATGACTATACCAATGTGACATAAAGTGCATTTTGTGTTAACTCCACAGGACATTGCTTTTTACTTCACACATAAAGTACAGATACAAGCCCTTACTGTAAAAAACTGTAAAAACAAGTAGAATGTGGTTTGTATGATAATATAAGATCCTGAAAATGAATAATAAAAATAGAATTATTTGTGGTCTTAGTTCTGCAGCTTCGTACATAGCATCTTGAGCGTCACATCATGTACAAAAGAACACTCTGGCGTAGGACTGACCACATCGCAATACCTTCTATAAAACCTACAGTGTTACTAAAACCCTGAGTTGATGTGGATGTTGATGAGATGTGTTCCTGCATTCTTTAGTTTGTCAGACCACTTCCCAGTGCCATAAACGACTACATTTCAATAAAGTCAGCACTCAGATAAAGAATCTGGCAGTTCAGTCTTCCCACAGGAATTTATAGTACTTTTGCATGGGATGTTTGCTGTTTTTTAGAGTACATAATATACTACTTCACATTAATGAGGATACACTGTCCGTTATCCCGACTCTTTACAAGATTTCCACTGCCTGTCTAATTCCGGAAGGTGGGATCAGCTTTTCATTTTTTGAAGGATTACATCCATCTGCTTTTAAGCCTTCCAGTAATCAATTCACAGCTCAACCTATCATCAACAGGGTTTATTCAGCTCCTTGCACTGCAGGACAATCCCAGCCTCCTCCGTGCTGGCTGTGTTCTTCTGGGAGCTTCTTAAGCTGTCTTCCGCCAACTGTGACAGATACTTCTGCAAGGAAAGCAAGAGGAACGTGAGACTTTTTCAAATCTGGAGGAAAGACCCTTTCTGAATCTGAGTTAAGGTACAGTCCTGACTAGTGAGAGTTGCACGGGGATGCAATGTGATTGGTTCGGACTCACTGGGGTGGACTGTAGCGTGGAGTTTGCATGTGCTAACATATTTTTCTCTGATTTCCTCCTGACCCCCAAAACATGCAGGGAAGGATGGCTTCTTGGCTTCTTTATATTATCCACACCAAGGTGTGATAGCTGTTTGGTCCCCAAGATAAAGGGTGCTGGATACAACATGTTTTTTCTCAAATTTGTCCAGAGTTTGTTCTAGTGCTTCTCTGTTCACTGCCCAAAATTAGGTACAGGCCTAATAGACTGAAATTTAATAACAAAAGAGCCGTAATGAATTTAAATTTATTAATATAATAGTGAAGATAGTGGGAGATCATTCTAGTTATCACAACCCAAAACCCTTCAGGATTTTACAGTACAACCTACCAACTATTAAGATAATGTTGGTACTCATTAGTCATAGTTATGTTATTTTTTCCCAGTATTAAAATATATTTTATCCACAGCATATGGCTGGGAATAAACATTTATTGGGACTGGCTTGCTGGGATAGGCTCCAGCTCCCCGGCGACCCTGTATCGGTCAAAGCAGATAGTAAATGGGTGGATATTGGGATTTAAGACTGGAATTTCGTATCACTGGTGAGGTAACCCAAACTAAATAAACTTAATTAATTGATGTTTACAGCAATATCATCAAAATCTCTTTCTAAAGTGCTAAAACTATCTTCATTACAATGTGTCAAATCATCCTTTCAAAATTATGTTAGGATGTGATTTTGAATATTTCATGTTTTCTAAAACAATTTCTCTAAATATTTACTCTGAAAAAGCTGCTTTGGTTCTAAAGTTACATTCATGCAGCAACAATAAAAAATCTCTTTTAATCACAAAAGTGTCTGTATTAATTAAGATCACACATCACACTGTGATGCAACAGGATGTCATAACTGTTAGCACTACCTCTTGGCTCTTGAGTCTTGGTTCTAGTCTTGACTGAATTGCCTTCTGTGTGGAGTTTGAGCTGTGACCATCAACTGAATAAACTGCTTCCTAATAGCTGATGGATCAACTTGGCCAATGCAAAAACACACTACAATAAATAAATGCAGTGTTTTTTCCAGGTGTTCAATGCCTTTTCTGACCATAACTAAAGAAAGGGACTTAGTCTCTTAAACACTATCTTGAATGTCTGTTTTGTTACAGACAGAACCCGCAAAAATGCAGGCAAACAACTTTTACACTTTTAACTTTTACGTCAAACATGTTTGAAGAAGCAGGTGTTTCCCTTGTGTCATTAACATGTACACTCCATATGAACAGAACTTTTTTCTCCAGTGGACTCAATTAAAGCCAACATCTTTCACCGGGACTAGCATTTTCCTCACACAGTACAAAGTACTTGTCCCTTGGTGAGGCTGTAACATGGAACATGTTGTTTGGATAAGAGGTTTGCCTTATTTTGATGGACAGCACAACTGCTTTTCAGCTTTTCACTCTGGAATTCAACCAAACAAATGTCAGGGAGTCTTTCCTTCCGAGGTTTTCAGCTGTGTCGGGACTTTAACTGGGGAAGTAATGCAGCCTGCGCACTAATGAGCAACTTAATACAGGCCAGAATCTGCAAGGCCCTGTTGCTCCTGGCCTGTAAGGAAGTTGTGCCTTGGGAAGCTGCACCCCATTGAGGATCTGCAAAGCCAGCTGAATGTGTTCTGTGACACCAGTTCAGTCCTGCGGTGTGGTGGTGGGGGGGTTGGGCAGAGGGTTCGTGACTCCATGTGCATTCTTCAAGTGCAAGAGATCACACTGCGGCACCCGGCGAGCCTCTCACCCACTGACTATCCAAGTCACACATGGGTCACGCCACATCTCTCCTTCCTTAACTATTTTCCACTTATTAGGGACACATTTCTTGCAGCCCTGAGGTAAATTAAGATGTATAATACAGCTAGAACTTCTTCACATCACAGATATGTCAACAGTTATTCTGAGTGTTTAGTGGCTAATGAGTGGAAGCCAAGAGCTGTTATTTCATCTCCTCAACTCAGCTAATTGGTCACTGAGTGACCTCTGTTCCCGTGCTTTGTTTCGGGATTGGTTAACCAGCAGTAGCTTTTGGGATTTTGTCCCTGCTAACATAATATTTATGATAAACTGCCTTGTCGTAGCTAATAAATGTTATTTCAAGAGGTAAATATTTTGTAATTGAGACCTTTGATATGTGTACACACATACAGTAAATTCGAAATGGTTGTTTCTCTTGTCCATGTTCAAACATCTTGACAGAATATCATTGTGGTGGTGAAGGACTTTTACATATGCGTACAGTATATATTATCGATATGGCTAATGAGTTAGTGCACCTGATTTCACTCCCCACATGTTACAGTAGTTTATCAATCCATCAAACTTCACATTTATGGTGCATTTATTTGTACTTTTGTAGCATACATTCCATTTATATTTTACTGTTTTAAAACTTTTTGACTTGTTCAGCGTGTTCTCACCTGGAGGTTCCTGTAGTGCACTGTGCTCCTGCAATGGGTGATCTTCGCCGTCTCCTCACTGGTGTAGAAGAGGCCACACAGCTTGCAATAAAACCCACTCCGTGGCACGACAAACTCTACCCCTGTACATGTTGAGAGACAAGTTAAAAGTAAAAAATAATGTTTTCTGTGCAACCCTAAGTCATAATTTAGTTAAACATCCCAATCAAACCAAATTACAACCCATTTCTTGGTATCAGCTTTTCCTTAACTAAATGACAGAGGCCTTGGGAAAGCAGAAATCCGCACTTATTACAAACATTTGGAACCTGCAATTGGTGGCTGGGTGGAGGTTTGACTTTGACTTTGATTTGAAATTTATAACAAAAGAGAACGTGAGGCTTCTGTATTTTGTGAGCTGGCTGCAGTACTACAAGAAGATGTCAATTACAGTTTTAAGGGCTATTTTCATTACATTAATAGTTGAAGATGTTCATAATATTACCAGGCTTTATTTGTAAGTATAAATTATTCACAGACAAAAAAGGGATTAAACAGTTGGGTCTGAGGCATAGAGATCACTCAATGGCATAACTGACTGCAAACATCTACCCTAATAGAATCAACTACACACAACACCAAACAAATCCCTAAAATAGTCAAGCTATCCCCAGTGCAGAGACTATCGTGTCTGTATACAGATATTAGCAGGATTAAATCACCGGTAATTTAACAGACAGCCTGTCAGTCTGCTACATGATGCTAAGCATCTTAAAATAGGTTCCTTTCACACCTAGTTCGTTTGGTGAGGACTATTTGCACTACAGCTCAGTTAAAACACGAGCTCGGCTCATTTCTGGCAGCTGGGAAAAAATCCCAGCACAGCTAGGTGTTGGAGTGTGCACAAAAAGAAAGGACTCACCTAAAGGGATGCTGTGTTCACCAAAAATGTTCTCTTGATCCCATTGTGGTGCTGATGGAACATTTTTAGGTTCTACTTCTGGGTGTCTGGGAGACTGGCTCTGAGTCTTAATAGCAACATCTACAGTAGTCAAGAAACCAAACACTTACTTCAATAAAATTTCCAAGGAAGTGTGGTAGAATTATTAAGTCAGATTTGTTTTGGCAAAATTAAAAACTATCACAATGAGTGTATGGGATTTGGACACTATTTCATCTGGCCTGTGAATGAAGGCTGCTCCAGGCTGTTTCAAATAGCAACCTTTCTACAAACTACTTTTAAATAAATCAGTATCAGTATAAATTTTTTATCTCAACATTCTTCTCTATAATTAATATTTTTTTAATCTGATAAACTTTAATATACTTCATGTCTTTTTATTTTGGCTTCATTTATTTCCTTATATCAAATATGGTTTTAAAGGAAAACCTAATAGCAGATATGTGAAAAAACAAGGCATTTCCTTTCAGAAAATGTATTACAAAACAAGAAATTAATCATTTCTTTTTTTTTTGGTGGGGAACTTACACTTCTGTGGAACTGGTTAAATGAATTAACAGTGAAAAAAGTTCAAGAGTAAACCAGAGAAACTGAAAAACTGTGAAAATCAAGTAAGTTGCTGCGTTAGCATGTGTAGGCTGCAAAGGAACAGGTAAAGGTTTCTTCCATGCTGAAAAGAAAAGAGACATTTCAGCTGTGGAGCCTTTTACAGGTGTGTTCAGGTGTGTCTTCAGGTGTGAAGCCTTTTTCCACACCTGAAGAAGGCTCCACAGCCAAAGTGTGGTGTCTCTTTTCAGCATGGAAAAATACCAGCATTGAGAAATTACAAACCCAATGTACTGTACGTACCACAACATAATAAGAGCAAGACATTGTTAATATGTGCTACAAGTGCTTGAGACTGAAGTGCCATGAGCTGAAAAATATTAAAATACCTTTTTTTTGTGCTTCCACATACTGTTCATCCTCACTTCCAGTCTCTTCAGTGGCAGCTTTTGCAATCGGCGTCACCTTTCCCCCCTTTTTACAGCTACTAAGAACATCTAAAGGCTTGTTGCCTTCATCGAGATCCTCAGGACTGAGAGACCTCTCCTCTGCTGCTGGCAGATCAGCCTCCCTTCTTTCCGAGTCTGTGCAGGAACACGCCTCCTTGAAAGCCGCCTGGAATTCCCTGCTCGGAAAATCCCCGAGTTCGGAGTGAGGCTCCATCGATATCTGACATTCAGGGTCAGAGGTAAGGGTGGGATCTTGAGGGCTTGTGTTGGAGATCTCCCTACAGGGAGATCTGTGCTCAGTGTGTTCCTCTGGTCTGACCTCTACCCTGCTGTCCTGTGCTGTGTGGCCTGTGTCACTGCCACTTTGGCCACCCTCCTCTGCTGGCTCTCCAGTGTCTCCAGTGTCTATGGTTGTGGAGACCTTCTCTGCCTTCTCTTCAGCCTGTGCCTCTTCAGCCTCCTGCAGCTCTAGGAGGTCAGGTTCAATGATGCAGTCCTCTGCTTCCCCCACCTCATCCACTGTGACCAGCTCTTCCATAGCCTGTGGGTACCAAGATTCTCCCTCTGTCTCATTCCCGCTCTCAGACTCCTCTGGCTGTTGTGAAAGAAGCACGCTGGTTAGTCACTGTCACTAGAAAAGTGAGAGGTATTATCACTGTTGAAAGTTTCAGTGCATTCCACAACGATAAAATTCTCTCTGATCATAAGATCTTATAAACATAATAATACCATTTAGCTCATTATTATGAAGGTAAGTCTTGCAATGAAGAGAATACTTGTAATGGCATTACTTTTTCAGAAGAACTATGGGAAACTTTTTTTTTAAAAAGGGGGTTGTGTACCTGAGTTTCTTTGCTTCTTTCATGATCAGATCCCTTCATTTCCTCACTTTTTGTGTTAGGAGATACTGACAGATCCTTGTACTTCTGCTGTCCCTGGAATGAAGAAGTACATTTTACAGAAGACAGAAATTATATCTAACACAATTTCTGTGAGTGCTGGTGTGGATGCTTCTGTGTTATCAAGTCCCTGAATGTGCCCACTGTTCCACACCATGTCAATTCAACTCTCACTTTCATCAGACATCCCCCAGTCTCAATACAGAATGGTACAGCTTCGCTACTGCTAAACCTACCAGAAATTGCATTTTTCATGTGACTTATGGGGCAGAGTGGTGCCACTGTGGCTAAGGAATCCTACTCCGTTGGGCCCCTGAGCAAGGCCCTTAACCCCAACTGCTCCAGGGGCACCTTATAAATGGCTGACCCTGCACTCTGACCCTAGGCTTCTCTCTCCCCGTCTGTGTGCCTGTGTGTCTCATGGAGAGCAAGCTGGGGTATGCAAAAAGACAAATTCCTAATGCAAGAAATTGTATATGGCTAATAAAGTGATCTTATCTCTTATCTTATGAGTGGCCCAAAATGTATGAAGCAGGATATAGTGTAGGGGAGCCAAACTCAAGGGTTTTCAGGTGTTTGTTCCAGCATTACATACTCGGTTAAAATCGCTGCCCTTTTGCCCTGAGCAGGACATTTTTTCCCTATGCTTCTTCCCTTGAAAACATTTAATGTTATTAGATTTTAAGAATTGAATGTCAACATTTTAGCCAATATTAAGGACTTTCATGATTTCAGACTAGGAATAACAAAGTTTTTTTTTACCTGGGTATCTGATACTTGTTCTTCCTTCTCTGTTGCCATCTTCTTGTGCAGCCTTTTACTCTGCCCCTTATCCGTGCTTGTCTGTCTCCTGTCCTCCGTTGACTTGGCGGCTATAGCATCCTCAGTTGCTTCGCTGAGCGAGTATCTCGGCCTGTAGCCCTCTTCGGGATCCCTCTTCTTCAACTTTGCTTCGTGGCGCTGGTGTGGGTGTCTGGGAGGCCTGTCAGATTTATGCCTGGGCTCTCTCTTGTAGAAGTCATCCTCTTTGCATCGGTACGAGGAGTAGGATGTGTTTTGTGGGCTGCTTCTTGGGTACCTCTCCCTGGTGGTCCTGGTGGGCTCTCCCCTCTCCTCCAGAGACCTGGGGCTCGCCCTGTCTGTCAGCTTCAGGTAGGGCTTCCTCCTCTCCTGCAGCCAGCTGTCTGCCCTGTCCTCATCCCCATTCCGCCAGAAGGCCTCCTCCCTCTCCTCCTCCCGGCGCACATGAGGGGACCAGTCCCAGGAGGCTCTCCTTTCACTCAGGCCATTGCTCCACTCTGCTCGGCTGGTACCCAGGGGGCTGTGTGTGGAGCTACAGGAAGTGAAACTGGGACTGTGGGAGTGGGGGCTCAGGGACCGGCTGATGGGGCTGCGGGACCTTGGCCTCTCTAGGGGATAACTGAGAACCCACAAAGCTCGTTACATGGTCATCCATTACTTACATTCCAGACAATATATGCTGCACTGAACTTAGATACTAAGCATCCGAACAATGCATCTCTGTGCCAGAATATGGGGTAACATTATAGTAGAGTATGCTATGGGTCTAGGATATGGCATAGTTTCTACTGCCTGTAGCTTTTCACCATTTGTGAAAACTTTTGTCTTGGTTCACCAAAATAATATTCTCCTCCAAAACCAAAAAACAGCTCCTTTAGTTTGTCAAAGCACCTAGTTTCCAGCACACATACAGTACCTGATCTCAATCCAGTCTACCACACCCATAATTATACTGTACGGTATATCATTAGCACAGGACTGCCATTAACAACAGCTGTGTTTAATTACCCCAGGACAACTTTAATTAATTTAGTTGTTTTTCTTTTTTGGAGAACAAAAGACAGCATTTATTTTAGTGAACCGAGACAGCAGGATATTTTTCTTTTTCCAACACAAAATGCGGAAATGCTACAGGGCATATCCTAGGCCCATAGTGGACTTCCTTATAACTTTATCCCATATTCTATCACACATTATATTCATTTGAATAGTTCTTTGAGCTTATTTGGAAAAGAAAAGAAATATAGATGCACAGTATGGTGGCACAGTGGTTAGCATTGCTGCCTTGCACTGCTGGGGGAAAAATGTGCCCTAGGTGTGAGTGTGTGTTTCTGTGTCTATGTGTGTGTGTCTGTCTTGAGATGTAATGTACACTCAAGCCTTTAACTATCTAGAGACAGACTGTTGTCCTGTCCAGAGTGTACCCTGCCTTGTGCCCACTTTTTGCCAGGATAGGCTCTGCCTGCTCTGCGACTAAAAGTTGTTAGAAACGGTTAGAAAATAGATGAATGAAAGACTTGAAGGCATTGGCTCGATGCTGTACTGCTGAATATTCACTTACAAGCTTCTATTACAGACATTTTAAAGAACAGTAATTAAATAAATTGATTACTTACCACTCAACATCCTGCATGCCATCTCTCTCTCTTTGTGAATGAATATCCTGAATAATTGACTCTACATCCTTCCCAGGTTTCTGTTAACACACAGATTAGTACTGCATTACCTTCTGAAGGAAGCACTTTGTTAAAAAAACAGAAACCTCTGCGACGAAGTCTGGGGGTTCACCTTGAGCTGTAGCTCCTTGTAACGCTTTGACATCCTGATGAGCAACTTTTCATCACTAATCGTGGCCGGGTTCTCTTGATAGTACTGCACCATGGCTTGGGCTGCTTCAACGTAAGCCATTTCCAAAAAGGCCTGATCAAAATAA
Organism: Lepisosteus platostomus; assembly: GCF_059453375.1. Classification (NCBI taxonomy): domain Eukaryota; kingdom Metazoa; phylum Chordata; class Actinopteri; order Semionotiformes; family Lepisosteidae; genus Lepisosteus; species Lepisosteus platostomus. The sequence continues at coordinate 40,183,509 of NC_142616.1, forward strand.
AGAAAATCTATAAAAAAACTCCTCATGCAAAGTAAAATGGGCAATACAGCCTTTTAACAAAATGTGACAGCAGAATATTGGGTTGCATTAGTACATTGCATCTTCAAGAATTAATTAGGTGCCCCAAACTAAATAAACTTGTGTAAACAACTGAACTAACCAGCTTTTGTAATTGCCAACCACCTTTTGGTTTAATCATTCTTTATGTAAAGTGATTTATTGTATTAACATCTCAAAGGGCTGATCACTAATGTGTTGTAGTGTCCAGAAAAAGAAGAGCATTTGAAATGAGAAATGAGGAGAGAAAAAAGAAAAAATTACCAGATGTCAAAAATGAAGACTGGTTATCCTTCCATAAAAGTTACATCATTTTTAGCTTTCTTGGTCATTCTAATTTTAAACACTGCACAGGCAGTTGTGTGGTTCTGCTGAGCTGTGGTAACGAAAAGCTGACTGACAGCATGTGTGTCAGGCTTGGCACAATGGCCCGTACCTGGTGAGTAGACCGCATGAGAATGTAGTTGGTGACCTTCCCAAACGGAAGGCCTAGGTTGATGACATCATTTTCCGTACAGCTCCCTTCTGGTATATTACAGATATGAACGACTCGGCCAGGGCCAGACTTCCTCAGAGGGAACTAAGAGAGAAAGCACTTCTTGTTAAAGTTACAGAGCAACATTCAGACAGTGACAAGAAAAAGAAAACAGGATTGCACCTAGACCTGTCCTTACATCAGGGCAAGTTATGCATCAAACCTTTTGATCCACTATACTGAGGTGTTTTGACAGAGCCTCTTCATTGTTTTGATTTCATTATAAGGTAATACCTCCATTTTAACTGTTTCATTTAATCCAGCAACAGGTACAGTGTGATACACTCTGGATGGGATGCCAGTCCATTGAAGGCCACACACACATACGCACACTAGGGCCAATTTTCCCAATTAAAAAACACTCTATGCTGACAATGTAGCAATTAAAATTAGAATAGATTATAATTATCTCCCTGCAAATAAGGTGGACTCAAGTAGGCTCACATGTGAAACAGAAGGCAAGGTTTGAGATCACTTGGGCTGGGATTTACCAGTTTCTGCTAGTTGGAGGATATGATCTACTACAACACAGTGAGAAATAATTTCAATGTCCAAATACTCTGGAAATGCCTAATATTTACAAGATGTAATCATTTAATAAATTCCCCCCCTGTTTTTGGTTGAAACTCTGATAACAAATAGAAAATTTGCAACTATCAGCTATATTATCAACAACACAATTGCTGCCATTACCAAAAATAAGCATTGCAAGCAATAGCTGAAACCCATACTTTAGACTAATGAGCTCACTTCAGTTCTAAAACAGCAGAAAAAGTAAGCCATGTAGTTGCTTTCAACAATTTATTATACTCTTAAATAAACATAAAATATTTTAAGTGCTTATACCTAAAATATTTAAAAGACACAGACATTATTCATTGACTCTTCTAATCTCCCAAACAGAAATCTGTCTCACAGAAAGTCACAACATGGAACAACAACATAATTTTGATATATTTAATCTAAACTTGTGGTAACTGCTGCTTAACTACAGTACAGTTTGTCTAAGCATTGAGAATTAACAGTATTTGTTCTATTTTCTTTCTTCATTCTTATAAGCTAATGGAGAGGATGTACAGTAAAAAACTATACCCACTGTCACCACTGGTGATGTTTCCTTGTTTGATTTCCATTGGTGTTTCATGTACACCAGGCTGGGTGCTTGCACAACTTGAAGCCAAATTTGAATGAACAGGAAAATTAACCACATCAGTTACAACAAGCTCTGGATTTAGTTTCATAAATTACGGGGTGATGATGGTGAAACTCTTTGTGTTTTCAAATGGTAATATAGCCAGACCTCAAATCTGTCAGTTCAACAACAAAACGAGGATTATGTGGAAATTAAAAAGAATGAAAAAAAAAACAAAGGCGGCACATTTCTTTACAAAAATAGTTGTGTGTGTCTGAAATAAATTTTTCAGCCAAGTGTCATGTTGTGTTGGAGGAAACTATGAAACGTTAAATTCTGGCGGCATAGCAAAGGTAGTGGTAGGACAAAATGTGGCAACAGCCGTGGAATTTGGGCAATGAAAGAGCAGGCAAAGAGTTCGGTTATGGCTAACCCAATTTATGCGATGGGTGTGTTGGCATTTGTGATGCAGCAGGACTCTTCTTATTCTGGTAGAGTGTGCTAAGCCATAAGCCATCAACACCTTGACACATTAAACATTCTGAAGTATTCATGGAAATGTACCAAGCAGGCACTTTACGTAGTGATGACAAGTATTTTATTGGCAGACACATCTGGCTGCAGGGTCTCTCTCTCTGACACTGTTCCCTGCCTACCTCTGTGAAGCACTCTCAGACACAACACGGCTCTGCAGGGTCTGTTAGCCCTTGTCCACCCGCACCCTGACTTACCTTGAAATTGTGGATGCATGACCAAAACACACTAGTTTAACTTTTAGAACAGCAACTTTGGAAAACAGACATGCGATATGGCCCCCTTGACACAATTATTAGGACAACAATAATAACCGCGAGGCTTGTGATTGCTGACATGAAGCAGCTACTGTAATTTGGGAGTTCCTCATGGGTGCGGTGTTTTTTTCCTTGGGATTCCTATGAGGACTTTTCTTTTGGACCAAAACATCTTGGAAAGTGATGGTGAAACTCCCTTACAAAGACAAAGAATGAAATAAGAAAGGATGTGTTGGGGATGGGTGAAATTACATTATGTTCATCAAAATCAACCTATACAGTAGTTTACATTTGAGCTGTCTGGAAGGAGGAATGGAATTCATGTTGTTCTTTAACTACAGGTAATCTTTTACTCATTCTTCTTGTTTATCATTATGCACGGTTGCAATAGTCGAATACCTTAAATATGATGCATCAACTCGACTGAGACCCTCACCAGGAAATGCAGAGTGAAAATTGCTGGAAAGATATCAATTTAGTAACTAAGTTATCTTCAGAGATGTATACTCAATTTCAAAACCAATCCAATATATTCCACCCTACTTCCCAACGCTTTCAGCAAGCTTACAGTCATATTCCACTTTTAAATATGTCAGGTGAAAATAACTAAACAGTTCATTCAGCTTCTACTTTTAGATGCCTGAGGGACACAGCCTAGGATTTCCACATTAAAGAATGCCACATTCAAACGGAACCTGTTTGAAAGAAATCTACTAATAAGGCTAATAAAGTGATCTTATCTTATTAAAAAAAAAGAGGGGCGAAGCGGTAGCACTGTGGCCAAGGATCTGCGCCTGTGGCTGGAAGGTTGTCAGTTTGAATACCCTTCTCCGTTGGGCCCTGAGCAAGGCTCTTAACCCCAACTGCTCCAGGGGCACTGTACAATGGCTGACCCTGTGTTCTCACCCCAAGCTTCTCTCCCTGTCTGTGTCTCATGGAGAGCAAGCTGGGGTATGCGAAAAGACAAATTCCTAATGCAAGAAACTGTATGTTGCCAATAAAGTGATCTTATTTTATCTCTTATCTAATAGAAGTTTTGACCAGAAAGTTTTTAGTGCATCAAACACATCAGAGTATAAACAAATGTTTCTTTGCAGTCACCACAGAATTTCCACTCCAATAATAGTTTTTTTAAAAATTACTTCAAATTCATACCACTTTATGTCTCTGGGTTTCTGCGGTTTGCTAAACTTCATCCATAACAAAGTTTTGAATCTTTGTATCATAAATATCATTAAATACACAAAATGAGCCACAATGTGAATGCAAATCTCAGTTAACATTCTTCATGACTCACAGTCCATTCAAAATGGAAAAACAGTATTTCAGCAACAAAAGGGACATCTGCCCCAGCAACATCCCTGAAGTACAGCCATAACTGCACGTGACATCAAGCCAAAGAAAACCATTGACTGATCTTTTACCTCTTGAAAAGCCCAATTCCAGCTACCAGTACTCTATACTCCACTGGTTCTTTTTTGTTCAACCTCTTCCGTTCCAGAACAACCTGCCAGCCAACAAAGTATTAGCAGGGAATGTGCCTTCAAACAGAGCTGTCTTAAATGTGTTGCTGCTTCAGTGTCTACTTTTATGTGTTATATACTGCTCAAATCTATAAATACGTATCCCTGCAAAGCAAACACACAACCCAGTGACATGACAGCGATAATAAGGGTCATCCCTCTTGGATATGAAAATGTTAGCTGACTCCAGAAGACATCCTGTTCCCTTTGTCGCTAATCCTGTTGGATTACCAAGTATAGCAACCCTGGCTGATCCCTAACCCTCTTCATATGAGAACCTAATCATGCTGTGCCACGTTAAGGTAAAACTGGCTCACCCAATGGACAGCTGACAAGGTGAAAGAATGGATACATATCATCACTTAATAACGTGTCTCTGAGTCTCTGGGAAGGTGGTTTGCTTGCCTTGCCTCTGAGCCCAATGAGTCACTCACCTGCAGACACAGCTACAAATTGAAAACTGTAGATTTAAAAGTCTGAAACCTAACTCAGTAGGGAATTATATATAAAACAATTGAAACAGGGTATTCACTGACTCCAGGATGAAGCCCTGAAACATTATTCTTTTGGTTGGGTTTGGAAAACCTACAGAAGCGAGGAGAATTTTTTTCCCAGAGACTCAATTTTGACAGACTTTCACTTCATGATCTTTGCACTGAGTATCAAAGATTATGTAACTCAAACATATAGTTCAGGCCAGAGCAGACCAAATGCATTGTACTATTATTTCTCAGAGAAGATAGTGGTGACTGTTGCTTTCTACACAGGCATATTAATAGGAATAATTTTAAATTGTGCACATGAGCTATAAAAATACATACAGTACTTATGCTAACACATAAGTAGATTAACTTATTTTTCCCTCATACATTAGTACATAAACCTTCAAGCTTTCATTATACGTACTATCGAAAAAACTATACTTTGGCATGTCTTGGAGGTTTTTGGCTCAAAGAGTTTATGTAAAAATGTGTAAATAGCACAGTTTAACACATTACACAAAGGGCAGAGCGGTGGCTCTGTGGCTAAGGAACTGCACCTGTGGCTGGAAGGTTCCCAGTTCAAATACTATGGCTGGCAGAGGAATCCTACTCCGTTGGACCCCTGAGCAAGGCCCTTAACCCCAGCTGCTCCAGGGGTGCCATATAAATGGCTGACTCTGCACTCTGACCCCAAGCTTCTCTCTCCCCGTCTGTGTGCCTGTGTGTCTCATCAAGAGCAAGCTGGGGTATGTGAAAAGACAAATTCCTAATTCAAGAAATTGTATATGGCCAATAAAGTGAAAGTGATCTTTAGCTTTGTCTTCACTGGGCAAGTGCTGGGCAGGCAATTCAGGACCATCTGATCCATAATCTTTGTTAAAGTTGACAGAACTGGGAGAGCTTGTTCAATTCCAGAAATGGCAAAATAAAAAGGCAAACTCTGGACAATTCATTCCATTTTATTTTGAGCCACACCATGGAAATGTTCGAGCATTTGACTTCAGGAAAAATGCAGAAAAACTGGAAAATTAACATTGAATTTGATCTCCTCACAGGCTATGAATCAGTTCCCATTTATCATTGTCATCTTGCTGACTCCAGGTTAGCAAAGAGACCACACCATCAGGCGGTATACACAGTCTGATGTGTTTACAGTTGGAACATCTGGTTTGATGTCAGGATGGAGAATAAGGCCCAAGCCATTGTTAAGTTGGGGAGGTGGGAGAAGGGCAGGGATCTGTGATTTATCTTGTGCAATACAACATTGTTTTTTTTTTATTTCTCAGGTACAGTATTTAACAGGACTTGTTTGTCTGATTTTACAATGGCTCTCCAATGTCAGTAGCAATGTAACACTGGCACTGTGGAAGTTTAACAAGTTCAACAAGGTGGAACAGCTCAAGAGAGAAAAGGCAACAGCTAACCATCCACATAAACCATCTGAACATAAACTAGCAATCATAAACTATCGAGTTTACTTTCTAGATATCTACTTTGACATGCTAATTTAAAGTGGGCTACATTTTAATACCACCAAACTGTCTTAAACATACTGCTCACATGCTCCAAGAGAAAAGTAAGAATTGGCAATAGTTGAACACTATTCTGTCCTGTCCTTTATTAACAAATATACCATAATAACTTGATAATGTATCATAATACATGTTCAGGACCATGTTATCTTGAATATATAACTTCTGTGACCAATATAACATTACACTGACAACGTCCAAGCTAAACAGGTGTTTGTGAATCTAACCCTAATGAACTGCACTGCCTGGCCATGTGTCTGCTTGCTGAAGCTATGAAATAACAGCTGTAGGGCAACAAATGGAGAAACAGAACCAACTAACATGTAAATAAATACATCTGAGAAAAAAAAAACTAGGCAAGAGAATATATTCATCCACATATATAAGACAAATATGAACAAATGCCACTGAGCTACTTGTGGTGAAGCTTTGAAACGGGAGTACTGATCTTCCTAACTGCCTGGGTGTTATGTCTTTATTTTATTGCTTTTGGCCTGAGACCCAACTCTAATCATATCAGATATAAAAGTGATAATTTTATTACCAGCTTCACACCAGAGCAAATGTCTAGCAGGAATATCCAGGAAAGGTCAGAGCACACCCAACTCAATAAACAGAGTATAACAGACTGTTTATCTATTAGACACATTACAGACAAGTTCAGGAATCAGTCTTTGTTTGGTTGCCTAATGAAACTGATCCAGGGGAGAACTTACTTGAAATTGCAGCCAAGCGTTCTTAAAATATTACAGGGCTGAAATGTCTGTTATGAATTCCTGGTTAATAGATGTGCTTATTGCAGTTAACACTGTGACAGACACTGTGACCTTCAGTCAGGTGTTTGTCCTACCAAACACACAATACCTAGAACCATACTCTCCATGAGCTGCATGCTGCTATTTTAATAAATGTACACAAAGTATACAAGTAATACACTTGAGACATTTGCTGCAATATGTTTGCATGTTATCAAGCTTCTTATAACACCACCAACTCTCCCAGGCCAATTGTGAAAATACAGGAGCAGTAGCTAGAGGTCATAGAAATGCCAACCCTTTTAATTGAAGCTACCCTGCAAACTGCCCAAACCATGAGATGAATATGTCAGGGTTTTCAATTTAAAAAAAACAGGACCTGCTGGCTTTCAGTCAGAGATGGCGACTGCTGATTAATTTATTCTTAATCTGCATGATTTCTCAGCACTATCTATGAGTCTGGAAAGTGCCCACTTCATCAGAATGTGGGACCCAAACTGAAATATAATCTTTTCCATACCAGCAGATAACAGCACGTTTTAATCACAATCCTACTGGTGTTTTATTATTGCCAACATTCTTGATTCTTTTTTAATTAAACAACTTTTCTGCAGCTGTGTTTGATGGTTTCCTGAATGCCATCTTCAAGTGCTTCACTTCTTTTTAAAACAATTTTACTTATCCGTCATGATGTTCTAATGGGCAATAACTGTTCTAAACTAAACATATATTTAAGTATGAACAACAAGTGTTTTACACATTTGGTGAACTAGCCATTATTACACAACTACACTGTTTCAAAATTAAATTTTTCACATGTTCTGTATATTTTCCTTAAATTATTACAGTTTGTTTAAGTGTCAGAAAATGGGGTCTGATTTCAGTTACAGTACTTTCCTGTTCTTGTTTAAGATTGTTTTGTTGTTCTCATTAAATTGTTTACAAAAATATCTGGTAAACACAGGTTTCCATCTGTAACATGGCAATTGGGATGCAGTTTATGTTCTGTTTATGTACAGTATATACAGGCTTTTTGGTGATGTCATGTGATAAATAAAAGCATATCTGTCTTTACTATGTCAGCAACTCCAGAGCTCAGCATTATAATTTTAACTAAGGGCCAGACGAACTGGCCAATTGGATGTTTCCTTTCTGTGCTCCTTACATGCAATGCCATCTCCTACCAGCGGAAGGCACTGTTACCATACTTCCATTCTGTCACTCTGACTACCTCACGTGCAGGAAGGCGAATTACAGCACATCCTCCCACATTTAAACTACGCTAGTTTTCTCTAAATGGGAAATGAAGCTTCCAACTTCCCAAAATAAAAAAGAAAACTTTAGATATATTTTGTTATATTTATGTTTAATTACTATAACATGTACAAAACAAAAAATCAAAACTGATTCATAAAGAAATAAAAGAAGTAGACAAAGTATTCAAGAAATACCAAAATAAGGGACAGTTTCAATCCTTAAAGTTGAAAGACAAGAACACAACTGCAATATTTCTAGGAAGATACAGGCACTTTGTTTTCTTTGTCAGACACACACATATTGGAAACTCCAACCATTTGTGCTTGCTGTACTGTATGTCTTAGTTTGATCAGTCTCTTTTCCTGCTATACAACAGGTCCCAAGGGAAAATTTGTATAGCTGTTTTTTGCAACATAATACGTAAATAATCTGCATAATCAGAATCGCAAACAGTGGATTGCAAACAAAGATAGCACAGTGGTGCAGTGTTTAGCATGGCTGCTTCTCAGCACTGGGGCCCTGGGCTCAATTCAAGACCTGGGGTGCTGTCTGTGTGGAGTTTGTATGGGTTTTCTCGCAGTCCAAACGTCCAAAAACCAGGGGGTTAATTGGTTTCTAGGAAAAGCGTGTCAGTGTCTGAATGTGCCCCGCGGTGGACTGGTGTCCAGTCCAGCATGTGCCTGTTGCTTGTTGGAATAAGATTCGGCTCCCCATGACGCAGAATTGGAAGTAGTTAGACAAACGGATAGAAGAAGGTTTTGAGAAAAAGATACACTTGACCATAGGTTTCTTTTCATCCTTCATGCTTTTTTCACCTCTGAATTCCAAATATATCAGAAACACAAGAATCATTTGATAAATTCAGTATTAACTACACCATCAACCTTAACGGAAGCCAGAAAACAAATCTACAACAATTCCAAAGACTTTCAATGCTATCTTAATTTCCATTTACGGGGATGAATGAATTAGACAACGCAGATTATAATAACATTTTTATTACAAACTACATTCAGTAATTCATTCATCTCACTAAGTGGTATTGAAATGTATGTGGTATTTATACAGTATGTATATTTATTTAAATAAATAGGTTAATTTGAAACAAGATACAATATTGTTTTTTTCTTTAGCTTTTTTTAATGCTTTTGAGTTACACATGTAGCAATATATTTACTGTGAAGGGCAATTTTATGGTTGTAGTATTGATAAAGACAGAGGGTACCCGAATTGATGTATAGTATGAGACTATATCTGAATGCCAAAAAATAACCAAAGGATTACACAGGTCTGACATTGAATTCTATTACCACCGCACACAGGCTGCGCTGAGGAAGGAAAGATTAAAGCAATGTGTCTGAGGAGAGAACCGTCCACAGATAACTGACTGCTGCCTGGCCCTTCCAGAAGGATTCCTGTCTGTTTATTCAAAGTCAGCTCCCTATTGGTAGAAGAAGATGCTGACTGCAGGTTTCAGTCAGTCACACACTCCACACCTAATCCCAAGTGACTCAGTTAAGTCTGTTTGTCCAGAGAAGGGCTGGTCATCCACTGATCACATTACTGCCCTGCAGCTTGAAACTTAACTCCTGAGCTGCCAAACTCTCAGAGTTATATGCAGTGTAAGCTGTCTGAAAGTTAAAGGTCCAGTTAAAAAAGTTACCTTATCTTCTCTTGCCAGATTTTTACAAGCACAGTCTTTATGTTCCTATGTTCTTGCAGTTCTGGTGTCTTTCAGGTTGTATGCAGTGTGGTATGGGGCAGGCACTTAGTTTCTCAGTTCTTTATTTTCCTATATTTGACTTCTTTAGTCACTTGTGGAAGATTCTTTCCAAAGAGAGATGTATGTGGCAAAGCGAGACAGCAGTGTACAAAGCTTCTGAAGGCTGTGGAATGACTTTAATACATTTGAGAGACTAACACCCTACTGTTGTTTTATGTATTCCTGAAATTCCCTATCCAATAATTTAATGGTTGTTTTAATTTCTGCACCCAAAGATATAAATCTGGGGTGATGGTGAACTATGACCACTATTTATCTCCGGGAATCCAGGACCATCATAACAAACCAGAGGGAGGCACCGTAACTTGGGAATGTGAATCATAAAAACGTCTCCTTACTACAAATCACTCAGTGCAACAGCATCTCGGCATGCTAGGAACTGCAGTAGTGTGAACAGAAAAGCTGTTGTCAGTTCTGCGTAAGATGGAATTTTTATGATACAGATTCCAGGAAGTGCAATATAATCCTTGTTTTTTTAGCACGTTCTTGAGTCACTGCAGAAATCGTATGTTAATTGAATTGTGTTATGTTTGTTTGTTGCATTTGCGCAATTACTGCACAAAGTGCTCAGGTGCCTGCTTGGCACTCAGAAGGAGACTGATATTACAGTCTGTGCTGGCCTGCAAAAGTTTGTGTGTTTGTGTCTGTAGAAAATAAACTGGTTCTGTTTATGTTTTTAACATTTATGTGCCATGCTTTTCTATACACAACAATTCTGTTACAGGCAGTGCTGTTCTCTGTAGGCATTTCAGGATAAGCTTACTTAGAAGTAACAAAACTCTGCCTCAAAAATGCAAATAGACTAGTAATAAGATAAAAATACAAAGAACATCAACAACTGTTTCCATTTTCTCTGAGTTTTGAACAATGTTTTGCTCCTCGGGTACTTCCACCTAAATTAAACTTTTTCACATCCACTGACACAAACAGGTAAAACAGTTTCAGAATCTTGTCTATTGCAGTAACAATAAATACACAGCACCCACCAACGCAATCAACAATTAATTTTACCCATTCAGCTATACAACCCTTTTAAAACGAATGGGGAACAAGTACTGTAGCATGACAATTGCATTCTGGGAGAGCATAATGTTATCCTTGCAGTAAACAGGTTTTTTTTTTACTGAGCATATGCTGCACAAGCAGGTGGACTTTTACTGGAGCTAATATTAGTGCATGTATACAAAGTTTGCACTTTGGTGTTGAAAGGACTCATAAATTACATTGACCAAATGGATGTACGCAGGATTTAAAGATCTTCTAGTTCGTAACATCTAATGTTCAACATGCAGTTGACGTGCTGTTTTGCTATATTTACAAATACAAGCACTAGTTAACAGAACAGAGATTCAATGTAATGGGGCCTATACAAGTAGCAGGGATGCATTTTTATGACTGTCCTTAATTTCAAAGGGTGTCCTTAGGTAGTGGGAGGTTAAAACCCAACTCAATCTTCCTGAAGGACTCACATTGGCTCAAAACATTTGTTAAGGGTCACCTTCACCCTTGTGTGCATTTCAAATTTAACTCTTTCTCAAGTATCATAAATCAGACCCTTTAAATTCACAATAATCATTTTGTCTTTCAGAAGCTTTATTTGATCGATTAAGAGATTAGGAACTCTGAGCTATTCTAAAAATATTTAGAGCGGATGTGGATATTGCCATAGGAGCTGGATTTCGGGAATGCTAGTTCGTGCATTTCATATAGAATATTTCACAGAGCACATAATGGCTCTGTGAGATCTGAGCTGATACAAATGGACATTTTGTTATATTATAGACACCTCAGAACAATGTTCCACTGACCTGTGACCCTGACTGAGGCGAAGAAAATCCAGGGCCTGCCAGAGGTTGTGCTCTCATTGCTGCAGTAGTTAAATAAGTAGAGTTGGGTCCCAAGGTAACATCTATTTCAATTTAAAAAACAAGTAAAATTATAACAACGACATTAGACTGCCAATCTTCGCTAATAACTAAAATGAGTAATAAGCCACCTCCCTGAGCTACCATAAACTTTCTGTGCCTATTATAAATTCATATTTTAATACTTTAATACATTTGTAATATTAAAAACTGCAGCAAATGTTTGTTAGCATAGAAACCATGAGAAACACATATCAGTTTAAAATACTGCTTGTACAAAAAGGCCCATAAATTATAAATATTAAAGTTATTTTTTCTAATAATTATTGGTCTGACACTTTCTAACCAAAGTAACCTACAATATATCTGTTCCCATTTATAGAGCTGGGAAAATGTGAATGAAGTATTTTACTTAAGAGTACAATAGCAATGCTCCACTAAGGATATAATTACAAGATTAAAGCCCCAGTCACTACTATGCACTGCTGCCACCCTAACTGATTAAAAAGATAGTTTCTGTAAAAAATGAGTTCATTATAGACAGCAGCTATTGGAAAGTCAACTATAAAGGATTTAATTCTTTCTGTTAAGTTAAATGAAGTTGTAGAGGATGTCAGTATATTTTAGGAACATAATTAGCATCAACAAAGATGCTAATGTAAAGATGAAAGAGTAATTTCATTTATTTAGACAGTTATTTATATATACCCTTAGTATTTAGATATAAATAGAACACTAGCATTACATAGCTTTAAAGCCTGTTGAGCCTTAACAGCTTTTCAAATGAAGCTCTCCAACTCTAAAAATAAACCCCATTACTGAACGTGTTTTATTTCTAGCCTCTTAAAACATGTGGCTTTAAATAATTTTTACCTTGGTTTGAAGCAGATGAAAAAGTCATGGTGGTGTTTGTTGAGGAGTTTAGACATACGTCCGGAACCTTTGGAAAATGAGCAGGTCCAATGGCAGGACTGAGAAACAGAGAAGGCAGGTGAGCAAGTATTGTCAGAATGCAGGAAAGCGGCAAGTGCTCATACATCTTCAGTAGCCACTAATATTAAAATCAATCACACTACTGTACATGCTGAAAAAACAGAGCCATAGAAATTAGAGCTCCATAGTAAAGAAAGCACTGGTCTCTTAGAAAGTAAGTACTTTGGACCTGGAAAAAGAGTATTCTTATGTTGCAAAGAACCAAGACTTCCAGTAATGAAATGAAATATATAATTTGGTACTTTAATATGACATTCTTTCACTATCAAATACACAACATTTGCTTCCCTTTCCATTTTCTCTAGATCTATAGTACAAATTAATGATTATTTACTAACAAGCAGGAAGAGACTGACTCATGAAAAGTGCACTATAAATAAAATGTATTATATCATAATATAATCATATTATAATAGTATATCATATACTAACATTACATTAATATATTATAATAAAATATTATTTATTATTTTTATTATTGTTGTTGTTGTTATTTTAGTATGTAATGTTTGTTTTGATGTACTCACCATTCTGAGAAAAGAGCACGGTTCTGCAGATGTAACTCCCCCTTGACATGTTGGTCCCAGTCCTGTAATTGTTCATGGACAGATGACGTCAGTATGAAATTATCAAACGTTATGACAAGACTAACATGCAATAACCCCAAGGACAAAGTTCTGTAAATAAAGAAATACTTTATAAAATGCATCCTGTCAGAAACCACATGTTATTTGAAAGAAAATGACAGAATCCTTTGAGTTCAAATGCACTGTGTGTTCTTTCCAAAAGAACCTAGAAATTATAGCACTTTATTTTTGTTCCTTAAAACTCATCACATTTTTTTGCATAGTTCTTCTATGGTATTTATGCATTGTTGCATCAATAGCTATTTCCTTGGTGAATAACTGTTTTCATTAAGACGGCTCTGACCAAAATAAAAAACAACAACATTGGCCATAAGGAAGTGCAGCTAGGAAACAAGCAAGTGAGGCACAGGACCCTGAAGCCCCTAAAAACTGAGAAAAAGCTGCACAAGCTGTGATTACACTCCCTCTCATGAGGAATCTTTTTCTCACGTTTACCCAGCAGGGAACTTTTCAGAAATAATAGTTTCTGCAGTAGTAGACCATTCAATAGGCCAAACAATGCAAGACCAACCAAATCTAACCGAATAATGAAGAAGAAAAATACAGTGATACTGCTGTCACTAAATTATGAAGACTAGAGAACATCTTTTATGTGCTGTTCTCCAGCGCTGTAAATTGAATAACCGCTGAGATGATGTGACCGTTTTGCTGGTGTAATAACCCTGGGCTAGAGCTGCTGCTACCAGCCACTTTCTTGTACTTGAATTTGTTTGTGATCCATCCATGATGGTGGGGATGAGGAATAGGGTTGATTCTTTACCTTCTGTTTCCCCAATTAAGAAAGAATTTGATTTTCCTGAACTAGCAAAAAAGGCTGTTTTTAAATGGAGATCAAGGCTAAGTTTCGTCAGATTAGTCAGAATTACACCCATTTTTCCATGGATACTGATAATCAGACTTAAACCTCTCACCCTTTGTATGCTTTGCTTTTTCTTAAGACTGTCGAAGTTTCATAGTGTGGTTTTAAGTGTAGTTCTTGTTTTACAATACACATGGGGCGCTGAGAAATTCAACAAGCTGATGTTGTCTATTATATATTCAGAATTTTTTGTTCAACTTGGAATAGTGGGATTTTCTATCTCTATTATTTGTCTCATTTTAAGGGAGATTGTCTACTTTGAATTTTTTGACAGTTGTTGTAGTGGAGACTTTGAATATTAGTTATTTGGAATGAAAGCTGGGGAGGGAATGTGGAATAAGGCTTAGGATATCAAGTCAAACACTTATTTTTCATTAGCAGATGCTCTGTATGTTTTATTCATTACTGACATTATTTATTCCTGTTTGACAGCAGATTTGGTCTCCGATATCCATGACTAATGTTTCTATTTCATCCTAGAGTGCATGTGGGGTCATTTCTCCTTCTAAACCTGTTAGCTCTTAAAAACAGTTATGAAGGAAAAAAAGTATGATGCCATCCATTTGAAACAAAAAGATATCATCAGGGATGCCCCCTTTAAGCCCTCTTGTTTTCCCCAAACTGGGTTCAACTACTGTAACTCAAGTTCTCATTCACCTATTTTCCACACTTACTGTACATTCCTTACAGGTAATCCCCCTATCTGTTTGCCACCTTGGAGAAACAAATTGATTCACATTTTATTTTATATTTTTAATTTAGATGGTGTTCACTGATTCTATGCCATGCAATCCCAAGACAAGTTGACTGGACGCTTTTTTACAGTATGTCTCTATTTTGCTCTGCATGGCTATGGAACCTGTGGGGGATGTTGTCCATTCATCCAGTGTATAATCTGCTACATTTCAGAGGCAAATCAAAGGGATTGGTTTCCTCTACGTATGTTTATATTGCTCTACTACAATGCTCAATCAAGCCTTTAGCAGCTGTCACTATTTACAACAGGAATGTTGAGTGTAACAAAACTGACATTTCATAAAGCTCCTTTTGAGATAATTTAAAGTTGGGTTCCAATGTGATCCACTTAAATATTCCACAAAGAATGTACTTGATCAAACATTATTGCAATGATTTGCTTATCTCTAGTCCAGTGTGTATAGCCTGTCCATAAGATACAGTACTACAGGCACCTTTGTACTGCACAGGTTTGGTAAGTGCAGGAAATACAGTATTAAGTATATTGGCAACAGGTGTCTTTTTTGTGCAATTTGTTACAGTCAAGGACCTTCCTCGGTCTCACCTAGTGTTTTTGGTTAATTCTTACTCAAATTGGCCTCTCACAGAGGCAAAAAGTAGTTCTGACAGGTCTGGCATCTGCTGTACAAAGATGATGGTGCTACAGTAGGTGATGCTAATTATTTAAATGGAGCTTTCTGCTGCTCAGATTCATTGTTCTAGGGCAAGATTTAACAGTGGTAGCCCTTATCAAACCTATATTTCATAATTTTCCTACCATAGCTGCTTGATTTAAATTTAGGCATTCTTTGGTAAGAAATGTGGAAATTTGGACCACTTGTAGTAGTCTATATTTTCAACATCCATTATGATTTACATGAAAAATAAAACTATAAAGCACTTTACAAACTGGCTGTGTGAGTGTACACCATTACTTCTGTATTATTAGGAGTTGAAATACTCTCTTGTGTGACTTTTTTTTTAGGTTCACAACATTTTAAACAACCGTTGTATACAGGTATATTTTAATTTCCTTTATAAAAAAATAGAATCTGCAACAAGGTGCTGGGGATGTATCGAAACACCGGAAAAAAACCAAACAGTGAGTTCCGCAGACAGGGATGCTGATTTCCAACACACAAAGAAACCCACCTTCAGATTAAAGACCTTCTTGTCACAGATGGTGCAATGGTGTGGCATGTGCACTGGAGTCACTGCGTGGAAGTCATTGAGCTGGTGTGGCTGGAGGGGCACAGGACCACCCATGAGTGTTTGCTCTCTTGGCTGGACTTGCTGGTATCCCACAAAACCCTGGGTACTACCGCTGAAAGGTGGCCCAGCACCAGAGCAGTATTTGGAGTCTGTGGTTGGCTCTTCTGGGTTGTATAGCTCACCCCTTACGTGGAAAGGTTGGCTCGATGTGGCCCACGTGACCCCTTGGGTAGGGGCCCCCTCCATCTTAGACATGGCACCCTGTTGTTGCCACTGTTCTTTGTGGTTGACTGGTGGAAAGGCACTTGGATTCGGTTCTCCTGCAAAACACGACTGTTTTCCCAGTCCCTCTGGTCCCTGAGGGCTTGATCCATAAAAGTCCCTCTGAAACCCACTTTGGTTTCCCATCTTTGACTGGGCACTGGAAAGCGGTAAAAACCCATTTCCTCCTTTGTCTGATATGTTGGGACCCCCACTTAAGATGCTATACTGGCTGCGCCTGTCAGTGTCTGAGGGGAACACTGTATGGGCTGACAGGCTGATTTTATTTCCATATTCTGAAGTAAGCTGGTTGGGTGTTTGAGACAAGCCACCAGTATAGGGATTCAGTCCAATGGTGGTGTGATTTTGGTTCTGGAGAGCTCCTCCACAGCCCAGATCTCCCCCAACCAGGGGCCCCAGAGCAGTGTTCTGTGGAGGAAAGGGCAGCCCACTGGAGGGAAACCTGGAGGCCAACATCCCTGAGCCCAGATGGGCCCCACCAGTGTGACTCTGAGGAGTGCTGACCATGGGCGAAGTCAACTGGTTAAAAAAGGGCTGAGACATCGCCACCTTGGAAAGAACCTGGTTCAGAACGGTGGCAGCTGCTGCCGTGTTGCTGCTCACGGCTGTCTGGGCCAACTTCAGCCTGTGCAGAGTGAGTTGGGCCTGGAGCTGCGCAAGCTGCAGACTGGCCGGGGTTAAGAGCAGAGGATTCTGGCCTCCCCCAGAAAGCTGACTGCCAGTAGGGAAGGGCTTCTTTTCCTGATGCTCCGACGAAGAGGCGCTGCGAAAAGGCAAATGAAAACAAAAGAGTTCAGCCGTCATAAAAACCTTCCCAGACTACTTCCATCTCACTGCGCCCAAAGTTATTTGCTTCCCTTTTTTAACTACGATGCCCTTTCCATATTCTGATGGATGCCCTCACATGGTTGCTAAATTTAGGATCGGCTACTATTAATCAAAACATCTGTGAAATTCTGCCGTCACTCATCCTGCCCCCTATCCCTTACGAGAGTGGAGGAAGCTATGAAACCAATCAGATTAGAAGTGGCAGCAACACAAGAGAAAGTTGTTATTTATCTCGGACAACACGGATATTTTTACCTTTAATTAAAGGAGTTCATTCCTAAGAGTGAAGGGTGCAAGAACGATAAACCAATCACATCGAGTGCAGGAAGCATAAAAATCGAAATGATGCTAATTCTAATTTACTCTGAGTCACAAATAAACTCCTTAGCATAGCGGTTGAGAAACATTTTGTCAAGTGACAAGGGACATTAAAACAACCAGGGATGCTCAAATCTAAGTGACTGTATGTTATGTTATAATTAAGACTACCTTTGCAAGAGAGGAATTCAAGAGCATAAAACTACCTGCAACAGTCTACAGACTTACAGAAACAGAAACCTCTTGATACACTCTGCTGTATTAAGTGAAAATATATTTCTGAAAACTGCTAATAGTATGGATTAATTTCACAATAGCTTTTCTTAAACAATAGATGACTTTTTAACATGGCATGTCAATTGTGACAGTGAACTGAAATGAAGAACTGTAGACATCTCATCCACAAGAAGGTGAACACAAGAACTGGACAAGAAAATCAACTAGGTGCCTCTGTTATTTTTTTTCTTGTAGATTTTGTGTCGTCACAGTCCCTCTTATTGCTTGGAACACATGAAAACATGAAAAGAAAGACCATGAATATTAGCAAATTAAAAGCCACAAATCCCCGATTTATCATCTGGAGCTCACACACAGGTCACAACAATAATAATAACGTCCACACTAATAATAATTGCATTTGTACAGTGCTTCATATGCCAAACAACACTGCTACAACACGAAAGAGAATATGGTCAAGATGGTAGGGAATTTAGTAGGGAGATGGCAGGGAATTACTTAGAATGTTTTTACTCATTTGTAGTGCTCTATTTCTTTAAATTACATTTAAAACAGTGCTAAAGAAGAAGTCTTTATATGTAGCAACCATTAAATCACAAACTGTAGACCTCTGCTTGCTAATCTCTGTACATAGAGCTTTGAAAATAAACACACAAATATGTATGAAGCCTGGGATGATCTTATCTAAAGGTATGACTCTGATCTAAAAATATTCTGGTCTGACACAGCTTCTGATAGACAAATATGGGTTCCAAAGTAGACTGCTCTAACTTAGACCAATGTAATACTGTACAGTAACTCTCATGATATATCTAGATTTGGGAGAACCAGACACTAATTCCTTCCTACAGATCCTACTGTGTAGATAGGGTATGTGTTGAACATGCCCAGTATAATGGTATGCACTATATTTTTGCATAGGTCTTCAGCCTGCAAATCAGAGAGGACTGTGTGCACAAATATAAATGAAAAACTATTTTGCTAGGTCCTTGGATTTCCTAGTAAGAATATTAGTCTTGTACGTTGTGATCCTGAAACTAGGCATTTGGGAAGATGGAATAAGCTATCGAACCACGATATTGCAACCAACACCACGGTTTCTTTCAAGAAACAGCTGCATGAGACCCTTGCATCCATTAACTATTACCTACCAACAAGTCCAGAAAAGCTGAATGGCCTCCTCTCATTGTACCCGTCCTTGTGTTCTTAAGAGCGGAACAGGTAATCCTTGATACACTAAACAAAAGAGTCCACGGTGACGTGCCAGATGCTTGGGAGCTAGCAGCATTGTCATCAAGACTTCTATCTCTCCTCAACTGGGATGTTGACTCTGTTATGGGGACTACGGGGCTCATAATGTAAATAACGGAAAAATGCACATACTGTATGTTCTTCGATCCTCTCCTTCTGTTAAGCGTGTTGTGGCAGTAAAACCGAGTTGATAAACAACTGGCAATTCCAAAGTTCAGGGGATATAAAAAGAAAAATATTTTAAAAAAACTCTGGAATGATTTTGAACATCATGTTTGATACATAAACCATACAGCCAAAAACAAACATTACATTACAGATCAGCAGTGGAGTAGGGATTTCTTTTCAACTGATAGTAGCAGGGATATTTGACAATGTAAGAATACTATTTCTGTTTTTCTTAAAGCAGAACAAACATTTAGTATCGTTCTCTAGAAGATCATGCTCTCATTCAGTAGAATCTGCTGTGGAAGACTAAAGACTTAACACCTAACCCAGTAAAGGAAAACTGAATGCTTGGTCACATTAAGACATTGAGGTCTTATTTACCAGTAGCTGGATAAGGTGTAAAGTTATCGCATATGTACATTTTGTCACGGTAACATTAGAACCTAAAATTGAAATATCAGATGGGTAGCAGGGAACTGGAAAAGACACATGGGAGAGATCCAGGAGGTTGTATAGTATTGTCACTTTCTTTAACTAGACAACATGGAGAGGTAATAAAACAGGCAACAAATATTATGGTTGGCTATATTGTTAAGAGTGTAGAATTAAACTAAAATGGCAAATTTAATCAACATTCAAAGATATTGCTGCTCTAGAGGCTATAAAAAATAAGAGCAACCACACTCAGTCCTGGCCTCAAGAGAATGTTAGACAGCCCAAGGTCCTCTATTTACCATCTAGATCAGTGACAAATACTGCATGAGGAAGTTTCAGTGGTTCTAGATTCAGTCCCTGTTTTGTCCTGTCTTTTTACTTTTTTGTTTCCATTTGAAAACACCATGTTAAATTCCTGTAGCTTTAAGTATGAGGACTGCTCTTTTATGTGGTAATTACTGAAAAGCTTTCTGAAAGCCCAGATAAACTGTGTTAAATGCCCTGATCTTATCCACTTCTCTTATTAGTTGCTCAAAGAAAGTGGATTAATTAAGCACATCTAAATCAGAGGTAGAATTATCTTCTGCGTCTACAATCATTTCAATCCCTTGGATTTTCTAGCCAGAAGGCACAATCCCTGCCTTGAGAGTTACCTGAAATATAATACTAAGTAGTTTTTGATTACTTTCCCCTTCTCCAATAGACCAACTAGCAACTCCAGGAACTTTTAATTCCAAAGACTTTATTTCTTCCTTTAATGATCTTCTTCCCTTACAAACTGCAGTAAAATTGAAAAGGCACTTGGCATATATTTTGGCTCTCATTACTAGAATTTTCTCCCTCTTGACTTTTCTGATATCTTTCTTGAATTTGAGCTCATTGTACTTTCTGTTATACTGTATACTTTAGTCCCTTGAATAGCATTATTTTCCTCGTTAGTGATAATGTTAACCATTCTGACCAACATGATTTATACTGTCCTTTTTAACTTTGGGTATAATTTGTTCTTATTCTTCCAGTATCACATTTCTCAACTGTACCCACTCATTTTCTACTAATTTCCTAATCTGTCCTAATCTTTGTTTCTATATCTGCCTCACTTGAATAGATCAGATCAGTGCAAACACGTGATCAGCTCTCTGACAAGATTGATAGGCGATCAGCCATTTACAACATCAACATCTTTAATCTCAGCATTTGTTCTCCAGTTGGGCTATCCGAGTCTAAGTGAGGAACATTAATCTCCCAATAACTCGATCTCATCCTTGCATCATGCAGATTTGATTGCACTGCGTACTAAAGCATTACAATAACTATCCGGGTTGGGTGGTCTGTATCATAGTCCAGTTACTAAATCTCTATACTATTTTAGATTCCTCTGCCTCTATGCTGTTTCTGAATGAAAATCCTACCCCACCATGAAATACTATGTAAGTCTTCCACCTCCTAGTTAATATACAGAACACCCAGTAATTGTAAATTCATCCCCACAACTCTCAGTACATCAGTTTAAACCCCTAAAATATCATATTTGCTGGTGAGTACTAATGCATCTACTGTACAATGCAAGTCCAATATTTTGGTTCTAGTGCTCCTGGCATTTAGATATTGGAATCTAAGGACTTTGCTGCTTGTTCTGTCCATGGGCATTCTATCTTAAAGTTAACATTTCTTACGAATGAATATAAAGAAACTATCTATCAAATTCTGTTTTGTTAGTGATAAATCTGAATTTCCTGGACTTGCACATGGTGAAAGTAAGATAAGAGAAATATAGTTCTGTTTCTTGGTTTTGGAACTCACTCTTCAAATGTATCTTGCAGACCCATGGGCTCTATCCCTTAAAAACCACTCAGTGCAGGCTGCAGTGAGCTGAGGCCTGACCATGTACATAATACTGTAAGTGCAAGAAAGGACTGACCCTGGATGGGAAGCGAGAGCATCACAGGGCACACACACATACTCTCACACATGTACATGGGAGACCATTTCAAGATGCCAGTTCAGCTTGTATGTCTTTCGACTGTAGGATGAAACTGGAGTGGAGCACCTTCAATGCAAGCTCCGCACAGAAGGTATCCCAGACTGGTATCAAAGCCAGGACCCAATGGGTTGTGAATCACTACCCCTGAGCATCTCTAGTAACAGACAACAGCACATCTGTCTTTCAAAAGCTGGCTGACAGGCAAGCTACAGTTGCTCATTATCAGGAGCACCAGGCGAAATGTAGTTCTTATTTGTATGATTACAAATTTAACCAGGAAATATGGAGGCACTTTTAAGAGGTAAGTCATTAATTTTGTAGTATTTTATCCTCATCCTAGTAAACCATATTTTTTACTCGCCACTATTAAAGCAAAATAAAAAAAAACTTGGGTTAACTACATTTGCATTATGCATTCACAATTTATCATTTACAATTTCTGAATGAATCATTTATCATTCCTAATTTATCATACTTAGTGTGGAGTTATCACTTACTGTATCATTTTTACTCAGTTATACTCAGACACATTTATTTACACATGAATGAGTCAGGAGGGAATACTAAATTCTAAAACACTTCATAATAGTTCTTTATCAAACCTTTCTGTCCATGGGCATTGTATCTCAAAATTAACATTTCTTATGTAATAAATATACAGAAATTGTCAAACAGCAAACCACTTTATGATGTTTTTTAGAGGAAATGTTGTACTTCTAGATCACGTCTTAAAATTTGCTGCATCTACCACAATTGTAAAATGTGTGTTTTATCTTAAACATTTATTTTATAGCCATTGGGATACTTGGCAAAGAGCTAAAATGGTGAAACCAAACAAAAAAAGTATAGATAAAAATAAACAAAACACTCATAAATTAAAGAAAACATGTGTAACACCCAATTTCCTTGATATAGTGACACAGTTCAGATGGTAGTAAATGTGAAATAGCAAATGGTAGGAAGTTAAAACTACAATTAGAAAACTCTCACTGCCTTACAGCCTTTCCTCTCGTCACCTAGTCTAGACGACACCAAGATCGCTGTGTGTTAAGATGCAAATTGGTCCAACCAAAGAATCATGAGGTGATACACAGGATATTCTGCAACTCCTCCTCTTAACTAATAGCCTTTAGAATGGAAATGGATACCAACATGGGCTCCCAAAAGGAGATCTCACATATGCGCTAAAAACACTAATGAATGGGGCAACAGAAACTCTTCGCTGTTTTAGATTCCAAAGTGTTAGTCCTTGTGGTCTGTAAATCTGCCCACTTCCCACTTCTGTCCCAACGCCTTCACTGTGTCCTTCGGTCCATCTGCTAGCAGATGCAATGTCAGTGATGAAATGTCACAAGTTGCTAACAAGACTGTGAACAGGAGTCACGGGTGAGAATGTTGATTTGACAAGCGCCTCACTTAATAGTTTGATTAATTGTAATTCCTTATTTAATACATCAGCATGCATTCTGCAACATTAATATCACAATAACACAGCAGGATTAGAACCAGCAAGGCACGATAAAAGTAGCAAATGTTTTTTTTTTATTATTATTATTATTTGAAAAATGTTAGATTTAAACTGTTCCTTTTTATATTTGCTGCAGCACTTCAGCTATGTGACATTACATGTGGAAATAACACTAAATAATGAGGACCATATAAACTGGACATCATTTTTGTAATATGTAAAAACATTTCTGCGCCCCTCCAAGGTCACAACCTCACAAGACAATATAACACTTTCTTTTTTGTTTAGACAAAATATTTTATCTCTGTTAATAAGATTTGTTTTTCATACCTATCGCATTGTGCTATTTTTCCTCAGATAAAAATCTAAATTTATACTTCTTACAAAAAAACAAGAAAGTTATTTCAGTTATTTATAATGAAGCAGAGTTTTAAAGGATTTGTATCTATCAAGCAGGCGTGCGATATAGAAATGCACTCCTATCGTTGCTCTGTGTTTTTAAAACGGAGAGGCTAAAAAAGCACATGTGATATTTTCATCCAAAACACCAAACAATGAAACAGAACCTTCTTCCAAAAACAATGAAAACACAAGGTACTCGGGACATTGAAGCTTCGTTGAAGAGGGTAAGCGTCTCGCCGACAAATACTTCAACAGTGAATGAATAACAAAATAATCTCTGGGACAAAAAACGTGAAGGAAAATTAACTCAAATTCGAAGTCGGATATTTAAAAAATGCAACCATCTGCTTCCTGACAAATCGATAGCTTCCACAGTATTCACTGAGATACAAAAAACAGAAACAAGAAGTTACAATTTGATCTTTAAGCGGTGTTTTCTTCTGTGTTTGAATAATTATAGATTCAATCAATCAAGATTGAATAATGGGGGAATAATGCGCTGAGAGGCAAAGAAAAAGACAGGAAAGGTACTGAACAATTTCCAAAACAAAACCTTCATGATTTATAATGCGGAAACAATATTGATGCATTCAGGAGATTGTTTCACATAGAAGGAGAGGATCAACTTGTCTAGAGCCGTCGCGGGATTTTATAGTTGATCATTAACGGGTGGTTCACACCGTATTTATTTGCGATCTCTGTTCATTTCCTTTTAAAATGTAATACAAATATGAAATACACTGTATGAATATGTAGAAATTCCAACTCACAGCAAAAATATTTTTGAATTGAACGTAACAGTTATTAATTTGAATTGACACTGGCCGCTTTTCCAAAAGTGGTTTCGTCAAACTTCAGTGTCATTTACAAAGGTTTAATAAGTGCACTTAATAAGTGAACATGCCTTTAGCCCCAGTGATACTGGAGTGCCAAGCCTGTGCATCTCTTCCGTGAGACACTTGCTCCCACGCTATGGCCGAGATGGGGCCTAATCTGGGTTGTGGGTATCCTGGAGCTCCACTGCTGTTACCTGCTACGAACACGACATTTAAGTTTTATTTTGTCTTTACAGGAATATGAGAAATAATTTGACTGAGCCCATTTAGCTTGTTTATGCGCTAATTATTTAACCAATAATGATTTTATTTATAATAATAATTAACGGGGATCATTATGAAAAGGAAGTATTTAACGCCTTTGATTGTACATATAATAGTATATACTGTACTTTACTAAACAAAATAACTTTTCAGTATTTCTTTAATAATCCTACATTCGAAAATACCGTTGTTGTATGCATGTTTTATAGAAACATGCATCATTTATTGCAATTTTTTCGTTTAAACGTAGAGCTTTCCTTAAGATTTCCAATGAAACGTCGATTTTCTATAGCACAGCATCAAAGGTTGCAAAACCATTTTTATACCATTTGAAAAGCATAAATTATACATAAGTGTGCATATATACGCGTGTTCATAAAACGTCGAGGCCTTCAGAAAGGGATGATGGTTTGTCCTCAGAAAAAAACGTTAAATTATAAGTGAATCGTATTTTACTGTACGATGGCCTGCGGGTTGAAAATAAGTCAAACCAATTTGTTTACACTTAAAGAACAGTTTATTTTAGCCCATGATAATAAAAAGTAGCATAAACCACAAAAAAACAACAAACGCTAAAACAAATACCCATGATTATAACACTTTTTGTGTATAACTCTTTTATTAATAATAAACGCTACCTGACGTTTAAACATTTTTCCCCCATAAAATCACTGTACGGGTTTACAGTGCCTCTTGGGCACCAATAGTTTGACGTTTTGTTTTATTTAGTTAGGTTCTTTTTGTACTGAAGGCAAATATAATGATTAGCATTTAGCAATGATAGATCAAATTAATTGAATAATCGTCCCTGGCCGAGGACACCTACCACTTCATCCAACCTAGTGGTGTCTTTATAAACATTAACAAGTTAGCCAATTTCATCGACAGGTACTGTAAGTAGATACAGTAAATGGTCATGGTTAGGGTTAGTTACAATTAGGCATAGGGTTTGGGTTGGAACTACTGTATTACTCTCCAGGCACACATGCCCATCTATAGAGTAGAGTCATGAACGACCCTTCGACCCCGTGATTTTTTAAATAGGCCCGAATATGAACATGAAACACAAAAAGGAAACAAAAATACCACGTGTGTCCAACAACATTTTAAAAACAATTTAAAGCAAAAACATTTTAGTAGTCTAATCTAAAAAAAATTATAATCTGAAAACGAACGTTTCCTTTACTGTGAGAATACGATTTTGTCACTCATTTTTTACTTAAAGCAAACGTCTTTATGAGGATTGTGCCGCACTTCGTATTGGTATAAAACTATTGCATGCGTAAATGGTAAAAACAGTATTTATGTCTTTATATTTACATCTTAATTATCTAATCATTAGGTCAAAATCACGAGTCATGAATGCACACTTCGTAATATATCCGATAAGAAACTGACTTAAAATCCTTACCTTTTAGCTTTCTCTAGTACAAGAAGCCGCTAAATAAACGTTGTGTTGGGTAAATGGGTACACCCTACCTACATTGTTGCAGTTTGTCGCGTCGTCCCGGAGCGTTTACTGGACCTCCTTTCCAAGCTGCATTTGAAACTCGTTAAAAAAAGAAACGTTCCCAGACCCGTCACATGGCTCTCTACAGCAGTTCCTCCAGCACTGCAGATCGACTCGCAGACTAACAAGTGCAAGTGCCAAAAGCTGTTGGAAATGCGTGTCCGGGGTGACTGACTTGCCAGGACTAAACACTAAAGGGGTTCCCACACATAGGACTGAGTGCACCTATACTGAGACCATACTTTTCAGAAGAGAAGCCTGACAAAAACCAAACTGAAACATAGCAGGTACAATGTTAGTTTGCTCTGCTACAATGTTAAAAAGCGGTTCTGAAGCATTCGTCAAGCATTCTTGTTAATGAGAGCGCAAACAAGTTGAGATGCGTTTTGAGGGTGCAGTTTACCAGCCTTTCGAAGAGACCCCCATGGACTGTCTCCGGGGCTCTCCGGGTGTCCCCTGATTCAAATTTGGAAACAATTGTGAAGGATGTACGCAGGTCGGCGCAGTCTGGATTATTAATTTTCCATAAAAAAAGATACATCCATCCAATTAGCTGCATGTTGAGTGAGTAGTGTCTTTCTACTTTTACGACACACACAAAAAGAAATACTAACAGTTGAAGGCTATTGCATAATTATAAATATTGATTTTACAATGGAAGTGCTGCTTTATATTCAGAAGTTTAGGACAGTATTATTACTGACAGACAATGTACTGTAACTCGGTTTGGTAATACACGGAGGAAAAATAAAATATTTACAGCTGAAATTACATTTGTTGTAAGTTGTAAAGGTGCGGAGGATTAAAAAGAAAAAAGTGTTTTATAAATTGCTTGATGAAAAATAATAAATAAAAGTTGTGAAAGTGTTTTACGAATTCTCAAATGCGTATTAACTTGATAACCAAAAAAGTGCACATTTTAGGCTTCACAACAATATACCGATATTTATTATCGTTTCAAAATTTTACGCTTCAAAAATAAAATTTCAAATATTTTAAATGCTTGAAATAACAAGAAAGTAATCATCATTCATTAAACTATGTTCTTAAAAGTTTTAATTCATTGTTAAAAGATATTGTAACACTGCTTTCAGGCTCCGTTTTGGTCTTGGGTTGTTTTGCAAATTTAAGTTTCGAAACATACACGAGATTTAAAGCTTTAGACATTTAACTGCGCAGTCCTTGAAGACAGTAATTACCACTAAATATTAAAAAAATATATTTGAACTAAATACCTGCATCACGCAAGCGTGTCACCAGATGGCACTACTTTGCGAATATTCTAGAGCTACATCATAGTAGGAAAGCAGAACAATGCATTAACTATGAGCAGTAATCACCGCATTACTTTAAAACACCACAAGCACATACATGGATTTAGAACAAGTGGCACACGCGTTTTTTTCTGGACCAAACAGCTCTGTAAAAGGTCCTGTAGATTGTTGATTTACAACTGAAAAAAAAACGAAAAAAATGCACATGGTAACAGTGCGCTTAAAATAATTAACTCCCACGATATAATGAAAATGTTGTAACCACCACCAGGGAAAATGTTTTGTATTTTGTATTGATAGATCACTCTTTACGTGTAAACAAATGACGTGCATTTCAAAGAAAAATGAGCTGTCTAGGGTGATGGGAATAAAAGTTAATATTTTATGTCAAATGAACAATTACAAATGAATATTAGAAAATATATTCTGTGGAATAAATTGTATATTTGCCATTTTTTGGTCATTGGAAGTCATTGAACCGAAAACGTCTGAAATGCAAAGATTCCATCTAACTTTTTGGACAAAGGTGTTTTAGAATTAAATATTCGATTCATGATACATAAAGTATACTCTTATCAGCAATTTGAGCTTTGTGGCATTTTTTTCAAAATTGTAAATTCGCCTGAGACCTGCGGTGGGAGCCTGTTGTCCTTAATGTACCAACATGATTGCTAATGATAGGAGTTAATCCTAATGATTAATGTTACTGCTTATATTATTATTAAAGATTGTAAAATAGCCGGGAATACTTGAATATATACTATAATTTAACTGTTTATTTTTTAAATGGATGAAAGGACCTATCTTGGTGATATTCGGCCCGTACTGTAGGGTTCCAGTTTGGAAATCAATCTGACATTCCTGCTCTATGTAGTGCATTTACAGTCTGACCGCTCCTCAAGCCTTGTTTCCACTTCTCATAAACAAGTGGTTCTTTACCTAAGCGCGCAAGCATCTAATTCCCCGCGGGGTGTCAATGTGACAGATTTACAACAGCCCCATCTGTTGGCAGTCAAGGCAGAAGACAGAAAACCTGTGATCAAATTCTCTCCATTTTTAGACCCATAGAGAGCTAGGGCTGCACACTTTTGGATGCTGGATTTAACCACAATTTGGTCCACAGCTTCTAAGGTATATGTCAAGACGTGACCAGGACAGTGGAAACAAGATACAGAGGACTTCTGCTGAAGCACACAAATTCCTGGAAGTTGGTGTGGAGTGTAGGTTTCATGTGGTATGTTACATAGCACAGAAATATATTATCTGAGAGAATAACTGCATCTTTGAATAGTTTCAAGGTTTCTGTGTGCCTGAATATAAAAAGCACAATAGTATATTTCAACTTTCTTTTCATTTACACTTGACTTAACATGTTCAATTTGTGTTAAATTTAAAAACCTAAAACATGTTAGGAGCACATTGTTTTTTTAAATAAAAGTTAAAAATAAGGGTGGAAACATTTATTAGCAAATACAGTATATAGATTGACAAATATGGGTGTGGCGCATTATTTCTGTTGGGCTCTGAAGTATACGATGAGGATATTTAAACAGAATTGTGACCTTATGAAAGCACTTCTACTTTCTCAAAATCAAATCAAAGTTTATTTATCAAATGCACAACAATACAGCATGCAGCAGTAGTTGCTGGCAATGAAATGTCTTTTCCGCGAGCTTACATAAATTACAAGAATCACAGAAATAAACAAAATCACAAAAATCACAATATTGAGGTTATGAAAATAAGGTTACATAATAATAGATGTAATAGAAATTGAATAAAACTCAATATGAGTAGAGCCGCTCTGTGTCCATGGTGTATGCAATATATACAAGTAGTGCGGTTATGCTGAATACAGTGAAAACTGTGTGTCCATGTAGCCAGTACAGGTGATTTGTTGAAGGAGCTGCAGGTTGGCTATTTAGCAATCTTATTGCCTTAAGGTACTGTAGAACCTGTTCTGTAGTCTGTTGGACTTGGACTGAATGCTTTGGTTACCGGACGGTAGGAGGGAAAACAGTTTGTGACTGGGATGACTGGGGCCTTCTTCAGACATCTAGCTGAGTAGATATCCTGGATGTTTGGTAGCTCACAGCCGGTAATGAGCTGCGCTGACTTCACCACCCTCTGCAGTACTTTGCGATCCCAGGCGGAGCAGCTCCCATACCAGGCAGTGATGCAACCAGTCAGGATGCTCTCAATAGTGCACCTGTAGAAGGTTGCCTGGATATGTGACGGCATGCCGAACTTCTTTAGCCTGCGGAGAAAGAGCAGGCACTGCCGTGCTGTTTTGACCACGGTGTTGGTGTGGTGGGTCCAGGTTAAGTCCTCTGAGATGTTAACTCCCAGGAACTTAAAACTGCTGACCCTCTCCAGTGCAGTCCCACTGATGTAGATAGGTGTGTGATCTCCTCCCTTGTGTTTCCTATAGTCCACAATCATCTCCTTAGTCTTACTGATGTTCAGAGAGAGGTTGTTCTCCTGGCACCATGCTGCCAGGGTTTAAACCTCCTCCCTGTACGCAGACTCTTCACCATCTGTGATCAGGCCGATGACTGCTGTATCGTCCGCAAACTTGATGATGGAGTTTGAGTTATGCCTGGCAACACAATCATGAGTAAATAAGGAGTAGAGGACAGGGCTAAGCACACAGCCTTGGGGGGCTCCAGTGTTTAGAGTCAGGGTAGAGGATATGTTGGTGCCCATCCTCACCACCTGCGGACGTTCTGTCAAGAAGTCCAGGATCCAGTTACAGAGGGAGGTGTTCAGTCCCAGGTCCTGGAGCTTGATGACAAGCTTTGAGGGCACTATGGTATTGAATGCTGAGCTGTAATTGCATTCTCACATATGTACCTTTCTTATCCAGGTGTGATAGGGCAGTATGGAGGGCAGTGGCAATAGCATCTTCTGTTGACCAGTTCTGGCGATACGCAAATTGCAGTGGGTCTAGGGTGTCAGGCAGTGAGGAGGTGATGTATGCTTTGACCAACCGCTCGAAGCACTTCATGATAACTGATGTGAGTGCAACAGGGCGGTAGTCATTTAGGCAGCTGACTCTGGGTTTCTTAGGACCAGGAACAAAGGTGGTTTTCTTAAAGCAGGAAGGAACTATAGACTGAGCTAGAGAGAAATTGAAAATGTCAGAGAAGACATCTGCCAGCTGGTCTGCACATGCCTTCAGAATTCGGCCAGGGATGGCATCAGGGCCAGGAGCCTTGCGTGGACTGGTCTTTTTAAAAACTTTACACACATCCGCTCTGGATATGATCAGTGGGTTTCCGGCTTGGATTTCTGGAATCTTCCTGGCTGGATCTGTGTTACTCAAGAATAAAATAAATAGCTGCTCTCAAATTAATACTCATCTTGAAGTAAAAACTTAAGGGACACAGAGTCAGTCTCCATCCCAGATCTCAGTCCAATTAAAAACTGGTCAGGCTGGTGGAAAGAGCAATTCCATTTCACCTCCACACATCACTGCTTTCAGCACAGCCTTTACTGGAGGTGATTCTGCTAAAACAACAAGACGGCACTGAGTTACAAACGTCAAAGCACATTGGTGGGGTTTCCTGTTCAAGCTGTTTTCACTGCTCACTCTTGATGGCTTGCAGAAACCCAACATGATAACTACGCCTATTTTGGCCAGAGAGTGTACGTGTAACTACTGTACTGTACACAACATTCTGTTTTGGAAAGACCTGGGTTTTAAAAGTGTCCCGACAGCCACAAGTTTCTTTTCTAGAAACCCAATGAACAAAGCAGAAAATAATCAATTGTACAGGGACACCTGAAACAATCAGCTCACTCATCCATTTTAAAGGGGCAACAAAGTGTCTTCTATGTATGTGTAGCACAGTTACATTTAGGGACACTCCTTTAAAGTGTGACTTGAATGCAAAATAAGCAGCACACAATACTTTCTAAATCAATAATTGACCAAAGTGTCTGATCAGCAGGGTCAACACTGAGAAAGCAGTAATAAAAATGGACTCGTCGCAGAATTGAAAGAATGAAGTTCCCATGTCAATTAGATCCTGGCAGCCAAGCAAGTTGATTAAGAGTTGATTAAGAGAATCAGTCACCCCCCCTTCCCCCTCCAACTTGTTAACACATTCTACTTTCTGACAGCCGCTTTTTGTGCTGTGAGAATACACGGCTGCCGAGCTGACCGTTCACTAAAGGCTTTTAGCATTTTACTTGCTTATACCCCTGGGGCTATGTATTTTCATTGCAGAATGTTCGTGTACTTAACAGATTGTGTTTGAGAGCAGTTAACTATCCTCAATTGAAAATAATGTGTTTATAGCTGCCCTGCACTCTAAATGAACAGATTATTGTACACTGATGGGCTTTGGTTAAACTGTGCCACAAAACAGCTCTCAGTTACTGTACACACTGCATGAATCTTGCATTTTTATGAGGATTATTTCATAGACTGATATGCCCAGGATCCACTAGATGGCACTAACAGAACATGCAACTCTTAAAAAAATCGATATTATATTTCATCCATTTGAGGGCACTATATACTTTATCAAGAGAGCCATGCCATTCCTAGTTTCTTAATTGCAAAAGTGCTAAATTATAAATGGAAAGTTTAGAAATATTTCACTCTTAAAAAAGGCACTCCACATAGCTCTGTCCTCACTGACACATGGAGGCAGACTGTGCATTACAAAATGTTTTCAGATGATCACGTAAGACAGAGCAAAAAGTCAAGGTAGCCAAGATGTAAAAGTCCATTACATTTTTTTACAAAACTCTTGGTTTCATAGCCATCTCTCATATATGACATAAGGGCCTGACTCCTCCAGGAAATTGTTTCAAGGACACGGTCCAACTGCTCAGTCATCACAAAGAGCACAGAAAGACGAAAGCTGCATCAGCTTCCCTCAGGCTGGCTCCAAATGGTATCCAGCACAGCTGAAAACCTCAGAGATTTATGACCCTGGAGCACTGGGTGGACACTTAGGGCCAGGGTCATGGGCTTGGACTACAGGTTTCTCTCTTCAAATAAACAAATCCCCACATGGGGAGACTAGAGAATTACTGTCTTTTATGGCAAAGGCATGCTCAATACAAAATGGAGGGAAGGTTTTGAAAAGGCTGGATTTTTGTAAATGTACGTATGGCAATAGGAAGGCATGGGGGTACAGTGGTTAGCATTGCTGCCTTGCAGTAACAGAGCTCTGGGCTCAGTTCCTGGGGTGCTATCCATGTGGAGTATCTTCTCCCCATGCTCATGGGGGCTTCCTCTGAGCGCTCTCGTTTCCTCCCACAGTTCAAGGTTAATTGGCTTGGTAAGTTAAATGGCTTCTGGGAAATTGTCTCTGGTGTGAGCATGTGAGCGTGTGTGTTTGTGTCTGTGTCTGCCATGTGATGGACCGACATCCCGTCCAGGGTGTATCCAACCTGTCACGCTCGTAAACCCCTCCCCTTAAGGACGCTCCACCCCTTCCTAGTTTTGTATTTATCTCCTGCACCTGCCTCCGGTTCCTGCCCCCCGTCCTATAAAAGCCAGGCATTCCTGATAATCTGGGCTCAGCTTTGGAAGATTGACGCCCGGAAGCCCGCCTACCCGCGAGTCCAGGAGCGACTCGGCAGTATCGGCTTCAATGGCGTCCTGACTCACTGAGTCCGGGACTGGGTCCCTGACCCTCCACCGGATCCCGCTCCGGCCTCTGTCTGTCAGGATGATCTCCCGGTTTTGGACATTGGAACATTCTCGGATTTGCCTTGGATTCCTTTGGACTGTTTGCCTCGGACAGACCCCCTGAACACCAGCACACCTTGGACACGCCCCCTGTTTTCCTTCCAGCCCCCTTTACATGCTTTTTTCTCCCCGGATTGTGCTGTCTGCATAGGGTCCTGAAAGAACGCTTCTTGACACAACCTGGTGCCCGTTGTATGTTGGGATAGGCACTGGTTCCCCCGCAATCCAGTATTGGATAGAGCAGTTAGAAAATGGATGGATGACATGAATTGTAACTCAAATCTTTATGTTCAGAAGGGAAAGTTGGGAGGATTAGGGGATAAGTGCATGACCTGTGGTTTCTGCGAACAATTTTGGTCTGGCTTGAAAAAAATTGGGAAGAAGATATAACTTTCCAAGGTACCCCCAGAGTGGTTTCACTAATGACTTGTCAGCATTAGTGAAAATCCAAACAGAAATGACTTCGCTCATTTCATTATGCAAATTCTCTTTTCACATGACTTGCAATTCTCCAGCTGCTCTATGTCACATCATCTCCAACAAGCTTCTGTGTTGCAGTGTTTAGAATGGAGAAACAGCAGACTACTTTGTGTTTTTGCCACAGGTAACGCATCTCTTCAGTCCAGAGACAGCAGTAAATAGACATGTGTGAGATTTCCATAGGTACCCGGGTAGTGGGAAAGGAATGGTTTTGAGTTGAAACTGCTCATGTTGTAAAACAATCACTGCTGTTACATGCACTAAAAACTCATTTCTAGTTTTGTTTTGTTTTCCTGTGAAAATCCAGTCTAACACTATGTTTTCAACATTCTTACTGTGACCTAATAGTTAACTTCATCCCATTATAAAAATTCATTAGGCTGACAGAAATAAAACTGAAACGCTTGTCATTCAGAACTGCACTAATCCTTGAAAAATCATGGCGGGGGGAAAAAGAGTGGAAAGAAGGCATGACACATTCCCAAAAATTGAAAGGCTAAAAAAAAACATTAAGGAAGCAATGTAGTTATCTATGAGCCTTACAGACACTTGATTTTCCATTCCAACAAAATATGTTTTGTTGGACTCATTCCAGAGTGTCATCACTTACAGCTGTTGTAGATTATTGTATTTTTAAAATATTCTTTGCTACAATAAAGGCCCACAGCACATACATTTATAGTATTTTTTCTGAAAATTTGAAAAGCTTTCTTTGCTTGAAATTTTAATCTTTCAGATAAAGTGCAATTCATCTGTTCACATTCCCAGACTACATTAATAGAAACAGTTTTTCAAATAAGTAACAGAGCACAGTAATAAAAAGTTCCTCTCTCACATGCGCTAAAACTCACTTCCATTATTTATATGAAAGAGATAATAAAGGCACTGGAATTAATATCAGATATTCTGTTACTCTGTGTATTGACTCCCTTTATTTTTATCTTGTTATCACTTTATCTTGTTATGTATATCAAGGAAAATTCTGTTTTGGATTACCTTTCTTTGGTGAACTTTTATACAGTTATGAATAATAGGAATCTGCTCTTATAAATGGAAGAAAAATACATTCTTAACCCTGCCTCTTACAGTGTATAGAGAGTGTGACTGGTAATAGGTGATTATGCAATCTCAAGCCCACTATAAATGTACATTGTCTCTGTTAATGGACTGCATTCCTGGTATTTAAATGGAACCACAAAACTCATTAAAAACTGCCACAGTAACTTACTGCAATTAATTCGCCCTAATAAAATTTCAACCTAGAATTTGAAGATGGAATGTGAGACTATGTGGGGGATGGTTAGATATTTAAACTATTAGTCACGGGCATGAATATCAGAAATTGAATATGCATCCTGCATTTTCTACTTGTTTCCTTATGGCAGAAAAATCCAAAAGTCAAATTTGGAGAATATCAGCCTAAAATCTACCTTTTCTGATTTTCCATTTGACCTTTTGAATTTTGATTCCTTTTTATGTGGATAGTGATGCACAAAAGAGAATAGCAATGCTCAGGTCTAATGCCTGTAATCAAATATTTCAAACATAGCTATCGAACACAATCACAGAACAACATGGACAAAAGTACAGATAAAGAATCCTGATACAGTATAAAATTGTGAAAAAACATCAAAATGAAAGTGTTACTAAGCTAGCATCAATTACTCTGAGCATGAACAATCATGGCAAGAAAGACACGTACTGTAGATCTGAACAGCCTCTGGAAAGACTGCTGTTAGATTTATACTCTTGCCCTGTGCCACTGCAGACAATAGGTGAAGGTAGACCGGTCAAAATTGTTTCCTCCTGAAGCAGTTAGGAAGTTGTGCCATTGCAATCCTAGCACTGTGTACTCTTTTGACCTGTCAGATAATAAAAAGTTCCAAAGAGGCCTGCGGGAAAGGAAAAACTGGTGGCTCAAGGACTTCATCAATGTATATTTGAGTAGTAAATCTTATATTGCACTCAGTCTGCACCAAATGTGAAGTTGTGTTAAAGCAGATTCATCCGAACATGATCACACTTACAATGCCTCATCAACTGGCCTGAACAATGCAAATGTCATCTTAACGCTCAATGCAATGTCTCCACCTGTCTTTACAGTCAGGTTTGTCGAGGGGAAAATGGCATTTGTCTATGAAGAAAACACTTAATCATTCTCTCTGCTGCCACCTCACACTCTGGTCTGCAGAAAATGCCATTTTATTTCTTGGTCAACATGTTACACATTAATGGCCTCTGAGCATGCATATCGTTTCAAAGCAGTGACCTATAGTCATTCTGATGATGCACGGGTTTTGTCTATTTAGTATTTCCCATGCTGAAGCCATCCCACTCTGAAAATAGGGTGTTTTTTTTTGTGAGTCTAGTTATTGTTGTGGTAAAACATTTCAATGTCCGGGAAACTTGTCCGTGACAAGTGTCTGTGAGAACGTAGAGACAGCTGATCTTCAGTCAAGACAATTTGAAAGGTTACACAAATTCTTAATCAGTTTATTTTAGAAATTTTAACTCAAGTATTAAGCACTGAGCATCTATAATTGTTTATGAAACAACATAACCTGAGCTAAGTATTTTGTTATCCACAGGAGTAATAATATTTTAAAAATCCAGAAACACACCTGATTGCTATTTAGAATTTAACATTATGTTGTGTTCTGTTTATATTGTGCCTCAGTACAGAAAAAAAGGT
Organism: Lepisosteus platostomus; assembly: GCF_059453375.1. Classification (NCBI taxonomy): domain Eukaryota; kingdom Metazoa; phylum Chordata; class Actinopteri; order Semionotiformes; family Lepisosteidae; genus Lepisosteus; species Lepisosteus platostomus. Next base: position 40,219,806 of record NC_142616.1, read on the forward strand.
AGAAAATGAAGTGTTATAAGAAGTATTTAATAAAATCAAGAGTCCTAAAATAAAAATACAAGTAATTAGAAGACAAACTATTTATGTTGTTGAAAACAATAATATTATAAACCGCGCAAAGGGAAGCAGACCAGAAATAGGTAAATGGATGGATTAAATCACAATGGACAAATAACATTGTACAGAAAGCACAAAAAAAGTTTGCAAAGAAAATTTGACCACAATGGTTCACACTTGATTGAGCTTCAGCTACTAGAAAATGAACAAAATCTTTTTTCTTCACAATTTAAAGGACTAAAGGCTACCCTCTGGAAATCATTAAATTGTTAGTTTTAGTGCATTTTTTGCTACGTCTCTTTTGCGAATCACTGTCATTGTAATTCCAAAGCATTCAAGAAATTGCAACGGCATTTGACTCCAATCCTCACTGTCAAGCATGTTGCAACTGAGAGCCAAATATTGGTTAATATTTTTACATTTGTCAAAATGCATCCATTTTGCTCAGTGTCAAAATATACTGAAACAATTGTTAACATTTCTAGTTGTATTCCTACCGCTCTTCCTCATTGACAAGCTGTTTTACTTCTCCAAATTCAAACAGAAGGCCAGCCAACTCACCTGTTATGAATGAGAACCAAATAAACTGATGGATACCAAACTTGCTGTTAATTATTCGGCTTGGCATTCTGTCAATAGAAGGCCCACATGAACTCCCAATGTAAAAATTTCTTATACATTAACACATCTAAAACCTACTACTATGACTAAGTATAAAGATGAAAAAAATAAGAAAGAAAACACAATAATAAGCAGCCTCACAGCTGAAGAAGGCTCCACGGCCAAAACGTTGTGTTGTCTTTCTTCTTTTTTTCAGCATGGAATAAACCTATTACTTGTTCCTTTGCAGCCTACGCATGCTGACGCAGCTACCCACCTGAACTACTAAGTATAAAGATTCTGTTTCCTGAGGTTTGCATAGAGTATTTTTTATTTGAATCCCTTTTTTTCTACCATGCACCACGAAAAAGGTACCAACGCCAATAGGATCCTGAACTATCTACTCTATAGCCAATAGACACTAAAGTAACTAAAATTTGAAAGAGCAACTGAATCCACTGAAGAGCCAGTGAAAGAAACAAAATTATATAGAACCTGCTGACAGTTTCTGTCAAACACAGTGATGAAACCAAGAGACAGATGACTCTGGTGCAACTTGGAACAAACACAAAGAAAGGACATGGCAGCAGTTATCTAAACTTCTAATATAGCAGGGCTTTACAACTGTATGCCTGGAGAAGAAGAGACAAAATGCCTTTCATATAAAAGGTAGTATTACCAAACTAATTACTGAAACCTTTCTTGACTTTTTTATGTCTTCCCTGTTCTTAGGCAACTAAATAGTACAGTTTTAAAAGTTTGTCACTTTTAACACAATTGTGTTCAGTAATGATTCAATACTTCCTTACTATGAAAAGACTTTGCCTCCACCTACCAGAGACACTGAGAACTGAATCACTGTAAAGTCTGAAAGTTGGGACTGGATGTACTGGGAACAAACCCTCCAAGTGTTAATTCACAATGGACAATTTAGAGACACCAATTAATCTAGCGCATGTGTCTTTGGAGGGAAGAATGAACCCGGACACCTTGGAAAACCCTAAAACGAGGAGAACATGCAAACGTCCAACAGTAGGCTCTGTGGCTAAGCATCTGCGCTTCTGGCTTGAAGGTTGCTGGTTCAAATCCCGCGGCTGGCAGAGGAATCATACTCCGTTGGACCCCTGAGCAAGGCTCTTAACCCCAACTATGCCAGGGGTGATGTACAATGGCTTACCCTGCGCTCTGACACCAGGCTTCTCTCTCCCTGTCTGTGTGTCTTATGGAGAGTGAGCTGGGGTATGCGAAAAGACAAATTCCTAATGCAAGAAATTGTATATGGCCAATACAGTGATCTTATCTCATCTAAGGAGCTCTGATGCTGTCAGAGCTAACACAAACCACCACCATACCACTATGCTGTCCTCTGCTGGTTTTATTTGGAAAGGTGTGCACTTGAAGTTGCACTTGAAAAAATCACTTACAACTAATGAATTGGCATCCCTTAATTACTGAATTACTGTTCAATTGCTGCACAGTAAAAGGACTTTTAAAATGGATGTCAACTCAGTTGATCAGAAATATCTCCCCATGGACTGTAGTAATTGATTAGCATAAATTCATTTAACTAAACAGTGTACAGTATTTTGTTTGTGCTGGGTACAATTTTTGTTCAAAATGTGTGCACTTCGTCATCACGCCCTGCCTACCAAAAGAGGATCCCCAATTTCTTAACTTGTTGAGTTGAAGAATTGACTTTAATTGATTTAACTGGTATGGTAAATATATCTTGAGCTGTTCTGACACTGAACTAGATATATAATAACAATAATATCCCAACCAAACTATCTAAAGCATGATAATCATATCTCAGACAAATCTCCAACTAGTATTGTTTTATTTGGAATTAAATTGATGTGTATTAGTATGCAAAAGTAGAGTCAGCATTAGATAGGCTGGGTGAAGAATAAACGTCTGGGCATTCAACAGAGAAAACTGATAGGTGAGGCAGAAAAAAAACGCCTCCGCATTTGGGCGGGCCGGTCCGAATGTAGGCTGCTTTTTTTTTCCCCCCACACTGGCACCGACTCAGGAGTGAGAGACCCTACAGCCCACCTCCCTTCCGACAGGCCGGACGAGATGAGCAAGCACAGCACATTACCATCTGTCAGCAGCGCCAGTCTGTGGCTGTCAATCACCCTTTCTTTCGCAGGGGTCCCTGCCCTGGCTTAGCCAGAGGACCTGGGCTTGCCATCCGCCAGCCAAGCCCTGCTCTCCCGCTGGCAGGAAGAATGAACCGCAGCAACTGCTGAGATATTGACTTCCTGTAGCTTGTAAGAGACTCTGGAAAACCGCGGCTTGAGGGACCGCCTGCTCTAAGGCACCTGGAACATTACTTTTAGCGCTGGGCAGTGTGCGAGTATTCTTTACCTGTGCTGTGCTCCCACTAGTTAATTCACGTAAAGGGCAGATGGTGTCTTTAGATATCTCACATGTACAAAAGAAGAGAGATAAGGTACAAAAGGTTGCCGTTTTTCTGATGTGCCGATTAATTCCTTTTAGTTTCCATTTATGTGGGCAGATTATCCATACACCCCTTTTCCTAACAACAGGATCTCGGGGGAGCAGGAGCCTGTCCCGGCTAGAAATGGGCACAAAGCAGGAAATACTCTGGAAAGGTGAAACAGATACAAACACACATCTCACACTAGGGCTAATTATTCTCTTGAAGCTAATCAATCTTTGGACTGTGGGAGAAACCTGGAGTAACCAGATGGAACCCATGCAAACACTAGGAGAGCATGCAAGCTCCACGGATGCAGAACTGAACCCATTGTGAGGCAGCAACGTTACCAACTACAGCACTGTTCCCCTCGGGTTAGATTATTTCTTCTCGTTTTTCAAGAAAGGCAACTTTCTGCGATTGATAAACATCCAGCAAACACATGAAAAGATATGCTACACCCCCACAGCAATTCATCATACTGTTATTATTTTTTGGGTTGATACTGTGTTTATTGATTTTGTCATCTTCATAGGCATGTACATTTAATGTAAATCCATAACAGTTCAGTTCTGAATCCTTCTAGCACTGGTAGTTAAGACCTGTTTTTTCAAAATGGTGCAATTTACTCATTAAATTTAACTAATTTCATTTAATATTTTTTATGAAACCATACTTGTTTACCATTTACAGACTTTTATGTTTAGGGAATGCTGAGTTATTCTAGCAAGAATAAGTGACGATTCCAGGTCAATTCATGGAGTTCAGTTCTATTACTATGTAGTATACAGTATACAGTATATGATGAATCTGTATGAACTCCCATGTATACAGTAAATCCTTTTCAGGAATCATTTCTTTGCCACTCACTTGATGTCTATATTGTAATTCTTGTAAGTGCAATGCAATTGATTTACTTTTTTACTTCTCCAATATTTACTGACCCTTTCCTGTTTTGTATTGTCTGCAAATATAAGATTGACTGACTATCATAAATTAAGTGATTTCATAAATTAAGATCAGCCTAATAGTGATCCTTGCTAGACAGATACAAAACTGTCTGACGCTTGTGGTTGTCAGTGTTTTCAGCCAATATTACCACTCCTGTTTAAGGCACTGCGATTTGGGTTGAGGTGAAGTCTGTGCTTCTCTAAGGTTTTTTCAATATATCACTGATTCTCATGCTGTGATCAGATCAAGGCCTGTGCTACAGGGAGCCTGTGGACTAGCCAGGTTAGCCTGGAGCCAGGCAGCTGTTTGGGTGGGTAGCTGGCAGCCCAGTGCAAAGTGGGCATTTTTGGAGCCTACTTATCCATTCCAATCCTATAGCATTTTCATATATAAACTAGCATTTGCGATTACTTTGTTTGCATGGAAAATGGAAACTTATCTCCACTAAGCGCCGAGTGGGAGCCATTTATTATCCACTCCTCTCACATTCTCAGGCTGTAGACACCTTTTCTTTATCCTTATCTGCCTGGGTGTCCTATCTACACCCCAGTGAAACTTGACCTGCCTTTAAGTCTGGCCTGGATTCACAGTTCAGAAGGGGTATTTCTTTACAGACACTTGCCAGCAAAAAGCTGTTTGTTGTTTGCACTGATTTCTAATAAGTGTTTGCAGAGTTACACTGTACACAACAGCTGTCAGACAGCAAAAAATACTATAAAGCTCTGTTAGTGAAACACCAATTCTAAAGACTAAACCATACATGAGCATTAAGAAACGTCTGTAACATTCTTAAAGTAGTTTAGAAATTTCATATAATCTATCACTGACCTGTGCGTCCTACCTTCTGTTAGCATCTTATGTCCTAAATCAATAAGAATATTTTAGTACATGATAATACTTGCTAACATGGCAGCTTATTGTCACTCAACACTTCAGCTTTCTTAAACTGCCATAAAGTCAAAAGTCGGCATAAGTCAAAAACGATACTCTTCAGAGAGTAGATTAAACTTCTCAACTAATATACAGTAATTTCTGGAAACCTTAAGATAACATTTCCTCACTTGAACATTTTTTTTTAACTTTTTCATTTTTGGCATAAGAGCTCCACCAATATATATATATACACTGTACAGTATTTATGTAGTAAATCACACTATATGTTAAGAAGAGTAGAGGTAACCCAGGTGCAACAAATATTTTTCTGCAGAAGGTGTGCAGTACCCAGCAGGCGCCAAGGGGAGAGACAGCAGAGGTTACTTTTAGGAATCACAATTATCCTTTTAAGATCCAAATAAAGAAAACCAAGGGTAATGGATGTTTTCTTTATCATTATTATACAATTATTTTAAATATTTAAGCTGTATTCCTGTATATGTATCTATGTTGTTTGAAAATACAGTAATAGTTATCTGATTAAACAAAATAAGTGTGCAACAATATGATTTATCAAACAGAAAACTGCAGGTCAGACTTGAAAGTTACTGTAGATGAGCTCTGGATTATTGCAGTGTCACCTCTAAACTCAACATGAGAGTTTGAAGCAAAACCTTCAGTGACTGAGATGTTAAGCAAAAAGTAAGGCAGTGTTTTGTAATGAACAGAATTTCAATGTTTAAAGTGGAAAACACAATTTAAAGTTTAAAGTTAAACACAAGACAAAAATAATCACTGTAATGTGGAAAGCTAAAGAAGAGGAAATTGCACAATATCGTCTTTTCTTACCTGTCAAGTGCCTTCGACATCAAACGTGGTTTGCTGTTCTCTTTTTCTTAAAACTGTCAATTATTATAATAACCATTTTGTTTTTGAGTGTTTTGACAAAACAAGTTGTTTATTGTTAATTTCTCTCCATACATGTTTGAGTACCTTTTATTGAATAAATGCCATAATGAACATACCTTGAAAAGAATGAAGGAGTAGATAAGGGACATGAAACACAAAACAGAGGGTACAAGTGGAAACTTCTGGAAGTGCATTTAAAACTGAGAACAGCCAGACGTCTTTAAATAAAGGGTTTGAGGAGGTTCGGAACGAGCTGCCGAGCAATTTTATTGAGGCCATTATCCTGGTGTCTTTCAGGGAACAGCAGTAAGAGGTTCTTGGATCAACTAACTACTATCTACAAAATGAGCTGGATGAGCCAAATCTTGTTTGTAATCTTTCTAAAGATCTTAAGTATGAAAACCCCCCCATCTGTAATGAATGATCATATGAAAATGGGGGTCAATTCCCTTTCCTAATGTATATCAAATGTAGGAGTGAAAGATCTCATTTTAAAATGAAAGATCATTCTTCCACTGTTGCAGGTCTCCCTGTTTCATCAACGATGGTCAGGTTGTACAAAGCAAGGTAATAAGTTCTGTTTGATAAAAACAAAATAACGATGGTTGAACACGTAGCAAAATGTCTTTTCTTGCCCTTCATTATGGGATTTAGCAAGAGGAAAGTGATGAGACTTACAACAAGCACATGACCCCCAAGAGAAATACAGCAAACAAAGTCTGCAAACTGGCAACATTTCCCTATACAAAGCGGACATAAACAATAAACCTCACAAGATAACCCATCAATGCTGAACAGCTGTGTTAATACTTGGAAAATAGTCTTATTGAGCACTGTCTTTCAAAACCAGTGGATAGAGTGGGAGTATTATGATTCTATTCATTACTTTTGGCTCTGACCACAAAAGTTACTTTACTGGAAATACGATTTTAAAAGAATGTGCTTCCACACTGTTGCAAATTCTCCTCAGAAACTAATTTCAAACCCCCCAGAACTGATACAATTAGAAAAGTGCTGTTTCTGCAGTGTATTTGTGAAAAAGGATGAATGAAAAATATTTGGATTTCCTCAGCCGAAATATTGACAAAAAACAATGTCTTCATAAAAATATATATAATCCTAGCCAGACTCAATATTAATATCTAGTTAACATATCCCACTAATGTCAGTATTCAAGACAGTTTCTTGTAAAACAGTAGGGTACCTAACTGAAAAACACTGTACTGTGATTTTGAAAGTAAATTCAAATCAAATTACATATTCATTTTTTTTAAATGACTTATAATTTATAAAATATTTCAATCTTTGGAAGACAGTTTCTGCAAATGTGTATTGCTTTTACTGCTACATACAGTATATAATAAGATCATTTTAGAAATATAAAAATAAAGACATAGTAATGACAAGCAATTATTAATGAAACATTTCATTGAAAATTCTGATGAATGATTCACTCCTATTCCTCATGTTTCGGAAATAACATCTGATCGCTAAGGCTACTTTTACTGGGAAATGAGGGGCAGAATCCGCTGGACAAGCCTGTGTCACAGGGTGCTTGATAGCCAACCCATCCAGACAGATTGTCAAATTATCAGGCCAGGATCATCAGGAATGACACCCAGCGCCAGATAAGACCCACTGGAGTATTTGAGAATAGGCAGCTGTCAAGACCTTATGTTTATTTATTTGCTGTTAGTCCTAGTTAAAAAAACAAGGCCAGATTGACAGCTCTTCGCTTATCTGGGGGAGGGAGGGGGATGATATGTCTGTGTGGTACAGTGGGGGATGCATTTCATTGTAAACAAGAAATAATAATCACTTATTTAATAATACAGTTTGCTCTTTGAGAAAGCTACAGTATCAGCACTGTGTTTGAATTCAGCTTGAATTCATCTCCAGCCTATCACAATTACCTTATTGCACAAAGTGTTGTTTTTAATACCCTGAAATACTTATAGACAACCGAGATAATGTAAATTAATGTTCCTCAGACTTATTTGCAGTTCTTTTCACCACAACCGATGATAGCATTTCACAGCAAGGGCCCACACAGAGCAAGTGACAAATTCAATGGCAAAGGTACTTCAAGGAGAGAAGTCACAGGAACTATTTTAAGTGCTTAAGGTACAATTAGCCTAAAAAGAGGTAGAAAGGACAGGTGAAATTAACTGTCAGCCAAGCGAACACAAGGACATACAAGGACGTACCTCTTGGGCTAAATGTCACATAAAAGAGTTCATTGTGGAAAAAAATGTATAATGTACATAGATATTTCGAGAGTGTTATTGTTTAAAATAGTGTCAACAAGATAGGTTCCAAGTGATATTATGTGGGTACACAATTAAGATTCTTGCTCAAGTTTTATGCTCTGGGTATTTTGCTAGTACTGTATGTACAGGATGTCATACAGCCATTCCTGAAGGAATACCAGGGTATCAGCTAAAAGAGTGATTTTAGGTAGTTGTGTTCCAGACTCCTGCAGACCTTTGTGTAAAGAATGCCTTTGAAAATACTCAATAAATCACATCCCCTCAAAGTGTCCTTTGTTCAAGACTGTTCCTTTAACCTGTCAGTTTAAGCCTGGTTGAAGAAAGACATACCTGCAGTCTTAAAAATGTAAAGTCTCTCCCCACTGGTCTCAAACAAGTTGAGGGGAATTGTTTTTATTAAAACAGTGCTGTAAGTAACTTAACTAATTAGTTGCTTACTCAGTTAGGAATAATGTAATTTTATAATATATTTAAGACATTTGTTCAGAAACATTATTTCGGAAAAATGGTGCTTTCAAGTTCCAAATGGATACTACAGCTATAGAAAGACAGTATATAGTACAGATATTTGACCCAACATAAATGGACTTAAATAAACACAGTTTTTCTGTTAAGTATGAATCAATTGAACACATATTAATACTAGTTTAAATTAAATGTTTGTTTTTAATGAGGTCAGCTAGCTGATAGGGTAGAGTGCACCGTACACTGAGCAATAAAATAAAGGACATATAAATGTCACTACATGACAAATGAGTTACATTTACCAATGAGCTTATCAATTGTCTCTATATCCAGTTCTGGCATATGTTTCTCCTCACTCTATGATACTGGTGTTTCCACTGATATCACGTTTAAAATAAACCTCCCACTGCAAGAAACCCCACAAACCTTTTTGGTTTCAAATTAGTTGCAAAGGCTTCTGTAAGAAATACTTGGGAAATCAAGAAGTCTCCAATGTTCCAGACAATTCTTCCAACCGGTTATCATGTTCCTGAAAGACCACAGCTTGCTGACAGCCATGACCAACCCACCCCATCAGCACTTATTATATGTAAAAGTAAACAGTGCACTGCGGATTAAAATAGAATGCATAGGAGGGGAGGGCAGTTAAATCCAATTTCATGTGAGCTATCAACATGTAAAATTAACTACCTCCTCCCCTCCCCAAGGCCTGAAGTTGCTGTGCAGAAGTTAACTGGCAACATACTCTTCTGGTCAAGCTATGACCTTCTGTGATGACAAGCCAATTTTATCCAGTCGCCTTTATTCACAGATGAATTTGAATTTTTGAGCTCTGCCAGTAATTAACATGCGCCATTCGGATAACACTTGCACTTCACCAGACAAACACGCTTGCTGGCGCACTGAACAGTGGAGCCATACCCTTAGGCGGTGACTAGGAATAGTTCTAAGATATGTGTGGCAACTTGGAGACTTAAGGGCCTCGGGAGCCACCAGCCATACATGCTACATAAATATTCATGCTCACAATAAATATTCAGAGAACTAAAATTACCATATTTTATCCCCAAGGCCCGTTCTCCTCAGCACTGGGCACTGATATAGGGAGAACTTATCAGAGTTCATCGTTCATCGTTCATCATGTGAAGTAAACCTGTCCTTTTCCCAAAGTGAATGAGCTGCCAGCTTCGTGAAAAGAGCCATGGGCTCAGAATGAGAATGATGGACACCGTTAATAAGTGGCAGCAGCAACAACTACTGCTACTTAGCCCTTCTTTTAACTGAAGGTTTTTATGATGTTTCAAGTGCCTTTTTCCACCCATCGGCTTCTGGTACCGATGTTATAGATTCTGAGCGGACTGCATCTACTGCATCAAGAAAGAAATTCATTTCAGAACTCGTAAAACAAAAAACAAAACAAAACAAGGTGTTGATCCTAAATAAATGTCACAGGAACTGCAGATTTATTTTCTGTGTTTTGTCTGAAAATATGGTATAGTGTCACACACTGCAATTCAAAGGAGTTAAGAAGTCATTTATATTCAGCCTTATAGAAGGCGTGGGTGGAATTGACGTCACTGGGATGTAAATTGCCTTTCCTGTGACTCACTTCACACTAAGCAGCACTCCACTTTCAGGATCCCTGATATTATCATTTTTTAAATCATGAAAAAGGCATGAAGGCCACGGGTCTATCAAAAACATTTGTGCAGAGCAGCGTACTTTCACCAGAAGGTGAACAGGGGTCTTATATTAGAATATTCTTGAAAGATTAGATACATTGCCTTGTTTCCTGCAAGCTTTGTCATTTCCCAACCTTTAACATTGCTGTTTCTGGCCTCAGATCCATGGCTCAAGAGAAAAAATATTTTTTTCTACCGTAGATATTTTTTTTTCTCTTCACCTGACATCATACAATCTATGACATCACTGTATGTCAGGCACTCTTTGTTCTACATTGCAAAAGTAAATCAAAACCGCCAGTTTCCCCATGAACCTACAGTATTCCTCACACCAGATACATGACATTCCTGAGGGAAACCCCTCTGCAACTGAAAAGAAAGGAATTACAGTTTTCATTTCTCCAACTCATTTACAAATACCTAGAATTTAGTTCCAAGTTTCAGATTACTATAGTAGGAATTTCCCCTGAGAAAATCATATTCATTTTACACAAGAGCCCAAGCACTTTTTCTACATATCCATTCTGATGGAATTTTGTTTCAGTTGTCGGATGTTTTGTTTTTCTGTGAAGGAATCCAGTTGGTTCACTCTTATAATGAGCCAGGTGTCTTTGTATTGTATAGTGCCAAAATGGGATTACTGTATTTGAAAACACATCATAGCATCTTGGCTGTTCAATCTACCAGATCCACTCTATAGGCATAAACATGGGTGTTAGATTTCCAATATTGTAAAATAAACCACATGCTTGTGAGTATGTAAGTCTCTGCTTTCTTTCCCATCTCTTACGCAACGGCCATTAATACATAGTTTATACTTCATGAACATAAACTGTTTGGTTAATCTGGTTTTTACAATGATCTATAACTGAACACCAAAAAATGATGATCCCTATTGATGCATGTATGTTTTTTCTAAACATATTTTTCTAAAAATAAAAATAAATCAATTTGGGGTATATTGGTTCGTTTTTTACATTTTCATTAATGAATCATTCATGACTGCTTATCATAAAATTGGCACTGTTGCTGTAAAATTATTATATGATTGTTGTAAATAATAATTACCATTACAGAATTATTATTTTATTTATGATAAAAATGGCACTGTGTAAAAATGGCAAATCTGACCAAATAATTCTGCCATTTGTAAGAGAGATTTGATTAGGCAAAGGTGACAAGGCTGTTAAACCTGTTGTAAGATAGTATACTGTATATCCTATATATACCTACAGTATAAGGAGAATTTTCATTATATCCAAATTATCCCCCAAAAAACAGCAGGTAAATAAACCTGAGAGCAGAATTAACTAGTTTATCTAGTCTATTTACAAGTATTTGGCATGTGCTGTGAGGCGACAATGTGCTGACTTTCAGTAATCTGTGATCAGCAGTAGCAAATCATTCTTCTGCCTCCGCTGTGCACATTCTCCTTGCTCCACATGTACAGTACACATGCCGCTGTTACTTGTGTATAATTATTTTTAAATTTTAAAGCACTTTAAAGTCTGAACAATAAATACCAGAAAGCGATAATGACAAAAAGGACAAATGGTCAGTGTGGGAATGATCAGATCACAGAGAAAAAAATAACGAATCCAATATCTACAGTACGTTTTATTGATTATAGGATCATTAAAGAAGCTAAAAACATTTGTATTAGAGCTGTACATATACACAGTATTAGAGCTCTCCTTCATTTAAAATGGCTTATTTTGTCACCACTGTAACTTTGCTAGCAGAAAGGATCAATCCGATGCTTCAAATGCTTAACCTATGATAAATGGAACCATTATTAAGGCATTTAAATAATCTTGAAGACGTCTTTCTTATCTTAGTTGTTTCTTGCCTTTTTTTCTGGAGCAATTATTCCTAGTTCACAGGCCCTTGATACATAATACATCCATAAATAATTTATTTTTAGACAATATATTTTAATTTCAAATTAAAATACATGGCCTTATTTTGAGTGGCAAATAGGATCATTGCTGTTTTACAGTCACTTATTCCAGGCTATCAAAGCAAAATTGTTCTTCACTTGGAGCCCTTATATTTTATTCCACTGTAATGCACTGTAACTGACCACACTTCACTCTTGCTACACATTAATGGTGGCTCGGTCTTAACTGTCACCAGGTTGACAAAACATCTATAAGGCACAGCCATATTAAAGCCTAATTGGCTAACTGTTACAGGTCAGGTGGCTGACATGGGAAACTTGTTGAGATATCCAATACCAAATATCAGGCATCACTGTCCATTAACATCAGTGTGGTTATCTAAAATTACAAGTGAGCTAGCAGCTAAAAGCAAATTAACCTACTGTACAACACATCTTCTAGTGTATCCTCACTATGGCATGATGCGGCAGTGTACAGGTTGCACATTACCTGTTATACGTTATACATACACAATAATCCATGCACTTTACACTGTCTAGAGGAGGAGATAGTCACCACAGAAAGAAATGGGGCAGCCATGTCCCTGCAGATACAATATTAGAGAGTTTGGTGACTTCTCTTTATTGACAGAAAAAGCTTATGACTCTTATAAAGTACAGACCAGTTTTTGCACAGACAGAGGGCTATACAGTATATCCAAATGTATCTCTTTGAATCTTTATTTAATTCACATTTTAGTCACTTATGTGAAAAAATATCTTTTCAGCAAGGTACAGTTACTCCAGCTCAAGGCTCTGAAAAGAAAGGACGTCAAGCTTTCATGTTTATCGCCGTCTGAGGACATTTCAAATTCAGCAAGTGCAGATTCCTTTTTTTTTAATAAACACTGCATTCTAAAAGAGACTGTGTGAGATGGCAGAGTGGTGTGTTTCTGAGGTGTAAAATGTAAAAAAGTAACTAAATCAATGATTTCTGAAGTCTTTCTAAAACAGGTATACATCTCCATCAGCCATGTTTGAAGGTGTAAATTCAAAAGCAATATTGTATATGGCTACTCCTAGCCTCAATGATTGCGAAAGGCTGCCACACTGATGTGCAACACCCATGGAATGTTATTCAAAGTGCTGACCCCCCCCCCCTCTGCACAAGTATGAATGTGTCTGCTACGGTATGCTAGGCAGCAAAGATAGGTGCCCACTCCTCCTCTCACATGCTTCATCTGGGACAAATCTAGAGTTATTTGCTGGACAGGGTGAAATTTACAGCCGTTGAAAAAAAAAATTGGCCAACAGGTGCAGTGTGGGTGCATTCATTTTCCTGTTACTGTACTGCACCACGACTGTGCTGAACAAAGATCGTTTTGCGTACATCATCATTGTATGCAACCACAGTTAGACCACTAATAATCATGGACCACTAATAATCACTAATCTAGGATGGATGTTATGCCTCAGCAGACCATCACAGAACCCCTCCACCAGTGGCTCCTCTCCAGACCACAGTCCTGTGCATAGCCTTCATTGTGACATTGGCACACTTGCTATCATCCATCACCGCTATACTGTAAGCTGAATCCAGATTCTTCAGTGAAGATGATGTTCCACCAATAACGAAGCTGACGTAAGAGCTGTCTGCACACTGGAAACATGCTTCATGGTGATGGTGCTAAAGTATTGGACCTATTGCTGCTGAAAGGGGACAAATTCCATATTCATGCCTTAAAAACTGATGACTGCTGGAAGCAGGATTCTCTGGTTGCTAGGCAGCACTGTCTGTTGCAGATGCTGCTGGAAGGAAGTTCAATGATGGAACGTGCCGCCATGAGCCATCTGTCACATGCCGGTGTAGTTATACGTGAAGCATAAACGTGCACTGTTGCCAATATTATGAATGGCATTGTAACGTCACAGAAGAGCACTTTTTGTGTTTTTGTGACATCTGAAGTGGTTTGCAACAGTTTTTCGGACTTTCCAGCTTGAAGCTCAACTGTGACCTATGTTTAAGGTGTTATTCCAATGGTACACTAAACCCCTACATTCACTTACAGCACAGCTTGAATGCTCTCATTTGTCTCCAGTTCTCATGTGAAAAGCAAGTTTGGTGATAATATGTCATGTCATGTCATTTACCAAACCATGTCATTTAACATATGGTGTCATGGGAAGCCGGAGCCTACCCAGCAAGCAACGAGCTCAAGGCAGGGTACACCTGGGACGGGGCGCAGTCCATCGCAGGGCAAGTGCAAGCCAATCATACATGGGGACAATTTGGAGGCCACAGTAAAGGCCCAGGGGAGAAATTTGGCCTGGACACCAGTATAAGTCCCTAATCTTATCGAGAAATGCCCGGGGATCTTTAATGACCACTGAGAGTCAGGACTTGGTTTGGCGTCTCATCTGAAAGACGGCACCCACTACAGTATAGTGTCCGCGCCACTATACCAGGCCATTAGGACCCACACAGACCGCAGAGTGGGCACACCCCGCTGACACTCCCTCACTAACACCACTTCCAGCAGCAACCATAGCTTCCTGGGAGGTCTCACATCCAGGTACTGACCAGGCTCAACCCTGCTTAGCTTCAGTGGGTAGCCAGTTAAGAATTGCAGGGTTATATAGCTGCTGGCTGCTGTTGATAATATAATGATAATAATATATAATGAAAAAAAACGTGTGATGTGTTTATAAATGTGTACAGTTTCTATTTTGGCACCATAAATACTGTTGTTAGTACCATAATATAGTCCCTAACACACTAAATGCAACATCAGCTATCCACTGCCCATGTTTTGTGTAAATAAGGGTACACTGTATGGTACTGTGCAGCAGATCTATGGATATATGGTTGAAACATTCTTGCAATTTAAGTACAAATTTTCATGAATGTAGAAAAATTAACTGTATAAATACTGTAGATAAAAATCATACTTGGTTAAATGTATTATTAGACAACACACATGTAACCCTTAAGACATTTGCAAAAGAAAAGCATACACATTAGATCACAATATATATCTATCTCCTGCTCCTACTAACGGTCACAACCTATTTTAAGGGATTTATATCATTATATGGATTAAGCTACTTCACTGGACTAAACAATAGTACATTCAAACATTAATATCAATGTATTTCAATGTATTTATGTGTTTTAAACTTTGTATTCAATAAATACACCATTTCATTAATTCAGCTCAACATTACAGGTGTAAATATATGTATATTTATATATATATACACCCGAAGAAGGCTCCACTGCCTTGTTTTGTGTTTTCTTTCTTCTCTTTTCAGCATGGAATAAACCTATTACTTGTTCCTTTGCAGTCTACGCATGCTGATGCAGCTACACACTGTAGATATATATATATGTTAAATTATTTAGTTTGTTCAATATTGTTTACATTTCAGGCCCTGGGTTAAATTCCTGGAGTGCTATTTGCATGGAGTTTGTATGTGCTCCACGTGTTCATGTGGGCTTCATCTGGGTGCTCAAATTTCCTCTCACAGTCCAAAGATTATACTGGTTAATTTGCTTCTGGAAAAATTGGCTCTGGTGTGAGTCTGTGTCTGTGTCTGCTCTGTGATGGACTGGCGTCCCGGTCCAGTGTCTATCCCTTTGCTAGGCTCTCCTATGACCCTGTACTGTACAAAAGTGGTTATACATATTGATAATTTTTTGCTCACAGGTATATTTTGATTTCATATCCAGACATGTACAATTAGCCTCGAAGTCCTGAGTTAACCAACAACAATAACCTCTCAGTTGATCTTTTTTAAAAAGCAAGCTTACAGGTATTTCCAGCACTTTGTCACAAAAGGAAATAGAGGAGTCGTCTGTTAAAGCTGAAATCCATTTGTATTACACATTTGAGCACCCCCTCCACAAAATAAAATGTGTAAAGCAAATCACAATCGGCGATCTCAACGTGCAGCCCAATCTAGCAAGAAAGAAGCTTCACAGCAACGTTAAGTTCCCTTTTCAGGATTTTCATGTCAGGGTCCTTACATGTAACCAACAATAAAAATCTTATCTTTCAAAGAACTGCACTAAGAGATTTCACATTAATGGACAGGTATTAGTGACGGAGTGCAGAGTTTCTCCACTACAAATACGTGGCACAAAAGTAAATATTACAGCTCAATATTATACGACTTCCCAGCTCAGTTATGTAAAGCAATCTGTGAAAAAAACATTGGGAGATGCTGCTGATGTGGAATTGACAATTTGCCACTGTTCTAAACCAGGGCTACACAGGTGGCCTTTCGCGACTGTGGGTTTGGAAAAAGTGAATCATCCACTCCACAGCCCAGATCAAGTCCCAAGTAATTCCTACTGAGGAACTGAAGCTTATTCTGCATGGCGTGCAGACAATTTCTGAAGCCATTTCTGAATAGATCAAGCTGCTGTCGGAACATGTCTCCTATCAAGGGACTGCTAGTGAGAAGGATAAAAAGGCTTATACATGCACAATAAACACAATAAACAGGCTTATACATATACAATAAAACATAAGTGCTTGTTTTTTTGTCCTTAGTAGGTCACATTCAAAAGAAAATTCAAGACTAAGATTAAAGGGAAATGCAATTAGTTGACTTTTTTTGGAAATGCTACTACCATAGCGCACTTTGAAGAAAAGTGGCACACTGAAGATTAAAAGAATTCTCACAAACACTGCCCGTGGTATTTCTTTGCCCAGTGAGCACTGACGATCTGAAGAAATACTGTACACTTAAATTCCACATGAATTTTCATCATCCCTTTAACTGTGACCTGTTGCAGCAGATGTAGGAGAGGCAGCATACCCACAGATTTCACTTTCCAGTTCCTCGGAGAAGAAGAAAATACTAAAATGCCGTTTTGATTTCTTTCCAAATGAAAAATAATGGAAGCTTTGTGGCAAAATTGACTTAACTGCCTGTATCATGCAGAAGACAGTTTTAAGGCAGTTAAAATGCCACAATTGTGCAAGACATGGAAATAAACACTTGAATTGCTGACTGTAATGCCCATTCCCAGCTGCCTTGTGCATCCAGATGTTTTCTAGAAGCTGTGAAGATATTAACAGCTTGTTTGTCTATTTCTTGATGTGGCACTAAAACCACAGTAGATTAAACTGGCACAACCGTACCAGTGAGAAAATAGGACAACTAACACGGAGGAACAAACTAACAAACACTATAAAGAAAATTCACAAAACTACACAGCTCATCCTTACAACACTAAAACTGTTTAATATGCAGAAATAAGATCTAAAAATAAAATCTTCTTTCTTTAAAACTTTCTTATGGCATATCCTTCACCCAGGAAAGAGGGTGAACATCTATGAAAAAAAAAATGTGCTAATGTCAAAACAGATGATAATTAAATACTCAAAGGGGATTTTTTAGATGTGACCTTAATGCAATGTCTAAGTTTCACTTAGCTCACTCTGCACGTATAAGTAGGCTATTTATTTTAGGACATGCAGCAGTGAAACGCACTCTGAAGGGTTAAGTCATGTCTTTTTGGGTGACAGTTAATGACAGGCAGATGAGTTTGCTGACAGGGAGATAGTTCTCTCAGACGCGAGAATCGGGTTTCACTAGTTTTCTAATGCAGCCTGAAGGAATCTGCAGCACACGCCCCACGTGATCTATCTCCACAAGAACTTTCTATATTTCTGAAGAGCTTTACACCAGCACACAAAGAGTTATTTACCGGATTTGGAACACTCTCTGGTTTAGTCTGTTTAAGAGGCAAGCTTAACGGAGACGTGGAAAGAATTAAAAAACTCTACTGTTCACTCTTCCTTTATGTTTCTGAGACTCTCATTTTGAAGTGGACACAATTTCCCTGACCAGCTCAGAGTGACTGAAGTTTTCTGAAAGAATTTTTGGCTAACTATAGCAAGCCTCAGCAAAAGGACTTAGCTCATCCTAAGACAGCGCAACCTGATATTCCAGGGATCCTCTCCAAGAAACAGATGTGTACATTCAAAAACCATTTGGATACCAGATAGAGAATGTACACTGTGTAGTCCCATTTGCTTTAGAGGTACTCTGTCAAATTAATAAACCAGTATATCATGGTAATAACTTACATGTAACTATTAACAGGAGTAAAGAAGGACACTGTCATCATCTCATAGATACTTTAATTAAATAGCAACTAAAATCCTTAGGACCTTTTTGCATGAACTAATAACCAAATGTTATTTACAATCACAAAGTCTTCTTTCTTTCTAATAACTTGTTCATTAATCATGAAGAGTTCAGCACTTTGGAAAGTGCCTTTGCTGCTCACTACTTACAGAAAAATGCCAGGCTTTTAATTAAAAAAAGGAAAATGACAGCTACGGTAGCCAACTGCCTAACTGATTCTTTTTAAATGGAGCAGTGTTTTATCTATAGATAAAAAACTCAATTTTTAAAGTTGCAACTGGGTCTTGATTAGACTAGTGTAACATTTCCTCAAAAACAAGTGATGACCACTATCTAGCTGTGACAGGTTTTCTTTAAGAATCCGTGTTCAATTTACAGAGCACCACCAAGACTAGGGCTAAAATTTGTCAGAACATTCCTATGGCGTATCTCTCACCCAGGAAAAAGGGTGAAGATATTTGAAAAAAAAAATGTTCTTTGCTCTCTGCAAAACAGATTTTAATGTATTACTTAAAGGGGATTTTTTTAGGTGTGACCTTAATGCAATGTCTGTGATGTCCAGTGACTTCCTAATCCTAGGTACTGGGGAGTTTGCATGGCAGTTCTGATAAAAATCTTCATTTTTTTCTCTTTCAAAGTCTTCTACGGCCAATTTATTTTCAACTGCCAGTTTGGGCTCCTCGATTATCAATCCACCTGTTACATCACTATGACTCTCAGTGGAACAGGAGGGACAAGGGACATGTGGGCGCACTCTCCTTCTGAAAGACAGCGTCCAACTCTGCGCCTCTTCACACACGGCCGGCCCCACACTGCCTGCGGCAGCGCGGGGGAGCCAGCCGATGACAGGCACGGATTTCACTGGTCACACTGCAAGACCAGTTGCCAAGTATATGGCAAGTTAAGGTTCCTGTAGCCTCCAGCCCACTCCTCTCTGTCCAAATCTGCTTTGCCTCTGGAGAGAATCCACAGGCACAACCCGAATTTGTAAAAACAAACCAAAACCTCAGTCTTGGACCCAACAAGGTTTGGATATCTAAAAAAAAAGTAAATTTGCCCTACAGCACGTCGCCTAAACCGGTTAATTTTATCTCGGCCTAAAACGCCCACGTCATGGAGTTAGAAACAGCTTGTCATCTGCATGATGAAAAACAGTTCAAAGTCTGTGGCTGGACTGCACAGATAGAGCAAGCCACCTGAGCATGACTAGCTTGCTCAAAATAGACGTTCGACATTCTTCTAGTTTTATCTTAATGATTAAGCTACTAATATAGAGCAATCCACTATGGAAATGACCTGTGCGTCTTTCAGAAGTAACTCTCCATGATGATATACATCAATCGTTTTAGTTTATACAAAATTCTCTTTATTACAATTCCACAAAGTTACTTAATTATTTTTAATATTAATACAATGCTCTTTTTAGAGAGTGTCTTACACCCATGAAAAGCATTCATGTGCAGTCTTTTTCTGGTGGTAGAGGCGTGAACACAAACATTCAACACAGTGAGAGAGACTAACAGACCCTCCAATGTTTCTCTTTGTCATTTCCAGGATGATTTTCTGGGTTGCTCATGGGAAGGTCTTGGCAGGATAACTGGTCTTGGATATTCTCCATTTGTAGACTGTTTGACACCAGACGGATGGAGCCCCAAATGTTTAAAAAATGTTTTTGTAACTCTCTCCAGACTAATGAGTATCAATTACTCATTTTCTGAGGTCCTCTGAAATCTGTTTTGGTTATGGCAAGAAGTATTTTCATTAATCTGTTTAGTGAAGACCATTATATTCAAGAAGGCTGCCCAAACTCAGTTCTTATTTGTTACCAAAATATTTACCTTCTTCTAACTACCCCGTTAATTAAGCAGACTAGGGTTTCACTTATTTCACTAACTGTACACTGATTTTCAATTACATTTTTTCTACTTCATACACCATTGTGGATAAATGTGGAATTGGTAAATATAAACCCTTTTGGTTAGATAGGAAAAGACTTGTCTCAATTAAACAAAGGTATCATGGCAAGAAAATGTAATTTCCATAATTATACTGGAGTTCACAAACATTTTTTCACCACTGTATTGGAGCCCCCACCTCTTCAACTGTTAGTAATTAATGATACATAAGGATAATAAATAATACGATCTCAACAATCACACACATTTAGCTGGTGAATAAAACTGTTGAAGCAGGAAGATGCTGGTACATATTCCTACTCAATTTAACAATCACAGTGCCTAATTGTCTTATTCGTCCACCTTGGTATAATACTTGTACTTTGCCAGGTGTAACTTATATCTATTAAACATAACACAAAAGAACATGTCTGGTTTCTAGCTCTTGGAAGAGAGGACAACTGTTAAATGTACGTCATGAGATTGCACACAGAAAATGTTTAACCTTATCAAGGTCACTGTAGAACAATATGATCTTCCATGATTTTCTGGGATCTAAAGATGTGCAAATCAGATTTCAAAGTGTCAACAGATGCTTGAGTTCTGCTTGTTCTCACATTGTCATGCTGCAAGAGAATGCCTTGAATTGGTTTTATACAAAACAGCTAGCATCAAGGGGTTCTTCAACTCATTGTTGAAAATTGCGGACTCCAAGCTCTAAGAAGTGGGCAAGGATTGATTTCTGGAAGTGCAACACCACCTTGAATATCTTGTACCCAGGTCTGATCTTATCTAGATATTGCCTCTTCATATCCCTGAAAGATCATTTTATATCCCTGAAGAGGGGTTAGTGCTCATTTTGTTCAACCACATTCTTCACAATAACAAAAATATTTGGCCAGTATAGGAGTGCTATTACCTGATACATGTTCTTATCTGAATCCCACAAGCCTCTAGGAGAGATTATTTCATAGTGATCACTGTCTGCCAATCTGTCCTGGCACAACAACATGAAATACTGGTCAATCTCTTCCAGCACTGCCCAAAGATTTGAAATTTTCAATTTTTACTGACAGCAGATCAAGAATGATGGATTGTTTTCTGCATCCACATATATTGCACATTTCATCCTGGGCATGAACTGAAAAACATGCCCCAGAAGTGATTCTTTAAAAAAATATTCAGACAGAATCCATTTTTAGCTGTCCAGTAAGACAAAACACTTCAATCTTTCCTCCCGGGCAGGATAACCTCACACAAAGTTATAAATCTGCATCAAGTACCAGCAGTACTGTCTGGATATAGATAACTAATTCCCTGTCGGTATGTGGGGTATGTAATGGGTATAAGCTACTTAACCTGACAGTTCCAGAATTAGAAACTCCACAATGGGCCAAATGTATTTACTAAACATACTCAAATGTTAGAGCTAGAACCACAGTTTTTTTGTAGTTTGGCATTAGAAGCTGCTTTTACGGGACAGCATGACAATTTTGCGTACTCAGAACATGTTTAGCATACGTCAAGGCATAATTTCATCACTTACCATAGCAGTATTTAAAGCTGGGATGACAGCATGACTTTCAAAGACACACATCACATGTTATGGCGGAGTGGGAGGAAACTAAACTGCTCACGTAAGTGTGAAGTTGTTAAGTTCTGATGCTGCCCTGTATTAGTACTGTTGTGTAACACCTTAGGGGTCACAAAGTATGCTTTATAATTCAAATATTCACCAGATCACTTATATGTGAGAATAGTATTACTAATATTAATAAATGTGCAATGCAATCACCTGCCAAGGTTAAGTCCTACCAGGATATCAATGCTATTAATGTTCTCTTTCTGCATTACAAGTTATAAAGATTTTAGAAGTGTTGTAAATTAAATATAAAGTTAAATGCAACCAAATGGTACCTTAATGGGAAATTACTTTATTGAATCTGCACCCATGTACACATATATAGGCTGAGCAAGATAACAAGTAATGGAAAAGATAACAGTAAATGTTTATTGTGTGGAATTTGTACACTTTGCTTGGGTTTCTATTGGGTGCTCCAGTTTGGCTTCTGGGAAAATTAGCCCTGTTGCGAGATTGTGTGTGTTTGTGTCTGCCCTGCAATGGACTGGCATCCCATCCAGGGTGTATCCTGCCTTGCGCCTGTTGCTTACTGGGATAGGCTGTATTGGATAAAGCAGTCAGAAAATTGATGGATGAATAGAATAGTTTAGAAGTGTTTTCAAGCAAAAGAATGTAGTTATTGGATTTGGGAACCCGCATTGTTTTCTGCACACACTTGAACATTACCTCTTACACATCCTTGCAGGACTCTGGGCAAGTATCAGATGTGTGTGAACACGGCCAGCTGGCAGGAGTCATTCTTAATTTATATGGACAAGGCCTTTATTTATGAGGACCAAATAATGCATTCTGGGATTAATTCCGAGGCAGTTAGAATACTTTCTATGAGCCAGCACAAATAAATCCAAGTAAGATCAAATTCGCTGCGGAACTAAAGAGGATTTCAGCTCCCAGTTTCAGTTCATAAGGTCATTAAAAATCTCAAATCAAATTTTATTTAACAGAAATCTGATGGAGACTAGGCTTCACCAATCCCAACTGAATCATTCTATGTCTCATTTATTTTAAACAGAGCTTAGGAACTATTAATTCCTTCCACGCAAAGCCAATTTAAGAATATCTCAACACAAATTTATGTTTCACTACATCACACCTGTAGTAAATTACAATTTAAAGAATCCAAAACAAAAATAAAAGTGAAACTGTGTTCACCCCAAAGTGAAGATTCTCTTTTTGATAATGAGTTACACAGGTGAAGATTTAATTAAGTAGCTTAAGTTCAAACCAAGTCCAAAATGCCACCTCCTTTTCCTTCAAAATTTTCCTATGGCTGATCAAATGGTTATAAAAAAAAAAATTGTGGAAGGAAGACTATTAAGAACCAGTTTAATTGTGTTCAGTCATCCATTATTCTAAAACTGGTTGTTCCAGTATCCTGTAGCCTATGGCTGAAGCATATATGACATGGGGACTACATCCTGTATGGTATACCGGTCTATTGCACAGCACAGGAGGGTAGGATTGAGAGACACCAGATAAGCAGACCTGGAAGATTAGGAGGAAACCAGAGCATTTGATAAAATTCCTGAACCCAGCCCAATTTGTTGGTTGTTGTAACAATATTATATTAAACATGACTGTTTCTAATATAAGTTCTGCTGTTACAAAGCTTACAACAGTTAAATCTAGGATAATCAAAAACAGTGCATCTCAGTGTACAAGGGATGGAATGGTCATAATGACCATGACATACTGTATGATGAGTGAGGCAACAGAGGATGTTGACTTGCTAACTGTAAAAGTGAGACTCGCAAAACTAGAACACATCTAAAAGGTCAGTCTCAGCCTGATGGTTCTGAACGTGCTTAGCGGGCTGCCTTTGAAACATGCGTGACAGTTTTAACTTGATTTTCCGCAATAATTCCCAAGGAGATCAAAGCAAAATGCCATTGGAGTGACTACAAGTGCTGCTAAGTCTCCTGCTCAGCTGTTCAGGGCAAGCACGGAACTGTGGCTGTAGTAGAAGTGCTTTATTCCGGGATTTACTCTGGTTTTTTTTTAAAAAAAAAAAACAGAGACCACTTCCATCATCAACACTCCTAATATTACTGTTATGGGATTTAACTAAAAATCACAGAAGCTTGTCTCTAGGATTCACTGCACACCCGGAAGAAAACAAATGACCTCTTTGAAAAAGACAACCCAGCTGCTTGCTGCCACTAAGAATAGCCTACATGTTTCTTAATGCAATGCTCCTGCTGTTGTTTTTTTAATTTATCAACACTGGCTGTCTGATGCAATAAATCAGAGATAAACACATTGTCTGGTAGGCCTGCTATGTGACTGTGCAATGCATGCTTTCATTACCGAGACCTCTTAAGTCACGATGTGATGAGCGACAGAACACACAGCTCTTCGTGTGGATAACAAAAGTATCTAGCCTTTATGAAATGAAGGAAAAACACCCAACAAAACTAGCAAATCTGTTGATTAATTTTAATTAAGCTTTTAATTACCTACATCACATTGATTTAGCTAACTGAATTAAACATATAGCATGTTTTACAATGACAGATGCCGGGCCTTATCTTTTCCTTCCTGTTGTACTCAGTGCATTGTCATGATCATTATCTCAGCTATTACATTTTTATTCTCTCTTCAGAGAATTCTTTTATTCATTAAAATATTTCTATAAACCATGATCCTCTATTTAAATTTAGCTTGTGATAATCTTGCTGAGGGACCTTTCACCTCTGCCAGTTCTGCTACATATATTTTTTCACGGGATAGAACAGAGAAATTTCTATTAATAAATTTGCTCCCCACCATGATGGGCATTACGTTCTGTTAACGCAGCCTTTTCCTAAGCTTATTCTAATGAATGTGAAACAGACTTTAATTAGCAGCACACAAAGCATTCCTTACTTTATTTTTAACAGTGAAGCAGCTTGCTCGCTAGGCCTTAAACACTGACAATGGGCATCGCAAGGCAGTTGAAATAAGGCCTTGGAGATTTTATAAACCTAACCGTTCAGAGGGTAATGCTTTTAGACACGTTATTCTTAAAAAAATAACTTCTCTAAACTGCTGAAACCTGGAGAATTAATCCGCAATCACTGACATTTCCATTGAATAGGTGGCATTAAAACATCACTTCACCTGACTATTTGACTATTTTTTTACTTTTCGTTTGACAATGACGAATGAAATGTTAAGACCTTTTCAGTATGTATCCAGGATAATTCCCACTGAGCTACACATTCATAACATAAAATGACAGCTTTGTTTCGCTCACTTGTTCTGAAGAAGTGTGTATGACCTTTAGGGCTTTTTTCAGGTTCTGTTTAACCACTGGTTAGTGTTTGGTGCTGAAACTGTATCCCCCCCTTAATGTCAATACTAAGATGACTGTTTTCAACAAAATTACCTTCCTGACTGTGAGGATTAAGACACTGGAAAACAAACATAAGTTTGGCTTGACTGTAATTTTATTACATCTACTGTACAATCATACACTGTTAATGCAGAGGAGATTCATTTTCTATGGTAACGATTTTATTTGCAAATATAGATGTCAGAAAATAAAATCTCTCCATTGTAAAAAAAAAGTTTGGATTACTTTCTGCATAATGAGCCAATCGGTTGCGAACGTGGTTATACTGGCTGACCAAATAACAGCCCACAAGAGCTTGAGCTGGGGCCATTGTAACAACATTTAATACCTGAAAATCTCCGTCAGAAGTCTTTTCTATTGCTCCTTTGACAAAATTCACTACCACCTGTACGCTAATTAAATCACTCCTAGAAAAGTAAAAGGCATTTTGCTCACCAAGTGGCACAGCAATTGTAATGCATTCTGCTTTATTCTTTGATGGGTCTCCACTGGGAAGCTATTTCAAGTTTACTTGTACACGCCAAGTACAATACAGTTAATTCATGTTTAGAAACCCATCCTCCCCAGATTGTTTCTTTGCTTTTGTTACTTCTATCCTCTGAGATAGCTGGATGTACCACGATCCTAGAATTAAGACCCAATTGGGTAAGTTTGGGTTACTTTTAAGTTTCCTGTTTGGGAAAAAAAAAAGACTATCGATAACTGACGAAGGCAATCCTAGCCACTAATACCACAGAAATCCATTGCTGAGGGGAGAGGAAAAAAGTGTATTTTAGTTTGTATTAAATTTTGTGTTAGCTTTTCAATTTAAATGCTGTATCTTAAGCTCGCATTAGTAATTCTTGTGTTTGAGTGTAATCTGTCCATACCCAAGGCTTTTACAACAAGTATAGTTTATCCATCGTTCCCCATAACCTTATTTCCTCTGTAACTCGGACTCAGGATATAAGACACCGGCTCTTACTATTACACCATTCATTTACACAGTTCTGCTATACTGTATGTGTTGTTTTGTTTTAATTACTAGAAATTAAATACGGTATACTGTACGCTATACTGCATGAAGTTACTTCAGTTCTAAAATCCACTGGTTACTCCAGGAGTGTCCTACAGCAGTTGCGTATTCTGGATTGAGTTTAATGAGAAAACTGAAAATGTAAGAGATCTGGAATCAAAGGCAAAGCATCGTGGGTTCAGATATGCTGGATCCCGCTGTACATTTAAGGCAGCTTTTACTGCTCCAGGAAATTCCCAGCAGTAAAAATTGGTCTCAAGGTTCTAACTTCCAGTGACCATTTTCTTCTCAATTAACTTTATAAAAATAAATTAATAAAAATGCCACAGTTCAAAATATTACTTTTTTAATTGCTTTAATGAAGCATGTGCTTATCCCTCATTGATAGTGTTTCTTCTCCGTAAAACCAGCTTGTGTTTAGACAAAGTAAGATGATCTTTCAACCAATTGCCTCTAGCTGCCATAAAGTAAAAACCACTTTGACAAAAGATCTCAATACATTCAGTGAGTGATCACTGTCACAGTTTGGGGAGAAAAAAAAAATCAAGCTCACCGTGATCCCAATTAACTAATTCCATAACTTTTCCTATGGGGATATTAAGAAGGTGAACGATTATGTAAACTAAAGGAGAATGAATTTCAACAATTGTAATTATAGAATACCATTTCTCATTTTTCTGAGCAACTGAAACAGCAACTCTGATTTTTTGTACCTTGGGAGGTATTATTAAAGTGCTTAATTACTTGAAAAGCTGTGGTACTAAGTTTAAAGCATAGGGTACATACAACCTTACCACCATCCTTAAATCACACAAATATAGCTCAAAAACATTTAGTCTGGACCCACAAATATGACAGAAAAAAAGCACAACATGCTTTCTAAGAAGAAATTATTTTTCGGAACATTTTACTTCTCTCTTTGCTTCAGCATTGAAACTTCAGCTTGCCATCTGTCCTTCATACAATCATTTTGCGTGTGCACTTTAACTGTACTGCTAAGTCTGTTTTACAAGAGACAACTGGTATAGTGATTACGGTTTTATTAGTCTAGTAAATACCATGCCTTGGTAAGTTATTTTTCACCAAAGCAAAAGGATTAAGAGCACTTGACATGTTACACAAGCAGCATATATCTAAGAGCATTCATTGTTCTTGAGAACTTAAACTGATTTGATCTACATCATTGTGTTTCCTCAATGCTTTGATGGCAGTCTCCAGCAGTGATATTTGATGCTGACCTGGGGTTTAGATGATTCTACAACATGGAAGGCCTGGATCTGACAGAATGACAGCAAACAAGTTTTAAATGGAGATCCGTTCCCAAAGTGCTTGTTTCGTTTGCAAAAGGGCTAACGCTCTTGTCATCTGCAGCTCATAAAAAGCTCATTCCTTAACATGAAAGAATATTTCCACCTCTAAACCTTCACCTTGAATCCAGATTCGAGGCAAAAATGCTAGATGATCGCCACTTGAGCCACAGTAATTTCAAGTTCTTGAAGAGGCAAAGCAATCAAAATGCTCATTCGCCGTCACTATTTTTCAGAAAGTTAAGGAGCTACCGTAACTCTGCAAAACTCTTAAGGGCCAAGGTCAAGAACATGGTCGTAAGACTAAGCGATCCATTCCTAAATAAAGCACTTAAAGTTTTATGGTTAAGTTTTGTAGTCGGGAATGTACAAGATCCTTTTTCCCCACCAGAAATTCCCAATGTGGCACAGCAGCAGTTAGCAATCGGGCAACGCGCTCGGCCGACTCCATTACCCAAAGCTCGGTCGTTGTTACATTACCTTTCCCGCGGCATTTTCTACTCAATGGCTCTGACAATGGTGTGGTATGGGGTTCAAGCTGGTGTTCTGCAAAAGACCATGCAGCGAGGAAAAAAAAAAACCACGAAAGTTTTGTCCCTGAACGGTGCCTCCGTGCCTATCATCCAAACTCCCCAGTGACAGGTCAGAGGCAACTTCCCCAGCGTGACAAGCACTCGGGGTGATATAGAGGGAGCAGGTGTGAGGAAGAGCGATGAAGGCACACAGACTCCAGCAGTGCTGTGCACAGGGAGACAATACTTCACCACTGCTTTCCATACTGAGCAGGGATGATTGCAATTTAAAACAACCTGGAGTATCTCTGGTTTGGCAATCCAAACACCACCCTGATGAATCTTTGGCAGCGACACAGACCAGAACCTCTTAATTGCCAAAATTTCTAACAAAATTAAATGTGTACTTTAGTGCAGATCGTAAAGCTAAATTTTAATCGCTTTAACTTTAAGGAAATAGAAGAATGCAAATTGTCAGATTTAAAGTCCAATTAACAGTAGGAAATGTAAAATTATATATCTTATATGGAAATAATTTATAAGTATGACCATTCATTAAGAATACAAACAAGATTATGAAATTAAAATGTGTCAAGTAGAAAATATTGTGTTTATATGCTTAAAATCGGACTGTAAAATGAAAAAGTGGAAATCTACATTTGGATAAAAGTTTTAAAACTTTGGTTTTTACTCTGTGTTAAAACACTTATTAGCAGGATGCTTAATTTTAAAAGTAATCTTCATAACAACAAGCACAGAAAAAAAATATTTCCAAAGAAAAGCAAACAATGTGAAAACTTTAACCAGGTCGCCAACAGAAGTATTAACATAAATCATTGTTTAAAATAAAATACTGCAAAAATTATTGTTCCTTTGGCTTTACTGGATATTTTACACACAAAATATGAGAATCTCTGGATTAAAAAATAAAATTTCCCTGTATTTTTATTCATAAGCATTGATCTATGTGTGGCAATGTACGAAAAATACTTTAAACTGGAACCCCTAAAGGTTTAACAATGTGCTTCATACACTTCCGAGTCAAAAGTAACTAAAAAAACTTCAACAAAAAGTGTAAGAAAGTAAGAATTTGGAAAACTGCAATTTGCGCAGATTGTCACGTAAAAGGGAATCATTTAATTGCCTTAAAAGGTATAAAGTAAAATATTGTTAGCAGATATATTAGACATATAAAATAATGTCAAGGTCCTGCTAAGACTTCATAATTATTAGAACTAATTCCTTTACTAATATACAGTTGTAAATATGTTAAATAATACAACATTTATTATTACATACTAAATAATTTAACAAATTGCTAATTATGTGCAGCAAATATTTCAGATCAAATGGACTTTAATTCTGAATGTTAGAAATGAAGACAAAGATAAATGAAGATAAATGCTCATTTATCTGGAAGAAAAGGCTGTGTGTTTGGTCTATGATAGTATCTGAGCTTTTCTCAATTTGTATTTTGGAAACGGCAGCAAATCTTAAATATTATATTATTAAACATTAAAGTTACACATAAAACTTCACCTAAATCAGAGATGTTTATACTGTAGGAAATATAAGCCAATTCAAAAACATCTTAAATTGTTCCAAAAAGCATTTCACTCAGTATCTGGGGAAAAAAAGTAAAACTATTCAAATGACAGATGATGCAAATATGTAAATTGTTTTTGTTTAAATATATTATCTGACACACTTCAACGACTGGATCACTCCTTCACCTCATTTTCAACAATATTAATGACAAACATCAAACAAGACAACCTAATAGCCAACTGGGACCACTAGGAACAAAAAGCAGCTGGGATTTGGTTTTCTCAGAGTTAGTTCCTTTGATTCCGGTCCTGGTATACTCAAATTGTGTTTATTTCGTTCAGGATATCCTACATGAAAAAAGTAATTGCCTTACTTATCAAGGTCAGTTTGAGCATTTCCAGGTCTTGCAGAACGTTTCAAACATCCCAAATTTGAAACTACTGACTACTGAAAAAAAACTATTTAACCCCCTCACCGACGTTTGCTCATAACCTTTTGGCAATCTGTATATCTGGAACATGAATTTGGAAAGAACTGCAAAAGACAAAGCTGTAACCCTCTGGACATTAGTAGCTCTCTACTGTTTCTCTGCTGTGTAAGTTACTTTTTAAAAGTAACTTACATTTCTTTCTTTAGAGATGATCTCTACAAAATGAAGCTTAAAAGTCTTAAATTAACAAAATGTCTTGTGACCCTTATTTAGATTGGACAATTTTATTGTCAACTTTTCCTTTGGCATAATTACTAAAATAAAATAAGAATATTGTAGATGCAAAAAAAGAGATGACCATCATGTAATCTAGGGTAATTTTTGTCTTATAAATAATACTACTGGAATTAAGTAGATCCTTTAATCTTATTTGGTCACACATGTGTTTACAAATCCACAATATTCACACACTGCATTTATGAAATCTGAAATGTAATGCTCAATAAAACTTTCAAATGAAAAAAATACTACATCATATTATAAAATGATCAAAAATTATTAACAAAAATTAGATGGTCTACCACTGCAAGGATGTGCGATTTAGGGACGATTCAATTACCTAAAAAAAATCAATACCACAACTTGTGAGAACAATGTACATGTCTTAGTCATGGAAAAGGATAAAACTAATCTTAAATTTGTGAAGGATTATGATAAATTGTCAATGTGATTTTATTAATCCGTTCAATAAATTGCAAAAACAGAAATTCATTACACTATTTCTCTACTGATTAGAAACTAAAATGTATTCTTTATGAAAATGAAAGTTTTTCAATAAATCACAAACCACAAAGAAATCTGAACACAAGCAAATTAAATTACTTTCAAGTATATGACACAATCAATAAAATGCTAAAAGTTACATTTAAGTTGTAAGGCTTCAAATTTCCCTGCATCACTACAACGGATTTGACAGAATCATAACTAGCCAAATTATTCATTTCTAGTCTCAGATTGTAAAAAGATTAAAAGCTCAATTTACTGAAGGTAATATAATCCATCAAGAGAGAAAACTCAATGTTCCATTTTAGAACATTTCATTTAGCAAAAATATAGCAAATTTTGCACTGAAGAAATAAAGCTTCGAAAGAGGTCCTCTAAAACTTTGCACATGATCAGAATATGTTAATGTACTGAGAGACGTTTTTAAAAAACTACTTAGACAAATATAAAATGTTGCCTTTCCAGACAAAATACTAACTGTGCAATTTAGCAAATCGGAAACTAACACAATAGCCTAATAATTCTCCATATTTACAAGTTCTTGGTTGAATATATCACCATTTTACAGGCTTTGCAGCCTGTAATTTGTCTTTATGGAGAGATAAACTGAACTCTACTGCTAAGCATCCCATTACAATAGTAGAAATATTCTGAGAAATGTGTAAGACTCCTTACTCCAATCAAAGCTCTACAAAGTAGCTACCTGCAGTTTTTGTGCATTTAAATATAAATACTAATTTAATACAAATATTGATTACAAAATACTACTCTGCATTAAATAAATCTAGACTTATTCTCTTAGCTAGCTAACCTAAATTACTCAAAACATTTTCACATTAACAGATTAAATTCTGCACAGGATGCTAAAAAAGGATGAAGTTAAAAACTGCTTGACTAAACATATTACTTCCTATCTAGCATATGAAATATTGGCTTATACTGTATAATTTACTCTTCCAGTGTGTCATACACAATTTTAAACCTTTAATATAATCCTCATTCCTTAAAATGAGAACTAGAACTAATCAACAGTGATTTCAAGAGACATAGAACTACCTGGACACTGTATGTTAAGGTGCAATTTCAGGCTACACGGCACATCACTCAAACTTGTCGCAAACTAATTACAATTTAAGACATTGCTATTCTCGAGTGGCACAACTTGAATATTTAATTTTTCTTACCTCTGGACTTGACTGGAGAGGCTTGTGGCCCCTGAAACTTCCTTGGAACCACGACTGGGCGCTTTTGTTGCCCCATTCCTGAAACCTTGGTAGCGAGCTTCAAAACCACTTTCCCGTGTCTGTTTCATGGCAGATATGGAGTTTTGTCCACCTTTCCCACCCCTGACCGTCCCTGCCCCCCCCTTACACAGAGCTTTCTCCTACACAACAAAGGCCAAACTAAGATCCTGGGGAAAAAAAAAGTTTATCTTGTATTAAAGTAACACTGCAGTAGCCTGTGGCAGCACTTCTCTGCACTTGATAAGCTCAGCAAACTTCTCCAGTTTTGGATCAGGAATATCAGCAACTGCCACCAACACCACCACCACCACTACCCCCTCCCCCCCCCTCCTTTATCCAATTAAAAAAAAAGAAGGCCAGAAGAAACGCTCTTTAGGAGAAGCGACACTGGACTGGATGAAGATTTAAAGGAAATGACAGGAAGCAAGTTGAAAGCCACTTAGCCAATAGGAGCCCCAGGCCCACACACTGAGTGGAGAGCCCCGCTTCCTATCAGTCTCCCTCAGTGAGGCACAGGGGAGTCCAAGCGTGAGGAATGCCATTAGTCACTCAGGAGGTGCTGGATCAATTTAGCAGCTGTATCACTTGGAGCTCGTCCCTGAACTGAGAGCAGGGTCAGAGTATTGACACTTTGTGGTGGCCGTTTGTCTGAGGTGACACATCTGTGTGCCGAAAGCTAGAATGCATTAAATAAATCATTCACTGGGAAGAATAACCATTCAAAACGAAAGTGCTGTTCTTCATCAAGCGCCGTCAGTCGCACTTTTACTAGAGAGCAAACCACAGAAGTGCTGGATCGTAAATTAATTTCTGTATTATCTGGCACTGAAAACCACGATGATTTCCAATAACACTAAATGTATGACAGAGTCATAATAGCGCTTTGCAATACAGCTAAACCGCAAAGAAAACATGACCAAATTAAATTACTTCCAACCATACGACACAACACTAAAGAAATCTTTACTGACAATTGTTTTCAGCAATGCAAGACATGTATTCATATAAAACATGAAGTATTCATGACAAAAGCATCATCCAAAGTGCTTCCGTTTTCCTGGAGAAAAACTAAATACACAGTTTAGAACTTTTTTTTTACAGGAAGACCCTTTTTTACAAGGATGTGCAAAACATGGATTTCATATTCATTACAGAAGTGACCATCAATCTTTCTGACGGGTATCACTACATCAAATGTTTCACAGACATGGTCCTTTTCAGCTAGAATGTTAGGCTTATATCCAAGTAATCATAGCTTGGCCTCTGAAATCCATACAGTGAGCACACGATAGATCCAGAAAACTTTTTTATGACATTATCTATACTTGAGAGGCATTAAAATGCAACAGATTAGTATTTGAAACCATCAACATCTGCTGGGTTTTTAAAGCTTCTCAGTATAATAAGTAAAATATCAACAAGTCAACGGGTGACCCACCCCCTTTGAAAAAAATGAGATTAACATTGTAACATCTGCCTAACTTTCAAATTAAAAAGATCATTCAAAACGATAAAGGAATTGCTTTCATTAAAATGCAAATAGACTGTTTATTTTTCACAAAGGTCCAGTACATAAAACCTTAGTTCCACGATTGTGTCCTTCAATGGCAAAGATCATGATGTATAACAAAGCAAATAGGGATTTTACCTTGCTTTTACTTTTTAGTGTACAAATTCCCATCAGTGGCAGTAATTTCTATTAATGTAAGATGCTGAAAAACCAAAATGTTGCAGTAAGAGCTCTAAAGCCAATTAATTAATCAGCAATTTCAAATATCTGCCCATGGGCCAGTTAGTGTTATCCTATACCTACACACCTTCTGCCTTCTGTAACTCTCTTGCCATGTTAGATTATTTTCCTGCCACTTTAAAAGTATGTCTAACATCTTCACAACAGGACTTTTTAAAGTTGTTGCCATTCTGCTTTTAAGAAAAACGGTTGGTTATGAGTATCAATAACCCAAAAGTAATGTGATGAGGTACTTGAGATTCTTTAAAAAAAAATTTAAAAGTATGAAAGTAAAAAGTAAAAAAAGTATGAAATCAATCATAAAGGAGCAAGCCTGAACAGTAACTGCAACTGCTTTCACAACAAAAACATTTTAATGAATGTGCACGCTGTAATTAATGACCATCACTTTTTTTCTGGATCCATAAAAAAACGTGCACTAAAAAGCACTCTAAAACAGTTCCCATTTTTTTAAATAGAAAGCTGAAATATAATTCCTAGTAAATCTCTGTAGCACATACGTTACATTACAGTCCTAATCCAGAAAGCAAATTGAAAAACTATTCAGTTCCAAACAGAAACAAAAGGAATATGAAAAGATGACACAATTGGAATAGGAACTAAATACTTGGGAGAAAACTCGGAAGAATGAAACAAGTGAATTTTATTATTAACCGGCTTCATTCCACGTGTAGGGTAAGTCAAAAAGCAAAAAATCTTCAGTCAGCCAAAGCCAATTACTGTAATAATTTCAGCCTTTCTTCACATCATCTGTTTTAATGACAGATGGAAAAGTTCATGGAACATACCTGGCAAATTCCTTCCATCTCTGGGGGCACAGGCTGCTGTCGACAACCATGATCTCTACAAGCTTATGTACAGAGCACAAGATCGCAGTCCTGAATAACAAAACTGATTTTCTTTTGGCCCAATGTAGAACTTGAGTAACAAGTACTGTCATGGCACAGCGAAAAGCAGAAGGGAACAGATTTTATTGTGGGCACCAAGTACACATGGTTTGAAGTCTCATTCAGCTTGAAAGCAAAACTCTTACAAAAAAAATTATATTTTTTTCTTCCTAATTTCTTGAAAATCCCATTGGATATCCTTCTGACAAAAGTGCTACACGAGCACATAAAAATGGACAGAGTCCAAAATCTCAGTTTAAAAAGTATTTCCAAACTAACTACAGCTCCTTTATGCAGATATAAGATTAAGCCCTTGTTTTATCACATTTGCTCATGCATTTGTCATTTTTCCTCTACATTTACAAATTAACCATCTGGATTTGTTCACTCAAGGAAATGAAAACTGTGGGGCTGAGAATTTTTCTCTTATTATTCAGCAGTAATATCCAAAGTGTAATTTAAAGCAATGTTTTCCTAACTAAGGAAATTAACAGAAGACTGATGATTTCACGGTACATAAATATATTCCCGTTAAGCCTCTGCCAGCACAACATATACTGTACTACAGATGACTTTGTTAATAAAATAGCTCTCTTTGCATTAGTCTTTCTCTGAAAAACTGCACTTTACAGCTGTTCATATCAGTCACAATTAGAATTTTCAAAATAGAAAGGGATGTTTCTTTTCCAAATGACTACAGCAAGCTTTTGGGAATCACCTTAATATACAGTAATATTGAAATAATACAACAGAAAGAGACTGTAGATTATTTCTACTTTATAATGCAAGTTAAGATACTAAATATTACAGAACTGGCACTTTGAAGAGAAAATTAAGAACTGTGTACTAATGTGTTTTGTTGGTGAATTTTCACTAAAGGCTAGAGTGTCATCCCTAAAACAAACCTCCTGTCCTTTCCACCATAAACGATAAAAAATGAACTAGAGCTATATTCCTCATTTTAATTCATACTCTGAATTACTAATTGTTGCATGTTTCTTAGTCATATCTGTGAAATTTGACATTAAGATGATCGTGATGAATGCTAAGAACAGTTTCACAGAGCACATGGAGCAGGCTGCTAGCTCTTAAAAATACCCAGCTGAGTTCCTGCTTTTCCTTTCAAAAAGCAATACGCCAGACAGAATGAGGTATTTTGCCCCAACATGAGCTCAGATATTGAAAGGGCTACAGCATTTTCCGTTCTCTCATTTTACATTTCTCGATGATTCTACATTAGATTATAGTGCTTTGAGAGACTGGTCCTTGCATTGTCTCTATCCTGATTAATAAAATGTTTCTTTTATATAGGAACCTCAAAGGTTAATGGTAGTAATGAAAAGGGAACTTAACCTGAATATCCCATTTGTGAATATATGAAAATGTGACTGGCATAAAAGGAAGTACAAAAACATAACAATTGTCACCATAAATGCAGAATATGAAAAATTTTAATACCCCCCCCAAGTATGTTTTTTCTCTATAAGTAAAATGTGAACTTTAGATAGCTCGGTAGGAATTCACAAATCTTTGCCACTCTGATGCTGAATTCCTTCCTTTGGCTAACAGTGCAGGTCCTACAGCGTGCAATACACATGACTCCAACCATCATAAAAGTGGATTATAAAAAGAATGAACTCAAAGCCGCAACACACAACATTGGTTGTAAATGTCTTTGCCAAGCAAGAACAGCCAACTGTATTACAGGATTACACACACACACACAAAATGACAAGGTCAAGTTGCAGCATGACAAATGTGAAAGCATTTCATTATGCATTCCATTTACACTTTGTTCAGTACCAGTGAAGAGGGGGATGGTATATCTAACCATTTTAAGAAGCAGTATCCTCCAGCCACTCCTGATATTTCACTGTAGCACATCCTGCTATACATGCAACACCGATAAAGAAGACACGAGAAATAAAATGACACACCAGATGACGGTATTTGCTTTAATCATGCATCTCCCATTCTTAGACTGGACAAACTAGAGAACTAGCAATGGCAGCAGTAAGATTATGAAGGCAGTAGAAATATATGAGGCACAGAGCACGTTCTTTCCTCCTCAGGAACTGAGCATTGATTTCATAAGGTTTGTGAGACCATTTTTCATTCCAGTTTATTTACCATCTGCGATTTACCACACAGTGGCAAGTGCCCAGTAAGTGCACCTGATTTTTTAAATCCTTAAATTACTCTATACCTATCCAATTGAGAGCTGCCAGTTGCTCCACTCACCTCATCCCTGTACCTCTTGCAAACGGCACAGGGAGGAAGGGGTCATTGCACACACTACTCCACTATGCCCACTGTCGTAGCCAGTAGCTACAGATGCTGCTCGCCCCGACCACGCAGTAAGCTCCCAGAGTCCCAGCCAGCTCCATCGTGCACTGCTGTACTTCAAGTTAAGAAAGTGGTGGGTGACTCAAGTTCACCCAAAAAGCATGAGCTCAGTTTGGAAGTCCTGGCCACAGGCACCTTAATGATGTACATCTGTGAGAAAAAAGTTTGTGAACCCTTTGGAATTATCTGGATTTCGGCATGAATGGCTCCTAAAATGTCATCTGATCATCTAAGTCATAATAATAAATAAAGACAGAAGAAGAGTTGCTGAAGCTCATAAGACTGGAAAGGGTTACAAAAGCAATTCTAAAGACTTGGGCCTCCCCTCAGTCCACAGTCAGGCAGATAGTTTACAAATGGAAGAAATTCAGCACCACTGCTACTCTCCCTAGTTACAACATATAAAGGTTCACATACTTTTTCCATCAATGACCTTGACTGTTTAAACCATTGGTTCGATAAAGATGTTGTGTGTGTTGTTTGTTAAATAAGACTGTCTTTATTTATTATTATGACTTAGATGAAGATCAGATCACATTTTAGGAGCCATTCATGCAGCAATCCAGATAATTCCAGCAGTGTCTGGACTACAGGCCTCAATGTGCTCTCTGAACAAATCTGGGATGCATTGTAAGGGGGCCATCTTGCATGCAGCAAGGAAACGTGCTTCATTCAGATAAAGATAAAGAACAGAAGCAGCCTTATGCAGGAGCATGACACTATAATTCAGATGTTGCATTCGTAACTGCAACATCTCGGGTACTGGTTTGTATAGCATGATAAAAAAAATACACCTTCATCTTAAAATTTAAAACGCAATGTAATTTAACAATTTAACAAGGGCATCTTAACGCAGGTAATATTTATAGCATTTAGCAAAAAAAAAATATCCCTAATATTTTATAAACTACCACCAAGGCAGTAACTCTTTCCAAATAAAAAGTTTTATTTTTTGACGCAAAATGTTAGGGCAGTGACCTTCTATGTTTCATGAGAACCAGTCCAGATTTAAAACTGAAAGGGAAAGAAGAGTGGAATAGCAACTGAAACCTGGAAATAGAGCCGAGAAACATTGGTTTCAACAGTTTTCAAACAAGGGCTTAATTTACGGAGTCAGGCTTTTAAAAGTATACATACTTGACCACCTCCATGGAATTTGGAGTAGCTTTATAAAATAGACAGATGCTTAAATATATATTTAACTTTCGCTCACATCATATTAGCCTTCTAGAAATAGGCACACCCCCAGTAAAAAAGAAGAGACATAAATCAAGTCACTACAGGAATGGGACTTTTATGGGAAACTAAGGAGCTGCAACTGTTCCTTCCAAGACAGGCCACATACTGTAGCTGACAAGTTGATTGGTTCTCTGACGCACAAGATGAAGGTCCCTAGACTGTAAATTACTGCCGTAAACAGACTTTTTTCCTGCTTTCACACTTGACCACTTCCATCAATTGTTTTGTAGATCGGCCAAAGGAGAGATCGTCACACGAGGACTGAAGAGGACACTGTTTACCAGAAGGAAGCAGAACACACCTGTTGGACAACAAATTACATTGGTTGCAGTTCAGGAGAAATCCGGACAGATTTATGTGTGGTTAAGATTTCCTCGCCCACCCAAATGGTCAGATCATCTGCACCTCTGGTGCAGGAAACTAGAACTCAATAAACTTAGTGATCAAAGTGAAATAAACAGAAAATTACAAGTAGAGAGCAATTAGCCTCATAAAGCAGAATAACAATTTTGTTTTTCATTCATTCATTTCTTACACAGACAGTCTTTACCCATGGATGCCAAAATAAGTTTTTCTTTCTTTCTTGGTTGGCATTCTGAATGGCCCAATCTCCAAATTTCCAATGAAATCATATCATCAAGACTGGTGCCTGCAAATCTTCTGGAAATAGGTATTCTCCACTTACACAAAGCAAGATGCATCTGCAACAATATATCTATATATATAGAATGGTGGTATATTATCACCATCACATTCTCTCTTCCATTAAGAACATTGACACAATTTTGGTAGTAAACATTTTATTACACCAATTGTTTGGCAAAAACATACAGAACACAAGCACTATACTGCACATTCCTACGGATAAAGCGGAGTATTTGTGGGAATAACAAGGAAGTCAAAAGCTCAGACCCATCTTTGTTTTTCCAGTGAGTCACGAGTGACCTTTAAATCCCCACAAAACAAAAAATACCAGCTCATGACTAATTGCCAGCTTTGTCCTTCATTCTTAATACCTGCAAACGAGCTTGTTATTTTTAACTCTGAATAAATGCATTGAAATTAGATTTAGGTGCCTTCCTCACTTATGAGTCTGAGCATTTGTTAACATTAACAGAGGCGTTAGCTATTCTGAAATTGTGAGAAAGAGAGCTTGTCTTATCTGAAGTAGAAGGATAACTTTACCAAATGCTGGCCACAGTTCCCTCACTGCAGGTGGTTTTCGAG
The DNA here is from genome assembly GCF_059453375.1 of Lepisosteus platostomus. Taxonomy (NCBI): domain Eukaryota; kingdom Metazoa; phylum Chordata; class Actinopteri; order Semionotiformes; family Lepisosteidae; genus Lepisosteus; species Lepisosteus platostomus. Next base: position 40,259,256 of record NC_142616.1, read on the forward strand.
ACCTGCTACTTAAGTGTCTTTCCTCCTGCCTGTTCTTACAGCACAGGAGGTTAAGCCAGTGAAAAGGTCAAGCTACACCCAGGCTATAAATGCAGAGAGAGGAAAAAAATAAAATCTCTTTTCCAGAGCATGTCCTAGTACTGTATTTACACAATTCAACTGCTGTGTTTGTGGCTTTCTAAGCATCTCTGTTTTATCATACGCATTGCTAATATATGCTGTCCAAAACAGAAATACTAAAGTATATTTACAGTTGCACAAATTCTTTATCTTAATGGTTTGAAGTCTAGATATCAGTTTAAACTGTAGGCTGTGAGTAAAATGCAATCAAAATATGCATACGCATTTAAGCAACAGACTTCAGAATGGTTTCATCCGTCCCTGCATTTTTTAAACTGGGTTATCTAATAAAGGGTCACAGGAGAACCAGAGCCTATCCCAGCAAGCAACAGGTACAAGGCAGGGCACACCCTGGATGGAAAACACACACCCGGGACAGTGGGAATGAAACCCATACGAACATGAGGAGAACAAACAAACTCCTTGCAGACACTACCACAGGAATGAACCCATGCCCCCAACACTGTGTTAACCACAATGTCATCCCAAAATTCACAGGGATGTAAAAAAAGCGTCCCTTTGTTGCCCATGAAGTACAAATAAATGTGAGGAGTTATAAGTACTAACCAAACTTATTCACTATATCATGTTAAGAACTATTATTTTTCAATGTTTCTTCTAATAAAGCTTTGTTTGAAAGCCCCCAGAAAGGAAGCTGTGAGTGGCCATTTCCAGGCCATGCTCTCAAGCACAGGAGTGTCACCATATCGATGCAGGAGAAGCACTCCTTCTGAATGTGGATATTATCAATAGCACCTTAACTTGCAGGACCATCCCCGACCACTCCCTCAAAGACAACCTGCAGAGAGCATTACCAGGCACTCCATTACTCTACAAATGGCACGAGCATGGGAGCCCAATTCACTGCTACCCTGGTATTCATTCATCTTCAAGTGTGTTACAGAGCATACTCACGTCAAGCAAAGAAGAAAAATCCTGCAATTTATAAACTGTTCAACACAACACTTTTTGCTGTGAGCATCAAAACAACAAATTCACCCCAAGTTTTTCCCAATTTAAGCACACAAAACCTGCAGGCTTCGAGGCAGAAAGCATTCAGAGATATCAAATTCACTGTAGTAGTTCAAGTAGGTACAGTAGCTGCATCACTATGCATAGGCTGCAAAGGAACAAGTAAAGGTTGAAAACGATTTTCTTCTCTCCCTCACACCTGAACAAGGCTCCACAGCCGAAACGTTGCGTTTCTTCTCTTTTCGGCATGGAATAAACCTTTACTTGTTCAAATTCACAATGATCAAGTTAACAGACGCAAAGTGTTAACAAACAGTTGTTAAACAATTATATTCATATATGTCAAGTGTATGGGCATAAATACACTGGGCACACTCTAAAGGCAAGCTTCCAAATTCTTAAGTAAATTAATGTCCTGTTTCATTTCCTTGAGCTCAGCTGCAATTTGCTATTTAGCTCCACCTAGTGGTAGAGTTGGACATGACAGTGTGGACACAAAGTATCAAGGTTTACTGAAATCGGCACTCTTTCTGCTTCTGTAGGCCTTCAATGAAATTATGCGTGCTTTTGCCAAACAAAACTCATATACTGTACTGCTTCATTCCATGTGAACTTACAGTTAGTGCTACATATAAATGAATCATGATTAACTCATTCAAAGGAAATCTCAGTATAACACGTCTTTTTGGTCATCTGTAAGACTTTGAGGTAGGCACAACAACATTTCATACTGTGAACTAATAGAAAAAAAATTAATGGTACTCAAATCACTCCCTTTAAAAGTGCATTATTTTTTAGAATATGTAGGATTTATCCATGCAGATTAAAGGACATAATTAATTTGAAATACTATGTGAACAATACGTAGGTGTACAATGGAAACGATGGGAGAGTTTATGTAAAATGACTCTAGAATTACAGACATGCAGCATAAACTGATACTAAAATACAACTGTGAAGCCGATAAATAGACATTCAGTGCTCCTTTCTCACCTGGTAAGCATCACAGCTCCCTGGCACAATGTTAATACTTCTGCAACTCCATTGTTTTCCATGGTTCCCTTTTGCTGTCCAAATGATTTCAGTTCCAAGGGCAAGCCATTGCTACACATTCACAGACCCCGAAAGACAACAACACCACTAGTTATTTTCTCTCCCAGACACTATCTTCCCCTGATTAAACACAAATGAAGCTCAGGTATGAATGTAGTTTTATTAATTTTATCAAAACAACAGGGGTGCATTATTTGTCAGTAATACGTTTCTTTTAATACTTATTAATGCTGCTGTCGTTTTGGATAAATGTATAGGAATCTGAATTGTATTAGCACAAGCAACTCCTTTCCGCATTGTTTTCCAACTGAAACGTGAAAACTATAGTTTTGAGTATCGATTCAGTACACTGTAACATATTTGCAATTACCTTTATTACCTGCATACATCAGCAAATCACTGATTTGGGTTAACAAACAGTATTAGATATCTACCACCTATTCACGTACCTGGGACTAATATGGAGGGTGATAAGGGGATTTTATAAGTATGAACTGGAAAGGAAAAGAAATTCAGCACTTCTTAGAAACAACAGCCTTTTTGAGGGTGTGATAGCAGCAATGGTTACCAGTAGGAGTCTCCCATGCAGACTATGACAATGTAATGGAAACAGCAATTCCCACAACTCTATGATTAAAAATAATGGTCGAAGCTAAACACCCTGCTGCAAGAAACCAAAATGCAAGCTTACCCATGTGTTGTCCATTTATATGATAGATAAAGATGCACAGGTGGCTTATCAGCCGTTCTTTGTAACAAGGAAAATTGGGATAAAAATCTCAAATATACTGTACACAAAACGTCCTGTGGGACAAAAACAGAAAATAAGTAATGATGTTTCCTTGATGTACATGTTTCTTCAACTAACAGCCTGTAAATTTTAGGTCTATTTTGTTACTTGCAATTTCCTGAATCCAAGACAAGTTAGAACAATATAAAAACATAAATTGAGGGCAAAACAAGAAGAAACAAACCTTGCAAAAAAATACCTCTGTCCAGGAACACACAGAAGAACCATGTAGTCTGTATTTCTCCCTGTAGGATGACATGCCATTGCATACATTTTAGTTTTACTTTTCTCTGTTCATAAGGCAAACCAATAAAAATATTAAAAATCCTCAAAAGAACTGACAGATTCAACCAAGCGTATTTTTTCAGAATGAACGGAGAACCAGAGAACAAAAGTGGAAAATAGGTGGAAATGTATCTTAAACTAGGAATATAAGGCAAATCTTTACCCAAAGAGTTGTAGGAGTTTGGAACTAGCTTCGTTAAAGCCAACACCCTGGCTTCCTTCAAGAAACTGCTACATGAGATCCTTGGATCAATAAGTTACCAAATTTAACTAGATGTGCCAAAAGCCCCCTCTTGTTTGTGAACTCTGTAGATTGTCGCAAAAATCAGATTAATTCTCAGCTGTCAATTTGTTTTATTAATATGCTACATTTGTACAGTCCTTATAGTTATGTCTAAAATCGCATCAGTGTCTAGTTCTCCATCCCTTGTCCACGATTGTTCCTTTTGTACACCATCATCATCAAAGGCCAAAAGTAGATGGAAAAACAAAACAGGAAACCTTCCCATTGAACTTTAAGCAATACTACTCTATGGAAAACAAAAATGATTGATATTTTTCATAAAGAAACTGTGACTTTTGCTTCTTTCTGTGAAGTCAGAACAGCTGAAAAAAGTGTTTTCATTCACAAAGATGAAATTATTATCTGAAGGCTCAAGAACTAGAATTAACTTGCTTCTTCCCATTTGACAAAAGAACAAATATACCGCACAGATAAAAATCCAGTAGCTGTAATTCAAAATAATATTTTTGAGAAGTTTCAGATTACCATTTTGAGGAAAATGTTTATTACCAAATAATTTCCATTTATACTTACATCAACAAAGATGTCACCATTAATTAAATATCTGAGTTGGTGTGAGGCCAAGAAGGATATCTGTAACATTTGCCCCAGATTGAAACAGGCATTTGGAGGTGTAATATAACCGTGAACATTCTAAATTCTAAAAAACCTTCCCAGGATCACATTCATAAGAACAAAGAAAAATTATTTGAGCAATTTTAGATCAAGTAGGGCCCAGCTAAAATATGCCCTTCACTGACCAATTAAGAAAAACACATGGAAGATTCAGAAAGGGTGACATTTTCATATGGATTACATTAAAAAAAACAAGTAAGCAGCGCTGGGAGACAAATGGTGTGTAAGAGCTCATTAAGACAGCTGATTTTGGAGCTAAAGCCAAGGTTTGATTTCGGAATGTCACTCCATTCCTGCAGAAAACTGGTTCTGTGCAGGGGCGGGGGGGTTGCGGTTAGTTTAACCATACTAAAACATTAAAGGCTACTTTCTTCAATTAGTGTTCTGTGTCACTCACATTAGTTAAGTTTAATAACTTTTGTTGAAGGTCCTCTGAATCAGTCTCAATGGGTCTCGCTTTAATTACTAAAGAAACACGTGAAGTCAGTTTTTCAGAAAAAGACGCACGAAAGCTAAAATTTAATAAAATGTTCGCATTTTCCTGAGACTTGTTTATAACGAGAGTGGTCAAGTTTAAAAATAACGTATTTAACAAGTAAACATTGCCCATTTCTTGACAAAGTTTATTTTTGTGAATACAAACTTTCTGTACCTAGCTTTGAAAAAATAAAATACGTGAGCAATAACACCTCTTTCAACGCCATTTGCAAACTACGGCCTAAAGATGAAAGCTAGACAGGTTTTCTGTTAAAGCTGCGTATAATTTTTAATTGCTTTATTAAAACGCAGATCATTCATTATCACCATCATGCAATGTGCAGTCAAGTCGGATTAACCAAATTAAAAAAATCTAATTATAACAGCAATTGTGATCACCTGATGAACACAGATGTTTTAAATCAAAACCGTTCAATACATGACTACATTTCTGGTTCGTATGAATTGTTACGGCTATTAAATTTCATTACTAAATATATTAGAATTTTTTTAAGCTTCCGGTTTTTGGTCACGAGATACATGAAGTATTTAAATTAATGCAGTTGACAGACTTTAATTCAATGCGATTTCAAAGGTCAACAATGCTGCGACATTCCAACAATCCAACTACAAAAACCGCTTGATCCTAGTGTGTCGCAGTGATGCAAGCCCGAAAAGGTAGGACTACACTCTCACCCTGGAAAGGATACTAGTCCATAGCGGAGCAGACGCACATGTGCTAATTTAGAGAGGTCAATTAATCGGGTCACAAACTCTTTTGGAGGTCTGACGAAATCAATACATCCGGATAAAAGAAAAACATGCAAACTCCACACCGATAACGACCCAATCCGGAAATGAAGAACCGAGTGCTCTGCGACAGCAGTGGTAACTACAGTAGCACGCCGTCGTGCACCAGTGCCATGAATTGTTCTGCGCATGCTAAAACATGTGCTTTACAGCTCAAGTCATGATCTCAATAATTTAGTTTAAAAACGCCAAATCTTTGGAACTTTAACAGAATGCACTACTAGGGGCCTAAATGCTTTCAATTTTAGAACATCTAATACTATTTTTAAGATAAAATGGATGCAGAATTATGTTTTAAAATAAGCAATGTATGTGGTCCATATTCCCCAATTTAATATTTAAAGACGTAGGGGGTATGGAGTTTTTTAAATGCAGCTTTGATATTGGGGAAAATTCCCCTGACACTTGTCAGCTTCCATAAACAAGTTCTCCTCTCTTGGTCTCTTATGTATAAATATACATCCACCCTCCATAGACATACCATCAGGAATAATAGAATAACGTGACCAATGCGATCTCTTAAGAGGTATTGACTCTTTTAAGAAACCGTAATAGTAGTCCATTAGAAAACTATAGAATAATGTACAGCCTGTATTAAATTACAGTGGAAGGATATATTGAGTTATATCCTATTCCAACTATTTTGGAATAAAATATGGATGATGTCAAGCAAATATGTTAACAAAGTTAAGGACGTACAATAAAACAATTGTTCATCAAATTTACCCTGGTTGTGCATTGATTTAAGATTAATATAGATGATAAAAGCAGCTCTGAAACTTTACATTTGTTTTGATTATGTCCAGTTTTTAAAACATTCTGAATGATATATTCTAATACTGACTTTGCTTTTAAAGAAATAGATGTTACTTTTTAATCCCATTGAAAAAATACCAAAATATAATTTGTCATCAACTTTTATGTATTTATATATATCTGTGTACTCTTGTCTGTATTGTATATTTGTTTGCTGTTGTAATAAAAACGGAAAACAAAAAGCAAAAAATCGCACTACTGCATCTTGAATGATTATAACTGAAATGCTTATAACTATCAGCATCCTTCAGTAGCCCAGAAGCACCACTGATTGCTGCAGGTCAAACATGCAACACCTCTACAGTTCTTAGCTGGTTTTAAGCTGTAGAATTTGACATAGCACATCCATGCTGCACTGGATAATTCATAATTGAATTGGATAATTCTTTAATTGTATACTTTATCTTGTATTGGTTTCGAAACACAATTCAAGGTCAAAGAGGAGTTGCAGCCTATCCCAGCAATCAATGGATGCAAGGCAGGATACTCCCTGGGTGGGTACATACAGAAACAAACACACACCAGGGGAAATCTTCCCAGAAGCCAATTAACCTACCAGTGTCTTCAGACTGTAGGAAGAAAACAGAGCACCTAAAGGAATCCCACACAAATGTGGGGAGAGCATACAAACTCTACACAGATGGCACCCTAAAATTGAACCCAGCTCTGTGAGGCAGCAATGTTAACCACTGTGCACAGTGCCACCCAAATTATTAACATAATAAAAAATAACATGCATTACGTTTTGTGAGAATCTTAACCCTTAACCTAGCTAAGGATTTGGCTTAGGTTAGGATTAGGGTTAAGACTTTCTTCAGAGAGATTCCACAAACTTCGACTCATTTGAATGGAAAATATTCTTCCCCGAATCAAAATCTTAGTCTGAAATGCCTAAGTAACCTCACCAAACCAAAGAGAATCAACAATGGTAACATTCTATGTTTTGACAAGTATTCTGTTATTGGAATTCTATGCTGAATGCTGCTCTCGATGAGCATGTTTTCGCACTTCAATAGGCTTAGAGTCAGGAATACCCAATAAATGTTGGCTTTAGTTGTTAATAGGCCTATGCATTCAATGCCAAATGGAAAAGTTTGCAAGTACAATCGCTTCCTTTCATGCTTTTGCTTTTAGGGCAATTTAGAAGACATTCCTTTTTAGGTCAAAGCACTTATTTAGCCATATATGCAAGAAAGAAAAAGTGATGAATACACTGAAATATCACATTTCCTAAATTTCATTTCTGTCTTAAAACACAGCTATTCCATCAAAAAGTGTCTACAATACAAATTTGAAAAACGTCCCTAAAACACATTAAACTAGCAGATGTAAAATGATTCTGGCTTAATAAAAAAGAAACACAATTGATTCAAAAGGTTTTCAGATTTTTTTATTTCTTCTAATGCAACATGTGAAACCATAAGTTAGATAAAAAATGCATTAACACACTTATGCACTAAAACAGGTTATATTTTATTGAAATGACTTAAAACGGGAAAAGGTAAATAGCATAATCAACAAAATTAAAAATGAGAGTAATGTTTCCAAAAGGACTGTAACTGCAAGTACAAAAAATGTTTAATATAAAAATTTACAGGAACTGCACATTAAAAGTATGTCGGGGCTGTGGAAAAATCTCAACAAAAACACAGACTGCGAAGTTTTCCTTTTTTTTTTTCCAAATATGTTTTCCCAGATCCAAAACTTGAAATCTATGAAGATGCATACAAAACTATCCATGAACTTCTAAAACAGGACATCCCTGAATACATAAAAGTATTTGTCTTCACAGCAGTTATCTTTAAAGAAACCAAGTACAGAAAACAGTAAATAAAGAACTGTACAACTAACAAGTTAAGCAAAGCAAGCAGTGCATTCTATTGGACTGCAGTACAGACAGCTGTTAAAGCCAGGTACAGAGCGAATTGCAGGCTGGGATGTCCGGTTTCTTATCCGTGCGTGGTATCATCCTCCACAAAGTCCTTTGCCTGCTCAGCGGAGATTACATCAATGTGACTCACCTGCAAACACCCCCCCAAAAAAAATATTGAGTGAGCTGTTCTTTCAGAACCACTGCGAATAAGTCAAAATGTCTTCATGGCAAAGGGAAAGAAATAACAGCACATGAAAAACCAGGCAGTCATTCTAGAATTCACATTCTACAGTCCAGAGAGGAATAATATCCCACACCACAGAATAAACAAGCATTAATTCCATGTAAAAAAATATGAATTGTAAAAGACAATAAAAAATGTAATTTAAATAGGTAAATTAAATGGGTGTCATAATAACAAAACATTCTAGCATGTTCTTCATCTATACAAACAACATACAGTGTAATGCTTTTTAAAACAAGATTTAACCAATCACCTTGTTGCGGAACTTGACTCCATAGAATTTATCAGCAGACTCGAGAAGTTCAGGTCTGAAAGTAGTTGTGATAAACTGGGCATGCCCTGCTAATTCCACAATCATATCTGGTACATTAAAGAGAAACAAAGAGTTCAAATTAGTAATATCTCAGAATATTAAATGCAGAAATACCAAATACAAATTCAAAGCATCTCCAAGATTGTTTATTTCTTCATGTCATTATTAGTTTCTTTATTATTGAGAAAAATGCTGTTAAAGCATTGTAAGTATACTCAATACTCCAGTAACCAAAGACACTAAACACAGAGTAATTGTTTGTTGAAATTTACTGCAGTTTGTCTTTTTTATTAAATGGATAAAACCACTGTGTTAAATGTGAAAATATATTTTTCATCTGCAGCAGTTTTAACAATTCCATTTTAGGCCCAACTCATTATGATTTCTAGTAGTTTTACCAGATACAGCCTTTCTGTGCTGGGCATCCAGGGCCTGGTCAATTTCATCAAAAAGGTAGAAAGGAGCAGGATCACATTTCTGAATGGCAAAGATGAGAGCAAGAGCAACCAAGGATTTCTGTCCTCCAGAGAGCTGCTGCATCTCCCTCATTTCACCCTGCTTCCCGGTGAATGACACCTGTGTACAAACAGAGCGGGTTCAGCTTGCAGCATCAGTACTGACATCTCATACCTAAAAGCTGACAAAGTACTGTACAGGCCAGAAATTGTAGGACATACCACTAGTTTCATAAAGACCCTAAAAACATTAGATGTCTAAATGGAGTTAGACTAATAACTGCTTTTTGATTATCCTTGCAACTTGTGTTGTCAGTGCTTAACTGACAATGCATAAAAGACAAAGAGGAAATTCAATCTGCAGTGGTCTCTGATAAAACTCTTCTACAATCCACGCTTCCCACCCTCCACAAAAAAGACCTTTAGAAGGAACTGTGGTAATCCAGAAGTTGATATCCTTGTAGGGATGCAAGATTAATCCCATCCATGTTTCCTAAACCTCAAGAGACTATATCAAAACCAGCAGTACTCCCACAGATACATGTACATGAGACTGGGACTTAAATCACTAATGTGAGTCAGTAACTTACACCACACAAGAAAGACCTATCGCAACACCAAACTTCACTTAAATATGAGAGACCTCTCTCAAAAAAGAGAAATTAAACAATTCACATCTTTAGCTGAGAAATACACCTTTTCAACCTTAAACACATGACACAATCTGAGAAAGAGGTATATTTCTTCCACCAAGTCTCATCAGGTCAGGGTGTTATCCCTCATCATGTACTTCTTTATACAGACAGCTGTAGAAGACACCTCAATACGTTTACAGATGACTCTGTCATTGTCAGTCTACTCCAAGGTGCAGACACTGATCATGGGCCTGTGATGGATTATTTTTAATGTTTAATAATGCCTTCCTTCAATTTAATGTGTCAAAAATCAAAGATATGGTCCGAGATTATAAAAAACAACTACCAGTAGCAAATCCAACAATCATCCACAAGCAAGAAATTGAAATTGTTAACAGTTATACGTTCTTGGCCTGTTGTTGATTACAAGCTAAGCAAATGCCATACTTAAAAAGAGCCAATGGTGAGTGGTTTCCCGAGTTATCGGTGCTCATCAGCTACAGCTGACAGACATGTATTCCAAATAAATGGTGTAGAAGGCCAATATTATCATTGACTGCCATGACCTCCCACTGCATAGTGAATATGAGCACCTTCCATACGGGTCTGATTTAGACCACTCAATAACCAAAAACCCAAGTTATTCCCAAGCCATATCACCCTGCAACTCACAACTGGCAGCCCAATGGCAGCTAAGCAGGTGTGAGCCTGGTCAGTACCTGGATGTGTGTCCTAATGCCCCAGTATAGTGATGGGGACTCTATACTGTAAACAGGCGCCGTCCTTCAGATGAGACGTAAAACCGAGGTCCTGACTCTCTGTGGTCATTAAAAATCCCAGGGCGCTTCTCGAAAAGAGTAGGGGTGTAACCCCGGCGTCCCAGCCAAATTTCCCATTGGCCCTTACCAATCATGGCCTCCTAATAATCCCCATCTATGAATTGGCTTCATTACTCTGCTCTCCTCCCCACTAATAGCTGATGTGTGGTGAGCGTTCTGGCGCACTATGGCTGCCATCGCATCATCCAGGTGGATGCTGCACATTGATGGTGGTGGAGGGGAGTCCCCATTACCTGTAAAGCGCTTTGAGTGGAGTGTCCAGAAAAGCGCTATATAAGTGTAAGCAATTATTATTATTCTCAATTAACCTGTTTAATTGGGACAAGTAATTGTATATTTTACTTTTATTTTTTCCATCATGCATGTATCCGTTTCACACACCGATGACCCAACTTCTTTGTTTCCTTTTCTAAACTGTTAATATTACTGAAGCTGCTAACTTGTTGTTCTCATGTTATGCATTTATTTTTCATGTTAGGGGGTTAATGATGTGTTAAATATATTATGAGTTGCATTTTTTCTTTTATTTGCCTGCAAAGCACATTCCCCATCTCGGTCATTAAATGAAGTAAGAGGTCTGTAGTCAATAGCCAGGTTTTTCCTCGTACCCTTATTCCTACTCCAGTGAACTGGTCTACTGATGGCACACTGCTCTGTGAGCCCGATCCTCTCTCGCTGTCACCCCCTCCTTCTCCCTCGTCCTGGGACTGGCTTCCCTCTGCATCTCCTTTCTTCATCACCAGGGTGGCCTTACCACCTGGGACCAGCTTTTGGAAAACTTCGCTGAAATTCTTTGACACCTGAAGGTAATCAGAAGAGAATATTCAGGTCAGGTAATGGGGTCAGTGTTTAGACTAGCAGTGTGGATCAAGTTCAAGAGAAAGCAAATTGTCAGAATGGCACATAAAAGTACTCATTTGACCTTAAGGACAGTCGCAAAACTAAGACATCCAAACAAAATCTTTTCACCTTGTCTGCGCCGTTTTTCAAAGCTAACAGAAAATGTCGTCACTTGTCTTCCAAATGTACAAAAAAGTACATTCTGCTTGTTTGTACTATGTGAACGTGGGATTGAATGCTACATTGAGTACTGGATTGTATCTGAGTTACCTGTTTAAAAGTCAGTTGTATGGCTTCATATTTGCGCAGCTCAAGAACATTCATCAGTTCCATGATGGACTTGTAGCCCCGATCCAGTTCCTCTTGCCTCTTAATCAATTTCTCTTTCTGTTCAGAGAAGTTCACAAACTGGTCCAAAGCTTTCTTATTGACATGGCTGTACTTTTTAAGCTCAGTGTTGCACTGCTCCAGTTTACGAAACAGCTACAGAAATGAAACAAAGAAAAATTAAAATGTTTGCCAAAATTCACCATTCACATTTACAAATTCATTGTTTCTGGATTAAGAAATTACCATTAATGTATACAGTATAAGACCAAACCAGTATCCTGGAAAAATCACGTTCAGTCAGGTAAATAATAAGCATGCCAGGATTCAATTGAAATCGACATTTCAGTAAAAACAAAAACTGACAATTGCTAAACATCAGTAGAAGCACTTTCTGTATTTTTCCCCAACCCAGAAAAGCAAGAAATGGATCTCTTGACAGCTTAGTTTTCATTATTTATCATGTCTATGCTCCTTTAAAGTGCTGGTTGTTCCAAGAACACTGCAATGCTTTAATTTTTTCCCTAGGACTGTCAGTCTTCATATCCTCCACTACCTTTGCAATTTCTTTTGCTAACTCTCCTGTCATTTAAAGCAATTTCCTTTACTGCAAAGGTTTGTGGAAAAGGGTGAATGTCGATTAGACCCTAGTTGTTGTGTCTAGTATATTTCAAAACATGTTGAAGGATGTTCCAATGACAAAGGCAGCGATAGGGGTTGAGTCACTGAAGATTGAAAAAGTAACCACTTGCTGATTCTTTGATTAAAAAAAAGGACAGAAACCTTGCACATGACGGGACACTAAACATTTCTAAATAAGAATGGATTTTTTTATACAGAAGATTAGTAAGATGTTTTATTGTTAAGACACAGCAGCACTGTTTCATGCAACTTGTCACAAGTCTGGGGTCTTGGAACATGAGAGGACTGCAATGAATGTCTGTACAGAACACAAATCCTCTGGTAAAAACAACAAAGCTTCATCACCTGCCTTTTACAACGCAAAACACTGATGTGCTACCTGTTTGAGAGTGAGAGTCTGGTACTTCTCAAAGGCCTCTTGTGGAAGGGACCCAAGCTCCCTAATCTTCTTCATGCATTCCTCCTTTTTCTTCAGCAGCATACCCTGCCGGTTCGTCATCTTCTCCAGCTCCTTGGTGTCATGATTAATTGCGTCATTCTGCTCTTTTTCAATATTCTTCCAGCGCTCCATGCTCTTCTGATGGTCCTTAATCTCAATTTCAGTTTTGTCAATGAGCCCATCCAAGTCTGGAAGAAGAAGATGCTCATGATGTTTGTTGCGCACAAAATGATCAATTACTTAAATGCATCTGGACAAAAGACAGCTTTTATAACATTTACTCAATGTCCTTATGTTCTATTAATGTATGTTAAAGTTTTTATACAAATTTTATTGGCTAAGCTTATTAACTTGTTTTGTAAAAAAGCATTACACAAACCCAACACTTTTTTGTTATATTACAATTATGTACAATGAAAAACCATTAAATGCAAGCTATCCAAAATGAAAATGTTTGTATATTTGTAATACTCATCAAGCTTCATCAATCACAGGTATTGATCTTTAATTTTGAGAACTCTAACTCACCTTCTGAGCGTGCCATGGTATCCTTGATGCGTTTGTTAATACCCTCCAATTCCGATGTGGTAGCTGTAAGTACAGTGCCACCTTCTGTCTCTCTTAACTCATTCAATTCCTATAAATATATACACCAATAACACAATGTTGAATACGCTGTTATTATTACCTTAATGGGCATCTTCAGTTTCATACAAAATACTTCACCTGTTCAACTTGGTCCAGACGTTTCCTCAAATTTTCATTGAGATAAGTTTCCACTCTGGTTATTATACCTTCAAGTTTTATTCTTTCATTTAACAACTGCCTGTTGTCCTAAAAGGAGAAGAGGGGGAAAAAAAGTCATTCCTTTTCATCAAAACCTCATAAATAAAGCCTAATTACAGTAGGATACTAAACCCAATGACTTTAATACAATTTTCCCTTCATAGCCTCAACATTTTAAAATCATAAATGGGAAATCTATTATAATTATTTTTAAAACTCCTATATTCCATCATTACTACAAAGTTCCCTTGGTTAACATTATACCATTCATCCATTTCATAAACGTCTACGCTAATTCAGGGGTGTGGGGGAACTGGAGCTGATCCCAGCAAGCAACGGGTGCCAGATGGGATACACCCTGGATGGGACGCTAGAGCATCACAGGGCACACACGGACACACAGACATGCACAGACTTGCAGCTAGAAGCAATTTTCCTAGAAGCCAATAAACATACCAGTATGTCTTTATACTCTGGAATGAAACTGGAGCACCTGGGGAAAACTCATGCAAACATGGGGAGAACATACAAACTCCACACAGTTGGTACCCAAGTCCAGAACTGAACCCAGGGCCCACAGCTCTGCAAGGCAGCAATGCTTACCACTGTACCACCATTATATAACATAACCTTAATTATACTCTATAGCTTAACCTTAATACTTCAATTAAACCAGCAACCCTCAAATGAGTGACACCTCAACCAAACTGACACCTTTTAGCCTAGATATGGGAGGCCAATATGAGATTTATTTACCATGTACTTACAGAGGAGTAAAACTAGGAGTAAGTTGAAGGAGTGATACATTTTCAGCACTACAAATTCCACCACTTACATTCCTCAATGATGAAGAGAAACCAATCACGTATGTGGCAAAGAAGGGATGCAGCTTTAATCTTAAGTAGCTGTACCTGCCATAATTGTGGAAATATCTCAATCCAGTAGGTAAAGCTTGCCATTCCCATTTGGATTCAGATGCATTAATGTACAGGAACTGCTTTTATAGCATTTGTTTAGTACTTTAGCACTCTAAAGTGTGAGTTTACACTAGAAGGTAAGGGATTACTTATTTTATGAAAAGTTAATTTGTCTAATACTGAATGTATTGGTTTGTCAATATTAGTTAAGTGTCAAGATTTGTAATGCTTGAGCTCTGAAATTCATAGCCTTATGTACATAGCAATATGAATTAGTCCTTTATACAACTGTTTATTTCTCAACAACAAAATTGTTGACAGAAAATTATAGAGGCTACATGTCCTTACTTGGTATTCCTGTTTAATTGTTAAACTTTTATACTTTACTTGTATATAAATGGTGTCAGGACTATTGTTAAACTCAGTAACACCCAAACAACCAGAGAGCAATATATAACATTCAGAATGTCGTTTTAATATAACATTTTTAAAGGAGCTAAGAAAAACATTTGTATTGTAAAACTTAAAACACAAAAGAAAATGTTTCTGACTGTCAGTGAAACCAGATTACTACTAATCAGTTTTAGATGCTCTAACAATAGAAGGTTTTGTATTTATAAGATCTGAATCAAAGCCTTACACCTACTCAGTCTATTAAAATTGCAAAAGACTCCCTTTCGGAGACACCCTTTTGCTTGAGCTCACACAATAAGCATGAATAAGCTTTCAGCTAGATCAACAGATACTGAATTTTAGACAGCTGTAATCTAGTGCTTTTGATTTGCCTCCTACCTGCTGAAGCTGGCGAATCTCATCATTAAGATCATCAACTCGTCTCTGATCCTCCAGACTCAGCTGTGACAGGAGGTCAGTACCCAGCTCTGCTTTCAGCGACTCGCGTGTTGACTCCATGGCATGCAAACTCGCCTCCAAGCTCTGCAAGCTACGTTGCTGAAAGACACAATTATAAGCACACAACTTTCAGCTTAAGACCAAAAATTATGCCATCAACATTTCACTGTTAATTCACAGTTTTTGCTAACGTTTAACTTATTTTTCTTCTGTTTCAGTTTTAATTAAAAATATTATTTAAAAATTGTGTAGATATCATTTGTAATTCAGGACAATGGGACACTGGACATTTGGAAGACAGAGTTCCTGAAACGATTGTCCTTATTACTATAACCTTAATTTACCCCTATTTCATAAAAAATATTTGTGTTGGGTTTTGTGCTTCTGTTATGTTATGTGTTTGTGTTGCTCATATAAAGCAAGCCAGATCTGCTCAAATTAAGCTTATTCATACGCATGCCTCCATATAAGTGTGAAGAAACTAGAGGCAACCCTATTGGTGGCTTTTGTACTTTTTTGTACAAATGCCTATGAGAAGCAGAAAGTTTAAAAAAATTAATAAAAAATAACTCCCCTCTTTTTCTGTAATAAACCAGAATAAGAAGATTATCCATGTTACAATAAACCTGTTTACAAGAATTATGTTCACAACAAAATACAGATTATCATGTATTTTACCCTTAACTGTATCATTCATACATTATGACAAGACTTGGAAAGAACACAACTTTCAATACAAACGAAAAAGCTCAACGAAAGCTCAGAATTCTTTTGTCGCAATTGAATTAAGCAAATGACAATTCTTCAACCAATATGTGCAATCTTAAATACCAGCAAGACACAGTAGTTTAAGAGATTAAAGCAAATTTAAAATTGTGCCTCACATAGACAACATAAATCAATTGGCCTGGAACCAGAAGGGACCCCAAAGGATTACCTTTGGCATGAAGGTTTTCTCCGACTGTTGCCTTTTTTCCTTCAACATCTTCATCTCAGAGAGGATACTGTCACGGGAGGCCTTAAACTTCCTTTGTTGTGTCTCAATCTGCTGCATCTGGTTCATTAGCTGGTCAATCTCATTATTGATCCATACAAAGCACTAAGAAAAATATGCCTTTGACATTACAAAAGCTCAAAAAACAGGATTTTCTAACACACCCATTGCAATATTACTAAAGTATTTTTATAAAAGCTGAACAAACACAGTGGATTACAACTTGATCCAAAGAAAAACAACCTGTACTTAGAAATAAAAATAAACTTAATTAGAAAGGCTTATTATAACTAGAGTTATTTGAAAAATATTCCAATCATTTTAAAAGCAATCAAAAATAAAGTGCAATTTTGCTAAAACTTTTTTATAAATGATCATTTTAATCCCCTATTTAGGGAGGCACAGTGGTGCAGTGGCACTGGGACCCTGGGTTCAATTCTTGGAGTGCTGTGTGCAAGAAGTTTGTATGTTCTCCTTGTATTTGCATGAGTTTCCTCCAAGTGCTCCAGTTTCCTCCCACAGTCCAAGACATACTCATTTACTGGCTTTTAGGAAAACTGGCCCTGGTGTGAGTGTGTGCGTGCCCTACGATGGACTGTGTGTATCCTGTCCTGCACTCATCGGTTGGTAGGATGGCCTCCAACTATCCCACGATCCTTTACTGGATAAAGTGGTTTGAAAACCGATGTGTAAAACCTACATTTAAAAACAAGCATTGTTTTGGAGTAAATAACATTTTATTTGCACAAATCTCTATATTTGTTACTTTATAAAATTGAAATTTCTGAAAAACAGTTTCAGCTCTTATCCTAACAATCACATCATGTCAATCAGGCTATTCATCCCTTCAACCCAGCATGTTTCTTCACCTGTACTGCTGGGCTCTGCTATCTGGGGCTATGACACAGCAGTCCCAGCAGCATGCCTCTTTAAAATGACTCACCATGGTATCTCCTAATTGCCTTTACAATTTAATCCTCTGTAATAAACATAAAATATAGGATTCTAACTCATCCTGAACCTTCATACCACCCACAAGGTATATGTTATGTAAACAACCTAAATTCACCTTTCATCATAATAGAGTTAAAAATGACTGATGGATAACTTTATACTGTATGTGGTTTACATTTTAAAAAAAATATATCGAAAAGGAGTACATTTTTATCTTAATCTAAAAAAAATCCAGAATAATTAACGAAACAGAAATAACTTTTACTTAAGCTTTGAGCATTCAAACTAATCAAAGCACTTGCAGTTCCAGTATGGTCAATAAAGGATATTTTCAATATTTCGTCGCAGGTTTTCATTCAGCTTGGCTTCCAGTTCACCGAGTTCTTCCTCAGCTTTCCTCACATCCTTCTGCAGTTCCAGCCTGGACTTCCTGGTGTCATAGTAACCTCCTGTCAGAGCACCTCGGTGGCTCACCTGGTCACCTTTGAGTCGGGGAAAAAAAAAAGCTCCATTTCATTTCTTTTTACCTTTAAGGGTATTCTGAACTCCTTACTTCTAATTTCATTACACGTTGAAGAACAGCAATAAAATACTTCTTTAAATGTTAAGACAAGTACCAATTTAGCTCTGTCTGTCTTGTGTACACACCATTAGGTCAATGTTCCAGACCACCTTTACAAATATCATGAATCTGGGAAATGTGGATACAAGCAGCACAGTAATTTGACAAAAGTACTGTTTACTAAGAGAATATGGTCAATCTTTATTACAGTAAAAGTTTATAATAATAAAAGTTTTTAAAAGTTTAATACTGTATATGGAAGTTGCTTTTGGGAATTTAGAATGTGACACTGTTAACTTACATTTTGTTACCTTGATGCAACAGTGAAATCAGCTATTTTTAGCCTAAATAGTGAATTAATCTTCATCCTCCAAATCCAGACTTGGATTCCTGACTATCCAATTTCCAATAACAACGTGGTACCTATTGTACACACCTTTAACTTATGAAGGCACTTAATAGAATGACTATGTCAAAGCTGAAAAAATATTACAGGAAGTACTGCTTTTCTTAAAGTATTTTTTCTATTAGAATTATTACTACTTCAATTCAGTGTAAAAGGTTGTGATTACCCACCAAGTCAAGAAAGAAACTTATCTCCATAGAAGCACTGCAGTGTTACATTACATTCAGAAGGACTTGACACAAATCACATTTAAATGCAGATGAGCTTGTCCATTTCAATTATCAGAACTGAGACTCTTAAATATCATCCCCAACAAAGATGAGCAAAATAATCAACAAATTGTTGAATCATCTTGTCTGCTATACATGAGCCTGTTCAAAATGTATGAATAACAAAATGCAACCAGAAAGGCATCGTGGAAACTGCTTTTAAATGGATGCGTGACAATTGGCAGAAAAACCCTCTTCAACTCAGAGCTTTTCAGTCACTTTTAATTACTGCCCAAAGAGAAAGACTTGAAATTAATACACACGTTAACCTTCTGATCACCTGCATTCCATGATTTTTCACTTGGATTTTTTTAAATTGAGTTCTTAAACAGCATATCTAGACCAAGACTATTTCCATGGATTTTTAAAGGTATTTTCAAAACTCCTGAAACTTGTTCATAGGTTTTCTCCAGATCATACCAACATGATGCCTCCCAGTGCTTTAATCCTGATACAGCCAATATTTCATACAGGCCTTGTTTATAAAGGCATATTCTAAAAACTGTTAGTTGATCATTATATTGAATTATCCGAAATATAATACAAGAATAGCAATATAGCATTAATATTACAGTAGTATTAATACTGTATATGGGAAGAAAATAAAAACCTTTTTCCACCTGTTAGTATAGGTACATGAGATTTAGAAAGACTGTGCTTTTACATTAGATAAGCACAATGTGCAACATTTAAAATGATGCAGGCTATCTTACTGAAGAATAGTGACTCACCTAGGGTCATTTCTATAGTTTAGTGAAAATGATCTCCTACTCATTTTTTTTAACGGAAAGGCAGTTCTTGGCAAATAGGATTCTAAACAATACAACAAAATGAAACACCTGTGCACTTTTTTTTAATCCTACTCATTCAACTGCACAAACACCAGGTGATTGATCAATTTGTTAGTGATATTTGCTCTGAGTCAGAAATGACCTATCCTGGGCCAATTATCATCAACCAGGCAAACATCAGCAGATGGAAACTCAAGAATCCGTTATGACTAATCTTCTCATCCTGCAAACAGCATGGTATTGAATTAAACATTTGAAGCTTAACCTGTACATTACACCGCTTTGGTCTTGCAAAATCCACCAAAAAACAAAAGTCAGTTTAATCCAAGAACAAATCCAAGAACAAATGTGACTCTTTCACTTAAAAGGTTTCCTCTCAAGTAAATGCAAATGCATACCTTCCAAAGTGATGCAGTCCATTGTAAAAGCCCGGGCCAGCTGAGTTGAGACTTCCATGCTACGACAAATAAGGGTCTTGCCAAATACGTGCTTGAAAGCCTTATCAAATTTAGGATTGTAACGCAATTTGCTGATCATTGGAATAGCATCCTGAAATGTGGAAGAATCATAAAGTTCATTCATTTAAAAAAACGAAAGTAATTTAATACAAATTACCCAGAGTTTATAGCTTATAGATATAATTGTCTATTTTAAAACATGATGTTAGGAAAACATAATACATTTAAAACAAACTTCACATTTTATAACTAAAGGAAAACCTTTGTCAAATTTTCACAACCAATAAAAGGAGAACCACTGAGAAGAAAATAAAAAGATAACATTGTATAAATACACCATAATTAATTCATGAGAATTAAAGACATTACATGTGCACCTTTAGATCAACTCTTTTGCACAAAGAGGAGTGTGCCGATATTCTTCAGTTGTTAATGTCAATGCTACTTTGCACTGAACAATCAAATATTATTGCATATATAATGCAAGGTATTAATAAAGTAGACAATAATGTTCACAAATTAACTATTGCATTTTAAAGCAATCCTATCTCATATAAACACAAAAAGTTTTTTGTTTTCTAACACAATATTATCTTTTATAAATGCAAGTTTCTCATTTAAATGCAAAAAAATATTTTTTTCTCCAGGGTGCTAATAAGCTTCTGCACCATTAAACCCCGACCTGTCAAATCAATTTTCTCCATTTACTGTCCTTTGCAAATATGATTACCGTACATTTTCCATTCAAAACATGTTGGAAATTTCAGAAAATAGTGAAATGTGCAAAACAATGAAGTGCATAAGATAGAACTGTGTATACAGTTGGCTAGTTTCTGAGTGGATGCCTTACATTGGTCTCTGGATATGCTGTATCTCTGACATCCAGTTTACTCAGAGGAAGGAAGGTCACTTCTCCAGGCAGATTCATTTTATTGAACTCCATCAGGATTTTGGTGCTGACTTCATCAGTCTCCACAATATGATAAAACAACCTAAGGAAAGCAATAATTGTGAAAAATTCAAATGAAAAATTGTTTACTGCCAAATGTTTTTTTTTTTTACCAAAACAAATCATGTAACACACTTCACGCTTTTACCTCTCAATGAAATGTAAAGCACATACAAATACTCAAAGTTTCAAAAGTTAAGCCCGATTTGTAGTTTTTACTCCAGAAATAGTGGGCCCTTTATACTGCTTACCTGGTCCCAGCAGTAACCTCCACACAGGTGTAGAACGCAGGCTCACACTCAAAGTTATTCATCACTATCCCATAGTAGCCATTAATGACATGCTGGTTGATGCCTTTTCTGCGGAAGTGCTCCAGCACTTTATTAATGCTGTCAATCCCATTCAGAATAGCCTGCAGTCACAACAATATTGAATTAATAACCCACCCATCAGCTTTTTTTTGTTGCAGGTCAATTTCAGCAACAACATCTGTTGAATGCATTGACACATAAAAAACACTCTCATTTAAACAACACTTGTCTGAGCTATAATCTCCAAAAAATGCAATGCTAGAACAATGCGCAGGAAACTATGACAAGAAAAATATGTCCTCATGGTAAGACATTGGATACAGTATGGTAACCTGTGGAAACCTAACAGTGCCTGACCTTCCCAGTTGCTGCTCTCAGAAGCTGTTGTTTCTTCTCCAGATCCTCCCTTTTCGCAGCC
The DNA here is from genome assembly GCF_059453375.1 of Lepisosteus platostomus. Taxonomy (NCBI): domain Eukaryota; kingdom Metazoa; phylum Chordata; class Actinopteri; order Semionotiformes; family Lepisosteidae; genus Lepisosteus; species Lepisosteus platostomus. The sequence goes on from NC_142616.1 coordinate 40,280,772, forward strand.
AATGCCTGCTGTTCTGCGTTTTCCTCTCTCCACAGGTAACTGTGGATACAAACCACAAAGAACACCTCAGAAAAAATAAAGTAACACTTTTTTTAACTTTTACTTTCATGCTTCCAAAACCATTAACCCTCCCTGGAAATCAAGATCAAGACTGTTTTTAAACACCCAAAAGAAACCTCTTGGGCTCATAATGAAAATGCTGTTCATTGAGCTCAGACATTTTTCTTTTACAAGAAAAAACATCTCCTATACCTCACCAGGCTTAAAATTAATTACCTGTAACAACATTATACTAAATGAGACTAAAGGGAGTGTATTCTTCAGTTATGTGAGATATGTCAAATGCACTGCACTTAAAGGAGATAAAAAAGGTAAAGCTGATGGAAAGATTAAAGACATAGCCTTTAGCAAAATGGACATGCTGAACTTTCAAGAAAAGTACCAGCGTCAGTTATAAGGCATCGTTTGGAAAATATCTTACTTTCTTTCACTCTGAAGCTCATCTTTTTTGTTCTTCACTTCATAGTACTTCTTGTCTAGCTCCTCCACACGAGTCTTTACTTCGTTCAGATCCTGATCTAGTTTCTGAAAAAAACACACAAAATCTCATGTCACTTCTCATGACCTCACCATATTAAAAGAACAATAGAATCATTTTGTAAATCCGTGCAAAAAAATCTATTTTTGAGTCTAGCACTTGCTTTACATTATTTAAATTACACTTAAATCTTTGTATTTAAAAAGATTACTTTTTTACCAATGTAAAAATTGTTACAAAATTAACTATAAACTAACAGCTAAACCTCAGGATGTCATTATACAGTCCCTTATTAGTATTAGTTCTATTCTTGCATAACTAAAATAGCAATATACAGCTCAATGTAAGTGACAGTTAAGGTCTGGTAAACTACAGGCTAATGTTTACTTGTCAGATACATAACTTTAACATTGATTATTTAACCTTACTCGAAAGGATTAAATGTATTTTCCCATGAACACGTTAATCATATCCACATATTTTTAAGCAAAGGTCTGTTCTAGTTTGAAGTGATGCATGAAAATAATCAACTAAAACAACATTCCCCAATTAAAATTCACCTCAGCTGCACAACAGATTAAAAACAGAAGCCTATATTAAAGGGTAGATGCACTTCTTTCCAAATTGAGTTGTATTTTGCAAAAGTGAACTTCATACACTGTACTGTTCCAGGTTCTTCTCTTTATTGGCCTCTGTGTCTTCCAGATCTTTGTGAATGGCTGCAATCTGACGCTTCTTATCATTGATGGCCTGATCAAGGGACTTCAGCTCTTTCTTAATCCATTTGTCTCTTTCCTCCTTAGAAGTGAACTGGCTGCCACGGCCTTGCTTGGCATACAAATCTGTCCTCTCCTGCGTGGCCTGGGCCAGTCTGGTGGAACAGTTGAGAAATTAATAAAGATGGAATGAAAAACATTTAGTGTATAAACTCGTATGATTTATGAAAGGTGTGGAGATATTAACTTCTATTTTTCTTAAAACCTGCACAATAACTTTTGACTAGGAGACAAATGTCGTGACATTACAATCATGATAGACAGCCCTATGTCTCCTGTGCATTTCCTTGGACACCATCTGAAAAGGCTGTCACAGAATGCTTACTAACTACACTGTTGAGCTTTTGGCAGTTGTATTTACATTATAGTTTTCAATCTAGTACCACTTTGGCACACAAACCTTGCTATTCCTTTTTCTTCTTTTTCCTTTACAGCATTGAATTTGGGCTCAGTTTCTTGAAGCTCCTTCTGTTTCTCTTCAATCTTTTCCAGTAATTTCTGCCTTTCCTTAAGCAACCGTTTCTGTGGTAGGGAAAAAATAAACCCAAAAAAGAGAAATACAGTTACTTTTATTTTGTTATATTGGTACAACATTATTTCTTATACAAATTCATTTACTTTCATAGTGTCCATTTCTACAAAAACCATTAAATAAAGCATGACAGAATGATGTAGATGATAGGTATTTGTACGCTTAGGCACGGAGAAGTGTGGAGACACAGCCAGTTCCTACTTCACCGTAAAAGGAAACCACAGTTCTCCAGAGTTTTAGCAAGGGTTTAACCTTGCAATTCTGGGAAAAAAGCCACAAGCAAGACAAAAAAAAAAAAGAACATTGATTTAAGGGAAATTAGTTACATTTTGCTCCACTGTCTTAACTCTTCAGGTTTCCTGTAAATGAAAAGCCATGAGATACATACATTTTCTGTACACTTTTCCTGGTGAGGGTCCTAGTAGGGTGCATCCAGTTTATAAAGAAACCTAGTGAATCCTGCAAGTCCTTTAATATCTCAGATTAAGGCACTTAACCGATTTCCTTATATTGAAGAGAACATTGATTTCTTATCTACCTTTAGCAATCGTTAAGTTGAGTTTCTTACCCTCTGCTCACTGTTGCCTGCCAGCTCATCCTGCAGATCCTTCGCCTTCAGTTCTAGTTTGGTCCTCTGTTTGATCTGCTCCTGTCTCTCAGCACTAAGCTGCTCCTTTTCTTCTTTCATGGCAGAGATTTTGGCTTTGAGTTCTCGAACAACACGCTCCGTTTCCTGAAGACGGAAAGAAGGAAAAAGAACAGTAAATCCAGTGATTATTTCCAAAAGCAGTTCAATATACCATTAAACACTCTCAGATCAGTTCTATTCAGCCTTTAGAAATGAAATTGTACTTGGTAGTGACAAATGTTTTCTCCTTGACACTGCTTCATTGTTCTTTACCTCAACTTTGTCTCGAGCATCCTGCTGAGCATCACGCAATTGTCTGGATTTGTCTCCACATGTCTCTCGTTTAGAAGACAGCTTAAAAAAAAATATTAAAAAAACAGTTTAACAAGGACCATCTCCTCCAGAACTGTAGTACTTATTTAAACATTTGCTACACTTCTTTTTCCTTCAATCCCTTCACTGTCCACAGCAGCAGGTCATTTGGGATTTGAGCTAAGCATGGGTATTATTTTCTGGAGGTTCATTTTAGAATAGAAATAGTAGGAGAAACTGTGAATATTTTATCTGAATATATTTTTATCTCAAAAGTCATTGTTGTAGATTTTTGGCATTATATACGTTATCTTGGAATAATAAAATATAGACTATAAAAAAATCCATAAAAATCAAAACAAAAAACACCTGACCCTATGCATTCACATCTGTATTTTTTTAAAATATGCATTACGACTGTACCTCATCAAGTTTGGCCCGGGTCTCATTTAGCTCCTGGTTATAAATAGTGTATTCGAGGGCTCTTCTCATTTTGTCCCATTTCTGGTACTGGGCCAGCTCCTCCTTTTCATCCTCCAGGGTATGAAGTCTCTCCTCTATGTATTTCAGCAGCTCATTAATTTTCTCTCTTTTTCCCTCTAAGCAAGAACACAAGACTACTGGTTATTTTCAGTCTCAGGGAAATGTTCAATCAAAAGGGGGATTTATTAGGATCTAAATGATGAAAAAAATCTGTACAATTCAAGCAAATTTGAAGGAAGAAATAAAGCTTTATTCTTTAAATTAAATTCTTTAAGCTTTAAATTCTTATTTTCAATTGGAATTTAGTGAAACATGAACAAGAGTATACAAGTAGAAACCACTATACATCTAAAAGAAACATTTGGAGATGCTACGTTACACAGAGGGTTGAGGTAGTGTGGAACAAGTTACCTAGCAATGTGGTTGAAGCAAATACAATGGCAGCATTAAGAATCAGCTGAAAGAGATCATCAGATCAATTATCTACAAATGGGTCGACCTCCTTTTGTTTGTAACCTTTATGATGTTCTTTAATTAATATAAACTAATTTAAATAAATGTATCTAGATACTGCTACAAATATTTGATGCGACTACATATCCCTTTCCAGACTGAATGGTTTAATTATCAGTTGGCAATTAGTTAACACAGCAACAAAAACAAATGGTACAAATACAACTTAATACTGGATTAAGGTTATAAAAGGTCTAACTGAATTATTACAATTGCAGTTTTGTTTCTTGCATTCCTTAACCTGATAATTTCCTTTTACTAATTGGGATTTACTGGGCTTTGAAACATAAGCAAAATGTTGCTTCTCTCCAAAAAGGAGGAATTCAGTCACTGAATAATGTTACTCCAATATTCTAAATAGCCTTTAAAATGGTTCATACGTATTTGTTAAATTTCGGAGTATTAGTTTAATCTTTGAAAAATCCCTATTTGAATTTTACCAGTTTCTTTCATCAGGGAGATGCTCTCTTCCTTCCGTTCATCATACACTCTTGTCCCTGCCACTTCCCTCAGTAGTTTCAAACGCTGAGAGTCTGGAGCTGTAGCCATTTGATTGATCTGAAGAATAATGACAAGGTATTTTCTATCATTACTAATAAACAGGCAGTCACACTGTCAATTTCATAATTTCAAAACATACAAAAAAAGTCAGATGTTAATTACCTGATGTTATAATTATTTTTCATAAGCAATGTTGTTTATTTTATTAAAATAGTTAAGCTGTGGAAGTCATTAACAGTATTACAAAGAACATTAACCTTATCAAACTAATAACCAGTTCCATATAATTATTATCATTAAAGTTAATAACCTTCCAACAATCCCTTCCCTGGAAAAACGGGATAAAGGATTAAGAACTAACGCTATCAGATATCAACAATCAAAGCAACCATACAGAGAAAACAAGCAACCACTGGAAAACAGACAAGGAAATTCACATAAAAAACATAAAACATACTGAATAATCTATGTATCCAGATTAAACACTGTTCTTGACCAAAATCCCGATGTCCTTAAAATTAGAAATTAGGAAATGAAATTGGAAATTGAAGGCAATTAGAATAATAGAAAACGTGTAAAACCTCAACCTTTTCTGTTACTTGTAAAACCTCACCTTTCCTTGTTTGACAATATAATATGGATTACTGCGAGAAAAGCCAGCACTCTCCAAGAGGTTCATGACATCATTTTTCCTGAAATGGGATCATTTCTATGTTAGATATCTTACTGTGAGACTGCTTTGTGATGAAAAACACATTAATCAAAAATAATAATAATAATAATAATAATAATAATAATAATAATAATAATAATAAACTTTATTTTATATAGCGCCTTTAAAGGTGGCTTCTCAAAGTGCTTTACAGGATGACAATAACAATAAATAAGAAGACTACAACAATAAATAAGAAGATTTCACAAGATAGGACACAATTATAATTACAACAATACAACAATAACAATAGGGGAGACCGTGGAAGGTGGTATTAAGAAGAGCAGAGGGGTGAAGAATGGAACCAGTTAAGTAAAGGCTTTTCTGAAGAAGAAGGTTTTGAGTCTGGATTTGAAGGAGTTTAGAGAAGGTGACTCTCTAATATCCTTGGGCAAAGAGTTCCAGACCTCGGGGGCATAGCAGGAGAAGGCCCTGTCGCCCATACAATACATGCCAAACATTTTAAAACTAGTATTAAGATCATCCGATGAATAATAAATGCACTGTAAAATGTACTTACGTCACCATTTTTTTGTCTAAGAAATACTGATCTTTTTTCGCTCCAATGACACGACGGAGAGAGACTTCCTCTTTGTCGATCTATAAACACATTAGATATATATTTTACCTGTGCTCACTCAGTAAATGATTCATATGGTAAGCGGTCTTCAAAATGCATACAGAAATCAGTGATAAATATTAAATGATGTGAAGAAATATGGTATTTGTTCTTGTACTTTAGAAAGAGTGAGCAACCACTGCTCAAAAAATAAGTTCCAAGTATAATTTTTTTTCTCTTAACAGTGCTACTTTAAATATCCTTTAAAATTTAAATCAACCTACAAGTACTATAAAAAATTCCAAGTAAATCCTATTTTTCCCCATTTTGACATACTTACTGGTAACCTGTTGTCAGAATTGTCAAATATAATCTCCACAAAAGCTGAGATAACACGAGGACCAGTCCCCTCCTATACATTAAAAAGAAAACAATTAGTTACTGCTTGTTCACATATTATACAAACAATCACATTGCAAAGGTACTGTAATATACTAATTTCGATACAAAACAAAGTAAATTATCGGCATATGGCTTGTAAGAAATTCTAAACTTACGTGCAGCAAAGCCAGCCTCTGCTCTGGGCGAAGGTGGCTGAACTCATCACTGAGCACAAACTGTATGGCTGCAAATGAAGAAAAATGTGGTTAACAAAGTCAAGAAAATCATCAAGCAGCAACAGATAGGTCAGAGCTCAAAACATCTGCTTTGGTAAGAAACAATATTCTTATCAGACAAGATGTGATAATCCATGAAAAAATAAATGTTAATATTCACATTCTTTTAATGAGAATAATAAACAATAGGGAACATTAGTGTGGCATTTAAAAAACCATCATGTGTGGTAATATGTTTAAGAGTATAGCAGACGTGTTTAGAACACAGTACATACCATAGAAAAAGTTACTTTTCCCAGATCCATTTCGTCCAACTAAAAATAAAACAAGCGAAAAGCTCATTATGCATGTTATTCTCTACACAGAAATTCTGAATATCCACTGCTGCTTCAGTTTACATGTTAATCTAAGTCAAGCCCATTGTTCAAATTGTCCTTGTTTCAATTCATTTAAATACTTTTTTTTTTAATCCTTGTACAACTAACAAATATTCAGAAGCCAAACAACTTACCGATAACATTGTGCTTTGGACTAAATGGATCAACAACAGTTTGATCCCTGTAACTTCGGAAACCTTGTATAATTACCTAGAGAAAAAACAAAACGATTTATGATTCCTTCTGTAGCCTGTGGCTCCCTTCTGAATCGATGGCAGAATCACATTTGACCAAACAAAAACAGTCTCTGTTATGTATTAAAAAATATCCAAAGCATGATCATACTAGAAATTCTTGATTTTTTTTTTAAAAACTTAAAATGTTAACATCTTCATGTCTTCTTAATGGAGAATATGAAACTAGCCTCAAACTATCAAAATCCAAATTTAGAAATTAAGAACAGACTTTAAAATGTTTTCAATAAACATCCAGATATATTTACTCAGCGTTATATCAATGTACTTTCTAATATATGGAATCCACAATATACAACGTTTACAAAAAGAAAGGCCATTTAGTTTTTCTTTTTTATTGGGTTTAATTTAACCAATATCTCATCCAGCCAATTCCTGAAGAATTCACTGGAATCAGCCTCAACCACCCAGTGAGACCAGTCCGGTTAGGATCATTATTAGTCAAGTGGTTTCTCAATTAAGAATTGATTTTATTAAGATTTATACCAATTAAGAACCCTTGGAAACTCAAGGGTCATTACATTTTTTTTCTAAAAGATTGCTAATTTTCAGATCACTACTGTGACTGTCACCCGTTTAACTGATCACAGCAATGTTTTAAATTTATGATTTAATGGGAGGTGCTGAAAAGGTGCTCTCTTGGAGCAGGGACTATGGTAAAGTAAATGTAGAGATAATTTTGGAAGTTCACCAAGGTTGGTTCTTATACACTGCTACAATCTCAAATCCTTACCTCTGCATCAGTTTCTACTACCCGTATAAACAAAGAACTTAATCAAATCTGCAATTCAAATATAGTTAATTTCAAGACACTGCATATTATGAGCCACATAGAATGACTTGATGTGCTTTAAGCTGTAATTATTGAAGGAAGATGAAAACAGCAGTTTTAGTGGAGACATCTAGATGAAATTCTCCAGCCTTTGTCCTAGTGTACCAAGCACCTTATGGTTTTTGTACCAAAAGAGCTGTTGATTAATTTAATTTACTGAACCAGGCATTTGATTTCAACACTCAGGTCTTAGTTTCCACAATTTATTAATACACTTTATGTGTATTCAATTTAAGAAAAAATGTTTCAAACACACCTATAATTAAAAAATATTTTAAATTTTTTGGGTTTCTATAGTTTTCTAAACAACTGGTTAATTTACACAGGTGGGAATGACACTTATCTTACAGGCATTATCAGTGTTTAAACACCACCCTGAAACGATAAACATTCAGGAGAAATTGTGATACCCATCATATTGCATAGAGGTTATGATAAATTCTAACCGCTTTCAATTTCAATTTCTGAAACCAACCATTAAAGGCAAACAGTCTTTCAATTTTTCAACTTAAAATATTTCAAATGACAAAAATGAATAATAATACAATAATGAATAATAACATTTCAATAACTTAATAAAGCAAAGTATTATATACTTAAAACTGTGCTAAATGAAATGTGTTAATTGTATTTTCTCTCAGAAAATCCAGACATATTGGTTTATTCAACGTAGAAAAGTTGATTTAAGTCATTATATCAGCCATCTAGCTTGCCTTTGGTGGAAATGCTTGGCGTCTACTATCAGGTGTCTCACGTTGTCACTATAGAGATTTTTGTAAAAACTATAGGACTTTAGAGATTTCTACTCCTTTGATTTATGTAATAAACATTTATGTGTGTATTAACATGCACTGGTAAAAGCATGTGTATCAGAAATAGTGCAAATAGAAACAGAAATAGCAGTTGCTCTGTGGCTTAGGATCTGCGCCTGTGGCTGGAAGGTTGCCGGTTCAAATCCCACGGCTGGCAGAGGAATCCTACTCCATTGGGCCCCTGAGCAAGGCCTTTAACCCCAACTGCTCCTGGGGTGCTGTACAATGGCTGACCCTGCGCTCTGACACCAAGCTTCTCTCTCTGTCTGTGTGTCTGTGTCTCATGGAGAGCAAGCTGGGGTATGCAAAAAGATGAATTCCTAATGCAAGAAACTGTATATGGCCAATAAAGTGATCTTATCTTATCTTAGTTGTCCGAGACACTATCTGTTGAACCCCATGTTCAATTCCCTGATTACCTCTTCTCTCTGAAAAGGATGTTGTTGTAACCTGTGAAATTGTAGCTCTGAATTATTTTTCCTTTATCTCACACTTTTCTTTTGCTTCTACTTTCTTATTTGCTTCTTTGGCACCCAAAGGGGCAAGCAGCATTTATGTTTAAAACCAGTATGTTTCAAACTCCAGCACAATAGTTGCTGAATTTCTGAATCACCCTTGAGCAGCAGTTTGGGGGATGTTCATGGACTCCAGGAACCCCTCACAAGCACCCACACAATGCAGTCATCGCTTCTATCAACTACCAAGCTACTACCGATGAGTTTCGATATCAGTCACGTTCGGAGCAAAACCTCCTACGTACTGCAAGTATGATCCCAGGTAAAGCTAACAGAATTCATTTCTAGCTGAGGTTTACTGTCCACTATTGCTTAGCCTGCCTCTAGGCAAAAGAAGCTGCACACTTGGGTAGATACAACACAGGCTGCAACTTCAAGCACTTGAAGACTTTCCGTCCTCAAATCACTCTTAAGATTTGAAACTTGTTTTTAAGTCATTTAGATTGAAACACTGGTGGTGTTGGGATGCGAGATGGACCTTTGAACTTTCTCCTCGGTTCGTTTGTCTTTCCGGATCACACAATGTGACAGCCCTCTCCCCTGCTCCCATCGTTCTACGTCATTCAGCACAGAAACATCACAAGCCAAATGTTCAGCAAGAGAATCAACAACAACAGCAGCAGCTCGCCATCTAAGAAAGATAGTTTAAGCACTCATCTCTGAAAAAATCCCCTTTTCCTGCAGATATTTACAGATAGCCTAAGGCCTACTTCTTTCAGCTGACGAACTCCTGGTTGCAAAACAATATTGGTTCAGCAAGCAACATACTACCCCTTTATAAAAAAAAAAGATTACAGTATTCCCGTCGTATTTCAAGACTCAAACCCGACGTACAGAAACTCCAACGTCTACCCAATGAAGGCTTGTAAACACGGACGTCAACTCATTCATTGCCCAAGTTGCAACTATTTTTAACCATTTCACACTTTTATTCAAGCCACTAACAGCTACAAAGGCAAAGGTACTTTGTCTAATTTGAAAGGCGTTGTTTCTAATTTCCCTCTCGAATACGTTTTTCTCCACCAAAGAAGAAGAGCAGTTTTTACTGTACCTGTTTAATGTACATGTTCGGATTCCCAGGTAATTGTCCCTCACAAAAGACAAATCAACGAGACGATAGGGAACTGGAAAATTCCTCTCCTTCCACCGAATGGAAGGAGCGAAAAGCTATCAATTTTAATCAATAAATGGTTAGAATGAAGTTATTTAAAGCAAACTCTCCCCCCCCATGAAAACACAGAAACAACAGGCACCAAGATGGCGACAGGAGGAGGGAGCAAATTGGGCATGCTTGAATTGTCCAGCGTAGGGGAGGTCGGTTAAATTAAAGAATTTTGAAACCAAGCATGGCGGACACTGGACGTCAATAATATTTGTAAACAAAAATAAATCTGTATGATTCCAGAATATCATTTTAAGTTTATGAAATTTAATTAAAGGAAAGCTCACGTCATTAGTGTTTAACACCCACCCTATGTGTGACAGTTGGTATGCACCACATAAGGTGAAAGGTTCGGCGCCAAAGCTGCAGAGTCTGCGGTGTGTTCAACTGCGCTGCTGTAGTCGATACTGTATAACTGAAATCAATGTTATTTGAAACTACATTTTACTATTAGACATTTAATATGCGGTGATAGATATACTACAAATCCTCTTTATCTATGTTGTTTACATGTCGACAGTCGTGAAGTGATTTTATGGATTATTTTTAGCCATCTTTGTTGGCAGCGAGATACTACTGTAGGTTTCCCGTTCCCGCCAATGTAAAAAAAACCCGAACGGATTACTGACTTTTTTTCTTTGTGTCAAAACAATTTAAACCCATATTAATAATTTGTAATCAATTTGATGTGTACCTATGTACGTCCGTTTTACACAAAAACATAAATGCAGGCTAATAAAGATGGGTAATGCTGATATTAATTCTAGACCAAAGAAAAATGAGTGCAAAAAATACAAATCAGGCAGGTGGGCGTTACATAAACACGGATGATTCCTCACCGACAGCAAACCTTGAACAGGCTACCAGATGTGCTCTGAGGACGTTTTATTCCCCGTATCTGCTAGTAAACCATTGGCCATGTAGAAGCAATTAAGGGTTGCCATGAAAACGTGGTGTGAACTTTGTTCCATTTTGTAAATAAATGCAGAGCGAAAGACGCTTTTTCAATGAAAATATATGAATAAGTGTTGTTTACATTAGCCGACTGTTACCCACTCCATCCAAAAGTCTTGTCGTTTCCATTGCAACTACTGCTTCAAAATGTTATTTCACAAAAATACTGAGGGCCTCATGTGTAGAGTAATTGAAAAAAAAACCTACTGTATCTTGCAACTACATTCTAAGGATCTCTGTCAAAACCGTTTTCCTGTCAATGCAATTTTGGCTTTAAACATGAAAGGAAACGTTTGCAAAAGTATTAGGACTAGGGTGCAGGTGGCGCTGTTTACTGTTCTCAGATTGTAATAGTTTTTGTCTTAGATGTGTAATAAACGCCGTAAAACCCAAACATTTCAAGATTTGGATTTAAGATTTAATAAGTCCAATCGTTTTACTGAAATTTCAAGTACAATGACAGGTATTGTAAGATGACAAATGTCAGACGTCACATTTTAAATTAATGGCTAGAAAACATATACAAATTAACATAGTTAAAGAGAGAGGTATTTAATATGCGCAAATCTAACATCGTTTCATTGAGAATGTTTCATTGCCGTGGGATTCTAGAGTTATTTTTCATTGTTAACGCATTTGAGCACATGCTTAAAGTGGAAAAGGTGGGTTGTGTTATGAACAATCAAGTGGACTCCGAGGGAGTTTGGAAAGGGTGTTATAAATCTTCTGGACTGACAGTTTCCCACGCCGACAACCCCTAGTCTCTAACATTATTGCTGCGCTACATTACGATTGAGGAGATTGCTGCAGATGTTCTCTGTAAATCTAACATCTTTGCCAGCAGTGGTCCCCTACCGCTGAGCAAAAATAAAATAAAAACCACAAGTTTGGGATAATGCATATAAAGTTTACCAAGATGATCTCACATTTGTTTTTAAATGAAAGTACAAGGCACTGATGTCGTAAATTAGCACCCTTTTAAAGCCATAGCACTTTTATTTCAAAATCCACTGCTTGTGGTAGTGAGTACATTCTGTACCCTAAAGTAGCACTGCCATATTCAAAAGAACAGCCTCCACATGGGTATAAGACAGGTATGCATGCAGCAGAATACAAAGCACAAAACAGAGCAGGCACATACACTGCAGTTTTTTTATATGGGTTTGGGAAGGGCCATATGCTCGTTCAGGGGGGTGACAAGATGCTCATTTTAAGCTGACATTAAATGAAAGATTCAAGGTGGCTGTAATGTAAAGAAGCATTCCACTGGCACAGCTGGCATTAGAGCACGAAACCAAAAAAGCATAAATCAAGACTATACAAAAATGAAATTTCAAAAATGCCACTGTTTGCTTTTTTGTTTGATGATAAAGGAATAAGTTATCATTAAAGCAAAATAAAAATAAGGAAAATAAAAGCCTTTCACAGAAACAGCATAAATAAGCTTGTGACTAGGTCTAACTCACAGTGACTTGGACATGCTCTGAGGAAGAGATAGGATACTTTTGTCTGTCAAACAGTTCTACCTTTAGACTTTGTGATATATGTGACCATTTGTTGTGGTGATAGATTGCAAAAGGTAAAACAGCACAGTGTTTCACAGATTCAAATGAAAGTGGCATGACATTTAGAGAAAGACCAGACTGCAATTTAGCAAATGGTACATAACTGTCTGTTGGCTGGGGTGACTTTCTAGGTTAACGCCAATGGGAAAATGTTGAAAAATATCAAAACAGATCAGGACACAAACAATCTACAGTTTGATTGCATAGTTTTGAAGGAGGGCTGAACATGCCCATTGTATTCTTTTCTTTCACACCCCGCAGCACATCATTAAGCCACAATACCTACTTTTATGTCATCTCAAACGTCAGTGTTCTCCTTTCCAGTGTAAATCATCACAATCAGGAATTTGGCTTGTGTCGTGGAATAAACCAAGTCAGAAGATCTGCTAACCAAAAAATTTCCGAACCTACAGATGTAAGAAAAAGCTTTTTTACCAGAGGTCAATTCTGTTAGAGAACACCCTTAAAATGATTAATTTTCTGTCCAGAAACAAAACTGGATATGTGATTATGATGTTTATTTTTACAAAGGTGCTGCTGGAATAATATGTTTCTGTCTAAGGAATGCTGTGGGCAATATTCCATGGAGTGTTATTAGGTTTCTGCAGTTTACGAAACACATTTGAAGTCACAAAAGACTATTAATTTTCCACTCCATTACGCAGCTGTTTTAATACACAAATCATACCAGACCTACTCTATCAGTGTCCTGCAGGAAAACAAATCGTTTAGATGCATGTTTTCTTTATCAGAGTGACCAAGAGGTGAAGGAGATGAGTTTATAAGACAAGATTTGACTTTACCTTGCCTTCTGAAAAATCAGAATGTGCTAGTGTCCAATTCATGCATATGAGCAACACAATCCATTCTTAACTTCTTTACATCCTTGTTAAGTTGATATCAATATTAAATTAATAAAAACGAAAAATAAAATACCCAAATGTTGCTTCGGTTTCAGAATCATCTTTGTTCTTGACCTTGTTACTTTCCTCTTGTGTTTTATTTGCTAAGTTGTACTGTATGTTAAGGTTAACTTTTATTTTTCTCGATGTCTTTGTTGTGCATGTATTTTGGTAGGCTACTAGGTTGCTATCAGTGCTTGACCATTTATAGACTGTATGTGTTGGTTTCTTTCACAAGAAGGGATCATTTACCTCATTTTGTGTCATTTTGCTGCGAAGGGATCATGTCTGAGTCACACGGAGTTGCACCAGTGAAATAACTGAACATACTGTATTATTCTTGCTTAAATTATCTGTTTTGCTTTGTGCCTGTCTGTGTGTTTTATGGAAATAAGAAAGAAAAAAAGCACGCAGAGCTGAAGGCTGGAAACAGAAATGCAAGCTATTTTTGGAATAAAGTGAGATATGCAAAGCACAGCACGAAGGAATTTTTCCATTTTATTTCTGTCAGTGATTGTTTCCTACGCACCTGTAAAAGAGATCAGGTGTGCAGATGTTTAACTCATTTTTACTTGCCTTGCAATAAGCCAGTGGTCTAGTAAACTAATAATCCTCAGAACAACCAGAATGAAACTACAGGATTGTTTTATAATACTGCGACATGCATTCAATGCAGCAACAATTGGCTTGCCTTTTTAGGGTGTCAAGCAGAATACATTTAAATTAGATCTATAAAAGGAACAAACCATCCTAGGGAGGATTCTGAGGTAAAAAGCTTTCTGATAACCTGAGTGTGAGTTGTAGAATTAATAAAATAAGTGATTCAGGTGGATAGCTGCGTCAGCATACATTATCTGCAAAGGAAAAATAGGTTTATTCCATGCTGAAAAGAGAAGAGAGAAAACACAACATTTTGGCCGTGAAGCCCTCTTCAGGATAAGTGAGCCTTCTTCAAAATTAAGTGATAATTTATTTCAATTGCCAAGGCTGTTAATTCATTCAGATGAATTTTTCATTTCTGTGTGGTCCCAGTTAGAAAACAACAACACCACCATGTCCCATTTGGCAAAGAACTTTATTAGCATTTCCACGTCATTGTCTTTAGCAAAATAAATATTTGTTGTTGTTTTTTTTTAAAAAAAGCACTTTTAAGACCAACAAGGCATGGAGTATAATTACTTCCTGCCAGTTATTACGTAATTTAACATTTTAATAAATTAATAAAACTTGCTTGTCTTTGCACAGGCTTTCTGAGCACAGTAAGGTTCACATCATCATAGTAAGGCGATTTTCCTACTTGATATCACAATACAGATCAAAGATGGCAGCATCAGTGTATCACTGTGTCTTTTGTTTTTCATTGTGGAGATGAGGGTGGATATCGGCAGCAAGGACGTCATTGTTGGCCCTGCAGTTGCCGTTCTTAGAAAGTTCTCGTTCCTCCACGCTCCCGTCACCCCTTTTCAGGGTCTGTGAGGGGGGATCTGAGCTCGTGGACTTGTTGTTGTTTTTTCAAGTAATCTTAGGAGACGTCAGCCTTCAGGTTAAGGCAATGCACTGATCGGGCTCAACTTTAACTGGTGAACCTTTGACTGGATCGGCACAGGAGTCAGGAATGAGGTTGGGAGGGCGAACATGGAGGCCTCATAGTCGTTGTTGAAGGCAAACCCATCCGCAAACAGTGGCACGGTTTCCCTTTTGCACGTCGCGGCCGGGTTAGGGGGCGCAGCGGAGAGGACCTCTGATTCGAATTGAAGCAGCTGGCCCATGAAGCCAAAGTTCGGCGAGATGAGCGCCCGCCGCTGCTTGATGAAGTCAAATGCCTCCTCCAGCTGCAGCCGTTTGGTTTTCATGATGTAAGCCATGCAGATGGTGGGCGACCTGGAGATTCCGGCTTCGCAGTGGACTAGGACCTTCCCCCCCGCCTCCTTCACACAGTCTGGGAAACAAAAGAACCACAGCAGTCTGTTAATAAGGGTCTAATGGGGGAAATAGGGCAGCACATTATTTCCCTTTCGGAAGTGTACCCTAAAATATTACATGGGCACAGAGTATCTTGTTGATACATTTTCAACTATTAGCGAGGTCCTATTTTACGGCTTCTCTTTTGCATGCAGTCCATGGATGCTAATTCCAGCAACATGAGTCCAGCAAAGGAAGAGGCAAGCTTTTCCTTAGCTTTCAGCAGGGAGAGAGGCTCAGTGGGCTTTTACCACAGACAGGCAAACAATTCACCCTTCATTCTGCTAGCTCCTAAGTCTCTCATTCAGTGCTCCCCACCTTTTTTTTCCCACCTACTCTAACATTTAAGAGCCCTGCTACACAGCCTCACCGCACTCCAATTACATCGCCTACACCGTCTCCGCCTCCATTGCGTGTACACCTCCTCTACTCTTGACTCACTGCACAGCTGTACATGAAGCACAAAGCCGTGTGTGTGCGTGAGATAGAAGGGAGATAAGGAGAGTGCGTGCTCGATGTATTTCTGAGTTTACAGTTTTAAAGTTCTCTTTCTCTCAGCACTCTTTTTCCTCTCACAGGAGCATGCTGCTCTGTTTTTTTTTTCTGCTGACAGGACTATGGATAAGACAGTCATCTGTGTGACAGCTCCCATCCACCAGACCACATGAATGAATCACAAACCCTCCGTCTACAGAGACGGACACTGAGGGTGTCTGACAATCTATCCTTTTACATTTGTGCATCAGGTTTTCCCTTTAAACATAAACAGCTTATAGCTAATCGGGGTCTTTTACTTCTGTTATCACAAGTCATCTTCAGCTATACTTATACTCAGTGACAATATTCCTTCTGGTCTTTTACTCCTCCTTTAAAAGTAGGGTTTCAATTTACACTGTATGCTTCAATGTCCTCTTACTGTCACTAAACTGAATTTGCAGACTTCTTTTTATTTATAAAATTAAAACAGTGCCATAGGAGCACATTTGCTGTGACTGTGAACAAGATCTATAAGTACGTTGTAAGACAATTGTAATATTTTGTGTATGCCAGTGTATGTGTGCATACACAGGTTTTATTCTCGGCAGTAAAATGCAAATGCAAGATAGTTTAAGCCTTACCACGAACCCTCCGTGTTAAATAGTCAAAGCTTATTTCCAAGATTTCAATTATTTTTACTGCCTGTCTATAAATAGTTCACATATCTTTGTTTAGCTGTTACCAGCTCATCTCTTTCCTTTCCCTCAGCCATTCAATTTCCTCACTAATTGCCTTCAGTTCTGTACACCTGCAGTAGACAAACAGCCTCCACCTATCTTCAACACTAATTTCATTTAGGGGCACTGCAGCTACACCCAGCCATCAGAGACAGAACCAGGATTAGAGTGGACATTGAAGGCTTCCTTATTCGTTTCTTCAAGACTTAAAAGGGAGTAACAGGACCCTGGTCTGAATTATACTAATTAAATTCATCCCCCATGGGATTTGTGAAAACTGCATTGCAAGAAAAGATTAGAGGCCGGAGCTTTGCTGCTTTTAGATCCAAAGCAGGCAGAGGACAATCGAGTCTTATTTTGAAACTGGTGAGGGGATTTTTTTATGTTTAATACCTCTATCTATAGAACATTTTGCAACACGATTACCACAGTAGAGAATGGGAAAGACCTCTACATCATCTGCTGAAGTGTGCAGCATTTTGCCACCCCATAAGTATCGGAACATGACTTTCAAAATACCATCAAAGTGTGAATCATCTTGGTTGATTGTTTTGGGCTACTGTAAAAATGTAGTTAGAGACATAATTTGCAAAATGTATAGCTTATCTCCCTGGCCGTGTTTGTCTGGATGATTAATTTAAATTGAGGTGGCTATGAGAAACATGCACAGCATTTCTGGAATTCAAGTGCTGCTTAAAAAAAGAAATGACTGCATGAAGCCCGAAAGGCAGTAATTTCTGAAATCTAACAATATCTGAAGAATGTTCAACTAAACCACTATGTGCCAAAGCTGACTCCACTTTTATTGCAGAGTAGGAACAGATGGAGTGTAGTACACAATTTTGTGTTTTAATTTCAAAAACAATGCGAGTTATATAACAGTGTTTAAACCAGGTCTGGTTTTTGAACTGTTATTTACACAATTCCTCAATGACAAGAGCTTTGTGCTTTAACAATAAGATGCTTGATGGCATTTACTTTCTCAGTTGGACACTTGGTACTGGTACAAAAACTCTTCAGAGGCTCTATCATTACAAATTTCCTATGGGGCATAAAAATAGGTTTTATAAGAGGAGAATACATACCTATAAACTCAATAGCTTCCTGGAAATGAGAGCTAATGTCAGCCATGTGACTATCCTCCACCGGAATCCATTTATAATGAAACTGGCCTTTTGCTTGCTCTGTGTCTCGCCGGGATACATTGAGCAAGGCTGTGATGTGAAGGTCACTCAGATAGTCTTGTCTGGAGGCATGGTAGGCACTCCCGAGGTAAAGGAAAGGCAGGATTTCCACTGGCTGGCCCTGGAAGATACAGACAAACCAAAAAAAAAAATGAAGTTAAGAAATAAAAAAAAACATTGAAAAACACATGATAACTCCAAATCAAAATAAAATCCAGACGCTACTCATTAGCCATTGATTATTCCATAACTACTATTTTTTAATACTAATATACAGACATCAAAGCCCAACCCCCAGCTGAGATGTATCTGAAGGCAACCAAGCCTGTTTGAAACGAAATATTTTACCACAAAGATCTTTGATGACTGATCACAGGGCTGGGGCGAATGCAACCCAATGAATATCAAGCCTTGAGCAGCTCAACACAGGTGCAATGCAAAAGGATTTAAAACACGTTCCCCCCTCCCCCCTGAAAGATAACGTTTCATTGAGACCCAGGTGCAATAACATCCAGGACAGAAAACGACAGACAGAAAATGAGGGGTTTCACATATACCACCAGACGAGCAAAAATGAAATCAAATTTCCTTTCCAAACATTCAAAAATGTCATTAGGGCCAGAAAAATCTGAGGGACAGAAAAAGAGTGTTTAAAATAATCAGAAGTTTGTTTAAAAAATCCTGTTTGCCACGTTATAGAAAGCATCCATTAGCCATTTGCAGAATCCATGCGTAGCTCCAAAATATTAGTCGAGTTTTTAAATATTTACCATACTACACAAGTGAAGGCAATTAAGTAGTTCATACCACTACAGATTAAGGCCATATTACTGAAACTCTGGCGAAAAATATGGTGATGTGCTTCTGCAAAACGCTGCTGAGTATTAATTCGGGCTGGCTTTTCATAGGCAGCTGACACACTGCACAAAAGGAAAAGGGAGTGGTGACTCACTCTAAAGTGACATCGCTTTCCGAATAACACTGTCAGGACCACCTGACTGTGACAACACCGCAGCTTATGCACATCTTATGTCACAATGACTTCACAGTGTGACCCAGAAGCATCTCTTAAGCCGGAAAATACTAGCCTTTTTCTAATCCTTTGCTGTTATTTTTTGATTGTACAATTTGGGACATATGATGCCTGGTTTGTTTGATTGCATCACTGAAGTTTACAAGAAGCAAAACAGCAGCTGGTATTTATTTATGTAGATATTTTGCCTCTTATATATCTGATAAACCGGGCTACAACTATACCACATAGAGCAAATAAATGATAGCTAATTAAAAGGTTGAGAATATTCACATTTTGTTTTCTGTACAGGACACTCAGAGTCATAATGATGAACATGAGGTTCAGAATGTCAGTACAAAGATACCGCTACATTCTTATTGCACACAATCTTCCAAGAGTTTTGTTTGCAATTAAAATCCAGATTCTTTTTATTATATTCTTTTTAATTCAAAAAACGCTGACAGAATGCTATTTTTAGCATTTAAATGAACAGCGTAATATCAAAACGCTCGTAAACTGCTGACGATAACTGCAATACTGCTATTTAACAGTATTTTTGAATTATATGAAAAAAAACAGGCAAACAAAAGGAAAGGGGTCTTGCTAAGGTGGTTAAAATATGGAGCGCTGAACTGAGTTCATACGGGGAACTCTGAACTAACTTCTGAGAAAAGAGAGGGGAAAAAGAAAGCGTTATTTTAAGAAAAGGGAACCTATGGTTAACGTGGCGTGCTGGTACATTTCTGCTATGAAACCTCTAAAAAGGGTGCCAGATAAAGGTGGCGCTTTAAAACAGCAATGGCATATTGAGAAGAAGGGAAACCAAATTTATTCAAGTGGGCTGAAATTGGAAGCTTCAGCCTTTCATGCGAATCGACACTCTTCCGTACCTGATCGTACTCCGGTTTGTGGTTGGCACCGAGCTTCTCATAGTGACTGCTGCTGAGGATTTTCTCCGTTTCTGTCCCGTCCTGTGTGCTGCTTCTCAGCTCTGTGCAAAGTTCAGGGTACTGAGAGTGGAAGTTCTCGTATCCTCCTGTCAAAAACATCGAGAGAGAGAGAGAAGATTACAGTGTGTTTCTCGCTGAAACCCTTTTCACGCCTTAATTTAGTTCCCCTTATCAGTAAACTACAGATGTATAATAATATGGTGCGTATTACTGTTTCTCACAGACATTACTGCGCCTTTAGATGTACGACAGTATGGAAGTAAATCTTCATCTTATCTACTTGATAATATAAGGTTTAACGGCCAGTCAGGCTTAATCAATAACTTCAACAAATATAAAATATTTATACGTAAAGTGAAGAGGAACACATTTAGTCTCAGCCACACCATCAATAAGATGACTTAGGTTCATGTGAGGCCCGCCTTTATTAAGCTACGCAACTAATAATAACCTGTTATAAATACACTTGTTAAAGCTGTTACAAAATACCGAAGTGTCGTGAGAATATGGCACTGTGGTTTTTGTATGTGAATAAATTATTTTTATTTTTCATTTTCAGAACATTAATATATTTCACCAACAAGTCCAAGATTCCCACAAGCCCAGGAGAATGGCAAAGGCAATTAAAATTTTTTAATCCTGATTCATTTACTTAAAAATAAGCTTAAGGTAAACAGACTGAACAACACCACGTAAATTGTATTACTGTAGATGTGTTTCCAATTTATACAAGTCACTATTCCACCAACGCCATCATTTTGGTGTTCGATTAACATCGGTTATTCATCAAGAGGTTTTCTCTTTTAATTTTATCCATCGTCATGTACGTCGTTTAAATAGTAAACTGTAGAATGTAGAAAGTTAAAAAAGTAAACTTTCAGTATTCTCTGTAGTGCATAAAGTGCTGGTACGATATAAACACATCAGAAACACATGTATCTGTGTGTTATACAGTGTTTATACATTACAAAAGTTCATTATAAAGATCAGGTTTCAGTTGAACGAATTCAGGGAGCTCAAATCCTGTAAAATCGTACGTTAAAAATTGCTGTAAATGTGACGCCTCTCTATTATGCCAATTTCTAGATAGATTTTATTGCCAGATTGATAGCGGATAATTTATGCACCGGTTTGGACAAGGATATTATTTCTGTGTTTATCAATAAAACTGAGAAACACTTTTAAACATTCATAAACTGGTAAACTGCGGTATACGTTGTGTTCCGGCGTACGCAGAGATCAAGCAGCCAAACAGTTAACAAGCACACTGTTGCTGGGTGTTTACAGTCTCCCCACAGCCTGACTCATCTCCACTCATCGTTTTCGCAGCGCTAAGATTCCGAGCAGCTTGCCCGTACAACCGCCGAAACGTCTCCGCGTCAACACTAAACAAATTGCTCACCAGGTTGTCACCAAGGGGCGAGGTGACCGAGGCCTAGAACTTTCAAAAATGACACGAATCATGTACCCCGGACACTTCATGAAGTGTTCAGCTCACACTCTACCCAACTGTCATTTAAGCAGACGGAGGGATATCGCTAAATAGATGTGAAGTGCTGACAGGGTTCTACCCTTAGTTACAACTAGAGTTCGTCCTCAGAAATTACAGAACATTTAGCAGCAGTTTGCTTTAAATTATTCCTCGAGATAGATAAACTGTAAAACAGTCATGTTCTACAGGCGTGTACACCAAGGCGAAAAACAGCACGTAAAA
Organism: Lepisosteus platostomus; assembly: GCF_059453375.1. NCBI lineage: Eukaryota > Metazoa > Chordata > Actinopteri > Semionotiformes > Lepisosteidae > Lepisosteus > Lepisosteus platostomus. The sequence goes on from NC_142616.1 coordinate 40,302,355, forward strand.
ACGCCTTCATGTATAGTTGTGAATATATTCCTTGGATTTGTACATCCCTTTTTAACAAGCATTAGGTTACATTTTGCTGGATAACAGACGTTATAAAGAGCCTGCGATTTTTACAAAGCGAGAAACACACAAACTTTTTTGCAGTCAAGGAAAACGCACAAAGTCTACAGCTTAAATCCAGAAATATTGTAAAGAGCTCCAAGCATCGAGGCTGTCAACCTTAAATAAACAGTTAACTGTCAATATTAAGTCAGTCGTAATGCTTACCTTTAAGAAAACAGATCTTGGTTCCACTTGCTAGATGTGAGAGGGTGTTAATCACTATTTGAGCCACACTGTCCTTCTTTAATTTCTGCCAGTGGGACGTCCGGTCGTCCAAAGCCACAACCGCAGAGATGCTTCCTTCTCGGAGACGATACTGAGCTCCCTCGTCCGGGATGACGAACTGTAAAGGAACCGGTCCACCTCGGGATCTCCGGACAATGACGGAATTCAAGTTAACATTGACGGAACCCTTGATGTTAGAGGTGGAAAAGGAAAAGTACGGTCTACAATCCACTATCAGGCAGCTGCTACATTCTTTTCTAATAATTTTCTTAAGACGACGGCAGTCGATGCTTGCGACCTTCATGTTTCTTTCTGTAAAGGTCAGAGAGCAAGTATTATTACTGGAAAAAAAAACAACGCCCGCCGAGTGACGGCTTAGTAGCAATTACATGGGGGTTTTGGAGAGCCGAGTGTGAACCATTCTGATGCGCTTCTGTGCCTACATTTCCTCTTAGGGGATTCCGTTGTAACTATTTTATATGAATGGAACCTCCGGATTGTGACATCATAAACCAAATATGGACAACGACAAGGTGGGGATCAGATAAGTCCGCCTACACTGCGGTTTAGCGTGCAGTCTCCGCCTTTCACTCAGGATGAATAAACAGCGAGTTTGAGTCCTTCATCATTAGTCACAACGAAATCTACGTTTCGTTAGATCACAGGAATTAGTCTACATTTTTTCTTTTTTTTTGTTTCAGTTAATAGGGTTATTACAGAAAATAAAGCCGCGTCATGATAAATGAATTTGATTTTTTTTCTTTACTCGAAGAAAAAAAATCCTAAAATCGTTTCTGAATACCCGATGATCTTTCTCACAATGAAGTACAGCAATAGGTTTACAAAGACATTGCACATGTGGACAAGGCAGAATAGAACTGAGGACTAGTTAATCAAATAAAACTGCTCAACCTATTTTTCAATAATTTGTGGTATAGCAGATCGCAGCCGAACTACATTGTGTGTAATGTCCGTTTCAGACTTCACGCAGCCGACAGTTATCTGAAACCGGTATTCAGTATTGCGAAATGAAAATGTCTTTTAACATCTGTCTTTTCAAAACGTGTTGTTCTTATCAAATAGCGTAGCTGCTGACCAGCACAGTATTAAATGAGTCGTGTTAGCAATTCGGGAAAAAAAACAATTTATCGAACCCGAATAAATGGCTAGTTTACCGCCTTATTGCCATCTTTAGCCAACCAAGTCTATTTCGGCGGCATGCTGTAATCCTTTAATGAAGTAACGGGCTTTGAAAAGATACGTTGTACGGATGTCAACCGAGAGGACAATTGTATCACAGCATTCAAGTGCAGTAACAATTAATACATAGTATTTTCTATGTAAGGGGGTCAAAGAAACAGAATTAGTAGAAACCACTAGATTTTTTGTATAAACAAAAGCCCCGACACGTTTATGAGGCATTTCTTCATAACATGCGGAGATTGTGTCTAGGTGTGGTTTTGTAGACATCTGTTCAAATCCCACTGAATGACCATGTGGTGCAGGATGCAACAGGTATACCTGGATTATGAAGAATTCGTGGTTTTGTCCGCTGGTACTCTCAGCAGAAGGGATTAATTTCTTCTAGGACAGAGCAGGAAGTAAAGTGTGCCATGCAGGTTAGGCATAATACGTGTGACATCACAGCAGTGTGGGCTGAGCTCAGACGTATGTTGCCGTTTGGCAAAAATCTTGCTTTAAGGTACGCGTTGTTTTTTTTTTTCCGCGCTGCAAACATTTATACTTCAGATGTGGTTAAAGAAATGTCACCACGAGAGGCATAATAAGGTGTTTGCCTCCCAAAATATATGTCGTAAAGGGTTTGCAAAAAAACACAAAATGGTGTCGTTTCAGGCTAAACAAAGGGCAATTGCAAAATTGTAATACAAATTTTTAGAGAGCAAAAAAAAAAAATGATGAGATTTCTAAATGATGAATCATTGTTACCTTTTCAATATATTGTTAGGACCGGTATCTCCGATCCCATTTAAAACGCATGAAAATAACTCGCGCGGACTAAAAGCAGCAATTGCATAATAGATTGAAGCATTTACTTAATTATTTTGCATTTGGGACACCATTTAAATACCTAAAGGTAAACAAAAAATAAACACAATATCGGCTTCGATAGCATGCACGTTTTGCATGAATGAAGTGGATGAAGGATTTAAGCGAAACCCCCTTACTGGACATGCGTCACAGTCCAGGCAGTGGCCCTGTAGAAGGGTCACCAGAGGAGACGCCATCTGTTCCTTTCAGACGCTTTCATAATCTGAGGTCCTCAATTAACAAATTGTCTGTCCGATATGAACATAATTCAGTGTAGCGAATGAGCAGAGAACGATATTCGATTTCTCTACTTGCCCGAAGTGGTAAAAGCCTGATTCAGAAAAAGCAAACATCCTTATACTTCTGATGGTGGCTACTCCTTAGTGTGTACCAGGTGCCGTATCGCATTTGAATTATCTCTAGAGCGCTCATTTTACTACGGCATGTTTCTGTACGTTTTCAGCTTTGTCCGTGAAAACGAGGCGCTACCAGATTTGTCATTTTTTTACAGCCGCGCATTTTCCACTATATATATATCCATGCGACGATATCCGGTGTAAAACAGATTGCTTTATTTTTGGAGCATAATGCCTTTGTCTCCATCCTCAGCAAGTGGGAAACGTTCGGGAATAGGGCAGCAGACTAGGACTGTTTTGAATCTGGGCTTTTTTTTAAATGCAGGCATATCAAAGAGTTAATATACTTGCTGATCCATAAAATAAATACCGCTTTAAAGTTTAATGAATTTAATTAAAGAAATTCTAACATAAAATTCCAGAACATGTGACCTTAAAGATATCTATTAATAAAAATAAGAATTCAACATTACTAAATCAAAAATATGTATCTGTCCAATCAGCTATTGATGTGAAACAATCGTGTTTTCCTTGTCAATAAATAAATTCTATACAAGTAGTTTTGGGGAAAGTTATTAAAAGTAAATCCATTACAGTTTCAACTTGCTTAAAAGGATTACTGTTTAAAAATTAAAACCTGGACATGGGATAAAGCTAGGGGAAAAATCATTTTAAAAAGTCATCCAATAGAGTGATCACTGTGTATCATAAATAAGTATCATATTATCCCTTAAAAGCAGAAGTACAAATTTTCTTGTACTTTACTTTAAAAAGTACTCCCATGTTCACGTAACGTGTTACTTTTCTGAAAGTAAACTTCCTCAACACTGAATATATGACAACATTAGGCTTCAAAACAGAGCAGCCTGAGGTATCTTGCAGCCTTGTGAATGACATAGCACTCATACACACTCATTGAGGCAGACGGCTTTTATTTATACCATAGACATAGAAAGATGTTTCACATGGCAGAGCTCTGTGAGCTCCTCTAGTCCTCCAGAAAGCTCTACAGTGTAGACAGTGGGGTCTGGTCGCACTCAGGCAGCATGTGGCACAACCAGGGAAATTTATGCTTTTTTAAGTCCAGCGTTTTACTTTGATGCAAATTGAACATTGAAAATGTTTTCCTGACCTTACCTACCCGAGTTACAATTAGAGATACTCATCAGAATTTTCTGTTGTAGTAAGACTCTGGAGGCTTATTCCCTGTGGGACAGCTGATTTCAGAACACAGATGGATACAGAGGTACTGCTTCTCTCAGAGAGAGAGCTGAGGATCTTCTAGGTCAGTTGGCTCCCCGAAAGGCCTATAAGCGTCACAGCAAAGAGGGAGAGAGAAGAATTGGCTGTGAATTGGCTTCATTACTCTGCTCTCCTCCCCACTGATAGCTGATGTGTGGTGAGCGTTCTGGCGCACTATGGCTGCCGTCGCATCATCCAGGTGGATGCTGCACATTGGTGGTGGCGGAGGGGAGTCCCCATTACCTGTAAAGCGCTTTGAGTGGAGTGTCCAGAAAAAGCGCTATATAAGTGTAAGCAATTATTATTATTATTATTATTATTATAAGCAGAGCTGCTAATGCAAAGAAGAACCGATGAAAGAAGTGAAATGTCCACTCCAGAGAACAGGGTGTGATGGCACATTCTCTCCACCTGATAGATCCTAATGACAAACCAGAATGGCATTTCTTACCATCCAATGTGCCGTGCGTACTCATGACAGGTACATAAACTGTGCTTTCTCTTCCTGTGACTCTCACTTATGGGCTGCCTGCTCATTCTCCCTCATCAATGCCTTGACATATTCATACCCACTCCAGCTAATGGTTATTGGCTATGTTCAGGTTTAGAACATGTGTATCCTGAGGGTGAGTTTGTTATTGGAACTCAATGTTTTCGCGAGCCGAAGCATTTACACATGCACAAATTATTCTGTCTTGACCTATTTCATGAAGTGCTCTAGACCAGTTTCAATTGCAGTGCATGCACATGGCATTAGTATGTGCAAAGCATCTCTCTCCCCCATCTACCATTAATTGATAAATTCTGCTGTTATGCTTCCACATTTACTCAGACAATGAAGCTCATTCCAGTTTTCCTTCAATATACAGGTGCTTCCTGCTTCCTCACTCTAAATTCCAGTCCCACTAGAGTATTTCCTACTCACTGAGCGATTACTCACTTCAATTAAATCTTGTGAACAGTATTACCTTATACCTCAAAGATTAGATGCTTTATAACAAAACGGCAAAAGGGGCAAGTAAAGACGAGTTAAAAAAATTCCAAATATGACTAGCAAAATGGAGGTTTCTTAGTAATACAGAAAAGATTCGTACAATTCCTAGGAGGAGCACAGACTTAAATTAATTTCCTGTAGATTTAAATGCACTCATGCAGTCCTCCTTACATTTCAGAGTAGAGCCTCAATTAAAGCAAAACAGATATTAATGAACTTTAGAAAGACCTGTGAAAGATCCCTTTAAACTACTAATCCTGAAAAGGTGGTATTTTATCAGTCTTACAAATCAAACTCAGATGTTAAAACGGTGTTTTCAGAAGCACGTCAAGCAGCACAAGATATTTTGGCCCCGTCTCTCTCATTTGACTCAATAACATATTTAGAAACAAAAAACACAGGAGACCAGATCAAAAGTCAAACAGAATTCTGTTGATTTGCAAATGTAACAGACTTCCAAAACCTCTCTCCATTTAAAGACAGATTTCTAAAAATCTTTGAAAGATTGTCAGCAGCCTGCAGACGAGCCCTGTTATTGAGTGGTTTTGAAGGTGACAAATTTGCGATCTGGCTTGACAACACTGGCAACACCGCTGCGAGGATGAGGCCGATAAAATAAGGAGTGAAGGGATGAATTCGAAATGATGAAAGCGATCGACCTTTTGCACTCCAACTGAAGTTCCTATGACTGAACTCTGTTAATGCTTCTAGCAAGAAAATGGAGATGAAAATGATCGTCCATGTTTCTGAAGTCTGTATTGAATTAGGCAGACAAAAAGGAGAAAGACCAGCCAGCTTTGAAGTCTGGACAGGGAATACCTGTTCAGAGCGACAGGCAGTGAGCTAAAAAGCTTTGGCAAACTCAGCAGGGGTTTAGAAAAGGGGAGACACCTAACATCTACATTTTTAGAAACAGACCTTTTCTCCATTTCAAAGTACAGTAGTTTCACTCAGTTGTTTGTTTCATTTATAGACCCTCAAATGTCAGCACACTTGGGAAGTCCGAACCTTGGGATGTAGCAGCACAAATACTCCTAATGTCTCGGCACAATACATGTTGAAAAAGGCATGCGTCTGAATGTCCAGAATTTCAATATAATAATGTTAACACTTAAACACAATTGGTTCTCCCTCTCCTAATTATTGCAGCTGGTGATATAAAAGTGATAAGAGATTAATTAACACAGAAGTAAACGTTATCTAAAATGATATGCATAATTTTTGTTCATGAAAGCAAGAAGACAAGCCACTTAGAACCTAACATTTCATTCTTGAAAAACATGCTCACCTAAAAAATGGGACTGGATGGTAGATTAATTTTAAAATATGCTCAAACAACAAAATCAACCATTGGTTAACCAACATTACTTAAAAAAATCCAACAAAATCACTTTAAATGTATTCTGTACAAGAGAAATTAGCACACGACACAATCAGAGTGAAACTGGGCTCTTTTCTGTACATAGAACTTAAATATGTAATATGTAATAGTAAATATGTTTATATTACTACTCGTTTAATTGCATGATAAATTCAATTTTTACTGGCAGTGAAGACAAAAAATGAATGAGAAGAACTTGTGATGTTTTTGAAAGTTTTACCTGATGTTCCATGAAATGGACTCTAACGTCAGTCAGAGTGCATTCATCTAAGCAGATGAAGGAATACTGTACTGGATCATGCGTACGACTGTTTTGTTCAGTATTCTAGAACATGATTTTGAACATGAATCCCCAGTAATACAATTCTGGGAGTCGGGATTCTTAAATAGGTTTTGTGTTTGAAGTTGGTTTTCCCTTAATAAAATGCGACTCAAATGAGATTTTGTGGGAAACATTATTTAGCCACAATGATGTACAGTATGCACACATACAGTCTTTAAATTAATGGAAATGACAAATACAACATTGAATTATTATAGCAGTGACTGAAATCTACTAGCATACAAAGCAATATAAATGAAACACTTAAACTTGCAGAAGTGAGTCTCAAGCACAGCCAATGTAAAACTTGTGTGTACAGTACGTTGAATTTACTACAATGAAAATTACGTACAGTAAGACATTCGAAACTTTATTTTGTGGGATAAATTAACTGATCCAGAAAAAACTAAAAAATGTGAATAGCATTCTGTTTCCTTTGTTATGCAAAAATTGAATTATTTGTTTTAATAAGTCTCACTGTGGGGGACAATCACAGAGGCGCTGCTCACATTGCTGCCTCACTGCACTGGGGCCCTGGGTTTTATTTCCTGGGGGGCGATCTGTGTGGAATTTCCATGCCTTCCCTGCGTTCGCATGAACTTCTAACAGGTGCTCCAGTTTCCTCTCACAGCCCAAAGTACTGGTACTGTCGGTTAACTGGATTGTGGGAAAAACTGGTCCTGAAGTTAGTTTAAGTGTACCTGTCTGTGTCTGCATGTGCCCTGAAATGGCCTGGTGTCTCCTGTCCAGGGTGTACCCCTGTGGCCATCCCCCGCGGAGTTAGGTTCCGGGTCTTCCGCGGCCCTGCACTGGATAACACGGTTAGAAACTGGATGGACGGAAGTCTCGCTGTTCAGCCAGCTGATCAACAACACGGTCACATTCCAGCTCCATGTGCCAGCCCTAAAGCAGGCCGAACCTGTCAATACCTATATCCCTGTCTCCACTCCTTTGCTCTATGACTCAGTTGCCAGGGCTCGCACCTTGCCGATTCACGTCTTCTCCATTCATGTCACAGATCTATTGAGCACAGATATCCAACAAGGGTCATCGAACGCTCTACTTCAGAACTGGTGCAGTCCATCTGAGCTTCCCGTGCTCAGGCTTACATAAACTCAAACAGCCAGACTCTACAAGTGATTGAGTATAGCCCTGAAGCAAGATCAAACTGGCCTACTTTGTTCGTGAGGCTGGGATGATTGTATCAGATGACTCCTGTATGCACTGCTTTATTTCTAGTCAACAGACAGAGCACTTAGTCAACAACACTAGCCTGTTGTTACTGTTTCTCCGATTGCCTTAATGTTCTCTTCAGGCCATAAGAAAATACTGTACAGTATGTCCATGGATTCCAATGTATTTCCTTCCACATTCTTTCCCTTTAGGCACAAAGCACCAAATGGCATTAGACAAATTTTAGAACCTGAAATCGTTCTAGTTTTTAATGGAAATGTAATCTCCAAGTTTCACCCACCCACTCACCCTCCCCCCAATTAAAAAAAAAGAACGATGGCTAAAATAAGCTAAAGTTTCTGAAAATCCTTCTTCCTCTTAACATGAAATCCAAACATTGCTATTTATAAAATGACTACGATGTCATGGGAAATACTGTCTGAAATGCAGTAGTAGTGGCAAGCTGATATCAGGAGTGGAAGATCACAGGTGTTTTATTCCTCTTTTATTAAGAAAGGGGAAATTGGAGCTGCTGTGTTTCATCTTCAGTGACCTTTGGAGACAGATGCTTCCACCCAGCTGACCTTAACTGATTACTCTAAACCACCACACAAAATAGCCAGGACAGCCAGCAAAGAGTTTAATAAAAATTATGATTGTGATCAAGATCTTACGGATCTCTGCTAGTATACTGTGCAGACTAACCAGCACATTGATCAGGGGAACTGAAACCATTCAATTGTCCCATTAAAACCCCCAGAAAACTACGAACATCTGAGAATTTCAGGGAAATGGGAAACGTGTTGAGTGCTGGCCATTTTTGTAGCAGATTTGGTTATTCTGTCTTCAGAAGATACGAAATAGATTCATGGAGTGATTCGAAAAGTTGGCATTCCCCTCTTCTCTTGTATACTCCATTTAGAGGGAGTACACAGGGAAAAAAAAAGAAAGTAAAGAGGGCTGTGACAGGGAATGTTAAATCTCTGTCCCGATGTAGGTCAGATCCCAAGCGAGTTTTTGATTATGAGTGTAAAGAGCCTGTCAGCAGCTGTGGGTAGGAGGAACCTGACGACTCAGCATCCTCGTCACCTGGGGGACCGCAGGAATGGGAGGAGCAAAATTAGAGCATCCACACTCCCAGCAGCTCGGTCACACAAGCTCTGTCGGTGCTCTGTGGCTTTGGCATAAGGTGCTGATGGAATGTGATTCATAATGGGATTAATAATTCGAACTGTAAGCCTTTTGTTTTTTCTACAAGTAGTGTTCTCGCCATGAACACAATTTACTGACCCCAGTGGGGAATTAAATTATACGCCTCCCCTCACCCCATCCCTGGATAAAGCTGCTACAGAGTAATTACAGCAACTTAAAAAACCCTTCCTATCTGTGAAAGCACACCATAGTGACAGTAAGAAGACAGATTGTTCTTTTTTTTTCCTTTCCCAGATCACCTCACCTTTTCACTTGCTTTATTAATTTCACTCTTTTTTTTTTCGATCTTTTGCTTGACTTATGCTCCAGCCCTAAAGCAGGCCGAATCTGTCAGTGCCTATAGCCGTGTAGTTTAGTATTTACCAGCCAGAAATGTTGTCTATGTCAACCATTGATTAATTTTTATGTTCATTTTAAGAACATAGGAACAGTTATAAATTAGAGGAGGCCACTCGGCCCACTTAGACTGTCATGCAGTGCTTCTGAGTAAAAGTATAGTTTTTTGAATCTTTGAATAAGAAAAGAGTGGACAGCCTCAGTAGAATAAAAACAGATATTCTACATTATCAAATAATATCCACAAACAGCAATGTTCATTGACTGGAAAAAAACCCCCATCAAACAACATATTTTAGACTTTCTTGTCCTTGACATGAGACTAATCCATGACGTAATATTAAACAATACAGTGTTTCAATCAAAGTAATCATTAGGCATTGCTATGATGCATCCCATGCACACGAAGCATGCCTTACTGGGCAAATTATCTAGAATAGCTATATTATATACGGTATAGAGCTATATTATATTAATATAATGATTTGTTATTGTGTAAACCAAATCAGATGTTTTTTTTCATTTGAGAACATCACCATTTTAACAGACAGAATCTTGAGAAGGAAGCTGAAGTGCACATCCCTCTACTCTCTTACAGAGCAGCTGTGAGATCTCTTTGTTTTAGCTGTACTTGTGACATAACTCTTTTGTTTCATCACACAATACACCTGGAAACTGCAAACACAGCTAACTAAACCAATTCAGTGTCTGACAAGAGATGAATAAGAAATTAAATTACATAAGAGGGTGATGACACACAAAACTCAACATTCATACAGTGTATGATGAGACAGTAATATATTGCAAATATTATCCGTATGCTTCCAATACAAAGCAAAGGCACTGGTATTATTAGGACAACTGTTTTACTTAATTCATAACAATAACCCAGATTCTGATATAGTTATTAAACTAGTCATGTTCACTTAGAGGTGCAGAGTCTCACATGCAGGTAAGCACAAACACAGACCAGGAGCTGAAATACTGAGCTCAAAAACCTACTTATGAAAACTTCCTGTGTTTTTATGGTGATATCATCGTAGTCTCGTAGACAATGTGGGGAAGCATTAAAAAAACAATGTCAGGCTATGAAGTTAAGGAATGTTAAACTAGTAAAATGAGCAACAACATAGCCCTTTCACTTAAAAACACCACAAATTCACAAAGTTATCTTGAAAAGGAAAAAATCCTTTTTGTTTGGAGCATGCACTTATTTTTCTATAGAACAGAAATAACACATGTAAATTCATTATGCTGGGTAATAGGAAGGCTACAGTGAAAGTCACTTTTAAAATGCCAAATAACTTTCATCTTTATGCAAGATAAATTATATTTGTTTGCAAAACCCCGCTAGACTGGTGATGAGTAAGTAAAGGGGTAGCTTTTTTCACCATTTTATTCACTAACCAGAGTTTTAAAAATACAAGGGTGAAGTTTCACCATAAAAATACAAGCAATTGAAGGAAACTCTGAGCTAAATCTGGTATTGTTATTGACCTAAATTTAAAAAAGCAGCATTTTTTTTCTCTGTTTCTCGTAAACTGATTACCACGGATACCAGACAATAAATCAAGAAAGCAGAGGTAGCAGAGGTAGGCTCTGTATTGGTGTGGTGCTACACAAAAGTGAATGGTTGTACATTCGTTTACAGCCTGAGAACTGAGCTGTTATAAGAACAAAAAACATCACAGGAAATTAAGGCTTTTAGCCAAATACTGTTCCTGTCCCGTCACTTGATTTATTTCCACTAAAGTGCTGAATACCAAAATGATGATCATCAGTTCCAAATAAAGTATTAAAGGCATGAGGACAGCCAAACCTCTGAATGGAACTTTGTGGGATGCTCACTTGTGTCCATCCCTGGGCTGATGGGGATGTTCCGTGCTGTGGGGACAGCAAGATTTTCTTTATAAGCAAGTTGGAAAAAACAACACATTACCGAGTTTTAAGATGTGATAAAATTTGTTGATTCCATTGTTAAAGGGAGAAACATTTCGAGTAATTATCCTGCAAAACCCAGAGGTTTTTGAATATCTTTTCTCTGCTGTTCCAATATGCTGTGGATTTTCAGATAATAAATTCTAAACAAGTTGAGCAACATAAATAGAAAATTTTCCTTTGTGGCTTGGCGGTTCCACCCTAGGTTTGTTCTAACGAGCTTAGGGACTGAAAACCAAAGTGAAGCTTTAGTTATTTGTGCAATAATTAAAGACCTGTAGAGAACAAAGACTGAAAGGAGAGATTGTCCACAAGTATTGAGTAGGGGTGGGAACTCAGCCTCTCTCAGCCTTGTTCTTTGTGAAACCTGCTTTAAATAAGCAGATTGACCTAAATCAGAGGCTAAACATTAATTTTGCTATTTGCTTGTATGGGAAGGGTTAGCTTTCACAGGAATGTGATGTTTCTCAAAAAAAAGAAGTAAAATGTAAAAAAAAGACCAATGAAATTCTCTTTTTATTTTCCTGGAGCAAGGAGCTTGCTTGCACATGACGTGATGGGTTGCCAGAGCGGTGTCAGAGTGGGAGACAAGACACCGTGTGATACTGCACTTCCTGGCACATGAAAGCCAAGTCAGACATGCCTCGCAGAGGATCGCAAGTGAGTCATGCAACTTGCAGAAATCTGGGCTAACATTACTGAGCGCATATGCCAGCATCCAGGGTATTATTTTAGATGCGTAGTTGAAGCAGGACATCGAGAGCAAATATTCACGTTCTCAAAACACAGTTCCTCTCAAGATACTTGATAATTCAGTGTTTTCTCTGACATGAATTTAACTAAACTATGCACAGGTCATATATTGCAAAAATTGCAATATTATTCAAAATTTATCATAATTTATTCCTCTCATTTTTCATTTCACCCCCTACAACCTAAAAGAGAAAAAGTTTGCTTAGGAGAAAAGCTTCCTTACTTCTTTATCCAGTTGTGTGTCTTGAAATCTATGAAATCCAATAAGCAATATTAAAATTTAGGCCTATGAAATACTTCAAGGTTTCATTCATTCCTGCTTATGTCATGAAATTCAGTGGCACAATAGATTTTTAGTTTTGGCCTATGATATTTAAGAGTTAGCCCTTAAATGTAAGTGTCAGTGAAAAGTCACATCTAAATTACAGTAAGAGCTACACAGAAGTTTTTGCTATGTTTTGTCTTACAAGTTTAGTTCAAATGTAACTCCAGGATTACCAAATCAGATACAGTGAAAAGCCATCAGTAGAGCAAAGTGGGAGCTTGAACTATTTTGAAAGTGTTTGAATGGCTGTCACAGAGTTCCAACATGAATCCTACTGGGGAGTCAAGCATCACAGCTTTTTGGAATGGTTTACAGGAAAATTCCTCAAATAAGGCTACTACCTGTTTTGTCCAGTGGTATATAGTGTAGCAATCAAAGCACATTGGACCTGTAAATTGTCATTACTATACGGTATTCTTATCGTTCGGCATGGCTGTTTTGCAGGTGACCTTCAGGAAATATATATATATAAACTCCCCATCAGGGAAAATCTTAACTTTCTCTACTGCCAATAAATCTTAATAAAGCCTCAAGTGGAAATTAACATCACCTATTGTTACCTCTAAAGGTATTGTATGCCATTTCTAAAAAAACAATTACCACCATAAGGAGATTAAGGTGATTGTGACAGATAGATAGATAGTCCTAAGAAAATCAGGATGATACTAGATACTTGGGCACTCTTCCCTACTGGACCAGAATTTTAAAATCTTTGCTTCCAACATGGTGACAGGGGACACTGTAGGAGTAGGAGTAAATGCTAAAGTAGGAGCCATTCTTCACATAACATTAAACTCAGTACACGACTACCTGACCCATAAAGATCTTGCAGCAGGATTATGGCTTGCTCTTGTAGTGCTACAGTATATGTAAAATGCAAGAAAATATTACAACTACCTGTACCATCAAGTACTGCCCAATGGAGACCATGAAAATCAGTATAAGCTTAACGTCTGAATAAAGCGTGAATAAAGACCAATAACCCAGGCAATCAAGAAATGAATGAATCAGCACCCATATTTGTTAATAGAAATGTTATTTTTTAAAGAAAGGCCAGGAAATGCCTGTAAAAAATTTGGCTCACACTTTGCAGGATCTTATTAAAGGATCCCAAATTGAGTTGCAGTTGTAAAATTGTGTATGGCAGAATTCCATTGAAACGTCTATTAAAACATTGATATGCACTTAAATCTAAATAGATAGATACTTTATTGATCCCATGAGGGAAATTGCAGTGCAACAGCAGCTTTACACAGACAACACAGCCACAGTGTAACGAATGTTACAATAATAATAATAGTACAATACATACAATACAATCAGTACAGTGAGGGGTGCACTAAAAGAGTTACTCACAGTCCGGACACACAAAGAACAAACTAGAACAGAACAGTACACAGAAAAATCGTATCACACATATGAATATAAATATAGATGTAATATAGATATAGACATAAATCTAAATGTATTGCATGGGTCCCTGGCATATATTGCACAAAAAACGGTTGTAAACGGGAAAAGAAAAGAAAGAGAACAGATGTAGCAGTAGATGTGTAGATGCGTTCAGTCCAGAAACAGGTCACTGTCAATGTTGCCTCTGCCCAGACGCAAGGTGGATGCGTTGTACAGTCTTATGGCAGAAGGCAAGAATGACCTCCTGTAGCGCTCCGTGGATTAATCAGTCTATTGCTGAACGTGCTCTTCAAGCCTGTCATAGAGGGGATGGGAGATGTTGTCAATGATGGCCGCTAGTTACTACCTCCAAGGGGTCCAGGTCAGACCCAGTGACAGAGCTTGCTCTCCTGATGAGCTTGTTCAGCCTTTTAGAATCCACTGCTCTAACCCCAGGGTCCCAGCATACCACTGCTTAGAAAATGGCGCTAACTACCACCGACTTATAGAACATATGTAGCATCTTACTACATACATTGAAGGACCTGAGCCTCCTCAAGAAGTAAAGTCAGCTATTTAGACTGTCTTAGTCTTCCACCTCCAATTTTGTTTGGGTTAATTGTAGGACTTTGATATGGTGAAAGGTAATGAGTTATTTAGAATACCTTGTGATAGTGACGTTCTATGTTTTAATGTCCACTGTATACTATCTATGTCCAAAGGACACATAAATTTCACACTGGTCGAAGACTTGAATCAGACAGTGCATCCAAACTCCACACCAGCTTCCTTATCTGCTGGTATCTTCTCTTGTTTGGCTCTGGGACTGACTATCACCCCCTCACATTTTTCTGGAGTTCAGGTAACAGTGTTCACTGGTGAGAATGTAAACACATTTTGTGTTCCATGGCACAAGTGCCTTCACCTTGTGTAATTGTATTTCACATGGTAATTTGGGTGTGAAAGACACCCTCTTGACTTAGAATGTGGTACTCAGGAATCATCTGTATCACTAGCTCAAAATTGTGCTTTTCCATCTGGAGCAAAATATTTCAAACCATGTACAATATCAATATTCATGTAGTGCCTGGAGAAATAACAGGTGTTATTTTTTTAAGTCTAAATTACTGATTCAAATTTGAAGCTGTTCTTAAAGATTAAATAGTAATTCTGATATTAAAGTTGCCTTTTGTAATCCCAATCAAATTTTTCTCATGGCAACACAGTGAATGTGGTCTTACTGCATTGTAAATAGAATTTAATCTTTAAACACACCTTAAATGCTGTAAATCAAGCAATAGGATATGGAACCTTAATATTTATTCAAGTTGTTTCAGGTGTTTTTCCAAATGCTAACACTTCAGGGAGTATTTTGGTGAGCTTACAAAGGATGATCAGCAGTTTGGTCCTGTCATTTTGTTTGATTGGAAGATTTTGTAGTTGTTGTTGTTTTGCTAGGTTGTTTTGTCACAGAGGCAGAAAAAAGGGCAGTGTTCTCTTTCCGCTATTCTTCCCTTTTGGTTCTGTGACGTAACCCCCTGTGTGCCATCACGTCAGCCGTAGAGGAAAGGATGGTCATTTGAACAAGGTGTCAATCAAAGGGTTGTAAGATGAAATTGCTTTCTTGTCCTGGTAGATGTCTCTGGCGGTTTGACCATGGGCTTTTGTTATTTAAGGAAACGTAGTCATTCATGTCCATTGAGCCTCCTTGTAAACAGCTGAAGATTTACTGGTTTATCCTCTTTATAAATAGCACCATGGCTGCTACAATTATAGGTCACATACTGTAACGCGGCTTAAGTTACTTAACACAGTCCCTCCTTCATGTAATGTGCACACCTAGGATTAATGGCTTTCATAGAATGCTTGAGCAAGACCTTGTACTGTGTACAATATTGTTTACCTTACTACACTATAGCCTGGAGAAAGGTGCAACCAGAATACTCCTAGCCAAAAGGTACAGTATGTTACAAAAAGAAGTTACAGGCACCAAATCTCTGTAGTCCTGAACAGAGATAATGAGAAGTCTAATTACAAATCTTCAAGACGCTGAAAGGTATGCAAAACATCATCCCAAAGGACTACTTAATACTAATCTGAAATTTAGAGAAAGTGTATTTAAAACAGTTAACAGAAGAAACACGAAAGATTTAATGAAAGAAACGGAACAAACTCTCCAGCCATGTTCTGTGTTCTCATACTCTGCACTATTTGTCTAGACAGGTCTTCTAGAAAATAAAAAAAATGTGCAAGAGAGCAAATTCCAAATGTGAGACACAAGATTTAAGACCCTGATATTACAATTTTGTTCATCATTCATCTATTGGTTAAGTCTTTCACTGTGCCTGTGCTAAAATATTAATAAACAATATTCAAAAAATAAATTTCAGTGAATAAATGAAAGTTGTTCAGGACTGTGGACATGATTTTCTTTTTAGTTGAAAAGAGTGGGAGAAGAGGGTCTTTCACACCCAAATTACCATGTGAAATACAATTACACAAGGTGAAGGCACTTGTGCCACGGAGCACAGAATGTGTCTACATTCTCACCAGTGAACACTGTTACCTGAACTCCAGAAAAATGTGAGGGGGTGATAGTCAGTCCCAGAGCCAAACAAGAGAAGATACCAGCAGATAAGGAAGCTGGTGTGGAGTTTGGATGCACTGTCTGAGTCAAGTCTTTGACCAGTGTGAAACTTATGTGTCCCTTAGGCATTAGTAGTAGACAGTGGACATTAAAACACAGAACGTCACTATCACAAGGTATTCTAAATAACTCATTACCTTTCACAATATCAAAGTCCTACAATTAACCCATCAAAAATTGGAGGTGGAAGACTAAGGATAAAAAAACACAAACTTTTCAGGTAGAAAAGACAAAAGGGTCAAATATCTCCAGAGCTAGGAAGGATTTCCTGTACGAATACTTGCAAAATATCATGCTTGTCCTCAACTTACTTCTGAAGGGCTTCACAGAGACCCAGAGTCTTCAGCCAGAAATCTACAGTCTCTAAAGAACTTCAGATCCTACAACTCACAAAAAACGAAACGAGACCTGACGAGGGAAGACCACCACCCATCAACAACACAAAGGGACTGTCTGCCACCCCCCCCCACACACATTATCTGTTTCCCCCCTATCTGACCTCAATAAGTTGCGGCTGCTGCCTGAACTGCAATATTGCTCAACTCTTCACTGAAAAATAACAAACAAATGAAAATAACAAAAAAAAATGACACTTTCAAGCAAATCAGTATGATTGCTCAGCTGTTCACCCAGTAGGATAATTTGCAGGAGTAGTGAATAACTGAGTAACATTACACATTTACTACGCACGGGCATTAATCATCAATTTTTATCTCAGCAGAAGCACAATGCTGAACTTACAGATGAACATCTTTCAGTTTAATGGCATTTTTACAATCCTGTCCCGTCTCAAATTGTCACAGTGAGTACAGAGATAGATGATTGAGTACAGCATTCTGGGTTATTTGAATGAATAGAGAATACTATGCCTTGGATCAAGAGCCATTCCCCTTCCCACATTGTTTCTATGGGAACAAGAAGTTCCAAAACTCCAGTTCCTTGACTTAGAATGTGGTACTCAGGAATCATCTGTATCACTAGCTCAAAATTGTGCTTTTCCATCTGGAGCAAATATTTCAAACCATGTACAATATCAATATTCATGTAGTGCCTGGAGAAATAACAGGTGTTATTTTTTTCAATGAACCACTCATACCAAATGCTGGTATTTCAAATCTTAGGTCAGAACCTGACCTTTTTAAAGCCACTTCCTGAGCTTCTGAAAAATGTTGTCAGAGATTAACACTGACCCTGAAATTAATCCTCATTCTTCAAGGGAGGTTATTAAATGCTTTGTTAGGGGCTGTTGTAACTGCTTATGTTTCTAATCCACATGCAAAATGCAGCAAGCTGATTTGTCAGAGACTACAATTTAGAACAAATATGTAACTTCATACCCAGCAGCTACAACTAGTGCTGAGTGGTCACCTTGGTCCTTTAGTGCTGGATTCTGTTAATTATTTTTTTACAGAACAATAGAGATAAATATACTGTAGCTTTTAGTCTAATTCTTCCTGAGGGCAAAAACTTACTAAAATTCTCTATCTACAGACAACTACCATTATTAAACTAAGACAAAACATAATTTGCATAAATTATTTCCAAGTGCATGGAAATACACAATATGTGTGATATCTGATACATTGTAACTAAGACAGGCTTTTTAAAGGGACTTTTTAAGCTTTTTTTCTTCCTAACACATACAGTACAGTGTGTTTCCATATTTTGGATCAAGCCCCTCACATACTAATCTCTTTTGCAATCCTCTTTTTAAATGAACATGAGGCATCAGATCGTCTGGAATGGAACTAAAAATCAAAAATTCTAAAATGCCTGAAATTTTGGCCATGCATTTATAAATGTAATTTAATCATTCTTTTAATGTTTCATTTATCTCCCCTTTTACAGCATGGGTTCTCCTGTCACCATACTGGGACAATATTTTCAAAGCTCTGGTTTCAAATGAAATGTGCAACCTAGTGGTCCACCAACATCCCAGGACAGACCTGGCCCAAACCAGACTAGAAGGTGGGTGGCACAGTAGTACAGTAGTTAGCATTGCAGCCTGTCAGCACTGGGGGCCCTGGGTTTAATCCCTTAGGTCCTCTCTGTTTGCAGTTTGTATGTTCTCCCAGAGTTTGCATGGGTTTCCTGAGGTGCTCCAGTTTCCCCTCATTGTCCAAAGACACTGGTAAGATAACTGGTTTCTGGTAAAATTGGCTCTGTTGTACCTGTGTTTGTGTCTATATGTCCCCCCCAGTGGACTGGTGTTCTGTCCAGGGTGTATCCTGCCATTCACCTGTTGCTTGCCGGGATGGGTTCTGGGTCCCTATGACCCTGTACTGGATAATGCAGTTAGAAAATGGATGAATGTACAGACTAGAAGGTAGCAAGCTGTACAGTAGTCTCACAGTCTGGTTAAAAAGCCCTCACCTAAAAATATAAAGCTTGGTGGAGACTGAAACACCCTTAGATCTCAAAGATCTCAATCAGGTGTGAGGTAAGCTGATTTTGTTGCAGACACATTGCTTACAAGTAATAAAGCTAGATTATATTTTGCCAGGTTAAAAACTAACATGATGGTCATATGTTTTCCATCTTCAGGGCTTGTTTAATTAGCCCACTTCTTTAGTGCAAGCTCCTGTTTGCTTAATGCACTACTGTTTTGCTTTAAAAAACACTTAATTTAAGAAAGCGACCTACTTCTGCAGTTAGAACAATTAAGAACTACAGGCAGCAATGTGGAATAGAGTGAGGAGTCTGAACTTTTAACTGGAAGGTTGTGGGTCCAAATCCCAGGTCAGGGCACTGTAGTTGTTCTCTTGAGCAAGGTACTTTCACTCAAATGGCAACAGTAAAATACTCAGCTTTATAAATGAGTGTAAATGTGTAAATTTTACATAAAGGTATAAGCCAATTAAGTTACGAATTATGAATTCACGAAGTGTTCATGCGCTTTCAACCATTTGTATGATAATAGTCAAACATGAAATCATAACATGAAGTCTGATGGAACCGTTTCTCTGTGGATCTGTCGTACAGGACAGTTATTGTGTCTCTCTTTTCTGATGCCACCCTGAAAGCAAAACCAAACTAGAGAGTTCAGCTGAATTAAGAACTCACTGTACAAACTGTAAAGCTGCCAGATTAGTTTCAGCTGCAACTTCATCCTCCCACACTGTTTTTAACTTCACATGAAGCAATTGTGTCAACACACACTTGCAGCAGAAAGAGATGTTTTATAAACCATCCAAATGGTGGACTAGAGAACGGCTTTTACCAGCAGCCTTGGAGCAGAATAAAATAGAGTATAATAAAAGAAAATGTAGAATGAATGGAGAAAAGAAACCACGGGGTACATTGTTTGCATAAAGCCGGGGGAATACCAGATTAACCAAACTTCCTTCCGTCACAGGAAACCAGAAACCACAGCAAGGCCGACTGAGTAAGGTGTGATAGACTCCTCTTTCTGGGGTTCAGACACAAATGTTTTATCTCCACAGTCCTAGTCAAATAAAACTAAAATGCAGGTAAAGACAGAACCCAAGAAGTTTTACAAAGTACAGTATTAGTGGAATGGACTTTGGAAGATGGAGAAGTGGGAGTGGGATGTTGTAATGAAATAGGAAGAAAGGCATGGTGATGCAGTGGTTAGCAAAGCTGATTTGCACTGCTGGGGCCCTGGGTTCAATTCCTTGGGTGCCCTGTGCACGGAGTTTGTATGGCCCTGGTGTGAGTTTGCGTGTGTTTGTTTCTTTGTGTGCCCTGCAATGGACTGGCATCCTGTCCAGAACACATATTATCTTGAGCCTGTTGCTTACTGGGATGCTTTCCTGGGACCCTGTGTTGGATAAAGTGGTTAGAAAACAGAGGGATGGATAAGATATAACTTTATTGTCCATCCAAAAGAGTGGAAATTTGTCTTTGGGATCACCATACAAAACTACAAAATACAAATAACACGACATAAAAAATACACATTAAAAACTAACGATAGTCTTAGACATGCAACAATACATATATACACATCTTGCTCTGCCCATATTACCGTTACACTCACGTAATCTAATAGCTCCATACAGGAAACAATCACTTAGCTGCGTTTAATATACCGATTGCATAGGGAACACAGGATTTGGTCCAGGAATAGTGTTACATTGTGACGCTGCACAATTAAAAATGTGTCAAGGATTTGTGTAATCCAGTCTGAAATATTACCTTGAGTTGGGTAACACATTAGCTACAATTGTCAGCACAAATCAGGCCTAACATCTTAAGAGCTTATAAAAGTTACTATGGTGACTGTATGACATTTGTCTTGAGAAGACCTGCACACTATCACCCAGCAGCAGTCTTTTGCAGACAAGGTAGAACTCTCAATCTCTTTGGCAAAACCTCACTAGCTCCTCAGTGACATGTCTATTGTAAAAAGTACCAATTCACACAAAGGCCATGCAAGGATGGTAAACATAGAACGGGACTTCTATGTAATTTGCAAAAATGCTTGATGTTCTAGGCACATTACAGTGAGTTACAGTGACTGTGATATACACTGATCTAGTTTTTTCCAGGCTGCGCCAGCAGCTCACAGGAGTCAGTGCGTCACCATTGTAACAGCTTTTGAAATCTGCTAAGAAATTAACCTAAATTAAGATCACTTTGTTATAAATGGTGTTAGATTCACTTCCCCCAGCCTTGCTGTGTTGTTAAAATGACAAGGGTTTTCAGTAAATTGGCAGTGTGGCTTTTCATGCAAATTGACATGCGTATCTACTTCCTACCAATCTCACAGGGCCTGAAAGCAGCAAACCAGATATTACAATTTCCCCATCAGGGAGGGCAGTTGCTTTAGGTTTCAGAGCTGCATTTGGGCTTCACGCAGCTTAATAATGCAGTGCGTCATATCTACTCAGCCATGTACGAATTCAAAGCACCTGCCACAGCACCTCCATTTTCTTTTTCCGGATGGCTTTGTGAAGAAAGTGTTCGTTTTATGAGTAGATTATGGAGAGCCAAAAGACGCATCTAAGAATCAAGAGAAAGGGGTTAAGAAAAATGTATTAAAGGTTGGCCATTTACTATGCACGAGGAAAGCAGCTATAGAGCAGTTGAACCAAGATTAAAGAACAAAGGATGCACAGTGCCAGGTGTGTCTGCCATGATCCTGATTGCTAGGTACTGTACTATTAACAAAAAATGTGATAAGTCACTTAGAGCTAGGAAACCCATACAAGGTTGAAGGGGCTCTTTTAATCTGTAGCAAACCATTCAGGTGGTCTTCCACTAATTCTCTTCTATGAAAACATAGAGCATATTTTCCATAAGAGCCGAAAAAGGATGCAATTGCACCTGAGGTACTAAAGACTTTGTGGTGCCTGGTACAAATCTTCACTCTGGCACTGACTCACTCTCTTACTGTGAGCTAGGGAATCACTTGTCTTGTGCTACTGTACATCATTATGTAGAGAAGGCAATGGAAAGGCAAAAAGCACGCTAGGCCCTGGTTAGAATGCACAAGGATACTACAATAAGCAGCCAGTCTGAAAAAAAAAACATCCACTTCATGAAGATATTCTAAAAACAGGAAGTACATGATACCCAGAGAAAAATGTGAAGTGGTCCCTAGTTCTGGCACCTCTTTCAAAGAGCCAGACCTCCCCGTCTCCCCGAAGAAATTAGTGGAAACATACAGCAGGCAGCTTCCTCTACAGCAACCTCAACACCAGGCAGAAGATGAAACAAAAAGCCCATGTGACATTTAAAAAAACATTTCAAGACTTTCCTTTACAAGTCTCATGACTACAGTATATGAGTTTAACATCCATGGGACTATAAGGCAAATACCCTGGTTCCACTACATAGTGCAGTGTGTCAAGTCCATCAGTCACAGATCCTTTGTGGATCCAGGGTTGGCCAGGGGACATAGGAGACAACTGACATTTCCAAACTACTATTCCTATATATAATAAAAAATAACTCCAAATTAAAAAAAAATAGAACAAGGCTACTGGTGCCAAGCTTTACAATGTACAGTACTCCAAATAATTTTAAAAAATCACCATTTACTGGAAACAACTGACAATGAGAGTGTATTTCAGTGTTCGATGTAAACAAAGTGAATTCAATTTCTGAACAGCCAATTTTTTTGTGTGCGTATAGTTCTATTACAGTACAGCAATCGTGTTCTGAAGATTGTAGCATAAACACACAAAAAAGATTTTTATAGTGTCTAAATTACACTTTATAAATTCATAACATGCTTAATGTTATAATAAGGCTGAATAAAGTATTTCTAACTGACTCCAGCTAATCAATTAAGCATCTGTGAGAGACATATGCTACCAGCTTACTGACATTATATTTATGGTCTATTCATACTGTATATTACACATATATTACAAGATCTTTATCAGAAACACCCAAATCCTTTAAAATGCACTTCCTGTTCAGATCTCCCTGCACAACAAATTTTAATCTGCCAACTGTCTTCTCAATCCATCATTTTCTGTTTTTGAATGTCCCCTATTTTTCATTAACCTA
Source organism: Lepisosteus platostomus (assembly GCF_059453375.1). NCBI lineage: Eukaryota > Metazoa > Chordata > Actinopteri > Semionotiformes > Lepisosteidae > Lepisosteus > Lepisosteus platostomus. Next base: position 40,325,282 of record NC_142616.1, read on the forward strand.
TACATTTAGATTGCAAACTACGCTAGAATCGAAATTGCTGATACAGGATATAGGCCACGAAGAGCAATGGGTCCCTATGGTACACCACTGCTAACACTGTCCGAGCTGGAGGTTACACCCTTCAAGATGATGCACTGTTTCCTGTTCATTACACAGTTCTCAATCTACATTTCAATCTGCATTGACTAGCTACAGCCTATGTTCTGAGAACTAGCCTTGCACAAGGAGCCTTATAAAAAATGTTCGAGAAGCCAAAATATATCACGTTACATGATATAATGATATAATTTGTCCTCACTGGTTGTTCACAGACTAGGTGAAAGCATGCTAAAGATTTTTCTCTTCTAACTTCATTGTTACTGTGCCATTATTTTGTAAATATTCAATTTTAGCATCATAGTTCCCAGACCTTTACCAGTAACATAATCAAGACTATAGTTAAACAGTCTGTATTTCTATATAAAGGCAGGCCAAGCCGAGTTTTTTGACTCAGCTTTGCCCCATTTATATAAATTGGCATTGGCATTTGCAATGCTCCAGTTTAATTTTAGCCGCCATCCTTAATGACCACTGAAATACGGATGTTAAAGGTGTAGGAATAGGCTTACACCACCATATCCATATCTACCATATCCCTTCTGATTGCATGAATAGAAAGCATCTTTTTTATTGCAGCTCCTTTGTCTTCCATGGCCAGTGGAAAGCACTGAGCAAGACAGCATATGGCCCTTTTAATGATAAAGGTTTGTTTAATCATCCCCGCAGCGTCTGCACTACTCACCTGTGTGGGCGTTACAAAGCTAAATCCACTCAGCTGGAATTAAAGACACCATGGCCTGGCTGTTGCATCACTCCACTTTTATCACAGCCTGTCTGTTTCCATCTTTCCAATCTGCAAATGGAGCTTTTATTTTTCCGACCCACTGTAAAGAACGCAGCACGGTGGATCATTCAGTGTCCCAGCCCTGCATCATCCCCTGCGAACACACCGTCCTTTTCGCTCAACACCGGAGCTCAATTTATTCTTCATCAAACAGGCCTGTGCTGCCAAGGTGTGTTTACTGTAAGTGTGCACTCTGCAAAAAGAGGTTTTCTGTTTTATGGTACAGAGAGTGAGAGAGAAAAAACAGAAGTGCCATCTTGCCTCCTTCAGTGTAACTCTTGCAAATGATTTGTGTCGCAGAGAAAAAAGAAATCCTCCCATGTCCTTCCTAGGAAACATGATTAGGGAAATCTGCTGGTGGGAATTACCAGATACGTTTGTGAGTATTAGCTACCCAACCATTGAGCAAGCTTTCAAGCTTTCACAGCTGCCTAATGGAGCCCCTTCTTGAGCAGCTAATCTAGATGTTTCCATACTTAATAAAGTGATATACACATTGATCTACATTTAAAATGACCTGGATAAAAATATCACAAGTTGTAGAATGATTCAAAATTTATTTTTTTAAACATATTGTGCTCAATATCAGATGTATAAACACTAAGCCAGAGGTGGCCAGTCTTGGTGCTGGAGAGTCACAAGCCAGCAGGTTATACGAACTGAATCATTATTTTCTAAGTACTTGGAACACTTTTGATGGTCATGCCACTGGTGCAATTAAGTATCTAACATCTTTGAAAAGTAAATACCATTCCCTTGTAGTTCATGGTATATTGTGGTCAATTAGAATACTGAGGTGCTCATTTACAAAAATATATTTCTATAATGTATTATTGGCTCACAGTGTGGAATAGGCACAAGGGCTCCGGATATAGACTGAAGAGAAGTAGGATGTCACAATCGTATCCTCGGGCAAGGTACCGATTCAAATTGCTCCAGTACATTCTGTGCTGTACCATTCTCCTGGGAGGGAACTGAAAATGAGAAATTGTTTGGATTCTGATACACATCTGAATAAATAAAAGATTTAATGAATATTTATTTCCAGTTGGAGTTTGAGAGCTTAAATGGCATTATTCTCTCCCAGGGCGTTATAAAGGACAAGATTAAAGAAGTAGTACAGAATGTCTAAATGAGCTTCTAGCCTGTAGCTCCCATTTTGCTATACTATGAAAGACAGGTCTTTGCGACATCTTTCTTTTGATGTAATATTCAAATCCATGCTCCCCACCCTACACACACATGCAGCATATAAAGCAGATACTTCATTGAAGTCATCTGCCTGAAACAAATTCTTTGCCATTTTTTCCAATTGTAAGAGGGTCATTTATGGAAAGTGCAAGATAACTCTACCCAAAAGAAACTCCTACTCCAAATCTGTCAGGGTTGAATTGGCAGGTTTAAAAAGATATTAACCTGTGGAAAAAAAAGAGGACCAGAGTTGGCACTGCAGTGTGTTTAACAGGTCCACACAAACAAGATGGCCACAGTGTGCAAGAACTCGGATGACAACGCAGGAGTAACTTAAGGTCACTGTAACATTTATTCAACAGTATGGTACTTGCCCCGGGCATCCTAGTCCATCTTTAGCAACTGGAACAGGACCTTGCTTTCCACTTCATAGGTTACAATGCCCAAAAAGCACAGATCTCGCATTCACCCAGACGCACAGAAACTAAAAAAAGCACACCATCTTTGCTGGCGTGTCGCTTAATGAACTGTGAACAGGTAATCCCTAGGCAACATTTGAACAATGGACTAATCAAATTTACAGTTTCCTAGCCCAGGACTTTCTTTCAGTTTGAAATGGAAGGCCCTGAAAGGAGCTAAATATAGGTAAGCTTACTGATTTAATACAAACGATCTAATGGATAACTGTTGCCTTTGTCAATAAGGATATATTTAGGCACACATTAACACACATCAGTTAAACTTGAACACAATTTTCAGGTTTCATTTTGAGAGATAGCAACAAGAATGGTCACTGGTTCCTCTGAATTGTAATTAGGCAGTCTATTCTCTAAAGCAAACTCGAACACCGTACTCCTCTTACTCTGGCATCACCCATGTCTGGCTTTGGTCTCCGTTGTAACTGACCATTCGGTACCATCCATCCACTCCTCACCCCTCAGGTGTATCAAGTTTCCACCAAATACTGCCACCAAAATGTCTGGGCTTAAAACCTTCATGCTTTCACTTTGATGAACATTAGCAGAGTGCTGTAAACAGATTTTGGCCGTGCAATCATCATTATGGACCATATCATGCTCAATTTAAACTAGTACAAAAAACAATTAAGCAATGCATAAAATGTATACATTATTTAGCTTGCTACAGAACAGAAGACACTTTATATTACCCTGTAAGTGATGGGGTTAAAACTAAACATTCACAGTATATTCATTCAATGCAATGTATAAAGGCATTTCACATTGAACGTTTAAAAGATTAAAATAGGCAAGCAAAGGTATTTTTTAATAAAAGAGAAAAAAAGTAGCAGCAGTTTTTTAATGAATATTTTCACTAAATACTATGAGTTTCCGCAAAATCATTTCACCTCTTCTGGCCACATGAGGGTTATTAGCTATGACAGGGTGTCAGCTTTGACATCTCAATCAATGCTTGAAGAGTCTCTCAGGAGAACGGAACCTGTGTCTTTGCATCTCATCTCTGTTCTGTTTCTAGAGGGAGAGGATGAGGAGGATCCATCCCTATAGGAATCAATGCTGATGGCCACTGAGGAAGCAGAAGAGAGGTAAGTGGAGGTAAGTGCAAGGTGACACATCCTACAGTTCACACACTGCAGTCTTGTTCCACTGCAGGAACAATGAAAAACCCTAAAACTAGATTCTTTGTCATTTTCCTGACAGCGGAACAAGACCTTGCCCTCTGAAGCAGTGCTGGGAGACACTTTCAAATATTTTTTGTCATATAAAAACATCAAAAGGAAAAAGTATTCTCCTTCTACTGAAACAGAAATCAGGGTGAATTAAGACTTTCAAAAGGGGCACAGGCAGGGGAACTTGAAGATTTATAGGGGGGGGCAAAGACGAGTAAAACAGAGACATGCTATAGTGGAAAACAAATATCAGAAAGACGGCATATTGCCGAACCCAGTAAGCCAGTGACATATGCAGTGCCCTGCATGACTCACTCTGGGTGCGAAGCAAGGAATGGGGGCTGACTGAGCCAGCACTGCTGCAGGCCCACTGTCTGTGACAGAAGCCGATTTCTCCGCTGAAATTCTTCGGAGGCAGCTGGTCCAGACAGGCCCTGACACACAATCAAAGTAGGACGACGGTCCACAGAACACTCACTTGTCACCCATCCCACAACCGCCTGCATCCGAACACATCGTGACCTATTTTCAACAAGGACAGTAATTAATGGAAATTCATGTTATAGCCTGGGCTGAAAGAAAACAGCTATGAATGAGAATGGACTTCATTTTTTAGAATTTAGTCATATTAACAGGTTAGACTCCTACTCCCCTGTGACCCTGTACTGGATAAAACAGTTAGAAAATGGATGAATGGATGAGTTATCTGGTTGTCGGAACTAAGCTTCTGAACTGAAAGTGTTACTCCCGTGAGATGAAGCAGGAGGTTATGCAAATTTTCAAAATGTTGCAACAGTCCTTAGAAAGTGTAAAATAAAGGTAAACAGAACAAACAAACATTGTTGTGGAAGCATTTTTCATCTAGATTGGGCCATTTTCATTGGTTTATTAATAAAAAAATAAAGCTTTCGTAATCAGACACCTGTTTCAATTTTTATAGACCAGATTTTATGTAAACTAACCAATAACTATATTTCCATGCAAATGTAGATAAAAATATTCATAATACACTGTCTCTGTGTATTCAAGATGCAGCACAATTTGTTGCATGAAACATTTTAGAATAAAAGAATACAGTAGCAGGTAAAATGACTTTTTGCTATTAATAAAAATATAAATATCAATAAAAAAGCTTAGCGCAAAACCCCACACCATACCTCATCCAACGTTCTGACATTTAGATTCAACTGCATAAGAAAGTAAATAGCAAAACTGAGTCATTTAAGTTATTGCAAGATTAAATGAGTAACGTCTTTGAAAAGCAGATGAAAAAATATTAAAAACAACCCACGTTGAGGTCTCGTTAAGCAGAGAGAGAAAAAAGTTATATAAAATATTAAAATATTATACTGCGACAATGCTATGTATAATTTATCATAAAAATGGTCAGTAGCATGTGCTTTGATCTCTGTTCAGGTTGTGGATAGTCAAAAAGGGTGTATGAGGACAATGAAGGTGTCATTGTGATGATATCAAAATATAACCCAGAATCCAAAGTACAACTATTGGAGACAATTCTTTATATGTGCAAAATGTGTGCAAAAATGAGTGAGAATCTTAAAATTTGTCCCACGACAGGAACTAGTTCTGGTGAGCTTATTATAATTACTATTTTTGTAACAGCTGTAGAATCCCAGTGTATTGTAAAAACAACATGTTTTGCTTCCCCAATTTTGAATTATGATGGAAAACTAAATGTAATACTTCTCACTGGACTATCTATGCATTTCCAAAGCATATGGCTAAATTCCATGGGGAAACTTAAATCTCATTAATAAATGAGTAAATGTAAAGCTGGGCAATGAAGTGTCAGGAAATTAATTTGATGTAAATAAAAGTGGTTAAAAATGGTCTTCGTGTGTGTGTGTGGGAGATGTGGGGGAAGTTTTTTTTTATCTCCAAAGAAAAACGTTGGTGATGTGGTTAAACCGTTTGAATGAACTATGATGCTACTTCCCCTACGACAAAAAACTATTTTCTCTGTAAGTTTCACTGCGAAACAAACGTATTTATTTTAACTTCTTTTGAAAGACAAAAAGAAAATGGTTATATTTGTTTTCTGTTCCCTTTGTTTAATCTAGTATATACTGCGTTGCGTTTTTCGGACACGAAAAAAATAGCTCAGTGAAATTTGTATTGTCATAAAAATAACTTCAGGATTATCAGGACATTTACTATAGAACTACTTGCAATTCCTACGGTCAGTGGAGAAACGACTCTTTACAAAAGGCTGCGAGACTCCCCTCTACCACCTCCTGTCTCCCTTAACACCAACTGGTATTATCATTGTTCTCTGTGTCTGCTATGATAAAGTTGTAATTTCCGGGGCTTGACATTATCGTGAATCATAGCGTTTCAAGACAGTCGCCCTCAAAGTTATTATCACCTACCACTGGTAGGAAGCTGGTGATGCTGACCTCATCAGGCTCGTTCCGTGCTGAAACTGCCTTAGGAAGTGGGTGTGGACAGCTTTCAGTCTTCTGATCTGGGCTCGTATCATGTGCGCCAGATGATCGTGTATTATATAAAAATACACACACGAGAGTGCATGCGTTTCAAAGCGGTTATTTTAAATATTTATACATTATATATATATGTATATATAAATATTTACTGTATATACGGTAAATATTTTCTAAAGTGGGGGTCTAGAAGAGCTACTTCCTCGTAGTGACCCCTGGGCAGCGTCTCTGACGGCAAAAAGCTCTTCAAATCGAACTTACCATGCAATGCTTTTCTGCATGTTAAGCTCATACGAATAAATAATAATTTTCTAAAGTACAAAGCTCGATCCTTTTCTTCCTTCCATCAGAAATATGTTTATTCACGGTAGGCTCTGGCTAGTTGCAGCGTTTATCTCGGAGTTACAGGGAAAAGCGAGATTACATAACCTAACCCGCATAGGTTAAGATACTGTGTGTTTAAAATGTAGAGCACTGGAATATAAACCCCTTCCCTTATGAATCGAATATAATATTAAATTGGCGTGTCTAAATTGTCCCCTTTCTGTACAGTACGGACGGGATGCAGTACCCGGGCGTACTCCCTGTAAGGAAAAGGCAGCTTTTGGAAATAAACGGATAGAGAAATATTTCACAGACGTTTGAAGTTAATGGAATGATAATCTAAACAAAAAAATCACACTGATACACAAAATGGCTCAATTTTCCCATCTCAACATCCTGCATCAGTATGAAAATGCAACATCACATTTTGAAGGAAAGCAGAATGCGCTGCGCACGATGAACAAATAACAGTAACGAAGCAAAATCCATTTCTTGCAATATTATCACTCGGGGTGTTTTGTGTTTAACTCGAGTTTATTGACTACCATGAGATCGATGCAAGCTGTAAAATAAGGTGGAGTGTAATGTTTATTTAACGGAGATAAAGCCAGTTTTCACTCAACCAAGAAAGAAGGAGGGGGTAGGGGGCGAATCTCATGATCTCATTTATTGAAATAAAATTGACTCATTACTGTTGGCATAATTAAAGGCAGCCAGTCAGGGAGGGAGGTTGCTCATAGGATGAGATGCCTTGCTTAAATATCAATAGATTCATCCAGAGAAACCAAGAAGGCCTGCGTTCAAGAGTGTTATCCTCTGCGGACATGGCCTAAGTTTCTCAGGCCAACAATGAATGTTTCCTCCAGTGACAAGCTGTGGTCCAGCATCTACAATAGTCCTGAATCGAAAGGAATTACCACTTTCATTTTCAAACTATTATACCAAGTTATACTTGCCGAAGGTTGTTAGGGATATTCCTGTAATCATTGCATCAAGGAAAAACTGCTGGGCGGAAGTTCAGATGGCAATTTGATCATGTGTGCTACAGTACATGATCCCACATTAAGAACCGTCCATAGAGGATTTAAATCCATACCGTTTTCCTTACCATAATGTGTACTAGTACCCTTGCATTGCTGAAAGATAAAACACAAAATAGAAAACACAGTTTTCACCACGTATCAGTACAGGATGACACACATTGAGGAGAATATAAATCACATGATAGTAAAGATCAAAACTGCAACTGAGGAATTCAAACTTCTATTGTACACTACTTTATGGCAGTTTAATAAGTTTTTCTCTTTTATATTTTATGATCAATCAGTAAGGTGGCACAATCATTTTACTAAATACGAAACACTACAAAGGAGTACCAGAACCAAAAGCATTTGTTTAGTGTTTAATGCCTCATTATGAATAGTACAGAGCCCAACAGAAGAGCTAGCCCTTCCCTTTTGTCCCCTAAAAGCCATGAAAGGTTGAGCCATATGATTTTAAAATATACACACTGAAAACAGTTATGCTGGTGTTTATTTTCTATAATGAGAAACAACTTCTGGTTGCTATTGTGTTCTTATAAACAGGCTTTAGACCCACCTTTGCCAAACAGACAGTGTGTACCTTTCTGTGCGACTCACAGTGGAAACGTGATCTGCACCTTCAGCGTAAGCAAAGGAAAGCATGCCCCCTCCTCTATTCATCAGCAGGAAGTCAGCTTTTAAACACACAGGCTTCTGTGAATCCAGGGACAATGCTGCACTCACTGGGTGTACTGCTTCCTTGTGGACTTTCCTGTCCTTGACTTGATGAGCGATACCCAGAGGTCTTTGTACTTCCTAGAGAACAGGAAATAGCTGCAGGAGCAGCTTTCTCCCACGGCTGTACAGGCTTCACAATACAAGAAAAGAGGGTGGCCTGCTGGGGTCCACTTCATGTCATTCAGGCCTGAAATCAAAGCCTTTAGTCAGGGAAGAGGTCTTGGTGTGATGCCGTGACATGTAACTTCACTTGGTGGACTGCCAAAGGTCCTGTCTGCCGCCACAAACCCAAATATTCTCCGAGACATTATAATCCACATTATTGTAGCAGCTTCCTGTAATGGAGTGGTGGCCCATCCAGGGTGTATCCTGTCTTGCGCCTGCTGCTTACTGGGATAGTTGCTCCGGCTCGCTGCCGCCCTGTATTGGATAAAGTGGTTAGAAAACGGATGGACATACTGTAGCAGTTTAAGAATGTATTTAAAAAAACAAAACATCTGTTTCAATCTTTACAGATGTTTGTGGGTGTTCTTTTTAAGCCAGGAAAATTTCAAAATGGGTACCACTATGATCATTCAAGTTTTCCCCAAGTGAACTGAAGTGTTCAATTTACACAATTACCAAATGCAAAGCAATTAACCAGGGCAGAGGCCATTTGTAAAGTCCTAATATTTTATCTTTCAACAAAGTAACAATGGAACAATTTTCCAAAAAGTTTAATGCACCATTTGTAATAAGAAGGCATTGTTTGTGATGAAAGAGGACTAATACATTTATCACTGAATTCATTCATATTCTGTGCAGATGTGTCAGCAATTATTGTGAACTGGATGTTAGTTTCATTCAGGAAACTTTGTAATTTTCTGTAAAAGGGAAATTCAGGCTGAGAGGCTAACTCCCCATTTGTTTTCAGTTTTTCTTGGTGCTGTGGGTGCCTGAGCTGTGGGCGAGACTGAAACCACTTTGCTGATACAATCTTTTGGATATGTGCCCACATGTGTCAAGGCGTGGAGGTAGGGGTGTGACAGGGGTGGGAGGGAGTGCGGAGGAAGCACAGCACATGAAAGGGAAGCTGACAGTGTACGAACATTGAAAAAAAAAATGGCAGAGGATCTCTCTAGGAGGGAAATGGAAAATTTTGAAGCTCTCCGACAAGCATCGTTTCCCCCACTGGAAGTGTCATTTTGACAAAGGCAGCCACTTCCTTGGGCCTTCCCGTGTCTGATTAGTTAGCTGATGCATGTGAGCCCTGTTCGTCTTACACGGCGATGACTGATACAAAATTACGCCAGTGAAAGTTGGCATCGGTGTGATTTCTTTACTGATGGAAGCCCCCACCCCCCCATCTCAATTGCTTCCAAGTGAAGCATATTTACTTTAGAAGGCAGGAGACAAGTTTTCTCTTGTCACTAATTCGCAGCCTTTTGAGGGTTTTGGGATTTAAGGCAACAGCATGTTAGTGGATTTGGAAGATATGAGTAAATGCCCTCTGGTCCTGATGAGCAGAAGAGTGTGAAACGTAAAAAAAAAAAGTAACTTAATATAACAAAAGGAAATACGTGTACCAAAACCTAAATATATACTGTAAAACTGAAGTTTTCTATGTATCCAGGCTTAAATGATAAGCTTGTATTATTGCATAGTTTACAGAAAAAAAAACAACAGTCTGCAGCTCACACTAGAGGATTAGAAGTAGGATTATTGGATCCATATTCTGTTATCAGATAGACAAATCACAAAATATATCCCCTATATATATTTTTGTTATGAAAATATTCCCAGACTTAGTAAGAAAGCATTTAAGGAGCAAAGACTGGGTGAGAGCTTGACAGATCAGATGTTCTCAACCCACAGGCAAAGGACTTCCATGGACTTCACTGAAAACTTGTCTGTTGTCAAGGACGTCACTAGGACAGGAAAAAGAAACCCGGCCTATAACACTGAGCTTCAGCACTCACCCTGCCAGTGAATAATCCATAGTTCAGAAAGTAGCAAAGCCCGGTTGTCAGCATTCTCTTCAGATTGACATTGCGTCTGCTCGCCCAAAAGCCACATCAAGGCCTTAATGTCGTAGAGTGTATAAAGGCTGAACAGGATTCACCGGGTTAGAAGTTCTTTAAACCCACAAATCTGTTTCTGGAGATGGCTGTAATTGAACTTCAGGGAATCTCTGCTGTTAATGCTAATGAAACATTCCTGCACACATGTGTCTGGGAACCAAGCAGACTTCCGTACTAAAGGATCTGTGTAAATAACAGATCTAGAGATGTGTTTTTGTACAAGCTGCAAGGTACACATAACTGGGTCCCTCAGCAGTTTGTTAAACTCTTTCTTTTAAAGAGGCTGTTCATTCATTGCCTTTGGTTCTGGCCTATGTTCTGAAAAAGCATCTATGCATTCCAATTCACAGCTGTACTCTCAAAGAAAAATCATTTTTTCTGTTATGCTAATGTATGTGGTTTCATTATTTTAAATCTGGAAGATTTTGCTTTCTATGCTTTTTGCACAGTCACAAATGATAAAAATCTAAAAACTGAATGACAAATTTCAACTGGAAATATGAAATTGGAATATGACCTATGCCTTCATGATTCTGTTCCTACTCTTACTTTGTTGCATGAAAGGAGTGGTTTGCATGACCTATCTATATGTCATCTGGAATGCAAGTGTCCACATACTACAACAAGCACTTGCCTGGAATCCATGTTAACCAGTGCTCCTTGTCTGTGCGTGTTCTCGTCTGTTTGCTTCAGAGCCCCAGGTGCCAAAAAATCTAGAAAAACCAAATGTTCTGCACTACGAGTGACTCAGGCCTGACTGGTTTTCCCAGTAGGGCTGTAGTCTTCAAACTGGGCTGCTGCTGCTGCTGCTGCACACCTTCAGCTACCTGAATGGACCCAGGGGCCAGGTAACTACTCGACGTAAAATTAAATAAAAAACTTTGTGCCATTCTGATGAGGGAAGCTATTCTCAGCTCCTATTTGCACACCTCATACATCAAAATGAGTTCAAAAGCAAAGCCCACACAGAGCTCAGCAGTACTGTTCACTGAATCACACTCTTCTGCTCTGGTATGTTTCCATAATATCGAAGTGTGTCACTGATTACAATTTCTCAGTCAATGAAGAACTGCATGCAACTTCAGAGAGTTTCTGATGACGCACGACACCCCATCTTGATGCCTCTTTGCACTAAAGGACATTCGTCTTACTATCCAACATATTACAGCGCTTAACTCTTCTAGGCCCCAGACCTAAACACTGAATTTCAAAAAACCTTATAGCTTTTGTCATAAATTATGAACACAAAAAGCAAAACCAATTGCCAATTGATTTTATTGGTAGCTCTGCACATTCCATTTTTTTTTTCAAAATAAGTTTCCTGGTGTCATACAGGATTTCTGTCTCCTGGAAAAAGCCTTTTTATATATCTTGTTGGTTCCTGTTAAAAGTCAGCCTTTCCTATTAGATTTTAGGCCCTGCTAGAACTTTGGTTAAGGAACAAGACAAAAGCTAATGTGAACAGGGCATTTGTTTCTATGCCTTAAAGTCCATAAAATGTGAATGTGCTATTCAATGTGACAAAAATGAAGTTAATGTCTTGTTAATAGTAATGATGGGTGTTTTGTCACTCTTTTGGGCCTACTGTAGGTTTCCACAGCAGAATAGACAAATAACCCAGCTTTAACAAAATAAACAATACAGCTACAGTACAGCCAACAGTAGAATAGCAGATACTTTAAAAAGTCTTATTTTCTTCTCACATCAAAGACACAGCTTTTCTCAATTTTACTGATCTACAATATGCTGGGCCTATACTAGTACATGAATTTTAGTTGTACTGGTTTTTTGTGGATTTCCAATGAACTTTTGTAATGCATCTGAAACTTCACAAGCCCAATGAATGAACAACCCATTTTTATCCTAAGGGTCCCATTTGTCCCAAACTCCCCTACCTATTCCCCTTTGGAATGGACCAAAACTCCCACATGTGGAAACTAAGAAGTATGAAAAACAAAGACCTCAGATTAATTTTACATGACACTGTACAGAATTTCTGAGAGCATATCTTGGGTAGAAACCCTGGCACCAAAGCACGAAAAAGTGCCTCAAAATCATCCAAATTATCTTGATGTTGGCTGATACTGCTCCATTAGTTATTGTACCTCACCATTTGCTGATTATAATGTAAAGCTTTTTCCACAGCAAAATAACAGGTCAGAGTTTAGCAGCAATACAAACCAACCTCCCCATATGCAATGTCTAAGAAATAGCACCAATGTCAGTCAGGCTCCACATTAGTTGATATACTCTTGTAGCACATTTCACATTGTGCCACTCATCCACAGCCCAGCAATGATTCATAATGACTAGTTATGAAAGGGCAGCTCTTACCCCTCTCCCTTCGGGGGAAAAAATCAGAATAAAACAAAGCCGACTTGAAATGGGACATTGTCAGAGACATCATGGCAGAAATCAGCCACTCTAAAGTGCTTTGACACAACAGGAAGTGACCCAAAGGACACATTTAGGAGGCCATTACATCAGCAAAGGATCTGGAGCTGGTGGATGTTAGAGGGAGAAGACCATTGTAAATGTATAATCTACAGAGGTTTCTAAGGTAAATTAATTTACAAAATCATAACTTTCTGAATCATCCAGTCTGCCAAGAAGCATTACTGGGAGACCCCAAGGATCTGCATGGTGGATAAGTGGTAGAAAGAAAGTGTGTTATCCCGGAAAAAGTTACAATGAAACATTTGACTTTTAGACACTTCTAAGAGGAACTCCAATGCAAACCATTTCACCTCTGAACTGAGCATCTAAGTACAGCCTGTTCTACATATCTCTTTCGAGGTCAAAGTGAGATACAAGAAAAGCTTCAGGCTGGAGGAGTGGTGTGTTCTTTCTCTCCTGTTTCCCAGATGAGTGAAAAAACATTCTAAGTAGAAATACAAAAGAAAAACAATTCACTGTTGAGCCACACTGTTAGTTTTTAAAGTACTTCAAGTGCTTCCTCAAAACAAGGGCTTTCCAAGGTTCATTTGTCAAAGACTGATTGGTCAAGAGCCTAAAACTGAGCTGCAAGTTCTCCAGTGTAACAAGGTTCGTAATGCAAAATCTCATTGCTATGGGATTTGACAGCTGTTTTACATCACTGGTTTTCCTTGACTTCGCCAGGTGGAGCAGCTCAGTGTGTGGATGAGTGCTAAAGATGTTGTGAACTTGTCTACATATTCAGAATCTGCTGTACTTGGATGTTAGATTTTAGTATAGTGGATTTAATGCTGGTTGATGTTGTGCAGATCAGGCATTCACTGGTGTCCCAAAGTCAGCACATCAAGTCCAGGGTCCAAACACAGGCAAGAGCATACAGAAAGTATGAATTTAATCAAAAAGAGGAAGAATGATCCACCTTGTATAGTCTATCTCTCACCCCACTGCAGTGAGAAAAATACATCCATTTGAAGAAATGCTTCAATTAATTGTGACTTCAAATAAACATACCCCACACCCTCTACAGTGAGTATATAAGAAAGGATTACACATTACATTTTAAACTCCTTCCCCCAACAAATGCTTTACAAAAACCATTTTATTTTACAAAAAGTGTTTAATATTACTTTTGTTCTTTGTTATAATACCCATTTTCAGAAAAAAAAATATCTGAGGAACTGTGGAAAAACAAGTATTGATTTCCAGCTTTGTTTTCATCAATATTTAATCATGACAAAGAATGCGTTTCTCACACTAACACAAAGAAGAATTATTTGTTTTCATAAATGAACTATGAAAGTAGGGTATTTTATGTAACATTTTAAAAAGGGTACGCCATATCCTCTTGGTAAGTACCTACAATTCTCGCTCTTAATCAGACTTGCACGGCTTACACACAGTGGCCACAGCATGAATAATCCTACTCTTCCATATGGCAGTGATGCGTGGACAATAAGATCAAACAATCCAACCATTGTGTAAGAAATCTCTCACTAGAGCCTAAGATACAATGACTTATCTTTAATATTCTTCAAAATACTGAAATGTAACCTTACTTACTGCTCTTCCTGCAGGTGTCCCTTGTTATGTTCCCAATAAGGCCCACTGAACATGTGTGGGGTGTGCTGGGATAATGTGGTAGCTAAGGCTCAGACAACAGTGTGCAGACTGTACAAAAGCCATGAAAGATTCCCCATAAAACAGCATCCGCCACCTGGTGCAAAGAATATGTTGCAGATGTACAACTTGTATTTATTATAATGGAGATCACACATTTCTAGCCTGCGACACATTAACAGCAGACCTTGTTAATGAGAAAAGTAAAATAATCCATTACATTGATTAACATTACGACTTTTCAATACAATTGGCCATCTTTTCTGTAGCAGACTCACTGGCAACTGAGTACATTTATTTTGATGCTCATTTTATTTTTCTTCAAGACCACAAAATCAGATATAAAGTTCAAATTAGTTTGCACTGATCAACACAGACGAACAAAGACACTGGCAGAGGTTCAATTCCACATCCTGTTAAATAGTCTAATTCTAATATTTACTGTATAGTCAAACTGCTTTGACAGTGAACTAATCAATTTTATAAGTGGCAGCAATATATTTTCCAATCCTATTCTACACAGTACGCCAAAAGAACTTAACACCTTCCATTAACTGGGGAGAATGTAGTTAGTAGAATACCACAGGAATCTGTATTAGGACCAATGCTCTTCTTAACTTAATGATGTAAATTCTGGTACAGTTCGTAAATTAGTCACATTAGCAGACAATACCAAAAATAGAAGGATTTTTAAACTTCATCTGGATAAAATTCAAGACAGGGCAAACACCTGGCAGATGTTTAATGTAGACAAATTCAGATTAGATGCAGCTAACAACACTATAGATACAAAATGGGAAATGCTGAGCTGAAAAAATATTTATTTCAAAAGACCTAGATGTTTGTTGACATTTATGTCTCCCAGACAACGTGAAGAACACCAGACAAGCAAGATGTTTGAGATACTGTTACAAAGCATGGAAATAAATTCAAGGAGGATAATGTTAAACTTTTTCCTTACTCTAGTAAGACCAAGAATACCAGTGTGTGAAACTCTGATCACTGGTGTGTGAATAACTCTGATATTCAAGAAATATACTGCTACACTGACTGGCTAAAAGAGCTGAACCTTTTTAATCGTGAGCACAGAAAACTATCGAATACCTGAATAAGTTCAAATTCCCAAAATATGGAAAAAGTCAACCCATTGGACATCTTTAATATCGGTCAAAAATGAACCAGAGGATACAAATAGAGATATTAAAAACCAAGAACAGGAGGGTCTTTAAATAAAAGGATGTCGGAGTATGGAACAAACTACACGGGCATGTTATCAAAGCTGATAGCCTGGCATTGTTCAAGAAACAGCTGGTTGAGATTCTTGGATCAATTTTGCAACCAACAGCCAAATGGGCTATATAGACTGAATGTGCTCCTCTCATTTATAACCTTTATATTCTTTTTAAGACAAAAGTGATATTTACAGGGCAACGGTACCCAATTGTTCAAATAGCATTTGTGCAAGATGCGGCAGCAATAATCAGACCCTGGCAGATTTGAAAGGATTAAATGCATAAAATACCCTATTAGTCATCCAGTGTTCGTCATTGTCCCTATCCTGTTTCTCCGGGCTCTGAAGATATTTTAATTGTTGATGGAGCAGAGCTAATTTGGAGGCCCATACACAAGCAGGTGGAAACAATGTCCAACACACATGCTCCTAGAAAAATGAATTTGTTCCCTTTATTTAAAGAATAGCTGCTCCGTGTTTGACTGATTTCCCTAAAAATGGAAAAGGTACTTCACCAGTGCTGCCATCATAAGAGAGCCTGTTTTTGAGTTTGTTTACAGATTTTACATCTTAACGATTTCGTATTTTCCATTTTAGGTTCAACAAAAAGGACAAAAATGATCCTTTCCACAGGCATTTGGAAATGGAGTGGAGAGGAGATACTCTACTCTCCTCCCCACTGATAGCTGGTGTCTGGTGAGCATTCTGGTGCACTATGGCTGTTGTCGCCATAATTATTAATTATTATTATTTGTTCTTCATGTATGCCTAACAAAAATATGGGTCTTTAACACTTCAAAAACCTCTTTCAACCCATTTCCAGACCAGCTGGAGGGATTGCAATGGCTCTCCAGCTGTCAAATGAGTGGAAATGGTATAGAACCCACCAGTCAACATTTTAGGGCTACCGCAATATCTGCGCTTCACTGTACTTGGACAGATCAGCATTTCCTCTAGTACTAAAGCAGAAACAACTAAAAAATGTCCAGAGATAAATCAACATGTTACACTCAGACCTCAGCTGCTACAATAGTACAGTACTACTATAAATGTATATAACACATTGTAGATGGTTATCCTTTCTATTTTAAAGAAAACTTTACTAACATTTCATGAAAAAGAAAAAAACAAGCAAACCCAAGAACCAAAAGGTGAAATAAGGAGGGAAAAATATTGGCAAAATAGCTCAAAGCAGAGTCGAGAGTATAGCTAGCACCTTTGTCTCTCAAATGTACATAAAGGTCATGGTTTTGCAGTCTTAATTAAATTTGATTTCAATTAAAAATGTTTTCAACTGGAAACAAATAAAGAAGTTATAATGGAATGCTATTTCCGTCATTTACAATGTTTCATTATTATCAGAACTGGCATTCAAGGCTAAACTTGCCTTTCCTAAGGAGAAGCCATATCCTGTCTTTGGCTTTACAGTAAATATGATTCACCGTGGTGCTTATCCATCACAAGCCGATGTGTGGCCAGTGACAGTGCATGAGGTGGAACCGCACACAGATGAGCACGTGGTGCAAGTTCAGACATGGCATGTCAGTGCCCTGTAAGGATTCACAAAGGATATCTGTATCATCACAACCAGGAACAAAGTTAGATCTTAAACATTTTAGAGTCTTGGCCGCTCTAAAAAAACCAAGACAAGACCGATCTGTCTGATTACCACTCAATCAAATCGTCAATATTTGACCAGTGCCATAATCCAGCCATCTCTGGGTTATAGAGATAATAATTTCACTATGATCAAACCTCATAATGAATACCATTTTCTAGTTAGGCATCTTATAACTAAATTCAAGATAAGGATCTGGAAGAGTCTTAGGAAAATCAAATTCACCTCCTACCCGTCAGATTCCTTTTTTTCCTGTATGTGCATTATAAAAAGCAAACAAACCTGATACTCCATTGTATAGAGTCCCTTTGTTGTAAATGCAGAATACTTTGGATGCACCATGCATTAAAAATCTTTAGACCTCCTTTCCATGAAATCGGAACACGTGATTGCTTCCCTGTTCAGTTCAGAAAGAAAGACCAAAAATATTTTTCTTTTCAAATCATAAAGCGTGCCATGTCAGCTAGGGACAGCCAGCTGTAGAAGCCAGATTGCCAAGATGCTGAAGATAAAATTTAATTCTACCTTGGCTATACATCATGCCAGAATTTGCAGCTGGGATGCAAGCCTGTGGAAAACTGCTTCTATTGTTAACTTAAATCTGCAACAAATAGCAGAGGTCGGACTTTATCCCATATTAAGTGGGATATGAAGGAACATACAAGCACAGGACGTACACCTATGGTACATGTACAGACTGTAAAAGCCCAGGAGCAGTTAATACAGCTGAATCTCTCCCACACTTCTAACTAAAAGTGAACCCCCCCGCATACTTTCCAAATGTGTTAAATAGTTTTAGTCTTGATATTAAAACTGTATCAGACCATTATAGGGTGTACTGCATCCAATTATAAACAAGAATTGGGTCATATTTATATATGGGTCATATTGGGTCATATTTAATCCACTAATCTTGTCCACTTTAATATGTCCTTTACCATTTTCTTCACATGCACTTTAGTTTTACCTAATAATATTCTGTGATAAATTGGAGGATGAGAGGATGATTAGATTCTGTGTATTAGAGATCAAATAGAAATATTGCACTACAATTTCTTATGGAAGAAGCTACACCCTTTCAGAGAATGAAAGGCAATATTGGAAAGATGAAAGCACACTGAGCAACATGCATTCAAGCTACACAACTCTGTTTTATATAGCCGCAGGATTCTCAGTTACAGCCAACAGCCACTTACACACTGAGATGCAGAAAGGAGAAGAGCTGGCGGCTTCATCATTAGTCACAGAAAGCCTTTTATTTTCTTATCACCTTTTTTTTAAATGACGCAACAGGACTCCGTGTGTCCAGCTTGCGTTGTTCCTCTCTACAGCACTGACGCTCTTAACACTTTAAAAAAAAGACACTCTCCTTCACAGTAGAGGCTGGAAGAATGAAGTCTGAATCCTGCTATAAGCATTTTTTGTAAAAACAAAATAAATCATCTTGCATTTAGTCAAAACCTTCATTTACAATTGCTCATTTATCTGCTTGCTTTGCAGTCTGAGGTCAAATCCTTAGGTTTTAGATCTCTTGCATTTCCTGTCTGAAAACATGTTAGTATAATGGATTAGTGGAAGGCTATTATTTACTTAAACCACTTCATTTTAAATAAATATAAGTTAAGTAACCTCTTTGTAGTGGGAGAGATGTTCTCCTTTCTTCCAGTTATACCACAGACAGTCTTTAACTGTGTATTAAGTGGCAGCCTAGTGTTACTCTGCTGGGATTCACACCCCCTCACACTACAAACTTGCACTCTTACAAATGGATAGTCCCTGGCCTGGGTAATTTCCAGGCAGTTCTAGGAAATCCCTACTCTGTTATTAGAATATCCATCTAGCCTTTTAGCAGAAGGAAGTACAGGACATGAGCCAAAGTCCTTTGGAGTAGGCCACGCCTCCACCAACACAGTCTCAGTTCCCACATAGAGGAAGAAACAGATGCTGATAGTATACACTAACATCTCTACAGTACTTAGTCTGAGCCAATTAAAGTTAGCTCACATAAGCCTTCTAAAATACTTTGACTTGAAGACTGCAAACTATTTACATATTTCTATAGTTATCATTCTTAGTTTGGATCTTGTGTGGGTTTGAGACAGGTTTGACAAAGTAATACACACAACACAGAAGCAAAAAACAAAGCTCATACCAGTCACAAACATGTCATGCCTGGCACATTCTCCACTCTTCTGAGGTGTGTAAACAGTTTTGAAGGGCTGTGGCCAGATCTGAAAAGCAATCTGAACAAGCTACTGTATACTGTATTCAGCAATGAGATTGGCTCATGAGAAAATGCCTAGATCTGCAAATTATTGAGTCCAGGGAAGCTAGCATTTCAGCCATAATGGTAGCTTTTAACAGCCAGAAAGGTTTCCAAGTTACAGATTGTTCAAGGGTACTGTATTATAATGTTTGCTCCCTTTTTGATATGGACATTCATTTCCCCAGGTAAAAATGAATGACACTACCTTTTACGATATAATCTCAGAATTGCACCGTATCATCTCCAATTGTGTATGACAAGAAATATTTTTTCCCTGAAATTGTGCAAAGTCAAATCTTATAGAATGATGGTATGACAAGAGATTTACAAGTAGCATAAAACATTATCAATGAATCACAATTAACAGAATTTGGAGATACAAAGTATTTTTGTAACCACACCTACCTAAGCAGTTCTGCCCACTTTGATTTCTTTGTGTTGATAGTGAAATTGTCTGTTAATCCCCACAGTACGAGGAAGCATTTTGAAAAGTTTTTTGTGTGTGTGTGTGGGGGGGGGTATCACGCTAACTACACCTCTGCAGTGTTCCACTTTTTAATTAATCATTTTTCCTTCAGAAAGCAAAAAAAAAAAGTTAAATATTGTATTGCACTCAAGATGATTTAATTGGTTTCTTGCTGGGCTTGATAGCTAGGCCTGGTAAGTTTTTGATAATCCTTCGATATCCAAGAGAATGAGCACTGAACAAAAACAGTCAGAAGAGCCACAAAACAGGCTTTGCATACATTGTTTTTAATAATAGAGGGTGACACAATCACACCAAAGAGCAAAAGTTAATATCCACAGCTCTACAATGACACTTATAGAGAAGTGAGGCAAATTACTGCACAGCTTAAGTATAGAAATGTGAACTGGAAAGAGTACGTCATAGTGGTGTAAAGCAATGTAGGGCAATGGATTCTAAATAGCTCTAAAATTAAAAGTTCTATTGCAGTTTCTATGTTGATCTTGACTGGGGATATTGTTGAGAGGTGGAAGAAAAGCGTTGAGGATTTCTGGAATTCAGTAGACATGCCCTCCATTCAGGAAACAGTGCTGGAAGCCTCTGGTGGGAGTGGGGCCATTTCTGTAGCTGAGGTCACCGTGATGATTAAACAGATCCGTAGTGATGGGCTGCAAGAATGGATAAGATCCAGCTGGAAATGCCGAAGGCGCTGGATATTGTTGGGTCATCATGGTTATATGTGGGCGGCTCTCACTTTTGCCTTTTCATATTGTTGATGCAGACTTAAGAGGGTTGAAAGCGGGCATAAACTTTAGAGGTTTCTGAGGCAGTAAAACAGAAATAAAGGGAGTATATATTTTTCCCCAAAATAAAGACTCAAAGTTTAAGTTATATTTAGGTAAAAGACGGGGGGAAGCACAGCCGCATTATTTTCCACTCTCTAAGCTGTTTAACAGTTTGATAATATCAAGTTTTCTTTTAAGGTGCTAAGCACACGTGTAGGATGCGAGGTATAACAACTAGTATTCAATAAGTAGAACAGTGCAGAAAGAGACATTTCTTAAGGCTTTTTAGCTTCATGTAATAATTACCAATGCAACAGCTCCACCTAGCGATTTCGATAGTTCCCTTATTTTTTAGGGAAATGGGAGCTGATGACTTTAAGATGCGAAAAGATTTCAACTGCAATGTAAAAAAATCTGGTTTAGAAAAAAACGACTTTCGAACTGCATTATTTTCTGAGCGGTTCTGTGGACGTTTTCTTCCGTATGAAACATTGAAACAAAGCACTTTTTTAAACTGGTGTAAATTTAGAAAAAAGATTCCTAAGGAGGTCCCCCAGCCAAATAACGTAGCAGATTCGATCCGTAAAGTAATTTTAGGATAGAAAGATTTTTTGCTCCAGGCCCATGTTTGATCGTTTTATTGCAACATGACCTGCGATACGACAGCGACCTGGAAACAGCGTCGACAGGGTTAAGCAGCTCTACTAACGGTCTCGCGAGACTTTCGGCTTGAGGTGATGAGATTACGTAGGTACCTTTCCGGTAGTGAGGCGATCTGTGTTGGAAACGAAATTCCGAAACACAGTCTTTTGCACGATTTCTCTTTAAATTATACTTCTTCGGTAATTCAAGGTAAGATCCTTACAGTTAAGAGATGGCTCTTAGGTTTGTATTTTAAAATGGCAAGTAAAACATGAAAATCAGGTCCCTCGTGATGTAAATAAACGATTCAGGCCTTGTCCGGCTTGCAAAGGTTACAAGATGTCGCGGAACAAACATTACTGAAATTGCAAGGAAATAACGTTTTGTAACTTTCTGCTGGCTGCGAATGTGGAGATAAGGGCGAGAGTACCGAAATGTCACGTTTAGTTAATTTGGCAATTGGATGCTTTTTTTCTAACCTTTTTTAAAAACTGTGGAAGTCGCTAAAATCGAAGGGAACAGGAGTTGTATTCATGCCTCATAATTAAACTTACCGCTTTGGGCGTATAACATTTGTCATACGATGACCGTCAGACTATTTCCGTGTGTTCAACTGTGAATTTTCTTGGTGAGCATTAGTCTAACTTCTGAGCCGAAGTAGTCGTTCCTCCAGCTCCAAGGAGTAAATTAGACGTAGTGGCGGTATTTTAAAAGGTTATGATCAGGTGTTTAAATTTCCGTTAATTGCTCACCTAATACAGTCAATGACATTACTTAGGAAATTTTAAGCAAGTGTGTTTGTTGGTAGTTTAGTCTTAATCTTCTTAATAAACCAGTTTAATAAATAAAGTTGTGACTGGTGAACTAGTGGTCAAACAATTATTCACCATAGTTCTAATTCGCCTTTCATCTTGAGAGGATAAATACTGTTGTATGTATGTTTGGGGTTTTCATTTGGCCTGCTTCATTAGGAATCACTCTGATAGCTGGATATCTGTGATTAACTGCTAATCACTAGTTCATCCATCCAATCATCCATCTCCACACAGTGTCTTGGGGGAGCCGGAGCCTATCCTGTCAAGTAATGGGCTGCAAGGCAGGATTCACTCTGGACCAGACGCCAGTCCATCACAGGGCACATACAGACACAGACATACACACGCTCACACCAGGGCCAGTTAACCTCTCAGTGTGTCTTTGGACCAAGGGAAGAAACAGGGAGAACGTATAACCTTAATGCAGATAGCACCCCAGGAAGTGAACCCAGGGCCTCAGCGCTGTGAGGCAGGAATGCTAACCAGTGCACCACCGTGTAATAAACTAAATAAAACTGTACTCGGCCTGTTTTTTAAGGACATTTGTTTGCTAGTTTGTGGTGTCCATTAATGATCCAATAATTTACCTACTTGCCTTTTTGTAATTGTTTTGAGGTCTTAAATTATATTGGAGTAGTACCAACATTAACCCAGTACCACTTCCCCCATTAAGACATCTTGCATTTTAGGAAATTGGGACCCTGTAGACCTAAGATTATTCTGGGAGTCATTCTACTTGTTTATTTCTCTTTATTAACTAGACGTCTAATAAGAGTTGTTGGGACAAAATTAAGAGAGCAGCCACTTAATAAGCGAGCTGCA
The DNA here is from genome assembly GCF_059453375.1 of Lepisosteus platostomus. Lineage (NCBI taxonomy): Eukaryota > Metazoa > Chordata > Actinopteri > Semionotiformes > Lepisosteidae > Lepisosteus > Lepisosteus platostomus. The sequence continues at coordinate 40,348,308 of NC_142616.1, forward strand.
GAGAAACCAACCAGTTTGCTCAATGCCCTGCAAACAAAAAACCTGCACCTGTATTGTGAAACCAAGGACAAGGTATAGAAACAGTTTGAAAAGTAAGTTGTACAATTAATGAGAGAAATTCAAGTGTTCAGCTGGAAAAAAAAATTCAGGTGTCTTCCAGAACTGTTTTATAAAGGTATACTTTTGCTTGCCTTTTACTTTTATTTTATCGAACTATAGGAATACTTAATAAAAGTTGATCAAATATATGTAAATGTTAAGACCTTGGAGATTTAAATAGCAGTTTTCCAGAACATTTTTAAATTCCCATTCATATAGAAGTAGCTGACTTTTAAAAAATCAGTTTAATCTTAAGTGTCACTCTTTACATCATATCATCTTGTGTTTTTTAATTATGTAATTGTTTAATAAATTAAACTTATTACTGTTTTACCATACACTGATTTAAACGAAGTGTGGATTAACTGGAAAATACAGATCGTAATGCCTCAAAGTGTTATAGGCCTTGTATCTCTGAATCAAGTATAATCTTTTTTTTTTAAGTCATTGACAAAAGGTTTTTGGTTTTCCCCAACATGCATGTCAGATTGAACATGTAACTCAATTGGCTACCTGGGATGAAATGAAAGACAGAAAGAAATGCTCTCAACCTGCATGTAGGCAAAGTACCTTATGATACTTTTTAAAACACGTTCCTTCTGACTGTGGAATTGACCCTTTGTGTCTTTAAGATGTCAGACGACCTGGTGAAACAGTTGGCCAGCTACAAAGCTCAGCTTCAGCAAGTGGAAGCAGCTCTATCAACAGATGCAGAAAATGAAGACCTGCTTAAATTACAGAAAGATTTACAGGTTGGTATCTTTACCAAGTTTGTTATAAATTACCATGACAGGGGTTAAGCCACGAACAATGTTATAATGTATTCTAAAGCTACCTTTACTGAGGTTTGGCAGCAGTTAAATTGTTTTGAATGATTTGGTTTTAAGAAAAGTCAGTCAAAAATGTTAGTTGATCTCTAAAGCAGTACAAAATCTGAAAGTACAGAGATATATGTACTTGTGTACTTAAATGCCCTTTTAATTTTAAGAAAGAATTGACGAGTTATTGTTCTAATTAAGATGAATCAACTTGGGTTGTGGAAGTGCAAGTGAAAAACGGAATAATGACTGTAGTGAATTGGGAGTCTCCTCTGTAGCGGCAGTAGACGAAATTGAGGTTGCTGTCCAGGCGGATTCTTGCCTGTGTGGTGGAGAGGAAGATGTATTAAAAAAATAGCATTTCTCAGATTTAGAAGATCAAATTCTGTGTTCTGTAAAATTGTGTGGTGATTCATCAAACAATTGAATCACATTTTTTTTTAAAGTAGAACTCTAATGAGTTCTTGTGTGTATGACACTTGACATTTTATTTTTTAATTATAGATGCTTTCTGCAATGAATGTGATGTTAAAATTATTGATAGTATTAGATAGCGGAATTCCTATTTAACTAACTACATAAATGGCTCAAGCACACGCATTCGAATGCATTTGTATTTAGTAAATGCATTTGCATTTGTGTGTAAATAAACCCAGTTCAGCTCTACTGCTGTTTTTGGTTTTTCTCTGGATATTTCTGATGTGTGACTTTGCTGCCATTGCTCGGTCCAGTTTTTAGATCACATCTTCAGGAGACGAATTAAAAGGGCTTAAAAATAAGGGCAGGATGGGGGCAGTGCACATTAGTACAAATATTTTTCACAGGAAGTTGAGAGACTGGGTAACTGTGCAGCATTTATATGTCGTGGCAGAACATATTTTACTCATGATATGTCCTCTCTGCCGCAGGAAGTAATAGAGTTGACCAAAGACCTCCTGTCAAGCCAGCCCTCTGTGGCCCCCACCAGTTCAGACAGCTCAGCTGCAGTCCCCATCAGCCACTCCTGGGAGGTGGGGGACAGCTGCATGGCTGTGTGGAGTGAGGATGGACAGTAAGTGTAGAAACCAATCTAAGCATAACTTCACTTGTTACAGTACAATGGTAAGAAATTTATTACTGTTTCAAGTTGGCTTTAGTGTGGGATGGATATTCAACACAGACAATGTCATGAATACCTATTAAAGAAAAATAGACCTGCACACTGGTTTTTACTGAACAATTAAAGAAATACTTTGTAGTATAATGAGAGGCATCACAAAATCACTTTTTCAAGATCTTTCTGTAGCTGAAATATTTGCCTCAAAGCTTTTTAAGTCTGCTTTGTAAAAGCTCCATGACAAGTATAGGTAGTCTTTTTAAATACATTCATTTTTCTGAAATTTAAAAATAAACCTTCTATTTTGGTAAGTACAAAAATAACTTTTAAAATACATTGTCTGCTTGGAATAAGTGCCAGACAGTTACTGATCTATTGAAGCTTTTTAGTTAGGCTTGTGATTAGCAGTGTGGGTAGTAATGAGAAGTTACTTTGCTTTTGCTTGTAAGATTTTTCTTTATAGGGCTTGAATATAAAACCTCTACTCACATGCTTACAGACGTGATTTATTGACAGGTTGTACGAAGCGGAGATCGAGGAGATAGATGAGGAGAACGGCACGGCTGCCATTACGTTCTTGGGATATGGCAATGCAGAAGTCGTGCCCCTGCAGAATCTGAAGGCTGTGGAGGAAGGAAAGAAGTCGGAGGAGGACGGAGGCAAATCCAAATCCAGGTGAGTCCTTGTTCTCTGACTGTCATCGTTGGACAAACTGCAGGAAACCTTCCTTAGGATCATCAGGATTAATTGTCTATTAGTTAAAGTGAAGTTAAAGTTAAAGTTAAAGTGAAGAGGCGGTGTTGTGGTGGTTAGTACTGCTGCCTCACAGGATTCGGCACCTTGGTTCAGTTCTTGGTTTGTTCTGCCTGTGTGGAGCTTGCATGTTTTTCCAGCGTTCACATGGGTTTTCTTTGAATATCTGGTATCTTTCCACCTTCCAAAGACTGGGTTAATTTAGGTTGTCTAGGTTAGTAGGTGTCTCTAAAACGTCCCTGTGTTTTTGCCCTCTAGTGGAGTACTATGTGGTCCAAAGTGTAGTCCCACCTTCTGTCCTATGCTTCCAAGACAGGCTCTGGGTTTCCACAAGTATCTAGGAATAAGCAGCTTTCAGATAATGGTTAGACACTGCAATTATAGCATTAGAGGATTTAGAGACATTAAAGTCTGTTAATATTTATATTTTGTTGAAATTCTATGCATTAAGAACATTATGAATGTTGTGAACATGATTGTTTTTAGCTATCGTCTGCTTTCTTTTTGATGAATGTGAACTGCTACCTTAGCTGTATGAGAAATGCATGCTTCTCTCTAATTCTTGTTTATCTGGTGCCTTTGAACTCCAACAGGAAGGAGCAAATTGCCCAGCAGAGGGAGTACAAGAAGAAGAAGGCACTGAAGAAAGCTCAGAGAATGAAGGAACTGGAACAGGAACGAGAAGACCAAAAAACAAAGTGGCAGCAATTTAATAACAAAGCCTATTCAAAGAACAAGAAAGGCCAGGTTAGAATCCTGTTTGGATCAGTCTACTTAATCAATATCAGTAGGTCCTTTTATAGTTTTGTGCAAGACAAAAAACTTAACAGGGATTAATAGAGAACGTTTTTAAAGAAGCTTTTAGGATTATCAAATTGAAAACAACTCCTCCAAGCAACACTTAATTTGTTCAGTCAAACATCCATTTTCAGTGTAGACTGATCGATCCAGCTTTTCAAGTAATATTCTAACTACCTGTCTTTGTGTGTTACAGGTGAAGAGGAGTATATTTGCATCACCGGAGAGTGTTAATGGAAAAGTTGGTGTTGGAACATGTGGAATAGCTGATAAACCAATGACTCAGTACCAAGACACATCCAAATATAATGTGAGGCATCTCATGCCACAGTAACAGGAAAAAGCATGTAGTTAATCAAAATGTATTGGCATTAACAGTGTTCTGTATTAGAAGGATACTCATTACTTATCAGGATGTATGTCTCATCTTATCTGCTCTTGTAAACATTTTTAAAACATTTGACACGCATAAGTAATGGCTCATTGAAAACATGCTTTTGGGAATACTGGGTTTTACTGTCGGTATGTTGGGGAAGAACACAGGCTAAGCAATGCCATAAATAGCATCCACACTAATATAGAATCACTGTTAAAACTATTGCTTGAATATATTTCTTCATAGTTTTGGGACTTCATTAAGGAGCACTTATAGTGCATCTGTAAGTGATTTAATGATGTTCCTAGTAGTTTTTTTTTCCTCAGCGTTAAGTCATGTTCCAGTAGTGCAGTTCAGTTTTTATGTGAATCAGGTCAAGGTTCGTGTTAATTTGATGCATTGACTGGTTAAAGATAGGGAAAAAAGTTCCCACTATATTAAAGATAGGAAATATTTGTCATGTATACTTCAGTTGGCAGTTTATGAACAACAAACTCATGCATAGGTTTTTAAAGAATCTTGTATCTAATAGCTGTGGCACATGTACATCATGTAAAGTGAGTTCAGGGTTGTTTATTATTCTAAAGTGACTTATTCAACATATTTCAGTCAACAGAAAAAAGTGCCCAGTCTTGAATTGGCTATTTAGTTCGAATGCTAAAGTATTCAGTTTTAGTTATTGTGACCTAAACTGGAATGGTAGGTTTAGACTGTTTTTACTTTTCTGTGCTAGGATAAAGCAAAGTACCTACAAAGCATATGTTAATACAATTCTTCCTATTTTTGGAGGACTGTGATTTTTACGAAATTAAATGTTACTTTTTGGTTTTGTACATTTAACTTTTATCAAATAAATGTTAAAAAGTGTATTCTTGTGTGTATGGGTTACTTTTAAAGAATCCCCAGAAACATGCACGAGCTAACTAGTGAGTGAATATTTCGTAGGTTACTGTAACCACTACTTTAATTTGAACCTTTTGCTCTGAGGAAGAGAGGGCATTGTAAAAGTGTTCAGCCCCCAGCTAATTTATCTTTAACTTTTCCAGGACCTCAGATGTAGAATGTAATCCAAATTGATAAAACTAAAAATGATAACAAAATGTGTGTAAGTGCATGACAGCTTTGCTACAATGGCTCCAGATCAGTTCAAGGGCAAAAGGTTATTTTAAAAGGTCACAGAATTAGTTGCCTCTGTGTGTAATGAAAGTGGTTAACCACTTCAGAGTCGATTCACCTGTCTTCCTTTATTGAAGGTCCTACACATACTGAAGCCACAACTCGTGGATACAAACAGATCAGGGATCTTTTGCAACATTCATTCATCATTAAGATGTATGTGTCATACTGTCCTTCTGGGACTGGACACTGCCTAGAGCAAGCAGGAAGCTGGTTAGGGATGTCACTGTGAAGCCACTAATTTGAAAGATTTTCAAGTTGGTCTAAGAAGTCGGTGTTCAAACTTCAACAATATCCTGGCCCCTACATAAAAAAGGCCTAAATGGGAGTGTGGCTGGAAAACTGGAAAAAGTGACAAAAGATAGACAGTCACTTTGCAAACCTGGATGAGACCTATCCAAAAAAGAGCCCTCACCATCATGTGTCCACCAAGTACAGACACATGAGGCTTATACAAAGAAAAAAAAAATCATAGACTTTGTAAGCTCTTACACTGATTACACTTTTGAATAACTTCATACAAAAAATATGCATTATTTATAATTCTTTAAAATATAACAAATAAAAACTTTGTGAGGTTAAATCTGTTTCTTAATACTGGTGGATTAAAAAGCAACTTTTGAATTAGTACTACAAATAAGTGGTTTAGTGATGAAGTGAGGTAATTCATGTCTTGTTTTAATTTAGAATCACTAAAACAGTAAATCTCTCATGCATATGTATGAGGATTAAAAAAAATAACATAGAGCAGTACTTTTCTATCCAATTGGATAGCAAACCAGTGAAGTCAACTTTATCAAGTAGCATTTTAAAGGAATTTTAAACTTAAAATGTAAGCAACTCCTTTGTCTTTTTAATTGCAGAGTAGCATCTTTTTCCCCAAGTGTTTAAAGTCCTACAAACATGCACCACTGTGCTGCTATTTATCATACAAAGCTACTTACAGCAGTGTCAGCCTGACTTAGTTATGATACTTCCTCTGCAGTTAGTCTAAACCCTTCTTACTCAACAGAGATTTCTAATTGTGTGCCATGCCTTTTATACATGACCCAGGTGACCTGGAAACCTATTGTCCAATTTACACCTTGCATTCCACACAAGGAATTCCATTCTCCTGTGAGGAAGCTTTTCACTTCCATTTTTTTTCCTTTTTGAAATTACTTAATTTCAGCGGTAAAAAAAAGTACAACTTTGTGGTTTAAACACACTTGATAACTCATTAAGTTCTTTAAATGCATAAAAATGACAATGTAGATATTTTCCCTCTGTCCTTACTTCTGTCTGGTTGCTCAGTGTCGAGCTAATCCTGATAATGAGAATGTTGGCAGAAACAGTTTTCCTATTGTGTCCGATGGTACTGGTAATTGGAGTCAGTGAAATGCAATGTGAATATTCAGATAATCCTATCAGATTACACGTGGCAGAGAGACAGTAGCTCAGGAGTTTGGGAAAAAGAATTGAAAAAATTACTATTTTAATAGATACTTTGAGCTTTATTTCTGACATTGTTTACAGACAGATTTGAAGTTAAACTTGAAAAGTTTGCACAATATTACTAAAATTGCATATTGAACTGTAATGATTGTTTAGAAATGAAGAATAAAAGAAATTGCCATTCATCTCTCCAGCTCTAGGTGGCAGCATTCTATTTACCTGATTTATCATTATAAAAGATTTTGAAATCAGTCTGGTACCTCATTTAACAGAACACAGAGGGCTCAGGGGCCACTTGGCAGCTACTTAATTACTCCATTGACCAAAAAAGACTGAGAAGTACACCACACAAAATTGTCCTATATCAGACATTTTAAAACTGTTCGAGTGACGTATTTATAGTGTGCATACACATATTTACATGTAAAGAGAACATTTGACAGTTCCTGCAGCAGATGGCATTTCTCAGAAAAGCAGTGTGAGTGAATGCACAGCATTCATAAGCTGGTGTTTTTTATTTTGGTCAGGATGTTGCTTGCATTATTTGCATATTCAGCTCCCCAGAGCAACACAAGCATTTTTGCAGATAGCTTATTCCATGGGATATTTAAATCAAGTATAAACACATTATATTGTAGCCTTTTCCAGCTCACACTTGTTCTTGTTTTTTTTTAAATCATATTACACCTACCTTAAAGCAGTGTTATTTCTATTTTTAATCAAACCAAACGAAATTACAAGGCAGAAGAGTTCAATAATTAATATCCAGAGTTACTTATAGATTTCGATTGCATACTCACAAAAATACTAATGATTTAGATCCCTGGCCATTTCTACCTGTGTTCACTTTTTGTTTAATCTTTTTTATATCTTTTTAATAACGTATAACAAATGCTTGGGATTGGAAATAACCTACCTTTCACAGAATTCTCTTTTTAGCCTCTGTGTATCAGGTTTGGTAGCATCTGAGTCTTTTTAAGGATACCTCTTCTGCTAATGTTACATCAGCAGAATTTGCAATTTCCAAACCATAAGATTACTGGTCCAATGCAAACCATCAATTTATAAATTTGGACTGACAATTGCCATTTTGATTTTATTTTTGGATTTCAGACTACAATTTACAACGTACAAGAAGGCAAAAGATTGTTCTCAAGGGTATTTTCTGAAGAACTGCAGGCATTCTGTACCTTAGGTGCAAAATCTTTGGAATGACCTAATACTTTTTACATTTTCCCCAATTTTAAATTCCCTTTATACTGTATATCTCTTAACAATTTTTGTGCCATTAAGAAATACAGATTCCAAGCCCTGTTAACTGCACATTTTATAAACATTAGATCCTATTTATAATTCTTCACTTTTACTGCACTGAAATCCAATTACCTATTCAATTTGTACTTGAAGCCACACAAACTTCGTGATAAAACTATTAAAAGGACCTGAGACTGAGAGCCAAAACTTTCATTAAAAAAGTCCCTGGGTTTCTGTGATTGGCAACTTTAAGGTTTATTATTTAAGGTGTCTCCCTTACAAATACTAAGCAATGACATTTACTTCATTAATCAAAGAAGCCTATTTTTTTGTTGTCCCTCTTCCAGATCTGTCTAAACATTTCCTGACGACCTATGGAATACCATTTAATTTTTTAATAATCAGTTTAAATAGTTTAAGTATTAAATAGCAGTCTGATTTCATAATAACTGTACATAAGTCTTAGCAGAACTGCAAGACTTGCACTGCAAGTTCCTTCTAAATAAAGCTTCAGCTCAACCCAATATTATATACGTTTTACTGCAGTTGTTGTTTGGTTCTTGCAGATGAATATTGTGGATTTCTGCAAGAAAATGGCTTGAGAGGAAATAAAAAGAAAATCATTACTGGCCTAAAATGACTCCTTATACAACAGCTGTTTCAGACTGCTCACTCACCAGTCTGAATAGCAGCTGAAGAGATGGCCTAAAAAATGGAAGTCAACTTTATCACAACTGCTTTGTAAACTGTAGAATCAGACCCTCTGTGCAATAAAAGATCCAAAATATGTTTTCTTTTTCTACTTATAAAAACATGAGGGTCCTATGTCACTTTTTTGAAAAACACATAGGAACTTAATGTATATGTAAATTATTAATTTTCTTGGCAAGCAGTCTAACATTTATGCAGCTGAACATTATACTGAAGCAAACTGAGGGATGTACCTTGCTCAGGGATACAACAGATGTGCCTCCCAAGTGATATAAACCCACAGCTTCCCAGTTATGAGGCCAGAGTCCAAACCAATACTGCACATCACTTTTATTCAAAAAGTAAAAATTATACTCTTTATATCATCATCAGATGGCTGCGATTGTCCCCAGAGCAAACCCCCACAATAAAAATCAACAATATTCTTTCTTCAGGGTGGCTGAATGGATAACATTTATATGGCCAGGTTAGCTTTCTTAGTTGACTAGGACCAAAGTATATCATCAATCAGTATTTATTAGGCTGAATTCAATGCATTACGTCCAAGCTTAAAGTTTATTGTAAATAAAAAGAATTGTCACGCACCTCAAAGGAAGTTTCTCAGAACCTTTGAAATGCTCGGTACATTTTTTAATAGCATCTTAAACAAGAGCTACATATCTGACAGACTGTGTTTATTGAGTATTGCATTCATCTTACATCTTGATCAGAGCACGTTTTAAGACAAACTTCCACAAGCTCAGCACAGGCTAACACAGGGGTGGAATACATTTACTGACCCATTTTCCCTTGCCAATTTATTTGCCTTTACCAGTATCTAAACAAAACGACAGGTTAAGGGACAGCAACATGTTATCTCAAAACAGGCGTTTTTCAGAGCCTCCAGAAAGCAGAGAAAACACTTTGGTGTGGAATCAGAAAGTTTCAGGCTGGGTCTTTCTTATAGTGCATTTTTTGAAACAAATATAGAAATACCCCCCCAAGAAAACAATGAAAATTCATCTACCCGTGCAAGAAGGGACACATCCAGACATGTTAAGACACATTTGGCATTTATATTCTTCTGAGAAAGCCATGATATTGGGCAGACAAACGGGCAAACCAATGTTTAACAGCTTAGATGCAGCAAGCATGAATAAACCTATCTGAATATACTCCCGCCAATGCTTATGTTACCAGGAGAACTTTGGATTAAAAACGCTCAAATGTTAAATAAAAATGAAAGATAACCTCAACATCAGCCAGTCACTAAACATTGTGAACTGCGAATTACAAACACGTCAGGCAAGCCATTAGACTTAAGTCATGCCACAACACTTCTCAGGCTTTTGCTAAGGTTTGAGCAAAGAGATCTGCAGTTTTTAATTCAAGATAATGTAGCTCTTAGCTGAGAAATGCCCATTATCAAGGAAAGTTGTTTCGCATTATTGTGTGATAAGGAGACTAAGGTCTATTTGAATTAAATCTTGCAGACCCAAGAACTGCTATTTTATGCAGAGGTAATATAGCTGATTTCTAACTAAAGTAGATGAGTGTGTTACAGAGAAAAAAAATAAAGATACCCCCTACAGTATGTAAAACATGCTAGGGAGATTAAACGTTTCTAGTGTCCTCTGCACGAAAAACACAAAAGAAAAACATAACTTGGCAAAGAGAGCAAATGTGTATTTTTTTTTAACTTTTAGTAATACCCTTCCAACCCTGATAAAAATAAGGAATAAGAACCAAACCTGAACTAAAACAACCCAATAAAATCAATAAATAAACTTGTGTTGATGGATGAAGATAACTGGTACAACTTTACAGCAAAAAAGGTTTTAGACCAAATATAGTTGGTGAGGTCTCTTTCATAAATTAGTGGATACACATCGGTTAATAATTAAAAAAATAAAGAAAAAGAAAATAAGACCTTGAAGTGCAAGTTTGGGAAACCTCAAGCCGAGAGATGTAAGGAACATCAAATATCACCCTGTCGCTTTCAGACAGAATGTACAGCTCAAGATTTGATTGGAGGAATGCTTTTATGTTTTCATAAAATCTAATAAATAAGCCAGTGCCACTCCAACTCAGAGGTTAACAGAAGTCCATAAATAATGATTCTCTAATGACCATTTTTATGTCATCATTGTGTCTTGAAGTTAAGCTCAATATAAAATCTGTTTCTTTTTGCAATACATCTGAAGACTGAAGAAGCCAGAACTTTCTGCAGCTAGAAAAATGAACAAAATAATACTGTCCATGCCACAGAAAATGCCTTCCTGAAACATTTAAATCTTTAAAAAATATAAAAATGCACAAAACACAAGACAAACAGCAACAGAGGCAATATTACTATCCATGGATACTAGTCATTTTTTCTTTCGAAATTTTTTAAACTTTTTATTTTATTTTTAAATTAAACTATATACAAAACTAGCAAGTTCATTTTTGCTGTCAAGACACAAAATTAGTGCCTTGAGAAACAGGGAGCCAAAACTGTCAAGACAGAATGACCACAATGTTATTGCTCAGAATTTACTTTAAAGAAGGACATCTGTTAGGAAAATGTACAAGAGTTGTAGCTCTACAGTCTACTATAAAACAGGCATGTGCAGGGTAGCTTGTGGTAGTTGCTTTTACAAAACTACAGAACAGATTCCACAATTAGAACCAACTGAGTACCCATGCGTTCATATTAATGGATGCTCTTTTCTAAGGTTCTTTTTTACCTTAACAAAAGAGATTCTGCATTATTCTGCATGGGCTATTTAATCTTCTTTGTTGGTATGTGTTGTGTAGCACTTAACCTACACTTAACCTGTGTTATGTAGCACCAATTTCAGTGTCCGAGTTGTGGTTGTGCACTGCTTAGCAAGAACAATGCTCATGGGCCAGAAATGTTGATATGGCAAGTTGAGTTGTAATTCCCACAGATTCCTGTCCAATTTACTGTTTGTTTTTCCAGCAGAGCGCGAGTATCATTCAGCACCAGTTCAGAACCTGACCTAACTTCAGCTTTCATTGCAAAGATTGTGGAACTGCAATGATGGAAACTGATCCATTTTGAAGACTCGGAAGCTTATCAAAGTGCACAATTTATTGTCTTGTAAATCTGTTTTTTAATTCCATATGGTTGTAAAGTCTTGCAATCACCCCGGAGAAAACTCACTGCGAAATTCACTGCATACACATATATTAATGTGCATGTGAATGGCAATAGGGGTGAAAACACTGCAAATTGAGATACAGCGACCTGTTTCAGAAGGTCACTGCTAGACTTTATAATCACCTTGGGTTGAAAGCACACCTCTGTGCTAGATTCTTTGAACCACATTTGCACAGAACATATTTGGCATGCAGTGAGATTACAGTTTAGCCTGTCATTTGGTAACATAACTGCCGCTTCTTTTGATGTCTCATAGATGCTACATTCTTGACATCCTGTGTAGCTGTTTTTTTTTCCAAACAAAACCTAATTTTTCAGACCTTCTTGAATGAAATCTAAAAAATCTGTAAATAAACAATGTAAATGGCCTAGAATTGTACAGAAGGAATTATAAGTATGCAAAGCCTTGTTCTTTTACTGAGCATCTATGGGCGGCCTTTTCAGAAAAAGCGAGATCACACCTTTGTAAGTCAAGGCCAGATCTGAGGGTAGGTCATGTTCTGAACACCCCATGAGGCTCTGTTTGGTTTTGGGGTTGTCGCGCTGATAATCTACTCCACCTCACGTCTCTCTGTGTGCCGTGGACTTTAAGAGGAGAAGGCAAGTTTGATGCTGCAACTGGAGTAGCCCTCATCACTAGCCATGCTCTGCAGGCTGCTGTGGTCATCGAGGTCGCTGGTGCTGGTTGTGCTCACACTGTCCATTTCTCCATGGGAGAACTCTGTGCTTTCCACGTCCACCTCGATCTCCTCTGCAAAGGGCGGAATACAAAAGGCTGTCAGAAGCAAAAAACGATTGAGACCTCATGCAGACAAAACCGGATCTGCACCTGGAATTAAAGCGAAAAAAACGTACGAAGGGCCAGAAAGTATTTTCCTAACTTGAAAGACTCTTGGCAACAGTTTATGAAAGCATAGCGCCATTCCATGTTCACAAAATCAGCCAAGATGTTAAAAAGTGCTGACAACGCACTACTCCCCTCAGGAGCATTTAACTAAGCGTTGTAATGCGTTTTGTAAACGATTAAACCCCCTGTGATCAGAAAATACTCCAATTCTTCAAAACCAACCAAAGTTGTACCCCCCTCGTCAGGGAATGAAAGTCTGCACTTGTATTGGTTCACTTGTTACTTTCTATGGCCTCTACTCCTAGTCAGGGCGTTGTAACGAGCACAGTGTCAGTCAGCCTTAGGTGTAGAGACTGAATTTACAACAATGCAGGGAGAACCTCAGTTTAGGAAACAGAAACAGAGAACTCACTGGTGAACCTTTCTGTTAAATCTTTCCGGTGCTCGTGAAACAAGCATTTGTACACGCGTCAAGGCCTTCTTGCGTTGGGCCACACGGGTGAGCAAGCCGTGTCTCACCTCGGTCCGAATCGGAGCGGTCGGAGCACAGGGTGGAGCCCACGCTGTCTATCCGTGTCCTCTCGGCATCCCCGCCGGCCTGCAGCAGGTCCAGCTGTCTCTGTAAGTGCCTCTGCTCCCGCTCCAGGTTCTCCCGCTGGTACTGGCTCTTCCGGTCGATCTCTTCAAGTTTCTGTCAGCGGTTGACACAGACCTTCAGTGCCTTCACATTAACCTCCAATTTTAAGGAAGTATCACATGCTGGTGCCACAACATATTCAGGTTTTGTGCATGTAAGACAAATTTTAGAATAATAATCTGCAGATATGTTTTTTTTTAACTATTATTTTCCAGGCTGTTTTCTCAAGCCTTTCCACTGATTTCTGAATATACAGACTGACAATGTCATTTCTGGCCTTTGTGATCATCTGATTTACAAAGCAGTAAAGAGAGTTGCATACAGTAGCTCTGTTGGACTGAAACAAACAACAGAAGTGATTTTCAGCAATTCACTGCTGAAACTGATATTCCAAGGTAAGTGTTTATTTTAGGTGGACTGACATTTTCATTATTACTGCAGTTACTATAATATTATTATTAATAATAATAATATTTCTTGTTTGAAATGCTGGTTTATGTTGTGTGGTTTGCAAGTGGCTTTGTAATGAATATTAATTATTCTATGTAGTTCAGGTGGGTAGCTGCGTAGGCTGCAAAGGAACAATAGGTTTATCTCATGCTGAAAAAAGGAGAAAGAAAAACAATGTTTCAGCTGTGGAGCCTTCTTTAGACACCACACCTGTCTACATAATAACTCTATTTTCTACTTTGCCAAAAGAAAAAGAAAATTAAGTGACATTCAAAATTGTATAATAATCTGAATGCTGAGATTACCATCTCAACCCAGAAATTAATCTTGGCTATTACATAGAAATGCAAAGGTTCAAGGCCTTTCAAGAAAGTTATATTGTCATAAAATAGTACTGCAAATACTAATCCTGCAGTATCACAATGTGGTAGTAATGTTATTATTGAGTAGATTTAATAGCAATGAAAGAATGAATACAAATTATGAGTTTTCAGTTAGTTGCATGATCACTGGCAACTGATTTATTTGTACTAATCAAGTTGGTCGTGACTTCAAAATACAACGTAGACACAGGATTGTCTACAGAGAAATTAGAAAACATGTTTGAGTATAGCCAAAGAGTCTATCTAAGGATTTACAAAAAATAACTGTAACAGAGCTGCCTTGGATAAAGGGTAAACAAAGGATTAAAATGTTGCTGCTAGGTTTAATAATAGCCAACACAGGACAGCAAAGCCTCAAAGAAATAATTGTGCTTATAGTAATCAATGTCACACTGTCACACTAAATAATAGTTATGCGATTTGTAATAAAGGTAAATGAAAGATGAAGACACATTACATCTATTATTATGAAGTGTCTTTATCTTGATAGAATGGGTAACACCTGGCTTGTGTCAACACTTCCAGTTTCAAAGCTAGGAGATGTTTGCTGACATTCAGTGATCAAAGCAACCATAAAGATTAACTTGGTTTACCTTAATTTAGTGTCAATCAGTCCATGAAGACAGCATGAAACAGGCAGGTAGATAAATAGAGAAAGAGACAGGAAGGAAGGAATCAGGAAGTCCTGATCATCTGGAAAGACCAGAATGGAGTATCTGAACCTTGTTAAGTATTACTATTGCTATTGTGTTGTTATAAATATTATTATAACAATGTGGGTGTTACTTAATTTTATTTTTGCTTTTGCCAAAGTGAAACTCTGATTTCCTGAGTAAAGAATTCTGGTTAAAAACTGCTTCTTGTGATTAAGGGGGTGCATTCTTAGAATAGGGAGATAGATTCCCATTAATTTTGAAGTACTTGTGTTTACAGAGAGAGAGATTTAACCATAGGCCGTATTCTGTTTGAATTAGAAGGCAGCTTTATCTCTTATTTTGGCCTGTTTAGGCATTAATAAGAGCTGAATACTTGATAGCAGTCTAGTGTTTTTCTGGGTGGTTAGGACGTAGGCCTAAATTGCCTTGCTAGAAACTTTATACATAGTGTAACTTGTGTGTTGTATGTTTATGTTTTGTGTTTAGTGTGTGTATTGTCATTGTTAATAAATGCTAGTTTACACCAGCGTGTCTGAATGATAACTTCACCAAAGCTGTGCCAGAGAACAAAGAACTCATGTGGCTCTAATTATGCCAACTGCTCAGGTATATGCTTGGCAAAATCATTTACAAGTTGGAGGTTATGATTATTTGTCAAAACATCTTTTTTTCACCTTAGAAATATCGCAAGACTACGCCCTATACTATCATTAACTGTGGCTGAAAAGCTGATCTACATATTTGTATTCTCTCGAATTGACTACTGCAATACTCTACTCGATGGGGTATCTAAATCTACTCTGAACAAACTGCAGTATGTCCAAAATTCAGCAACCAGAATCCTGACCAGGTCTAGTGTAAGTGTTCACATTACTCCTATCTTGGAGTCCTTGCACTTTCTTCCGGTCAAATTCCGCGTAGACTTTAAAATCCTCATGCTCACCTATAAGGCTTTACATGGTTTGGCACCTCAATACCTGTCTGAACTTTTATAGCCCTACTCCCCACCTAGCAACCTCCGCTCTTCAAATTCTGCCCTCCTTACTGTCCCCCAAGCCCGTCTATATTGTATGGGCGACAGGGCCTCCTCCTGCTATGCCCCCAAGCTCTGGAACTCTTTGCCCAAGGATATCAGAGAGTCACCTTCTCTAAACTCCTTCAAATCCAGACTCAAAACCTTCTTCTTCAGAAAAGCCTTTACTTAACTGGTTCTTAGTACCTTAGTAACTTAGTACCACCTTCCACAGTCTCCTCTATTGTTATTGTTGTATTGCTGTAATTGTAATTGTGTCTTATCTTGTGAAATCTTCTTATTTATTGTTATTGTCATCCTGTAAAGCGCTTTGAGAAGCCACCTTTAAAGGCGCTATATAAAATAAAGTTTATTATATTATTATTATTATTATTTATTTTACTTATTGATTATTCCACTCTGTCATTATCTGGTATTTGGAACTCCCTATTTATAACACTATTTTAGCATATCTGCATTGTCCCCAGGACTATACTCACCCGAATGTTACAACCACATAGTTCATTTTTGAAAAAAAGTAACACATTTTAAAAAAATTTGAAATTTCAGAAAAAGTTGGCAGCCACATGTCTATCTTGGTTGGTATGGGGAATATAATTTTACCAGATTTTAAACGCAGCATTTAACCACATGGAAACACCAAGTTTAGTTTTAACTGACTCCATAGGTTTCAAAAAGATGAAAATTATCCCTGTAGGGTGGCAAAGGGGTGCAGAGTTGGCAGTGCTGGGCCCTGGGTTCACTTTTGGACCTGGGGTGCGGCCTGGGTGGAGTTTGTATGTTTTCCCCATGGTCACAAGGGTGACTTCTGGGTGCTCCACTTTCCTTTCCCAGTCCAAAGACATACTGGTAACTTAACTGGCTTCTGGGAAAACTTGCCCTGGTGCGAGTTTGTGCATGTCTATGTGTTTGTATGGGCCCTGCAACAGACAGGCCTATCCTGCCTTGGTGGGATGGCTTCCCACAACCCTGAATTGGATGAAGCCATTAGAAAATGGATGGATGAATCATCCCAGTAATTTATGTGAAGCCAAGAGGTAGGAGACATGGATATTTTGTTTACACCGGTGATGTTTTAAAACGATCAGTTAACTGGTTCGAAGACAGATGATTTTCAATGACACCATTTTGGTTAGTGAACCAGTATTTTTGTCACATGTTAAATAGCGATTTCCTAGGATCATACCTGAAAATTTTAAACTTGATTGGTTTCAGTGTTTGATCATAAGATGTTTGAATATAAAATGGTGGTCAGGCCACCTCACAAAAGGTTTCTTAACAGTGGAGTACAGAATATTAAATAAACATAAAACTAGAGATCATGAGATAATCTCTACTAAGAAAGGAATAAAAAAGTTTGTTGTGACTATGTGTAGTACAGCACCACATATCAAGAAGTCTAGATGTAGGCTCAGTCTCTGATAAATCTACGTTCATTGTCTAGTAGCTTTGGCATTGATGACATCCACCAAGAATCAATCAGCTGGTGCAATGCTTTTTAAAAAGATTATTTTGCTAGGGTTGCAGCTGATTAGCTAAATCGTGCTTGACTAGGCCAGTATGAAAATTTGGAAGGAAAATATAACAAACAAAAATCCTTATAATCACACTTGCGATGATGCAATGTACTTCTGTAATAAAATCCACTGCACAGAACATGGCTGCCATGTCATTTTTGTCATCTGCATTGAAAACAAATCATTTACCATTGATTGTAAAAGCATACACCATCATTTATAATGCTATGTCAGTCTGACAGCTAGTTTTAGAAAAGCAATTAAGACAATAATTGAACAGGGCACAGTTTTTTTTGCTAAAATACAGACAAAAGAAAGTTAAAACTGAGGTCTGTTATAAAAATGCATGGCGTGTGTCTAAAGAGAATGGAGAATTGGGGGTTGATCAGAGTAAATGCGCCCCATCAGCAGTCTTTCAGACTTATTGGGGGATTGGGACACAGCCTGCAAATCTTACATTCATTTCTTGTTTTCATTAGTGGCATTGCTTCAAAAATGTTCCTCCTAACGCTGCCTGTGCTAATGAACAGTGAAAGCAAAAGCACGTCTAAACAAAAGTGGCTTTTCAGAGGTGTTTTTACTTCATTCAGGGTTAAATTACAGAATAAGGGTCACCATCATCTTTGGGCAGAGGGCCAAAAGCTACTTTCACAAGTTGGCATGCCAGGCAAAGGAGGCTGGGGGGGGGGTGGTATTTGGCTGGGCAGACAGTGCATGACCAGGGTTCTCAATATTGTGACTGTTATTTTAACACTAAATTAAAAAAAATACCAAAACCACCAGATGATGGATAAATTAAACTCTATAAATAAAAAACAGAAGCACAGATGCAGTGACTGAACTGAACATTCTAATCAACACAGATGCTCTGTATTTACAGCCAGAAACTACGTGCCAACATAAAAACACATTTTGCGACTTCACCTTATATAATATCTGAATCTGAATCTTCTGACAGTCCACCTATCTTGTATTTGACACAATCCAAAATTAAGAACATGCAGGCCTCTTAACCACAGACATAAATGTTATGATCTGAACCACTAATGTTTCCCAAAGTTCGTGCTCAAATACCATCAGACCATTTTATGCTACACATTTGGACTTTTATCTGTGTGTATAAGATGCACACTTGGGAGTAGTGGATTAGGGACTGAAACCAGATTTTCTGGGAGGTTTTATGCATTGTGCTCAATTTTTTTAAAAGTTTATTAACAACCTCTGTCTGTCAAGCAAAATGCCATCTCGAGCTGCATTCTGGAACACGGGCTGGGATTTATAGCCCCCAAGCCGAATCTTTGGGCTGCTCCTCAGAGGATTAGATCCGTCTCCCCATGCTTTTTCATACACTACCTTTGTCAGGAATTGTAACACCTGCACTACTAGTTCACTTCCTGATGTAGCACTAGCAGGGCAAGTGCTTTAGCCCTTGAAGAGACGCTGATGATGAAGATGAGTGCCTGCCATTGGCCCCTGCATCTCATTGGTTTCAGGACGCCATTGCTGCTATTGTAATCCCAATGTTCTACAAAACTCATGTTACAACAAGCCGCAACTTGCTTAGGATGGCGATTCCCGTAGCTTAATTTAGACCATATTTTGCAGGTTTGATACATTTGAAAATGGGAATATGTCTTAGAAAGCTTGGGACCGCCATACAGGTACAATGCCCAAGATTGCATTACAGTTACACTGCATACTGCGTGTTGCACTACATGCAACACTGTACGAATTGTTAACATGTTTGTAGCTTTTTGGGGGGGGGGCATGGGGTTGGCAGTGCAAAAAAAATCTTAGAATTCACAGGACCCGTCATGACAGGAACACATTGCGACTGCCATTTCTCCTGTGATAAGGGTGACAGTTGAGAGCTGATTTTCCACTCTGTTCATGTATAATTGGATTGAGACTTATTATTTCGCTGGGGCATTCAGGGAATTAACCTTGGCTGCAAACACCATGGGCATTTTTGTTTTAAAAGAAAAGTTCAATCTTTAGTTTTTTTGTTCCTCCTTTGTGTTTGATTAACCTTTATCTTTCGTTTCCTGTTCGTACCGATGCTCACAGATATTAACACCTGCTGATCTGCACCTTTGAAGCTGCAGGCATGCACTTTGAAGTGCAAAAGGCAGAACTTTGAAAGCCAAAGCCAAGATTATGGTGTTGGCCAAGTTCCAACCCTGTTTTAGCATTTCTAAATACAATGAGATCATATTAAGCTGTAAATACATACAGGAGCAATGGAGTTTAGGTCTAAGAATGATTCCTGACATTGTTTTGCAGACGCAATTTTTGCAAAACCAGATCTACAAACCTTTCCACTTGAGCATAAATAAGATACAGAAACCAGACCAATTTACATCCAAATTGCCATGATAGTGAAGGTGTATCTGAGTTTCTGAGGAAGCCAATACTAAAAAAAACTGTCATTGAATGGAGTGTAAACATAAGATCTATAATGGACTCTGATACTATCTTTTTGCTTGGATCTACAGTGCGATAAGGTCTTTGCATCGCATCTAGCCAGCAGGTAAAGTAAGAAGTGCACAGTGACCTACAACACTGTAACACAATCAATTTTTGATGATGTCACAAACTCTCAAGGGTCACAGGATGAGATGAGCTCCAAGTTTCTATTACAACAGTGTACCCAGCAATCACTTTGTCAGCTGTTGACAGAACATCTGCCTTTGATCTCCTAACAACATACTGTAGGCCTACCACATCGTGCTCTGCTTGGTATAATCAAGATGTTGAACAATTAACTTACAGCAGGCATTTCAATGTGAATTCCAGGTTAGAAGCAGTGTAGTCTTGTGTGGCCTTTTAAATCTCCCACATTTTCCTTAACTAATTTGAAACAGGTTTTTTTTTTAATCTCACAATATGAGCTACGGTAGTTTTTGAAAGTACCTTAATATGTGCTTTGGCTTTGTTCAGCAACCCCAGTGTTGTGTGCCGGTTGCAGTCTGGTCCCAGTGGTATAAGTGCCTTCAAACGTTCCAAACACAGCCGAAGATGTGCTCGTCTGCAAGTGGAAAACAGAACAAGGAAATGAATGCAAGCTGCTTTGCAAGGAAGCTTTGTCAGACAGAGTTATTACCACCAGATTTGGTTGTGTCCAGCTGAAGGCAAATACGTTCTTAGCCACAAATACAAGTACCATAAGGGAAGAAGGTCTCAATATGGATAAAAGACATTAGCGATTTGTTACCGTTCAGGTGATGTAGGCCCTGGTATATTACTCTGAATATAGCTGGAAGGCCTATCTGCTAGCAACCTGCTGATATTGTCATGCTTGCTAAGCCTTAATTAATGGCTACTGAGCATCACCCAAGTGTGTCCTGCACTTTGACGGGGTATGAAGTGGGTGCTCTTATATACTGTTCATAAAGTGTTTGGGATCCTTTGTGATGAAAACCACCTCCTACCTGGTTATAATGTACTTTGATTAGTACATGTTCACAGCAATTGATTTCACTTCTCTGGCATTAAGGTTTACATTTTATTGATTGGATTATATTATGCATTTTGGTATTTAATTTCTTGCACTTACATCTTCTCGCCAAAAGGAGGAAAGGCAGGAGGAATAGGCAGTTTTTTCTAAACACCATGTAGATCAAAATCCCTACAGTGACGAGACATGTGTTTTTTTGCCAGGCTGGTAAATATTTTCAGAGCAGGCAAAGGAAATCCCGTTCTGCATGTGTTTCAAAGTGTGCCCTTTGAATGTTTTCTTTTTGTGCAGGCTTCGGAGTTCCTGCACAGTTACAGCAAGTACACCGCTGTCTAAAAAAAGCATAATGGAATAATGACATTTACAAGTATCTTTATCAGATTTTCCTTTAATCTCTTTCTTACTGAGAAGTGCTTTTGCATGGGAATTGCTTTCATGATGTGTGTGTGCAAAATTATTATTACCAGCCTTATCGGCCTGGATTTCAAATGAGCACATGGTTTAGTTTTGAAATCGGAAGAAACAGCTCTTATCCTCTCTGCTACTGTATTGTTGTGTAGGCTTGACAAATGAGCGGAGCTGCTCCTTTTGCTGGAGTCTCCTATGACTGGCTTTGGAAATGCCTTCACCACACAGCTAGCCTCTCTCCGAATCAGGACTTTGATCAAGTGCTGCTGCAAGCCCAGGCCTGCTCTGCTGATCTGCTGCTGCAGCTGCAGACCCCACCATTCGTGTTCCAGGCTCAAGACTTCCTCTGTCCTCCAGATAAATAGCCTGTTTGCTCAGCGCTATTAGTCTGATAACCTCGACTCCCTGCCAGCATGAAAACATGCAGTCTGACCTCAAATCCAGATACGGCCGTTAATATTTTCGACATTTGAAAATCCTCCAGAATAGATTTTTTTTCATACTTACAAAGGCCACAACTTTTGTTGATGTCAGTGTTTTTGAAATGAAATGTACCTCTGTACAAGAAGACTGCACATCACTGTCACTATACATTTGCAGTGCAGTACACCATGTACTGTAAAATATTTTATGTTGTTAAGTCTACACAATCTCCTTCCCAGCACCCGAGGCCAGCAATGCCAAGCTCAGTTTTATATGTGGCACATTTTGTCCATTCACCAACTAAATATGTTTTCAGTGCTCAGCTACTTGCATTAAACAGTGCAACTGGGAGAATTCACTTGGCTACATTTATGAATTCATGGTATCGATTTATTCTAGTGGATGCCTGTAGTGCCCCCAGCTTAATCAATCAAGAGAAAACATATTTGTTTTTGTTTTTACATATCCATACATGCATTATTTAAAACGAACTGAGTTATTGCCTAACTGTGAATCAACAGTAAACCTTTTTGTATGGAGGCAGCAAATCACTGGTGTCGCCCTATAGTTCAGACGCACACCGACTGAATACAGTCTGTAGGACAATACGACATATCCAGCATGTTAAGTCTGCAAATAAATGTTGGTAAACAAAAGCCTGACAATCATGCAGGGAAGGAAACAAGCTATTTTGTTTTTGAACAACACAGCTTCCTCTATCATAATCCAAAACATCACATGACTAAGTGCTCACGCTACAACGTAACCTACTTCTTTCCACTGGCATGCAATCTGGTCCAACAGAGATGAGAGGAAGTGGGTAAAATACTCAACAGAATACATTGCTTCTCATCAAGGTCAGCTTCCTACAAATGTATAGCTCTATTCATATGGACAGGACACTCTTTACAGTGGAGTTGAAGAGCCCTTCGGTGGCATTTAATGTAGTTTTTTATGCTGAAAACACCTAGGTATCCTGCATCATGAGTCCATATTTAGCTGCACACTCTTTCAATCCAACATCATTCTGTTGTTTAAAAATGTACTTCACACAACAGGGGTGAAGAGGTTGATCCCTCCATCTAAAATTAAACATGGGTGAACTAAATACAATGCACATTATTTTATGGTAAAGCAGCATTGTTTCAGTATTTCATATTAGCCAGCTATGATCAGCAAAGCGGGCTTTATTTGGCCCGAGAGTTTTCACCTCGCCAAGCAAACGGCAGGCCTGCGAGCCTGCAGTTAAATCAGTGGCAGCTGTATCGCTGTTAACTCTCCTGTGGGTACTGTCAGACCTGCAGTGTGAAAAATGGTACATGTGGCTCCTACACTGCTTGTTCCAAAAGATAGTGTGCTTGGTTCAAGAGCCAAACACTCTTTGAAACAGGAGCAGTTTGGATATGAGTCCACATCGCACCTGGTAACCGATGTCCTGCAGTGAGCAGGCAAATTATCACAGCAATTTGTGAGGTACAACTCAGAAGCAGCTCTGGTTGTTCACGAGATCTGCCAAGATCTGGTTCACTTGGTGTTCCAGGGACAGAGGCAGTTTACAAGTTGTGAGAAGAAAACGAAAGTCACGAGCACTTTCCGGAGCATGCAGGAACTAGAGTGAACAAAGACGTCAGGGATATGCTCTCTAGAACGAAACTTTACATGCGTGGAGTCAGACAAATGTTTTGAAACAGTGGGAGTCACGGACAGCATTCCAACAATGAAGGAAAAGAAATCGAGGTCAGGAGACAGATGGAGAAATGACACTTTCACATACAGTCATCCTGTTGTCATTAAATTTAGATGTTGAAATTTCGGAGTATACTGGCTTAACGGTCTTTAAGCAATAGCAATAGCAGTATGACACGTTTCTCAAAGTTTCTCAAAAGTGGTTTATGTCGAAGCAAAAGCTTTGGCTATTGATGAAATCTGCCGAGCCTGAATTCAGTCAGTGCAGCAGTTCAGAAGAAGACATTTTTAAAACAGTCTTTCAATACATGGCTTAGGCTTCCATATTGCTCTACCGGGGACAGGCAATATAGTGGTAAATTGTGTTCACAAATGTAATGTCTTATTGGTTCCAGTACACCTGCTTAGTATGAACTTATTCAGCTTATTCAACTTATTCAACACAACCAGTGTCAAATACATGAAGAATGGGAAAGAATTGAAAAAAAAATCTTTACATTCTCTTTTTGCTGAAACGTCTTGGAAACCTAACCTGCCATTCTTAAGTTTCTACACAAATGGAGAGGTTGTGTCTCAAAAACACCCACTTGTGCACATATATTTTCTAAGTACTCCTTGGTGCTGTTTGATCCAAGCAGGTTAATAGCAGTGCACACAGTGTACTGTGCTTTGCTTTCATGACCCTTTTACGTACACCTTTACACATATTCACCTCCCACGTCTGGGAACCCACGTCTCATGCCTCTTGGGATTGACTTGATCTTTCGGACGCCTACCAGGCCGCGGTGTTCACGGAAATCCAGACTAGCCCTTCATATTGTTTAGTGGCTGATACAATGCAACCCCTTGTAAAAAAAACCTACAAGTTTATAAATAACAAAATGTTTTCTGTCCTGTGTGTACACGAACGTGACCTCCTCCAATCCTCAGCCTTCCTGTGGCGTGTTCCTGGTGGCTCCCCAGGGGTTTCACGGAGGTCGCTGTGTTTGGGTCTTGTGGCTCAGAGTTCTCCTGGTCACGTGCTGCCCCGCGGGTGCATTTTCTCAGCCTCGCAGAAGCCCCTGCAAAGTCACAGGGAGCTGGCTCGAGCACTCGGCTCAAGTTGCTGCAAAACCTCCCTTCCGAGTGCTTTTCTCCTCCTGCCACTGCAATGCCCCCATTCACGTAACTACTCTTTTATGGTATTGATTGCGAATGCTATTGAAGTTTGCCTCTGGAACACAGAATCTACAAATGCATTACTAGAGGCGACAATGTTCATCCCACTCAAATGCTTTAAATATAGCTCTTGTGTAGGACTGTACACTTTTTGCTCACATCCCTCTTCATTTGCCTGGATCCTGACTCCTCTTTATCTCCTGAAAAACTGAGCAAGTGATGAATAAAAACTAGCCCTCTGGCATTGGATGCATTCAGGGTTTTTTTGTCTTTAACATTGCTCTTTTTAAGCCTGCTTTTCCTTGTATAAAAGAGGTTCAATCTGAACTACCACACTGCAAACTTAGATCATTCAAACACAAATTCTTTTTAGCATTCTAAAGGCATGTTTAGTTTGACCATTGACCATCTGCAGAAACGTCTTGTGTCAGGTGCCCCCTGTTTATGGCACTTATAGTTACAGGGAGGTTTAACAGCTCAGGGGAGGTATGTCGGGGGCAGAATATAACAAGAAAATAAAGGTTACAGCTTAACAGTGTAACCCCTGTGAAAAGAGCCACAATAACATTTTATGTCCTTCAACATGAAGTACGTCAGGGACCAGATCTCACGCGTATTTGCCCGACATCAAAGCAAAATAATTTTGCAAACAAAGTTATCCTAAATAAATACAGGGTTTAAATAAATAGCATGTGCATTTTACACAAATTATAAGCACCAACAGGTTATGCGTTTAGCAGTATATGTCCCCTGACTATTGAGGGGAACGTTCTTATATGTTTTTTCTGTCCTACTTTTAGGTGACATTATACAAGGGTCTGAGCCCCTGTAATAAGGTTAGCTTTCAAGACCCAGTAATTAGAGACCTGCATGCAATAAATCTATTTGTTGCCTTTAAAGCAGCTAGAAACTGGAGACATTAGTAATTACAAAGCTTTGTCTGTGCCTTTGAAAACAAGATCAGCACTTCCAATGAGATAGGTATAATTTTCTCTTTGTGCTGTTTAGCAAAACTTGGCTTCATTCACATCAAACATTTCACGTGAGGGAAGCTGCTTCAAGGAAATATTTAGCAAGACTTAGGCCTAAATAACATGTTATTGAAGGCGGCACAAAATCACATCCAGTTAAAAGTGCACATGTGCAATCTATTTAGTCCCTGTTATACAGCTGCGAAGCTAATTTAGATGAAAGATACATGTGCCATCTTTAATAAATACTTTATTACTTACTTTATAAGCTTTAAATTATGTTGTTTCTGAGAGTTCATATTGTGGTGTTCAGGTATATCCTGAGCTGTGTAATGTAGGTGTTTCTAGAGGTATTCTACTTAATGCTGGCTTGTATTGGTTCACTTAAAAACGGGAGCATACACAAGCATTCTGTTGTGCACCATTTGCAACAAAATAAAAATAGTATATGTACTTGTTTCGTGCTCATAAACAGACTATAGTCCCTTGTGTGACTTGTATGAAAGCCCCCCAACTTCCCACATGACACAGTTTTGCAGTTTATGGTCACATGATTAGTGCACGGTTTTCCAAACCTGGTTAGACAGCTATTGAGTTGCCTTCTCGTTTTACATGAAAGAGGTACAATGTACTTCATCACACATTTAAATTAAATCTGAAATGACGCAATACGGACACCTCACTAATCAGCTGCATTCAGAATCTATCCTGAAGAGAAAAGCTCAACCTACTGTAAACAGCATTTGAACAGCTGCATGAAAACACCCTGCCTGGGACACACATGAGAAAAGCCATGTACTAACTTTTTGTTTGGGAATCCTTTTGCATCTCTCTGAAAGCCTTGAAAACCTCCATTGAGTGCTTTTTTAATTGCAGCACAACTGCTGACACCTTTAAATTACTGGGTAGTGGGAAGAACTGGTTTTCTTACCTCAATAATGAGGTAACAGTGCATTTAAAATCCTGTATTGGCCATAACAAACCTACTGTAAATTCTTACAGGGTAAGATGTATGTGCAAACATGTCTAAACATCTCCAGATGTTTAAACAACAAATAAATGGATCTTGCCCTCTAAAGAATACATAAGAACCTTCATTGTCTATCATTCACTTTAATTCAATCTTAATCAATATCATTTAAATAAAAGCTATAATAAGTTTACTTTAGAGGGTTGAGCAGCCTCTATGCAGTGGGAGTGAAGTTTGACACCAAACAGAGCCCATGCCTTGTGCTGCGTTACAGGAGGTTTAATTTCCTCTAGGTAGAAGCACTACGTCACTTCTGCCCACTTTAAGAGCTAACCTTCTCCACACAGGAGCGAATCTGTGGTGATGCTCAGCAGCAGCTGCAGCAGACGAGAAGAAGCGGTGTTCATGGGCGATCTGGAAGACGGGCAGACAGCTGTAGGGGAACTCAGCCCACTGAGCCCCATTGCTAACCCACGGATTAGCCCACACGTGCTGCGGTTTTAATCCACTTGGCAGCACAGCCCCTCCAGTGATGCAGATCGCATGCTATCTCTCTTTTAACTCCTCGCACTGGGAACACTAGGTTAAAACAATGGCAAGAATGAAGACATTGCAGGACAGCCCCCACATGGATTAGGGCTGGCGATCATGTGTTTCTGGTCTCCTTCCCAGCATGGGGGCAGGCCGTGTCTGGAACTGTGAATATTGCCTACACCTCATCAGGGCTTTGGATTATATTCTATTAACCACCAGCTTCTCCTAAAGTGCAACCAGCACAGACAGCTAACCATTTGTGTGTCAAAAATGCACTTTTCTTCGATCACTCAGAATCCGATTTATCTTTCCTAATGTACATTTAATCCCTGCATCTTGCTTCCCTGTATGCACAATGACTTCAATTTACTGTAGTGAAGCAATATGTTAATAATGTGCCACCATTAAGTGCAATAAAGCAAGGAAACAACCAGATGAAGGCTAGCCAGGAATGGTCTAGTCACAGGCAAACATACAATGAACACAGATGTACAGACAACTGTATGCATTGAGCTTGAAACAAAGGGTTGTGTTGAATTACAAGATTAGACAGAAACCAAAACAAATCTAGGGCAGTTAAAACTGAAACATTTACTAGACTGAATAATTTACGATTTCAGTTTTAATTATAATAAAGATAATAACAAAACATCTCTGTAGATGGCACACTGCTAAAAAATATCCACATTCAGTTAATATATAATGTTTGTGCCTTTCTATCAGCTGTTACTGTCCTAAGCTCTAAGCCATTTCTCCCCTGTGATCTGCGACTCTCACATTGGCCAGTCTGGCTATATTAGTCGTGGTTACTCCAGTGGAAACGTGCACCGACACGTGTTTTTATCAAACCAAAGATCAGGCCCAATAAGCAGCTTTTCAGAGCCAAGAAAAGCTTACAAGGCGTCACGTTGTATGGAACAAATGGCTCCAGTTTACCTAACGAGGGTCACAGAGTCTGTATATCCTCCAGGAACAGGCTGTGCTCAGCTTTGCTTCCTTCAACCTGCCTTGCAAACAGCCAGACTGCAGAAATCACATCGTGCGACTGTAAGCTCTCCAAGATACAAGCATGTTAAAAAAATATTCTGCAATCTATCAAGTGAAGAGTCTGCAACTAAAGAGAAACGTCCAGAATAATGTCCAAGTCTTCATCTACGGTACAATCTAGAGAAATAAATTATCAGAGTTCCAACAAATAAAAGATAAATGTAAATCAAGATGACAGTTTCTGAAAAGGACAAATGGTATCTACAGCAAGAGAAATCACCACACCAGAGATTCACAAATGAGCTGTGACCAGCTCTATGAAGTGTGCTGAGGGGCTTCAAACATGCACCACAGTGGGAGCACTACGAGCTAGCTCTTGTGAAGAAACTAGGGTTAGATCTGGATCCAAAACCGAATTCTATCTCAAAAGCCTATGCCAGTTTGCATACATTGAATACAAAGTACAGCACTTTCTGACACCACAGACCTAACTATAGGTGGAAAACAATACTCATGCAGTCACTCCAATTCAGTTAATGTTTTCCAACACTAGCAGTTTATGCTACCAGGATCTCAACATTCCCTTCCCTTCTGTGACACATTTGTACTGTTTGTCATCTTGTCCTGTGGAACTTCCTGAAATTACATCAGGAAACTTAGAGATGGATAGCAAAAGGAAAAGGCAGTTTGGACAATGTCTGCTGCTCACTTCCTTTTGTGCAGTGGATGGAATTCAGAGATTTAGAGATAATCCCTATAGGAAATGGTCCCAGATAGGCAAACACCTGAAGGTTAATTCCTCATAAACTGACAACAGTGCAACCAATTAATCTCTGCAAATATTATCCCTTCACTTGCTGGTGTTACATCACTGGAAGTGGCTAATGAGGTTTCTGAAGTATCTAGGTAGCTAGTGCTTTTTTCAAAGCAAGAAAGGAACTCAAGTCTTTACCTGGGTCTAAGACAAAAGGTCTAAGACAAAAGGGCTCAAAATAATTGTCTGGTTTACCTTGGTTAATTACGGTCTGGGTAAATCATTAAAAGTCATCAATAGTCCAGGAACAGAAGACAAAAACAGGCAGGTAGAAGGACAGAGAGGAGAAGGAGCAGAGAAGGAAGGACAGGAATAAGGAGCAGAAAGAGAGGAAGGACATAAGAGGATGGGCAGCAAGTCGCAAGGGAGAGGAGAAAGAGGGGGGTTCCTTGTTCCGAACAGCCTTTAAGACCAGATTCACATTAACTATTGGTGCCTTGTTAAGTGAGCTTGCCATTCTGTTGTTTTTAGGAAACTCAGATTTCCTGTACTTAGAATCCCCAAGTTAAAAACGGCCTCTCCTGTTACTGGAATAGGGAGACATGTTTCCCATTCACTTTGTAGAATTGGGATTTATAGGGAGAGAAATTAAAATCTAGGTTATATTCTGTTTGGTGCAGAAGGCAGGTTCATCTCCATTTTGGGCCTGTTACATATTGTATATTGGTATATTGGATTTGTATACAGTATATTGGATTTGAATACTTGGTAGCATTCTGGGGTTCTTCTGGTTGGTCAGGATTTAGGCCTTCGAGATACCTTGTTTATAAACAGTGTGACGTGCATGTTGTACATTTGTGGTGTGTGCTGTTTATTTTGTGTTGCATCATTATTAATACATTTTTAATAACCTGGTTTAACCTGGTGTGCCCGATTTATTACTCTTCTCACCAGACAAAACTCAGGTACCTGTAATTATACCAACCACTCTGTATATTCTTGGCAAAATATTTGCAATTTGGGGGTATGACTATTTTAATTATTGATTGTCCTGCTCTGACATTTTCTGTAATATTCCCTGTTTATAACCGTAGAATTCCAGGTTCCAGTCTGGCATGTACAGTAGATAAGGACACATTTGGGAAACTTAAACCCATCCCAAACATTGCGGCTCCCACTGTTGTTGAAGTTATCATTTTAATTTCAGTCAAACTCCAGTGTCATTGTTTAATAAAGAAAAATGAAAACAAGGAACGACAAATGGGTGAAAAGCTAGGGACCATTTTGAGCAGTATAACCTCAAAGAGCTGCGATTTTTCTGATGTGGACAAAATTGTATTTTCTGTTGGAGAAAGAGATCTGGCAATGCTAAGCTGTAACATGACAACATGACCAATAAAAGTGAAACAAAATGGCATGTATGCATTCCAAAATCACATGACTTTCTTTAAATCCCATAAGGACAAAAAAAAACTAAAGAAACTTTTTGTTTTCTAAATCGCTTAGACTGTGTGAAAGGGGTTGAGAAACAATTTTGAAATTTCCAGCATTGCTATAATAAGCTTCATAATTCTATATGTACACCTTAATCTGCAATGTACCAAGACCAATGTAATAATGATGACAAATGGCAATCACAGTAACTCCGTTTACACGTTCACTGTTCTTAATTTGCGACTGTCAGAGACTCAAAACCAGTGACCAGTGAGTCTACCTGGATTGCTTGATGGATTTTAAACACAGAATGGGGCTCATCTCCCCTCTCTCATAACCAAACTAAAGGTTGTTACACTTTCTGTTTTAAAACCAAATTATTTTTCTTTTTATTTAACATTTAACGTTAACATTTTCTTTGATGTGACTTCATCTTTAGAAGATTTGTGTCCTGCAAGAGTGACTGCAAAGTGGTGAAAGAAACAGATACTGGTCATCTCTGTGCCCATTCATCTATACAGCATTAAAAAGTGCTTTGGATTCTGCAGTGTTCTGTTGAACAACAGGATAACCCCGAGTCTCGAGATTCAGGTGTTGATAGGCACCCAGCGCATTTCAGCTCTGTGCACCAGGGAACATGTTACAGAACTGCTTTGCTGGAGTAGATAAGGCAGTTCTGATTTCATTCTTTATTTGACCTGTCCTCCCCTTGTACAGCATGCATCTGTTAACACAGCTGGGTCATGGCTTTTTGGTGCCAAAACAGACATTTGCAATAGGGGAAAGAGAACCCCTTCCCACAAATCAAGGCTGTTTAGATAACTGTATTGTGTGGTTAATCAGCTCTGCAGGCAAAGAGACAACTAGAGTGAGACTGCATATTGTGCATGTCTGTTTATCTCTCGTCAGGCTAGATAATACTGAGGTTCAACAGGGCTCCAGCCAAATATGGCAAAAATTAGATGCGTAGTATCAAACTTCTTAAAAAGACAGTTACTAATTAAAGGTCTGGGGAACACAAAAGGAACAAGAACATCTTGTACACTAATATGTGGTTTAGATATGGGTGAAATTATTTTATGTCTATGTAAAGCTACATAAGAATACCTTGTGATACAATATTATAACAGATATTATAAAACAATATTTTTTATCCTAATTGTAAAAGTGCTGATGAAATTTGGTTTTAATACTAAACAACTCATCAGAGATTGTGATATCAGAGATACTGAAATCTTTGCGAAAGAAAAACACCCTCCTATCTAAATAAAACAGAAATTCTAAAAAGAAAATCTCTTTTTTGTTCCCGATATAGGCCTATTAATTCATGATTAAAATGCTAAGCCCAGAATCCTTTATTGTTAAAACACATTTCTAATAAAAAAGGACCAAAAAGGTTAATATAATTAAGCAAATGCAGCCTTTTATACTGATGCAGTAGCAAAGATCAAAAACAACACCCCCCCACACACAACCCTGACACACAGTGTGGTGTTGTGATGTTTCCCACTTTCAGAAGCATTCTTGAGAAAAGATGGTATGATAAGGTGGCGCTATAATTACAGCTGGTCTAGACAGTCTCAGTCATGTGTCTTTGAAGTGAGCTGCTCAGCTCTCTGACCAGCCCTCCCCTCCACACATGCAGGTGGTGAGATCTGGATAGAGATTTTATGGGTCAGGTCTGAAAACATGGCTGGAACCTCAGCGACTTCGGCTAGATCAGGTACTACTTTACTCAAAGACAAACCTACATTACTGGAAGGGGTTTGAGAGATTTTGGAAAAGAGGAAATATGGAAATACAATGTAATTTAAATGGGGGTGGGGGGGGGGCATCCAATACAGGATTTTATTCCAGTAAGCAGTTTCAAATAAGCAGCTGCAATTACGGAAACACTAATCAACCAAAAATCCTTTGGGTTTGTTCCACATACTGTATGCTGTAGAGGGGATTTTCAAAATCATGTAGCACACTCATCTTAAAGCACAAAGTCCTGCCCCATGTTGAAAGATCTTCCTCATTCCCTTTTTAAACATTGAAGCCCTTCTTCTCTTATGGCTGGCCTGCTGCTCCCTGAATTATGTAACTTCTGCACAGAAAGCTATTTGGCCTATTGTTTCTCCGATTAGACCCAGTGGTTTCACTTCTGTTTGGCCCTGGTACCCTTGTAACATGACACCTCAGCAACAACGCCCCCAATCTCGTGACCCAGTTGCAGTTTAGTGAGTCAGGGAACAGGGAATGCTCTTGACATGGCATTTGGATTAGTTGCAGATCTAGGTCATGTCTTACTTTCAGTTTTAACCTGTTGCAGCTACACGAGCTCTTGGAAGAAACGCTCGAACCAAGTACAAATCATTTCTCCGTTTCATT
This sequence comes from Lepisosteus platostomus, assembly GCF_059453375.1. Taxonomy (NCBI): domain Eukaryota; kingdom Metazoa; phylum Chordata; class Actinopteri; order Semionotiformes; family Lepisosteidae; genus Lepisosteus; species Lepisosteus platostomus. The sequence goes on from NC_142616.1 coordinate 40,380,646, forward strand.
TCCTACCCATTTCTCAAGAATGTTTATGCAGCACTTCATCGTGGAATTTCCAGTTCTTGAAAGCAAAGATGCCACTTTGCAGCGAAGTCCAGACAACTCACCTGTTCTTTTCCAATTCGTTGTGCGTAGACCTGGAGGAGTTCAAAAACAAAACAAAAATTAGAACACAAAGTCCACAGACGCAGCCCCAAGCACAAAAATAAAAGCCAAAGGATTAGCATTTTGCCATGGCTTCACACGTTAGAGAAAATGTAAGACTTCATGCATGCAGTGTCTATAATACCCACATTCAATCCTCCGGCAGTAATGCTCCTTCATTTAATTTTCACATGAATTTTGTATGGCTCCACCTTGTGCAAGGACCTAAATGGGCTTATAGGTGTACCCCCTGTATTACACAAATCCCCCCAAAAAAACATTTTACTGAGCCCCCGTGCAACTTGTAGGCTCTGTACCAAGCAGAGCAATGTGAAAACCCTTCCAATGCACTGCGAGCACAGCTGTATTAAACTCTCCAACAGCACGAGCTCTGCAAACCACAGCAGTGTTAATAATGTAAAGTGAAGCAGCCGATCCCCTAAGAGCTTCTTTGTATGGTAACATGATGAAGGATAACAAGCACTCCTGATGGTTAAATGGCTGGGTTCTACATAAACTCTGGCTCCGCACAGCAGGGGTGACCAGCTCCCCATGCCATGTGAGCACTTCTTTTTATTGCCAACTATTAATATCATGCCCCTTTTTTTTCCTGAACCACGCAGCTGACCTGACGGCCCGGTGTTTTGCTGTACCAAAAGGACGTGTACAGAAAGCCTTCAGAGCTCTTCTTTCCCCAGTTAAGCATCCTACATTTGAGAAGGAGACCTAACCCGGCACTGAAACAGCCTTTGACCTTTTCGAGATGTCATTATTATCTTCAAATAAGTAGGTGTCATCCACTGGTAGCATTAGATTGTAGGGTCAGCAGACAAATAATGAGAGTGCATGTTTGATACTGCCAATTAGAGGAGCCCTATTTTTAAAGAAAAGATCACCCTGCCGAGAATGCACTATAGAAAAGTGTATAGAACTCTGCCTTCAGGAGAATTAAACACTCGAGTTCTCCTGATAATCCTAGGTTTCATTATACATCTTTTTGACTTATCCAACACACCACATAGCATAACTGACCAACCGAAAAAAACAAAATATTTAACAACTGACTATTGAACTTCCCTTTATTTAAAAAAAGAAAGTCATGAAAAATCCTTCAGTGCATCCTCACATCAAAGAACGTGGGACCGCGCGTCACATCCGACTCAACCAACCTGGCCTTTTCCCTAGGAATGACCATGATGCAATCGGCACTCTTACAGGTGCTGCATCAGCATTTTAAATCCCTGCTACAGTTTTTGCTCACAAGATAACCTTCCTGACTTAAAAAAAACTCAACCACAAGCATTAACAAAAGAGCCAGGATTCTATGAAGCTGCAACCCTTATTTGCAGAGACGTTATTAATACACTTGCAAACACAAAGTGTGTAAATTAAATAGTTGTCTTAAGTGTCTGGAGACTGATCTCCCCAATATAAAGACAGTAGCGGGGAGTCGTCAAGAGAGAGATCAGAAAACAGAAAAAAGCCAGCCGAATGCATGAGCGTCTCCCACCGAGATGAAAGCCTTCCATTTCAACCCTACCCAGCACAGTGGGAAACAGTCAGGAGACAGCAGTTTAAAGACGGATCTGAGGTCACCAAGATTACAAAAGTGGTAAAAAAAAAAAAAACTCAATATCAACGTAAATCATTCCGGAATTCCATTTCCTTTTCAAGCTCAATTCTCTCACGGTTTTGGTGGTGGCACAGCAAATAAATAAAGCACACGAAGAGCGGAGGCTCCTACTTTCAGAAGAATAAGGGTGGAATCCATTTTTTTTAAATGAGCCACTGGCAGAGCTACATTCATTTGGCATTGTATTTGTTCATGAAATATTTAAGTGATGCTTTGCCAGTTTGCCATTCCCTTCAATTTAGTATGAGTAAGTGAAAATTAAACCTCAAAATCAAGCAACAATAGTAACACATCCTTTCCTTTATTATCTTAATACTTTCAAGCTAGAATTCCATAAGCCATCAACATAACAATAATAATGAAGCATATTCTTCAGTGTACCTGTTCAAAAAGGGCTAAAATATGTTTAAGGCCTTCATTTACCTGCTCTTAGGCCCAGAAACCTGCTGCAAATCTCTCATGCTCTGTGACCTTGGACAAACAACTTTATCATCATAGGTCTTCATTCTAATAATCTCACTACCACCAGCCCACATATCGGTACAGAAATTACTTCTTCTCCATTGAGTAAATGCATGTAAAATGGTAAGTATACTCGTAGGCTATTTTAGAGATGACAATTTGGAACACAGATGGGGATATAACTAAAGCTATCCAACGTTAAGTTTCCATATTAATTGGTAGTAAACAGGTGTTTTCACTCTCCCATTGCATGAACAAAACTCACGAGGAAGCAGACAATCATTTTAGCGAGACACATACAGACACTTTATAAAACCTTGTTAAATCCATCGAGTGATACGAACAATTTAGCATCAGACACGGAAATCATCTCGCAGTATCCATCTGACGAGCCAGGCTCTGGCGGAGAAGACACACTACTCCTTCCCCTTCAGAGTTAAATTTGATTCTAGTAAAGCTCGTACAGTACAGGAGAATCATTCGTTGTTTTATTGCCAAAATGATCCCGCTGGTGATTTTTTTCCTACATGTTCGTTTTAACCGGATACTGAAAACTCGTGTACTTGTCACAGGGAAAAAAAAACTCGAGCGCACCTCATCCCGCAGTGCGCAGCCGCAGATACTTTGACAATCAGCTGATAGAAACCACCTAGAGCTCCCCTCCCCCACTGTAAAGGGAAACCAATACACCAGATCGTCGCATTTTGGTGGAAAAAAAGTTTTTTTTTACTACTGTGAACACGTTACTTTTTGTGGTCGACTTTGCTTTTAAATGTAAAGCTAAGTAAGCGCAGAGCCGTTAGCAATATTCACTGCCCTTCTGAAAGAAAAGAGCGTATTATGTTAACACCTGAAACCCCACTCAATACAGTATATAAGCATCTACATTTCTCTGACAGGATATCTCACCGAGTAAGAACCAATAATAATAATAATAATTAAAATAATCACTATAATGAGGAAAGTAAGGTTGGTTTAGGCATCAGAGTGAATCATCACTAGATGTTCATCTCGAAATCAAGAATGAAAATGCATGTAGGATCCGTCGACACCAGATCGCCAAAAACGAAACCAAAAACTGGTGGAGAATTACTGTAACGCAGTTTCGCTTACCTGTTGTGGTTGTTGCTATATTTCTTATTCCTGAATTTCCTTTGTCTCTGGTAGCTTGTGTTCTGAATAGAAGGAAACGTCGATGCATATCCATGTTCGCATTCTGCGGGTCGAGAAAAAACATGTTAAAATGAGACGCTAAAACAGTACAATAATCGAACAAAGATGGTTTACACTGTGTTTGCTGTACTATCAGGCTCGCGAATCGAATTGATAAAGTTTTTCTATACCCGTGTGCACACATATTTCCATGTGTAACCCACACTGTCATCTTAAGATAATTATTATAAATTTGATAGAACCCCATTATATAACATCCAACCATCGGGGATTCATTTGCCATTGCAGAAATACATGTATCTAAAGCTAAAGGCTCTCTTTCTTAAAAAAATATATAAAAACAGCACATACACAGACACGCTAGATATGCAATTACAATTCCACACGTCGTTCTGCATAAAAAACAAGAGACAACCTCCTTCTCCCCGGACTCTATACATACCTCTCTCCCTGCGCTCTAAATATTCCGCAGCTTCCAGTAATATCTCAATGTTGATCAGCTGCACAGCTGCCATTCTTTTGTACCGATAAAAGTGCGATCCGATACAAATGTCAACAGTGTTTCCTCAGAGTATTGCTTTAGAATTAATATAGTCCTTATTTTCTTTCTTTCATAAAGAATGCGACTATTGGTTAAGTCGAGGATTTTTTTTAATTATCCGATTACGAATATTACTTCTAGTAAGGCATCAAAATACAAAAGCATAAAAGTCAGCTATAAAGCGTACAAAAATGATATAAACGATATAAAATTTCCCCGAAAGCCCAGAGCCTGCAAAGTCTCTACTGCTTCTTTCTACTCCTCCCACAGTTTGTTTACCTGGCTTCACAGCCCAGGGGAGGAGAATCCAACTAGGCTCGCGCGCAGCTCTATGGGAAATGCAGTTCGCGTTGAGAACATTTTTAAAGGGAGCGTTGCGTCCTATGATGTTTGAACTCGCAAACCCCACAGTGCGTTTGTACTGATGATGCATAGTGGCCTTTTAATCATCGCAGGTCATTTAGAACTTAAGGAGTTTAGACTTGAGGATTTAGCCGATTTTACTGCTGTCCTACTTAAGTTTATTGTTGATACACAGATGACAGTCACTTTTCTTAAAATATTTTCGGCGGGTTTAAAAAAATGCGATATGCATCTCAGAGAGGCCGAGCCATATGCATGCGTATACATTAAGTATCTTCAGCACATAAGACTGGAGACGAACTCATCCTGTTTATCTTGCTCATTCAGTTGCTAATTGATCAGAGCAACCTCCGTCTTCAGAAAAACAAGCTCAATACTTCCTTGATGCCAGATGTATCTGATTTTACTTTAACAGCTTAATTTCTACCCATATATCCTCTATCTTCACCCTTCTGTTGAGAAAACCAGTATTGGTATTGACTTCTATGGCGTATATATTGTTAAAACATATTGATGAAAAAAACTTTATAATGCACGTACCCAAGATGCACTTGTAATTCAATTTAAAAGGTTTATCAGCAGTATGTCTAAACTCTAGAGGTGTTCTAAGGTTCTCGTGATTTACCTGTTAATAATGCCACAATTACACCGTTCTGACTTACCTATTCCCTAATACGGTACATATATTTTTCTTTAAAATCAGAGCAGGTTGTTCCAAGCCTACATATCCCATAAGTCCATGCTTTGAACACGTTTTCCAGCCACAAGAGGCCAGGCCCAGCAACACATGACGTCAATAAGGAAGAGGAATTTGACTGGATGCCTACGTCAGTAAGTACGGCCACGGACCTCTCGCTGGACCAATCACAAGGGGCGAGTTTGTATCCATGTGGAAACCATGTGAGACACCAGCTAACACCAGGAAGCAGAATAAATTGCCGCAGGAATAATACGATATTAAAATGGCTTCATGGAGTTGATTGAAGGCTATTGTTTTGGTTACTTATGAATTATTTGGTTATGTGCTGCGTTCTTACTTCTTCCAATATAATTAGATACGCACATAAAACAAAGCTAAATGTTCAATTCTGTAACTTTAAATTCTTTAACTCGATTGTTGGTTTGTATGTTTGATGGTTATCTTAAACACGCTCAACTTATTGGAAATATAGAAAAAAATAAAATAGATGAATTACGTAATATTTGGGGGAGGGTGGTTACGGAGATATTCCTTTTTAAGTATGTAAAGTACAACCACAGTGCTATCTTTAGGACTTTTCATCTGAAATGTTCAGAATACTGCATTGTGTAGAAATCCGTAAGACGCATAAATGACGACATCAGTTAAGGATGACAGATATTAATAGCAACAGGATACAAAATTATTTGCGTGAGATTGTAAAACTCGGTCTGATTGGTGTAATTTCGCGTAGGCATACAAAATCAAATGCTTACATCCTATATCAACGCACACCGATTTCAAGTGCATTTAGGAAGCTACGAAACCTACGGCCTTATGTAGTCTGTGAAGGAGTTTAATGTTTCAACCTGAGCGTAATGCTCCTCATGAAACACTTTATTCCGCTTTTATAACGAGGCTTCCTTGTATAGGCCAGCGTTTGTTGTATTATTGATGTTTACAAATATTAAATAAGAATTGCTATTATTAGTATTGTATAGTACAATTCAGCGTACTACTACACTACTACACTATTAAATTCCAATTGCGTACAGTCTCTTCTTGCGAGTCCAGCAGCATAATTACTGTATGTAAGCATAATCCAATGCCAAGGATAAAGATTTTCTTAGTAAGAGGTTTCTTCTTAAAAATGATTGAGTTAGCATTTTTTAAGGGGTACGATGTACCACTAGTGAAAGAATACGTTTTCCTTTAGTCAACTCAAACGTGTAGTTCTGGAAAACGTCTTTCTCCGTAGCAGACACGCTATACCATTCAAAAGCCAGTGCCTTACAATTCTTTCTGGCGCATGAACGTTATTGAATTAGTCACCGTCTGCTTGTTTTGCAGAGTGTTATTCATTCTCAAGTTTATTGGGGCGTTGCATCGCAGAACAATAACTCTATTTAAAACATACGAAACTCCCGAACTCAATTTATTCACAGTATCTGCTTGCCACTTTGAAAAAATATGATGATTTGATCTCATTACATTTAACTTGGGAGATTCTCCATGTGTAGCAAAAAGCTATTTTTTATGTTCTTTGTCCTGTATACATGTCTAAAGTTTTTATTAAAATGCACATTTAGTTAATAAATATTCCTTTTAAATCTGTAATCCAGTACGTATATTTTAGGAAAAATATAGTGGTCTTTCTGTGTGAAGTGCCAACTTTTTCACTCCACATTTCTTTAAATAGTCTTTGCAGCGTGGATGCACTATATATACACAGTAGAACTTCAAAAATCAGGAAAAGAGTTCTTTAGACGCGTATTTATGAAACATTTTAATTCTAGATTATTTAAAAATGTGAAGAAAATCTTATAACACTGCGTGGTTCACATCTAGTTGTAAGTAGTTCTCTGCTCAACTGAAGTCCTTTGTTGTCTGAGTCGACTGGTATCATGACAATTCAGTTTTCCTAAAACCTTTCCGACAATTTAAAGTCCCCTTTCCAGACACAAACACTTACTTCCATTTTTCTTCTCGTTATTTTCTATGTAACTTGCTGCCTCCAGCAAAACTTGCACATTTTTCAGAAAAGTGTCGATCTGGTCCATAGCAGAATCGTTGGAGCGAAATATGTCGAAAGGACAGCTAGACATCTCGCTGAAATCTTGCTGATCCATTGATGTCTCGGATTCCAGAAACACATCGTCAGGTTTAAGCTCTCTCTTTTGCCTTTCACTTCTAACCATCTTGATTTTGCTTTAAGGGAAATCGCTGCTGCTTGAAAGTAAATCTTTGGTCAGCTATTCTGTTGTGCGGCTTCTTTAGAAGGCGATCAATGAATGAAAGGTGAAATCTATGGATGGCGTCTCCAGTCGCTGCCTTCTAGGTCCCTGTGCCTGAAGAATACAACGATCCACGTTGTAATCCACTGGCCTAAACTCCTCCCATAGGCGCACTGAAGTCAAGCATTGGCGCCTTGAAATGTCATTTAACCGCCCTCTTCACGGCGTGTTGATCTGACGAAGCCAGCTTGAGAACCTGAGTCGAATATTATCTACTGCTACAGGGCACCCAGCAGCTCGAAGCTGCTTTTCACGTTGTAAATCGATTGTTCCTGTCAGCACCACCTAATATGTGCTAAGTCAATAAAACTAACCTACGGTGTATAGAGAGACACTTTGAAAATAGTGAAAGGATCAAAATAATAGATGCCCATTCCTCCCTGTCCCTGAACACAGACTCAAAAGTATACATTTGTGACCTAACACATTTGTTCACCGTTTCCACTCCGGACAGCACTTTCCTCTGGTTAAGTCAACCTTTAACCCCACTTCTTACAGAACTAAAATAACAATGGTATTTCCCCCTTATACGGCGGTCTTCATTTACACACAATGTTGCCAGACCAAGCCTTACACTTTGGAAAACATTTCAAATGTATCTGATTCCCCTGCAGATTTAATCTTGTGCCAGATGCATTTCTTATACAATACACCAGAACAGTTGAAAGTAAAAAAAAAATACAAGACCTGGTGCAAAATTTCACGTCTTTCTTTTCTCTGTTAAGGAATATGCGTGTAAAATAAATATTATTACAAACTACAGATGTGGAAAGCTACAATAACCGTTTCTAGGATTTTTATACAGTATCACCGTCTGCGAAATCAATTAAACGTTTAGCACTTCAATGGCAGCCTTGAGTCTGTAATTTCTACTAAAATACGTCCCTAGCGTCCCTCACTCTTAACCGTCTACGTTACCTGCTCACCTTAGCCTACCGTGTATAGGTATTAGATTCCTTTGTGACTCCAGGAGGGCAGGCAATATTGTATGTGATGATAGAGTAACCCTTCACACTGATAGCTCTGGACTGCTGCTGTTTCCACAGGTTGAAACACAGCAGGTGAACAGAGGTTATCGTTGCTCACTGTCCCCTTTTAAAATGTATTGAGAGGTGATGATTCTCACCTAATTTGCACTCTTTTCACTCGATTAGGCCTATTTCTAAAACAGTCGTTTAACGACACGTTCACGCAATTTCGCGATATTGTCATGTAAATGACATGTCGATGACAATGATGTCAATGACAATAATGTAATTTTTCTTCGCTTCTGACACAGTACAACGTGGTTTTTGAAAACACGTTAAAAGAGTCTGTAGCGACATTTTTAGCCGTATTATCAAGAACTCTGATACCAAATGCTTTAAGTTACCGAGTCTAACTGAATATGTAATGTTTTCACTTTTAATCTTCCCCTTTCTTTATTTTGCTAACTGTGTGATTTGAGCTGGTCATTTATTAATTTAATCTATGGTGCCGATGCAAGTTTGTTTACTTGTAAACAAATCTAAGGTTTTCTAAAGACAATTAAATAAAAGATTCAAAGAGTTTGCATCTTAACAAGGTATGCACAAAACCAAGCCCAAAATAAAATATCTTTAACTCCCGTTTAAAATTAGGAAAAGCGGGAAAGACATGATTTGCCTTACGAAAACCAGGAAAACAAAAAGAAAGAGCGGATTGATCCGCACGGGCCATTTCCAAAGGCCTCTTGACTTTCTCAGCAGGGCGAGGTTTTTACTCATTCAGGGGCAGAGAAAAACGGCTCAGTCCCTTTATGTTCTACGCCACTTCAAAGGCTCTTCTACAAGCTGCTGCTATTTGATGTAAAGTTCATAGAAAGCTTGGAAGTTCAATGTACAAAAAGATCATTGACATATTTTCTGACACCAGAAAAAAAACGAGATTCAGATGACAGAAAAGTAAGACTTCCAGTCAATGTGCAGTACTGAGACACCCACCTGGACAATGAAAATGAATGAATGGTCCTTTCGTCCTTATAGAATTTGTTGACTGCTTTTTAAAACCATTATCATAAGATGTGTCAGGAGGTATTGTAAACCTCATGCCTTAACTCATGCACTGACCAAATCAAGACTTTGGAGTTAGTTAGGGCACAGGGAGGTTTTGCCATCCCAACAAGCTCAATTTCCAGCTGTATCTTGTTTCCAGCTGCAACATTTCAAATGGATGTTGCCTCTTTGTTCGTAACAACTAGACTAAGTGTAATTAAGAGATCCTGGCAAGCAGTTCAAAACCCAGCCTTTCCCAGTCCTAGGAAATCACTGAGCACCTGTGCTACACAAATGTTTTGGATAACCATCCCAAAGGATCTTTATTTAATCTTCACAGTTTCTTCACAGATCACAGATTGAAACATTTTAAATCAGGTGTATTTTAGCTGTAAAAGCTGTAGTATTTCCTACTCTATTGTTGTGCTGAATTAAAATAAATACTAGAAGTATTAGTCACAAACTCTCAAAGGTTCTTTTGAGGATCATTTGAAATGTTCCTGAATGACTAGATTCCTTATATATAATGACATGGTGCTGAAGAAAAAGAAAAGAAATTCTTTAAATTTTTAAGATCTAGTTCAATAGTTTTGTATTATTTATGAGTACGTGGTTATTAACTGAGAGTTTGCAGGGGATGTTTTGTCACTGCAAATACCAATAAAACAGCCAGAGACGTCCCCCAACATGCTCGATTGGAATAACTTCAGAGGTGTTGACCTCTCACTACATGATTGAATCCCACCATGCTATTTATGACCTGGTTTCATTTCTACTACCCTCTATAACAACATTTCAAAACTGTTTCATTCATCCATTTCACCAGAACAAACAAGACCATAAAACTATAGCTCATCCTCTAAGAAGAGAGAAGACTAAATAAAAAGGGTTATTTTCAAAGCAATTAGGATGTTTCCTATGTAGGTAACATGATATTCTGTTTTTTAACCAAACATACAGTGATCATTTACTACATCACATGATTCTGTTTTCAAAGTTTTAAAATTTATTTTATTTATACATACAAAACAATTCAAGATGTAACTTAATTCACACACAGCTAAGCAAAAGCACTAATTCATAAAAAGGTTTACATTCTTCTCTAATGAAGAAAAAAACACAGACTATAACAAACACAAATGGTAAACAAAAACAATATCCCTATATGTTACTCCAGGCAATATTTGCATTGCAGCAACACTTTAAAGAGATTTCAGAGCTTGTCATATTAATTTCAGCTTTAATGTTCATTTCATTTTTTGATATAAACAACAACTAATATGGCTGGCAAAAAGTAATATAAAGGAAAAACAAACTAAGTTCCAATTAAACATTCAAATCAAATATCAAAATTAGATGTATTGATTTAATATACAGTATAATAACTTCACAATAGCATTTAGTAATGTTGATTTGATTAAATACAGTAAGACAATGGCTTGTCTTTAGCAGAGCTCACTGGGGCAAAATTATGAAGACGTGAAGACAGTGTTTTTATTAAAAAATGAAAATACATTTTTCTTTTCAAAGAGGGAAATTTTAATGTATGCATCCTTTAGGTATTTGAAACTGCGGTATGAGCTATGGACTTTCACATTATTCACAGTTTGCTCCCTGATATGCTGTCATTTAACTTAGAAGTATCAGAAGTGTTGAATGTACGGAATGGACAGTGGAATTTTAGACTTGCAAACCATTCATTGTATTTAAGGCTTCAAATTTAAAGACTGATAACATTCAAGTTAAACAATCATGCAAAGTATGTCATTGCAATGTTATCTGCCCCGAAACGACAAATCACATTTATTTTAATACACAGTGTTAACACAAAATCATTAGAATGGAAGTTATATTTGTTAGAGAAGGCAATTATTGTACTACTAAGGGTTTGCTCCTCTGCATATCTACAAATTAAATTTTTGTGTATGATTTCTGGTATTGAGTGGTAATTCAAGGATATTCTGATAACTGTAGTGGTTTTTATGAATATAGACACAAATATATAAACCACAGTGTCTCCCAAATATATAATGACCATTCTAACTCACAGCACACTTCCTATTTAACTGCATTTTGTTACCAGGTGTTGAATGGTCTAATGTAAAACAGAAGCCAGTAAAATTTAACTGACACCCTGGTCTCTTTGAGGAAATATGCATGTGTATTATGCCTGTTTTGATAAACAAATTGTTTTGAGGTTTTTTTTTTCCAAAAGAGCTAAGTTTTCGTGTTTTTTTACCACTGTGAATGCTGAATTTTTCAAACGAAACTATGTTTCAATGAACCCTTTGTAATTAAAAGGTTCTAGTGACATTTATTAAAATAGCCACATTTCTCTTTTAAGAGGGTTTCCTTTCAAATGGAAAACTGCAGTTGTTTCAATTCCATCTAACTTAAACGCTTATTCTAAATGTTCTTATTCTGAATGTAATACTCCAAGTAACAATGTTTAATCTAAATATGAAACATTATATGACAAAATACTGTTTGTCTACAAACTAGTGACTCAAGAATTCTGTTAAGCAGGTGTGTTGGTGACAATAATTCCTCACATATACTATAATTCTGATGCTGCAAATAATTCAAAGAGCATTTAGGAGATAGGATATTTAAATACTCCATTGTGCATTTTCCAGTAAAGTACAACATGTGTTATTGTTGCAGTTCTGTTATCAGGAAATGTAAAAAAAAAAAACGCTAGAATTCTAAATTCTGCATTCTACATGACCCATGCTCTGAAAGGACAGTGCAGCATGTATTACTCATAGTGAAAAATAAATGATTTTGCTGAGGTTAGAGCAGAAAAGACAAAATGAAATGGTTTTACACAGAGAAAAAGTGGCTGCCTTAATGTGCTATAAAAAGGGAACTGAGAACAAACCTGTAAAAAAAAAAAATCCCAGAATTAAAAAAAACCCTCCAAATCAGACAATAACATGACAATAACCGAATGGTCAGTTTACTTTAAAGCTTGTCTGGTAATTTTTTCCCCATGATTAAGCAGTATCTGAAGCAAAAGATCAGCAAAATAAAAAGGAGGGAGGGGGATAATTGCTAGCCTAACCTCTCTATCAGGTTAGACTCAATTGTTTGTCCTTTAATCACAAAGGCTGGACAATTTAAATTATAGTTCAATTTACCTACACTTTAAAAACCCGAAAGCCACTGGCCTTGATTTGATTTTTTTGCTAAGGTTATCTCCAGATCCTTCAGTTCTGATCCAAGCAGTCATTTGCGAAAGGAAGAGGTCCTGCACGGTTTCCAAAGTACTGTAAGTTATTTTGGGTCCACAAAATACAACGTATCCACAATAGTCTTCCCTTCAGTGATACCAACACTTCCTATCCGGCGCAAGTGTCATCTATCTCTTCCTGCAAAAATGCTGCTCAGGCTTCCCTCCGTATGGTATCTGTGGATTTCCCTAGAATCTTATACTAACTTGTGCGTGTGGTTCAGACAAGCTTAAGGCCTCTTTTGTGGGAAAGTGTCGTTGTATTCCCAGGACAATTGCCCTTTTAAGTCCCGGTGACCATTGTCTTGTTTTGTTCCCAAGGAGAGCCATCTGGTGACAAAAGCACCAGCAAAAATGGACAGAATGCCACCTAGTTTTTAATTAGACACAACTTCTCAGGGTTCCTGTTTGCCCAGCAGTTCAGATAACCTGTTATTACTGCCAAGGGGTTTGAGTTCGGTAGAGGTTTTTGTTTTTGCTTGAGGTGATGAGCTCACCGCCCACTCCATCTGCGCACTGGCTCTGCCCAACGTTTTGGTACTGACAGACCCCCAAATTAACTCCGCTCCCGGCTCGCATGTTACAGTTTCTGAGAAATTAGAGGAGGCCAAGGGTAAAATGAGAGAGAGCAGGTCTGAGTGAAAAAAAACAGCGGGGCTAAAATTATCCCGGCAGATCTGCTGTTCTCTGCCCGTCTTGTGGCTGGTGAGCTGGAGACAAGGGCGGAACAGAGACCTGACAGCCTGAAAGTCTTCAAATGCATTTCAGTAAGTGGGCCGGAGTCATCATTCCATTATTGTTATTTTTAGCCTCCCTCTCCTTCGCTCTCTGCTCTAGTTGACAAAACATGCGTGTTGTGCTCTGGGTGTCACACCGGTGCACTACACTTTCTGGCTGCTTCTCCATTGCTGCATCGACTTAATATCCTCTTTTGTTTTTTTTTGCCTTAAGGTTGTTCATCCGCCCCTCACATTCTCTCACAAACACCTCAGTGAAGAACACACAGGGCAGAGATCCCATTTTGAAACTTCCTTATTAAAACATTTGGAAGCACAACTGTGAATCTTTCTCTCTTTCAATTGTCTGCATTTTACATGCACACACACGTTTAACTTTAGTTACAATTAACCATTCTTAATTAATCCTTATGTATTTTTTTCTTATCCTACTGCAGCTCATAGAGTCCACATATTGTAAATGGGCACTAAGGTACAGTTTAGGTTTACAGTATAACTGGCTGTGTTAGATATTTGGAGCATGTGCTTGTCTGAGGAGATGTGAAGCTACCATCTGCGGGATTATGACAGAATGCTCCTAAAACAGAATCTTCCCTTAGAAGGTTAGGTCTTTTATATATTTGTTTGCTTATCTGACAGCTCTAGAAATTATAGAACAAATATTGCATCAGACAGAAATCCTTAGTAAACCTGTCTGGAGTCAGAAGAATTAATTCCATTCTTTACAATTGTTCCACTATGACAATCCCATTAGATTGTACATGGCTGGATGCAAGCAATAAAAAGGAGCCTTGTGGAGGTTAGACCTGAAACAGGTACTATTGAAATATTATGGGTTTGGCAAGGGAGTAAGGGAAGGAATACATTTACTAAATTTTACCTCAACAGAAAAACAACAGCCCAAAATTGTGCAGGTCTGGTGTGTGCTGTTAGTAACTGGTACCTTATATAATAAGACATTAAAAAGGCAGCATGTGCTGTTGGTTCCAACTCATTTTTTAACAAAACTCCATCAATGCCTGTTTACAAAGAAAACGCTCACTTTCCCTCAAACACTTTGAACACTGACACACACTGACAACCCTCCACCACTCTGCAAAATCTGAAAAATACAAAACAGCCGTGTTCTGTGCAGTAACCTGCCTTTTAACTGAGTGATTGTTGTTGTGCGACAAAGAAGTCAAAGCAACATTTACGGGCTGTCTTATTTGTCTGTCTTCCACATGTAAAGCGGTTATTTTAAGATCAGTGTGGTTTAAATTACCACAGACAGCACTGTGCTCTACGTCGACAAACAGAAATAGGGTTTCATTGAGGAATTCCAGTTACAATCAATCACTGCAAAAATCACATGGCTGACGTGGCCCACAACAAGAGTTACATGGCCTGTGACTTCATCTAATGGGATTTGGGTTCCACCCACTGCTCGACACTTTGACATTTTAATTACTCTCTTTAGACTCCTGTTTTTGCAGCGACTAGATGTATTCAGAAAGTGTTCACAGGTTTTGTCCTCTTTTGCAACAGATGTTCTCCACCTGGACTTCATTCTGTGCCCACCTACAATAAGAGGTAGATTTTCATTTGAAGAAACTTCCAGATTGAACAAGAGCTTCAGCTATCAACCATGGGTTCACACAACCTCTGACTCTGGCTGCCACAAGTGCAAAAAATAATTAGGATACATGAGGAAAACAAAAGGTTTACAAAGCTACTACTGCACCACTATTTCTTAATAGAACTTCAAGGCAACTGCTAGGATGAATTTTACACTTTTCATTTTTTATTTATTCTTTTTTAAACAGTCCTGTTTATTTGTTTCAGTTTAAACTGTTGAACAGAGGTGGAAAATATTTATTTCAGTAGTCTGTTCCTAGTGGAAATGTACTATGGTTAACATGCATTTGTGTCAAGTGCAGTACAGTTGAATTTTTGCACTTTTGTCACAGATTTACTACACTACTGCCATGCATGCAATTGGTTTTTATAAACATAATAAGCTTTAGAATCTTTAAATTTATAAGCTTTCCTTTGCTAACCGTAACTTGTCTTCTATAACTTTTGATGCTAGTCAATACCATGTGTATAAAATACAATAAATAAAAAATTCCAACTAACATTATGCAGTCTTTAACCTAGTTTATAGAGTATAGATTCAGAATAAAACATGATGGTATTTATGAAAGAAATGTTTTTTTTATACTCACTTTTTCATCTTATTAGCTAAATTAAAAGCGAAAGTAGAAAACTCTAGACATGGAAATCCCAATAACTTGACGCCCAGCGTTATTTATCACCTGTATCACATTCCCACACACATAATATTGCCATGTTTCATTTTTTCAGGTGTGAGTGAAGAAATGTCCCCACCTGATATATACGTTTGGGGCACAGGAGGGGGCAAGAGTAAAACCCTGTTCCCAAAATTCATTCTAACAGGAACATTGATGGATGCACTAATTCCTTAAGTGAACAAGGAGGGTAAAGATGTTAATCCCAAAATCAATCACATAACCCCTAAGAGGAGTGAGGACAGAGGACAAAAAAATGGGCTCGGAGAGAGCAGAGGATGATCCTGACCAAGAACTAGATCTTCAAATCTCTGAACTTGGATGTCTGGCACTGTGTTTCAAGAGACAATAGGAGCTTCGAAGGGGTTTCTAAGTCAGGGCTCTAGAGAGGCCTCACGTTCAATGGTGACCTCTAGGTTTGTCTGTAACATCTGCACAAGTTTTGTTTAAAACCTCCGGCGAGGTTTTTAACCTCATAATAATTTGTAATGAAATCCTGAATTGTTTTTTCCCTGCAAAATCTAAATCGCAAACTTTATTGTGCTTTTACCATAGCTTTCCATCTATAACATTTGCCACAACTTAATAGCGTCTCTATAAAATACAATAACTAAAAAATGCATAAATAGAGGTGCTTTTTTACTTTTTTCTGTGTTATTTTTGAATATATCACATATTTATGAGAATGAAAGTTTGCGTGGAAAACATTTTGCTCTCTCATGTAAATTAATAATAATCACTATCGATTAATAAGGCCTTCAAGATTTACTTCTGATAATATTCTGGGAACAAAATGTTTCTGAAATAAGTTTTGTATTCATTTAGGGCAAACAAACCAGAGACCTTTTTTTGAAGGTTTTTTAGTGTGTGGCAACATGTTCAGTAATTCACATGCTTTAGAAGTGTTACTGAAATCTTGTTTGATCTGTTTATGTTTCAAAAAACGTTAGCAATGGTAAAATATGTAAAAACCTGTTGTCAACAGCACTGTAGTTCTCCAGACCTTTAAACAAATAAAACTACTGCAACTTCTTCCACGATTTCATCTACGAGCAAGACACAGTATTTCATTGTTCAAAGTGGAAAAAAAAGTTTGTATTTCATACAGCGGCTACAGCTGCAGAAGAAATAAAAGATAGCTTTGAATAGAATTTATTTCCATCTGACAGTCTATTTGCATTGCTTCTTTGACTACTTAATAAGTCATTTTTCTTAATAAAAAGAATACTGTGGTCAGAGCGAGACCCCTGTCTGAGCAGCCATGCGTGTGTGGAGAGGTCAAACTCAGACACAATGGCGGCAGATGGCTGAGACTCCACAGATTCCTGCAAAAAAGAGAGAAAGGGAGCAGATCTCCCTTGGAATTCACGTTGGCACAGTGCATTGGACTGCTTTCAGGTACATCCTTAGTTAGGAAACCCTTTAAAAATTAGGAATCTTGTGCTGCACCAAAAACAACATTCTTAAATATTTGTGGATTTTTTAAAATCTGAATTGTTGAATGACAAAATACGCTTATGCAAGCAAAATACACACGTTTCTCATTATGTTCTGACAGAGGTACTAAATTAATGCTTTAAAGTTCTAGAACTAAGCTGCCTGTTAAAAGTTTTTTACTGTAATGAATAGCAAAATCCTTTTAGAAAAGGAGAATGGTCTTGGCTACACCTCCTAATGCTAATCATATCTGCTGCCTGAAATAAGAAAGAAAAGTAAAATCTTTTTTCATGAAATAACAAACAAGCATATCCTTTTTCAAAAGCAAGTGCTTCACATTTACAGTTAAAAACATCAGTATGTTGACAGTGAAGTGCAAATTGTCATTTTTGCCATGTCCTAATGACAGTTGTATGTCAGATTAAAAGATTAATATGAGGCAAAACTGCAGAATTTCAGCTCTTATTTCTGGGTGTAAATATATTAAAATAAGATACACAAATATCAGTGCTTTTTAAGATGAGTAGAAGACCAAGAACAAATGTGTACTGAGAGGCACATCATATAATATTTGTTGTCGATAAGTTCTTGTTTGTCTGATGTACACTTCAAGGGAAAATTAAAATAAGAACCTGTGAAGCACTGAACAATCCAGTATATACAGACCTTATAGTAGAAGGGCTAGATGGAGTACATGTGTTTACAGTATTCTTGCTGAACTCTGTGGTTTAGGTTTTTCCATACATGAAGGAATGTCCTCATTTACTGTTCTGAACCTGTGGGCCGTGTATCTGTTTCCTCATCTCCCTATCTGGATGCTCCCATATGTGCTCTGTGGAACTCGTGGCAGAAGATAAATGCCCTTTTCCTCTTCCATATTGTTATCACTCAGGCTATGAGGCAAGTTCCACGGTTTTCCAGAACTGAAGGGGTGTCAGACGGTAATACACCTCACTGGAAAAGAGGTAGGTACAGTGGTTCTGTAGAATAGTGACTTTACTGGCAGCATATAGACAACCAACAAGAAAACTGCTTTTCATCACACTCACACACATCTGCTGGAGCCAAACTACTGGTTGGGAATCATGGACAAGACCACTGTCATCCATCACCTCAGCAGGATGGCACCACATTTCAGTAGCCCGGGAAAATCACCTCACTTGTGCTGTCAATAACTGGCTCTCTAGCTACAGACTACAGTAGCCAAGCTATGAAGGATCTGACAGACCATAATATATTATATCATTCCTTCCTGCTGGTTCTGCTATATCCATGGCTCTGATGTTGATCTTTTCAAATTTTCCTTGTTGGTGCCCTTTTGTTAGACAGTGTAATGCCTGACGGGTCTAGATGATAAAGTTGTGCAGAAATCCATGTGACAGAGCTAATACAATAACAAGCTTTTGGAAAGATAGGAATATGGGCTAGCTCCACCAGACTCTATAACAGCTTCTTCCCACAGACTGTCAGGCTCCTCAACACCCTGGAATTTACTTGCACCCACTCCAATTCCAGAAACAGGGTTTAAATCCCCCCTATGTGTTGTATGTATGGCCTTGTAATTTGTGTATCCTGTCTACAATGTATTTGTCAGTGTCCTGTCTGTATGTGCACTGTGGACCAAGAGGAACAATATTTCTTTCCACTGTATACTTGTTTATGGCTGGATTGACAAATAAACGTGAACTTCGACTATATATCAAGGGCACTTGTGCATGGTATTAGAAACACAGAGTTAATGTCACATTTTCCCCTTTATATCATTTACACGTAAGGCAGTATGTATAACAGGTGGTTCTATCTTTTTCAAGGGTGAGCTCTAAAATTCTGCAAGGATAATATACAGCCACCCATTGTACTGATGTGCTTTTTGATTTGCTCTAAGAAAGGAAAAAACAACAAACAACAACAACAATCAGCTCAATATATTACGTACCCTGCACACAGTCTTTGAACTGCCATGTTTTAAAATTATTTAGGAATCAATGCAACTGTGAACGGAGTAGTGAAGACACTATTTCACTGATCATTACCTTCATATTTGTTAGGAATTTACTGCCATCATTTGAAAATGTTAGGAACACATCAGAAAGGACAATTAATATTAATAATAATAATAATAATAATAATAATTGCTTACACTTATATAGCGCTTTTCTGGACACTCCACTCAAAGAGCTTTACAGGTAATGGGGTCTCCCCTCCACCACCACCAATGTGCAGCATCCACCTGGATGATGCGACGGCAGCCATAGTGCGCCAGAATGCTCACCACACATCAGCTATTAGTGGGGAGGAGAGCAGAGAGTAATGAAGCCAATTCATAGATGGGGATTATTAGGAGGCCATGATTGGTTAGGGCCAATGGGAAATTTGGCCAGGACACCGGGGTTACACCCCTACTCTTTTCGAGAAACGCCCTGGGATTTTTAATGACCACAGAGAGTCAAGACCTCGGTTTTACGTCTCATCCAAAGGACAGCACCTGTTTACAGTATAGTGTCCCCATCACTATACTGGGGCATTAGGACCCACGTGGACCACAGGGTGAGCGCCCCCTGCTGGCCCCACTAACACCTCTTCCAGCAGCAACCTTAGTTTTTCCCAGGATGTTAAATAATATTTGGATGTTAAACTTCACAAAGCAGTGGCTGCAGAAAGCACTGCAGAAATCCTCCCGATTCAACTAGAAACACAACACTTTGTTAAAGATTTGATGCAGTGTCTCACTTTAGCAGACTAGCTTAGCTCTGTGAGGTTGTGGGTGTTTCCATTGTCTCTTTATGATGGGCACCACTTGTAGTCTTAAATCCCAGCGTGATTTCCCAAGGTCTGCAACTCATTGACTTCTCCTGGTGATATGGCAGAGTCCTAAGAGTATCACATTACTGTGACCCTTGTGTAATAGGCAGGTGTGGCTCACCATGACCTTTAAAAGTGGGGCACTGACTGCCTTCATCACCGAAGAGACAGGGAGCTCACAGGTACAGGATGAACCTGATCCCCTCTAATCTGCAAAGCCTTAGGCTTCCCTCTGGCACACGGCTGTCACTAAGGCAGTACAGTCAAAGTTCTCCTTCTCAGTTTCTGTTCGCAGTTGGGAAGGCCAGATGCAGCAGGAAATTACCCTCATTGCTTCACTGTTCCAAGCAGTAATCCCTTTTTAATTTAAGACTCAGAGGCGGATTCGGGACAACTCTGGAACATTTCAGACTTACACCTAGCTTTGAAGAAACAAGACTGATATACACTCTTTAATCTGGTCTATATAGTTAATAGTTAATAGCATTAGATTTGTGGTTTTTGTGTGTTCATTTTGTAACATTAACATATTCAAGTTGAAAGAAAAATAATCAGGTAAACCCATGATATCCCACAAACAGAAGCTGTGTAAAAGGCAGTACTATGTTGTACTACAGTGTCTTTATAAACACCATGAAGTATTAGGATTATGATATGAATGAGTGGTACCTGGAAAGTTTCCAGGGTACAGAGACTGCCAATGGTGTGTCCTTTAAAAGAGTGGCTATATGGAGGGTGTGGCAAACTATCTATCAAGCTAAATTCCTTAGGACAGCCTGGAATGGGAATATTGTGGAAATCCATTACTGGTGAAGACACTGACTGCAGATAGGTGATAATGGATTGAGTTAACAGATTGGATTGACATATTGTGATCAGACACTTTTTACAGGTTTTTTGTACAATACAGAACCCTTTTTTGCTTTCAGAGGCAAATACTTCAAGTAATGTCTCATCATTGTCATAGAGGAGGGATATACAAATATAGCCAAGCACAACTGGAAGTCATACAGTACAATTTTGTATATATTGCTGAAATGCCTGGGTATTTCTTGCAGTTGTCACAGTTTTGCTCTGGGAGGAGAGATTTAATTAAAACTTCTTTCTCATACCTTTGTCATTTATGGCCATAGAGAATTCTTACACAGAACTGTAACAACATGTACATAACTCTAGAATTAGGATCAGCTTAAGAAAACGGTTTTATATGGGGAAAAAAGGAAATTAAAAAAGTGGCAACAAATTCGCCGGCATCCATCAGTGTCACTCAGAAACTATTACTCTCCCATTAAGTCCTTGGGTGTTTGGGAAAAAGAAAACACCTCAAGGCAAAAATGGAGAGTCATCTAATTCTGCAGAGGCCATCCCTTATTGACCTCTTCATGGGAGATGCAACTCTCTTTGCAGTATGCTACCCAGTGGAGCGTGACCAGTCTCGGTGCTGCAAGTGTTGCTTGTGGTCCCGAAAAAGACACAGCCTTCCCCATTAACACATTGTCCCTGAGCATGTACATCCACCTGCCTATCATCATTATGGTGGGAATAAAAGCCCCATCCCTCCCCAGGCCCCCTCCTCCCAGCTCGTCCACACAAGCACACGCATGTCCCCATTGTCACTGCACAATCGCCGGCCTCCGAGGGAAAGGTCAGCGCAGCCGGGCAGACGTGGCAGGTCGTCACTCGAGCACGACACTCCCAGAGTACCATCTGCTCCTTACAACCATGGGCACAGACCCAGGCCAGGAGCTCTGCATACCCAGTAGTTAAGAAAGCTGGGAGGACGAAGACGAAACAGGCCCAGCGTACCCACACGTCAGCCTTATTTATTTTGCGATCAGTCTAGCTTTTAATTTAAGGAAACTTGAAAAGTTCACAAGGCCTATACAGTATGTGTATTTTATTTATGTGTGATCTTTCGTAGTAGACTTTTTCGCTGTATATTTTTGTCACCATAAGCCTGGGTGGTTTTTCCTTTTCTTTCACCGTACCTACATCACAGCCCAGAATACCGTTTTTTTTATTCCGGGCTTCACATGACCATATTTCAAAAAAAAAAAAAAAAACACCAGCATGCCCACATTTCAGACATTTAATTTAAATGAGAACTTGTTTTGCACAATGCTAAAAAATGCAAGTGTTAAAAATACATGTGGTGGTGGGAATTGATGATTAAGATGTAGGATCTCCTGGGAGAAAAACGTGAAGCCTGGATTACAGGCTTGAAGTCAGTTTGAAGATTATTCACTCTTTCCTTAGCTTGAACACCTGTTATTGGTAAGCAGATCCTGCCTTGGTAAATTACTGCCATGGAAACCAAACCAAACCCAAGAGGTGTTTCATGGTTCCTTTTAGAAATTAGTCAACTGTATATAGGCACTCGCAGATCCTCAAAACTTAACAATAACTATATTATGCCGTGGCATATTTCATAAAAGATCTTTTTTTCTCCTCAGTGGCAAAAATGTTTCTACATTAAAAAAGGATAAATTAATTTCTTTTAAATATCAATACTATTGCATTTTAAATGCCAAAGATTTTTTTAAAAGCTGAAAAACATGAAAAAAGTTAATGTTTCATTATTCTAATGCTCACCAGGTAACAAGTATTAAAAATGAATGCAATTACAGACACTTCTTAACATGAAATAGGCCCATCATTTTCCCTTACTCCTCTCTGACAATTTGTCTGGTTTTGATCTTTCCTTGGTTCCTGCCAGATTCTGAGAGCATGCTTGAACCACACATCTTCCTTTTTTTCCCCAGTCACATGGCAAGAAACAACCATTTCATGCAGTGGCTGGCATCTCTTCTATCTTGTGAACAACCCTCATAGACAGAGCTGTTGATTGTTCAGGGTTGGAAAATAACTTTATTTTCCCCCTTCACTTACAACAGTTTTGCTGCTTTTGTAGTGTGTGGCCTGGTGACTTACGAACTTTCAAAAGGCTGGTTGTCAATGGAGTTTTCTTGCAGTGCCTGCCCCCTTCAGCAAATGTACTTACAAGCTGTAACTGTAGCAACGCCATTCTTTGCTGGGAAGAGTGTGTGCTCTCTGTCAGACCCTGGGAATGGTTTAATTGCAGCAACAAGCTGAGTCAACTAAGCAGGGAACCAAGAGGTAAATTCCCATCACCCTTCTCTGGTGGTAAATGTGTGCCATTTTTACTGTTCTATGCTTGTTTGCAAAAGATGCTGCTGGGGTCAAAGAAGTTCACAATCTTACGTGGTCATTTAGAGCCGAGAACATTCAATCGAGCTTTGGCATTACCTTCCTGTTGTGCTGTTTAATTGCAGGTTTAAATGAATAATTTTAAATTTTATCCCTCTAGGCATGCAGTTTCCTATGCCCGATGTCTCTCAGACAACTTTGACTTGGGCTGAATTGAATGTGCGTTCTTTAGGCCTGATATGTTTTAAGTGGTCACAAAAGCCCCAAATCATAAAAAACTACCTGTTTTCAGCAGTTGCCTGCACACAAGGGAACATGAGCAAGAGTCTTCCCTTAATTACTCATGTTCTAGACCGCAGACTTAATGTACCTTACCAAGAAGTTTGCGATGGCTAATTTTCAAGCCCTCCTTTTCCACTGTGACCGTCATACCAGAATTGTACAAGATCAAGACCCCTGTCTTCCTGTCAGAGCCATATTAAACACCACCAAGTCCTCCAGCAGATTTTGCAGAAATAACCGTGAGGGTGATTTGGCTGAAAACACTTCAAGTTCACAAGCGCTCAAGGAGGGGGTCACGTAGGGGTCCCTAGTGCACAGGATACCATGATGGAAGCCTAGATGACTCTAGCAACGCTCAAGCAATTTTGTAGCATTACTCTGGTAATGACACTAGGCACTGTCTGTACCGCAGGAGTTCCTGCTATCCCAAACAAGAATGTTTCTTTAAAGAAACTTGGACACATTACTCTGACTGGAATTCTACCCGTTGTTTAAAATCTGGTTCCACCCTGGAACAGATACTGTATGGTATTTCACTTTGCCACTAAATCTATATACAAATTGCTAATAGGAAGGCCACAATAAACACTGTTCATTCTTTAACCGACATAGCTTAGCTTAAACTATGCAATGACAAAATACATTAAAGATATTAGCATTTTCTTGCAAAAAAACATTATTCACTGTTGCTCAATAAGTGGGAGCATACAGGCAAAGGCATTTTGGAGCAGCAGTACATGCTCTCCAAATTGTGGTTAAGAAAGTCTTTAGTTTCACTCGACTGATTATAGTTTTATTATATTTTTTACTGATTAAATTGTAATGTTACACACCAGGTATATAACTGTTTGAAGTTAAATTGATAAATGCACACAAAATTCACTGAAACATTTGCATTACAGTATATTTAAACTGTCTGAAAAAGGAGAAAAGGCCTTTTCATTTCTTGTGGATGACAAACAGCACTTTAGTGAAGTAAAAGGTACATCAGCATTAATTTCTAAATTTAATTTCTTTAGCTCTCCAGGCACAGGGATTGATTGAAGACACATGGCTTAGTAATGTAACCACAAAGGACACTAACCATATTTACATATTAGAAGACTGGACTGCTTTGTGTCCACAGTGTGACAGACTGGACAGCCCTTTGAAAATC
The DNA here is from genome assembly GCF_059453375.1 of Lepisosteus platostomus. NCBI lineage: Eukaryota > Metazoa > Chordata > Actinopteri > Semionotiformes > Lepisosteidae > Lepisosteus > Lepisosteus platostomus. Next base: position 40,405,046 of record NC_142616.1, read on the forward strand.
TCCCAAGTAGTTCATAATTATAATTTCGGCATATTTTTTAGAAAAAACATCCTTCAGCAGTTTTCTAACTTGTTCAGTTTTTAGGAACCCAAAATGTATTAAATCATATAACATTATCAGAACCCATTTTACCTCCAACAGTGTCACTCACGAATATATTAATAATTATAATATTATATTAAACTTCTCTCACAAAGGTAACACCTAACAATCTCTAACAATGATAATGATAAGTTATTTAGTCGGCTTTGTTGAAGTCTACAGAGTTGTAGAAATTAGAATTCACTCATTAAATTACAATGTTTTAATGTTCATTGAGATTAAATGAGTGAATTCTGAAAATATGGCTGGACAGTATTTAAAGAATATTGCATACAGCTAATGAAGATTGAAGCTTTATTTGTATTTTAATACATAGTCTGCTGAAGTGATGCAAAAGCTGAAATACAAAAGGACCCACAACCCTTTACGTTTAGATGCATTTAATTTTTAAAGCAAAGAAGCTATACAGAGTGCCACCTTTGTTTTACATTCCTTCATGTGCAGGTACCAAATGCAGTTAAGTTGCTTTACAGGAACATTTTATTTAAAAATATATTTTTCAGAAAGCAATAGAAGCTTTTGTTAAAAGAGGATAAAGGTTAGAGAAGGATTTAAACTATCAGCACTGCACAGTCAGCGTTCTATTTGACACAAAGTACAACTTCAAGGAAAAAAAACCTTTGGGAAAAAAGAGAACTCAACAAATTAGATGTATTTTTGAAAGGCAATTCATTTTTTTTAGTTCTAAATTTCTATACAAACCGATGCATCTATTGCATATTTCATATAGTGGATCAGGGGAATAACTGTGTCAAGGCACAATGGCACACTCTTGTTGTTCCTTCATAACACTTAACTTTTAATTAACTGCAAAAAATGGCAATATTAAGAGTAAATTCTCCTAGTCACACCTGCTCCCAATGTGGATTTTCTTTGGAAAACAGCTTTTTCATATATATTTCTGTCAAGGTTTCACTATCTATGTGCCTGGCTTACTTGTGAACAGACTTTGGAGGTACAAGTTCATCTATGAGGTGAATTGAAATGTGTTACTCCCATGATGCACTATCACAAGCAAATGCATCTGTATAGGACAAACTGGCTTTTAAAGGCTGGATTTTTTACCACTATTGATATCTGAAAATGGGAAACCTTACGATGTGTTAACTACAAACACAGAAGTTCTATGGTCGAATGAAATGTCTAATGGCATCTATGTCTCATTGTCATCAATATAGAAACAAGAATTAAGCTTCCATGACTATCATAATAGCTTGATCTTGACTTGTATGAGGCATGACTAGCCCTATAATACCACTTTCATTTTAATGCGTTCTAAAACATATTGCTTGTCATGTACTGTGTTGTACATGTTGCATAGAATCGTCAGACCATGCACTTGAAGGATTTGCGGACGAATTGAACAATTTTTAAAAGCATGCTTTTCTTTTTAGACATTTCTTTTCTACGGTGTAAAATATTACTAGATTAGAAGTCCTGATTTTCTGGTATGGGGTGACTGAAGTGTTAGATTTCAGACTGAGCAAATGTTTTGCAGTAAACCCAATTGGAGTATTCTTACACTGTCTGTCCAAACACCCCTCGGATTAGGGCAAAGTTTCTGTTGTATGCAAGGGACACCACAGAACGTTGTGTTACCACATCTATGAATGAAATAGCCAAAATGCAACAGAATATTTATTTGCATAAGTACCATTGTAGTTGAGTTCTCCTTTCATTCAAGACCATGTCCCTATGTTTACAGAGTTAAAAATGGCAATTGTTCCTTAAAATACTGTTTTATTTTGTGAATTTACATAGCAATACATCTAAAAAATTCAACTCCATTAGATAACCATTTATATAGCTTCCACAGGTCACAGAAAGGCTTGGCTCATTCTCAAGTGCCAAAGTAAATTCAAACAAATAGAACAAAAAAAGAGGCATCAGTAAAACAAGGTGCACAAGTCTGGAAAAAAAAAGCAATGCACATCCATTCAGCAACAATGTATGCCTGTGAATGGTTATTAGAAGCATAATGCTCAGAAAACTATTTCAAAAAATATACTGTAAAATAGTTATGGAAAATGTTAAAATTACATTTGAGCACAAAAAAATAGAAGTAAGCACATGGACAGTAAAGTTAAAACAAGATGTTACCAAAGGGTGTTTTTCCAGTATTAGTTCATTTCTCCTCAAGAAACGCGCACCCCATTCTCGAACTTTCATGTTTGCTCTTTCCAAACCTGGGCCAACACTAAGCCACATGCTATATACAAAGTTTAAAGGTTCCTCTCCTCTCTTGCCAAAGGAAATAATTCACATTGCTAGCTGGGATATTAGCATCTCTCATTTGACAGATGTCTATCCATTCTGTGTTCTCTTTTTGGATTTTATTTTGAAGACATGATCCAAATCATCATTAAAAAATTAAAAACAAAAGCTGCTTTACAATTAAAAGCAAACAGTACTGTACAACCCAGGGCACGCTTATTTCACCTGACGTTATATACCAACACATTTACATAGGAGTAGAGGGGGGGTGGGATGGGGAAGCCAGAGGAACATCATAATAAAACTACCTGGAGATGAAGATGTAAGAGGGCATGCAGATAACCTCTCAGTAACTCATGAAAACACAGTTGTTTTACTGCTTAATGCCTGGGCGCTTTGGGGGTAGGTATGGCGTGGGTGACCTGCAAAGACAATGATTTTTCATTCTCCCTCACCACCGCCAGTGCAGAAATGGCTCCCAAGGATAAAAAAAGCTGCCTAGTCTTGAAATGTAACGGATAAAGAGGAAACGGAAGGGCAGGAATCACTTGCAGTGGAGCTTGGCATAAGGAAGGGAGAATTGAAAAGTGGTACCGGGAGGACTCCAAGACAAGACCCACGCCACGCCTGCAGAGACAGGCAAGTCTATGGAATCACACTTACAGCTGCAAATAAGGCTTCCAACACAGCTGCTTCTGGGGGAGAGGGTGGGGGGGCTTTTGGATCACAGCCAGCGTGCCCTGGGGGCTCAGGCTAGGCTCCTTGTGGTTTTCTACAGCATCAGGGAGGCAAGATGGGAGAAGTTAAAAAGCCGCTCACAAATCGTCACCTTTTACAGCTGAGGGAATATGTTCCCAGTGTCTACATGCAATTTCAGACTCTAGGACTTAATCTTAATGGACTTAAAGATGTCCACTCCTATTTAGTTTTACATATGGAAACATTTTCTTGTCCGATTCAAATTGGGTTGAATGAGAACTTCCAATACAAGCCCCATCTAGCTGCCAACAAGGCTTTCAACACTAAACTGACAGCTGAAGGGGAAAATTATGCTTAACTGTTCCTCCCCAAATCTTAACCTCTCACTTAATGATTCTGGTAATACTCTTTCATTTTAAAATATGATCACCAACTGCTACCTTTGTTTTCTGAGATGTGTTTTTATTACAACCATCTTTAAGTGGGATTATTTTTCACAATTCCAAAGCACTGTCCAACATAACTGACTTTCAAAAACCTAAAGCAAATATACCTTGCAGAATCTGTTCTCTAACTCGCCCTACCACAGTCTTTCACTTTAAATCTAATTCTCCTTCATTTTGGTAAGATTTCTGAACACCTGTGTGTATGATTTATTATATACCATTAGAAAAGTGCAGTGAAGTAAAATAAAAATATATAATTAAAAAAATCTATCTATAACCACAAAATCCAGTTTTTATATATATAATCTATACTTTTTTTAGTAATCTGAGCTACACTGTCTGCAACAATGCTAAATTTATGAACCCAGGCGTTACTAGGTTTTCAGCTCAATACGATTTCTTGCAAAACATGCTGACGTTTGTATAGAAATAAGTATAAAACCGATTGGATTAATACCAGATTTGAATTGAATAAAAAAAAAGTTTATTCAGTGAGATGATCCTTTTCTCCATTTTTTAAATGTAAATGCAAGTAAATCTAAAAGAGAAAAATAATGACTTTTCCGAGATTATGATTCACTAAAACGTGAGCTTCTTTTCTTTTGGCAAAAACAAAAAAGGAAACTAAACGGAACAAATATGTGCTTTGAAGAAAAGCTCCAAATAAAACACTACACAGGTTTTTCCAACAATTTCTGAGTCAGTGCAGAATTAAAAACTTCTCTGAAAATAAAAAGTACAGGCATGCAAATAGAAGGTCCACCTGTACAGACCCATGTAAATATAGACCCATTAATCTTCAATGTGTATCAGAAACCCTGTAATTACTGATGATCTGTTAGTTTCCAGTGTGGCAGTCACTTATCCTGTATGGAATTTCTAGTGTGGTTATCCATGCTTCCAGGAACCAGCAGACAGAAAACATTACTAAGTCTTCCAAATAGTGGCAACACACAAACAAGACCTTTGTTTCATAACCAAAGGTGGGTAACACTGACAGCCACTGCTGAACTGGGTGGAGTCAAGGAAGAACAGAGGAACTCTGCCACTTTGTATTTTGTATCACCCACCCAACGTTAACAGTAATACAGAAGTAATAAAAAAAATCATATTTCATATCAGCCCTTGGCAAAAGAGACTGGAATTAGGAGGAGGCAGATATCCAGGACTTATTTCCACTCCAGTTTGGCTCACATTAGAAATCCAATCTTTAAATTTCACCCCGACCCCCATTGCACCCTTGAGATCTGTTACCTAAGTTTCTAGTTTTCTTTTCACTGTGTTTTAAATTGTGCAGTCATTTTTTTTAACCAGGAAAAATAAATCGTTAGAAAAAAAATCCAAATAAAAAAACAAACCAACAAAACGAAAGGACTCAATTCGCTTCTTCTTAGGCCTCCGCTTTCTCCTTCTTTTTGTTTTTCTTGAGGAAGGAAGGCGTGCGGAACTTCTTCTTCTTCTTGTTGGGGGATTTGGAGGGCGAGCTCTCGGGGGACAGGGCCTCCTCGATCTTCTCCCCCGGCTTGGTGATCTCCACGCTCTCCACGGTGCTGGTGGTCAGCTGGCTGACCCTCTTGGCCAAGTCCTCCTCCACCTCGTGCAGGTCGTCCTTCCCATTGACGATCACAGCTGGCGTGCCCTGGGGGCTCAGGCCGGGCCCCTTGTGGTTTTCTACAGCATCGGGGAGGCAAGACGGGAGAAGGTAAAAAGCCACTCGCTGGTCGTCACCTTTCACAGCGGAGGAAAAATGTTCCCAGTCTCTAGATGCAATTTCATAGTCGTTTCTAAGGATATGGCCAAATCAAATGTCCACTGCTACTTAGTTTTACATACGGAAACATTTTCTTGTCTGATTCAAATTGAGTTGAATGAGATAACTTACTTGAACATACAGCATCTGTAAGAGTCTTGAAGAGTATATTCACAGTGATTATGTGCCCTTTATAAATTTTAGAATTATTCAAAAAAACTGACTTTTCATAAGTCCATTCATAAGTCCGCTTATGAATGTATGGATTGAAGGCCAAGAAGGAGTATACATCTGTTTTACAATGTTGTCATGTTTATAGCAACAGGGATAATGCTTGCGTCTCAATCTCACTCCACTAAAGTTGTCTTGTGAGAAAGTGTTTCTGCTTTAATAGTAACTGAGTGAGATGAATATCCACTGAACTAAAGAAAGACCATCAAGACCTGAAGACATTTATTGGACATTAAAATAATAAATTGACAGGAAATTCAACTGATAAACTACTGCTAATGTCACTGCTATGCTCTTTAACAGCCTGATAAAATAGTACTTAAAATGTAATTTATGACAGAGATAATATTTTGAATTATACTGGGATTTTGTAATTTCTTTGCCACTTCAAAAAACCAAAACAATGAGAAACATCGTTCAAAATACACCCAAAGGTGGGTTCAAACAGTGAGTTATTTCCGACAGATAACAACAGATTTCTTATCTTATAGTTTTTCAAGCTCTGTATAAAATATCTGAGAACAATGCAGGAGGACATGGGCTGTCTTATCAAATACTTATTCAGGAACCAGAACAAATTAAGTTGAAAAGTACCCAGTGCTTGACTATAGGTAACATTCACTGGTGGTATGCAGCAAAGGACTGGGAGATAAATGAAACAAATCAGATACAAGGAGAGCTTGATATATCAGGTCAACGTTCCAGGCTATATATCTATTCTCGAGTTATCCACTATTTAAAAGTGACATAACTCTCTCCCATACGATTTAAGATTCAGAAATGTGCAACTGGCAAAAACCATACACTTATACGCTGCACATTTAAACAATATTTAAAGCAGGCATGTGAAAGGTTTTGGTTTTATTGCGCACAGTGTACTGTAACATGTTAGTGGTACAATTAAGAACTAAGGCATGCAGAATGTTTATAATGTTAGTTCGCCCATTTAAATGACTGAATAGTAAGAACGTGTAATGTGAAGCAATGAACAAATATAATTGGGCCCGTTGACAACTTGTTCCCAAAGAACAGCGATAGCAGACTACACACCAGTGAACATTAACGCTACTGGTGCATTGTTTGCATTTAAAACTTCCATTGATTGCTTTCCATAGTGGAGTCAGTTGAATAGGTTAAATATGCCCACCCTGTATTTTAAAGATGCATCTATACTACACTTTGGATTTCTCTAGAGTGCTGTACTTTTTTTATAATGGAGTCTGGAAGGGTAACAAGGTTAACATCATGGACAGGATCTCTTCTACTGCACTAATGAAAAAACTGCAATAAATATTTCAGCTGGTCATAAAAAGTTCCCCTTTCCCTGTCATGCCCGATACCTTCTTTAGCCGGAGTGATTTGCGGAGACTGAGTTTGTGACTGAGACTGAGACAGAGTGGAACCATCGTCAGATGTTAATTCTTGCTCAGCATCTGAAAAGGGAGAGTTTAGTGTTCAAACATATTAGAAGCCATGCACAGCCATCAGGTCTTTAGTTAATACAGTAGTCAGGGAAATTAGTTGGCATGGTTTTTCTGCTTATCTGCATTGTCAGCACTAACCCACACAAAACATATCAATGTGATGCAAAAGGCTGCGAATGGGAGTGTGCACATTTTATCACCATCTTGATCATCATCTTGTTAATAAATTCTTTCCTAATGGTGAAAATGCAATTACAAAAGATTCTTCCAAACAAGTCACGGTTCATTTCACATCATCTGTCCATGCACAATCTGATGTTTTTTATGTGTTATTGTTGTGCTTCAATTTAACATTAGTAGGTTAAATCAAATGTTATACATTAAAATCATGCTTTAAAGTTATTTCTTAATAACCAGTACAAAGTATAAATTGGGGACCATGACTGTGAGAGAAAGACCACAATAAGATGGACACAAAGCAGTTGTAATACGGTTAAAAGTGATCAATTGTAAAAAAAAGAAGGGTTCTCCAATACCTTTTTTAAACTGAAGAGAAAACCGAAAGATGGAGGTAATTAAATGGAGAGCAAATGGATGGACTTTGTACAGAGCTAACATTAGTATTTGTCTGGTCCCCTCAGAGCTCCATGCTGTGAACTGATGCTTTCTGGTCATGTGCTACTCATGGTTATGTTACACGTAGGAGCAATGCAGACAGCAAAGCAGCCCCTAACCAGATTTGTGCTGTCATGTACTGACGGCCTACTCGGCCTACCCAAAAAATGATTTGAATTGGCTTGGATATCACATTGCTTAAGATATGAGCATTTCAACTAAACTCTGATGTATTCAAAAAGGAATAAGAACTTCTCGGTTGACCAGGACTGAGGTTCCAGGGTGCAGTGTTTCTCAATGTACCGGATGCCTCACCCTCAATACCCAGCTGCCGGCGCTCCACGGTTTTTTTGTACTCCTCCAGCTCCTTCTCCGTCAGCTGGCTGAAGGGATTGGGAGGGAGAGGTTCCATCTGCTCATCATCAGGGATCACGAAGGGCTGTGGAGAGGCTGACGGCATTAGCAAGAATAGTGTGTCTGGTCGTCTGGCAACCACACACCCCTGTGCTTCATGTAACACACTTTAACAGGAATAGACTTGAAACATGCAAAACACACTGGATTTCCCCCAGTTTCCTGAATACACCATGGGGAATGCCATGACTCTGACCGGCAGAAACAGCAGGGAAGAAGATGTATCAGAGTTTGTATTACAGTGACCTGCCTTTAAATTTACATGACCCAACTGCCAAACCTAGACTTCTGTTTGAAGTATTGTGTTCACATTACTAACTAAAACAGGGGTCAACTAGGGGATCTCATTTAGGGAGCTGCATGGCAGGGAAAGACACAAAGAGACAGCAATAAAGATATTGATGTACCAATTGGATAACTGATGTCTATGTACCACAGCAGCAACACAAAATACAGAGGAACACTAGCTGCAGCTGTGTCATATATACTTAGCTCATTTGATAAGTTTCTGCTCTTTTTTAAAAACGATCACAATAAAATAGACATTTTTGAGGTAGATGCAATAAAAAGCTGAGTAAAACAACTTCTGTAATAACTATAGTGTTTTCATCTTTTCTGTGCTGTTTCTACCCTAAGGGTTTTACTGTGTAATTCAAATGGTTAACTTTTACACTGCAACAGATCAAAAACTCTCTATGTCATGCAACTTTTAGTGGGACACAAAAACAAACACCAATATCTACGTTAAAAGGGACATTCCAGACACTTGCATTCAGGAACACATATACTGCACAATTACCTTTAGGTAGACCTGACCATAAAGGAAGAGAACATAAAACCACATGATCAAAATGTCAGATCACAACAGGGAAAGAGCTACATTTACACCGCAGCTACCATCAACTTTTAATTAATTTATTTCCTTTTAATTCAGATGACCTCCTAGCTTGTGTCCCTCGTGTGCATTGCAATATTGAAAAACAGAAAGAACTAACAGTGGTTTGGCTGTGTTGAACCTTCTTCAAGTACAAATGCCAGAGGAACTCTCAACAGCCACAACTTTCTTTCTAGTTTTCAGCATGAACAAACTTTAGTTGTTCTCTGCAGCCAACGCGAGTTGACGTAGCTCCCCCCTCGAACTTCTGCAATACTGAACGCTTATAATGCTGCATTATTGCATTTCACATGGAAACAGCCCCATCTAGTGGAGGCCACGACGAATATATTCTACAACACCTAGATCCCTCAGTGCAGTGAGGCCAATGAACCTAGTCAGCATGATTTTGGGAGGTGGAGGATAACCATGGCATCTGAAGAAAATCAACACACCCTAGGCATTAATCAAACCTAGGACATAAGAGCTTTGAGACAGAAGTACTAATGCCTCAATATTGATAATGCCATCCATTCTTTTGAATAATAAAAAAAGATACTGTATTAGTCAGTAGTTCATTTTCTCACCTCCTCATCCATTTTAAAATCCCCTATTTTTACATTTGTACTTTTCTGGTTATTATTTTATTCAGATGACCATCCATTAAGTTGTTGAATCAAGATAAGTAAACATTCAGGCTTTCCACAGATTGAACACTAAAGTCTCCTATGACACTCAAGGGACTGCTGCTCTCCAGGACTGGGAAAGCAGATGCCTGACCTACAGGCACAGTTGCAGCTAATCTCCCATCAGAAACCTGTAGAGTATCGAACATTCCATCCATCCATATTCTCACTGCTTTATCCAATACAAGGACACGGGGGAGCCAGAGCCTATCCAGAGAAACAATGGGCACAAAGCAGGGTACACCCCGGATGGGGTGCCAGTCCATCGCAGGGCACACACGAACATGCAGACTCACACCAGGGCCAGTTTTCCCAAGAAGCCAATTAACCTACCAATATGTCTTTGCATGTTGGGAGAAAACCAGAGCATCCGAAAGAAGCACATGGGAACACCCGGCGAACATAAAAAATCTATGCAGACAGCACCCCAGGCCTGGAACAGAACCAAGGGCCTAGTGCTGAGAGGCAGCACCGCTAACCACTGTGCCACCATGCCACCCTTTATTCAGTGTGTACACCTGAAATACAACTCGTTATTGGAAGTGGACTGAATGTGAAGACAGCAACAGAAGACATTTCTCCCCAAGTTTTTTTCCTTAAAAGTTGGAAAAGTCTACCCTCTCAGTTGGCTTAATGGAGAAAATGCATGTTTCAGAGCAAAGAATATGTGAAAAGGCAGTTGCCGTTTTTTTTCCCCATGGTGTGGATTCCCTCAGTGACCAAAAGAGAAACGGAACTGGCAGAAGCAGTGCTAATCAATCACTGGTGGCACTTCTGCGACATGAGTGGCGAGTGATGTCCGCTGTCGTCAACCCCTCATGACAAACATCAATATCTACACAGCACATAGGGACACTGAACCAGTGACATCGGGACTGCAGAGCGCAACCTGGCCGGGCCACTTAGGGCTGGGCTCACCTCCTCCACAACACCCCAAAGAAACATTTCAGTGTAATGGCAATCGTGCTTTATAATCACTGGAAATACACTCTACTTACTGGACCTGGCTTCTTATCCACCACAATGCCGGCCAACAGCTGAGACTGGGGTCCTGCTGTCATGAGATCATATCTGTTCTGCTCCCTGATCTACAGAAACCAGAGACAAAGAGTTCAAATGAATGAGCGCAACATAGTAAATAACGGCCTTTAAAATTGTTTATGTGGACTGAAGCATAATGATCAATGTACATACATCAAGGCCATTAGCACTTCCAAGCATGTACAGTATTTGTCTGATAACATGAGGTTAATTACACAAGAACAAACAGACACACTTTATGCCTTCTGTTTGAACCTGCTAATCTCAGGAATTTGTTTGACCTCAAACTACATCTAAAAATACTTCAATAATATAGAGTACTAGAAAAATAAATTTTGTAGTACTAATAATATACAATATACATGAACAGCCTTTGAGTAAAATACTACTTAACAAAATAATATACTGATACACTATTGGGTAGGAGAATATTGTCAGGTAACTCATTAGAAAAAGTGCCTGAAGGCCTCCATAAGCACAGGCACAGAATAACACTGAAGAGTTGAAAATGTGGTACAGTATGTACCACTATGGCTCCTGGGAAGAAATCTCACAAGAGCATAGAAATGAAACAGCTTCAGTAGAACACAATACTGTTTAAAGTATTACTTTTGACAAAAAAGTTAAGAGTTTTTTGTTTTCCCAGTAATGCAGTATTTAAGATTTTGAGGGAGATTTATGAAAATAATATTGTAGATGAAGGCGGACGAAGTAAATTCAAACTCCCCAAATCTGCTGTCATCTGTCTCAGAGCAAATTCTCTGCATTGCAGGTGTTTATAAGCAGATCTATGTACACTTAGCCAGACAGCATAACTCTCCGTTTTCACGTACAGCGACTTCATTGCTTATATTTTAAAAGAAGTAGGGTCCCTTTCAATAAACCGTACTTTGTAAAAACACAAAGATCAACATTAAATTCAAGAACACAAGCACTGGAACTAGTAGAAAATGAATAATTAACTCACAAAGACAAATCAAACCAACAGACTGCACAAAGACTGAGGAAAAGGATAAACCAAAGCCACTAAGCTAGGGCAGCTAATTGTCAAATTCTGATCATTAGAGTGATCAATATTCTCTTTTTAGAAAAGGAATTCAATACCACTTCCTGGTACATTCAATAAAGGAAGTCAATTTTCAGCACTCACTACCACAGCGTAGCATTTGGGCCTGTCCATGTGAGCAGTGTCCTAACAAAGGAGAAAGCATTCTCTCTCACCTTGTTTCTCTTGGCCAGAACCTCGCTGGGGTTTGTGTTCATCGGAACAAACTGATTGGGGTCCTCAATCTTGATGGGGGTTCCACTGCTGTTAGCAGAGTCTTCTGCCTTCATCCACTATCAAACAAAATAAAAAAATGAGTAATTCCTGTAGTCACTAATTATAGTAAGATATTTTATATAGTAAGAGTAAGTAGGTAAGTCTCCTGTCACACTAATCTCAAATTACAGAATCAGTTAAAAGTAAAAACAAATAACGATTACAAACGGCTGGCAACAATTGTGCATTTGAGGCCTCTTTATTAGAGGTTCACTGTGCCACATGCACATTTAATACAGTAAAGCTTTATAATAATGAACATAAAGAAAACGAAAGAGCTAATAGTGGACTTTCGGAGACACAGGCCACACACTCACAGCCCACTCAGTATTGATGGAACGGAAGTGGAAACAGTCACCAGCTTTAGGTTTTTGGGAATTCACATCTCTAAAGATCTAACCTGGACTGTGAACACTGACTCTATCATGAAGAAGGCTCAGCAGCGCCTTTATTTCTTGAGGTGCCTCAAGCGATGGGGGATGCCAACACATGTGTTGGTGAACTTCTACCGCTGCACTATCGAGAGCGTCCTCACCAACGGGATCACCGTGTGGTATGGCAACACCTCTTCGCGAGAAAGAAAGGCACTGCAGAGAATGGTCAATATGGCCCAGAAGATCATCGGCTGCGGTCTCACCGAGATTAAACAGCTCTATGAGGACCGCTGCCGTGGTAGAATTCTGGCCATCACAGAGGACAGTCACCACCCCGGGCATGAGCTCTTCACCCCACTGCCCTCAGGCAAGAGATATAAGAGCATACGGACACTTACCACTAGATTCTTCAATAGCTTCTATCCACAAGCAGTGAGACTGGCGAACACATTTAGCCATCCCCCTCGGACCACACCTACACCATCTACCTCATTGTAATTTATTAATTGTACGTCTCCAGTCATTGTTTACACGTCTGTATTGTTTACAGTCAAACTGTCTGCATGTTTACTTGCACATTGTCTATTGTTTGTTTGTACATTGTCTTGATGCACTGTTTGCACTTTGTTTTGTTTTTTACACTTGTTTTATAATCGAGAGACTTTCTGTAAGTAAGAATTCCATTGTACCAGTACCGGTTACATATGGCAATAAAGTTCAAGTTCAAGTTCAAGTTCAAGTAATGGAGACTTTTTGAATAGCTGGGGAGCAGATAGTGGATTTTACCTTGACAGTGTAAAATCTGCTGTCAGAAACTGTCTTATGTTTATAAGAAAAATGTTTATGGAAAAAAGGAGGGTAACGAGAACAGATCTGCCTTCTGTATATGGTATACCTGAACAATACAGTTACTATCTGCAAGGAGCTAATTTCGGAAACTGAAGAAGGCATGATGGGACACCAGTTTAAAAGGCAACAACTACATCTTCACTATCAATTTAACAGACCGGGACTGAAGTAGTCATACAATTGTTATGCATTATAGTAATCAACTGTTTCAGATGTCAAATGCTTCAGAGAGGATGACGTAAATAAGGTGGCCAATAACATTTTTTTTATAATGTGGTTCCAGGAGCTACCTCCAGATGGCAGTCAAGCGTAACAGGTCCCTTAAGAGCCTACAAGGCAGCTGTAAATCAGAGCCTTTTGCTTATCAAAGCAGACACTAGAAATTACATTTATCTCCTGTGTTGACAGTTTAAAACTCAAGTCACAAAAACAACAATCATCCAGAATCATTCACAGTTTACTCATTTAAAAAAATGAACATACAAATGTAAAGATGAGATTAAGGATGACAACTATTTGTAGAAAACCTACAAAAAATAAATGAAACATAAAACTGGGTTTCAGGGTAGCTACATGGTTATTAAATTGATAATAACTACAGTGATGTGAAAGAGAAAATACAGCCCCTTACGATTCAATGGTTTTACACATCAAGATATACAGTATCTGACCTTCACCTAGTCCTCACCAAGTCCTAACAGTAGATAAATCTAACCTCCTGTGACAGATAACACACACCAGTTTTGCTTTGTCAGTATTTTTTAAACAAAAAATCATTTTGTACACACTAAGTAGCCTTGTGTAAAAAAGTAAGTGCACCCCGTGATTCAGTAACGTGTGGAACACCTTTAGCAGCAATAACTTGAAGCAATTGTTTTCTTTTAAAAGTTTATCAGTCTCTCACGTCAACTGGGATAATTTCTGGCCCAGTCCTCCGCACAAAACTGGTTCAACTCGGTGAGGTTTGAGGGCATTCGTTCATGCACAGCTCTCTTTAGGCCCTGCCGCAGCATCTCAACTGGGTTGAGGTCTGGACTTTGACTTGGCCATCCCACAATCCTGATTCTTTTCGTTTTCAGCCATTCAGCCACAGATTTACTGATGTGTGTTGGATCATTGTCCTTTGCACAATCTGCTTTCAGTCAAGCTTTTAGCTGCTGGATTCCACTGTGATCTCATCTGTCAAGAGGATATCGTTCCAGAAGCCTCGTGGTTCATTCGGATGCTCTTTTGCACACCTAAGCCGTGCGGCAATGTTCTTTTATTTTTTTGAGAGAAGGAGATTATTCCCGTCTACCTTTCCACAAAAGCCATTCTTGTTCAGTCTTTTCCTCATGGTAGAATCATGAAGTCTAACTTTTATACTTTATTACAGGTATTTACAGGCCTGTAGATCCCTTGATGTACAGTGCCGTGAAAAAGTATTTGCCCCCTTCCTGATTTCCTCTATCATTGCATATTTGTCACCCTGGATGTTTCAGACCTTTAGACAAAATCTCATATTAGATAAAGGGAAACTGGGTGAACAAATAACACTTTAATATGATATCATTTATTTAATAAATAAAAGTTATTCAACACCTATATCCCCTGTGTGAAAAAGAACACTTAATAACTGATTGTGCCACCTTTAGCTGCAATGACAGCAACAAATTGCTTCCTAGAATTCCTAACACATTGCTGTGGAGGAATTTTAGCCCACTCTTCCTCACAGAACTGCTTTAATTCAGAAACATTGGTAGGTCTTCAAGCATGAACCGTTCGTTTCGGGTCCTGCTACAGCATCTCTATTGGGTTTAGGTCTGGACTTTGACTAGGCCACTCCAAAACTTTAATTTTTCTTCTTTTCAGCTATTCTGATGTGGACTTGCTTTTGTGTTTTAGATTATTGTCTTGCTGCATGACCCAACTACATCTCAGCTTCAGCTCAAGGACAGATGACTGGACATTCTCCTTAAAATGTTTCTGATAAAGAGCAGATTTCATGGTTCCTTTAATTATGGCAAGTCGCCCAGGTCCTGAGGCGGCAAAGCATCCCCACACCATCATACTACCACCACATTGTTTGGCTGTTGGTATGATGTTCTTACTGTGGAATGCTGTGTTTGCTTTACGCCAGCATAATGGGACCCATGTCATCCAAAAAGTTACACTTTTGACTCACCTGTCCATAGAACATTCTCCCAAAAGGCTTGGGGATCATCCAGGTGCTTTTTGGCATATGAGAGACAAGCATTTATGATCTTCTTGGTTAGCAGTGGTTTCCGCCTTGCTACTCTCCCATGAAGCCCATTTTTGCCCAGTCTCTTTCTGATTGTAGAGTCATGAACACTGACCTTAGCTGAGGCAAGAGAAGCCGCAGTTCTTTGGATATTTTTTAGGATTCTTTTTGACTTCCTGGATGATTTTATGCTGTGCCCTTGGAGAAATTTTGGCAGGTCGTCCACTCCTAGGAAGATTTACTACTGTTCCAAGTGTTCTCCTTTTGGAGATTATGGCTCTCACTGTGGTTCAGTGGAGTCCCAGAGCCTTATAAATGGATTTGTAATCTTTCCTGACTGATAGATATCAACAGCTTTTTTCTGATCTCTTCAGGAATTTGCTTTGATCGTGGCACAATGTGCTTGTTGAATCTTTGTACTGGCAACTTGACTCTGATGGTAAGGGTCAAAATAAGTGAGGTAAATATTAAGCAGGTCTGGCTGTAATCAAGCCTGGGTGTGTTCAATTATCTGACTCTAAATTATCCCTTTAATTGGGTTGATTTCCTTTTTCACACAGTGCCAGTTGGTGTTGGATAAAATTATTAATAAATGAAAAATTAAATAAATGAAATAAGTAAAAAGAAAGTGTTCTTTGTTCCCTCAGTTCCCTTTATCTTATATTAGATTTTGGTTGAAGACCTGAAAACATTCAGTGTCAAAAATATGCAATAATAGAGGAAATCAGGATTTCATTTTTCTCACCGTGGAATGATAGCTTTTTTATTGTTTGGAAATGAATTTATAACTGATGATCAGCAATGATTCTTTCTCTGAGACCGTCTTTTGACCTAGACATGAAGTGTCACCACAAATCTGAATACCCCAGACCAGACAGACACAGTTTCTGATTTTATATACAGGTGGAAGCACTTCCCGATAATCAACTTATCATGTGCATACGTTTAGCAGAACTCGATTCTAATTACATTCTTAAATTACTGTATGTGGAAGAAGTAAAAGTGGACTTTTTACAGAAGGCTTCTGAATGTCAGCTGATTTTTGTTTTTAATAAATAATAAAGTAAAAATTGTGTTATCTGTCACAAGAGGTTAGATTTATCTACTGTTGGGACTTGGTGAGGTCTAGGTGAAGGTCAGAAATGTCTTAATATGTACAACAACAGAATCTTAAGAATACTTTCTTTTTCACATCAGTGTAGGTCTGACAAACAGGCTAGACAGCAACAGCATTTTTGGATGGGGAGGGAAAAGGAAGTTAAAATGCCAACAGGAATATCAAAAGTAAAAAAAATCAAACAAATCATTTTGGCTACTTTCCAAACAGAGAGGCAAATTTTCAGGATAATTTAGAAACTACAATTGATGTTTGTTAACTCCTTAAAGGGCCAGTTTCACAACAGTAACACCCTGCAGAACAAGTTGTTGAGCTGGGGTGAGCTCGCAATGCCCTCAGGTTATCGGCACAGCTGGACTTTCAGGGTAGCCGCGTCAATATTTCCCATAAAAATTCTCATGACTAGGTCTGCAGAAGTGTACCACAATAGGAAACGATGTGAGCAACTCACCGTCGTCTTGGTCCTGGGACTGCTCTCTCCGTTCTGCGATGCCTCTGGTACGTTCACCTTCATGTAGGTGTTGGGCGAGTTCAGCCACCTGGTCTTCTCGCGCTGCTGTCGCTGGGCCAGGTATTTGAAAGGGGAGCGCAGCATGGCGTCATCGTCGTCAAACATGAAGGCCGTAACCGTGGCGGGGATCTCCACTTCACTCTTGTGTCGGGGTTTGTCTCTGACAATCGGGTGCCTGTAGGCATAGCCCGTCCTGTAGCCCTGGCAACCATGGGGAAAAGGCAAGGTGTTGAAAAATGGTGTTGTCATTTCTGGTTTGTTTGGTGGGAGCTACTTCCTTGAGGTGTACTGAAAATATAAAGCTTTGTTTGCAGAAACAACAGAACAGAAAACATTTTAAGAGCATGGAGCTGTGCATGACATAAAGAAAATGTCATTATTATTGTCACTTAGAAAAGCTTATATTTCCTAATATCACTGTAACAAAAATATTATTGCTTATTTAGCATTATTATAACAACATTTTTTATTTAATAATATTAGTGAAAGTAAGATTACTGTTTAACTATATTAATTTAAAAAAAAACAGCACCAAAGACAGAGAATATAGGTTTGAACAAGAGCCAGGTTTTATGAATGATCCTCCATCATCCAGGTGGATGCTGCATATTGGTGGTGGTGGAGGGGAGTCCCCATTAAACACTTTGAGTAGAGTGCCCAGAAAAGCGCTTTATAAGTGTAAGCAATGATTAATTATTAGAATAATAATTTGGGCTTATGGGATTCTGAATCAGCAAATAGGAGAGACATAAGTGTCTTGTCCTTGATAAACATATTATTGAGTAGCATACAGAGATATTGTGTGATTTTTGAGAGTAGAAAATTCACCGAAATTGTTGTTGTTTATGTAGAATACATAGCTCTGTAAAACCCATTAAGTAAATTTAACATTTAATTTGAGCTCATATTCACAAAGGTTTACGTTTTGGCACAAATCATACATTAATAAAGTGAAGCCAGAGTAAAGCATTACAAAGATATTCTTAAAGAAGATTTGATATTCTCTTACACATTACATATTAAACATGAGCTTTGGTTTTGAACACAAAACCAAAAACAAAACCTTTGCGTTTAACCAAAAGCAGACTCAAGTGGCATTACCACACATTCATGATATATATATATATGAGTAGTAGTGTATAACAAAACTCATTAGGTTTAGAGTGAGTGGAAATGTAAAAAAATTTTTTTAAAAGATATGCAGACTTCCAGTACATCTGAATCCACTCAGTATTCACTTCACTTGCATATGAATGTGGGCTGTATTAAATGTGCAGTAATGGCAGAAACTCCGTAATCTGAGGATGAACACCTGCTTTTCTCGGTGGCTCTGACCAAAGCCTTAACAACAATTCTCAAGACAGTTTTCCAAATAAACTTCTTTCAGTCTGAAAGAGTGAATGCAATTTCCAGATCCTAAAGTTATTTCACTCAGGCCTTCTCAGGAAACTGAATGATGTGTCGGTTGTGGGATTTGGCAAAGCATGCTATATAGTTAATTCAGGCATTTGATAAAGTGCTTCAGTAATACGAGTACCATTATTCCATTAATTTATAAAGCCTAAGAAGCTTTCATGTTTTGTTGACAAAGACCACTACTAAAGAATACATACATCAATCTTGGCAGTCCTTACAACACCTGAATAAGAAATAATTTTAAGAGTGTTATACCAAGAGTATCCCACTGGAATATTATGCTTTTAATCCCACTATTTTGTTCCTGTCTAGGAAACCTAAGGAAGACCGCCTGGAAGCAGATTTTGCTCCTGCTGTAGTAGCCTTGCCTCAGCCTTGCCTCAGGCTGAAAAACAGTTTTCTAACTGCTCAATCAGGAATAAAAATAAATCCTGGTAAAAATACCTCCATAAAATTCTCTTTTTGTCAAACACATTATATGGTGGAATGGTCTAAAAATCCTTTGAATTTTTTTCCAGTTACACAAATGAAATAGTAGGTTCCATTATTAACAATTACACCCTTTCTAAAGTAGCAAAGGAATAATGAAGATTAGTAAAGGAAGTTAAGAAATCCTCATCTTGCTACAGAAGTGAATTGGTTAATAAGGTGGGATAAGCAATAAAGACTTCACATTTTCAGATCCTTGTTACTGTTGAAACTGAACTTTCTTTCCTTCACTTTGCAATCATTCCAGTATTTTCAGAGACTCAAGACTCCATGCCTGTCTCAGGCAGGTGTTAAAAACAAAGATGTCCCATACCTATGGTATTGATTTCACAGGGTTTTTTTTCAGAAATTATATACACAAATTGCATACAAATTCCAACAACAAAACACTGTCTTGATGATTGCTTCCTGAGAATTTCACAATAATAAAAAACATGAAACGGATATGGCATTCATGGACCGCATTGTGCACTAAATAGCGGCCTGCAGGAGGCCTGTGTTTTACAGGCTAAAAATAGACAAGACACCTGTACCACTAACTAAACACATGCTATTACTTCTCCAGTCTGTTGGAGCTGATTAAACAGTTGCTGTCAAATGCAAAACTGTGGCAAGTCGAAATCAACAGAAAAGAAGCAAAAAAAATCACAACCGCAGATTCAATTCCCTACAAGACGTCTTAAATGAAAGCCAACTGGTTAGCCAGAAAATTCTGAATGCCGAGACGAACACCAGAGTATCAGGAAACTGCACTGAAGGCCAGAAAGGCACCAGATGTAGAGCCAATAATAGTACCCTGACCTCTAGTGAAGAGCAGATGATATAACTTAGTTATATAACCTAGAAAGAGGCTGAGGCCTCACACAGTGGTGTCAACAAATCCACCCTACACTGTAGGCCAAGATGCTTGGGCTTTCAAATGTTTGTTCTCCGCTGACAAAAGTGTCTGCCTGCAGCCCTGTGTAAAAGCTTCTACCAACAGGCTTAAACACACAAACCCAATCATGCGCACCAGCTGGCTAGCCTGAAAATGCAAAAGTAGCCCCAGTGCAGTAAATAAATGCTAAACTAAGTGTGACACATATTGCTTGAGAGCAGTAATCGACACTGCTCACTCCATGTAAACTTTTTTTCTACACGAGGTGCCTTTACTAGCTGGCAGAAAGGGAATTCTTGGAAAGAGGAACATGGCTTGTGGAGGATGGTGCCTGTCCTAGTCCACATCTGTAACCACCACCAGTCAGGACACGAATGCTTGCCTGCAAACACACAGACTTTTCTCCATCGGTTCCGAAAATCAATTTGTCTGACAAGAGCATGTTCGTAATCATTCCACAAGTGTGCCAAACAGTGCCCCGTATAAAATGAATGCTCAAACTGGGGGGTGGGGGGGGGGGGGGGGGGGGGCAGACTAGCTCTGTTGGTAGAGCATGTGACTCAATCTCAGGGTAGTGGGTTTGTGTCCCACGTCAGGGGCCAGGTTCTCCAAGTTGGAGGCTGGGCACAAGACTAACAACCCTGTCCTGCAAAAGAAAATGTTACAGAAACAACAACAGGATGTTGCTGCCCCTACATGTCGGAAGTAGGGGCAGCATAGCGTGCATAACGTGCAAACATCCATCCATCAGTTTGCAGGGGTACCGATTCAGGCCGATTCTGGCACATTAAGATCAGCGGTTGAATTACTTACAAGATTGTCCAACATCCTCATGAGGGACTCAAACTCCAGTTCACCCAATTTCCATTTAATCTGAGAACCCATGTTCACACCGGCCACCGCCACCCCTTGTGTCACGGGCTTGTACTTCTCCAGGTCAAGCACTATCAGGTTGTCTACTCCGCCTGCACATGACAGTGCATTTACCTAAAAAAACACCCAAAAAGAAAGACCTGACGGCATTGAATATCATCTCGACCGTGGGTCAGTTTGCCATAGTGAAACAACACGGTTAAGTTTATTTTTAGAAATGAAATAGGCTTTGAGTGGATTATTGTTTTTTTCCTTCTCCTGGCACAGATTCAGACATGGATTGTTTGATGCTTATTAAATGACTGCACCCACTTGTTGCCCATTCCCTCCGTATTCGCAAGCAAAACAATTATTCACTCAAATCCCAGATGTACGGAGCTCTGAGTCCCAGCAAAGCAAGTTATTAAAAGTGATTTATGATATCCCAACAAAACACTGTTATGAAACCAAGTGGCATTGCATGCAAAGCCTCTGGCGAGAAGATTTTTTTTTTATGTGCAATGGTTTCAAAAAGAGCATCTCGAACATTACCAAATGTGTTGGACTATGGCTAAGGTTACATCAAGATTTTGCCTCACCCGCACACTACAAACTACAAAGTCAGACTTTGTGGATTGCTTTTGTTTAGAACTGGCCACCGAATACTGGGTTGGGAATTTAGGACTGATGGCTATACACCCAAGTTAGCGCTGGACAACTAGGGCATGACTAAATGAAATATAAAAAAAAACAATATTTGAAAACAAACAAACAAACAAACAAAAAAACATCTGTATTGTTCAGTAAGGACTGAAGTGAAAACCCAAACATGCTGACCCAGATGGAACCACTGAGGAAGACTAACAACATCCAGACATTTTCACCTTCCGTCCTTCATTGCAAACCCCCCAAGCAATGTACTTGACACAGAACTACCCCGGGTGAAAAAATAAAGTGCTGGTACAAAGTGTTCTGACCTGTGCCATTGGGAATGTTATTCTAGACTTTCAAGTCTTTGGTTACAATTTGTTTAAACAGATGCTTAGCAGATCACTGTTCGAATTCTGGTGGGACATGGTTTGAAGTACAAACTTGACAGGAAGCACTTTTGAAATCTTTTCTAAGATCAAACAGTTATTTTTTAACAGCAGATATTTTGCTCATGTGTTCTTAATGAATTAACTTTTGCTAAATTGTACTTTTAAGTCTAATATTTGCCACTGCAAATTAAAAAGACCCTTTCTGTAACAACACATCTGACCTCATGGTTTGAAATATATAGCCAACTCCTTCTGCACTTTTTTTATACAGAATATTAAAAAAAAACAATGTGTGATATTTGATCAATTCTGCATAAGAACGTTTTTAATATAAATAATGGGTGAAAGGTAGGATTGTGGTCAGTGCTACAATTTCTATCTGGATAACCTTATGTGTGGAGACTGCATGTTCCTTTTTGTATGAGTGGGTACACTCCAAGGGCACTGTTTTTTCCTCCCCAGTCCAAGGACATGCTGTTCACTTAAGACATTCAGTACAGCTCCCTTCTCTTATGTGTGTGCAAGTGTGTCCTGAGATGGACTGGCCTGTCGGATTACGGTTTGTCATTGTGATCCACTGACAAGGAAGTGCAAATATCAAATTCCACTGGTCTCCGAGCCACTTCAGTATCAAATACTTCAAACAACTTCAGGTCTGTCGCAACAAGCTGAAATCTTACCTGGATTTCGCATGCCATCTGGGCACAGTAAATGTAATGAAAGGCCTCTTCTATCGTTTCCCCAAGAGCCACAACACCATGGTTTCTCAGGACTAGAACCTAGAAAATCGATTTTCAAGAACAGAAGAGTCTTATATAGTACATATGAGAATGAAGTCTTCATGCCTTCTTTATTAAACTTAATTGAATAATCTGAAAAATTGAAAGGGAAGTGCTTCCATCTTTGGCTAATGGCTTGTGCCAAACAAAGATGAATCAGCATTCTTTTTTTAAACCCACCATGGAATTGGCACAATACTCTTTCTGCTCAGATATCATCTGTCATATGGAATAATGGACAAAAAAAGGCCCCCTTTTGCCCATATTCAAAATGTTCTTATTTCAATTTTCTACGAATAACAAAATATATACTACTGGAAATGGTCTCCAAAATAATTTGAAATAATACATCACAATTTCTCAGACATTTATAATACTGTCTTCCAGATTAGGCTTAGGATCACTGTGACCATGTACTGAATTAGACTAGTTATTGAAAATGGACAGACAACAAAAAAGATGTGTTAACGCAATGTGATGAACCAGACACTGCTACTTAAAAAAAATAGGAATGAATGCTACCTTGGTTGAAGGACCAAGGGCTTTCTGGAGCTCAATCCTTTCTTCCTGATCATCAAGAGACCCCTGGTAATTGTAATAGGCAATATCTCCGAGAATCAGGGCCTCTTGAGAGATGGGGAGAATTCCACATTTCATAGAGGAGACCTGCATTTTTGGATACAGAGAGAGGTGTTATATGTCCAGGCATACTGAGAGATAGGGGGGCTTCTGGTTTGATTGTTTAGATTACAGCACAAGGGGGATTATAAAACACTTAGATGGTTATACTATAAGATCATCTACTGGATTTGGTATTAGTCAATACATTTGTTACCATAAATATATGCATTGAATTTAAGTTCTAGAACTACATTCCCACTTAAAAAATTGTTTCAAAAAGCTGAAAAATCAGATGCAAGAATGCTTACAATATAACTGAGAACACTGAACATGGCATTTTTGTTAGATTCCTGAGCCTAGTGTAGCTAGTCCTGAAATAATATAAGAGCACAGCTTATTTTTTTTCCCCTACTGCTAACCATTTACAATGTCAAAGGCATTCTGTGAAGCTGCCTTAACAAACCCTTCTCTTCCTGAAACAGACATGGCTGTCCGGTTCAGTGTTGAGTACATTGGAGACTCACGGCAGCAGCTGCAGGTGTGTGGATGTGAATAATACATCTGGCGTCTGGTCGCATGGAGTAGATAGCTGCATGTGGACTAAAGCCAGCATGGTCGATGCTCAGGTTGGTGGTGCCCTGGTCTACAACCTCCCCGATGATGTTCACTTTCACCTGGAGATGAAGCAAGGACACATGTGGCAATGGTCTCTGCACAGTAAGAAAACAAACTGCGAACCTTTTCAAACAGAATTAACAGTGAAAACATTGGGCTATTTCCTTCCAGCGCAGATGTATTTTAATAGAATGTGCCAACACTGTGAGCACAATTATATAGTGTATTGTAAATACAAGGAATAAATGATCAAATTATATTGTGGAGATGGATATGCATACTGTAAGCCTTCCAAAATTAAGCTAGATGCTGTGATAAGTTACAGTGTAATAAAAATGGCAAGCTTCCATGTGCTGTGCTGGACATACAATGTTAAAGGTCTGTGCAAAGCCAAACGTTGAAGTAAAACCACGAAACCTGAAATGTTATACATTTTAGATATGACCAAAACCAGGATTTCATAATTTAATAGTGTAGAATGGAAAAAATACATGGGGAAAAAGGAAAGTATAATTTAATCAAAGCTTTTGTCCAGCAGACATAACTGTCTTTTATTTACGATCTAATTGCCCTTGACTTTCTAGTGATTCTTGTGTAACTCCATCCATCTCACCAGGGGGTGTTGTTATTGGGGCTGGGCTGTGTCACCCATCAATATAGAAACCAATGCTTGTCTGACACCTGATACAAAACATCCCAAACCATAGTAAAGCAAAGCAAATGCATGGTATAAGCATGGTGAAACCAGGGAGGTGGGACAGCAAACATACCAAGTTCCATCAGTAACCTTTCTTAAGGATTTAACCAAACACACAGGGATACTGCTGTGTGCATTTTAACACTGCGAAAGACCCTCAGCACAGAACATGACATGAATGGAAATGGTTTCTTTATATGATGCCCACTTTTACCTGGAGACGAGGCAAGGACAAATGTAGCAATAGATAGCAGTTGGCAAATTATTTTTCAATGATGACAGCAACGGTATCATTATAATCTTTATGGCAGCAGGTGTCTTTAAAAAGGGGTGCACTTTTTTAATCTTCCTGGCGATTTACATCGTAAGGGGCTCCTGGACTGATTTCTCCAGTTAATTTAGCTCCTAAAGCTTTAACATAGCACACATACTATTAGAATCTACTAGACACTAATGCCAACGTTAATAAATACTGGCTCAAAAAGCCACTAAATCACAACCTTCGTTTCTTTTAGTTATGGTCAACTGTCTAACACAGAAATGGTCGCCATGTTTTTATGACTGTTACACCGTCAACACAGCTGGTATTGATTACTGCACAATCTACTCCAAACCACTCCAATGAAGTCATTTCCTAATGTGGGGTTTTATAATGACAGGTTACAACAAACTCTGCAGGCTAGCTAAATATACTAGAAGTACGAAGGAAAGTTAAAATGAAACCTGAGAAACTACTTTATTTTTATTTTTTTGGGAGGGGAGTGAAATGGAACTCTGACAATTTGTCTGACATATGAAAGCCATTCTACATTGATCTTCATGTGGAATGTCTCCAGCTCTGGGGCCTCGTGCTTCAACTTTCTTTTTTCAGATGAAATTTAAGGGCTAGTTTTAAGGTTCAAATATTACAAATTGTCCTTAGTCTGAATTGAGAATGACTTCGATTCATCTACAAGTGGTTATCCTCCAGGTAAAAGAAGATGGAGGGTAGTGTAGCATAATAGGTAAGTGGTGTGAATTCATATTCTCTCTACAGACACTTGGTGTGGCTTGAGCAAGTTGCTTTACCCCAGCTCCTCCAGCTCACCCAGCTGTATAAATGGGGACCAGTGTTTGCTGGGAATAGGCTCAGGGATGAACCAAGGTCCCATCCAGGCAGGAGTCACGTGCTCATTATTTGCTTAGCGCCATGGTAACCAGGATAAACTCTGGATCAATGGACTGTTGTGGCTCAAATAAGTGTCTTTACCCAGGAAATCAAACACTATGTGGCTGACTGTCAAGAGAATCTTTTAACAAAAAAATTAAAAAGCTTTAGAGGAACAATCCAGAATAATGGAAAACTGCACCAAATCATACCACAACATTAGGATGCAATAAAATTATTTGCATGAACAGGAACATGAAATGGAATGGAAATTAAATCCTAATAATAATAATAATAATAATAATAATAATAATAATAATAATAATAATAATAATAAGTTCCTGGTCTCTTTTCCTTGTAGTCAAATTGTATTCAATATATTACTCTAGTTTACTAAGACAATTAAACTGTCACTGCCCAACAAACACCACAGATTTTCTTTTGGAGTATGAACAGAAAATTGTGACTATATTATACATACAGTTTCCCCACTATGGTAGGAAAAGATAGGAGATCCTGATTATATAATGTACTGCTAATTTAATTAAACATCATATTACACACATGCAAAAGTGAAGCATATAATAAATAAAGGAACAACCTTAATGCTTCACAAGCAGTGATGAGTTCCCCTAGTCAATGAGACAGCCTCTGGAAATGACTCTTTTCCAGCAGATGGAGAACTGGGAATCTATTTAAACTTTTCTTCAAAATATAACATGTACAAAAAAATAATTTCCGAATTTAATCCGTGTTCATATATTTTTGTAGTTAGAGGAATGTAGCCTTGTGAAATAGGGTGCTAACATCTGCTTTCATAAAAAATAATAGAAGTTGCCAGCAGGGAAACAGCAGGGATTTCTACTAATCAGGCTGCAAAAAACGAAAAGTAAAATAAAACGTATTGCTGAACACTGGTTCATTTGCAGCGTTCACAGGTACACAGTTTACACACATAAGTCCTTTCCCTGTCAAAGTCTGTAAACTGAGTTAATTAACTAAACCCCAATGTCCAAGACCATTGCATCTGTCTTTTAAACAGCACTAAGACACTGTCTAAAGTGATTGAATGCCTCTGGCTGAATTAGCATCTACTTAGTCTCATTCTTTTCAAGTGAAACCAAAGGCACCTATCAGCCTCATAGCTCAGTTAATATTAGAACACCTACTGCAAATACTGCAAGATTAAACTTCCACTGCACTATACTGCATGCACAGTGCCTGTGTTCCACATGTGTTCCTGTTCACTAAGTACCACAGATGTGAGGGTTAGGAGTCTGTAAAAAAGTTTCAAATGGTAAACAAACTCAAATGGCTTCCAGAAGTTAAATTCATTTCATGCATTAAGAAAGCAGAAAAACTCTGCTTAGTACTATGTTGAAGAAGATTGAATGGTACTGACCATTTCTGATCTCTGTCCAAAGTGGACACTTTTCAAAAACATTTCCCCATTCTAAGACAAAAGCTGCAGGACTTCAAAAAAGCACAATTTGTCAACACATTGGATTTCTTTTAATCTAATAGTGCTTCATGCGTTAAGCTAAACTGCTGATTAACTGGAACGCAAACACTCAAGAGTCTCCGGCACAGCTTTCAGCAGGTGTGGTAAAGTACTGCCAGGAATGAGTAAGTTAAGACGTATCTCTGTCATGGTAGCCAAACCCTTTATGTTATTGGAAGCTGATATACATAATTTTCACACTGATAACCTGATCAGGCTCAATTTTCTTACTATAGAATTCATTTGTCTTGTATTTCACCATTACATCAATGGAAACTGAAAGATCAATTTTTACAATCTACATCACACATCAACTTGCTCATGCTGGTCAGCAAACAGATCCACACTATGACTATTTTGATTGGCCACTAAGTAACACTCACCTACTGTATAACACAGATTCCCAGCCATAACTGGATTTTGATTTTGCACAGCAGGATTAAAAATATTATCTACAAACCAGTGTAAGTACACTGTACACATACAGAACAATGAATGTCAACACACTATTAACCCCATTCGTATTTTGCCACTGCTCAAGACTACTCTAAAAACAGGTACATTTGAAACTTTGAAAGTTGAAACTGAAACTTAACTTGCTTATAATAAGATAACAGATCTGAGTTTTAATCTTAGCTTTATGCAGCTCAAATACGACTATCATCTGTATTAAGACAACGTGATGATTCTGATGCAATCTTTTAAGCAAAGGGATATATAAAACCAGGTCACAATTAGCCAATAATTACTGTACTTACCAAGTTTGAGGCTGTGGTTTCAGCAAAGGACAAGCCCCTGGGAATAATAAGAATATGGTCTTGTTCTTTGCTGACCCGAACCTGAGAGAGACCAAGAGAAAAACATATTTTGGTGCAATGGATACAGGATACATTGTTTTTAACAAACAACAATCACATGCTTGTGTTTTATATGTGAAAATCCTAAGATAAGCTTACTTGAAACAGTAAAGCTGCTAAAACATAAAAGTTAAGCCACAGTAAAATGTGGCCACCCTTGAGACTAAGAAAAATATTAATATATCTTAAAAAGCTGTTTAAAGAGTTAGTAAAAACAATGGCTGTTAAACAAAAATAATGGAAATGACTAACAACGAACCAGATGTACCAGGAAGGAAAACGCGTTTGTATATACAGTGCCCCATTGATAGAAGATCTATTCAAGGAAACATACAGTTACTGTAGATGACACACCCTTAAAATGTCATAAGAATCCTTAAGGAGCATTGTGGTTGCATGAACATGGTAAGGTTAGACTGCAAAATGTTCAGAGAATAGTTTGCATTTGTTCCCACAGAACTCTAAACCAGCTCTCTGCTGCAATTATTCACGACATCACTGTAGATGGTAATATTTTAAACAAATCCACAAGTATGGACAATAATTAAAAACAAACTGCAACTCTGCTATTGCACACATAACCTAAAAAAACAAATGGACTTAACAGAAGACCGTTTTAAAATAACAAACTGTATACCTTTAGAAATCTATGCATATACATAATATAAAGCCATTTTCATGTTCTTCATTTGACTTAAATGTGTCTCAAAACTGAGCCTACATTAGAATGGATAAAAAAATCGCTTGAGCAATTTTCAACAGGGTTCAGTAAGAAAGACAGACAGAACATCATCTTATCTAGGCTTTTAGAGCCCAGTACCAGGTTTGAGCAGCTGATCTTACAATGCAGGTAGTCACTAGAAAATTAGTGAAGCTCTTCTTTTTGCCAGGCAGAGAACCTCATGGAAATTGTCAAACTATCGTACATGTACCACAGAAAGCTCCAGGGAATCATTCCTGAATCACCACATTCACTGTCATCTTTCCAAATCCCAGAGCGACCCAACGAGTGTCAGGCCAGCGTGGAGTAACGGCTGTACGTACTGTAATGTAGGAGCTGGCAAAGTGTGCCCAGCTGAAGAGGTCGACAAGCCTGTACAAGCTGGCCAGCTTACATCGGGTCTGTTTCTCCCCTTTCACGAATGAAGAAGATTCTACCGCTTGTAGGTCATTGATGGGCGTGACCATCCCAAGGCCTGGAAGAAACCGAAGGAAAATCAGAGCAGAAAAAACACAAAACACCAAATGAATGTGTAAATGAACAGCTGTCATCTACATATGTAAATATTTGAACTACACAGAGCCCAGATCAAACAGTGGTTACCCATGCTACTGTTTCACCTCTGCAGTACCCCGTAGTCCCATGTAGTCTTGAAGACAAACAATTCCCTGAGGGGGTCTCACATTCCCTCACTGACACCATCCATGAAAAGGTTAAATAAATACTAAATTGTATAAGATTCTCATTCGGTGTATGTTTGTTTTGGCATTTGCTTTACACTGTCAAATAAGCCACTGAACACCTCAGAAGTCTCAAACCTGATGGAATAAAAATGCCGTAACTATTATTTCTCTGCAAACTTGATGTTCATTTACACATACAGTATGTAAAGTTTAAATTTTTTCCTGTTGCAATGAGAAGGACTTAGATCGACTAGACTACATCTAGAGAAATAAAAGAAAAACACCAGCCACCTTTTCCAGAAAGTATGTACATACTTCCTCTTAATCCAAGGGAACCACAAGGTCCAGATGGTGTTAGTTACATGTTAAGAGCTGAGCACTGCCAACACAAAGCCCGCAGGTGTGCCTGAGACATCTGACTTGTCAGGAGACATACAATAAAGTGATGTCAAGAAGGTACTCTGTGCTCAGCTTTTAACACCCCACCTTATAACAAGGTCATGAGATTAATAGGGATAAGTAAATTGATAACATTAATATACATTTTATTTTTGGTAATCATGTGCATATACTTTCATTCTATTAAAACAAAAACACGCTCTGTGTTCAACCCAGAGTGTTCGAGAGATGTATCTCAACACACTCACATTAAGTAAATCTCAGAGTGTAAAAGTCAATATTTTGGTTACATATACTTGTGAGGCT
The DNA here is from genome assembly GCF_059453375.1 of Lepisosteus platostomus. Classification (NCBI taxonomy): domain Eukaryota; kingdom Metazoa; phylum Chordata; class Actinopteri; order Semionotiformes; family Lepisosteidae; genus Lepisosteus; species Lepisosteus platostomus. The sequence continues at coordinate 40,434,935 of NC_142616.1, forward strand.
ATAACTGGATGAAGTTTGTGACCATTTCAGCTCTCCCTCCTTTTTGTGTAATTGTCTGAGATGCTTTGCTGCTTTGATTTGAGGGTTGGAGACTCTGGAGACTGGTTTAGCAAGTTTAAGATGATTACAAACATACACTGCTTCAGCAATAAAAAAGGAAAACTAGTTTTGCTATTGTTGTCCCAATACTTTGGGAGGACACTGCAAATCTGACAATAGAAGGTCTAGAAGGTATATTTTGTGTGGTGTGAGAGCACATACCTGAGGCTACCCAAAATATATAAAAAAATTTCAAAGCCCAGTACATTAGGGATTGTCGGGAGCAGAAATATCTTCTTACTAGTGTCACCTGTCTTTGCAGTAGAGTCAATCCAATTTCAAAATTCACTTGGTGACACACTGGGTATGTGCATTTCTGTGTAGGAAACAACCAAACAAAGCTAATGCTTTTTTCCTGCATAATCACTTGATAAAGCAAATGGAATTCACAAAAGTTAATTTGCAGTTTAGAATCTGCAGGTTCTGTTTAGCACTCATTTGGATGTCCTGTGCTCCAACAGACAAAGCACTGACACTTATTTCAGCCTGACTGAGCAGCTTGTTCTATAGCATCAGCATTTTACTCAGGCCACCAGGCTCTCTGGAATCCAATTACATTGCTGAATTCCACACAGAAAACAAATCAATTGTTCATTAAAACATCTGCAAAAAATGCATTATGCAGTGTATCTATTACAAAGATCCAGGCATATTCAATCCTACTGCAGGATGAAGGTCTCATCAATGAGGAAAATGGTCATAGGCTTGCTGGCAGGTAAAGGCTCCATAATGGTACATCACCAGTATTCTGCCAAGGGGTCTACCAAGTGGGATACCCAGTCACCAATATATAGCTATTTGTATGTATGTGTATGTGTACAAAATGAACAAAATTCCATTCTGATCAAAATCCAAAAGCTAATTGATATGAGGCATGCCACAACATACTACATTTACTTTTAAATGATTTGTCAAGTGGTCAGTTGTTTGAATAGTTCCAACACAATAAACTATTAAATAAATTACAAACCCAGCATGGTAGGAGAAACGTACACATTAAATGGAGAGGGGATTTCCAAACCTGGTATATACTAAAAAACGGATGTGGCCAGTGCTGTTTATTAACAGATATCTTGTTCAAAGACACTTTTATCTGTTGGGAGGAAAACAATGCTTGTGAAACCTTAGTGACTCAGCCTGTGTGAAGCTCCCAGCAGCTCTGCATGTGCTCAGCGCTGCTCACCTGGGTCACACACACTGGCACTTACTGAGGGGAGACGTGGAGAAGCCTGCGATGGAGCTCGCCATGAAGAAGTCTGCTATCTGCCGCAAAGCCAGGAGCCCTGTGGGGTTGTTTCCTTTTCTCAGCTGCTCCTGGATGAGCCCCTCCAGCTCGTCTTTGAAGGCCTGGAGAGGAAGCCGAGAAGCGCAACAGATTAAAACCTGTTTTCTTGGCGTCACAGCCCTTCTGAGTCAGAGGGATTCACTCACCGCGGAGACATGGTGTCAGATGGTTTTAATCCCTGCCCTGACATAGCCTTCACCATCCGTCTTTCCCACACCTCGCCTACAGCAGCTTAGAGTACTTTATGAACAGCTACATTGTGATGAGACCTTTACTAGGTAAAATATAACCACCAGTGGCTCCTCACACTAAAGAGAACATTAGCCTGTGCCTTCAGAAATGCCTCCCTGTAATTCAATAATCCAAACACTGACACAAGAGGATACAGTAATCCAGGATAATGAAGTGCCAGGTCACTTAAAATTAGCCATGCTCATTTAATTATATTGGCAAAGTGACATTTTATGCCCTAATCTTAGCTGCACTGTCTAAACAATTTGTGTAAGAATTTCCTTTTGGTTTTCCTGCTCATTTGGCTGCTTTTGTCCTTGATCAATCTTAGAGTCCCATCAGTATCACCTCAAACAACAGGCTCACAAGCTTTGCAGGCTTTATGGAATAAACTAGGTTCTATTGTATAATGTGGGGGATCTGGGGTTGGTAATTTAGAGGATTTATAGCTTGGAGAATTTGCTCAGTTGTTTATCTTGCTGTAAGATTCCCCTTGTAAAACCTCAACAAAAAGATTTGAACTAAGAAAACTTGTCAAAAACTGTCCTAGGTCACTCAGGTTCAGTCAAAACTGTGCTTCAGCGCTTCCAGACTGTTATCTGGAACAGTCTTACGCACTTTAACTAAAAGGTTTTTTGAGAGTTTCCCTTTGCTTTAATATATGTAGCATTTAGATCTGCAACATCTATTCATTAAGACTATTACTGTCTCGTTGGATCTGCAGTACACCTTTTTGAAAAAGGACTCAAATAAGTTTAATTTTGCACCCCTTTGATCATACGCTGTAACGGCGCAACATATATCACAGCCTTTCAGTGTGAAGAATTATCAGGAATCCTGTTGACAGCATTAAAAGTGTACAAGCAATATTAATAATTTAGCAGTTCTGATGACGATACCTACAGTATAATCTTTCTAGGCTAGAACAATTTGTGTGGGAGTCTTGCCCCAAACGAAAGGTGTGTGTCTTAGCAGTTGTTTACTCATATACATCCATCTCTTATTGAAATAAAGTACTTTAACAGATGTGACAAACTGAATTTCACCAGTTCATCTAGCTATGTTTGGAAAACACACATCATCAGATCCTCTAATTCTATCTCGCTCTCTGGTAGAGACTCTCTTAATGCAAAACATCAAAGAGTCCTGCGTAGGTGTAGCCATTACATACTCATGTTCTACTGCTCCAACTGCTACATACAACACAGCTGATAACACTTTTTCACCTCACATCTTTATTGACTAACTTTCTAGACTGTTAATTTATTAGGGGTGGGGTGAGAATCACTATTTCTTAAACGGTTTTATGGCACACCAGGGAGAGACTGTTTTTCTTTTTCTGTTTGAATCAATCCTCACACTTGCACGGCCCTCAGCCCTCCACCCTTTGTGTTCTTATACTTTGCTTCCTCCCATTGAGCTGTACTGCAGCCTCTTCCACAGCCGAGAACCTTGCAGAAATAAATGCAGAATTATGCATTATATCCCTCAACATGCTGGAATCCACGAATATATTATTCCCATTCATTCTATTAGACATAATAAATGAAAATGAAAATAAAACACTGCATGAAAAACATTTTCTACTAATACTACCAATATTAATGAAATTACTGGTATCAAGTGTCTTAATTTAAAGATAGCCACGAATCCAGCATCAATACTGCAAGCCCTTGAACTAAAATGTTGCTCAATACTTGGGAGTCCCATGCACCCATTATTGCAAAGTGTACTGGCAAACCAGAGACTAACCTGTCCTATTCTGGAAAAAGACATAAGGCAAGACTCTCCAACATTCACCAGCCCATCGAAGGCTAGAGAAAATGGGCCATTTGGAATAAGTTATATCATCTATCTGTCATATCTTTGTTAAGTTTTTTTTTTATTCTAACCAATAAAAGTACAACCCTATGACAACTTTTAAAGCAAGGATACTTAACATTCCATCATTATTTATTATCTGCTCTCTTTCTAATTGCTGCTAATGGTCTTTTTATGGTTACTTTAAGCTTAACTCACAAGATCTGACCTCAGTATTGTCGGTTTCTGTCATTTTAAACCCCTCGACCCCCGCCTTTGTATCTTTCATGTGAATTTCAATCTGGGTTGCACATCTTTTCTAGGTACCTGTCAGTTTATGCCCACAAAAAACAGTTAAATGAAACGCAAGATTTTTAACATTACTCTGCTCACTGTGCAGCACGTTATAGACAAGGTCAAACATTCCCCTACATTCACAACTGTTGCCATGGAGATCTACTGTGGCCCAAACCTTTGCAATTGCTCTCAGCTGTGGAGGTACACCAAAGGTTTCCTCATCCCCTAAGAGCTATTTCACAACCGTTTACTGCATTATCAGTTCTCCGATAGGCAGGACTAGCTGCTTTGATACGCAGGTTTAGAAGACATGGCATGAAATAACATGGCTCCTTCTTCTATTACATGTTGCCTATCATCCACACCCAATAACAGCTGTGTAAATAAACACAAACAATCTGCTGGGGGTAATCCACATGCTGTCAGCATACAAATGTATCTGTTAATCTCCATGGACAGTCTTTTGGAAATTGCATTTTTTCAGAATGCAGAAGAGTCTATGCATTGCAAACAGATTAGATTTGGTCTGATTTTATTCACGGGATGGAGAAAGATTATACTACACATGCAGGCCAGGGAAATATGTAATGGCTTGATGTTTCTAAAACCAATGCTGAGGGAAAATGCCTAAAAGAATACATCTGAAGCACATAAAACCCAATGCAAGCATTTTTTGCAAAAGTAGCTGTTGATGGCTTAGGTTTTTGTAATCGATTCTATCATAGATAGATCTGATGGCTGAAAGGCAAGTTACTGTAGAACATGTTTTAACATTCTTTGCATACAACAAGGCATTTCTAACTAAAGAACAAACCAGTCTTTTTCTAGACTGTCATTCAAGCGATGACTTTAAAATTGCACTTTAAAAGTCACTCCCTTCTTTCAGAAAGAAATGTTATCAAAAGAGCACTGACAGACTATGTAAACCTGCTCCTCTTGAGAAAGTAATGCTTACTTTTGTTGATGGCAGAAACAAGTGTTTAATTTAGAGGAAAATCTAATATGATTATGGTTTATTTCAAAGGACATCCTCCTAATGCTCCTATACATCACTTGGTCAAAATACCCAGCCACTGTATACTCAGTTAAACATCAAAATCTTCAGAAGTGAATATAATACCCAAGCTAAGGAACCACAAGAAACAAAAAACAACTAATGGATGGCAAGGTCACTTACTTTAGAGGATAATGCCCCCAGCAGGGCTCATTAATGCTTATTAACCTTTAAAATTGCTTAATGCATCAATACATTATGAAGAGCTTCAATTAGGCTACTTTTAACTGTGACAGGAAACAGATTTTCTGAGACTACACGCAGGCCTCTCAGCTATGGAATAAAATCCATGACTTGCTTAATGAGAAAATGGCTTGGGAGACAGAATTTAAAGAAACCATAAAACTAAAGCAAATTTCAAAGAATCTCCCAAAATCCAATTTAAAACCCATTTCATTTAAATGCAAACAGGTAGAGAAGTGCAAAAACTGCTTCAACAGTTGAATTAAAGAAGAACGTTAAGCAGGCTAGACTGTGCAAGTAAGCCCAGAGTCTAATTTAGCCAGGACACTAGGGTTAACAACTCTGTACTGTTACTAACAGCACCATGGGATACCTAACCATCAAGTAGTCCGGACCTCGATTTCAAGTATAATCTAAAGGATGGCTCATGCTACATTACAGTTACTCCATTCACCATTCAGGGATTTGAAAATTCTGGTCAGAGAAAAGAGCATCACCTACTGGTTCACCAACACCACTTTCAGCACCTAGATGTGTTTCCTTACAGTTTTGATCTTAGTACCAACCAGAGGTAAGCTTTGGTGATCTGATAAGATAAGATCACTTTATTGGCCATATACAATTTCTTGTATTAGGAATTTGTCTTTTCGCATACGCCGACTTTCTCTCCATGAGACACACAGACAGGGAGAGGAGCTTGGGGTCAGAGCGGAGGGGGCAGCTGGGGATAAGGGCCTTGCTCTTTGGGGCCCAACATAGAAGGATTCCTCTGCCGGCTGCGGGATACGAATCGGCAACCTTCCAGCCACTGTGGCCCAGATCCTTAGCCACAGACCCACTGCACCACACTGAACTGATCTGATGAGCTCTGGCTAGAAGGTGGTAGTACTTTTGAAAAATATGTCTAAACTTGAAAAAAACTCCTATATTGTTTAGGTGTTATCCTATAATCATGTAATGAGTTCCCAGATAGCCCAATTAAGTCCCAGATCTGCTTCATAGGCTGCAGTCTAGCAGGTTTGCTTGATTTCTATTCATCTACCACAGCATAAAGACCATTTAGAATAAAGTAACTAGTTTAATTAAGCCAATTAAGCCTTAAATTCACCAATTTACCCCCTTTCCTTGGGTCCTGATTTAAAAAAGAATTGGAAAGGATTGGCGATCCTGTAGAGGCAATAAAGTAGGATACTGAATGTGCTTTTTCAGCAAACCTTTTAAGTACTACTGTATGTGTGTGGAAACACTGAACGAGTCCAATGAGTCCAGGTAGATGGTGACGCTGGGAAATGACTAGGGTATAGTTTGCCACCTGGCATACATGAAAGCCATATTATGCCAACTGCTCATTTATTTATACTTTATTAAAGATCTTGACTGTAAGTAAACCAACACTAATTAAGTTAAATTCTATCTCCCTGGCACACAATATTTTTTGCTGGCACCAGCAATCGGAATACTGGTTCTTCCTGCTGGTTCAACAAAAATGTTCTTGAAGTCCTAAACTGCTGTGTATGTTTCTTTTCCATGCTAAGTCTTCTCTCTGCAAAGCTTCCGCACACCGATCGAAGTGAGACCAGCATGGTATAACAGGATATTTAAATGACTGTCCACTTGATAATGGACATAATTTTAAGGATGGTATTTGTGGGTACTACTGCTGTGAAGCATAATGCATCTTTGTCCAGATTGTTTCTGTAAATTGAGCTATATAAACAATTTAATTAAGAAAATCACCTGGCTGAACACAAAGCTTTTGTTCTATAAGCAATTGTATGCATTTAATTACTGAAAAACAAAATGAGCATTATATTGTGATTACCATTCATATTAATCTAATCATCACAAATGGATTGACTATAATGCAAAAATAAAAGTATACTTCGGCATTCCACTGCCTTTTAAATAAGCTGTACAGTATAACATCTGATTTAACTCTGTTTTAGGGATGATTTTTTGTCCTGGCCATTATTTTAACTACTCCAAACAGGATGCCTGTCTGTGTGTGACACAGATACAGGCCAGGTGTGCATCCCTTTGCTATCTGTGGTAAAGGCAAAAAGAATCGAAAAAAAGGTATGCAAGCTCTTAGCCATAATACGTGCAATGTGTTTATGGTTACAATATAGTCAGGGCCCTTTGTAATTTGCTCTGCTGCTACTCTGTGTGCGCAGAGCTCTTCAGTGATCTTGCCTGTTTTGCTTATTAATATTCATGCGAGCCAAAGCTTGGCCCATCCCAGCAGATGTAGATACCCGACTACTTCAAAACTGCCCAAGCTTGTGTGGAATTCAGGTCATATTAACCTTTTAGAAATGCAAGACTCTGCTCTCCAATACACCTTTCCAGTTCTTGTTTTGTTCTCTTCCAAAGCTTTGGATGGGAGGCATACTTTTCGAAAGCACACAGCTCCAATCTGCTATTGTCACAGGCACTGACAGATGAATGCCTGCAGGGGACCGTGTCAGAAGACGAACAGCAAGGAGTTCTCCTTCAGTGCTGCCAGAAGTTTGTTTTAAAAAAAGCAAAAATTCTAACATACAACAGGTCCAATTAAACAACAAAACAAGATGCAGAAACTCACCGGACTCTGCAGAATCTGAGTGACTCTTTTTTTCTGTTCCATCATATTGAAATCTTGCCGTAGGTCTGGTGACATGTTTCTGGCACGGAGGTACTCTGGGTCGTTCTCATTGATACGGTCGAAGTATCTCTCCTTCTGGGCCATGCTGGGTGGAGGAGGGGTGGTCACTACCTCCTGACTTGCATCTGCACTCATGCTTCACAGCTCTTCTCAGACTTCTCTTCACCTGCAGGGAGCACAGGGGCGAGGGGGAGGGGGATCAGAAGAGACAGAAAAAAATGATTTAGTCCCAACAGTCCTAATGCATTAGTTCTGAGGGGTGTGGTGCATGAAAGTACATAATTTCTGCTGAAGTCAAAATTTAGAAACTAATGGTACACTTACAAACTGGTCAAAGACCTTTTTGGGAAAAAAAGAGAAACTTCTTCAAAGACACAGAAGCTGTAATGTAAATTCAGACTTATACACGCAATGAAAATAAATGCCGTGATATTTGTCAATGGAAAAAAAATGCTCTAACCAGTTTTTGTCAGAATCACTCTGTCCATCTCCTATAAATACTGCAATGTAATGGAGTTTTAACTGCACAAAGAAAGTTTCACAGAAGAATCTTAATGGAAATAACCCACTTCAAGTCCAGTTGTTAATTCAATTTCCAATAAGGAAGAGGTCAGCAAATACACGTGACTTCCCTTCTAAGACCATTTTTTATTCAACTCCCCTGATTGTTTTCTGAACAAACTAAACTATATTAAGGACTGTTTTGCTCAGTCATGTTGCTGCTTCAGACGAGTTCTGAAATGCTCTACGAGACTCAATTATCCACGATCCATTGTGAGGCTCTTCAAGGGAGGCTAAGCTGTGTCGCATTAAAGATTGGAAGCAAAACCCAAGCTCAGCCAGATGGTGCCCTGCAGTTTCAAGAGGGGGTGGTGGGGAAGGGATCTTGCTGTTGGGATTGTTTTGAAATTGCAGCACGGTCACATGATCACCTTCTCAAAGGTTTACTAAAGCTGCAGTGAAAGGCTATACCTGCGCGCTTTCTTTTGCTTTGCTTTATAAACCACCCCGATGCAGTGAGGGGAGGGGAGGTTGGAGATCTGTTTTTTGATCTGCATTGCTAAGAATTTCAGGTTAAATGCCACTTAAGAGTTAAGAGAGTTTAAAATTAGGCAGTATACAACTCAAAGTGTTTTACAAAGAGTTGTGTGGAAACAGAAGAGAGATGCCGATATTTCATTTTCTTCAATTTTTGTAAACAAAACTAAGAGGAAGGAAGACGGGCAGCTGTGCTGAGTGGGAGTCAGCAACACAAAATGCCCAATTCTTGATGCACAGCTACTCTGAACCTGGCATTGGCTCAGAAATGACTGTTGGACTTAGCAGGTTGAGCAGATGTCTGGGGGACAGGAAGAGAGGTTCTGCATTCCAGCCTCAAACAGCCAGGGAGAACTCCTGTGAACTTTGGACCATGACAGTTCAATCTGTGCATGCTGCACTGCCAGCACTCATAAAATGTGTTAATTATCACTTGATGCCAAATGCAGAGGGTGGGATCTAAGTGTCTTGTACAGGTGGCTTTCATGCAAATGAAAGCATGTAGAAAGGACTCTGTGCAATTAACAAGTTCTACAGTACCTTGTTGAGGGGAGACAGGACAGTGCTTTAGTCTCTGAAACATCTTTTCCTCTTTAAACAACTCCAAGCCTTCTTGGAACTATATCCCCCAGGACTGGGTGAGTTTGGTAAGGCTAGTGTTCAAAGCGAAGGCAGTAAAATGAAAAAAAAAAGGACAAAAATTTCTACCCCTTTTTATAAAGAATATCTAGAATGTATTAAATTCCACTTAAAACAGTGCTATTATAAGAAATGCATACTATATTGCATCTCTAACAGTAAATTATCAGACTTACAATTAATATTTTTAGGAACATAAGTGATTATAGAGAACTAATAAAAAGTAAAACAGCAAAGATTTGTAAGACAGAAGCTAAGTTTTCCACTGTGAATTTGCTGATGTTGACATGCCTGCCCTAAGTTAAAAACAACAAAGATTGATGATGAGTATAGGAGTAAGTGCAGACGAGGGATTTTGCAATGCAAAAGGTCAGAAATATAGAAGTGCATTCATTGGCTGTACAGTGTACAATGCAATAATCTTCATACAATATCTTTCCAAGATGTACAAAAAGCTTTGGAAAAGCAGTCCTCTAACATAGTGCTCAGAAAACAGCACTGCTGTCACATCAGGATCTCAGGTCTAAGAGTCACACTTCATTCTTTGATGCACTGAAGAAACACTTAGGCTTTGGAGTCCACAGAAACTTAATTAAAAGCATGGGTCAATATAAGGAAAAGGGATTTTTAACAGATTAAAGCAATGCAAACATCTGTGAATGTTTACCTAATCGAATGCTCTGACAGCCGGAGGGAGACGTTTTTCTCTGACATCTGTGGGAAAAAATGGCTTAAATTTCTGGTTTCACTTCTCTTTTAATGCCCAAGGTGGCAATGAGTTTTTTTCCCCAACAGTTCTCCTTCTATATACTGTATACAGGATAAACAAAACTTTTAGGTCAGCTTCAGATCAAGCATAAGTCTCTACTATACTTCACCAAGCCACCAAATCAATATACTAGTCCAGAATGCATTTGTTCCAATCCTCATTCTAACTGCCTTGTTGAAAGAGCCATGAACCCGTCAGCAGCAAGACTCCTTTCACAGCTGTATTAAGATAGTTTACAAAAAAAGCTGACAATTTCACAATGTAATAAAACAAAAGGCAATGAAATACAAATTTATACCTTTAATGATATTCCAATAGCAATTCCAGTCACTACAATCAGAGCTACCTTGATCAAACTTTGTACGGCTATCCCTGACCTTTTTGGTGTTGAACCACACTAGTGTAACATTGTGCAAGTGATGGAATACAGTATATTGCATTAAATTCAACAGGTTTACTTTATTGAGGCCTGCATCTTGCCTATCAAACGTAAATTAGAATCGCCATGAACTCAATTTTAAATTGAGACAAATCAATTTTCAGGAAAAACTTTAAATTGACCTGAAAAAATAAATAGGCGTTTAAAGAATTTGAGATGAAATTCAACCAGCCTTTACCTTTTCACCTCGCAAAATAAATAGCTTCTTTCATTCTTTTCTAGTATATGCAGACTCTGCTTGAATAAAGCCGATTCTTATCATCCCTAATTAGTCCCAGTCTCAAATGCAATTCTGAGTTGGACATTTTGAAATAAAATTAAGAGACAAAATAAAATCTACTATTTTAAGGAGCTTTTTACAAATGTTTTACATAAATTCTCCCAGTGTCAAAGATGAATGCAGATGAGGCACTTACCAAGTTTACAGTATACAGTTGTGAAACTTAAGTTTGAAAGTAGATCTCTTATGAAGAAACAGAACTCCAGACACAAATGTAAGGCTGTAAGCTAGTGAAATTACAAAACACTTCTCTGTCAGTTAAATCAATGGCTTTTTGTGTGAGTTCCCCTCATGTTGAGGCATTCAAACTTTTGCAAATGTTCACTTAAAAGCCATTCAACTAATCAGAGGCAATATATTGGATTAGAAGCAAACCACAAAACCATATAATGCCAACTCTGCATACTCAATTCCAAAACCTTGAGTTTGTCCTTTTGAATATTCATTAACCACGTTGTTTCTTTGAGGTGTTATTCAGCTGCAGCTCTGCAGCTTAAAAACAAACATGCAGAAACACCCTGGATTTGGAAATCTACAAACTGTCAGGTTCATATAGTCAGAATTAGATCATGCAGATTTCTTTTATTCATCTTTTGGATAGAAATCAGTAACCATTCTCTTGTAATTTTTTATTGGAATTAGTTCATAGTTTCTTCCTTGTCAGTTAATTATTTGAAGAAAACAAGCTCTATGGATACTTTACAAAGCTGCAAATATTACACAAGCTTTCTGACATCCAATGAAAAATGCTTAAAAATAATAATGAAGGTAGGTGGAAAGAAGGTTTAGTTCCTTGCAAGATATCTGCTGAATAAGAACATCAGCAACTATAAAAAGGATCCTAAAACACTTTATTATATGCATAGTATACATCAACAAAACCTAAAACCTGCAAAATTGGTCTGAGGTTTGATTTGTTTGTTACAGACTTCCTAAATGCATTGAAATCCTAAAACTCCAGATGCAAATCTTCCAAGAACCTCCAGTTTTCCTTGAAAACACTAAATTATTTCTGCCAAGGACATGCCTGACATTGTATTTGCATTCTCTTACTGTATCAAAGAAAAACAAGGTCATGTTATACAAAGCAGGTTTTTCAGCTTTTAAAACAGATACTTAAACCTAAGCAGAAAAAAAGCATCTATCTCACTGCCTTGTACAGTAACTGCACTGCAGCTAACATGCAGAGCAAGCAATAGCAAAAAAGAACACTGCCCATTGTATCTGCCACTGTACATCATTAATGTATACAGAAAGGGGTAAGGAAAAACAAATGAAATGGAATTTGACCATAAGGCTCTTCCCTTTATTTTGACTACATTTTTTTCACTCACTGATTTCTTAACTAAATTGCAAGAGTCATTAGATTTCACAGCATTTTACTGGGTGAGGTACAGAAAAGAACTGCACTGGTTTTAAGTCCAGCAGCTTATGTCTTATAAAGATGGGAGCTTCAGTAATCCACGTTATGTTTTTCCCTTTAATTCAATATACCATAAGATTACTTCTATAAGGGTTTTTTAAATGACGTTTGTGACTGTCTGCTAAAAGCTCCCTCAGATCTCCCACTTCTTTCTCTATCAGCAGACACCATGTTATAAAAGGAAGGGAGATGGTTTAATGACAAGTCTGAAAGGCAGATCAAAGCAGTAGGAAATAACCGACAAAAACAAACAACTTTAAATGTACTTCCTATAAATCCTAATTCAAAGACAAAAATCTATTACTGTTAAAAACCAACTTGTAAGAGAATTTAAATAAGCTGCAAACTAAAACTTTGAAAAGCCAACATCTGAAAATACTGGATGTGCTTTATACATATTCAAACATTCAGTTCTCGGTATCATAATAAACAAAAACATCCAACCTTTTTACTATCCTTGATGTACCACCTTCATGGAACAAAAGTGCCAGCTGACAAAAACATACTTCCTTCTTTCCTTGTAAATCCAAAGCCAGTTCCAGAAAGCAAAAGTTTTTTTTCACAGTTTAATCCACAACATCCTATTCCAACACAAATCTTCCTGTGGATTCCAGTTACAGCTCTCAGAGAATCTGCAATGACAAGCTCCGGGGTGTCATGCTCGCCAGCCGAGGGATTTCAACAGCTGTGTGTGTCTGTGTGTGTGTGGTGTGGGTGTGTTTGTGTGGGAAGAAGATGAGGACTCACGTGATGGCCCTAATCCACCCACTGCCTGGAGCACACATTGTTGTCAGACCAATCTAAACAAGAGATAGCACAGTCCCATCTTTTCGTACTAAGCTCCTAATTAAAGGTTAATATACATAAATACATATACTGTATAAACCCACAATACCTGATCTCAACAAAGCTAGATTTCTACCAACATCCAAGGACTCTGAGATTGAGATATAGTTAATTCTTTTAATTTTGATGTACTGTACACTGTTTAGTCTACTGTTGTTTACTGGACTCCCACTGTCTTTTTTTTGAAACTCTCAGTCTTGATGGGGTCTATTAAATTGCTGTTTAAAACTTAAGTGAAGGTAAAGACTCAGCAGAGCCATTAGGAAACAATTTCAAATCAAGAGGTCAGTCAACTGGTAGCCTGCCTTACCTCCCCATGCAAGACCGGTCTGCGCTCTCCATGGACACTGATAAACTAGTACCACTGATTCGAGGACACGCTGTACATGAACTGACCTCCACGCCCGAGGGCTTGTTTATTTCTTCCCTCTCCTTCTACTCAGTGCAAGTGCAGTTGCTCCATTTCCTGTTTGAACACACTGGATTACAGAGAAGACAAGCCACACATTTTGACTTTGGCAAACCACACCTTAGCCTGAAACCTCACCTGTGCTTCACCGGCTTGCGTCCAGATCACGGGAGACAAGAGCCGGCCAAGCCTATCTGGAATGGCACACAAAACAACTTTTTACTGTTTCCAGGAGCCTAATATGAGACACTCTAATCAAAAGCTGAAGACAAACAGCTCACTTGAAAAACAAATCTAAGACATACATGAAAAAATACAGATTACATACTTATTTTGCATCTTAACCTTTGTACTTCACTGTCTGTTGAGAATATACATTTGAATTATACTTCCTAGCTCAACGTACGTAAAGAACAATTCCATTTGGACTTGAAATATTAAAAGACAGCACAAAAACATCCCAAGCTTCAAAGGCAAAAGGCTATAAAACAAATGTGGTAAAAACATTAATTACTTGCTTGGTAACAAAGAAATAAACAAGCATATTTATTTAATCTATTTATTTGGGACTATGTTGTGCCAATCCTCCATGCACTCTTAAGATAACTTTAGGCTCTAGAAGCCTGGGATAATTTTTACAGGAAACACTAATTCCATGGAGCCAAAATCAATATAGAGACAGCATACGTAGTGCCTTATTCTGTCGGTAGGGGCTTCTGTGGAACACTGTTCCACAATTCCTATAGGAGGTAAAGGCAATCATTTACTTGTACCAGCACCCCAAAAAACACACACAGTAAAAACACTGTAAAATATACATTGACAATAGCATGCTTCTGTTAACAACAAAAATGAATGCAACATTTTTTAAACTATTACAGGCATTAGATAAATTTTATTTCATTCTTGAATGTAATCTTGTGAGACGGTCGGAGAATTCTTCTAATAAGCAGGAGTTTCAAGGTTTGAGGAAACACCTTTCTATGAAGAAATCAACTCAATAAGGGGTACTGTTAAGTTCAATGTACACAAAGTACATACAGCACATACCAATAGTTTATTTTAAACAAGTTTACATGTACAGTTAAGAAGCTGAAAGTGTAATCAGGATGCTAGAAGACAGACATACCTGTAGCTTGCAGCATGGTGATAGTTAAAATCTACACTGCCGACCCAACTGATCAATTCTAGATTAAGAATGGAACAGTTTTACAACTTAATTAAAGGAAAACTGTTTTTTTTTTTTAAAGATTAGAATAACAGTGAAAACCACGGTACTGACAGAACAAGATAAAAAAATGTCTGAACTAGCAATACAAGAGGATTTTGAAGTGGTCTTTAAATAGTCAGGGAAAACGCACTGTTTGTAGTTTAAATTAAAAAAGCTTGATGGTACAGAATAAGACCTGCCATTTCCTAAATGCAGTATCCATTGGAAAAAGGGTGGCTTACGCTAAATGTGAAGAGCTAGATGCCACGGGGACAAGTCAGATGCTAAATCAATTTTAATGCATAACCTGCAGAGAATTTCAAATCAGTTTGATGTTCAAAAGGGAGATGAAGGGAAACAGTCATATAAGCAGAGCTGAGAACACTACTGGGTACAGAGCACAGCACCATGGCAAATGAGAAGAAGAAGGGTTCTTTAATATTTAATCGAAATACTTTAATCTGCTCATCACTTTCACTGGCCTTTAATTACATTTATCCACAGCCTACACCCTATCTGAAGCTTGAGTCTTAAAAGATGTAACTAATTAATTAATTTTTCGTCTGTAAAATAATCATTAACTGTAAAAGTGAAATCTGGGCACAGGTGTTCATTCTTATATAATCATTGCCTTCTCCGCCTTTCAAAAACAACTTTTGCATTGGAAGGAAAATGGAGCTTTATCAGGATAAAAATACACAAAGCTTTTCTGTTAAAAGCTTTGTAGAAATAAGTATTTTGACTTCAAGTACAGATTACTTTGGTATATATGAAATGGTGAGGAATTTTGTTGTAATATGTTTTTATAACCCAGTGTTGGTCAAATGCCACACAATGATCTTGACTGCTCTCGGACAGCACGAACCCTAAGCTGTAGGCACCGGCCATGCAATGCAATTTTCACGTACCTAAGAAGCTTGAAAAATAATCTGGCCGAAGCCTGAAACCAGTACAGTAATGGAATCATATCTAAATGAATGGAAAACAAATAGATTTTTATAGTTATCTTGAGTTATACATTAAGCCAACCGAAAAGGGAATTCTTTAATCAACTAGTTAACACAACATATTCAAGAGCATTTTCTAATTAATGCAAGCAAGTGACTCTTATTTTTAAGAAGTGCTGATTGATTTATTTGCTGACCATAAAGAAAAATCTTTACGACAAAAGAGTGATGTTTCAGCACATTGTCTGTGTGCCATCTCCCGTTGGCACCAATATTACAGAGTCAGGCACCGTTTTCACACACAAAAGCCCCATGTATGAGCTATCAGGGTTCAGACTGTCACTGCTCAATAAACAAAGCCTTTATTAACCGTAACAGCACCATTGATCTGTCCTGGAAGGAATAAGAACTTCCTTTTAAGGAAAATGCTTAACAGTATATTCGGCACACTTTCAAGCAGCCATGAATATCCTTAAAGTTCATCACCCATGAATGTAGTATTTATGATTCTCTCATCATTCAGTTCAATGTCTCCACCTTGTGATGAGTTTTTTTTTAATATTGCATCTCTGCGAGGGCAAAAAAGGATTGTGGCAGCATCTGGGTTACATCAGCGGAGGCCAGTGACAAGTCCATTCTTGCAGTTAACTGGAGAAAAAGGTGGCCAGTGATACATTACCTATCATTTCCAAGGATCAGAGATGTATTCTCAATAAGGTGGCAGGTTGTTTATTATGGTCAAAACTGTAAAATGCAAGGAAGTAAACATTCTTTCATTTGTCATGTGACCTGCTGTGTCATGTGTCTCACCAACTTTAATTTTACAGGTGTCCAGCTGGCACTAGGAGTTGCTCAGCCTCACTGGTCTACAACAGGCACTTCCAAAGTGAGGAGATACTGTATGAAAACAAATGTAATAAATAGCAAATCCAGGTTTAATGAACAAACAATGTATAACAAAGCTTCATCACTGAGGTACACCGCAAACATGAAGAGTGACTGCAAGTACAGTCTTGTTCACCAAGGCATCCCCAGAGGCCCAACGTTCAACTTGGTAAGAATTCTCCTCTACACTGACTGCTACAAGTTGTGCACACCTAGAATGAAAAAAAAAACCCAGGTATTCTTATGTTCCCCATGATACTTCAGGAAACATTTGGTCCCAAGACTCAAATTGAGATGCCTTGTTAAATCTAGGATGCCGGAAAACACTCCATGGTTACCAGACAATTTCAGCTGGCAAGGCTGTAAGTACTGTCAAACCACATGAGCTCACAGATTCCTTGGTCACATAAGACAAGTGGGACTGTCAGGTTTTATGGAATGTTAGGGTCTCTAATTTTAACCTTGTCATGTAATTCTGTCAACACCTAAAGTAACATCCGTGTGTGTTACTGCCCTTGGGCAGAAGACATATATGGGAGTTTTCTGTTCAATAAATCATACATTTCACTATGCAAAACAAACAAAAGAAAAGTCATTTTTCATACTTTTGGTCCACCATTTCTGTTTAAGTCAGACCAAAGAGCCAATTCTGTAATTAATTCTGTAATGCAGGGCATCAGTATGATTCTATATAATTCCTGGGCTAAAGAAAAAAAACAATTCTATGGGTATCACATCAAGCTCATTATGAACTCCAGAAAACATCAGTAACACAATACCTCCCAGCCTCTATTCTATTATATAGTCCTACTATTCCCTCAGTTTAAGCACACATTGTTGACTGACCTCCAAATTAATCAAAAAAGAGGGTAACTTAGATGATGCAGAGGATTTGGAATGGAAACACATTACCTCATTTTAGCTCTCATTTCCCAACAATTGCAGATCCCTCTGGGCAATTCTTGATTTTTTAAAACTTACTTTGTAAAAATAAATTGCACAAGAGGTCTTTACAGCATTTATCGTCATCTTTTTTTGTCCAACTAGTGAAAAGGTTGCCTCATGCTGTCAGACATTAATGCAGGCAAATAAGAGAAATATGCTTAGTATGGTATGAAAATGTACGCTGTATTCCATCAGCCTCAAATTTTTTAGCCCCCTGTATATTAGGAAATGGGAAAATAAACAGAAAATGTAATGGAGTTCCCTTCTTATTCTATGCTTCACTGCCACAATTTTGATTTAAAATGAAGGATAAACATGCTTTTTCCCTGACCTGTTTCCTCAAGAATTCCAAAGGAACTACAAAGTTTTCTAATTGCAGTTTTCAGAAAACTGGCTGCAATAGTCCCCGTTATAGGGCTGTAAAGTATTTCAGATATAACACCACTACAGTATATATATAAGTCCAATCAAAACCTCTGAGAGTGGAGTTGGATACGATATTGTGGTTTCTCAAGTGCAAAACTGACAACTTAATTTTCAATTTCTTTTCCTAGCCTGTGGTTGTCTTTAATGCTAGAGCCTAGAGAAAGAAAGTTGGTCCACCTAATGTTTGAGAACCTAACTCAGTAATGAACATCACAAACAGATTAACTTGTAAAAGTCTATAGATTAAGTAGAGATGAAAGAGAGTAGGAAGAAAAACTTTTTTTGGCGTTTTAATAGGAGTTCAATGAGGTACCACATAAATGACTGAAACTGCTCCAGCTTCAGTGCTCTGGTTAAGGAAAAACCTAGGATTACTCTGTGTTTAATAATAATAAACTAGTCATATTACATGAGCTTTGTCACTGAGAGACCGTGCTGTTATTGCAATTCAATGGCTAGTGTTTACATTTACTGTGGAGCAACCCACTCTTGGCTGCCAAATTGTGCTGTTATTTTTTACTTCATGTTCATGTTGATTAATCATTAATAGAGCATCAATAACTTTTTCATTGCACTCAGTAGGCTACAACAAGTTGTATATACCACACTACTCACATATACTTTATAATTTCACTCAACAAAAGGTGAAATATACATTGTATAAACTACTTAATTGCCAGTGTTATTGAGAGATTCCTTTTCTTTTGTAATTTAGTCAGAAACACATGTATCCGTGTGTATCCTGTGGAGAATACATTTCCTTTACTATTGTTAGTAGTTTTCTTAAAGTCACTAAAGAAACACTGATGGTTCCTGACTGCAGTTAAAGTAACCAAAGCATTTTTAACTTAGGTATTGTGAATTGTAAATAGTTACTTTTATTCCGGCTCCACTATCTTTAGACATCCAGGAAACTTGTTCAATCTAATAGCAAGTTGTAAAGAATGATTAAAAAATAAATTATTTCCAAACCAGCCAGAATCATCATGCACCTCTGTTCCTACCTCAGACAAAAGCTGCAGTACAATGCCGTGGTTATAGTTTGCACTGTAAATAAACTACTATGGAGGTAGTGCAAAAAGCCTTCATAGAGCATTTTTTTCCTTGTTTTACTTAGAGAGGGCAATTCAAGAGAAAAGCCATGTTTGTTTCCTCTATCCTGTAGAACAATGCCGTCATTATCCAGCTGTAGTATAACCATCACCATTACCTCACGTTCAACTTTCATACAGTAGGTTACAGACAATCATCGCTGTAGTCCCCTCTGAAACAGCACTGTGGCTTTCCCAGTCTCAGAGGCATGCCAGGAGCCTCACAAGTTGAAACAGAGCAGAATAACAAAAGCCGCTTGGATCGCTGTTTACTAAAGGATTATAATTCACTTTTCCTGCATGACGAAACAAGGTATGGAGTCAAAAGTTCAGCCTTTGCAATAGAGTAATGATAATCATTATCCATGTAGCTACGGATGCCAACAGAAACTATCCTTTCTGGCACCCGATCCTCTGTAGGAATACTCAATGGAGAAAATCTACAACATTAAGTATAAACACTCAAAATTTTCATAATAATTACCATGAACTGTTTTTGAAAAATGGATCTATAGCAGCAGCTGTCTTAAATGGAGGTCCAGCATATCCCATATGTAAAAGTCTTTCTGGAGGGCTTGAAACTGCAAAACGTGGTTGTCAAAACAAGTGGGCCGGTTGCAAAAGCATCACTGAACCCTTTACTAAAGGATTTGTTTTAGTAGGAAAATCAGGTCAGGCTCAGATCAACCTGGTTGAAGAATTTGTGCTGCACGTAAAGTCAGTGAGAAATCTAAAGCTTGCAGAAGTCTATTTATACAGAATATTCAATTGAGTTCAGGCAAATACGTTTCACAGCTGATAGAGGGAATAGCTTCAAGTGCGTGTACTACTTGTCGTCAGATGTTTTGTGATCGAGATCGGTGTGAATAACAAATTATCTATTGTAAACTGCAAGCACACAGCAAAGGCTAAAAATCCTATACAGCACTATGCAGTCTCTATAACAGTCACAGACAAGAGGAAGCACAGCATTCCTTGATAGTCTTAAAATTATACGCCTTGCCTAGTCACATGGCCCAAGCTAAATGTATTTTGATACCCGTTCCTACAGCAACACCGATGCTATACACAGTACTCATGTACCCAGTTACCAAAAATGAATGCCTGCAACATTTTATCCTATGGAAAAGGCTGCACTAGGCAGATAATTAAGATTTTAGAATGTGTATCAAATTTATCTCTGAAAGTGAGAAAGCACTAGGATCGGCACGAAGAAAGGAGCCCACCAGGAAACTGTAGCTTGTGAAATGAAGCTGTGCTCTAAACACCCACAGCAGAGCATGATCTTGAGCCCTGTCAGTCACTGAGCATCTTGGTCTCATACTGTGGAAGTCTAACAGGTTGGCTCTAGAAAGGCTCTAATTAAATGGCTACCCTAATAAAAAATGGCTTGAGGGCAACTGTACAGTTCATGCCACCATTTTCAAAACAGAAAAGAAAAGATGAGAATGAAAGTATTACAGATCACTTATTGTTTCAAGTAGGAACATAATTCCAGTGCAATACCAGTGGTGGTTATTTTGTTGGCCCAGTTTGAAGTAGGCTTGGCAGTGAAAGCAACAAAACCAGTGCTTTGTCACACTCCACTTGCCCTCATTATTGCCAATGTGGCGATGTGAACTTTCTGCTGTGAAAAGCGCAGCTTATTTAATGTTTTCTGTTACAAACTCTACACAAATTAATAGTTTTCACAATATTGAATCATCATCAACATCGTTACATAGTACACATTCCCATGCCTAAAGCTGGAATGGAGGAGGAGGAGACAACAAAACATGCACAAACTACACCCCACTCAACACTCCTCCTCATTTTATATTTAAAGCTGTAAAAGGAAGCCATCGTATTCTTTAATGTCAAGTTTGGGAAAAGTGTTTGATGTAAAATGTTAGCATAGAGAATTAAGTGCTGGCAACCTGTATACAAAAGTTACAAAAAAAAACCTAACTATTTGTTAGGCTAAATTAGGTTAAATATCATTGTGTAATGAAGAAATAGGCTATAGAATGTTAAATTTGCTGTAAATAATATGTTTGGGAATAAATTAGTTACATATATTAGGTGCCAATAATTGATCTGGAACTGACATTGGATTTACGTTACATCTGGCTTAGAACTGCACTTTTTATATTTTCAATAACTTACTCTCATCCTCAGTATGAATTGCAATTTCATGCAGTCTTTCAGCACAAATTCCACTGCTTTCAGATTTGGAAAGTTCATTATCTACAAAGCATACCAGTTAAAAACAAAAAACAGATGAAAAAATTCAGAAATGAATAGTTCAGTAAAGTGAAAGAAAAGTAAGCTGGGATAATGAAAGTGGAAACTCTCCAAACCTTTGACATCCCCCGACAGCAAAGAAGAATTCCTTTGACATCCCACTAATCATACTGCAATTATGGTTTTTAATGAGCAGCCCACAAAGACATATTCTAACAGACTCTGTTTGCTGTAAAAAAGGGTACTGCTCCATTGCTTTGGTTTCCTATCTGAAACCAAGGGCATAAGATGTTTGGAAATGTAACAGCTTAGGCCTGAACAGCAATCTGGTCTTTGATTTAGCAATACCAGTACAATGGGTGTCTGAGGGAGAGAGGCATGTTTACTCCACTGCAAACAAGGCTGTTAGGAATCAAGCCAAGAGTCTGATTCTTGAACTTTGTATTTTGTGGTTATATGCATTGGGTATTCAAGGACAAAACAACTTCCCTCATATCTATCCCATTTACCACCACACTAATAGTATTTGTAAATGTAAATTATTCATTTTTTAAGCCCTCTGGCAGACAACAAAGGCTCTATGGCTGTGTGGCCCCAGAATAATCGAAGCTAATCTTTAACCTGACTAACCAGTCAGTTGAGACTAAAGGCACCAGTACATTTCTCCACCAGTAAGAAATGCAGAGCCTTATGCAAACAGGATTGAGGTACACAATTTAACCTGAATGTTCGATCAAACCTGTAGAAGAATGGCTGCATTAGGAGCCGTTTTACCCCAAACAAGATCTCTTAAAAGCTGTGGAAAAAATGACTAGGCAAATAATACAGCTGATTTATATTCATCATTAATAATGCTTGGTTAGAATAAATTATTATCAGTGGTTTTACACAATAGACTACATTCAAAATCCCCTTAAAACGGAAGGATAGAACAGTGTGCTCGCATCTCAGATTCAGCATTTGCTTGTTGACTTGTTTCAAGAGAGGCCCATTAACTCACTGTTCTCGAGTCTGACTCATTAAAGTGGTACCACAATTTGCATGTGCATTGTTTTCACAGAACACGCACAAAACAGCAAGACCAATAAACCAAACTGACTGAAACAGCATCCCAGAGAAAGCAGGAAAATGTGGGCCTTAATGAACTAAGATTTGGTAAACCTTTGACATAACCTCAAAGTACAATGGACAGCTGACTGGAAACAGCTGATGACGGGCAGTTATTGACTGGTGGTATTTACATGCCATTAAAGTGACCATGAGGGCTAAGCACCTGAAATTGATATCTGAATAACCTGCCTGCTGTGTCGATTATGTCTGTGGTGGTTGAAGCACTATGATTTTAGTGAGTTCTATATGAAAAGCCTATCTCAGCATTTTACTTTAAGCAAAGACTTTCCAATTAGCAAAGTTCAATCTGTCATGGTCAAAAACAAAAATGCTCTACATCAATCTTCATAAAACTGTAGTGGAAATGAGCTTCAAGGTCTTATATCAGGCATTTAGTGTTATTGCAGGTTCCAGTGAATACTAAAAGGTACCAGCCCTATTTAAATTTGTATTTTACCAACTCTTAAGCTTATGCATTATCTTCCTAGAAATCTGATCATATTTAAGCAGCCGAGCTCCTCTGATACCACATGAAATTACAATTGTGAGATTAAAAAGTGAATCTTTTTTAGTTTTAGGAGTAAATCAGTTCTATTTAGCTGCATGCGTATTCAATGGTAGCAGATATTGCTGAGCCTCCCGGATTCTTGCAGCCGCCTCATACAAATGTATCATTAACATGAGATGCATAACAAGGTAAAACCACACTAGACTTCTTAACTGAGTTTTTAGACAGGCTGTCAAAATGTAGATAAGCACTGAATTAAAGAGTTGTGAGCTACAGTAGCTCACCAGTGAAGTGTGAAAAGTCCTAGATGTGAATCCTAGACAAACCCATTACTGAGAGAGGCTGGAGCAAATGGCCGCTGAAGCTGACATCTTGGGATCGTTTATTTACTTCAATTAGTTGATGAAATGAAAAAGATAGGTTACATGGCCACGTGTGGATGGTCCTCATGCTTATGCCGCTCCTTGTTCTCTCAATAGCCTTTCACGAGCCAAACTGAAAGAGATCTAAACATCTGAAAACAATTCGCAAACAAAATACCATCAACAAAAAAAAAAAAAAAGAGTTGAAATGTAACCAAACTCAAACAAAAGTGCATTCTATGTTCATATTCCATGGTTCAGTTACAAATTGTATTCTGTGTCCTAAGGAGAAACTGCCTGCAGCATGGTCACATGGTTCTGTCATAAGCCATTCACAATCAGTTTTCTTCATTCCGCTCTGAAAGAGTGCCGAAACTAAACATCTATTCAGATGATGGGAAACACTGCCTCACCAGAGCACATCACTCTCCAGTGACGCCACTTCTAAAAATGTTTACTGCTTGGTATATTTTCAATGGCTCTTTTGTTATGTATGCCTAAAATTGACGATTTACACAGATCAAACTGCATGAGCTGGGCATTTTTTCCATCTAGTCGGGGGCAACCAAAACATTCAGTGCAGTGCAACCTATTAGTTCAGCTAATTATTAATTAAGTTATTATGCAGACAAACTGAAGAAGACAAACACTTGATGAACATTTAATAGAAGAATAAATACACAAATCAGCTCGATAAAGATTGATATTTCAAGATTTACATATTCTTTTTCGCCAGCAGCCATATCACCCTGCAGCTTTCAACTGTTTACCCACTGAATCTAAGCAGGGTTGAGCCTGGTCAGTACCTGGATATGAGACCTCCTGGGATGTTATGGTTGCAGCTGGAAGTGGTGTTAGTGGGACCATCAGGGGGCACCCACCCTGCAGTCTGCGTTGGTCCTTATGCCCCTATATAGTGGCTGGGACACTATACTGTAGTGGGCGCCGTCTTTCGGATGAGATGTTAAACTAAGGTCCTGACTCTCAGTGGTCATAAAAGATCCCCGGGCATTTCTACATAAGAGTAGGGAGTTATCCTGGTGTCCGAGCCAAATTTTCCCCTTTGACCTTTACCTTTACCGTGGCCTCAAAATTGTTCCCATGTATGATTGGCTTGCACCTGCCCTGTGATGGACTGGTGCCCTGTCCAGGGTGTACCCTGCCTTGCGCTCGTTGCTTGCCGGGTAGGCTCCGGCTTCCTGCGACACCGTATGGTATAAAGTGGTTTGGCAAATGACATGTCATATCCGTTGTGTTTTGATACACGTAATAATCACAAGTATTTGTTTGGACCTTTATCACCTGCATATTACAAACTGTACAAACATGGCCTCGTTAGTTCAAGTAAAGTGTTAAAGTTTAGGCCGATTTGTTCACTTTCTGTGTTTATTTTCCAGTTAACCTGGTAAAAAAAAATCCCATTGGCCCTTACCAATCATGGCCTCCTAATAATCCCCATCTACTAATTGGCTTCATTACTCTGCTCTCCTCCTCACCGATAGCTGATGTGTGGTGAGCGTTTTGGCGCACTATGGCTGCCGTCATATCATCCAGGTGGATGCTGCACATTGGTGATGGTGGAGGGGAGTCCCCATTACCTGTAAAGCGCTTTGAGTGGAGTGTCCAGAAAAGCGCAATATAAGTGGAAGCAATTATTTTAATAATTTATTATTATTAATAATGAGTTATAACTGCTTTATTGAATCTGCTTGTGCTAATGAAAAAATAATATTAAACAAAGATAGAAATGTATTTCTAACCAAGACATGCACTTATTAATGAAAAGGATCTGGGAGGAATTTCCAATTGGTTTAATTTCAGCCATGCCAATGTTGCATTGTTCAGAGTGAGGGAAAAAGAAAAAAAAAGATCTACGTGCTGATGTGTTTTCGTACGTTGTATGCAAGAATTGACTTTCATTTAAACACACCTGGGGCCCTGCTATTCCTCACAATAATAAGATGGTAATGATGGTGCAGTTGCATGATGCACCCAGAGAAAGAAGCACCATGTCCCATGAGTAAATTCACTCAACAATTCCAGGAAGTTCTACAGAGTCGCCAAGGCTAGGTTGATATGTGACACATGTTTGATATAATGAAAAACAGAACTTTCTCACTACAATCAGTCTGACCCCTCAGCTTCTCACATCTGCCCTACAGTCAACTTTGTGAAGTTCCCTTGGAAACCTAAAGTAAACACATATGCATAGAACTTGACTTTCCTGATACTCTATTACAATTCCTGAGGGAGCCATCGTTAGAAAACACTTCTGGAACAGATGTTTCATGTACATCTCATTCATAAAAATTACAATAAAGACACAAACATGCAGAAAAAGGTCAGCTAATGAAAATGTTTTACTTCTTTTTAACGCTAATCTTATTTTATACACCTCTCTCTCAAATTCAGAATTAACACTATTTCCCAAAAGTTGATTTATACTTTATTGTATTTAATGATCACTAATTTTACTTTTTAAGAAAATGGAACTTAGTTTCAATTAAACTGATGTGTATGCACTGATGTGTACAGACACAACAAATGGGGCTATCAATTGCTTAGCTGATGTCTTTAACCAGGATGAATAATAACATGTACAAAAGTTTACATTAAGGTAAAGGAAAGGATAGGGTAGCATGTGAGAACAATAAAATATATATAAAGTGTCATGGTAAAACAAAGACACAAGACCTTTAAATAAAAAATATAGACAGAATACCATGCTAATACTGGGCATATAAAGACATGCACATGAGCCTCAAAATCATACCACCAGAAATTCCATACTGAATAATCAAAACACAGCACAGTTTTTTTAGATTGCAAATCAAAATAGAACAGGCAACTTGGTTACCTTCTTTGCAAGTCTTAAAGGATAAAAATCCTTTAGAAACCTCAACAAAATGCCACCAGACTAGTAAGCAGCTGCCCTTATTAGACATGAACTTGACCTAGTCTCTGTTGTAAAGTGCAACACGTAAAAATGCTGATTTATAGCTTGAAGAGGTCTTTGGAAACAGGTCCTGCTGCGTTCCCAATGGCCCTGCGTGGCTTCAAACTGTGCCAAGTGAATTCCTCACACATCACCCAAGTTCTTTCAAGTGTCAGTCAGCACAGCTGTGAGCTCTGAACAGAGACGCCGTTCAACATTCGCCGAACAAATTACACAAGATCACAATCACGGTGCAAAGAGAAAGGATTGATAGGATAACGTGTTCTAGATTGTGCAGTCACTTAACTCAAACTATTATTTCATATTTTAGCCCAGCCCATTCAATGATCAGACGAGTACACTCTTCTTGTAATACTACAGCTGAAAATATGTTGAGGTGTGGAATATGTGCAATATAAATTAACGTGTCTTTAGTACCTTCACTCAAGCAATACTATTTAAAAAGTTTAAAAGCTGTGTCACAGCTGAACTTTGAGTTTCTTTACCATATTATTTCTACTTATTTTTAGATATGGGGATATGTAACCCTGACAATTCTATACGTCAAGATAGAAATAAAAAGGATACAAACAGCAATATGTACTGCCTGTCCATTTGTTTCTACAGTACAGTAGGTTGGTCATCAACACATCAATACAGTAACTTTCTGACACATTCAAGAAATTTGCCTGCAAGAAAAACCATAGCCTTGTTTATGAAACATGTTCTATCCAGTGATGAGACAACTCAATGTTGACCTTTAACTAAATTCCAAATAATATGCAGTATGTATTCCAGAACTTTTTTGTGGAAATGACAGCAATGAAATGAGCAAGAATAAAGACCGTCTTAGAAGATCATCTTCCAATTTCTAACTTCTGAGGCTAATTCCTGCCATTTCAGTTGCCTCTATGCAACCGTCTGTTATGTATAAAAATTTGTGAAGGATTTTATCACTGCAAAAGATTTTCTTTTGAAAGGCAACTACCAATTCAGGTGTACTGCAATAGAAAAGTGAAATTCTGGTTCCATAATGAGAGGCTCTGCAACATACACGTACTGTATGAGTACCTGAAAACACAGAGCTGTTTAAGTGTTCAAAAAAAAATTCAAAGGGAGTTGAGCTTCTAAAACCCTGTTCTCTTTGGGAATCAGAAGGGATGAATATAAAAAAAAAATATTTTACTAAACTATACAAGAGATTCTCAGCCTCGTTTGGTTATGAGACCCTTTTCCAGGACACTGTTCTCACCGAGAGGCCCTAATTTAACCAATCTGATCTCCATCACTATTACAAAATAAAGCAATTATTAACTTTAAAATGCTAAGTACAGCTGCGACACTCCATAAGCACTATCATATCAGATCCTCTGTGCAAGAGAGCAAATTTTACAAGGTATACAGATTGGCCAATAAAAAATTGCTATTTTTTTCCTGTTTTCTTCAACCTGAAGACTAGTCTATATTTCAAAAAAGTTTTCATTTGCAACATGGTAATGATGTCCAAGTTTAATTAACAAAAAAAAACATTTTAGCTGTCACTAAGGTGCATTATGTCACTGAATTTGCAATCGTCCAGCAAAGCTGCTGAGTTCCTCTTCCAATTAAAGAATTCCTTGTAGCAGCAAAGCCACGACTAAACAAACTCAACAATGATGAAAAAATCCATTAGCTTCTCAGTTCACCTGTCAAGACTATTTTTTCTCATCTATGTCAAGCCTCCCTTTGGAGTAGCGTGGAGCCTAAGGGCTTGGTTATTAAAATAAACCATCAATCACACAGTGCAAACACTAAGGGAATACCTTCTCATTTCATTGAACACTCTTCAGAAGGTTTGCAACAATGAATCTTCCAAAAGACCAGTAAAAGAAGAAAAAAAACTACATAATTAGTTCATTCTTCACTTTTACTAAATGAAATCCAAACCGTTAACAATATTCCTTTAAAGCTTATGTTGGTTTGTTGGTTTCAAAACTTTACTGTTGGAAAAGACACCGAAGGAAAGTCTCTGGAAGTCAAATTCTTGGTACAGTGTTTGATGATTGTTTCTCTCCCCAGAGGGTCACTCTGCTCTTCTGCTAGGAGAGAGAAACAGAAGGATAGTGGTGGTGTTGGGGAGGGTTGTACAGTTTGAGATTCTGAAGTTCTGCCAACACACTTCTTCCTCTATACAGCAGAGAACAAAGTAAATATTGGCTTGCTTATGACGGTCGTTGCTCTTTTCAGTTTAAATGGCTATTGTTCGTTTGTGGGCGCCTCAGTGAGATAATAAATTGAAAAACAGCATTTCCTGACAGGAAGTTAATTCCCACTGTGGGTCCAAGGCAACTAGCCAGGATTTTCCTCTGCTTGCTGGGATTGAGGGAAATAAGGAGGGGGGGGGGGGGGGGGGTGGAGCGGCAATGAATTGTTTTAATAAAAACTTTGTTTACTATGAAACATTAATTTAGACTTATTTTGTTAGTGCCACTACTCAAAACATACCGATGCTTAAGGGTATTGCTAACACACAATGCTAATACAAAAAATGAATTCTGCATCTGCTTTATATTTTTCTTACCTGAATTATTTTTATAAGATTTAGGTTTATTCTCCCTGAAAGGTTTATTTTACAACATTGTGGATTATACAGCTTCACAGCTCTCCAAACCCAGTACACATTTTTCTGGTTAAGAGTTCACAACAACCTCTTTGGTGCATTGTTATTAGACTAGTTTAAAGTAGGTGCATAAAATACATTTTATGCAAAAAAACACTGTTTTCATCACAGAAGAATTTCCAGACCTTTGTTCCACTTTACAAAGATAAGAATAAAAACATTAAAGCAAACACAAAAACAAAAGAGCTTAACAGTTTTCCTCCAACTGATTAGATCTGATGTCAGTTAAATTAGTCTTTAGTTTCACATGAGAGCTGTTGCTTCACTCTGCTCAGTATGTAGATATTGTATAAGCATCACATGAGTAGGAGAATGAACAAAGTAAAGAAGCTGCCAACTTTTTTTCTAATTACACCATAACAATTACACAACTACACTTCCTAAGTTTTGAATTAAACACAAATCAAGTGTAAATACCCAACCTACTTAGGCACAGCAGCTGATGCCCAGCCAGGTTATCACACCTACGCACTTCTGCTTAGAAAAACGAAGACGGGTTTCGTATTTCCAAAGCTCACAGAACTCTCTCTAAGTCCATTGCAGTGGCTCAAACACACAACTGCTCCTACTTTTCCTATAGTGTGTGTGGGTTTAGGGCAGGGGTGCGGGGGAGTGGCGATTCTCACACTTCCAGGTCTACAATCATTTTTCTCAGATGAACCTCCAGGTCCACAAAGTTTTCTTTTTCTCAGAAGAACCAGATGCTGTACTGTGCTTTAGCTCTGTGTTCTCTCCTAGGCAAACTGTGCTGGCTCACTTTCAGAGACCAATTACCAACAGGTCCCGTTTTCCCTCCTCCTTCCAGGCAGAGTAAATGCAGTGCAAACATCCTAATCTTGGTTACTGTAAATTCCAGGTGCTGCTGCTGCTCTCTGCTTATTCCAGTTGCCAGTACAGAGGGTCAAAAGTCACCCCTCACACTAGTTTCCTAAACTACCAATCAGAGACCTCCAATTCTAATGGTCAATTTCCATATCCATGAGAGCCTTAACTGTGGATTAAGCAGCTAAACACTGCATTTCCCCTCTCTAAACAAGCTGCAATACCACATAACCACAAAGCAATGTTACACAGGAATCATATGCATTATTAGAAAGGAAAAGCCCTTCATACTACAGCATGGACTACACAACAGATCTTAATTTGAAAAATTCGGAAGTAGCTCTATCCTCCCCTACTCCTACCACAGTAGCTTCTACTAGAATTAATAACACAGATCTTACATTTCCATTCAAAGTTTGGTCTTGTATTCTACTTTGTTAGATAATGTAAAGTACATCTTGGAAAGGCTAGTCAAGAAATCAACTGTAGTTTCTGAAATGAAAAAATGCTGCTTGCAATGGCAAACCCAAAAAATCTGAATAAGCATGGATTATTTTTTGCATGATTGCATACAGCTTAGACCTAAAATAACTTTCAAATTTTAAATGACAACCTTTAACTTTTTCTGCTTATTAAATTTTCACAGAAGACTTTATGTTCCGTGTTTACGTATCCACATGTCACATGCTATAAAGGAGAAAATACGATGAAATGCTCTGGATTTAAAGTAATGGGAAACAACATGTAACAACAGTACAGTGATAATCTACATAATAGTCCAAGTGGTCTACCCTGTAAAGACAACAGGTTGGGCCCAGCAGTACAAAGATCATTAGGCTAAATGACAAAGGTGTGTACATATTGCCAGGATTAAGCAGACTGAAAGCTGGACAAGGATTTCTAGGCTTGCAGTGCAATCGCAACAGCTGTGGCTCTTCTGATGAGCTTTCAGTGTTATCAGCGAGTGCTGCATCAGTCCCTAGTCTGGTGGCACTTTGGGCTCATGTGCAGCAAGGCAAGAAGCAGGTAGTGGCAGTAGACTTAAGCTGGACATGTATGTTGTATTCAATTGTCATGTAAGAAATTTGTAGAGGTAAATGAAGCAGATAAAAATCTGGCAATTGCAAAGTTACCAACTCATTACCCTTAACATTCTAAGAAAATCATAGTAGGGTCTTATCTAAAGGATCCACCTTGAGAGTGGAATGTAAAGCACAATTTCTCCATATTTACAACAGGAATACTGCAATACACTGTGAAGCTACAGGTACCCTGAAGTCATATCATTGTGTTAAATACCAACCATCTATAGGCTTTATGGCAGACACCAGATATGTTTTCAATACAGAGGCTCATCTCAAATCATCTAAACATATACTACTACATGGCCAGTTTTCAGTTTTCTTGTGATATTTAATTATGAACCTGAGATCAATCAGTTACCAAATGGGATAAATAAGCCAAAGCCCTCCTCTTGTTTGTAACTCTTCTTATGTACTTACAAAGGATTAAGAACAAAATGGGTGATTTCAGCTGTATATTCATGCAATTTGGTTTTGAGATGAAAGCATGAATAAGACAAAAGTACAGATTATTATCTTTTATTTGGGGACTTCTGTGTTTAAGTTGTACCATTTTAGAATAATAGTGCTTTTTGTGTTCAAACCCCCATTTCAGGTGAGCAGAAGTATTGGAACAATTGACAGGTGGTTCCCACACATAAAACAGTTGTGGATATGTAGTCTGGATTTAGACTTTGCTCTTCCCTTTGGTATTGGCCTTTGGAGTCAGGAGGCCTAAACCAACATGAAGACTAGAGAACCGTCTATGAAAGAAAAACAAGCGATTTCGATGCTAAAACAAAAGAAGAATTCAATCAGAACCAATAAGGCAGAAACTGGGCATCGCTAAATCAACAACTTGAAATCTTGGAAAAAAAAAACTGGTGTACTTAGGAATGATCAGGACAGCCGAGGTTGGCAGTTATAGAAAAATGATCAGAGCTAGAGAAAAACTCTAAAACAACTGTGGGTGAAATCGCCAACAACCTACACACTGTAGGGGTGAAGGTATCACAATCTACGGGTCACAGAAGACCGACAGCAGAATTATAATGGCTACATCACTAGATGGAAACCTCTCATTAGCACTAAAACTAGACAGGCCAGTTGGCAAGTTGCTAAAAAGTACAGAGATGAGCCAGCAGAGGTTTGGAACAAAGTGTTATGGACAGATTAAAAAAACAAGGATAAACCTTTGGGATGACAAGGTGAAAGTGTGGAGAAAGAAACAACTGCACAAAATCCACAGCACACCACTTTATCAGTGAAACAAGGTGGAGGCAGTGTCATGGCTTAGGCATGCATGGCTGCCTCTAGAACACCCATCTTAATTGATTATGTAACTAATGATTATAGCAGCAGAATGACTTCAGAAGTATGAAGAAATATTTAGTCTGCCTATGTACAAGAAAAAGCTTCCAGATTCATTGGCCAGCACTTCATTATGCAGTGAAACAATGACCCAAAACAGACTGCTAATGCAACCAATAAGTACATTAGGGGGAAAAAGTGGACAGTCTTAGACTGGCCAAGTCAATCTGCTGATTTAAATCCAATCAGACAAGCATTTCGCTTGCTGAAAAGGAGACTGATGTACAAAAACCCCCTAAACAAACAGCCATTTAAAATGGCTGCAGCCAAGGCTTGGCAAACCATCTCAAGAGAACAAACCCAGAGTTTGGTGATGTTGACGGGTCACAGGCTTGACGCAGCTATTGCAAGAAAAGGATGTGCAACCAAATACTAAAGGTTTATACTACTTTATTTCACTTTAAGTTAATTTGTCCTAATACGTATCCTCACCTAAAAGGGGGGGAAGGAACACAAAAAGTGTATTATTTTAAAACGTTAAAACATATATGCACAGAAATACCCAGAAATAAAAGCTAAAATTTAGCCTCATTTTTCATTGCATCCCAAATCCAAATTGCTTGAGTAACAGCACAAATTGCAATTTTGACTTCACTTCCCAGTACTTATGGCACAATGGCACAACTGTGGTCTCTTCTGAGACTACCTTGCTTCACGAAATGAAGTCTAGAAGTCTACAATAGCAAATGGGAAACACTGCTGGGACTAAATGACTTTCACATAGCATACTGTTAAAAGAAGAGCAACACAAGGATCAATTTAGGTTCTTTGCAAAACTCTTGTTGCCAAAAGTCTACATATAATCTTACTGTAAAATCTATAGAAAACCCATCCAATATTGTTAGATATTGTTCAGATGTGCCAAATGAAACTTCAGATATGCACAAAAATTCTTACACAGATATTTAAAACACTTGGTATTTCACCCTTGCTGCTCTGTCCAGCACAGTGGAGGCTTGCACAAAGCTGCTTTACAATCTTCCACAAAAGGCCCTTTAATGTCTTACAGTATATTTTCTCCTGCTTCATTGAATGAGCCCACTTTTATACCAAGAACACAAACGTCTCGTGCAACAGGACTGTCAGTAGTACAGAAAATTACAACACCTAAAAGCCATTCTAAAGTCTGTCAAGCTCGGTTCCAACAGAGGGAAAAAAAAGTATGCCTCAGAATCATATCTACCCAGGGAATATCCACATATCGGATTATATTTTAACCCTGAGTGCCAATAACCAAGATTTAAGAAATTCTGAACTAGTCCCCTTCCTGTGTACTATAGCCTTCAAGACATAATGGTTAAAACGTATGTGACTCGAAGCTGTTAAAGTCAAGGGGACCAATTGCTGTTTTGCATAGTATTGCAACTTCGAGGTGGCTTCCGAGACCAAAGTTAATTCCCTCTTCACATTCTGCTTTACACATCAGAAAATTTTTCCTCAGCATGTGGCTTTTGGGGTGAAGCACATTACAGGAATCAAAATTTTCCACGCGGTTTAGGAAAAAGAATTCAAATTAATAGTTCATGAATGATGTACAGTGGATATACTGTATTGAGGAAAGATTTCATACACTAATGCATTTTGGTCTATAGAGCAACTTTCTTAATGACCCATCACAAAGAAATTCCAGTATGGCCCAGAAAATATGATAAAATCAACAAACAGACCCGCAGTTTCACAACAGCTTGATATGCACAGGCAGAGCCAAGTCATTTTTCTTATTAGTTAAGTTAATATGGATTAGATATTCAGTCCCTGACAACTTTATTTCAATGAATTATAGAAAGTGTGTTAAAAAGGTCAGTCTTTCTCATCTTTCAGTTAAGGTAAATTTAACAGTAGGCTAAGTCTTTTAAATCACTTGACTTAAGTGCACTTAAAAAACAGAACAATAAATGTCCATACTCTGACTTGAACAATAAAAGAGCAGTACAAATGCAAGTTTATAATCTTTTCCTTCCTGTGCCTTCACCTCCTGACTGGACATCCACTGCTAATCTCTTTTTACGTCTGCTTCAATGAGCTTTCAGCTCTCGTTTATTGACCGCCTTGTTCAGAGCAATCCGTGATTTCTGCCAGAGCCTTAATGGGACTCCATTTACAGAAAAGGACAGTGCAGCCCTCCTGAGCTCAGCCCACAATCAGAAAACAAACATGTTTGGGAGGAATTTTAATTGCTTCCATAACAGCATGTTACCTGCCAAAGACCAAAGAAGGCAGAGGACTTTGTGAAATTAGTTATTTCTATTGACACCACCTCCAAATGTTTTAAACATAGAATCACTACTTGCTTTATCAATATACAGTATTACACGCAAGTCACAAATAGCCAAAGAAGTGACAAAATATATGAAGTTATGTTATTATAGTTAGGCAGCTTAAATTTAGCAGATGTAGCATTTGGATTGCATTAGAAAGTATTATAACCTGTATGTAATGCTTAAGTAAAACTATGTAGTTTTACTCTTAAATATGCATAAAACCTCTATGATCAATTCCTTAATAAAATGTTACAAGCCCATTTCCTATTTCTAATTAATGTGCTCATCTGAGGAATCCCTAGACATTTCTAGGAACTGTAGTGTGGCGATTCCTGGTTGCTTCTTTTCAATAGTTTTATTTTATACTGAACAGAACAAAGCAGTGCAGCACATTCAGATGTGCCTTTGATGTTTTTAACCACCCTTTAAACATTTAATTCAACATAACATCTGTAAATAGTCTTGTACGAATTGTGCTACTGAAACTGGGTGGTCTTGTGGGATACACGTCTTGTTTAGAGTGAAATACCAGTCATACAGCTGTTCAGGGAGAAAGAATGGTCCCAATGTATCAAAGATTGTGCACCCACACGGTTAACTGTACCATTTCTGTGTTTCTGTCAAACAAAACCCAGCCTATGAATTATATGCTTAATATGATTTCTCATCGGCATGGTAGCACAGTGATTAGCATTCCTGCCTCACTGCACTGGTACCATTTTTTGAATTCCTCGAATGCTATCTGCATGGAGTTTGTATGTTCTCTCCATGTTAGCTTGGGTTTTCTCCAGGTGTACGGTCCAAAAGACATGCTGGTATTTTAATTGGCTTCTAGGAAAATTCGTCGTGGTGCGAGTGTGTGTGTTTGTGTCTGTGTGCGGCCTGCCATGGACAGGTATATCCTGACTTGTGCTCAATGCTTCCTAGCATAGGTTCTGAGCCATTATGACCCTGAATATGATAAGCGTTTTGATTGCCCATGTAATTTAATCTTGATAAATTGTCCCTGTAATTGACTGGATTTGTGGCTTGTCCAATCTACTCCGGTGCAGTACTGCATTGAGCATCTTAAATATTCTATTGATCCTGCAATCAAATTAAGAAATCAGGAACTGGATATTACAAAATTATCTAACAGAATGAGGGCTGGAAGAGTTAGAGACAATTTCAAGGATTAATTCCTAAACAGATTTGTATTTTTAAAGCAATGGTTGCTGCATCCTGAAAAAGAAGCCTTTATTCCAAATTGATGAGATCTGAAAAATATACAATTTCTCAATTATTAGAACTTGCATACATATTAATAAATATTAAAGAAGAATTAAGCTTATGAAATGCAGAGTAGTTGTTTTTACCTCTGACATTTCAATCAAATCTGACAGTTTTTCACAGACTAACTTTTAAGGCTATCTCAGAAGATTTCTTATAACCCCATATTCAGCTGTATTTGCCCTGGCTTAATGGCAAGTGACCTTTTAATAATACTGCCAGAAAAAGTACAAATCCAAGTTCTGGAAAACAAAATGCACTTGAGAGCTTTTATAAGAAACAGAAGAGCTCAAGTTCATGGAAAATCCGATGACATTTCTGAGTAAAACCATGCTGAAGAACTACATTGGGCATGCAATCATGAATATAATGGCCAAAATGAGGTGCTTTGGAAAGCATTTATCTGAGGATCGAAATCTTTATAAAAAAGTAATAAGTGGTGGCCAAAGCCTTTCATATGAATGTTTTTAAATGGTGATAAAAAAAAATACTATACACCCAAACACATGCTGGGTAAATGTTTAGATTTTAAACTCTTCTGGGCTGAGCATCTTTTGTTATTTTTCTCCTTCAGCCTGGAGCAGCTGCAAAGGAAATGACAATGCTAGGAAAACAAGAGCCAATGCAGGTCTGCAATTAATAATTCCATCCACAGCTGGCCAGCTGTGCAGTCACAGAGAAGTCTAGGCGTTTCCTATTGGGGGTTGACACTGAAAGCTGATATAATGCACACCAAGATCAGGACTCTTTCTAATGCAAAAAGAATTCACACAGGTTCTCAGGGAATGAAAAGTGAAATTAGAAACAGATCTTGGGCTGCGGCATTCATATCGGATAAGACTGATAAACCCTGGTCTGCAGGAGAATTCACACCTTTTCGGTGTTTATTACCATGTACTCGGTCACAAAAATCAAAGCTTCTGAAAAACAAAAATCAGCAGCTGCTGTACACTTATTAAGGTTACTGAGGGTACCTATATTTAGAGCTCAAATTAATCCTACCTGGTCATTTCAAAAGACCAGCTCTCAAAAGGAAACACTATGAGCTTTGGTAGTTTTTAATGGCTGGTGAAACTCAGTTGTCATCCAAGTTTCTGAAAACTTAAGGTAAAAGTAGGAAAAACGAAAAAAAAAATGTCATATCGACAGTCAAGCAACCCTTTCTTTGATGCTAGGGGAGTTTTGTTTCTAGGCCTTGGAAAAATAGTAATTGAAGGCTACAAAGCTGAGCTTTTTAGAAACTATTATTGTGATTTTCCTTCCAGAATTTTTCTACAAATGTGTTGACTGCTGTAGCACTGGGCTTGGGTCCTGGGACTGATTCCATACAAACTGTCCAGTGTGTAGTTCTGCATTTCACCCCATGCTTCTAGAAAAGGTGCTGTTGTGTTATGGACCATAACAGGAATGAGCAGCTCTCAGATAATGAATGGATGGATTCTGTCTGAAGCAGAGAGATTTTACAGAAACTATGCCCCTAACCTCGATGATTTTCTTTCATGCACACATTCTCGTTTTGAACACTTATACCCATTTCCTTACAAATTGAGCATCACTGCAGAATCTAACAGAGCAAATACAGTTGATACAGGATCAGCCCTAGTGTTCAAGAGAAAAAAAATACTTTTTGGTTTCACTTGTTTCCAATCTATTATATAACAGTATTATTTGGAGTATGCGGTGTCTACACAGACTGCATTACTATACTGTATGTATTGTTATATTAGTATCTTGGAATCTCTTCCCAAGATAAAATGCAATAAAGCAGCAAGCAGCTTTCTTTATACATGAAAGGAACTGAATGGTTGAAAAACAAGGGGTAGTAGTACAGACCTAACCACTACACACACAGCTGAACAAACCAACCCTACACTGACAGGCTGAAGGAATTGAATCTTTTTACTCTCGAACAGAGAAGACTATGAAGAGACCGAATAAGTATTCAATATCCCAAAGGGCATTGACAAGGTCTGCTGAGCAGATTTCCTCAGAATGAACACTTGGGTTTTCACAGGACACAAGTGGGGAAGCACATTTAAAACTTGGAACAGGAGGCACTTTTCCCCTAGAAGCGGGGGCACTATGGAATAATCTACCTAACCATGTTGTTGAAGCTGATGCCCTGGTTTCTCTCAAGAAGATGAAACTGTTGGATCAATTAGCTACTATCAAAAAAGCTAGATAAACAAAATGTTTGTAGTCATTAATACGTTCTCATTTTATTCTACTCACAGAATATCTCATTAACAGCAGCCATTATCACCTTCGAGGTCTACTTTCACAAAAAGCTCACAAAAATGCCACTTGTAAGACTTTGCTTTAATACATTTAAGTAAATAAAGCATAAATTTACTTTGAAAGGTCAAAATAAAACGAACAATATTTGGATGTTCGGAGGACTGGAGACACACACCCAAAAGTGAGTTCATCAAAGTGGAAATGGAATTTCTATTGTTGCGCAGGAACTGGAAGACAAGGCCTGTATCAGTAAGGCAATATCCTTCTTCCTGTATCCTTTTCCTATTTTCCATTCAGTTTGTTGTTTTTTCTTCATTACTGAACTTTTGTAAACTGCACATTTACAAGACAGGATGTGCACATGTGAAAACTGTCATGAAGAAAATAACTTTGCAAGGTCAAAGCTACTACAGGCAGAAGATCCCCACGTTACCTTATGCTGTCACTGGGAACAAAAACATAGTAAAGGGTTTCCTCTCTTATACCTCCTTCATTTCACAAAATAGACTAAAGTACTGCTTATCCAAGTGCAGTGATTATATAGAGATTAGGTTCTTCCTGTTATACATAGTAGTGCATTATCAGTAAATCAGGGTCTGTTTACTTTGACTAGAGTAGTATTTCATACTGATAGGAGATCTTGCTTCTGATTCATGAAAGATCACAAACTATTTAAATCCAAAGTCTCTCTGCTGCATTTTTTCCCAAACTGGGATTCCGTGTCTTTTAATTGAATGGGATGGCACCATATTTTTAAAATATTTCATAGTGTAATGCAGAGCAGATTCAGCACAATGTAGTCAACTACACCACAAGGCTTTCCAATATTTCCAAGCTCATGTTCCTAACTTCTGTAATGGGAAGCCTTCAAACACAGAAGCAAACCTTGCTAGACTTTCATTTCAATGCAACTAGAGAAAGCTGATTAGCTTGGATTTTCTAAATTAACGCTACCTGGGAATTACCGAGAGAAGAGGAGGCTGATTTCATTTCAGGTCCAATTTTGGTATGAAGCTACAAATCTAGGGCATTCTAACTTGAAGGTGAAAAAATCAAGTCTTATGCAATACATCCAATAGGAGCTAGATGAGTATTTATCTGTCAAACAATGGATTCTACTGTACTGATAAGACAGATTAATTCCTGTACCATGTTTCCCTACTTACAGTACTCCAGCGGAGAGGAAAATGTACGGTTCAGTGGTTGGGGAAGAAACTATCATTATCATGTCAGTGTTTGTGGGCGAGTCTCTGTAGGTTATGTATGAGATTCATGCCATCTGGTCTGACAGTGTAGAATACAGGGAATCGGAGCTGAAGCTCGCAATAAGCTGTAAGTCTTATGCAAGAGTTTTCTCACAACGTAAACAAATCTAATTCCTTCCAGATGTAGTGGCCACAGCAAGCCGGGATTGGCAGTATACATATTTTAGCAACATACTGTACATTAGAGACAGTTGGTTTTTCTTTTTTTCCCCCTGTGTACATATGTACAGAAAAACCCTAGTTCCACCTATCAAGTTGATTAAAATTAGTTCAATCTAAAAAAAATAATCTAGAACATATTAATGCCTTCCACATTAACACGTGTCTGCATTTCAAAGTGTAATATATTACCACCCACTTACTCAATACTAATTGGGTACTTGAGAAACTAGGTAAAATTCCTGACAAAGATGAAGAGATGAATAATTAAACTGAATGAATAATTCTTTAACAATTTAAATAAAATTTAAAACAAAATGTTAACATTGTACAATTTATTTATAAAGCAGGTTACATGAATCGAAATTAAACAGAGACTTTGGGTGCTCAATGCAAGAACTTAGAATCCTGAAAGGTACAGGAAAAGATCAAACCAGAGCACTACTTCATGACCAAAGGAGAAACAGGAATGAAGCACATCTTTACACCAGGACTGTGGGTGTCTTACTGGAAGCAATCCAACCACTTACTGCAGTATAAATATATCCTCGGAGATCCTTCAAGGGAAAGTTAGTTGAGAACCTCAGTTCAGTACTAGCTAGCCAAAATATCAGGAAACGCCTAATAAAGATTCAATGAGCAGCAAGACCAGCTTGAACAGGATATGGCAAGCATTCAGTCTTTTAGTACGATCACATTAAGATGAGGTTATGACAAGGGTAATGGTGTGTAGGAGCATAGATAACCATGTTGACTCTTTGGGATTTAATTCATAGTTGGATTTCATAGGATTTGACAGGCCAAAATCCCAGTATGCTGGCCTGTGCATGCGTAATCTATCAACAACCAAAGAAAAATGATCAGACAAATGGCATTCTCTTTTCTTACCACAAGTCTTTATTACGTAAACCTCAGAGTAGGTTATTTACTCTAACATAGAACAGAGCTGGAAATTTAA
The DNA here is from genome assembly GCF_059453375.1 of Lepisosteus platostomus. NCBI lineage: Eukaryota > Metazoa > Chordata > Actinopteri > Semionotiformes > Lepisosteidae > Lepisosteus > Lepisosteus platostomus. The sequence continues at coordinate 40,475,076 of NC_142616.1, forward strand.
GCCCGGATTAAATCAAAATGTTGACCCACTAAACTCTAAAACCAAGACACTGACAGCAGGTTTCTATTGGGTTTGTAATTTACAATTGGCAGGAAGGTCAATGTTTTGATTCAATCAGGGTTTTATTTCAATGCTCAGAAGAGGAAGAAAACCTGGAAGAATATTTATGATACATTGGCCTACTTGTACATTAGTTTGAACACAGTTTATGGCACAGTTTGGAGGTGTTCTGAGGTTTTTTTTTAAATTACATATCTATTCCCCAGACCACATATCAATTATAAACATTTTCACAAAGCCAAAACTGTTCCCAAAGGGGTGAAATATGAAGATTTTATTAATCACACATGGATAGCAATATTGATGATAACTTGATAGAACACTGCATAAAATAAGCTCTCATATGAATCCTTCAGTAAACAGAGATAGTTAAGAGCATTAATCGCACTGTGAAAAACACTTTACAGGTTTCCCTCCAATTTTGGAGGACCTTAATAAAAGGCTCCAACCACACACTACAGTAACACAATCTCAATCTAAACCTGGATGTGAAGAGTTTAGAAAGAAATCAGTTTCAAACCCCTCCTTGTGCATTCTTTACAGCTTTCGGTAGGATTCTGAAGGGAGCTTGCAGACCATCTCCTGCTTTGAGCTGAGGTGGGCCTGACTTGAGGCCAGAGCAGTGGAGAAAGAAGGACAAGCTGAAACCTATTTCTTTAACCCAGTAGGAGTTAACATCTTAAGTCATCACAACTGATGAAATCATTAATCATCCCATTCTTTTCACTTATATGGACTCCAGACCTACCTATTGTTAACCGTTTTGCTGTTTTTTCAGTATACTGGAAGAAGGAAAACAATTCATAGGGAGGCCCGGAATTCTCAAAGTCATCCTTTCACTACCATCAAGCCATAAAAATGTCTATTGGTATTTTCATGTTTTCTTTGTTTTCAACTGAAAACAGTAAGGCCTTTTCTAATCACAGTAATAAAGAAGCATGGTATGACGAGCCTTTACTGTAAAACCTCAATTTTAGCTAGCATTATACAAAATATACATGAAGAACAATCTGAAAAGCAACCATAACTTTACCATATATTTTCATAAAGGCATTATTTGGTATAAGACTGTTAAATAAGTATTATTGTCTAGAGTGCTTCGCTTCACAGCTATTTCTCAGGAAGACTCACTGCACAAAACAAGAAATCTGCTTGCTATAGATCTAAGCAGATGCAAAACACAAAATATGTTTTTTAAAAAAGTGTCACTTGGATTGAAATTAAGTGCATGCAGCTGTAAATGACTTCAACAGCTGGAACTGGTGCTGTTGAGTGACATCACTGCAGGCACCCCAGCCAAACAATTAAACTGAAAACACATTATCACAACACCATTACATAACCCAATCTTATACACAAGGCGACCAACACCCTCATTCCTGTTTATCCTGCTTGTAAAGCCTTTTCACTGTCCCCCCTTTTTAAACTATACAATAACAGTTTATCAGAATTATTTTTTATCAATTATTGGTCCATGTAACCAGTAACTCATTTCTTTCTTGCTTTCTGTTCTATTCTGTGTATTTCTCCCTGTTATTTCCTCTCTGGCTTAAATGCCAGGCTGACAAATGGTTCAAGTTTATCAATGGACAAAAATGCAAAAAGCTCCTGTAATGGGCTTTCAAGATACATTTTCCACTAATATCCATCAAGACAACCAAGTTACTTTGCTGTTACAGTTTCTCAACACGTATCAAGGGCAACCTAGAATCACAGAGAATACCACAAGCTAAAGTAAATTAAAGTTAGCAAATTAAATTACAAACAGTAAAGGGATATAAGACATCTAAATTAAAAATTACATGAAAGGACTGCAACTCCAGAACTACTCTAAACTATTAACAGCTGGTACAATTGGAATTTTTCAGCTTGGCATTTCTACTTTATTCTTTAAACACTACTCCAATTTCTTTAAATGCTCACCTTTTCCATAACTGCCAGGTTTATTTTATGACAGGTTAAAGATGCTGTAGCTCTAGCATGTTTTGTTATCCAAAAACTGAATATGAGTGACTCAGTGTGTCTGGAGACACAGAAGCCTGCCAGGCTCGGTCTTGTAGCCTGTCTGTGGAACACAAGTCTAAGAGATTAATCCAAAACTAGAGAGAAAAGTGTAATTTTCCCAAAAGCCAAAACTATCTTTAATCACTTTTTATCAAAATTCATCATTTATCTGAAAAGTGCATGGTGATTAAGTGTTATACAGGAACATTTTTCTTCTAAACATTTTAGAAAAAATACTGACCAAAAATATAGGCCTCAATTGTGACACAGAGTTAAGTGTTGCCATGGTAACTTCCAAATTGCCAAGTGCTGTAGCAGCTTTCGGTTAAACCCAAGTTCACTCCAAGAACTGCTCACTTAAACACATAGGCATATAAACTCAGTGTTACATATTGTGTGATTATTCATGAAAAGTTTGCTTAGCCTAACAGAAAGCAGGTGTAGTGCTGTTTTGATTTACTCTGTTTGTGCTGTAACCTTTCAAGGCAATACGGCATTTAGAGAGCAAGCAAATACAGTACAACCATATGCTAAACATAACAGAATGATACAGGTCAGAATGCATCATGCATGCCAAAAGGTAAATCAAGAACAGGATTGTTTTGCAGGGTAAAATTTTCCAAAATGTCAGCTCCATGAAACTGTTCTGTCATAAAGCAGCACGGAAAACAAGATGTGTACCATGTTAGAAATACCTTCAAAAGCATCCTCATCAGATTTTATTTCAGTGGATTCCTGAGTAGTAAGACCTAAACATAGAAACTTATATATGGAAAATTCCTTTATCATTCCCTCTCACTCTAAGAGCAGTCCGTGCAGTTCATAAAACAACTAACAGAAAGGTTCCTCTGCATCTCACATTGTTAGGTGGGTCTGTTGCAATGGGATCTCATTAGCTCACTGATGAAATATAGTTGTTCAAAGGGATTGAGAGCATTACCTGAAAGCAGCATCTTATTTGAAGCTAGTTAACTCTATTTGGAGAAAGGGATCACCACTGAGGTTAAGACTGATTCATCAATCAACAGCTGTTTACTTCTGGTGGCAGTTGTGACAGTAAACAGTAACAACCAACAACCAACAGTAAAAGGCGCATGGATTACACCCTGGACAGGACAGAGTCCATTGTAGAGTGCACAAACAATTTTGAGACAGCAGCTTACCTAGTCAATATGTTTAACATGTCTTTGAAGGTAGAAGAAACTGGATCACCCATCAAAAACATACATACTGTACACTTGAAGATAACATACAAACTCCACACGGTCAGATATCAAACAGAGGACTTGGGAGCTTCAAAGATTGATTTCCTGTTTTGTACCCATTGTTGGAACTATACACGGCAGGACTTCTGAAAGCCAAAGTGAAAGCCAAGTGTCATGGTAATGAAAACTGATCATTTTCTGTTATCTCATTTACAACTCTGAACAGACTGCCTAATCCTTGCACTCAGCATCTTTCTAGAATCCTCCAAGCACTGCAAAAGAACAAAACATCTTTGAGAAGTCTGATTCATGCAAGTGAAAAGTAGAATCTCTTAAAATCAGTTCACAGCAGAGGAGAAGCTGTGTGCTACAGTACACTAATGGCGAGATTCAGTTTAAAGAAGTTCCATACTGTATCAATCTGGCACAGACTCTCTACTTTCACTGTGAGCTTCAGTACACAAACACTGTAAGAGGTCACGCTTTCAAGTCAACTGCAGTCTTGCAACCAGAGGGAATTTGCTGCACTCTCTGCTTAATAGATGATCAAGCAAGAATGGAAGCCCACAAAAAGTGGAGACATGTCTTTCCTGAACCAATGCCACGCAGCACCCTATAGGACTAGACAGCTTTCAAAACTCTGCCTTTGAACACTGCATGCATTATTTATAAACTGCAGGGAATTATCCTGGAAATCAAATGACTCGGTTCAACCTGCAGTTGATTAAAACATAATTTGCTACACATCTAAAGAATATTTGTTAAAACATGAAGAGCTCATAAAGAAGTAATGACCAGTTGTGCATTCACACATGCACACACAAAGTATATTTCAAATAGACGGAGCAGCAGCACATACATTACGCTCAACAAAAATCAATAAGCATTTCACATCATGAAAAACTAATAAAGAGGCATGCAGCCTTTCAATGCAGATTCCTGCATGTTAAGAGCTCTCTTCTCAGGCAGTATAATCCCGTTTCCCAAGCAAAGACAGCAATTCTGTATTTTCCACAAATCAGGGCAATTCTTACTAACCTGTAACAGATTCCGAATTTTCCTTGCAAAGGAAAGGCTTCACCTGGTCTGTGTCAGACAGCTCCGGAGTTTCTTTTCAAATTCCAAAGAAGCACTGCGGTCAGTCCCCCCTTTACATTCTGTGAGCGAACAGGGCTCCAAAGAGAGATGAGACACTGTTGCTGTGCTTCACACTTCTACTCTCTCCCTAACATTTGCTGCTTTATCTCACAGCACAGGAACCCGAGCAGAGAAAAGCGATACTAGGGAACTTATCTGGCGGGCAGGGAGAGCAGCCTCTGGCATGGGGTTTTTTTTTCTAAAGAGGGGAGGAGCAAGGACACGCTGATTAGAATGCTCCAGGCACATGCAGGGACAGCCACAACAGCTTGACTTCTTTGGTTGCAGGCTTTTGTTCAGTTTTCCAGGAGAGTTTACGCTTTTTGGCCCATTCTGTGGGAGAATGTGGGGGGAAGGGAGCTTAAAAACCACCACAATTAAATACAAGGTATTTGCACTAGCTATTACCCGCCCCTCCTTCTTGCTCCTCTTATTCACACACACTGAAAACATGCTGTACTTCCGTGAAATCACTTTTACAGTTCAAATTTCGAAGCTCGTATGAATAAGGCTTAATTACTTGGAAACATGAAAGGACACAGCTGCTTTTCACAATGCAAACTGAGCGCCTCCACTGCCAATCCGATCTGTAAGTGGGATCTCAAACAGCCGAATTAATTTAGAAATTCTTTACCAGAAGTTCAGACTGGAAGCTGAAATGCAACAAAGAATGATGGTAGCAATTGTTTTGCAATCATATAACCACTGAAGACTTTTATGAAGACAAAATGCTGTTTAGAGCAGCATATATTTAAAAAGAAACTTGCACATTAGATCACCAAACCAGCTAACTTTACAAGCATGCTGTATTGCAAACATCTTCTACAGTCTTGGATGAATTTAACTCTCTATTTTTAAAATAATTTTATTTTAGTGTAAAAAATCACAACCTATGTAATGTGGCCTGTTCCTAAAACCTCTGCCCCAAAACAACATTTTTGCAAAAGGCTACAGAAAATACCTTAAGCTAATTCCCCTAGTACCAATGTAAAAGTAAACAAATTTGAAAATAGAGTTAAGTCATGTAAAACCAAAAAATGAATCCAGGATAAAACAGAAAAACAATGCTGTTGTTGATCGTTGTACATACTCGAATGAAGCAGATTCCAATTCACCTAAAAGTAACATGACATAAAAGATTCGTACTGCATTCAGTCAATATATTTTTCAAAAGCAAGATCTCTTTAATATTCATAAATGCAATCTCCCCATGTGATAACTGTATTTATTGTATTCGTGAGACAAGTTCTATCCTTCACAGTACAAAACTCTTCAGCACAATGCCTCGCATCTGTAACCGTTTAATCAGGCCACTGAATTATCTGACACTCTGCAGGACTGGGAAGAGACAGAAATCATCCAGCACTTTGCACTGCCAAGATTATGAATACCTCTGTATGTGACATCACACATATTTTGCCTTAGGTTTCACAACTTGAATCTCCCAATCAAAATATGGATAATTTCTTTTACTATGTGTGGTTTCGTGCCCTACACCTGAAAAACACTTTCATAACGTAAATAAACATTTGCAAAAAAAAAACTAGTTATCCCCAATGTGAAAAATAAAAAAAAAAGTCCGGTCAGTTTCCACCCCACCTCCCCCTGCCAAATAAAAAAAAAAACTCTTCCCACGTAGAGCTGAGCATTCAAATGCCATGCAATCTAACGCAATCCAAGTGTTTAGGCTATAGAGCCAATAAAAGTCACTTCAAAATTTAAGGACTAAGAACAGAATCGTTTTAATGTCTTCTTAATGTAAATTCTCAAAAATGAAAGACTGGAGCTTGTGGGCTCTCGTGGCAACAGATCAAAGAAAACATTTAAAGTGCATCAAACTAACATCTGAAATCCTTATCTGCATGGATGTGTTTTAATTGGTTCATGCTTCTCTCAATGGTTTCTTGTGTAATGCATTACAGAAAATGGATGCCAAAAGTTTCAGTTTCCTAAATAATTAATACAATATTACATCACAAAACAGGCCTATCCATCAGTCTACAAACATTTAGTAGCAAGAGGTTCTGCCAGCTTGCTATTTCTGGGGGTACTTGTCAGGGATGCCCACTTTCACCTATTGTGTGCCCAGGCTTTGGAACCACCAGCCTAAACTGTTCATCAAATCTACTATTTATTTGTAATACCTTTTCTGCTAACAGTACTCAGCATTGTATCATCTATGCAGACGACAATTATATGTAGACTGGCTTTCAAGCTCTGCATTATCTGCCAAGTTCAAACTAATGAAGTCTTTTTTTGTTTGTTTTATCAGGGTATAAGATTAATTGGTCCAAGTCAACGTGAATACTTTTAACGTTGAAATGGATAACTTTGATACCAACATTTAGTCCTTGTTACATGTCAACACAACCAATTGAAAAGAGTCTGAATCCTATAGATGCTAACGTGAAAAAAACTCTTGCCAGTCAAGCATGTGTTGCCGTAACTAAAATTCAAGATTTTTTGCTAAATACTTTGCTTAAACTTTCTCCCTCTTGAAGGTATTGGGGATTGACAGCTTATGCTAATTTCTTAATTCATTTGGAAAAGCAAATGACCACATATTAAATTCTTCACTCAGCACTGTGCAAGTTCTGCTGACGGCTTAGCTTAGCTAAACTCTAAATCTTATTGCTACTCCTTTGTTCGGCAAGTGCTGTCTCCTTGGTTTAATCCTGACACTCCTGCAACTTGAAGAATGTGCTCATCTTAAAACTTGCAATCTCAATAAGAGCTTTCTGAGTACTCTTTTTTTACGTACATCTGTATTCTGTAATGTTACGGTGTGTCCCCTGGGGGTTGGGGGACAGGATGTCTATTCACTCAAATATATGGATTTCAGGGGGTGATTAACAAAGTGATTGGATTCTTCTATTTGTATTTTCCTGTCATAATTTACACCGAAGATACAGTATGACTGTTACAAATTTGGCTTCACAAATCTTCCAGAATTATACATGGAAACCCTTATATGTTCTGCAGCATACTGGACCAAATATGTACTGTAAATGCTATAATATAAAGCAGGTTCCTAGTGCTGCACATACATTCTATCCATTCTATCCACATTTCTTACGTTTTGGAAATACCAGTCATCATCTTGGGCGACACGGTGGTGCAGTGGTTAGCATTCCAGTGCTGGGGCCCTGGGTTCAGTTCCAGACTTGGGGAGCTACCTGCGTGGAGTTTGCATGTTCACCCTGTATTCACGTGGGTTTCCTGCTGGTGCTCTGGTTTCCTCCCACAGTCCATAGACATACAGAAAAATGGCCCTGGTGTGTGCCCTATGCTGGAATAGGTTCCAGCTCCCCCATGAAACTCAAAAGTGGATGAAGCACTCAGAAAAGGATGCTTGGACGGACAGTTTTTGTCTATTCTTGACAAGAACATTCGTAGTTCTCTTACAGGGCTGTTGTTGAATGGTGGCTGATCTTGGCCTGTTGCCCCAGCATCAGCAAATCGTGGTTTAAACAATGGTGGTTCATCACTGGAGGCCTCCTCAATCCCACTCCTCCCACCAATGTATTTTGGCCTATTTTAGGATAATATAAGGAGAGAGTTCAGGTTCATGGTGGAAGAAGGGATGGGGGAACACTGGGCGCCTTGAATGCTTCTCCCGATACACACAAATTGTTATAACACGGTACTTCTACCATGGAGTCTGAATTTATTTTAGAAGTTTTTTGGTGAGAATTAGAAGGGGTGGTGATAAATCATTGTATTATTTCATTCTGTTTTTGAAAAATAAAACTAATAAGAATTGGTCAACTAAAAAATGCCTTGTACTGCAGACTTTGTGCTCATGCAGACCACATTATTCATCTCAAACTCTGCATGTAAGCCCTCTTTTTAATTAGAGTAATCTGTAACAAGGCATCATTTACAGTTTTTTCTTAATCAATGCACTTCTATTCTACTGAACACGCATTAATTAGAATGCAGCATGACATTTTAGCTCTATATAATGTGGTCAAAGGGACTGTAAACTCCCCTGTATTATTGTTCACCAGTTAGTATGGCTGCTGGGGATAAAAACTTCCCAGCTGTATGCAAAGCGATATGCAATATTGCATAAAAATGAATGTATAATTAGTTCTCCTTTTATTTTAGCATTCATCTGAATGAAGGCATTTTGACATCTGGGGCATCACCAATGCCAGAATTTCAATTTTCTGTAACCGCTTGGATTGAATTTCTCTTAGGGTGTATGCACTTCTTCTGGTCTGCTGGCTCGAGAAATATTTAAAAAAAAAACAATATAACACACCAAAGAAAGATCCAGATCAGAAATGAGGTAATACATATTTAGTGGTTTGGTTTAGTTTAGCTTTAGTTTTTGGAGGAATAATCTTTATTAGGGCCAATCAAGTTGTTAAAGCATTTAGATTAAAAAGCCTCCTGAGGGTGGGGTGGTGATAGTGCGGTAAATACATGTTAATACAAGAAAAAAAGAAACATTGAAACTATCTTTCAAGTAATGCTTCCTTAAATCGAGCTTGAAACGCCCTGTGAAAGAGCACTCAGACAGAACCGAGAGCACCGAAAAGCCAAACTACAGATAATTGTCATCACAGACAAGAAATGTTAGCCTTCATTTAAACCCATATAAATCCAACTGGAGGGTTTTGTTCATTTTCCGGTCTCATGAAACATCCACTCTTTAAAGAGCATTTTTCTCCAAAACTCACAACAGAACCAATCATTAAAATCAAAACCTTTGCCCCAAAATAACTTGTTTTTTTTCCCCACAAGGACCTAAACAGAGAGAGCACTCTAAAATTACCACATTTTTTATGTCGTAATTGTACGCTGAACTGCGGCAGTCACATTCTCCAGTCTAAAAAGAGTTGCTGGGATATACACTTTCTGACAAACTGCACTATATGAGCACTTTTGAAAGTTTTGCTATTAGGTACTTACACAATTGTCCAGTCTTTTTAGACAAAAGAAGAAACATTTAATCACTTTGATTCGGTAAGATTACCAAATTGCCTTAAAGTAGCTTTCCATTCTCATGGTGATTCTTTTTGATTCAGAATTTGTTTACCATCTGCAGCAACACAAGCACAGTTCTAGTAAGAGGTAAAATGGACCAACAAAGGACAATCATACATCAGTATTGTGTAACCTCTTCTTGTAGGTCTGAGAATGTTCTATTTATTCCTTATTCATACACCTAACAATTTAAATACACCAAAAGGAAAAACACAAATGCTATTGGTTCAACAGTAACATTCTTATTGCCTCCCAGATTTATCTGATTTATCAGATTATCTTATTCATTTGCAGAAGGTCTTACAACCTGTTGAATCTATACTTTGTGACCGTTTTTGGTTATTCATTGTCTTATCAGTACCCTCACTTAGAAAAAAAAAAGCCTTGGAGAGTTTACCAATAGGCTTTCCAGTAAAAAGAAAGTGCTTTGACTCACAGGTGAATGCAATTCCTGCGCTACAAACATTTTACACAAGGACCTGCTGGCTCCCTAGCCAAAAGATCATTTACAGTTGCTGGGGCCCAAAAATGTAATTTGGGAAAGCCCAAAACACCTTCTGCTCCCCAGATTCACCTTTACATTAATGCACAAGAAGGGTTACAAAGTAAAGGAATCTATTTTGCTCATCTACCATGTTGCAATTATGTAAATGCTTCTTCACCATAGCTCAGAAGCTTTTTCCCCAGATACTCACGGCGTCCCTTTCAAGGGTGTGTCCCATTCTCGTTAGCTACAAAAAGGCAAAGGCTGTGCTGCAGGTGCCAGTGGAGACAAGCCTCAGTAAACACATTATCCAAACACACAGTATTCTTTGGCCTTGTTTGTCTCCATTTTAGTGCATACTGAAGTCTTGGCCTTTTGAAGCACAAATAGTGTTTGTACCGTTTATCAAATGGTGTCAGTCTGGTATAATATAGTTACTGCAAGTTTTTAAAATGAGAATTATAGTATAGAATGAATGAGAAAAAATAGTGGAATGTACCAATCTACTACATTTTCTTGCATTGACGGTTCGAGTGCTTATATTGTAAAGCTTGTGATCAAGACACAAAACAGAGCCAACCAAAGGAAACTCAAATGTCAGCGTTGTAACCTGCAGCTGTTGGTTTGGAGCTGTTCCTTGTTTTTCAAGTATGTAAATTCATATGCATAAAAACTGGTGCTCCAGGGAGGCCTTAAAGAAAGACAAACACTGCTTTATAAAGTTTTGTGTGATCCAAATAATCCAAAAAAGTACTTTGGATTATGTAGAAAACCAACTAAAATCAAAGACAATATGGTACAGCTTTGACATTTAGCTTAAAGAAACCCAAGCCTTTTGCTTTAAAAAATATCCAGACCATGAAAACGCCAATGTCATAGCAAAGTAAAAACCAAAAGCCACTATGTGTATTTTTTTGTCAATATTTAAAACATTTTGATTGGTTGCCCAGTCCATTCATGACCCTGGGCTACATCTTGCTCTACTTATGGATCTGGAAACTAAAATAACTACTCCAAACATAATATCATGTGACAAAACTGGACTGCGCTTACTCTAATGAGCAAATGCTGCAGGCATGACAAGTGACCTGATATTTAATATGCTTAACTTACTGTACATTGAATGCCTTTGAAAGGTCAATGAAATAGAAAAGCAACTAACCCACTGTAAGGAATGATGTGCGCTTTACACACAGCAGAAGATGACCTTTCCAGTCCCCTCAGACAATGTGAAATATGTTTATGAGGGGCTGTTGGCCTAGCAGATGAAAACCCAAACATCCAGTACAATTTACTCTATACTTTTTTCTTCCTCGAATGCAGAACAGATACTTCTAATATATGCATCATGCAATACAGTACAAATCAAAACACACAGCTTCCTCAAAAAATGCCTTTTACTTTATGAGCATTTCTTAAAAGAAAGCCTAACTGTGGAAATTGACCATTATGTGATGGAAAGGAGCAATCAGTCTTTTGCATGCAGTTATTACTCAATTGGAAACCATTTTGAATACCTGTTCCAGCAAAAGTCGAAGTAAGATGGAATGTTTTGCTAATGGACAAAACGTAAAGCCTTTCTCTGCAGTAGGAAAAGGAGTAACCTGTGTGTTATTAAGAAAAAAACGTTTCTACATGTAGCCTGAAAGCTAGTGTAACATGTATCACAAAAAGGACTAGGTGAGAAGACAACCAATCATGACTTAATACTATTAGCAAATAACAAAAAAGCACAGAGAAATCACCAAGTTACCAAAATGGAAGATTTCCTTCTACACATTGCTGTTTGATGGATGATATTAGCTAGTGTAGATATGTTTTGACAATATTACAAGGCCACAATAAGAAGAGAAACATTTTGCTTGTAGTTAGCACATAGCCCCCGATTTATCACTCCTCTATAGATCACAGCTGTGAAGAATTCTCACAGACAAGCTGCAATTGCAGTCCTCCGATTCTCATTATGCACTGCTGACTCAGATGAGAAGAAAAACAAACTGGTGCTTGAAGATGAATGGAGCTGCAGACTACCAGGACACTGCAAAGGAGTTGGATGCAACAGTGCACATTGGGGTCAGACAATCTAGCTTCAGAGTGCAATTAAAGTACTTGTGGTCTTTCACTAAATTAAACGGACCACAGATGCGTCATACGAACCAAATCAAGGATGAGACACCACTTGCTCCCTTAGCTTAAGAAATCGTTCTGACAGATGAGTAGAAACAAAAACGCAAGGAAGACTGTACAGCTTAAGTGCTCAGAAGTATAACAAATAGGTTTGGAATTATTTTGAATGAACTACTCTTTGTGGGAGGATTGATCCGCATAGCATCTTCACTTAACATGAAAGAAATTAGAAAGAATTAAATAATCAAATACGACGCAGGAGAATATCCAGCTGTTAGATGAACACCCTACTACAGCATATTCTTAGCACCCCTGGACTTTCTCTGAGCTGGATTTTTTTTCATGTTTTATGGATAACTTACACAGTGCTTGCTGTCTTTGGCATTCTGAAGGGCTGAAGTCATTTTAAAAAGTCTTTCCAAAAACGTATCCTCCCTATCATCTGAAGACTGAATGAGAAGCAGAAGATTCAAATGCACTGCTTTCGTCGCCCAAATTTAATGTGAAAATATCACATCGCCCTTGCAGGGCAAAGGAAAGGGGCCAGGGAACGAGGGCTGTGAGAATGGCCTATGCACCATCCATCAGTAGGACATGCATGGGATTTTTTGTATCATCACGCAGATCCTACTTTTGCTGCTGTGGGCAATCTGAGGCAACACATTCCAAACATTTCTACATGACGCCTGAAACTCAATTATCAAAAAAACAGAAGCACAATAGTGCTGTTATCGCTATAACAGATGTTCCATTCCATCTCTCTCATATATCCAATAAATTAAGGAGAAAAAAAACGTAAATAAAATTTGATCGTCAATCTGGCCTAAATGCAAAAAGCACTTTCTTTGTTCAGGATTTTCAACACTCATGCTAATGAAAATGTACATATAAAGGGTTTATATCTTCTAAATAATTGTAATTGATTAAACATGGGAAACCCTCAGAAGGCTTGGTAATACATTAAGAATTATTACAACTCTCATATATTTTCTTTCTACATTGTTTGATAGGAGCCCATTGCAATGTTTACTTTGACGAAACATTAATGGAGGAGCTCCTCTTACTTTTAGCAGCTCCTTCTTCACCACCAGTACTGCAGCTCTGCACCTGGAGGAAGTCGCAACTCGGCACAAGGTGTTTCAGGACAGAGCGCCATATCACTCCCAGACTCGTCCATATCACTTTTTGACTGCAGTTGTACCATCAAGCAGAAGAACAGAATAGCAGGCGAAGATCCAGTCTCATCTCATCGTTTGTTTTCATAAGATAACATCCAAAGCACAGTTTCGCAATTACTGCAGAAATCTGTCAGCTGTGGGTGTAGAGGATATAATACTGAGACCTACACGTGGGTCACCGGATACTGGGATGCCAAAACTAGGTTTGTTTTGCACTCATTACAATAAAAGGAAAAGAGCAATACAAACTGAAGCAGAAAGCAGTACATTTTCGAAAAGGAAAATAATCACTGGCTCTGCATTCAACTGACATTTTGGCAAAATATGCTTAAAAAACATCAGAAACTCTCTATGTAAATTTCAGGGTTAGCAGGGCAGCTTACGGTTCCAATATTTACCCTTCAAAGTCATTTGAGTCAATGAACGATGCAAGGCAGGGCTGTTCGAGCCTTGTCCTGGACGGCCGGTGTGTCTGCAGGTTTTCACTCTAAATGGGCACTTAAACTAAACCACATAATTACTGGCTTAACTAAACCAGTTTAAGAGCTTCTCCCAGTTCTAAAAATGTATCTGCTTTAAAAAGACCTAGAAATCCTGCAGACACTCTGGCACTTCAGGACCAGGATTGGTCACCTAGGAGGTAGTGTTAAATTAGATATCAGTGAGATATGATAATAAGGAATTGAAGAGTCCAGGCCAAATTTCTTGTTAAATACCCTACCTCCTACCTTATCAGTGCACTTGTCGACCAAACTTCTGACTGAAATAATTTTGATTCTCTTGAGAAACCCTGAATAAATCATGTCAAATATGCCATAAATGTCAAATATTCCAGTAAAATTGAGCAGTTCATTGAAAACGAGTCAGCAGTTTCCGGAGCCTGACCGTATGAAGTAAATCAGAAGGACAGTCACAAACCAGTGCTTCCAATACATCACAACAGAACACACATCTATATGGAAAATGATACTCCTGCTGTACTTTCCATAGTCCAGACAGGCGCTTTATCCATAATGCCAGGCCAAGACAAGTTAAATTTAAAGAGTGGCGAGGGACAACAGACAGGGCCCCTGTATTCTCAAGCAAGTAACCCTAGGGATGACCTTACAGAGGCGGTAAGCTTCTGATCTGGCACTTTCATCTTCATGTAAAAGGTTTACCAGTCATGTGCCTCGTTTTTGGGAAATTATGTACCTCGCATAATGGCTTTGCAAAAGGTTGGATCTCAGTCAATTTTTTTCCCCTTCACAGACATTAGTCACATCAGACTGCCTGCAAGGAACTGAATACATTGGGAAAGCAAATTAAACAAGTTTTACCACAAACCACAAATTTAGTAGAACAGGAGAGTTCTGGAGGGGAATCTTAGAGTTCAGGTCTGTAGGGCAGTATAATCTAGGACTGACCTATAGAAACCTGATGTGAACGTTTAACAATTCACTTTTTAATTTTATTTTACTCAAAATCAAATTATGTAAAAAAGTCTTGAACATTGGTGTTAATGGACAACAAAAGTAATCTCACACTGTTAGAATAGAACAGGAAGCATATTGATGGTCTTCAGACACTGTCTTTTCAGCAGATGAGTCCATTATGGAAAAAGTTAGTAGCTCAAAAAACAACTAATAAAGCCTAATTTAAGGATTACCTCACACAAGTTTCTCTTGAAGGCTTTGGAGAGATTTAAGTGACAACATGCCTACCTTACAGTATCTAAAGAACCCACCCAGGAAGTTAAAAAGATTTAGAGATTAAAATCAAGGTCAGCCTTGCCTTTGAACTTTAATACATGAGAATGTTATTTCGAAAACGGACAACACATTTTTATAAAATAATTTCATTTTGTAAAAGGGTGCCTAGTTTAACAAGCTCCAACATATTATGAAAAGTACACATTTGAAAAATTATTAACCTGAAAATCTAATGCTGTTGTGTGAAGTGAACCAAAAATGCACATTTTTGTAGCATGTAACATAATTGCCTATAAGTGAAGGAGTAAAATCATTATAAGACTGATTTGATTTCTATAGACTCTATAAAAATGTTACATTCCTAACAACTCCATGAAAATCACCATCTCCCACAGTAAGCTACAACACCAGAGTACCTTCAAGGCTTCTCATGACATTCATACTTATTAATAGGTTTTAATGTGAAGCATTTTCTATCAAAAGTAAAACCAACAGTGAAAACAGATATTTTGAAAGGCAGGGTGGAACAGGACAGATATGTCTAAAGATGTGCTACAATCCTTTGCTGTGGTCACATCAAAAGAGTACGAAACAAAGCCAAGAAGCAGATGCATAAAGATGTTCTGAAGCTATCTGATGGCAGCTCTACCTGATGTGGAATGTGACACATGTATGGTGGCACGTCAGCACTCAGCTCACTCTTCAGTAACTTATAACACGCAACAGCAAGCTTTTTTCCCCACCCTTAGTGCTGTAGTTTTACAAGATGTTTAGAGAAGATTAGGAGAGCTACAAAGACAGATAAATAAGACTTTAAGAGTATTCAAAATTATATGAAGAGACTAATTACAGCTGATTAGAACACTGATTAGTCACTACAGCATAGAAGCCACATTACCAAACCCCTTGTTAACTTGGCATCTTAACTAAGACTCATTGCTTGCAACCTACACTGACATTAAGATAAAGGGTTCCCCATGTAAAAATAAGCAACTGCTTTTCCCTAATAAACCAATTTAGAGCCCTCAATGTGTACTCTGCTAAATCTTTCATTGCAATGCCACATTGATTTGGCACATATGAGGCCTCTGAAATGCATGTGCAACTGAGATGAGCCAGTTCTTTTGTTGTTTTACATGCAGAAAGGCATGTAAGGCAGTGGTTTAGCAGGACACTGTCCTGTTGTCCCATAAATTCCACAGCAAATTCAGGGATCACTGCTGTGCTGTCATCACATCAACTCCAAGTCAACTCCCCTCTAACCACTAACGGTCCAAACAAATTATCATGTTCTGTGATACCTGTACTGCCATCTCTCTGCAGTCATAAACCTGTCTAGAAAGTTGTTCTGTTGGTCGGGTCTTGAGATTTTCAGTCTTTCCAGGCTGGAGTGTCCGTTTTGCAAAATATCGATTGAATTAATCTTCTACTAAAACAATTCGATTAGATTGAATTCTGTAGTTATCATGAATAGAGCTACTATAAAATATTAAAAACAGAGCAGACCAACATTTACATATGGAAAGCTCTGTACTGATGATACAACAAATGTATTAATTTATTGTAAGCACTAATAGATGTGTCTGCAAATCCCTGCATTACAATTTAAATAGGAAAAATAATTATGCTCAACATTTCAAAGCAAGACATTTTGAAAGTGGTTAATCTAATGTTAAATTATTTTTAAACAGATTTCAAATACTTTTGTTTCTGATCGTGAAGAATCAGTATTATTCCAAGAAGGACATTTTAAGATTATAGGTATTTCATTAATAATGACCCTCTATGCAAACAACCGGATCAATTTAAAGATCGTGGGTGGCACAGTGACACAGTGTTAGCACTGCTGCCTCGCAGCGCTCTGGCTCTGCGCTCAATGCCAGACCTTGGTTTGCCATCTGTGTGGAGTTTGTACGTTCTTCCTGTGTTCACTGTGTGGGACAGACCAAAGACATACTGGTAGGTTAACTGACCTCTGGGAAAACTGGCCCTGGTGTGGGTGTGTGAGTGTTTGTGTGCCCTGCTCTCTGGCTCCCACCCTACCCTGTACTTGATAAAGCAGTTAGAAAACTGATGGAATTTTAAGATTGCCAACCGTCATGAAGTGAAAACAAGAATGCACAGTGACAGCTAGGAACTCTATCCAGCTACACCTAAGCAAAAACAATTCACCTTAGATATTCTGTTCTGTAACTGGGGCCTGGGTTTATGAAGGAAACCACTTCAGACAAACCACCCTTTTCTTTGGGAGAGACTATTTCACATAAGACACACAACATCTGAAACAGGACATGCATCAGATGATGCAAACAAGAAAGTAATTCCTGGATCGTTTCAAGACAAACATTTAAACGGTTTCTACTGCAGCCTAAACAACAACACTGAAATGCTTCTTGTAATAAGCGTTTCATTACAACGCCTTAATTGTTAATGAATGCAAAATGACTTAAGACTACAACACAAACCGTGCAAACTGGGAAAATGAAAAGCCACAATGCCTTGTGAAGAGAAGTATCCTCACCTTCTGAAGCTTCTGAGTTACTCTGAGCAACAGTGGCAACAGCTTTACCTGCAACCGAATCACAAGGAAACGTTATCTTTTGTGACATTCTTGGCAAAAGGTTTTTCTTTCATATCACACTTAAAGTTAATGGATCACCCACGTCAGTCCCTGATAAACGTTCACATCAGAAAGAACTTCCACCTGAATCTCACAACAGTTAAGTACACAATGCACAATATGCCAACATATCACAGCTAACCAGTGGTTGCTGCATGCACCGTCGGAAATCTGGTGGTAAAATATACACAAGTACTTACAGTAAGCTAAAGTGCTTTTTATTCTTTAAAACTGTAAACATATTAGCAAACTGAGCGAAGTCTGAAAAGAGATGTGCTCAGATTTGAAACAAACGTAGCCAGACTATAAGCAGTACAATTACAAATGACAAGCTAAAACAACTGTTTCCAGCAATCTCTTGCCAGAAAATTTGAATATTTCATATACAGTACCTACCTGAAATGGTCAATTAAATACTTGCGTATTACAGCAGTTTACCACACAGCATGAACTCAAAAAAAGTTATGATGCTGGCAGTTAATGCCAATCTTTTATTTTACCTACTGTACATATGAAGGGATGTGTGGAAACTTGTCTTCAGCTGTTAAATATCAAAAGCAATCTTTAGCAGCGTGCAGCTCTGGTAAAGGTAATGATCATATTACTCATACCCTTTTATGAAATCTTGATGGGAACAGTTACATACTACAGTTTCGCTATTACAACCCTGAAGACAGATCATGTCAAACCTAACATCAATCAGGTTTTTTGCTGCCTAGAATAATGTTATTAAAACAAAGATCCCTTTCACTTACAGCTTCTGTATATATAAAAAAAGATTTCCACATAGGCCATCAATTCAATAACTTGTCCGGAACTTCATTCGTGTCTCCTGATATTCACCATTTGAATTGCGTGGCTTGTATTATTTATCCTAGAAGACAAACAGTCTCAATAAAAATTCAAACTGCCTTCCCCAAAAACTGAGTTGAGTCACTTTTGTAAGCCTCCACCCAAACTCGATGCACATCTGCAAATTTAACATCTTAACCTCAATCAACATGCAAATCACACAACAGCAAGGGGTGTATGGCTTTTTGCACTATGGATATCGTATTATGGTATACTAGTATACCACTGCTTTCAATTCTGGATCCAAGTTGTTCTCAAATTTGCACCTGAATTCCACTTCAAGGCTTGAATACAGCACATACAGTACACAAAGCTGAAAAGCAATGAAGCTAAACTATGACCTATACAGAAAACATGCACATTGCATCACATGAAGCAACACATTCTGTGGTCTCCAGCTTATGTCTTACATCAAATATAAGCTGATTCATGCATGTGGAAGTGGCCACATCTGAAACCACAATTTATCCTACGTGAGCAGTGGTAACTGGGTAGGCCAGGTCTGTGGCCGAGGCCTTCGTGTGCCTGTGGTTCTATTGGTTGAGGCTAGGGCTTCAGATGCATAGAAACCAGCTAAATACAATGGCAACTACAAACTGAGATATAAAGGGGGAGAAGAATGGGGAATTCTAGACTTGGTTACTGGAAAAAAAAATCATTTTTTCCATCCTTGAAAAAGCCACTCTGTTGTAAGAGTCGTGTTGAAATCAGGATGCAGAGTAGTGACACGTAGTTGGGAAAGCATTCAAGGGACAGACTCTTTAATTACAAACTAATAAGGACAGGGCTCCAGTTTGTGCCTAAATTGTTGCATAACTGTAATCATTAGTCCGATTCTGTCAGTCCTTTCAAAAACTGATTAACAACTGTGCTTTGGCAGTCATAAACCTATCAAGAGCATTAGAGAGACTACATGTCTTTGGGGGAACAAAATGTAGCTAAAAGGAGTGTCTGTATTACAACAGACATGTTTGTCATGCAATCTTAACTCTTTGTCTGTTCAGCTGAGCACTTGAGGCATTCTTATCATTGGCTGTCAGTATTTTGTACAGGAAAGGTGCTACTTGTTACATCATTGATGTCTGTTTCCAGAAGGACAAGTTACATGGGTGTTTTGCGATTTTGTGAGTGCAATATTCTCTGTGTACTACACAGTAATGTTACTAAACAAGCCATTTTTCTGATACACGCTGACCCACACGATGAACTCTTCTCGACTAATATATGCCACTGCACAAAAAAGGATTTGTTGCTCCCTAGTTTCATCTATTTACAAATAAAATTAATTAAAAAAAAGTTTCAAAAGGGGGCACGCCAAAAAATAATCTCATGTGTAAATTAAGCTAGCCATTATACTCTTCTTAATTTCATAGTTCATAGTCATAGTTACTTTTTTGAAAAAGTAATGAAAAGTGCCAAATACATAAGTCAAAGGCTCTACCGTTGCAGCAGTTCTGTGATTCCAGGTTCGAGCCTGCGTTATGTCTCTATCCAGCTGCGACCAAGATTGCTCAAGTGACAATGCACAAATGGTGGAGCACCTCCGAGGATTGTGCTGGAGGTAGCTAGTTAGTCAGTCAACGATCTTTAGGCCGAGCTCTCAATGACACAGCGGCCCCTTGGCCCCTTCGGCCTCTCTGGCATTGCAGGCATGCTGTGCGGTCAGTGGGGGATACACCTCTTTCCAAACTGTTCTGCAGTGCCTGTGACTCATGTAAAGACAAGTGGCTTGTAGGTACAGTGGCTAGCACTGCTGCCCTGCTGTGTTGGGGTACTGGGTTTGATTCCTGGGGTGCCATCTACATGGAGTTTTTATGTTCTCCCTGTGTTCAGTTAGGTTTCCTCTGGGTGCTCCGGTTCCCTCCCACAGCCCAAAGACATACTGGTAGGTAAAATGGCTTCTGTGAAAACTGGCCATAGTGAGTGCACGAGTCCTGGGATAGGCTACAGCAGGGGTGGGGAACGTCCGGCCCGCGAAATCATTTGGTCTGGCCCTGCCAAGGCAACCGCAGGCGTAGAGCCTGGCGAGAATTCGATAACGATAATTATTGCGATATAATTTTCCTAGATATAATTTTAACAAAAGTTCGATAAATGTTCATGCTTTACGCATGATTCGCGCATGCACACGAAATACTGCGCGAGTGCGCGTGCGTGTTGCAGACCGGGCAGCTAACAGATTTGTTTAATGTTTCTGCTGTTTGGCAAGTGATAAAGAGTAGTTTAATTCACCAATTAACTGTCTGGTTTCTTCAACTTTCACTCAGGAGAAAAAAATCTGCCTTTAAACTTGAAAAAAATAATGATTTGACATTTATCGTGATAAATATCGATATCAACTGATATGACATTGTTTATCGTGCTAATGTTTTTGGCCATATCGCCCAGCCCTACGCAGGCGGAACTTGAAATTCAATAAATCTAGGAGCTTTTTTCATAGCAACATAAATTTATATTAAGTGAACCATAATAATAACATTAATTTTGAGGGACAAGCAAGGAACGTCCATTACGGGATAGACAGGACACATACGAGTACATGACGGGACAGACACGCATGCTTCTCGCCGTCTGCCCGCGGCCCGTCTGCCTGTATTGCGGTGACTCGGAGGACAGTCAGTGCCAGGCAGGCTGGGAGTGTACACGTTGCGAAAGTGTTAACACACTGTGTTTTACGAACTGCGGAATGAAGTCAAGCAGTTCATGGAGGTGAAGGGAAAACCTGTCAGGGAACTCAATGATAGTGTAACTCTTACGGCCGACAAGCAGTGTGTGTAAGAGCCGGCGTACCAGAGCGGGTGACGTCACCGCCCTTCCCTGTGATAGCAGGACCACAGCTACTGGGCTGTGGAGAGATCTCTCTTTAGCTCACGGGGCTAGGTCGCTGCAGAGAGACGCGGAAGTCCCGGGTTCGAGCCTCCAGTTGGGATGGGGCCGACCAGATGTGGCAAGGGCGCCCGCCTGAGCCCCCGTTGCGTTACATTGGTGTCAGAAGCGGGGTGGGATAACCCTTCGCCGGGGACGGCGATTTAAGCGGGGGAGAGTGTAACGCTTACGGCCGACAGGCACTGTGTAAGAGCCGGCGTACCAGAGCGGGTGACGTCACCGCCCTTCCCTGTGATAGCAGGACCACAGCTACTGGGCTGTGGAGAGATCTCTCTTTAGCTCACGGGGCTAGGTCGCTGCAGAGAGACGCGGAAGTCCCGGGTTCGAGCCTCCAGTCGGGATGGGGCCGACCAGATGCGGCAAGGGCGCCCGCCTGAGCCCCCGTTGCGTTACAATAGCAAGTGACTGGGCTCCAGACTGACCGACGCAAACCTGGAAAAGCAGTTGCGAGTAGCAACATCATCAATACCAGCTAACATCACACGCCTCACCAAAGAGAGGCAGTTCCAGCCATCACATTAGGGGTGAGTTAATTAAATGTTTGACCAAATATAGCAGGCTAAGTTTTAAATTGATAATTTTGTATGGACATGGTGTTCATAGCAGCAAGCCGAGACCTATGAACTACAGAATTGCATATTCCACATCGGCTGGGTACACCAAAAAATAATTGGCAAATCTAAATTTTAATATATAAATAACTGTTCTAAACATCTGTTTGGAATGATTAAAATCTCAATCAAAACTACAGGTTAAAGGGCCCATCAAGTTTTTGCATAACATTTTTCAATGTTACAAATCTGTAAAATTGTTGCTCAGGGCCCCCTTGACAGTCTCTGTTTCTGAACCATGGCTGATATGTTTCAGACTCGTCAAAGCAAGTTCACTCAGAGTTGCATTTCATTCTTGATAATCACAAAGCAGCCTTTCTAAATTCCACAGAGCTTCCCCTGATATGAAGGAACTACCAGAATACCTTTTTATTTCTTTTACGGTGGCCTGCATTTTACACTAAAAAGGCAAACTGCCTTGAAGAAGCAGAAACCAATCCGTGAACCAAGAGGGAATTTTTATTGCCAAACTGGTGACAAAACGCTAGCTATCAGACGACAAAGCGAACTACAGTATTTGCAGACCCCTACTTGCGAGTCAGACTACAATCATGTAGGTAAGTGCCCAGTACACAATCACCCTCGCCAGGAAGAGCAGCTGCTAAACAGGTTACGTCTGCCAGTAAGTCCTGTGAAGGCTACTTAGAGCTGAAACACAAGCAGCACTTACATGTCATGTGATGTTGTTGTCAATTCTACTCCCGATAATGCTCATAACCAAAGAAGGCCTGGCACACACCAGGAGTGAAATGCATTGCAGAGAGCAGATAAATCCAAATTATGCATATGAGGAAACACTACAAAAAAGAACAAAAATAGTCAAAAATCTTGAAAAGTGACCCCACACCTTTGTTTTGGAAACCTCTGACAACACAAAAAAAAAAAAGGTTATTTTCTTGTGCCATACAACATCTCCTTCATTAGGATATGAAAAACATTTTTTTCCCCACTGTAACATTAACAGTATCATAGTACACGGTAATTTGTAGAATGATTTCACCAACATTAGACCTAACTGAAAATCATCTTGAAATCCCACTTACAAGAAACTGTAGCTTCCCTTTATTCATGCAATGACATTATATGGATCAAGATTTTAATAACATGTACATTTTCTAACCACATGAATGTTTATCACCCGTTTCTTACAGCACCAAATATCCAACAGTTTATGGGTTAATACATCTGTTCAATCTGTTCAATGCTCTGCTACAAACATACAGTATCACAGCATAGTTAGCCACATGGAAACCAATGGACATGTAAAACAATGGACAATCAATGCAAATCCAAATCAACATGTCAAGACTCAGATTTTCAGGTGATGATAATTTTTCATCTCGTACAGGAATTCCACTATAAACACCATGGAAATTGACAAAATAAAGGAAAAAACAGTTCATCTAATGAACAGTGAACATAGTGAATCTAGTGAACAGCCAGTTATTTTTAACGCCATCTGTCAGCTTAAACGGAGCATGTCTGAAATCTTTAGGAATGCACACCCAGTCAATGGCCACCCTACACCCACATACACAATATGAACAATCTCACAATTAAAGTGTGTAGACTTTTAATACACAAATATGGTTTGACTTGGGTTGTTAACAATACTGGCATCTGTCTAAGGCAGTTGAGTAACCTAATTATTTTCAAATATTTATTATAAAATACCACTAGGCAAGTAGAGGTGTACAAGGCAATGTTAAACACCACTTATTTTTCAAGCTGGTTTAATATTCTTTGTTGAATTGTTCTGGAGTTCTTAGCATTGTGAACAGATTATAGTTCATGCTAACAGTTTCAGAAAGCTGAGGCAGTACAGAAGGTATGGGATGTGTAGCAGAGTACATTTTAATGAAAAGCAAGCAATATAAAGCGTCATTTGACTGCCTGTGGAAGAACAATAAAGTAAAGCTTTCTGAATCATGTCTATTTGGAAATGGTTATAATTATATATACCTGACCTGACCTCCAAACATAAGCCTGCTTTAACACATTGCTTCCACGTTATAAATTAGACTTTAAGATAGTCTTTTTTCAAGTGTTTATCAGTATTTCTCGAAAATGTCTGTCTGTATTTCAAAGCATTGTCAGAAGGAGTTTACATCAGCTAAGCTTGACAAAAAGAAGTCCTGAAAACACAAAACAGCAAGTTAATGATAATGAATGTCTTCTTCTAGAACCACAAGGCTATAAACTAAACAAGAATCAAGCAGCAAGTTGAAAAAAACATTCAAGGTAATTCATGAATTATGATGTACGCAGAAGCCTACCAACTACAGTATATAAGCAAATAGTCTGCATTTTCCTTGATTTGACAGTATAAAAACTGAAATACATTTCCAGAAATAATACAACACTCACAGTTCTTCTGAGAGGGGTAGTTTTAAGAGTGATTCTATCTTTTCTGCACACTGAATGCCTCTTCATCTGCTATGTTGTTTAGGGAGAAGTGGCTGGCCTCTTAACATTATCAACAATCTACAGTTTATGCATTATATCCAAAACATACCATCATGCTGTGCGGTTATTTACCAAAATAGGTTTAATGTCAGAAGCTGCATCTTTAAAGCAGATTCCATTAAATGGAAATTGTTGCTGATACCACTCAACAGTGTCTAACAATTACAACCACTACAGCTGCAACACTGTTTCAGTAAATACCTATATGACGTATTCTCTCCACTTGGGTTTACTTGAGTGATGTCCCATTAACATTTCAATGGGGGGGAGGCAAATCAGACTTCTAAATCTATTCTTAAATCAGCATTTTCAGTTGCTCAACCTAAGTCAATGCTCAAAGATCTGTTGTCACTGCTTCTGACTTTTCATTAGAATGACAGAGGCGTTGCTTGTCAAAAAAAATTAAAAATCCTGAATTGAGAAGTGAGTGTCTCCAAGAGACATTCAAGTCAAAAACAGGGTGCTTAAAAACCGGAGAACAGGAACTGGTTAGGAGGAATTAGGAGTAATGACATGAAGCCCAACAGAGGGAAACAAGAAATAATTAAGCATGATGTACACTAAACTTTAACTATAGACAAAGAATGCTTTTAAATATTGTTTTCTAGTTACATATCTCACCATGCAGCAAAAGTGCTTATATACAGTACGTGTAGTATGCACAGCATAACAGGGGCCCCCAGCATTAGTCCCACCGTCCAACATTCATGTCCATGTTCAAGTTCTATTCAGGTTCATGTCCAAGCCAGCTAAACTTGAACACAAGGATAATACAGCAATCTCTAATATATAATACCAAACCTCACTAGTTACTGAAGGTCTGATTTCAGAAGACGTTCAGAGAACTCTTCTGTGAACACCTTGCAAGTACCAGATACCTTATATCTTGCTGCTATCATTGCGTTTACTTTCTCTACTGACAGATAGCCACTCACTGCTCAAAAATCCATGTTTATGCGCTTTAGTAGAAAGAGTAATTGCAAAAGAAAAGTTTTTACAACCATTTAATGACCAAGACATTTTGAATAAAGTGACAGTTGCAATGGATGCTGCATTGCTACAATGCCAAGAGTATTAACCGAGAATTGAATCTGTGGTTTTCAAAAACTGTTCTTCGCAAAGTGTAAAAAAAATCAACAACTTATGCTGTAAGGATTATGAAAGATTTGCTTTAGGATGCAGTCAAACTTACTGCTATCAGTGCAGTCACAGCTACAGTGACTCACCACAGGGTGAACAATGCCTTCCTCTTCATTTTAGCACAATCCCAGATGACAAATTACTGAAAGAAAATACTTTTCCCCTCAACAGAATAATATTTAAATGACAAAACTAAAAACAGAAGAGTTACTTATGAAAGATGATTAATTTAAAGCCACTCATTGTGAGAATTTTTTTTAAATAAAAATTTTAAGTATTTCTTATTGATTTCGCAAGGGTTGTATAAACCAGCTTAACACATTTAAGTCAATGTCATGGTTTAAGAAAAGTTATCAATAATTTAAGATTTGATGCATAGCATTGTGTATAGACATTTAGAAAACACTTCAAATGTCAAGCATGCTAATGTTTCCCCTTTATTATGACATTGACATTAATTATTCTGCTTTTAATTTCATACAATTCACATTTATAGGTGAAATTCACAAGATATCTGCCACGGTTTGAACGACAATTTAGTATGAATTAAATTATCAATACTCATTTCTGCCCATCTTGATCATTTAATAAACATTACGCCAACAAAAGTGTTAAAGTGTTCAGCAATCATTTCCAATTTTATTAAAAAGATAGATGTTTTTTTTGTTGGTCAAAAAATGTTACTTAATAAAATGCATTTCTCACGTTAACAACACCCCAGGTGTACTCAAGGAAAGGGAAAGTCATTCATTTGCTTTATGTTGTATTTGACGTGAAGTGAAGTTTTGTTGGATTCCACTCTGCCGATCACTGTAACAGACAAGCAATTAATTCATGTTGCTGAAAGGTGCCTAGTCATGAGATACCACTTGCATGCAATCCAGATGAGTTTAATGTATTTCTTCCACAGTGTGTCATGTGACAGTTTGGACCGTCTCAACCCAACTCAACCCAAAATCTGCATGTCTTCCAAAAGCCAGCAAAGGACTTTTAATTAAGTACTACAGCATTCATTCCTGCAGTTCTTCAGTGTTCTTGGCTATGTATCTGTTATTTTTCAAAATACAATTTCCCTGCAACTTCATAACAAAAAGGTATTGACTGAGATCGTAATTTTACTTTGGCACTTGCGCAGGCATTAAAAGGCAAGCTTCCAGGCAAGTCTGCCTTATCTTTCTTGCATATCTCACTGCTTCTACTGAAACATGAATTCATTTTTAAAAGCCTAAGCTATACTTCAAATGGCAGTGAAAACCATTTTATCTAAGCCATAACGAACCAAATGCTGACAGAGATATCTGATGTACTGCATTCAGAGATTAATGAGAAGAGATTATGCAATCAGTTCAATGTATACAATATCAGAATTGGAATTCTCTGGTTTATTGCTACAACCCTTCCCCTTACAAGATTTTTTTTGTAATCTCACAAATATCAAAGAACCATTTTTGGCAACAACAGAGTTTATGTAACTGAAAACACTGCGATTTCAACTGGTTTGAGTGAGGGGTTTCTACTGAAATGCTGGGAAACAGGGTGACTTGACTCAGTTAATTAAGTGTTTTGTTCTAATTCAACAGTACACTTACATTTAACATGATTTGATTTGAAAACCCCCTACGTCTGATGTTTTGTGGATTTTCTCATGCTTGTTTGTGAAAGCAAACTTAAAACCAAGGGGCCTGGTATAATCACATCTTAACAGCACTGCAGCATACAGTATATTCAGATGATTTAATTGGTAACCATAACAAACTGGACTGCTGTGAGAGCGGTTACCAAACCGACCCCCCCAAAAACACAAACAAGCATGCAAGTTAATAGATTCCATGAGGAATCACTGTTATCTGTTCTTTCATTTCTTAAAGAAGCTGCATTATATCAAGTGGTGCAGTACAGATAAAACAGATACCATCAACAAAGAACTTTGATATGCTAAATGAAAAACGCACTTGTGAAAGAGCAATGATTCGCTTTTTGTTCCGGTTAGCTCAGTTACTATACGGACAAACCCAAACGTACTAAATCACTATTTTGCGACTTAAAATACCACATTAGGCCTATGTTTATTTAAGCAGACATTACAATCTGACTACAGAACTATATAGTGGTGCGACACACATTCCTATTCCCATCGCAGTGTATCCCTGCTTTATAACGTGCACAAATTCTCACCAAGTGTTACTAGTGGGAAGAGCATTCTCTAATCTGTACAGACACTTCCTAAATGGAAATTGTGTAGGGGCGCTCTGATAAGATGCAAAACGTACTTGTTATGTATGTCACCAGTTACCAGGCCTGTGTTGGGACCTTTTCACTGTTTGCCTTTAACAGCAAACAGTGAAAAAAAGATTGGTAGCATCCTATGGTTTTAATACTAAGATAAAAGACTGGGGTTTTCCATACTGCTCTACAACTTTAATCAGTAATACTGCTCTATTACTTTAATCAGTCAGCTTAAACAGGTTTTATAACTCCTTAATAAAGGCGATCTTAAAAAAAAATATTCGCATTTTTTCTAAATCACAATTTCCTTCCAAACATTTTGGAGTCTGGAGAAACAGTTTATGGGAAGGCATCGTCCTAAAAGCAAAACCACAACCGTGGGGTATGAAATTAGCACTGGCCCACCATCTACTCCTGCATTTAAGTGCAGCATTAATCAAGACAGATACAATACTGCATAGCAAATGACCAACCATGTACCAGAAACTCTCTCTTGTACAGCTCCTGTGTAGCAACAAATCTGTACCACACTACAGTTATTTTTCTGTCCCTTTTTGCTATCATGAAGCACTTCAACTGGATTGGCAAAATAAACATTTCATGTATGAAATGGGTAATTTTATTTCATAATCACCTGAACATGCCAGACATCTTTTTAGACCCCATTTCTTATATCTGATTCTGCAAGAATTCCTTCAATTAAACATTTGGTTTTTTTGTTTTGGAGCAGAGGGCCACCATGTCAGAAAATTAAAGTTTGGAAGTTGGATGAGTAGGGAGAGATGAGGATGGAGGAAAACTGGAGGAAAACTTTACAGAAAATTATATGAATGGATAAATAATAATAATAATAATAATAATAATAATAATAATTGCTTACACTTATATAGCGCTTTTCTGGACATTCCACTCAAAGCGCTTTACAGGTAATGGGGACTCCCCTCCACCACCACCACGGCAGCCATAGTGCACCAGAACGCTCACCACACATCAGCTATCAGTGGGGAGGAGAGCAGAGTAATGTAGCCAATTCATAGAGGGGGATTATTAGGAGGCCATGATTGGTGAGGGCCAGGATGCCGGGGTTACACCCCTACTCTTTTCGAGAAACGCCCTGGGATTTTTAATGACCACAGTTTTAGGTGGACCTCGGTTTTACTTCTCATCCGAAGGACGGCACCTGTTTACAGAATAGTGTCCCCGTCACTATACTGGGGCATTAGGACCCACATGGACCGCAGGGTTAGTGCCCCCTGCTGGCCCCACTAACACCTCTTCCAGCAGCAACCTTAGTTTTTTTCCCAGGAGGTCTCCCATCCAGGTACTGACCAGGCTCACACCCGCTTAGCTTCAGTGGGTTACCAGTTGTGAGTTGCAGGGTGATATTGCTGCTGGCTAAATGATAATGGAAAAAAAATAATACAGGTATAGTATCCCTTAGAACTTCTTTACTTAAAAAACATTTTTTCCTTTTAATAAAGAAGGCAAGCAAAGAAAAGAAAAGAAGAGAAAAACACATCCAAACTCATTATCGTCTTGTGGAATCTCATGTTATTTATCAGCATTGAGCTTCTGCTGCAAATGAGTGCAAACAACCAGCCAGCCGAGTATGCCAACACAGCACAGACACAGGAGCCAGAGTTCCTGTCCCATCAGCAGTATCCAGTCTCTCAGAGAAGAGAAGCTCTGGAGGGAATGTTAAAAAGGCTTGACGGAGCAATAAAGCGATGACAATTAAGAAACACAGCAGTCAGCTCTAAGCCACATAACCCCCACCCCACACCCACCAAAAAATAGGTAGACTTTAGCTAAACCAAAACCCCACACCTCGGGCAACAAATCAGAATGGATGAGTTCTGTTTATATATATATTTTTTCCAAAAAGTATCTAAAAAATGTAGAGACAAGGATTTTGTTTCAAAAGGCATACACAAAACGCACGCAAGCCCCTCAAAAGATCAGACTTCAAAACGTGGCATAAAAACAACCTTTTCAAAGCAATCCAGAAGGATTTCCCTGAAACCTCTTGGATACTGACCAACTATTTCGAAGATCCTTCACAGATTCATTTCTGATCAGAAATATTTACCTTCTGCTTACCCTGTTGACTTCGACCCTAGTACCACAGTTTTTCTTACTCCTCAATCAGAGTAGAACCAAACAACTGAGCAAAAATTAAAGGATTTTAAACAGAATACTACTGTACATGAAATGATGTGCATTGAAATTTAGTTCAGTCTCATGATGGATATACAAAGATGAAAAACAAAAAAAGCCCTGTAGGCATTTTTTAATGATCATTTCTCAATGAAAAATTGTTGTTCTACAATTGTTTTCTAAGCCTGCTTAAAGTATATATAATGTACTAAAATCAGTCTAATGTTTGTGCCTCTCTTATGCCTGCAATCTGATCATACTTCAGCACTGTTACTTCAAAATGAAAAGATTGCAAAATCCAATATTACACCGTTTTCTAATGCCACAGGAAGCTTTATTCCTCTTCAAATACATCTGTACCAAATTCACTCTGAAGAAAGGAAGTCAAACATTCGAGCACACAAAGCATGAACGGGCTATCATAGTATCCTGTTTATGCACTCATTTCCACCAGTTTTTTTTTATTTTCCAGATGAAACGCAACCTTATAATCAGCTTCTTTCTATAGCTCTTATGCTTTTCAAGGAAGATTCAGTTCTACCAGATCTGACCTGTGACCTGGAAATTATCTAATTAGTGGAACACAGAATTAGTTCGCTGCCAACGTGAAGGTAGTGATCCAAGACAAAACATTTGGCCAAAACTGGTCAGTGCAGAATATCACATACCATATAAAGCTAAATATCAGTAAACTCAAATTGCAAATTCAGACTACTGAAAATAAAAATGACATACAATCCTCATTTCCTGGACAGTACAATCCTGGACAGTGTTAAAATCAATGATCCCCAAAAGTCACAGCCAGACAGGACCGGACTTAATTAACGTCTTCTTCGATTAGCTTCACGAAAGTGGGATTATAATCTCTTCAACTGGACATGAGGAGTCTATGGAGCAGAGGAGATATGACAGATGCCACATCTGAATGATGTCTGCTTTACAACAGATTATGTTCCCTTTGGAGTTTTCTTGTCTTTTTTCAAATAAAACGGCTGGTAACATAAAAAACACTGCTTGTTAACATAACGTAAGGAAGGAAAAAAATACAAATCATTTTGCAAAAGCAAACTTAAAGAACTTAAATAGTGCGATGAAGGGTAAAGTAGATCTTTTCTATTAAATGTATTAATTTTATTATAGATAATGACAGCAAATACATGGAAAAAATAACCCAGGACAAACTCCAGGGCTGTACAAAGACACAAATGCAGGTAAGATCTGATATTTCTTTGCAAGGCACTCTTCCTTAGCAGGACAGAATTATAAGCAAAGGGGAAAAAAAAAAGACATGAATGCACGTCCTGCAATTCTAATAATAGACTAGTTGAAGCACATCCTGCACACTTCTCTGTTTGAATGCACTCTGTGAAAGCAATTAATGATCTGTGATTAAACACTAACATGTGCCCTGTGTGTTACAGGAGTTATTTAAAGATCTAATTTCACTAGGCATAGTAAACATGATACTGTCCTCTGCAGTTTACAGCCAGTAAGTCGCATACAACTCTGTCACCAAATACAGGATGAAAAGAGTCTACTGTTTCCACTAGCCCTCTCCTCAATGTTTATTTTTAGCAAAAAGGGGTCATACTGCCATATTGAACAACCCACAGTAAATGAAAAAGGGCATTCCTTTTCAAAATGACTAGGTTTACAAATGTTCTCATTAAGAGAATAATCATTTGTGCATATTTGACCAAATGCAAAGGTTTAAGTGTGCTGGTCAAAAACGCTGTAGAGAAAGTTACAGATTGAAATAGTTTATTGTTTTACAGTGTAATCTGTACTGATTGTTTTTATTACAAACTGAAAAAAACATGCAACATGTCCACTAACTCCACAAGTACTTGAAGGCGATCTGACACTCAGCAGTCCCCGTTTTGGTAACCCCTCAACCTGGGTGAGATGCTGCGGTCAACATGGCACTGGACTATTTAAGCACTGCCACCTGCCACCTTTCATCTGAGCAGATCTAGTGAACTTTAAAAGCTCTTCAGGCCATGACTGAAAATGTGTGAGATTTCACGACCACATAAAGAAACAGACGTTTCATCCCCCCACCCAAAGTATCTACTGGAAACCAGCATTTCTGTAAGGAACACCTCAGCACAAAGCTGCAGCTTAAGTCTCTTTTGAGTTTGGCTCACAAGTCCAGCACTTTTCTAATCAAGTAGTATTTAAGTAAAAAAATAATGTTCCATCAGTTTCTCCTTTTCTCATTCACACTAAATAAATACTGCAGTTTACTCAGTGGCCAAAGCAATTAGGGAAAGTTAATTAATTTGGTAATTATACAATATCATGAAGTACAGAAATACCAAAGGCATCATCACAGGATTCATGCTGAGAGGCTTACCTGTAGTCAACACTGGGTTATGTATATAATCTTCCACAAAATGCAACCGTGTTTGTTTGATAGAGAAGATGATACAAACATTTCCTGAGCCCCTGCACAAACAGGGACTCCACCCTGAGGCAGGATACAGTGCCCCACCCCTAAACACAACTAAAAGGTCTGACTCATAATAAAACTGGCAACATTAATATTTTTCTACTTGAAAAACATGTGAGTTCCAGTCTACAAATGGAAAACAAAGGGTCTTACATTTTAAGCATTTTCTGACATAATTCCACCTTTTTATCATTTTCTGGTAAATACCCATACTGTACCTCAGATGGTCATGCACCAAACGCCTGATGTAGAAATCATATTCTGGCTCGTTTCACATTGCTCGATTATTTCATGGAAACTTAGGTCACTGGCTTTGGTTTCAGCTCAGCTCTGACTTAAAAATTTCAAACAGCACTTTACTGGCTAAAAGACAAAAAAGTGTTATATCAGGAACACAAAGCAGAAACCTACAGGAATAATACCAATAATGACATACATAAAATGGAATTTGATTGTCCTTGACTTAAAAGATCATAGTTGATAGCTGTCCTTTTTAAAAAACAAGAAAAATTAGAATTGCCAATTATTTTCTGTTATACAGTACCTACCCAACTTCCAACTTATTTTCAACTTATCTTTATTTTATATTGCGCCTTTAAAGGTGGCTTCTCAAAGCACTTTAAAGAATGACAACAGCAACAACATATAAAAATAAACAATAAAAAAAACAAGATAAACATGATGAGAATACACAGAGGAGACAGTAGATGGTTATACTAAATACAGTATGTGGTAAATACAGAGGGGTAAAGAGAGGTAAAGAAGGGAACCAGTTAAGTAAAGGCTCTTCTAAAGAAGAAGGTTCTGAGTCTGGATTTGAAGGAGTTTAGAGAAGGTGAGTCTCTGATATCCCTGGGGAGAGTTCCAGAGCTTAGGGGCATAACAGGAGTGTAGACGGGCTTGGGGGACAGTTAGGAGACCACAATTAGAGGAGCAAAGGTTGAGAGATCGGGAGCAGGATGATAATAGATCAAACAGGTACTGAGGTGCCAAACCATGCAGAGCCTTATAGGTGAGCATAAGGATTTAGAAGTCGACACAAAACTTGACAGGAAGCCAGTGCAAGGTCTCCAGGATAGGTGTAATAAAGTAACTTGCATTAGATCTGGTCAGGATTCTGGCTGCCAAATTTTGGATATACTGGAGTTTGGAGTTTGTTCAATATGGATTTAGCTACACCAGCGAGTAGAGCATTACAACTACTTGGAAATCGCCACAAAGTCTTTTGTTTACGAAATAAAGAAAATAATTCCATAATATCTAGTTTCGTGGTGGTATTGCTAGTGATTTTCCATAGAAGATGGTTAAGAGGTCCAAAGGTTGTGGGGCATTCAAGAATTTCTTACTACGAGTTTTTAATGCTACTGCTACATTCTGGATATCATTTTGGATTAAGTGTCGACTAAATGACTTATCAAATATATTATCTACATAATTAAGGACATCTTTAGCAATATTTCCAAAATGCATAGTTGTTTCTGCTTTTATTCAACACTGCTTGGCAAATTTTAATTATTTTTTTTGGCAAAGGGGAGAGTCTCCAATGAAAGCCTTCTTTGCTGGGCAACATTATAAAGTTTAAAATGAACAGATTATCAATAAAATTTTCAGTAGCCTCAAAAATGAACACCAGAAAACAATTCAAAATTCAGAACAAATCAAAAAGCTATCATTTTATGATCAATAAAGTTGTGCTACAATGTACAATCTACAATGTATGCTGAATCTGCAAAATTCACACTGCTCTTCATAGCATACCAACATAAAGTAAAGCCTAATATATGACTTGAGAATACAGTATATTAAACCACAGGATTCCAAAAACTGAACACCACTAATGGGTATTTCTGCTGTTTAAAGGCTACTGTCTGACCCCCAGCTATTTAGCTAGACTGTGACTAAAGCAAAAAGAAAGAGAAGGGTTAGATATTCACAGTGACATTTTAGACCGTTTTTCATTCCTGTTTAAAACATTGCTTAGAAGCCCATAAATAAAGCAAACAGTTGAAAGCACTTCCAAAAGCATAATGAATGGAATGCTATACTTAATCCTAAATAGCTCTGGAAACACTACACACATACCATTGAGTTCAGTGCACAGTACCATAGAGCCACTTCTGACCCATAAATTCAGCTCCAGAAATAAACGTGCAAAGCACAACCCTTTATTGAGCTGGGCCAAAAATCAGCATCACAAATGGAATCCTTAAACAAGACTTCACACTTCAAACGAGAATCTTAAAGCAGTGCTTGTCCACATCATAGAAGTATTTTAATTTCTTTGCTCATAGTTCCTTGATAATGAATGTGTACCTGTTCTAATTCAGAGCAGCTGAGAAATCCTCTGACATACTTCCTGAAAAAGCATAATAAATGGAAAATAAGTACCTCTTGCAAAAATATACCATGTTTAATATACACTGTCTATGATAATAATTCTACAATTCTCTGATCATAGCACCAAAGCTTTCAGGAAGAAAACTTAATCAGAAGATAAAAAGGAACACGGCTTAAATAAAACTTCTTTCTTCTAGCCAAGACATTGCAAATGGTCTGCGAGGATCTTTACTAACCATGTTTGGAATTTCAGGTTGTGCACTGGTACTGCATGTGCAGTTGTGTGCAAAAGTTTAGGCAGCCCTGGTCACATTGTATGTTTCTGTGAATCTCTAAGTGAAAAGAATCTGAAACAGCCTCTTCATGGTAGGAACGTAAACATAACACCTTTCTGCAAATTTTACTAATTTTTTCGTAGTAACAACCACACGCTCCTTAATGGAGCTGTTTGAGGACTCAAAAATAATTCACCATAGATAATTCACTCTTACACAGCAGGGGGAGCCTATAAAAAGGTCTCCAAATGCTTCATTGTTGCAATTTGTACTGTCAGGAATATCATTAAGAAATGTCATTTAAAGGGATCTGTTGAAGTCAAGGCTTCTTAGACCCAGAAAAAATGTCTTGTAGAAATGCTTGAAAACTGGTCAGATCTGCAAAGCACAACCAAGAGATCACTGCAAAAGACCTACAGAAAGTTTAGCTGACACTGAAGTAGATTTCCACAGGTCCACAGTACAGCACTACTTACACGAAAATGATCTGCTTAGGAGATTTGTCAGAAGGAAACCTTTCTTATGACCTCATCACTAAAATCAATGCCTGAAGTACGCAAAACAAAACCTTGATAAGCTTGAAACATTTTGGAACAAAGTGCTAAGGACTGATGAAACAAAACTAGAACTTTCTGGCCACAACCAAAGAAGATACATTTGGAGAAAAAAAACGAAGTATTTGAAGAAAAGAACACATTGCCAACCATTAAGCATGGGGATGGATCTGTTATGCTTTGGGGTTGTGTGGAAAAGAGGTTGGATATTTCAGCAAGACAACAATCCGAAACATACTGTACCTCAAAAGCATCCATGAAATACTTAAGTGAAACATGAAGGTTTTGGAATGAGATTCACAGTACACAGGCTTGAATGTTATTGAAAACCTGTGGGGGGATATCAAACATACACTGCATGCAAGAAGACCTAAAATGCTTCTGAACAAAAAGAGCAAAAATAGAAAGACTCTTAGCTGGCTACAGGAAACATTTGAAAGCTGTGATTTCTGCCAATGGATGTGCTTCTACTGTAGGTACTAACTGACAGGGTGCCAACTTTTTCACAAGCCATATTCACTGTTTTATTATTTTGAATATCTATTAAAAACAGTACATATTAAAACGTGTAGTCAGAAAGTCATGTTTAAGTTTGTACTGAGCTTGTCAGCTTCTTTCCACTGAATCATACAATTTGAACAGGGCTGCCTACACATGGACACAATTGAATCTAGTTTTAAAAGAAATGGAAATGCTGCAACTGCAGCGATTTATGTTTTTTTAAATGAGATTGCTTTGTAACAAAAAGTTTTCATCAGTGGTAGTGATGGCTGTTTATTTAAATAAACTACTTTTAAAATTAAATGAATAAGACACAAACATACGGGTCCCAAAATCCAGAAACATCAACAGCGGCTAAGAAAAAATAGCAGGTGTATGACTGCAAGGCAAATCAATAACATCGTTATTTAAGGCAAAACAAACTTTCCAACACAAAGGTTATGCGTACCACAGATAAACAATACACCGACAGCCGAGCATAGCTCTCCCTGGTTGGAAATACATGGCTCTTTTACTTGCTAGCTCAAAATAGCAAAGCAGATAGCTTCATTAGTGTTTATTAATATCCTGGTACACAAGTGCATCTTTTTTTGCACAGTAAAAATTATTTACTTTAATATACAGATGCGCAGGCATGAGAGACATTAAGTAAATAAAATGGCTGAAATCAGGCACTTGACCTGATGAACATCTGCTTGAACTAGGACTGCTCCAGGTGCAACAGCTAATCTTAGAAGGGAAAACAAACCACTTTTATCCCCCCCAATGCAGTGGCGTGGTAGCGCAGTGCTTAGTGTTGCTGCCTCAAAGCTCTGGGGTCCTGGTTCAATTCCTGAGGTGCTATCTGCATAGAGTTGATATATGTTATTCCCATGTTTGCGCATGTTTACTTGGGATGTTCCAGTTTCTTCTCTCACTCAAAAGATATGCTGGTAGGTTACCTGGTATCTGGGAAAATTGGTACTGGGGTGTGTGTGTCTGTGCTGGCATGTGTGTTGGCATCTCCAACTCTTGAGATGGAATGGCATCCCATCAAAGGTGTATCCTGCCTTACTGGGATGTTAAATGGTTATGAAATGGACGGACCTTCAATGCAATGAAAGTATTTTTGCACATATTTCATGAAGAAGCTTATGCATTCAGCTTCTTTAGCGAATGAAGACTAAAATATCCCATTTCAAAAGATGTCCACACAAAAAAAGGCTAAGTACAAATTTACACAAACATCTTGATTTAAACTTTACTTGCCTAAATAAGCAGTTTAAAGCATAAAAGCATTCACTCTGAACAGAAGTTTCAAAGCTAGACAATACAATCAATGTTAATGTGAACAAGCAACTACTTTACATCTTAAGCTGTACTTTTGCTGTAATACATTTGTAATGCATTAGTAATGTTCAGCTTTAAGAAAGGAAACTCAAAATGATGATCAAATCAACAAGCTGTTTTAAAAAGCTGCCTTTTTAGTTCATATACTGTAGGTAGCTCTACTTCCTAAAAAACACTGTTTAAATAAATTTTTCAAAGCATAAAGGAAACACAAAGGAAATGCATGTAAAGGGTTTACCCTCAACCAAAGGGTTGGACTATAAAATAAAAACACAAGCACAATTATTATTGCAAGACATCCATATAGTTATACTAAAATTATTTTAAAGTAAATATTTGTTCATGCATTAACTGCGTGTAAAATGAGAAGGGAAGACTGTTGTTTGCGGTGGGTGGTGAAAAGTGTTGAAAATACAGGAGTTGCCAGTGGAATTCAATCCTAGTCCAGGTGGGCTGGTAAGTCTAGAGGGTTTCAGTGGGTATGGGTTCAAAAACTAGTCTAATGCCCTAATATTGAGCTGATTTACCTTAACAGCTTTTCCCAGCTCTTCAGGTGATGCTGCATTGAAGAGACCTGGAACACCTGAAGACAAACTGGCCCTCCGGGACCAGGACTGTTTAAAACCACCACACGCAGCCAGACATTAAAAGTATCAGTGGTTAGCTTCTCATCTTACAGATAAAACAATATTTTGCATAATCAAATAAAACAGAGAAGGTGTATTGTTTTATGGAAAGCAGAGATGATAAAGGGAGGAAATGATAAAGCATAAGCCAAGCAGATTTTTTAAAAAAAGCAGTTAAATTTCATTAACACACACAAGTCAGAACCTTATCAGTGCCCTCTTTAGCACTTTTCCTGAGTTGGAACAACATGTCAGCTTGTCCTACGATAACACAGTAAACAAGTAAACATACTACATACTCGGCCACTTCTTTTTTAATCTAATTGAGAAAAAAAAATAATGAGCACACCCATTTATACAGCTGTTGATTTACTGGAACAATTGAATGAAAGGCACTCGATTATTCAAAGGTACCATAGCAGAGCCCCAGCCTAGGACCCACTATGTTCAGGTACAAAATTCTGAATTCTAAGTGCTGAAACCAACTTCCCAGGATGGTGACAGGGGACACTACTATAGGAGTTGCCATTCTTTGGATGAGATATTAAAGGAAGGTCCTGACTCTTAGACTTGAAAGATCCCATGACATTCTTTGAAAAAGTAGTAGAGGAGAATTCTGTTCAAACCCAAATTCAACTGCTGAGGCAAACTGTTCGTACATGTAGAGGGACTGCTGCTTTTTTCCTCTCACGACAGCAAAAAACCAGTTTGGCTGGCCTCCTTGCAGATAAATGGATATCAGTGATTTGTTGGGAATCTCCACATTCCTATTCCTGGCATGACTGGATCCTGGCCTTTCCTGACATTATTTAATAGTAACTTTTGAGCACCCGGATTCATGGTGCCATAGTGTTTTGTGTGTCAGGAAACAGTACCCTAGTTTGGTCCTGGGTTTGTTATATTTAGAAAAATCAAAACCTTACAAATAAAAGACAAAAACAGAAAACTGCTCATAGTTTTTGGAGGAAAAATATTTAAGCCACTCATGTACTGTATATACACAGGGCCGTGGCACTTGACGTTCTGGTGCCAACTGTACAGAAGATTAAGGACAGCAGAATGTTGCGTGTGAACAATGAAAGCACTAAGATTTTCAAAGTAAAATTAAACGTTATAAATCATTTCTAGACACTTAACGTCTAAGCCACCAAGAACGTATTTACAGAGAGTAAAGAACCAGCTCTTATGAGATATAAACATCCCTCTTTAACTGCCATTACAGACCAAATCAAATACAAAATTCAAACAAATGAGAACTTTGATTACTATAAGGGGTATATTACAATTCTTAGACAATAGCTTATGAGTAGAATAAGGTTTAAAACTGTACTTGTTTACAATGCACTATATTGTTTTGTATCTCAGATTTTCAAAATCCTTTGAAAGGACATTCTTTTGTAACAATATGAATCTGCAAAAACAAAAAATAAAAAAATAAAAATAAATTAGTGATCTTAACAGAACAGATGTTAAGCTGGTGTAAGTTAATACACAGAATAAAACTTCATCCATTTATCCAATTTTAGTCGGCCTTTCCCGTCGAGGCAGTAGCATGTGCAGGAAACCAGCCATCCACCTCTACTGGTTCCTGATGAGACCTATTGTACCTCCAGGGTGTCTGATGGCCTTCAGGTTCCCTCACCATTGGGACATGCCTGGAGGAGCTCAAGTGGTAGCATCCCGTGAGGCAACCTTACAAGAAGCCCACACCACCTCAATCTCGCAATCAGGAGGATAGTCACAGAGAGCAAGCCTAAGATGACCTTGTTAAACTGGTAATTACCCAGAGCTCAGGAACATAGATAAAGATGGGGAAGTATATCAACCTATAAAATGAGAGCCTGGCCTGAGTACTCAGCTCCCATTTGTCCACCACAGACCAGTATCACCAACACAACAATCTGCTATCATACTTCACGCTGTAACTTGCCACTGCTCTTCATCAAGACCTGAGGTGCTTGAACCCCATCAGTAAGGACAACCACTTCACCCTCAGCTGGACAGAGCAATCCTCCTTTCTCCTGGACGAACACCAGAACCTCAAATTTGGAGGATGCTTTGATCTGGTCCCAAAGTATATTTCTCCTTAAATTTGGCAGGGAAATGTTGGAAGTGCACATCAGAGATCACAGTGAAATGAGGCAAGACAGTGCCATCTGTCAACAAACAGCAGGAATACCACCTCCAAGCCCCAAAACTACACTCTATACCTCAGCTGCCCTTTGAGATCCTGTCAATGTAAATCATGAAAAGCAGCAAAGACAATATACACCACTGTCATACCAGAAGTTCAGACACAGGTCTGATTCAGAGGACTGCGAGAGCAAACAGCACTCAGAAGCAAAACCAGTACCTCCTACTACCGTAACACTGCCCAAATACCAAAACATGCAGCAAAGACTTGTTCTCTCCAGTACACTGGCATAGGGTGTGCTAGCATGGCTGAGGAGTGTAATCCTACTATTGCCAATTACTAACTACTATACTATGATCGTCTTTATTAAAAATGGGGAGCTACTAAATCCCAGTTTTTCCAGTCCAGTGGTACCAAACCTGCCTTACATGAAAAACTCAAGATGTGTAATGATCAATCCACCCTTCCCTTACCAAGAGCCGAACAACATGGTCGAGCATTTGCAATATGACGATCTTCCCACTACTTTTCCCAAACAAAGATACTTTAACCACAATAGAAAGAACCCACCACAGAAAATAATTTGACTCCAGCAGCAATGAAACTGAAGGGTTAAGGTATGGTTTTTATTGTACTACCAGAAAACCGACCAAGCTAACTTTGTTATTCCTCCTACGTTGAAAGCATATCAATCAAGGGCATATCAGAAAATCTTTTTTAAAACAAATTAATCTTCATAAAATGCAACATGGTACATTACACAGATTTGTCTTACTTTTAAATGCAGAATGTCTGCTAGAATTTGAGTTCCATCCCAAAGCAACTACACACTCCCTTAACATTAAAGCACTCACACAACCGTAGGAGTGATTTAAAAACATTTCCCTTGCGTCTTCTGCGTGTTTTCATAATCTGGTCTTTTCAGAAAGGCAGTAAACCACCTGATACGTTATTCTGACAATAATGACTACAATATGTACAGTAATTTACCTTTAGTGATGTATTTACTGTGCCAGAGTGCAATCCTTCCAAGCATCAGTACCGTGAGGGCTAAGTGGTTCATGCAATCAGGGCTTTTAATGTCGGTGCACCTCTTTGCAAAATGGCACGTCAGAAAACCAGTAACAAATTAAAGCCACATTGAAAGGAAAATGTCAATGAAGATCTCTCATCTTTCATTATTATTACTAGCTTGTCTTTTTTAGGAATTCAAAAAAAGGAAAAGAACACAAAACCTGAAATATGGTATATACAGAGTATATAAAGTCGAAACATCTTTTATATTAATAATTGTAATAAACCTAATATTTTTTTTACGATCCGCTTTGCAACATTATTACTGACATTGTCTGTCAGTAATTATCACTGACGTACTGGAGACTGAGTTAAGATTATGCTAAATCAAAAAAAAAACAAGAGATGTAAACATGATGTAAAATATCAACTACAAAATATATGTAAAAGACTATCAATCTGAAGTGGTATCCAAATGCCTGCTGATTGGGAAATCCAGAGAACAAAAAATAAATGAGTAAGTGTAGCAGGAATACAACATATCACATGGTGATAAAGGAAGACTGGAAGTTAATCTTAATGCTTTTTTCCTGTGCTAGAGCAATGTCTGACACTCCGCAAGGCTACAGTACTGAAGAATAAAACTCATTTTGTTTAAACTTGGCCTCTCCAGCATTCCCATGGCTGATATTGACCCAGTAACCATAGTAAAACACTTAGATATCTATGCACACAGCTTTTCTATCCTCAAGAACTCAACAGCACCGGAAAAGTGTTGTATCCTACTGCCAGACTCGAGCTCTTCAAAAATCTCTCTATCGTGACCTTGAGACTCCTCACTTCCTCACAAGAACAAAAATACTCAGTGAAAGAGCCAGAGAAATTCAGAAACTGAGGACTATCTACAGACATAAAGGCACTGTATGGTGCAGTGCCCACAGCATCTGCCAGGATGCTAAAAGAATAATTAACTATGGTTTACATTTAAAAAGTGAAATTTTTGCACGATACCACAATACTGTACATTTAAAACTTGACCAATACCCAAAGTCAATGATTACTCCACCATATTGTCTATTCAGTATTAACACAGGTTCTTCGCGTCTAAATAAAATCTTTGCAATCAGATGTCCAGTTACTTCTAGACACCTTAAAATAAACTTTAGAAAATTGTGCAGTCCTGAAACATGTTGACAGAAGACAGCAATCACATGCTCCACTCAACAACAAATGCACTTTTGTCTCATTGTTTATCCATCATTTGATTCTATGTGGCAGCAAGAAAAAAAATAGTAAAAGGTCCAATAATTAAAAGCGCCAGGGAAAGCTCAAGTAATGGTAAGAATTCAGGCCAACCCAGTGTCATTACCTTGCAGACATACATGTAGATTGTAGGTATACAGAATCCACGTATAATCCAAGAGAACTGCAAAAGGCTCCAGAATTTCTTCATAACTTAACTATATCCAAGAGCAACAGTGAAGCTGGATTACTGTATGCATTCACTTAACTAACACACATTAAACTGTAAAACTGGGCCAGACCAGAATCTAAGTGCATCACCAGTGTTAAAACTTGTGCAATATAGGCTAATTTGCCAGGAGAACTTTCCTTTTTACATTTTCTTAGAAATGACATCAAAAACAAAAAAAAGAAAGTTTTATCTAACTTCTAGACAAAAGGAAGAAAATAAAAATGGCAATTTTATAACAATTAATTTGATTGCTGGATGAAACATGAAACAGTGAAAATAGATTTGCCAACGATGTTGTTGGGGAAGGTCACAAGTATGATTAAAAGTCACAATTTATAGTATTTATGGAAATTGGACAGAAGTCAGCTTGTCCTTGAAAAATCTAAAAAAATGACTTGTGCTTTCAGACAGCTTCTTCAGCTCCCCTGGACATATAACAAACCATGTAAATGTCTACAATTAGGTCACATTTTGCAAACAGGCACTGTTAACTGATGTTAATATGAACAAGAAATGAATGTTTCTTTGACTAAAAAGCAAGGGAAGAAAATACGAGAGGAAAGAAATGAGACACAAAGTTGGCTTACAAATAATCACTAAAAGAATTAAATGAACTTTACTTTGGAAACACAAACGCATACACCCACGCAAATGCCTAATTTTCCTGACAAAGGAGAAACTTTGATAAAATATTCAAAGATATCTTTTTTCATTTCCAAGACCGAAACACATGGTTTTGATGAGCGTCTCTGAGAAGAATGAGGTAATGGTGAAGTCATGTTTGTCCTCTAAGCCAGTTCAAATCCAATGTTTGTTCTATTCTAGAGATGCAAACAAGTTATCTGTTCCTCACGCTTAGTTATTGCTATATTGCTGTAGAGACATCATCATGACTGACAGACGATCCGCTATAAGGAACCCAA
This sequence comes from Lepisosteus platostomus, assembly GCF_059453375.1. Taxonomy (NCBI): domain Eukaryota; kingdom Metazoa; phylum Chordata; class Actinopteri; order Semionotiformes; family Lepisosteidae; genus Lepisosteus; species Lepisosteus platostomus. The sequence goes on from NC_142616.1 coordinate 40,518,534, forward strand.
GTACTGAAGGGCTGCCAACATGGCATCATCATCCAAAGAAATATTAAAGCTTCTTGAGTGAAAAAGTAAGAAAAGTTGTAGAAAAAAGATTGACTAAATCCAGTCAGATTAAATAGATTTTACCTTTGTTATTTTCTGAGGAATAAAGTCAATGATAGTGTCGTGGAAAAAGGAATCTGCATGGGTTTGAGCACCAGGAAGTAATTACAAGACAAACACCAATTTCAAAAGCCTTTCAGAAACATAATGAAGAACGGATACAAACAAAGGGAGGCTATTTGGCTACCCTAGCCCATTTCGGAATTAGTAAACAAGTCCAGAGCACAATCTAGACACATCATTTTAACCATTATCTTAAAAATATCGGCAACATTTCAGAAAACCAACCCATAACTTCATAAATGTGAAAAAAATCAATTAAAGTAAAGGGTTTGGTACAGCATTTTAAATGTCTTACATATTAGAATCAGACCTGGTTTAAGGTCTCATCCCAAAAATGATACCTCCTGAAGCACAGTCATCGTAATCAAATACTTGGAAATTCCAAACCAGTGGGATATACAAGAGGTGTAGCACCAGGGGTGGTACAAACAACAGCTTATATTATTCATTTAAGCCTGAAAACCATTTACACCACACTATATGCAGCTTACATTTCCTAATGTTTAAATGGATGCATGTCAAGCATCCATTGGTCAGATCTTTTGAAAGTTCACTGCAAAATACCCATCCTTCAAATCAGATGTAATAACAGACTGTTGCAGCTGAACAGGGAGTTGCCTTTTCCTGTGCAACCGAAGGCTACTGCCGGACCCACCCACTTCTTTCACACACTAGTAGGTTGCAAAACGTAGTGTAATGTTTATGAATACACAGAGAGGACAGCAATCTCCAAAAACAATCCTCATAAGCCACAAGCACTTTAAAAGACATTTAAAACCATTTCTGAAGAAGCATGACAGTAAGACAGTTAAACTGATCTTTCAGCATTTGAAAACAAAACTTTCATAAAACAGCTGATGTCTGTGTGTGTGATCTGCTCTAAATTCAACTACTTAATTAGTAAACGGTTCAGCCTGGAGGCTCCAAGGCAAAGTAGGAGGAGATTCTCATGAGAAGGCAATTATCTATCCAATCTGAGCACAGTCTGTTGTGTAGGTAGGTCAGCATGACAGAAAATCATTGTGATCTCAATCTTTTGCAGAATTCACAGAGAAAGGAACGCTTTAGTCTGTCTCAAGCCCGTCTCCAGTGTGCATTTGTGAAGATCAACAACCTGCCAAAGCCTGGCTCGCATTTGTTGCGATTGGCTGCAAGCAGTCTAGATGTCTCTGCATTTCACAGCAAATGCCTTGAGTGGGGCCTTGCACTCCATAAAAGCACAGATATGCCATTGCAAAAAAAACCAAAACAACTGCAATTTGCCCACTCTATGAATTTCTGTTATGTCCTTTCACTAGAGAAATCACAAAGGTTTTGCTATGAACAAAGATGGTTTTCCATACAGATGACACAACCTTTGGGGAAGATCTTTCTATAAATACACACTACAGAAAAAACTAATTTCCTTATCGGAAGTGACAGGTAGAACCACTATAAACTATTGTTACAGCTTAAGAACAACATATAATAAGAAATGTTACAAATAGCTTATCCATTTATGTTACTAATAATGATGGAGAATTATTTCATCCTGTGGTGCTCATTTGGTTGCTAGGAGCTAATACATTTGAAGTTAGTGTCTTAAAGCTCTGTCACTATCAACATGACTGGGTTACATGGGTTTTAAGCGTGTGTTTAAGTGTTTTCTCAGGGTGTTCTAAATAAGTTTAAAGTCTTCTCACCATTTTTTTTAACCTTTTCACAACATTGCAGCATTCAGAGCTCAGCATTCAAAAGACACTGTTGGGTCACAGGTAAAGCCTACATCACCTTGAAACTCAAGGTTAAGGACATTAGAAGACGTGCTGTTTACAAAAGCTTTACTTTAACAGCGACAGCAATCAAAGCATCCAAAAAATCTTCATATCACTGATGAACATACCACACCAATTGTAGAGAAGAATTTTTATGTTGTGACTACACTGAGCAGAACAGACTTACCTAAGGTCACAAGATATGAACAAACCCTCAGACGTCAGATTCAAAGGAGCACCATAATGCACTATGGAAAAGACTGACGTTTGGGCAGCGGCCTATTGAAACACACAGAGAAACTTACCTGCAGATACACATTTGACTACAGTACTGCCATTATGCATTTTAAAAGAGTGTAATTTACAAGGACATATCAACTTTTTACTAGAGTGAATGAGTGTTCATCACACTTAGAAGATATGTCGGAGGCAAATAAGTTGGGTCAAACTATTTTCTTACACTTATAAAACAGTGAATACAAAAAGTACATTATTTCATTGTTCATTCTGATCTTATGTATGACTTCATCATAACAGCTCAAGGTAAACAATACAGGAGCACCCATTAGGAAATGAAGTAGCAGCAAATCCATCGTATTTACCAGTCAAATATTTATTATCATTCACATCTTTAGTTCCATTCTACACATCCTTGAAACAGGATACTTTTTGTACTACAAAACACAGATGTCCGGATTAAATGCCGACTTCAAACAAAACTGGCTATAATTTTGGTAGAGTTTTGCACAGCCACTTAAGTCTTTTTCCTCTAGTTTTGTAACAAAGCACCGTTGATAAGGTTTATTGGTGAAAATGAAAGAAAATAATAAATTTTCATTCTTTTGGAGTCCTGACAAAGAGGTTTTAGTTTGCCGCTGGCTCTGTTACCCTAAGACGAAGACCGAAGACAAGGGGTCTAGCCAGACTAAGCTTTCTCAGCTTCTGCAATATTTATGTAGCTCTTATAAAACAAAGCGTGGGGTGGCAAGAGAGAGGGAATATTGTATGTAAGGCAATACAACAGATAAATCATGAAGCTTTGGTTTTGTATTTTCTTTAAAAGTAGGTGGCTACAGTTTAAAAAAAATGCCTTAGCACAGGCCAGTCTTCTGGCGGTGTCTGGACAAGGCGGAAAAGAAAGAGCATTTGACGTAACAAATTAAAACAGAGACAAATCTGTTTTTCTCCCAGCCCCACATCAGAAAGTTCCTGTGTGTTTTTCTATGTACTCGTGCCAATAATCAGCGTGACATCTGATGGTAAAAACATGCACACAAAAATTAAACCTGGCACGGTAGAGTCCAGTATGCCAAAGCATCTATATAAATCCACAATTATGGAAACTCCTCTCTAGCTATTCAACCAACACCTGGAAAAAACACAAGAGCATTCCTTTCTTTAAAAAATCCACCCAAAAATGCACTACCTTTTTTCCTATTTAGAAGGACTGAATTATAGATACATTTTACATGAAAAAATGTATTATTCCAGTAGTTTCAATTACGGTAAAGAGCTAAAATTCATGACACTCTAATTGCACATTGTTTCGATGGTACAAGATAGCTCGCATCACCAAATAAAAACTCTTCTACCGTAATTTCATCAAGAGGAAAGTTACACTGTGATTTTTTATCCATTCCAAAGCCACTTGTTACTGTATGCATATCCAATAATGCCTGCCTGTACTTACAGTGCGCTTGTGTCTTGGCAAGTCCCTAACCAATAGAACGCCTAATCCCAATTTTTAAGAACATCGGTGCTTCTGAGAGCTGCAAAGGCCTTTGAAGAGAAAAGTTTTTGTTTTGTGTACTGTAGGGCAAAATCAGGCATCAACTGAGCCAAATGTGTCATCACATGTAACTTAGTGTAAACACTAAGGTGAAGCACACAAGGCCAAGAGCTATAAACACCAAAATCCAAGTAAGAACTCTCAACTCTCAAGAGAGACAGGCACTCAATGCAGTCAGCTCCAACTCTCCTTTAAGACACTGTAAAGCTTGCAGCTCGTCAAACAGTGAAGTATGTCCCTCATGGTGAGTGGGTTAGAAGTGCATAACTTCCCACTTGTGCAGTACAGCAATAGCTCTCCTGCCGCGAAAAAAAAAATCGCTAGTTCCAAATTGGGTGTGTAGAAAATGAAGAAAATATTGTTCAAGGAACAATTCTGTATAACATTTTGAATGGCTTTTAATTTATCCACCCATTTTCTAACACTTCTTCCAACTGAAGGTCGCCGGGGAGCCAAAGCCTGGGTGCAGCAAACAAGAGGGACCAAGGCAGGGTACAGGACACCAGTCCATTGCAGGGCACACACAGACACAAACACACACACTCACACCAGGGCCAGTTTTCCCAGAAGCCAATTAACCTGCAGTGCTTCTTTAGACTGTGGGAGGAAACTGGAGCATTTGGAAGAAACGCATACAAGCACAGGGAGAACATATAAACTCCACAAAGACGGCATCTTTAGAACTGAAACCAGGCCCTAGTGCTGCGATGCAGCAATGCTAACCGCACTACGTCACTGTGCCGCCCACTTATGATTTATGAAATATGTAGACCTGAAGTTAAAGCATAAATTGCAGTGTACTTTGTCCCTAGCAGTTAGTTAACCATTAAACAAAATCAACAGAAAAGTTGCTATTTCATTTGCCAATGTGCAGCTGGGTTTGTCAAAGCAGGCAAAAGTCTCACCACTAGGAATAAACTAAGACACATTGTCTGTCAAAATGTGGATTTAGGCAATTTAGTAGTAGTCCTAAATCGCAGCCTCTTTTCCCCAACCTCAAATCATTTTATCCACAGTCCTCATCTCAAATTAGTCAGATGCAACAGTTCTTTTTTTTAACAATCAGCCTGTCCCTGTATCTCCAGGCCACTTCTGTAACCCAGACTACGACTTTATCTTGCAACACAATGGCCAACTTCTGGATCAATGCCATGAAAATATTCTTATTTGTAGAAGACTACAGAAGATTACTTTTCCCCGGTCACTGTAACCCTTAACCCTGAACTAAAGACAGTAAGAGTTTTGTAATCACTGCCTTGAGGCTCTGAGTGGAAACTAAAGACAGAACCTACTGAAAGTTAAATCCCTCTAAAATCACCTAGCCATGCAGATATGGAAATACGTTGCTCAAGTACCCAAGTTTCTCACACCCTACTATGTGACTTGACCTCAGTTTGTCATTCCCTAAAGAGACTGTCTGTGCCAAGTTCTGTTAGAAATGTTGGTGCCAGATCTCAGTGTAATTATCTATCATCAGCAAGGCCATTGAAAATAGTTGCAGAATTAACACCTTTTTAATTTGGGAATAGATACTGTATGACTAACATGATTTCACTCTCAAGCACAAGCAGTAGAGGCACTGTAAGTATTGTGCTAATACATTTGGCTGAATATGCAAAAGATAAGATTTTGTCTTTCACTAAATATTGCCAATGTAGACCGAAAAACTAAACTGATACACCTGTCCTTTAGACAAAAGAAAAAGTTCCACTTGCAAAAGTACATTTCACATAAACAGAAGTACCACTTGTGCAAAGTACTGGATTTCACAGTGCAGAGCTTAATGTGCGTTAACAATGTGCCTCATTTATTCCAATTGTGTCTTGCTGTTATTTACAATTGTTGTTGGATACAAGCAGGTTGTGATAGTGTTTTCCAATATATCCCCTTCTATTGAGACCGCAAAGCACTGAAAGTATTCAACAACACTTTGTGCATAAACTAATTTAATAATGTGTTCTTTTTCAAACCATATTAAATATTTGTGACTTATAGAACAGACTCCTGGGAAAAGAATTTTACCTGAATAACAGCACTATAACTAAATCCAGCATTACATGTCCATTTGCTTAATTATTCAAACACTGTAAGGTTTACGCCTAACACACCTACTGTATGTGAACAATCACTTTTATGATCAGATCCTACATATGTCCCATCAAAAACAATGAAGTAATGAGATTTTATAGCAGCCATGCAAATTGAGCTCATAACAGGGGTGTGCTCAAATATAAAAAAGAAACCCTCTCTGCCTTTTTGTTACAGTACTCCCTTTAGTGTGCCTTGTCAGACCATGCATTTGATGTGCCATCTCTCCAACACCTCAAAGTGCCCAACTCAAGCTGCCCACGCAAGCAGCATACAAATCTACTAAGTCAACAGGCCAGCCTCCAGGCACAGGAGGTTTGGATGCTCTAAAGAGTCTCGACTTGCAATATCACTGCAATAATCTCATTTTATGCAGAAGGGACAAGTAGGCCTACGTTTGCAATCAGAGAATGCACACTGGCTCTGGCGCAAAGACATCTTCAGTACCACTGTGACTTTACAAGGTCAGGGAGCTTAAGATGTATCCTAGGAGGGAACATTCTGCTTAATAAAGCAGAAACACTTCCAAACAGAGCATTTTAAAATAAAAATTATATTTTGGTTGAAGGAATAATTATACAGTACACATTATATGGTAAAGTCCATAAATACACCCCACACAGGATTCTTAGTAGTCCCAACTTGATAAGTAAGAGTAGCTGCCTGCAGCTGGTTTGTATCTGCCAACAGAATTCACTGCAGAGCATCAATCACAGGCTGACCTCACAGAATTGTTGGACTAGATTCATACATTCTTAAGATCTTACTGCAAAACATTTTCAGATTACCAAAACTCTATTAATAGTGGAAAACACCCTCATGCATGAGACAATAAAATTCCCTAAGCAAAATGATCTGAAGCCTCTCTGCTTTATGCAGTTATTTGTTTTTTCCATGTCGGTTGTCCACACCATTCCTTTACAAATCAAATGTAATTAAATAAAGATTCCAGAAGAATAGCACCATGGTAAATTGCCCAGTTTTATATAGTTGCTATAACTTTTTCTTGTCTCTTTCCACTTTTAAGGAATGGTAGATGTACTTACAGTACGTAATGTAAAAATCATATTCTGTTGCTGTATCTTTCATACAGTGCAAGTGCATATTTATACACATACTGTATAGGTCTATATAATGTAGGTGCTTCCAAAGCCTTGGAAGGTTTAGATAGCAAATCAAGCAGAGCCTTTCTTCATCTTATGTACATCAGAATAATAATTTTAATTGGCTATACTGTTTGTAGACTCAAAGCCCTACTAGGTCTTTATTAAATCAACACAGTTATAAAGGCAACACAACACCCCCATGTCCACTGAGAAAGACCGTGTTTTCTCATACATTGGTATAACCTCAGAACATGTAGTTATCTGCTATTATGAAGTTGCTGGTCTGAGTCCTTCACAGGAACCTATCACACTTTCTACAGGATGTTTGCTATGTAAACACCCTACTGTTACACAAAAGTGTGGAATTTACAAATACACGGTTTAATGAGAAGATACATTTGACCTAAACATTTTGTGTGCAGACTCCACATCAGTACACCTTATTTACCATAAGACATTTACCTGCTTACATGATTAAGGGTACTTCATTAGGGTACCCCAGGAATATTAAGGGTCCTCATAAAAGACATGGCTCTTTCCACAAAGGTCGATATGTCCTTTACTTACCAATATTGATAATATTAATGGAGTATGCTTCTTTAAAAAGTATAACTGAAGGAAAATCTACTTTCCCTTTAAATCTCAATGTAGTTGTTAAACACAGGAAAGCAAAGGTACTTGTAGCTCATTATAATTAGTAAATCTAACAAGTTAACTATCTTGATAAAGTTAATCCACAGCATATTCAAGTCAGATTTCTTTCACTGTCAGCTTTTAGGCTATTGCTAAACCATAAAACAGTTAATTACAAAATCTCAGTTACAGATTTTCTTCTAGAAGAAGATAACAGTTTCTCTTCCCAACAATCTCAAATCAAAGATTTCAGACATTAAAGAACTGGCACAGATTATTTTAATGTTACAATTCTTTACATGCACCTTTGCAATTGGTCTCGTCAGACTTCAGTATTTCTAATAGCATAGTTTATTATTTAACGTAAAATCAGATTTCTAGAATGAATGGTGGTTTTTTGTTTGTTTCTGGAGGCATTTAATGTATTGCTGTCGCATAACCTTGCCCTGATCATGCTTACGTACCTCAGTTACCTGCGTTCACTTACACAGCTCATGTGATTATAGGGGCATAAAACTTTGCCTATAAATAAAATTGACTTCATAGTAACTTTTTTCAAAATTCGCAGAGCTTCTCTGGACCATGTGAAAGGACACACCTTAAAGGTGGTTGCCAAAATCTATCAGCCGCATCTCACTGCTACAGTACACGGCACTTCAGCAATTAGCGAGCTATGGTCTCCCCATTTAACTAGTGCAGCTGAAGTCGACCTGAGACCGTTCAAAATCCTAACCCTATTACATTTGCAACCTGGAGTCTTTAAAGTCTTTGCTAAATCCGGCTGCTTAAGGATTGTTTCAAACATTTAAAATCAATACAATCTTCACCTCATTCTAATTCACCTTGCTTTGTTAATCAATAAACCCTTGCTTCGGTTATGTACAAGACTATTTGCAGCTGTTGTAATGATACATAACTCGCTACCTTTCGTTTTGCTAAGCTATCATTTTCTAACCCACCCACTCCCAGTCTACTGAAATCGATAAAACGGCTTTAATAAACGAGTAAACAATTTGTTTGCGACTGCTCATCTGATCCGCATCCCTGCTTGAGGATTGCATGTGTGCTACCAGCTGCTGCAGTGAATCTTCATGCACACAGTCAGAACCATTTGAACTACAGCGTAATTCCTAATAATGTTTTTATTTCATACCTAAATTCCGACAGCATCTGATAGAATCTTTAAACAATGCGTTACCTGAAATGTTCCCCTTCGTCGAAAAAAAACAGGTGCTTTCATTCACTTCCAGAACCAGATTGCTGCAGTATCTCCTGTTGCTAGCGTTTCCAGCCTGGGACTCACTATCTGGCAGGAAGTACCTTCTGCCCTCCCTCGGCTTGTGTTGCAAGCTTCACATGAAGAGCACAATCTGGCAAATCCTCCACCCTGCATGTGAGAAAACGAGACTGGATTCAAAATCAATTGGAGTGCTTGTGGGTCTATAATTACTCATTTTGTTACAGCGATAGTATTATAATTCCACTGCACTACCCTTTTGTGTTTTAGTACCAAGTCCATTTCTTATACCAAATCCTCACATTTTATACTTAAAATGTTTGATACGGTGATACATGGTGCTTAATATACAGCATGGTTTTCCGTTTGTCGTTTTTTAAATTGAACCTCCGCATTTATAGTATTTACATCTAAATTTGTGTTTCAGAATTAACAACATCTATTGCAGGATTATAGTCTACCCGCGATATTACTAGAGGAATGCATTCTGAAACGTATGATCCACAATACACACACATTTAGAGGTACCTGGTTTGTATAAAAAGATGTCGCAATACTAATTGATGTGCCAGTCGCAGCGATCGGCCACTATGTTTTTGAAAGAGTCTTGCCTAAAAACGAACTCTTTGACAGTAGCGGTAATCTTATTCGTTTCCTCTGCTTAACTCAAACATCTCCCGCAGCAGCACACAGCGTGTCAAATGCATCTGCAGGCAATTCAAGCCTGTTTAGGCTTCACTGAAACTGCATCACAACGGACGTTTATCGTTATCGATTTTGTGCAACACGCCCCCTTCCAGAGACAAATAAATGATAACATAGTTTCATATAATGTAGGCCTTTTATATTTTTTCAATTTATATTAAATATATATGGTATTCGGTTTAAACTAACCTCCTCTAGTTTTACATTAAATACACAGAAGCACATAAAAGTGTTGGCAAGTATTGCAGGGTGATTTTATGGCGTACCTTCTGAGGCTCTGTAAGGTCATTAACTAATCTAGTGGAAATAATTATCTTTCAAAATCTGTCTGGGGATAATCGTGTCACAATATATATTTTATAGTAAAGTGCCAAAAACATTTTTCTATTTTTAATCACAATATTCGATAGCTGATTTTTTGATTGATCAATCAATTGAACGACCCAGTGTCCATGAAACCTGTGTCTGCTTTCTACGCTAATAATGGGTTGTAGTTACACCTTCCATGGGATTGCTGGTGAGACAAAAACATATGCTGCCATTAACATTCCCAGCCAGACAGGAAAAAGGGAAATAGTTTTCATTATTAAGGAACTTAATAAAACATCCTGGAGCTATGCAGTACCTTCTTCACATTTCAACTTTACCTAAATGGAAGGCATTGCACAGAGCTAATGTTAGTCAACAGGGAAGCTAGGAAAGGCATTACTTGCTGCATTGAATACAGCATTGTTTACTGTTAAATCTGTGTTGTCATAACACAAAGACTAAACATATTCCCAGATTCAGCCTAAGTTTGAACCTCTCAATTGGTTTAAGGTTCCTCTTTCAGAAATGAACTGTGTCCAGTCAAGTGCATTGTGAGTGCAACTGAAAATACCTAATTTAAGGGTTGCCAAAGTGAAAACCAATTCTATATTCTGCATACCCATCTCTGTTTGGGGTCAACTAGTGTGGAAATAATATATTTAGGCTGCAGGCCAAAGACTTCAGAATGCTTTTTCTACTGTATATTTAAAGTACGGTTTTAACACGCTTAAGTCCCTATGTCTGCTTGGTTCCACACATACAGTACTCACATATCCAGAACTGCCTGGACTCCTGCCTCACACAGTCACATAACTGAAGAGGAAGTTTAAGAAAGAGGTAACACTAACTTATTTGTAGTGCAGGAAGTCTAAATGTTTAACAGAAACATATAAATGTTATTCTAGCCATGACAGACATATTCAGGCTTATTTTGAGAATTTCACTTCATCTGCACAAATAGTGTAAATCTAACTAAAATAAACACTTTGGAGTGTATAAAAACAAACCCATTGTATGTTTCACAATATTTTTGTTTAGTTCTTATATATTTGATTTTTATATTTGGACTGGAAAAATAATGTACTGTTTTAAAGCAAGAATAAGTTATCTTGAAGTGTGGACATTTCATACAAAACTGTTTGTAGATATTGAAGTCAAACAGCACTTCTGTGGTCATAAGTTGTATATTTTTCACATATACAGTATTGGAAATTTATTGTGGATTTTATGAGCATTTTAAATTATATTATTGTATTGTACATTCCTCTTGCCTAGCAAATTAAAAACTTACATACAGTTTGTTTATATATATTGAACTTATTTTTTGGTCTTCACCTTTATTTTCTTTTTTTATGACAGAAACCAGTATTGCAGTCATTAAGATATAATTGTAATAAGTATATTCTAACAAAAGTAGTAATAAAAAAACTCAAAATTACAGAAAACAGAAAATGTAAGACTAATATAAACAGATGTTGCAACTTACATTCTTGGACTAGTCCGGTCGAACTTTTTTTTCTCATAGGAGCATACAGTATACACATGCTTGTGGTGTGACAAGAAACTGTCTCATACAGCTGTACATTTTTATAAACTATCAACAATGCCTCTTCTCAGACTGTCCTGTGTAAATGCACCAAAAAAACTATTTACTCTTCACTGGGTGGTCAAGGACAGTGTACACAGGAGGATTGACTACGACAGTAAAAGATGTAGTATTTTAAACTCCATAGCAACTGGTTGCAGTCGTGAGTGGTGAAGATAAAATATAATTCAACAATTACAATTTTGTCTCAACTGTGGTTTCAAAAGCATTCGTTGTCTAGAACTTAGTGCTCCCATAAGAGAAACAAGTTTTGATTTCTAAAAAGTTTGGAAGAGACATTCTCAGAGAAACAGAGAAACACCCACACAGACAAAAACCCTTTTTCCATCTTTAAGTATCCAACTGTATGCTTAACATTAGTTTGTTGATGCTTGGAATAGTTTTCAGGTCACATCTATGTTCTCACAGTGAAGGACACTTCAACAATTAGTTAAATGCTGGGACAGGGCTTAGAAACCTTCATTGTTGTCACATTATCGTCTCTTTAAAGGAACTATGAGTATCATTTTGGAAGAACAGTATTGTTTACCTCGACTCTTTGATGTCAAGAAAAAAAAAGAGTGAAAACTAATTTCTGTGTTTTTTTTTCACTTTATTAGTTTCCTTTTTTTTACATACCAAAACTATAAAGAACAAATTTGCCAGCCACCACAAAACATCAAGTATTACGAGTGTGAATAAGTATTAAATTTCCTGTTCGTTTCTAGTTCAACAGGGAACAGGGTGCAAGGGAGAAAGAGGACAAAAAGAAAAACATATAATAGTTATCCCTCCCAGTAATTCTCAAAAACTTTATTTTTTTTCCTTTGTGTGTCTCAGCCCATAAGCCACTGTATTTTTTAAATCACATAAATCTCAGAAACAATAGCAATCTAATTTTCTGGCTGGGGTATCTCTGGAGCCTTTTTATTGATTTCTTATTGCCACAAATACTTCAAGCAGGTATTTAACCCCTCCAAAAACCTCCTCAGTTAGATTGCCCATATACATAACTGATCACTTCAGTTAAACATTTGGTTCTGCTGTTGATCACACCCTACTTTTAAGTGAGAGTATATCTAAAAGCCTTGAGGAAAGCTTTGACAGATGCATTGAAGAAGTTCTTTGCATTTCTATCCGCCTTCATATTCTTTTTCTAGGATTCCAAAGCTTTATTTTTGCAATTTATGTAAATATATTGTCAACTACTGAACTAAAAGATTTTAAAAATGATTTTCACTTTGGAACAAGAGTTAGAAATACTCCGTGAAAAAATAGGCAGAAGAAATAGGCAAATGAAAAGTTTGAGTCCACTGTAGGGCCCAACAGATCTACTGGAAGTAGTGTAATGATTGTCAGCATACAAATACTGTCCTCTGGTGGATATTTACAGTAAAACAGGCGATAAACTATTATACTTTTAAATACACTTCAGAATAATTTCTTCCAAATAAGAACCATCCTTTGCAAAGATGCGAGAACATAGTAACATAGTTTTGTTTTGCTATGCACTGTGCAATACAATTTCTGTTCAAGCTCTATTTGAGCCAAGTTAATTGTCTTTACATGGGGACTTCTTTGTTAGTTTTGCATACCAGTGGACAAAAAAAAAACTGAAACAGAATGAGAACAGGACGTTTATTCTTTCCAACTTTCTAAATACATTACATCTAGCCTGTTGTGAAGAGTGTACTGAACAGTGGTGGTTCAGAGGGATATATTGTAAGTAAGATATAGTCAGACGTGAGCTAGACTAGAGCAACAAAGGAATAAAAATACACTTGGTCAACAATTTTCTGTGCAAAACCAACAACTTGCAAGCAACTCTGTTCATCCACTGGGGGCAGTACAGTGGTAAGAGGGTTAGTACTGCTGCCTAACAGCTCCAAGGACTTGTGTTTGATTCCAGGTTATAGTGTCTGTATGTGAGAAGTTTGCATATTCTCCCTATGTCTGTGTTGCTGCAGTATTTTCCGATTGGCTACGTCAAATTGCACTGTAGCTTGATTTGGCAGAATGTTCCTGGGGTTTCTCCCCTTGTGTCTGGGCTCTATACTGAAATGGCTTTGGTGCTTCAGTTTATATTTGCTTTAGTAAGAAACACCTCATTCTGTGCTCATTCTGTGATGTTTCTACTGAGGTCTACCAAGCATGCTCACAACTTCTACTCACTAATGACTGCCACTCTTATATACAGATATAACATGTGTATCTTTATTCTACACTATTAGCACTCAAACAATTAGTGACTTGTTTTTACAATTACGACAGATGAAATACTGTATGTACACATGAAACAGCCTGTGGCTGTCTTTATGGTGACTTCTAATGACCGTACTGTCCCCAGAGTTCTTCTTGCAATTCATCACAAATGAAAAAAATAACATTGTGAATGATGCCTTAGGATAGACATTCCTTTGGGGAATTTTTGAAGATGATGTGGTTCAACAATTCTAACTATTTAGCTGCTTTTTTTCTGTATTGTATGTTTTATGTTGGTGGTATTTTAATTTCATAACTCATGTTTTTATGTATCAGATTTTATGTACAGTAATTTTCCTCAGTCTACTGATAAAAAATTAAAATAGATTTGATCAAAAATTATAATACATATTTTCAGGGCTATAACATCAAAAGGAACTGTAAGCAATAATTATGAAATTATGTATAACTACTAAAAGAGCAGAGGTATGTAATGAGAAGCATAATTTCCCAGCTGCAGTTCAATCAGGAAAATTTAGACAATTTAATTCAGTGACAGAATCAGAGAGATACAAATTATGACATGTTTGAATGAATGGCTATAAGAATAAAACATAATAGTACATCTCAGTTCAATATGTTTAGATGTTCACAACATGTTTGTGTGGGGTTTCACCCAGTGTTAAAATTTCTTCCTACCTTCTGCTCTGTGATAGAGTGATATCCCATCCACCTCCACCTTGTGCCCTGTGATAAACTCATATCCCATCCAAGATGAGTCCCATCTTGTGACCGTTGTTTCTGGGATATGTTCCGACTTGACACTAAGCTTACCAGGAATAAGAAGCTTTTAGAGAAAGGAAGTTTAGAACGGAGTGGTCAAGTACTTTCAAGCCCACTCTGTCTGTACAGACATAAAATAAACATCAAGACAAATGGCCTCTTCTCCTCTACAATATAACCTTTTACACAACCATGCTTGATTCATACTACTCTGCACATACAGTATATGCTTATGTGTATATACTATATATATTTCTTCTGTGAATTCAGAAAATATATCAAAGGATTCACCTTGATGTGTTTTGTACAGAGAGGTCCTCACACTTCAGCTCCTACACAACAGCTATGATGTTTTACAGCAGAGGTAACTGTTGCTCTGCAGTTAGTTGCTACTTAATGATCAATTATGTACTGTAATACTAAAAAGTAATGACATTATTAAAAACACCACGACAATTAAAATTAAATTATGATTAAGTGCAATGTTCCTGCATCTAACACTTATTTGTGTGCCAGCAGCCATATCACCCTGCAACTCACAACTGGCAACCCACAGAAGCTAAGCAGGTGTGAGACCTGGATGGGAGACCTCCTGGGAAAAACTAAGGTTGCTGCTGGAAGAGGCGTTAGTGGGGCCAGCAGGGGGCGCTCACCCTGCGGCTCATGTGGGTCCTAATGCCCCAGTGTAGTGACGGGGACACTATACTGTAAACAGGCGCCGTCCTTCGGATGAGACGTAAAACCGAGGTCCTGACTCTCTGTGGTCATTAAAAATCCCAGGGTGTTTCTCGAAAAGAGTAGGGGTGTAACCCCGACATCCTGGCAAAATTTCCCCATCGGCTGTTATCAATCATGGCCTCCTAACAATCCCCCTCTGCTCTCCTCCCCACTGATAGCTGATGTGTGGTGAGCGTTCTGGCGCACTATGGCTGCCGTCGCATCATCCAGGTGGATGCTGCACATTGGTGGTGGTGGAGGGGAGTCCCCATTACCTGTAAAGCGCTTTGAGTGGAGTGTCCAGAAAAAGCGCTATATAAGTGTAAGCAATTATTATTATTATTAATTATTATTATTATTATTTATAAAGCACTATTTGACTACATTACTTTTGACAAATGTAGTCTCTTATTTTCCAGCTGAGCACTGGAAGACATAATCTCCCATAATTCAGGATACCCGAGTTTCCTTTCTGTGAATGCTTCTTTGTTCTTGATTAACAATTTTGAAATAGCCTGTTCTGCAGCTCATTTCACCAGCGGTGAAAACATTTCAATGGTGCTCTGTACTGTACCACTAGAGAGCAGTCTGAGATTAAGTGTCTGAGAATTGTTCGGCTCCAAGCTTATGGCAATTACTAACAATCCCTCTCTTTCTCCATTAGTTATTGGAATGACAATAACAATAATATTGATAAATAACTTCATGAAACACAGCTAACCTTCTCTTTTCTTTAAAAATAGTTGAAAGGGACAGTTATTATTATGATTGGTTCACTTAAAAATGGCTTTCATGGGGGAGAGTATCATCATGTTATCTCTAAGGGCTCAGAAAAATAGTATTTTTTTTTTCTAGCTGAGATGCATCTATTTGGACGCAGAGTCTGGAACTGCATGTTAGATCATACTGTATGTCCATGTTCTTGACTTCATCATTTGTTTTGGAAACTGGGGTCACTTGCAGTGTGTATGGGTTTTTTGTCCAAGCTTGTATTTCGCTTTATAACAAGCTGTGGAATTTTAAAAAAGTGTAGAAAATGTTATTTACTTTCCAAAAGCATTATGTTTCCAAGATATTTAAAAGGCTCAATCTGTAATCTTTCAGGCTCAGAGCAGGTACAAGAGTGGTTTGATAGAATTTGAAACTCTTCTTACAAATCTCGCATTCCTACAGTATGTACAGTATAAGACAAATATGACTGTAAAGACATGCAGCAATAGATTTGACCTTTGACCTTGAAGTCACTGGTTCAGATACTAAGACCATACTATAGTATAGACCATAACCACTGGCCAGACACCAAAAAACTGGCGCAGCACCTGAGAACTCTCTGAGTTTGCCTTACATTGTTTATGCCTTTTCTAGTAGCAAGTCTCTGGCACTTGACAGTTGACAGATCTGTACACCATTTGCTTGTACCAATGTAGCAGAGTTTCCGATCTCTGCTGTAAAGCAAAATAGCCCCAGAGGGAATCTCCTAGCTTCTTGGAAGGTAGAAAAGGCTGAGCAGAGCAGCTTATCCAATATAAGAACATGAGAACATTTCCTAATGTGAAGAAACTGTTTGACTCATCTACTTTGTTTGGCCTTAAGTACATATCTGACAATTGAAGAATGGTAAACATTTACAATTTAATTTTTTCATGCAGTATGGGTACAACAAGATTAAGTGTTTTTCCTACCTGGGATTTGAGATTTTGTTTAAAAATGTAATTAGTTTAAAATGAGAAACTCATACGGTAGGCTGTCAACATTTATTGAAAGGATATGTATATTGTCTTCATGATCAAAATATATTTCCTGATCCAATTTTTATTTAATTTAAACACATTTTGTCTCTCAATCTTATTCACTTAACACTCGCTATTGGCATTGACCATGCACATTAAAGATTTTCACTGTATTGTCATATCTGATCGAGTAAAGTGAGACTGTACTGTATAAAATACATTTAATAAATAATAAATCCCTAAATCAAATATTTTTTATAACAAAAGGCAAAACAAACCACTTTGACACCTTATGTATGATGATATTGTTTGATATCAGATGAAAATCTTAAATTATTTTGTTTAGAAAACCTTATTATATGAAGCCAGAGAGGCAAATCAATTTTTAACCACCTTACAAAACTGCTAAGCTATAACTTGGTACTTGAAATTCTTGGAGTAGAAATCACATTATTGTCGGCACTCTGAGGTTATACAGAAATTAAGAAATACTATTCCTTTTATTTTTTATTTTGATTAAAATTAGCCTACCTTTGCATGGCAATTTATCAATTAGTATGCTGAACATAACTTTTACATACTTATAACAATCGATGATTTTGTGCAGTGGGTACTTTGAGGAAATGGTTCATGTACAGTACGCCTATTTCTTATTATTTCTGCAATTGCTGAAACTGATTGCAGTAATAGCAGCCTTAAAGAACTATCAAATCAAGCAGTGTCTGCAATCATTAATGACTCCATGATTTAGGAGCCAACAATAAATGTCAATGGTCCTTTGTGGTTATTATTAGAAAATAAGCAGCACTTCAGTTTTACTTTCTTTTTTTAAATGTAAATAAAGGAAACTATGAAACAATATACTAAAAAAACGAGTTGCTTTAAATACAGTACTAATATTGTATAGAGCTATTTGCTAGACTTGAAGAAGACCTGAAGGTTATTTCTTTTTATCAAACTGTATGTGTGTTATTTAAAATAACCACAAACAGTCTTGAACTGGTATAAAATTATATTGTGGGTATGCCTAATGAACAAAAAGGAGAGGCAGGAGAGGCAATTTCTGTTCCTATATAATCTCTTAATCCTGTTTATTAAGTGCTGCAGAGAGCGTGCATTGTGGGCAGGGTGAACAGAATCTCATTATCTTTGACAAGGTGTACCTCTTCTGTTTCCCCAGCCTGAGTGCCTGAGAGAGGTAGCCCCTTCCTTGAGCCAATCAGAGCTGGCCTGAGCACAGACTACAAGTGCTCCCAGCTCTCTCCCTTACCTTTACTCAGGAGGCAGCAGGAACGCACTGACCAACCAGCACTGCTAGTCAGTACCAATGAGAGATGTCTGCCATCATGTGCCTTTCTTTGGGTCTGTTGCTGCTTTGCTTGTGGGGTAAGTAGCAACAGTATTTCATAAGGCTTTGCTGTCTAGTTATTATGTAGTTTATATTTTCAACGTTGTAAGACTGTCTGAGAAAAGCAGGTAGCACTTGTTGTACGAAATGTTCTATCTGATAACGCGGCTGGCTTTTGATGCCGCACTGAAACAAAGTAAAAAAAATATTAGCAATTAAAGGACATTTCAGTTTCACCTAACCTTGTTAAACTTCTCTTTTACATGTCCAGTGTGAATTTTGTTCTGCTTTTTCTACTTTCTAAGCTACAGTATGTGCAAATGGAGAAAAATAGTTTTCAAACTTACATTTTCTTGTGCTGGATTTACAAAGTTTTTCTAATTATTTTAAACAATAGGGAGCAAAAATATGTGTTTTTTGACTTTTGGAATTTGAAACAAAAACAGGCTGAAGCTTGTATATAAAAGATAAGCATGTTGAACACTATTGGCTAATCACTTAAGTTTGAAAGAAAGTAATCTCTTCCCTTCTAAGAAGCTGATCTTTAAAACAAAATGCTCCAGTTCAAAATAAAAAGAGTTTCATTGTGGTGAGATACAACACAGATGTAGGAAAGAGAGAGAGAAAAACAATGTTTTATCTTAACATTTTTCTTTTGAGAGTAGATTGTCCACATAATCAAGAAGTTTTGAAAGTTATTGTGTAAGCAATTAATCTTTAATCTGCAATCATAATAACTTTAGAGCTACACTCTTGTTGATGAAAGGCCTTTCCCATGGTAAAAACTCCTGTGGTTTTTGTAGTATATTTTATAGTAATACATATAAAAAGATCTACACTACATTCTTTTAGGTTTCTAATTTTTATAGCTTTTGTCTGTAAATACACACTCTATAATTTACAATTATTATATTGTCTCTTGTCCTGTGATGGACTGGCATGCCATCCAGGGTATATCCTGCATTGCATACCATTGCTTGCCAGGATAGTTCTGGCTCCCCTGCAACCCTGTTTTGAGTAAAGCTAATAAAGCGGTAAAGGAAATGTTTGTCTCAGCTATGTCTATGTTCTCCTTGGAAGGTAAGACAGTATGTACAGTATGTTTTAAATAAAGCTTAGAAGACTGGAACATAGAGAACATAGTACACTCTCATACCTCACCCAGGCTTATACAAACCATTGTTAAAAAGAACATGTACAATAAAAAAACAGTTGATTAGATCACTTACACTGTAAGTAATGTGCAGAATTATATTTCGTCATTTAGTTGTAATTGTAATACAGAATAGACTGAATTTTGACACCACCTCTGTCTACCTTTGAAGAACTGAAATTTGAAAGCTTTCTCTTTTCTCTTAACCTAATATTAGTATTCACCTGAAATGACACCTTTTGTTTCCAAAACTGTGAGTCAGCCAAGGTCTTCCAAGATCGAGTCCCTTGTTTTCTATTTTCCCTTTCAAGCTCAAACCGAAAATCCTCCAAACTGAGCTAAAACTGTTGCCAAAATACTGAGAGAAGCTGGATAAGTCCTATGAGAATACTGTGAGGTGGGATGAGCCACAAATGGCATTTCTGAATCAGGATCTGTCATGTGTATTGAGGTAAAACAAGATCAGGAAAAAAAATGCTACACCTGTGCAGCTTATCTGTGCGCAGCCTGTGTGGTTTTATTTTCACCAAAAACTGTGTGGTTTTGTGCCTGCTTTGGCTCACTAGACCTCACTAGACCTAGAACACTTTCGCATGAGTGAATGAAATTTAAAGAGAAGTAAAGCCCCATGACACACGCTACACTGGCCACACTATTAGGCGCCCCGGTCAAATAAAAAGAGCCTCCCTGTGACAAAATGTGTCATTCATTGTAATACACTTCCATCACCTGACCTAGCCAGAGCAATTCCCAGGACTCAGGCATGCTGAAAACCTGCAGAATTGTACAGCTTAATACCAAACAGCTGAAATTCCAAATCCCACAGTTAACTGACCAAATAAAACCGAGACTAAGTAAACAACAATAAAATATTACAGTAGGAATAGGTCTTTTGAGCCATATTTTAACACAATAATAGATTTTAAACACAATTGCAGAGTCTCTAATGGATTTGTGAAATGAGTTCCACAGCAGGGATCCATCTCCCATTGTGTGGAAGAAAGTATGTACAGTATAAGCTGGACAAACCTTAAAATCAACATGTCTTAGGGAACCAATGCAGGAGAGGACAGGGGTTATGTGTTATAGCAACTGGCTATAATTTTCATGTGAGATGGACATACTGAAGCCTACTTAGTATCTTTAATAGTTACCACACTAAGTAAGGGATTAATGTCATCCTGATTAAATAAAGCTGTGCAACTATTATTCAGTACCATACAGAGAAAGGATGGTAACTGAGAAATGTTACGTAAATGGATCAAAAGTAAAAGTAACTTTGGATTTATTTTCAAAATCGACTTCTGTCAAGGGTTTAATTTCAGTGTTGTCGAAAAACTACATTAAAACCACTTTCTTTTCATATATATTTTTAAGAGCCAAGAAGCTTAACCACAGTTCAACCACAGTTCACAGTGCTTATATTCTGAAATGAATTTGATCCTGCTAAAAGAAGGGGTTGGGCTTGTGTTACAAATATTACTAAACTGTCTGGGAGAACATGCCATGTTCTGTAAGTCTCTGGTTGTAAACTGGACTGATTATGCAATTTGCAGTTTATTACTGTTTGCAATAAGGCAGTTAAGGTACAGTAGAACTAAGTATTATTATTATTGTAACGCATATGGCCGACAGGTACTGTGTAAGAGCCGGCTTACCAGAGCAGGTGATGTCACCGCCCTTCCCAGTTATAGCAGGACCACAGCCCCTGGGCTGTGGAGAGATCTCTCTTTGGCTCACCGGGCTGGGTCGCTGTTGAGTGACGCGGGAGTCCTGGGTTCGAGCCCCCGACGGTGGGGGGCCGACCTAATGTGGCAAGGGCGCCTGCCTAATGAGAAATTATATTTCCTGAGTGTAGTACAATAGTACAAACAAGTAGTACAAATTTCTCATCTTCAATGAATCAGTGCATAAGTGTTCTCCAGTGCCTGTCCTTACAGCATTTGTTTTTTCTCCTCCTTTCAGGGTCTGCTTTCTGCAAGCAGTTCAGAGCTGATTTCAACATGGCAGGGGTGAAGGGATGGGTCAACTTTGATTCCAGCCAGAAAACAGCCTCTGTGAATTTGACAGGGGCCTGCAATCAAGTGAACCTGTCTCTAAATGAATTTCCAGTTATGTATGGCCACTTCATATATCCCTGCCTGCAGACAAACATTGGATCAAGCATCTACAGATTCAGTGTCAATCAGCTGAGCATGTCTGTCAGTGTTCCAGACCTTTTTGAAAATAGATCCAGTCTAGATGACCTATCCCTTTTAGTTGAAGCCTGTAATTCCAGAAAAGCCTGTGCTACAGTAAAACAAAATAAAATTGTAAAAACGTGGCAAGCCAAATTTTATTCCTCTGTGGCTGGAGATCTCTACATCCGTCAAAATGAAGCAGAAAGTGCTGCACAAATTCTCTCTGACCTTGTGTCTCTCCATTCAGGTGCTGCTGTAACTTCTGTCAGCATGTTCATTGCCCAAGCCAATTTTTCTGGTTGTGCCATTCTTCCAAGCCAACCTGACCCATCCACCTTGTCACTGCTTGGTAGGCTAAGGGTGGGCTCCCCTCTACAGCCAATAAAGTCACGACTAGAGATTGCAAATCTCACAACAGTACGTTTTGCACTGATCAATTATGGCACAAATTATGCATGCGCAGAACTCAGGGTGATGGAACAAAAGACAGTCAAGGCCATCATCAACATGAAGGGAGCTAAAGGTTCCTTCAGCTTTACCCAGGCTTCTCCATTCGATGTCACCGAACTTAAAGTGAATCTGACCAACCTAAAAAGCCGGGTGCGGTCGTATCATGTACACGACTTTCCAGTCCCCCAAAGGAAAACATCGGAAGAAAACGTGTGTAGCAATGACAACGTTGGTGGGCACTGGAATCCATTTAACGTGGATGCGAAAAGTCCCACGTATCCCAAAGATCCAGGAGCAACTCATGACCTGTATGAGATTGGAGACCTCAGCGGAAAGCATATGTCCTTAGAAAACATGGACACTTTTGAGGAGAGTTTTACTGACTGGAATCTACCTCTGTTTGGAAGGAATAGCATTATTGGGCGCTCAGTGGTAATCCACCAGCCAGACTCTTCAAGGCTTCTCTGTGGAAACATTGGTTACCCAGGAGAAATGGTGATGGCAAAGTCTGTCTTTAGGGGTCCTGTGGCAGGAACAATTCTGTTCAGTCAGCTGAAGAACAGTCCTTACTCAGATTTAACTATGTTTCTGGATCTCTTTTATGCGAGCTCAACAATACCTGCAAGCAGTAACCATAACTGGCATGTTCACATGTACCCTATCAGCTCTGAGACAGATTTTGATCCGAATGTATGCATGAGCACAAAGGGCCATTTCAATCCTTTCAACATTAACACTACTGACAGCAGTTATGTCCTGAACTGCAAACCAGACAGTCCTTTTGCTTGTGAAGTGGGAGACTTTTCAGGCAAACACCAGCCGATTGATTTACACTCTGATGCTGGGAATCTGAACAGCAAGCACCTCTTCACTGACACAACATCTGGGATGTCCGGGATCACTTCCATTCTTGGCAGATCCGTGGTGATTCACACAGCTAACCAAACCTCACCTAGACTGGCTTGCGGAAACTTAACTGCTGTGCGCTTGCCCTCTGCAAGAACTGGTCTCTGGTTCGGCACCGGAAAAGCTCAAAACCAAGTGCAGTTCTCTCAGAGTTTTCCCCTGGACTTGACTATAATCAATGTGTCGCTGGCAGGTTTAGGAGCAAAAGCTGGGGGATATCATGTCCATATTCTGCCTATCAAAAATGCATCCACAAGCACAGACCCTTGTTCAGACCAGAACATTATGGGTCACTTCAATCCGTTTTCTGTTAAAGTGTCTTTATCCCCGGCACCTGGCTCAGGCACACCAGATCAATATGAAATTGGAGACATTAGTGGAAAGTATGGGCTGCTGAGCAATCTTGATGAGATTAAAAATCAGTACGTGGATAATAATATGCCACTGTCAGGGCCAAACAGCATCATGGGACGCTCAGTGGTTATTCATTATCCTAATGGATCCAGGTAAGATAGACTCCCTTCAGTCAACATCTCTATGTTCCCTCCAACTTTCTCTCAGGTTTATTCATGGTGCTTCAGCAGAGACAGCCATTTTAGCAAAGTCTCTTTAATCTTTAAGAATAAGGTGTGCAAGCAACTCATTTCTGTGAAAATTTAGTGAACTCTCTGCTCATTTCCAATACAGTTATGTAAAGCAAATGTGCTGTTATCATGTGCAATAGATATTGGCTACACTGCATAACTGACCAACAACTTTGAACAATACAGAACAGAAAAAGGGGAAGAAAAATTACAATGGAAAATGATGAACACCAGGTGCATCCTAAAACATTTCTAATAAAGGAACATTTTAAGACACATTTAAAGGTCTCCTAGTTTTAATGTTCCTCATTCTGAGAGAAAATTACCATATAAAGGGTATCACTAAGTAAGCATGATTGTCATTTAACAAATAGCTAAAGGAAGAATAAGAAATATTTTAAGATCACCAGCTGTTCATGGGTAAAAATAAAATGAAGGTACTTTATTTACAGGCATTATTCAAGCTACACCTTCTGAATTAATCAAACATAATAGCTGAAATAAAATAGTAAATATTGATGGATTATTATTATTATTATTATTATTATTATTATTATTATTATTATTATTATTATTATTATTATTATTACATTGGGTAGCATGGTGGTACAGTGGTTAGCATTGCTGCCTCATAGCGCTGGGGCCCTGAGTGTAATTCCTAGGGTTCTATCTGCATTGGGGTTTATTTGCACTCCCTGTTTTCGTGTGGATTTCATCTGGGTGCTCCAGTTTTCTCCCCCAGTCCAAAGACATACTGTTAGGTTAAATTCCTCCTGGGAAAATTGGCCCTCGTGTGACCATATAGTATGTGTGTGTTTTTGACTGTGTATGCCCTGCAATAGATTGGCTTCCTGTCCAGGGTGAATCCTGCCTGCCTGTTAGCTTGCCAGGTTAGGCTTTCCCTTTGATCCTGTATTGTGTAAAGTGGTTAAAAATGACCAGCAAACCCAGTCATCAGAAAACATGTGGTAACATTAATTACCTTCGACATGCACTATGTTTGCACTTCATAAGAATGATTCTCTCTTAAAGAAGTTTTGCTGCTCTTCTGATACAGTTAAATTGGCAGCAGTTCCAATTTAGTCAATATCAGGAAAAGTATCATATAAAAGTATTAACAAGAGCCAACCTGAGTACGTCAAGCTATGCAGGATACTAGTGACACGTCAGCAGCAGTGTTACCAAGCTATAACCTGATTTTGTCAGATGTAAGAAGCTATGTAGGGCTGGACCTGCTTGGAATGGAGACCTCCAAGTAAAGCCCGGTTCTGCTATAAGTGATATTTGATGACAAGTAGGTGACACTTACGGCGCCATGGTACCTCAGATGGCAAGGGCGTCTAGCTCTTGACCGGAAGGTCCTGGATCCAATCCCAGGTAGGGGCAAGTGATTTCACTTGCTCTAATTCCTTCCAGATGGCTCCCAGGTCCACTCAGCCTGCTTTCCAAATGAGTACTGGGGGTTAATCCTTCTGGGGGTAATAGGTCGGCCAGAGTGTGATACTGACCACATCACCTCCACTTCCAGTGTTGGATGGTCAAGAAAAATAGTGGCTCTTGTTCCCCATTCCCCCCATGGGCCTTTATGGCCTGAAAAGGGACCTACGTACTGTACCTACTGTACTACCTAGGTGACACTTATCCCTTTGAACCTGGACTTTTGAACCAGTGTTTCAGATGGATGATCATGGACACTGTGCATTAGAAGGTGTTGTCCTTCAGATTAAATCACAAATGGAGGTCCTGACTTACCTAAAAAAATTCCACTGCATTGTTCATAAGATGGAGGACTATCCCCAGTGTCCTGGCTACATAAATTAATACATAAATCGTTAAATTACTTATTTAATTCAATTGATGAAGTTGAACTTCTTTTTTTCCACCTGCTCTGCTGTATAGGGGGCTGCTGGAAACAGAATTCCCTCCTATATGTACATGTAAAGCACGAAAGCAGTGAAAATCCCATATTAATGCTAAAAATTATTATTACTGGGGCACTTTGGGTGCAGTGGTTAGTATGGAGTCCTGTGAAGCTATCAGCCTGGAGTTTGCACATTCTCCCTGTGTTCACGTGGGTTTCCTCCAGGTGCTCCAGTTTATGTCTGTAGTCCAAAAACATACTGATAGGTTAATTGGCTTCTGGTGTGTGCGTTTGTGTCTGCATGTGCTTTGTGATGGACTGGAGTCCCATCCAAGGTGAGTCCTGCCTTGCACCTGTTGCTTCTGTAGGCTCTGGCTCCCCTGCGACCCTGTATAGACTAAAGCGGTTAGAGAATAGGTGGATGGATTATTACTAATGATCACATCATTACAAAACATTCAATAACCACTTATCCAATGCAGGGTCACAGTGGCCTGGAGCCTATCATGGGAAGCATTGGGTGCAGTGTGGGAAACACCCTGGACTGGATGCCAAGTCATCACAGGGGACACACAGACACCCCCAACCACACACCAGGGCCAGTTTTCCTAGAAACCAGTTAACCAACCAGTATGTCTTTGGACTGTGGGAGGAAACTGGAGCACCTGAAGAAATCCCACATTTCCCCACATTTCACAATACAGGGAGAACATACAAACTCCACGCAGATAGCGCCCCAGGAATAGAAACAACCAACCCAGAGCCGTAGGCAGCAATTCTAACTACTGTGCCACCATTCTGCCTACAATGCAGCCCTTTGTTTCTGAAAGACTGATAATTATAATTTTCATCAGGAAGTTTTAGTTCCGTATGTAACCATAGATAGAGGTATTACTTAGTATTTTTACATATGAAACTATTATGCTAAAGTAGTATTATTAGTATTTTATTACACTTTAACTTTTACTCCATAACTCATATCTTGTGTTGCTCAGCTTTTAACTGCAATATGTCCATCACATTACATGTTTATTTGTAGTTATATGCATTTTTTTATATATTGGCTATTTTCATTTCATTTCATTAGCCAAGACTCATTCATGCACACGATGACCTTGTATTTCCTTATTCTCTGGGCCACGGATAGAGTTACTAGACTTTCTACCCCGATAGCTCCTTGCTATTTTTTGGAAATATTTTGGATACTTTTTAGCTTGGACTGTATAACAGTACATGGATTCATTAGGTGCAACAGGGAAGAGGAATATTGCTGCACCTTTTAACTCATTCATGTTAGTGACTGTGTCACAGTGCTACTTATGTTACTAATGATTATTTCTCTAAAATATCATTAAGCAAATTGTAGCAGTATCTGCAAAAAAGATTAGCATTTTGATGCTGAACCTTAATGAGACATACATTATGCCAAATGTGTACAAGAGAATGGGTCAGCTTAGCTCATGCAATAAATCATGGTCAGCATGTACAGTAACAAAGGAATCATAATAAATGTTTCCAAGCATGCTACTACCTTAACCACAGAACCAAAGTGATGAATACAATGGGGATTAAGAAATGGAACTGAAATAATTACAGTATGAAACGTTTACTTGTTTTTCAATTAACTTTTATATTAATTACAATTAAATTATTTCAACAATAGGTAGAAAAACATACCAGTGTTATGCACTAAATGACAAAGCCAGTAGCATTTTATCACTTCAGAATATTACTAATTTTACAAAAGTTAACTTTTTGTCATCACTTACAATTGTCTACAAAAATCTTTATTCACAGTCAAGAATCTTGATATCCTGGGAAAAAGTTTCTATTTAAATTCAATGTTTTTTACAAGACTGCTATTAAATGGTGAAAATGATTCTGTGCTTTCCTTCCTGTATTTTTCATTAGTGAATTTTTCATATCATTTTACTGTAGAAATTCTTTAGCACAATGAGACACAGGGCCTAGTAAAGTTGAACTATGAAATAATTACAGTATTAGATATCAGAAACACTGAACAATCATCTCTTTCTAAGTCTCTTTATTCCTGGTAGGAAACTAGGAAATATATTGGTTTCAAATTGCTACTGAATAAGGCTAAAGTGTGCAGGTGGTGTCACATTTGGGTTTCAGTCTGCATTCTGGTGGATGTAGTGAACTGGATATTTTTAAGGCAATGTCTTTCAGGGTTAAGGAAATTAATCAGGAAAAGTAAGCAAATAATTACAGAAAATTACATAACAGTTTGTGGCACAGTGGAGCAGTGGTAAGCGTTACTGTCTTGCAGCACTGGAGACCTGGGGTGCTCTCTGTATGGAGTTCATATGTTCTTCCCATGTTTGCATGGGTGCTCTGGTTTCCTCCCACAGTCCAGAGACATACTAGCTGGTTAATTGGCTTCTGGGAATATTGGCCCTGATATGTGTGTGCTGTGCAATGGACTTGTATCCTGTCCAGGGAATATCCCGCCTCGTACCCTTTGATTGCTGGGCTCCCCTGCAACCATACAGTATGAGGCAATTAAAAATGGATGGATGGCTGTATAAAATCTTTTAGCAAAACAGCACAAAGTCTGATGTACAACAACTACTGTACAATAGTAAATACTAATCTGAATGGAGGTAAATCTGTTTAGTTGTTAGTATGTAAGATACACATTTATAACAGTACAATTAACTAACTTAACATCTGAATAGGTTAGAGGAAGGAGCTGCTGTGATGGCCGCAAAGGAACAAATAAAGGATAATTCTAGGCTAAAAAGTAGAAAGAAAGTTTTCACTGTTGAGTCTTCTTTAGGTATCAGGTGTTCCTTAATTTGTCTCCTATCATGCATGAGGTACGTATTTAAATGAATAAACGTTTTTATAAATGTTAGGCATTTGTGTTCCTCTCTTCCGGTGAGTTACAGTCCTGTGGGTTGTGAAGGGAACTCAAACTCCTTACCACTGAAGACTTGGAAACAGTGGTAATTACGGGTAAATAAGCCACTTATAGATTCAATCAAGGTATTAAAAGCTAGAGTGGAATGAAAACCATAATACCATCTGATTTGAAGTGATCATAAATTAGGATCAGGGTCTTAAATCAGAAATGTACATTCATACCTAAACAGTTTTAAGCCAGTTTTTAAGATTGTAATTTACCTTTCAAATATGCAATTACAGTGTTGTTATTTATGTTAATTTTCTATATGAAGGTGCTCGTGTAATTCCTTGATTTCCCCCCTTTTTTAAAAAAAAAACCTGAAGAATGCAGTGTGCAGACATCCTGCCTGATCAAGCCTCAGACGGACACTGGGTTCGAGCAAAGGCTACGTTTAATAGTTCTGTGAAGGGGACAATATCACTGGTAAGTTTTAAAAGACCTGGAAAAAATAATATCCATTCCGTCTTCAAAGATAGTCCTGAGGCTCATTATGAGGGATGAAACTTGTCAAAAAAGAATTACTGATAAAAAGTGTCTTACAGTATGTCTTTTTAAATGGTCAAATTGGCTTTCTTTTCAACAGGAGTTCTATTGTTTTTGCACTGGAATTATCCCATTGTCTCAAGAGGTTCCTGACTTTGACCAAAGAAAGAAACAAAAAGCAATGGCTGCAGGTCAATTTTGGCTAGGGTTACTCGGTTTCTCAAGGCTTGTGAAAGATCAGTCTTGTCTCAGAGATTCTGCATTGCTTCCTCTTTGACTTGAAACTGCACAGGTGGGAGTGGTTTTGAGTACAGTAGAGATCTGAAACACCTGAAGGATTATTGTTTAGAGCTAAAAACCTGTTTAGGATTTGAAGTAGAAGCTTGCTGCTTAATGGTTATACTCCTTTCTTAACAGCTGAAGAATGAAAATGCACCTTGAACCAAAAGATTGTTTTTAACCATTTAAACCTTGCATACATCATACAATTTTATTTTTTCTCTTCTTTTCCTGTCACTTCTAAAGACAACACTATACATGTTAGATGCTAGGAATTGTATTTTAGTCTCACAATACCTATGCCGATATTTTATACAAAACGATGTGAACGTTTTCAGACCCTTGCACAGTTTTCTGTCTCAGTTTCTGAAGCTCACAGTCATAATTTTAAAATTGACATTAATATTTGTTTTTACACACATTCAAAGACAAATAAAAAAGAAGCAAATAGATCATATTAAAAATACAAAAGTCATGACCCAATAAGTACCAAGTAAGTATGTAAATGTACAGTAATTTAATTTAGGTACACAACATTACCTTAATGAGCCATACAATTAGTTGAGCGGTCTCTGTGCATGGTAAAAGTGGCTTTAATGAATACAACATAATAACACCTGCTATTTAGGCTTCTTTAGTCGTACAATGAATTTCAAGTAAAGACTTGAGGTTGTGGATACATTTATTGAAAGCACAGATTAAAAGAAACATATTACAATCACTGAATATCCTCATGAGCACAGTCTACTCAATCATCAAGAAATGAAAGGTGAATCATACCACCCTGACACTACCTACTGTAGATCCCTCCAAATGGGGAAGCTGGGAAAGGAGGAAACTGGCCACAGGACACTGTTTAACTGTTGTAAAGGCAATAGAGTTCAATGGCTGAGATGGGGAAAAATGTACATCACTCAACATTATCCAGAACATTTCACAAAACTAGTCTGTAAGGCAGAGTGGCATGAAGGAAGTCATTATTAAAAATAACCCATCTCAAAGCCAGAATGGAGTTTGCAACAATGCACCTGAGTGACACTTTAAAACTGTAGCAAAAGGTGTCTCAGATGAGACCAAATTAGAAACTTTTAGTATAAAAGCCAAGCATAAAATTTGGTGCAAATCCGGCACAACATATTTCCTATACAACATCAACACTGCAAAAAATAAATAGTAGTTGCAGTATCAAGCTATGGGAATGGTTCTTTACAACAGAGTGTGAAAAGCTTGCTAGGAAAAATGGATGAGGCAAATTACAGGGAAAGACTAAAGGAAAACCTGTTTCAGTCTACTAAAGACTTAAAGCTGGGAGGAAAATTCACAATTATTGTCCAGAAAAAGTAGTTGTCCAAAAATTAGTTGTCCAGAAAAAGGCCCTGACTTGAATCCCATTGAGAATCTATGGAAACCACTGAAAACTGCTGTTCATAATCAATCTTCAAGTAACTTAAGAGAGCTTGAGCAAACCCACAAAATCAGAGAAGGGTACAAGGCACTGTATATCTGAAATGACTCCTCAGTGAACCTCAATTTGAAGGTTTAATTTGAAGGTTAAATATAAATGCAGGACATTCTTGAAAGTGTGTGGAGGATTATTTAGATATGGAAAATAATTACAGTTTTCTCTAAAAAACAAGTTTAAGTTACCAGTTAGGCCATACTGTGTACATTCAAACAAAGAAAAGGAGAGGAAATAGTAAATATCAATAAATTGAAAACTGAAGATATAGCGAATGATATTTCTTTATCAATATATAAAAATCACAACATGTTAGGTAAGTTATGCATCCTGTCCAAAGGACTCTCTAAAACGGTGAATGATGGAAGAAGCAATTATTTTGTTAAAGCTGTCACAAAAATATGACACACTTGCCTAGCAAGTGAATTAATGAGCAGAACTGGGAATAATGAACTGTGTCCTGTTGGGATGTGATGTTGTGCTGCTTTTCCAAATGATCCCTGAGTCCTAGCTCACTGTCGCTCCTGGAGTTGGCTGTGGGCTTAAGTCTTATCTGCATGCTCACCAGATGTATCTGTCAGATGAAGGGTTCAATAGTGATGTGTTCAGTTTTAAAAGTGGAATTTGGTTAACTACAGTATAATATCTCAGTACAAAATGTCTTTAAAGATAGAATATATATGTAACACATATCGTTATGGAATGAGAAATTCAGGGCTTTGTGAAGGTTCCCTAGATTTTAATGTAAGTTCAGGTTATGATGTTTATATCAGGATATACAATACTGTTTTGATTTCCAAGAAATTCTGTATTCTGCATTGGAAAGCCCCTACATATACAGTACTTTAGAAAGAGGCACAGTATAGGATGGTTTTGTAGAGAAACATCTCTCTTTAGGATACAGTATTCAAACAGTGTTTCAGAGGCTATGATCAAGTGTGAAGTCTACTTTGTTCATGAAGGAAAACACTTAAAACAATTACTATATGTGCTTTAGACCCAACAGGTATATCCCGATGGCAGCTGCAGTGACACTATCATTAAGGTGGACCTACAAGCATCACAGAACATTAATGTGAGTAAGGATTTTACTGTCTCAGCATGACACAGACAATTGGTATGTCTCAGTGACTATCAATACCCTAGTTGATGGATACCACTGGATACCATGTGATGAGCAATGCAATACCTCTGGTATGCAGTCTTGTTCCAATTAAATGGGAAATGCTGTTTTTACTGTGGGAAAAAAACAAACAAAAGGAAGAAAAAAAATACTTTAGTGTAATATTCACACTGCATCACCAAAAGAATTTCAGTTATGTCAAAGTAAAAAAAAATGCCATTGGCACCCAAATCCAGCACAGCAGTTTATTTTTCTTTTAACACAACCCAAACCTCACAGCTATTCCAGCATCTTTCCAGAACTGAAGGAGGAAAAAGAGCCTTACACTTCATAACTACCGGATTACATAGTCACAAATAGCCACAAATCATTCCTTAGGTTGTTAGGCTGATCAGTTAAAAAGTTCTTGCTTAATTTTAATTAGAGCAGTTGCCAATGAGATGATGGAGGTTTAAATTCTGTCACATCTGCATCAATAAAGACTTACTGTAATTACACCATTAACATAGAGGAGCTCCATTAAAATGTTACATAAGCATTAAAAAATACACAGACTGGAACCTTAAAAGCAATATAATACTGTTAAAGGTTTTTAAAACTACTGTATATATATATATTTTCATTCCCTTACAATTCCTTCTCTTTCACTACACATTCCAGCTGATTTCATGATCCTTTTTCTAATTCTATTTTTAACCATTGAAGTGAACCAAAAATTCATTTCTCCATTAAAATAAATAGCATAATTCATTCATGTTATACCCTATTAAGTACCTGTATATTTTACCTGTAATGGCTATTTTATGTGCATGCAAAATCCAAACACAAGTAACTCAATAACTACTGTAACTTCAGCAATGAGCACAATATCAGACCGGCTTACTTTAAATATAACTCAAAACAATCTCTGTTTTTCTTTATCAAAAAGTAATAGACATATAATCTTGATATATTTTAAAACTGTGAGCATATTAAAGTTGTGTTTCATTTGAAATATCTTGGGATTGATAATAATTCAATAATCATAAAATAATTTTAAAATATAGTGTTTTTGTATTTGGATATAGGCTGGATTAATGATTTGGTGGCAAAAAATTATTCAGGATTCTATCCAGTGGAGGCTCACAAACAGTGTAACATTTGTTCTATGATGTTTTTGTTTCAGTTCCAATTAACATTTCGAAATAATTGTATTCCTGTTCATTTTTATTCCATTTATTATCCAATGTCAGTTTCACTTAGATTAAACTGAATTATTTTAGCATTAGCAGAAATAATGCCACATAAGTCACTAAGAAACAAGACAAAAGTCCAATGGTACTTAACATGTACAGTATGCAAAAACTATACTTGGCAAAAACGTTTGGTAACTGAATTCAGTGTGATTCAGTTAATAAAAAATTGTGTTTGTCAAAGATAGAACCTGTTCTATACTTATTTCTTGCTGTCAAATAGTCATTGATAAATGTGCTCATATGTTTTCCTCCAAATGATTCCAACAAGGGTATTTTTCTCATGTGTGTCTTATTGGATTTGCTTTCATATTCTTAGGATTATAATAAACTCTAGCTGAGAGACACACCACACCACAGGTCGCCATAGGATAAAATATGGAGTGGAGTTGTTAATGCCATGATTGTGACCCTTAATTGACTTGTTATAATTGCATAGTACTGTACTAATTGAGCTTTTCAAAAACAAATCAGCTTCTACTTTTCTTAACTATCATAAAACAATAATATTATACATTATATTCTCACCTTTTTGTCCATTGAAAAAAACACCTTGTAGGGTAAGGTCGACTTTTCTGAATGTTGCCATTCTTTCTACACATTTTAACCTCTCAGATATTACTCAGAGTGTGGAGGAACCTGCTGAGGTGTTGTTTATTACAGAATGAGATTCTTTGTAATTTCCTTCATTTTCAAAACGCAGTGTCTTCTGAGGAAAAAGAAAATATGAGAAGATAAGGAACACCATCTTGAAATTCATTCATTTTGAATGAGCTCCTTGTTGGTTTGATTGAGGATATAAGAGGTGCTGTTTAGGAGTCTTTAATGCTGTGGGGTAAAAATTTCTTTGAACCTAGATGTCAGGGCTTTTATAGACAAGAAGGAAGAAGAGAGAAAAGTGCATTCCCGGTGTGGTTTTGGTCTTCGATTATGTTATTTGCTGTTCTGAGGCAGTGTGTGGTGAAGATGGTCTGGATGGAAGGAAGTTCTGTAACAGTGATGGTCTCAGCTGTATCCACCACCTTCTGTAGTTTTTTACGTTCATGAGCTGAGAAATTGCTGTACCAAACTGTAATACGATTAATGCAAAAAAGTAATGCTATTTTAAACACCAATTGAAATAAAAAGGAAATAAAAATGGATTTTGCCAGCACTGACAATTTTATTTGATTTTATTTTTTACTGTAAGGTCACTGAAGCTCTTTGGCATATCCATGTCAACTACATACAAGAGAAGGATGACAGATGTTCTGGTACAGGAGGCCACTTCAACCCTTTCAAAATAGACACTGGGGTGAGACATCTCTAAATTCCACTTACAAAGGAATCAATGTTTCCAGGTGGATTATGATTTTAAGAGCTTATTCCGTGAATTGCACCTGTTACTTGTTGGGATAGACTTTGGGTCCCTGAGACCATAGAAGAAGCCATTGAAATACGGCGCTATGGGTGGATGTAATGGTATTCAGTTATGTGAGATCCATGTGCTAGACCATAGTTTGGGAATCCTTGTCCTCTAAGTTTTCTTCTTCATTAATTATTTAAGAAATTAAAGCTTTTTATTTGAACTATTTTTGATAAGACCTTTTAATGCAAGTTCTAAAGTTAATAGAGGTGAAAATAATGGTATGAAATGAAGAGCGGATTTCCACAAATGCTGCATATCAGAACAACTGAGCTGCTGTTATTTAGGTGTGAGAAATTTCAGTAACTGAGCCCACGAAGAACTAAGAATGCTTATGTACAGCAGGTAATATTTCTGAGACAAAGGACTGAGGATAGAACAATTTAAATAGTGCTAATTAAGAAAATAGTTCAATTAAAGGCCCCAAAGCATTTGTGATGAACCCAGTTGTGAGCAGTACCAGACAACACTAGGAACTTGATCAGTCTATTGAAACACCTAGGTACAGAGCTCATGGAAAGACTCAAAATCTAAAATAGCCAATACTCCAAGAGGAATCACTGCTGCGTGACAACATGACGTTAATGCTTCCTGTACCACAGGGAAACCTAGCTGCAGTCACGGGTACACTGTCTGAAGGTTTTAACTTCAGTTCAT
This sequence comes from Lepisosteus platostomus, assembly GCF_059453375.1. Taxonomy (NCBI): domain Eukaryota; kingdom Metazoa; phylum Chordata; class Actinopteri; order Semionotiformes; family Lepisosteidae; genus Lepisosteus; species Lepisosteus platostomus. The sequence continues at coordinate 40,553,383 of NC_142616.1, forward strand.
CCCTTACCAACCCACTAGAACATTTCTCATTTCTGGCTCAATTAGAGCAGTTTTACAGCCTTTCCCAGCACAGATGTGCAGATTTGATAAAGAGATCTACCAAACTTTCTGGATGTCAGCCCTCCAGGACTGGAGATGGTTTCCAGCTGTTGTAGCAGCCACTAAGGAATTAATGCAGTCTATAACATTTTAACCCTTGGACCTGGAGACCTACAACCATGCACGTTGTATTTCATGCTCTTTAGTGACTGAAAACACGGAAGTAGTACAACTACAGTATGGATACTTTTAAGGGCTTTTTGCATAAAAATATTTAAATTACATTGCACTATTCTTGTAAAATAGAAAATTTATTTGGGTTATGGGAATATGGAACAAGCTATCCATTAATGTTTTGAAGCTGATAGCCTGGCTTCTTTCAAGAAATATGTATTCCTGCCTTTCTTGTTCTTTTTTCTAAATGTACAGTACAATCAAATACTGTACATATCTATAAATTCTAAGGACATTTTATTTGGGTATGTATTTGATTTTCTTATTACGTAATTGTGTTTTCCCCTTCTGGTTTAAAGACCATAAGAAATTGAAAGAAACATGCATGATTCAAAGACTTTTTGAACATATTTGTCTTTGTACAGTATGTATACATATATTGGTGTGTATTCATTTCTTTATTGGTATCATAGTTTTCAAATAATTACATTATTTGAATGTTTATGTTGATATATATTTTTGCTTTTCAAAGCAAGTTGCATATTAAATAACTCTGTAACTCTTTTTTACTTTTTTACTTCTAGCCTGGTTACAACTTCAGCTGTTCCCCTAATAATGTACTGAACTGTGAAGTTGGGGACCTGACAGCAAAACATGGTCCTGTCAGTCTGCATTTGAGGCAGCTCTTCACTGACACCAACCTTGACCTGACTGGAGATTTCACTGGTAATAACATAAAAATACAGCCTCCTTTAAATTAACCATATTTTGTAAGCCAAAGCTAGAAAGAAAACAAGAAATGCAATTTCAACCCAGTCTAAGGACGTATTGGTTAACTGGCTTCTAGGAAAACTGGCCCTCATGTGAGTGTGTGCATGTTTGTGTCTGCCCTACAATAGACTGGCATCTCTACCAGAGTGTATCCTGTTTTGCTGTAGTAGTAAAGGCAGTCCCTTAAATCATTTTATATAAAGTTTTTGTGACTTATAGATTTGTGGTTTGGATTAATCTTATCCCAAATTAATACTGAAGTCCTTCAATGACATGACACTTCTGGTGAATCATGAGCAACATGATATTTAATTTGCAATTGGTGATTGTGCTGATTTAATTTTGCTACCTTTATATGTAGTAGAAATGTTATTTTTCTTTTCTATTACTTACTGTATGCGTGTATATTTTTAAACTGCTGGCTTGTCAATTATTTTGTGTTACATATCCACTCAGTCTGATTTTTGTTTGCACACCTGGTGATACCAGAAAGAGGAAACAGGTTCCTGTGACCCTGTCACCTTCCAGCCACGCATCCTGCAATGGGCTGCATGAACTACAAGCTCTGCAGCAACTGAAAGGAAGTTCAGCAAATGCCCACTGACTCACAGGCCACAATACTGCCCCAAAATGAGGTCCAGGTGTCCTCAAAAATTCACAAGCTTACCATGCATCTGTCAAAATTATTAGTATTATGATGGTCTCAAGTAACTGCTAGTTCTCAGTCCACCAAGAGGCCTGCTAACTTATTCTCATTCTGACTCCTCACTTCTAGTGGGGAAACTGAAGACCTGTCTGGTTTTGTAAGGTGTTATAAGATGCAGGTGAAACACTACTCAATGAAAGCAGGTTTTTATTTTCTTACAGTAAAAGTCAGAAAGCCATCAGAGGACCATGTGCTTCTGAAGATGGTACCCTTTATTCTTGAATTAGAAGTACACCTAGTACTTTACAGCACCTTGCACACTGCTCATAATAATGCTTTTGTACTGCTCCAGTCTGTGTCATACAGTACTGTATGTGTGAATCTCTGTTTGCTATTGAAGTGTCATTTACAATGCCTCTGATTGTGGATGGCAAGATATTGAGTTGGGTGGCTAGGGTACAAGAATCACTGAGCTAACCTGTTGGGGGTGAAGCAGGGTGACATAGATTTCCTGGATCTCAAGTTGCTGACAGAGCTCTGCAAAGACCTCTTGTCCCAAAGTTCCTTCTCTGGTCACTGCAGAAACCCTTTTGGAACCTCAAACCAGGCAGATAAGCTTTCCAAAGAGCCTCAGCTATATTTGGAGAACCTTGATCTGAGAGTAAAAAAGTACAAAATATTTGGTGAAATAATCCACAGCAATTAAACTGAAGACAAACACCCCCATATATTCCATTTGTTCTGCATTGATGATGCTGAAGGGAAAAAAAAGAGCATTCACTGGGAACCTCTGCACCACACAGGTTCTGCAGGTCCGATAGCAATATTTTCTGTCCCAATGAATTCCAACCAGAAGTAGCTCTGCATTAGTCTCAGCATCCATTAGGTCCTAAGTATCATTTCTGCATAAGTGTCTTGATTCTGTGGTGTGACTCCTAATAATCCCCATCTACAAATTGGCTTCATCACTCTGCTCTCCTCCCCACTGTTAGTTGATGTGTGGTGAGTGTTCTGGCGCACTATGGCTGCCGTTGTATCATGCAGGTGGATGCTGCGCATTGGTAGTGGAGAAGAGGTCCCAATTACCTGTAAAAATGCTATGAAGTGTAAGCAATTATTAATTATTAAATAAATGTTTGGACGTCTGTTAAGCATGACCCCGACGACGTGCTCTGCTACATCATGTTTGCAAGTCAATGACTGTCAAACTGAAGGCACATGTCTTCCCGTTAAGTTACGCTAAATGTGCAAACTCTATCACATATCTGATGCTTATTGTATATAATCTCATCATTCTTACTCTTCTATAGCGCTTTTCTGGACAGTCAAAGCACATTGTACAGTAGGTAATGGGGACTTCTCTCCACCACAAATGTGTAGCACCCACCTGAATGATGCCACAAAGACAAAGTGCACCAGTATGCTCGCCATACATCAGCTATCAGTGTGGAGGAGAAAAGAATGATGAAACTAAGTGATAGATGGGGATTATTTCCCTGCCACGATTCGTAAAGACCACAGGGAAATTTGACCAGGACACTGGTGTAACACCCCTACCCTTTTTGAGTCAGGACCTTGGTTTTATGTCTCATCAAAAGGACGGCACCTTTTTTACAGTATAGCATCTTCATCCTAAAACTGGGGCATTAGAACCCACACAGACCGCAGGGTGAGCACCCCCTACTGTTCCCACTAATACTGTACCTCTCCCAGCAGCAACCTTAGTTTTCCCAGGAGGTCTCCCACCCAGGTACAGGCCAGTTTCACACTGCTTAGCTTCACTGGGCTACAAGTTGTGACTTGCAGGGTGATATACAGTAGCTGCGAACTAGATATTGCAGCTTTCTAAATATTCTAAATATAGTTTTGAAAGAAAATGCCTTTAAATTTATTTTATTGTCTTAACTGTAACTAAATGGTGAAGGACATCTGGTCTAAATGTAGGTTGTGTTACAGTTGTGTACAGGTCAATAAGCCTCAGCACCACAAGTGGTATCTTATCTTGTGCAAACATCATACCAGACTCTCCTTCAGAGCAAGTGATATTTCCGAAGCTCGACTCCTTCAGCAGGTGAGCATGAAGTCCACGTGAAAAAAATGTTTTACAGAAACAGTATTGTTTGTTTTGAATTTTCATTAAATCAGTCTCTTTCACAGAATATCTCAGTGTGTTAGCATACAGCATTCTTATTTTAAAAATATATTTAAAATGTATTTCTTACAGCACATCAAGTACATGATAAATCATAACTCTATGTATGAAACAGCTTGTACATCAGTTAAAGACTAAAAGAATGAACAGGTTACTGGATGGAAATAAAATTCTCCATCTTGTCTAGGTTTGAATTCCGCAACAAGGTTGCCAGTGTTCTGGAAGTTGACTTCTGGAGGGTCACTATCTTGCCTGAAGCGTTATCTGTTGTTGACCAGGGAAAATGCCAGAAAGTCACTTTCTTCTTATCAGGTAAAGCTGACATGAAATATCAATTTTTTTATTTACAGCAATGCTGTTTGACTTTAGCATCATGATTCTTGACTAACATTACTTTCTTTTGAAAACAAAGTTTGAGAAGTATGATTAATTGAATGAACAGTACAGGTTTTCTGAAAACACAAATAATAAATGTTCATAGCACTAGCACTTAAAGATAAATAATTTTCAGCAAAGCTGAGTTGCTCCTAAGTTACGGCTAACTCCTCACTGATTTGTAAGATAAGATTCTGTGTTTTCAATACGTTCTTTCTGGATTTCCAGAATGACAGGTTGGGACCGTATTTATGTCTATGTAAAAGGAACAATTCCATCCTTTCAAAAGCCAGCAACTCACAGAAACTTTAAACGGTAACATGATAGTTCACCTAAGCAGGTTTATAAAACTCATAGTCTGACAATACAATGAAAATGATGTAGTAGTTTTTGTCTCTAGCAAAGGTGTCATTTATTCTTTGAACTCTTTTTAGTTCTGGATTGGTTTGAAAAACCCAAAACATGCTCATGTACAATGTTAATTAAGTACTACTGAATTTTCTGTACTTATCAAGCAGAGTAGATAAGAATTGTGGTAGAGGAATAAAACACTTCTCTATATGGTCTGTCGGACAGTGGGTGCTGCACTTCAGCAGCAGATGAAATGGGTCCACTCATATACAGTATGTAATGTTATTTGGGATTTGAAGGATTATATAAATGATTATATACAGTATATGAGCACTATGTAAAGAAGGAATTATTCTTTTTGTTGGTTTTATGAAAATCAATGTGTATCTAAAAGAACAAATCAAAAGTGCGCAAATTCCAGTAACTTTAAAAGGGATCAACAACATAAAAATGTTGAATTTGGTGAGTGATAATGACTGACTAAATTATCACACTCTTGGTGGTATATTGATATTGTATCTGATATTTTGCTGTCTTTCAGGAGATGTAGATGCAACAAAACTTAAAACAATTCAATACAACGATAAGATGGGAAAGTTTCAGCAATCCAAACTCTGCTTACAAAGTAAGAATTCCTCTTGTTGTTGCCTCAGAATATGGAACACTTTCTTTTGTGTAAATCTACATACATACATATATATATATACACACATATATAGGTAGTGCTCCCTGATTTGAGTGTTTACAGTATTTTATGTCATGTAAAAAACACTACAACTGCTAATTAGAAAACAAAGCTAAGCTGCTTTTCAGCTGCCCAGGTTTGCTTCATCAATCCCACAGGTAACCCTGGTCACTAATCTCAGAGCCTCTCCTACTTGCAGACTTACTGTTGAGGTGTGTACACATGGCTTAACACCATACTTACTTTTTAGTCATTGTTCAGTGAAACATTCAAATAATATATCGTACAGTATATAATACAGTATATAATACATAATATATAAAAATAATATATTCAATATCCTTTTCATCAGATTGAAGATGCAGGTAGTTTTCAATGAACAAGACTATTTTACTTAAAATAATAATGGTTAATAATAAAAAGGTTTTTACAGTATAACCCAGACGGCTAATATTGTTTTTTCTCAACTGGGATCTGATAAAGATGCAATGACTGTTAATTGTCATTTGCAGTGGACTATGTTAAATAAAATAAACTTAATAAAGATGAACAGTAGGTATTAATTTCAACCTACACAATCATACATTCACACATTAAATTATTAAGCACAAAGCACTGAAAAATAAAATATTCTTCATTGCTGGAATGGATTACATAAGAAGGAGTGTTTAAAAAGATCAAGTTAGCCATTTTTTTCCACAGCAACACAATACATTGCAAATCAGTTACCTATAAATTTTCTCCCTGAACAAAAGTTTCTTTGTTGAAAACCCTGATGTATCATTCACATGATTAACAATGATGTTGCAATTGCTTTTTAACAGGTGGAAATGCCGCTCATCTGCTGGTGCCTGGTGGATATCTCCTGACAGCCGCTATTCTTGTAGTCCAGTCCTCCTTATACCTGGTGCAGCAGTAACCCAAAACTCCATTGAACACTGCGTTCCTCCTGACCTGTCCAGCATTGTGTGATTAATGGTTAAACTCATTTGATTTCCACACAGCACAAAGGCATTATTTTGAATGTCTCATTAAATGAAATCGGGCACCAACCTTGTCAAAAGAGTTTTGAATACTCCGTGTACTATTATGATGGGAAATACATACTGGCAGTCAGAATTATGGGGTCACCTGGATAATTTTGCTGAAATACAGCTGAACCAGGAAGAATCACTGTGAATTTTTGATTCATGTAAAAATAAACTAAAACTAAACAAAGTCTCAAAATAAAATTTAACAGAAAAGATGTAGTTTTATGATATTTCATAGCCTCATCATACTTCCTGTCTTCACAGTATTTCAGTTAGACCGTCTAGAAGATCCATTCTTCTCATTGACTATGAATACCAAGAGTGTTTTGTGTTTTATGTACAATACATAACCAAGCCCTTACTATCTAATGATAAGCCAACTCATGACTTACAAAAAATTAAACATACTTTTACATGGTCCAAACACAGAATTAACTGAAGAAATTAAATTAATAACATGTTTCTGATAGTCTTACAATAGTCTTCTAGTTTTAGTCTTCCATTCCAATGAGAAGCAATGTATTGATAGCCAGAATTGATAGAATTTTCTTTTCATTGCAAAACTATTCATCTTATTCTTAAAGGCTGAAAACAGTAAAATGTAGACTTTTACAGGGAGAAGGTGTGAGAGTAGTGTTAAAATGAGATGTGATAAGACTGATCTGAGCAATGAAAAATAAAAATGTCAGGATAATGCATAACTTATGTGCTCATATTTTAGGATTATTTACATTATGAAACAGATGGTATACAAAAATTGTTTACTCAGGTGAAATGTAATTTTCTGGTGATTGCTGTTCTTTATAGGATTAAAAACTCTTAGCTTAAAAGAAGAATATTCCTTGGGAATGTGTTTAGTTAAGAAATTGATTATTTTTCGTGAGCCAACACACACAAGCTCCTGTGTGCAGCTACTGAACAAAAAAAAACCCAAAACACTGAATTATTTTGTAATTAATGATCTACAATTACAAACATCATGCTATATTAAGCAACACTTGCTATGTTTAGTTTTTGTATCATTAAACTCTGTGAGCTTTTCAGAGCCAGTCTCTAGGGAAACCCCAAATCCAGTGCCTTTTGAAGCAGTTGCCACGGAGATGCATCTTGATCCATGTTCTATCCTGCTCACCTGCCTTCAGGAACAGCAGAATTAAGGACATAAACAGCTTTAATTCAACAAATCGGATCAGGGGGTTGGGGATCATTACCATTCTTTCAAAAGCAAATTATCTTTTTTTTAAGAAAAGGAGTGAGCAGTCATTGCCGCTAAGAATATTTAGAGACCACTAATGCACATAACTGTGTACCCTGCAGTAACAGGGTTATATCAAACTATATATACAGCATTTTAGCTACTATTGTCAAACGAAACTGTGTTTTACTTATTTTTACCATTTCACGCTTTTTATTCTATTTTTGATCAATATCTTTCAGTGTCTATTACAGGATGGTTTCATCTCTGGAATCTAAGGTTTAGATCTCTAACCTACTTTATATATTATATTGAAAACTCTGCATTTAATACTATATTCAGACAAATTTAAAGAAATATTAAAAATGTATCATGATCGTCTGCTAAAGTATTGTACGTCTTAATAAATTGCTATACAGTAGATAATTGTGCTAGGAACTATCGTTATTTCTCTTCATCATGATTTTTCAATGTACAGGCACTATATATTGATATGTATTGAGTACATTGATGTATTATGTGAAGATATTATCTGAAAACTTTATTTTCTGAAATCATATCAAGCCAAAATATGTTAAAACAACTGTGTAATATTTTCACAAACAGCCTATAATGAGGTGTTTATTGGGGTGTCATTATTTTGTTCAACTGATTGCAGCATTGTTTTTCACTTGCATTGAGAGAAACGTGTAAACCCTGCTGAATTACAATTGCTTGAATAAAATCTCTTCATGGTTTGTGGTGTTTTCGCTTGAGTACTATTAATTTCTATCACTGTTGTTTTCAAAAAGTGCTAAGTGTACCAATTAAGTAAAATAAATAATAACTGCATCTTCTTAATATTGTAATTACAAGTAATATAAAGATATAACCTACCAGACAAGCAGGAATAAATAGATTTTAAAGAATTGCACACCATTAACATTAGAAAACATTTTGTGTTTTTAAAGCTGTGCATTCAGAATACTTACAAGAGATCACTGTGAAGGATTTGAATTCCATGAGTTCCCCCTGGTGGGCACAACTCCGTATTACTTCAGGTTGGATGAAGATTCATCTGTCTTAATTTTAACGGCGTAAAATCAATATTTAATTAAATATTAACATTAAATTCAATTAATTTTTAATTAAATATTTAATATATATAAAAACTTCATCCGCATGCCATTTCAAAATACCATAAACAACTAATGGCAACACACTTCTGAGCATCTGAGGATTTTTTCTATATAAGATATGATAAGATCACTTTATTTGCCATATGCAATTTCTTGCTCTCCATGAGACACACACAGAGACAGGGAGAGAAGCTAGGGGTCAGAGCGCAGGGTCAGCCATTGTACAGCACCACTGGAGCAGTTGGGATTAAGGGCCTTGCTCAGGGGCCCAACGGAGGAGGATTCCTTTGCCGGCCGCGGGATTTGAACCGCAGTAAGGCTATCCTGTATTGAGTTTTAGAATTTAACGTTGGCAAGTAGGATTTTAATGAAGACCAAGTCTGTTATCTTTTGTGGTATATAAATAGCCTAATGTGAAAATTCTAGGCAGTATATATAAAGCAGATAAAATAATATTCCTTCATACAGATTGAGTAAATAATTGTAGGGCGATCCCTTTAAATTTTACTGATTTCAAATGCCAACAGTCTAATTTTTTTAGCATATTACTATAGCACCGCAGAAATTAAATTTGTTACATGGCTCATTTAAAGTTGTTAATTCAATATAAAAATAACCACTAACATTAATTTTAATGTTAGACTCTAAGACTAACATAGCTTAACATATTAAATAATTTGCTCTGGTTTCTTGGCTGCGTTTCCTAAAATTAATAGCATTATTAAACAGAATCCTTATTGTGATTCAGCAAAAGCTTAGCAGATACAATCTGATTAAACAGTGCTCAGTCAAAATGAACTTAAAAAACATGCACTGTACTCATTATGTATCTGTGAAAATGCTCCATGACCTGAAAATGTAGGTTTTAGATTTAGGTTATCTATGATTTATTATCATTATTATTATCAATACAATGAAGATTTAATCAATTTGATGCTATCAGCCTGGCATTACACACCTTGCTTATTCTGTTGACAACAGCTTTGAACAGTGCTTTACAAATGTATTCAAACGCTTCATAATTTGCACATCGACATGGCGCTTTGTGCTTGTTTCTCCTGTTTCGAATGTCTCCCTAGATTGACTTCTCTGCTTGTTCCCTTGACCACAATTCCTTGCTCTCCCCCTGGCTTAGTTCACATCTTCCTGTATTAGTCCCAGACTGCCTAACTTCATGGACTCCCTCCAATGTTTGGACACCTTGCCTGCTCGACCAAAGCCGTGCCTTATCTGCTCTGCCTGCCTTCTTGCTCCTACATCTCTGCTGCCTGTCATTGCCTTTCTTCAGTTCTGCACCTGTCTTCTCCCGCCCAAGGATCCTTTTTCCAACCTGGACCACTGCAACCTTCAGGCTTGTTCAGTGGTCCAGTACACTACTCCACACACTCAGATTAAGCAGATGGATCCTGGCCCTATCCCAGAGGTGTTGTGCTTGATGAGGGAAACCCCTGTCATGCTAGCCAAGAGCACCTCACTTGAGCCAGTTGAGCCTCTTGGAAGCACAAGATATAAACTTTGGTGTGGAGGGGTAGTAATCTACTGAATCATTTCATGTACTTTTGTGTACTTTTTGGGTGGCCCAGAGATACCATTGGAAGGTATCAATTTCTACCAACAATCCATTTTATTAATCCTGCAGAGGGATTGCAGCAACAGTCCTGGAGTAGAAATTAGAATGAAACTGAGGTCTGTGTACTATAAGAGTCTATAAAGGAATATTTAGTAAACAATAGCAAGCTATTTAGAAATGGGATGCTGTTGCTTTATAATGCCAGGGAAAAGACTAATGATAACAATTTAAAGAGACTGACCCTCTTCAAACTATCAGATTGAATGATTTGGATTCATTAGAGGCATGGGATCTGGTCTCTGCTTTCTTGGTCATGCCTCTGTTGGACTGAGTTATTAGTTTTACTTTATTGCTTTACTTTTTTAATTCACTGTATTTTCAGTTACCTTTTCAAAAACATAACCAGATCACAAAAGAGGGTCATTAAAAAATAAAACATCCAAGTTAACAATACAAACATCTGATTTTGCTGCAGTGTCTAGAGTACTTTACCAGGATTATCAGTATTTTTAATGCATCTTCTCCAAATGCAGTAGTTGACTGACACCACTTTCACTGCTATACCTTGCTGTGCAAAACTCTAGTGTGCTTTAGAGCAGTACAAGCAGTTAATTTAATCAGCACAACCAACCTTTATGCAGAAGACGTATGCTTTTTGTTTTAAAGCTGAATCTGAGGAAAATGGGAGTTTTTACATTTTAATGTTATGATTTTATATTTATATATGAAGCCGTTCTCCCAAATGCATACGAAATAAAGAGACTGATACTACACAGACACCTGGACTTCATTTCCTAAATTCCTTTTCTGTCCTTAAACACAGCCATGACATCCAAAATTCTTTATGTTTTGTGGGAATCCTAACCCTAAACCTAGTTTTAGATTTGGCTTACAGTAGGTTAGGATTAGGGTTAAGACTTTGTTCAAAGACGTTCCCCAGTCCTTCACTCATTTAGGTGAAAATATACTTCACGGAATGCAAATATTAGCCTGAAATGACTTAGCAACCTCAACCAACCAAAGAGAGTGCATCAACAATTGTGAAATTCTATTATTGACAAGTGTTGTGTTATTGAAAATTTACGCTGAATTGTGTCCTCAATGAACATTATACCCCATAATTGTTGGCTTTATTTGTTAATATATTGGTGTATTCAATGCCAAATGCAAGAGTTTGAAACATATAATTGATTTCTTTGAATCTTTTTCTTTTAGGGCTACATAGACAACATTGCATTGTAGGTCAATGCAGTATACACACCCAAATAGGTAAGAAGAAAAAGTGAAGATAACATTAACATATCACATTTCCTAACTTCCTTTTCTGTCCCCAACCATGCCATCAAAAAGTATCTATGTTTTGCAGGAATCCTAACCCTAACCCTAGCTATGGGTTTGCAAGGATAGGGTTAGGGCTCAGAATTTCCCCAAAGAATGAATGCAACCTTCCACTCAATTGAGTGCAAAATATTCTTGACTGAAACAAAATATTTGTCAGAAATGGTTAAGCAAGCCCACCAAACTAAAGAGAACGTACCAACAAGTAAAATTCTGTATTTGGACAACGATCTCAATCAGTGTGGTTTCAGACTTAACTAGTGTACAGTAAGAGTCAGCAAAACCCCAAGAATCTGGGCTTTATTTGATAATATGCATGTGCATTCAATGACAGAGGTAAGATTTTGAAAGGTATTTTAAGTTTTGCCTTAGTACACTTTAGGCAAAAATCCCTTTTGAAGCAATGCAGTGTAGCTAAAAATGGAAGAACAAAATTCGGCAGATATCATTGAAACAACACTTTTTCTAAACATAATTTCTGCTCTACAACACAACCATGCCATCAAAAAGTATCTATGTTTTGCAGGAACATAGTTTTCTAGGAACGAATGCAACCATCCACTCAATTGAGTGCAAAATATACTTGACTGAAACAAAATATTTGTCAGAAACGGTTAAGCAAGCCCACCAAACTAAAGAGAACATACCAACAAGAGTAAAATTCTGTATTTGGACAAGTATTCTACTATTGGAAATGTTGTTTTGGAAGGTGATGTCAATTATGGGTGATTTTTGACGCACATATTATGAAGCATGAAAAGTAACATATAGAATATATATATTATATAATTTATATAGAATATATGAGTCTAAAAGGGACTGTATAATCATCTTTGAGAAGCACACACATAAGCTAACTATAAGATACCTCATACTCTAAAAATGTATGCTTTGGCAATCATACTTTATGGTATTCCTTCCAACATATACATATGTTCTTTGTTAAGAATGCATATTTTGTGGTATACCTCAACATATACATATGTTTTTTATTAATAAAGCCAATGAGGTTTCGCCACCGATATACTTGCATAAAAGGAATAGGAAGGAGGAGAAGCCCCACCTCAAAAGGTATGCCCAGGACTTGGAGACAATAGTGGTGCAAGGCCAAGAGGGAGTAGCTGTATATGTTAAAAAGAATGAAATTGTATAAAAGAAAACTTCTGAGTTGGGATAGGCAGTTGTTCCATGGACCAACTCAGTTTGTTACATTTCTAATAATGTTTATCTTGAACTCACAAGCTCCGTTGTCTGGGAATTATTTTTGAGAATATTCCATGACATAATTTGGCGCCATGAACAGAAGTGCTAAAAAGGGACCAGGAATGGTGAAAACCTGTGGCTGTGGAAGGCTTGGACAAGCTGCACAAACAAGTGGCCACTAAAAAGGTAAGCAAGTTTATGCTTGTTAGTATAGAGTTTGTGTAGTTCGTTCCAGGAAACCAAGTAAGGTCTCTCCAATTTAAGAACTTAGAAAAATATAATGTGGGAGCTTTTAAGTTAAAAAATTGCATGCAAAATAACAACAGAATAAAACCTTGAGAGTTACAATAGCAAAATCCCTAGGTAGGGTCACGTGAAGTAAAAGTCCTATGGATACCGCTTTATTGTGTCATGGAAGTGTATCAATAAAGGGCTGAATAGGCAAGCAAAAATCCTGTAAAATACTGCTTTATTTGTGTCGAGGAAGTGTATCAAAAAAGGGCTGAATTTGCAGGTCGCTAAAGGAGAAGCGTATAGAATTAAAAAAAAAATTAGTATTAGTATTTTAGTATTTAGTATTTAGTATTTAATAATACTAAAAAGTGTGAGATATTCCGGATCTGTGTGAGAAAAGAGGGAATTATGCCCTCCTGGACTGTTGCTTGAGAAGTGGCACACTAGGAGAAGTATGCTCAAAATCTCACACCAGGAAGGGAAACATGTGAATGGTGCGTGAATGACTATTGAAATAATAAAAAAGAGAAAGCTATAGGCTGCTGAATGAGTTGGAGATAAGAAAAATAAGAGTGGAAAAAAACAATTTATGAGATTAGCCACAACAGAGTGGTGGAGATTAGGAGACATAAGTATAGCATGAGAAACACGAACACATACATTTAAAGTAGTAGCTGTGGCTAGGGGAATTGAGAGTGTGGACAAGATACTCCTAGAGAAGTAAAATAGCAGAGCAGAGTGAGACTAGGGATAAATAAAGGGAATAAGAACACATTTTTGGAGAAATAAAATCAATCAGAATACGAAGACTTATTTGGAAAAGAGAAATTATCTATCTGTCAGAGAAAAAAATATAAATAAAAATAAAAATTCTCTATTAAGAAACTTGAAAGAGATATGAAATTTAGAGGGAGTAAGACAAGAGTAGCCATACAAAGACTGGGAAGGTGTAATTGGAAGAAATTGGATTATCAGGAAAAATAGTTACCACATTTGGAGATAGGTGTGCAAGAAAGGTTTGAAAAAAAGGGAGTTAGAGGAAAACAGATAGAAGAACCAAGTACAGAAATCTCTGTAGCATTAAGACGCGTAGAGCGACTAACAACTAAAAAGGCAGCAATATTACAACCACAGAAAGCCGCTAGGCTGACATAAGAGAAAATATTCCACAATACCAAATAAAGAAAAATAATTATACTTGAGACTGGGAGTAGGGAGTCGCAGGATACAAGCTGTAAAAATGAGCAAAATGGCAGTGGAAATCTTATCTAACAGACACCCTCTGTGGAAAAAAAGAAATAGAGGAGATGTCTAAAAAGTGAGAAAAATGCACAAGGAAAATGAATACTAAGTGGCCAAAAAGGGGGACATTTGATGTTCCTCAGTGTGTGAGGAAATGGACACAGTAATAAAAAACCATAAGGCACAAGATAAAGGTAAAAAGAGTCAGGAAAAATGAGAAAAGGAAAGGGAAGTGTTGTGAATGTTCAAGAAAGAGGGAGAAGAAATACTGAAAAATATACAAAGATTTAGGAAAATAATTAAGGAAGATGAGAAAAAGAATGAGGAAAAAATGGTGGAGTGGAAAACTGAACCCCCACCGTATATCAGTGGACAATACCACTGGTGTCAGGGACAGTAGAAATAAAAGGAGTAAATGTGGAAAAGGGGAGAAGGACTCCCTTGGCATCTCCAGTAGTGAAAGGAGAAGGCAGAGGAAAAGTGGAAAAAGGTGAATGTACCTCAGAAATGAATCAGGAAAGGATTGATTGTTACAAAGAATTGAGAGAAGTCCTGGAAAAAATGCAGATAAGAGATGAAAGAGATGAGAATTCTCTAGAAGGAAACACAATAGATGAAAATGAGAGGACAAGTGAATTAGTGGATAAGGAAATAGAGAGGCTAACAAGAATATTGATGAAAGAGAAAGAAAGTACGGGATGAACTGGGAGAACAGTAATTTAAATGAAGAGGATGAAAGCGGAAAGCTAGAAGAAGATGAGCCAATGTTAGGCTCAAGGGGAACAGTTTATAACAGGGAAGAAGGGGGAAGGTTGCGGAATCGGAGAAAGCTGAAAAGACCTGAGAAATACAACACTCAATTCCCAATTCTAGTGAAAGGTGCACAAGGGCATTATGTTCCGTGGGCATCACAGGACCTGGAGAGGTTGGTTTCCCGCCTACCAGACATACATGAGGGGGCAGGTAAATGGATAAGAACCTTTGAGGAAAATACAATGGGAAAACTGCTGGCTGTGGGGGACCTTAAGGCAACAGAGTCCCGGGCAGCCACAGGGCCCTGTGAACCCATGGGTTGGGCCCAACCAAGGGTGCTAGGGGTGCCTAGGGAATCCTTCGGGGAGGGTCAGTTTCCTTACTAACCACGCGAGCTGATCAAGAACCTATGCTGCAGGTTCAGATAGAAAATAGAGGCACACCAATGATGACAGATACTGGAGCTACTTACACTTGTGGAAGTCCAAATTATGCCTCTCACCTCCCCATGTCAGGCAAATATGCCAAGACAGTAGGATTCTCGGGACAGACGCAGCTAATCCCAATGACAGCTCCAGTTCAACTAACGGCTAACAATAATTCTGCAACCCTCCCCATACTAGTGTCAGAACATACTCCTGTCAACTTATTGCGAAGAGACGCCCTATGTAAAATGGGCATACAAATTCGATGTTCCCCAGAAGGAGTGTTTATAAACAAAAGAGGGATAAACTTACAAATGTCAATGACAGGAGGCATAGTGAATGTGTACTGGTTAGGGGACATAAAAGAGGAGATGGATAAAACAATTGAAAAATGGGGTAGGTTTATTTATGGACAGATACCCCGGGCAGAAAATAAAAAATCGGAATATCATTGCACAATGTGCTATGACCCCACCTGCTATCCTTTATTAGAACAGCTCTGGCTGTTGAATACAAAAGGGAAGTTAGCTCCTATTATATCTCAATATATAGTGATAGGAAGACAGGGAGCAGCCATGGAAGTTACAGATGGGGAAGGATCAGACTTTATAACCAGATGACATAATGTTCCTGGAGCTGAACCTCACATCACCTTACTGGTAAATGAGGGAGCTACAGCAAAGGACCTAGGTCCCATGATGAAGCGAGCAAAAGAAATCCATTGGGAAAAAACGGATAATCCTTTAATTTATCATTCCGTGGATAAATCGCTCATTAAGATACTGTGCGCCACAGTGATGACTGGAATTCCACGGGAAGTAGAAATTACAGCCAGACAGCAGGTACAGTTAGGTGGAGAAATGACAGTTAGTGATCAGCTTAGGGAAAAAATAGAGAACAGCATCCCTGATAGGGTATGGTCAAAACATGATACTGATGTAGGATTGGTAGAATCAGCCAGCCCTGTGTACATTGGCACAAAACTTGGTGTCAAACCCCCTTGGAAGGCACCGTATAACATGAAGCCTGAGGTAGAAGAGGGTATAAGAATGACGATTGAAGGACTAGTCGAAGCAGGGGTATTGATAGAAACAAAGAGTTGTTGCAATACACCCCTGTTGCCAGTTCCCAAGGCAGATTAACAAAAGTGGAGACTGGTCCATGACCTAAGGGCAGTAAGTGAAATAGTACAGGATTGGCCTAATGATGTTTCAAATCCACACACATTACTGACTAATGTTCCCCCTGATGCTAAATATTTTACTGTAATAGATCTACTGTAAGTGGAGCATTCTTAAGCGTACCCCTGGCAGAAGAATGTAGACATCTGTTTGCATTTACACACAAATGTAAGCAATACTCGTATGCCACAGGGGTTTAAACACTCAACCCATGTGTTTAATGGGAATCTGAAAGCAGACCTTGAAAGCCTGACACTCGAGGGAACACTGATTCAGTATGTGGACGTCTTATTGATCTGTGCACCTACATTAAAATAATGTCATACTGATTCTATGAAGGTCCTGAAGAGGTTGTCTGAGGGAGGACATAGTTTCAAAAACCAAGCTCCAATTTTGCCAGCCTCAAGTTGAGTATTCAGGGGGAATGATAGCTCATGGAACAAAAGCAATAGCACCAGGACAACTGGAAGGCATTAGCAAAGCATCGTTGCCTCAGACAGTGGCCCAAATGATGACGTTCTTAGGTATGGCATGATTTCGTTCGGACTGGTTAGAAGACTATGCCATCAAGATGCCTCCTCTGAGAGAATTAATGAAAAATGTAGGACTATTGGACTTAAAAGTTAGTCTCGAGTGGACTACTGACGCACTTGTGGCATTTGAGACTCTGAAAAGAGAAATGCAGTCTGCTCCTGCATTGGCAACCCCAGACTATAAGAAACCTTTTTTGCTATATGTAGCGAATCGTTGTGATCAATATGCTACTGCAGTCTTCCTGCAGGAATCCTGCAGTGGGAGGTGCAAACAACCCATTGCGTACTATGGCACTAAGCTGGATTCTGTAGTGCAAGGATACCTGCCTTGCTATAAAGGATTGGCTGCATTACAGTATACTTATGATAAAGCATCTAGCATTACCATGGGATACCCTGTAGTGATATATACCCATCACAAAATTGTTGAACTCATTGAACAAGGAAAGTTTGTACTTACAAATGCTAGAACATTAGAATACTTGACTTTACTGACATACCCCGATGTCACCATTAAACGCTGCAGTTCAGTTAACCCAGAAGAAAGGCTTCCCTTAGGATTTGATGGAGCACCACATGATTGTGTGGCAGAATCCTTA
This sequence comes from Lepisosteus platostomus, assembly GCF_059453375.1. Lineage (NCBI taxonomy): Eukaryota > Metazoa > Chordata > Actinopteri > Semionotiformes > Lepisosteidae > Lepisosteus > Lepisosteus platostomus. Next base: position 40,570,998 of record NC_142616.1, read on the forward strand.
ACATTCACCGACTTAGGCCAGACCTAGAGACAACACCATTGACCACTACTGAAGGTTGAGAGGTAGAAGATTATTTTGTTGACGGTTCCTGTTATAAAGATCATACTGGCACTCATGCAGGTTTTGCAGTAATAAAAAGAAAGGGAAAGGAGTTTGAGGAGGTTATAACGGAACACTGCCCACAGCCGTGCTCAGTCCAAATGGCTGAACTAAAAGCACTCACTGCGGCATGTGAGATAGGGGCTGGAAAGGTGATAAATGTATACACCGATTCAGCCTATGCACATGCATGTTTGGAGCAGTTTGGAAACAGCGAAGGTTTAGGAAAAGTGATGGCATGCCCATACATCACCATGAACAAATTACAAAGCTCATGACAGCTCTAATGCGCCCTGCATGACTGGCAATCGTTAAATGCCAAGCACGTAAGAAGGGCAATGACTTTGTTATCAAAGGGAACAATGCAGCCGATGAAGCTGCCAAAGAGGCCTCCAAGTGTAACACCCCTATTCTAGCACCAGTGGTTACAATTGAATCTACTGTATACCACAGTTAGATGACATTATCAGGATGCAAGACAGAGCAGGACCTTATGAGAAAACAACAGGGTACCAAAGGGGAGCCACTAAAGACACAGCAGGATTATGGAGATCACATTAAGGCATTATTGTGGCACCTACTACACTACTCATTCTATTAATAACTGATGCGCATGGTTTTGACCATTGCGCAAGGGGGGAAGTGGTAAGGAAAATCAAACAACAAGGTTACTGTATGTATGGTGACATACCTACAGGCGATGGTAGATAATGCAATAGCAAGAAAGTAGAGAAATGTAGAAAAGAAGGAACTATAGTGATGAAAACCATATGTACCAAAGATCAGTGTATGGATCTGAATAAATATAGAAAAATTATGACTATAGAACAGGCCAAACAATTAATGATTCCTTCTGTACCAAATAAATTAAAACGGGATACAAGGTGGAAATTGTGCAGTCTAGCTGCTTTAATGGCAAAAATACATCAACAAGCAGAAGTTGGATACTGTAGCTTAATAGGTCAGATGTATCAAAGACCAGATATAGGAACAACCACAATAAGAACAATGACGACTGACCAAAGATGAAAAGTACGGGTAATTCAGACAGAGAATATATGTAAATTAGGTGAACCTGGATACCAGTTGAAGACCTATGGTATGTAAATTAAGTGTCACTATAACTGGTGCATCTTAACAGATGAGACTGACATATTCCTTATAAAGGAAGATGTAGGACAATATCTTAGTCAACAAATACCAGCATTGGAAACTCATTCTCCTGAAGAAAGGGGAATGTTTCATATAACCCTAGTGGGAATAGAAAGGGAAAGCAGGGATATGGTGGAAAAAAATAGAAAAAAGAGTCCCAGTGATAAGAGCAAGATTACCAAGAGCTACAGAACCTAACACAACCTTGATACAGTAAGTACTGAACTACCACCCACCATTTTCTTCTACTGGGAAGTAGCTTACGCCAATTGAACTTTGTTTGAGATTGTCTACAGATTTCTCTGGTATAGTTTACACAAATCTGGTCTGGTTATTTAGCGCTCTGGTTTGTGAACTGCTGGAAAGTTCACCTGGTTTTGTGAAGGTCTAAATAAGATCTTTCACCTGGTTATTTAGTGCTCTGGTTTGTGAACTGCTAGAAAGTTCACCTGGTTTTGTGAAGATCTAAATGATCCTTCACCTGGTTATTTAGCACTCTGGTTTGTGAACTGCTGGAAAGTTCACCTGGTTTTGTGAAGGTTTAAATAAGATCCTTCACCTGGTTATTTAGCGCTCTGGTTTGTAAACTAGGTTAGGGTTTACCTGGTTATAAAGATATTCTGAATTGTTAAATTGGTAATTTCTGCAGTATGGGAAATTTTGAATAATGTGATTTAAATTGTGCACAAGGGAAAGGTTAAGTAAGTAGATGAAAGAAACGCAGAGTACAGTATGTCGAGAGTTGTAAGAGTTGGTGAGAAAGGAATGTTGTGGAAAATAAGGAAAAGGAATGTATTATGTGAATGAAAGTGGGAAGTAGAATAAGCGCGTACGCTGTTTGATATTTTCTTGTTAGCGAACACACACACACACACATACACACAACACCCAAAAAAAAAACACACACCTCATAATAAAAGAGCAAATCACTTTGTAACAGGGTTTAAAGGACGTTGGGAGCCTAGTATAGCTCTGACTGGAGAAGTAAAGCAGTAATGCTGGCGTTCTGGGGATGGTGAATTACTGATCCAGAAAGAGAGTACTCGAGTTCTTGTTTCTTACCTGTGAACAGTGAATTGTAAGCTCTCTCTAAAGACTCTGAGAGGCATTTAGATCTAATGGTAACAGACACCCGTAGTTGCATTAGTGCAGGACTGCACAGGATTTCCAAGTGGAAAGCACTCCCCTATGAGCTGTTACCTCACACAACACCGTAAGATCATACTGAATGAAGAGGAAACAATCAACTCATCCTCCCCCGAAAAGGACCTCAGCTTGCTGTATACTCTATATAAGAGTGAGAGTCCATGTACCAGCCCAGCGCGAACGATACTTTAGTTACAGTTCACTCGCTGCGGATGCCCGGTGATTTGAGAAAAATTGTTAAAGAATTTCTTAATAGTCGGGAAGAACCTGAAAAAATCCAAAGAGAAATTACTACGGTCAAAGAATGTTATAATCCAAATTGGTCTGATCTAAATAAAACTATTGCGAGTTGTTCCACCTTCAGAAATTAGACAACATGTGCAAACTGCTGCCAATTGGCCAGTGCAAAACCCCAAAACAAGTGCGGCTCTGGAATCACCCCGCACCAGGTTAATAGAGGCTATACTGTAAGTACGGTACACCTCAAAGAGACCGATTCATAATCGCAAACAAAATAAAGGAGGAAACCCTGCTGATTCTATAGAAAGAACGGCCAAACTCTTTGAATTACATTCAGGTACTATATTCATCAACCAAGAGGTAACGTGAACTGCCTAAAGTACAAAACACGTTGAAAATCATCTGTGTTGGTTGATAAAATAAAGATCTGGAAGAATTGGTAAATATAGCCCACTATTGTTATTGATGTCAGGAGCAAAATAAATAAATAAAAAAAGAGAAATTAAAAACCGCTAATGACCGTGCAGAATTGGCTATTCTACAGGAAGCTGCGGATGAAATAAAGACTCCAGGTTGCTCCTTATATCCTGACAAACTCTGGCGGCCGTCTGGTAATGCCTAGAGCTCAATTGCCCTGTCTTGCTCACATCTCCCATGAGCTGGCACATGTGAGAAAAGGGGGGATGGTGACTGCAATACAAACAAAAAGAATGTTTGCCCCTAATTTTGCTTCAGTTGCTGCACAAACCTCTAAAAGATGTGTAACCTATCAGCAGCTTAATGTGGGAAAACCTGAAAACTTTTCAAGCAGCACACCCTCCCCCTTGGGGATTGTTTGTAAATATTTAAAAATATTTTGTACAGTTGACTAAATGTTGTGGATATGAGTAGGTCTTAGTAATGGATTGTAGTAGTGGATTAATTTACAAAATTAGTAGAAGCATTTCCCTGCAGAAAGGTTGATGCGAAAAACTGTAGTGAAAACTCTGATGAAAGACTTTGTATGCAGGTTTGGGATTCCTACTAGTATTAACAGTGACCGAGGAACTCATTTTTCAAATCAAATCATGAAGGAACTATGTCATGCCCTGCAGATTAAACAGAATCTTCACTGTCCTTATCACCCACAGTCTGCAGGACTGGTAGAAAGACAGAATGGAATACTGAAGAACAAACTGGCTAAGATATGTAATGAGACGCGGTTGAAATGGCCAGATGCATTGCCACTGGCTCTCATGAGTATGCAGTGTACACCCAACAGGAAAACGGGGCTTAGCCCTCATGAAATTCTCATGGGCCGCCCCATGAGAGCCCCTTTCTCACTCCCTCTGACTATGGCAGAGATGGGCATCCACTTCATGGATGATATGTTGCTTTCATTCTGTCAGAACCTAATCAGAAATGTGAAGTGTATCCACTCTCAGGTACGTGCAGCCCAGGATAAAGAACCTGATCGACCGTGTCACTCCATCCAGCCAGGAGACTGGGTCTACATCAACGTATACTAACAAAAGACGGCACTGTAACCTCGCTGGAAAGAACCTTTCCAGGTTCTGCTAATCACCAACACTGTCATAAAGTGTCAAGGCCAGCCCACATGGATCCACGCATCCCACTGCAAACTCGCTGCTGCACCTGACCTCGACGAGACGGATCCGCCAGAATCATCACAGGCCTCTAAAAAGGGCCCAGAAAAAGATGAAAGTTCTGTGCCACCAGAACCAACGCAGCCCCGGAGTAGTGGCCCAGAAGAAGATGAATGGAATTTGAGTTACAGACTCTGGACAGGATCTGCTGTTTATTTGAAATGTTGTTTCTAATCTTTATGTGTGGTCTAGGAAGTGTTCACGGGGGTGGGAGAGTAACTCTTTCCTTAAATTCACACACCAGTATGCAAAATCATTGAATAAATCAGAATGCTGGGTTTGCTCCCACATCCCACATAATTCTGGAGCAGGTATCCCCATGGCACCAGTTCCCTTTACTTGGGATGATATGTGTGGCAACTGGAAAACAGTTAAATTGGCAACCTGATGAGAAATCAAAAATATGGTATCCCAGTGGCTGCAAGTATTCTGTGTACAGTACTAATGTCACTTTTGGAGGATGGTATAAACCTCCCTATAATGTCACACGAAGAACTAATGATGTTCCAGGCTTAAAATTGGCTAACAAAGCTGAAGGGCTTCTCTGTTAACAATGGCACTGTCTATATGGGAAATAGTTCCTGCAATTATACCCTTAGTTGTTATCAGAATGTTACCATGAAGATAGTTAACCGCACTGACCCTTCCTCAGTTTTTATGCAACCCAGTACTTCAGCAGAGGTTATACTTTCAAATCCTCTGGAATGCGAAGTTACAATGGGACTTATTTCATTTGAGGGGATCAAGCATATCCCTGGCTTCCTCCTGTCTAGGCAGGGTCATGTTACATAGGATACATTACCCCAGCAATGCGGCATTCTACTGTCCTCCCTTTTAAGCACTATGATAACCGAAACAAACGGGCCATCTCCGAAGGCGACCGGCTGGCAGTTGTCCTGTTCCCTATGTACTGGGTTGGCAGGGCCATGAAGGAAATTCGGCTCCTCACGAGCATCCTGGAACTTGTCAGCAATGACACTGTAGAAGCCCTCGACAAACTGTCTCCCGGGCTGGTAGCAATGCAAACCATATGTTCATGTCTTGCCTACTTTTTAATGTATAAAAAGGAAAGTATAACTTCAGTCCAGTGAGCATTTCTTGGGTGCTAGGGGAAACCTTATCTCTGTGATGTGCTCCCCTTCAGCTGCTTGTATTAAAGATCTCTGTTTGAAAATCTCCCAACCTGAGTGAAGACTGAGTTTTCTTCGACACAAGGAAAATGTATGAACTGTGCTACAATTTTATTTTTTGACAAGTATTCTGTCATGAGAAATTTTGTGTTGAATGGTGTTCTCGATAAGCATTGTTTCAGGCTTAAATAGGTTAAGAATAGCCAATACATACAGTATTTCTGTAGGTCAGAATTGTTTTTTAATATTCCACTCATTTGACTGGAAAATTTGCTTCTCTGAATCCAAATATGAGTCTGAAAAGACAATACAACACTGCCAAAACCAAAAGAGTGGGTGAGGAGTGCTCACATAAATTTTTGAAAGGTACTCTGTCATTGGAAATTTCGTGTTGAACGGAGTGCTGAATGAATGTACGTTTAGGCTTAAGTGGCCAAAAAGTCAGAAACAACTCATACATTTTGGCATTATCTGTTAATATGCTTGTGATTTCAAAGCCCATGGCAAGATTTTAAAAGTTCAATCAGGTTCTTTCTAACTCTTGCTTGTTGGGCAGTTCAGATACCATTCCTTTTTGGGGCAAAGCACTGTATACAGCCATATAAGTCAGAAAAAAAGGTTTATAAAACATCAAAAGAACTATATTCCTTGGTATCCTTTCAGCCCTAAAACACAGCCATGCCATCAAAAACTGTCCACATTGTATGGGAATAAAACCCTAACCCTAGCTTCGGGTTTTGCTAGTTAGGGTTAGGGTTCAACTATTTCTCAAAGACACTTTTCTCAATATTCCATTCATTTGACTGGAAAATTTGCTTCTCTGAATCCAAATATGAGTCTGAAAAGACAATACAACACTGCCAAAATCAAAAGAGTGGGTGAGGAGTGGTCACATTAATTTTTGAAAGGGATTCTTTCATTGGAAATTTCGTGTGAACGGAGTGCTGAATGAATGTACGTTTAGGCTTAAGTGGACTAAAACTCATAAACAACTAATACATTTTGGCATTATCTGTTAACATGCCTGTGATTTCAAAGCCCATGGCAAGAGTTTAAAAGTTCAATCAGGTTCTTTCAAACTCTTGCTTGTTGGGCAGTTCAGACACCATTCCTTTTTGGGGCAAAGCACTGTATACAGCCATATAAGTCAGAAAAAAGGTTTAGAAAACATCAAAAGAACTATATTCCTTAGAATCCTTACAGCCCTAAAACACAGCCATGCCATCAAAAACTGTCCACATTGTATGGGAATAAAACACTAACCCTAGCATCGGGTTTTGCTAGTTAGGGTTAGGGTTCAAATATTTCTCAAAGACACTTTTCTCAATATTCCATTCATTTGACTGGAAAATTTGCTTCTTTGAATTCAAATATGAGTCTGAAAAGACAATACAACACTGCCAAAACCAAAAGAGTGGGTGAGGAGTGGTCACATTAATTTTTGAAAGGTATTCTTTCATTGGAAATTTCGTGTTGAACGGAGTGCTGAATGAATGTACGTTTAGGGTTAAGTGGCCAAAAAGTCAGAAACAACTCATACATTTTGGCATTATCTGTTAATATGCTTGTGATTTCAAAGCCCATGGCAAGAGTTTAAATGTTCAATCAGGTTCTTTCGAACTCTTGCTTGTTGGGCAGTTCAGACACCATTCATTTTTGGGGCAAAGCACTGTATACAGCCATATAAGTCAGAAAAAAAGGTTTAGAAAACATCGAAAGAACTATATTCCTAAGAATCCTTTCAGCCCTAAAACACAGCTATGCCATCAAAAACTGTCCACATTGTATGGGAATAAAACCCTAACCCTAGCTTCGGGTTTTGCTAGTTAGGGTTAGGGTTCAACTATTTATCAAAGACAATTTTCTCAATATTCCACTCATTTGACTGGAAAATTTGCTTCTCTGAATCAAAATATGAGCCTGAAAAGACAATACAACACTGCCAAAACCAAAAGAGTGGGTGAGGAGTGGTCACATTAATTTTTGAAAGGGATTCTTTTATTGGAAATTTCGTGTTGAACGGAGTGCTGAATGAATGTACGTTTTGGCTTAAGTGACCTAAAAGTCACAAACAACTAATACATTTTGGTATTATCTGTTAATATGCCTGTGATTTCAAAGCCCATGGCAAGAGTTTAAAAGTTCAATCATGTTCTTTCGAACTCTTGCTTGTTGGGCAGTTCAGACACCATTCCTTTTTGGGGCAAAGTACTGTATACAGCCATATAAGTCAGAAAAAAAGTTTAGAAAAAATCGAAAGAACTATATTCCTAAGAATCCTTACAGCCCTAAAACACAGCCATGCCATCAAAAACTGTCCACATTGTATGGGAATAAAACCCTAACCCTAGCTTTGGGTTTTGCTAGTTAGGGTTAGGGTTCAAATATTTCTCAAAGACACTTTTCTCAATATTCCACTCATTTGACTGGAAAATTTGCTTCTCTGAATCAATATAAGAGTCTGAAAAGACAATACAACACTGCCAAAACCAAAAGAGTGGGTGAGGAGTGGTCACATTAATTTTTGAAAGGTATTCTTTCATTGGAAATTTCGTGTTGAACGGAGTGCTGAATGAATGTACGTTTAGGGTTAAGTGGCCAAAAAGTCAGAAACAACTCATACATTTTGGCATTATCTGTTAATATGCTTGTGATTTCAAAGCCCATGGCAAGAGTTTAAACGTTCAATCAGATTCTTTCACTCTTGGTTTTTGGGCAGTTCAGACACCATTCTTTTTTGGGGCAAAGCACTGTATACAGCCATATAGGTCAGAAAAAAAGGTTTAGAAAACATCGAAAGAACTATATTCCTAACTATCCTTTCAGCCCTAAAACACAGCCATGCCATCAAAAACTGTCCACATTGTATGGGAATAAAAACCTAACCCTAGCTTCGGGTTTTGCTAGTTAGGGTTAGGGTTTAACTATTTCTCAAAGACACTTTTCTCAATATTCCATTCAATTGATTGGAAAATTTGCTTCTCTGAATCCAAATATGAGTCTGAAAAGACAATACAACACTGCCAGAACCAAAAGAGTGGGTGAGGAGTGGTCACATTAATTTTTGAAAGGGATTCTTTCATTGGAAATTTCGTGTTGAACAGAGTGCTGAATGAATGTACGTTTAGGCTTAAGTGGCCAAAAAGTCAGAAACAACTAATACATTTTGGCATTATCTGTTAACATGCCTGTGATTTCAAAGCCCATGGCAAGAGTTTAAAAGTTCAATCAGGTTCTTTCAAACTCTTGCTTGTTGGGCAGTTCAGACACCATTCCTTTTTGGGGCAAAGCACTGTATACAGCCATATAAGTCAGAAAAAAAGGTTTAGAAAACATCGAAAGAACTATATTCCTTAGAATCCTTACAGCCCTAAAACACAGCCATGCCATCAAAAACTGTCCACATTGTATGGGAATAAAACCCTAACCCTAGCTTTGGGTTTTGCTAGTTAGGGTTAGGGTTCAAATATTTCTCAAAGACACTTTTCTCAATATTCCACTCATTTGACTGGAAAATTTGCTTCTCTGAATCAATATAAGAGTCTGAAAAGACAATACAACACTGCCAAAACCAAAAGAGTGGGTGAGGAGTGGTCACATTAATTTTTGAAAGGTATTCTTTCATTGGAAATTTTTTGTTGAACGGAGTGCTGAATGAATGTATTTTTAGGCTTAGGTGGCCAAAAAGTCAGAAACAACTCATACATTTTGGCATTATCTGTTAATATGCTTGTGATTTCAAAGCCCATGGCAAGAGTTTAAACGTTCAATCAGATTCTTTCACTCTTGTTTTTTGGGCAGTTCAGACACCATTCCTTTTTGGGGCAAAGCACTGTATACAGCCATATAAGTCAGAAAAAAAGGTTTAGAAAACATCGAAAGAACTATATTCCTAACTATCCTTTCAGCCCTAAAACAGAGCCATGCCATCAAAAACTGTCCACATTGTATGGGAATAAAACCCTAACCCTAGCTTCGGGTTTTGCTAGTTAGGGTTAGGGTTCAACTATTTCTCAAAGACAATTTTCTCAATATTCCATTCATTTGACTGGAAAATTTACTTCTCTGAATCCAAATATGAGTCTGAAAAGACAATACAACACTGCCAAAACCAAAAGAGTGGGTGAGAAGTGGTCACATTAATTTTTGAAAGGGATTCTTTCATTGGAAATTTCGTGTTGAACGGAGTGCTGAATGAATGTACGTTTAGGCTTAAGTGGCCAAAAAGTCAGAAACAACTAATACATTTTCGCATTATCTGTTAATATGCTTGTGATTTCAAAGCCCATGGCAAGAGTTTAAAAGTTCAATCTGGTTCTTTCTAACTCTTGCTTGTTGGGCAGTTCAGACACCATTCCTTTTTGGGGCAAAGCACTGTATACAGCCATATAAGTCAGAAAAAAAAGTTTATAAAACATCAAAAGAACTATATTCCTAGGTATCCTTTCAGCCCTAAAACACAGCCATGCCATCAAAAACTGTCCACATTGTATGGGAATAAAACCCTAACCCTAGCTTCGGGTTTTGCTAGTTAGGGTTAGGGTTCAAATATTTCTCAAAGACACTTTTCTCAATATTCCATTCATTTGACTGGAAAATTTGCTTCTTTGAATTCAAATATGAGTCTGAAAAGACAATACAACACTGCCAAAACCAAAAGAGTGGGTGAGGAGTGGTCACATTAATTTTTGAAAGATATTCTTTCATTGGAAATTTCGTGTTGAACGGAGTGCTGAATGAATGTACCTTTAGGCTTATCTGTCCAAAAAGTCAGAAACAACTCATACATTTTGGCATTATCTGTTAATATGCCTGTGATTTCAAAGCCCATGGCAAGAGTTTAAACATTCAATCAGATTCTTTCACTCTTGGTTTTTGGGCAGTTCAGACACCATTCCTTTTTGGGGCAAAGCACTGTATACAGCCATATAGGTCAGAAAAAAAGGTTTAGAAAACATCGAAAGAACTATATTCCTAACTATCCTTTCAGCCCTAAAACACAGCCATGCCATCAAAAACTGTCCACATTGTATGGGAATAAAACCCTAACCCTAGCTTCGGGTTTTGCTAGTTACAGTAGGGTTAGGGTTCAACTATTTCTCAAAGACACTTTTCTCAATATTCCATTCATTTGACTGGAAAATTTGCTTCTCTGAATCCAAATATGAGTCTGAAAAGACAATACAACACTGCCAAAACAAAAAGAGTGGGTGAGGAGTGGTCACATTAATTTTTGAAAGGGATTCTTTCATTGGAAATTTCGAGTTGAACGGAGTGCTGAATGAATGTACGTTTAGGCTTAAGTGGGCTAAAACTCATAAACAACTAATACATTTTGGCATTATCTGTTAACATGCCTGTGATTTCAAAGCCCATGGCAAGAGTTTAAAAGTTCAATCAGGTTCTTTCTAACTCTTGCTTGTTGGGCAGTTCAGACACCATTCCTTTTTGGGGCAAAGCACTGTATACAGCCATATAAGTCAGAAAAAAATGTTTAGAAAACATCGAAAGAACTATATTCCTAGGTATCCTTTCAGCCCTAAAACACATGCATGCCATCAAAAACTGTCCATATTGTATGGGAATAAAACAGTAACCCTAGCTTTGGGTTTTGCTAGTTAGGGTTAGGGTTCAAACATTTCTCAAAGACACTTTTCTCAATATTCCATTCATTTGACTGGAAAATTTGCTTCTATGAATCCAAATATGAGTCTGAAAAGACAATACAACACTGCCAAAACCAAAAGAGTGGGTGAGGAGTGGTCACATTAATTTTTGAAAGATATTCTTTCATTGGAAATTTCGTGTTGAACGGAGTGCTGAATGAATGTACCTTTAGGCTTACGTGTCCAAAAAGTCAGAAACAACTCATACATTTTGGCATTATCTGTTAATATGCTTGTGATTTCAAAGCCCATGGCAAGAGTTTAAACGTTCAATCAGGTTCTTTCGAACTCTTGCTTGTTAGGCAGTTCAGACACCATTCGTTTCTGGGGCAAAGCACTGTATACAGCCATATAAGTGAGAAAAAAAGGTTTAGAAAACATCGAAAGAACTATATTCCTAAGAATCCTTTCAGCCCTAAAACACAGCCATGCCATCAAAAACTGTCCACATTGTATGGGAATAAAACCCTAACCCTAGCTTCGGGTTTTGCTAGTTAGGGTTAGGGTTCAACTATTTCTCAAAGACACTTTTCACAATATTCCATTCATTTGACTGGAAAATGTGCTTCTCTGAATCCAAATATGTGTCTGAAAAGACAATACAACACTGCCAAAACCAAAAGAGTGGGTGAGGAGTGGTCACATTAATCTTTGAAAGAGATTCTTTCATTGGAAATTTCGTGTTGAACGGAGTGCTGAATGAATGTACATTTAGGCTTAAGTGGCCTAAAAGTGAGAAACAACTCATACATTTTGGCATTATCTGTTAATATGCTTGTGATTTCAAAGCCCATGGCAAGAGTTTAAAAGTTCAATCTGGTTCTTTCTAACTCTTGCTTGTTGGGCAGTTCAGACACCATTCCTTTTTGGGGCAAAGCACTGTATACAGCCATATAAGTCAGAAAAAAAAGTTTATAAAACATCAAAAGAACTATATTCCTAGGTATCCTTTCAGCCCTAAAACACAGCCATGCCATCAAAAACTGTCCACATTGTATGGGAATAAAACCCTAACCCTAGCTTCGGGTTTTGCTAGTTAGGGTTAGGGTTCAACTATTTCTCAAAGACACTTTTCACAATATTCCATTCATTTGACTGGAAAATTTGCTTCTCTGAATTCAAATATGAGTCTGAAAAGACAATACAACACTGCCAAAACCAAAAGAGTGGGTGAGGAGTGGTCACATTAATTTTTGAAAGATATTCTTTCATTGGAAATTTCGTGTTGAACGGAGTGCTGAATGAATGTACCTTTAGGCTTATCTGTCCAAAAAGTCAGAAACAACTCATACATTTTGGCATTATCTGTTAATATGCCTGTGATTTCAAAGCCCATGGCAAGAGTTTAAACATTCAATCAGATTCTTTCACTCTTGGTTTTTGGGCAGTTCAGACACCATTCCTTTTTGGGGCAAAGCACTGTATACAGCCATATAGGTCAGAAAAAAAGGTTTAGAAAACATCGAAAGAACTATATTCCTAACTATCCTTTCAGCCCTAAAACACAGCCATGCCATCAAAAACTGTCCACATTGTATGGGAATAAAACCCTAACCCTAGCTTCGGGTTTTGCTAGTTACAGTAGGGTTAGGGTTCAACTATTTCTCAAAGACACTTTTCTCAATATTCCATTCATTTGACTGGAAAATTTGCTTCTCTGAATCCAAATATGAGTCTGAAAAGACAATACAACACTGCCAAAACAAAAAGAGTGGGTGAGGAGTGGTCACATTAATTTTTGAAAGGGATTCTTTCATTGGAAATTTCGAGTTGAACGGAGTGCTGAATGAATGTACGTTTAGGCTTAAGTGGGCTAAAACTCATAAACAACTAATACATTTTGGCATTATCTGTTAACATGCCTGTGATTTCAAAGCCCATGGCAAGAGTTTAAAAGTTCAATCAGGTTCTTTCTAACTCTTGCTTGTTGGGCAGTTCAGACACCATTCCTTTTTGGGGCAAAGCACTGTATACAGCCATATAAGTCAGAAAAAAATGTTTAGAAAACATCGAAAGAACTATATTCCTAGGTATCCTTTCAGCCCTAAAACACATGCATGCCATCAAAAACTGTCCATATTGTATGGGAATAAAACAGTAACCCTAGCTTTGGGTTTTGCTAGTTAGGGTTAGGGTTCAAACATTTCTCAAAGACACTTTTCTCAATATTCCATTCATTTGACTGGAAAATTTGCTTCTATGAATCCAAATATGAGTCTGAAAAGACAATACAACACTGCCAAAACCAAAAGAGTGGGTGAGGAGTGGTCACATTAATTTTTGAAAGATATTCTTTCATTGGAAATTTCGTGTTGAACGGAGTGCTGAATGAATGTACCTTTAGGCTTACGTGTCCAAAAAGTCAGAAACAACTCATACATTTTGGCATTATCTGTTAATATGCTTGTGATTTCAAAGCCCATGGGAAGAGTTTAAACGTTCAATCAGGTTCTTTCGAACTCTTGCTTGTTAGGCAGTTCAGACACCATTCGTTTCTGGGGCAAAGCACTGTATACAGCCATATAAGTGAGAAAAAAAGGTTTAGAAAACATCGAAAGAACTATATTCCTAAGAATCCTTTCAGCCCTAAAACACAGCCATGCCATCAAAAACTGTCCACATTGTATGGGAATAAAACCCTAACCCTAGCTTCGGGTTTGCTAGTTAGGGTTAGGGTTCAAATATTTCTCAAAGACACTTTTCACAATATTCCATTCATTTGACTGGAAAATGTGCTTCTCTGAATCCAAATATGTGTCTGAAAAGACAATACAACACTGCCAAAACCAAAAGAGTGGGTGAGGAGTGGTCACATTAATCTTTGAAAGAGATTCTTTCATTGGAAATTTCGTGTTGAACGGAGTGCTGAATGAATGTACATTTAGGCTTAAGTGGCCTAAAAGTGAGAAACAACTCATACATTTTGGCATTATCTGTTAATATGCTTGTGATTTCAAAGCCCATGGCAAGAGTTTAAAAGTTCAATCTGGTTCTTTCTAACTCTTGCTTGTTGGGCAGTTCAGACACCATTCCTTTTTGGGGCAAAGCACTGTATACAGCCATATAAGTCAGAAAAAAAAGTTTATAAAACATCAAAAGAACTATATTCCTAGGTATCCTTTCAGCCCTAAAACACAGCCATGCCATCAAAAACTGTCCACATTGTATGGGAATAAAACCCTAACCCTAGCTTCGGGTTTTGCTAGTTAGGGTTAGGGTTCAACTATTTCTCAAAGACACTTTTCACAATATTCCATTCATTTGACTGGAAAATTTGCTTCTCTGAATTCAAATATGAGTCTGAAAAGACAATACAACACTGCCAAAACCAAAAGAGTGGGTGAGGAGTGGTCACATTAATTTTTGAAAGATATTCTTTCATTGGAAATTTCGTGTTGAACGGAGTGCTGAATGAATGTACCTTTAGGCTTATCTGTCCAAAAAGTCAGAAACAACTCATACATTTTGGCATTATCTGTTAATATGCTTGTGATTTCAAAGCCCATGGCAAGAGTTTAAACATTCAATCAGATTCTTTCACTCTTGGTTTTTGGGCAGTTCAGACACCATTCCTTTTTGGGGCAAAGCACTGTATACAGCCATATAGGTCAGAAAAAAAGGTTTAGAAAGCATCGAAAGAACTATATTCCTAACTATCCTTTCAGCCCTAAAACACAGCCATGCCATCAAAAACTGTCCACATTGTATGGGAATAAAACCCTAACCCTAGCTTCGGGTTTTGCTAGTTACAGTAGGGTTAGGGTTCAACTATTTCTCAAAGACACTTTTCTCAATATTCCATTCATTTGACTGGAAAATTTGCTTCTCTGAATCCAAATATGAGTCTGAAAAGACAATACAACACTGCCAAAACAAAAAGAGTGGGTGAGGAGTGGTCACATTAATTTTTGAAAGGGATTCTTTCATTGGAAATTTCGAGTTGAACGGAGTGCTGAATGAATGTACGTTTAGGCTTAAGTGGGCTAAAACTCATAAACAACTAATACATTTTGGCATTATCTGTTAACATGCCTGTGATTTCAAAGCCCATGGCAAGAGTTTAAAAGTTCAATCAGGTTCTTTCTAACTCTTGCTTGTTGGGCAGTTCAGACACCATTCCTTTTTGGGGCAAAGCACTGTATACAGCCATATAAGTCAGAAAAAAATGTTTAGAAAACATCGAAAGAACTATATTCCTAGGTATCCTTTCAGCCCTAAAACACATGCATGCCATCAAAAACTGTCCATATTGTATGGGAATAAAACAGTAACCCTAGCTTTGGGTTTTGCTAGTTAGGGTTAGGGTTCAAACATTTCTCAAAGACACTTTTCTCAATATTCCATTCATTTGACTGGAAAATTTGCTTCTATGAATCCAAATATGAGTCTGAAAAGACAATACAACACTGCCAAAACCAAAAGAGTGGGTGAGGAGTGGTCACATTAATTTTTGAAAGATATTCTTTCATTGGAAATTTCGTGTTGAACGGAGTGCTGAATGAATGTACCTTTAGGCTTACGTGTCCAAAAAGTCAGAAACAACTCATACATTTTGGCATTATCTGTTAATATGCTTGTGATTTCAAAGCCCATGGCAAGAGTTTAAACGTTCAATCAGGTTCTTTCGAACTCTTGCTTGTTAGGCAGTTCAGACACCATTCGTTTCTGGGGCAAAGCACTGTATACAGCCATATAAGTGAGAAAAAAAGGTTTAGAAAACATCGAAAGAACTATATTCCTAAGAATCCTTTCAGCCCTAAAACACAGCCATGCCATCAAAAACTGTCCACATTGTATGGGAATAAAACCCTAACCCTAGCTTCGGGTTTTGCTAGTTAGGGTTAGGGTTCAAATATTTCTCAAAGACACTTTTCACAATATTCCATTCATTTGACTGGAAAATGTGCTTCTCTGAATCCAAATATGTGTCTGAAAAGACAATACAACACTGCCAAAACCAAAAGAGTGGGTGAGGAGTGGTCACATTAATCTTTGAAAGAGATTCTTTCATTGGAAATTTCGTGTTGAACGGAGTGCTGAATGAATGTACATTTAGGCTTAAGTGGCCTAAAAGTGAGAAACAACTCATACATTTTGGCATTATCTGTTAATATGCTTGTGATTTCAAAGCCCATGGCAAGAGTTTAAAAGTTCAATCTGGTTCTTTCTAACTCTTGCTTGTTGGGCAGTTCAGACACCATTCCTTTTTGGGGCAAAGCACTGTATACAGCCATATAAGTCAGAAAAAAAAGTTTATAAAACATCAAAAGAACTATATTCCTAGGTATCCTTTCAGCCCTAAAACACAGCCATGCCATCAAAAACTGTCCACATTGTATGGGAATAAAACCCTAACCCTAGCTTCGGGTTTTGCTAGTTAGGGTTAGGGTTCAACTATTTCTCAAAGACACTTTTCACAATATTCCATTCATTTGACTGGAAAATTTGCTTCTCTGAATCCAAATATGAGTCTGAAAAGACAATACAACAGTGCCAAAACCAAAAGAGTGGGTGAGGAGTGGTCACATTAATTTTTGAATGGTATTCTTTCATTGGAAATTTCGTGGTGAACGGAGTGCTGAATGAATGTACGTTTAGGCTTAAGTGGACTAAAAGTCATAAACAACTAATACATTTTGGCATTATCTGTTAATATGCCTGTGATTTCAAAGCCCATGGCAAGAGTTTAAACGTTCAATCAGGTTCTTTCGAACTCTTGCTTGTTAGGCAGTTAAGACACCATTCGTTTCTGGGGCAAAGCACTGTATACAGCCATATAAGTGAGAAAAAAAGGTTTAGAAAACATCGAAAGAACTATATTCCTAAGAATCCTTTCAGCCCTAAAACACAGCCATGCCATCAAAAACTGTCCACATTGTATGGGAATAAAACCCTAACCCTAGCTTCGGGTTTTGCTAGTTAGGGTTAGGGTTCAACTATTTCTCAAAGACACTTTTCACAATATTCCATTCATTTGACTGGAAAATTTGCTTCTCTGAATCCAAATATGAGTCTGAAAAGACAATACAACAGTGCCAAAACCAAAAGAGTGGGTGAGGAGTGGTCACATTAATTTTTGAATGGTATTCTTTCATTGGAAATTTCGTGGTGAACGGAGTGCTGAATGAATGTACGTTTAGGCTTAAGTGGACTAAAAGTCATAAACAACTAATACATTTTGGCATTATCTGTTAATATGCCTGTGATTTCAAAGCCCATGGCAAGAGTTTAAAAGTTCAATCAGGTTATTTCGAACTCTTGCTTGTTAGGCAGTTCAGACACCATTCCTTTTTTGGGGCAAAGCACTGTATACAGCCATATAAGTCAGAAAAAAAGGTTTAGAAAACATCGAAAGAACTATATTCCTAGGTATCCTTTCAGCCCTAAAACACAACCATGCCATCAAAAACTGTCCACATTGTATGGGAATAAAACCCTAACCCTAGCTTCGGGTTTTGCTAGTTAGGGTTAGGGTTCAAATATTTCTCAAAGACACTTTTCTCAATATTCCATTCATTTGACTGGAAAATTTGCTTCTCTGAATCCAAATATGAGTCTGAAAAGACAATACAACACTGCCAAAACCAAAAGAGTGGGTGAGGAGTGGTCACATTAATTTTTGAAAGGGATTCTTTCATTGGAAATTTCGTGTTTAACGGAGAGCTGAATGAATGTACGTTTAGGCTTAAGTGGACTGAAAGTCAGAAACAACTAATACATTTTGGCATTATCTGTTAATATGCCTGTGATTTCAAAGCCCATGGCAAGAGTTTAAAAGTTCAATCAGGTTCGTTCGAACTCTTGCTTGTTGGGCAGTTCAGACACCATTCCTTTTTGGGGCAAACCACTGTATACAGCCATATAGGTCAGAAAAAAAGGTTTAGAAAACATCGAAAGAACTATATTCCTAAGAATCCTTTCAGCCCTAAAACACAGCCATACCATCAAAAACTGTCCACATTGTATGGGAATAAAACCCTAACCCTAGCTTAGGGTTTTGCTAGTTAGGGGTAGGGTTCAAATATTTCTAAAAGTCACTTTTCTCAATATTCCATTCATTTGACTGGAAAATTTGCTTCTCTGAATCCAAATATGAGTCTGAAAAGACAATACAACACTGCCAAAACCGAAAGAGTGGGTGAGGAGTGGTCACATTAATTTTTGAAAGGGATTCTTTCATTGGAAATTTCGTGTTGAACGGAGTGCTGAATGAATATACGTTTAGGCTTAAGTGGCCTAAATGTCCGAAACAACTAATACATTTTGGCATTATCTGTTAATATGCCTGTGATTTAAAAGCCCATGGCAAGAGTTTAAAAGTTCAATCAGGTTCTTTCAAACTCTTGCTTGTTGGGCAGTTCAGACACCATTCCTTTTTGGGGCAAAGCACTGTATACAGCCATATAAGTCAGAAAAAAAGGTTTAGAAAACATCGAAAGAACTATATTCCTAAGAATCCTTTCAGCCCTAAAACACAGCCATGCCATCAAAAACTGTCCACATTGTATGGGAATAAAACCCTATCCCTAGCTTTCGGTTTGGCAAGTTAGGGTTAGGGTTCAAATATTTCTCAAAGACACTTTTCTCAATATTCCATTCATATGACTGGAAAATTTGATTCTCTGAATCCAAATATGAGTCTGAAAAGACAATACAACACTGCCAAAACCAAAAGAGTGGGTGAGGAGTGGTCACATTAATTTTTGAAAGGGATTCTTTTATTGGAAATTTTGTGTTGGACGGAGTGCTGAATGAATGTACGTTTAGGCTTAAGTGGACTAAAAGTCAGAAACAACTAATACATTTTGGCATTATCTGTTAATATGCCTGTGATTTCAAAGCCCATGGCAAGAGTTTAAAAGTTCAATCAGGTTCGTTCGAACTCTTGCTTGTTGGGCAGTTCAGACACCATTCCTTTTTGGGGCAAACCACTGTATACAGCCTTATAGGTCAGAAAAAAGGTTTAGAAAACATCGAAAGAACTATATTCCTAAGAATCCTTTCAGCCCTAAAACACACCCATGCCATCAAAAACTGTCCACATTGTATGGATATAAAACCCTAACCCTAGCTTCGGGTTTTGCTAGTTAGGGTTAGGGTTCAAATATTTCTCAAAGACACTTTTCTCAATATTCCATTCATTTGACTGGAAAATGTGCTTCTCTGAATCCAAATATGAGTCTGAAAAGACAATACAACACTGCCAAAACCAAAAGAGTGGGTGAGGAGTGGTCACATTAATTTTTGAAAGGGATTCTTTCATTGGAAATTTCGTGTTGAACGGAGAGCTGAATGAATGTACGTTTAGGCTTAAGTGGACTAAAAGTCAGGAACAACTAATACATTTTGGCATTATCTGTTAATATGCCTGTGATTTCAAAGCCCATGGCAAGAGTTTAAAAGTTCAATCAGGTTCGTTCGAACTCTTGCTTGTTGGGCAGTTCAGACACCATTCCTTTTTGGGGCAAAGCACTGTATACAGCCATATAAGTCAGAAAAAAAGGTTTAGAAAAAATCGAAAGAACTATATTCCTAGGTATCCTTTCAGCCCTAAAACACAGGAATGCCATCAAAAACTGTCCACATTGTATGGGAATAAAACCCTAACCCTAGCTTAGGGTTTTGCTAGTTAGGGGTAGGGTTCAAATATTTCTCAAAGTCACTTTTCTCAATATTCCATTCATTTGACTGGAAAATTTGCTTCTCTGAATCCAAATATGAGTCTGAAAAGACAATACAACACTGCCAAAACCGAAAGAGTGGGTGAGGAGTGGTCACATTAATTTTTGAAAGGGATTCTTTCATTGGAAATTTCGTGTTGAACGGAGTGCTGAATGAATATACGTTTAGGCTTAAGTGGCCTAAATGTCCGAAACAACTAATACATTTTGGCATTATCTGTTAATATGCCTGTGATTTAAAAGCCCATGGCAAGAGTTTAAAAGTTCAATCAGGTTCTTTCAAACTCTTGCTTGTTGGGCAGTTCAGACACCATTCCTTTTTGGGGCAAAGCACTGTATACAGCCATATAAGTCAGAAAAAAAGGTTTAGAAAACATCGAAAGAACTATATTCCTAAGAATCATTTCAGCCCTAAAACACAGCCATGCCATCAAAAACTGTCCACATTGTATGGGAATAAAACCCTATCCCTAGCTTTCGGTTTGGCAAATTAGGGTTAGGGTTCAAATATTTCTCAAAGACACTTTTCTCAATATTCCATTCATATGACTGGAAAATTTGATTCTCTGAATCCAAATATGAGTCTGAAAAGACAATACAACACTGCCAAAACCAAAAGAGTGGGTGAGGAGTGGTCACATTAATTTTTGAAAGGGATTCTTTTATTGGAAATTTTGTGTTGGACGGAGTGCTGAATGAATGTACGTTTAGGCTTAAGTGGACTAAAAGTCAGAAACAACTAATACATTTTGGCATTATCTGTTAATATGCCTGTGATTTCAAAGCCCATGGCAAGAGTTTAAAAGTTCAATCAGGTTATTTCGAACTCTTGCTTGTTAGGCAGTTCAGACACCATTCCTTTTTTGGGGCAAAGCACTGTATACAGCCATATAAGTCAGAAAAAAAGGTTTAGAAAACATCGAAAGAACTATATTCCTAGGTATCCTTTCAGCCCTAAAACATAACCATGCCATCAAAAACTGTCCACATTGTATGGGAATAAAACCCTAACCCTAGCTTCGGGTTTTGCTAGTTAGGGTTAGGGTTCAAATATTTCTCAAAGACACTTTTCTCAATATTCCATTCATTTGACTGGAAAATTTGATTCTCTGAATCCAAATATGAGTCTGAAAAGACAATACAACACTGCCAAAACCAAAAGAGTGGGTGAGGAGTGGTCACATTAATTTTTGAAAGGGATTCTTTTATTGGAAATTCTGTGTTGGACGGAGTGCTGAATGAATGTACGTTTAGGCTTAAGTGGACTAAAAGTCAGAAACAACTAATACATTTTGGCATTATCTGTTAATATGCCTGTGATTTCAAAGCCCATGGCAAGAGTTTAAAAGTTCAATCAGGTTCGTTCGAACTCTTGCTTGTTGGGCAGTTCAGACACCATTCCTTTTTGGGGCAAAGCACTGTATACAGCCATATAGGTCAGAAAAAAAGGTTTAGAAAACATCGAAAGAACTATATTCCTAGGTATCCTTTCAGCCCTAAAACACAACCATGCCATCAAAAACTGTCCACATTGTATGGGAATAAAACCCTAACCCTAGCTTCGGGTTTTGCTAGTTAGGGTTAGGGTTCAAATATTTCTCAAAGACACTTTTCTCAATATTCCATTCATTTGACTGGAAAATTTGCTTCTCTGAATCCAAATATGAGTCTGAATAGACAATACAACACTGCCAAAACCAAAAGAGTGGGTGAGGAGTGGTCACATTAATTTTTGAAAGGGATTCTTTCATTGGAAATTTCGTGTTGAACGGAGACTGAATGAATGTACGTTTAGGCTTAAGTGGACTAAAAGTCAGGAACAACTAATACATTTTGGCATTATCTGTTAATATGCCTGTGATTTCAAAGCCCATGGCAAGAGTTTAAAAGTTCAATCAGGTTCGTTCGAACTCTTGCTTGTTGGGCAGTTCAGACACCATTCCTTTTTGGGGCAAAGCACTGTATACAGCCATATAGGTCAGAAAAAAAGGTTTAGAAAACATCGAAAGAACTATATTCCTAGGTATCCTTTCAGCCCTAAAACACAACCATGCCATCAAAAACTGTCCACATTGTATGGGAATAAAACCCTAACCCTAGCTTAGGGTTTTGCTAGTTAGGGGTAGGGTTCAAATATTTCTCAAAGTCACTTTTCTCAATATTCCATTCATTTGACTGGAAAATTTGCTTCTCTGAATCCAAATATGAGTCTGAAAAGACAATACAACACTGCCAAAACAAAAAGAGTGGGTGAGGAGTGGTCACATTAATTTTTGAAAGGGATTCTTTCATTGGAAATTTCGTGTTGAACGGAGTGCTGAATGAATATACGTTTAGGCTTAAGTGGCCTAAATGTCCGAAACAACTAATACATTTTGGCATTATCTGTTAATATGCCTGTGATTTAAAAGCCCATGGCAAGAGTTTAAAAGTTCAATCAGGTTCTTTCAAACTCTTGCTTGTTGGGCAGTTCAGACACCATTCCTTTTTGGGGCAAAGCACTGTATACAGCCATATAGGTCATAAAAAAAGGTTTAGAAAACATCGAAAGAACTATATTCCTAGGTATCCTTTCAGCCCTAAAACACAACCATGCCATCAAAAACTGTCCACATTGTATGGGAATAAAACCCTAACCCTAGCTTCGGGTTTTGCTAGTTAGGGTTAGGGTTCAAATATTTCTCAAAGACACTTTTCTCAATATTCCATTCATTTGACTGGAAAATTTGCTTCTCTGAATCCAAATATGAGTCTGAAAAGACAATACAACACTGCCAAAACCAAAAGAGTGGGTGAGGAGTGGTCACATTAATTTTTGAAAGGGATTCTTTCATTGGAAATTTCGTGTTGAACGGAGAGCTGAATGAATGTACGTTTAGGCTTAAGTGGACTAAAAGTCAGGAACAACTAATACATTTTGGCATTATCTGTTAATATGCCTGTGATTTCAAAGCCCATGGCAAGAGTTTAAAAGTTCAATCAGGTTCGTTCGAACTCTTGCTTGTTGGGCAGTTCAGACACCATTCCTTTTTGGGGCAAAGCACTGTATACAGCCATATAGGTCATAAAAAAAGGTTTAGAAAACATCGAAAGAACTATATTCCTAGGTATCCTTTCAGCCCTAAAACACAACCATGCCATCAAAAACTGTCCACATTGTATGGGAATAAAACCCTAACCCTAGCTTCGGGTTTTGCTAGTTAGGGTTAGGGTTCAAATATTTCTCAAAGACACTTTTCTCAATATTCCATTCATTTGACTGGAAAATTTGCTTCTCTGAATCCAAATATGAGTCTGAAAAGACAATACAACACTGCCAAAACCAAAAGAGTGGGTGAGGAGTGGTCACATTAATTTTTGAAAGGGATTGTTTCATTGGAAATTTCGTGTTTAACGGAGAGCTGAATGAATGTACGTTTAGGCTTAAGTGGACTGAAAGTCAGAAACAACTAATACATTTTGGCATTATCTGTTAATATGCCTGTGATTTCAAAGCCCATGGCAAGAGTTTAAAAGTTCAATCAGGTTCGTTCGAACTCTTGCTTGTTGGGCAGTTCAGACACCATTCCTTTTTGGGGCAAAGCACTGTATACAGCCATATAGGTCAGAAAAAAAGGTTTAGAAAACATCGAAAGAACTATATTCCTAAGAATCCTTTCAGCCCTAAAACACAGCCATGCCATCAAAAACTGTCCACATTGTATGGGAATAAAACCCTATCCCTAGCTTCGGGTTTTGCAAGTTAGGGTTAGGGTTCAAATATTTCTCAAAGACACTTTTCTCAATATTCCATTCATTTGACTGGAAAATTTGCTTCTCTGAATCCAAATATGAGTCTGAAAAGACAATACAACACTGCCAAAACCAAAAGAGTGGGTGAGGAGTGGTCACATTAATTTTTGAAAGGGATTCTTTTATTGGAAATTTTGTGTTGGACGGAGTGCTGAATGAATGTACGTTTAGGCTTAAGTGGACTAAAAGTCAGAAACAACTAATACATTTTGGCATTATCTGTTAATATGCCTGTGATTTCAAAGCCCATGGCAAGAGTTTAAAAGTTCAATCAGGTTCGTTCGAACTCTTGCTTGTTGGGCAGTTCAGACACCATTCCTTTTTGGGGCAAACCACTGTATACAGCCTTATAGGTCAGAAAAAAGGTTTAGAAAACATCGAAAGAACTATATTCCTAAGAATCCTTTCAGCCCTAAAACACACCCATGCCATCAAAAACTGTCCACATTGTATGGATATAAAACCCTAACCCTAGCTTCGGGTTTTGCTAGTTAGGGTTAGGGTTCAAATATTTCTCAAAGACACTTTTCTCAATATTCCATTCATTTGACTGGAAAATGTGCTTCTCTGAATCCAAATATGAGTCTGAAAAGACAATACAACACTGCCAAAACCAAAAGAGTGGGTGAGGAGTGGTCACATTAATTTTTGAAAGGGATTCTTTCATTGGAAATTTCGTGTTGAACGGAGAGCTGAATGAATGTACGTTTAGGCTTAAGTGGACTAAAAGTCAGGAACAACTAATACATTTTGGCATTATCTGTTAATATGCCTGTGATTTCAAAGCCCATGGCAAGAGTTTAAAAGTTCAATCAGGTTATTTCGAACTCTTGCTTGTTAGGCAGTTCAGACAGCATTCCTTTTTTGGGGCAAAGCACTGTATACAGCCATATAAGTCAGAAAAAAAGGTTTAGAAAACATCGAAAGAACTATATTCCTAGGTATCCTTTCAGCCCTAAAACATAACCATGCCATCAAAAACTGTCCACATTGTATGGGAATAAAACCCTAACCCTAGCTTCGGGTTTTGCTAGTTAGGGTTAGGGTTCAAATATTTCTCAAAGACACTTTTCTCAATATTCCATTCATTTGACTGGAAAATTTGCTTCTCTGAATCCAAATATGAGTCTGAAAAGACAATACAACACTGCCAAAACCAAAAGAGTGGGTGAGGAGTGGTCACATTAATTTTTGAAAGGGATTCTTTTATTGGAAATTCTGTGTTGGACGGAGTGCTGAATGAATGTACGTTTAGGCTTAAGTGGACTAAAAGTCAGAAACAACTAATACATTTTGGCATTATCTGTTAATATGCCTGTGATTTCAAAGCCCATGGCAAGAGTTTAAAAGTTCAATCAGGTTCGTTCGAACTCTTGCTTGTTGGGCAGTTCAGACACCATTCCTTTTTGGGGCAAAGCACTGTATACAGCCATATAGGTCAGAAAAAAAGGTTTAGAAAACATCGAAAGAACTATATTCCTAGGTATCCTTTCAGCCCTAAAACACAACCATGCCATCAAAAACTGTCCACATTGTATGGGAATAAAACCCTAAGCCAAGCTTCGGGTTTTGCTAGTTAGGGTTAGGGTTCAAATATTTCTCAAAGACACTTTTCTCAATATTCCATTCATTTGACTGGAAAATTTGCTTCTCTGAATCCAAATATGAGTCTGAATAGACAATACAACACTGCCAAAACCAAAAGAGTGGGTGAGGAGTGGTCACATTAATTTTTGAAAGGGATTCTTTCATTGGAAATTTCGTGTTGAACGGAGACTGAATGAATGTACGTTTAGGCTTAAGTGGACTAAAAGTCAGGAACAACTAATACATTTTGGCATTATCTGTTAATATGCCTGTGATTTCAAAGCCCATGGCAAGAGTTTAAAAGTTCAATCAGGTTCGTTCGAACTCTTGCTTGTTGGGCAGTTCAGACACCATTCCTTTTTGGGGCAAAGCACTGTATACAGCCATATAGGTCAGAAAAAAAGGTTTAGAAAACATCGAAAGAACTATATTCCTAGGTATCCTTTCAGCCCTAAAACACAACCATGCCATCAAAAACTGTCCACATTGTATGGGAATAAAACCCTAACCCTAGCTTCGGGTTTTGCTAGTTAGGGTTAGGGTTCAAATATTTCTCAAAGACACTTTTCTCAATATTCCATTCATTTGACTGGAAAATTTGCTTCTCTGAATCCAAATATGAGTCTGAAAAGACAATACAACACTGCCAAAACCAAAAGAGTGGGTGAGGAGTGGTCACATTAATTTTTGAAAGGGATTCTTTCATTGGAAATTTCGTGTTTAACGGAGAGCTGAATGAATGTACGTTTAGGCTTAAGTGGACTGAAAGTCAGAAACAACTAATACATTTTGGCATTATCTGTTAATATGCCTGTGATTTCAAAGCCCATGGCAAGAGTTTAAAAGTTCAATCAGGTTCGTTCGAACTCTTGCTTGTTGGGCAGTTCAGACACCATTCCTTTTTGGGGCAAACCACTGTATACAGCCATATAGGTCAGAAAAAAAGGTTTAGAAAACATCGAAAGAACTATATTCCTAAGAATCCTTTCAGCCCTAAAACACAGCCATACCATCAAAAACTGTCCACATTGTATGGGAATAAAACCCTATCCCTAGCTTCGGGTTTTGCAAGTTAGGGTTAGGGTTCAAATATTTCTCAAAGTCACTTTTCTCAATATTCCATTCATTTGACTGGAAAATTTGCTTCTCTGAATCCAAATATGAGTCTGAAAAGACAATACAACACTGCCAAAACCGAAAGAGTGGGTGAGGAGTGGTCACATTAATTTTTGAAAGGGATTCTTTCATTGGAAATTTCGTGTTGAACGGAGTGCTGAATGAATATACGTTTAGGCTTAAGTGGCCTAAATGTCCGAAACAACTAATTCATTTTGGCATTATCTGTTAATATGCCTGTGATTTAAAAGCCCATGGCAAGAGTTTAAAAGTTCAATCAGGTTATTTCGAACTCTTGCTTGTTGGGCAGTTCAGACACCATTCCTTTTTTGGGCAAAGCACTGTATACAGCCATATAAGTCAGAAAAAAAGGTTTAGAAAAAATCGAAAGAACTATATTCCTAGGTATCCTTTCAGCCCTAAAACACAGGAATGCCATCAAAAACTGTCCACATTGTATGGGAATAAAACCCTAACCCTAGCTTAGGGTTTTGCTAGTTAGGGGTAGGGTTCAAATATTTCTCAAAGTCACTTTTCTCAATATTCCATTCATTTGACTGGAAAATTTGCTTCTCTGAATCCAAATATGAGTCTGAAAAGACAATACAACACTGCCAAAACCGAAAGAGTGGGTGAGGAGTGGTCACATTAATTTTTGAAAGGGATTCTTTCATTGGAAATTTCGTGTTGAACGGAGTGCTGAATGAATATACGTTTAGGCTTAAGTGGCCTAAATGTCCGAAACAACTAATACATTTTGGCATTATCTGTTAATATGCCTGTGATTTCAAAGCCCATGGCAAGAGTTTAAAAGTTCAATCAGGTTCGTTCGAACTCTTGCTTGTTGGGCAGTTCAGACACCATTCCTTTTTGGGGCAAACCACTGTATACAGCCTTATAGGTCAGAAAAAAGGTTTAGAAAACATTGAAAGAACTATATTCCTAAGAATCATTTCAGCCCTAAAACACACCCATGCCATCAAAAACTGTCCACATTGTATGGGAATAAAACCCTAACCCTAGCTTCGGGTTTTGCTAGTTAGGGTTAGGGTTCAAATATTTCTCAAAGACACTTTTCTCAATATTCCATTCATTTGACTGGAAAATTTGATTCTCTGAATCCAAATATGAGTCTGAAAAGACAATACAACACTGCCAAAACCAAAAGAGTGGGTGAGGAGTGGTCACATTAATTTTTGAAAGGGATTGTTTCATTGGAAATTTCGTGTTTAACGGAGAGCTGAATGAATGTACGTTTAGGCTTAAGTGGACTGAAAGTCAGAAACAACTAATACATTTTGGCATTATCTGTTAATATGCCTGTGATTTCAAAGCCCATGGCAAGAGTTTAAAAGTTCAATCAGGTTCGTTCGAACCTTTGCTTGTTGGGCAGTTCAGACACCATTCCTTTTTGGGGCAAACCACTGTATACAGCCATATAGGTCAGAAAAAAAGGTTTAGAAAACATCGAAAGAACTATATTCCTAAGAATCCTTTCAGCCCTAAAACACAGCCATGCCATCAAAAACTGTCCACATTGTATGGGAATAAAACCCTATCCCTAGCTTCGGGTTTTGCAAGTTAGGGTTAGGGTTCAAATATTTCTCAAAGACACTTTTCTCAATATTCCATTCATTTGACTGGAAAATTTGATTCTCTGAATCCAAATATGAGTCTGAAAAGACAATACAACACTGCCAAAACCAAAAGAGTGGGTGAGGAGTGGTCACATTAATTTTTGAAAGGGATTCTTTCATTGGAAATTTCGTGTTGAACGGAGACTGAATGAATGTACGTTTAGGCTTAAGTGGACTAAAAGTCAGGAACAACTAATACATTTTGGCATTATCTGTTAATATGCCTGTGATTTCAAAGCCCATGGCAAGAGTTTAAAAGTTCAATCAGGTTCGTTCGAACTCTTGCTTGTTGGGCAGTTCAGACACCATTCCTTTTTGGGGCAAAGCACTGTATACAGCCATATAGGTCAGAAAAAAAGGTTTAGAAAACATCGAAAGAACTATATTCCTAGGTATCCTTTCAGCCCTAAAACACAACCATGCCATCAAAAACTGTCAACATTGTATGGGAATAAAACCCTAACCCTAGCTTCGGGTTTTGCTAGTTAGGGTTAGGGTTCAAATATTTCTCAAAGACACTTTTCTCAATATTCCATTCATTTGACTGGAAAATTTGATTCTCTGAATCCAAATATGAGTCTGAAAAGACAATACAACACTGCCAAAACCAAAAGAGTGGGTGAGGAGTGGTCACATTAATTTTTGAAAGGGATTCTTTCATTGGAAATTTCGTGTTGAACGGAGACTGAATGAATGTACGTTTAGGCTTAAGTGGACTAAAAGTCAGGAACAACTAATACATTTTGGCATTATCTGTTAATATGCCTGTAATTTCAAAGCCCATGGCAAGAGTTTAAAAGTTCAATCAGGTTCGTTCGAACTCTTGCTTGTTGGGCAGTTCAGACACCATTCCTTTTTGGGGCAAAGCACTGTATACAGCCATATAGGTCAGAAAAAAAGGTTTAGAAAACATCGAAAGAACTATATTCCTAGGTATCCTTTCAGCCCTAAAACACAACCATGCCATCAAAAACTGTCCACATTGTATGGGAATAAAACCCTAACCCTAGCTCCGGGTTTTGCTAGTTAGGGTTAGGGTTCAAATATTTCTCAAAGACACTTTTCTCAATATTCCATTCATTTGACTGGAAAATTTGCTTCTCTGAATCCAAATATGAGTCTGAAAAGACAATACAACACTGCCAAAACCAAAAGAGTGGGTGAGGAGTGGTCACATTAATTTTTGAAAGGGATTCTTTCATTGGAAATTTCGTGTTGAACGGAGAGCTGAATGAATGTACGTTTAGGCTTAAGTGGACTAAAAGTCAGGAACAACTAATACATTTTGGCATTATCTGTTAATATGCCTGTGATTTCAAAGCCCATGGCAAGAGTTTAAAAGTTCAATCAGGTTCGTTCGAACTCTTGCTTGTTGGGCAGTTCAGACACCATTCCTTTTTGGGGCAAAGCACTGTATACAGCCATATAGGTCAGAAAAAAAGGTTTAGAAAACATCGAAAGAACTATATTCCTAGGTATCCTTTCAGCCCTAAAACACAACCATGCCATCAAAAACTGTCCACATTGTATGGGAATAAAACCCTAACCCTAGCTTCGGGTTTTGCTAGTTAGGGTTAGGGTTCAAATATTTCTCAAAGACACTTTTCTCAATATTTCATTCATTTGACTGGAAAATTTGCTTCTCTGAATCCAAATATGAGTCTGAAAAGACAATACAACACTGCCAAAACCAAAAGAGTGGGTGAGGAGTGGTCACATTAATTTTTGAAAGGGATTCTTTCATTGGAAAATTCGTGTTTAACGGAGAGCTGAATGAATGTACGTTTAGGCTTAAGTGGACTGAAAGTCAGAAACAACTAATACATTTTGGCATTATCTGTTAATATGCCTGTGATTTCAAAGCCCATGGCAAGAGTTTAAAAGTTCAATCAGGTTCGTTCGAACTCTTGCTTGTTGGGCAGTTCAGACACCATTCCTTTTTGGGGCAAACCACTGTATACAGCCATATAGGTCAGAAAAAAAGGTTTAGAAAACATCGAAAGAACTATATTCCTAAGAATCCTTTCAGCCCTAAAACACAGCCATGCCATCAAAAACTGTCCACATTGTATGGGAATAAAACCCTATCCCTAGCTTCGGGTTTTGCAAGTTAGGGTTAGGGTTCAAATATTTCTCAAAGACACTTTTCTCAATATTCCATTCATTTGACTGGAAAATTTGCTTATCTGAATCCAAATATGAGTCTGAAAAGACAATACAACACTGCCAAAACCAAAAGAGTGGGTGAGGAGTGGTCACATTAATTTTTGAAAGGGATTCTTTCATTGGAAATTTCGTGTTGAACGGAGACTGAATGAATGTACGTTTAGGCTTAAGTGGACTAAAAGTCAGGAACAACTAATACATTTTGGCATTATCTGTTAATATGCCTGTGATTTCAAAGCCCATGGCAAGAGTTTAAAAGTTCAATCAGGTTCGTTCGAACTCTTGCTTGTTGGGCAGTTCAGACACCATTCCTTTTTGGGGCAAAGCACTGTATACAGCCATATAGGTCAGAAAAAAAGGTTTAGAAAACATCGAAAGAACTATATTCCTAAGAATCCTTTCAGCCCTAAAACACAGCCATGCCATCAAAAACTGTCCACATTGTATGGGAATAAAACCCTATCCCTAGCTTCGGGTTTTGCAAGTTAGGGTTAGGGTTCAAATATTTCTCAAAGACACTTTTCTCAATATTCCATTCATTTGACTGGAAAATTTGCTTATCTGAATCCAAATATGAGTCTGAAAAGACAATACAACACTGCCAAAACCAAAAGAGTGGGTGAGGAGTGGTCACATTAATTTTTGAAAGGCATTCTTTCATTGGAAATTTCGTGTTGAACGGAGACTGAATGAATGTACGTTTAGGCTTAAGTGGACTAAAAGTCAGGAACAACTAATACATTTTGGCATTATCTGTTAATATGCCTGTGATTTCAAAGCCCATGGCAAGAGTTTAAAAGTTCAATCAGGTTCGTTCGAACTCTTGCTTGTTGGGCAGTTCAGACACCATTCCTTTTTGGGGCAAAGCACTGTATACAGCCATATAGGTCATAAAAAAAGGTTTAGAAAACATCGAAAGAACTATATTCCTAGGTATCCTTTCAGCCCTAAAACACAACCATGCCATCAAAAACTGTCCACATTGTATGGGAATAAAACCCTAACCCTAGCTTCGGGTTTTGCTAGTTAGGGTTAGGGTTCAAATATTTCTCAAAGACACTGTTCTCAATATTCCATTCATTTGACTGGAAAATTTGCTTCTCTGAATCCAAATATGAGTCTGAAAAGACAATACAACACTGCCAAAACCAAAAGAGTGGGTGAGGAGTGGTCACATTAATTTTTGAAAGGGATTCTTTCATTGGAAATTTCGTGTTGAACGGAGAGCTGAATGAATGTACGTTTAGGCTTAAGTGGACTAAAAGTCAGGAACAACTAATACATTTTGGCATTATCTGTTAATATGCCTGTGATTTCAAAGCCCATGGCAAGAGTTTAAAAGTTCAATCAGGTTCGTTCGAACTCTTGCTTGTTGGGCAGTTCAGACACCATTCCTTTTTGGGGCAAAGCACTGTATACAGCCATATAGGTCAGAAAAAAAGGTTTAGAAAACATCGAAAGAACTATATTCCTAGGTATCCTTTCAGCCCTAAAACACAACCATGCCATCAAAAACTGTCCACATTGTATGGGAATAAAACCCTAACCCTAGCTTCGGGTTTTGCTAGTTAGGGTTAGGGTTCAAATATTTCTCAAAGACACTTTTCTCAATATTCCATTCATTTGACTGGAAAATTTGCTTCTCTGAATCCAAATATGAGTCTGAAAAGACAATACAACACTGCCAAAACCAAAAGAGTGGGTGAGGAGTGGTCACATTAATTTTTGAAAGGGATTCTTTCATTGGAAATTTCGTGTTGAACGGAGAGCTGAATGAATGTACGTTTAGGCTTAAGTGGACTAAAAGTCAGGAACAACTAATACATTTTGGCATTATCTGTTAATATGCCTGTGATTTCAAAGCCCATGGCAAGAGTTTAAAAGTTCAATCAGGTTCGTTCGAACTCTTGCTTGTTGGGCAGTTCAGACACCATTCCTTTTTGGGGCAAAGCACTGTATACAGCCATATAGGTCATAAAAAAAGGTTTAGAAAACATCGAAAGAACTATATTCCTAGGTATCCTTTCAGCCCTAAAACACAACCATGCCATCAAAAACTGTCCACATTGTATGGGAATAAAACCCTAACCCTAGCTTCGGGTTTTGCTAGTTAGGGTTAGGGTTCAAATATTTCTCAAAGACACTTTTCTCAATATTCCATTCATTTGACTGGAAAATTTGCTTCTCTGAATCCAAATATGAGTCTGAAAAGACAATACAACACTGCCAAAACCAAAAGAGTGGGTGAGGAGTGGTCACATTAATTTTTGAAAGGGATTGTTTCATTGGAAATTTCGTGTTTAACGGAGAGCTGAATGAATGTACGTTTAGGCTTAAGTGGACTGAAAGTCAGAAACAACTAATACATTTTGGCATTATCTGTTAATATGCCTGTGATTTAAAAGCCCATGGCAAGAGTTTAAAAGTTCAATCAGGTTCGTTCGAACTCTTGCTTGTTGGGCAGTTCAGACACCATTCCTTTTTGGGGCAAACCACTGTATACAGCCATATAGGTCAGAAAAAAAGGTTTAGAAAACATCGAAAGAACTATATTCCTAAGAATCCTTTCAGCCCTAAAACACAGCCATGCCATCAAAAACTGTCCACATTGTATGGGAATAAAACCCTAACCCTAGCTTCGGGTTTTGCTAGTTAGGGTTAGGGTTCAAATATTTCTCAAAGACACTTTTCTCAATATTCCATTCATTTGACTGGAAAATTTGCTTCTCTGAATCCAAATATGAGTCTGAAAAGACAATACAACACTGCCAAAACCAAAAGAGTGGGTGAGGAGTGGTCACATTAATTTTTGAAAGGGATTCTTTTATTGGAAATTTTGTGTTGGACGGAGTGCTGAATGAATGTACGTTTAGGCTTAAGTGGACTAAAAGTCAGAAACAACTAATACATTTTGGCATTATCTGTTAACATGCCTGTGATTTCAAAGCCCATGGCAAGAGTTTATAAGTTCAATCAGGTTCGTTCGAACTCTTGCTTGTTGGGCAGTTCAGACACCATTCCTTTTTTGGGCAAAGCACTGTATACAGCCATAGAAGTCAGAAAAAAAGGTTTAGAAAAAATCGAAAGAACTATATTCCTAGGTATCCTTTCAGCCCTAAAACACAGGAATGCCATCAAAAACTGTCCACATTGTATGGGAATAAAACCCTAACCCTAGCTTAGGGTTTTGCTAGTTAGGGGTAGGGTTCAAATATTTCTCAAAGTCACTTTTCTCAATATTCCATTCATTTGACTGGAAAATTTGCTTCTCTGAATCCAAATATGAGTCTGAAAAGACAATACAACACTGCCAAAACCAAAAGAGTGGGTGAGGAGTGGTCACATTAATTTTTGAAAGGGATTCTTTCATTGGAAATTTCGTGTTGAACGGAGTGCTGAATGAATATACATTTAGGCTTAAGTGGCCTAAATGTCCGAAACAACTAATACATTTTGGCATTATCTGTTAATATGCCTGTGATTTAAAAGCCCATGGCAAGAGTTTAAAAGTTCAATCAGGTTCTTTCAAACTCTTGCTTGTTGGGCAGTTCAGACACCATCCCTTTTTGGGGCAAAGCACTGTATACAGCCATATAAGTCAGAAAAAAAGGTTTAGAAAACATCGAAAGAACTATATTCCTAAGAATCCTTTCAGCCCTAAAACACAGCCATGCCATCAAAAACTGTCCACATTGTATGGGAATAAAACCCTATCCCTAGCTTTGGGTTTGGCAAGTTAGAGTTAGGGTTCAAATATTTCTCAAAGACACTTTTCTCAATATTCCATTCATATGACTGGAAAATTTTATTCTCTGAATCCAAATATGAGTCTGAAAAGACAATACAACACTGCCAAAACCAAAAGAGTGGGTGAGGAGTGGTCACATTAATTTTTGAAAGGGATTCTTTTATTGGAAATTTTGTGTTGGACGGAGTGCTGAATGAATGTACGTTTAGGCTTAAGTGGACTAAAAGTCAGAAACAACTAATACATTTTGGCATTATCTGTTAATATGCCTGTGATTTCAAAGCCCATGGCAAGAGTTTAAAAGTTCAATCAGGTTCGTTCGAACTCTTGCTTGTTGGGCAGTTCAGACACCATTCCTTTTTGGGGCAAACCACTGTATACAGCCTTATAGGTCAGAAAAAAGGTTTAGAAAACATCGAAAGAACTATATTCCTAAGAATCCTTTCAGCCCTAAAACACAACCATGCCATCAAAAACTGTCCACATTGTATGGGAATAAAACCCTAACCCTAGCTTCGGGTTTTGCTAGTTAGGGTTACGGTTCAAATATTTCTCAAAGACACTTTTCTCAATATTCCATTCATTTGACTGGAAAATTTGCTTCTCTGAATCCAAATATGAGTCTGAAAAGACAATACAACACTGCCAAAACCAAAAGAGTGGGTGAGGAGTGGTCACATTAATTTTTGAAAGGGATTGTTTCATTGGAAATTTCGTGTTTAACGGAGAGCTGAATGAATGTACGTTTAGGCTTAAGTGGACTGAAAGTCAGAAACAACTAATACATTTTGGCATTATCTGTTAATATGCCTGTGATTTCAAAGCCCATGGCAAGAGTTTAAAAGTTCAATCAGGTTCATTCGAACTCTTGCTTGTTGGGCAGTTCAGACACCATTCCTTTTTGGGGCAAACCACTGTATACAGCCATATAGGTCAGAAAAAAAGGTTTAGAAAACATCGAAAGAACTATATTCCTAAGAATCCTTTCAGCCCTAAAACACAGCCATGCCATCAAAAACTGTCCACATTGTATGGGAATAAAACCCTATCCCTAGCTTCGGGTTTTGCAAGTTAGGGTTAGGGTTCAAATATTTCTCAAAGACACTTTTCTCAATATTCCATTCATTTGACTGGAAAATTTGATTCTCTGAATCCAAATATGAGTCTGAAAAGACAATACAACACTGCCAAAACCAAAAGAGTGGGTGAGGAGTGGTCACATTAATTTTTGAAAGGGATTCTTTTATTGGAAATTTTGTGTTGGACGGAGTGCTGAATGAATGTACGTTTAGGCTTAAGTGGACTAAAAGTCAGAAACAACTAATACATTTTGGCATTATCTGTTAACATGCCTGTGATTTCAAAGCCCATGGCAAGAGTTTATAAGTTCAATCAGGTTCGTTCGAACTCTTGCTTGTTGGGCAGTTCAGACACCATTCCTTTTTTGGGCAAAGCACTGTATACAGCCATAGAAGTCAGAAAAAAAGGTTTAGAAAAAATCGAAAGAACTATATTCCTAGGTATCCTTTCAGCCCTAAAACACAGGAATGCCATCAAAAACTGTCCACATTGTATGGGAATAAAACCCTAACCCTAGCTTAGGGTTTTGCTAGTTAGGGGTAGGGTTCAAATATTTCTCAAAGTCACTTTTCTCAATATTCCATTCATTTGACTGGAAAATTTGCTTCTCTGAATCCAAATATGAGTCTGAAAAGACAATACAACACTGCCAAAACCGAAAGAGTGGGTGAGGAGTGGTCACATTAATTTTTAAAGGGATTCTTTCATTGGAAATTTCGTGTTGAACGGAGTGCTGAATGAATATACATTTAGGCTTAAGTGGCCTAAATGTCCGAAACAACTAATACATTTTGGCATTATCTGTTAATATGCCTGTGATTTAAAAGCCCATGGCAAGAGTTTAAAAGTTCAATCAGGTTCTTTCAAACTCTTGCTTGTTGGGCAGTTCAGACACCATCCCTTTTTGGGGCAAAGCACTGTATACAGCCATATAAGTCAGAAAAAAAGGTTTAGAAAACATCGAAAGAACTATATTCCTAAGAATCCTTTCAGCCCTAAAACACAGCCATGCCATCAAAAACTGTCCACATTGTATGGGAATAAAACCCTATCCCTAGCTTTGGGTTTGGCAAGTTAGGGTTAGGGTTCAAATATTTCTCAAAGACACTTTTCTCAATATTCCATTCATATGACTGGAAAATTTTATTCTCTGAATCCAAATATGAGTCTGAAAAGACAATACAACACTGCCAAAACCAAAAGAGTGGGTGAGGAGTGGTCACATTAATTTTTGAAAGGGATTCTTTTATTGGAAATTTTGTGTTGGACGGAGTGCTGAATGAATGTACGTTTAGGCTTAAGTGGACTAAAAGTCAGAAACAACTAATACATTTTGGCATTATCTGTTAATATGCCTGTGATTTCAAAGCCCATGGCAAGAGTTTAAAAGTTCAATCAGGTTCGTTCGAACTCTTGCTTGTTGGGCAGTTCAGACACCATTCCTTTTTGGGGCAAACCACTGTATACAGCCTTATAGGTCAGAAAAAAGGTTTAGAAAACATCGAAAGAACTATATTCCTAAGAATCCTTTCAGCCCTAAAACACACCCATGCCATCAAAAACTGTCCACATTGTATGGATATAAAACCCTAACCCTAGCTTCGGGTTTTGCTAGTTAGGGTTAGGGTTCAAATATTTCTCAAAGACACTTTTCTCAATATTCCATTCATTTGACTGGAAAATGTGCTTCTCTGAATCCAAATATGAGTCTGAAAAGACAATACAACACTGCCAAAACCAAAAGAGTGGGTGAGGAGTGGTCACATTAATTTTTGAAAGGGATTCTTTCATTGGAAATTTCGTGTTGAACGGAGGGCTGAATGAATGTACGTTTAGGCTTAAGTGGACTAAAAGTCAGGAACAACTAATACATTTTGGCATTATCTGTTAATATGCCTGTGATTTCAAAGCCCATGGCAAGAGTTTAAAAGTTCAATCAGGTTCGTTCGAACTCTTGCTTGTTGGGCAGTTCAGACACCATTCCTTTTTGGGGCAAAGCACTGTATACAGCCATATAGGTCAGAAAAAAAGGTTTAGAAAACATCGAAAGAACTATATTCCTAGGTATCCTTTCAGCCCTAAAACACAACCATGCCATCAAAAACTGTCCACATTGTATGGGAATAAAACCCTAACCCTAGCTTCGGGTTTTGCTAGTTAGGGTTAGGGTTCAAATATTTCTCAAAGACACTTTTCTCAATATTCCATTCATTTGACTGGAAAATTTGCTTCTCTGAATCCAAATATGAGTCTGAAAAGACAATACAACACTGCCAAAACCAAAAGAGTGGGTGAGGAGTGGTCACATTAATTTTTGAAAGGGATTCTTTCATTGGAAATTTCGTGTTGAACGGAGAGCTGAATGAATGTACGTTTAGGCTTAAGTGGACTAAAAGTCAGGAACAACTAATACATTTTGGCATTATCTGTTAATATGCCTGTGATTTCAAAGCCCATGGCAAGAGTTTAAAAGTTCAATCAGGTTCGTTCGAACTCTTGCTTGTTGGGCAGTTCAGACACCATTCCTTTTTGGGGCAAAGCACTGTATACAGCCATATAGGTCAGAAAAAAAGGTTTAGAAAACATCGAAAGAACTATATTCCTAGGTATCCTTTCAGCCCTAAAACACAACCATGCCATCAAAAACTGTCCACATTGTATGGGAATAAAACCCTAACCCTAGCTTCGGGTTTTGCTAGTTAGGGTTAGGGTTCAAATATTTCTCAAAGACACTTTTCTCAATATTCCATTCATTTGACTGGAAAATTTGCTTCTCTGAATCCAAATATGAGTCTGAAAAGACAATACAACACTGCCAAAACCAAAAGAGTGGGTGAGGAGTGGTCACATTAATTTTTGAAAGGGATTCTTTCATTGGAAATTTCGTGTTTAACGGAGAGCTGAATGAATGTACGTTAAGGCTTAAGTGGACTGAAAGTCAGAAACAACTAATACATTTTGGCATTATCTGTTAATATGCCTGTGATTTCAAAGCCCATGGCAAGAGTTTAAAAGTTCAATCAGGTTATTCCGAACTCTTGCTTGTTGGGCAGTTCAGACACCATTCCTTTTTGGGGCAAAGCACTGTGTACAGCCATATAGGTCAGAAAAAAAGGTTTAGAAAACATCGAAAGAACTATATTCCTAAGAATCCTTTCAGCCCTAAAACACAGCCATGCCATCAAAAACTGTCCACATTGTATGGGAATAAAACCCTAACCCTAGCTTCGGGTTTTGCTATTTAGGGTTAGGGTTCAACTATTTCTCAAAGACACTTTTCACAATATCCCATTCATTTGACTGGAAAATGTGCTTCTCTGAATCCAAATATGAGTCTGAAAAGATAATACAACAGTGCCAAAACCAAAAGAGTGGGTGAGGAGTGGTCACATTAATTTTTGAATGGTATTCTTTCATTGGAAATTTCGTGGTGAACGGAGTGCTGAATGAATGTACGTTTAGGCTTAAGTGGACTAAAAGTCATAAACAACTAATACATTTTGGCATTATCTGTTAATATGCCTGTGATTTCAAAGCCCATGGCAAGAGTTTAAAAGTTCAATCAGGTTATTTCGAACTCTTGCTTGTTGGGCAGTTCAGACACCATTCCTTTTTTGGGCAAAGCACTGTATACTGCCATATAAGTCAGAAAAAAAGGTTTAGAA
Organism: Lepisosteus platostomus; assembly: GCF_059453375.1. Classification (NCBI taxonomy): domain Eukaryota; kingdom Metazoa; phylum Chordata; class Actinopteri; order Semionotiformes; family Lepisosteidae; genus Lepisosteus; species Lepisosteus platostomus. The sequence continues at coordinate 40,609,549 of NC_142616.1, forward strand.
AACATCGAAAGAACTATATTCCTAAGTATCCTTTCAGCCCTAAAACAAAACCATGCCATCAAAAACTGTCCACATTGTATGGGAATAAAATCCTAACCCTAGCTTCGGGTTTTGCTAGTTATTGTTAGGGTTCAAATATTTCTCCAAGACACTTTTCTCTATATTCCATTCATTTGGCTGGAAAATTTGCTTCTCTGAATCCAAATATGAGTCTGAAAAGACAATACAACACTGCCAAAACCAAAAGAGTGGGTGAGGAGTGGTCACATTAATTTTTGAAAGGGATTCTTTCATTGGAAATTTCGTGTTGAACGGAGACTGAATGAATGTACGTTTAGGCTTAAGTGGACTAAAAGTCAGGAACAACTAATACATTTTGGCATTATCTGTTAATATGCCTGTGATTTCAAAGCCCATGGCAAGAGTTTAAAAGTTCAATCAGGTTCGTTTGAACTCTTGCTTGTTGGGCAGTTCAGACACCATTCCTTTTTGGGGCAAAGCACTGTATACAGCCATATAGGTCTGAAAAAAAGGTTTAGAAAAAATCGTAACAACTATATTCCTAGGTATCCTTTCAGCCCTAAAACACAGGAATGCCATCAAAAACTGTCCACATTGTATGGGAATAAAACCCTAACCCTAGCTTAGGATTTTGCTAGTTAGGGGTAGGGTTCAAATATTTCTCAAAGTCACTTTTCTCAATATTCCATTCATTTGACTCGAAAATTTGCTTCTCTGAATCCAAATATGAGTCTGAAAAGACAATACAACACTGCCAAAACCGAAAGAGTGGGTGAGGAGTGGTCACATTAATTTTTGAAAGGGATTCTTTCATTGGAAATTTCGTGTTGAACGGAGTGCTGAATCAATATACGTTTAAGCTTAAGTGGCCTAAATGTCCGAATCAACTAATACATTTTGGCATTATCTGTTAATATGCCTGTGATTTAAAAGCCCATGGCAAGAGTTTAAAAGTTCAATCAGGTTCTTTCAAACTCGTGCTTGTTGGGCAGTTCAGACACCATTCCTTTTTGGGGCAAAGCACTGTATACAGCCATATAAGTCAGAAAAAAAGGTTTAGAAAACATCGAAAGAACTATATTCCTAGGTATCCTTTCAGCCCTAAAACACAACCATGCCATCAAAAACTGTCCACATTGTATGGGAATAAAACCCTAACCCTAGCTTCGGGTTTTGCTAGTTAGGGTTAGGGTTCAAATATTTCTCAAAGACACTTTTCTCAATATTCCATTCATTTGACTGGAAAATTTGCTTCTCTGAATCCAAATATGAGTCTGAAAAGACAATACAACACTGCCAAAACCGAAAGAGTGGGTGAGGAGTGGTCACATTAATTTTTGAAAGGGATTCTTTCATTGGAAATTTCGTGTTGAACGGAGTGCTGAATGAATATACGTTTAAGCTTAAGTGGACTAAAAGTCAGAAACAACTAATACATTTTGGCATTATCTGTTAATATGCCTGTGATTTCAAAGTAGGGGTGTAACCCCGGTGTCCTGGCCAAATTTCCAATTGGCCCTTATTAATCATGGCCTCCTAATAATCCCCCTCTTTGAATTGGCTACATTACTCTGCTCTCCTCCCCACTGATAGATAATGTGTGGTGAGCGTTCTGGCGCACTATGGCTGCCGTCGCATCATCCAGGTGGATGCTGCACATTGGTGGTGGTGGAGGGGAGTCGCCATTACCTGTAAAGCGCTTTGAGTGGAGTGTCCAGAAAAAGCGCTATATAAGTGTAAGCAATTATTATTAATTATTATTATTATTAAAGCCCATGGCAAGAGTTTAAAAGTTCAATCAGGTTCGTTCGAACTCTTGCTTGTTGGGCAGTTCAGACACCATTCCTTTTTGGGGCAAAGCACTGTATACAACCATATAGGTCAGAAAAAAAGGTTTAGAAAACATCGAAAGAACTATATTCCTAAGGATCCTTTCAGCCCTAAAACACAGCCATGCCATCAAAAACTGTCCACATTGTATGGGAATAAAACCCTATCCCTAGCTTCGGGTTTTGCAAGTTAGGGTTAGGGTTCAAATATTTCTCAAAGACATTTATCTCAATATTCCATTCATTTGACTGGAAAATTTGATTCTCTGAATCCAAATATGAGTCTGAAAAGACAATACAACACTGCCAAAACCAAAAGAGTGGGTGAGGAGTGGTCACATTAATTTTTGAAAGGGATTCTTTTATTGGAAATTTTGTGTTGGACGGAGTGCTGAATGAATGTACGTTTAGGCTTAAGTGGACTAAAAGTCAGAAACAACTAATACATTTTGGCATTATCTGTTAACATGCCTGTGATTTCATAGCCCATGGCAAGAGTTTAAAAGTTCAATCAGGTTCTTTCGAACTCTTGCTTGTTGGGCAGTTCAGACACCATTCCTTTTTGGGGCAATGCACTGTATACAGCCATATAAGTCAGAAAAAAAGGTTTAGAAAAAATCGAAATAACTATATTCCTAGGTATCCTTTCAGCCCTAAAACACAGGAATGCCATCAAAAACTGTCCACATTGTATGGGAATAAAACCCTAACCCTAGCTTTGGGTTTTGCTAGTTAGGGGTAGGGTTCAAATATTTCTTAAAGACACTTTTCTCAATATTCCATTCATTTGACTGGAAAATTTGCTTCTCTGAATCCAAATATGAGTCTGAAAAGACAATACAACACTGCCAAAACCGAAAGAGTGGGTGAGGAGTGGTCACATTAATTTTTGAAAGGGATTCTTTCATTGGAAATTTCGTGTTGAATGGAGTGCTGAATGAATGTACGTTTTGGCTTAAGTGGACTAAAAGTCAGAAACAACTAATTCATTTTGGCATTATCTGTTAATATGCCTGTGATTTCAAAGCCCATGGCAAGAATTTAAAAGTTCAATCAGGTTCTTTCGAACTCTTGCTTGTTGGGCAGTTCAGACACCATTCCTTTTTGGGGCAAAGCACTGTATACAGCCATATAGGTCAGAAAAAAAGGTTTAGAAAACATTGAAAGAACTATATTCCTAAGTATCCTTTCAGCCCGAAAACACAGCTATGCCATCAAGAACTGTCCACATTGTATGGGATTAAATCCCTAACCCTAGCTTCGGCTATTGCTAGTAAGGGTTAGGGTTCAATATTTCTCAAAGACAATTTTCTCAATATTCCACTCATTTGACTGGAAAATGTGCTTCTCTGAATCAAAATATGAGCCTGAAAAGACAATACAACACTGCCAAAACCAAAAGAGTGGGTGAGGAGTGGTCACATTAATTTTTGAAAGGTGTTCTATCATTGGTAATTTCGTGTTGAACGGAGTGCTGAATGAATGTACGTTTAGGCTTAAGTGGCCTAAAAGTCACAAACAACTAATACATTTTGGTATTATCTGTTAATATGCCTGTGATTTCAAAGCCCATGGCAAGAGTTTAAAAGTTCAATCATGTTCTTTCGAACTCTTGCTTGTTGGGCAGTTCAGACACCATTCCTTTTTGGGGAAAAGTACTGTATACAGCCATATAAGTCAGAAAAAAAGTTTAGAAAAAATCGAAAGAACTATATTCCTAAGAATCCTTTCAGCCCTAAAACACAGCCATGCCATCAAAAACTGTCCACATTGTATGGGAATAAAACCCTAACCCTAGCTTTGGGTTTTGCTAGTTAGGGTTAGCGTTCAAATATTTCTCAAAGACAATTTTCTCAATATTCCACTCATTTGACTGGAAAATTTGCTTCTCTGAATCCAAATATGAGTCTGAAAAGACAATACAACACTGCCAAAACCAAAAGAGTGGGTGAGGAGTGGTCACATTAATTTTTGAAAGGTATTCTTTCTTTGGAAATTTTGTTTTGAACGGAGTGCTGAAGGAATGTACGTTGAGGCTTAAGTGGCCTAAAAGTCCGTAACAACTAATACATTTTGGCATTATCTGTTAATATGCCTGTGATTTCAAAGCCCATGGCAAGAGTTTAAAAGTTCAATCACGTTCTTTTGAACTCTTGCTTGTTGGGCAGTTCAGACACCATTCCTTTTTGGGGCAAAGCACTGTATACAGCCATATAGGTCAGAAAAAAAGGTTTAGAAAACATCGAAAGAACTATATTCCTAAGAATCCTTTCAGCCCTAAAACACAGCCATGCCATCAAAAACTGTCCACATTGTATGGGAATAAAACCCTAACCCTAGCTTCGGGTTTTTCTAGTTAGGGTTAGGGTTCAACGATTTATCAAAGACAATTTTCTCAATATTCCACTCATTTGACTGGAAAATTTGCTTCTCTGAATCCAAATATGAGTCTGAAAAGAAAATACAACACTGCCAAAACCGAAAGAGTGGGTGAGGAGTGGTCACATTAATTTTTGAAAGGGATTCTTTCATTGGAAATTTCGTGTTGAACGGAGTGCTGAATGAATATACGTTTAAGCTTAAGTGGCCTAAATGTCCGAAACAACTAATACATTTTGGCATTATCTGTTAATATGCCTGTGATTTAAAAGCCCATGGCAAGAGTTTAAAAGTTCAATCAGGTTCTTTCAAACTCTTGCTTGCTGGGCAGTTCAGACACCATTCCTTTTTGGGGCAAAGCACTGTATACAGCCATATAAGTCAGAAAAAAAGGTTTAGAAAACATCAAAAGAACTATATTCCTAGGTATCCTTTCAGCCCTAAAACACAACATGCCATCAAAAACTGTCCACATTGTATGGGAATAAAACCCTAACCCTAGCTTCGGGTTTTGCTAGTTAGGGGTAGGGTTCAAATATTTCTTAAAGACACTTTTCTCAATATTCCATTCATTTGACTGGAAAATTTGCTTCTCTGAATCCAAATATGAGTCTGAAAAGACAATACAACACTGCCAAAACCAAAAGAGTGGGTGAGGAGTGGTCACATTAATTTTTGAAAGGGATTGTTTCATTGGAAATTTCGTGTTTAACGGAGAGCTGAATGAATGTACGTTTAGGCTTAAGTGGACTGAAAGTCAGAAACAACTAATACATTTTGGCATTATCTGTTAATATGCCTGTGATTTCAAAGCCCATGGCAAGAGTTTAAAAGTTCAATCAGGTTCATTCGAACTCTTGCTTGTTGGGCAGTTCAGACACCATTCCTTTTTGGGGCAAACCACTGTATACAGCCATATAGGTCAGAAAAAAAGGTTTAGAAAACATCGAAAGAACTATATTCCTAAGAATCCTTTCAGCCCTAAAACACAGCCATGCCATCAAAAACTGTCCACATTGTATGGGAATAAAACCCTATCCCTAGCTTCGGGTTTTGCAAGTTAGGGTTAGGGTTCAAATATTTCTCAAAGACACTTTTCTCAATATTCCATTCATTTGACTGGAAAATTTGATTCTCTGAATCCAAATATGAGTCTGAAAAGACAATACAACACTGCCAAAACCGAAAGAGTGGGTGAGGAGTGGTCACATTAATTTTTGAAAGGGATTCTTTCATTGGAAATTTCGTGTTGAATGGAGTGCTGAATGAATGTACGTTTTGGCTTAAGTGGACTAAAAGTCAGAAACAACTAATTCATTTTGGCATTATCTGTTAATATGCCTGTGATTTCAAAGCCCATGGCAAGAATTTAAAAGTTCAATCAGGTTCTTTCGAACTCTTGCTTGTTGGGCAGTTCAGACACCATTCCTTTTTGGGGCAAAGCACTGTATACAGCCATATAGGTCAGAAAAAAAGGTTTAGAAAACATTGAAAGAACTATATTCCTAAGTATCCTTTCAGCCCGAAAACACAGCTATGCCATCAAGAACTGTCCACATTGTATGGGAATAAATCCCTAACCCTAGCTTCGGCTATTGCTAGTAAGGGTTAGGGTTCAATATTTCTCAAAGACAATTTTCTCAATATTCCACTCATTTGACTGGAAAATTTGCTTCTCTGAATCAAAATATGAGCCTGAAAAGACAATACAACACTGCCAAAACCAAAAGAGTGGGTGAGGAGTGGTCACATTAATTTTTGAAAGGTGTTCTATCATTGGTAATTTCGTGTTGAACGGAGTGCTGAATGAATGTACGTTTAGGCTTAAGTGGCCTAAAAGTCACAAACAACTAATACATTTTGGTATTATCTGTTAATATGCCTGTGATTTCAAAGCCCATGGCAAGAGTTTAAAAGTTCAATCATGTTCTTTCGAACTCTTGCTTGTTGGGCAGTTCAGACACCATTCCTTTTTGGGGAAAAGTACTGTATACAGCCATATAAGTCAGAAAAAAAGTTTAGAAAAAATCGAAAGAACTATATTCCTAAGAATCCTTTCAGCCCTAAAACACAGCCATGCCATCAAAAACTGTCCACATTGTATGGGAATAAAACCCTAACCCTAGCTTTGGGTTTTGCTAGTTAGGGTTAGCGTTCAAATATTTCTCAAAGACAATTTTCTCAATATTCCACTCATTTGACTGGAAAATTTGCTTCTCTGAATCCAAATATGAGTCTGAAAAGACAATACAACACTGCCAAAACCAAAAGAGTGGGTGAGGAGTGGTCACATTAATTTTTGAAAGGTATTCTTTCTTTGGAAATTTTGTTTTGAACGGAGTGCTGAAGGAATGTACGTTGAGGCTTAAGTGGCCTAAAAGTCCGTAACAACTAATACATTTTGGCATTATCTGTTAATATGCCTGTGATTTCAAAGCCCATGGCAAGAGTTTAAAAGTTCAATCACGTTCTTTTGAACTCTTGCTTGTTGGGCAGTTCAGACACCATTCCTTTTTGGGGCAAAGCACTGTATACAGCCATATAGGTCAGAAAAAAAGGTTTAGAAAACATCGAAAGAACTATATTCCTAAGAATCCTTTCAGCCCTAAAACACAGCCATGCCATCAAAAACTGTCCACATTGTATGGGAATAAAACCCTAACCCTAGCTTCGGGTTTTTCTAGTTAGGGTTAGGGTTCAACGATTTATCAAAGACAATTTTCTCAATATTCCACTCATTTGACTGGAAAATTTGCTTCTCTGAATCCAAATATGAGTCTGAAAAGAAAATACAACACTGCCAAAACCGAAAGAGTGGGTGAGGAGTGGTCACATTAATTTTTGAAAGGGATTCTTTCATTGGAAATTTCGTGTTGAACGGAGTGCTGAATGAATATACGTTTAAGCTTAAGTGGCCTAAATGTCCGAAACAACTAATACATTTTGGCATTATCTGTTAATATGCCTGTGATTTAAAAGCCCATGGCAAGAGTTTAAAAGTTCAATCAGGTTCTTTCAAACTCTTGCTTGCTGGGCAGTTCAGACACCATTCCTTTTTGGGGCAAAGCACTGTATACAGCCATATAAGTCAGAAAAAAAGGTTTAGAAAACATCAAAAGAACTATATTCCTAGGTATCCTTTCAGCCCTAAAACACAACATGCCATCAAAAACTGTCCACATTGTATGGGAATAAAACCCTAACCCTAGCTTCGGGTTTTGCTAGTTAGGGGTAGGGTTCAAATATTTCTTAAAGACACTTTTCTCAATATTCCATTCATTTGACTGGAAAATTTGCTTCTCTGAATCCAAATATGAGTCTGAAAAGACAATACAACACTGCCAAAACCAAAAGAGTGGGTGAGGAGTGGTCACATTAATTTTTGAAAGGGATTGTTTCATTGGAAATTTCGTGTTTAACGGAGAGCTGAATGAATGTACGTTTAGGCTTAAGTGGACTGAAAGTCAGAAACAACTAATACATTTTGGCATTATCTGTTAATATGCCTGTGATTTCAAAGCCCATGGCAAGAGTTTAAAAGTTCAATCAGGTTCGTTCGAACTCTTGCTTGTTGGGCAGTTCAGACACCATTCCTTTTTGGGGCAAACCACTGTATACAGCCATATAGGTCAGAAAAAAAGGTTTAGAAAACATCGAAAGAACTATATTCCTAAGAATCCTTTCAGCCCTAAAACACAGCCATGCCATCAAAAACTGTCCACATTGTATGGGAATAAAACCCTATCCCTAGCTTCGGGTTTTGCAAGTTAGGGTTAGGGTTCAAATATTTCTCAAAGACACTTTTCTCAATATTCCATTCATTTGACTGGAAAATTTGATTCTCTGAATCCAAATATGAGTCTGAAAAGACAATACAACACTGCCAAAACCAAAAGAGTGGGTGAGGAGTGGTCACATTAATTTTTGAAAGGGATTCTTTTATTGGAAATTTTGTGTTGGACGGAGTGCTGAATGAATGTACGTTTAGGCTTAAGTGGACTAAAAGTCAGAAACAACTAATACATTTTGGCATTATCTGTTAACATGCCTGTGATTTCAAAGCCCATGGCAAGAGTTTATAAGTTCAATCAGGTTCGTTCGAACTCTTGCTTGTTGGGCAGTTCAGACACCATTCCTTTTTTGGGCAAAGCACTGTATACAGCCATAGAAGTCAGAAAAAAAGGTTTAGAAAAAATCGAAAGAACTATATTCCTAGGTATCCTTTCAGCCCTAAAACACAGGAATGCCATCAAAAACTGTCCACATTGTATGGGAATAAAACCCTAACCCTAGCTTAGGGTTTTGCTAGTTAGGGGTAGGGTTCAAATATTTCTCAAAGTCACTTTTCTCAATATTCCATTCATTTGACTGGAAAATTTGCTTCTCTGAATCCAAATATGAGTCTGAAAAGACAATACAACACTGCCAAAACCGAAAGAGTGGGTGAGGAGTGGTCACATTAATTTTTAAAGGGATTCTTTCATTGGAAATTTCGTGTTGAACGGAGTGCTGAATGAATATACATTTAGGCTTAAGTGGCCTAAATGTCCGAAACAACTAATACATTTTGGCATTATCTGTTAATATGCCTGTGATTTAAAAGCCCATGGCAAGAGTTTAAAAGTTCAATCAGGTTCTTTCAAACTCTTGCTTGTTGGGCAGTTCAGACACCATCCCTTTTTGGGGCAAAGCACTGTATACAGCCATATAAGTCAGAAAAAAAGGTTTAGAAAACATCGAAAGAACTATATTCCTAAGAATCCTTTCAGCCCTAAAACACAGCCATGCCATCAAAAACTGTCCACATTGTATGGGAATAAAACCCTATCCCTAGCTTTGGGTTTGGCAAGTTAGGGTTAGGGTTCAAATATTTCTCAAAGACACTTTTCTCAATATTCCATTCATATGACTGGAAAATTTTATTCTCTGAATCCAAATATGAGTCTGAAAAGACAATACAACACTGCCAAAACCAAAAGAGTGGGTGAGGAGTGGTCACATTAATTTTTGAAAGGGATTCTTTTATTGGAAATTTTGTGTTGGACGGAGTGCTGAATGAATGTACGTTTAGGCTTAAGTGGACTAAAAGTCAGAAACAACTAATACATTTTGGCATTATCTGTTAATATGCCTGTGATTTCAAAGCCCATGGCAAGAGTTTAAAAGTTCAATCAGGTTCGTTCGAACTCTTGCTTGTTGGGCAGTTCAGACACCATTCCTTTTTGGGGCAAACCACTGTATACAGCCTTATAGGTCAGAAAAAAGGTTTAGAAAACATCGAAAGAACTATATTCCTAAGAATCCTTTCAGCCCTAAAACACACCCATGCCATCAAAAACTGTCCACATTGTATGGATATAAAACCCTAACCCTAGCTTCGGGTTTTGCTAGTTAGGGTTAGGGTTCAAATATTTCTCAAAGACACTTTTCTCAATATTCCATTCATTTGACTGGAAAATGTGCTTCTCTGAATCCAAATATGAGTCTGAAAAGACAATACAACACTGCCAAAACCAAAAGAGTGGGTGAGGAGTGGTCACATTAATTTTTGAAAGGGATTCTTTCATTGGAAATTTCGTGTTGAACGGAGAGCTGAATGAATGTACGTTTAGGCTTAAGTGGACTAAAAGTCAGGAACAACTAATACATTTTGGCATTATCTGTTAATATGCCTGTGATTTCAAAGCCCATGGCAAGAGTTTAAAAGTTCAATCAGGTTCGTTCGAACTCTTGCTTGTTGGGCAGTTCAGACACCATTCCTTTTTGGGGCAAAGCACTGTATACAGCCATATAGGTCAGAAAAAAAGGTTTAGAAAACATCGAAAGAACTATATTCCTAAGAATCCTTTCAGCCCTAAAACAAAGCCATGCCATCAAAAACTGTCCACATTGTATGGGAATAAAACCCTATCCCTAGCTTCGGGTTTTGCAAGTTAGGGTTAGGGTTCAAATATTTCTCAAAGACATTTTTCTCAATATTCCATTCATTTGACTGGAAAATTTGATTCTCTGAATCCAAATATGAGTCTGAAAAGACAATACAACACTGCCAAAACCGAAAGAGTGGGTGAGGAGTGGTCACATTAATTTTTGAAAGGGATTCTTTTATTGGAAATTTTGTGTTGGACGGAGTGCTGAATGAATGTACGTTTAGGCTTAAGTGGACTAAAAGTCAGAAACAACTAATACATTTTGGCATTATCTTTTAACATGCCTGTGATTTCATAGCCCATGGCAAGAGTTTAAAAGTTCAATCAGGTTCTTTCGAACTCTTGCTTGTTGGGCAGTTCAGACACCATTCCTTTTTGGGGCAAAGCACTGTATACAGCCATATAAGTCAGAAGAAAAGGTTTAGGAAAAAATCGAAATAACTATATTCCTAGGTATCCTTTCAGCCCTAAAACACAGGAATGCCATCAAAAACTGTCCACATTGTATGGGAATAAAACCCTAACCCTAGCTTCGGGTTTTGCTAGTTAGGGGTAGGGTTCAAATATTGCTTAAAGACACTTTTCTCAATATTCCATTCATTTGACTGGAAAATTTGCTTCTCTGAATCCAAATATGAGTCTGAAAAGACAATACAACACTGCCAAAACCGAAAGAGTGGGTGAGGAGTGGTCACATTAATTTTTGAAAGGGATTCTTTCATTGGAAATTTCGTGTTGAACGGAGTGCTGAATGAATGTACGTTTTGGCTTAAGTGGACTAAAAGTCAGAAACAACTAATACATTTTGGCATTATCTGTTAATATGCCTGTGATTTCAAAGCCCATGGCAAGAGTTTAAAAGTTCAATCAGGTTCTTTCAAACTCTTGCTTGTTGGGCAGTTCAGACACCATTCCTTTTTGGGGCAAAGCACTGTATACAGCCATATAGGTCAGAAAAAAAGGTTTAGAAAACATTGAAAGAACTATATTCCTAAGTATCCTTTCAGCCCGAAAACACAGCTATGCCATCAAAAACTGTCCACATTGTATGGGAATAAATCCCTAACCCTAGCTTCGGCTATTGCTAGTTAGGGTTAGGGTTCAATATTTCTCAAAGACAATTTTCTAAATATTCCACTCATTTGACTGGAAAATTTGCTTCTCTGAATCAAAATATGAGCCTGAAAAGACAATACAACACTGCCAAAACCAAAAGAGTGGGTGAGGAGTGGTCACATTAATTTTTGAAAGGGATTCTTTTATTGGAAATTTCGTGTTGAACGGAGTGCTGAATGAATGTACGTTTTGGCTTAAGTGACCTAAAAGTCACAAACAACTAATACATTTTGGTATTATCTGTTAATATGCCTGTGATTTCAAAGCCCATGACAAGAGTTTAAAAGTTCAATCAGGTTCTTTCAAACTCTTGCTTGCTGGGCAGTTCAGACACCATTCCTTTTTGGGGCAAAGCACTGTATACAGCCATATAAGTCAGAAAAAAAGGTTTAGAAAACATCAAAAGAACTATATTCCTAGGTATCCTTTCAGCCCTAAAACACAACATGCCATCAAAAACTGTCCACATTGTATGGGAATAAAACCCTAACCCTAGCTTCGGGTTTTGCTAGTTAGGGGTAGGGTTCAAATATTTCTTAAAGACACTTTTCTCAATATTCCATTCATTTGACTGGAAAATTTGCTTCTCTGAATCCAAATATGAGTCTGAAAAGACAATACAACACTGCCAAAACCAAAAGAGTGGTTGAGGAGTGGTCACATTAATTTTTGAAAGGGATTCTTTTATTGGAAATTTCGTGTTGAACGGAGTGCTGAATGAATGTACGTTTTGGCTTAAGTGACCTAAAAGTCACAAACAACTAATACATTTTGGTATTATCTGTTAATATGCCTGTGATTTCAAAGCCCATGACAAGAGTTTAAAAGTTCAATCATGTTCTTTCGAACTCTTGCTTGTTGGGCAGTTCAGACACCATTCCTTTTTTGGGCAAAGTACTGTATACAGCCATATAAGTCAGAAAAAAAGTTTAGAAAAAATCGAAAGAACTATATTCCTAAGAATCCTTTCAGCCCTAAAACACAGCCATGCCATCAAAAACTGTCCACATTGTATGGGAATAAAACCCTAACCCTAGCTTTGGGTTTTGCTAGTTAGGGTTAGGGTTCAAATATTTCTCAAAGACAATTTTCTCAATATTCCACTCATTTGACTGGAAAATTTGCTTCTCTGAATCCAAATATGAGTCTGAAAAGACAATACAACACTGCCAAAACCGAAAGAGTGGGTGAGGAGTGGTCACATTAATTTTTGAAAGGGATTCTTTCATTGGAAATTTCGTGTTGAACGGAGTGCTGAATGAATATACGTTTAAGCTTAAGTGGCCTAAATGTCCGAAACAACTAATACATTTTGGCATTATCTGTTAATATGCCTGTGATTTAAAAGCCCATGGCAAGAGTTTGAAAGTTCAATCAGGTTCTTTCAAACTCTTGCTTGTTGGGCAGTTCAGACACCATTCCTTTTTGGGGCAAAGCACTGTATACAGCCATATAAGTCAGAAAAAAAGGTTTAGAAAACATCAAAAGAACTATATTCCTAGGTATCCTTTCAGCCCTAAAATACAACATGCCATCAAAAACTGTCCACATTGTATGGGAATAAAACCCTAACCCTAGCTTCGGGTTTTGCTAGTTAGGGTTAGGGTTCAAATATTTCTCAAAGACAATTTTCTCAGTATTCCACTTGTTTGACTGGAAAATTTGCTTCTCTGAATCAAAATATGAGCCTGAAAAGACAATACAACACTGCCAAAACCAAAAGAGTGGGTGAGGAGTTTTCACATTCATATTTGAAAGGGATTCTTTCATTGGAAATTTCATTTTGAACGGAGTGCTGAATGAATGGACGTTTAGGCTTAAGTGGCCTAAAAGTCCGAAACATCTAATACATTTTGGCTTTATCTGTAATATGCCTGTGATTTCAAAGCCCATGGAAAGAGTTTAAAAGTTCAATCAGGTTCTTTCGAACTCTTGCTTGTTGGGCAGATCAGACACCATTCCTTTTTGGGGCAAAGCACTGTATACAGCCATATAGGTCAGAAAAAAAGGTTTAGAAAACATCGAAAGAACTATATTCCTAAGAATCCTTTCAGCCCTAAAACACAGCTATGCCATCAAAAACTGTCCACATTGTATGGGAATAAAACCCTAACCCTAGCTTCGGGTTTTGCTAGTTAGGGTTAGGGTTCAACTATTTATCAAAGACAATTTTCTCAATATTCCACTCATTTGACTGGAAAATTTGCTTCTCTGAATCAAAATATGAGCCTGAAAAGACAATACAACACTGCCAAAACCAAAAGAGTGGGTGAGGAGTGGTCACATTAATTTTTGAAAGGGATTCTTTCATTGGAAATTTCGTGTTGAACGGAGTGCTGAATGAATGTACGTTTTGGCTTAAGTGACCTAAAAGTCACAAACAACTAATACATTTTGGTATTATCTGTTAATATGCCTGTGATTTCAAAGCCCATGGCAAGAGTTTAAAAGTTCAATCATGTTCTTTCGAACTCTTGCTTGTTGGGCAGTTCAGACACCATTCCTTTTTGGGGCAAAGTACTGTATACAGCCATATAAGTCAGAAAAAAAGTTTAGAAAAAATCGAAAGAACTATATTCCTAAGAATCCTTTCAGCCCTAAAACACAGCCATGCCATCAAAAACTGTCCACATTGTATGGGAATAAAACCCTAACCCTAGCTTTGGGTTTTGCTAGTTAGGGTTAGGGTTCAAATATTTCTCAAAGACAATTTTCTCAATATTCCACTCATTTGACTGGAAAATTTGCTTCTCTGAATCCAAATATGAGTCTGAAAAGACAATACAACACTGCCAAAACCAAAAGAGTGGGTGAGGAGTGGTCACATTAATTTTTGAAAGGTATTCTTTCTTTGGAAATTTTGTTTTGAACGGAGTGCTGAATGAATGTACGTTGAGGCTTAAGTGGCCTAAAAGTCCGTAACAACTAATACATTTTGGCATTATCTGTTAATATGCCTGTGACTTCAAAGCCCATGGCAAGAGTTTAAAAGTTCAATCACGTTCTTTTGAACTCTTGCTTGTTGGGCAGTTCAGACACTATTCCTTTTTGGGGCAAAGCACTGTATACAGCCATATAGGTCAGAAAAAAAGGTTTAGAAAACATCGAAAGAACTATATTCCTAAGAATCCTTTCAGCCCTAAAACACAGCCATGCCATCAAAAACTGTCCACATTGTATGGGAATAAAACCCTAACCCTAGCTTCGGGTTTTTCTAGTTAGGGTTAGGGTTCAACTATTTATCAAAGACAATTTTCTCAATATTCCACTCATTTGACTGGAAAATTTGCTTCTCTGAATCCAAATATGAGTCTGAAAAGACAATACAACACTGCCAAAACCGAAAGAGTGGGTGAGGAGTGGTCACATTAATTTTTGAAAGGGATTCTTTCATTGGAAATTTCGTGTTGAACGGAGTGCTGAATGAATATACGTTTAAGCTTAAGTGGCCTAAATGTCCGAAACAACTAATACATTTTGGCATTATCTGTTAATATGCCTGTGATTTAAAAGCCCATGGCAAGAGTTTAAAAGTTCAATCAGGTTCTTTCAAACTCTTGCTTGTTGGGCAGTTCAGACACCATTCCTTTTTGGGGCAAAGCACTGTATACAGCCATATAAGTCAGAAAAAAAGGTTTAGAAAAAATCGAAAGAACTATATTCCTAGGTATCCTTTCAGCCCTAAAACACAGGAATGCCATCAAAAACTGTCCACATTGTATGGGAATAAAACCCTAACCCTAGCTTCGGCTTTTGCTAGTTAGGGTTAGGGTTCAAATATTTCTCAAAGACAATTTTCTCAGTATTCCACTCGTTTGACTGGAAAATTTGCTTCTCTGAATCCAAATATGAGTCTGAAAAGACTACAACACTGCCAAAACCAAAAGAGTGGGTGAGGAGTGGTCACATTCATTTTTGAAAGGGATTCTTTCATTGGAAATTTCGTGTTGAACGGAGTGCTGAATGAATGGACGTTTAGGCTTAAGTGGACTAAAAGTCCGAAACATCTAATACATTTTGGTTTTATCTGTTAATATGCCTGTGATTTCAAAGCCCATGGCAAGAGTTTAAAAGTTCAATCAGGTTCTTTCGAACTCTTGCTTGTTGGGCAGTTCAGACACCATTCTTTTTTGGGGCAAAGCACTGTATACAGCCATATAGATCAGAAAAAAAGGTTTAGAAAACATGGAAAGAACTATATTCCTAAGTATCCTTTCAGCCCTAAAACACAGCCATGCCATCAAAAACTGTCCACATTGTATGGGAATAAAACCCTAACCCTAGCTTCGGGTTTTGCTAGTTAGGGGTAGGGTTCAAATATTTCTTAAAGACACTTTTCTCAATATTCCATTCATTTGACTGGAAAATTTGCTTCTCTGAATCCAAATATGAGTCTGAAAAGACAATACAACACTGCCAAAACCAAAAGAGTGGGTGAGGAGTGGTCACATTAATTTTTGAAAGGGATTCTTTTATTGGAAATTTCGTGTTGAACGGAGTGCTGAATGAATGTACGTTTTGGCTTAAGTGACCTAAAAGTCACAAACAACTAATACATTTTGGTATTATCTGTTAATATGCCTGTGATTTCAAAGCCCATGACAAGAGTTTAAAAGTTCAATCATGTTCTTTCGAACTCTTGCTTGTTGGGCAGTTCAGACACCATTCCTTTTTTGGGCAAAGTACTGTATACAGCCATATAAGTCAGAAAAAAAGTTTAGAAAAAATCGAAAGAACTATATTCCTAAGAATCCTTTCAGCCCTAAAACACAGCCATGCCATCAAAAACTGTCCACATTGTATGGGAATAAAACCCTAACCCTAGCTTTGGGTTTTGCTAGTTAGGGTTAGGGTTCAAATATTTCTCAAAGACAATTTTCTCAATATTCCACTCATTTGACTGGAAAATTTGCTTCTCTGAATCCAAATATGAGTCTGAAAAGACAATACAACACTGCCAAAACCGAAAGAGTGGGTGAGGAGTGGTCACATTAATTTTTGAAAGGGATTCTTTCATTGGAAATTTCGTGTTGAACGGAGTGCTGAATGAATATACGTTTAAGCTTAAGTGGCCTAAATGTCCGAAACAACTAATACATTTTGGCATTATCTGTTAATATGCCTGTGATTTAAAAGCCCATGGCAAGAGTTTGAAAGTTCAATCAGGTTCTTTCAAACTCTTGCTTGTTGGGCAGTTCAGACACCATTCCTTTTTGGGGCAAAGCACTGTATACAGCCATATAAGTCAGAAAAAAAGGTTTAGAAAACATCAAAAGAACTATATTCCTAGGTATCCTTTCAGCCCTAAAATACAACATGCCATCAAAAACTGTCCACATTGTATGGGAATAAAACCCTAACCCTAGCTTCGGGTTTTGCTAGTTAGGGTTAGGGTTCAAATATTTCTCAAAGACAATTTTCTCAGTATTCCACTTGTTTGACTGGAAAATTTGCTTCTCTGAATCAAAATATGAGCCTGAAAAGACAATACAACACTGCCAAAACCAAAAGAGTGGGTGAGGAGTTTTCACATTCATATTTGAAAGGGATTCTTTCATTGGAAATTTCATTTTGAACGGAGTGCTGAATGAATGGACGTTTAGGCTTAAGTGGCCTAAAAGTCCGAAACATCTAATACATTTTGGCTTTATCTGTAATATGCCTGTGATTTCAAAGCCCATGGAAAGAGTTTAAAAGTTCAATCAGGTTCTTTCGAACTCTTGCTTGTTGGGCAGATCAGACACCATTCCTTTTTGGGGCAAAGCACTGTATACAGCCATATAGGTCAGAAAAAAAGGTTTAGAAAACATCGAAAGAACTATATTCCTAAGAATCCTTTCAGCCCTAAAACACAGCTATGCCATCAAAAACTGTCCACATTGTATGGGAATAAAACCCTAACCCTAGCTTCGGGTTTTGCTAGTTAGGGTTAGGGTTCAACTATTTATCAAAGACAATTTTCTCAATATTCCACTCATTTGACTGGAAAATTTGCTTCTCTGAATCAAAATATGAGCCTGAAAAGACAATACAACACTGCCAAAACCAAAAGAGTGGGTGAGGAGTGGTCACATTAATTTTTGAAAGGGATTCTTTCATTGGAAATTTCGTGTTGAACGGAGTGCTGAATGAATGTACGTTTTGGCTTAAGTGACCTAAAAGTCACAAACAACTAATACATTTTGGTATTATCTGTTAATATGCCTGTGATTTCAAAGCCCATGGCAAGAGTTTAAAAGTTCAATCATGTTCTTTCGAACTCTTGCTTGTTGGGCAGTTCAGACACCATTCCTTTTTGGGGCAAAGTACTGTATACAGCCATATAAGTCAGAAAAAAAGTTTAGAAAAAATCGAAAGAACTATATTCCTAAGAATCCTTTCAGCCCTAAAACACAGCCATGCCATCAAAAACTGTCCACATTGTATGGGAATAAAACCCTAACCCTAGCTTTGGGTTTTGCTAGTTAGGGTTAGGGTTCAAATATTTCTCAAAGACAATTTTCTCAATATTCCACTCATTTGACTGGAAAATTTGCTTCTCTGAATCCAAATATGAGTCTGAAAAGACAATACAACACTGCCAAAACCAAAAGAGTGGGTGAGGAGTGGTCACATTAATTTTTGAAAGGTATTCTTTCTTTGGAAATTTTGTTTTGAACGGAGTGCTGAATGAATGTACGTTGAGGCTTAAGTGGCCTAAAAGTCCGTAACAACTAATACATTTTGGCATTATCTGTTAATATGCCTGTGACTTCAAAGCCCATGGCAAGAGTTTAAAAGTTCAATCACGTTCTTTTGAACTCTTGCTTGTTGGGCAGTTCAGACACTATTCCTTTTTGGGGCAAAGCACTGTATACAGCCATATAGGTCAGAAAAAAAGGTTTAGAAAACATCGAAAGAACTATATTCCTAAGAATCCTTTCAGCCCTAAAACACAGCCATGCCATCAAAAACTGTCCACATTGTATGGGAATAAAACCCTAACCCTAGCTTCGGGTTTTTCTAGTTAGGGTTAGGGTTCAACTATTTATCAAAGACAATTTTCTCAATATTCCACTCATTTGACTGGAAAATTTGCTTCTCTGAATCCAAATATGAGTCTGAAAAGACAATACAACACTGCCAAAACCGAAAGAGTGGGTGAGGAGTGGTCACATTAATTTTTGAAAGGGATTCTTTCATTGGAAATTTCGTGTTGAACGGAGTGCTGAATGAATATACGTTTAAGCTTAAGTGGCCTAAATGTCCGAAACAACTAATACATTTTGGCATTATCTGTTAATATGCCTGTGATTTAAAAGCCCATGGCAAGAGTTTAAAAGTTCAATCAGGTTCTTTCAAACTCTTGCTTGTTGGGCAGTTCAGACACCATTCCTTTTTGGGGCAAAGCACTGTATACAGCCATATAAGTCAGAAAAAAAGGTTTAGAAAAAATCGAAAGAACTATATTCCTAGGTATCCTTTCAGCCCTAAAACACAGGAATGCCATCAAAAACTGTCCACATTGTATGGGAATAAAACCCTAACCCTAGCTTCGGCTTTTGCTAGTTAGGGTTAGGGTTCAAATATTTCTCAAAGACAATTTTCTCAGTATTCCACTCGTTTGACTGGAAAATTTGCTTCTCTGAATCCAAATATGAGTCTGAAAAGACTACAACACTGCCAAAACCAAAAGAGTGGGTGAGGAGTGGTCACATTCATTTTTGAAAGGGATTCTTTCATTGGAAATTTCGTGTTGAACGGAGTGCTGAATGAATGGACGTTTAGGCTTAAGTGGACTAAAAGTCCGAAACATCTAATACATTTTGGTTTTATCTGTTAATATGCCTGTGATTTCAAAGCCCATGGCAAGAGTTTAAAAGTTCAATCAGGTTCTTTCGAACTCTTGCTTGTTGGGCAGTTCAGACACCATTCTTTTTTGGGGCAAAGCACTGTATACAGCCATATAGATCAGAAAAAAAGGTTTAGAAAACATGGAAAGAACTATATTCCTAAGTATCCTTTCAGCCCTAAAACACAGCCATGCCATCAAAAACTGTCCACATTGTATGGGAATAAAACCCTAACCCTAGCTTCGGGTTTTGCTAGTTAGGGTTAGGATTCAAATATTTTTCAAAGATAATTTTTCAATATTCCACTCATTTGTCTGGAAAATTTGCTTCTCTGAATCAATATATGAGCCTGAAAAGACAATACAACACTACCAAAACCAAAAGAGTGGGTGAGGAGTGGTCACATTAATTTTTGAAAGGGATTCTTTCATTGGAAATTTCGTGTTGAACGGAGTGCTGAATGAATGGACGTTTAGCCTTAAGTGGCCTAAAAGTCAGAAACAACTAATACATTTTGGCTTTATCTGTTAATATCTGCGCCCGCAGGAGATCTGAATCCCCAGAGATTGGATGAGTATTCAGCTTCAATGCATTACAGCTCGAGAATTCAATTGTTATCCCAACCAGTTGATATCAATTTAATTCCTAAGAGTTATGTACTTGTTTTGAGTATCTAATGTAGACGTTATAACCAAGTTCATTTACGAAACGGTCTAAATGAATGATATACTGAACGTATGTCCTCTTGATATATGTAACTCTTCGTAACTGACTGAATATATACCTTTTGTATTCTGATAACCCTCTCAATAAGATCTGTTAGTTTTAAATGCATATTCTATGTATTAATAAATGTATCCTCGTGTATTAGTACCTGTGTGTGTGCGTTGTTTGAGTTATGTCGCATGGTTGGATTCTAAAGCCATCAAAAGAATCAATTTTGTGATTTACTGCTACAATTAATAATTTTCCCAGTAAATGCCCAAACCCTACAGAACTGGTGCCTTCAGAGAGAACACTACAGTGTGTATTTTTTCTTTAAAGTACCAAGACCAGCCATATACTGTATGTTTATGTTCCAAAATTAATATCATTTATGGTCTTCACACGCATAACAGTATGCTCCTATTCTTTTTATGCTCAGCTACTAAGATTTCCCTTGAGTGGTAAAATTCCATATACATATTCAATACTAAAACGGACACAGTAAAGACATTTGAATCTTTCTACAACCAACCAATGCACCACGAGTGCCCCTGTCGGTCAACCAATCACGTACCGCGGTATTGTGTCATCGCGCGTCACGATGCACAAGGACGTTGCCAATTACGCGCGGTACGTATCTGTGCTGCGCACTTTGAATGGCTGCATCTGTATGAACATAGTGGGAACAGAATATGGATTAATACTGTATACTGTTAACCTTTTACTGATAATATGTCAGGTTGGACAAGTAAAAGATGGCCCCGTGACAGTAGTTTTCAGCCATGGGCCATACGATTAAGACACGAAATGATAGATTCGCCTAACCCAGGGGGAAATCCTTTGTGGGATTATGAGTATATGAGTAAATGTGTAAGTGTGTGGGATGAATGTGCTAAAAGATATTAACCACGATGGGGTAAGCAACCTGAACAGATGATGTTGAGCACTACTAAAGTGTACCCCGAATTGGATTGTTTTCCTGTGATT
Organism: Lepisosteus platostomus; assembly: GCF_059453375.1. Lineage (NCBI taxonomy): Eukaryota > Metazoa > Chordata > Actinopteri > Semionotiformes > Lepisosteidae > Lepisosteus > Lepisosteus platostomus. Next base: position 40,630,348 of record NC_142616.1, read on the forward strand.
GATCCTCCGTCACCTCCACCATATGGTGGAGATAGGCTACCGACCTCGCCATATAACTGGCGACGGGAAGGGGGACAGGGTGACCCTAGAGGGGCACTCTCACCATCCCACACCAGAAAAGGGGAGCGGTATGATGGGGGTTACTCTACCGACCCTTCCGCCGTTCTGCGTCCCCGGTCCACGGATGGGGAGGAAGGGGTGCCCCGTATGCCAATGACTGAATGTCCTAAACCCCGCACTGGTGAGGATGAAGAACCTACTGTCCTCATTTTCCGACCATGGAAATTAACTGAGTTGGCGGCAGTTACTGGGGAGCTGCCAAACCCCAAAACCAATGGGCGCAAGTACACGACAGCCCTAAGACGGCTGGTAGCACAAAGCAGACCCACAAGCAGAGAGCTAGAGACTATTTTCATAAAGACTTTGAAGCTTGATTACGGCGATGTAAGGGGAAGACAGTCAAAATGAGTTTAGCCCTGAACACCCATACAGCAGCGATGCTGGCAGTGACTATCAGACCCAGCTTTTATGTCCCGCAATGAAGACTGCTTGCCACGCACCATGTTAGTACAGCGCTCATCCACGATCCCTGACTGCTATTACAGATGGGACTTTTACAGGAGCATAAAAGACTGTGGCCAGGCCATGGTGATTTTCAGGATGGGAGTAATTTACAATGTACTGCAGAGGTTAGTTGTGGAGGTCCAGCTGAGGAATTTGAGACGGCATGGTTCGGTGATGGACAGTGTAGTGATAGGCTAACTGGCAATGGGTATTTAATTTCGGCAAACATTACAGCACTAGCTATAAGCTTAACAGAAAAGCAGAAAACACTTTATTGAGCGGGAACACACCCTCATGTTTCCCTTGCTAAAGCGTCAGGTTTTCGCTGGCAAGACGTAGGCGTCTTTGTCCGGCGTTGTGTTGAAAGCTGCTCGTGGTCAGCTCCCGATTCAAAAAGTGTTAGATACAATGCCACACTCCAGGCTAGTTGGTACCCATGCTCAGCGATCCTTAAAACCTGGAGGACCGTGCACCTTACGGCTCCAGATGACCAAATGTACCCCCGTTGACACTTCCCATCCCGCACTAGAGGGGGTGCCTAGTTCCCTCTGGGCAGCCTACAAATATGATGTGGGACTGGTGAAAGGAGTTTCCCCGCTCGAAGTGAAACCCAAGTCCACCTATAGGCCGAGTAAGCCCCAGTATCCGCTTCAAGGGAAAAAGTATACCTGGACTCGTATGCCTCAAGGGTATACCGAGGCTCCTACTATCTCTTCCTCTGCATTGCAGGACTGGCTCTCAGGGTTTGGTTTTAAAAACAGTAGTACACTAATGCACTATGTTGATGATTTGTTGGTTTGCTCTCCAACTGAGAGCACTTGCATCAGAATACTAATGATCTTCTAAATGATCTTGCCATTACTGGAAATACTGTAAGGTTTTGCTATCAAAGCTGCAGCTTGTAAAAAAGAACGTACGTTATCTGGGTCATGACATTTCTGCAAATTCACGCTCAATTGGCACTGAGCGAATAACTGCTATCCAAAAATTCCAAAACCCCGCACCAAGAAGGAAATTATGTCCTTCTTAGGCTGCACAGGTTACTGTAGGGTGTGGATACCAGGGTACGCAAAATTAGCACAGCCATTGTCTGACATGGCGCACGCCTCAGGCCAGAATATGACCGACAGACTGACTTGGACTGAAGAAGGGGAAAATGCTTTTGTTGAACTCAAGACTGCTGTTATGTCTGCCCCCGCGTTGGGCATTCCTGACATGACTAAGGGGTTCACTTTATGTGTTGACGAGAAGTCTGGTTTCTACAGTGCTGTCCTTTTACAAGAACACGGAGACTGTCTTAAACCAGTTGCTTATTATTCTCAGCGACTTCCCTCTGTAGCCAGAGGTCTGCAAGCCTGCCTACGTACTGTAGTGGCAGCAGCTGCAGCCATCATGGCTTCTGCCTCCCTGGTTTGTTATCGTCCGCTTAAACTCTTAATTTCACATGCTGTGGCCTCTATCCTCCTTCAAAGTAAAACGTCATATTTTTCTTCTGCATCTACTCTTCACTACCATCATGTCCTTTTATCTTTGCCGCATGTTACTGTCAAGCGATGCACAGTGTTAAACCCTGCAACCCTGCTACCTACTCAGGACGAGGGGGAGCCACATGATTGTCTGGCGGCCATCACCTCTCAGGAAACCCCGAGGCAGGATCTCTTTTCTTCTCCCATCCCTAACTCTGAGTTGCTCTTCTATGTTGACAGGTCAGCTCGAAAAGACCCAACCACCGGATTGAGTCATGTGGGGTATGCAGTTGTTTCTGACCACTCCAGTGTCGAGACCGCTCGCCTCCCTTCACATTTATCTGCCCAGGCAGCCGAACTTTTTGCTTTAACAAGGGCTTGCGTCCTTGAGGCTATCTTGTTGCCCAGCTCCGTTGCTGTGTGCAAGTGCGTAGCACACCCGCTCGCATGATGAGATCTCAAGAGGCAATTCCAGGGCCGATGTTGCAGCAAAGGCAGCGGCGGCATCCTTTTCTTCCCCTGCACTTTTACTTCCCATTCTCAGCTCAGAGACTGAAATGGCCTCACTAGCTGATATACAGGCTCTGGCCACTCCGGCTGAAAAGGCAATCTGGAGAAAGTCTGGCTTGATATGTGTAATATACCAGATGACTATAGACTATTTACTGCAGCGGAAATGATTTTTTCCTCAGGACTGAGTATTCAGGCTATAGCTAATGCCCGCTGGTTACAAATTACTCGCTATGAAATGTACTCCTTTATTAATATCACGCTAGAAGGCTTAGACGCTATCAAACAAGAATTAAGGGGAGTCCGATTAATGGCACTTCAGAACAGGTTCGTGTTAGACCTCCAAAATGCAGCTTCTGGAGGAGTCTGTGCTTTAATAGGAGAATCCTGTTGTACTTATATTCCAGCTAATGGAAATCTTACGCTCGCTATTCATCATTTGATGGAACTAAAAGACTAGGTGAACAAGAGGCATTAAAGATACACTCGCTTCCTTCTCCCGGTTAGAATCACTGTTTGGGTCATGGAGAATGTTTTTCTTTAAGTTACTAACACCAGTTATACTTGTCTTTCTGTTATTCTGTTGCTGTATGATATGTATTATTCCAATGCTTCGCAATATGGTAATGAACAATTTTATGTTTTGACAAGTATTCTGTCATGAGAAATTTCGTGTTGAATGGTGTTCTCGATAAGCATTGTTTCAGGCTTAGATAGGTTAAGAGTCAGGAATAGCCAATACATATGAGCTGTAACTGTTAAAATGCCAGTGCATTAAATGCCAAATGCAACAGTTTGAAAAGCTGAAGCCCTTTCATTCAAACTTTTGCTTTTAGGGTAATTAAGTAATCATTCCTATTTAGGGCAATGCAGTGCATAAAGCCATACTGGCAAGAAAACAAATGTGAAGATAACATTGATCTACACGCGGGACCAGCTGATCGCGCTAGCGTGTCCGGCTCTACTCACTGGAGAGAAGCCATCGGTGCTCACACTCACACCTGGACAGACCTGGCAACACTGTAAGGTTCATGTTTTTCGACTTCTCCAGTGTCTTCAATACCATACAGCCCTAACTACTAAGGAGGAAGCTGGAGGAGATGCAACTCGATGCCTCCATGACCTCGTGGATCACTGACTACCTGACAGGCAGACCACAGTCTGTGAGACCAGAACTGTGTGTCTGAACAGGTAGTGAGTAACACAGGGGCTCCTCAGGGGACAGTTCTTTCTCCATTCCTCTTCACCCTCTATACTTCATGCCACCTGCAGAAGTTCTCAGATGACTCTGCAATTGTGGGATGTATCAAGGGTGGGCAGGAGGAGGAGTACAGAGGACTGGTCAGCAGCTTTGTGGAGTGGTGTGGGGAGAACCACTTGGAACTGAATGTAACAAAGACAAAGGAACTGGTGGTAGATTTCAGGAGGAAAAAGGTCAAACCTACTCCTGTCTACATCCATGGGAGTGGCGTGGAGATGGTGGACTCGTACAAGTACCTGGGAGTGCACATCGATGATAGACTGGAATGGTCTTAGAACATCGAGGCCATCTATAAGAAGGGACAGAGCCAACTTTACTTCTTGAGGAGGCTCAGGTCCTTCAATGTATGTACAGATGCAGCCATTCAAAGTGCGCGGTACAGACACGTACCGCAGGTAATTGGCTGCGGTATCGCGTATCATGATTACAAGGCACGTGATTGGTTGACCGACAGGGGCACTCGTGGTCCGTTGGTCTGTCGTAGAAAGACTTACTGTAAACGTCTTTACTGTGCCCGTTGTAGATATTGAATTTTACCACTGAAGGGAAATCTTAGTAGCTGAGCATAAAAAGAATAGGAGCATACTGTAACGCGTGTGAAGGCCATAAACTATATTAATTTTGGAACATAAACATACAGTATATAGCTGGTCTTGGTACTTTAAAGAAAAAAATACACACCAGTATTCCATTTCTCCCTAAACATTTTAAGCTTCGAAGTCTTTAACTAACGTGATACCGGAGTCAACAAGCATACTTTTAGAATTTGATTAAAAGGGAATATAATATGGAATCGCGTATCTAAAGAATTTAATAACGGTATGATTATATTCGTGTAAGAGGAAAGACTCAAGCAAGCGCTCCAATGGATTGAACAGGGGGAGGCATTTCAGGATGTACTTTTTACCGACGAAACAACAGTTTTCAACAATGGCATTTTGCAAAAAGGGGAGACGTGGACAAGCCAAAGCCCAAACATCCACTGAAGGTTCACGTCTGGGGGGGTATATCTAGAAGAGGCCCGGGACCACTTCTTATTTTCAAAGGAATTATGGACCGTGTATTCTTTGAGGAAGTCGTGGTCACACAGCATGCTGCCCCATATATCAGGGAGCAGTTTGGATCAAGGCACCGTCTCTTTCAAGACAACGATCCAAAACACACAGCAGCAAGGGCGAGGCTTATAGCAGAAGGAGTGAACTGGGTGAAAACTCCAGCCGCATCCCCAGATCTAAATCCGATAGAAATGGTTTGGCATTCGTTGAAAGACTACGTTCGGAAAACCGCTAAGCCCGTCACAAAGCAGGAACTGATCGATGCGATCTATAAATTCTGGGAGGAAGAACTGACCGAACATAATTGTAACAATTTTATTAACAGGCTGTTTCGTGTTCTTCCTAGGATTGTTGACTGGGGCGGGGGACATTCGGGAATGTAAGTCTGAGAAAGACAGTCTCACGTTTGTGGACAGTCTGTCCACAAACAAAACATGTAAAAAAAAAATGTAAAAAAAAAAACAATTACTTTTTGTCAATGAAAACCGGTGTGTGTGTCTCTCTCTACTGGATGTCCCTCTCACAAACTGCTGAATGAATAAAATAATTTTATTGAAAACGCATTTGCGATTGTCTGGTACAGTATTTACCTTGGTCCCTTTTAACTGTTTTTACGGTCTACAGTATTGCTTTGAGATGCCACTTTTAAAGGTGATATGCAAAATAAAGTTTTTTATTATTGTTATAGAGAAACATGATCAGATTTTCCCTGGTTCAGAAAAAAGACGATTAAAATCTGTAATCTTTGCACTTGTATGTTATCGGAAAATACAATCAGTTTCTGCTTTGTGCAAGGATGGTGTGGCGCTCCTCAAAGCGCTTTACAGGATAAAAACAATAACAACAATAGTGGCTGGGCAAACGATTTTTTTTATCGAAATACAAAATGAGATACTGTATAATGATGTGCATGAACAAAGGTATACTGCAATTTTCCTTAGATACGCGATTAATGCTTCGTAGGAGGAGGTGGTCTTTTCCTCTAGTCTAACAGTCTGTCCACAAACAAAACATTCCTGTTAGACAAGAGGAATTGAAAAAAAACAATTTTGTCAATGAAAACCGGTGTGTGTGTCTCTCTCTGCTGGATGTCCCTCTCACAAACTGCTGAATGAATAAAATAATTTTATTGAAAACGCGTTTGCGATTGTCTGGTATTTAATTTGGTCCCTGTTAACTGTTTTTCGATCTACTGTATTGCTTTGAGATGCCACTTTTAAAGGCGATATGTAAAATAAAGTTTTTTTATTATTGTTATAGAGAAACATGATCAGATTTTCCCTGGTTCAGAAAAAAGATCTAAAGTGCTACACATAACTTTCTTAATTCGATGTATTTAAAGCAGTGAACTACTGTAGGTGTCACATAACATTCAGAAATACAATCACGTATTTGACAAATAAAAACGATTATAATCTAATCCTTACACGTTTGATCCCAAAATCCCAAGAAATATAAATCTTGACGGGTAGAAAGCTATGCTGAAAGTTTATTAAGATACTTAGAAGACAAAGATACTGTATCAATTTATGTTGCATTAGCCTGATTATGATTAAAAAACACATATAATTAAACACGCGTTTGCGATTTAAATCAGAACACGATTTAAATCAATATAAATGTTTATATTGTAACGCATACTGTCCAGCCTCCATTTCTCTATAAAAATTTACTCTGTTGCACACACACACACAATAGAAGCAGGAAGCAGAAGCAGGGACCGTAAAAAATGACTTAGAATCGATCATGTTGCGATATTTTGAAATATAAAAGTCAATTGATTGTCCATAATATCGCTATTCTATTTTTTCGAAGAAATGTTTGTTAAAAGAAAAGTCCAGCACCAGCTGGATTCGAACACACGTAGTCACACACGTAGACCAGTAGGCTACAAGACAGCTCGCATGAACAGGCAGGCGAAACAGCCCTACACAGCCCTGTCGCAGCACACAAATATAATCATACCGTTAATAAATTCTTTAGATACGCAATTCCATATTATATTAGCAGAAAAGCTTAAAACTACCACTTTTTCACACGCTATTTCACATGCTAGTTAAATACTTCGATGCTTAAAATCGTTAGGGAGAAATGGAATACCGGTGTGTATTTTTCCTTTAAAGTGCCGATTCCTGGAATCTGACTGGCTGACACCCCTCTGAAGTGGTTCCATAAAATCTGGTATACGGAAAAGAAAGCGTTGATAAATACAAGTGTCTTTTAATACACTCTTTGCTGTGCTCTTGAGGATCCTTGTGATATTTTAAGCTCTAGTTGAATGATAAGTGTCGCATTTTAAATCATTTTCGTAGTTAGAAATTATGAAATGCCCTGTTAAAAGCAAGGAAGTTTTTATGCCCATTGAAGTAAAACAAAATGCCTGACAAAGTATGGCTTGGACAGATTCCAAGTGCTTGTACAAATGTGCTAAAGAAATTATACTTTGAGTATACAGCTTGTCCAAAGTCATCCATTATTAATACTATTAGTAATATCTTCAGTAAAGGCTTTGATGCATAAATATTTCTGATAAAGGTAGGTTGTGTACTTTTGTCCAACTGAGCAATCTTGCTTTTTAAAATATACCAACATTTTAATGACTGATGATTAACATGCTGTAATACACAGTTCAAAATTAAAGGCTCAAATACTTTACATGAGAGGTTAAGCTCCCCTGGCGGTTTTACAAGGCGACGCCGGATAGTTTCCGGCAGAGCGTCAAATGACACCACGTGACACTGCGTGATACCGCGTGATACCGCGACACGCCCACCGGGGTATGCCGCGAAATACCTCACCCATTTTGAATGGCTGCATCTGTAGTAAGATGCTACATATGTTCTATCAGTCGGTGGTTGCGAGCACCATTTTCTATGCAGTGGTATGCTGGGGCCCTGGGGTTAGAGTAGTGGATTCTAAAAGGCTGAACAAGCTCATCAGGAGAGCAAGCTCTGTCATTGGGTCTGACCTGGACCCCTTGGAGGTAGTGGCTGAGAGGAGAATGGTGTCCAAACTAGAGGCCATCATGGACAACATCTCCCATCCCCTCTATGACAGGCTTGTAGAAATGAAGAGCACGTTCAGCAATAGACTGATTCATCCACGGTGCGACAGGGAGCGCCACAGGAGGTCATTCTTGCCTTCTGCCATAAGACTGCACAACGCATCCACCTTGCGTCTGGGCAGAGGCAACATTGACAGTGACCTGTTTCTGGACTGAACACATCTACACACCCACTGCTACATCTGTTCTCTTTCTTTTCCTGTTTACAACCGTTTTTTGTGCAATATATGCCAGGGACCCGTGCAATACATTTATGTATTGCTTATACATTTATGTATAAGCAATAGATTTATATCGATATCTATATTTACATCTATATTTATATTCATATGTGTGATACGATTTTTCTGCGTACTGTTCTGTTCTGGTTTGTTCTTTGTGTGTCCGGACTGTGAGTAACTCTTTTAGTGCACCCCTCACTGTACTGATTGTATTGTATGTATTGTACTATTATTATTATTGTATCATTCGTTACACTGTGGCTGTGTTGTCTGTGTAAAGCTGCTGTTGCACTGCAATTTCCCTCATGGGATCAATAAAGTATCTATCTATTTGAGTGGAAAATAAAACTCAGGGCATCAATATATTAGCTTTAAAACACTCAACAATCTTGCCAAACCAAAGAAAACACCCTACAACACAACCATGCCATCGAAAAGTATCTATGTCTTGCAGGAATCCTAACCCTAACCCTAGCTATGGGTTTGCAAGGTTAGGGCTAGGGCTCAGAACTTCCTCAAAGAATGAATGCAAGCTTCCACTTAATTGAGTGTCAAATATACATAACTGAAACTAAATATTTTTCAGAACTGGTTAAGCAAGCCCAACACACTAAAGAGAACGTACCAACAAGAGTAAAATTCTGTATTTGGACAAGTTATCTACTGTTGGAAATGTTGTTTTGGAAGGTGATCTCAATCAGCGTGGTTTCAGACTTATCTAGTGTAAGAGTCAGCAAAACCCCAAGAATCTGGGCTTTATTTGAAAATATGCATGTGCATTCCATGCCAGAGGTCAGATTTTGCAAGGTATTTTAGGTTTTTTTTTTCAAACCTTTGCCTTAGTGTACTTAAGTCAAAATTCCCTTTTTCATTAATATCAGTGCTGGACGTGCGCGTATACGCCACTTTTTCGGAAAAACTTGCCTCCTAAGTTCTATCTCACGTCATTATTTTACATCACCAAAACCACAAAACCTTTACAGAAAACCTTTTATCAATCGAAAAGTGTAAAACTAGGGCTGCACAAAACTGCTTAAAAATTAAAAATTAAAAATTGCATAGAACTTCCATAATGCCACACGTGTGCTATCCTCAGCGTGGTCGTACACGTCCGCGGTGTAAATCAATATCTACCTTTCATTCCTTCGTAATTTTTAATCGTTTTTTACCAACAAAACCAGAAAACCATGTTATCAATCGAAAAAGCACAACCGGAGCTTTAAAAAAACGTGTTATAAAAAAAAAGAAAATCGATCACAAAGTCACTTTTTATCTGATGATGCACTTCCAAACTTCCAATATGCATTAATAAGCTATTCAATAAGCCAGTAAAACAAGACCGCAAAAGCAAAAAAACAGCACAATATATATATATACTGTAGATCCCATGTTTTTACCTTATTCTGAAGCATGATATATATCCTCAGTAACCCGGACTATCTTATCTCCAGACCGTAACTGACTTTGTAGGAAATGTCTGAATCAGGACAGCCAGCAATAAGTCGATCTGATTGGTGAAAAGGCTGTCATTCATTGTATTTTCAGCCATTCAGAGCCCTTAGGGGGTAAGACTTCCTCCAGAAGCCTCAGGTTGCATTCCGCCTGCCTTTTAGCTGTCAATCATTGACTCAGAAGGGGTAATCAATCGTTTTTTTGTAAGTTTCTTATCAGTGCTCCTTTTTTTCACAACAGAAGGCAACTCTGAGGTTTTTTTTCATTGCATGACAGCAGATAAAGGCTCTCTAGCAGTGTCTAAAGGTTTTTATAGCAATTGCAATGGTTTTTATTTTTATTTTCAATATTCTATTTTATGATATTTTATTATATGTTTGAAATTTCATTCCAGGTTGAGTCTTCACAAAACATGATGTAGAATTTTCTCTAATTGATCAATTTGTCCCAGATTTTTATCCAAGCTAGTAGTCACCTAGAACAAGGTTTTCAAATCATTCCCAGGACATTTCCTGGCCAAGAATTGAAAATTCTGACCTCTGAACACCTCTTTCAGATGTTTGTCTGCTGAGTTGACACATTAAGAAATAATAAATTTGACTGTTCACACTCAAAGCAAAGGGGGTTGCTTCAATTTAAGACCTGAACCAGGCTCCTGCTATGTTTTGCTGCAGAGATATAACAATGTTTAAAGGGTGGAAATTCCAGGCGGACATTGGCTAAAGGGACTAAGAGTAAGCAATTCAGTGCAGCTAAAACTGGAAGAAAAAAAATCGGCAGATTTCACTGAAACAACACTTTGTAAATATCATTTCTGCCCTACAACACAACCATGCTATCAAAAGATATCTATGTTTTGCAGGAATTTAGGGCTCAGAATTTCTTCAAAGAACGAATGCAACCTTCCACTCAACTGAGTGCCAAATATACTTCACTGAAACAAAATATTTGTCAGAAATGGTTAAACAAGCCCACCCCCACTGACACACTGACAAATGTTTTCTTAGAAAAACAGATTCACTACGTGAAGCTGTGTCAGTCTTCTGTTTAAAGAAAATTAGTTAACACCATGGGTGCTGTTTTTAATAAGCTGCTAAGTATAGGAATTTTCCTGCTGTCAGCAGTATTGTGTATATAGTTTTATGTACAGGCTGCAAAAAGTTCCACAAGTAGAGGTCTTTAAAATTAGGCTGGGCAAATGATTTTTTTAATTCTTAAAAAAATTAATAAAAAACAAGATATAATGATGTGTTCCTGCTTAGACATTGCACGACTTTAAAAGCTATAAAAACAGGTTTTAAAAATTAATAACCACTTTTTATGCGCAAAAAACGGTTGATTTTTCTTCCTCGTGATCATCTTAGAATCTCTGTGTATGCTGTAAGGTTTTTACTTCTTAATTAAACTTTAAAATACACGAACTTCATAAAAACAAAACACGTTTCGAGTAGAAAAAATCAGACATATCACCCTGCAACTCACAACTGGCAACCCACTGAAGCTAAGCAGGTGTGAGCCTGGTCAGTACCTGGATGGGAGACCTCCTGGGAAAAACTAAGGTTGCTGCTGGAAGAGGTGTGAGTGGGGCAAGCAGGGGATGCTTACCTTGCGGTCCATGTGAGTCCTAATGCCCCAGTATAATGACGTGGACACTATATTGTAAACAGGTGCTGTCCTTCGGATGAGACGTGAAACCGAGGTCCTGACTCTCAGGGGTCATTAAAAATCATTAAAAATCACAATACTCGAAAAGAGTAGGGGTGTAACCCCGACGTCCTGGCCAGATTTCCAATTGGCCCTTACCAGTCATGGCCTCCTAATAATCCCCCTCTATGAATTGGCTTCATTACTCTGCTCTCCTCCCCACTGATAGCTGATGTGTGGTGAGCATTCTGGCGCACTATGGCTGCCGTCGCATCATCCAGGTGGATGCTGCACATTGGTGGTGGTGGAGGGGAGTCCCCATTACCTGTAAAGCGCTTTGAGTGGAGTGTCCAGAAAAGCACTATATAAGTGTACGCAATTATTAATTATTATATTCTGTTGTCTTCCTGGTATGTAGAACAGATCAGCAGGTCTTTTTTTCCCCACAATCAGAGGCTCTGAAAACAGCATGCCGCCCACTGCGCTTCGTCAGAGGGGGAGGCGGCACCGAGAGGGTGGAAGCATGGAGCTCAGTATTGCACAATGGCTGTAAAGCACCAATTGCATCTGCGTTCATCACTTTGTGTTTAAAATTAAACATGTAAATAATTTTCTTTGACTTCTAAGTCCCTTAATCATTAAGCACAGTTTCTTTTTTGATACCATCATTAGACAAAGCAGGAACTTATTGTACTTTCTAATGACATTACACATGGAAATATTACAGATTACAGATTTTAATAGTCTTTAATTTTGTTATACGTTTTAGAAAAGTTTCATATATGCATATGCCACAGAACTATTCTCGATTTTATTTCTGAATGCTATGTATAAAAAAAACGTTCAGCTTACTCAACAATTCTAAGATGATCACGAGGAAGTGTAATGCATGGTCTAACCCCATTTTCCCCATTTTGTTTAAAATCGCAAACGCGTGTTTAATTAAATGCCTTTATTGATTCACAATCTGACAATGCAATGTAAATCGTTATCTTTGCATTCTAACACCCTTAACTCACTTTAAGCATCAGTTTCTCACTAGATTTATTTTTCATACCATCGTTAAACAAAGCAGGAGCATTAGTACTTCCTCATGGGATCAAACGTGGAAAGATGAGATTGTAATTGTTTTTATTTTTTAAAAACTGTACATTTTAGAATAGTGTCATTTATACAAAAAAGTTGCATTTAATACCACTCGATAGTTATATTAATAGAGATATGTTGTCTATTAAAGCTCAGATCAAAGATCAAACAGCAATATCTCATACACTGGGGCTGATCTGTGATCTGTGATGTGGTTGAGTGTGAATTGTGGCTCTCTAGCAGGCTAGCTGGTGTCTGTGTGGTTTAGAATCTTTGAGTAAGCTGCAAGTTTTTTTAACATTTTTAATTATACATTTTAAACACTTTATTTTTTTAAATGCAACACACATTCCGTACAGATACAGTACAATCACATTCTCCTGTCTTCCCGTGGTATAAAACGAATTAGCAGGTGATTGAGATAACAACGCGGTGCCCACACTGGGGTGAAGTTAGCTTGAAGTTTGAAAATGATTTTGGCACGCCTGTAGCTTTTTCACGAAACCTCAGTTACGAAACACATTTTGCCTCATTCAAATATTCTTTTGTTCATATCTTCGCAAGGGAAATGCAGAGAGCCTTCAAACCAAATGCATTTCAAAGACCACGACTTGTGAAAATGTTCACAGCCTCCACATAAAACTATCAGTGAGCTAATTCTCTTTTTTAAACCTCCATTTTTTTATCGATGCGTAATTACGCACTAATTGGAACCCGGGGGGACTGCTGTGTACACACGTTCACAACGTGAGAAATACTGCTCAATATGGATTCGTGCAAAAAACCCGTATATCACCACAGGAAGCATAACAGCGCAGCCTCCAATTACCCAGACTGTAAGCACGGGAATAAAGCTTTCTGAAACCCTTTCTTTATGTCCTGTTTTCATTCAGGTCAACTACAGTATATACACAATACTGCTTACAGCAGTAAAATTCCTATACTTTACTGATTTTCTTTACACAGAAGGGGTGGGTCAGCCAATGGTGGCCTCAAAAGGCCAAACCTAACCCCAGTTCTCTAGGCTTATTTAAGGAGATGGGAATAACCACATGCATTGAATTGGAGAAATGGTTTGTTCCAGAGGGAGAGGGGCTTACAAGCTATTTAAGCTGGATCCTCAGCCTAAGTCGATAGTTGGTTGTTGGTATGTTAGGTAGTGTGACTACACTGGTATGGAGGACTGGGAGTACTATAAATAAACTGTACTTATTTTACTTGAGTGCTTTTGCAGCTGAGCCATTCTGTTATAAAATGGACCTACTTTGGCCTTCCTCAGGCCATTGTGTGACACAAATATTAGCCTGAAATGACTAAGCAATCTCACCCAACCAGGTAAAGTGCATCAACAATTGAGAAATTCTATTATTGACTTGTGTTGTGTAATTGTAATTTTAGGCTGAATTCTGTACTCAATGAGCATGGTTCCAGGCTCATTGTAGGCTAAGTGTCAGGAATACCCCATAAATATTGGCATTATTTTTTTTAATATATCAGTGCCAAATGCAAGAGTTTGAAACATATAATTGCTTTCTTTGAATCTTTTGCTTTTAGACAACTTTCCATTTTACATCAATGCAGTATACACAGCCAAATAGGTACAGTAAGAAAGATAAAACTAACATAGCACATTTCCTAAATTCCTTTTCTGTCCTAAAACACAGTCATGACATCAATAATTGTCTACGTTTAGTGGGGTTCCTAACCCTTACCCTAGCTTTTGATATGGCTTAGGTTAGGGTTAGGGTTAAGATTTTGTTCACTGACTTTACACAATCCTTCACTCATTTAGGTGAAAATGTACTCACAGAATGCAAATATTAGCCTGAAATGAATAAGCAAACTTATCTGTAGGTCTCTGTATCTACTTGTCTGTAGGTTTTTTCATTTCAATTATTTTTCCTAATAATTATCTGTTTATCTCTTGAATTTTGTTGGTTGCAAGGTCACATTAAAGATGGGAAAATGTCTGACATGATTTATCTTGATTTCTGGCTTTACAGTACATCACAAAAATGTGCAATTTCAATAAGGGTGTGTAGACTTTTTATATCCACTGTACTGTATATCTTAGCACTTACTAAATGAATAGGCATAAATCTTGGCTAGATACTTACTGTATTACCTTTCATCAATGGAACATTACTACTGTACATACCTTTTTTGTTTTAATATTGCAGGGAGTTACCCATACTTGACAAACTGTCCTTCAGTAGTAATTTAATAACCATTGCCTTACAGGTGTCTCCCATTCAAGATACAGAAGAATAATCAGCGTTTACAGTTTTGAGTAGTGACTCCCAGCAATAGAATTAAAAAAATGAAAGATCAAGCATTTCACACAGTATTTGCTTTTTGAGGCATCAATTAAACGTTTTTTATAAATGTAAGTCCAGAGACACAGTTTTGGAAGTCATTAACTGAAATAGATAATGGAGAAAAAGAGTTATTACTCTAAAGTACTTGGTGACAGGATAATACCTTTTAAGAAAAATGAAGATGTCTAGCACAGTGTTAGTGCATAGTTTAGCATTGTAACTGGATACCAGAAAACCAGTACAATTTTCGGCATTATAACTTATATAGGTAACAAGGGCTGTATAAGTATTTTGAATAGAGTTTGAATCTTGTAAAAAATATGATGTCTCCTGAAAAGGATGTCGCACACAAGTGTATATACAGTATATTACAGTACCAGCCTTTTAGCTAAATATGGATACTCCAATTAGCAGCCCAATATCATGTTTCACTCAGTGTCACATGTAATAGGGATTGCGAAAATGCAAAAAATAAAAAAAACAAGAAAAATGATAATCTTGTAATTTCATGCTATTAATGCTATTACGGTATGTATACCCCATGAAAAGATCTACTACAGTATAAAGAAAGGAGATCTGATAATCTTCTTTATTTAAGTAATCCTGGACTACCGGAAGAGGCATACATGAGGAAGCCAAAGAAACTGTTTGCACTATAGATATGCTTAGATGTATATACAACCCTGTTACAGACAAACATAGAAATATACAATGTCACTCACAGTTCCAGTAGGATTGTTTTTTAATAGCAAATAGCGGTCCTTTTAGAGAAAAACCAAAGCATAACTATCAGTGGCAAAAAAATGACATGGAGAAGACACTTCACTACAGCAGAAGAGGGCAGATTGTGTTCTACTCAAATTATGTCCCTTTGCTCTCTTATGACAACATTTTTATAAATATGTTTTAGATTTTGGTGATTAATTTCCCTGCAGGCAAATCATTTACTCCATAACAAATTGATTAGGAGGCAAAATGTTCATATGGTTTGCCCACAAAGAAAACTGCACCCACAAGTCACTGAATATGTACCCTGACATAGCTGGCTTGCCCTCCATGTTAAGAGTATACACTACTTGGGCATGTGCAAAAATACTGGAAAAAATCTTACCTTTTATGACCTGACAAAAAGGGATGACTTAGTCATCCTTAAAAATATTTTTACATTAATTTTTTCAAATGAAAAATAACTATAAATCATTTTTTGTATGTGGAAGACCCGTGGAAAGAAACTATCAATGACAACACAGTTAAAATTAACATAGTTCTTCATTTCCATAAGTAATAACTAGTACCCCCCGTTTTATCTGCTGTCTGTCTCACATTCATTTCTGCTTACTGTACATCTCATTTTACTGTTAATTTTAAATGACTGATCTTGTGCTTACAGATACTGTACCAAACGACTCTTCTTATTTACAAATACCAGGAATAAAGCCTGGACTGTCTTGGAGAGGATTTGCTATGGTGATATTTTGAGCCATTAAGAAAACTGTAATGCAAATTAGGCATTTCCATTAGCAGAAAAAAAGATAAAAACAAAACAATGATCATCTCCCTAGTTTTGGGTAAATAATATAGGTTGAGTACTTCGACACCTTTAAAGGAAAAGGCTGCCTTTCCAGCAGAATTAAGTACAAGCAAGCCTTTGGTCATTTAATATGTACTGTACATAGACTAAAGCCCGCTGGGTCTCCATTAGAATACTGTGGAATTAATGCGCATTCCCTAGATGCAACTGGCATCTTGTAACCTGTAATGTGCATTGTGTTTATTAAAACATTTCATTTTGTAACAGTTTACTATTTTTTATTCCCTTTTTTCAGGTTTAAATCTCTGCAGTAAACAATCTCTCCTCTCTGCAGTAAGCATATATACAGTAGTATTCGTGTCCACAAAAACAAGTGTGTTAGATTAACGCTGACATCATGCTAAAGAGTGGCTGGCAGTACTGTTCAGTGGCAAAAGAGATGATCCAGTCTCCCTCTTTTTACAACGTGGACGTTGGATCCCATAATTGTCTGTGGAGACACAAGCTTGGGCTGAAGGCAAATTAAGCGCTGGCTTCCTTAGCTGAAGTCTCTGGGAGCGCTGATTACAAGGTGACTATTCCAGTCAAAAACAAAGTTCATTCCAAGCAGATACTCAGTTCTAGCTGGTGGCTTTCTTTTCCCATTCCTGTGACAGAAAAAGTGGAACATGTAAACAATCTTGCCATTGGGGCCGAACGAACCTCACCTGAATTTCTGGAAATCACCTGATTTATGGAAACATTCATGAAGAAATATTTGTTCAACACATCGTTCTAGTCTGTAATGAAAAAACTAAACCCATTGGATCCAAAGCGATATAAATTATCTTGTGGTAAAAGACAAGTACTCAAACTGCATTGTAAGTTTAAAAAACACCGAGGTGATCAGATGTCTTTCAATCCAGTACACAAGCAGCAATATACAGTACATACCCAAGTAATAATTAGTATGATAGTTATGTGATAAACCATAATAAATCATGTTTAAGTATACTTTTAGCTATACTTTAATTCTGCAAAAACTATAACATTATTTGAAAAGGCAAACTGTCTTGGTGATAACCATAACTATACCATAGTAAACAATAAAAAGATAATTCTACAGCATAACAAGCATGGTATTCCATGTTAAATATTCTGACATTATATAATCAGGATTTTTTTACTGAAACTACCACTGTAATTTTACACTGGTAAGAACAATTCCCCCTAGTTTCCTGAACAATTGTCTGATTTTACAGTTCTAGGTAGACATGAGCAGAGAGAGAGCAACAAACAGGTGGTAACCATCTGAGATACAGTAATAATAATAATAATAATAATAATAATTGCTTACACTTATATAGTGCTTTTCTGGACACTCCACTCAAAGCGCTTTACAGGTAATGGGGACTCCCCTCCACCACCACCAATGTGCAGCATCCACCTGGATGATGCGACGGCAGCCATAGTGCGCCAGAACGCTCACCACACATCAGCTATCAGTGGGGAGGAGAGCAGAGTAATGTAGCCAATTCATAGAGGGGGATTATTAGGAGGCCATGATTGGTAAGGGCCAATTGGAAATTTGGCCAGGACACCAGGGTTACACCCCTACTCTTTTCGAGTATTGTGATTTTTAATGATTTTTAATGACCCCTGAGAGTCAGGACCTCGGTTTTACGTCTCATCCGAAGGACAGCGCCTGTTCACAGTATAGTGTCCCCGCCACTATACTGGGGCATTAGGACCCACATGGACCGCAGGGTGAGCGCCCCCTGCTGGCCCCACTAACACCTCTTCCAGCAGCAACCTTAGTTTTTCCCAGGAGGTCTTCCATCCAGGTACTGACCAGGCTCACACCTGCTTAGCTTCAGTGGGTTGCCAGTTGTGAGTTGCAGGGTGATATGGCTGCTAACCAATACATATAGTACATCTTGCAGTTCTACTAATTCATTAAGGCTGTGTTAAGAAGTACTGTACAGTGATACTATGATGCACACTGATGTATTAAAGGAAAAATCAAATCTATGTTACAGTAAGTTAGCTTAATAGGCTTTGAGGCAGCAGAGATGTTTTTGCACATTAAGTCTGAGAGCCTTACCTTTGCTTTCTGTAAGACGTTCCCTTTGCTTGGCACCATGATTGATAAGGGTCTGTTCTTTAAAGCTGTGGCGGAGTTCACCGGTGAGGTTTCTCCATTGCATGGTGCTGCAGGTGCTGATGTGCATACAATGGGTTTTGCCTAAGACAAGGAAATCAGCTGTTAACTCGCTGTGTATTTGAACAGAATAAATGTTAGCTTCAATGTACAGTATGTATAATCTATGATCTAACAAATTAGAGAAACATTTTATGTACAGTACATGACCATAAAAATAGCATATACAGTGCATACTAGCAAAATTAATAAATGATCTTATTTTATTGTTTAATATACTGTAAACTTAGCATCTTTAGAGCTATATACAGTACAGTAATCAACTGCCTCAAATCTACTGTCTGCTACAGTAATACATTTGTTTATTATGTATTGTAGTTTTCGTTATAAACAATATTAAGACATCTTGCACAAAGGCATCAGAAAAATGAATCATAATAAAAAATAATTATAAATTGAGGAAATGTACTATTCAGGTATGATAAACACAGAGCACTGAAAAGGTGAGAAAACATGCAGATTAAAGAAAAATGAAACATTTTCAAAATGAAATGTGAAACTCAACACTGCTGCCTCCTGATAATGGCCTGAGCAAGCTGGTCCCACTGATGCTCTATTGGACTCAAGTCAGGAGAAAAAGCTGGATGCATACAGATCTCAGCAATGATTTCTCAGAGTTTTGCCATTGTAACCCTAGCTGTGTGTGGTCTTGAATTTTCGTCAATGAAAATGAACCTGCTTTGCCTTAAGGAATGGAAAAAATATTGGCTTAAGCATTAACTTGTCAATCTTCAGAGGTGAACTTATGCGGAAAGAGTTTCCTTCAAACATCATCATATTCCCATTGACCAATAGGCTTGAACAATGCATGCATCAACATAACGTACATCATACTGTATGTCCCCATGAACATTGTTTTCAGCCATGTCTGTCAAAAACAAAAAGGCATCCATTGGTGAACAACCACCACTCTCTCTACTAATGCCACCCTGCTGGTGGATTGCTTATTTCTTCCAGGGACTATTCGTGTTGAGGTCACTACAGTGTGAAAACAATTATGCAGATGTATCAGATGAACAGAACAGAACAGGCGTGGTTACCGTCTGACTGACAGGATTCGGTCTTTCTCCAAAACACGGTATCCTGGTTTTTATGGAGTAGCTGCAGAATATCACACTCCAGAGACAACATCTCTCACTCATAGGACTTCTTCAGTCATGCTTTAGCAACCAGGTAATTTCCTTAGT
Organism: Lepisosteus platostomus; assembly: GCF_059453375.1. Lineage (NCBI taxonomy): Eukaryota > Metazoa > Chordata > Actinopteri > Semionotiformes > Lepisosteidae > Lepisosteus > Lepisosteus platostomus. Next base: position 40,649,907 of record NC_142616.1, read on the forward strand.
ACGGGATTGCATCTTTTGCTGTTCATGTGTTTAGTTTTTTTAAATTGAAATAGCATTTGTAATAAACTCATTTTGGATATTTTCAATCAAACACTAAGCGCGTTTTACAGTATGTTTAGGAAATAATATGACTTGAGCTCAGTACTTTGTTATCCAAAGGAGCGGTACAACTCAAACAATAAGTAAACCAATCTGCTCATAATGTGAAATGTAAATATTGTTTATTGTATGTGCCCAATTAGCTATACTGTAGATTGTAAAGCTTAGGGTTGTGTGTATTTAGTTACTGTGTATCAATACACTGTATATGACTAGTACTGGGTTGATTTCACAGTACTGTGCATGCACACATTAAAAGTAATGTAAAAAGTACTGAGCACTAATGCAACTAATACCTTTTAAAACCTAAAGTGATTCAATAACTTTGAACCACTTCAAAAAAAGCAAAGTGAATGGAAGAAGGAATGGAAGAAGAAAGAATGGAACAAATACTTCTGTGCATTGCACACCACTGTGACACTGGAGCCCACCGTGTCCAAGAGGACGCTGTCCACTGCGGTGCCGAGAATGAACGGGCCTGACTCTGCTTTCTTCAGGTTCTCTTTCACGTCCACCAGACTGAGCTCCAGGTCAACCCGTCTCCTCTCCTCCTGCTTGCACTCTTCCTCCAACTCCTTAAGCCTCTTCTCCAGCATCGCCAAGTCTGCAGGTTCTTTACCACAAACAGGAACACACATCACTGCTGGGCCTCTGCCCCACTGAAAACATTCTGGTCTGCTTTTTTCTCCAAATGATAACAGGCAGCACAGTCAATAATATCATCCCAGTTACTAATAAATAAAAAAAATTTCTCCTTGATTAACATGAAACTATCAACTATGTGGACAGCAAACTATTTTGGAGACAAGTGCGCATGGTTCTTATCATCCCTGGTACATCCCTGTGTTGTTTAAAGATTGGAGATTCCAAATTGGAAAGAGAAATAAAGAAAAACAATGGTTGAAACCTGACTTTTATTATATGACAAAAAATATTTTTGATAAAGTCTGTATTTATTAAATACTGTACAGTACAATACCATCAGATTAACCAAATAAATTGATTTTGAATTGTTTCTGTTCCCCTGTCCTGATCTGTGCTTTTCAATAATATTATCCCTCACTAACTTTGATTTGTCCTTAGTTCTCATGGTTGAGCATTCGCTTGAAATTACATAGTTGAATAAGGAACCTCACTATAATACAGTAATAAATCTTAATTGCTACTTTAATACTGCCAGTTGTCAATTGTAAATACTGCATAAGGCAGCTAGATCTTAAAACTGTGCAAATGTCTGATTACTACTTCAAGACACTATACTGTATATTTTATCTTATGGCCATCTATTTTATAACTGCCAATTGATACCAGTTGTCTCGGCTCACCCAGCACATTGGCGCTGCCTTCAGCTAATGTGGGAACACACTGACAAAGGATCAGTAACAAAACTGTAAAACTATTTATTTTTAGCAACTGGACACTTTAATTTAGAAATTAAACAAATGGTCTTACTTAGGTCTTAAATTAATACATACAGTATATATATACTATTACTGATTAAAAATTCTCTCTTAGCTCTTAATTTGTAACATTACATACTTTTTGAATATTTAAAAAAATGTTGTTACAGCTAACTTTTAAAAAACAGAATTGATTATTTTATGATCAGACAGGATATAAGAAATGTTACATACTGTATAACAGCTTGCTTGCCGATTTGTAAGTGAGTGATAATATTTGATCTCTTTGTTCCTTAAAAGCTGGTGAAAATAAATTTACAACACATCTTGCAAAACATAATTCTTAATGTTATTTATACTACTGAGGCCTTCTTACAACTTGTGTACAGTTTGTAAGTGGTGAACTCTTTTTAATGGATCAAAGACTTCAGTCACGCAGTTTAAAAATGAGCTATGTTTAAACTTTCTGAAACAGAGGGCCTAGATCTAGTGAGATTATCTCCATTGCAACACTGCCTATTCTGAGAAAAAAGCATGATGAAGTTTCACAGTCTTTCCAAATTTATTTTTCAAACTCTACTTTCCAGAACAAGGAAACCACAGTTATTATCCCTGTAATATTATCTGAATACAATCTGTCCAGTGAGTCAAAGGGATTAAAAACATCTTAGTCTTAAGACATAAAAAACAACTCAAGTGCCACTCAATGGAGTTTGTTTTTCACTAGTAAATACTGTAGTTTCAAACAATTCAGGGGATACAAAAGACCAGTACAACATGACATACAGAATTATCAGAAAGCCCCTTATTCCCGATGAAGAGAAATTATGCATGTCCCAAAGCACAAGGCGCAAGGAAAGACATGTTGTTCGGGATGCCAACCTATAACAGGGAGTGAGCACACACAGACAGATGCACAGAAAGACACGGGGACAATTTAGAGACACCAATTACTTTATGCCAGCCAGCATGTCTTTGGAAGGTCAGAGGAAACTGGAACAATGCCATCTCACTCAAACATAGGAAGAATGTGCACACTTTTCACAAAAGCAGCTCCTCACTGGAGTCAGACCAAGGATTGAAGAGCTGTGAGGCAGCACGGTGGCTTGGCAGTTGCTTATCATAAGATGATCCTTTCCGTCACTGCAAAAGCCGCACTAACAGGGCAGAAGAAGCTGTTGCTCCACAGTACGATAACGCACCAGTCACACTGTATCACATACAGCAATGGAGACAGTCTTATATAAGGGACAAGAAGGACCTTCCAGTTCCTCCTGAGAAGCTCAAGCCTGCGCCTCGGAAGAGGAGGTACCTGCAGAGGCTGACATGGCGTCCTTCAGCTCCCGTTTTTGCATGCGCAGCTGTGCCAGTTTGCTGCGGATCTGTTCTTTGTCCCTCTCTAGCCTGTCTCTCTCATCTGTGAAGCGGCGGACCTCGGCTTCAGTGCGGTTTTTTCCCAGCTTGTTCTCGATGGAACCTGTTGGTTCAATTGAAATATGTGTACGTGTATGCGTTATCATTAGTACCTTTCCGTGGTGAGCACTAGAGCACAAGCCTCGATAAATCCAATGAGGACAGACAACATAGTTAATATACAGCTTTAAACTTAAAAAGCAATCAAGTAATTAATACGAAGTAAAAGTATATTCATAATTCAAATCAGGGTTTGCATATGCAAGTGCATAGGGACAACGTACAGTAGACACATCAATTAACCTGGCCAGAACAGGATGGTGTAAGGAAACTGGTGCACCTGGAGAAAGTCCATGTGAATACAGTGAGAACATGCAAACTTCACACAGAAAGCTCCCCAGTGTGGAATTGCCTCTAACCACAATATCATGTCCACAAATTACAAGTATTTTTAGAGAGGCAATGATACACATTTCTCCTTTGCCAGGCTTTGTAAATGAAATGGCCTTTCTGAGAGATCCAGTTAAAAAGCCTAACTAATGTCCGTTATTCTTTTAACTCTCAAGCAAAAGAAAAACAATAAGTGCTAACAGTGAGACCTGAGATAAGAGGTTGCAAGTGTCATTCATAAATGTTTGTCAAATATGATCCATTAATAAAGTATTGATACAGTGATATATTAATTGACTGGGTCTGTGTGATCTCATAGCCTGTTCTATTTTACTCTAATAAAAGGTTTATTGTCCAATATAAAGTATAATTTTACAACCCCTTGTCACACATACCTGCTACTGTGAGCCTGGGTTTTTCTGGAGTCTCCATGGTCATTTTCACAGGCTGAGGGCTAGGCACAGGAGTCCTCTGGGGTTCATTACTTGGAAAGGTGATTTTCTGGTGCTGTGATTGTATTTTTATGGTGGCTATTGGAGAAGACCTTTCATTCTCCACACCCGGGACAGCAGCACTGGTTTTAATGGTGTTCCTGCTCTGCGATGTTTCAGGATCATTCCTAGCTTGCAAATCCTGTTTATACGTAAAAGAAAACAGAATCTGATAAGATATGGATAGGATTAGAATCCGATTGAAAAAGGGTTGGTTATGCTTGGGAAATAGAATGCTAGAGGCACAAAACCCAGAAGTAAACAAACCTGCCTGTAGAATAACAAGAAGAATACCCAGAGAAAACAAGATGTGTACAGTAATTATGTAAAATGGAGCAGAGCAGAGAAACAAGTGAACAAACAGAATAGGGAATACAGATAAGACACTAAAGCCTTTCAATTTATTAAGAATCAATGCTGATTTAGTTTTTATAAGGCCATCATGTTTTATGACATTTTATAACACTTTTCAGTAACATCATATAACCTTATCATTGTCTCAGACAAATACCAGCTTATTTTATTTTTATCCTTATCTTGGCTGGTGTCAATGCACAATTAGCAGCTTCGCTTACATGGTCCAGTGGAAACCATGAGGAAAAGACAATATCCTGTCTTTCCAGTTTCATGTATCAACTCTTAATACTCGCTTATCAGTGTGAGTTTCTCTGAGCAAGTTTACAAACCTCTGTATGTTCTTTTGTAAAGATAGAGCTTAACACTAAGATTATACTGTAATTCATTCTGCTCCAGGAGAACGTGATGTATAGTAGGTGATTTTTTTTACCTTGTCTCCCCAACCTGCTTTGGGTACAAGTGCTGATTACAAGCGAAATTAGGAGTATTCTATTCCTCAGTCTATCTGTTCATGCAGACTTTATTATCAACGTTGGTTATTTTTTCAGGCTTCATATCAGTGATCACCTATTTAAAAATGATAATCACACTAATCATACAGATCTAAAATGCAGAAAACTCCAGGTTTTTATTATCTGTTACTTTAGAAAGCTTTGGCATAGGTATTACCATGGTCTTAAAAACTCACCATGCTTGTCTTTTCTTCAGGCTTACTGTCTACATCCTCTGTGTTCTTGGGTTCCTGGGGCTTCTCTGGTGGCCTCTCTGGGAGACTAGGCTCTCTGGCCATTACTGGAGAGCCCAGAGGTGAGGCTCTGCCACAGGAGGTGTGGAGGAAAGACTTCACAGGTATGAGGTCCAGGTAGACTCTGTCAGCATCCTGCTCAGCACTCGTGACTTCACTGATGGGCTCCTGGCAGACAGCGAATGCCATAAAGAAAATCCAAGCAAACAAGGCTTTAATCAGCACATGAACATAAAAGTCTACAGCCTTCTGTGTTTATTCAATATAAAGTACTGCAGCAGAAATCAAAATCTATAGATTTTAACAGTGCTCTGCCATACTGTAAAAGATGACAACAGAAAGAGATGACAAGAAAGGAAAACATTTGGTCAATCTGGTCCATTAGGTAGTTAGTAACTTGATTGATACAAGGATCTCAACCAGCTATTTCTTGAAGGAAGCGAATGAATGGGCTCCAACCACAAGAATTTGGGTAAAGATGTGCCTTTCTGTTCTCGGTTATAATTGCACTTCCACAAGTTTCCTCTTGTATCCTCTGACGTATAAAAATTATTCATATGGCAGATGTATTTTCTTACAATTAATTGCACACAAGCAAGAAAGACACTGTTTTAGCTGTGGAACACACACCCAAACAAGGCTCCACAGCCGAAATGATGTGTCAGAAAAAACTGGAAAAACTGGAAATTTCCTAGACCAAATAAAGTTACCTTATAGATTTATATAACTGCAGAGTATGGTAAGTTCAAGATGTTTCCTAGGTGTTGAGTATATAACAAGTTCAGCTAAAAAAATATTAGCATTGGAAATGGAAAGTATATTACCTCCTGTTCTGGTACAGCCACATCATCATAAATGTCATCTGGTTCGTTAGGAATGGCAGGTAGATTGTCTGTGTAAGCATTGGGTTCAGAGTATCTTCTCTGCATGAGACTGAAAAGACATCAAACAGGTTAAGGGGGCTTAATCACATACTGTACTGCCTAAGGTGTATTCATAAATAAAGTGTCTAAGTGTAGTGCAGTGTACTGAAACTACATCATTGGCATAACTATATTTTTTTTAAAGATAGTTATCTTTATCTTTTATAAACTCTCCACAGGTGGATGCAAAATAGAAATTCACTCTACCTCGTATTACTTCAGAGCCTCAACATTTTCTATTTTTTATCAATACCATAATAAAGAGATGTTATATGAAATGTTGTGACTTTTTTTTACTAATTTTCTCTGCTGTCTGGAATTAGCTGAAAGTCGGTTTGGGTTCTGCTGAAGAAATTAACCTCTGCAAAGACACTTCATTTTTCCCTTTGCTAGAATTCCAAATGAGCAATGTCAGCCGAACAGCAGACTTACTACATAGAGGTCTTTGCTGCATTAACAATGCAGGATATCCTCTCAGAGTCGACATAATCATAAGTGAGCTCCTCTGGATCCGTTTTGGACCCAGACTGTGACAACAGCAGGCCAAGCCAGTGTCCCATCTCTGCTGAAGACTTTGCCTACAGAAAAGAAAGGGTGCTCAGTTATTTAAGAACTGTGTAATTACTTAATTACTATGAGAAATGTTTGTAAGACTTTCAAAAAGTCAAGCTATCATATAAACCACAAACATGAGAATGCTGCTGAAGTTATTTCTATTTTAATTTTTCCATTGTATGTTTCATGAAAAAACACTTCAGAAATTAACTGAAGTTAGAAATGAGAATTCATCCATCCATCAATTTTCTAACCACCTTATCCACTACAGGGTCATGGGGAAAGCAAACACACACACACACACTCAGGGCCAATTTTCCCTGAAACTGAAGCACCCAGAGGAAACCTATGCGAATATGGGGAAAACACAATAGCTACACACAGATAGCTCCCCATGAATTGAACATGGGGCCCCCAGGACTGCAAGACAGCAATGCTCAACACTGAGCCACTGCACAACCTCAAATGGAGATTTATCTTGCAGACTTCAATAGAAATTGGTTTGCGGATATTCCAATACACTAGTGAAATCCTTGATAAAGAAGAAAACAAAAGGTCTTTTACAGTAACCCAGTAATTAAACTAGAAGTAGAAATATCTTTTTTTTCTCTGTGAATGGTTACGCTGAACAGTTCTCACATCTTTTGACATAAAGTTGTAAATTCTAACTAAAAAAAATACATATGGCAAAATGGAAGATCTATTATTATCTACTAATGTGTATTTTTTTTCTAAATTTCCCTTGCACTAAAAGACAGATTAACAAACAATAAGAAAAACAGTAAAAGACGAACTGCAGAAATGGCCCATGTAAACATAAGAACATAAATACTGTACAGCGATATCAAATAATAGCACTGTTTTACAAGGGTTTTTGTAATGGCAAAGGTCTATCACTGGATGGCAGCAGTAGCATTTTTAATTAACTGAGGATATCACTCATTGCCCCCTAAGTATTTGTTTCCTTCCTGGTATCATGCCAGCCATTTAGGCATATTAATTAGGATGCTCTAACATCTAACAGACCTTAAAGATGCTTGCTTGTGCAATTTCAACTCAGTTCGCAGGATGCCTATCCATTTTTCATTCTAAATTGCATACTTAAGGCTAATGAGATTGCACAATTTAGCTGAGGCCAGATGCCATTTTTCCTCTCTAACACTAGAGAGGCTGAGAAGGTTTAACTGAAAGACGTGTCTGTAAGAATGCCAAACAGACAGAAATAAGATGTAACACTTGTTATAATGACATGATGATGCAGTACCAAATGTCATTTGAATGATTCTAAATAAAAATGATACAACGCAATGAACATTATGTCTGTAGATTTCTGTAGAAAAGAATGCTGCAGGTATTAACGTTAGGGGACAAAGTGTAATCAAGCACAAGCAACACCAGAATTCATCATATCTGCAAATGTACAGGGGAATTTCTAATTCACAAAATCACAATGAGTGTACTTCTGTATTAGAACCAGCATTGTGAAATGAGCCGAGAGAAACGAGAACTATACAGGATTTCAATGGCCTGGCCCAGGCATTCCAGTGTTTTTCTAAATGTCAGGTAGATTACAGCTTTTGAGAAACGGCCTGATGTATAGTAGGCTGGTGTGGTATTAATAAGTACAAAAGTAATATAAAGAAAGCCTGGATTTTGAAGCCATTAGTTACAGCTTTATATGATTCCTTTATCCATCCATCTTCTAACCACTTCTTCCAATTCATGATTGCAGGGGAGCTAGAGCCTATCCCAGCAAGCAATGGGTGCAAGGCAGGGTACTGTACACCCTAGACACAGACACACACATGCATAACTAGGGCCACTTTTCCCTTAAGTCCATTAATTTGTCAGCATATTTTTGGACTGTGGGAGCAAATCAGAGCACCTGGAGGAAACCCAAGTGAACGTGGGGAGAACATATAAACTCCACGCAGATAGCACCCCAGGAATTGAACCCAGGGCCTGTGCTGTGAGACAGCAATGCTAATCACTGTGCCGCCCATGATTTCTTTATAAGCCTGGCTATTACCTAAACATCACTAACATTATTACAGGCATCCCTTTACAGCATTCATCCATTCTGTGAAGCCTAAGACTTAATCAAAGTCATATATCTATCATACACTGTGGCACTAATACCAAGGACATTTATAGCATTCACCTTTTTTGCTGATAAATTTAATAAAACACAAGCTTGCTTTATTCTGAAGTTTTGATAAGATGTTTCTCTATAGCAAACAAAAAAATCTCGACTTAATAAGGACTAAAAGACAACTATAAATTATATAGTCAGTTTTATATTATTAAGGCCCTTTTCGTCTCTGGTCCATAAACAAAATTTAAGTCCCACGACAAAAGTGACTAAATGATTACATCTTCATTTTTAACCTGTGACTGACCCAGGAGGTCAAGTGGCTAATCAATAATCTTGCTTCTTAATTATCAAACTACTGTAACCTCAGCTGTCCTTTATTTTGAGAGGACTGTCTTGTAATACACAAGAGCTTTCGGCAAAAAAAACTGAAAATGCCAGCAGAGAAAAAATTCAAGGGCAATCTAGACTCCAGAATTAATTCAGATTAAATACATACCAGAATGACCTACAATAAGGCCCATGGGGACAGACATTATTTGACAACAGAAAACAAATTGCCCAGACATTAAATGTTAAGAAGTAGAAGCTACTATTTGGCTGCTGAAAAGAAGCTTCCTGTAACTGTCAACAAGGACAAACCCTGCAATTATTTCAATTTCAAACTCATTTCAACCTTAGTTCTGATAATAAGAGCTGTCTTATTGCAGTAATAATATCATAAAGCCACTGTACAAGCATTTACCTGACCATATATATTATATACCTGCACAACTGTAAGTTGTTTATAATGTCCCTTAGACATATAAAAAATCTTTGGCAAAAATATTATTTTATGTGCATTTATAATTGAGAATTTAATGTATTCAGTCCTTGAATAACACAAGGCTTGACAAAAACTGGTAAGCTTAACACATACAGTACTGTTTCACAAGTGAAATTACTGCTGCGGGGAAAAAAGTTCAGCGGTAACATAAAGCATTCTCTCTGACTTCTCGTGATAGAACACATGAATAAGAGGCACAGCCCTGCACTGGTGTGTCAAAACACTGAGCTGTTTTATCTGAGCTGTTTTATTTGTGTACAAACTCACCTCTAGCGTGGCTAACTGCTCCCCATCCTGCTGGATCCTGAAGGAGTACAGGTGCTCTGGGCAGGGGTCAGGGACAACCATGCAGCCTTCCAGGGTCACAGGCTGGTGTGCTACCTTGTTCTTACTCTTGTCCTGGTAGAACCACAGCTGCCCATTTTTAATCTGGCACCAGCGGGACCGCCACTGACTGTTCACTAGCACATTGAGATATCCTGAAGGACACAACACAGCAACGTCAGGAACGGCACACTAGATCTTCTCACTTCACCCAATACCCTGAAACACAACATCCTAATAGAAAACAAGCTGGATCTAGTTTTGAATGTCTTTTTTTTCCCCAATTTCCCTTTTTATACTCACAGGTGGAACGCTAATGCTTACTTTATATCACAGCTCATACCAACAGCTCTTGTATTCTGTGAGAATGATGGGAAAAGGCAGACACGATCCTCTAACCCACCTAAGAAGCTATTCATCTTCTTAGAATACAAAATTATTTTTTACCAGAGGTGTCAACAGCTTTCTCTGGACTATCCAGTAAAGGAGGTTTCTTTTTTCCAATGTTCATGAGGTTACTCAGCTTCAGGCCTGCCCCAGACTTTTTCTTAACTGTGAGAAGAGTCACAGAAAAAAGTATAGGTACAACTTATATAGACACACTGTACGTTATGTATTGTATACATGTATACTGTAATGTCATGTTTAAAAAGAACAACTAAAACTAAAAGAAAAGTTGTGTGAATGTTAAGCTGGGTGTAACAGAATGCAAAAAATACTGTACAACAGAGCAGAAAAAACCCTGTAAAACTTGTCCTGGGAAGACTCTCATATTGAAAGATAACTTTCATAACCTGTAGTAAAAATTGACATTATCAGATTCACACAAGTTTAGTTTGTATGCATGGCTGGATGAGTGTATACTTATTTTTATGTTTATACTGTACAGGTTGTTAAAGGCTTTCATAACAGCTCTCAGCATACAGTAGTATACAGCACATGGACTTCAACTTCATCCTACGCCCAGGTCTAGTAGGCAAATTAATTTCGAACTGCAACTTTGCAAAAGACTGTATGACTGAACATTATATCGTTGTAGTGTGGTTACCCTTGACTGTACACTACAGAAGCCGAGGGAATTGCTGTTTCCTAATTTTGTTCACTGCAGGTTTTTGTGCAAACGTGATCCAGTGAGTGTGTGTGTCTTCCTTGCCACCAGAGGGTGCCCCTTAGCATAATACTGTATACTGTATATATAGCCATATATTGTATATATATACTGTATAACTTATTGTATGCAAGAGAGTTTAAAAGAGTAAGGGCAATTCATAAATTAAATAAGCAGATACCCATGATCATTTATTGGATTACATAAATTGTAAATAAATCTCCCTGTCCCAAAACATCCTCATTGCAGCAGCTCAAAAGATTCTTTTTGGCAGAAGCTTTTTGGCTATTTTGTATCTGTTGCATTATGGGACTTCATTATAACTAGCAAATCTTCAATGTTACAGACCATTTTATTGCCCATACCATGACAAGGTAGAAAATCACCTGATGCTAATTATTCACACAAAATGACCTGCTGGAAGACAGATGAACTTCTCAAACCTCTTGAAGAATGGCAAATACTCAGTTTTATAGACTATGATCACAAGCCCAACCAACAAGATAACTTGGCATACACAACAGACAGAACGCTTCTACCAGGACAGATTCAAGGACAGATGCAGATCATTGGAGTGCAAGTTTTCCAAATATGGCAACTATGTATAAGAATAAAACTCCCAACTAATTACACCTTATCACTTTTCACTCACAGGCTCTATCATATTTTATATATAGACTGAGAATGAGATGAACTTAACAGCTATAACTGTAACACATGCAGATACTATAAGGAAATTACCACCAATGTTTTATTGTAGACATAAGCAAATTCAGTATAAAGCCAGCAGCCATATCACCCTACAACTAGCAACCCACTGAAGCTAAGCAGGTGTGAGCCTGTTCAGTACCTGGATGGGAGACCTCCTGGGAAAAACTAAGGTTGCTACTGGAAGAGGTGTTAGTGGGACCAACGGGGGGCGCTCACCCTGCAGCCTGTAGGGGTCCTAATAATAATAATAATAATAATAATAATTCCTTACACTTATATAGCGCTTTTCTGGACACTCCACTCAAAGCTCTTTACAAGTAATGGGGACTCCCCTCCACCACCACCAATGTGCAGCATCCACCTGGATGATGCGACGGCAGCCATAGTGCGCCAGAACGCTCACCACACATCAGCTATTAGTGGGGAGGAGAGCAGAGTAATGTAGCCAATTCATAGAGGGGGATTATTAGTAGGCCATGATTAGTAAGGGCCAATTGGAAATTTGGCCAGGACACCGGGGTTGTACCCCTACTCTTTTCGAGAAGCGCCCTGGGATTTTTAATGACCACAGAGAGTCAGGACCTTGGTTTTACGTCTCATCCGAAGGACGGCGCCTGTTTACAGTATAGTGTCCCCGTCACTATACTGGGGCATTAGGACCCATATGGACCGCAGAGTGAGCGCCCCCAGCTGGCCCCACTAACACCTCTTCCAGCAGCAACCTTAGTTTTTCCCAGGAGGTCTCCCATCCAGGTACTGACCAGGCTCACACCTGCTTAGCTTCAGTGGGTTGCCAGTTGTGAGTTGCAGGGTGACATGGCTGCTGGCCCCCAGTATAGTGACGGGGACACTACAGTATACTATAAAAAGAAGCCGTCCTTCAGAGGAGATGTAAAAAGGTCCTGACTCTCTGTGGTCATTAAAAATCCAAGGGTGTTTCTCAAGAAAAGTAGGAGTGTCACCGCGGCATCGGCCACATTTCACATTGGTCTTTTCCAATCATGGCCTCCTAATAATCACCATCTATAAACTGGCTACATCCATCTGTTCTCCTCCCCACTGATAGCTGGTGTGTGGTGAGTGTACTGGTGCACTATGGCTGCCATCGCACAAGAGGTTCTGCACATTGGTGGTGGTGAAGGAGAGTCCCCATTAACTGTAAAGCACTTTTCTGGACACTGCACTCAAAGAGCTTTTTAAGTGTAAGGAATTATTATTAAAGGCTTGGATTGCAGCTGCTGAAATAGTCAAAGACTTACCGCATGGTGTTTCTATAAAGCTTTAATAATCTTAGATTTGTGGTGCTTCGGCTGTGTAGTGCAGGCCGGAGTGTTTGTGTGTATGGGGGGTGGGGGCTCCCCCTTTTGATTTTTCAAATTTGTCTTTGATGATTGTGTGTGTGTTTGATTATTAAAAATCAATAATTATTTCTTACCAAAAACAGCTGTTTCACCATAAATGCAGCTTTATACCAATTTTATTTTTGTTAAGAAACTTTAGCAATATGTATTCCAATAAACATTTTAATGCTTTTTACCATCTTTAGTTTCTGGTGTTTCAGCATGGCTGTCAGTGCTGCTTCCACTCTCCGATGCAATCGAATGCCTTTCATTGAGCTCAACCTGGCAGCAGAAGGAACACAGTGTCAGGCACCTTTGCAGTCAGAAGGCATCATTGTTCCTTAGTGCATTGTGGAAGTCCCTGTTCCTTCCACAGTCAGCCACAATAAACATCGATCCATCTAGATCAGGTAAGTCATATGCGAAATGCCAAAGAAATGGAGTATTCATTCCTCTGGCATTTTGCATTTGGCATTTTTTCTGTAACATACTGTGACAGGAAAGTTAAGTTTATACTTCAGAGTAAAATCAGATTCATACCTTAGTGCAAATGAGTCGAGGGGAATCAGAGATACTGTGGGAAACATCAAACTCTGCTTGTTTTGCGCTGATTTCCTGAATTACCTGTAGGAATGATTGAGACAAACATTATCACACAATTTAAGTCTAAACTCTAAAAAGTCCAGGTTTTCAAATATATTTTGCTCCAGTGCAGAATGAAAAATTCAATGGTTGCAAAGGGTGCAATATACAGTAGGGTTGTGTGATTGATCTGCATGTTTCGCAACAATTTCTTAATTTCGTTACAGTAAGTCAGTAAAATATCTGCATAAAATTAAATAATTTAAGATGGCAGCTGTGTTTGTAATACTATTTTCTTCCTGATCCCTGGAGTGGAGTTATCTCACCATGATAGCTACTGCATATTTTATAAAAGCAATTTTTTTCCTGAGACTGAGGTTATTAATTGTTTAAATACTATTAACAAAAAGGCTGTACAGGGATTTTAATAATAATTAGTACAATAGACCATTTTTATGATGTGTTGTAAAACATCCCATATAGGTGTGTCTGCTAAGGAAATGAATAACAACACCTTATTTGTTTCTAAATATGTTCATTTTTATGTGGTCTTCTATACACAGTATGGATCTGCAGGAATTTTGAATTTAATGTTTAAATGTAGTCTTCATTTTATCTTCTACAACCTGGAAGCTGGCCTTGTTTTCCATTATACTTCAGTTCTCACTCACATTATGCCAAACATTGAATTGTTCAGGACAGATGTTGGTAATACAGTAAATGGTTTAGTGTTTGTATTTTGAAGCATGCATAAAAGTGAATAAAATGGGCAGCACCCAAAAATAATTGAATACCCACTAAGTGTGAGAAATTGGGTGCTGCCATAAACCCCTAAGTTAAGGTGCAAAAATATAAAATAGTAAGAAACTTGACAAATGTCTGTAGATTAATTATAGTAATACATTCCAGCCACAATTTAGACGTAATGTAAGAATTTGCTCAAATTAAAAAAAAAACAAAAGTCAAAATTTACTTTAAAGCCATGACTTTGTCATCTGAAAATCCATTAAAATGACCCCGAAACAACCAACAAGGCAATACACTTACAGAGGAAAAAAATGATCAGGGATTTATTTTTTGCAGGCTGCACAAAGCATTCCCATTCATTTTTGGAAACTTGGCGCCTATGCCATACAGCTTATTCCTGAAGACAGGACTCAGGGGATCGGGGCTTTTGTTTATTCACAGTTCAAAGTACTTCTGACAGTTAACAAGTACTTCTGACAGTTCCTCATCCCTACTCCTTTCCCATCCTCCTTCCTCACATTTCATACCACGTCCCCATAGCCTCTCCCACACGGCACAAAGGCCACAAGGAGCCTTTCATTTTTCAAAGTTCCTCACATAAAATCATTATGATTAATGTGTGAGTTCAATCCACTTTTGCTAAAAGAGAGTGTTTGTGAAAAATGTTTCAAAGAGGTGCTGTTGACAGCAGTCTTTAGCTCCCACACATGCCTGGCAATGGAGCACTGTTCGAAACAGCAGGTTGGGAACAATCTCAGGCACTGAAATGACTCACGTTTGATGTGCAGCTCAGTGTCATGCAAGAGGTAAGAAAACTACTACATATTGCTACTAAAGGCCAGAATGTTTAATTATTAGATTCTCGTTTTGCAAAAGCTGGCACAGTTTATGACCACTAATGCAATTTTTGCGTACTGTATAACTTGCCAAAAGTTTATCCTCCTTCCTAAAACCAGCTTCCTCACATACTATGTTCAATGCATTCATGAAACTCAATACAACACAGCCACACACTAAGAAAAACAGTTTCTTAATGTTGTATTAAAAATATTTACATATATCACACTGCACCTACAGTACATAATACAGACAACAGTTTCAGAAACAATGCAAGTAAAATATAATTTGGAGTCCTTACAAAGAGTAACTTTGTAAGTAACTCATTAAGCTACAACATACTGAAATACTATACAGTATATAAAACCAAAATTAATGTGGGGTGTGAGACTTAAAACTGCTAATCTCCCAAATGGCAAAATATCGCAAATCATGTGTCATCAAGCATGACAAGCTGTTCCGTGGAAGTCAGAAGAAAGAAGGAAAAATCAGAACCATCTCCAATCTTTTGTTCGCAATAGGGAACACTTTGCATCCAGTGCTGCTACTCTTAATACCTGCATTGGTAGACTCTGTGGATCAAGAGATGATCAAATTTCCAATTAAGATTTTGTTTAATTGATTATTAAGTAGAAAAGGGATGTCTCACACTGGAAAAAAGTTGGAAAACAATATGCATGTGAATTACCAGCATGAAAAAAGGAAAACATGAAACTTACAAGGCACCTACAGTATAAAATACCATGAATGCTGAAGATAGGCCAAATGGCTTCCTTTTGTTTGCAACAAATAATATGTGTGATGAGATCTCACACAGACAATAATAACCTACTGTAGTATCTTACCTTAAGCCACTGCTCTGTCTGCTCTTTGCTCTGCAGGCCCAGCACAATCACCTCTCCACTCATGGGGATAATCTTTAACTTATGCTCCTTCTTTTTCACTTGCTTCTCTTTGTAAATGACGCTGCAACCCACCAGGTTCACATCTAACTGTGGATTCTGGTCCTTTGAGCTCTTGTAACACTGGGGCAAGAAAAACATAATTAAATGACTATGGAGAGCAATACCCTTAATTTTCCAAACCCTAACCCTTCCTATTTTTTACATCTGTAAGAAGGAATAAGGTCTTCTATTTTTCACTCTCTCAGTTCAGAACTTCAGCCCCGCAACATGGGGAGAATGTGTCGTTTATCTTCTGACCCACAGCAAACTTCTTCCCTGCAGGAGAATTAGATCAAACTCACAGGCACCCTGAAAGTCCCGAGGATCACTATTGTGCAACAAGCTGAAGATAAGCTAAGCAGCTCAAGACCATGCAGCTCTGGCGGAGCTCAGCTACTTATGCAGATGAGGAATCCCGGTCTCAGTCAGCTAATGACATAATCCTTGCTCAGACCAGTAGCACCTGGAGTACAGGGCTCCACATGTGATGATACAAAACTGCAAACACGTATAATTTATCTTCTAAGGAAATGCATAACACATATTCATCAGGAAACTATCAATTACCTAACAAAGTTCATTTTTAGTTCCTGTTTAAGGGGTAACAGTCAAGTAAGTATACAGTATGTCAAAAGTTACATAGGACCTTTTCATATTAAACTAAGCAGTCCTGACACCAAAATATCACTTATGGGACAGAAAGGCTATCACAAAATAAGGCAGACATGCCCGCCATTATTTAATATTTCGGGTCTTAGGAATAACAAAGGGCAAAACAGAAATGACAATGCAGAAAGTTAATAGCAATACCACTGGTGAGGGAACTATAGAAACAAAGCAGAAAAATACCACCCTTTATGTGTGTTTGTAAGGCGGTGTGTGGAAGGTGTTATATATTAGATTGCTGTAAATAATTAAGTAAAATCAAAATTGACCTAAAAGTACTAACCTAAATTCCTCTATACTCATGTTGGTGTATTTAAATACAGCCTTCGACAATGAATGGGATCTCAAAGAAAGATAAGTATTCCTTACACTGTCGACACTGAAGGTAGACATGATCACTGGAGAAAAAGCCATACCTTTCCAGCATAACAAACCTTCTTGAGCAAGCATTTCCAGTTTAACTGAAGTGCATTTTTTATGGCTGCAATATTGCATGTGTCTGTATGCAGTGGGGAGCAACTGCTCTCAGCCATCCGTCTGATACTAAACAGGTATTACTATGTCAACATGATTTTAGAAGGTACAGACAATACCTCATAAGTTGACGTCTTCGGCGATTTACGCTAGACATGTCTGTATTTGCCAGCGGACATTCTTTGGCTCAGAATCACTGCGCTGTGGGATGACTGCCCCCCTTAAGAGGGCAGGTGGAAGGAAGCCTTCAGCTGAGGCAAGCAGCAGAGAGAGGGGATGGTGTGGGGATGGAAAGCAGCAAATGATATAACAGGAAAAGGAAGAGTGTGAGATATGTGACATGAGCTGCAAAATGGTTTAGGCCTCCGGAAAAAAAAAAAAACCCTGTCTAAACGTCATAGGGCCGGGTAGAGTATGACGGCTTCAAATTTCCAACACCCACCATCAGCCGATGCTCCTTGATGACACACAGCTGTTTCGCCCACTGGCCCAGCCACTTCTTCCTCCACAGGAAGGCACAGATACGGGCATCCTTCATCAACTCAATGGAGGCCTCAGGAGAGGGCCACTGATGGGTCGCCGACTTGCCTTTGGTCACCTCTTCTTCATCATATGATTCATAGGAGCTGCTGACAGCATCACAGTCCTCTGCAACACACAGAACAGTATTTAAGATAACTCCCAACCTGGGTTCTCATTTTGAGACATTGGTCACATGCTGTTGGCAAAAAGACAGAAATGCAATATGTCTCAAGCAATGATAACCTCAAATTTCTCAAGCAATGGTGAATGATGCCACATGCATAATGTTCCTTATACTGTAATTTAATCAAGCACCCTGAACAGAAACAAACACATGCATGGTCCATCTGTATGCAGAAATCAAACACCAAGAGTCTAAAAATGACATATTTATGGGACTTACTGAACTCAAATTGGCTATTTTAGCAAGACTTCAAGGGTTGTATGTGGGAAAAAGTGTCACTTATGTTAAGGTCAAGTATTGCCTACCACACAGTTAGGTGAATCTGGTATGAAATTCAAGATGCAGATTTAAAAAAAAAAGATACCCCTTGTGATTGTAGCATAAATTACACCCTCAGCAGCTTCTATATGTGTCCTGGCTCCTGTGATGATAAGTTTACCAAAACAACCAAAATCTACAGGGACAGAGAACAGGAAAGATGTAAGAAGACAGGGGACGTACTGTAAGTAACAGATAAAACAAGAAGAAAAGAAGAGGGATTGAAAAGTCTGCCAAGGCATGACACTGATAAGCACTAAGACTTCAAATGGTACTGTATGCTTTACCCCTCCTAGTGCCTCTGAGCTTTGCTGTGAAGTATTCCAGGAATAAAAGAGGAGTGATTGTATATTTAGTCAGGTTACATTCAACAACTCAAATCACAAATTTTCAACTAGCTGAGAGCTTTATCGAGGTGAAGACTTATTTCCAACCTTGGGCTGCTGACTACACATTATGTTAATCATCACGGAACTATCAAAAATGGCATATCTCAATGTGGCACCAGGCATCCTTTATTACAATGAAGTAATCTCAGTTCAAAACGTAACAGGGGGCATTCCCTGCAGGAGAAGCCAAAATCTGTACTTGTAACAGTCAAGATGCAGGGACAAATAATTTGCAAGACAAAACTTGAAAATAATAATATGTTGAACATAAACTAGCAGATATACAGTACATACTCAGAAGGACTGAAAATGTCCCTTTGTTGACAGAACATTTTGGAACAACCGCCCCTTTAGTAAATGTGGCCTTTTGTAAATGCTATCCACTTTTGATATCTTCAAGGTTCAGGTTTCTTCTGTGGATCATATTTCCTGAAACTGCTTGTCTTTCATTGAACCCCTTATTTATATCTATACTAGACACAATGCTAATTCACATCATTCCATCATTTAAAAAATAATGCCAAGCACAGCACCTGAGTGGCTCAACAAGTAAAGGTGTTTGCCTGAACATAGGTTGGCCTCTATGATCGCAAGGTTCGAACTTTGGTTATGTCACTAGCTGACTGAGATTGGGATTCTCCCAGGCTGTGGTATGCAATTGGCTGATAGCTGCCAGGGATAGGGTGGGATTAGTCTGGGGTTCTCCTGGCTCCTGGTGACATAATGACCCCTGGGGCCTCCCTGGACATTTGAGATTTGCAGTGCTGCCACTGAAGAATGCACCTCTCTGCCTAACAGTGCTGAACAGGGCTGGACAGACTATGTGAATTAAAAATAAATGGCCCAATGGCAGGTTGGCCAGGTTATTCTGTATATACTGTACTTTCACATTTTCCCGTAATGCAACCTGGTGAGGTTGCAGGTTCGTAGCTGTTCTCTGAGAAATTATACACAATTAGTTAATCCAAACTGGGTGGAATAGCAAAAAATTGGCAATTCTAAACTTAAAAAAACAAGATTTCCTCATTGCTATAGCATGTGCTATGGCAACGTACCAACACCCTGCAACAACAGAAGGCATTTCAGTTTAGTCCTTTATTGTAGCCACCCTCTATGCATATAGAAAGAATAAAACATACAGAAAGTCTAAAGCTAAGGTGCCTAAATGAGGTCTGTTAAAGATGTACAGTAGTGACATGGTGGTATGTGGGAGGGCACTACTTTTAGCTAAAATGAAGTATATCATTAAAATGTATGTGGGCATAATATCTAAATGTGGCACTGTAATTTTGTTGTGTTGTGTTTGTTGCAGAGGTCATCTGGAGAAGCCTCTCACTACTTTTTCTTTAGACATAATCATTATTTGGGCAGAATGCAAAGACTAACGATGAATTCCACCAAGCAATCCATCTGTCTGGGTTGTCCAGTTTTGGGCTGAATAATCATTTTCTTTGGGTTTAATTGATGCCCACCTTCAACATGAGTTGCCAGTGTCTAAACCATGAAATAGAGGAGAATTACATTACTGGGCATTACTGGAAGTGTAAAAATATGTATTTAATTTTATCCAACATATCCAATATATATTTAATTTATATTCAATACTTATTCATATGTAAAATCACTGCAATGTTGAAAACATATCAGTTTGTCTGACAGGCATCACAAATCCTGATAAAGACTGTACAATTTATGTATTTCAGTCTCCATTAAAAAGAAAATATTTAATAGAATAGATCCTTTCACACCTATTTGGAAACATCTTACATTTTAAAGACATGGTGCTTAGCAAGGTTTAAGAAGTTATAGCTAGTCCCTCACTTTGTCCACCAAACCCTATTATGTGAAACCCTGTTTTGCCATTTTACTTCTCTGGCTCAGGTCAGATTGGCTGATATGATAAACTGCCTGTGGTTTCTCACAACAAACACCACATTTCTGTTGTTCTACACATGTTGAAGCCTACTTGTGGAAATAAAATGAACACCTATTTGGAGATTAAATGACAATAGTGCTCCAATTTGCTCCAACAGCTCAGCAACAGTTAAAATGGCTGTCTAGGTGAACTAAAATAGAAGTTCTTGCAAAATGTTCTCCCTGTACTATACATTAATCCACACGAAAAAGGTCAGTTATTCAATAAAAGGGTTCAGTAACATACCGTTGGTTGCTGTGTCATAAGGCTGAGCTTCTTCATAGTAACCCTCGGGAGAGTCAACCTTTGGCTGTGGAAGTGGATCTCTGTCTATACACTGGAGGGACAAAACAAACCATTATTTCAGTATCAAATGCCCAGAGCTGAACAACAGTTTCGTCTGAAGATCCGGACTTGCTAAAACATCATATCAACCTGATCTGACGCTCTTGTTGTCTAGATGAACCCTGGAAGATCATAAATGCCATGCCCTATTGGTGAAGCCTAATTACTGAGGCCCTTCAGGAAGCAGCATGTTGATATTATGGGACTGATGAGCTACTGGGAACCAAGCAAGCAAAATAGGTCAAGTGATCTCCTCTCATTTGTAACTTTTAATATATACTGTATCTTACGTTTTCAGTAAATGATATTTAATTACCTTTTCCTACCCTGTTCCCCAGCAGAAGAGAGGGAAGAATCATATGTAACTGAACTTGTTAGAATAATGTCAGCTTTACTAGCAATTCAAACTTAAATTAACAGGGATACTGGTATAACTAGTATGGTTAAAGACTATGTTATAATGGGAAAAGCAACAATTTAGCAAAAACTATTTTTCAAAAACAGGGTCCTTCTCAAGATAGAAGTAGACTGAGAAATGCAGGCAGAATTTACAAAAATAAAATAAAAATTTGTATAAGATTATGGGGTATTTTTAAAATAAATACCAAAAAGGCAGCGTGTCGATTACTTAAATGTTCTTCAGACAATTCCATTAGGTAGCCTTTAGTGGCACACAGAGGTGTTTGAAGTGACAGTCAAGTTAGCCAGTTGTTTGAATCTACCTATAAATCTTACAGAACAGTAAGCATTATAGGAAACGCAAAGTGTTTTATTCTGCAATGCTACTGAGTATTATTGCATTAAGACTATACTGTACATGGGGCTCCACCCAGGTTGTGATGATTATCAAGGCCATAAGCTGCTGTTGGTAAATAAGATGAGGTTTAGTTCAGAAGACCTTGCACAAACATTACAGTATATGCATCTATGTAGCCCCATAGCAAGATTTTGTCATAAGGGAGAGAGGTATCAAAATCACTCGGCTCATTGGCAAATAATGAGGCAGAAACCCCAGTTACCTTTTGTCATGGTGACGGACACCAGTTACAGAAGCCAATCAAACCTAACTTGCAATAGTCTCGAGAGAGTGAAGCACACGTAGCACCCAGCAAAAACCCACATGAACACAAGATGAACAGGATCAATTACCTCAGAGAGGTGCTTGATTTGAACACAGTACTCCAGAGTTGTGAGGCTGCTCACATAGCATCATGCTGTCCAGTACTCACATTAGACATGTAAAATATCTTGAAACTTAAGGTGGATGGTGGGAATCATCTTATAACTCGTATTACACAATCTAATCTACAGTTCCAAAATTAAACAAATCATATAGCCATGTCTAAAAATGATTTTTTCCTGGAATGTAAGTGAATACTATATTCTGTATACTGTAGATGATCAACTTTGCCAAAAAATCTACATTTTCAGTACAGTACTGCAAATGTCTTAATTTTATTATTAATATGAATAATTTTATACATTTTTTTTGTTAAAACACAGTGCTAAAGGTTTGTGGAATATATATATATAACAAATAAAAAGAAAGAGGAAACAGAGCCCGGCAAATTGACCCGATAAAACTAAATCAAACATTAAAAGCTACAGGGAAAAGAAAGTCTTTGAGTTTTAAAAATGACTCCTAATGGATTTGGGCAATGAGTTCCACAGACATGGAGCTGCACAAGAGATGCTCTATCACCCACTGTGTGAAGCCTAAGGCAGAAGAAAAAGGCCTGAATCAGCAGATCTCAGATTAACTGACAGACTATTCTCATGGAATAAGTAGTCTTCTGTATTTCCCTTTTATGTACAGTATGCAGTGTAAACCTACGGGCAGCAGTTGAAACCTGGTCTCAAAACCATAAAAAGCCGTACAGTAAATCCGTGATATACAGTAGTTGGAGAAGGAATTAACTAGTGACAATACAAAATATATATTTCCCAAGCAGCCTGCTGGTTTTAGGTTTTCCACCATATTTCAAGAGCATGGTTACAGTATACTCTACCAGCAGACAAAAGAGTTAAGAATTTCATGTGGAAAAAGTGTTTTCAGGTTCCAGTGACTAGATTATTTTTGTATGATTTCTAGGCTTAACTGTTTCTCACATGAGACAGCGCACCCCAGCCCAGAAAGGAAAATTAGAAAAGTGTAAACCACTGCCTTTGTGTGTCAAGGTAGCGTGTGTTCTTTACAGTACTTTGCCTCCGAGACAGAATTTTGTTAGTGGGCCCACTGTTCCAGACGGTAATAGAGGTGTTTCACTTTAGTTGCCATATAATTATAGATATACAGTATGTGCATCACTCAGCAATGATCAAGCTGCAGAACATGTTGTCAACTGCCAAGCCCTCTTCATACAGTATTTGCTTACTCACTAGAAATCGATATTTTACTTGAGAGATTGCCAAGTTATAGCTTTGTGTATGCCACAAGTGATTTTCAGATAAGTTCATGCCCTTTTCTTCTGTTTTCTACTGTTCTAACCCCATCAGGCTGTTATCAGGACTAATTAGCTGTTTGTACGCATTGTCAACATTCAAGTTCATTGGAGATTCAGGGTGGACAAAACAGATTATAGAAAAAAATAAAAATATTTTAAACATCTCAATGTGCCTTTATGCTTGAAATGTGTTTGTTCCTTTATTAAGCATGGGGAAAATGACATAGAAACCAGTGCTCAAATCATTATTGCGTACTGTATGCTTTGTGTGGAACTGACACAAGAAGGGTCTCTAGATCACCAATGTTTTTAGTCCTTTCCTCTTTAATTAGAATGATTGCTAGAAGTTTGTACAACAAAGTTTTTTTAGAAAACCATGCATGAATAAAGTCAGTTCTTGATTATGTTCAAATATTTCCTTAAACAAAAAAAGCTAACCCTTTTGGACAAATAACTTTGAAGGTTTTTGTGACAGATGTTTAAGGCTTGGACAAACTTTATGCATTTATTTCTTTTTATTTTTTTACTTTGCCGTCATTCATTCATTTTTTGCTCATATAGTCAAACCAAAATTATCAAATGCAGAAGTAGGCTGACGTCTAGACTCCTTTTAAGCATGTGGAGAGGTTATAAACAAATGATCTTCAGCCCATCAACTGGTACAGGATATTATAAAGCACATGAAGCCTCTTTAATCATCTTGAATAATAAAAGATAAGGCGCACCACAACTGAGTGTCAAAGGATTTATAAAGATTACTTTTAATTTGTTTTTAGAGAAAATAATGCATTATTTGAGTATGGATAAGGTGAAAACAAGAACCAGTCAGAGAAAAATTTAATTCAAGAATTTGTGTCACACCACTTGGAACTCTTACAATCTGAAAAAAACATTACCATACTGTCTTACCATTAAATATTAGACCATACAAAGTTAAATTCCAAAAAGACTACATTTATTTCACTATTTGTGGCTTCTGTTCGTTCTCCTATAGTGTCTTAGATCAACTGCATGTCTGGCACTAGAAGGTTGGGAATTCAATTCAATTCAATTTATTTTTATATAGCGCATTTCACAACAAGGTTGCCCCAAGGCGGTTAACAATACAAGTTATTAAGTCTGACATTTGATGAGACACATTTTCCAGGACTTTTTAGCTACAGTGATTTAAATTGCACACAAAATATCAGGATTGCAGAACCGGTATGCTGTTCTAAGAAATCTACACAATGTTATATATACACTGTTTTTCAAAACTATGCACAATATAATACAGTACTTCAGACCCTTGCACATTTTTCACATTATGTTGTAGATATGACACTTGAAAGTAACAATGTTTTATACACAACCCACTCGACACATTCAAAACACAAACCAAAATGAAAAACTAATAGATAATTAATATGAAGGATATGAAAACAAAACTGTCATGTAATTGTCATGTTAATTTAAATACTGTACAGCATGTAGCAAAACTAAATTTAGATAAGCAAGATAACCTTAATGAGCCACAAAATTAGTTGAGTGGCCTCTGTCTGGATGTTAGCGATTCTCATGTTCCTAAATAATTATACCTGTAACATCTTTAATTTAGATAGTGAATTTCAAGAAAAGATTCAACAATGAAGACCGAGGACATAAGAGAAACCAAGAGCCTTCATTGTTGATACAGAAAGCCAGACATTAATTAACCCTTTGATGAGGATTGATCATTGACAGGATTGAGCTAGAGAGTGCCTAGATCAGACTGCCCCTCCAAACTTATCAGTTGGTCAAAGAGGAATCTCACTAAGGATGCTGCTATGAACAGCTTTGAAAAAACATAGTTCAAGGAGAAAATGCTCTTAAGTCAAAGCTGGCAGAGTGGCAAAAAGGATGCTGTTACAAATGGATGCACAGAGTTAGCAACAAAGCATTAACACAAATGCAAATGTAGCAAAATGTGTTTTGTGGTCAGACGAGAGAAAACTTTAAAATCTTCTGTCTAAATGCAAAATGTTACGCCTAGCACAAGCAACACACCCTCACCCAGCTAACACCAACCCTACTGTCAAGCATGGTGCTGGCAGCATTATGCTATGGGACTGCTTCCCATCGACAGGGACTGAGAAGCTTGTCAAGATATGGGGGGAAATAAATGGTGCAATGTACAGTACATGCCAATATGAGCAGAAAATCCACTTCAATCTGCTTAGCAAAGATGGGGGAAAAAATCATGTTTTGGAGAATGACCCTGAGCTGTGCTGGAGTGTATTAAGAATAAGGTTGTCTTTTGAGTAACTCAGATACTAGGACTAATCTCAATCCCATTGAGAATCAGTGGAAATGCTTTAGAACTGCTGCCTATAAGCGATCTCCAATGCAATCCCTCAAACCCATGTGCAAAGTTGGTAGAGACTTATAGAAAGATTACTAAGGTGTAGTTGCTGCTAAAGATGCTTTCACCAAATGTTTAAATTAATGGGATTGAATACTTCAGTTTTTTCTGGCTAGGTTTTGTTTACTTTTACTGTATGTTATTTTATCCTTAGAGGTCTCCAGTTTGAGCATTCATGTTTTAAATAAAATAAGTAACTTTAAAAATTTTGTAATTTCACAAGATGAGCTACCATAGGAAGGATACTTTTGCAAGGATTTGCATATATCTTTTATGTATATTCACACCACACAGTATATAAAATACAATATTTTATGGACATAGTTGTTAACATATGATATGCATCATGTTAATTTCTCTTCAACATTTAACTACATTTTTATTGCTAGAATAAATTCATGTTGATAAATAAGATCAGGACTGTATGACAGACAAATTTTCTTTCTCTTTCTCCACTCTTGAAGTAATATGACATGATCGCATGCTGTTGTGGGTCTCTGGTCAGGGGTATTTAACAGATTATGGAGCATTTTTAAATAATAATTTTGTGGCTTTTCTGCCTTAAACATATAATATTAAGCTGCATCTACTTATCCAGCTGAATAAGTTCAGTTGTAACATGTCCTCACACATCTGAAGAGTTTGCATTCAGGCATCTGGTACTAATTACAGCTAAAGTCAAGGCATCCAGGAAATCCCAAAAATATAAATTCTTCTCTCTGTCAATAGGTAAGTAATAATAATAATAATAATATGATATAGGCCATACAACTTTATAAAAAGAAAAACAGATGATATTTTCTACAGTGTTCTGAAAATTAAACAAGGAAAACTTCATACACTTCTCAAACTTTTACCAAATGTAATCAACAATGGATTGAGCCACATAAGTTAAGGGTAATTTAATTACAGTATGTGGTAGTCTGTGGTTAATGCTTGGAAAATGTAGACTGTATCTTTATATTCTAATTAAATATGGACATTATTCATTCAACATGGATATAACCAATTTACTTTAGTGACATGTGCATGTGTTTAACTTTGAAAACACAAACTCTCATAAACATATCGCTTGAAAACCTCAGATATCACCAGTTCACACAGTGAGGCTGACTTTTTTTCCTCCTGAATTTTAAGTGAAAGGCCAAGGAAGCAGATAGGGAGACAGGCATAAATAAAGATAAAAATGAAGCCTTTGAAAAGCCTTCAACAAGTGGAAAATCCCAGTCTCAACTGCCAAGTATCCATCGCAACAAAAACAGACTGGGAAAGGACACTTTGGGGCAACATTTATTTTATAATAAAAAAATAAACTGAGTTTTATTTTTGTAATGAGACTAAGCAATACTCAGTATGCTAACCATAGGCAGTAGTAAGGCTACTAAAGAAAGGCACATCTAAGAATCCGAGAACCTTGAGAAAGAGGAAAGGTCTCATAAAGTGCTGTAGCTCAAAATACAGTATAAAAACTGTATATATTTTTTTCCATTACAAAATTTAAAACTTTATGATAGTTTGAAAACAGACCGATTGTTTCATTACAGCAGAAAGCTCTGAAATGTGACTGATTTGTTAATGGAGAATCCATCCATAAAAAGGGTGACAAAATGCAATTAAGTAACTAACAACTAAAAAGTCTAACTTCTGTAACATTCAAGGTTATAGAGACAATAATTACAACTAATCACCTGTGTGGTAATAGGTTTCTAGCAAATATTCATTGTGGATTTAGAAAAAGTGGATCTTGCTCAACTAAGTTTATTAGTTATCTGAACTGCGATTATGGATACAGAGCGTATTTAGATTTTCCGAAGACCTTTGGTAACTTTGAAATTGCAGGTGAAAGGCATTCAAGTTAATGCACATGCTTTGTGGACTGAGAATTGGTTAATGGAGAGAAAATGAGATAAGTGTATAGTGCTACAGGTATTTGCAGGTGACAGAAGCAAAATACTTATATACTGTAAAATATAATTGCGTAACACTATGTGAAGATTGGTATCTATGTTAATGCATTATTTTAGTCTTCTAGGAACTACGGAAAAGCAATAATGAAGCAAACAGGATGTTCACACATATCCTGTATAGTTAAAAATCTAGAATTTAAATCAAGGGATGAAATGTTAAAGGTGTTCAATTAAGTAGTCATACTTCCAACCATCCATTTTCTAAGGGCTTCTTCTAAGCGCAGAGGAGCCAGAGGGTATCCCAGCAAGCAAGAGGCACAAACTAGGGTGCACCTTGGATGGGACACCAGTCCACTGCAGGGCAGACAAACAGATACAAACACAGACATCCACCCACTCACACTCACAATTTCCCTCAGAAGCCAATTAATCTAGTAGGTCTTTGGACTGTGGGAGGAAACCAGAGCACCTGAAGAAATCCCATGCGAACACAGGCAGAAATTGTAAACTCCACACAGATGGTATCCCAGATCCCTCACACTGTGAGGAGTAATGCGAACCAATCTTTTTGTTTTTGGAAAAAGTCTATAAGCAGACTTATTTCATGTATCCAAATTCCACTATTCAAAATCAACGGAAGTGGAAACTATTAGGCTGAGCATTTAAAATTGAAAGCAGAGACACTAGATAACACAAAGATTGGTCAGAGTAAACAATGCAGTAAAGTTTTTAGGACAGATTCTAAAAATGGCTGGATGAAATCCTTGGATCAATTAGCTGCTTGCAACAGACCAAGTGGCTTCCTTCCATTTGTAGCATTTCATGTGTTTTTCTACCATATGCATTATTCTCCAAATTATACAGTACATGGGTTAATGTTTACCTGTTGTAAGAGGGCTGTGGGAAATGAGCTTCTGCCCCCAGTTACCTGACCTGATGTTGGAAGACAAGAGGTCAGCTGGCTGTTCAAAAAGCAGAAAGCAAAGGATCCCTGGGTCAGTTCATTTGGGAGGTGCAAAAAGGACGATGTCAAGAGGAAGTGGCCAACCAAAAGACCAAGAACCTGGCAGTTGAAAAAACGAAAGCATTTTGGAGATCCTGTCAGAGAGAGAGACTTGTGTGTCTGAGAGCTGAGTAACCAGTAAGCAGCTTAGTTTCTCACCAATATTAATAATGAGGGACTTGTTTAAGTCCAGTTAGCAACTAAAAAGAAGCTAAGTCTTTTATTTTGGTTTGTGGAAGTTTTATTTCCTGCACTATAAATAAAGAACACTGGCTTTGAACCTCACGGCAGCTTTTGTACCCATTTCCTGTGTCAGTCCATGTAAAAAGTAACACCAACTCCTAGATGTATCACAAAGTGCGTACCTTGTCTATATCATTTACTCAAACATCTCAATTACCAACCTGTGGAACACACCTTTTTATAACTTTTTAAGCAAAATTTGGATTTTAATACTGTAACTTGCGTTAAGAAATAAAAACATATCTGTGAAACACTGCCCCCCCAAAAAAAAAACTTCGGAAAACTACTGTTTCTTATCAAATCCAGAGGGACACCATGAATCGCGTTCAACAGAATTCCCCAGAAGTCCACAAACAGCTGCAAAAATACTGGTTTCTTAGAAACAGGAGGTTTCTGTTGAGGTAGGGGTGTTTATTTTCTAAAAAAGATGAACTCACAAAGGATTTCTTTCTGAAAATAAAATTACAGATTGAACACTAAAAAGTAAAATTATTTTGTTTAATATCAGGTCAATATATTTCTGCAAAGACCAATTTCAAAAGAGGACTCTCTCGTTTTCAACAGGGGTGAAATACGTTTGTCTGCCAAAAAAAAAATACATTTAATTTGAGTCATGACTGAAAAGTAGCACTTCCCAGCTTGAAGCTAAAATTCATGGGTTGAAACAGCCCTCATTTCATTGTTCAATAGCTCACTTACTGTAACCAAAGTGTTTTCTTTACTCAATATATTCATCTATTGTCCTCACTACATTTACAGGATGATTTTCAAAGCTATTTGGTCCCAAAGAAGACTTTCCTTCCAATTCCATTACAATTGACAATTCAAGTGAGACCAGTTTATAAAGAGACTGCAGAAGTGTAGGAAAAAATAATTATTAGTATAATTTCTTACATTGGTATACTATAACACTTTGGATAGCAGTCACCTCAAATCTCAAACAGCCTTTCACAAAGGAGGAAGCGTGTACCACTATACTGATATAATGCGCCTGGTTAATGTGTAGCAGCCATCTGAGCCAGCATCCTCATGATGTAAAATTAGTTCTGGAAACTTTTTTTTATAGAGTGCAACAAAGTGTGCACTGAACACTGAATGTTTTGAAAGTCATCCATATTCACCTCATGAGAAACAAAAATACAAAACACTCCCTTTGAAAACACAAAGTGTTGTCGCAAAAACAAGTCCACATGTACAGTATACTGTATTCAATCCCCCTCCAAAAACATATACTGATAAGGAAGAAGCCCAGTTATTTGCTAATGTTTTTCATTAATGTTAAGTGGTACTTGTTCACATTCAGAAGCCTCAGGCATTATAATCCCCCACTGAAAATAAAACCATTGCTTGGTTTTATGCTAACTATTTTGCTTATCAATCTCGCATAGCAAGGAAAAAAGTATACACTGGTAAGCTAAATTACAAACCACTCATGCGGAATGATAAGACCACAGGAATTAGTGCAAACTGACAGACCACAACCTCAAAATCCACTGGTTTTGGAAAATACTGTCCACATAATGGTAAGGTCGTCTACTTAATGCACAAAATAATCACACCGTATGTTAAATTCTTCTAAAGTACTGACACATACATTTTTTTTTATTTCCTGCAGTCTGAACAGGATTCTGCTTTGGTTAAATAAGTTCACAGGGCTACTGTGTATGGTTAGTGTAATTTCTAAACATTTAAATGTGATGCAATGTGAACAGGAGCACTAACAGTGAATAAATAAAAAGCCAACATTTTAAGATGTGGAATTCTAATTTAATGACATCAGATCTCACACTCAATGTCTCATTTCTTTTGAAATGACAACTTTTTTGATAGGTCGCTAATTTCACCCTTGCCAACCTAACACACGATCAGAGCCACCCTAAGTGAACGACCTTTGTTCTTGTAAGAATATTTGTGTAATCAAACAGAAGAAAAACAGGTTTGAGCTGTGGTTTGTACTCAAATATTAGGATTCAAATCCTAACCTTGCAACCTTAGCTTTTCCAGGAAGTCTCCCACCCAGGTACTGGCCAGGCTCACACCTGCCACCTGCTTAGCTGCAGTCGGTTGCCAGTTGTTATTGCTGCATCACAGCGTTGGGGCTCTGTGTTCAATTCCAGACCTGAGGTTCTATGTGTGTTGAGCTTGCATGTTCTCCACATGTTCACATGCTTTTCCCTGAGGGCTCAGATTTCCTCTCACAGGAAATTTGGCTCTAGGTGTGAGTTTCTGCATGTCTGTGTTTGTGCCCTAAGATGGATTTGTGTTCCATCCGGGGTGTACCCTGCCTTGTGCCTGTTGCTTTACTGGATAAGCTCCAGCTCCCCTGCGACCCTGAAATGGAAGAAGTTGTTAGAAAATGGATGGATGTATATTTTTCACACCAGTAAATAATAACATGGCGCAGTGTGTAAACAAATGATAAACACAGAGGACAATTTATTTTTAAAAAGAACAGGTTTTTGAATTTGGCTATTGGAGCAGAAAAATGTTAATGGGCATACTGTACATTCAGTGATCTGCTGGTGAGCAAGGTTACTGTGTTGTCAGCTATTATTCTGTAAACGTATTACATTATCATGTAATTTGATGATTCTACAGCCAGGTTGAAAACAAGATCCTGACAATGATCATGCTGTCGATTATGATGCTGTAAAATAACTCTGTTATGTTATGACTCATGTTAGAATAAATTGTTTCAAAGATACTTCATGTACTGTACCCAGTACTGACAGGAATGTTAAGTGTATCTTATGCATAATTTCAAACAATATGCAAAATAGCAGGTACAGTAAAACCTCTGTATTTAAAAGGGTTAGGCACCCTGAAGTCTCTGCAAATGGTGAATTTGCAAATGTGAAACTTAATACCTTTTAGGAAAAATACGATAAGGTTCTGTGGCTTTGTGAAACATGTATTTCCATAGTTTCTGCTGTAACATAACTATTTCAGAAATAATGTTAGTATTCATTGGTAGAAAATACTATACAAAATTATATCTGTAATGAAATTTAATACTGGAAGTTTGAAAAAGCATTGTACTGTAATTCCCTTGACTGCATGTGCAAACAAATTAGATCACTGTTATGATATTATACTGTAGCTTATTTTTTCCTTATCAGTAGAGCACATTTTCTTTACTCTTTACAGCTTGCATTTATTATTATAAATGAAGCATTGGCGGACAACAATAAAGTTTATTATAACTGGTAATAACAAAGTAAGTTTAGTGTCCACAAATAATGTACTTCCACATAAACATGTTAGCTCTTTGCTAACCGAATTGTGCCTTTACTACAGAGACCACTCCAGGCTGGGTGAGGTACAGTAGATCTGTGAAATGAAGATGTGCACGTGAGTGGCTGCATTTATTCTCCTACTACCAAATCAGCTTACTGGTCTCCGAATGTGAAAAAGTGGTCACTAAAAGTTTCACTTGAATAGGAGAAATTCAGAATATTTATGCTTTACTGTATATTATTAGTTCCAAAGTAACATTTCATGGTACAGTACCCAACAGCACTTTGTGATATGACAACCTAATCTACAAAAAAAACGTGACAGCCCGAGCATTTTTTATATAATAATGTTATTTAAAACTACTGGCATACCACATCTGGGTTTATTTGACTGACCTGATATCTTTACTACAACTCACTAGCATTAATAAATGTTCATTAGACTTCCAGAACATATAGATAATACTGTAAATAATTATTTCTTTAAAGGGCAGCACAGTGGTTAACATTGGTGCCTCATACCGCTGGGGCCCTGGGTTCAATTCCTGGGGTGTTATCTATTCGGAATTTGTACAGTATGTTCTCCATGTGTTCGCATGGGTCTCCTTCAGGTAATCTGGAAGGAAACCAGAGCACAAGGAAATATTGGTAGGCTAATTGGCCTCTGGGAAAATTTACCCTAAATTGGATAAGTCACTTTTGAAAGTCGTATTATGTTATGCTTTCTTAAAATAAATCTGCGACAAAATGCAGTTTTCTACAACACAGGGAGCATGAAGCTAAACACCATTCTGCTCTTAAGCAGTTTCACAGCATCAACAGTATCTTGAGTTAATGAAAACAAAAACAAGGGAAACAGGAGTGTTTGGGAATGCAAGGGAGGATTCTGGCTGTTAGCATGATGTCATCTGAATGTGCCCTTTCGAGTTTACTCAACACAAGCAGCCCCATGATATCATCTGATTTCTGGAAATTGGAAAACAGTAAAGACAGCAACCACCACGCAACATGTTTTGGTAATGCAGTACTGTATATTCCATATCCTCTGGGAAACATGGACAGGATGCTCTCTGTTTTTTTAGCACTGTTAATAGAGATGAATACAGCAGCATACTGTATCTGCACAGTACAGGACAGGATGTTGTTGATCAGCAAATTCTGAGGCTCTCAATGGCTCCTCTGAGCTAAATGCACCCCAAAGCCGTACTGTAAAGAAGACAACTCCTTCAGGCTTTCACACAAAAAGAGATCTGAGTGCCATCACTCTCCTTTCAACTCCACCCTGTCCTGTTCAGCTTATGAAAAGAGTCGATGAATTATTCATGAAAAGTAAAGGAAACTTGCTGTTTGCAACTTCTCTCATTCTTATTTTGACGGATCAAAAATCTGAGGCCCAACAAAATTAAGGAAAGATTGAAAATAGCAACAAGATTTTTGGACCATAATGAACAAGGAAGGGGGGAGGGGGTTGGTCTCTCCTTGTTCTTAGTGTATATGCAACATTCTGTGGAGTTTGGAAAATGAGGGCCATTGTGCCTGCTGTCATTTGAGGACATCAGTACTGGGCCCTGGAACGGATGCAGTTGGGAATGGAAAGCTTCCAGAATTTTCTGCATTACAGCTGTTGCAAATCAAAACCAGTATTCTTGTAAAGAGGCATGAAGTTCAAAGTCATGTTAAACAACTTTTTAATTACAAATTATATTTTCAGGATCATACTGTAGGTATTAATCTGAAGGAATCTTTAAATCAATTAAACATTAGCAAAAAGATTTCATTCTTTCTAATTTACATATTATACACTGTTGCTCATCTTTGATTATAATTTTATCATTTTTTTAAAAAATACTTTAATATAATTTTGTCTTATTTTAATATCAATATAAATTTGGATTATTTTTTTCCTTAGTATTAATATTTTCGGGACGTTTTTGAATAGATGGTTTTCTTAGTTAAGTGGAAGCATACAGTAACACTGAGGTTTAAACAAAGTTTATTAAAGTTTTAAAGTATTGGTCAGATTATGAAATGATCTGTATGAAATGGCAACAAATCACTGAAAATTACCTACATATGCAGACTTATGCTTTTGAAGGAAATGACATTGCTTTGTTCTGGTTTCTATTGCCTACTCAGTTTTATCTTCTGATTTCCATGGTAACATAACTGTAAAACATTTTCCCAGCTTTGGAACAGACCATACTAAACAACACCCTTTAAATTCACATCTTGGATAAAATACAGTATTATGTGGCTGTGCAGTGATGAAACAAATGTGTACAAGAAGTGTTGTAATGAAACTCGCATTTTTATAGTTAACTCCTTACTGCTGTTAGGGCCATACACACGGATGCTTAACTATATACTGTATTTCATGTAGATACACATGACTCTTTTGTGACTGTTTTGTGGTTGTTCAGGGGAAACAATCCCAGTTATTTCATCTGAGGAACAAATTTAGAGTAACTTTAAAGAATATTATGAAACATTGTAAAATATTTCACTCAAAAAAACAGAAAAAACTTTGACTCACTAATTTTGGATGAGGCAGTTCTGGAAGACTCTTCTGGGGTGCAGGGATGTATTTCCCCATGCTTCCATTCATCACAGCATCACCGGAATCATCTGCAGAGCAGAAAGCAGCATTGCAATGAAAAATGAACGGACAAAGCGTATATAAATGTAAACATGCAGGCATACAGACAATCACATATGGAGGAGACCTTCTAAAAAAGACAAGGCACATTAAAAAGCAGAAATGAGAGTAGATCGTTAGCCTACCTTACATTTTGTGGTCTAATGATCCAATAATGCAATCAATCTATACTATAAAGCATCTCATGGAGTCGTGACAAGAGAGCTTGTTCCAGACCCTGCAACTCTCTGTGAGAATATTTTTTTCCTGTGTGAATGCCCCTTAGTTTAACTTGTGTTTAACTAAACTTGTGTTTCAACCTCAGTCCTTATAATGCTATTGATTTGAAAGCCTGACTTGCTCAGGGCCTTTAAGGATGCTGAACACCTGTATCAAGTCACCACATAATCTTTCTTCAGCAGACATAAATGACTCAGCTTCTTAAATCCTGTTTGAATTTGCCATTTGCTTCAGACAAGGCTGACTTCCTTTGCATTGCCTCTACAGCCTCTATTCCAAGTGAGGTCCAGTCAGAAGTGTAATGGTCAGTATACGTCAGTAATGCAAGCAAAAGAAGTATAATTGTTCTTACTGATTCATATTCTGTACCTTCTGTACCTGTGTCTTGTTGTTTCTCTTACAGTATGTGTATCATATACAGTATTGGTTATTGCACTGGACATTCAGTTATTAAAAAATACCCATAAATAAAACTGTATTATTATTACTACTACAAATGTATTCTACATTAACTCAACAGTAAAATGCAAAATAATCAAGCACACTGTAACTGACACAAAACAGATGGAAATGTAGAATGGTTTCTTACGGGTATACGTATGTGTCCGTTGTGGTTAGTTTGACACCTTTTACCAGAGCCATTTAGTGTAAACAACTTGAGGCTATAGGAAACTTGTGGCTGCAGTTTAAGAGAAAATGGAACGAAACCCACTTTGTTTTTGTTTTTTTAAATGCCATTCCAGTCAGTATGTGAGTGACACGGTGGCTATTCAGCTATGCACCTTGGCCAAGCTGGTTTACAGGTTTTTGCACATCACAGCTTCACTCTTGTTTCAGTGTGACTGTGACAAACATTTATCTATTAAAATGTAGTGTACATTGAATACTTTAACAATCTCATTGTTATTCTTTAACAACGATTTAATGAATCTAACTTAATGAACCGTTTAGTCTCTTATCTCACAACATTTTGATGTTAAAGACACCTAATTTTCTAATCATAGGACAAAAAGCAAATGTAACATTGTATTTAAATATATTAAGAAGAGAATAAAGTGGTATATTCAAGTATCAGAAAATTAAATTTATACTGACTTCGACAGGCCTCACAAAGAAGACAGGAAGCCTCCTGGAGCTCCCCTGTCCTTTCATGTCTGTTTAAAAAACAAAGCTCCTTCTCCACAGAGGAAAGTATTTGTACTACATAAACATTGAAAACAAACGAACAACAGCCACAAAAGAATGTAAAGAAAACTGTCTTTAACAGCCCTGTTCATTTCACGAAAGCCAGTCTTCAAATGTGTTCTTTTTTCCCCCAGCAGGATTACTGTGGGTTTTGAGGTTTTGAATTTGAAAGATTGAGTCCCAGACTAGGGACTACTTCTTTAAGAAACAGCAGAGCTTTCATAATTTATTATCAAATTATCTCAAAAGCCATACTGTAGTATACAGACAAACAAGCGTTTGCTCAACAAGAGGAGGGCTGAAGTGGCCAGTAAATAACAGAGACACTACAAGAGAAGGCAGAGAACGTGACTCTCTCAGTCTATTCTTCTTCTATCATTACTGTCAATTTATCAGTTTCCACTTGAATACCAAGGCAGAGACCACACAATTTTCTCTACACTTGGGTTAGTTTGTATTTGCTGGTATATGCTCTAAATAAATATACAGGCATAAAAATAACCACATGTACATACATTTGCTGACAAATGTTAGAAACAAGAAGCATGATGAAATATGTGGGTTTTTTGGTATGTTTGGTATTGAAAAAAATTTTTCAACAAGTGTGTGGCAGGGTTTCTCCGTTTAACAGAACACAGCCAACAGCCAGCTTGTGATTAACAGCACCTTAAGCAATTGTACTCTTCACGATTTCACTCTCCCTAGTAGCTCACAAACCAGCTGAGAATGCAAGCTTGCCATGGACAGAGCCAGTGGCAGCTTCACAGTTCAAACACTGAACAATGTCTGAGTTTATTTTCCTTCACTTGGATATTTCAGTTTGTTAGTTTATTTATCCCAAACATCCATATAGTGAGTGAATCCCGGTGTCCGTGGGACTGTTCATCATACCAGATTTGCCATCATCTCACATTTTTGAACTGGGTTCATTGGAAGCACCAACCTCATCACATTTTTCCTTAATATCAACTTCTAGTACATTACAGAACTTGTCGTTGAGCGACGTTGATGACTTGCTTTAGCTCATAACTAAATTAGCACACAAGTTTGGTAGCGTGATCCCAGCTAAATTTGAAAATGCTTTTCTCTATCCATTTTCAAACTGCTTCTTCCAATACAAGGTCATATCCATCGCAGGGCAGACACACAGACACAAACACATACATGCAGGGCCCTAGCGCTGTGAGACAGCAATGCCAAAATGCTTTTATTCCTCCTCCTCAGATTTTCAGAATGTAATTTTACAGGTGCAGGTCTCAGTAATACAAAAAGGAGCTTCTTATGACTTGAGAGTTGGCTTAGAAACTAATTTAAAATGATTACAAAAATAACATTTTGTTATTGTACAGTATAAAAGTTATACTGTAATACTTATGTCTGAAAACTATTTTTTCCCCAAAGTACCCACTCCACTTTCATCTGGTACAGTACAACTACAAAACAATATGTCATGTCATGTCGTTTCCCAAACCGCTTTATACCATATGGTGTCGCAGGAAGCTGGAGCCTACCCGGCAAGCAATGAGCGCAAGGCAGGGTACACCCTGGACAGGGCGCCAGTCCATCACTGAGCAAGTGCAAGCCAATCATACATGGGGACAATTTGACAATTTGGCCCGGACACCGGGATAACTTCCTACTCTTATCGAGAAATGCCAGGGGATCTTTAATGACCACTAAGAGTCAGGACCGCGAAAGACGGGACAAAACAATATCAAAGACTTAAAATAATAAGTTAGTAAAATGATCAACATATGTCCTATGGGTTGTGCATTGCTCTGATGAAAAATCCCTTTCAAGAGGTTCTCAAAATTGCCATGTAAAACAAAGAGCAGCAGTAGAAAAGGTAGCATGTCATACCTCCATCAAACACGTGTTTCTCCTGATTAATACCACTGATGACCACCTTGTTCATGTAGATGTATTCTTCATCACAACCTGGAGACAACATCGTCATAGGTTATATAATTTGGTTATATCATTTTACCTTAAGAAAATAAAAATGCCTTGTGCACAGTGAGAATGCAATACAATATCCACACAGCCTGAA
The DNA here is from genome assembly GCF_059453375.1 of Lepisosteus platostomus. Classification (NCBI taxonomy): domain Eukaryota; kingdom Metazoa; phylum Chordata; class Actinopteri; order Semionotiformes; family Lepisosteidae; genus Lepisosteus; species Lepisosteus platostomus. The sequence goes on from NC_142616.1 coordinate 40,687,927, forward strand.
GGAGCAACTGGAAACCTGCACTTTAGAGACAACCTTCTCAGCAGATCTGAACCAAGCGTTCCCTACTTTTCTACAAATTGGGAATTGCAGTCCCAATTTCTCACACTGGTTATTATATGTCAGTGACAAAATAAAAGCATTAATGGTATAGAAAATTGTACTAATTTTGAATTTAGCACAAAATTGTGAGTTTTGTAAAAGTACTGCAAGCCGTCACGAACTGCTGGTCTTGCCAGTAGCGAGAGTGAAAGTTTGTGAGAATTGTGACAAAGAGCGGCCCTTCCTGCTCACTAGCCACTGTAAAGACTACTGTAAAGACTAATATGATTTACGAGCAAATAAAAACAGGTTGTGCAGCAGACATTTCACCACAGAAATGTTCCAACGTAATCTGCATGCAGAGTTAACAAATAGTGTTTGTCAGCAAAACCATCTCGAAGTTGAGAGCAATATTTCTACAGATGTATTCAAAAGCCTGCTTGTTTACACTGTAATAGTGCCACTTCACGTCTTTCTGTCTCATTCTGAATCTCAGAACATGGCGTTGCGCATATCTGGAAATTCTATTTCATAATATAAATCGGAGGTCTTACACTGTGTACATTTTACTTTTATTGTGGCTTGAAATGCACTCATCAGTGATTATTCTTTTTATCCCTGAAATATAAAAAATGGCACTGCACTTCCCCTTTAATGGAAAAAAATGAATGATTCAATTCAATGTTTTATATTATTGTATTTTTTTTTGTTTTTAAAATACTGTAAGTACAGTAGGTGTTTTCAAATATCACTAAATAGATTTCCATTTCAAAGGCGTTTTCTTGAAACTGTTTTACGAAATTGAACACTCTATTGGGAGGGAAAGAAGAAAGGATTTATTTTTGTTGTGCAAGCTGAGATTTAGGATTTGGAGGCTGGAAATGTTGTTTCTAACCTCCAGCTGTTACAGGAAGTTTTCGTCACTATCACTGAACGTACTCTGGGAAAATGATATACTAGGAAAGCCAGAGAAGGAAGTCCTATAGTTTAGACCCCAAACTTGGAAACTTAGCATTTAATTACTTTGTGAGGGACTAAGACAACAAACTGTAAACAAGATATTCCTTCCAATGAATCACAATACACAGATCTGAAGTTTAGTAGACATACATTATACACATTTCTTAAGAACTTGCATTCTCCTTTGAGTTGTCTTTTTTCTCTGTTAGGAAATTCTATTTGGGTAATTTTTATGTGGATCTGTACAAAATTCCAAAAAGACAGAGAAAAACATCATATTTTAGCTGGACATCAGGCCCAACGACAAATCAATATCTAAAATATTTTTCTAAAGATTGGAGTTAGATGATTTACTGTAGCTAATGTTAGATTTTGAATCTATCAGGACTTGTGCCAGCTACCATTCTTCAATAATAGGAGTCTAAAAATTGTCAGAATACTGTAAATTTGTCAATTATAACATATAGAAAGTAATCAAATACAGTACTGTATATGACAGAAGTGTGATGTGTGTGAACTAACAGGAATACAATACAGGAAGCAGAAGGTACCATCTTTTTATATGATGTCATGTCAAAACTATGATTTTTAAAACACCTAAATACATTTCTTCTAAAACTGTTGTACTACTGTAAAAAAAATATATATATATTTTGTGAAATATTTTGCTTATGTGTGTTTATAGTGGATGATCACAATAGTCTCTGACTCTCTGTTCGGGTGGCATGGTGGTGCCATGGTTAGTATTGCTGCCTCACAGTGCTGGGTCCCTGGGTTCAATTCCTAGGCTGCTATCTGTGTGGAGTTTATACATTCATCCAGCTTCTGCAGGTTTTTTTCTAATTGCTCCAGTTTAAACCCATAGTCTAAAGACAAGCCGATATGTTAAATGGCATTTAGGAAAACTGGCCGTGGTGTACGCGTCTGTGTCTATGCGTGCCATGCAATGGATTGGCATCCTATCCAAAGTTGCATCCTGTCTTTCTCCAATTATTTGCTGGGATAATCTCTGGCTCCCCCGTGACCCTGAACTGGAAGATCATGGATGGATGGATATCATGTGTATTACTAAAGAACAGCTGCACATGTGCTCTGCAGACTGTGGGCATGTCTGTTGAATTTTGCAGGTGAACGGATACATCTGAGGACTCTAAGAGCTTAAATACAGAAGACAAATTGTCAGAAGATGTATGGAAAATCCCTGGCGAGGAAGTCAGAAAACTGGAATGCATCAAGTATATACAGTACAGTATATTTTTAAACTTACCATTTGATGACATATACGACTGCAGAAGCTCTGAGAGGAGGCATTTTTGAACTATAGCATTGCTGCTGAGATTTTCTCGATCAAGAATCTTCAAGAATTCATCAAGTTCTGCCAACAGCTGATTCAGCACTGAAAAAAAGAAAGAAAGGAGCAACTGAAATACATTCACTGACGAATGTCATTTAGTGCCATGTGGATTTACTGATTTGTGCAGGACGACTAACAGAAGTGTGCAACTGGGAACAGGAATTGCAATGATCTCTTCTTGATAAAGTCCAGATAGAAGTACTGTAGGGTCACCACAGAGTGATGTACAGGAGAATTCCGTAATGGAGCTGTTTTGATTGCTTTGAAAATCTGCAAGACTCAGCATGTTTGCTCACCTCTTTTGGGGTAGGTATCTTGAAAAGCTGCTATAAATGTAGCCTACATCAAAATGTTTAATGAAGCATAAGAGATAATGGGAGTGATATTTAACATTTGGAAGACCAAAGTTCTCCATCAGCAATGTCCAAATGCACACATCCTGACATCATCAATTCAGATTCAAGATTAGGGTCTGAATAATGTAGAGCACTCATACTCATACTTAAGAAGTTATCTTTTACAAAAAGCCAACATTGAATGAAATGTGCAAGTTCAGCTTGAAGCAGCCTGAGGAAGCAGGTGTTTGGGAGCAGCCAATGAATGAGTAATGAATGAGTAGTACACTAACGTACAGTACAACAGTACATCACACAATTAAGAATGCTGCAACACATGCAGGCAATCTGCTGTAGGTTTTAAGTATTGAGAGCATATTGTTTGAGAACACAGGAAAGAGATAGATGTTGATATGATTATAAGCTTGGCCTATTGCAAGGCCTCAATAACATCTATAAATAGTTTGAAAGTGAAAGACTATCTTCAGCAAAACATGGGTTTTCAATTGCAAGCCTTCAGACCTACAGTACAAATAATGCTTTGAAAATATTTTAGTTCTAAAAGTCAACCCAAACATATTTTGTAAATATGTAGAAGTATGCTTTTTTGAATCTTACGTGTCTTGTAGCTTAGATTTCTTAAGAGGATAAGAAAGGTTACAAACCAGTGCTGGCCATTTGGCCCAACTGGCCCTTTTAGTAAGCTGATCTCAAGATCTCATCCAGCTGTTTCTTAAAAGAAGCCAGGGTATCAAAAAACAAAAGTGTTACACCATTGACAATATACTGTACCTGATTAACATTAACTTGCTGAATTCTTAGCTCAGCAACATGTTTGCTGGACAAGTGCATTGGATTGCAGCCATGCAACTTATTAACTGTTACAATGTTGAACATATTTTTTTCATTGTGTATCTTGGTGCTTTAGGCCTCAAGCTATATTTTTCCAATTAGAGCACCTTCTTACAATTTTCTTAATGCAGTTGTACTACATATGTATACATTATTTGACTATAAATCTCTGTGGCACTGCACAAGTAAACAAAACTGCAGAATGCAGTTTTGAACTGTATCATAGAATCTATTTCTATAATCTATTGGCATTTTTTCCTTTATATTTCTAAACATCTTCAGTTCACTTGCAAGAGGTACTGTATGTATCTGTATTGTAAATAACTTTCCACACAGAACTTGTATTCTCCATATGTTTTGCACGTATGGTAAGTTATCAAAAGGGTACATATAAATATGCAACAAAAAGTTGTTTCTAAATTTATATGCAACATGACTAAATTACTCCTTTACAAAATGTTCTCTAACAAACAACTGAGCCTGCCAATAACGTTCATTATTAAATTGAAAATGAATGCTTACTTAGTACAGTATACAGTACAGTACTTCCAAAATATTTAAATCCTTCTAGTTAAAAGAGAATGAGATCTTCTACCAAACATTTATTGAGTCTTGAAAAACAATAAAGGAAATATATAAATACAGAAAACCATACTTGCAGATAATCTTTGCATTCCTATTTTATTATAAGAGAAATCTGTATTGTACTTGTTTGTCTTGACTGTGTAACCAAATTCAGATGAAGGCACATCGAGGTAATTGTGTCTTCATGTGGTTTATGTTCTCAGAAGGGTCTTCATCTAAATGATAAATACGGGAGATCTTTAAAAACCACATCAAATCTTTGTTTCAATTTTTATTTGCAGGTGGTCTTGATCTGATCAAAATCTACACAACTTGCAGTGATGGTCAACTCTAGTTGGCATTTTTACAAAAGCATGCTTTTGCTACCTAGATCATATACAGTACATTTGCTATCTTGCTTGTACTGTAAAATCAAGAATATATACTTTACTTAACAGGACTTTTTCTTTTGTTGGTCACATTTTTTATTACAACAGTCTCTCAAGAATAAAATGAATAAAATAGAAGAACAAATAAAATAATTAAGACCACAGCACTTTAGAGAAAAGTGTCATACAGTAGGTCAGCTGTATCTCTGTTGTCTCTCTTTGAGTGTTAGGATTCTATCCATTAGGCCGATACAGACATAAAATTAGCTTCCTTTATTATTATTGATTTACTTTCCTGACGCTTTTATCCAAAGTGACTTACATTTGTGTCCATTTATAGAACTGTACATTTTACTGGAGAAATATGAGTTTAGTACCTTGTTCAAGGTTAAAACAGCATTGTCCCTCCAGGGATCTGAGTTCCCAACATTCCAGGTAGAGGCCAGAGCCCTAAATCTAACTCACTACTCCATATCACTACCGACCTCCATGGGCTTGAGCCCTAGATTCTCATATTAAAAATTGGATGCTCTACCGACTGTGCTACCTGGGGAGAACTGTAATAAATGTTTTGAAACACTTAAAATAAATCCTTTGAACTTTGTGGTTTGCCCATTTCATTTGACCTTTTTATTGTCTATAAGCTTTATAGGTGATCAGGTGACTGCATTATGTTTTCTGATTTCTTCACTTTAGTGCTAATCTGTTCCCAATAACTTGGAAAATGGCAGCTGTTCTATATTTCCTTGATACCTTGGCTGCTGTAAAAACTCTATACTCAATATGCCCTGTGATCAATTAACTAGTGGCACTCTGTGCAGGCATATTCTTATAAATTGGAGGCAGGTAGTGAGTTTCTGGTTTAAATGTAACCATAGAAGCAATGTCTGGCTTGATACAGGAATTATACATGTTTTTATATTAATTTATATATATATTTTAATATTATTGAAAATAATCACTATAATCCAAAATAGGTGCGTCACACTTAATTAGCCGCCAAACATCCCTAAAATATTATCTGTCTTACTTTATTCATGCAAAATCTTTTTAACATTTTTCTTTTTAACAGATGTTGGATCTTTTTTAAACACGTACATTTGAAAAGATCCAACACAAAATTCCTATCACTTCACATGCTTCTACAACACTGTCTCTGCATGTACCCGACTTTGCTGGGTCTCCTCTTTTTCACATCCTACTCCTTCATGTCTTACTGAATTGGGATCACATACAGTATGAAACCCACTTCCTGTTTGTTGCTCCTTTTGTTTTACTTTGCTTCTGTTTCTCTGTCCTTTGACCTTTGTTATTTAAGATGATAAATGCCTCTCTGAGTTCTGAGTAGTGCCTGCCACTTTTGAAGTTGTTGCACAATAGTAACAACAGTTATCAACGCCAGTGCCTGCAAAGTCGATAATGGCTCTGGACAACCTGAAATAATCCAGGTTTATAGTGAAATTTTCTTGTGAAGATACTCGATTATGTTTTGCATAGCAATTAAATAGTCATCTCGCTATAAATAAATGTTATGTACCCTCTGGCTTTTTACAGTTACATAATACTGAAATGGCTCTTGTCCTCCTGATTTGGATCTGAATTCTCTTAGATCTTAGTGCTATACTGTGCTTGATAATGGAAATCTTATTACACAGATGGTTTACTTGGAATCTATAATAATACCATTTAATAATTGAAATCTTACCTTGGTGAGCATAAACATTATTTCTGTTGGTGGTTTTAGCTCTGAGGTTGGGTTGATTACATTTTGGTCAAATACTTAAATGATATGGTCTGAATCACCATTTGATACTCAAATCTACAGTACCCACAAAATACTTATTGTTCCTGTTGTCTGCATTGTGCTGTGTTGTCCGTTGTACTGTGTATGTCCGGAGAGATCAGTGTGATTAAGAATTCCAATGTATAGTACATGTACATATGGCAGTAAACTATTCTACTCTAGTATGCCCCACACTAAACCTGACACTGATGTACGTAGCTGTTTCAATACTCTCCGATTGTATTTCTCACATAAAAGCTGAGGCAACATAAAGATTTACATCTTAATTGTGGCAAGACCGAGGCTTCCACCCATCATTTATGTAAAATCAATAATGTGACCTTATCAACTGATATTTCAATCCAAATTAAGAATTTTATAATAGCATGTATAATAAAACAATTAATAATGACATTAATTATAAACAATGAATGTGATTTAATGATTAATTTTAGAATGTAATTTTCAATATTTGGTTTTCCATCTGAAAATAATGCCAGGCTATACCTAATGCTATCTGTCTGTTTACTTCAAGGCATGATTATTCTAATACCTGACACACAGGAGTCTCTAATACTACACTGAACTAGTTAAAAGACTCCAGAATCTGAATTCGGCAAATAGAATCCTGATAGGGTCAGACGTACAGTAAGTGATCAAATCACTCTTGTCTTGGAAGTCTTTACACTTTGATTTTAAATCGTTGTGTTCACATTTAGACTCTACATGATATGGCTCTCCATTCCAACATCCTATCTGTTTATTCTCTTCCATGTGATCTTTTCTCAGTTGGTTCTGGTTTGCTGTGTTCCACTGTTCAGACTAAAGTCTTTGGGCCACAGGGTCTTGTACTGCTGAGCACAGAGCTCTGGATCTCCAGCCCAAAAGACATCAGGGTCTCAGACACGTCGGGTTCTTTTAAGTTGAGCCTAAAAACGAACACTTTCAGAATTCCTTGTTTCATATACATTGCTTTCTTGACATAAAATGCTTTAATGTTATGTTGTGTAATATTCTTTTTTATCTATTGCAAGCACCATGAGATGACTGACTTTAAATGTGCAGTAATACTTTATATAAAATAAAGTTTATTACGATAGTTACTATTTATTATATTCACAGTTTGGTTTAATTTAACAATGGGAAGGCAAGAAATAGCATTATAAAACCAATGCTAGAAAATACAACAATTAAAATCACTCTTGTAAATGAAAACAACAAGAGATGGGAGAAGAGAGCTAGAAGATCCTGTAAATACAATAATATGCTCTACTTTCAGGATAAGGCTATGTGTAAAGCTTTGTCATTATGGTTTCCTTACAACTCAGGTAAAATATTCAGTCTATGCTGGATCTGTCGTGAGAAATACAGTTCTGTAGATGGCCAATTCATATAATATTCAATTATAAGTGGATAGTTACTGTCTTTAATATTGTTAAAGACAATACAGTAAGTAAGATATACTGTGCTGTACTGATATACTGTACATTGCAGTATATCACGAGACACACACATACAGTACAGTGGAATGAAGGCGTGCTGCTTCATATGAATTTGGTTCATGTTTTGTTTGAGTGGGCCATTCAAAGAGCTCCTCAAGACAGAGCTCATATTTACAGTAAGCAGATCTCAGCCTACTCATAAAAGCTTCATCCAAACCACACACAGAAGATTTGCAGAGTCCTCAAAAGACTTCTGTAAAACACCTTTATGCTTGCTTTCCACGGTATCACAGTTTCAAAACAGACTATAACATTTTTACATTAAATTGGTCCAATACATATTTGAGCATTTGGTGCCTAAAAAACTGACAATTCAAAGTTCAATTGCCATTATTTTCCTCTTTGTGTTTAATATTTAAGATGTGGCCTTGTTATTCAGCTTTTTTCACTGAAATGCATACCAGTTGTCAAACAAAAATTGAAACAAATACTGTAAGTGATGTCCTCTTCTTAAATTTAGCCTAGATTGAAATAAGCAAGTCTTCTTCACAAATTCAAGGGTATAAGAAGGTAAATATCATACAGATTGGACAGTTTGCAATTTGCAAAGGCTCTTTGTTTGAACAAGCTGAACAAAACATGTGGTTTGGAGGTCCTCTGCAACTGGTGAACTCTAGTATTGATGAGGATGTTGCATCCTCCTAGCTTAAAGTGCAGCACTATGCTGATCTAACCTTTAGCAGCTTGAATCAAGCTGCAGGTCTTGCGTTGACTACACTGATGAATCGGTACAGTTTATATTGGTGGAGCTTCATATAATCTTTTGTGCAAACCAATTAAAATCCAGTGTATAGCTTTAAATATATTGTACCTGGAGCTTAAATAACAACCTGCAGCTCATAACATCTGAAATCAGGTCAAACACATTTGCAAAATAAATTTTACTTGCTTCTCCCTGGCCATATTGCATTTCTGAAAAGATAGTTGAGCCTTATCCTGGGAAAACCCATTTTTAAAAATAACTTATATTTGAAGGTCACAATTTGCCAATTCTTTCTAAATCCTTTTCAATTCTGAACAGGAAAACGGTGCTTTAAAAGTATCTGAGCGGCTTTTTTAAAGCACAGTTTAAAAAAATAAAATTGTGACAAACCTGCAACAGCAAGGAACCAACCACACAGATGCATGCCAGGATAAAATCAAACTGAAGAGGCAGTGCAAATAACAATAGATAAAACAAATCCTTCAAAGGCAATACGGACTATAACCATTTCATCTCTCTTTGATAGTTACTGGATAACTTCAAGATATCTAGGGAATTAAGTTATTATAATTATATGAAGTTATGTTTACTCAGATTTAACCACATACTAATAAGGTACAGTATACAACAAACAAAAGCTATTGAGAACTATTTTGAAGCTTGTAGGCACAAATACAATATGCACAGAAAGTTCCAGAGCACCTCTATGCTGTGAAAGCAGTAAGACAGGGTATATTGTATATTGAAACTTCTCAAATCATCACTTGCATTCTGCAACTCTTAGATCCAAAGAGTCTGCTTCTCAGGCGCAAAAGCTCATCATCACCACAACAGGCTAGAAGCTGGTCTCACATGGAAATGAGTGCCTCTATAATAGCAAATCTAAAAAATATATACTGAGAGGGGGGATGGAATATGCTTCAATGTTTCATCTCATGAAACATTGCCCTGTTGTTCTTCTGAACTGTCTGAACTGCTCCATTTTTCAGTTTGACTTAAAAACTTCTGATTTCAAGTTCAGGATGCTTGGGTTGTTCTGGTCAGACTATGAATGGGAACACTGTTGACCAAACTGTCAAGACAGCCTACACAGATCTTGAAGAGGTCACCACATATTGCTCCATCCCCAGACAATGATAAGCAGTCTTTGATTCTCTCACTGTTTTTTTTTAAGTCATTTAGAGGCTTTTCTTTCTCTTTTCACTTTTTAAATGCACAGAATCTGTTCGACTTGAATAAATGAGGACGGATTTACTAAAGTTTTTGCCATTACCAAAATGTGATTCTTACTTTCTGCATAATTGAAATGTGCTTATATTATAACACAACAAAGCAAAATATCATAAATAAAAGGAAGAACCCTTACAATAGCACTTACTGCATATATTGTACATGTGGTGCTATCAAAAATATCTGAAGTTTCCATTTCATATTCAGAGTTAAGGACTGTGATCGTGATCATTACAACTGACTTCACACACTGTAGGAAAACAATTTGTTGCAAAATTAATTTACAGTCCTATAAGATTTAAAGGTGTTATCTCAACTATTTAATGCTTTGGTTTTCAACAAGGTAAATATGTTTTTTTAAATGCAATCACAAACATGTTCATGGTGCAAATCTGGCCAGGTAATTCAATTTTCTTTGGCTGCTCCAAGACTAAAGTTCTTCTTTGTGTAATGTTGAAAATGACCACCAGGATATAACAGCCGGATATTAAAACTAATGGAAAACAGAAAGTCAATAAGAGAATTTATTCCCTTTTGTGTGATAGACAGGTCACTTTTTTCAGTAATCACCATCAGAAACGAGTCAATGCTCACCAAAACATTCAGCAATGATATGAAATCAGTGTCTCTCCTGTCTAAAAACATGGGAGGCACTATTTTCTACACTTTAGCAGCGACTTCAAATTCTAGCTGTCTCTGAAGCTTGCACCAGGGTTGAATAAAGCACACAGAAACCAGGCAGAATTAACATACACTGTATAGTATATTTTCTCTGTTTTTACACCCATTTTTGTGTGTCACCACAGAAAAAATGTTCTCTATTTCATGAGAGAAATAATTCATTATTTACAGTATATTAGTTTTTCTCCTGAGTATGGTCCACAAGCTATATTTCAGATTTTCTCTGCTATTTTCTAGCTGTTTAAAGCTTGAAAAGGGGACTGCAAAAACCTTTAATAAACTCAAAACGCAAGCTAAACTACTGAAAAACAAGTGGCTTTAGAAAAAAACAACTGATTTTGAATGCACTATGTGTATTTTCCAATAACCTGCACTAATTTGACTTAATTTAAGTGTTTCAATATAATTTATTAAAACCATTTCCTAAGGAGAATACAGTCTGTTCTCAAAAGCTTGCTGACCAAACTAAAAAAAGAAAAGTGCCACAGGGGTGTACTAGAATTATTTATGGTCTCCATGTACTGAGGTAGTACATCTGGGAAACCTGTTCCATTCACGCTAAACCAGAGTCTTGGAGAATCATGTAGCAGACGTCTGAATGGGGTCAGAGTTCTCTGTTCACTGGCTCAGTGAAAACCTGAGGAAACAGCTTTGGCATTGTATTGCTTTTTTCCTGTATTGAAGGGAAAGTCTCTTAGTTTGAACAGACAGTAGACACCACCGACTGCAGCTGCAGGCTCAGCTGCCATACCTAGGTGAGCAGTAAGAGAGTGCCAAGTAAAGTGTGTACTATAGTACGTCTTTCGAGGATTAAAAACTGTTCTGTGATGTGTAACGGTTTTTGTGAACCTTTAAAGGTGACAGGACAACCCTGACACATGTTTGCATGTGGACCAAATACTTTATATCTGAATGGAGCAAGAATAATTTTAATTCCAATGATTTTAATGATATAATTTAATCATTTAGAGCTCTGATACCTGTTGTACGTCATCTTTTGCCAAGTTTATACTCTTAAACATTACAATACTTACTTGGAAAAGCAGGTCCCAGTTTTGCTCTGGAGCGAGAATGCTTTCAAAAATCAATTAAAAATGTAAATATTCCCCTTGTTTCCCAGATAACAGCTTTTAAAACTACTTTCCAACAGATTTATTTAAAAGAAACCTTTAACTTTTTAACATGGAGGTGATCACTTGCAAAGAAAAATTTAAAGCAAATGTTATGGCATGCTTTTCAGTCTGCACTAAATACATGGGCACCAGTAATTTCATGAAATACATACTGTACTGTTCCAAACATGTTAAATGAGTTATTCATTTAAAAAAGGGAATAGGATTTCCCCCAAAATGTTTTGGCAGCAGTCCAAGCCTACTAGGGAAATGAAATCATACTCTAAGAATCAATTTGTATTGCTGTGGTTGCCTTAAGCACAAACAACCAAAACCGTCCATCAAAGCTTTTGTTGCTTTGTAGGTTGTTAATGGCTGCATTAGGTCAGAACAGTAGTCCTGATAGACACATCACAGCTTCAAGACAAAAACTCCATTCATTCCCAGAGGAAGTGGTAAGGACTATGACACAGAAAAACTGGGTCATTAACTACAGTATGACTCAACAGACGTTTGCACCTGTGTGGTATGAGAGAAAGTGGAATTTTCCTTCCTTTTTTTTTAAAAAAAAAGGTAATTTTACTATTATTAAAAATGTTGATGTGCTTTTAGCTTAAATTCCAATTTTTATTGGGAGCTACTGCAGAAAAAAAAGGTATACTTCACCCTGAAAAGAATGTAAACATTTACAATAAGACAGACTACTTAACATATCTGAGACTAGTTTGCTACCAAACCCTCCTACCGAACAACTTGAATTTAACTTTAGTGGGGTTAAAACAAAAAAAATGGAAAACAATCAAATTATAAAATACAAGTGATATAATTTTCCTTGCAATGAAATATGGTTTAAGTGCCAAGGGTGTAAACGTTCTAATAAATACGTTTTTACTCTTTTATATTTTCCAGCTTCCTTCCTAATGTCATCACACCATTCAATGTCAAAAGCTATGCTCAATATACTGTACCTTTCACAATACTAACCTTCCTATAAAGTGCTGCTGTAAAACACAATCTGTAATCTGTAATCTGCCTATAAGATAGATGTATCCATCACTAATAAAACTGAAGAAGCACATTGATGCATGGCTATTATGTACTTCATGTCCCCCATACTGTAAGTGTGTCATCCTTAATGTCATGCAGCAGAAACATGCTGACAATGCAGTACTAAATTACTGTATAATTAAAAATTGAATAGACATAAAACATCACAAAAAAGCTTGATTTTTCAAATGTATAATTATGTTTTTTTGCTTTTTATCAATAACATCAGTTAGTGATATACACAACTACTGTACTGTACATGGCAAATACACCATAATTTGACCACCTGGATACAAGGTAAGGTCAAGCAGTCAACATACTGTCACAACTTCAGCACACAGGACATCAAGACTTTCCTCATGAACACAATGTTTCCTCACTCTGCTGCTGTCAGAAGCACACATGAAAGTCTGAGCCACTATTGCTGCAATGTAAATACTTTTACTTAATACCAAATATCCTCCGAATATCTCAGCAATCTGAAAATTGATGTGTTTATTCTTAGATTTATGTACATACTGTATGGTTTCAGCAAAACAGAGCAAGGGTCTTATGTACAAGTTACTTCTGCACAAGATAAATGTATATACAGTACATGGAAACTGCATCTTCTCCCAAATTGCCTTAGCTTGGCTACAGCATGAATACTATTACTGTCTTACATGAAAATAAAATCTACCAGTAATGCATCATACTTAGCTAACCAAGAAACACCCTATTATTGTATATTATTTATGGATTTCTTTAAATTAACCCACACATCCTAAGCGGTTTCAAAGCTGTGGGCAGATGTTTTGGAATCTGGCACGTTTTGTGTTCAACAAAAATGCTTGACTTAGAAACTACTGGAAATAACTTTACACCCACAGAACAAACAAAATGTCTTGCTTAAGTGCTTTATTCAGATCTTTGTGCTCCGTCGTGTGAAAGCACAAGTTATTTACAATATGATTTTTTTTCTTTACTGAAATACACTGCATAAAGTGGCTTTTAGACAACAACACTGCAGAGCCTAATTGTTATGCTGTTTCTGTAGCAAGCAGCTGCAACTGAATGGTCTTGAATTGAATCGCATGATTGCGTATCTTCAGCCTCTTTGACTCACTTCAATAGTTCGCTGAATCAAGCCAATGAGTTTTATCTACCTAGGCCTGCACCTCAATAGGCCAAGGGCACCTTTAAATGTCTTAATATTCAACAATTTTTTATTGTGATGTTTTTTGACTGGAAGTTGTGAGAAAATGGGAACAAGCTACCAGGTCATGTTTTTGAAGCCGTCACCCTGGATTATTTCAAGATGCAACTGGTTGGGTTCTTTAGCTACAATCTACCAAATGGGCTACATGGGGGAAATGGCCTCCTCTCATTTCTTTCCTATGTTCTTAACTACCGCTAGACCATTTTTAAATTTAGCCTCATCATTGGCCAGACACATTTGGTTTTACTAATGGCGCTTGAGAAAATTAGATGTTTGGTCTTTTTTGTAGATACAGGACAGTTTCTGGGTACTGCTCATCATTTAGCACTCAAAAATGTTTCTTTCTCAGAACCGCAAAAAAAAAACATTTGCACAATCCAGCTTTATTTGACACAAAGACTATACTATTCAATTCAGTTTTCGGAATATTTCACTATTACAATTTTACTGCACAGCAAAATAAATGACTTATAGTACTATAAGTATATATACAGTACTTATATACTGTATACTATATACTGTATATAGTATACTACATATACTATAGTACTATAAATCACTTTCAGTACTTTTCCAAGTTTTTGTCATTTTAAAATATTTTGTGAACTATTATTGAAACAAATTATTATATATAAAGATATAAATATAATACTCGCAACTCTCAAATATAACCAAGGTCTTGTTAACATTTAATGACATTGTCAGCCTATTCTTCTAGTAGGCTTCTGTTATCAGCAAAGCACTGTGAGACTCACCGTTCAGAAACAAAACAGATCAATAAATGTTGCAGAAACTTCCTGCCATGAACAGCACTAGGACAGTATCTGAATAAGGTACACATTCATGTGTTATTGATTTTAACAGCTTTAGGGAACAGCTAAAGGGTACATGACCACCTTTATGGGTCATTATGGCAGTCATAATGAGACTCGCTACAGAGCCACTGATAGCTCACAAAGACCCAGCTCAGTGCTGCTCAGTGTTAACTTTTACATTACGAGAATTCTAGTAGCTAAGGATAATCAGTTCCTTGCTGCATTTGCAAACTAGTTAATTAGAAACATGAAGAAGTGTGTAACAGACATTTTTAATCAAAGGTCTAATATCTATTGAAGGTACACTAGACAATTAAATGGACGTCCTGCACATGACATTATGGATAGGTGATGATTAACACTCATAAGAAACATTTTCCAGCAATATATCTGGTTGTACAAGACAAACATGAGGCAGTCCATTCACTAAGTTATACTTTATTTCCTTTCATTTATGTTAATACTTATTGAACAGTAGATACGTGCAGAGTCAAGACAGTGAAGCAATTAAAAATTCAGCCCTTCCTAAAATATGGTCTTTTTCTTTTTAGACTTTGCATTGTTTAATACACTGTCAGTGAATATTATTGTTATGAGTTTTTCCTAGACATTAGCATCACATAGCTAATTATCCCTTACCAAATAGATCTGGCAGGCCTCTCTCAACAATTTCTCTCGCTCCACAAAACTGCAAAAGCGTGACTCACTTGACCCCAAACAACAGTCAGACGACGTTACCTAATTGCAAACTTTGCAGATCTCCATCTAGTGTAAAATGTAATTATGTTAAAGACCCTTTTAGCTCCACTGGAAAGAAAAAAAAAGTTTGGAGTTCCTGTGCTTGGCCTTCATTAAAGCAATAAGTAAAAACTGTATTTTCAGTGTAAATATGATACAGATTTTGATATCTGTGGCTTGAGCCCTGGAAATCATGACAGCGGTCACACTTTAAACAAAACCAGATGCTTGTCTTCTGGGACTATTTTCTTGCATTCCTCTTTTGACCTCACTTGGGAACATTAACATTACAGCAGGGATGAGGAAACATCTTAACGGAAAGGTAGGCTACTAAGATAAATTTCCCTCTGATTGTTCTTAATTGAAATTCAAAATGTAGGGCTTTTTGCTGTGTGTGAGAAAACCCTGAGCCAAAAAATCATTACAACACCAGCTATGTTACATAACATAACAATAATAATCCCAAAAGACTTGTTTGGAATGCCTCATTTCACTTAAGGAGTGCCAAGGCTAAAAATACAGACAAACCAAAGGCACACAGTAAGTCATTATACATATAGGAGGGATTGCCATCTTCATTATGAACGTCAGAACACGTGCCCCAGCTGGAAGTCAGTTCAACCTACAAATTTTTCAACAAATACTATTAATATATATGGTATACTGTATATTCCTCTAAAGATTAAAGTTAACTTTTTTTTCGCATTTCTTGTTGTTGCTCCTGCCCCATGATATAACACATAAATATAGCCATGAGATTTGACAAACACTTTTTTGTGTTCAGAATACTATTCCCATCTTTACAATGATGGAGTGGAATGCCAGCCTCATTTAATGAGCTTTTCCAGTAAAAAAAAAAAAGAGACTAAAAAAAAAGTTTGACCGAGTTTCAGTACAATTTGGGTCTAGTAAATTGGAATTATACTGTAGATAACCACTGCATTTCAGAAAGAAAACAGAGATACTATATCATCTAAGCCATTCGTGTACATTTTTTCATAACATGAGAAAATAAGAAAGGTTCCAAACGAGAAGCTAATCATTCTATCTAACCCATTTGGAAGTTTGTAGTTAATCAATCCAAGGATCTCATCAAGCTCTTTCTTGAAAGAAGCCCAGGTATCACCTTAGAAACATGGCTGGGTGGCTCGCTCCATACTCCCACATTTTATTCACATCTCATATTGAGTATAAATACAGACATCTCACATATTGATACACATATCTACTTAAGTCCTGTCCTGAAAAGTTTTTTTCTTACATGACCATGAGATGGCTGAGAGAATGACATCATTTTCATTAAAAGGATACCCCTAACGTTATACAGTGGAGTCAGAAGTAAGAAAATGTTCATCTTTTGGTTTAAAATGGATCACTTATTGGGTGTAAGGGACTTTTTGTTCAAAAAGCATAATTCTCTGTGCTTTATGGTATATACTGTATAACAATTAGCTCTGATCATTTAACAATGCTACACAACAAAGCAAAATCATTTCTGTTCTCAAAGTGTAGCTATGCCACATTGATTATGCTTAATAACAGCACAACATGGGTTAATGGCTGTTGATTTTGACATACAAAAAGTGGACAGTAGAAGTCTCTTCAGACAGCTCTGCTATCTGTTTTTCTTTTAAACACTCACTTTGCTCAGGGGGACCAAACAAAGATGCCCACACTCTCCATCATTATTTGCAAAAATAATCAAAATAACAAAATCCAAGGTATACAAACCTAAAACACAGTACAGTATATCCTAGAAAATCAGTCTTTACCTCAACTTTAACCCACTCTTGAAAAACACTGAAGACAATCTTAATTGCTGGATGAACCTGCCACTTACTATTATTGGACAAATAGAGGCCACCAAGATGAACATATTTCCTAAGGTTAACTATTTATTCACAATGGTCCGTGTTACCCCTACAAAGAATTTATCATCAAAATTTTATTCTCTCATCATTATGTTTTACTGGAATAACAAAAAAAACTGAGTTAATCAGGCAGCGTTACAGGAAGAAAAAATATTTGGTTGACTAAATACACCACATTTCTTATATTATTACTTAACAAATCAACTCCAGTACTTAATATAGAATGTTCAATGCACCCAAACTAACAACATAATCCCTAGATTAAGAATGAGCAAGCAGAATGTTGAGGAATAATGATTTATGGTTTAACCTTTCTCAGCAAATCCATAAAGCATCACACTCTTTTTAAAAACCGTCTTAAAAAGCTCTGCTGGCTGTTTAGAAAATAAATTCAAAGACTGATTTTATAATGACACCTTATAAATATAATCCAATTTATCTTAATCCAGACTTCCTGACAAAAACAAATAATTTATTTTAATTCCATTGAGACAAAAAGGAATCTCACATTTATTACATATTTTTGAGGTTAACACCCTCCTTTGCTTCTCAGATTAGAGCCAGGATGGCATCGAAGAAAAACACTGCATGCAATATCTGCAACTGAAAAATGTAATTAAGACCAAGATTAATATTATCAATAACCCTCTGCAACCAGCACCATTAGTAGGAAACACTGATAAAATTTCTAATTTAAAAAATTGTCCAAACTGTATAAAATTAAAAATATAATTGATAGTATCATACAGTATCTCTTCTCATTAAGGATTAAGGAAATGATTTATCTCCACAGACACAAACTTCTGGACTCAAACCTGTACCAACACTTTTTCTATGACTGAAACACATATTACACAACACAAAATATTTAAAATTGAATGGATTGAATCAGACAGATGTACACAATGCATATTAGAGTCCTCTGACAATTACTGTACTTCCATGCCATGTGGGTGTGGCTTCCAACCCAAAAGTTCTTGAACAAAAAATAGTTTAAAAAAATATTTTTTTATGAAGTGCAGAATTCCACTCTCTCTGCCCTTACAGTACTTTATGACCTCTCACTCCTACTAAACAATCAAAAACACCAAGTTAATATTTAACTGCTCTGACCAAAGAAAACAATACAAAACAAAACTAGAGACTAGATAACAACAACATTTCAATGGTTAAAACCTTTAATAGACTACATGCCTTATACTTGATAAGACCACAGCTTGTTATAAAATCAATCTCCACATTTTAATAACACTTGGAATTCAGTTACTATATCTCTTAATTTGCCTGTAGATTAATGCTACAATCTGTACTGGACATACATCAATATTAAAATCACATATTGGAAACATAGACAGATGCCAATAAAAATAAAATAATTCTCTAAGCAGCATTACTTGTACATTATATACACGTATACATGTTTATATATTTATATATACATAACCCTTACTGCTCATCTATTAAAGCCATCATGCTATTTGTTATTGTCTATGCATTATGTTCAACTTCATATTCATATTACTGTATATTATTTTTTCATTTATGTATTTCATAAGGTCTATACGGGAATGTATTCAAAACATTTAAAATATGAAGTGCTGTACATGTCGTCACACTCAAAGTGTAAGAAAAGCATTACCTCAGACCTGGCAAAGCAAAGAAAGCAACACCTCGTCACGATGGTAAGGCTTATCTGTCTCACAACAGGTGGAGACGTATTCCATTGGCTTTTACCATACTTACTACTTCATCCTTCATACAATAGTTTTAACACACAAACAGCTCTAAATGTCTGTGAGCTGCATACACTGTATCCAAACTACATACATTAAAAGTACAAACATCCCTCGTTTTCTGGAACCTGTTCAAAACACAGCAGAAATTTAAGTTGTAAGTATTTGGAAGTAAAAAGAATATGCAGTGAAAGTTGTTTTATGTTTTTTCTCTTATCACATCAAAAAGCAGCAAAACCAAAATATGTACCTGGGTATCATCCAAAGCAGAGTGCATAACACTATGAAATCCTTCACAAAATGCACAATTTAGATAGATTTAGGTAAACAATTTAGATGGAAAGAATAAAGCAGCCGTTTGAAAAGAAAAATATTAATACAATCTGTAAATAAAACAAAAAACATGAAACATACAGTAGCACATGCCATTGTGCAATACAATTGGACAAAGACTGCTACAGCTAAAATCTGCTTTAACCATTGCTATGTAATTAACACAAGTACAAATGAAAGTCTGTGGTATAAAAAGCCATTCCAACAGCATATTACATGATTTGATAATAAAAGTGCAATATAATTATTTCCAAAAATGTTACTGACTATTTAAGAAGTCAGCATATTCCTGTTTTCTCAAGGTTCTCCCAGGGCGGGTCCTGGAAGTTTTAAAGGGATCTCTCACCAAATCCCCAAAAATACAGATACAAGAAACAGGTAGTTTTGCTAAGTGTGCTCAGCAAAAGAGCAAATATGCGAGAGCATTTCATAAAATGCAAAGTGTCAAGGGACTCTGAAGGACAGATCCTTGATTATTAAGGAACACTCAGACTCAAGTCACCAGTACAATAAACTGTGACAGGCCAGAGAACCACAAAAAACAGCTATTAAAATAAAAGCTGGGAGTCTACAACGGTGTTCTGTTACAGAATGACAATGTGAAACCATAAATGTGTGTGCAACCACTGGCACACGAAGACTGCACTTTGAGCCTCTGCCACATCCGCCATACAGCCTGAATGTTGTTCAACTCTATTTCCACCGATTTGGGCCCTTAATAGATCCACATTCAACTTTTGACCACTACATATAGAGGTGACACAACTGGGGTTTGCACAGCAGCCTTAAGAATCCCGTGAGGAGCCAGGAAGCCGGTACAAAATGATTAAGTTCAAAAGATAATTTCAGCTCACTTTTTATTTGTATTTCTTCTCATTTTTAAACATACTTATTATTAAAGGCTTTGATAAAACAATATAGAGCAGAAGGCCATTTCCATTTGAAGAAGATTCAATGACATTTTGCAGCAATATGGACGAACACAGTCTCATGCTGACAATTTAGAAAATACAGTAAACGCCTCCTAAACTCAATTGAAAGTCTTAATTCATTTGTTTTCTTGATCTGCTGTGCTATTTTAAGCATCACCACTGGAAATGAGGTGTTGCCCAAATACTTATCATGCTGTGCTGTTGTATTACAGCGGAGTTTCCACCATCCTGTGTGCCTGAGATACTGCAAGGCAACAGATAAGACAAAGTTACAAGAAAAGAAACACCACCACAAAAACAAACAAAAAACAATCAGTAAAAAAAACAGGCATGAATGAAGGCTTCAAATAAACTATTTGAGTATCGATGTTCAGATTTAACTTAAATGTCTGGAGTAATAATAATTAAAGTAGAACTAAAACTTGGCACTAACTTAAATAACTCAGAATTAATCAGCATTTCACTTAGATTTCAGAATATTAAAAAGGTATAAAAACCAATAGGTTAAAGCATTAAAAGACAAAGGAAGCCAAGCTAACCAGTGTCTTCAAACTATAGTCAACTCTGATAAACATACTCAAGTACAGAATAGACCAGAAAAATAATTATCTTGTCTAAAGTGAGACGACTGATCCCCTTTGTCACATTCTTCACATAGCAAAAAATGACCTTTAGCCTTTTCCATAGCTGTAAATGTTCTTTTTACTCTCTTCTGCCACTTTTTTATAACTGTTTCCTATCCCGAGGATTCACAAAGTGCTAAAAAGATAGCAGGACCTCAGCAGGCAGTGTAGCTTGGTGGTTAGCACTTTTTCAAAATCCTTTCAGGCTTCAAACTCCCAAGGTCTTGGGATCGATTCCAGCTTAGGATGACTGTCTATGTAGACTGTACTTATATTCTCAGGATGCTTCAGGTTCTTCACACATCTTGAAGACAAGCAGGGAAGGTGCTATTGGCTATAGTAAATTACCAATTAAAGGTATTTCAAATTTCTTTTATTCCCAGTACAACCAGTATTGGCTACGGAGCAGAAGTAACAAAAAAAGATGCAAAGAATAGCACAATGTGCACACAATAGCTCCTCTCATTTGTTGTCTTTCTCTTGTTGAATTGAGAAAAAGAAATAACACTCTAATACCTCATTACACCCTGTGCACAGAGTGCACTCGTATTCTAACCCACCACTTGAGCAAGGAAATATAAGTGAGGAGAAGCAAAAAAGGAAGTCTGGATTTGAACGGCTTTGATGGTGGTTAGTAATAGTATGTTACATTACCATGGGAATTCACCAAATAAGAACCTGAAAACGAAAAATCTACCTGCAGGTCATGCGTAAGTATCTCTTTTCATCCTAACTGCTCCTCTATAATTTGGAGATGCTGCTCAAAACAATGCCTGCAATGAAGCTAACCTCATCAATGTTTATTTTGAAAAGGCTACTTACAGTGCTTCTCAGAGTACCCTTCATCGTTGTGTTTTTTTTCCCCACTTCGTGCACAATTTCGTTCTGCTGCAGGCAAAGTGTGTTTTTCACGTGAGAAGTTCAAAGGCACAGAATCTGTAGCCCCAGCAAGTTCAGTTTAATCAGGTCCCCATAAAAGCTGGCATATGCAGCATGGGGCTTTGGTCTTCTCTATACTCTGTCCAATAACTCACCACTGTCTACTGGGAAAACAAGAACAGATGCTGAAGGCAAGCTCCCTCCAACAAAAACGATTGTTTTTCTTTGTTTTAAATATAATTTTTCATGAAGACTTTCACCTTCTTCAGCTGGGTTCAGAGCTGTTTTTTGTTGTTAGTATTTTTTTTACTTTCTACAACTGTACTTGCTTCCTTATAATTTCTTCTTCTCCTACCAGTATTTTTTAATTATTATGATGAAAATGTTTTAAGGGAACCTCCTCCAGCTTCATACTGCTTTGGTGTTTGATGATATCTTGGCATGGAAAAGTCCATAGGATGCAGTGTATGTTTTTTTAACCTCTGTAAAGACATAACAAGTAACTTATGTCTTTCAAAAGAAGGTCAGGATTGCCAAATTAAATTAAATCAAAGTCACCCTTTTTGTCACAGAACAGAATCCATTCTCTGTTTATTGTAAGTTGGTTTCCCATTACACAGTGCCACAGAGGTTAGTGTTGCCTCCTTACAGCACTGGCCCTGGGTTCGATTCCTAGAATGCTGTCTTCGTGAAGTTGGTACTGTATATTCTCCCTGCGTATGCATGGGTTTCCTCCAGGTGCTCCAGTTTCCTCCCCACACTCCAAAGACATACTGGGAGGTTAACTGGCTTCTAGGAAAAGTGACCGTGGTGTGAGTATTTGTGTGTGCCCTGAGATGGACTGGCATACTACGATAGGCTCTGGCTCCCCAGCTTTCTTGTATTGGATAATAAAGCAGTTAGGAAATGGGATGGTTTACCATTAATCATAAAACAGTATCCAAACTAGTTAAGAATAGAAGGGCATGAGTAAGGGTTCAAACAAGAGATCCCTCTGTCCCGCTTCCTTGTTTTTTTCACCAATTTCTAATGGATATACTCTCAGGTTCACAAGTAGGGTATGAAATATGACAAAACACAGGTGCAGTAAATACTTGTGACAGAAAGATATAACTATGGATGAAAGTCTATAAGATAGCAAAGAAATATGTGAAACAGATCAAATAAAAACAAACTGAAGTAAAGAAAAACCAAAGAAAATAATACCATGTTAATTTACAGTACTACCACAGTACAGCACATAAAATTTATAGAGATTAATTGTAGGAGGTTATCATCAACAGTGATGATGATTGCAGACAGCAAGACGTCATTAGCAATCATGGGGAAACAACCTAGATTCTGTCATTCTTCTGACTTTATTTTACAATATTCACTTCACCCTTCCTTTCTGGTAGCTCAGTAGATATTGGACAGGGTTTGTCTGCCTAAGACAAGAGTTAACTATGGAACCACCACTCGGTGTCCCTACAGTACATGACCACTTGATTGCAGTGGCCAGACCCACATCTGAGTGTTGTGACACATGCAGCATTCCTCTAAGAGTGATCTGATGAAGGTTCTGAAGCTCAGAGCGATGACGTACGTTTCTCAGGCTCTATGGTACTTGAACAAAGCTAGCATTCATGTGATTCAGCACATACTGTATGAAGTCCTTTCAGTAATGGGAATCTTTGCTTTCAACAAGTGGGTAACGTCATTGAGACATCCCCTGCGTAGGGCAGCAGAGGAAACACAAATACCCAGCACAGTTCAATTAATGACTTTCATGCACAATTAAATCTCAGCAAAATGGTTACTTAATAGAAGATCAGCAGAAAGTCAGGAATGCAGTTAGATGCACAGTACAAGGCAGGCCATAAGAAACAACTGAAATAAGTCTACATTCTTTGTTTTTGATGGGAATTCGATTGAAAAAGATTGCAATAACTAGATCATCATCAACACGGTGACGCGGTGGTACTGTCTAGTGGTGCAGCTGTTAGCATTCCTGCATTGCAGCACTGGAGTTCAAACCCGGGGTGCTATCTACATGGGGTTTGTACAGGATGTGCTCCCTGTGTTCATGTGGGTTTTCTCCAAGAGCTCCAGCTTCCTCCCACAGTGAAAAGACAGACTGGAAGGTTAATTGGCTCCTAGGAAAACTGGCCCTGGTGTGAGTGTGTGTGTGTCTTTGTGTGCCCTGCTATGGACTGGCATGTGGTCCAGGGTGAATCCTGCCTTGCCTCGTTGTTTGCTGGGATAGGCTCTGGCTCCCCCGTGACCCTGTATTGAATTAAGTAGTTAGAAAACAGATGGGTGCTTTAATATAAAATCTTCTTCTACACCAAGTTCTCTCCACCCTATTGTTATGAAAAAAGATTAAATAAAATATGAAAGAGAACTTTAAAGTAACCACCAGGTCTTTTAAATAAACTTCTTAAAATATTTACATGAAGCTTTTCAGCTCCTTTATTTTGTGTTTGTACATACTGTACATATATTTATACAATATACTGTATATACAGCTGTAAGAATAACAGGTTTTAAAATAATTTAGGAATACAATTCTTGTAAGTAAATTTGTAACTTTGTTCCAGTCTTCTAAGTTATAGTAAGTCTGCTTGAGATAATACTTGAGTATTATTTTTACTTTCTAAGTGATCTTTAACTCTGCAGTATCCATTGTAAGAAAAAAAGGAGGTCCTGATGTTGCTTACTCGCTGTTAATTTGCTGTAGTGCCTTGACCCGATAAAACCTTATTTAACCTCGCAGTTTAAATGGACGATCTTGCCTTCTTGGAAGGCTGTCCAGTGAAATATCAGTGAACACACTACTAAACCTTTCACACAACACCAACCACATTGATTTGGAGTTATAACATAAGAGGCAACGTTCCAGTACGTATTCTTTTTAGGATTTCATGCACTGATTTGTTTTTGTCTATGTTTATCCCATAGCTTGGTATTCACACAAAGTGTGAAGCAGGAAGAGCATGAGGAGTGTTGATGTCAATTTTTATTGTGCCAGTTACATACTTGAGAATTGTGAATGCACTGTACTGTACTGTATACATTCTGGGTGCTGTCCCAGAAAATGTTGCACCAAGCTATGAGGATAAGGATAAGCACCTCCTAATCCCAGAGTGGGCACTTAGATACAACAGATGAAGATACTATAAAGGTGGTTTTATGCTCAGCAGTTACAAATAGAAAAAAAAACTTGGGGGCAATGTCACGAAATCCACCATGTTTGGATATGGTATCTAGACAGAGAAACTCTAAGCGCATTATACTCTGTATTACAGTAGATTACTTAGTAATACAGAACCAAGCCAAATACCAAATGTGAGCCATGCAAATGACTTCCAACATTTGTTTTCTAATAAGGACAGAAAAAAATAAGACTCCCAGTGTAAAGCAGATTGAGCTATTTCAGACATTAATGCATTTCAGACTGTTGTGCACACTGAGTGAAAAACATCAACATTATTGTAATCTCCCTTTATATCTGCACATGCTTGTATGCAAATTTATTAGCGGTACAGTGATGAAGTATGAAGCATTAGTTTCAGTTTTGACATAATAGCCTGCAGATCAAAATACCTTAAATAATCCCCAATGGATTAGGAAACCGTCCAGCCAGAATGCTACCTCATGTCACTGGGGTAAACTGCTGATCAAATCTTTAATCATCCATTAACAGCCAACCAATTTTTACTTACTGTTGTGTTTATTTCTCGGAATGTCTGTCTTTGTATTGCCATAGCAGTTTAGCATTTATTATGGGAAGAAAGAAATCGTTTAGTTCTACCCTGCATTCAATGACTCAAACATACATCTAAATTAGGATTAGAAACATTGCCAAGACTGTGGAAATAATAAACACCAACTGCCTTTATAAAAGTGCGCCCTCTGAAAAACTTGCAAAACTGTAAACAATTTTGCCCACAGTATTAGAGTAAATAATTCTGTGACAATCTGCCTAATGCTACCGATTGCAATTACCATATGTAAACTCACACTGAAGCAATAATGAGCAATCAGCTGCTCAGAAGGCCTCTTTTTAAGAAGTGAATGGAATTAAGATATCACTGGGAAAACTTGCAGACAGGTTATACACTAATTAAACTAAGATAACGCCCGCAAGAAAGTGTCTGGCTACAAAAAACATAGGCCCAATGATGTGGAGTTCTGAACTGTGACTCATCGTGATGCATTCAACATTTCGGGATCCCAGCAGTGTTCTTACGCAGCTCTCTTCTTGACAATATCTCAATCAGCTGACCTTTTCAAATCGGCAAGTTTTCAGCATTCCTCACAGTCATCCCAGCAAAAACGCCTTTTTAGGTCTATTTCCAGGCAGCTGTTGGGAGAGGCTATAAGCAGCTTTTCCTGCTGCAATGTAAACACAAGCACAGCAGCCCTACAAGTAATAAAAACACAAGAATTGTTACATTTCTTTATTTCTGAAAATCTATAATCTGGGTTTGGTAACACTTTCATTTTCCAAAAACAGATGTCCTTTGTAAAACCGGAGGCTAATCCTCTGTGGTTTTAACAAACCAGTGTCCGTTTTCATCCACTAAACTGTTTATATTTAAAGATCAGAAATTTAACGAGTGCACTGCCTGAGTCGCTTGCTTTTGGTTTTATGTTGCAAG
Source organism: Lepisosteus platostomus (assembly GCF_059453375.1). Lineage (NCBI taxonomy): Eukaryota > Metazoa > Chordata > Actinopteri > Semionotiformes > Lepisosteidae > Lepisosteus > Lepisosteus platostomus. Next base: position 40,714,243 of record NC_142616.1, read on the forward strand.
GCTGATCATTTTCCACTTAAGTGTTCAGTAAAAGTGTGGCCTTTCCTCTAGTTTGTCATTAACTTAAGTATTGAGACCTCCCTTTATAAAAACAAGTTTGTTGTCAAGTAGTTAAATTATGCTTATTTATAATTTATTTTGGTTGTTTTATTATCTGAACTTGGCCAGCAATGCAGGGGAAGCTCAAACTTTGCCAAAGGGTCGATGTCAATGTTGTTGTTGCAGCAACAAACTACAGCAGCCTCCAGCATGTACAGTACCAAGTTATTTAATATACATCATTAATAACAGTTTATTACTTGTAGCCAGGGACCAGGCTGAAACAAATTCTCATTCAATCAAGTAAAGAGGCAGTGAATTACTCACAAAATGTTTGCCAGGGAGTACAAACTTTGATAACTCATCATAATAGAGTCTGCATTATAAAGTCTTTATTAAAAAAACATCTGATTTAAACAGTACATCCTCCTGCTGTTTGGTTGATACTGAAAATATGTTTGCCTTGGAAGACAAAAAACAGAATAGAACAAGAAAAACTGAAACTGAGGTACTTTCCTTGTCTGCTCATCTGAAGAATCCCTTTGACAGGCCTCTGTGTGAAACAGACATCCAGTACTGTACACCCATTCACACACTGCATTACAGTACCTTATCTTGTGTTTGAGAAAGAAAAACACAAAACATTCTTGCTTCCGAGCACTGTCCCATCTTCCTTTATCACAAGGTCAATTCAGTGGCCATTAATACTCGTACAGACAAAAAACACTTGCTGTCTAAACACAAGACATTATCAAGCGGTAAGTCTAAGTCAACAATGAACTGTGAATAGTTTTCAATGTCTGAACAAAGAAATCCCTGAATGTTTACATTCTTTCGTCCTTTTTCTAAATTTTTCATAGCTTGACAGAAAAAAGCTAAAACATAAATAATGTATTTGTCATTTTTTTCGGTTTTTGAGATTTTGACCTCAATTAAATCAATTGTGTTCTAGAGTAGGTGTATCTCAGTGCTTGGTGTCACTTGTGCTCTGGTCTGCACTGCCAATGAGTGTCTAAAAATTGTTAAACCCTTCAAACTGCAACCTACAACACAATATTTTACAAAAGCAATGTAACACATAACGACACTCATGGAAAGGAAACTCACCTCTAAGGAAATAAAAGATCTTACAAATTTAGCATAAATACCTCACTTATTTTCTCAGTGTACTAAGAACTGATAGCAACATAAGAGCTGTTTTTGCATAATTCTAAAATGCTTACATTTGAAAAAGTATGAATTTGTATATCCATATGTAAAACCAGCTTTGTCAAAATCCTTGTATTCAAACGTAAAAACAGGTCCAGCTTCCTTAAAACTGAAGTGACATTTAATTTTTAAGAAGTACAGTACTGTGCCAGTGATAATTACTGTAGTTTTCTTTCCCTACGCCGCTGGTTTCCCAACACCAACATCATCGGAAAAGATTAAATGAAAATCATTTGTTGACAGTGGCTTTTTGAATAAAAATTATGGTCTAAATATTATAGTTATATTCAATACCAACACATAAAGCTTTATCTTTTAGGCGTTTAAAACTTCACAGGCTCCATTCAGCACAAATGAGCAGCAGTGGCTTCAAATATAGCCATTTATCACATGTTCAGTTGTTTCAGATGCATCCCACTTGCATAAAATCAGGCCAAAGAGTGAGTGGGGACCTTTCAGGTATTAGTTCCCAAAATGCACTTTCACTTTCAGACCAGGAATAGAAATATATGGCATTTAACTGATTGTGTATCAAGTTACCAACAGTTCTGCTTGTTCTTCTTAAAGGGGACTTAGACAATTAGGAACTGACTTCCTTAAGTACATTATTAATTTGACTACATGTTAAAATTTAATGTATGACAACCAGCTTTTAAAAAAAAAATGTTACTGGCACAAATACATACTTTTTTGTCGTCAGATCGACACCTGTTCCTTCCTCAAGGAAGTGAAATAAAAAGGCCTGAGCTCCTGCTTAGCAGGCCTTACTGCTGAATCATGGGATTGAACTAAGAAAACAATACTAAAAAAAACCCACTGAGTACAATGCTAAAATAATATAAATGCTATACAGGAACAAAGTTCAATAGTTATATATAAAAAAGATCCCAATTTTTTTCCCTTAAGCTGCAAAAGTAAAACCCAATGGGAAATATTCTTTTATTAGAGAACATTTTTCATTTTTTGCAGGTACCTGCGTTTTAAGTTAGTCTTTAAGTCCGAGCTAGATAGATAGATAATACTTTATTGATCCTGTAGGGAGATTGATGAAACCAAATACAACCAATACAAAATTTCCGCCATCCCAGAAATTGTCACATATCAGTAGCAGATCTGCAAAACATTTTATTGCCTTTATTGTTCAGTCTCAGAGGTTTAAAAGAAAAATAAACTTGCTTTTTTACCAAACTGGATGTGATAAAATAACAGCACTTTTGTCATTAATGAGTGTGGACAATTGTGATGGTAGACAAATGGAACAGCTATGAAATTAAGGCATTAGTTCTGCAAAACCTGGGTGAGAACCTAGCTACTACTTAATACTAGGATAAAATCAAGAACACTGAAAAATCATGGTTTTTCTGTGCTCAAAGAAGGCATTAAGGAAATACAAGCTTTTTACCACAGCACTTTTCTGATGAGTGGTAGCAGAATTCTTTTGTTCATATTTCCACAACACACATAAACCAGACAGTTGCCCCATATTTATTTTGTCCTAGTACTTTAATTTATAACCCGGCTATGCGTGCATGAGAAAAAGGGATGAAGGCCCCTGTTTTTCTATAACAGTGCCAAACTATTTCTGCTAATACGCACTTGAGAATGAGTATGGGCCTTCCCTCCTTCTGAGCCAAATGATTTGCCGAAAAAGCATTAATCAAAAATGAAAAAAGAAAAAAAAAAGTTGGAGATAATTTCCGAAATCTGAAATACCAAAGGCTGGTTATTCCTTTGTTCTCTATTGTTCATTCTCCATGCACTGGCCCTTGAACATGAAGTTATATTAATTATGTCACACTTACTGTGCAGTGCACAAGCAGTACAAGAGAGTATTTCACAAGCTGAATTGCCTACCGGCAGCATAAGCCATGATACAGTACAACGCCAGCATCAGACAACTTTCACTGAAAACGATTAAATAAGGTACAGAATAGTGACAGAGAGGCACTGCAGTGGGGGTAGGGGGTTGGCGTTCACAAACGTGCAGGAAAGTCATGTGTACCAAATGTACTGTATTGTAGTTTTAGCTCAGGTGGGTAGCTGCGTCAGCATGCGTAGGCTGCAAAGAAACACGTAATAGGTTTATTCCATGCTGAAAAGAGAAGAAAGAAAACAATGTTGCAGCTGTGGAGCCTTCTTCGGGTGTGTAGATTGTGGATTTTAGATTGGCCACTGAATAGTTTCCTGAAGTTCAGTCTTATTTTACATCATTTATATAAAACATATGGCCAAATTGAAAGGACTTGAAATTGGTGCTGTTTTTAAATGACTTTGATGGAATAAAATATTTTGTCTTCTTTTCAATAGCTAATTGAAGAAAAACCTCATGCTTGAAATGACCGAATTCTGCAGTTAAAGTAAAACATTACAGTATATGCAAACTGAGAGGGTTTGGCTTCTAAACCTCTTATTTTGGCATTTTTCAAACTGGACTTTATTTATTCCATCAGAGGATGCCCCAGGAGAATGCTGGTAATAGTAATGGAACATGTCAAAACTACCTGGAACACAAGTCACAGGATTTTTAGAATACAGTGGACTATTGCAGTGACTTAATTCCCCTGAGCATTCACGAATGGTCAAATCACATGTACAGTATTAGGGAACAGGTATTTTTGAGCAATAAGTATGAGATTTCATTGGACTGTGCGACTTGGTTTTCCAAAAGATGATGGTTCACATCTGGGATATAATTACAAATTATCAAGAGCCCACCCTCCCACCTCCACAAAAAATCACATACATGTACACACATCGAATAAAGCAGAGTCTCATGACACATTTGTTGAGTCACATGACTGCATCAGGTGACCTCTGGCATACATACTTAGGGAGGGACATTGATAAATGGGACTTAATCAATATCAGAATAAGGAACATCTGTATTATATTCAAAGAGACCGTGTATTATTGTGGAAGCTCGACTGGCAAGGGCATAAAACATTTCATTTCCAAATTGACCTTCAAGAATAACTGTTGAAACTGTTGGCTCTACGACTTGTCAATCTATTGTGGTAAATTTGTCCTCAATCTGCACCAAAAGCAAAAGCAATTGTGCATCACACATCCATGGGCCTACAAGTTGATCTGAAAAATGAACAGAAACACCTAGCATAACATTCAACATGACATCTCTACACATTACTTTCCATGATGTATATCAAAGGCAAATCACTGCTTAATAGAATCATCAGCATTTCATAATGTACAAATTATTTCTTCCTTCCTATTTTCTCAAGCCGTAGTCACTGAATCTGAAGTGGTTAAGCAGAGGAATCAGACAGGTGTAATGGTCCTGAGCTGGTGTAGCGGGTCTCTTCCTTCCAGCATTTTGGACTTTCCTCTTTTCTAACTGCCTGATTGTTGATGTGGAAGGTCTCATTTTCTAGGCCACGTTCCTCACACACAGGTCACTGTGACTCATGTTGATGCCAACCAGGCAATCTTCATTACTGAAGCAGCTTGTGGTTATATTTTTGCATGAATTAAAATCCCAAGTTCTTGAATGACAATTTAAAAGAGATGCTTTATCAAATCATTCTGCAACTTAAGCTTAGTTCACAAAATACTGACTACCTAGAATAATTATTAAATCATATGTTTTCAGCATATTTTTAAATATTTTTTAAAATATTTTTTCAGAATATTTGTATTCCTAATTATGTGTTAGCCCAGAGTATTTTGTTAACCCACGGAATGAGCAACAAGCTTGTCTGCTCACAATTTAAAATGCAAATATTGTCATGCATGTTCTTGGTGAGCTAATGGCTCTGTGGCTAAGGATCTGCGTCTGTGACTGGAAGGTTGCCGGTTCAAATCCCGCGGCCGGCAGAGGAATCCTACTCCGTTGGGCCCCTGAGCAAGGCCCTTAACCCCAACTGCTCCAAGGGCACCGTACAATGGCAGACCCTGCGCTCTGACCCCAAGCTTCCCTCCCTGTCTGTGTGTCTGTGTCTCCTTGGAGAAAAGCTGGGGTATGCGAAAAGATGAATTCCTAATGCAAGAAATTGTATAGGGCTAATAAAGAAACATTATTATATTAATGATATAAAACTTTTCATTTTGAACCTGCAGATACGACTATTTAATCTAAAGGGTTTAACTACTGAAAAACCCTATCCACTAGTCTGGCAATCTCTTATCTACAAGTCACTTATCCTAATGAGGGTAGTTCAAATGTGTGACTGCGCACCCCAATCCAAGCAACTCCATTCCATTGCATAATCATGGAGAAGAGGAAAAATTCAATCAAATCTAATCAACAAGTTTTTGAAAGGTGGAGACAACAGAAGCACCCAGAAAAAATCCATGTTGACACAGGGAGAACATTGAAACTCTGCATAGACAGGTACAAGAGGCCAAAATGAAACCCAGAACCCAGGGATTGAGGCACCTGTGCTAGCTGGCAGGGTAGTCTTGTGCAATAGTAGTGACAATGGCATATACTGTAACTGGCATATTACCTCCTGCTTCATAATACATAACTGCTTCTTCCAATTCAGTGTCGCAGCTGACCCAGAGTCTATTCTGGCAAACAATGGTGAAGGGCAAGATACGCCCCGGATGGGACACCAGTTCACTGCAGGACAGGCACACAGATACAAACACAGACACACACTCACACACTAGGGCCCATTTTCCCAGAAGCCATTTAACCTACCAGTATGTTTTTGGAATGTAAGAGGACACAAGAGCACCCATAGGAAACCCAAGCAAAGCCGGGGTGAACATGCAAACTCCACACAGACAGCATCTCAGGTCGGGAATTGAACCCAAGTGTTGCTAGGCAGCAATGCTAACCACTGTGCCACTGTACTGCCCCCTTAACTAGCATAAACATCACTATAATGTTATGAGAAGGGGAATGGGTATAAAGAAATTCGAAATCATTGTTGTGACATCTGTGACCCAACTTAGGATGTGTTAAAGTGGCTTTACATTGTAATATGACACAACATGTACAGGTAAACTAAGGCACTGTTATACAGTACTGTATGTGTAAAATGTTGTATGCCCTACATATGAATTACATGTTAATAAACCCCCAAAAACCTGTCCTATCAATTTGCCTTTCACAGTTCTTAAACACACGAAGGATAATCCTGGCAAAACCAACACAGAAATACAGAAACACTATTAACGAGAGTGACTAATGAGAAGCCCAGATTTTAAGATGGTTGCATTGTTTCACAAACCCTATAATGAGGTAGTAAGCCCAAGACGTATGAGGCCCCTGCCCACACGCTGGATTTCACTGCCTGTGAACTTGGCTTGTTTCTCCCCCAGGGGGAGTAAAAATGAAAAAAAAATCCCACCATCTTAAGTCTTGAGATGCTAGACTGTGAAACCTGCTGAGTTTTAAATGCATAAAAGCTTGATGAAACCTGTAGGACGCTGCTCGGAGTGAAAAGTAAATGACCCACACCAGAAACCAGGATAAAGTTCTTTTCATCATTTTTATAGTCATCTGTTTCCTGGAATTAATGCAGAGGATATCACCGTGTGTCGCTCCCTAGTTCAAATACTTTTGCCCCCCTATTTCTTATTAGTCTCTCCTCTCTAACCCATCGCTGACGGCATGAGGATGCTGTTATCTGCTTGAAATGAGACGCAGCATCATTAAGAGACTCATCAATGGCTTGCGCGTGCTGGTCTGCCTTTCTTCAAGGTGCCTTCAAGTACAGCAACTTAATCTCCCCACATTAAGAAAAACCCTACAACCAGACAAGTTCACTTACTCAAGAAATGGATCTAAACTTAAACAACATATTTGAAAAGAGCTCTCAAAAACAAATATAAGTTTACATGTTGAGAAGATTCAATAGCAAGCCAGACCTCATCTGAAGTTAATCAAAACCTAGAAAGAAATATGCATTTTAAATATTAGGCCTGATTATTTTAATCAATTCAACGAACTCTTAGCCTTTCACCAAACACAGATCTCTGTTTCAAAACAATGTCCTATTATTAAAATAATGCCCAACATTAAAATGTTTTTTTATTAAATACCAAATGTTTCCAAATTGTATTGTTTTTGGAAGCAAAAAAAAAATCAAAATGCATTCTAAACCGCAAAATGAAAACAAATAACTTGGTCTATAGATTAGACTGCCAGAATATGATTAAAAATAATCTTTGTTAATTACTTGAACTTCCTGCATTTTTTGCCAAGATTCTATTTAGGACTTTAATGAAGTAGAAAACTACTCATTTTAAATCACTGTTAAGATGTATGGTACTAGATATCTGTAGATATTAAAAATGTAAGGAATGTTTGCTTCTGTTTTTCAATTCATATTAAAAAATAACTCAGAATAACACAACCCCCTTTTTTGTTTGTGCTTATAGTCTCTTTGTACCATAATCTGAACAACCAGCAGGATTTAATTTTAGAAACAAAGAAGAGGAAACCGGACAGATCAGATCCCAGATACTGTATCAAGTTCAAGTAATTTGTGACAGTACTGTTTTGTACTTTCAGGAGAGCTAACAGTTCTCTTTCCTTCCACTAGACATTTGGCAACACCTTCAAGTAGTTCTCAAGTAGACACAGATGTTGGCTGGTATTAGAGTTAAGTTTAACCATTGAAATGATTTTGCTCTGCCTCTAGGTAAATACTGTAGCAATGCTCACCAAAAAACTAATATCTTGTGACTCAATCACTAATAGTTTCATTTATCAAGAAAGTTTGACATAAATCAAGTAAATAGTAATAAGCTCATCTCACTTTTAATAATAATAAGTAAAAGGTACAACTGCCTTTAATGCTAATTATACTATAAATATGCTTCTGTCTATTGACTGCTGTCTCCTGCCTAAAAGTCTTTGTTCCTGTCAGTCTTCAGTTAAATATTAATGACATTGATACAACAAAATACACAACCTTTGGATACCCAAGGTAAATATCATTATATGAGATTTCAACGAACAAGTTATTTGGATTGAGTTTTCTTGAGGGGAAACGTGATTGAAAATTAAAACTGAAGACAGGTTGCAAGACTTGATGAATCACCACTGTGTGAGACTGATCCACCTTCCTAGGGAAGAAAGGACTTCTTCAGAGACAACCATGTTTTAAGAGGTTATTCTCTAATCTCAATGAAACAGAAAACGAATTCTAATTAATCAATGAATTAACTAAATACCTAATAAATAAGGATATCAATGTGCAAACTGAAAAAAAGCAAAATTTCAGCAACACTTAATTTCTAACTGGTATTTATCATAGTGATGTAGCAATGATGACATGATTATTTATTTTTCTTTGTATACATTCAAACTACAACAAAATAACTAAGAAAATACAGTATAACCTTGTTAAGGAATCAGTGTTATTAATCATCTTAATATTAAGAATCAGACCTTCAGCATTAACTTAATTTTTTTTCTGGGGATTGTGTCCCCAAATACAAGTTCATTCCAACATCCAAGGGAAAGCCTCTGGTCTTCAAAAGCACCAATAAATTACCATTAACAGCCAGAGCTGAGTTCGAGATAAACTACTAAGTCTTCTCTTAATGCAATCAATAAGGTCAGGTCTGAGCCAAGCCTTCTTGCTTAAGGACTTACAATAGATTGCATACACTGCCCTTCACAAGACACTGTATCTGAACAACAAATGACCTAAAGATGAAGCAGCAAGAGTTTCTTGAACTATATGTTACACTTGATCATATTCAAGGATACACGATAAACAAGTAGTAAGTTATGTCCATATATCATCTCCTGTTTTAGAATATGAATGAGAAAGTGCTTCATAAAGCATTCAGTTGTTCTACCTATTTCAAGGATGACAGTAAAACCAGTGACGAGAATTTATTTCCTCACTAAATATACTGCTCATAGAAAAACATGGATCATCCTTGAATCTCTGAAGAGATACTGTATAGGTTTCCTCACTGAAAATGAGTAAAACCATTAATAAAGTTGACCCCTCACACTGACAATCTGTACATAAAGGTGTTCAAATCTGTAATTTAACTCTAATCGCAACCTTCAAAGCCTTAATTCTTATATTAATCGGTAAATAAAAGGATAACATCTGAACTGCTTTTAGGTATACTGTTATCTTTAATACTCTCTATGTAAGTGGTACAAGCATAACAAATTCCAAATTAAGTTACTGTATGTTCATGTTAAACCCCATAACTGTTAGTGACCATTGGGAACAGAGAGACAGTCACTTTTTTCTTTAGTAGTTAATGAGATGGATGGCTCACTTCTCTTTTCTCATTGGGATTAGACAGGAGTTGTGGCCCAGACACCAACGGCAGCAGCGCCATGTTCCAATTACCTGAATTACTTGGTCCAAGAAGTTTAACGATTACTAAGATGTACCCAGATTTAAATGCGTACTAAAAGTACAATCCAATAAAAAAAAACCATCCAATATCAACCATATTCCTTCCAAAGAGCAACAGACACAACAAAGCCAGGCAGAACTAAGAAAAGCATTGTTCATGTGCAGAAGGACAAATCACAACTGAACATGTACTGTAAAATGGTGTAACATTTCAAAGCAAAGGCCAGACATAAACTAAATATTCAAAGGCCAGACATAAACTAAATCTTTTCTCAATACTGTATATGATAGTGACAACAACCTTGCTATCTTATTATGAAATATAATGCTTCTCTGATGGTGTTACTGTACAGTAAGTATAATTTTGTGGGAGTCTGAATAAACATACCAAGTTAACAGGACCAGTAACAAAAAGTAAGACCACTAACAAACCAAACATAAAAGGACAGTACAGAAGAAAGGCATTCTTATTATTGCAACAAAACACAACAAATTAAAGAAAAAAACAATAACCCGGGAAATACCAAAATGTCTTTGGGATAGGCACCATAAATATGGCATGTTCAGCAAATAACATACAGTATGTATCAAGTTACAGATAGCGATGTTTTACGGTTGCTGTTCATGAAGGATCTATAATATGCTGAACAGAAAAGGCTACACCAACTGCCCCCGTAGCTGACATTTGCTATTGCAGTTGCATCTGACTCTCATACCGTTTTGAGTTTTAACAGAAACAAAATGTATGTACCACGCACTCCCACGCTTCCAAATTCCAAAGGGTGATTATACATGCGAAACATCTGAACATTTGCACTCAAAAATAATTTTAGAGAAAAAATTCCAATTCTTGTCGTGCCGCACATGAATTTACTTTCTCCTCACTTCCCACCCAGTAACTTTCGATGCTTTAAAATTCTACACGATGAATATGCCTACGTCTAGAATTGCAGGGAATCTAAATAAAAGCTGTCAACAAGATAGGGGATGGGGGCGTGCCAGAAACATATTCAGAACAAGCAGCCTCTAAGTGCACCGGTGACAATGCATTCTACAAGCATTTTAAATCACTCTTTCAAGAAAGGAGTCACCCATCTCTTCTCCACAGAAACGTTGCACTGCAACAGTAGAGTAACATATTGAATGGCTGCATTCAGCGAACATTTTTTGAAAACGCACAACATTAGTGACTTGTTTAACAATCCTCACGTTCTTCTGCAGTCACCGAATGAATCAAACGATCAGCTCATGTGCTGTCCCGTTGTGGGTCATTAGTAATTATGTCGCAATGTTATCAGTTGATCACGATCTTTTACATTTCACGGTAGACAGCAGTGAGAGGTGGTATTCTCAAAACAGAACTAGCAAGGGGATGGCGTATTGAAGTTCTTAAAACTTGGGGAAGACAGGAACATTTTTAACATTTTCTTACCGTTACCTTTATGCTTCTCCATATGGACAGACACGAAGAAGAATCCCTGTTCCAGTCAGAGTTCAAGGCTTTCTTCTTTTGCCTTTTTTAGAACAAGCCTGAAGTCGCTATCAGACTGTCCGTCCTGCAACACCGCTTGATGCTGTACTGTCTGTGCAATATAGCTGTTCGCTCTCAGAAAACCCTCACTTACACTGGGCTATTTTCTCAGGGTTTCACATTTACCGCCCCTCCTTCTCTGAGCGTCATCTCTGCATCTGCTACAGCTGGTCCGTCGGCTAGTTCCTCTCTTCCCAGTTGCAGTGTTAATTTGGATAAGTTAGTTCTCGAGTTATAATCACAATTGTATTAATTCTTTTTCTCTTTAATATGAGAGGTAATCGATATAATACGTGATACAGTACCTAACTAAGAGAACTTCAGGATAATATCGCATTAGCAAGAACCTAATAAAAATACAATAGTATCCGAAAGTAATGTAAAGTGTTAGAGGAACCGAGAGCTAGACTGTACTGAATGCATTTAAAGTAAACTTTACTGTTATCAAATAATAGGAAGTAGAATATTGTTGTTGTTGTTGTTGTTGTTGTTGTTGTTGTTGTTGTTGTTGTTGTTGTTACCAGTCCCAAAAGTTTTTATTAGCTGGTATATTTAATATTGTGCTCTGATGGTATCTCAGATTGGATAAACATTTAGAAAAACATGGAGGGTGAGGGAACGTAATAAATAAAAAATGTTTCTTAAGGACTTTTTATTGTACTTTAATTGTTTTGATTAGTAAAAAAACATTCCCAGAAATGAGTCTTTCTCTTCCTCTGCCAAATAAAAAAAGTCTTGGCTTCTCGATGAATGGCCCTTAGGGATTTTTTTTTAGCTTGAGAAAACATGGTAAGAATGCTACACAAACATAATACAAGTGGAAGTATTCTATAAACCAAATTTATTGCAGTACTACAAACCTACACTGTAGACTGAAAAGGTGCTTAACACCAAATTTCACAAAAAATATTGAAAAACGATTTGTCTGAATCATAATGTACAGTATACAGTGTTCAGTCGAAACTCTTCCACAGTTACAAGACTGCAGTTACAGTACAAGCTTCTGCATGCTGAATGTAAGATTTTATACATAAAGCTGGGATTTCCAAGCAGTGACTTCAGACTAGCTGAAGATGTCTCATAATTACATGACCACAGACTAAAAACAGGTAACATGATGTCACGTCATATGCTATTTTTGGCTTGTGTTAATTACAGAGGTTAGACAGGAATCTCACTTATATTTTAAATGTAATATTTTAGTGTGGAAGTGACAGAGGAGCATAGGCATGTACATTAAGCTAATTATTAGACATACAGTAATCTCCTTTGGAGTCTTGAATTCAGACTCAGCAAAGATCACATAAAACAGCTTTCTATTGATTCTAGTCTTTGGCGTCAGTGGAAGCTTGGAACAACAGAGCATCTCTTGGCCTGTAGTCCATACTCAAAAACTCTAATTCTTATTTAAAATGCAGTCATTCATGTGTGCAGAAGCATCTGAGTGTTTATTCTGGACCCTCCTGCTAACGGGGCTTTGATGTCACTGTTTCACATCCATAATGGTTTATAACCTCAATGCTGATCCCTTATAATGGAGACTACTAATGATTAGAAGTTTCTAATCTGTTCTGAACTGTTCCCCTATATGGTCTCGCTTCAACCTCATTACCCATATGTATTTAAATATTACGTCTAAAAATATAGTAATTGCTCAGAAGTTCTATTTCACCAATCCGTAGAACAGGATTTGTGTGCTTAGTAAATTATATCTGCTATAGTAATACAGTACATAACATTGATGTATTGTTTCAAATGATAGATTAGTGCTGTCCTTTCTGTGTTGAATCTCAGAACTTGGATATTTTCTCTACCTTATAGTCTAGCAACATCTTTTGTTTTACACATTCAAAGATTGTTCCCATGTAAGCTCTAGAATTGCAAACCCATTCTACTTGTGTTTGTGGTTAAAAGGCCAAAGGTCAAACAAGTATTCCTATCTTTTTTTCCATTCTGCTTCTGAACACGTTGCATTTTAATTTTCTGAAAGCAGTAGCCAATGAGTGGCATTGAGTGGACATGCGCACTAAAAGTAAAACAATTAATAATATATTCTATTTTCAAAAACGTTTGTTATTATTTTGGAAAGAACATAAACTAAATACAGAATAAAAACAATAACTACATTTCCCTTGTAGGAAAGCAAAACATTACAGAGAATCTCAGTGAAGTTTTGAAATGAATTTACAACAGGCCTCTTTGGAGAGTAAAGTAGGAACAGAAACAAACCTTTCCCTACCATGTTCTAAAAAAGCAAGATCTTTTGAGGGCTTTTTAAATCCAAGCACAACCCCAGTCCACCTATATAAGGACAACATACCTTTATATTTTAACACAGAATGTACAGTAATAGAGCCTAATGGTGTAGGAATATTTTTATACACCAACACAGAATTTATATTCCAATGACCAGCTGTCCAGTAATGTCACACACTCTTTCCAGTCAAGTAAAAACCTGTTAGAGTCAACCAGCAGGTGTACTGCCTGCTTTATTTGTCTGTTTTCTTAATATTTAAGTACAGTACCATGTCTATATTAATACACCCTACCACAAAATCAGGTGTACCTCCTTCTTACCAAGAAGAACTTAAAGGGAAAAACTCTATGTATAAACTCTAGGTATGAAATCAAATTAATTTTGTTGGCATTCAGTCTGCCTGTCTACATCAGCAGTAGGTCACTGAACCTCCACTCTACCTGCACCACAAAACTAGGCAGTAAACATTCCATCACAAACAAGATAAAAAAACCTGGAAACAATGAGGACAGAAAAAGGAATGTGAGCTTTCCCAGCAAGTACAGTACCAACATCTTTTTAAGCCAAACTGAGGCTAGTTTACCAAAACCATTTCAACTGCTGTGAGAGACCAAGATCAAAGCCATTATTCAGCAGGGGCCCTTAAAATCATAAACAGATTATGGGTGTGTTGAAGGTGTCACTCCCTAGGGGATGTCACAGGCATGAGTTTCAACAAAATCCACGAACATGCAAGTAATGGAATGTGTACATTGAAATATCTAACAGAATGTCTATACCTATGTGGAAAACAGAAAGGGGTGTTATCTGTAAGGGGTTTGTGAGATAGAAAACCATGTGTACTGGGATTCTATTAACCTTTCCTCTAAGTTCTAAGTTGTAATTAAATACAGTACAGTATTTAATAATCATGGTCAAAATATACAGTAATTTACAATGTCTAAAAGGGAAGACCGGTGTAAATTAAGTTTTGAAGTGTGTATTGCAAGACCAGACTTTCTTAAAGTGGATGACAAGATACTAGACTAAACAAGGGAATATAAAATATTTTGAAATACTATGTACAGTAACAATAGAAATGTTGTCAATAATGTGCTTCGTATATCATAAATTGCTTTGAAATTTTATTGTGACAAATTATCATTTAATTTTTTAACAATTGATTATCATTCTTTTATTTTATACAGACTGAAATTGAATTTGACGAATTGCCAACTCTTTCTTTCCAGCTTCCAGCTCACAGCAAGACCTGCTGTACGGCACAGAGTGTGAGGATTGGCAGATACATTCCCCTGACCCACATACAGTATGCTGTAAACTTCCACTGTGCCTTGCAGAGTTTCATTTGATGACATCACTGCGAGTCTGGGGGTGCACTGGAAGATACATCTTTGTTGAGAGCCCAGAGAGCCTTAGGCAACTAATCCCAATCCCAATCCAGTTACAACTCTGTGGTCCATAGATCTTATCCTGAGCTAATTGTCAGTTTTGTCATTTGTGTAAAAAAAGTTGTTAATGTAAAGGGCTAGTTTGTATTGGTGTTTTTCTGGACATGCTTTTATAAATTATTTTAGGGTCTACACTGTGCTAAAGCTTTTGAAATTAAGATCGAATGACTAGCAATGAAGCTGGTCTTTGGGATGTTTTACTCTTTGAACCCTCTAAAACTAAGATATAATTTAAAAAAGTATTTAAATTTAAGTATTTAAAAAAGGGCAGTCATGCAATCAATCATAAAATTCTGAAGGGTCAGTGTGAGTACTTTAGATAATCACCAAATAATTTGTCCATTTCAAAGGCTAACAGTGTAAAGCCACAAATCTTAAATTATTAATTTTCCACTACCATTTAAATGTGTCCTGCAACAATGTTGTAATTGTCTTTTGTGATTCATATTAGTAGTTTGGTTTTCAATCTAATTTACAGATTTTCCTACTGCAATCATCGAGTGCTACTTGAGAGTTTGGGTAAGATTTAACAAAAGATAAATATCACTTTTGTGATGGATGTACAGTATAGTATTTCCAAAAGCCTAAAACTAAAAAAAAAACTTCTTAATGATAAAATTACTGTGTAATGAAAAGTTTGGTTTGCTCATGATTCATGTAGAGCCACTGTGTTCATTACTGAAGGGAATGATACAATACAGTCACAGTGTATGACACATGCCGGTCATTGCTCTTCTAAACAAAATGGATTTAAAGAATTAAAAAAAAACTATTCCTTGAATATGTCATCTTAGTCTTTGAATCGTGATTATCATTAGTTGGGTTAAAGGATTCCAACCTACTGTACTTTGCACTAAAAAAGTATAAGGACATGTGTTGACCCATTAGAGCTTTAAAAATTTAAAAGTGTGACCCTCTTAAAATTGTGAATATACTGGATCTATACAAAAAACATGTTCTTGGTCTCTACAGATGCAGCCATTCAAAATGCACGGTACAAACCCGTACCACAAGTAACTACGCACGAGCCTCCGCGCTGTACCGAAGTACGTGATTGGCTGGCCAAAATGCACTCGTGGTGCATTGGTCGGTAATGAAAAGATTTAATCATTTAATCTTTTTACTGTGCACATTTTAATCCACTTAGTATTGAATATTTATATGGAATTTTGCAACTAAAGGGAACTTTTAGTAGCTGAGCATAAAAAGAATAGGAGCATAACTCATCTGAAGGTCATAAACTATATTAATTAAGGAACATAAACATATTATGTAAACTGTATATTGCTGGTCTTGGTAGTGTAAAGAAAAAAATACACACCAGTATTCAGTTTTTCCCTAAACATTTTAACCATCAAAGTCTTACATGTGGTTATTTCAGAAGCATTTTTACATGCTCCTTCTGACCATATTACTGTATGTTTATATACTTTGTGAAAAGTGACTAAGAACTAACCCTAACTAAGAGTAAATAAAGGGCTTGATTGACACACTCTGTAACAAAAAATAATTAGCATTAAATGGTTTTATTAAATTATATATATTATATACAGTAATCTTTATTATCATCATTTATACTGTTTATAGTGTTTATAGAGCAACACATCAGTGTAACTTTTACATAGTATTTGCCTCATGTACCTTTTCCAAATCACAAAGAGGGAAAGTCCAGACATTTAAAACATGACTTTTAACAATACTCCATGAGTAATTTTACCATCATCCATTCGGTGTGTGAGAAATCTTTTTTTAATGTCAGTGGGAATAGCCTAAAAATAGGCTTTCAAAATCACACGTCCCCCAACACTGACCTTCCAAACCCCATGAGGAGAAAAAAAATCTGCTTCTTGTCATGTATGTCACATTAATGGAGAAATGTTCTTAGTAAAAAGATGTTAATTCTTTACTTTATTTATTTTTTTCAGCCTCTTAGTAGATTAATACCAGTCCAGTAGTACCTTTTGCTCATTGGGACTGTGTTACTGGTATAGGGCCTTTGTTAGAGACCATGTGAGCCTAAAGTAGGGGTCATGGAAACCAACAAGGCAGTTGCTTCAGGGTTCTTTTTTCCTCCTGGCAGAAATTCAAGAGGAAGGAAGAGATCTCAGAGTAAATAAACATGCCACAGTTGCAGGCATAAAATTGAGTTAACAGGTTTCTCCAAGGGGACTATTGCTCTGGTGATAACATTCACTCTAAGAGTCTATAATGACGTTTCCACCTGACAACTTTTGGAATTGATGTACTTGATTTTCTCAACAAATTCATATTATTTTAGCTATCTTCTGAGTCCGCTTCTTACACAGTTCGAAGCCCGGATTTATTTGCGATTGAAAACTTCAAAAAAATTAAAAGTTAATTATTGTTGTTAAAGATAACAAAGCAAGATACAGTATGAGTATATTCAGTTGAGTATAGGCCTTTATTTAGACAGACGTTATTGTCTTTTCTTAAGAAAGAGATGGATGATATTACAAAGGGATTAAGGTTGCTATTTGAGGTTTTGAAAGTTTCTTTAATATCCTTTTATGCTTAATATTTCCTTTTGCAGTTTTAACTTTCATCCTTGTTTGTCAAGCTCTACAAACATAGTAATAGCAGACATGCCTGTCTCTGTAAGTCCTTTCAAATCTCTGCTGTCTTAATAACATTACTATATATAGAAATTGAAAATTAACTTTTGATTTTACAAGTAGTGTATTTAATGTACTGTAGGGTCAAAAGAACAATAACAATAATAATGGAAGGAAGAAGTTAAAAGATCAATTATTTACTTTATTTCAAAATCAAAAACATTATTTTAGAACTATCACATACAGTACCTTTTTTAAAATAATTATATTAGTAATATAATTAATATATAATTATGAATAATTATATTTGTACCCTTTTGTGCAACTGGGCATGTCTGTAGAGTAACCTGAGTAAAGGTGTTGTAGCTTAAAACTACAGTGCTGCAATTTTTTAAACCATTTTTCTTCTGTGCATGTTGCTCAAAGCTATTATCCTTTGGCTTTAAAAAGCTATTAACCAGTACACTGCACAATACCGTACTTGTACACATCGATCAGCTTCGGTTTCCAATTCATTAAGTTGATTACCTTCACTTAATGTAATTAAACCTGAGACAGCTAATAACTTTAGCAACTGCTTCTTCACAAATAACAGTGCAAAGTCTGTTTCATTTAATATACACAGCACTTAATATTTCCAAGGAAGTATTGCTTGTTTTTCTCTGTATGTATTGACTCATTATAAGTCAGCAAAATATTGAAGAAAGTATATAATATAAACACTGTATGTATTCATATATTTTAATTTCATAAAGTATTTTGAAGAAAGTACTGTGATGCTTAGGTTCTCAGTATTATAACTATGCCGACAATTTTATTTAGGTACAGGATACCTGTATGTACAGAAATTGGATGATTTAGTCTTCTTAATGACATGACAGCCTGCAAAATAAAAATAGAGTACTTCAAAAGTACCAAAACCAGAACCACTAATATTCATTGGAAATCCCAATTTCTTATACTAGCTAGATACATTCAGTGCCATGCCAAAGAATTTCATCTTTGTTTTTCAAAATGTTTTTAGAAAGTCTGAACTCATTTAATCAAATTCATTTAATCCTTTTCTACCGCATTAATGGACTGGAACATATTTCAAGTCATTTATTAATTATCTCTTGTGAAAGATGTAAAGACCCCCAGTATGTTAGTTCATTAAGCAACTAAGCTCTGTGAAAAATATACAATTTACTGTATCTGAATTGAAAACAATTTATCTTTTCTCCCAATGTTTTAAACAAGATTTATAGTGGACTGTTGAATAAGTTAAAATAAAAGAGCTAGTTTATATATATATAATTTAAAATCAATCAAAATTTTCTCTTTGCTTCATTTTAAAGCATCAATTCACTCTTTTACAATGATAAATTTCACTGTTGTAATAACGCTGAGATGCCCGACTTGAGGCCCCTCTTTTCCACAATTTTGATACAACCAGTTCCTTAATTATTGTATTGGTGCTGACAATTATCAGTTAAAAAATAATAAAGCTGATTGTAATGGCCACAAGTTGAGTAGTCCTGAATTGTTAATTGTGAATTGCCACCTAACATTAAAAAAAGTTACTCTAAAGAACTTTCATTTTTTTACATCACTGCTGGATAGTTCATCAACCACTTCTGTTGTCAATAGTAACAGCTTCACCCTCCCCATCTCAGAGTCAAATATAAAACACGGGTTGAAATATGAACCTAGTTTTCAATCTGTCAATAGGAGAAGCCTTCATTAACTAAAATGTGATTTCTACCCTCTTATTACTGCATGTCATATTTTCTTCCCAGCATCCTTACAGTGGTGCTAGAAAGAAAAGCATACAGTAGGTTCACACACAGTACTTTTTATGACAAAGACATTTAATGTTGGATCATTTTGATAAAAAAATGAATGAAAATGTATATTCTTCTGTGTGTTCATTGTTTTTTAGGGTTCTCTTTATCTATTTTTATGACTTAGATGAAGATCTGATCACATTTTAGGTCAAATTTAAGCAGAAATTCAGAAAATTCCAAAGGGTTCACAAACTTTGTAGCACCAGTGTATACCATGCTGTAAAACTAGCATGGTACCACTACTCATCCACATTTATAAGGCTCTTTTTGAAGGCTATTGGTTGCCTGACATCCAGCGACATTGCAATATACAGTATACGCAGCATCTCATTTATATGCAGGGGTTATTAATTTATAATAACTACTTTGTATTGTATGTCCATTTTCTCCATAATTACAGTACTGTAGATAGAGTATGAAACAGTATGAAATACATTTGACTGTTAAAATATTACAATACAGGGCAGTCACCATCTTCGCTGTGTTGGGCAAAACATACAAATATGGAACCTTTCAGTTTCCAGAAAAAAAGGTCACAACTCTTTTGGTTTTCCAACTTGCAAAATCCTTTCTTTGGCATAGTGGAAGATGTAATGGTAGACAGAAAGGTCAGCCAGCCACGTCAATGACATTGTACTTCAATGAAACAAATACATTTGGGGGGTCTCTAATTAGTCTTTGACTGTCTGTGGTCCAGATCATAAATCTGCAAGCCTCAGCAAATCTGTGAATAATCTATGAATAAGTCTACTAGAAAGAAGCAGGGGTTTGACTAGCAGTGTGGTCCCTGAGCAGAGGGCTTGAGGATGACTTGATAAACAAAATGATGATGTTCATGCTATTCCTGCCCACCACACCTCATACTGTAGATATGGCTAAATAATCATTACGCAAGATATTATTAATATTTTATAGTCTAAACTATGAAATATAAGCACTAGACCTACTTGTGAGAAAAAAAAATCAAAATGAAATAGAATACCTACTATCTTCAGCATGTAAACCATTGCATCACTTGTCTTGTCTAGCATAAATAAGACCACTGTACTTGATTCTTTCTTGAAGTGGTGAAAAAAAAGAAGATTTTTCAGCAGCCAGATGTCCACTGCTGCTGCAACTTGGAACAAAAAGGCACATTCCTTAACTGTGACTCATGGGTCAGGCACCCATTTTAACCAAAAAAAACTGGGGCTTCAGCGCCTTTGATTACAGTCAGTTCCCATGTATAACAGGCATTGTGGGCTCCTTTCTTGGCAATTACAGTTCACATTTCCTATCAGCCTTTGTTTCTTTCAATCCAGGGTTGGCTGGGATGAGAAGAGAGAGCGGCACACTGGTATGTCAGACTACCAGGACGGAATCCTTCCACGTCTGTAAAAGGGGAAAATGCAGATTTAGTAAGATGCACATTGCATTACAGTTCTACATACACATAAATATACTATATGTTGCACTGGCTGCTTTTACTGGCAAGTTTCTGCATTTGGAACACTTTAATATTACACAGCCTATCCATGTAGTCTCATTTTGGTCTGTCATTTAGTCTCACCTAACAGCACTGGCACCCTGCATTCAATGAACCCTGGGTTCATTCCTACAGATACGTTCAGATCACTTTATTGGCCATATACAATTTCTTGTATTTGGAATTTGTCTTTTCACATACACTAGCGTGCTCTCCATGAGACACACAGGCACACAGACGGGGAAAGAAAAGCTTGGGGTAAGAGCACAGGGTCAGCCACTTATACGGCACCCATGGAGCAGCTGGGGTTAAGGCCCAACAGAGTAGGATTCCTCTGCCAGCTGCCTTCTAGCCACAGGCCCAGATCCTTAGCCACACCAGATAGGGTGCTATCTATATCTACCTAATGCTAACCTAGTGTGCTAAGAGCATCATACGGTCTAATCTTGAGGTGAATTTGTTCCCAAATATAGTGGGAATAATATCATCACTTTCCAATGAGTTAATGCATGTACTTGTAATATTTAACTACATTTGCTAACCAGTCACACCACATTTATTAAAAAATAAGTTTATCAATACATGTTTATTCATAAAAATGTTATTTATTAATTTCTATCCTTATAAGTAGATATTTTACAGCCAATGCGTCTAGATACTTAAGTATGTGTTAAGTATGAGAATTTTCAGACATCCTGGGGAGTGAAGAAAAATTAAAGAAATACATGTACAGATATAAGTGGGTAAGTCTTGAAAGGTTTCTCTCACATCTGGGTGTCAATTGAAAAGATTTGTTTTATTTTGTATTGTGATGGGACTCTACGCTTGTGGTTCTCATGGGGAAAGCAGTGATATTGAGGAATTTGAGACACGGAGAATAAGTTGTGTAGGCAAATATAAGGGTGCGTTAAAGAAAAAAAATTCTTATCTCATCTTTTTAAACATGATCATTTATGACCGTTCTTCGGAGCACTGTCCCTTCTCTCTCCTGTGGCTGTGGTCCAATTATACCAGTGGTGAAATAGTCGGAGCCAAATGTCTTTCAGACAGAACAATGGTCTCATCCCAGTCGATAGCAAGGTTGTGTAGGACTGCACATGCCACAGTGATGGTGCTGGCTCTTAATGGACTGGTATGCAGACAAAATGAGAGGCAAGCAAAACACTGTTCCAAAAGGCTCTTTCAGTGTAGGCTCTTTCTCTTTTATGATGCCTGTTTTAGCACAGCTCTGGTGGTGTTGTGGGATTGTGTTCAGGTGTCAGGGGATACTATCATGAAAGATAACCGTGGTCACCCATGAGGTCTCCACAATACCAGCCTTCCTCAAAATTTGATTTCAGACAACTGTTTGTCAAAAATCCCTGTGTACTGCTAGCCCATCTTGTTACCTCGTTGAGAAATCTTGCACACAATCTGACAATTAATAGAAATATAGCCATGCGTATTGATGTAAACTGGATCCTTCCTTTGCCTGTGAAAGTGAAATGGTTTATGAGTACAATCAACAGCACCAACAGTGTCTGGGATTCTGGCTTTGATGTAAGAAGCTGTGCAGATGCCCCGTTGCCAATTTTAATTTTGCATAGCGATGTGTGTAGGCATGCAATGACTGCAGTGAGTCTGTGAACTGTACGACAAATCGTGCTCTCCGGCACTTTTAGAATATTACCACCACAACAAAAAAGGTCCAGTGGCAAAACATCTCATCTCTTACGCCTCTTCTGGTGTATTTTAGCATAAATGCAGCTCTTGAACTAAAAAGTAACATTAAATTGACAGGGACATTCATTTACGTATATACTGTATAAACATGAACAATGTACAGTATCAATAAGACATTTTTATTTGCCGATCAGCTGAATGTTCTGATTCAGAGCCCACTGCAGTTTTGTGCTAATTAGAACAATGACAATGCTGAGCCCTTGGCACCATACTAAACACATACTCCAAAGAGTTTTGTCTGCAAAGCTCTTTCTTTATTGTTGAAATTGAGCTCAAAGCTGAAGATGTTCTCCAAATAGTACCTTGTTGACTTGTCCAAAACTTAGTACGGAGGTGTGTGCTAAATCCAATTATTCGTTGCAAATAACACTATGTATTATTATGATATGTGTATGTGTAGGTATAGATATTTATGTATGTACAGTATCTGTACACAGTATGTACTGTATACTTACAGTACATGTACAAATATATATATATATGTGTACAGTATGTGCTTGTGTATACTGTATGTATGTGTATGTACATCTTTATTGGAAAGTGTAGGTTAATATGTACTATGTGTATTTCTATATAAATATACGGTATGTGTTTCTGTATGTGTATTTGTATATATACTGTACATATGAATATGTCTTTATATACTGTATGTGTATGTACAGTATATGTGTACAGTATATGACGGATGTATGTGTATGTATACGGTATGTACAGTATGTGCATATACAGTATATGTGTATTCATACATGTACAGTATGTGTATTTATGTGTACTGTATGTATACTGTATATGTACATTTACAAGTATGTACAGTATATATGAGTTTCTGACATTGCTCTTATTTAGTTTAAGTCTCACCATCACTTTGTTTCTTTTAGCGTTTCCAGTTCTGAAGTTGGACTCATTAAGCATGGTATTCCTCCGGGCTTGACTCAGGGCCCCCTACTCTTCAGCATTAACAGTACATGTTCCCACTTGGTCAGCCATTAAGATCACATGGTCTAAATGATCATTTCTATGCTGATGATACTCAGATCTACGTCCATGCTAAAGCTGATGCTGAAGTGACTGTCTCTGATCTGTCTAATTGCATCTCTGAAATAAAAACATGGATGACTCAAAATTTCCTTCATTTAAACTGTGGCAAGACTGAAGTCATGCTTCTCGGCATACCCCATCACCCAATGCAGTTACTCCATCTGTGGTTGATACTGTACTTGAATTTCAATCTAAATTGAAGAACCTGGAGGAAATATTTGATCCAGGCTTGACATCTGACATATTATCAAAACATCATTCTTCCACCTCAGAAATATTGCAAGACTATGTCTTATGCTGTCACTAACTTGCTGAAAAGCTGGTCAACACTTTCATCTTCTCTCAATTTGACTACTATAGTCATACTCATTGGGGTACAGTATCTAAATCCACATTGAACAAACAGTTCAAGAATGTCCAGAATTCAGCAATCAGAATCCTGACCAAGTTTAGTGTAATAATTGGCATTAAGTATTACTGCAATATGATAATATTTATACTGTAATAAAGGAACATGGAAACTAAACATGGTTTCATAGATTCAAGGCACTTATAAATTGAAGGGGTTTGCAAGAACAATTTGCTTTCTTTGTTGTTGAACAAGCACCTTTCAAGCACGCTGGAATAAACAACTTATACAATTTAAATGTTAAGCACAAAAGATTTTTTTATTTATGACCTGAATACAACAGTGATAATATTGTGTTATATGGCAATTAAGTGTTGCTTGCAACAAAGGCAGAGGTTAGTACAGTACAGTATGTTGCAAATTTCAAATATACAGAATAGACCAGAAAAATGGCAGTGCAAATTTTATCTCACATGTAAGAAAACAAATTGGAAATGAACACTGAGGATACTGAAAGATGATATTAATGGCACATAAAGATTTTAAACGAGTAAAATAAACTCATACTTTATTATAATAAGAACCAAAACACTGTTTCATATGTGGAGATGAAAGTCCAGTCTCTTTTGGATGAATAAAGAATAGCACTTCAATAACGACATTAATACTTCTACATGTACTGTAGATGCGGATCTCTATGACACCTGGAGAATGAGATGCAACAGTTAATAAAACTAGACTTCTGGTTACAATAAAAAAAAAGTCTAAATGCAAATTAAGGTTAAAATATTTTAAGAACAAAGGATAACACAATGGTCAGATTAACACCTCAAATTTATACCAGAAAGGCAAAAATAAATACTGTACTTTTATTGCCATTTAAGAGAGGAAAAAAGAAGCAATGGTATTCACACTATACGAGACAATGGATCTACAGTAAGGTCAAGAAATTATGAAACCAAAGGAATAAAGTCAGATTCCCTTGTAATCCATGCCCCCATAATAATAATAGAAAAGTATTAAAGGTTAATTTTGTTTAACAAAGGCAGTCAACCTGACTACCGAATTATTTGTATATTTGTACCAATGATTCATCTGTCTGTGTTACATCTGACAGAACCTACTGTATGTTATATGAAAACATATGTGGGTGAGTGAGGATCAGGTTGGGATATGAATGGGATATGAATGAGATCTGGTCATGCAAACAGTCCAAGACAAATAAGGACAAAAATAATTGAGCACCCATAAGTATTTTGCATCATTTTTTCTAAAATAACACCAGAATAAACAACGGTTTGAACCTCTTCATGAATAAGTAGACTTGCACAACCCAAGAATTGTTCTCTTAGGACACAAAAGCAGCATGCACCCACACACACTCAACAGCACCTACTGTATAAAGGAATAATTGTGAGCCCAACAGCTCAAAAGTTTAAGCTTCTTACATGTTTTGAGCAGCAACCTGATAGCAAATGACATTTTCTTCTACAAAAAAACAAAAGCAATCAGCAAGTGTAGCCACTTGGGATAATGATTCTGTATCCACACTTTAAGCACATACTGAAATAAACAATTACTTTTCCCCTTCCTCTATCATTTACACAAAGGAACAGTCAAAAGTTTGCTTTTAACTCACCTCTAAAGCATGTGTATTTCATAGTTCTGCCTCTGCGGTAAGCTACCAGTTGTTGTGACTGGAAAAGAGGCTAGATTAGAAGCAACAGTGTAGGTGGTCACTAACATTTTTAAAGGGCGAGATCAATGAAGAGCTGGTATGATTTTCAAAGTGCAGTATAATTCACCTGGTTGATGTAAAAGCACAGAGAAGAAAAATTGAATGATAGCATATTTGCCATAGAGCACCAGGGATATAAAACGTGGTTTTATGTTGAAAGCATGAATTTATATATATAATTAATATACATATTACGGGGGAATACTACAACATAAACAATAGCTTGCAATTCTAAATCTTACTAGTTCAGAATCTTTAATAAGATTGTCTCTAGTTTTGCGTTTTTAATGAGTACAATGATGTATTTTACTACCCAAGACCAAAACATAATGTCAGTTTTATGTACCATAGTTGATAAAACAAGGGTATTTCACATAAAATGTGCTCATTTTAAGAGCTTTTACACAATCCCATAAGCCTTTTTACAGGTTCATATGGAATTTGCCAAAGCAACCCATAGTTTAAAGGCAATGAGAATGTACCAGTAAAAATCTAGGCATTATACTAAAATAAAACAGAAATAGTATCTGGATTAGGGAACTATTTTTCTGATTTTTTTACATGAATGTCAGATTTAAGAAGTAACCACAAAACAAACCTTTCTCCTAGATACAGTAACTGTGAACAACAATAAGAAACAGAAGTTGGAAGTTCACTTAAACCTCCACCTTTATAGAAATGAACCTGCTGAGACTAACCGTTATGCCTCTCTTTTGTAAATGGTAAGAAAGTAAAGTATTTTCATGTTTAGATTTTCTAATAAAAAATAGAGACAGATGAATAGGTAATATCCCAGCTACTGTAACATGCCATATTATGTTCACAGAACCATTGCTGCAAAAAATGCCAATCCTAAATACAGTCCAGCACATTTTTGTGATTAAAGCTATATGTACTGTATGTAATCTGGGTGGCACGTGGTTAGCATTGCTGCCTCACAATGCCAGGGCCCTGGGTTCGATTCCAGACCTGGGGTGCTGTCTGTATGGTGTTTGTATGTTCTCCCTGTGCTTACGTGAGTTTGCACAGGGTACTATGGTATCCTCCCACAGTCCAAAGACATACTGGTAGTTAATTGGCTTCTAGGAAATCGTCCCTGGTGTGAGTGTGTGCATGTCTGTCTGTGCTTATGCCTGCCCTGTGATGAACTGGCGTTCCATCTGGGATGTATATCACATGATAGGCTCCAGCTCCCCCACGACCCTCTACTGGATTATGTGGTTAGAAAATGGATGGATTGCAACAAAACACATTATTTGTATGAAAACAAGTGAATAAGTGGGACAGATAAGGATTCTTCAAACTGCATTTGCAAAGCATAGACTCAGCATGTTCATGGGGTAACTTTGAAAGCTTTAAGATTTTTGCCTTCAGCAGCTGCATAGCAAGAACATAGCACAGCATTGCAGATATCAATTCACAAGTAGTCAGCATGTTACATTTGTGACTGACTTACTTTCTGACTGCATTCACACCTCTTCTGAGATATTTTGGAGACTATGATATAGTTCTTGAAGACTTTTATGAGGTGTTCACTCCATTTTAGAAACTCTTCTTGCATCTTTGATTCAGTTATTTTGCTGTACATCTATAACATCAACATTCCATACACATTGTACATTTTTAACAGAGGTGTGTGATCATAATGTGATGTCCAGATTAGAAAGTGATTAAGAGCATAAGAAAGGATGCAATTTAGAGACGATCATGTGACCTATAAAGTTTGTTTGGCAGTATTGATAATGCTTAATGCTTTGGCTTCTTTTTAATGCGTGGATGCTTTAAACAGCATTGTTGGGTAGCTTGTACCATTCTCCTACAACCGTCTGCATAAAGAGTAGCTAGTTTTTTTTTTTTTTTAAATGAGCATCCACATAGTTTCCACTTGTTTCCTTAGTTTTCACTGTTCATTCTCAGGATGTCCACTGGGCTCACCTTGTCATTGCTTTTGAGAATTTTTAATACTACTGTAGGTTCAGGTGTCCTGGTAGTCTACTCTGATCAAGTATAAAGAAGAATATCTATGAGAGGTAGAACTGTGATTATTCAACTTAACAAAAAGGGATATTAGAAGATAGAGCCCCATTAATTACACTAATCTTAAACATTCAATTATTATTGGTAAAATTAAAATATCTGATTGTAGATTTTATTCTTCATGCACACAATGTGTCCTGGAGCATTTGAATCATACGGTATAACAGACATACTACATGTATTATAAACCCTGTTTCTAGATGTCAATAAAGTAAAGCCTAGGCAGTGATCAATGTTCTGTACAGTGTTTGTGCTTAAAACAGCCAATCGTAATTGCTCTGTCTGCTAATGGAGTCGAAGCCTCTATCTGCAACAAAATAAATTTACTTGGATTGACTGAAAACTGTACTAGAAGTAAATTTAACTTCTGCAATGAACCTGATGCCCTATTTGGAAATCCATAAGAGGACAATTGGGTTGAATTTTAAGTGGTTTCTGAAAATTTACTTTAAAGTACAGCAGCGGACAAACCAGGGTTGGTCTAGGGCAGAAACCAAGAGTGCACCCACACATCAAAGGTGTTTGTCTCATTTTCATATTGAGCCTGGAAATTACTGTATGCACTAAGGAATAGTGGACAGTGTACTATGGAAAAAAAACGTCAATAATTGAAACCATCATAATGGGCTGTGAATTATTCTGAGGGTGTGCTCTTTATTCTTTTTTGTGTTGTAAATAGTTTGACCAAGAGTTCCAGCCTGTGCTCCATTCGCATCATTGCACAAGCAATGCTCTCCCAGCTGTGTCCACTATGTGAAGGGCTACCTTAAACCCTACTACACAAAACATGAAAAGATAGCATAAAAACACAGACATGTTGCTGCAGAAAAAACCTTATGAAGAGAAAAGAATCAGATGCATTTTGAAAAACAACTTTAAAAATAAGTCATATGAGAAATTGTAAATTCAAGATGGGACTCCCCATACATCTAGTTTCACAGATCTCATTTGCTCAGTACTTAGAGCCATAAGGAATTTATTCTACCAGGGGAACACAAGGTGCAAAGATAGACTGAACAAAGACATCAGTGACAATATTATGAGTTATCCTCTATTAGTTCTGGAACACACATATAGTGACTCACAATTGTAAAGTTTATTTTTATCACAATTGTACGGTATTATCAGAAACATTTTGCTTTGCCTGCTACTATTCTATCTATCCAGGCACACCTACTATCTATCCAATCCAGGATAAGGGTCACCCAGTCAATGTGTTTAACAGCCATAACTCCTCACAGAGCCATAAATAGTGCCATTTTCAAACAAAATGAGCCAATCCACAACTCCATTTTTCTATATTACTGTATACTTATTATAATCTCATGCTACTGTGTCTTCTCCTATGCTATGCAGGAAAGAGGTGAGAAAATGAGTAACATTATCCAAGACAGTATCAAGACTGGAGTCTTTATCGAGTTTTTAATTGAAGTTATCAAAACTCCACAAGGTTCTTTTATAAACTTCTGCCAAATACAGAAACATGAGAACTTATGTTTTGAATGGGTTTTTAAATATTAAATGGAATTTAATATTGAACACCCTGGAAAAAAAGTTACATTTTACATTTCATTCAATATATGAAAATAAATATCCTTTCTCTCACCCTCATTCCTCCACACACCTGAAGAAGGCTCTGCAGCCATGTTTTTTTTCTGTTAATGTGACAAAGAATATAAATGACAAATATGCAAAGGCAGCTCTTCAATTGTCACACATCTTGAGTGAAATACACCTTTTCTTTTTAGTTTGTAATACACAAATGTGTATTGTGTGGCATTGTTCATACTGCTGGAATGAGAGGAAATATAATTTCCAGTGAAATACAACTAAAAACTTTTCTTTAGCAGTTTTGTGATTGGACTTTTAAAGACAAATTTTTCAAATTGACACTTGCATAGGTCGTACAATATATCAATGATTGCTCTAGAATTTTTAATATTATGAATAATTTTTACTGTGACCTGAATCACAGTAAACTCTAGCAGAAAATAGATTTTATTCAGAATCTATAACTGAATTATGCCATGTTTGCTTTAAAACAACAAAACAGGGATGATTTACTGTCACACGTCAATCAAAAAACATAGTTGAAAACAAAGAAGCTACCTCCTTGTCTTTTTTCCAGATGTTTATTAATACTTCCATACATTTTTGAAGCATAAGAAAAATCCTTAAAACTTCACTAAAGGACAGCTGAAGATGCACATACTGTATAAAGGGTTAAACAAACAGAAAGGCTACCTTTGTAATCATTCAGCACATTCACCTGCTGTTCAGCAGAGCCACCTATCTCCCTGCCTAGACTGTAGTTGCTCCTGTTTCTGCTTTCACTTTACAGCACCTATACACACACAACCCCATTCACCTACAGCACACAGTGAAAATTTTTATCAAGCAAGGACACAATTTGGGAAACATATCTGGAAACCACACACCATGCTCTCAGTGCTGGGCAGGAAAAAAAATAAAAACAGTAAGATTTGCTGGCTTTTATTTTTCAGTAGCACTGTTACATTATTAAAATCTCTATTTCAAAAGAAAAACGGTAATATAAAAATAGCATAACTCAATCTTCCCTATTATCCTTTCATGAGATAAAGCTTTAAATGGCCCTCTACTGGCAGAACCTGATAGTTGTATTAACGTTTCCTTGTATTGCTCCTTAGAACACAAAATGGCTTGCACAGGTGGAAAATCTTTTCTTTGCATTTAGTTTTCATGTGCCAATGATGAGTAAACGACATGCTCTCAAATACTTAACAGGAGGGCATATAATTTCATCCTATTTTTTTTTCTTGGTCTTAATTTCCAGATGCAAAAGAAGGTTCACTGGTGATGGGTAACAGGCTTTGAATTCAAGATTACCATGGTAACCAGTGTGCCAATTGGTCCCAGAGACCCTGCTGGAGAACAACATAATCAGCAGTAAAAGTCCATTAAAACTTAGCACACAACACTTACAAAAAGAACTACAGGAGTAGATTAATGTTTGAAGGGAATGGGTCATTTTGTACCAAAATTTCCAGGCTTAAAATTCCACAATCCCTGTGTAGCTTATAATGTAGCTGCTGGTTTTTCACAGTAAATAAAAGCACTATTTTTTTTATATCTGGCAATAAAACTTTGCAAAATGAGATGCAGCAGCCCTAACTTTCCTAACCGCAGTCTTTACATGTGTGGTTTGGCTTATTTGGCATGCATATTTGACCAAACAGCATTACAAAATTACAAAACAAATTCACAAAACTAGATGGAAAGCTGGTGCTAGTATTCCCTAGCAGAAAGCAAGCCTTCTTTGTAACCAGGTGACCATTAACAAGAACTGATAGGTCCTGAACAAGCATGATCCCTAGCAACTTACTCAGACCAAGTGGGCATTGTCAGTCTCACTTGATAAACCCTTCCCCTGTGAGAAAATGCCTAAATGCAAGGTGGTTACATATAGTAAAGATGAGGTCTTTCATTTTCAACATCACACTGTGAGCCATTTTCTCTGCTACAAATTGTTGTCTTGCAGATAGCTCAGACTGTTGATTAGTAACAGCTGTCCAGGAGAGAGTCTTGAATGTTGCCCTTAATTGGCTCCTTAGCATGGGAAATCTTTCAATGCCTCAAGGTTCTGCTAATAAAGTTCCACGGTGTTATGGCAGAAACAAAAATGAAATGAAAGAAAAGGAAGTGATTTCCTTTCAAAAGCCATTACAAAACAAGCACACCAACATTCATGTGTTGTTGTTGTTATTTTCGCTTTTACTTTTTTGACTAAACAATTTTATTTTACCCTCTTACAACTATTCCAAAGAAAGTTTGCAATTTGTGTATAGCTGCAGTACCAAAAGGGCAACCACTCCTGTCTTACTGGAAGCAAGAAAAAAAAAGATTTTTGTTCTGCTTTGATTTTGCTTCCTTGTGGTTTTCAACAACAACAACAGGGAAAAAAAAACCTCTACATGTATATTACAATATTTGCGTGATAACTTCATTTTATAAATAAAACATGCATGGTCTGAGCTTAGAAGAGTTTTGCCTTTTTCTTCATGTCGTTGCGTTTCCAGAGAGGTAATCTGTCAAATTCTTGGATTTCCATTCCAAAGATATCAAAGAAAATTTCAGGTGCCAAGTGGCGCTGAAGACAAAAGAGTGATAGTCAAGAACAGGTAAACCAAAACGTCTGTAACGAGTTGCCTTTTACAAAATATGCTTTCTAAAAGAGGTCTCACCAGTACTGGTGACATAGTCCTAGTTTCAGAGGAAATATATTTTGGAATTTATATTGCTGCACACATGCCAATGCCCAATACTATGAGGGACACTCAAATTATAATTTACTGAGAGAGTGGAAACCACAAAAGTAATGATTTTTTTATTCTATGCTAAGGCTCAATTAAAAGTTTAAATAAGATGGAAGGCACCTTATGATCTGTACTCATCTACAGTACATCTACTGCATTTATTTACTATATATACAGAAGATATCATAAGTGTTCAATTTCAAACTATTTTGCTTACCTCCAGCCTTGTTCGGTCTACATCTCTTGGTAGTTTAGTGCGCCCTCTGTTGGTAACCATGAGCATTTCATATGGATACACCTATAATGAAAAAATAACCATGTAATCTCCAAAGTAGAAGTCACAAATCCACATCTATAAAAATCAAACTCGTGACCCTTTATTACTTGACTGAACATCTAAAAATTGTGGAATGATGGAAGCATTTGGAATAATTATATCTCTCCCCCCACACTGTATACTGTTTTTATATACAGTATCTCTTATTTCAATAAAACATATACAAGTGTGAGATGTAAAAATGTACATTATATTCCAAGGAATATAAAATGCAATATATGCATTACTTAAACATAAAAAATAAAAAATGATCACTTTATTCCTTCAGGGTATTCAGGCAGGGAGACTGAAGATCAGTTCAGGACCTTCAATCTCTCTATATTACAGGAGTCTAATCCTTGGCCAATCTGTCTGGTCAGGTTTTATACACATTAAAGCAGTGCCACCAGGGAAGTGTTGCAATTTTTGAAAACGTAGGTTTAGGTCATTAAGAACTGAGATAAGTTGAAACCAAATCTGATTTGGTTTCTGATGAAACCACACTGGCTGTGCCTGATCTGGATTGAACACCACAGCTCTGTACAGTACCTTTAGTTAGGCCAGTTTTTACCAAGAACTTGATCATTTCGAAATGGACTGCTAAGACCCAAAGTTCAGCCTTTCCTTGTTGTTACTCTTGTTGTGCAGGGCTGCTTCTCTAAACCTCTGTTACTCAGCAGTCTCTTATAAAGCACAAAAAATCTTACCTACAGTAAGGTACTAAATAATTCATTTATTGTTGGATAAATGTTCCTGAGTATTTTTTTTCATTTTACATGGTTACATTTTGTGAAAGAATCACCAGTCCACCTTAATGAACCCTACATTAGCTGATCCTGATTCATTAAGGCAGACTGGCAATCCCAAACAGAGATCCAAAAGAACTCCCTACATCTTAAAAGCATCTTTAATTTTTTTTCTGTACAGGTTTCTTGGCTGCTAAAAAGACCATGCTCAAGATCATGAGAAGGGAAATCACAATTGATAACCTCCAAAGAGCGGTCAAAAAGGTTTGCTGGGTTTAAAGTACATGCGGCCCCAGGAAACTGTGTACTACCTCTTTATCTTATGAGGGCAAGGAATGAATGACATGATACCGGAGTACACCCCCAAAGAATAGGGACAGCCTGCATGACAGCGTGCAAAATGTCTTTGAAGTGACGAGATTGAGTGATGTGTGCATGGAAACACAACAGTGCTTGCCATTGCAAGAGTTAAGTGGTTTTTCCATACACCCTACACCTGCACTAGAGATTCACGTTACTTCACTGTGCTTTGAATTTGAATAACTGTGAAAGAGAAACAAAACGTAGCAGACTACTTTGCTTATATTCAAATAAGTACAGTAATACACCATACTAACACTTTCTCCTTTAATACATTAAACGGAAAAAAAGTCATTAAAACAGGTAAGATGCCAGAGCTTGTTTGGGGGTCTAAACTAAAATAAAAATGTTAAAAACCCACCACCTGCAATGACACACAGTAAACCCACAAAAAACACTAAGCTTTACCAAATGTGTTAAGACTTTATAAATGAAGATATTTCTTGACAAATCAACAGTGTGGGGAATCATGATAAATTAAATAATGTATTCATTGTAACAGGTATCACATTTAACTATTGCAATGCAGCTAATTAGGCTAGTACATAATGCACTATAATGTTTGAGACAATAGACCAAACACTAACAGTACAGCCAATAAGGTGTTGGGGGATTTACTAAAAGTAAAAATGTCTTTTGTGAATTACAATTGTATTTCTTCTAGTAATTATTAAGAACTGACCAGACATCTTATTCCTAGCACTTTATCAAATGTCAGGTCAAAGAATGTCCAATTTGTCAGATATAATAAAGTAACAGCATTTTAAGAAATAAGGGGCATTATCCATTCCAATGTATTGTTGAAACTACAGTACTAAGTGACAAGTTTTCAAACCAATAAGTTTGAAGTCTACTTCATGTCCATTACTCGTCTGTTCTGAAGTACTGTTGTGTCCACTTTATGACATTAAATTAATAATCACACCTTGAATCAACTTGCAGCAACCAGGTCACAGGTCATTGCATGACATCAAGTGTTGGAGAAATGCATTACTCTGTTGGCACTGGGTGCTGCCACATAGACAGCTGTTGTTAGAATATACAGTATCCTTACACCAACCACAACTCCATGGGACATCTTGAAAAAGAATACAGTGCACCTGAAACTAATAAGTCACACTGGCACTTGGAGTTGCCAAAGAAACCCTTTTGTCCAAAAGGAGCACATGGAAATGTACAATGCTGTATTTCTTGGAATCCTGCCACCTATCTTTCAACACCAGCAATTTGAGTTCCTTTTTAGCATGAAATACAACACATGTAAATGTAAAAACATCCCATGTGACGCAGGCCAGGTATACTTTTATTTCCTACACTTAAATAGTTTTACCTCTGGACGACTCATGTGAAAGAAATGTTTGAGATGAGAATGACGAGGCTAGCAGGCCAAGCTAAATAAGAACAAGTCCAGAATAAACTAAGCACTTCCACTTTTACTTGCACAGCATCATGAGAAGTAAAAAAAAAAAACATGCTGAAGAGGAGTTTCTCATGCTTACAGGAAAATACCACTACAGGAAAATCTAAGATACCATTCTCAAAGAGATGTTAAAGTTGATACAGAGCAGTGAGATACTACTGTAGATTCACATTATATCTACAGCAAGTGTTTCCAGTGAAACACAAATACTTCACTGCAGTAGAGTGTGACTAGTTCATATGCACTAAAATAAAAAATCTGAGCAGACAAATTGTTTTATTTCATAAGTACCACTGAGGATTAACTTTAAAAATTCAGGTACTGAAAAGCTCTGTATTAAACTGTTGATAAAGCCACTAATACTAATGTGACACTTCTTTTTAAAAAAAATAAATAACAGTAATTCCAATAATATAAAGAAATGCAATACTTGCTTTTGGTTCCAACATATTAGGCATAGATACTCCCCTGTCCATTCTTGTTACTGGTACGTGTCCATCCTGAACGGGCTACAGAACAGAACACACACATAACATGTAATAAAAGCAGTTTTTGCGCTGCTCATTTTTCTCAGGATGGTAAAAAAAAAAACTTGGGCCTCAACAGTCAAAACAATGTCACCCTAAACTATAATACACATCTCTTTCAAAAGAGAGGGGATAAAACCAAAACTGCATAAAACACTGCCCAAAGAAATATCCATATAGCATATGGCACTCAGAAAATAAAATGATTTTAACATTGCAAAGCCTGCATCTGTGTGGTAAGTTTAATAATAAATAGTTAAAAAGGGACATATATCACCTTCCCTTTATTGACAATGCATTCACTGTATCTTTCTCCACACACATATTCAAAGTATTGAACCAGTAAGGATTTATAATCCAATAAAAAGAACGAGGATTATTACTGGCTATCAATTTAGTCACATCATAAAAAAGGAACTGCAGAACACTAAGTTCAGCGTTCCTGTTAGTCAAACAGTGTAATTCTAACTGCTTGTTATGGTATTCAGCATGTATAACTCCCTTTGTGGAAGCATATGGAGCTTTCACAGCACATAACAGTTATGTAGCATAGCAGATGCTAATGAAATGCATTCCATGACATGTACAATGTGTATTGGTCTATAAATAGCATGCATTTTAAAACATATACAGTATGAATGCAAGGTTAGGTGCATGCCTTTGTATGCTACATCATGGTTAGTTTTTTTGTAGTCAACAAAACATTTACATACCTGGAACTCTGAAGAAAGAAAGAAAAAAAATATTCAGAGTTAATATTCATCATATAATTTTACACAACTCTTTATAGATGTAAAAAAGCTACAACAGAACTACTATCATCACCATCTGGCTGAAAATCTTTAATTGTTAAGATCTTCCAAAATTCTGAAATTTAATTCAGAGAGATAGATGAATTAAACATATATACTGTAAATACACTGAAAAAAAATATAATACTGTTTAAAACAGTTTTTTAAATGTTTTTTTGTTTCCTTCAATCTACTTTTATTTATGCCAAGAAATTTGCATGTGACATTGCTTATCAAGCACTGCAGTGAGGAAGATCCTTGAGCATAGTGTTAGTACATTGTATTAGAGTAGCTCACCTCTGACTCCTGCGCACACATCCCCATAGCTGTTGTATTGTGTGAAGTCTGTGGACTGTGGCTGCAAGGCACAGTGAAAAGGGATTTTAAGCAACTACTTTTAAAGGTGTAACAGCTAAACACACACAAATTTCAACCATGTGACCTACTGTAGAAACACAACTGCAAAATCCTTTCTGTGGTCTGTGACTGCAAAAACATTATGTACAAATCTTCCTTGAGTTTTATTCCAGTTTTGTACAATGTCTCAGGAGCCACCTCATTGAAAAAATGTGTTTTAGTGTTTTTGTCTTACACAGTTAGGGAATTTCAGAATGTTGGCTTTAAAATAGAATCCTGTGTCTGAGACCAGGTTTTATTAAAACCAAATCCTGAGGAATCACTGTCCCTTGGCTGTTGCTTCAGCCAATTTCTTATTCACAGGCCTGAAGTGAATGATTTGACGTTTCTAGACTTGGTGTGTTTTTACATTTTCTTCCAGCACTTGAATTGTATGGGGTTTTGGAATAATGAATTATCCTGTGTTGCAGAAGTCCTCCTATGTTGCAAGTGTGGGAGTTAGAATGTGAACAATCGGAATTAAACACAAGGAAAAAACAAATTCTCATTGATGAAGCATTTGATACGTAGTCAATCACACCTGTGTCTGTTTGTCATAAAACAACTGCTTAAAGCATTTTGGCCACAAATAAGGAAGGATGCTCTTAATTAGATTATTGACGAGAGTGAACTTTACATTTCATACAGTATGCTGAAGATGGATATCTCATTTCTTCATTGAGTCCATGGTTTCATAAAACAGCTACATGTGTAGCATATTATCTTATTGTTTAAAGACATTTCAGTGTTTTCTTGACATGGTTATAAAGGGTTTGCTGCCTTTCATCTTTTTAAGCAACTTTAAAGATGTGTTAATAGTGTATAGACAGGTAAGAATGATTCAGCTAAGCAGGTGTGAGCCTGGTCAGTACCTGGATGGGAGACCTCCTGGGAAAAACTAAGGCTGCTGCTGGAAGAAGTGTTAGTGGGGCCAGCAGGGGGCGCTCACCCTGCGGTCCATGTGGGTCCTAATGCCCCAGTATAGTGACGGGGACACTATACTGTAAAACAGGCGCCGTCCTTCGGATGAGATGTAAAACCGAGGTCCTGACTCTCTGTGGTCATTAAAAATCCCAGGGCGCTTCTCGAAAAGAGTAGGGGTGTAACCCCTGCGTCCTGGCCAAATTTTCCAATGGCCCTTACTGATCATGGCCTCCTAATAATCCCCCTCTATGAATTGGCTACATTACTCTGCTCTCCTCCCCACTGATAGCTGATGTGTGGTGAGCGTTCTGGCGCACTATGGCTGCCGTCGCATCATCCAGGTGGATGCTGCACATTGGTGGTGGTGGAGGGGAGTCCCCATTACTTGTAAAGCGCTTTGAGTGGAGTGTCCAGAAAAGCGCTATATCAGTGTAAGCAATTATTATTATTATTATTATTATTATTATTATTATTCAGAGTCCTGCAGTATTTTTTGTTCTGTTTGGTTTTAATTGTTTGTACTGTCGTCTATACACCCAAGAGAATGTAATTCTGAAATATAAAATTGATGCGGTGTTGATACTATTTACAAACCCCACTCGGCTGATTGGGCGCTAAAAACATTTTTCTATGAAAAAGTGCTGTAAGCCTACAGTAACAGGAGAGAATCTAATGTTAAGACAGATGTTTTTTGTAATCACAATTAATATGAATTAGCTAATGTGTTATGAAGATATAGTTGACATCTTACTCTGTGAAGACCATTCCTTCCATATCCAGGAAGTGAAGAGGTTTTGGATGAAGGAGCATTTGGATCTAAAACAGGAAATGGAATCAGCCATTTACTTCATATCCAGACAAGCAGAATATTCAGTATTACATAGATCAACTTCTTTTGATTAAAAAAACAAACAAACTTCAGACATCTTTAAATTAGCAGTGTACTGTATTTGCCTCCAAATTTGAATATTCTGCACATGGCAAAAGCTGAATGTCATTAATTTTCATGAATTAATTAATAGTTCTCCTTGGGTTTTTTTACATAAAGGAAAACACAGATTGAATGTTGTCTGTGAAAATATATCATGGTGTTGCTTCTGCTTAGAAATAATTGTTTTGCTGTCACGTGCAATGTGATCCTTGCTTACAAAGCCTAGTACATCCACAGTAGAGATACCGATCATGGATGGTGATGACAAAGAAAATTGATTGCAAATTTGGAGCTTTCCATACCCATTTTACAGGAGTTTGTGTGCTGTGAGTCGTAGCGCTGCGCAGAGAGACTTCGTGAATAACGTTCTCGGTTCATCTCCTTCTCCATCTCTTCTTTTAATATCAGCTTCCCCAAACCAGACTGGATCTGGACCAATCAGAAGGAGAGGGTACAATTAATGGAGGTCAGGGAGAACACTGTTCATGTACAGCAAAGTTAATGCTACAGAAAGGTCACAGAATCCAACAGTAAGGAATCATGGGGCCAAGCAGAGGGACAATACTCAACACGTTTATCATAACCTCATCTCAAACAAATCAATGTGCAAAGCACTAAAAAGGAAACGGCTATCAGAAGACCCCCCATAAAAATGCAGTGCATATGGATTTATAAATCTGTTAGTCTGTAATTCTTAAAACGCAATAGAAAATCAGAAACTATCTGAGAGCAACCGACAGAGCTATGATGAAGTCCAGAACCTTTTTAGGATATTTTTATTTAAAAGAAATGCATAGTTATTGTATTAAATTATTGCTTATTATATAAACAGCATGGACACTGAAAATACTAATTTTAATTAAAATAAAAACTAAAACATGATCAGGACTCTTAAACAGGTCTGTTAATGACTAATGTGCATGGTATTTAATCAGATATATCCAATACCTTAACTGAGAGATGGTGGGACTTCATGCTCTTCTTTATCTTTGATCATAAATGTTCTCTTATATGTATTGTACAGTATATGGGCACTTGACACCAAAGAATTCCAAATAACTCTTCTACACTGTCATTAGGAATGTCATCCACTGCTGAAACACAGCACTCAGCTGGGTAACACAAAGAAACCTTTCTCCTACCAGCAGCCCCATGACAGAGCATATCAGGTGTGGCAGGAAGAAGCTGCTTTATTATTTGAATGAAGAGGAAACTTCAATAAAGCCAGATTGTGCAAGCCCAGAGTGGAATGAAGCTAGGACATCAGGACTAACATCCCTACCCTTTTTGAAAAGCACCATGGGGAAGTTCATGAACATTTATTAAGTGCTCCATTGGTGTGACCTGCACTAACAAAGCAAAAATTCTAAGGATAGGTATGAGTTCAAAAATTACAAATAACTGACCTTGTTGAGATGCTCCTCCTGAATCTGTCTGCGTTTCATAATTTCCTCTTCCTCCTCTTCTCGAGACCTGCGCCTTGAATCGGATCCTGGATCATTTTAATATTTAGAAACACATCAGTAAAACTGGACCATTTCACTGCAATACAGGCCTTTGCTTGAATCCCACAAACTCTCCAGACATTTCATTACCAATGAAACATTCCAACAAAACCAGTATGTTTTTAAATAACAATTTTGCCATTCAGTGGCTCTTACAAACCCTTTAGCTGTTTTATCTACTGAACTCACATCTTTCTGAGAGGATGAGACAGAAAGACATGTTAAAAAGCAGAAAACCAAGGGGTTTGCTCTAAAATAGATTTTTGTGTTTGATATTAACATCTCTTGTTCATCGAGCAAGCATCAAGCTGAATGAAAAGATTAGGGAAAGTTATTCCCAATTATGGAAAGGAATTAAAAAAAGGTCTCAGAATGTCTACATAAACATAAATCTGAAATATTGTGGTGCCCTCAAGTATGTTTATTGCTTTTTAACGTACGTTTAACAGACAAAGACACAATGGAGAGACTTGGCTCTTTTGACAGTTTAAGGGAAGACAGAAGTCAATCTGACATTAACACAATGGATGTGTGTTGGACAAGGAAAACCTGTTTGCAAAGTCATAGTAACTGATTCCTGATCAGTTTTCAGCCAATAATGTACTGTACTTCTTTATTTTCTATGGGTCTGTGTGGAAATTAATAACCTTATCACCACAAAATGTATATATAAAATCTAATAAAAAACAGTTACTATATAAACATACAGTATGTTAACCATATTTTTGTACTCAACAAACTTCAATAAACAACACTTTGTTTCATTTACACAAATTACAAATACAAATATTAATGATTAAGGTAACTGTGTGTACTGTGCCAAAAAGGATTTATATTCCTGTAATTACATAATTTACTTAATTAAAAAAATACTTATTATTGGGAGGCAATAATTGATATTTAAACACAGTAATACTTTAAAATAGGTATTATCTAAGTGTGACGAATGCAGCTCTACTCTGCCCTAGCTGGATTGATCCTAGTTGCTCACAAGCTCCGAACACACATACTCTCTAGATAGCAGCTAACTCCACTGTGTCACAAGACAGGTGCCTCTGCTGCTGCAAAATTCTACATGGTTTAGATTTCAAGGAAATAAGGTTATTTCTGAAACCTGCTCATTGCACTGTAATGTATAATTCACATACAGTACCATTAACAGGACAATTCATGTATAAAGGCTGGAAATCAGATACAAGTTTAACTGATATACTGTAGGACATTTAAGCATTTAGTAGGACTCAACAAGCTGTGCTTTGGGAATACAAGTCTGTAAAAAGTATCCATTCCAATGTGCTACTTTGCATCCTTTCACAAGGAGATCCTGATCTGTGGAGCAGATTCAGTTTGGTATCAGATCTGTGGTGAAAATTCATACCTATGGCAGCGAGTGAGGGTGGACAGGGCCAGTAGTCTGTTTCAATCTTTGGTGTCTCGTCAGGGCTGGGAGCGTAGGCTGCTGGGAACTTGGCTGACTTGATGATATCCTCGGCAGACTTGCTTTGGGCTGCCATGGCAGCTGAATCTAGATTGGTAATCAGGGGAACTTGTCTATCAGAAAATGCTGTAACTGAATGTACTGTACATTGCTGGCCATCAATAAAGTCACCATCGATTTCTCAGCAACTCCTTAGCTAGAGGTGTTTGCAAGTTTAACTATATTGCAACCATACACAGAGTTGCTTTTTAGTAATTATTCTAGAAAAGTAGAGAAAATGTAGAACATATTCTTCATATTCAATCAGCAACATGGATTTAATTAAATGTGCTACAGAGATGGTGAGCAAGTTTTCACTCACTCCATTCATGACATTCATGATGCACGGAAACTTAAATCAGTAACAATTTTAAGAATTACTGAGAAATGTAAGATGACACAAGGTTCATAGCCAACACTGTACTATTTAA
The DNA here is from genome assembly GCF_059453375.1 of Lepisosteus platostomus. Taxonomy (NCBI): domain Eukaryota; kingdom Metazoa; phylum Chordata; class Actinopteri; order Semionotiformes; family Lepisosteidae; genus Lepisosteus; species Lepisosteus platostomus. The sequence goes on from NC_142616.1 coordinate 40,755,897, forward strand.
CCTATAAAATACACGTACCTACTGTACATTATTTACCGTATTCCTTGCCATTTATCATAGAATTCCTAAAGCTCAATTAGCTACTGTAAGTACAGTACATGACTAAATATACTTTTTACTTGAAATAGTTGTTTTCAGTTCTAAAATCTATCCTCAACTTTCTTTTGGAAGTTTAAGTTTGCAGCTTCTGACAACAGTGTTGCAACATAATATTTAATTCACTGAATTCAGATTTCTGGAAGTGTATTAACTCTTTTTAAAAATTAATTACAAGGTGTGTGAAACGTACTGTGAATAAAGTATTCCTTAGTTTTCAGCAAAGTTGTGGATAATCAAATTTATCTATCATATATAGATTAGCTAATGTTTCTTAATATATGCAGATACTGTACTAACACTATATTACTGCATGTAATATAACAAATGGATAAAAAGAACACAGCTGAAAATTAATATGCCAATATATATATTCAAAGGATTTATTTGATAATACTGTTTCTTAAATTATAGGTTGAGCAGATGTATTATGCGTTTTCCCCCCCAGAGTTATCTTTCAAACACACACATTAAACGTTTCAGTGGATCACTTGCTTAAACTCAAATTGTGCATCTTTAATATTAGTAAGTGCTGTTAAAACTACACCGTTCTGATAAATATGAACCAGTACATTTGCCTGTAACCAATTAGTCAGATATTTTAGATGTGTAACCCTTCCAACCATACAAAACAGTCCACCCATTTTCTGATATCGAAAATAAAAATAAGACAGGTTTGCTGCCTGATGGCATAGGTGTGGGCATGGAGGAAAGTTAATGTAAAGCAGTATAGCAAGAAAAGGCCCAAGGCAAAAGGAGAAATTACATAAGGAGTGAGTGCATTGCTTTTAGTTTTAGAAATGGACAGACTGCATTTAAAAGAACTGAAGTGTTAACTGTGATTATTCTTTAAAGCCCATTTATCACAACGTAATTATTCTGCAGGGTGATTCATGAAGTAAGCAACACTCTGTTTTAAAAGTAGATGTATTAATTAGGTGGAATGAAAGATGCATTACTAAATGCTCCATTCTAAACTTGTTTTGTTCCCCAAAATGCAAGGACTAGATGACATCAAATAGCCTGTCTCATGATGGAGTTAGGAGAATAAAGACGATGACTTCAAACAGTACTTACTTGTTAACATTGGTTGTGGTCAAAAAGGCACACAATCAAATGTTAATGAGAGGGGGGGATGACATGTTTAAAAACATATGGAAACAAACAAAAATAATGGTGAGAAAACACCAATGATGCACCCTCTAACAGCTGATATTAACGTATTAAAAACATCTCACATTTTTACATTTCATTGTAATAATACAGTACATTAGGTATTTAAATACAGACAGATCTACACAGAGATGTAGAGAGAACAATTACTTGTAGAACTAATTTGTTAACAGTTGCTTGTACAAGATTACCATAGTAAATGTCTACAGGAATGCCATCATTTACCATGATGTTGGTATACCTTTAATTTAATTCACTGTGCTTTACCATCTCTTTTTTAATCCCTTCTTAATCCAATTAACTATTAATTAATTACTATTATAATAATTCTAATTTAGCAAGATATATCTTAAATGTATACATAAAGAGCAGAAAGAGACACTTTTTTCATATATACACAGTCATATACTGTATGTACAGCATAACATATTTGATATAGTGACTTCCAAAAGACAAAGACTCTTCTTAAAAGTAAGGTGACAGGCTTTATTGTCCTTTATGAGTTTAACTGCTTACAGGTTAGCAGCCAAATTATTTTCCGAAATCAAGTTTTGTTTTATTCCAGTATGAGCCAGAAAAACAATTCTTATTAAACAAGATATGGACAAGCACAGAAAACCAAACAATCAAAGTTCCTGATGGTTGCTGCTCTAAACCATGGAAATTTCTACCGTTAATATGGGTTTGTAAATATCACATACAGTACACAGAGCTTCTTGTCTTAAATACTGTTTTTGTAAACTAACAATTTGCAGCACAAAGAGAACAAAGAAAATTGTTCTAACCTTTTCTAAAATCATGATTAAAAGTTATTCTGTGAAACAATATAATGATGTACTGTATAATGATGTACAGAACTGCACCAGAACTTGTTTAAAGTCCCGTAAGGTTTTTAGTACAGCATTTTGCTGTTCTTAACATTAAAAAAGGCAAAAAATATTAACTACTTATAAGGTAATTCATTCATTATTACAGCATTCATCTATTAACTATGACTGATATGATTAATTGAAAAGATGAACATTCCAAACAAGTATGTTAGTTATTTGATCAAATACCAAGAGCACAAAGTGGTTTGGATTTTCACCTATGTTTAAGGCTTCCTCATTATTTTTTTAAAGCAACAGTCTCTGTTAAATGCATACACTGATTACATTTAAAAATACTAGAAATAAAACAAACAAAATAAACTGAAACCTGATGGTTTCATTGATAGTAGTTACAGTCTATCTGTTATTTTTGGTATACTATAGCTTAGAATACACATCAGTATGTATTTTAGCATTGGAAATCACTTTTCACAAATAAAAATAATAGTTACATAAATAAAAGACAATTGCTGTGGTTTATCAGCAATATTTCAATCTTTTTATTGAACTATATTTTGTTTTCCTATAAATACGTTTTTCCAAAAAACAAAGATAACTGAAAATATTATAAAGAAGGCAAAAAGACTTTACCATGTTGCTTGTAGATGGGTGGTTTTCTGTAAATGTTGACACCCTGGTCTGTAAATGGAAAAATAAAGACAGTTATATCTATCAGAGTCCATTCCACTTCGAAATAACATAAGACACTAAAATTAGCCTTAACGAAATAATAAACAGACATGTGAGTTTCTGTTGTAAAAAACATCGGATTAAAAATGAACACAGACATATCACATTGTGATAAAGACAGAAGCATTTATGTTTTTGCCAACTGAAATAGCAAATGCTTTACAAACCCTAACACACCAAAAGTAAATATACCATGGCACGATAATCATTTCATCCAAATAAACATGTTTAAAATACAACAGGCATAACAAGGTTAACCACTCTCTCATTCCAAGTGACTGTTGAGCCATTTATTAGTGTACCTAGATTCACACCTTTCTATACAGATAACAGGAGGCTGAAATTGCCCCAGAACGAAATGCTTTGAAAATCGTCCTGCAACACCAGTCCATTAAACTATAAAATTCTTTAAAATAGAAAAAAGTAAGAAAGATTTTTTTTCTGTTTGAAATTATTTAAATACATGCAGATTTTGTTCTTGAACAAAATTACTTACCACAGACATGATTTCTGAATATCTTGTGCGTGTATCACAAAATGATCAGCAAAATTTTAAGTAATTTAGAAAATCTACTTTGCAGCTTTTGAGGCTTCATATGTAATCCTTATGGAGTGGTCACCAAGTCTTTACAAGGTAGTGGGACAAACTAATTTTGGAAACTCATAACACTTCCCACCAAAAAGTTTACATGAAGCTACAGTAAATGTGGATTATTGAGATCTGAAACTACAACACTAAAAGGTACCAAAAAGCTTATCTTCAGTGTAGAACAAATCTGCATTCAAGTCGCATGCAATTATGAATTCTTAAAGATGATATTTTACAGTATCTTAAGGCTAAAATACAAATTTAAAGCCATGAGTGTTTTTTTCCTACTTGTTTTTGCTATTACAATTTAACATGGTACATCATTCAAATCCCTTCCCTTCAAATCACTCTTTTTCAAAACTTCCAGTAAATGTAAAAGAGTAACAAAGTACAAAAATGTATATTTATATACAAATGTACATAAAACGCTGATCTAATTATACTCGAATGTCCTCGATTGGCAAATTATGTATCAAATTTGTATCACACAAACTGAGGGAAAAAAACAAGTAATTTGGAATACACATACTCATGCAGTCACCAGTCACAAGATTAAGACGACCCATAACACATACCCCCCAAAGCTTTCTTTAGCCTGTCCAAGAAGGTGAAAGTGCATTTGATGTCATTGAAGAGCTAATACTGTATGTTACGGTGCTCTCAGACAAAAATAAACAAACAAACTTCTTGATCTGGAGTTTTAAACAGTGACATAGTTTTACAATAATCATTCCGTTTTTGAAATCCTCCAACAGATTAAGCAAATTTCTAAAACTTTTGCTGGTTCTCATCAACTTGTCTTTAAATAATAAAGCAAATGTACATGATTCTATCACGAATGGATTCTTATGTAACATGTTAGGAGGATCAGTTACTGCTTCTTTTGATGAGCTTTGATTGTCTTCTGTAGTATTGGTTGCTTCTTTGGTAGTGGTGGGAGCATCTCTAATTAGAATTTACTTGTTTTTAAATTAAGAATTTTGGGTTGAAAAAAAGATAGAAATATTAAAAAGATTTCTGGTATACCTAAACATATTTTTCTGAAGAAACATGGTCCAGCTTTGTGTTAATATAGACTCTTGTAACTGATAAATTCGAAGAATTTACTATTATTTCTGTTGGGGGGGGGGGGGGGGTTATAAAAACAGAAGATTATTCCACATTATGACCCATTATTAGTTGCAATACATTACTTACAGGCACATTCCTTTTATGATTATTAAACTGAGTTTAACACCACCAATATCATGGGTTTCTGTTAAAAAAGATTATCATTACATTTTGCAAAGGAACAATACTTCTTAAGTACAAAAATGTCTACTACTTTTTAGTCAGTTACTAAATTATTTTTTTTTCTATTTATGGGATACTTTGCAGAAATAAAAATGGTCCAAAAATGCATGTTTTCAGAAGCTGTACACCAGTCTATCTAAAATGAAGAGAAACAAGAAATAAATACCATAGGAAGATGAGAATGCACACTGGTTTTGCAGAAGACAGCGCATTATAAATGATAAAAAAGTTAAAAAAAAAAGGTCCAGTCCTGACATTGGCTGCTGGAATCAAACAGGACAGGAGGTAAGAACTGTGGAAAAAATAACTATATTCCCCTTCTAAGATATTTCTAAGAAACTGAAGGGAAAAGCACCACAAGGTAGAAAAGTGCTTTCTGTAAAGCTTCAGAATAATACCTTTACTGTTTTGTTTTAATGTTGGGAAGCTTGTTGGGAAGAGGGATTTTAGTGCCAGAATGAAATTTCAATTTACATCCAGTTTCTTTTAACTTACTAGAAGATAAAATAAAGTGATCGTCAATGGAGACAAAGACAGAGAGAGACAAGACTACAGGCTACCGAGTGGACGAATGGACACCGAGACACACGGGGCTCCGGTTCCTACCTGGAATATGGAAATGTTTAGGGGTCAGAGTGAAAGTTGGAGTGAGAGGACGGCTGTCGGGCCGAAAGGGGAGAGGGGAATTCCGACCACTGGACGGCTCATTGCCTCCAATAGGAACGACAGGGGGAAAAATAAGAAGACATACAGCAAGATTTAAAAAAAAAAGAAAAAAGGAAAAAAAACAGGTAGGAATAAAATAGAGAAATAGACTAAGTAAATGGGAGGAAGAACAGAGGGTAGAGACGGCAGTGACAAGACATCACAGATTTCAGAAATCTGTGCTCTCCACTCATTGCTTGGGAGTCCGTGCCGTATATATTTTACTTCCGAGTCATCGAACAGTTATGAACTGAATTCCCATGATACTGACGCATAAACATGAGTATCAAAGCAGTATGTTATGCAGCTGAGCAGGTCAAGACACACTGCTGTAGACAGCATGCTTGTTTAACACATTTTGAAATGCGTCATGTCACTAATGAATAGAAAATGGTAAACACCGTTTTCTACTATTAGCAATCATTTAGTTAGCTTCAGGTTAGTTTCTTCCACTTCTGGCTTAGGTGAGCAGTTCACAGAAGAAATACAAATGTGCCAAGTGACACAAGGCATGGTTATGCCAATATATCATGTTTTTGACACCTCAAAACAGAACATAAACACTAAAATACTACTTGTTGGATTGAGGAAAAAAGCTGTATAATGCAAGGAAGAATATTTCATATTTGTATTCCACTTTTTATATTAAACTGAATGCTTTAGTTGAAATATATCCAGGAACTTGCAACTTTTGAATTCATACTTCTTACCCATCTGTTTTGCTTGTGAAGCAGCATGTTACCTGACTGACATTTGGCACCCATGTAAAAATTCAAAATAAAACAGGCAAAATGTTTACAGTTAATATTTACACATTAGCGTATGCATTTAAAAGCAGCTACTACAGAATATTCTACATGTATCTCCATCACACTGACTGCTTTGCACAATCTGTGTGATAATAGGCAACTTAATAATAAAGGCTAAAGGAACTGCTGTAAGATGCAGCGCAGCACTCTAAGCAAGACTCAATGGACATCTACTCTATTAACAGCATGAAGCATAAATACCTGCATTGAAAAAGTGAAAAAGAGAATTAGCAGACTTGCAAAGACAGGAAACTAAGTAACCTAGTCAAGCAATCTACAGGTAATCAATTCTGCACCATGCATTGTTTCAGAATCGATCAAATCAATCACAATCCAAAAAGAAACTAGCAGAATGCCAGAGCAGTACCATAACATACCTATGTAGAAAGAAGCTGCAAGGAAGACAAGGGAGAGAGGAGTAAATGTTAAGGCTAATGGAAGAAAGAAGGAGAAGGCATGCAGTAAAACAGGGAATGGAGTGGGATGCATGTCTTTGTAAGAAACCTAAAACAACAAGCCTGTGGCATCACACACCTTTCCGTAGAAATGAGCAGTAATCACATTTGTTTTTATTATTACATTATTTTTTGTTTATTTTATTTTGCAGTCCAGGGAGTTTGCTGCAGGGAATTTCCTTTTTAAAAAATGATGTCAAAGGCATATTCTGGGTACTTATTTCACTAATTTGTAATACAGTATGTCCATGTTTTCATAAGGATTTTGTTCTTTACAGAAATCAGCTACAGTTTGTGCAGTTTTATATTACTGTAGTGTTAAAACAGACAATGTTGCACGATTATGAGCAGTGATTCAATATCAGCATGGTAATAATGTCAGAAAAATCGTATTTTTTCAGGGCTATGGGCAAAAGGAGAAAACACCTTGTAAATCTCTGTCCTACTATTCAAGGGAGTTTAAATGACCAGCAAGAAAAGGACAAGCAGAGCAAGTCATCAAAATGGTAAAAGAATGGTAAAAACAATTGCTAAATTTAAATACTAAACTTTTACTAATAATGAAAAACAAAAAGTGTCAAAAATACAGTATATTCCAAATGTTATTTCCAAAATATGTTAGACATTTCCATTAATTTCCTGTTTTGTCTTAATAATAATCAAACTTTATATGCAAGTATTTGTATTAAAGCATCCCTCATAAGGTGCTGTGCATTAAAAAAAACTCAGATAAGTCTTATTATTCCAAATAATGAGCTACACTTAAGCTGATATATACAGTATTTAAGTAGAGAATATAGCAATGTGTTTAATATACTGTACTGTATGTAACAACTTTTGAAAGTATTTATGAGGGAGAAACTCCTTTTCATGAACGTGATTAGGAAGGAATGCAGAGTCATAGGATAAGTAACAATCTATTATAATATTATTTTTTAGACATTAATATATATGAACATGGTTTCCTCCATATTTGAATCTAGAGCTGGAATGATTGCTCTTGCATGACAAAAGAGGCATATCAGTAAAAGGCTGATAGATTGCAGAAAACAGTCACAACCAAGACCCAGAAAGCAATACACTTATAGACACCTGTATTTGAAGGAATTAGTGAAATCAGATGGCAATGTTCTTGTTATAACATACAGCATCATTAGGTGACATACTGTATGCATAACAATTAAACTGATACCACCTCATAATCAGACAAAAATGGTCTATGTCACACTAACCCATTTTGAAAACTGTAAACGGTAAAAGCCATCTTTGCCATAATAGTATTTTTTAGTAACAAGGAAAACAAATTACATACTGTGTTAAGTCAAAGCCTTTGATGAGCCCCACTTCAAGGTCCTAAATCAAATATTAACTGTTTATATATTTTAATGCTATTATAAATTTACTTTTTATTTACTTTTGCAAATGTTAAAAGTAAAAAAAGTAACTATAGTACACATACTGTAGGGATAAATACTGATGTTCTGAAGACAACATTTAAGTGTACTGGTTTAATATTTCTACGTTAGCGGCTACATATTTCTTAATTATTTGGTGCTACAGTATTTATGACACTAGAAGAATATCCTCCAGTCTCCAGTCTTTCTCAGAACTTCCACATTTTCACAGTAATTTGTTTTTCATACCCATTACATTTCAAATTTCCAAATTGTACTGTATGCTTTCTCCTTTAAAAAACACTGTGTCTGCATTAAAAACAAACCTCACAGCAGACAAAGTTTCAAAGGAAGAGGCTGCTGAAACAGCTTGTGGATCATGAAGACTTGTGGTGAAATGTGTGAAATAAATGACACTTCATTCAAGAGGACACTTTTGGGTGCCATCTACAGTATATATCCACACCTGGGCCTACTTTAAAAAAACAGTATAGCGTATGTGCCACTTTGGAAATAGGTCACTGAACCTCTAAAAAACATACTTAGTCAGACAAACCCTTAAGAGTCTATGTTCTTGTGTAGCTGTTCACAGTTCTAAGAGATATCAAAATGTGCAAATACCCATTTCCTTTTCCTTAGAACTTTAGGCTCGATTTTCAATGCTACGTCAGAATTGCATAATTTTAAATACAGTACATTTTTTTAAACATCACATCAACCAAAAATGTATGCCAATAATAAGAGCCACAAATACTGTATGTTGAAATAGAAACATACAGTATGTTAGAAGTATATTGTTTTCCAAACACATATTTAATATATTGCTCAGGTATTTATGTTTAAATATTGATTTTAAAGCATAATGCTTCTTCATCTTTCTTTACATACAGGAGTTCTTGTTCACTTCCTAAAGATCCTAAATTGTTCTTCAATTACCTCTACGTTTAAAAGAATTAGCAATAGGAGATTCCGTACAGTGTTTTAAACATGGAAATTACAGCCCATTTCCAATAAGGCAAGTCAGGTTCACTTTAGGGTTCAATTTAGCACAGAGTAAGCAGTAGACAATGAAGCCATGAGGAAGAGTAAAAAAACTTTTACTATCTTATACAAATGCTCAAACAACTTTCTAGCCATTAAAATTAATTTTAATGTTACATGCTTTTTTTTAAGTGTCAAGGTGTTTAATATTAAATTACTTTTGACTTTTTAAACATGTTAATTGTACTGAATCAATCACATAACTATTAGTAGACCTAAAAAATGTCAGTGGCATTTGTATTATTTACCGTGTGTCTTCATGTGTCTTGTACCTTGCAACTTATGAAAATGTGGATGTGCACGTGATACACAACTCATAAGTAGCAGTGACTGGGCATGGTATATGCAACTCTTTGTTTATCCCTGACTTCTTAAACCTGAGCGCTTTTCACAAAGTAGCTGAATGCTTTCAAGGCAATACCTCTAATTAAGGGGAAAAAATCCGTACTTAAGTAAGTTATGTGATAAAATGATTTAAGAGACTAGCTTCAGGATCAGACAGCCCGGTATTTAAGGATGCCAGAGAATTTTAAGCAGCAATGTGGAGTTTTATATTGACTGTTTTGGAAACAGAAGAGCAGAACAAAGGTCCATAGCTAGAGTTCACTAACAGTGATTGGAAAGGTGGCAGACATGCAGTTTTACCCAAGTGCCCATGACTGCAGGCACACAGAAGGGCACCTTAGCATCTCAGGACACAGTAGGCTCTGCACTCTGAGGTGTTTGCTGCCCTCTGTGGTGCCTGAAAGTGGATGAACAAGAGGCTGCTGCTGCATGACAGGCCTAGCTTCCTTACCTTTGTTATGGGGAATGAAGTGGTGTCGGAATGGGGAGGTTGGGCGGGAGTCATTTTGGCTGGAGCTGAAACTGCTAGTGCGCAAAGAAGAGAGACGCTGCATCCCAGAAGAGAGCAGCTCTGACGGCAGAGTGGGATCAGGAGAAGGAGATGAGAAGCAAGGAAAATAGAAAATGAGAGGGAACAAAATACCCAGTGGAAAAGGGGAAAGAGAGAGAGAGACAGAAACAAGGAATTCCGAAACAAAGGAGAACACAAAGCCATCAGAAGACCAAAAAGCAAGGAAACTTAAGATACAAAATGCTACAGTATTATAAAGAAAACTGGGGGGGGGGGACGTTAAAGAAAGGAGCAGAAGGCAAATAATAAGAACAAATAAGCAGGGATTCCTGGTGGTACTGTGTCTAAACACTTTAAAAATTCTTGCCATTGTCTAAGTTACAGCTGCTCTACCTTATGGGTCTCTTCCTGCATTCTACTGATCCTATCTTTGTGGTCCTTCTTAACACTCCATTACATTTGGCACATTCCCTGTTATTTGCCAAGACCAAACATTCTCCATGTACACATAAGAAGTATTTATTGTCTGACTCATTTATGGGGCAATATATTGACTCACACCTGCAAGTTAAACTACAAATTTAAATTTTTCATTTTGCCCGAGGCTTAAGATAGATGATTTTTGAACCTTCAGAAAATTATATAATATAGTATGTGCCTCTGCAGCAATACAAGTTGCTCGGACAATTTCCATATCTGCAGTGCTCACATTCAGATAGAAATAAGATACATTTTTATTTTGTTCCCACTGCATGAGCCAGGCTATGTTTACTGTTCTACTTGACATCTTATAAATGTTTACTCATGGGCAGATTGAGGGATTTCTCACAAAATCATGTTAAACAAGGACGTGAATACTGTGATTAGATCCTCAGGGAACTGGCATAAAACTGCTTCTCATTTATGTTTAACAAGGATATATTTTGTTATCAAGCATAAAGGTTGTCTAGGGTTGACAGATGTAGATAAGATAATATATTTTCTGTACCAGTCTATTGATGTATTTGCATACATATTTTTTACAAAAATGGTAATTTATCATTGTAATTGCTTTTTGGCGCCCAATATTCCTGCAAAATTAAAGCTACTTCAGGTATTTTAAGGACCTTTAAAAAATGTACCTTAATACATAAGTCACTTCTCAACCATCCCATCCCTATTCTTTACTGAACACCCAAGTGAACTTTAGACTCTGGTCTGGGACTTTTGAATTTTTTGTGGCAAGGAACCAATACTACAGAGACAAGACTTCAGAAATTCTCACCAAGCCAATAAAATGTTATGAAATTATTTTTGTACTTTAAGAATGTGCCACCATTTTTCAAACAGGATATCTGAAAAATGATGAAGGCCATACACTAACTAACCTGGTCTGTGGAAGTGCTGTGGGGAACGGGACAAGGTGGGTGTGTAACTATGGCGATTGTAGACTGGAGAGCTGATCGATCCTTGGCTGGTAGATCTGTGCATCATTCGGTCTCTCATGTCGAGGTAACCCTCAAAGTCAGAAAGAGCAAAGCACATTTGAAAACTAGCAATTTGCTCCTCATTGATTTAGAGTGCTTCATTTTCTTAAAACTGCAACTAAGTTAAAAATCTATCTCAATCTTCCACATGGGGAGTGGCTCTGAATGCAACAGAAATAGGTACAAATCAAGACAAAAGTGGATGTCACCTGAAATTCAGGTACCAGCAGACTGTTCAGTGTTTCGTTTTCAAGAAGTGTAATTAAGGCCTCTTAGAGTTTAAGATTTTACCACAGTAAATTTATTCTGAAAAGAAGCCAGATTACTAATTTAAATGATTAAATAGAAGCCTGCCTGACCACAGATGTTGCAGGCCAATTATCAATAAAGGTCCTTCTCAGTACTGAAACTCATACTCACTTCTGCAGAAGGTGTTGGAGAAAGTGTTCTTGGTGACTGAAAGAAAAACAAACTCATATTCACTCTTTAAGATACGCATGAGCATCACACACGCGAATGCCATTTGAAACGGAACAGATAAGATGGAAAGACAGGCATTCTGAAAAAGCAGAACAATGTAATACAGTGCGACACACAGTGCTCCAATGAAACCAGGATGTGACAATCCAGACTGCCCCTATCAGGTTGACACTGATTAAATGTGGAGGGAAAACTATCTGTCACTTTTCTGTGCAGTATTACAAGCTGGTGGTTTGTGTTTTTTTATTTTCCGGAGGATTCGTTCATTTTGACTTGCAATGCGTTCTTTTTTTCCTCATTTTTCACACTGTAATCTGACATCTCAAAACAAAACTGCTTCCTGTTAACTGACATTTGCCAAAAGTGGAATGGGTTACACAAATGTTTTGAAATATTAATTGGATAATTTCCGTTTTGGCAACTTCCTAGCTATGTGCACAATTTTGAGTGCACAAAAAATGTATAAGATGAATAATTCATCATACAGTACATGTAATTTTATGTGAGATTGGAAAAGGTGCTATGCTAAACCAAAGCCCCTTAAATATATTTTATTTACTTTGTATACAATAATCCATCATTATGTAGATAAACCTGCAGTGTTTCTGTTAATTTGTTTATTTTCAAATATGATCTCCTATTAAACAAAACCATTAAAAATGACTTTTCAATTCAATGGACAAAGAAAAACAATACTCAACACATGATATGGTGTTATTTAGCATTTTGGTTAGTAAGAACAAGGTTAATAAAACAAAACAGACCCAGTTAATTTTTACTTGAACTAAGTTTCTGATAACCACACGTTAAATTGCTGCAAGTTGATCAGCATCTTTTTTTGGCCCTTTTTAAAATCAGTGAAAGAATATAGTGTTCATGGAAAATTGTGAAACCTGACTGCAGCACAAACACGGCAAGAACCACGTCTTTACAGATGCATGCATATGTTACAGTGTTTTATCTTTTTTGATAAGAAAAACAGTATCAATTCAATATATAAGGTACTGCAATGATTGCAATGTCCTGCTGAGAAAAGGGTATAATTGTTTCCTAAATTCACGGTCAAGACAATATTGATAATGTATTGATGCTATTACATGTTAATCTGGGGGACGGGATTTTCAGGAAATCCAAAGCTAACTTTAACATGAGGAAAGTATTTAAGACCACACTGATGGTGTCTCAAAGAGATCCAGAGGGTGTTTGACAATTCCACCCACGGTCTTGAATAAATTTGTTGTTCTACTATGTATAAATTGTTTAAACAATGTCACTATACATTGAAGTTGGGTCTTTGCTAAACAAAACTCTTTAGGTGTTGCCTCTTAGTACACTTTATTACACTTGTTTTGTATATAAAGCAGATCACTGTAACCCTTGCTCAGTGTCTCTGCCTTCAGTTCTGGATTGCACTGCTTCTCAGGCACTGCTGACTTGGTTTCGGGGCCCAATTCTTGGTTTCCACCGCTTATACTAATCATAAAATATATTTCATATATACAGTATATGAATATTTATATATTCAACATCCAAAAACAAATGGAATTTTGGTTATTAGTATTGCTATTGCAAATAACAGATTAATCATTATGCACAGCCCATTAAGTGTAGTCACATAGATAAAAAATATGAAAATGTTATAATCTTTAAAATGTGCTTAATAGAGACCTTTAGCTTTGTTTTAAGTAACTGTAAATAGACAGATTCAGAGCAAACAAAAGTTTTAAAAGTTACATTTTAAGATATGTGTGGCATAAACAGTATATTAAAAGAAGCATATTTTTGTTCATGTTGTGAAAGGGGTGTGCTTCTGTTCTTTAGTTTTTATGTAATAAATTTCCGCACCAAACCTGGTATTTCGAACTGCAAATCTTACATCAAGGATTATTCCACCTGTAAAATTAGTATTTCCATCTCAATGCACTTTGGCTCTGTTAACAGTTAATGCTGCTAGGAGGCATGCAGGATGCATTTGATAATGCCCACTCACTCGCTCCTCGGGCAGGGGCGAGTTGTCACGTCTTGGGGTCTGAGGCTGTTGACAAAGAGTTAAACTGAGGAGTCTACTTCTGAGTTCCACACTCAAGCAGCTGAGTTAGTCTTGAAAATGAAATTCTTCTACGTAGAAGGTCAAATGTGTGAACAAAAGACCATTTGTTCAAGACAACAAACGGTCTTGTAAGTTCCAAGTAGGTGACAATACCCTTAAATTTCTTCTTAATAATTCAATATTCATCAAAATATAACTAATTTTGCATCACAAAATACATGGTCCAACTTTGTTCTCATGCATTGTAAATATTTTCACAACTGAACTGTGACTTGTGAAGTATTATTTTTACTACGCTGAAAATGCAAGTTATTTTTTTATATTCTTATCATCACGCATTTTGTATTTGAAAATAAAGTTGTTTATTTCACTAAGCTCCACAGTGCCCTACAGGAGATTTTACACTGACTGAAGGAATGGCACCTCTCTTGCTTAGCACCCAGGCAGTACGACAGAGCGAAGACAGCATTGGTTGACTAATGTAGTCCTACTGCAGTGGGGCCATCAGGAGCCCAGCCCTAGAAAACCTTTAAATCCACCACCATATTTTGGACAAAGTGTGATTACCAAGCTACCTGTCTCATTACCCCCCACCACCACTGTTAGTGAAAGCACAGCCTTCAGGTAATAATCACTCTTTTAAATACAAAGCTGAGACAGGCTTCAAAGCAAGAAGTTAGACTTGCTGTTGCAGTTGTTCTGCATGCTGACTTACTGTATCACTGCGCTTAGGTGAGCTGTCGCTACTAGGGCTCAGGGGCTGTCGGGGAAAGTGGGTGAGGATGATTAGAAGTGACCATGACAATCACATGAAGAGTGTAGCATCTGACTTCAAGACATATTTAATTAAGTGCTGCCTGACATCTAGAGCTGATAGATAGAATTGGACCTCAGGCCCATCCATCTGATTAATACTGACTGTAGCATATTAAATTCAGAAATAAGACCATTGAAATTAATGGTAAATATAAATGGCATATGTGTTTGGAAATATGGCATTCATTTCATGCGAATAACTTGTGAAATATACTGTATATAATGATAAACTATAACTGTAAAAGGTCTTCATCCAAAACAAGCAGCTCGTTCTTACAGGCCTATTGTAAATATAGACATTTCTCAGATCTTACTGTACAATTAATTTAGAAAATAAGTGCCTTTATTAACACTGCTTCAAATGAATGAGATGTCTTTATTGCAGGGATCACCAACCCAGGTCCTAGAGAGACCCAATCCAGCAGGTTTTGCAGGTCAACATTAAATCACCAATTTCTAAAGGTATGGAGTATTTAATTGTGACCAATTAAATTATGTTAAATAATTTAGAGACCATTGAGTTCTTAAAACTAAGGCCTCTTAAGGAATAAAAAAATATGTCTGTTAATTAAATATATTCATTGTTTGATACATCACAAGCTTACAAGTGTGGCCAATCTGTAAAAACTGGTAAACTACTATAAAAGGACTGGGGCTCTCCAGGACCAGAGTTGGAGACTTGTGCTTTGAATGTACTCAGAGCAACAAGGAGTTAGTTGGTTGTTTGAAGTCCCATTGTAACACCAACTTACTCGCTCGTTTGGCATGGGGGATCGCTCCTGTCTTGGGGTCTGAGGCTGTCAACAAAGAGTTCAGGTGACGCAAGTGTCTTTTTATCCAGTATTTAGAGCTTGATTGTTTTCTTACCAACACTAGATATGCTTCGCTAAACTAACAGTCTAAGTCTAATAATGTCTAAATTTTGTCTACTAGTTCCAAAGACTTTCTTCATTATATCTAATTAGGTCATACGCACACAAAAATGTAATTACATATGTGTTTGAGATGATTAACTGATGAACTGAAAATGCAAATAGAAAAATGTTACTTGGCACTGAAACCTTCTTTTAACTCAAATGTCATTGCTTAAACACTACTATCCTCATATCAGATTAAGCTTTTTTACTTACCTTGTCTTAATATGGTCATCGACTGACCCTTGCAAAAAATTAGCTATGGAAAATTCTCCATGGTGTAACTCCATCCAAACCAGACCTGTGATCCACAGTTTTGAACACTTTCTCATAAGATTTAAAGATGAGTTTTTCTGAAGCTTTACAAAAAAAAGAGCTGGCTAAAGGTTAATTACCTCTCCCAAACTCTGCCTTTCCTGTCTGTCCTCGATGGATGTGGTGTAAAAGGGCTCATAGGTTATCAAATCTGGGCGCTCAATGTCATAAATTGCCTTGACTTTGGGGATGGCAGCTAAGTCCTTATAATCAAGGATCTCATTGTCTACTTTTGCCTGGGGAGACAGACAGAGAGGAAGTAAGTTACAAGGAAAAAAATGTATATTGAGAAAACACACACAAACCACAGTTTTTCATGAAGGCATGGGAACACTTTCAGATCACACTGCGCTATGTCAATCACAGTTTCGAATACTGCAACATATTCAAGAGGTTCAGAAAAGCGCCACTTATTTTTCATCTGGTAAACTATACCATGGTTACGTTTAGGATGATTTTACCATTCCTAGCCTACTGGAGTTTCCGTGGGAGCCAGAGTATGAATACACATAAAACCCAGCAAGAAATGTTTTCATGGTCTTCCATTTTATTTTTTGCGTTACCCTCTCTTCCCACCAGGAGGTTCCTTTCAGTGTGTTGCCTTCTTGAAAACTGCTTGATGTAGGGATTATGAAAGCCTTGTCAATAGAACACAAAGGAGGTACTCACACAAGGATGTCAGATGTAACTGAACATCAGACTTGGGATCCTCTGAATGTGCGATGTGAAGATTATCTACAGGTTTTAAGAATCTCTAGACACTCAATGGGTTTCTGTATTTAGAAGATCACTTTATTGGTCATATACAATTTCTTGCATTAGGAATTTGTCTTTTCGAATACCCCAACTTGCTCTCCATAAGACACACAGACAGAGAGAGAAGCTTGGGGTCATAGCACAGGGTCAGCCATTTTTACGGCGCCCCTGGAGCAATTGCGGTTAACAAAGTAGGATTCCTCTGCCAACTGCAGGATACGAACCAGCAACCTTCCAACCACAGGCTCAGATCCTTATAGACTCTGCTGAAGGAGGAACTGTAATCACTGTTTAGCCCTAATATCGCTGCAGTACTTCTTGAGCTGGGTCCAACCTGTAATGCTGGATAGTCCCAGAAAACAAGCCACTTTGCACTGTAGTTCCAACTTCTTCCAGTTTCATTTTTTTTGCATGAAAACCTTTTTACGATTTGATTGAGTTCAATCCAAAAAATTCACTGTTGCAATATACTGTACCTCCCTTTTCTCCCATTACTGCTATAAACTGACCTAAAAATCAGTTTTCTCTAGGATACTTTGGAATGTTTCAGGAATGACTACAATAGGACACCTGAAGGAAGCTACAATGCTGAAATGTGGAGCTCTTATTTTTTCATTTTCAGCATTCTTGTTCTCATTTGAGAACAATCCTTACTTGTTCCTTTACAATCTAACGCTGACAGTTCTTCATACCTACTACTTGGTGCTAATAAGAATCCAAGCAAGTTGATCACTTTACTTTCCTTTGAGAAGGTAAAGGGCTGATAGCATACCAACTTTACACTGTTTTGTTTTTTAAATCACGGACCAGACCTTTATGATAATTGGCCAGTTTGAAAAGTATTTGAATTCATTCAAAAAGGAAAAAAAAATTTTTGTCCTAGAATATACTTTTTCTACTGTACTCTAGCCCTTGAAGCTAGGAATGGCAAATGAAACAAAATGACCGTTTCACCGTACATGAGGACGAAGACCACACAGTTCTGTCAAAATGAGAGGATAAACGTAACGCAGACTTGTCTTCATGTAAGGTACATATATTTGAAGCACTTAGGACAGCTCCTTTTCTGGGGCTTTAAACTTTTTAACAGGAGAAGGAAGTGCCAAAGAGTTAAGTAATTAACCGCTTCCCTTTGATGATGAAAACACACTTCAGTATCCTGTGCCTGCTTTGAGTGAAACCCTATTGTGGAAATATAGTCCATGTCTAAATCCAGAAATGGCTCCTTTCAATTAAACAAAAATCTTAAAGCAGATAATCTTACAGTACAGATTATCTGGGTATGAGTATGTCTTTGCAAAATTGTTTCTAATACAATGCAATAACCTAATTGAAGCCTTAATTGAGCTAACAAGTCAGTTGTTTGCAATATTTCCAATAGTTCATTTTTTCTCGTCAAAAGTTGTGAATTGCACTTTACTTATGAAATGTCAAATTTAAAGGTATCCTCCAAACAAATCAATTAAGGGCTAAATAGTGTAACAGAGCTTGGCTTCAACAAAACCAGCATGTGTGTGGGCCTCTAGGATAAGGACTGGGAACCCCTGATATAATTTCCTTACCATCCCTTGCCAAGTCCTAGTCAAGACCAAAGCAACATGACCTTGACTTGAACTGGCAACATCTGGTTAACCTAAACATAAGTGTTTAACCTCCGGTGTGAAAAAGTGTTCTTAATGGTTGAGCCACTCTCAAGCTCACCAATAAAATTTTTAACTTTTGTGATATAAAGCTTCACATGGTAGCTTAAAATTATCCATTGTTTGTAAGGGTTTGTATTTCTTCGATTAGGCATGGACTCAGACCAGGGACATGGTCCTAAAAAACTAAGTTTAAGTGCATTTCTGTCTCTGGTGCATAGCTCCCATATGAAGGCTACTGTACCTTAAATTTTGATTTTTGCCATATATTTTCACAGCAGAAATTTACCGTGCTTTCATTATGTTTCCCTACAGTCTTACTGCTTTTTCTAACATATTTTCTCACTACATCCTAAATTAATGTCATCATAAACATTAGGCCGTTGCATTGTGCTACTGAGCATCAGTTTACCATTACAGGGAACATGGCAGCTCACAGTAAGCAGATGTATAAAAAAGTTAAACTTTAATGCTGTTCATACAATTGTAAAAATCAACTAAGTGAATTTGGCTTAAAATAAGGATAGAATATTATTTGGTATTAATATGCCGCTCAATTAGCTGGAATAAAATAAAACTGGACCGATTGTCATTATCTGTGCTATGTATATTCTTATCTATTTTTATAATCTTGGATCCATATTCAGACCAATATGGTACAAATTATTAAACCTGTAACTTTGCTTGAGGTTCCATATTTAAGAACCAGCAATTTAGTAATGCAGATTACAGACTGAAATGGGATTACAAGGAAATTTCTATTGTATTGTTCTGTTTTTTAATGATAATGATACTGATGGAAAAAACATGTTAGCAAAAATAAGCCACTTCAGGCCTGTACGGTATGTCAATAAGTACATCAATTGCTAAATCATTAACCATGCCTGAAAAGGACCTTGAAACGTTAAAGCCATAGAAAAACACACAGTGAAAGCAGGGTAAATAAAGAGTAAAATCCCACCGTAAATGTACATGTGAATTTATCTTGCAAAACAATCACGAGAATACATTGCAATTAATCTGTGTGGCAGCACTGGTCTTGAGAGTCTGGCACAGAGAGTGTGGTCAGATGGCAGTACTGTTTTGTCACTTGAGGGGAAAAGGAATGGCCAGCAGCCACAGAGAGGGATGGAATGCATGGCACAGAGTGTGAGAGGGTACTGGGGGGCTGATGTTCAAGAGGAATACAGGAGACTGGGCCGGGGTAGGGGTTGGATAGACCATCAGTGAATGCTAATGTACTAAACACCTACTGTAAATGTACTGTATGCATGTGCTTGGGGAGGTGGGAGCAGTGTCTGCACTTCTATAACATTTAAACATTCAGTTTCCTTTCTGCTCTTTCTGATCCAGTCCTTGAGCCTAAGCACTCGATTTAAAAAGCACGGGACACTACTAACTTCCCCACTTGTGACAGTTATTTAATTAAGCTGGAAGTTAGTCATATTAAATACAATTGATAACGTATTTGGGGAGACAAAAGCATGAGTGTTTGGAAAGGCAGTGAGTGAAAACAGTACTCACACAGATTGTATGGCCGGGTGATCCAGGTATACTTGAACCAGGTCGGGAACAAATACTTTCAGATGATGATCTTGTGGGCTGTAATGAGATGCACAGAAATTAGTTTCCAGGAACTTCTACATTTCAGGACCCAAGACCAGAAATAAGAGATTTTTAAGAGCCTTTGAAATTGCAAACAGGTTTTATTAGTTTTTTAGAAAATAAAATCCCTTTGAGAGACACAAATATGATTGTGCCTCCCTTTCACATACTGTATCTTATAGAGTCCTAAGATGTCAAATTATAATGCAAACCATCCACTCACTCCCTCATTATTCTGTTTCCAAAAAGGGCTTTTCATTTTTTCCTGTGATTCATTAAAATATTGAAATGCTTTAGTTTTAGTTTAAACCCCCCAAAAAAATCACATTCCAGGTTTCTCATTTCAATTCAAATGAAAAAAAAACTTATTTCGTTTCTGAAATGATTTCTTAAGTCTTTTTATTACATCATTAGTCATTTAAAAATGTCAGGATGGTTCAAGGTAAAACAGTCGTTAATATAGTTTCCACAGCTATTGTGCGTCCCATTACCAGACACTGACACACTCATAAAACACAATGATAAAATACTGTATGTGGTTCAAGCGACTGCTATAACAAAGAAGCAAGATTTGCATTTTTGTTCTGATAAATCCAAAATAGTGAACTGTGCAATTGGGACCTTTGGCGGTTACAACGATAAAACTCGGTATAGGTAAAAGCTTAAGTGGTTGTGCACAATCCTTCAGTTGATGGCAAATGGTTTTGAGGCCATTCTACATGTTTCCAGACTTCATCTGATAGGATAAAAAAAAACACTACACTGCTGCACAACAGATATGGGTGAAGGTCTTTATGAAACCTGTGGAATTCTATAGTTAAATGAGGAAAGGTGGACGAATGAGAGGCTTTCCCTGGCTTCCGATAAAATGCATACATTTTTGTTATAGTCTCTGATCCGCAATGCAGCTGAAACCCAGACACATGGGCTATGGCTACAGATGGTCTGATTATCAGATTGGAAAAGGTGTTACTAAAAAGCAAGGTTCAATTTTTGGTCAGTACCATTATGTGAAGATTAGGAATTCAAAGCACAATTTAATCATACCCACGGATTAATAGTGAAGTACAAATTACTTTGATTTGAAAAAATGTCAGAATGATTTAATTTATTCAGCGCTGAACTTTACTTATTAGTAAACCTTGTAGCCACTCTGGAAAGGTCAGTCCATTTGAGCGTTCTCATTAACTCCAGAACTTCAGCCTCTGCTCACATTTTGACCAGAAGAACTCTGCTGCCAAACGATCAGCATAATTTAAAAGTGATTGTATTGCTAGAGCAAGTATCCAAAGGGATGAACCAGCAAAATGAAAAAAAAAGTCAGCTGTTGGCACTAGAATTGAACATGTGCAGAAGTACAGTATGCTTCTCACTATTTGGGAAGCAGCCTTGTTCTTTGACAGTTCATGCACATTGAGTCTGCATGGCAAGAGAATGATAGTGTGCGAGTGGTACAGATTAACTATACCATATGATGAGCTGAGGGCTTCCGACAGAGGCTGCAGCTCAGGGTCAGAGGACGAAACACTTTTCGTCTTTTAATGAAAACGAAAGGGAGTCACACCACAGGTTGACTGCACAAGGATGCAAGTGTCCTCTCGCCTTAGTCTCTTGCTTGTGCAAACACAGAATGATGCCATCGCACAGGCAAGAGCTAATACAGTACCTGCCTTTCTGTTTTGGTGAGGTTCTTTATTGACGGGGGTAACAGCTGTGGAGGAAGGAACAGTTTTTCATTTCGTATTACTCAGCACTCAGCACAAACAGCTTTGGGTTAGTGCTGCTTCTGCTGGTTTATTACTTTCCTGACTTGTTAAAAATATCACTACTTAATTTCCGCCACATGTTTAGTAATAGTTGGCTGCTAAAAACACTGCACACTGAAAACTTTGCTTTAGTAAAAATGCCTTATATGAAACAATCTGCAGTAATCATGTAAGAGTTGCACTAGAAGCTTCCGGACTACCTACACAAGTTGCTAAATATGATTGTCTGAGATCCTTCGAAGAAAGTCAGGATGAGGGATTAGTTATCTACTAGCAACCAAACAGATGGACTCTCTTAAGTTTGCTCTTTTGTCCATTACAATAATAATGAAAGACTCCCTCACATTTACAAATGAAGCTTAAGAAAAACAATAGTTCTATGCATATCCTAATACTGTCTCAGCTGTGTGCCTAGTTATTTCAAATATTTCTGTGTCCTATAGTATCTATTATATGGTATACCTTTTCATATTGAGCACTGTTCAAGGCATTCTTTTTATTTGGGAAGGGGAAGGGGTTAGAAAGTTACTGTATCTGATCTTTTAGCATCAGTATCCCCTATCTGCCTAAATAGAGGAATCTTCCAGAATCTTTCAGCTGTGTCTGTCATCATAGGCATGAGTTTAGCTCCATAAGATAAGCTCAGTCACTCTGTCACAAAATGTACAGATACAGAATGCCCTGCATGCTTAAGACTTTATACATAAAACTCGGCCCATGGAAGGGAATGTTATATTGTGCCTTTTCCTGAATAATTATCCATTAATGAAAAGAATAACCCATGGAAAATCTCATGAGGTGAAGATTTATCTTCACAAGAATTGAAAACTACAGAAATTTGATCATGAGTAGTTAAGTAGGTAGCTGTGTCAGAATGTGTAGGCTGCAAAGGTTTATTCAATGCTGAAACGAGAAGAAAAGAAAGTTTCAGCTGTGGAGCCTTCTTCAGGTGTCTTCTGACACACCCAAAGAAGGCTGCACAGCTGAAACTTTGCGTTTCTATTCTTCAATTTTTAGCATGGAATAAACTTTTACTTGTAAATTTGATCATGACAATTTTCACTTTGTTATCCTTTTAAAAGGACACATCATGAAAAACATATTTGCACTGCATAATTTTCCATAGGTCAAACAGCACAATCAAAAAAGTGGCCATTTATACAAGATCATTGTCCCTGTTTCAATGGTTTATTTTAGTTTGAAGACCTAGCCAATCTTTATATCAAAAACGTCACGTATATTTTAGTAACTCACAAACTGTATGAATAATACTTTTTCTGAATGTAACAGATTACCACAATGCATTTATATGTTTTATTGGACTGGAGAGAGAACGCTTTGTTTCTTTATTCCCAACCCCGACTCCCTAAAAAAACACTGATTTGGGCATCTTACTTTCTGTACTTCAAGAGTGCCAGATTCCCACATTTCAAACAATCCCGCAGGTACTGTACTTCAACATCTCCTCAAAAAAGTAATTATTTCTTTAATGGTGATTTAAAAAAATGTTACAGCTTGCAATGACTGTTCAAAAGCATAATCAAACTGTGAGATTAGCACTGGGCAATGCAAGTGGGTTCGATCCCCGCTACAAAAAAACACTCTACAGCATCTACCTACAGTAAACTGCCCACTAAACAATAGTGTGCCCAAACACTTGTAGGCCAAGCCAGTATTTCCCTGAGTGCTCACGTATCGCAATTGTTAACCCGCAGAAAGAAATCTGAACGGAATGAGACTTCGAGTCAAAAAACAACATAAGGAAACATTGAGAAATCTATGGGATGTCCTCTACCAAGAAAGAAAATACAAATCCTGTCTATCTAGTTCTGATGGGCATGGGTATTAAAATAATTAACATAAAGCTTCTGCACGTTAGATTTCAAGCTGTCAGTTATCTCAAGGTGATTAAGATACATTTCATGTAACATGTTAAAGACCAACTTTGGTTTTATTGAAGTTAGCAAGCTCTCCAAAGCAGATTTAAAAGCACCATGTGAATACCAGTCAGGTGGTAATCTATGTCACTTCACAGACATGTGCTGCTCACAGGAATTTATTAAATCTCTCTAGTAGCACGGTATGGGGCAAGCTAATTAAGAGCTGTGTGGATATGCATTCAGGTTAGAGGAATTCCAATGTTTTATAACACCAGTTGTATAACCTATCTCGGTTCTTGTGCTTTTTTTAATCTGACAAACTTGGCTAAGACCAATGTTCCTCTGTTTTTGTTCATTTTGTATCATCATCCTTGATTGTTTTTCAAACCTTTTATTCTTATCTTGGTTTTCCAGGTCCATCAAAACAACATTTAAATTACTCTTGCATATTCCCTAAAAATAAAGCAATTTCTGTTTTGGGAAGAATAATTGTCGGATTACATGTGGTAGACAATTCAGTTTTCAAAATATTTTTAATGATGTCATTTTTTCATGTTGCCAGAATACATTACATAATTACATTCACTTTTGTTTAAATACAACATTCAATTAAATGTTGTAGAAAACGTCATAATTAGGTGGTCAACAGTGTTAATTCACACATAACAGTCTAAAAGGTAGAGAACATCTATGGAACTAAATTGTTGTCTTAACTATAAAAGAAAATAAATGAAAACAAGCTGGAAAGAATCTGTATTTAAAAACTGAATAAAAGAAAAGGGACACAGAGTATTGGCACACACAGGCCATTTCAACAAATGATCTTTTAGAAGGCACAAAAATAAATATAAAACTATGTTCTATGAAATCTATCCTTCCATTTAATAACACCTGTAGGCCTTCACTAAAATGGCATGTAATCAATGTGTTACTGTATGTATTTGCCTAAACAGCCTGTTTTCACAGAGTATTTTCACAGTTCTTCTACACATAATAATTTGGTCAATGTTTTTTTTCCCCGTTCTATATAATGTAAATGTCACTTTTCTGTTTTCAAGTGGGAGATTCTGATGGCATGAAAGGTTGTGCTGCTGCCTCACAACCTGAGTCCAGATTGGGGCACCTTCTTTGTGGAGTCTGCAGGCCAGCTGCATGGGTTTTCGCAAGGCTTGCAGCTATGCTCCAAAAGACGTGTTTGTGAAGCACAATGATGGATTTCGTGCCCCATCCCGAGGTTTAGTCCCACCTTGTGCCCTATGCCTCCTGAATAGGTTCCGGATTACCATGACCCTCACCACAAATTAGTGTTTTCCTGACAAAGGATGAATGATATCTGCACTTGCATTACATTTTAAGATGTAAAATCGTCTCTCCGAGAGTAAAATAATGCAGATTTTCGTGCTGCCAGTCTATCCTTATAATTATCTATCGACCCAAAGGGACTTCTTTAGCCCAAGGTACTGTAAGTGAAATAAAGTCAAACGATGCATTCCCTACTAACGGTGAGCTCACATCCAACATATCCCTAACTTTTTTGGGTTACTCTTCGGTAAATGAACAATGCAGGGCAATGTCACTGGCAGAGTGCAATGTGGTTAATATTTATGGCCGTGCAGATTGTGAGTGTAGGAAGGGAACCAAGCTTCGGTGCCTTTCATAGCGTGTTCTAACATTACGTAGATTAAAAACATTTAATTCTTTCTTGACATAAGCAAGAAAGCGCATAAAATGGGAAGGAGCAGCAAAGCATGGAGAGGCAAACCTCTGTGGACCACGGTCTGCGCTGGATCAGACATTTGGGATAAAAGATATCGAAGGGGGAACGCTTTGTGCTTTGATGCGGGCGTGGTATCTGAGAAAAAATATCAAATGACCGCATTTACCTTTCTGGAACTTGGCTTCATAGGTTTTGAGCATGGGTATCGTGAAAGAATGCAACAGGAGGAAAAAAAAAGGTAATCTGAGATTGTTCAACTACTCCCCACCTTTAAAAACTGGTCTAACATTCTTATTATTTGTGAAGGTATGAAGACCACCGTGGTAGTATCCAACAAAGAAGGAAATGGTGTGAACAAGCTTTGGGAAAATAATTATTTAATTATTTAAATAATTATTTACAATTCCAATTATTTAATTAACAATGCCATTTAAAAGACTACAGGCAATGCAATTCAAAGTTCAGATTGTTAAGGTCTGAAACCATTTCAGAGGGGGGTTACAAAATATTTTGCTGGTAACACAATACCACGGACATTCCCAACACTGGCATTAGCTGTTCTTACCCTGTGTTTTTCTTCTGCTCTGGTAGAATGTTTACAGTCTGGATGCCAAACTGTTGACCCTAAAGTAGAAAAAAAGAAATAACCCAAACCTTTTAACAACCAGAACCACAGAACAACCAGAAAAAAATTAAATTAATTAAATACTGTAACACTTGGTTCCATAAAAGAAATTCAGAACCATGACCTGCCCCAAAAATCCACCACAAAGTACCTCAAACAATACATTCAATACAGCTAAACATTCTTTTTGTTGATTAAACAATGGGTGAATAAAGCTTGTTTTACATCTGTTGAAGTGGAATGTACTGTAGGTGCAAAGATCCCAAGTCACCCTACCACAAGCACGGATCATACAACTTTACCATAACAATAGAAGTTCTAAAACTAAAATATTATAACAAGAGCTTCTTAAAATAATACAAATTGTGGGATTCTGTTGCTTTTTGGAAAATAAGAATTTTGGAAATGATCTTCCATTTCGATATCATTCGCCTATGGGTTTAAGACCTGAAATTTGTGAATTGTGCATACTGTACATGCATTTTATACAATCTGCTTAAATGTTACATATTGATTTGTTTTCTGTTTAAAAGCCACTCTTTTCCTCATACATAAGGTATTTCAAATTCAGTTGAGCTATTGTATATAATCTGAAATGAAATATTCTTATAAATCTCCTTTGCTAAAGACCGGAAACAAAAATAAAACCAAATTTGCCCTCTGAATGACGCTGGTAAGAGGATCATCATGTCAGGTTTCTTTCACTGTAATCCTGATGTCTTTTAGTCTGCTCACGTCAGGAGGTGCAGATCTACAGTGTTCTTACCTTGCAGGTACATTTCCTCTCCTTCTGTGAACATTTGGTTGCACCTGCTGCATCGTGCACAGCTTGGATGATAATGTTTATCTCCTGCCTAGGAGAGAGAAACAGGCACAACTGGTCATGCTGTTATTAATAAAACTCCAAGTGGAAGTCAAGATATCCTCATTGGTCTAAGCAAAAGAGCACCACACATTTTAACAACTGTTTTTAGGGGGAAAAAAAGTGCGAAAGTAAGTAAGGTGTGAAAAAGTTCAGGTATAGTACCTAAGCAGCTACAAGAAATAATAGTATTTTCTTTAACCTTTATTCTCGTTTTTAAGACTCTCATAAAATCCATCTTGTAGAGTACAATAGGCTTACAGCCATATCCCCCTGAGATAGACAGGGCCCGAGAAACAATAGGTTTTACTCAGACAGCCAACTTCTGCTGCCTTTACAGAAATATTTGTATTTCTGCATGCACAGATGTTAGTTTACTGTGTTGTAATGCACTAAATTTACAGTGAAGTCATGAGAAACTGTCAGAATATGAGAAACTGCAGAACACTATGCTTTACACTTATTCGGGGAAACAGAGCATTTTATTTTTTGATGACAAAAATCATTTAAAAAAAATCATAACGCCAACAAATCTTGTGCTAAATGTTCAGATAGCAACCAACAGATGCTTACTGAATTACTACTTCTAATTGTACTTGAGGAATTGGAGAGAATGTGTGTGCCACAAAACCATTTAAGTATAAAAGGCACAAAGCATCAGCACTGTCAGAATCCAATCTGTCTGCATGACTCATACGTACATGCTGTATTTGTCATTCAGTTAAGTACAGTACCAATTAACCTGTAAAATAAGGTTTGAGACTAACATTTGCACACTATCGAACATTTGTTTACAAAAACAGCAAAGTACTGTACCACTTGCCAAGTTGAATTAGCATTCAACAAACCTAGGGCCAAAAATTCATTAAAAACTTTAGTACATCATTCCCCACAGGAAATAATCAGGATTATTAAAATAAAGTATTTTGAATATAGGGCGCAGAATATACATTTACAAGAGATTAGATACTACACTTAATAAATTATCACACAACTCTTATTACTTATTTTGGACAAGGTGGGTACAAATGTACATTATACACAATTTTGACTCCAGGTGCTAAAACAGACACTTTTTTATATTTGCTGTTCTTGTTTGAATCTTCTATTTAATTCAGTGCTCTCTATTTCTTTTTCCTTAACTATTTGCTGCCACGTGTGACAGTCATGCTGAACTACAGGTTCGAAAAGCAGGCTGTGAAACAGACCAGTGGTTGCATGCTTGGAGATTTGGTTCACAGAGATGTCAGGAATGACAAACTGATATGGCTCTCTTGCACTGATATGTCCTTCACAAGCCTCAGTTGTTAAATGGGAATTCCTCTGAGGGTCACAGTTTTCTGCCTTACCATACTGACGCTTTAGTTAATGGACTAAAAGGCCATTTGTGTTGGCTTTTCTCCTCACTGTAATTAAATGTTAAGACCCCAGGCTATCGTATTTCACAAAAAATGGAAAAGCCTTGGATTTCTGCTATTTTAGTTGGAAGTACTCTTTGTGACCACCATTCAGTGCTCTATGCAGACACACAACGTGCAGCAAAAACCTTCACTCAGACAGATGTGGTCTGTACTTCAGTAGCTCAGATCTCAGCCATTGTCTGGCTGTTCATCATCGTTTTTTTTTCTAAAACAGGAAGATCTTAAAGTATTTCTCCACATTATACACTTGTTTGTAAGGTATGAAAGAACAGAAGCTTTATTTTGCTTAAATAGAATTTCAGCTCCTTAGGGAATGCAAAGTGTGGCATAACATTGCAATGCAAAATAAAAATTTAATCTTGTAATAGGTAAGTTTTAACAACATCCATATTGTAGAGATACAGTACACCCACACGACCCACTCAGTTTCCAGTAATATGGGTTTCCAGGAATAATTTCAATATCATTTGAAATCCTTTTTCTCATTCCCATCCTTTAAACCATTTCTTATAGTGCATGAATTTATTTAATAAATAATGGATAACAAATAACAATAAAGGGTTCACTCTATTTTGAATGTATATATTTTATTGACTATAGTACCATAACAGGTTTGTCTGACAACCCATATGAATAGAACAATGGGGACGTTTTTGCAATTATTTCTGTTAAAAGATTAAGCTGATGTTATCCTAATGCCTTCCATATAAAGAAGATGTTTAATTCATATTAAATTCAAGACCTTTTCAGATTGACACTTTGGCAGGTGTTCTTTAGCTTAAACTAAAAAAGAACTGAGAACTAGCATTGTATTATTGTCATGTTTAATGTTTATATGATAAAATCATATTTTAGCAGCTTTTACCATTTGTAATATTGCTTTGCAGTATGGACTGTGATTCTAACATTTACTGTACCCCCAATTCAGCTTGGCACAATTTACTCCTCTTTTATTTCACAACATTCTATGTTGCCAGTTGCAGTGTAGCTTCACAAGGTTCATTCATAACACAAAAAATCACAATAAATCTCATGTCTCAATTGTACTCTGTCAGTCACTGCCAGTAGTTCCTTTTTCAGTCTGAGAGCCAGTAACTCCAACCCAGCAGTAAGACTGAACTTCATCATTTCCAGAGCATTCCAATCATGTCTCTCGCCATCTGTATTCCACCTTTGTGCTTATTATCAACACAACACCATACTGTAGAGGGGATTTATACAGAACATTTAACCTTCAGTCATTAGAAAAACAAATCCTTATGAACATACAAAATATTTATTTTGAAAAACCATTTGACTGGAAATGGTATTCTACATTTTAACAGTATCAAGGCTCCTCATTATGTTGTACTTTCCAAAATGTTAATACCATTTAAAAACCAACAAAAAAACTTGCAATGAAAAAAATCCTTTGTCATTGTTTAATGAACACTATTTCAAATGATTACAATTATTATTATTACATTTATTAAATCAGAACACTGACTCAATATTCTACTTGAACGTCCAACATAGTATTCAGATAGTAAAACTACACTAGGGCCAAGATTATTATGACCTTCAGGATATTTTTCCACATTTCAGTCAAGGAATAGTGCCAAAAAGTAAAAAATAATTAATCTGGAATCCATTTAAAGCATGTGATACTATGTGCCTGACTGCAAAAAAAATGTCTCTATGGAATCTCAGAGGCAAGCCTTTTTTCACTTCATTATTCAAATCTTTTTTTACTTCCCAATTATTAATCTTCTTAAAAACGTCGGTTAGTTTTAATGCTATTGTAAATCAGCCATGTGTTGCCATTTTTTATCAGCCTGTGAAGAATCATCTGGACACAACAGCTGGTTTCCGATCAACATTTAGAATGAGTATTGCCAGTCACCATTTTGGTCTTTCTACCCCTTTGTGATTGAATGTTGAAAACCTGTACTGAGAACTTCATCTAATGTGCTGAAATTTGGAAATATTTCCAGTTTTTGCAGGGATGATTTAAATCTCCCTCAACCTTTGATTCACCGCACAGTTTTATCACAAGCACAACAGAGGCTGACCCAAGGGATTCTGACAGATAACCACAAGTCACAGAACAACCACCACCCTTCTCTCCTTTGTAGCACAAGATAAAGCCCAGTTCCTTCTCCAGCACTGAGGGAGCAGCTTACGTGGACTCGATAGAAACACGGCCTATGACTTTGCTAAAATGAAGAAGTGCACATTAAAAACTGTCACACGGTCTCAACAGTTATACAGTAGGTACCACAGAAAAAATACATCTTTTATATGATGGATAGCTCACATTTTACTTCACAGGCAGTGCACACTGTAGAATCACTTATTGGAATTTATATGTACAGTTAATTTAGATTTTTCATATTATTTTCACATTAGCCTCTTTTCTGCATGTTTTATCACACTTTACTCTTCCCATCTTTACAGAAGCTCTGGCATACAAATCCTTACTGAAGCTATGCTGTATTCCATAGATGCTGATCATTAGCAATTACATAAAGTCTGGGATATACATCCCTCGATCTCAAAGAGCTATGGAACATCACATCTATAGCAAAACTTCAAGACATCTAATGGTGTGAAACTACTTTACTCGGTCACTGTTACAGGGGGTTTTGAAAACGGTTCCCTTGATTGTCATAAATCAGAAATCAGTCTTAGTACTCTTAAAGCTGAAACTGTTTAATAGTTAAGGTGCTTGGGCATGTTAAGCTCTATTATCTACAGTATGTGTCGGATATCTGCATTAGATTCATGTCTCTAGCAACAACTGCGACAGATTTTCAAGTGGCAATTCAGAATTGAATGGGGGACACAGAGGGTAAAGTGGGATTAGCTGGCCAGGACCCACTCAGCTCCTGGTGAAACTGTAACCCCAATGGCTCTTGCAGGTTTATGGGGCTGTAGGCCATGAACCAACCTGTGCTGAATGTCTAGTCAGGGGCTGCAGCAAGTCTCATGTGATGTGTTAACAGACAAGTACTGTACAGTAGGTTAAAGACAGGCAGGTTGCATTTGGATCAGAGGATCGATCAGAGCCACAGGCAAAAACAACTCACATTTGGCTGTTTCAGACTCGGTAGATACCTACTGTAAAATTAGATTTTATTGTAATAATTTTACAACAGAAATTCATAAAAATAATTGTACTTTTTGAGTATTTATTGGACTTTTTGAGGCTGAATTCTACTTTATACATTTCAACACCTGTGTAAAGCGATTTATTTTTTTTATTTATAATGACTACATAACCAGAGAAGTACACCCCAGGGAGTGCTGTCTTGGGAGATCACCACGTTCTGTGGCTGATGGCTAAAGAGGCTTGGCTCTAAACTATACTTCACAGAGCTAACCAAAAATGTGCTATATAGTATATCATACCCTGTTTGTTTTCTATTAACATGCCCTTGCCTTATGGTGT
Organism: Lepisosteus platostomus; assembly: GCF_059453375.1. Lineage (NCBI taxonomy): Eukaryota > Metazoa > Chordata > Actinopteri > Semionotiformes > Lepisosteidae > Lepisosteus > Lepisosteus platostomus. Next base: position 40,787,610 of record NC_142616.1, read on the forward strand.
TGCAAAAACAATTAAACATAAAAAAAATGTTTTCAAACAATCAGTAGTGAATAGCCCATGTATTCTTAAAAGCTCAAGCAATTCTGTTTAAAAAATGACTGCTGAAAATGTTTTGAATATTTTGGAGCCAATTTATTGCAAAAGATGTTACGTAAATAAACATCTGGACAAAGCTTAGACAACTATGGGAATAACAGGGCTTCTATAACAGCTTTCTCTGGGTAGTGGCCAGACATCTGATGCAGATCACATGCAGGAACTACCTGACGAACTGTGGTGATTCCTGTATACTGTATAGTTAGGCATGCCTTCAATAAGTGTGCCAGGCTCAAAACCACAAAAAAGTGCATTCATTGTTTGCATGAGCTCGGCAATTGAGAAGAAAACAAAATAAATCACTTGAGATGCAGTCTCAACCAAAAGGCATGCATGATGTTAACTTAATGCTTTAAGGGTATTCTCTCCAATGGCAGCTCTAAAATGTGGCCATCACCAAAGCCACTTTCCAATGTTTTTGTGACAATACAAAAATTTGTTCTGTTTTTAAAATCTAAAGAATAAATTATTGAAAATCTTAAATGCTTGATTTCCCTTCTTCTTAATTTGTCCTATTCCATCTTTAGGCGGATTTGCATCTTTATACCAGTTATTTTAGAGCTGCTTTAAGGAAACTGGACACAAAGCTTCAAAAACATTTTTGATAAAAGAATACCAGAACATAAAAATTATTTTATTATTATGCATAAATAATCTGCTAGGTTTCTAGTTTTGTATTTCCTGTTCTCTTAGTGCAGCTTATCCGTTTCTCCCTTAAAAACACAAAGTTATAGGATATAGTAAATAGTAAAAATATTTCCATGGTACTATATATTACAGTAGCCACAATGGAAATTCATGTTCAAGAGGATTAAATATCTGGTGTTTTTCAGTGTAAAATGAAAAAACAAGTTTAATCTTTTATGTTAAATAGGCCCTGCAATGTGAGAGCTGGTGGAATTAGCTTCATTCACAGCTCAAGTCTGTCAAATTAAACTCACATTCAACACATATTGTGAATATAATTCTTGAGAGGAAATGCTTGACAACTAAGAAGCATGATAAACTTTGAAAAGCCTGAAAAAGCAAGTCATAAATGTCACAATCTTAAAAGGTCTGAGACAAGCATTTTGTATTGGAAATACATTGTTAAATGGTATTTATAATTCTATAATGGATTTATAAATCTTTAGTAATAAAGTAACAAATGTGAAGACCAATCTCTACAGCAGATCTGGATAGTAACAAAAGCCTAATTCTGACTAAATGATCCTTGCCCTGTGGTTGGTGGTTTTGTATAATGTTACATTATTTATAACATTTTTTAAATCTAAATAATATTAGGCAAAATATACAGTACCAAAGTAATGTAAATTGTGGGCTTCCAAGCAACCAGCAAAGATGCACAGAATAGGTTGACCACTAATGAACAATAAAACGACAGTCCATATGTTGCCATTGGGAGCCCTGCTTCTTATTAGCTTGCTGTGACTAGGCAACTATGAACTTGCAGTGACCTTGGTGTGTGATGTACCATTAGACCAATCAGTATTAACTCACCTGTGAGGTGCTATTGAGCTCACAGAACATCACAGGATAACTGGCTCTGACAGGTAAGTGTGTCAGCAGCCACCATGCACAAGAATAGGGGTTGTAGAAATGTGGCTAACAAATACTGATTCTAAATCGACTTCATATACAATAGTAAATACAGATGTTACCAACTGGTAATCCAAAAAGAAAAGAAACACATGAGCTGACATGTGGGTGATGAGTACAGCCAGATAAAACAAACAAAGGAGGTACCCACATTGGGAGAGCTTTAGCTCAGCGGGGCTCCGTAAATCTTTGGTCCAAGTGTTCCAAGACCATTACTCCCATTTCCTCTCTTCCACTCCTGCAGCTTTTTAACATTGAAACAATAAGCTGACACAAGAGTTGGGTGGGTATCAAAAATCTGGTTCCTCCACCAGCACTGGATTCCAGCATCATAATCTAAGCATGACTCAATACTGTAATGAGGCTTGATTTTACACAGATGTGACCCTTGTAACCATAGCAGCCTTCCCTTGTCCTGATCCTTTTGTAAACAAAACCCTCCTAGTGTGAGCCACAGGAGTGTCCTGTGCAGAGCTTGCTCTGCTGGCTGTGTTGTCCTGACACAGTGTTTGCTGCTGGGGTGGGGTCCATCAAAATCATTCACTTTTTCAGAAGATCTGGATTTTTATATTAAATTGCCCTTTTAGCAGAAACAAGAGCACAATGATTTTGTGAACTAAAGCAGATACACAGATACACACCAGACTCTCATTAATTAGATCACATTTGTATTATTAGAAAGTCTAATTTCGTTTGATTGTCTTATCTAGTAGGAAAAGTAGCAAAAAAAGTCAGGATTATGGATATAACAAATGTTTTGGAATTGGAATTGTATCTGGAAAGTAAGATCCCTCATTGCAAGTCAAGAACCCTGAACTTCTAAGTTTCCTTTGTTTATCTGACATTCTGCCAGTTCCTATTGAACAATTTGAGTTCCCCATCAGAAGTTATGGGTAAATGGGTAGTGTTGGCTGGGTGTCTGTGGGACCAAGCACAAGCAGAGAGGTCTGTGATACAGATGGTCTGGCAATGCACATTTGTTGGGGGGTGTGGCCCAGCAACAGGCCCAAGAGGTCACTGAAACAGTCAGGATGAATAACAATTTATTTCTGAGTGAAAAATTGATTCAGAAAGAAAACGGTCAAAGGAAATTAATTTAGATACATGAAAGAAAAGCAATGACCCTACAGAAAACAGGTATGAACAAGGAACCCTTTAAATGTTTTACTTATACTACTTTGTATTACATAGACTTATCAACCCTTCATTGAACAAAGTTTACAAATCTAGGTTACCATCTAGGTTAATTGACTGCAAGTATCAAATTGACCCATGAATCTCCTCCAGACAGTTCTTAAAAGAAACCAAGGTACAGACTTTAATATGGTTGAGTAGTTTAACCTTTTTTAACCTGTTTAACCTTTAGTTTAAAGCTGAGTCTCCCGTTCTGAGTTCTTGTTCTGAGTTTGTGTACTGGTTCTTGTTTGAGATTGTGAAGAAGCCCATTGCTTTGACTTTGTCAATGCCTTTGAAGATTCTGAATTCTTTAATTGCGTTCCCTCATTTTCTACACTCTTCAAAACTAAACTCCTGTTCTTTGAGCCTAGCAGTGTAGGATATTTCTTTAAGCCTGGAAATTAAGCCTAGGAATGTCGCCTCTCACTATTCTGGACATTACAGAGAAGCAATATCTTTTCATTGTATCGGTTACCAATACTGTACACTATTCTAAACAATTAAAGTGTGCCCAGTAGAAAAGCCACTTAACAAACTTGTAAAATACAACCATTACCTTTTAAAATCACATTCAAACAGCTATGCTTCTTTCTTGAATGGCTTTCAAGAATCAAAGAAAACCTAAAATGTTCTTTGGCATTTTTCTGTGAATAAATCCACTTTTGAGGTTATTCTATCCTTAAATTCAGACCTTGCTTTGAAACCATTGAGGCTTCAAGGTTTTACAATCTTACTATTCATTCTTCTTCTGTATGCCCCTTGCTAAATAGTAAAAGATACTGTATGTAAAAAAGTGTAGTATTTTGCATTAAACTCACAAGAGGAAACAATGAATCTTAAAAAGCCACAAGATAAATAATCAAATGAAGCTGTTAAGCAATTTTTTTAACGCATTGCTTGTTTCACAAACTAACAGATAAGGGACAATTCATCCATCCATTTGAATTTTAAATTTTGTCACAATATCCTTCATGGTGCTATACTTAAATGACACCTATTATTTTCCTGCTTATTCCTGTTTTACTTAACTCTGCATCAACCGCAAATTATTCTGAAAACACAATGCAAAGCAATACACACAAAAATGACACTTGGTGTGGTGTTATTTTTATAGTAATTTTTCTATTGTTTATTTACAGTCTGTTGTTAATATACTGGAAAAAGGACTGTAAGGCATTGGCAACACATTGTGTTGTAAATGACTTTATTGTAGATATTAGGCTCAGGCCCCCATCAAGACAGTCTTATCTACTGTACAGTACATCTAGACTAAAATGAGAATAAAGCAGCAGCAACATACTAAAAGAATAACATACCAATTAAAGGTTATCAGAGCCTCTCTTTATTCAGCACACACAAATAAGACTAAGTAGTACCAGATGTTACTTCAGCAGATCCCTGTTTTCTCTACGGGATTTACAAATCCCAAAATAAACTAATGTGCCAGATATCCTGCTGCCAATGAGATGTTCAACAAAGCTAAACAACCAGTTAGTACTGCCAGTAGGACCAACAGCAGACTTCCCACCTGCCTTTCCTCATCCACAGAGATGCATGCTTTTTTTCTACTTTCATCCCATTAAGATAGACAGATAACACCCTGCACATATACAGTACTGTAAGCTGCAATTATTAGGTCACAAGAAAACAAGCGGATAAAACTTCATTTCTGCACTATGCTACAGAACATGTGCCAATCACAACTGCAATATATATTTTTCCAAACATATATAATTCTAAGCAGGACTCACGGTGACAACGCAAAATGACACAATGAGTTGGGAATTTCATTATGTACCGGTAAATGGGGATGCTTACAATAAGCAGTGCCCCATCCTTCTAATGATAAATTTCCTTAGCAATGAACATTTTCAGTAAGTAGGTGGCTCTGCCACCACAACTTCTGCCTCTTGTAAATTTATTCTGAAAATTTGGATTTAGTCAATCATTTACTAATACCCACATTCACTTAAAACCTCATCTTCTTGAGGTGATGGCCATGTTTTATTGGTAACCAAGGAAACAGAAGAGGACTACAGAAACCTAAGGGAACTTTCACATTTATTATCTGAGGTGGCACTGCTGCAGACAGCCTGGTACTGGCCCCGTGCCAAGAAGACTCAAGTTCCCATAGTAACAAATTCTGAAGGGTGTAGTCCTCCCTCTGACAATAACAGAGAAATAGCATTTCTAGATATTAATCACAGGAGGTAATAACAAGGATTCTATCACGCCATGGTAAAGGACATCTGTACCAACAAGTCTAATGATATGGAAAGGTGATTAATATTTCACTTTGTACTTTTTAAGTTACCCTCTGACTTTGCAACAAACAGTCTTTAGAACTTACAGTATACCTGTGATCTACACACTGGCTTAATTAGTAAACTTAATACATTTGCAAATTAACCAAAAACATGATCAGTGACAAAAACTACAGATTCAGTAGGGTTGTAGGAGTCTGGAAGAAGTTACCCTGTAATGTTGTTGAAGCCCAGTTTCTGGCATCTTTGAAGAAATGGCTGGATGAGATCCTTGAACTAAAAAGCTACAGTCCTAACAAACAAGGTAGATGGGCAAGGTGGCTTCAAATTAAAAACATAGAGACATGATTCAAGATTTGCAAGACACCTGTCAAGCACACTTTTAAGCAGACAAATGCAAGGTGATATATGCAGGTAATACAAATGTACTCTATAAATATGGTGGCACTGAGGTTAGTGATGCCAGACTGATTTTATGTTCACTCATCACCATCCTGTTCATTGTCCTGTGGAAAATCAAGCAAAAAGAAAATCAACAAAATGCTAGATCATGTAATGAGAGGTGTGGAATGTAAACAAAGGAAGTAATGCTAAACTCTTCACTAGCAACCCTAAGTTTAATTCAGGGTGGAGACAGTGTGAACAAAGTGGTAATTCAAGCATGACCCAGGTTGCTCATGCAAGTGTCTTGCTCAGCAGGAAATTCTTCAATTTGCCATAACATATGTATAGATCAAAAAACATGTACTAGTTAGACCTCATGTAGAAGACGGTGTGCAATTCTGGTTGTAACACTATAAGAACATCTCAGCCTTCAAAGTTTTCAAACAGCAACCACCATAACTTACACACTGATTAAATAACTGAATCTTATCAATTTTGAAGATTGAACATTTCAACTTTTCATAATCCTGACAAAATCAATCCAACAGTTTTATTTATGCTCAGCAGCAAACAAGGTCTCAATTAAACTTTATAAAAAAGCGTATTTAGAACAGAAAAGGGAGGAACTTTTTTACATAAAAGGTGGTGGGTGTGGAACAGTCAGCCAAGTCATATAAGTTTAAGACATTTCCCAGGGAACCTTAAAGAAACAGCTTGATGAGAGACTGAGATCAACAAGCGTGAAGGGCTGAATGCCCTCTTCTTGTTTGTAACCATCTAATGTTCTTAACTGTGTTCCAAGGGACAAGATTAAATCATCGAAAGTAAGCATCTCTGAAGTGTTTTGGAATGAGCAGCAGCTGGGGCTGATGTAACATGATTTTAGTTAACAGGCGTCTTGTGATTTTCATCATGAGTCATTTATTAGGCGGAGATTCTAATAGCTTTATTGAGCTTACAGTTTGGTTCAGCTCAATTTGTAGCAAAAATGTTCTGAGAAAAAAAACCTTTTAAATTAGACCTGAGAATACACTGATATTTTCAACTGTGGATGAATGAAGATGATGCTGAAACTGTACATCAGGCTTTATCTATAGTATATTAAGACTAATGAAGAAAAAGTGACAGTTGTACTTTGTAGGAAAAATCATTTAATAAAAAATTGAGGAAAGGCATTTGAGATAGATCTAGATGTACAGTATCTGACAACTGACATAAAAATAACATACAAGTGCAACAACAGATGTTTTGGAATTGAGTAAGCAGTAGTAGAGGTCAAAATGATTTATTCCTGGACTAGCTGACACACTATGAGGTTTGGGAAGGAAATCAGGAATTTTAGTTTCATAATTCAAAGTGTACCAAATGCAACAATCCAGCAACACTAGCTTGTAGTTTTACAAAGGTGATGAGATCTATTTACTGCAATCAATGTTTTTAATCAAATAATACAGGAAGTGGTGTATCAAGTGTTATTCTCTAAAGTTGTTGGTATCTTTATACCTTAAGTGTCACTTCTTATGCTAATCTTCATGCCTGACATGTTAAGGCAAAATGGGCTCACTTTCTTCTTTTTGTGTTCCATCCTCAACACGTCTGAGTGCTGACTTCTTTCAGCCTAATGTCAAGGCTAAATAAACTATTGTTCAATTCATCAGATACAGCACCTGCAGCACAGAAGCACAAACTACCACTCCCACAGACAAGACTGCATTTGCACAAGTTGTACTGCATGCCTTCTAATTTTGGCAAGACTGGACACATTTCAGAAGTAGACATGCTACTCAACTAGCTTGACAGAAGTGGAGTGCTTCAGAGAGTGAGCTTCATGTTCACGTCCTCAGATCTCTCCTTCAGCTGTGTGTTTAATCCAACCCAAATAAACAAATAACCTCTCATTAATACTTCAAAGCCTGACACCGAAATATTCTAGATGAAGCAGCCTCAGTTTATCCCTGCAGTTAAATTCCTTCAGAATCACAGCCTTGAAAAATTACAATCTTACTATATTCATGCAAGGATAATTACAGTGACAGGCAAGAGTGTTTCTTGCCTTTAAAAATAACACTCCTACTCGTGGCTCGGACCTTCAGTTCATTTTGAAATTGTGCTAAGACTACTACAGCTACAGAATGAGGGGAAGAACATGAATCACTTGCTGTAGTGGAAAATACTACATTTTCCGGTGTTCTCAAGCACCTGTCGGCTTACTGTTTTACCCATCTTACGTACAGTATGCTATCAGTACAGATTCTCAGCAGAGATTCTTTATTTTTATTGTTGTTCACCTTCTGTTATCTTTAAGATGTTTATCCAGAGGAGATAGCTGATCCCTGCAACTACAATCTGCCTAAAAGATTTAAATATATATTCTGTATATACCATGTGAATATTGGAACAAATAAACTGCGTTCCCTATTTATGAAAATTACATTGAAAATGAAATTTTTCCTAATTCCATAGAAAAATAGTGGAAAATTTATCATTTCTTTTCTCATTTCTTTCTGTACAGTACACAAAGAACACATATAATGCTGTTATTGTGTATTATGTTTCCCATTATATTTAGTATAAATAAAAGTATACACCACCTAAATTGCGGCTATGCTTTGCTATTTAGCATATCAAAACCCCTTACCTTTCTGCAGGATTTCTCTACTTTCCTCTTCACTGGCTGAAGCTGTGTATCACCAAATTGTGTGCTGAAACACAATCCGCCTAGATGTCGCCCACCCGTTCTCAGGGCTCACCCTACATAAGCTTTAACAGCCAAGCCTGTTCTCTGCTTTTCTTCTTTTTTGCAGAAAAGAAAAAAAAAAAACAACCACTGCCTACAAACCTAGTAGGAAAAGAGTCTCATTCTCCACCTATTCAATTTTAACATGTTCCAGTCACCACTGGATTATTCCACTGCTATAAGAGAGGGGAGTTCTTTTATTTACTTGTAATGGGAAGGTACCATTTCTTAGTACTCATGCATGCTGATGTGACTGTTGCTTGATAGAGCAGACAGGCTTCCCTCTCCTGGGATCAAGCTGCAGCCTACAAAGAGGCAGATGTTAACATATGAGGGAAGTGAAAACTTTCTCCCTGAACAACTGCATTTTTCCCATTAAATGTTATGCAAAAATTGTTTGTCATTTTTATTGTGGTATATAGGCATTTCCTAATTGAAATACCAGAAATTGTTTGGAAAACTGTGAACAACAAGGAAAGGCAACAGTTTAGTCACAGAGACATGTTCAAATACCTCATGCATATTCCCTGTATCTGTTAAGCAGATAAAATAGGCCATGCAAGTAGTGTAGAAAGGAGTACCTTGAGAGTTAAAAGAGAAAAGTTTGAACATGTAATCAAGATAGCAGAAAAGTACTTTGAATACTGTTGAAATACACAACTAATTTCCATATAGTGTTCATTACATTAATAGAAAGCATTTGTGTTATTCAGCTAGTGATGACAAAGATTTAATTCTACCTGTCTGATATTTCCTGCTTTCACCTTTTTACAATAAGTTGTATAGACATAATGTAGAACAGCATACAGCAGGACACCGGCTGAGATGTTTTAAATGGAACTACCTCAGAAGGCCAATTGTCTATCAGCATTCCATGGAATATCTATAGACATCTTTGAAAACCAAAATGCAACTAACTTCTGTTAGAAAATGAAGTGAAAATAAAATGGCACCCAACCAAAGAGGTGGCAATTGCGGGTGGAATAAAAAAAAATGTGGGTGGAATATCTGAATGAATCAGAAGGGTTCAAAAATATCACACTGGCGATTATATTCATTCATGCCCAGTTCCCTTAGCTGCACCTGCATATTGCATGAGGAATGAGGGTATGTTGCTGATCACATCCCTGGCAGGACTCTCAATGCCAGTATGACTAGTCCCACAGGAAGCATTATACTGTGTTCTGTAATCCCATAGGCATTAGGAGGATAAATACACTGGGTAGGCTCTACCTCACTGTCCCACAGTAACTCCACTTAAGAAGCTGCTGAACTGACCTCAGAAGTCAAGAGCATTAATCAAATGGCCACCAAGTTTAAAGGGTCATCTGGTTACAGAATGAAATTTTTGGGCTCCTGTCTTTCATTGCGGACAATACACTACATTGGATGCAGGTAAGAGCAAACTCTGTGTCAGTGCAGTATACACCAAAACAAGAGCTTTGAATGTTAAAATTAAGACATCTAGACAGTGCTTGAGTAAAAGGTCCTGTTAAACTGACTTAAATGAAGACGTCTTTGGATTGTTTTTTTTTTAGTTAGTATAATCTTAGATAAACAGCTGGCCAAACTTCAAACATTATGTACTGTAATGCTTGCTTACATTACCCCAACTTCCAGCACTGCCAGTGTCTTACACTGCGGAGACTGGAACTTCATTGCTTCCTGAATAGCCACAGGACTGTCCTGCACTGGTTCACAATCTGCCAGAGAATTTGCTCTGTATTGTCTGGACAATGCCTTAAAAACAGGGATGTTATAAAATAAGATTATAGAAAATAATATAATAGATAATATAGTAAAAGCTTTATTCACCTTCACAGAAATGTATTAAGAACATAAACATGATACTCCTTCCTGCGATTCACCATGTGAATAACAATAACAATAACAGCTTAACAGGTTTAAAGCCCTTACAACATGTTCTGCTGGTTGAAATTTAAATAAAAAGGTATTGCTGACAAACATCATGGCACTTTTTAACATGTATAAGGTTGTTTCATACTGTTTTGTGAAGGTTTAGTCAAACACCTGTTTAATAACTGAAGTGTCTCATCAGTCACATGCTCTGGTCTTAATAGGTAGATTCTTGTATTTATGTAAAGATATTCTTGAGCTTGACAGAGTGTGTAGTAATTAAACATAATTTAATAAATCAATATACAGGACATAAAATCTGTGCAATGGCTAATTTTTAAATAGAGGTTGTCACTTAAGTACTAAGTTGCTTTCATTAACAAATTTCAGTGGTTTAATGGGAAAAAGTTTTTAAATGCCAGCTACAAACTATTTCTGGTTCAAGGAATGTTATATCATTATATTAAGACCACTGGCAGGTAGTAAAGTGTATCCTACATTTTCCAGGCAATTTGAAATATGAATAATGTTTTATTCATTATTCATCATTATTTCATTGTGGATATTTATTGCCCACAGGCTTTTCAGCAATTGAAATAGCCTTTGGTTAAAAAGGAAATACTATTTCACTTTCTTTAAAACTCAGAAATTTGTGTTATATTGAAGTACCAGCAATAATATTGTAACTGAATCTAATGTGTCCAAACTAGCAGTGCTACAGTAGATGCAGCCATGCTAGCAATAATCACTGTCTGCATCCCAGGACAAAAGGTAATTTTCCACTTAAGGTCTTAAGCTTATACAAGATGACACTGATATGTTTATTTGTAAATTAGAAACTAAAATGTGGTCTTTAAAAAACAGAGTAACATTTAACTGAAAATGCTTCAAAGCTAAAAAAAAGAGCTAAAAACCTAAGGAGCTAGCTTTTTGTGTATTTTCAACAGATGCTTTCCAGAAAGGAATAATTGCAAAACACCTGCAAATACATAAAGAACCTATAACTACAAATAATAGATATTTACAACATATATGAATGGATCTCCAACCCCACTCCTAAAGAACTCCAATGTGGATAGGTCTAAGGATACAAACACATCTCCTGCATTTCTTTCTATACAGTATATAGAAAAAAAATCTAACAGTAACATTTCAGCATGTGGATTGCAAAGGAACAACAAGTTGTTAATATCCATACAGAAAAAGTGAAAGGTTAAATACTGTATTCTTTTCTTCGTTCTTTATACTTCTCAGCATGGGACTATTGTCTGCTTGTTTCTAACAGTAAACACTTTTTGAAGATGCACATGAAATGAGACATGAAGTGCTGGCCTTAGAAAGACCATAGTCCATATTACAGCAGCGCCACCATACTTCTTGTAGAATCCCACCAGGAAAGGCTGCAAAAGGGCAGCAGCCTTACCCCTCTGTTGCATTTCTTTTGCAATGAGAACAAAACAGGATGTGGGAATTTCCTCCCTCCACAGGTTGAGCCTATCTCGCTCCATAAGGCTGTAACGTCAAAGAGCTTCAGTGGGACTGTTCAGATAATGGTATCCAGACATCCCATAAGAGTCCTGGCTCAGAGCCACAGAAACTGTCACCTTAGCAAAAACATGGCTTGATCAGACTACATGATCATTTAACAAAGTCCATTTCTGCAAAAAATCAATCAACATATGTTCTTGTTATACTGTGTTATATGTGCTCTTAACCGTGTGGATCTTTTAGTGTTTATTAATGACTTACCCAGTTGTACCTCAACACTTTCATTAGGTACTGTACAGTACAACAGTACATACTGACCTCGGATTTATACTGAATATTTTCAGATGCTTTTTGTCATCTGTACCTATTAGAAAAAGGTTCCATAAGACTGCCATTTTTCAGTCTACAAGTTGCTTTGACACTAATAGATCAACCTAGCTTCATCTACATCTTCATCTACAAAAATACGTGGAAGTTTCAAAAGGACATGAAAAATAAGTTACTTGTTGCAAAGACCAATGCAATCTAGCTAACAAATACGAGCATATTGAAGTATTCAAAATCTCATTCTGACCACTATTTTAGGAGTTACATTTGCAGCTTTGTGGGTTTTGTAGAAATCTGCAAAATTAACCTGCAAACTATAAAATCTGCAACACAATAAAAGAGGATTCTTCTTTCTAAACCTTATAACACTAGTACAATCTTAGCAGATAACTGATTGACAAGGTACTTTACTAGATTGCTCTAGTAAAATATGCACACACCCGAAGAAGGCTCCACAGCCGAAACGTTGTGTTTTTCTTTTCAGCATGGAATAAACCTTTACGTGTTCCTTGGAGGCCTACACATGCTGATGCAGCTCTCTACTTGAACTATCTAAAATATGTAGCTGTATGAATGGATATAAATGCCACTTTGAATAAAAACATAAGCCAAATAACTGCAAAATGGTAGAAAGGGATTCGGTGTTGGTTGTAATAGCTGCTATTGTATAAACTTTCTCTGATGTGCTAAAAGGAGTGAAGTGCAATTCACTTCACATGCAATGCACAATTTATTTTCTGGTTACTGAAATTTCACATTCAAGCTCCCTGTATGTGCGTACACTTGCTCATTTAAAAAGACAATGTTCAAATATTGCCCAAGACACAAATTACAACACATAGAGTTCATTTCCAGACAAAGGGGAAATCAACCAGTTTTTCTTTCAGCTGAATCACGAGAATACAAGGTACATTTTGTAGTTAAATGCACTAAGTTACCATGCAAATATAAGGGATGAACTGAAACCACACTAGGCACATAGTATTTGTTTAAACTCTTTTTTCCATTAAAGCCAAAGGTGCCTTTGATTAACAAATGAACTATCTAGTTGAGAATATAATATTTCATGCACATTGGAAGCTGGTGAATTTCATAAGCTGAGTCAAAAATATGGTATTATTTTTAGTCTGCCAAACTGGAGACTATCACAGACCAGAAGTGTTCCACTGAACCGCACAAAGTCAGTACTATGTGCATTATCAGCCACTACCACCTCAGATTAAACAATGACCTGCAAATGTCTTTAGTGCTGTTTTTCTTTTTTCTCTCCAATTAGCTGCCTATTCTGTTTATATATAAAAAAACTCCTCAAGTTAGAGTATCTTGTACTGCATACTGAACATGTACTGGCTTACACTTACAGTACACTTACCTTTTTTATTTGTGTGTTCATTAAGGCCTAAACATCTGAACCCTTTAAATTCAGAATGTTGAAACCAATAACCATCAGAATAAAGTATCAAGAGCTGTTAGCTGTACCTCAAGGACTTTTCCAGTGATGAACTGATGACAGGCCTCACACTGGACTCCGAAGTGAATCTGATAGTCCTTTTCACAGTAAGGAGCACCATCCCTACGAAGGAAAGACAATAGTTCTCAGAGACAGGGCCTATGGGAATTGTCAACATACAGTAGCTAACTAGGAAACAATGCATTTAAAAACACCTAGCACGGCACTGGTTTGCTTTAAATAAATTTATTCTTCTAAAGATGAAAGGTCAGAATCAAGGGATTGCTGGAAAAATACATAAGAAAGGTTACAAATGAGAGGAGGCCGTTTGGCCCATCTACAGTAACCCCAAAGTACTTTGTTATGTGAAAACAGAAGTGATAGATCAAAAATATATTTATGTTTTTTATAGGAGACAAAGGAAATGAGTATCACCATGGCGCTGCTAGAAATTAGTTTCAATTAGATTAGCTGCAAGTCATACGTGTCTCACGTTGCTTTAGAAGCACTGTGTAGAGGAGCAAACAATGAGAAAGTGTGGCGATTTTCCACAACAACTTAAGGGACTACTTGTTAACCAAGTGCAAAATTAAAGGACTTTAATCTGAAAGAAAAAGTAGCTCAAAGGCTTGCCGTATTAAAATGGGCAACCTTTCACAAAGTAGGAATAGCAAAGCCCTTTCATACCTGGGGCATAGCCATTTTTTGTTTAGTCAAGAATCAAGGCCAAGCTACCACTTGCTCCTGTCTTGGTGCTAGGCTTTGAGCTTGATGCTGCATCATACATGTTGTTAAATAATGCAGGAATCCGTTACGTGGAGAAAGTTATCAGAGGCTCACAAGAGAGAAAACAAACGAAGACAAATAGCACCACCTACTGGGTTGTAGTAACCCTACATGTTCTTTGGGGACAGGGACCAGTTGATTCACTTTGCCACAAAAAATGTTGTGTGGGAACAATCGAAAGTCTCTTGTATTTGAGGCTCTAAGAGGCAGACCATGTTAATGACACATTTATGGTTAATCATGGAAATTTACAAGCAAACGTCGTACTTCTACCATGGTTTTCCTTTACATTTTACAGCAAATCTCCAAGTGGTAACTACAGTATGGCATCATATGGCTATATTACACTTTTAATGATGTGGTTGATCAAGATTGCCCTTAACACATGATTTACCGAGATAATTCTTGGTGAGTATAGTCTAGTATGTTAAAGCACAAAGAATGTAACCTGAGAACTCCAGACTCAGGTCTTCACCTTTGCCGATGTCCAGGTTCCATGCAATGGGTGAGAGACTTTATTTTGTGAGCAGCACCACAACTGTTGAGTTCACAGCCCAAATCCCTTAACTCTGGAGATTCTGTGACTGCTGACATTTTCAGACTTGCTTAAAGACCCATCTTTTCACTCAAGCTGTTAATGCATAATTCACAGTTACTCCTGGTTCACAAACGTGCTGTGTTTTTCCTCACTAATGTTTCCTGCTATCAAGTGTTTCACCGTTGGATACTGCTGAACAGCACTTAAAGAGTTTCTTCCAAAGCCCTGTGATACTATTATTTAAACGTGGACAAGCATGGCAAAATATGTGAAATACAACAGCTTACTCAAAAACATTTACTTTACAGTATGAATACACAGCCGGAAAAATAAATGCCACCTTTGCTACATATACTGTAGATAAAAACTTAATGGAAGCACGTTTAGTGTGGCCTTGTTGATAAAGTACATTCTCAATATCTAGGTGGCCATAAGAAGACTGGTTTGTGCATGGCATGCTTTTTATTTTGAAGTGTGAAATGCCCATAGAAAACCGAGAGAAACAATGCCATTAGTGGGGAAGCACTCAGTACTCACTTGCTGATGTATTCTCCAGTCAGGACCTTCCCACAGGCCTTGCACTTGAAGCAGCCCAGATGCCACTGTCTATCCAAGGCCAGGAGTGCCTGGCCATTCTTGATGTCTCTGCCACAGCCTGCACAGTCTGCAAAGCAAAGACGACACTCTTGTGTTAAACGCTGAAGATCCTTAACTATTTACAGTACTGCACATTGAGGGACCCACAGCTCTCAACAGCGAACTCCACATCGAGCAGAAGGCAATACAATGCCCTTGCGATTACAGTACCATTTATAAAGCAAAGCAACATTGGCATGTAATGAAAAACAGTTGCCGAGCAACAATAATATGAATTGGATTTTTGGGGTAAGTGTTTTGTATGCTTTTCTTTAACACAGCAAAAATCCATCTAGTTTTCATCTGCCAGTCTAGATGAAGGCCTCAGCAACAATAATAATCTTTAAGAAAATAAAATGTCAGCGTGTAAAAATGTTACATTACTTTTTGTACTCTTTCATCCTAGTAAATTGTAAAGGTAATGTAATCTTAATTCTCATCCGAACTACAGTATGCCTCTTATTACTTATAATAGTACGGAATCCTCCAATTCCAATTCCATTTGGTTCTACTGTATTTATTCTGTAGATAAGAATCAAATTAAGAGCACCCACAGTATTAATACAAGGGTAGTTTATGTAATGCAGCAATAAAGATTAAAGGACTCTAACCATAATCACTATTTTGCTATCCATGTTTTTTTTATTTATAGAAGTGACACTGTTATATCTCTTGAAATAAAGACTGAGCACACTCTAAACAGCTTTGGGTTAACAGTGCATCCACTGTTAAAACGCAACTCCCGCACCAGATACGTTGTAAATGTGAGGTAATAGTGTGCTGTTAGATGATGAAATCCAGATGGTTCTTTCTGGCAGTGTATAAGCAGATTGAATCCAGTTCTGTACCTGGTAAACAGATCTTTACATAAACTTCCTCCCTGACTTCCCTTCATGTAAAAATGACAGCTTCTAAAACTTAAACAATTTTTGGAGCCAGTGTGGAGGCCAGCATTTTCAACACTATTTCTCTTATTACTCTTTCTCTATCTTTGTTTTTTTTAACTTGTGAAACCCTCTCAATACAATTCATATGATTACAGGATTTATGTCATACATTAACACTAGGTGGCAGTAAAGACTATAAAAATGTGTTCTGTATGATCTGTCAACATCCAGTGAAAATCATATAATTTATATTGTTTGGTGCCTGAATTAATTCATCATAAAATGTGCTTGGGTTTTAAACATTTAAAAGTTTATTATTGTCAGCTAAGTGGCTACAGTTTGAACAGCCTTAAGCATAAAAAAATTAAATGGATTAATCAAGGTAAGACAAAGGCTAGATATCAAGTGTAATGTCACTGTTTTATAAAAAAATAAAACTCAGATCAGACCATTTCTAAATGTACTAAATTAAATGTATTTTTAGAGAATGCAACCTAAAAATGAACAGGCCTGTCATGTTTTATTTATGGTACTGCAAAAGCTTTTTAACATCCTCTGAAAAAAGGAAAGAAAAACATTTAAGCACACATGGTTTCTGCTAAAATAAGAGAGTCAAGGGGGACATAGCTATCCATAATTTATGGGAAAATGTGTGTTTTATTCATGAACCTATCATCAAATGCCCAGAAACCTATAGGAAATTGACTGTAATAAAAAGCAGCCCAAGTCTACATAAGACCTGAAGTGTTACCTATGCGTTTAATGCGAGCCCATGGCTGACTTTGTTCATGTGTCAAGCATGTGACAGCCAGCCCAGACAAGGACACATCACACCAGCTGCAAAACAACACTACCACAGGGCTTTTTCAAAGATGGACATAGAAAACCCAGTGCATGTTGATATTAAAACACAGATATGTATTTCTATGCAGTTCTATTATGAAAAAAACCTAGGGGATTGTTTTTTATAAGCAAGTGACAATCAACTTACAGTCCAAATATAATGCTGCTGTTCACAGAGGTTGGAATAAATCTAGGCCACAGCATTTGCTTTGTCTAGCTTTGCCAATTTCAAGAATGTAGAGCAGCTTAAAATGCAACATTGTTCTTCTCTTCCTTTGTATTACCGAAGTCAGAATAAATCCAGATAACGTCAACATTTCAATTTCAAACCTAATGAAATTATATTAAACAGGACTTGCATCTTAAAAATAAACAGTAATTTATTTTGCATATTTTTATGGCTGAAATACAAAGCTTATTTTCTTGAAAGTAAGGTGTGGTATTATTTGACATACAGTACTTGTGAATTATGATTTGGACATGGAATATAGAAGGTTCAAGGACATTGACAACCTTACATGTTGTGATTCAAGTTCTGAAAATCTATTACATTTATGTTAGTCCCCCCACTGTAATCTCTAAATACAATTTTCCCTAATTGGCCTACTGAATTCAATCTAAAGAGCTGCTCACTGATTAAAGGAGAGCTTCCTTGGTAACAGGCTGGGTGAAACAAAGAGACAAAGTGGTCCAGTGGTGGAAACAATACTTCTTGTGAGGGGTTAGTCTCTGCTAAGTAACTGGTGATGGTAATCATTGTATTATTAAGGTAAAAATAGATGCTTTCGAAATCATCTCTGATTTACAAATTTTAAGGCAAAAAAGCTTGATTTTTTCCCGTATGACAGTTTCACAAACCCTGTCTGTGCTATGGCCATCTGAGAAACACTCTATGAACCTTTATAATCAGATTGGCATTGCCATAAATGAGGAAATACAATTAGTCCTCAGAAAGGAAGGCACTGATGAGGTGTCTGAAGTCACTGCATGCACATCATCATCATCTGCTTTGCGTGATGAATTCTGTATCATGGGAATGCTAAAATAAAAATCACATAATTTTAACTGAGCCCAAAAAGCCAGGCCTTAGGCCAGGCCTTCCAAAATTAACAGAAAGCCCATAATCATGAACCATATTCTTATTAATTTCAATTATCTTGACTTCATCATACCCATGACTTCATCATACCCATAGTCTTAGTACAGTATATGATATGCCACAGTGCTCAGCAACATATCCTGCCACAGGTAAACACTGTTCTAGTCCAGTAGGGTTTTCAGAAGAAATATTATTCTGTAATGATCAGAAATGATGATGTTCAGCTCAGTGACCCAAATAACTTTTCTTTCAGGACTAGGTTTTCCAAAATAATTCTTCCTCTAAATATTCTAAAAGATGACATATGACAGTTTTAAAACTGACTACACTGACTACTATTTCTACATATAAGGAAATACGTTACAAAAAAGCTTTCCAATTTATACCCATGTTCAAATTCATTGTGTCTTTAGGTCTTTAGAGCTAAATATGTCATCACATTTACCATAAAGCTACTCCGTGAGTTCAGAGATTACAAAACAGCTATAATTTTATGTGCAATATAGATTGTAATAATAATAATAATAATAATAATAATAATAATAATAATAATAATAATAATAATAATTGCTTACACTTATATAGCGCTTTTTCTGGACACTCCACTCAAAGCGCTTTACAGGTAATGGGGACTCCCCTCCACCACCACCAATGGGATGAAGATAGACCCATTCCCTGTAGGAACTTCTATTGTTTAAAACAGACACCTGAAATAGGGAAGTCTTTAGATATCTAATAATGACACCCACCCTGCTGTGCCAAATTGCTTAATAAGCCACATTTCTCTGGCTTCCACTTCTTCTTTCACCCAGCTATTTACAACACTAGGGCTGAACACAACTGCAGAACAGCACCTCTTTGAAGGCCCTCTCCAAAGCAGTCAGAAACTTTAATCGCTTCTTGATGGAATGGTGATGAAAATCATGAAACACAAAAGGCTTAGTAGAGGGGTACACTTCTGAAATGGCGCTTTGATAAATGCACATGATAAAAGTGCAGGACATGAGCTGGTCTCTGTGTGCACTGGGTTGAAGTCTCAGGGGTCAGGGCTGGTTGCCCACGCTCCAATAAGCACAAATAGAGGCTGCCTCACTGCAGGATTTAACACTTGAGCAGCAACCCATTATGGAAGCAAATTAGAGCATTTTGGCATTTGGGAATGTGAGCATCTCTCATATTAATGTCCTTTTCATGGCAAAGCATCTGTCCATAAGATCAGACATGGAGGTTTTATTTTAGCAGCTTGGGCTCATATGTACAGCAACAATCAGGCACCTTCAACACTGCATAAAAAATATAAAAACTGACAAAGACGACTAGAATTCCTTCAATGGCTAGAATTCACTCAAATTCAAGAATTCCTTTGAAGCTGAAAGGCTAAAAACTACCTGTAGCAGGGAGAAAACACTAAGCTGTCATTTAATCCCTTAAAATGAAAAAATATTCATTTAGGGATTTTTTTTCTGTCAGAGTATTTACTGTACATCCATAATAAGCAAATCTTCTAGTTTCCATAAATGGATAAACTTATTTAAAAAAGTGTAAATTCGTCAATTAATTTGACCCCTTACAAATAAAGTATTTTAGAGTGCTATCTGAAAAGTATGATCTGGTAAACACAAAGAATCAGGATAATTGGTGGCTGACGTCATAAATCGTTTACCCAGTCAGGGACACAATGACCTTAACCAGGATGCCCATATAAATGACTCTTTGGATATATTATCCAAATACACTATTATACACTAATAGATCTATTGGCAAGGATTATTTGACCCATCAAGCTTTATTCTGTAAAGACTCAAGAATGGCAAGGTAGTGTCACAGTCATTCAGCAAAAACTAGTCTTTGCATCCAAAATTAAAGCAATGTCTTTAAACGGTAATTAATGTAAAGATTCAACTTAAATATATTGATTTGGGCGATCAATATTAAATAAAATATTGTATGGGTAATTAGCATATTCCTACAATTCCTTCAGCTTTGACATTTTTGGAATAAAATAACTAAAATACTAGAATTAAATGTGAATGTTCCATTTCATTTATTCACCAAAATTTTTTTAATTGGCGACTTTTCTGATTGTAAACTGACATCTCTTCATCCATCCATTTTCTAACCATTTCAGCAATGCAGGGGTGCAGTGGAGCCAGCACCTATTCTTGACAAGCAAAGTTTACCATGCGGAGTACACCTGGATGGGAAGCCCGTCCATTGCACGGCAGACACAGACAGAAGCCAATTAACCTATCAGTATGTCTTTGCACTGTGAGAGGAAACCAAAGCACCTACAGGAAACCCATGAAAACATGGGGAGAACACCATAAAGATAACAGCCCTGGTCCAGAATAAAACCCTGTGCCCCCGTATTGTGAGATAACACACGAACCACTGCACCACTATGCCACCCAACAATATACTGTCGAGACTACTATTTTAACATGTCTGGAAACTTATTGCAGCGTTAAGATTTTCTCACAACATTATTAATATTAATTGTCCACTTGCTTGGAATGTATGCAAAATATTTGTCCATGTGTGCCTGAAAAGTATTTTCACTTCCAATTCTGAATTTTTAATACCTTATTTTTTTTCCCCAATATACAGATCTAGTATATCCGAGATAGAAAGTCAAGATGTTTTTCTTCTTATTTATATCTTCTTAGTTATTCAAACCTCTGCAATGTTGAACTGAAACAACAAAAAAAACACATACTGAGAGATTAAAAATCTGATGATATTCTATTAGTTATCGAAGTTGTCTTGAAATAAAAAATAATCTTTCAAAAAGTTTACACCTGCTGCATATCAAAATGGACATTCTGTATATTATCCATCTTGCATCTATTGTTTTATGTACCTATATATCCTACCAAGCAAATACCATGACAATCCAAAGTGGTGATTTTAATAACTGAACTTGTCTTTTTTGTATATATACCTTCCAATCTTCTTTGTATCTATCTTTGAAGAAGCATGTCTGTGTCGACAGGTGTGTACATGGCAGAGTGACTGACAGGCGTATGGTATAGCTGATTTTTGACACTTTGATGCACATTGGAATTGTATCAAAGAATACAATACAAAACATCATGCATTAAAATAGTGCACTGAGACTTCCAAGTGACTCAAACAGTAAAAGCATTTACTCAGAATTTACATGAAGTTCTGTGGACCAACTGCAGCCTGGAATACATTATGAACGGTTCTATAAAAATACAACATATTATCTGATAGGGATTCCCCATGCAATGGCACACAGCACCAACAAAGCTGAGTGGGCTGTAATCTGCTTCCCTTGCCACAAACCCACTGGTTTCACTGCCACTGTGGGCGCCCCGAGAGCTTGCAGCATAGTCAGTGATAAAAGTGTCACTAATTCTCCTGTAAGGCACCACGGAGCTTACAGCGAATTAAATTGTGAACACTTCTAACAGGTGGACATGTTGATGTACTGCTCTGAGTCTTTACACCCTGTGCACACCCTGGTGAAGTCAAAAACTGGGATGCTTTAAAGTAGAGCAAGTTCTAAAATCTGTTGACATTGACCTGTGACCACCAGCGGCCAGTCACAACTCAGAAACACAGATGTGCTCTGATAAAAAGTCAGCCTCGAACGGAAATAAAGTACTGCAGTACTGTCAGTCAACTGTTGCACATTCCAGCAGCCCAGCTGTCTTGTTTCCATAGAGGAAGTTATGTTAAAACAGACTAACTAGCACTGTCAAATATTCTCTTTGATACACATCTATTGAGGTGGATCACATGCTTGTTTCCTGCCCTGCCTTACCCAGAACCAGATCAGTCAATGATAAAACACAACATCTCTACAGTAGTTCTCTTTGAAATTCAGGGAGAAGAAAGGGCATATATATTGTGTTCAATTCAGACACTGGCAATACTTTATGTCTTAGGAACCATATAAGAAATTATAAAGAATATATAAATATTTTATTCCTTACAGATCATACAGGTTCAATACTCAATATTTACAGTTAGTAAATACAACTGGTATTGATAATTGAATAAATTTGAGCACACTTTTACTATAGCATACAGTATTTTACTTGGTACACTGCAATCTTCATATGTCCAGTAACACTGCACAATAGGTAAGAGTTGGATACTACAGTAGGTTGTTTACAATCATAATTTAGATTTTATATTAGCAATATTAAAATGACATTTTATTGGCCTGGACTTTGCAGAAAGTAGTCTCTCGAACCTTGGAGGTTCCTGATGCTTGGTGGTGTGTTTGCAGCTTGTTTATGTATTTTGTACACATCACTTACTGCTGGAGCTGCTGATCTCTTTGGGACTGGAAGACATTGGTTGGACACACCTCTGGCAGAGACAGTCTTTCCCATTGAAGGTAACTCGGTCTCCTGCGGGAAAGGGTCGTCTGGAAGGGAAATTACATTTCTAACGGTTATTCAGCATAACACCACAACTTTTTTCCTACCATCCAAAAAGCCTTTCAAATATGTTCTTGGCATCCGCAAACTGAAAGCATATCCAAAAAGCCACCTTCAAAAAAATGCAGTGAGGCTAATTTACATTCTATGTGATGCATGCAGACAGCACTGAGACTACTAAACACAGTAGTCTAGGCAAGACAAGACTTACATTTCCATTACATCTGACCACTGTCAGTACAGTTACTCATTTATTGTAGTGCATTATCTTTCAAAAGATGAGCACACTTCTTGCTGGAAGACAGAATTTTACATTTTCATGGGGTTTTTTTCTCTGTTAATTTGAGTCACTAATGGAACTCAAAGCTTGGGATATCTGTTCCAAAATCCATCCTCTTATGACAGCTGAAGCCTAGTGCAAAAGAATAGGGCACAAGGCATGGCTGAGACTGGAGCACCCATTGAAAACCAATGTAAAAGCTGGGAGAACATGCAAAGCCCACACACACAAATACCCTCGTCTGAACTGAAACCAGAGCCCTAGACCTGGGAGGCTGGAGTTTGTATTGAAAACATGTAATGGCTAATTTCTTTGATAAGCATTATGTCATTATAAAAAGGTAAGTTAAAAAGCAATCTTGGGGCCTCCCAAATGGCGTAACATAGTAAAAGCTCTTATTTGGAGTACACTTTTTAGTCCCATACTCCAGATACTGCAGAACTGAATCAACGTCTTCATTATTCAACTGTGACCATTAATTTCCAGGCCTTGCTCCACTACTAATCAAACAGTACAAGGGTCATGTGGATTTTAATCACTCACATGTAAGCCATGATTAAATATTTTATGTCTGGGGTAGGCTCCGTCTCCCACACGACTTTGAATTGGAAGAAGCAGTTAGAAAATGGATGGATGTCTGGGGCATTTCTGACTCCATAAACTCAAATTAACTCCTGCTTCTTGCTAGGTACCTACTGACTTGCAGCGATGACGAAAGCAAATGTACAGTACCTCTCCTATCAGGTGCTGTGGTACAGTACATGCTAAGCCGATATCTGTCTCTGTGAGTGGGAGAAGCATGAACGTCGTATGTCTATTTTTATCCCAAGTGTGTGCAGGAGTCATCGTGGGAGTCATTGCGATAGAGCCAATTCATAATACAACTGGCAGTTCTATATTAGGCCGACATCTTAAAAATAGCTTATTCCCATTTAAAAAAAAAGATTGTACATTTGGGTTAGATGAAGCAATAGGATTTTCCTATCAATCTGATGAAACACCAAAAGTAAAGGAGTAACAGGAAAGATATGAGTAATTACACTCACTGTATCCTTTTAATATTACAATACTTTGGAAATGAAGCCCAATATCTTTATAATGAATGTGCTTGATGGTACAGTAGAATTGGAAAATATGCACGTTACAACATTATACAATACATCTCTAGAATACTACGGGCGAGTTGTAGACTTCACCACTCTCTAATATAAAATGTCCAAGGTTGTGGAATGATTGTTCTTACTTGCAAATGGTGCAGACAAAACAGGTAGGATGATACGTCTTTCCCAGAGCTGTGACAACTTCTCCCTCTACAAAGTCCCCACAGCCGTTACAGCGGGTGCCATGCAAACGCTGATAGTCCAGGGTACAGAGATACTCTCCGTTCTTCATGAAGAAGCCCCCCTGGGCCAGGTCGCAGCCACACACTACGGAGAGAAACAGGGCAGCCTGTCGGTCATTCCCGTAGATTCATGAATGCAGCTCATAGGCCAAAACATTAACAAACTCCCCCAAATAAACGCACTGGGCATCCCCATGCAATAAGAACCACCCAGACAGGAAGTGGCATGTTTTCCAAAAGATTCTGAAAGCTCTGCAGTCCAATCCCACTTCATCTATCTTACAAACTGACATTCTACCAAGGCTGTAACGCTGGCGATAGTGCCTCGGATTGAACTGCAGCTGAATCTGGTTCCTCATTCTTGTTTAAAAATGAAACATTTTCCTGCTGGGAACAGGTCGTGAAAGTCTGTCTCTAGCTTCTTAAGCTAACCACACAGTACAGTACATTGTCTATCAAGAAAAACTAGTCAACAATTGTGAACCAGAGGGGGCCAAGTTCCTTTTTCCCTTTTCTACCAAAAATTAGCTTATTTGAATGGTTCCTTCCATAAAAGGAAAACAAGATTATTTTGTACAATCAATCAACCTTTCACTTAATAAGTATTCTAAGTAATCTTAACTAAATATTTAAATGCAAAATTTCCTAAAGTTTCTAATCTAATCTAACAGATTTAGTTATTTTGTTTTAATATTCCGCAAATCCAAATCTGGAGAAAAGACCTTAGCATCTGAACGCCAGCTGTAAACAAACTTTTCTGATAGCAAAAAAAAATCATCTGCTGGAAACCAATCAAGAATTTAACAATACTCTCTACAGGATAACACAGATGAACATACTGTAAAAACCCTCTGAATTACAATACTGAAGTCATTACATAATTCAGTCCTGCTTATTCAATGAGTGGTTTACTTCTTCAAAATTCGGAAATCCCACTCTTTAGTTTTAAACTGAAAATAGATTAAGAATTGTTCATCATTGTTAATTACTTACTTGGCCTTAAGTGCTGTGAGCACCATAATACCTTACAGAATTGGTGGAGTGGCACATCTGCCTCTGATGTCAGTGTAAGTACACAGGTGCCTGAATGGTCCCAGAACTCCTTGGCATTGCATGCCAAGAAGCTCAACCCCACCCACCCTTGTGCTCCACTTATTAAAAAATGCCAGTCACAATGCAGGCTGTAAGACAGCCCAAGATGACAACGTATGGGCTATGAGCAATAGCCTTTACATAAGAAAGTTACAAAAAGAACCTTGACCCATTCATAGTAAACTGGATGAGATCCTCTGATTAACTACCTACTGTTTCTTAAAAGGCTTCAACAACATGGGTAAGTTGTTCCACACCCCCGCAACCCTTTTTGTAAAGTACCAAATGCATTTACTATATTACAAGCCCCATTATTTATCCCATCTCTACATTACAAACCAATATTGTTTATCCTCTTTAATTTTGTTTTTCAGTATCCCTACTAGCTGAAACCACTTCTTCCCACTCACCAAACTAAATTTGCACAAGTTGACTCATCTCTACTCTTTTAATCTCCATATAAAACTACAGAGCAGATTTAAAACAAAGAAGTGGTGGCTCTGATCAAATTACAGGTTTGTTTTTCCTGTTACCCTTGAATGATGAGCTCCTGTGATCTTTGCGGAAGGAATAGGAATTAAAAAAACTGGGGTAAAAGTACAAATAATGGTAATAAAATATAGGCTCTATTAAGTAGTACCATTACAGACTGTTGATTACAGATACAATTAACACCTCTTATCACTAAATTACAATAATTCACTAAATTATACTTCTTTAAGATGTGGTTTAAATGCAGGACTGAGGTAGCTCATATGCTACTGCAGTTATGCAGTAAATGATAATGTACAGTCATGCCTAATTAAGGGTTCTATAGTTTAATATATGAAGTTTTTTTACACTGCTTCAACTTATGCTATCACACTACACAGAACTAAACAACTTCATAATATATGTCAGCAGATGATAAAGATATAAGCAGGGCAGCATTCATATTAACATACAGGGCACAATTTAGATTATCAAGGAAAGTGGACAGTGTGATTTATACTAAGACCTTAATCTTAAACTAAGACAGTATCCAAAAACACAAATGTGAACAAAAACAGGTCAAACGTAGACTAAGTATCTAGCACAAATGAAATGTAGTGGACTGGGTTTGCACTAAACCAACTGTCAGCTGCCATATCACCCTGCAACTCCCAACTGGAAACCCAATGAAGCTTGGCAGGTGTGAGCTTGGCCAGTACCTGGATGGGAGTCCTCCTGGGAAAAACTAAGGTTTCTGCTGGAAGAGGTGTTAGTGGGGCCAGCAGGGGCCGCTCAGCCTGCAGTCTGTGTGGGTTCTAATGTCCCAGTATAGTGATGTGGACACTATACTGTAAAAAGGTGCCATCCTTCGAAAGACGTAAAACCAAGGTCCTGACTCTCTGTGGTCATTAAAAAGCCCAGGACATTTCTCGAAAAGAGTAGGGGGTGTAACCCTGGACTCCTGGCCAAATTTCCCATTGGCCCTTACCAATCATGGCCTCCTAATAATCCCCATCTATAAATTGGCATTATCGCTCTGTTCTCCTTCCCACTGATAGCAGGTGGATGCTACACATTGGTGGTAGGGGAGTCCCCATTACCTGTAAAGCGCTTTTAGTGGAGTGTCCAGAAAAGTGCTATACAAGTGCAAGCACTCATTATTAATTATTATTAAAGCAAAAGGGCAAGTGGAAGTATCTGCTCAACTGAGTGTTTAGCAACTATGAATGGAAAAAACAACAATTGTGTGGTTTTCTGTATCTTTCACAAATATTGAGGAAACAGTGTTAAAATAGACTTGATATTTCTAGGGGAAGAACAGTGTTGATTACCAACCCACAATTTCTGACCTCCTGGTTGGAGCAATATTGTTGGCTACAGTATAACAAAGCAGTACAACTGGATTTTATTTAAGACATTTACAGGATGACTGTAAAAGACTTCAGTACCAAAACAAAGTTTCCCACCCAGTTTCTGAAAGCAATTATAGAATTTAGTAGTGCAAATCAGGCCAAAGACAATAACAGTGTAGGAAGAAAGGAATGTTTTTCCGCAGTTAATTTTAGTTAAATATACCCTAAGCAGAGATTTGTATCTTTTCTTCTTTTAGAACTACTTATGCTGAATACATCTTAGTTAGGGTGAAACGATACCATACTTGTTCACCTTTAAAAACTTCATCTCAATTTAAGGCAGGGCTACAGACTAAAAAGAATTACTGCATTCTCTTGCTCTGTACCTGTAGGTCAGTCCTCCTCTTTTTGTCTGTACTCCTTTTGTTAGAACATTAAAACTATATACAGTCACGAATGGAGTATCTATTCATCAGAGTCTGTGCCAGTGTCATTGACCATCAAAATATCAGTGTCACTTGGCCATCCTGTATACTGAGGCATCCTCTTCCTCTTGATTGAGCCGAGCCAGTGCCTCACACAGAGCTCAGGATCAAAGTGCTCAAGTGAAGGGCCTTCTGAGCTGATCCTAATTAAATCCTCCAACGTTGAGATGAAAAGTGAATTGCAGACTTTTGATTTTATTCTGTTCTGTGCAGAAAAGCCTCGTTCACACGATCTGACCTAAATGCAAAACATTACTGAAATCTGTACAGTAAGGCTCTTTTGTCAAGATGACCTCCCACAAACTAATGTTGGACATGTCTGCAAACTGGCCTTTGATGAGCCTTTGCAGCTGTTCATCTGTAATGCACCCAATAATCTCAGCACATGCGATGTCGTTATCATACGTGTTTGATACATCCATTCCGTTCTTTTGTTTTAGCA
Organism: Lepisosteus platostomus; assembly: GCF_059453375.1. Classification (NCBI taxonomy): domain Eukaryota; kingdom Metazoa; phylum Chordata; class Actinopteri; order Semionotiformes; family Lepisosteidae; genus Lepisosteus; species Lepisosteus platostomus. Next base: position 40,815,656 of record NC_142616.1, read on the forward strand.
ATTCCTCGGGTGCGATCATGTAGGCTGCATTCAATTTAATTCCCAGTTCTTTAAAGTCTTTCTTGGCTGTTTTTTCACAGGCGTGAGACACAGCCCGGGCTCAAGGTGTCTGTCTTGGGGCACACTTCGCAATTACACTATCACAAGCATTTTTATGCTTCTGACTCCATGTTTTTTTCCATGTTTCTTTTTTTAAATGATTCGTCCCTTTGAAAAACTTTTTCCTGCAACTTCCTGACCGGTTTTAGAACAAAAGTCGCAATATATCATGTTTAAATCGCTCAATTTAGACAGTTGTTCGGATGCACTTTCGTCCATACTCACATAAACTTAGCTGGATGGGTTTTGAGGATCCACTGCAGTGGTCGAAGGTCCCACGGGAGATGCATCAAACTTAAAAACTCTGTAATTTTATGCTTCACCATTGTTAGCAGATCAGCTAGCATGTGGAACGTTTGCAGTAGCCTGTGTTCTAGTGCAAAGCTTCTTAGTTTGCTACCTTTTAACCAAGTCACAAATCAGAGGTTATGTGAAGTGCACTGAAAAAAAAATACATTTAAAGATACTAGATTTTAAATTGTACATCAGACTATACATTCCCTTTTCACAAGTTACTATACACACACTCCTTTCAGTCAGCAAAAGCAAACTGCAAATTGACTGCCAGTGGCTTTAAAGTCAGAAAAAGAACACAATACTTAAGGCCCTTCGCATCCTTCTGCAGCAGTGATGGTCAGCCCTAACTATGATGAGCAGCAATCCAACAGGTTGTATATTAGTCCCCAGATGATTCATAAAAGACTCTTAAAAATTAATTATACATTAGTGACATCTTGGTACAAATGGTAGGCATTTAATCAAATTATCTTTTTAATTAGCTCAGTGGACAATTCTGATCATCTAAGACCTCAAGGTATTCATATTATAATGACAAAAGATTGCTACCAATTGTTGATAAATGGTTATCTTTAAAACCTGCTCAACTGTGGCTCTCTGAAGTGGTCCAGCTCATTTTGTAGTCAAACCACTGGTCTAAATCCTGTGTAGAGAAAGCCTTGGTTCCTGGACTACTGTGCACATTCAATTTGTGTAAAAAAAACTACTTGCTTCCCACATCTATACTTACATGCTGTGAAATATTCCTGTCCTGGGTCAGGGAACGTTGCACATGAATACCTGAAATTATGAAATCCAAGAGGTTTTCTGGTCTTTATTTAGAAAATGGGTTGGTTTATTCCTAACACAGTTTTCCAATAAGAAAATTCTTTTTTCAGCCATACAGGATTATAGAGATTGACTACCACCATCCCTTGACTGCTACAGAAATTTAAAATCTCATAAACCTTTTCCCAAAACCTACAGCAAAACACTACCTTTCCATTTAATGACACACCCACTTATACACAAAACACACTAATCCAGCCCATGCAGAAAATTTCCCAAATTAAACACATATGAGAATGCACCCTAGAAGGAGTAAACTGAAAATAAAGGACATTTAATTTTTATTTCTACTTTCTAAAACCATTATTTAAAAAAAACGCCCACACAATCTGGAATTGCTCTCCGAATACACTGCTTGGGAATAAGTGAGTCAAATGGACATCCCCACTGAAGAGCCATTCACCATTTGGCTAGATGCACAGAACCTAACAGGAGAGATTATACAGTACCAATTGGAGAAGAGGTGTACCTCTCTGTGATGTCACTCTTAGTTGCAGAAGCCTGCCAATGGGGACCTACTATTTACCGGAAAGCTGAGAAAGTCATGGCCCACTAGACCCAGCCAGGTTTTAATTATTTATAACTGCATCATAGAGCTCACCCTGCTCCCTGAGTGAGCAGAACGAACATCTTCACTAGAGAGGCTCAACTGTTCATACTGTATTTCTAAGACCACTATTTCCAGGAGGAAGGGATATTTAATGCGATGCACATCTTGTCAGGTGTACTCTGTTTAGTGTTAAATTTTCCGATCCCTCCAGGATAAGTCCTGAAGCAATGATGGGTAAGAATTTCAGGAACAGCGTTGTTAAGGCTCATATATCTCTCAGCTTCTTCAGGCACTCAATATCCTGATCCAAAACAAACCTAAAGAGTCTCTTGTGCCTTTACACTTTACCAGTGGGTCTTTTCAAAACCTCTGAACGAGTTCAAATTAATGGCAGAGTGCAAAACAAGAAAACAAGCAAGTCAATTGTTTTATACAGGGTACAAAACTTTACAATGTTTCCAATTTAGACAACAAAATCTCTTATGTAGCAATTTTAACTTTATATCCAACCATAAATTTAACATTATTGATTGGACTAATAGCACTCATAATATGTTCAGCACTCAGGACCTTTTCTGAACATGGATTCAATATAACCAACTTCACCTTATTCTGTAGATAATAATAATTGAGACATCTTGTGTTCTAAGGGCTGACTGCAGCATAATCTTACACAGCTACACATGTTTTATTCACTATTTAGATGGAAAGTACTATGTGTGCAAGCCCATAAACAGATTAGGTCATGGGGTAGGTGGGTATCAGAGACACACTTCCAAAAGGCAGTTAATGTAGTGGGATACCCTGTACCCTGTTTGAAGATTGGGAACAGACGAAGAAACGAGGACTAGGACCCTAAATAACGGTATAATCCGGAAGAGACTGGAGAAGGGCTACAGGGAAAACACGGTGAGGGAAGGACTGGATGACGAACAGGAGGCGGTGCTGACAGTGATCCAGGCAAACGAGGGAAGTCCAAATGGGAAACTAGGGTACAGTCCAGGGTCCAAGTGCTAGGAGATCCATCCAAGACAAACGATTAAAGCCAGGAACGAGACAGGGACAGGAACAGGGACAAGGACATACAGAGTGACGAGGCCAGGCGCTCCGGAATAGTGCCACAGTCTCTATTTCACTGTTAACATAACAGAAATCCACATTAAACTAATACTTTCTTAACTTTGACATATTCTGAGAATAATGCTTTTTCCCAAGCAATTTAATCCCCGGAAACTTTTCAAAGCATTTAGTATAAAAGTTTCCATTTAAAATGTCAACTCCCATCACTTGTCACACAACAGACTGCTATTCACACAAAAAAATAGAATTGGTAATGTTAAAATGGAGTTCAGCATATATGTAGCTAAAATGTGCTATATAATCTGGAGAGATGTGTCTGTTCAGCTAAACCAGAACCGTTTGTCTTTGATCCCCTTGGCATGCAATCATTTGAGCCGAGGACTTGAGGCTAATTGCCGAAGTTTTCACTTCCCATTAGGCAACCATCCCCAGAGTTTATTGCAAGAAAAACAGATGATGAAATCATGCCAGGTCAGAACTTTCAACAGCATACATGCTGTGCCACCCCCAATATCTGCTTTCCCTTAGTCTTGCAGTTTTAATTTGACCTAATAATAAAAGCTATCGAAGACTAGAACCCAGATTTAAAAAATCAATACTAGCAAAATAAAAAAGAAATCTGCAGCTTTTTGGCTTGCTTAATTGCCTCAGGGAACAAAAGATAACCTTTACTTCAAGTAAACATTTGTTTAACAAACACCCTCATCTAGGGAAACAATTATGTACAAGCATACTGTATAAGAATAAATATGATAACCTGCCAGAAAAACAGCCAATTACAAAAGCTAGTAAAATTCTGGAAATGCAGTGTAACTATAGACTCCATTAGTACAGTACAGTGTAAGATTTATTGAAGAAGATAGGTCTGAATACGGATGGACTCTGGAAGTGGAAGGATGGAGAGGGAGTAAATAACACCTGGTGCAAGAGGAGAAGCGAAAAGGATGACAGGTGGTTACTGAAGAATGTAGATAAAGTCTGGCGTTCTTTGCAATAACAGCATATGAAAGGAGACACTTCACAGTTTCTGCTAAATAAGGTATAACTGGCTTGATTTAGAAATGCAAGATACTGTACATATCCTAACACCACGCAGCTTAATTGCTTGGAAATCAAGCATAAACCTTTTTGTAATGTACTGTACTTCACACATACAATATTAAACAACATTTAGCTTTTCCCATGTAAAAAAGGTAGCTCACGAAAGTGTTTAATCTGATTACAGACCAGTTAACCACAGCCTCAGAATGCAGCACAGCACACAGTCCATCACACATAAAGGCTTTTACATCACTGCCTTCTATGGTGATAACAGAAAATAAGTGTATCTACAGAGTAAACTCAGTTCCAACCACATCACTATTAATGTTCTATAAATGGTATAAGGCATTAAAATAGGGCCAAGTGTTATTTTATGAAAGTTATAAAGCAAATACAGTATATTGCATGATTTACACCCACAGTCAGGATTAACAGTATTTTTTTTATTCTGTAACAAACTATATACTATACGAAAGTCACTATAGTAAAGGCAAATTTGTATTCTTACTTTTGCTTTCTTTACATTTTTAATAGTCCAATTTCACTATTTTTCCCTACAGTTTTTTGTATGGTTTGAGTGCTATGGTACCATAATTAACACGGACAACTTACTGTAAATGCAAACTCCCTTCATTTACTTATCAGTATGATATTTCTATTTAAATGTAAGAAATAGTACATGGCATGGTGCCCTTTTTAAGATTTACTGTAGTATATATAACAATATTATCTAAGTCCAAAATAGCAAAGGCAGTTAAAAAAATACTGTACATGTAACACCATATTGGAAATCTAATGAGGATTGAGGTTTGAGGAAGACAAAAACAAGTCTAACATGCCTAAATATCAAGGTACGTTTACATCATGTAAGCACTAGTTTTTTTTTACCTTTGATGATAACTAGATCTCTGCACGGTCTCAAACTGACAAAATACATGTGTGCACCATCACAAACCTCTTCATTCATATTGAAGTATATAATCTCAAGGAATGGTGTCTGTACTTCCATCTCCTTTTGACAATATAATTATAAAAGCATAATTATATTGGCAAAGCAAAATGGAAGTAAAGACGCCATCCCTTCAGATTATATATTCAATATCACTACAGCTGGAAAACAAGGCATAGAGAAAATATAGCTTGGTTAAGCTTTTTTTAAAAACTAAACAGATATTCCACAGCCTTCAAACACTGCCAAATCCTTTAATTATAGTGGAGTTAAACTGCATTTCCATCATTTCCTCCAGCCTTCATAAATACAGAATACATTCTGGCTATACAAGATACTGAATTTGAACATGTTGCACATTAGAATTGCAAACAGCATTACAAGAGAAAAATAAATGAAGTCTATTCAATTGAGTAGTATAAGAGTGAAAAATATAAATCTTATCCCATAAAAAACTTAAAGATTTCAATTTTCAATTGTCAAAAAACAAAACCACAAGGGATCTCAATAAGTAAAAGTTTATATTAAAGTCTAGAACCTGCAGGCAGAATTTCACAGTCTAGAAAAAGCAATGCAATAAGTTGCCAATGTACTTACCCAAATCTGGTATTTATGTGCACAGAGGTTTCATGAAAATATGTGCTAGTGATTCTCCTGATGTTTTGATAGTTTCCTCAGTTAAGCTCATTAATCACACTACAATTCAGAGTTTAATGGTAAAAACAAGTCACCACGAAGAGTAACTCTGAGGTTGGTGGCTGGGTTTGCATGTTATCTAAACTCTTCCCACTTTATATACAAATGTTATTGAGAAATGCTGCCTGCTGATATGTAGAACCGACCAGAAAGTGCTTCAACCAGTTTTTGCAGAGGCAATAGGCAGCTGTCCAAAGACAATCTGGACATTTCCCTTCACAGGGAGTGAAAACGCCAGCAGGGGTGAATCTACCAGAATTCAGTCAACACCTCCACAATGCATCAATATTACTAAGAGCATTATTTTTCTTTCTGCAGAATTCCTTTATAGGCACTTTGTTTTTTAAGCTTCTGGTTTCTATCACAACAGGTTATGAGTGTTATCTATTGATTAATGACCTTGAACTTATGACTTTCCTTGTCTCTTCTCAATTACCTTTTCATACTGTACATTAAGAAATAGGAAAAATGAACAGCTGAGCAATAATCACCCTGCAGCAATGGCAATGCAGCATGTTACTCATTTACTTTATATACTGCATGTAATACTAAGGATATAAAAAATATCAGAAGAGCAATGTACAGTACAGTATGGGAGGTTAGTAAATGAAGCACAAATAAGAGCAACAGAGATGACTGTAGTTCCTGATGGATCGTTTTTCTCAACAGCATCATGATAGCAAAGGACAGTAACTTCCTGTTTGGCAAAAGAAAATTACTTCTCCTTTCTATTTATAGTATTTTAGTATAACAAAACTAAGCCATAAAAAGCCTGTTTAATCGAATATTGTAAACATATTCAGACATCTTGTATAAACCTACCATTGTATAAAGAAATAATTAATAATTTAACATTTTATTAGGAAAAATCATACAACACAAACAGGAACACAACTGATTCTTTCTTATGAGAAGAATTAAAAACAAATGACTTGGGACCATTTGAATGGGGTGAAATACATTTTCTTGGTCATATGAACTAGTACCTTTTATTTATTCCTTCTCCTGAGGTGCTGCTTAAGACATCTTTTATTGTTCTTCAGTTTAAGTGTCATTCATCAACATCTACCAATCTACCTTCCTCCAACAAATAACTGTAATAATCAATTAGTTGAATTATCAATTTATTGGCATGCTATTGACTGATGATGTAGTTGACGCAACTAAGAACAAGGGAAAATACCTGCTGGCATCCAGAGAATTCATGTAATTGGCAAGTACTTACGCTAAAAAGTAAGAACTGGCTTTGTATTGTCCTTTTAGATACAGTAAATATATTAAAGGCTGGCTTTGTATTGATTGCTTTTAATTGTATTGATATAATGATATAAGAAGCATTATAATTATAATATATTATTATATACGCATTATTATATAAGCAGCCTTACCAAAATCTAAAAAAAAATCAAGTGAAATTCCTCAGCTATAGACTAATTTTCCTGCAGGGAAAAAAGAAGCAGGAAGGAAAGGACAGAAATCTTTCATTTGAGCAGGTAAAAATAACAATGATTGAATTAAATAGCACAGAAACCAAAGAGTACACATCCGGGCTGAAATTGTTAGTTTCCATTCCAAAATCTAATATGTATAAAATCAATTCTGGACCTCAATGAAAACTGAGATTTTATGAAAATGCAAGGAAGATATGGAAGAAAATCAAATTGACACTGTGGTCTCCAGTCTGGTCTGGGCTGTGGTACAAGCAAAATGAACTATAGTTCTTGGTTATATAGAACAAAGAAGATATGCAAGCATATGCAAGTGTATCACAGAAATCATACATAATCTGGCACAACTGGAAAGCCCTACCACCAAAAATGGTAGGAGATATTAAAGGCATTCAAGCCAAAACAGAAGTTACATATGAGTGGTTATGAGACAATTTGCTGCACCAGCAGGCATTGTATCTATTGATTCAAAGCTGCTTGCTACTGTTTAGGAGTACAATAGGCGCAAACATTCATTAGCATATATAACACAAGCACATAACTACAAAGGAAAAGCATTTTAGATGTATTTTTTGTGGGAGATTTCAAGCTTTTCATCTGAGATGCAATCCTACAGCTACCAGTAGTACAGTGTTTATTTGCGAAATAAAATTCTTTAACATTAACTGCATTCTCCGCACAACTTAGCAGCCGAGGAGACTGTGGTATTTTTGGGAGCCAATTAGAATTCATAGTTATTTTGTTGAGCAGTATGCCACTCCCAAGCAGTAACAACTGCTGGGTGTGGGAGATCAGGGATGGTATAAGGAATGAGGTAGGTGCTGCAGCTGCCCCTATATTTCAGCAAGGATTGCTGATATAAGCACCTTATACTATTAGAAACGTTAGTCAACCCCACTGAAAGACCAGTCCTACTAACCTGCACTAACATTTGATACAGACAATCCTCCTCGAGAGTGGTAATTCTGTTCTGATCTTGCAGGCAATCACAAAGAACATCTGCTAAGAGGAAACCAGCTATGTTCAGTGAAAATAAATTAAAAAAACCAGTTGGGATTGTGGTTTCAGCTCCCTCCTCTTCTATGCCTTGGTCATCATTAAATGAGGGCACAGCTGAATCGCACCAGGTGCAAATGTCTTGAGCAGGTGTTGGAATAATCGCGCACAGAGAACGAACACCACAGTCAGCACAACATGCTCCATCGGGATAATAATATAGGCTGGCCCTCCCTCCATCTCTGGGTCAGAGATGTTCATCTCAGCCCATTTTACACCTATAGTAGAATTTAACCCCAAGTAGAGTCCCCAAGGCAGCTGAACCGCACGTTATACAATGAACAATATCATTTTCATTGGAGCGAAGTGCTGCTCTTACAGAGCACCAGCTTGCAGGAAGTCACCTTGCTCGACTTCCTGCTGATAAGCCCGAAAACTGTTTATGAAAGTTAACCATTGTGATCAAATTTCCTTGTATTCAGCACTTAACCTTGCAACAGAGAGAGATAAATACCTAGTGATTTAAAATTTAAATAAACCTAAGAACAATTAAAATGCAGTGCTATTTTTTGTTGTAGGAGGCAAAATGTTCATTGGCACTGTAATGAAATGCTTCTCCACTAATAAATAAAAACAAGTCTGTGTTTATTCAGATCTGAGGAAAGCATTAGAACTCTCTGTAATGAAGGGAAAAGATCTTTTCATAAACAAATTGAAAAGATGAATACATTAGCCCCTTTGAAGAATTTGAATAATATACCCCTCAGGACAGCTCCTAATTATTGGGATTTCAAAATTCAAGGAAAAGAAACAAGAGTGTTAGTAAAATCAAGTGAGAATTCGTCAATTTCCAATACACTCAGCCATTTCCAACTGAAAGCTGATATTCATTTCAGCCTGAAACAAGAGGAGCAGGAGACTAATAAATTAGTGAAAAATGCCAAATATATGGTATTGTCACAGAGAGGGCTGGAGGGATGCCCAAGTTAGTTATTTTAAAATAGAATGATGGCTCAGCTGCATTAGCACTTACTGTAGGTGCAAAAGTAGTGGTTTATTTGGACAGTGCTCCCCACAAACCAACAAACAATTAAAAATAGTGCAAAAATAACAAATAGAACAAAAATACATGGAAAAAAATACACACAAACTACCTCCAAGAGTTATAAGCTTGGAGTCCAACCCCACTTAGGTCAATTTCAGCTATCTCTCCTTCTATCATGGATGCAGGTCTACAGAGCCATGAGTTGCTTGTCAAGAGGTGACTCTGGGTTGCGCTACAGTAGCTCTTCACAACAGGTATAAATGTTGTGTTGGCCTTGTATTCAGCAGGTCCACCAAGACAACCGCCCTATCATATAAAGTTTCAAATTAGTCTATTAAAATAAATCATAACCAATCATTATGGCTCTTGAAATTTTTACAACATGTGCACTTCCCCATCGCATGGGTAATGTTATGAAGGAAAAGCTGGACCATTAAGTCTTAACTGGAATTCGGGTATTGCTGAATGTTTCAACCTCACAGCTTAAAAATATCCCCCCACACTTCCTTTTTGCAATGACCTTTGCCATTTAAAGCACAGAGCTCTTTCCATTTAGTGAGCTACACTGAAGCATATTTCTGAAGATGTCAGTGTGTTCATAAAAGATGTAAAACTAGCCTGCACTAGAAAATGTATAGTATACAGTCAGTTTCTATATACAGTAATTCCATGTGGTGAGAAAAAAGGTACCAAGTACACATCAATGAAAACATGTGGTCAGGAAATTGAAATCAAGTGGATGAGCCATCTTGGAGATAAATACACATTAATGATTATTATGTGGGTATTGAAAAAACAACCTGTTCTGATGGTTGTTGGGAATTATTGATTGAAATCTTTAATTTATTTTAGTCATAACATGTAGAGGAGTTGAAGAGATGATGACTAAGCCTATCAAAACTCAGGTGTGCCCTTAGAGAGAACAATCTAGCACATACTGTACAAAAATTGACCACCTTTGCTAAATAATCTCTGAAAATATTTGTCATGGAAACATGGTGATGTCATCCCCTAGCCCTGCTACAAAAATACTTGCCCTAATTCCTCCAATTTCTGACCTTGATGTGCACTAAGGTCTTCCACTTCTTGTTAACGTAAATCCTCAGCTGTTGAGGGGCTATGATTCCTGGCATATCACTGCCTTCATGGTCCTCACCTCCTGAGGGATAAGAAATGCTATTTCTGTTTCCACAGCTCTTTAACAGCTCCTGAAGACTGAGCCAGAAATAGAAACAGCCTTCCTCGCCAGTGAGGCACAGGCCATACTGTGGACCGAGCAAAAGCTCTGTATCTTGGATGCTAGGAGAGACCTTTGTGGTCCTCCTAAAAGCAACATAACAGTAGTCTTTCTTTACTGATGGCCAAAAGCTGTAGAAGAAAAGTATTTACCTCACACTACTCATTTAGAGATTTAGAGTCAAGATAACTTCTTAGGCAAATTTAAACAAAATTAGCTAAATTAAACATTTCTACTTCATTCTATGGCATAGTCTACACAAAGAGATTAGCATACAGTATGCAAACAAAATACAATTGCTTTTCCATTCATTTATTCCACAGCAATGTCTCCATCTTTTCATCTTTTAAACATTCAAGGCTATCCATATATGATATTATAGTGGATGTACTGTACCAGGAGTTAGCAAAGATGCACAGCAAATTCTATTTCCACTGCAATGGGTGTGATTATACAGTACGACAGAATGGAAGAGTGGCAGATGGCCCTTATGTAACATAGACACGGCACAGCTGTAAAGAATGCCTGAGTCACGAGGAAAGAAGAACAAGTTATTTAGTAACGTCTCAAATGTTTACAAAATGCTTTCCTGTATACGCAATAGAAGGTAGTTTTGTTATTTGCATCATTTCTACTTCCTTCTCCTGTTTCACCAGCCAACTGACAAATTTTACTTGGAGAGCAGATGTCATACAGTTGCATTAGACTTACTATTTAATATGTTATTGTTTAATGTTATTCTTTTCATAGCTTCATATTCAAGGAATGAAATGGAAAAGAAATAATTTTCCCCCCAAAACTGCATCCTGTCATTCCTAGTGCAGTTAAAAGCAAAAAACAAATATTTTCCTTTGGTTGAATGTCTTAAAATCATGTCCTTCTCCTGCTGCGTCAAGATTCTTCCTTTGAAAACATTCAATTCTAAACATATAATGAAGCCATAAGGAAATCCATTTGTCAGTTTATGCTTCATTCAGACCATAACCCTGTTCTTTAAAAACAAAGAGCTTTGGTTCACAGGGTTTCAAGAGCTGTGCTATAGAATCAGTGACAGGACGCAACATTAGCAGATAGAGTCTTCCAAGATTACTGAGCCACTGTTTTGTAACTCAGTTGTATTTACAGCAGCTGTTAAGCTTAACTTTAGTACAGTTTCAAAGGGAACGACAAGAGTAATTTTGATTCATAAGGATAAACGATAAAGCAGACAGCATAATAGACAACAACCAACTTTTCTTGTATGCCATATTTGCTATTTACAAAACTTCATTTCTTTCAGAGATGTCAGACAAACTTTGCATAGAAAAATTACAGTGAATATTCACTACTACAGATCAGGGTCCACTATACAGTATACTGTATCTGTAAACAGAGCCAAGTATATTGTTCATTTGCCAGGTGATAAAAGTAATCTTTTTAATATACATTTAGAATTGACAGCTGTGAAAAGGCACAGGTTTCACCACTCAAAACACGCGTTCCTTTCTTAGTTATTCTGAAACAGTATTATAATGAACCTTTCAACATAGACAGACAGACATTAAAGGTCACTCTCAGACCTATCAGTGCGGATTGAGACTCTGCTATCTCACAGGCCTGACACTACAGATCTACTGGAATGCCAGCATGTCTGTGTTCTGTCAGTCTTGTGTGATGCTATTTCTGAAGCGAGAAGATAGAAGTTTTATTAGCAAATGCAATTAAGCACTGATGTTGAAATGTGCAGCCTGGTGGGCATTATGAAACCCCTATAACCAAAGGTCAAGAAAAATGTTTTAATTCTCCATTCAAGTGCAGGTACCTTAACAACCACCAATCAAGTTACAGAAGTTACAGTTTGATGTTATTCTCTTTGCTTAGCTGGAAAGAATTCAAAGTTCATCATGGTTAAATCAATAATTACATTATTTTTTTAACTTATTTTTTCCTTAAAGACACATCTCCACACAGAAGTGTCAGGCATGTTAGACAAATTGCTCTATGCTTGCTCTATGTACTGTAGGAGCATGTCATTCACATTATTGTATTACCACCACCTGACAAACCAAGGCATTGACTTATTTAATCTTCCTAAAAAGTATGCCTTGAAAGTAAACGGGTCACATTGTTATGGAAGAACATCATTCCCAATACAGAAATAGGGGAGAGGGAAAATATTAGCTATAATTGGATGTGGAATTAGAGATACTGACGTGACAAGATTTTCTTCTTAACCTAATTAAACTGGGGATAAAGTCAGCTGAACGATTTGATTGAACCATTACTAGACTCTATTGGAATTACAGACAGGCAACTGAAGCAATTTACACACAATGGAAAGTAATAAAATTAGGAAGCTTAAGCAAAGGTTGCACTAATATTTATATGAAGTGAGAATCGTTGTTACCATGAGAAAATAGAAATAAACCATTAACATGGATTTTGACATTGGTTAAAAGATAAGCAAATCTTTCAATCTAAAGTTGAATAGAAATGGTGCAGCATTCAACCAGAGTAAAAATGTTTTTAGGAACTAAATTGTATATTACTACCTGTAAAGGCCTATAGTAGTCAAAAACCTCTTATCTGGTTCCTTTTAATCCTTTAACACATGTTAAATCCATCATTAACTTGGTTCAAGGTTTTTTTAAAACGGCTTCAACAGCGTGGTGAAAAGGTACTCCCACATAAGATTTTATGGTTTAACATTTGTGACATTCACCTAGTCTTTATAGTAGACAAAACGTACCTTATTTGGCAAATAACACACAAAAATTCTACTTTGTCATTATTAAAAAATTCAGCCATCATTCAATATCTTTGTGTGAAAAATGAAGCATGGCTCTTGATTCAGTAACTTGTGGCGCACCCTTTAGCAGCAATACTTTGAATTAAACTTTTCCTGTAAAAGTGGATCAGTCTCTCACATGGCCTGGGAGGAATTCCGTCCCACTCTTCCTTTCAGAAATGTTTGAGGGCTTCTATGAACAGCCCTCCTTGTATGTCCTCGTATGTCTTGTTTGAGGAATTATGTGTCCTTCTACAACATCTTTTTGGGGTTTAGGTCTGGGCTTTGACTTGGCCATTCAAAACCCTGAATTTCTTCTTTTTGTGCCATGCTGTCAGATTTGCTTGTGTGTTTTGGATTATTTTCGTTTAAATGTACCATCTACGCAAGTAGCCTAATTCCTGCAACTTCCTAATGAATACGTTGCTAACTTAAGGCCAAAATATTTCAATTTTGAAACTACATGGTCCCAACACTGTTGTGTTTTTTTTTTAATAATACATCTTCAAATTTACAAAATTTATAAAATGTTATTATAATGAGGGAGCTTTTAAAGGCATTTTTTTAAACATGTGCCATAAATTAGTCATGAGCTCCAAAGACCTGGATGAATATCGATTCTCATTCATAGAAGTACCACACAAAATCCTACAGAACATCACAAATAAACTATTACACAGTACAACAAAACATGCATATGCCAGGAATGCAGTGCACACTGCATCTTGTGAGGTACTGGTGTTTTTACAAAATAGATAGAAACTAGAAACTCTGAAGGTAAATAAATCATGTTTGCACTATAAATCTAAATATGTCTTTACAATTCATTTAAATAAATATAAGTTTGACAAAGTTACTTATTGCCTCTTTGTCCCCAAGAAGCTGCACATTTTCTGTCAAGATATTGCCTTAAGAAAACAGTTACCTGCTTAATCAGCAGGAATATTTTTTTTTGTTTTAAAACTTTTGTTACTTGTACCCATTTCATATCAACACCAGCAGCCACTGCAAATGCATTTATCTCAATAATTGCCTAACAGAAGACAAGAGGAAACTAGTGGAATTGAACAACTCTCCACACTCTCAAATTTCCTGGAATTATATCAGTTTTTATACCAACACAAATTAATACAAGCTTGAGTTCTGAGCGCTCCAAGGTTATGTTACTGCACTGTATTTTTAAATGCACATCATGAAGTTTGAAAACGAAAATCAACTCTCTTCAATCACATACACTATAAAATACAAATACAGGGCCAAAGACATTCCTTCCCAGCATCACTGCTCAAACACCCCTCTACAAGCTCAATCACTATTGCCCTTGGAGGAACCCAGTGGCACATCTAAGAGGAGTTTCAGACGTTCCTGTCCTAATGGCTAGGCTGAACTCTCTCAAAGCTAAAGATTGAGATTAAAAGCCAAAGTACAGTATGAACTATAATTTAGTTACTTAATAAAACACAAAAAAACATTGTTATGATGTTCTGTTCTTTTACTAGTTAAAAGGTTTTGTTACTCAAAGCACCACCTCCAATGAAACCGATTTAAAAAAAGTGTTCAGTGTTCTTCCCAAAATATCAACAGAAACAACATCTGTTCCCAAAGAAAGCTGGCTGAACCGCAGTAAGGATGATTGGTTTAAAAAACTCATTTTCTGCTCACAAATGGGAGTAATTTTAATTTAAAAAAAACCAAAAAAGTGTTCAGCCCACAAAGTTCATATGCAAACACAAAACCCTTAATTTGGTCATTTTTATCACTAACACAATATGAACCCAAGACCTAAAAAACACAAACTTCCAGAACTAGTGAATGTATCCAAAGTTTGATTATACTAGTGGAACGGGGTCACATTCAGAACCTGGAGGGATGTCACTGAGATTTTGTTTACAACAAAGTGGTCTATTACCTTCCTAACTGGGTGAATTTAATACTTTTCATGACCAAAATTATGCTAAACCTTGAGTCAACAGTATTTATAAAGACGCCAACTACAAATGAATTTAAAAAAAAGTCTTATTCATAATACAAAATCCAAATTTCTTTCACAGCTGAACATGAAAACACTTTCTGTTAAAAAAAAATCTACTGTTGGTTTTTTAATATACACACAACTATGAAACATTAGAGAGCAACTCTAAAAGAAAGCCAAAACCAGGTCAAGCCACAAAACAGAGGTGCCAGTAGCATTTCCATTTCTGGACAATGAGTAGAGCCTGCTAAAGAGGTATCATGAAAAAAGGTCACTCACAATGTGGTAACTCCTAAATATCGCAATAATTTGCACCTGTTTTGGAGGGATTGTGTTTGTCACCATCTGGTAGAGCTGCGTAAAAATAAGGAACTCCAGTGCATCACAATTTAAGCAACAACATGAAAATGAGGAGTCAGTCTAGAGATAGGAAGAAAACCTTCTCTCACCTTTGCAGGTAAAGCACTTGATGTGAAAGTGCTTGGTTTGCACACGTAGCACTTCTCCTTTGCATGGTTCCCCACACTTGTGGCAGTGGATCACTGGTTTCTCTGTGGCGTGGTGTGTGTCCTGCGCATGGGCAACTGCAGACAAAACACAACAGGACATCAGCTTGCCTGCCTTCTGCCCAAGACTCTCCATGCTCATTTCTTTTCATAATCACAAGGCCACAGGCAGGACTACCGCAGCATGATCATCTTAAAATCTGTCTTGAAACATCTCAGGCTTCTGAAAGGCAATTTCAACAGAAACGAAAACTAAAACAATCATTGTGGGAAAAAAAATCAATCTGGCTAATTTTTAATGCAATTGGTTTCTAGTTATGACCAGTCTGTGTCTCAAAATTCACTATTGAAGGTACACATTTTTCAAACCCTTTGTCTGAAAGACTTCAGCTGCATGGAGATGTCTTGACTGTAGGAGTCATTGTTACATGTTGAAAGGACTTTGACTAGTCAAATCTGGTTCTAACAGGCCACTTCTTTAGGAAATCAGTT
Organism: Lepisosteus platostomus; assembly: GCF_059453375.1. Lineage (NCBI taxonomy): Eukaryota > Metazoa > Chordata > Actinopteri > Semionotiformes > Lepisosteidae > Lepisosteus > Lepisosteus platostomus. The sequence continues at coordinate 40,831,659 of NC_142616.1, forward strand.
ACCTTTTACTTAAATAGATGTTTTGAAAGATGACTAATTAGCAGTAATTTTGGACTGTCTGCATCCACACATCCTGAATAGTTGCAGACAGAACATATAATAAAAAAGGGAAACACTTTTTAGGCAACTTTATTTAAAAAAAAGGACAAAATAAACCAAATGCTTCCAAGTGTTTGAACCAGCATAGGTGTCTGTTACGTCTGTGGCACAGAAAATGCCAATTTGATCCCGGGAAATGTCGTTATCTGTGACAAAATTCCCCTACTGGTAGCATAAAATCAGCTAAGCACCACCAGTTTGCTGTAATATCAGTGACAGATGCACTTAACTCTCCTACCAAGCACAGTGAACCTTGCAGTATGTCAAACAACAGATGGAACAACCAGAGGACAGAGATGGTGTCCTCATTTTCCCTTTGCAGTACAGGTGCTGCAGACAAAAACCTCTGATCTTGTGTGCACCAAACCAAATTCCTCTAAAGTGAGATAGCTGATGGGATGATGTATTTCAGCATTTCCTGATCTGGTAACCTCTTATACCACAGTCATCATTAAATACCATTCCTACAGTATACCACTTTTAGTAGATTTCAACTCCCTAAGCACTTTATCCCTTCATATAACGTGTCTTCAATAAAGAATAATTGTGATTCACAGTGAGTTGTGCAATTTTAAATAGTTGACTTTTTCTTGCTTCTGTTATCTGATGACAGTGATTAATGTTCAGATCTTGGTTTTCAGCACCTTGCAGCTGGTAGACAAAAGATTCAGCAGAAAAAAAACATCTGCTTTGTAATATTACCTACTACAGCTATTTTATGCATGCTCAAGGTGACCATACAATGTGACAATGTATAAATCTATAAATCCAGTCAAATCTGGTTCTAATGTACTCTATTTTCACTTTATTTTAAACAAACACTTGAATGTCATTGTGAGGGGCAAACAGAGGAACTAGAACAGGTGAAGCTATCATGGTAATTTTAGTCCTAAAGAAAAACAGAACTATTCAACCAAACCAATAGCAACATAACATCAATAACTTGACTCTGATGATTCCACCTGAACAACTGAAACAAATGGTTAACTCTACAAAAAAATGAAATGTGGAGTTCAAGTTAAGGAACCCTCTTCCAAAGCTAGGGGTGGTACAGGATGATTGACCGAAGCCTTCCTGACTTGTAGGGATGAAATTCCTAATGAACTTAAACTAAAGGATACACACACCAACATAATACAAAATAGTCTGCAGCACTGAAACATTTATAACTAATAAACTAGAAATTTGTTTGATCACATTCCTGCTGCAGACACTGCTATTGTAGCCTTGAGCAAGGTACTTTAGACAGAGTTATGTACTCTCACACCACTTAATATTACAAAAATACATGACAGACTCCAGTCAAATAAGCCTCTCGGATAAAGTAAGGAGCATTACTCATGCCATACAACAAAGTGTGTCAGTTGTCTAGAGGAAAACCACATTTTATCAAGGTGCATAGTCCTAATAAAACCATACACAACAAAAAGTTTCAGACTACCTACATTTTTTCCCACATTTACTGTTTGTTTCCCTTAAGATTTACCACTCACAATGAAGGATCCCAAACACCAATTGCTAGAATACTGACATTCCAATCTTCCCATTATTCACATTACCATTATATTTATATCACATCTTATTCAGTTAATAGTAAAGCAGAATGCCTGCTAAGGGGTAACTGGTGAAAATTATTTCCATAAAATGATAAGCTACAGGATCAAGGTTTCACCTCTCCATTAAAATGTCACAGAGTAGTGTGATAAGCGGAGCAGTCACAGTAATCTAATCTCACAGCTTGAAGTCTGCCATTAGATTACAATTGGAAAGAATGCTCTATCAAGCATATGCTTCTACTACAGGAATAGTAAGCAATCAACTCGAGCAACGACAAGATTTACAGGGTGCAAATTAAAAAAACTACCTTTTCCATTTAGGTTCAGTGGCCATTTTGAGAATATTTGCCACAAACAAAAAATACCTTTTTTCCCAAATAGCCCTTGGTCAAGATAATTGTGAAATTCAATATAGAGGAGTAGAACTAGACTTCCCCCTCCGTAAAACAAATTATAACCTTCTTGAAATGGATCAAGTGGATAGGAATATAAAAACAGCAACAACTAGCTGGACTAGCAAATTGTACCATATAGTATGTACAGAATGACAACACCGCTTAAAAATATTTCTCTAGAAAACGTAACTCTGGCTAAAAGTAAATCATTATAATTTGTCTCATTGGACAAGTAGGACACTTACCTAAAAAAACATGCATCATTTGCTCATATTATCACTTCTCATAATTTATCACACAAAATCAAATGTCCTAAAATATCTGTTCAGGACAGCACCTAATGGTTTGGCAAAGAATAGCCTGCCCAAAATCCTTGTAAAAGTCTATGCTTTCCTGTCAAAATTTGAGTTTACTGTATGTCTGGATCTTAAAAGTGTACATGATTATCTGGTACTGAGTTGGAAACTGGACAAAACCTATAACACCAGTAAGAGGTCCTATTCAATAAAAAAAGGTTGTAAATATGGAACTATGTTGCTTGAATGTAAAAGAGTAATGAGTATCAGCAAAGGCACAGTTTTGAAAAACTTCATCTACTTGTAAAGACTCAAACTGAAAATGTAAATAGAAAGAGTTAAGAGCAAAGAAACACAAGTACCAGACTATGATTGACAACACACTGAACTGGCAGTTTATTGTGTAACACTGTGCAGACTGTCAGTTGTGTGTCTGCAGTCTGCCGGGAATAATTTTCATGAATTCACTAATTGCTACTCAAGTTCCAAACTTTAAGCACAAAGTAGTCTGATCAAGTCTAAAGTATTAAAGGTCATAAGATCCAAGAAGTAACACTCCCTCCAATGCAAAGGCAGGATAAACAATGTCTGGATCTCTGCTGCCTATGGTTAACCCTGCCTCTGTAACTATCAATCAAGAAGTCCCAAATTTACACAGCGTTCTAATGAAGGATGCAATTGTGACAGAAACAGCAACCATCTGGCCTCTTCCTTGCTTTGTAGTTAGCCTCTGAACCTAGTCATGCAGGGCCTGGTGCTACTTAATTTTACGGTGTACTGACTCTTCTTAGAGGGTCTTCTCAAAGGCTATTATGAAACACCCCCATAACAGCCCACGCCCTCTGACTGAAACATGACCATGAAGCTCAGCCGAACCACAAACTTCTCACCACATTACAAAAATAGCTCTAACTGATCAATAGCTTGAAAAACTGATTGTATCTTTTCTTGCTATTTCCTTAACATCCCCGCCTGCTGCCTCCTGCCTATAGACATTTCAAGAACAGTTCTCATTCCATGTGCTTGTTCGACATTACTAATTAATCTTGTCTTTACACCCTGGGAAACAGTCATATGGGAAAATTAAAACAATAACAAACCAACCTTGTTTGTTCAGCTTTTGTTAAAAGAATTAATCACAGAGGAACACCAAAGCACAGTCCTTTAAAACTGTGAATCTTCCTTGTGGTGGCAATATCAAAATATTGGGATTTGGGCTATAGCCTCTTTGATCACTTCAGTAGCTTTGTTCCCTAATTGAGGCTAATGGCTATCAGTTGTGACAAACATTAAAGCAGGTTGTAAAAAAATAAAAAGGAGGGTATATCCACTATAAGACCATGAACCATTTGTCATGCAGGTTTAATTAAAGTAATGGTATTGTAACTAGACAGACTTTGTTGTGACAGTGTAATTATATCCAAAGTTGACTTTACGTAATTTTCAGCTCTGCCCTGGCTACAGAATATCAAAAATATTTTAAGCATTATGTAACCAAATCAGGCTTGAACTGTACTTAAAAGGCACCACATTTTTTAAAACCTGTAATTTGTGAGAATCTTTCTAGCAGCTCAGCCTGACTTTAAAATACTGACAGAAGGTCCCCAAAGATTAACTGCTCACTGGGAATATTGAACATTCTGATATAAGAAAGGTGATATAAAATGCGGCTTACAGAGCCGCATTAAGGAAAGTCTACATTACATTGCTTCTTCCTCAGCCTCTCTTGACCAATTAGGTCTATATGTGTGAGCCTTTTTGCCATCACATAAATAAGCCCCTCTGCTTTTTCCTGCTGTGTTTTTTCTTCTCATAATAAAACATGGCTAAAAAAAAAATTGAACAAGCTACTGTATGTTCTAAACACCACAAGAGTGGTGACAAACACCAATTTTTAAAATTCGAATATTGTTCTGTATATCATTTCTGTATAACTACTGTATTTATTATTAGAAGCAGCTTAGGTTTATGCATGTAAATATCTATTACATGCATGTATTTGTCTGGATATAAATGGCTATAAAACTGTTGGTTCTTTGTGGGGTAGATATAGATATATTATAGATAAAGCCATGTACGATTAACACGATAAGTAGCTTGCCTAATCTCATTTCAAGAGTATTAAGGAGAAGTGGTTAAGGTCTCTCAACTTTAGACCTGTAGGTCATGGGTTCAAATCCCATGTGCTGATGCTGCTGGTATACCCCATAACCAAGGTACATCAAATATTTTAGCAAATATCCAGTTGCACAAATTGGTACTCTGCAGGTTATTTTTGATGACTAGTTTTCAATTGATTTATCTAGTTAAATTAGTTTTTTTTAAAACATACAAATTACCATAAAAATAGTTTTCCAGTGGAACAATTTCTCATCATTATTGTAGAATGAGAGATTTTTTAAAAGAAGTGATCAAAACTTCTACACCTTGCAAAAAAGTCTTGAGTCGTGTAGCGGCCATAAGAACACTGAAAGCTCCACCAAAATAACAGGGATTCACTGCTCTAATGCTGAAAATAATGCTGAGCAATTAGGCATTTTTTCCCCAGACAAAAGATTTTTTTAGATTACTATAACAACATAATGCTACAACATAATGGTACATACAGTATAAGACTTCTGCAGTGTAGCAATGCAAGTTGGATACTAATTAGAAAGGAAAATACTAAAACAATGTTGAAGTTGACAGAAAATAACTAATTTTGGTATACTTTTGTCCCCAATTTAGAAAAAAAAAGTTTACCTAAAAGAGGGGAATGTTGTTAGCAGATCAACTGCAAATGTGTTCTTTGATACTCAAATTCAAGAGCACTTTACTCAAATCAAATCAAATTGCTACATTACATGCTGTAGGGTAAAAAGAGGGTCATGTTCAGACAATGGCCACTGACTACCTTTCATTTTTAAAGACCCATGTGCATTGCTCCACAGAGCAGAGCAGAGTTCTGCTAACCAGATATCAAATATACCTGGAAGAGTATTTATATGAGCTCACCATAGAGAACAAGATTCTCAGAATTGTACATGGTGTTCCAGGGCTGCTGATTGACAATGAGATGCCTGGCTGGTAAAGAACACAGCAGATCACAAAAAAGGCCAGCAGTAACGCATGTTAATTTCCATTAGTTTGGAACTGGCATTCTGTTTCTGTTACGGTATATAAATTCCGGTCACCTCTTTTAACACCCTGTTCAACAGTAAGACACTCAATGAACAGATCAAGGCTATACTATGTGCACTGGGAATTGGAGAAGGGTGGCTAATCCCAGTGGGGTCAGTTTTCATATGGCATTCCACTCTCCGTTAAGCCCTGGACTCCTCACATAAAAGAATGGGGTGGAGCTTATTACAGGAATCTGGGAGTAAAGAGACGTATTGCTGCACTAAATACTGCTGTACACACAATAAGTCATGCTTTTATCCCACAAAAACAGCAGGTTTATCCCACTGCAAAAATGTTGTTTTAATTTTATATTCTATGTCAAATGTGAAAATGGACATAACAGGCTTGACAGAGACCACTTGAACACAAGACTAAAAACTGACTGTCGGTAATCATGCATTTTTTTAAATAAGAAGGGTAATTATTCCATTCTATAAATTGATCACCTTAGACAATCTCACTCAAGACTAATAAATACCGCCAAGCTTGACCCTACCCAGGATTTTCACAGCTTGAACATTTTGAAAAAAATTGAGGTAATATTAAGGACTTGATTTTCCACATGGGAAAGCTATTCAACTTGAGTAATCCATTTACTATGGTGTGGTCAAGAAAAGAGACATTTCCATTTTCTCTTAAAGTGCAGCTGATGTCCCAGATGGCCATGATGGCTGCTTTTTCTTAACCATGCCCAAATGACATTCCTAAAGCCTGCAGCCTTTTGGTGTCTGCTTTCCTGGTTTCATTCTTGAGCCCCATTTACAAAACACACAGACAGACCATCGCTCATCTGTCTTGGCATAGCAGCGTTGTCGGCATTCTGGTCCTTCCAAAAGCCTCGTCAGCTCGCTCGGCTCTTCGCTGCACCCACATGCGCCAGCCTACATCTCGTCGTGAGACACATGTGTCTGACTCTAAGCCTGCCAGTTAATCCAACAGGGATAATTAATCCCCTCAAACAGAGGCTTCGGTTGATATCAAATGTATGTAATCCCTTATAGAGGCCACGGGGAAATGATGCTGCAGAAACAAGGGGAGCATTATCAAAGATGCCAACTGCCTCAAAGCGAAAAGCCATGAATATTTAAAGTTATATTTATCTCTCTGACCATAAAAAAAACTTTAATTTTTTAAGCACTATTATGGGTAATAGTTGAGTTCGCTCCATATAATGAATTAAGATGCTACTAAAGAGAAACTTTATGTCCCTTAGATGACAGCTCTAAAACAATTTTAAACAACTACAGTCCTGATATTCAGGCTACAAAACATAAGTGAAAATACATTAACCCACCCTGGGCCATCATCTCTGTCCTGCAAGGCAGAGTGAAAAAGGCAGCATTGATACAAATTTACAAGAAATACGTAGATTAGATAGACTCTCAAACTACCATCAACCATACAGTCGATAAACCAAATGATTTCCTCTTCTGTCACCGTGTACTTGGTAGGTTACTGAATTCAAGTAAAAAACAGTAACTGCTGTCTGTCACGATTATAGTCCCCCCTCCTTAAGGGTGCTCCAGCCCTTTCACTCAAGACCTTATTCTGTGCACCTGTTTCCCATTCCCAGCCCACCTTAAAAGCCAGGCGCTGACGCTCATCCGCGCTCTGCATCTGATTTCCATTTCGTGCGAGTCCGGGACCTGGAAGCGCCTGGTCCCGTTAAGGTTTTAACCCCTGTTCCTGTTCCTTGTCCCCTGTCCCCCGGTTCCGACCCTGCCTTCGTGGTTTTAACTTCGTGTTTTGATGGATCTTCTGGTTTTGGACTTATCCTTTGTGTTTTTGGATATTCCCTAAGGACTACTCTTTTGGATTGTTCGCCTCGGCCACACCTCCCCCGTGCACCAGCGCACCTTGGACACGCCCCCCTGTCTTCAGCCCCGTTTTCCTGCATGACGTTTCCCTAGTGTTTCCCCACTCCGTCGGATTGTGTCGTCCGCATAGGGTCCGGAAAGAACTGTTCGTTACACTGTCCATGTCTGGACAAGTGGGTTCTAATAGTTAAAACAATTCCATTTTATTCAAATTGCTGGTGTAAAAGCAATGTTTAGGACCAGTTCTATTAACAGGCACTGAACGATTACCAGGGTGAACTTTTGTCATATTTATTGTATGGCAGCAATGAATGAGGACATCAAAGGGCAGCCAAAAAGTATACAGTTCACATAAATTAACATTAAGATTTATGGGAATAACTTGATCTTTAAGGAGGTTATGAGAATATTCCACTCTGGCATGGCTTTAAAATGCATTACTGTGATTGTTATTAATCAGGAAGTGTCAGGAATTCTCCATTTAACAAATACCTACTGTAGCTAAGTATAACAGGCTGACTAGAAGTTTCCTTAAGTGTTAGAACAAGAAGCACAAAATTCTTCAACTTCTTCTCCAACTAAGAAGAATTTCTCTTGTGAAGGTGCCCTTATGGAGAGAACCTCACATCATTTACATAAAGAAAGGCATCCTAAAGGCATTCCTGATGCCAGTGATTATCTCCTTTACAATGGCTCTGCTTTTAGCAAGAGCATAATACATCTCCATGCTGGCTGGAAAGTTCCAGATTAGCCGTTTCTAAAATTAGTAGAAGAGTTCATTGCTTAAGTGTCTCACTTATGCAAGATGAGAAAGGAATATCAGAGGTGAAATGAACAATATTGTAGATTTTATAGGACATTGATGGATAAGGCCTACTGGGCTTTCTTTAGAAAGGCAAAGACGGAGAGCTGAGAAAGTGTAATGTATTTTATGGCATTTGTCTCAAATATTTATTTCCTTAACAGGAATCAAGGAATTATAAGAATCACCCACTGCTAGCCTACTAGCAGACATCTACCTGGAAGTCAATTATCAGCTTTACAGAGATGATCTTTTTTGACATCAATTAAACATTTTATGGTGCACAATTACATAGACATTCCCCCAACTAATACAATACATTTTCAAAGAGACCCTGGGGCACCCAAGCTTAATCACATGCCACCTTCTGTGTGGAGTCTAACATCAAATATTTTACCCATGAAGAATCTTCTAATATTCCAGCCAGTAAGATGATCCAGTAAATAAACTGGGATGCTTGAATGAACTTGCCATTATGTGCCTGACATTTCGTCCTTCAGTGAGCAATTAAGTAAACCGTGGAGCTGAAATAGGGTATTAAATTGTGTTCTAATGCCAAATCTGCTATCAAAAAGGACACATGCATTGCCAAAGCAACTGTTCCAATATCTATCAACTTTTAGGACCTGTATTAGTATTCAGATCTTCATTTTATAGCAAAAATTAAGGGGATTTTGCATAGCACATATAGTATAATACCCACTCTCTCTTATCAGGAAGAAAGCACACCAAAGATACAAATAGATCTGCCCGTCAAAAATCTAAAGGTTAAAAAAAGAAATCCATCCATTCTAACCTATCAAAACTTTTACAAGTCTCTTTGTTAAGCACTTAAAGACCTTTACAGAGTCTGCTAACTTTGACTTTATATTCACAAAATAAGGGACATCATGAAGATGAATGACAGGAATGTTTTCATTCAGGAAACCAAATGAGACTGATAATGAACATGAGTTTTTAAAATGAACTGAAGATGTTTCTTTACTAGGTATGATAAAACAGACACCTTTGATAAATATTTTAATATATCAAAGTCAACATGAATTACTGTAACAGTTCAGACAGTGTTATCATTAAAGTAGATCAATGTATGAATATGTCTCAGTGTACAAATGTTCAGAAGACAACTGCACATTTCAGAGCAGTTATTAAGTGTAGTTATTTTGATTTTTTTAATCCAAGAGAATTAGCTCTGATGTGGCAACCAATTATCCAGATGTTTTTAGACTCTCACAGTATTCCTGTAGTATGTAAAAATACCCATTATATAACACTCCCTAAGAAATCTTGTCCTAGGAAATACAATGATTTTAGGCATGTCAGTTTTGATTAAATCATTGGAAAGAATTTGTAAATGGTAAACTTAATCCATATCAGTTTGTTTATAAACGGTAGTTGAGATCAGTACAGAAGATGCAGTAGATGTCCTCATTCATCTTATTTCAAAGCTTTTGGATACATAAAAACATATGCTAGATAACTTTCCTCTACATTTTGTAAGCTTTTAATACAACCCGACCAGATATTTTATTATCAAAGATGATTCAGTTACAGATCAACCCTTCTCTGATATTTTGGTATAATACATTTCTTCCAAGAAAATTGCAGTAGGTTAATGTTATTACACTTTCGTCCAATGTAATAATTGTTGTGGAGCGCCTTTTCGAGTTCACCACTACTCTTCATTTTGTATACTAATTACTGTGTTGTCTTTGGTCCAAACCATTTCATAATTAAATTTTCCAGCGTTTCCATCTCATTTTCTGATGGGTAATGATGATCCCTTATCAGAACAGTGTAGAAAGTTTATTTGCATAGTGCTTTGATTTTAGACACTAGAGATACAGAAGAAATCGATTTTGGATTTGAACATGATAAACGTCCTTCCCCAGCCATAATCCATACTGTTACATACTAGGAATATATATTTATGTTAAATTTGACTTGGAAGGCACGTTGACTTTTTGATAATAAAATAAATTAGCAATCTTACTTTCTTTGCAGGGCTAGTTGCCACTTTTTATCCATGTGGATCTGTCCATGTATTTCAGTTCAAAGTGCAATGCAGTATGGAATAACCATCTGGTATAGCAGTCTTTCTGTGTAACAAAAAGATAAGATGTCCAGACTACTGAGGATATACTGTATATAAAATCATGGGTCAACCACTTGAACAGAGTTTTCTACCTGCTCACCGTATAATATCTACATTACTACACCTACTGTACATTACTACACACACTGATATGCTTATTTTTCTCTTCTCACACTGCTTGTCTGACTTGTTTTTTAAAGTTGGATGTTATTTAACTTGTTGTTGTTGCTGCTGTTCCGTGTTTTGGCGATTCCTTAATGTATTTGTATCGGAGCATACATGCAAATAAGCATTCATTGCGGTTGTGCATATGACAAATAAACTGAACGGTACTTAAGAGTAATTTGAGACTTCTGTAGCTGTTAGTTTCTCCTCTGATCTCTTGCTTTTTCTGCATGAAGTGTATCAACTCATACCTTCAAACATATGTTTCAGACTTCAGTATAGACTTAAAATGAGAATCCCTTAATCAAACTAATCAATATGTTAGTAACGATTTGTGCGGAAGTGCCTTCAGTGCTACCAGTGGATTATGCGCAAAAGTAAAGGGGTAATTTGTATTTTATACTGTATGTGCTGCTTAAAAAAAAGTAGAACAATTTGAGAAAAAAAGAGAAAATTCTCATGTTGTGGAAGTTTGTATGTTTTGTTTTATTTGTATGAGAGAGAGGTTAAAGAGAAAAAAACGTTTTGGTTTACCAAAAATATGCTTAGTTTATTTGGGGGGGTTGTATATTTATAGGGTTCTGGTGTAGTTGTGCAGATTCCTGTAGGAGTGGAGTGAAATGAATAGGCAGGGTAAATGTGTGTTATGTTTAATTGTATTCTTAGTATGTTTAGTGTATAAAACACAGCTGCTTTGATGCAAGAAAAAATTCACAAATCAAAGTATTATCCTATCGTAAAAGAGAATTAGAAGTCATAAAATGGTTCTCCCAAGTGTAGTGATACAACTAGAATTAATTAATACTCAACCATAATTCACAGTGATGATCATAAAAAGAGAAACCCTTAAATCTTCAAGGTCAGTTTTTTAAGATACACTTAGCATATACTGTATATTGCAGCTATTGACTCTAATGCAGTATAAATGTGGCAAGTGCGTTCTGTCTGGAAATTAAGAATATGGTTTATAAGAAACTGACATGGATAATAAAATGGAAAAATAACAGAAGTTTGTTTATGTTGATTACAACAGAAGTTGGGGAATATGAGTGTAAATTGGTGTACTGTTGTGATGGAATACTGACATGGAGGTAATTTCAGGGCCCATAACCCACCTCACAAATGAACATGTTCTTTTTATTTTTACAAGTAGATTTGTTTATCTTCTTATAGAAGCTCTCTATCTTAAAACAACACATTAATTTTTTACACTACTGTAATATTTTTATTTAAATCAGCACTTTAGTTTGCACAACGGAGGCGGGCCAAATGGCTTTTTCTTTGGCATGGGTAGACTGCTTAGGTAATAGATGACAGACTTCAATTGTAATCCACTTAAGAGAGGAATGTAGCTGCCCAGCGTTGCTCTTAAGAACATCAAGTCATTCTCAAGCTCTTCAAAACAAAAAAAAATACACAAGAGAAAAGCAGAGTCCTTGTCTGCTGACAGCCCACCATCCCCCAGGCTTGCATGCACAAGGTCCACAGGCCTTCACATCACAGCTCATCAATATCTTTAGAAAACAGTTCAGCTCTAATTTGAATTGGACTGTCTGATCACAGTCTGTTTCCTCCAACAGCTTAAATGAACCACTGAAACAGACTTACACTCAATTATTCATGGGAGCACAGTACACCATTAAGAAAAGGATGACACAGACTATGTTTCTTCCCATTTTAGATGCACTTTCTAATGCATCTGAGGAAATGGCTAACAGCAGGTATTCTAGGCAACCGTCTTTTCTTCCTCTCTTCCTTCAGGCTAGTTGTTAAGGTGCAGCTCTTACAAGAATCAACAATAAAGCAAGCCTGTGTGAGATATACCAAATACTATGTTGTAGCAGTAATGTTTGATTGGCCTGATACACAAAAATGGACTTTAAGAAATGTACACCAGCACAAACAAAATAGTTACAAGACTGGACTGTACAGGATATTAGCCTTACAAATCCAGGTTGATAAAGAATATGCATTCATTTAAACAAGAAAATGTGGTCTTTACTTAAATCCAAAGCCCCACACCCTGAGACTTACAGTAGTTAAAACGGGCAGTATGGGGACAAGGAAGATTGTGCTGGTGCCTCACAGCTCCAGAGCTGGATCCTGGCCTTTGATGTTGTTGGCATGTTTTCCTAAATATTTTGTGGGTTTTTACTGGGCACTCTGTGTTTCTTTTCACCTCCCAAAATCATTTAGAGTTTACTCCTTGGCTCCATGAGCCAATCTAAAATGGCACAATACACTATGACATCTCCCAGTCATGTATAGCATACATCAGAAGCTAATTAGTAAAAAATCACTATCTAAGTGAGAACACTTACGGAACAAAACCTACAGGATCATTTATCTTTAGCACTGGGACTGTACATGAACAAAACAGAATTCCAGACCAACAAGAATACCTCCTTTTGCCCAAATGTTTGGAATGGTTCGCATTTTATGCAATGATTGAATACAGCTGTTTTTAAAAATAATAATGAAAATAATTTTTACGTGAGTGACCAGAATTCTCTGAATCAAACTAAATTATAATAATGTGCATGCAAACGTATTGAATGGTAATACAAAATAATAACAGGAAGGAAAAATACAACCAATATCATAAGTTTTCTGATTACGTAGTGTAAATATGCATAACCTAACTGCATGTGGAGGGAGTATTAATTTATGCAACATAATTTCCTTTATCAAAATGATAACATTTTTGTTGACTGCAGCAGTAACCTATAACTTTTGGTGTGAAAGCAAGCCTGCATGGAATGCTTTACATACTGTAATATATTAAATGTACTACAATCCTAAGAAAGATTGGTTAAAATTAAGAAACAGTAACAGTCCAGTCCAAGACAGGAAACGAATGTACAGTATTTAGACTGACACTACTACCAGCCTAGAGGGTGAAGAGACAGAAACAGAATTTGCAAGAACACAAAAAATACAATAATCATCTTAAGAGAACATTACCCATGCAAATTCTGCTAAAGGGCCTTCATTTAATTGTAAGTTTGTTGTACCAACCCAATGTGCAGTATATTACAAGCTTCCTCAAGTCAAATTTTCTGATCCTCAAGAAAAACTTGCCCTTGGTTCTTCTAATGAGGGTCTCTCCTTGAAAACAGATGCAGCAGGAATGCACTAACCACGCAGTATGCCTCCCTTTACATGATTTCTCATGTAGGTCTTGTAAAACCCCCTGGGTGAGACCTCCGTCCACTGTAATGAGGAGCACCACCTTCAGGTCTCTGGGTTTTCACTAGTTCAAAGACTTGTGCTGCCAGCTCATCCTTAGCTTACGAGCCCCTGCAGAGATTCTAAAACAGTAATAATCCTCAGATCAGTGGTACAAAGCTATTAAGCAGAAATCCGGTTCACTGTAAGCTTTCAGTAAACCCAAAGCCAGGCAGCAGCACACAAGAGCGTGTTTTAATTAGCCTTTGAGATATGTCCAATGTGGGAAATAATCAAGCCAATTGCAGAACAGACAAACAGAAGTGTACTGTAAGTAATTTTACTTCAGTATTACTGAAACCTAAGTAAGGAATATCACCCTTAAGAGAAGACGAATGCTCAAGAGCATTGAAAGCTTTATGCAAATGTGTTTTACAATAAAGCTAAAACATCTGTCTTGTAGAACTATCTTGTATTTACACAACAACGTAAGAGTTGAAAGTTCTGTATGAAAAAAGTAAACTGAGGGCTTCTCAACAGTAGTTTTTTAATTTAATTTCAAACAACAGGAAATGAGGAATCAGGTGTAATCTGAACAAACAGTTTCCACAGATGAAGAGGAGACCTTATTTTCACTTTGAGAGTTACTGAATTGTTAAAGCGGGAACTGCAGTTCCAATTTCTCAGGCTGGTTACTACATCTTGGTAACAAAATAAATGCTTTGACAGTGTAGAAAATTAAGCACAAAGTCGTGAACTTCGTGAAAGTACTATACTGTATAGTTGCCATATTGTCGCCAACCCCTGGTCTCGCCATGGGTGAGAGTGAGAGTTCCCACGAATTGTGACGTGATGCAATTCTTGAAATGCACTTATCAGTGCTGATTCTTTCTAACCCCGATATTTAAAAATAGTGTTGCAGTTCCCCTTTAAACACAACACAACAGCCTAAACTATTGGTTCTTTCAAAAAACTAGGCTCAACATGAATTTCTTATTTAGTACTGTATAGTGTGCATTGTAAGCTTGCTTTATTCAACATTGGCCCTTAAACCTCTTACTGTACATGTTTCTTGCTCCAGGGCCATAATCTTTTCAATGTTTCTCAGATAAAACACCATATCCATTTTCTAGAATACTAGTTTATTGTACAAAATTAAAATCTCCTCACTCAAAAGCTCCTCACTCAAACCTTTTCATTATATAAATTTTCGTGAACTGTGGAGAATAGCTGGCAACAATTACCACATCTCACAAAGGCTAGAGTGCCACATTGATATGTCTGTTGAGATTCACAAGTCTCCTAACCATGCATAATCAAAAAACCTTTAAACTACTTCATAAAATGAGAATGGCTCAGGCCACTCAGAAAGGCAAGGAGTGTGTTTGCTGAAGTGGAGGCAGTTACAAATCTCTAGAGGCAATTCAGAGCAAAAAAAAAACTCCCCGTTTCAAAAATACAAAAAAAGAGAATTAAAACAAGGTGGCACAGACCAAGTACACTTTTAAGAGTTCTAAAATCCTCAAATCTACTGGTCGCCATGTAAGCAGAGATTAATGTACTGGAACCACATTCTTCTATGAGTACTCATTAAGAAAATATTTCAGCCATTTTTCAAGTTAGTCTTCCTTTTCTTATTACTTGTTTCCTGGAAATAGATATCCATTCTTTTTTTTATTCACAAAAGCATTAGTCATATTTTATAGCCTGAGTGCAATAAACCATCCTTTATTTGTTTTTATATTCCTTTGTTTCCTTTGAGTAAACCTGGATGATTAATGCAGAGGAATGAGAGGGGTTAAATCATTGAACTTTCAGCTTTTAACAGTACAGTCTTTAAAAAGCAAAAGGTTTATAAAATAGGCAACCCACAAAGTCTAGCAAAGACTCAATATCATTACATTTTTTAATTAACTCATATGTTCAAGAATTGCACAGTGGGATAATACGATTTAAATGAACAGGACCTAAAGTCTAAAAAAAACACTGGAATATCCCTTTTAATGGGTTACCATGGTTACAATTGGAGGCTAATTTTGCAGTTGATTATGTTTTCCGTACGCTTATGCTATTTTTAAAACAACCTGAATGTATGGTCTTTGCCAAATGTTATCTCACCAAGAACCACTGTTGTGCTTCCATTTACTTCTGTAAACTGTAACACAAGAATTTGTGCTGCTATCACACAAAGCAATTGTAAATCTTAGCACAGTCATAAAGTAAAACTATTAAATGGCTAATACCCAATGTGTTGTTTTATATAACAATTGAATGCTCTATAGTCAATTACAATAATACAATGTCATAACACAGATTCTAAAAAAGCTAAACTTAAAGCAAGGACAGGATCTTTCACCTTTAGAGCATTCTATCTATTTTGAGGCCATACCAAATAGTTAAGGACAAATATTAACATGCAGAGTGAACAGAACAGTAATTGTACAGGATATTTCATTGTGCTGTAATTGGTATGATAAGCTTACAAACCATGACTGTAATTAATCATGAAAACAGACCCATTGGAGGCTAACGTGAGTGTACTGCACCATTAGAACCATCACTCACGAAACTGTGCAAAGCACAGTGGTTTTAGACAGCTCCCGTGAATATACAAGAAGAATTACAGAAATTCTCCAAAATAATTTACACTCCAAATAATTGAGGTGGGATTGCCAAATGGGGTTTTCATTTCAATACAAACTGGGTCTGCTAAAGCAAATCACATTAAAGGGCTTTTTCAGTTTTTTTCACCACACGGCAAAAATGTAAACATTTACAAGGCATAAATTCAGAACAGCCTCTCTCCTTCCTTTAAAAGGAAAACGATTTAACAGAGAAGATTAATTGCAGGGGGTATAAAGCCCTGAATTGTCATAAAAAATTCCCACAGTAAGTATGTATTTATATTCCGTTTCTATGGACGTCTGAATATGCGAGTACAGACAGCCAATGACAACATGCAGTAAATCCTATTTCACTGCTTACATTTGCCCAGCATGAATCGAAGAGTACCCTAAAGTCGCCCATCCATTCTCAGTCCAGACACCCAAAAGTAACCTCAGGTTAATCTACAAGTATGCAGTGGCTGTAAAATCCAACCTCGATGCAGTTAATGGGAACATCTCTAACCTGCCATGATACTTTACCTTTTTCCTTAACCACAACCATTGGTTCCGGCGAATCCCCTGTGGTTCAGTTCAAAGTCACCAGTGAGTCAGATGAGGAGCAGTTAACTTCCACAAAGCTCTTCAGATTCAGCCGGATTCTCCCCTTAATTTAGTGGACGCTCGCGAGAATGATAGAGCTCGTCAATCCCAAAAAAATGACAGCCTAAAGAGTGCGGATTGCTTTGCTTTGCTTTCCAATCCCCCTCCCTCTCTCCCTCTCCCTCCTCCCCACAGTGGACTCTGCCCCTTTTCTGCTGCAATAACCAGGTTGCAGCTGCTGCCATGTAACAAATGTAAATTCCAGCTCCTTTAATCTGTTCCAGTCACTGACACCACCTTAAATTCTCCCAAAAAAGCCTGAGAAACGCTACTATGGAAAAAAAAATTCAATAAACAAATTATATGAACAGACACCAGATAGTGTCTTGCGAGATTTGATAGGTGATGAGTCATTAAAATTCTAACCTAAATGGTATTTTTTTCTGGGGTTGGGGTGGGCTTTAGTAAAGTCTTTCTTTAGGGGACAGAGGGACTGAATAATGTGACAAACTGTAAAAATCTTGAAGTCTTGGATACTAACAAAAGTCAAATGCTATTTGATTTGGTTCCAGTTCCTCAGTGGATGCCTCTAACATTATCAAACTCAATTTCACTAAACTGTTCAGAAGGGTAATTAATAATGTAGATCCATTTATGAATAATTTTCTGTGCAGAAATGTTGCAAGGCAAGTGGGTCTCGATAATAAGTGCATTTACTGTAGTTTTAGATTTTTTGGCAGAGCTTAAGCTCCAGTGCGGCAACCAATTTTTCAGATGTCTGTGGACACAGGTTTTCCTGTAATATGGAAAACCTCCCATATTATACCCCTCCCTAAGAACACAATGATTGTAGACTAGTTACTCTAAAGACAGTTTTGCTGAAGTCATTGGAGAGGATTCTGGTTCTTAATTGCAGGCAGTAAATGAAGTAAATAGTAAACTTGATGCTTATCAAATTACTTACAAACAAGGTGCAGTACAGAAGATGAAGCAGTTATCCTCACTCAGCTTATTTCAAAGCATTAGGAAAAATGCAGAATATGATCTAGGGTGCATTTTGTCAGCTTTTAATGTTGTCCAACTGGAAATTTATATCAAAGAGCAATTTACAGATCAATTAATATCTGATATCTTGTTTTGCAGAAGGCTGCAGTGGGTTAAAGTTAATTATAAACTTTTTTCCAATGAAATAATGAATAACTACAGAATGAAACCAACATCAAATCAGTTAATCAAACAGAACCCTATTAGTTATATAAAATACTGGAAAAGTGAACTTTTCAAAAAAGACTATTATGACTATATGCGGTTGAACTACAAAAAAGCACAAGGTGGTAACCTTCAAATGACATTGCAAAATGAATTATGACAATATACAGAAAGGACATCATAAGATTATTTCCATACAGAGGTTCTCATCACAAACCATGAGGCTCAAGGCTTATAGTACGTAGGCTATCATTCTAGTGCTGTACTGCCAAGATCTGAATTTCACACAAATTGGTACAAATCCTACCTAAATTGGAGAAGAGGTGGAGCTCTCTAGGAGTTTTGCATAAAAGTTTGCAGATTATATCTTCTCAATTGAGAGGCTCATATTACAAAACGTACTAAGGTGTGAGCTTATATATTTACAATAGCATGCAGCATTACAATTCCTAAAGATCAAATGGATTTGGGCTTCACATAATGTTGATATCCTGATATAGGAAATAAGATGGATTTTGTACTGTAGTCTTATAAAACAGACCATAAAAATGCCCTCACCCAACCAATTTACAGTATGGATGTGCAACAAAGTTCTGTTCAAAAGAAGGATGTGAAGTCCACACAGAACATGAGAGAAAAGTTCAAGAGATCTTAACTTCCTCTAGAATGAATCAACCCTTGTTTAAAGATAGTCATCCAAATTCTTCTATGCAGTTCAGATTTAAAGCTTTAACAGCACCGAACAAATTGTTAAGCAAAATACCTGTAGTAAGTCATTATTACACATTTAAAAACGAAAAGTGAAACAGAAAGCCATGATTTTAACTAGTTTAGAATTCCTTTCTGATGATGTGTAAAGACAGTTTTGCTATGGTGGTGTTTTCTGCATGATTGTGACAGCTGCTCTGTGTCAGAAGAACACACAGGGTTCAAAGACTGCTATGCTCTGATGTCAAAACCACATGTAACAGCTTTTCCACAGATATGCAAGAGCTTTAGATGACCCTTGCCCCAGTACACAGCCACCTACTGTATAACTCTTGACACTAGCCATAAACACAGGATTATTTACCCTGAATTCCATATATAATAATGCTTGACCTTTCACAAACTAATTTTCTCAAACACGTAAGCCTAGCTGCTAAAGAAAAGTTTGGAAAAGATGAATTTATTCATTTAGTTTAATCTTAGATAATATACAGCCACAAATTGCGCAACTTTTTCAAGGGAACTTGGGGTATTGCATTTCTTGGGAAACTGAAAACCGTTTCACGGGGTAAATGAAAATCCCCAAAGCCCATTAAAATGGCTCCACTGTAGCTCTACGCCATCTGCACATCAATACCAAAACCTCGGGCGGCTGCAAGCATGAAGATTTAAGCTCCGCATAAGCAAGTGAACCTGCAGTCTGGTGCAGATCAGGAAATAACCAGTGGGCCTGCTACCTGGATTTGCAGTTCGAAGATTTCAAATGTACCCCCTTCCTTTTCAAATTAAACTTTCATTTCACTGTGGCAAAGTGAGGGAGGGTGTGGGTAAGACTGCATGAAGTATAATGTGGCAATGATCAATTTACCTAACTAATGCACACTGCTGTACAGGCACATACTCTGTTGTATACACTAGGGGAAAGAATACTGTTTTACTGAATAGTACCATATTTGATTGTACATTAATGTTTTAACAGCAATTGCTGTTTCAAAAACCATACTACTTAAGAACAAACCATCTTATGGAGTTTTACACCTTATGAAAATGCATGATTTCTTACAACGATTTTAACTGCCATTGCAGTGGCCTGTATATTGGTACTGTATATACAGATCTGTAAAGGTTCACTTCTGAATTCATTACCTCAGATCACATTCAAGATGAACAAACTAATTAACATACTTTAAGATACGTTAATATGGCATTTTGTGGAAAACAATTTTCTTTGGTGATGTACACAGAAAGTATTGTTTATTTACTAGGCTGCTGGTACCACTACAATGCTACCAACAATTATTTACTTACAGGTCCAGAAACAATAATAAACAAAACAGTATGTCCAATCACTCCCATACATATTACTCATCTGAACACGGCTTTAAGGTAATGTCTGTAACCCTGATGCAGTGTTGTGTTTTCTTATACTTCATATGAAAAGGTCTCCCTCAGTTTTCACAACAACCCATTTGCTCATGGGACTCTTTTCTGAAGGGATAAAACTCTTCAGAGTACATTACACTACATTATTACACCAAAAGTATGGATATGTAGTCAGGGACTCAAAACTTTGAAATCAAGCTGAATTTAATATTTTATAAAATGGCAATTATTTCCTTCCCTACGCAGAACAGAGACAGTAGTTGATATCTTGTCCGGAGATAAGGAAGTTCAATTGATTTAATCCTACATGGTATTTTTTCTCAGACCATTTAGGGAAGGAAAATCAGCTACACAGCTTTTTTTTAAATCAGAAGTGATGTACTCTACATTTTAGGATTACATTCTGAAGATGAAACGCTTCCAAATTACAAGCAAGCAGGAATGTAGTCTTTAAGATGAGTTTTAAAATTGCCTAGACTTTTTTTAAATGCACTTGCACTTTAGAAAAAGTAATGTGCAGGTTTTACTTGTCACTTAAGAAAAGCAAACTTTCTTGAATTTTTACAAAACAAAACCACGCCTGAGTTTGAGAGAAAACATGTGGAAGAGGGTGTGACACACTGAGCAAGATAAGAGAGAACATAACCTTCTTATGTTAAAGCATACAAAAAGCAAGTTTTCTTTAAAAAAGAAAAGCTTGGTATATCTCCACATAAAGACCAATATTCCTTTTTTGTATGCTGTTAACTTGCAAAGTTCCTGAATGTCAATGAAACATGTCTTCCTCCCAGAATATTTTCATTCTTTGATATTCCCTGCTCACTCGGTTCAAGAGAAACTCTGAAATACTTCGGAACATGTGGTACGAAAAGGAAATATATGCAAAGTATATTACAAAAATGTAACAGATTTACAGAAAAAATAACAGATGACAAAGATCAGAAAAGAAGACACTCAAAAATGCATAAACAGACAACTACCAAGACAAATGAAAACAGAAACATAGTTCTTAGTCTAGATGGGAAAAAAGCAGACAATGAATCTCTAACATGTTCTGGCAGTAGAAGAGACACTTCCACATCTGCCAAACACAAAAAGCAACTTTCCTAAGTTTCACTCTCAGAACACAGAAGGTCATGACCACTCAACCTTGCAGCATATAGAAACTGACAGCCGCACAGTTCTGATAAATATTCTATTATCATTCCATTTTGTGATAGAACTGATTTTAAAGTCCTGTTGCTTACAGTTACTGTAACTCTCTCTAGAGACAGGAGTTAGAAGCTGTTTTTGATAAGCACAAAAAAACTGCTGCAGAATTCTGCCCAGAGAAAAATCATAAAAAGGCTTAGATTTTAAGTCCAGCAAAAAAAAAGGATGCATTACTTCAACCTGAGTGAAATAAATGCATGGAATACTCTTTTCTTAATTCTGTCAATATTTCAATGAAGAAAAGTAAAATATGTATTATTTGTAAAGTCATTTAAAAACCCAGTGTTATAAAGCTTATACGACTATGAGCCACCCAAAGTACTATCTAGTACTGCACTGGACCTAAAGAACACATCTTACCTCTCACTGGAAAATTCCTTAAGTGAATCAAAAATACTTTGGGGAAAAAAAGGAACACAGCTGACTGTCTTTTTTAGTCCTTGTAGTTATGTATCAATTGTTAATAATTAGGTGCCTTGGGTGAACTTGCATCACATGTCAATGCAGACAATGAATTTAAAAACAATAACACTAAGGAAAGGACACACACACACAAACCAATGTGTAGAGTTTTATCAGCTTACAGTCAACTACTGTAGTATTAGAGGTAACTGGTCTTTATCGCAACATACTGCCTGGTCCAGGGTTTACCATGTCCTGTTGAAAAGAAAAACCATGCACTACAGTATATGCAAAAGCCTTCAATAATAAAATTGCTCACTGAACTAATAATTTGCCTAATCCTATATAGTATATATAGCAGGTATTCATATCACACAGCTAGAGAACTTTCTTTTAGAAATTGTATGGGTAAATTAAGATACAATCTGCAACAATTTATGACTTAAATGAAATAAATATTCATTCATGAAGCATACAGTAGTTAAATGTGAAATTAGTGTTTAATAAAACACCCTAGCACTCAAAAACAGAACCTTGGAAAGCCATGTTCTTACCCAAACATTTGTAAAGTAAAACAGGGTGTTTATATGTTGTTATTGACACTAACAATCTTGGAAATCATTCCAGTTGCTGTTTATCATAACATAACTGTTTCTACTTAAAGTGACAGACAGCAAAAAAAAAACATTCCCTTTGATTTAAACCCCAGTATTTGTATGTGTCATGACTTCCAAAGGCAATGCATGTTCTAGAAAGGAATATTTTTTTACATTTCACTACTGTTTGCTATCTTCCCACATCTCACTCTCTGTAACTTGGACGAGTACAGCATGATAACCGTGCACGGATACCCCCTACAGGAATAGTACGGTACTACTGCTGGAATTTAAAAAATGCGGTCTTGTATGGAACTACTTGGACTATACAAAACATGACAAACAATCATTAGTCCATACTAAACACAAAGCATTTACTTCATTTGCATTTATTTTCCTTCAGCCAAAAATTTTGAGCTCGCTTTGAAAGGGTAACCTAGGTAAATTTATTTTTGCTTTTACCATTGCTGATAGGGGAACAAAAAACAGAGCCATTTCTTAATTATTAAGTTACAGAATTCCTTAAACAAATCATAGCAGTAAGAAGAGATATAGTAAGCTCATGATTTATGGATCAATCACATTTATTTTTTATAATATGTTCTCTCAAATATGAAGTCATAGCCTTCTCAATACAAATGGCAAAAATAAATTACAAGACTTTAAACATAAGGAAAAGCTGCTACCTTATGCACTTCAAAACCACCCTTTAAAAATCTAAATTCAAATTCTGTCAATGTAATATTATTATACATGAAGTTACATTAATATTGACATAAGAATTTTTTTTAATTGCAGAGTAAACAGCTTGAAGTTCCAAATGTTCCACGTTTGGTGCCATAAAAAGTCCAATCCATCTGTACTTACAGATTAAGTGTTTAGAGTGAAATAAAAACTAGTAAACTTGACTGTCAGGAATGGAGTGGAACACAATGATCATCAAAATACATCAAAAAAATAAACCCCATCCTTCTAAGCTGCTTTGCTTGTGTACTTTACAGAATACTGAAATATCCAGAGACTTGCTCAGAAACTAATCTAGATGTAGACCAGCCCGGATCCTTTTAGTACTTATGTAATATATAAATACCTTCCACCACAATCAACAACGATAAACTACAGATACCGTCAACCTAATAAAGCTGATATTTAAACCAGCTGCACACGCTAAAAAAGTAATCTAAAGACCAATGAAATAGGACAAGAATAATATGGACTACTGATTTCTTGCACCAGTCGTAGGATGAAAAAGGGAGGCTTTCCAAATTTGTAAAAACTTTTCAAAACTCTAAACAAACAAGCAAAAATAATCAATATATAATGGAAAAAAAAACGATGTTATGATTACAGCTACTGTAAATGTTTTTTTTCCAATTACAAGACTATGAAAACTTATACATGTGAAATTTCTTGCACTTCTCCCAGTTCTAGCTTTAACTATATTTCTACAAGTTCTGTACGTGCGAGTGTTTATGTGTTTGGGTCAGTGTGTGTTCCCTGCGATGGGCAGCATCCTTCCTTATGACCACTGCTTGCTGGGAGAGGCTCCTCTGCAACCTTGTATTGGATAAAACATTTAGAAAATTGATCGATTTTACTTTACTCTTACAAGCTGGGCTCTTGCAAAGCATTGCCAAGATTCTTCATTTTCTACATCTTCTCGGATAAGGGAATTTACTTTTTAAATTACATTTTAACTTTTAGTAATAAAGACTTGTGTGCATCAGGTGTATACGCTACAGGACAGTACCTAATGTTTATACATTTGCTAAATGACTGTAACAATGTAATGACTGTGCTATGCCAGAAAAGAGAAAAGCATTATTGCTTTCCTACCTACTGTACTGTTTATGCGTTGGCTGATTACTATTTGAATAACATGACTAACCATGAATGCTATTGTTTTCATACTCACAGTAGGTACTGTTCTGTGGTGTATTAAGGTGAAGTCTTTGTGTCTGAGGCAACAGCTTTTAGTTCTGGAACCAATCACAGATTATAAAATTGGAAGTAATGGGATTTTAATTTCCATTATTCAAGCTTTCACCTTATAATAATAATAATTGCTTACACTTATATAGCGCTTTTTCTGGACACTCCACTCAAAGCGCTTTACAGGTAATGGGGACTCCCCTCCACCACCACCAATGTGCAGCATCCACCTGGATGATGCGACGGCAGCCATAGTGCGCCAGAACGCTCACCACACATCAGCTATCAGTGGGGAGGAGGGCAGAGAGTAATGAAGCCAATTCATAGATGGGGATTATTAGGAGGCCATGATTGGTAAGGGCCAATGGGGAATTTGGCCAGGACGACGGGGTTACACCCCTACTCTTTTCGAGAAACGCCCTGGGATTTTAAATGACCACAGAAAGTCAGGACCTCGGTTTTACGTCTCATCCGAAGGACGGTGCCTGTTTACAGTATAGTGTCCCCGTCACTATACTGGGGCATTAGGACCCACATGGACCACAGGGTGAGCACCCCCTGCTGGTCCCACTAACACCTCTTCCAGCAGCAACCTTAGTTTTTCCCCAGGAGGTCTCCCATCCAGGTACTGACCAGGCTCACACCTGCTTAGCTTCAGTGGGTTGCCAGTTGTGAGTTGCAGGGTGATATGCTGCTGGCTAAAGGCAAAAATTAAGCTTGTAACAAAAGAGATTACTGTACATCATACCTTCAAATTTTTTTTATCAAACTATAAACTTGGGAAATTAAAATACATTAAATATTTTAATATTATTGTTTCTAACACCTGCCTCATCCACCTTTCAATTAAATGGATGCCAAAACTAAAATTCTGCTGTGCAATGATGTTACCAACCATTTCCATATGAATTTCCTCCCTTCCCTTCAAAAAAACCCAAAAATCCTACTGTTTTCCTTTCCCATAGCTCAAATGTCCCTTATTAGATATGCAATATCAAACTTTTACAATCACATTCAGAAAATACAAACAACAAAAATACATTTTCAAAAGAAAAATTAATTTTAACAATCAACCATTGGCATAAGATATTTCACTGTTATCTTGTTGTTTGATCCATTTTAACACTGCTGCAGGAGTTGTGTACTTGCTGTACTAATGCTATTAAAGTATAATATAAAATATACAAAATAAAGAAACTGATGATACTTTAAAACATTTATCTCGTTCCACATCACTGCTAACACTAGCCCATATTCCTGCATCTACCATTACCCACACTGATGATAAAAAGTTATTTTTCATCACATTTTCTTTACCATTTCAAAGAATATGAAGAACTGTGATGCTATTTAACAGAGCTGTATAAAAAGAAAGGCTAGGGGTTGTTTTATGTTGAGTCAGTGTATAATGTGCCTCCTTTGCAGTATCATGAGCCATCACTAAGCAGAAAGCCTTATGTAATAGAGTGCTCAGGATATACAGTAGAGAGTAATCCACTGGTTCTAGTCAAAAGATTTTGCCAATCTGGTTAATCCCTCTCTCAATCTCCTTAATGATATTCCAGTGTCTCTAGGATTTGAAGAAAAGAGCAAGGCAATTACAGTGTAACATCAGTGGAGATTTAAAAAGCAAAGGTCATTAACGTTATTGTTATCTTCAAGCATTGCGTGCTTTCTAAATTGTGGCATTTTCCTCTAATGTTCTAGCTACCATGTCATTCATACTGAAAGTGGATGGATGTCTTAATTGTTTTCTCCTCAAAAGAGATCAACCTAAAAAAGCACCCATTTGCTTGCTGTACACGAGGGTCTGCAAGGATCTGCCAAAATGTGTATTCTTGAAACTTGAGCGTAACATTCTAAACGTACACGACTCTCTCTTTAAAAACAGTTTTATAAACAAAAAACAAAAGTGAATACAGACCTCAAAAAATGTCAGAGCTATTACATTTCTGTGAATGTTATAAATTCTTAAAAAGGCAGGCAAGTTTACTTCACAAATACTTTACAAGTACTTCACAGCTGAGGTGGTGTTCATTGAAGACCTTTTCTTTCCATGCTCTAACGTCTAGCAGTTTAGTAAAGGTTATGTTGATATCCTTTGTCCATTAAGTTTTCGTCTTTCAATTCTACTGGGTCATCTTTCAGTTCTGAGACAATTCTGAAGCATGATGGAGATATTGACATGTCCTAGGTATGCATGGCTACTTCCAGAAATGCCTCACTGGTCTAATAACTAAATAATCACAGTAATAAAATAGATCCTGAAATCAACAGAAACATTTGGTCTGGTTATGTAGGAAAAAACACTTCCACAGTTATTGGGCTAGACTTCACCATGCAGTATCACAGTGACCCAAAACATATGGCCAATTCAATTAAGGACCTCATCAGGAGAAAAAAAAAGTCAAGAATCTTAGACTGGCCAGTCAATTTCCACATTTAAATCCAGCTAAGCATTAATTTAAAATAATAAAGAAAAAAATTGAAGTTGGAACACAAAATTAGCCATAGCAAAGCATCTCACATAATTATACAGTATAAGCAGTTTGGTGAGCTCAATGGGTTGCAAATTTGGGGCTTTGCCTGAAAGGTATATACAACTAAAACTGAGTTTTATACCTGAAACTTGCTTAATATGAATGCTTCTCAATACATAAAGCTCATTTAAAACAAGGGCTTGAACAAAAATGATGAGCTTGTTCTATTATTATCAAATGTATGCATGGAATTACCTCCAAAAAATTGTACATCTCATGTCCATAGGTACAAATTGCTTAGCTGTAACGTTTTGACTGTTGTCCCAATACTTTTGGAAAACTTTCTTCCATTTCAGACTGATGGTTATCATTTCAGACTGATGTTTTTAAAAATAAGCACATAAACTAAACCAATTTTTTTCTTTCAATTGGATTGAGAGCGCCTTCTGAAACTCATTTGTTCCATGCCAAAATATTAGAGGATTAACCAATTGTTTTGTTTTGATTATTTTTCTGAATCATGGCTTCAGCTCAGAATGAATCAGATTAGATAAGGCTATGCAGACTATACAAGCTGTGTGCTACAACTACAGTAGTGGTGGGTCAAAGACTTAATTACAATGTGCAGGATCACCAAAGAAAACCCCCACTCCCTTTCTCTACAGCACAATTCCTGGATGCTGTTCACTTTCTGCACATTGTAACAAGTTCAAAGAAACTTCCAGGTTTTAAATAGATTAGTCAACACTGATCCAACAGTACATTGTAATTTATGTTTCTTTAAAACACTCTAAAACCTATGATATTTTTAACTTTTAACCAGTAAGAGTCCAAACACTGCTTCCAAAACCATGTCCTAATTCTTCTTCCATACAAGCAGTTCAATGCTTTGATCCTAACACGCTGATTTTATATTTTAATGCCCACTTTGCTTGGAATTGGACACAAACCACCACCTGCTTGGTCTTCCAGCTGAAGGGCCTGTAACTAAAGCCCTTCAATTAACAGCATCTGCTAAATGACTAACTGATTATTTAAATAAATGTCTTGCAATCTCCATTTGCAATAACGTAATATAAAAAATGTTTCCAACGTGCTTGCAATTCCAAGCTGACACCTACTTGCACTCCCCAATATAGTCTGCCAACGCACTAATACGATTTTGACCTCTGCAACATTCATTTTGACAACATTAAGTCTAGACATGCAGTATGCAGTAATGAACTCCAGACAAAAAAAATCTAAAGGAAATGTAGCCAGGGTCCTCAGCTTCCCAGCCTGGAAAGAGAGAAAGCTTTAGAGGAAAGTGGTGGGGGAAAGAGCTAGGCAAAACCCTTTCCAAAAGAAACAAAAGGGAAAAACAGAAGAGAGAAGAAAAGCGGAATGAGAATATTCACTCTAAGTTTCTGAGCATAAAAGAGGAAGTGCCATCCCTCTCCAAAACACAAGAGCCAAAAATGCAAGGAATACTACACTCATCTGGCTTTTCCCGTTTACAACTGTTTTTTGTGCAATATATGCCAGGAACTTGTGCAATATATTTATAATGTGCAATACAACTTTTTGTGTACTATTCTGGTTTGTTCTTTGTATATTCTGGACTGTGAGCAACTCTTCTTAGTGCACTTCTCACTGACCGTACTGATTGTATTGTATGTATCGTAATATATTATAATTTCGTTACACTGTTGCTATGTTGACTGTGTTAAGCTGCTGTTGCACTGCAATTTCCCTCACGGGATCAATAAAGTATATATCTTCTCATGAGGACAAGGAAATGTCAGCCTCTAACCATTTGAGGGGAAGGACAAGTATGAAACCTTGGACAAATCAGAAGAAATAATGGATAACTACAATCCAGTGACTCTAGCTGGATTTTTTTGCCTTTTTCCAAGTTCGGCTTGGAGGAAGGGAGGAAGCGCTTAAAGTACAGTGTGGTGAACAATTTGCATTTACTTAATCACCACATGTTCCTCTCCGCAGTCGCCAAAACTGCAGGGAGTACACTTAGGAACAATGGATAATAATGATCCTTCCCAGGAAAACTAGCTCCGATTCCATTTGCATACAAAAAGAAAGGGACTCCCCATGACAGCCTCTTCTCACACAGGAAACTGACCTTGGACTAAAATCTCAAAACAACAAAAAAGTCAGAAAATAGGAAAAACTGTAAAAAGACATGTATTAACTATGTCCTCAAAATGCATGGATAACAAAAATACAATATGTAAAATCTTTACTAAATAAAAAATACAAATGACATGCAGGCTACTTGTTGTAGCAGGGCAAGTCAATGATACTGACCACCTCGATAGACTTCTACCAAAAACTGATAAAAACTACCTTTATCTATTTTTCCTTGCAATTAATAAGCAAGTCATGTAGCTGTCCAGTGATCTGCAGCACAATAAGTATAATCTACTTACCTTAAACTGTATACTTATACATGTGACTTGTTTCTTAATGTGTGTTTGAGATGTACAGTAGTGCATCTAATTTCATTTCATTCAATTTAATTAAAATGCAGACATTAAAAAAAATGTCAATGTAAAAATGTCCTTGGATTAATTTGTTTTTTTCTTGGTTGGACCAAATGGTATCCTTTCACTGAAACTTATATGTTCTTATCTTGTCAGACATTTAATATTTCCCAAACTAGACAAAATATAAAAATATAATTCCAAATTATGGTTCTTATAAAGAACCCACCACCCACACAATAAAGGATATGGCAAAGTGTATAGGACAATTACTCAGAAATGTAAAAGAAAAAGACTGTACATTCTGGTATACAAGACAGCAAGACCTGCTAAATTTTCAGTCAAAATCCTTGATCACAATGCTGAGAACACAATAAAAATGTTTTTGTATGCTAAGACATTACAAACTTTATGTTAATTTGTTTTACAAATGCATGGAGAAGAATATTGTTCCAATTCTTTTCTATTCTTTTTGTTTCTTTGACAAATGACTCGATCAATATGACTGCAAGAAAATTTATCAAGTCTCTACACATCTGAATAGAGATTTGAGTGTGGAATCCTTTCCTCAGCATCTTACATACTGTAAAAAGGTAGATTTACTTGACATCATAACATCATAACATAACATCATAACATAACTTGACATAACAGGGTTTTCACAATTAAGTTTTTCTGAAGATTCATTACATTTACATGTAGAAATCTATCATTTATTGCATACCACAGTGCTAAAGAGTTTTTTTTTATTTTCAGGCTGTTTCTTTTAAATTCTTTACAATACAGAATGGCCTCAAGCAGGGAGTAAAAACTCTACAATCCTTGAGAAAAGAAAAATGATAGTAAAAATGGGGAGAGAAAGAGGCAGGTCATGGAGCACTGGTGTTAAAATGGATCCAGATCAACTGTGATTGGCTGGACTGATTCCAGTTTTTTCCAAAATACAGAATATCTGTAGTCTATGAAAAACCACAATGAAGAGCGCACAAAGCCTTTTAATACAATACCACCTACCACGGTCTTTTCTTCTCCTTTTAATAAGGGATACAAGTTTATTTTTTCAGTTTCATTTAAAGTTCATTCCGACTGCATAATGAATTAATAATTCCTGTGCATGAAAAGTAAGATGTTTATGAATCAGTTGACATTTTATCAGAGATACTGCAAGCACTGGATTATTATCGTTCATACTAACAGGATCTTACAGTTTTCTCTTAAGATCAGTCCTCTTTACCTAACACCCGTCCAGAGGAAGTTTATCCATCAGTGTTTCACTCACACTGGTACTGTAAATGTTTCCTAAAATCAACACTATCAAAAAAAAGCTGCTGAGAGAGTGTAGGTGTATGTTTACCAAAACAACATCCTTTGGTCCAGAATTGATTTAGAAAAGGAGATGTTAATTTTTCCAATACAAAGCATTAGTGAGAACTAAGAAGGAGGATAATACTCTTCATTTTACATAACTAATCTACAAGTACTGCACTGGCACATTATGTCATAGAAATGCAGAAGAGTGAAATTAAGTAAAGCGTCAAGAATCATGGAAAACAATGGAATTATAAACTGGATGTACTGGTTTCATTGTATATCTGGTAATGAAACCATTAAATACGTATCTCTTTTAACAAACGTGCATAAAAACACAAATTTGATTGCAGACTTGGTAACCTTTTAAATTTCTCTTCATTTCCACTCAGGATATTTCATTACATGATATATAAGTGTTTGAAATACAGGTATGTACTACATGAAATACAAACGTCATTTTTTTATTATTTACATTGACGAATTGAAGCCTCATCCCTTTTTTCTGTTTTTAATGTTTGTTGTGGTGCAAGTGCATTGTTCAGCTTGTTTAAGACTACTATACAGTACTTTCCAGTGGCTCATAGCCATTAGAGCAATCTTGAAAGCCTTGGAACAGAATTTCTTGGATCCTGACCTTGTGGCTTTCCCCAAAAAATGCTACATGGCATGATTTGATTGCGTGCTTAGAAGTTATTTCACTAAGATAAGAACCAGACCTGATAAACCACGTGAATTTTCAACATGACGATTTTTTTCTAGAATGAGAGAAATTATGGTCCCTTTTCAAATGTTTGTTAATATGCCTGTGTATACTCTTTATAAACTAATCAAGTAACATTTTATTTTAACATGCAAATATTGTGGATTCATGCTAGTCATTCACTAACGGAACCAGTATTTCAAGAGCTTCAGAGCAAAGTCCTTGTGCTCTCAGCATCACTTGGCAGTAAAGTGTGGGTTTCTGTGGTATTCTCTGCAGTTAAAATACATCAGCCAAATACAGTATAAAATTGCTGGACATTGAGAAACAGTTTTAACATACATTTATACCATCTTTCTCCCCTTGCATTTCTGGATGTCGAAAACAACCATATACAGTAATAGAAAAAAACTATTATCCATAGGGCAATGATGATATCAAAAACAAAAGAAATACCATGACATTTTGGTGCCTCAGAAACATAGATGCCTTCACAATTTTTCATTCGAACAATAGCACAAAATACCAGCCAATGTTCACTTTACCATTGCAATATATTAAAAAAATATCACGGATATTTTTCTAGTGTAGGGTATCAAGACAGGAAACAATTTCAAGACCAATGTAAAAAGTGAAAGCCAAACAGCTGGATTCAGATCAAGACAATTTTCAAAGAGGGAAAACTCTTCTGAATTTTTTTTGGTCTCCAAAATTCAAAACTATTTTAGGGACCACTTCGCCCCCCTATCAGGACTTTCAGAACACCGGGGACCCAATTTGGATCTAGGGGGAAAGTGGCGAAAAACAAGTCTATTTCTTAGGTTCTTACAGTACTGCATCATCGACCACTTCCAAAGCTTGCATGTAAAAGAAAGAAAAACACAGCTGGCTGCTCCCACCTTTACCTTGTTCGGGATTGATCTGCACATCCGCCAGCCGTTCACACAGGTAATAGTCATCCGGATTGAGCAATGGAAGCTGCTTCTTCATGGACTGTTTGGGGATGAGATACAGCACCTCCACGATGTGCCCGTCCTCGATGATGGACATGCGCTTCACGGAGTTCGTCCGTTTCACCTTTGCCGGGGGCACATCCTTACTCCTCGAGGAGCCGCACAGCTTCCCTAAACTGTTCAAATTGGGAAGGGAGGGCATGGCCGAGACTCCCAGTGCTCTCGCGGGTCGGCAGGGAGACGGCTGGTGTGCAGAAGCTGCTTACCGGCCACCACTCTGCAGACAAGCTTGCCAAGAAGCTTCTTCTTGCTCACTTAAGAAGATTAGGGACGATGTATTTTTAGTGATTATCTTCTAAGATGAATCAGGTGACCCAAGCATTAAATCTTTGTGATTAAAAGCCCACCCCTTTCTCCCTCCCTCCACCTGGTGTATGGGGCGGGTATATTAAAAAAAGAGCGATACCAAAGTTAATATCCGGGATGTAAGACTTTTTAAAGCAGATTACAAAACTTCTTTTTTTTATTACAGTTCCAAACATTGATTTGCTTGTAGCTGAGCTTTTGGTAAGCTCATCCACATCTGTGCAATTTAAAAAAAAAAGTCCTTGTCTATTGCTGGGCTTTTACACAGATCCTTGTTTTTCATTTGTTTGAATAAGGAAGACAAGCAGCGCATATCAAAAGCTATTTTGCCGGGGCTTATGTTTACTAAGAATCAGGGGATTTATGTTTTGACCAACCTAAAGCAAAATAAATAACAGATTCTTACACGCAGATTGTATAGTTTAGGAGTATAACAGCAAGCATTTAGTGAAATCAACTCCTGCAAGGAATCCCATAACATAACCTTTACCTGTTAGATGTTCATTTCTTGAGGTATACATTGCTAATTGTACGATTCCTTTGAATATTTAGCCTCCAGTCTAGAAAACTATTAAGCAGCCATGTCACCCTGCAACTTACAATTGGCAGCCAACTGAAGCTAAGCAGGTGTGAGTCTGGTCAGTACCTGGATGGGAGACCTCCTTGGAAAAACTAAATTGCTGCTGGAAGAGGTGTTAGTGAGGACAGCAGGGGGCGCTCACCCTGCGGTCCATGTGGGTCCTAATGCCCCAGTATAGTGATGGGGACACAATACTGTAAACAAGTGCCATCTTTCGGATGAGACATAAACCCGAGGTCCTGACTCTCTGTGGTCATTAAAAATCCCAGGGTGTTTCTCGAAAAGAGTAGGGGTGTAACCCCGGTGTCCTGGCCAAATTTCCTATGCCTCCTGATAATCACCCTCTAGGAATTGGCTAAATTACTTTGTTCTCCCCCCCCCCCCTCCGACAGCAGGCGGAGCAACCCGCCAGTTGGAGTATTCTCGGTCGCATTAAATGGCAACGTCAGCTCAAAGATTTGGTTCAAACCACCAAATGGAGACAGGAGTGCTGACAAGCAGACCCTGTTGATGCGAGATTAACGCTAGGATGAGAGATGAGAGAGAGTCAAGAAAACTATTAGGAGATTGGGGTTTCATAGTTTATCCATACTGTAAATCATGCTTTAAATCTTTGGGCACCTAGCTGACTTCAAGAGCTCTTTCACTAAGACTATCTCAATGACAGAGATCAAAAAATTCTCCCAAATCCCAAGATCCCCTACTTAAAAAGTTTTTACAATGGTTTTACTGTGCTTTACTTTACTCAAGACAGCTAAACCCTGCACAAAGTCCCACTCTTCAATCACAATAATACATCTGATATACTGTAGTATTATAATAATGTCATTGGTAAGATTATTGGTATAAAGAATAAGATTGTCTAGAAAAAAACTGTTTTGTTTGACACACGCAACCATACAAAGGTGGGAAAAAAGTATTCGCTAAATGTGAAATACTCATTTCTATATTTATCATTTCTTTCTTTTAAATCTGCTTTTTTCTTTTTATTTCTGCTTAAGATGTACAATACAAAGGTTTCTAGAACTGATGTTAAGAGACCACCACTGTATCCTCATTTAGCCTTCCAAAGAATTCTTCTCCCTCTCAGATTAACAGGATTACAGGATTCAGTATTGACAGAGTCCCAGAGCAGTTGCACTGGAGACAAGAGTAACACATTTAAATTGATCAGTCTCTCAGCAGAAAAGCAAGGTTTTTTGATACTTTCAATATCCAAAACTGTAACAGCACCTTGCTCTGAATACAATAAAAACCTTAATCCTTCTAAACAATTGGATACAATCTAATTGATTACCATGCTTTGGAAAAAGCAATTTTCAATTGATGCATTTCTTAATTGGAAAAATATGCCTGCTAAATTTTACTTCTAAAGGAAACTGTGCATTTTTTGTACATTCTGTAGTATTTATGTAGGAACCATATGATCACACATTACAACCAAAAATTGTTTATTTTAATAAAATACTACTTTAAAAGTATTACATTTTGCTACAGTGATGGATTAGAGTAGATCTTATGGTATCTACATGACTGTTTTTAGAACATTTCAGGATCATTGAAAAAAAGGGCTAACAAAAATATGCTTTACTCTTTGTCTCATTTTTTTATATACCTTATGAATTATAGATTGCTTCTCAATGGCCCTTATAAATCATTTGACCATTTGTAAGATCCTGCATCATGCAATTTAGCAGATAGTTTACTGACCAAAGTTGTACTGACGGGGGTAATTTAGATTTTTTTTTGTTTAACCCAAGGCTGAAACATTCCTGTAGATTTAACCAACTGCTGGAAAAAAGTGACATTGCTTCCTTTCACAATTAGTACAGATGTACTGTACAGCTCCTTAAATTGAATATATCTAATCATAGCTAAATAAATTGTTACTGTATATCCCAAAATCATGCTTACCAGCATTCTTGGAAGAAAGAACTACAACCTTTTTCACATTCCTGAAAACCTCCCTAAAAAAAATTAAACAACACAGAATATTAGCAATAGTACTCCAATATTTCATTAGTAAAAAATACTTCCAGTAATGTTAATCCATACATCCGGACCCTATCCCAGCAACCGACGGGTGCAAG
Source organism: Lepisosteus platostomus (assembly GCF_059453375.1). Classification (NCBI taxonomy): domain Eukaryota; kingdom Metazoa; phylum Chordata; class Actinopteri; order Semionotiformes; family Lepisosteidae; genus Lepisosteus; species Lepisosteus platostomus. The sequence continues at coordinate 40,866,822 of NC_142616.1, forward strand.
GCAGCATACACCCCAGATGGGATGGCAATCCATCACAGGGCACACAGTTCCACCAGGGCCAGCTTTCCCAGAAGCCAATTAACCTACCATTAAGTCTTTGGACTGTGGAAGGAAATCCAGGCACCTGGAGGAAATCCATCCAAACCCACATCCAAACTACAATTCTGACATGCTGTAGATTATACATGTGCACTCCCCAAAGATCAGGGAGTTCAATTACAAAATTTCAGGGTGACAGAAGTTGATGTTTACATTAACAAAGCAATCTTCATTTGTACTCGGTACAATACTCTCTACTTTTGGAATTGAAACTGTGCAGAGAATCTTGCTTGAGAATACAAATACAATAATAGTGCCCTGCCCAAGAACTGCACCTACAACCTTTCAGTTATAAGTCAAGAGCCCTGACTAGTACTCCCCACCGCTGCCCCTAAAGTATAATTTATCTACTATTTGACATAGTATTTTTAGCTGAATAATCACAACTTTTTAGAAATATGAGCACCCCATTTGCATTAAAAAATAGTGTGTATGTGTCTTAAATTACTTCATTAAAAATGGCACTTGCCGTGGTACAGTATGATCACTTCATATATCAAAAGCACATCAACATTCAACAGAATCCAAGTCCAATTCGCAAGTCCAGTTTCTGTACTATCACAGGTGTTATTTTGAGGCCCATCATGGGTCTTAGTTACATTATGACCCTCCAAGTCATATTTTATTGAGCTAGGGAGACTACAGGGAGTCATATACATTATCAGAAGCACCATGTTTTATAACCTTTTTAAACTACAGTCATTACCTTAGGGTCAATTACCAGAGTTGATCTAACTTCGGCCCTTGCTTGCTTAACCATAAAGAAGTACAGTACCAGAAGTCCAAAACCATTATCCACAAAATGTCCCATGCAAGAAGCTCAAAGATCATACCAGTAGCAGCCTCAAAGTATTTATATCCTGATGGCTGTGGAAGAACAAAAGCCTTGTGCAATGACCGTTTAGATGTAGTACAGTATACCGCTCATCTGACATCTACTGTATGTGGCTCAAGGGGTTTAAGCAAGAGTTTGACTCCAGGATGGTCCTAATGAGGGAGGGATGTGAGCATCCAGCTTCATTACCAGCCCATTAACACCCAAAAACATTCAGAGAAACATTACTCCCGACAAGAATGATCCTGATGTAAACTGTAAATGTTGTATATAATAATACTGCATGATGATTCAAGCTACACCAAGATGTACTGTTGATTTTGTTCTGTCCATTTTTTTTCTCCATGTTTTAACACACAAGTCGCTTAAAGATGCATCTACAACCACATTTACCACACCTAAATCTCAACCCTTTTGTCAGGATTTGAGAGCCACATATCTTATCTGTTTCCAATCTTTCTTTTTTTTTGCTGATGGCCAGGATAGCCATAAGACAATGAGGACACACCCCAGATCCTATCAAAGGGACAGTCAAGAAGAGCGCTCCTTCAGATCTCTGATGTAATGATCCATATACATTGGCTTTCATGATCTTTTCCTGGACAAAATAGGACTCAATCGTATGCTTTCTGCAAGACATCGAGGTCTTCTAGAAAACCGATCAGTAGAAATTGCATGTTGTTACATCAAATCCTTCCGTTTCTTTTTGCCTAGACCAACTCCCACATGTACTACTTCCCACTATAAAATGGGGAATAAATGACAGTTTTTACACTACTAAAACCCCATTCATAAAATATAAGGGTATAAAATGTCACAGTGACTTTGCAACAGTTTTTTGTGTAATTATCATCCTCGTAAATGTCAAAACCATTGTCAAAAAGCAGAGACATTAAAGAGGCATTTTGCCAACTCTTACAGTATTCACATTTGTTCAGCTGCTTTCATTCTGTTGTCACAATAGCTCGTGAAAATCCTCTTACGTATTCACATTAAACACAGGGATGTGTACAGAGTAGATTGTTTACCAAAATTAAAAAAATAGGTCCCTTCTAAATTTATAACATATCTTGGGTCTCCAATTTATTAGCTACTCTATTTTTAAAAGTGGAGAATTGTCTTAATTATACTCCTATAGAACATTTTAGCTAATCCTTTGAAACTCAAATAAGTCTTTCTAAATGACTCACTGTAAACTTCACTTCCCTAGTGCTTTAAACATTAAAATGGCATTTTACTTTGGATTGTATGTTTTAAATACTGTAGGAACAGCCAAAAAACATCTTCTAAAAAACTGGAATAAAAAGAGAAAAATCAGATCAAATGACAAAGAATATGACTTTGATAAACAAGTTCCCAAAACATGACCAGATAGAGACCTTTTTTTCCAAAATTCCTGTTAAACAGCGTGTTTGATACTGGGCAGATTCATGAACTAGCTGTAACAAAAACAGGTGGTTTGGTAACCTCTCAAGCTACAGACATTTAAACGCGGAGGGGAAATATTATCACATTCCCTTTCCAGCATTATTGTCAGTCACAAGTGTAATATAAATTAGTTGTCTTATACAGTACACAGAACTGACAACAAAAATAGTAATTTTAGACTACTGGCAAAACGACCAGTTTCAATTCCGATATGTAATAGATACAGGGTATGTGATAGATTCTAATATGTACAACATTCATGTTATTCATTGTTTTACATTCTATTCAACACATCCTGAATGAAACCCAGAATAATCATTTTGTTAACACAAGGTAAACAGGCAACAGACACATCCTCAGTCACCAAAGACAGCAAAGAAGCTGAAAAAGCTGCAGTCACTGCAGCAAGCCTTACTCACCCACCCCCCTCCCTCCCCCCCAACACACACACTCCTCATTTTCTTGAGTTTTTAAATTCCACATTTTTTTTTCTCATTTCAAATTTCATCAGACTGCAGCAGACCGAGAACAGCTTCCCATTTTGACTGTACAGCCCTATAGGTCAGAGCTGCAGCTGGCAGATGTGTGCTCTGGCTTCTCCTTGGACTGTTATTTTTGATCACAGAGAGGAAAAAAAGCCTTTAAATAACACTCCTTTAAAAAAAACAACAACACATTTGTACACACTCTCCGCTCCCTGCAAGCTTGTGCCTTACCGTCCAATCCGAAGCAAGAGGTTATTTTCTGAGCGTACTGACATATCCCATCGTAGGGAGCTCCATCTGCCTGGCCCTTCTCTCCCATCACTTTCAGACAGACTCAGCCACTGCGTACAAAAGGGCTGGGGCCGGCAAGCCTGAAAACCAAGGCTTTTTCACTCCAGCCCCAATCAATAATTCAGACGGCGAAGGAGGGGGAAAAAAATCTGCTGAGTCCCGACATCCACCGCCCAAGGCCGCCTCTGTAGCAGTAGCACGATATTAGCATGAATGCCGAATGTTAAAGTTAGCTCAGGTTACTTCCACTTCAACCCTGCACTAACCGTACTGCTGCACTGCAACAGGTACAGATCACAAATTGCAGCATTTGGGTGGGGTTTTTCGCTTCAAACAGAATTTAGAATGACTGGAGTGGGTTGACAGGGGGGAAAAAAAGAGCACCACCTACAGTATGAAAATCTGGTTTAAGATTGAAACAATGATTAAGTTTTAAAGAGGCTTACATTTTGGTTTGCAAAGGAAGCTGTTTTTTTTCATTCTCCAAGTCTCCGTCTCATTAATTGTTCCAGTACTGTGTTTGATGAGCTGAAGAGTGTGAAATCATTTATCTATTTTTGTTCCAATGCTATTTTTTCCTCCTAGTCTGCAGCTGTAACATTTAAGCATAACTGCTTATTAAACTCCCCTGACTGCGCACTTACTTATTCAGCACAATGACCTAACTATCCTTTATTTTGTCATTGTGTTTCAAATCACGTCAACCAAGGGTCTTGAAAATGCAACCAGCTCGTTTTCTTTAAAACTGGGATATCTATGGTCTTTTATCTGGGAAATCACCAAGTGCAGCTTGGTAGGTTGGGAAGTTCAAGAGTGTCAAAGTTTAAGGTGTTAACAGACCCAGTTTCATTCCGATTGGTTGTGTTTTGATATACAGTAAGATGCAGAAATGGTTTTATGTTTCTCAGTTGGTCATGTAGTTAAAAAAAATTACAATATTTTTACGAGTCCTCCTTTCTTTTAAAAAAGAGCAGATACTAGCACGAAAACTAAATACATTTCAAAAAACAAATTTTGTAGTTTATACATTCACTTCATGTTTGCATGGGTTTCTACCAGGTGCTGCATTTTCTATTACAATCCAAAGACATGCTGCTAGATAGATTGGCTTCTGGGAAAATTGGCCCTGGTGTGAGTGTTTGAATGTGCTCTGAATGTGAGTGTTGGCGTGTTCTGCCAAGGGTGTAAACTGCCTTGCATTGGTTGCCTGGATAGACTATGTCTTCCCTGCAACACTGTACTGGATAAAGAAGTTGCAAATAAGATGTAAATTTACCGTTTTAAGGTCTCTGCTAGCTAGTCATTTAAAATAAGCAGTTAAAAATGAATGAATCTGCCCCTACAGGACTGCAGATTGACCATTTCAGATAAGGATGGTTAAGGTAGAGTATACAACTGTCAATTCCAGTTCTCTTCTCACCAAAATAATAATATTAATAAGAATAATAACGACAACCAATGAAATGTGAATGTTCAGAAATTCAAAACTGCTAATGGGTTGATGCATGCTAACAGCCTACAACACTGAACCTGCCACCGCCCTCTTTGCAGTGACTCTAGTGTAATACACACCAACTGTATGCCTGCTTTTTACATAGAAAGGCACAGTATGGGAGCAGGCTGCAGCCAGGGATTTTTCTGCCAATGCTAGGAGAAGAATCCTTTGCAATACTGATCACATTTACTGGTAAGAGTCTGCTTCTTTGATGCAGCCTCTGTCTGAGAGCTTTTAATTGTATCGATTTCCATCACTTGCCTCATCACAAATGTATCTGTAATGCAGAACCCAGAGAAACCTCTCAGTAGATCAAAAGAAATCTAATATCTATTGCAAAAGAAAGATATAGAGAGGTAGATTGTTAACCAGTTATGCAGGAAGCTAATATTGATGTGTTTTTTTTCCTTTAATTTAGGATGGCCCTTTTCACATTCTATAAATTATTTGCAATGATGCCGTGTTTGGAGGACAAAAGCAGCACTAAAAAGCTCACAGCATGAAGAGAATATGACATACGCCCCTCAAAGTCCCAAAGCCTTTTATACTGTATGTTCAGATTCCTGCTGTGCCTCTTACTCACACTGATCAGCCCCCACCAGGATATGTGACAAGAGTGAGCCTGGGTCTGTCCTCTAGCAAAATTACTCATTTTTAGTATTCAGGACCTCCTTGATCTTTTACTATTTTTAAAAGTCTGAGCTTTTAAAAACATAGGCTAAATGAGTAATTTGATTAAACAGTTCAGGATTACACATTCTTTTTAATTGCTCTCAAACTCATCATATCCGTTTTATTAATAAATCACCTTCAATTGCAGGATTTCAGACATACTGTATCTGCATTTAAACGTACAGTACCATGTCAATGACTGGTTGCCTTTCATTTTCATTTATCAGCCTCATGAAAAACAGAAAAGGCTTATTGCGGAAGTGTATGATACAGCATTATTTTTATGTGCGTCTGTACTTCAGCACTTGATAACCTGCTTAATGTTTGTGACACATTTCTTGGCAGCAGTACACCTAAAAAGTTATTTCTAAAATCTAAGAATGAGTGAAGACCACAGTTTAAAAAAATCAAATTTAGCAAAATGGTTCAATTAAGGCATTTCATTAGCTTAATTAAAGGCTTAGCTGGAACAAAATAAAAAAACACAGGACGTCCTCAAGCACCAGAACTAAGAGACTTTTCTAGTAGAGGTTAATAACGTTTTAGTATCAAAAACCTTGTAGCAACACCAAGCAAATTTTGTAACTGCCACATCTAAAGTGAGGTATAGAATTAGAAAAAAATGGATTGGAAACATTTGGGAAAAAAAATCTATAATTTTCTAGAATTAAGAGGTACACATTACTAATCATTCATTCCTGACAATGTTTCACATGACTGAATAGATTTCTCCACAAACAAATCAACACCTTTTCTTTTGCCTGTATTAAACAGCTGGTTTTGACTACCTGTTTTTTTCCTTCCAGTTACTTGCTGTTGGGTCAAAATAGCTGATAATGCTCAAGAAAGATGCAAAACCTGTAACAAAACCGTATTTGTTACAGGTATTGACTGAATTCCAGCAAATGACCTCTCAGACTCTTTTTCCTAAGAGGTTTGTGAAAGCTTTGGGGTTCTTCTTTCAATCACTGACCAGCAGTGGAAAAAAGCCTTGATGAAACAGGCTTCATTCATAGTCCATATAAAATTCAATTAAACTTATGTTCAGTCAACAGTAACAATTACTACCACTTTTCCCCCTCAAAATGCAAATAAAAGTTTGAAACCAATTTATATCCTAAAACCACCTCCCACTCAAATTTCAGTACTTTAAGAGTGTCCAGCACTACTCCTTCTCAGCTGTATTACATACAGTAGGGAATCAATTTTTGATATAACTGTACAGAAATGATAGTCGCACAGTGGCACAGTGGTTACCATTGCTGCCTTGCATCACTGGGGCCCTGGGTTAAATTCCAAACCTGGGTGCTATCAGTTTGGAGTTGGTGTGTTTGAATGGGTTTCCTCCGAGTGATCCAGTTTTCTCTCACAATCCAAAGATGTACTGGAAAGGACATACCAGTTGGCTTCTGGGAAAACTGACCTTGGTATGAGTGTGTCTGTATCTTGCTACAATCAGAAGACTTTTCTTCTTGAAATCCTGACATATATTTCAATGTCAAGTTTCAATGAAAGAAGGGGGTGTGTATGTGTCTTCTCTCCAACTTTTCTCACACTCTAGTAACAACAAAACTGTATGTATTCAATGTCTCTTCAAAGCACTGGTAAAAGGCTGACAACATTTTAGGGAGTTCAGTCCTAATCCCACAGATGGTAGCTTTGTTCCACTAACTCCTAAGGCAAGTATGCAGACCAAATGTCTGAATCTGTAGTTCCTCTCGTACCGAGCAGGATTACTGTTGCATCAACATCATAGTAGGGTAAAATTAACCTGTCTCACTACAGTCTAAATCCAGCTCACATTCCCAGCTAGCTAAATAGCATTTCGTTATACCATATACCATGTACAGTATACTGTATGAGTGTAATGACAATAAACTTGAACTTGACTTGACTTGACTTTATCACACCCTAATTTAGAAACCAAAGGAAAGGTGATGTTTCCAAACTCGTTTACTGAAATTATAATTTACACGCACTTCAACATTGTTAGGATTTGAAAGAAAAGGAGAAAATTTAAAGCTATTTATTAAGAAAACACTCAATTTAAAAGGACAGTGGTCTATTACAATACTTATCCATTTAAAATAATAATCAAAAAAGTAAATACGTACTGTAAATACATTCAACATTTTTAAAGTTTAAGGTTCTAAACTGAAATGTTACTGCCAAATTATCTTTTGAACAAATTTATTCAGTACCTTTCTACACAGGTGATCTTACTGGACAGAGTAAGAGAGAACCTGAATCATGAGCAATTGCTTAAACATACAGTATATCACAAAAGGCATTATTGAAAATGGATTAGATGTCCATTTTATGATGAACACTCTACAATGCAAACCTCATTTTCAATTCAACATGTTCTTTTTTCTGCAAAATTCAAGGAAATTATAAAATGACAGCTATATCTGATGAAAAGATTCCTTACACTTATATACAGTGCCTTGCGAAAGTATTCGGCCCCCTTGAACTTTTCAACCTTTTGCCACATTTCAGGCTTCAAACATAAAGATATAAATTTTTTATTTTATGTGAAGAATCACCAACAAGTGGGACACAATTGTGAAGTGGAACGAAATCTATTGGATTTTTGAAACTTTTTTAACTAATAAAAAAATGAAAAGTGGGGCGTGCAAAATTATTCGGCCCCCTTGCGTTAATACTTTGTAGACCCACCTTTTGCTGCGATTACAGCTGCAAGTCGCTTGGGGTATGTCTCTATCAGTTTTGCACATCGAGAGACTGAAATTCTTGCCCATTCTTCCTTGCAAAACAGCTCGAGCTCAGTGAGGTTGGATGGAGAGCGTTTGTGAACAGCAGTTTTCAGCTCTTTCCACAGATTCTCGATTGGATTCAGGTCTGGACTTTGACTTGGCCATTCAAACACCTGGATACGTTTATTTGTGAACCATTCCTTTGTAGATTTTGCTGTATGTTTGGGATCATTGTCTTGTTGGAAGATAAATCTCCGTCCCAGTTTCAGGTCTTTTGCAGACTCCAACAGGTTTTCATCCAGAATGGTCCTGTATTTGGCTGCATCCATCTTCCCCTCAATTTTAACCATCTTCCCTGTCCCTGCTGAAGAAAAGCAGGCCCAAACCATGATGCTGCCACCACCATGTTTGACAGTGGGGATGGTGTGTTGAGGGTGATGAGCTGTGTTGCTTTTACGCCAAACATATCGTTTTGCATTGTGGCCAAAAAGTTCGATTTTGGTTTCATCTGACCAGAGCACCTTCTTTCACATGTTTGGGGTGTCTCCCAGGTGGCTTGTGGCAAACTTTAGACGAGACTTTTTATGGATATCTTTGAGAAATGGCTTTCTTCTTGCCACTCTTCCATAAAGGCCAGATTTGTGCAGTGTAAGACTGATTGTTGTCCTATGGACAGACTCTCCCACCTCAGCTGTAGTTCTCTGCAGTTCATCCAGAGTGATCATGGGCCTCTTGGCTGCATCTCTGATCAGTCTTCTCCTTGTCTGAGCTGAAAGTTTAGAGGGACGGCCAGGTCTTGGTAGATTTGCAGTGGTCTGATACTCCTTCCATTTCAAGATGATCGCTTGCACAGTGCTCCTTGGGATGTTTGAAGCTTGGGAAATCTTTTTGTATCCAAATCCGGCTTTAAACTTCTCCACAACAGTATTACGGACCTGCCTGGTGTGTTCCTTGGTCTTCATGATGCTCTCTGCGCTTTCAACAGAACCTTGAGACTATCACAGAGCAGGTGCATTTATACGGAGACTTGATTACACACAGGTGGATTCTATTTATCACCATCAGTCATTTAGGACAACATTGGATCATTCAGAGATCCTCGCTGAACTTCTGGAGTGAGTTTGCTGCACTGAAAGTAAAGGGGCCGAATAATTTTGCACGCCCCACTTTTCATTTTTTTATTAGTTAAAAAAGTTTCAAAAATCCAATAGATTTCGTTCCACTTCACAATTGTGTCCCACTTGTTGGTGATTCTTCACATAAAATAAAAAATTTATATCTTTATGTTTGAAGCCTGAAATGTGGCAAAAGGTTGAAAAGTTCAAGGGGGCCGAATACTTTCGCAAGGCACTGTACATTAGCACCTTTCTAGACACTTCACTAGTAATTGGGACTCCCCTCCACCACCACCAATGTGCAGCATCCACCTGGATGATGTGATAGCAGCCATAGTGCACCAGAACACTCCCCACACATCAGTGAGGAGGAGAACAGAATGATGAAGCCAATTCATAGGAGAGGATTATTATCAGGCCAATGGGAAATTTGGCCAGGACACTAGGGTAAAACCCCTACTCTTTTCAAGAAACACCCTGGGATGTTTAATGACCACAGAGAGTTGGGACCTCGGTTTTACGTCTCTTCCGAAGAACGGTGCCTTTTTACTGCATGGTATAGTGTCTCCATCACTATATCTGGGCATTAGGACCCACACAGACTGCAGGGTGTGCACCCCAATAATACTGGCCCCAATAACATCTCTTCCAGCAGCAACCTTAGTTCTCCCAGGAGGTCTCTCATCCAAGTAATGGCCAGGCTCATACCTGCTTAGCTTCAGTGGGTTACCGGTTGAGAGTTGCAGGGTGATACGGCTGCTGGAAAATGTTAAGTTAACTGAAAGCAGTGTACATTTCACTTAATAATTATGAAGAACTGAAAACAGTAATTCCACTTTTAACCAAAAAAAAACAACCAGAAAAAAATGTTCCTAAAATGCCCGTCTCAAACAAAAAATACTTTCAAACAAAAATCTTTAGAAAAAATACCAAAGATGCATATATATATATAAGTCAGCCAACAATACTTCATGTTAAACAAATACACAAAAGAGTGCACCATTTCACTGATTCTAAGAGCTACACAATCATACAGTACAATATTATCGCTCCTATTAAGGACTCTGGTAAATAATGCAGTAAAGAAGAATATAATGAGCCCCACCTACTGGCCACAAAATGAATCTACCGGTACTTCACCTGTGATGACAAAGGGAATACAGTTTGTGCTACAGCATAACACTAAATTGTTAAAGACATCTATTTAAAAACCTTTATTGGTTCATTTATTCTCAAGCATTATTCAAGCATTTTGATAGTCAATTAACATTTATGTGTTTTAGAGATGACCAATTGCAAAAATTGGCTTTTTATTGTTCCAAATACTGTAGACAAAGTCAAGCTTGTTCATATACTGTAAATGGGGCTTTTATTACAGCAGACTTCTTTCCTGTTATGTTTAAATTGTTCTAAATTGGTCATAACACACAGAGGCTTGTGGTATGAAAATTAACAAACTATGAAATATTGGTGTTATGTTTTTCTTTGGTGCCTTCCTAGCATTATAAACAGTTTTGTGCCAATAGTCCAAATACCAATCTTCTGACAGACAATTACAGTATGAATCACAAAGGTCTTGATTACACACTATGACCAACCACAGATTGGTACTTGCATTTTAATGCTGTGCTGTGTCACAGTTGTATTATCTCCGTAATCAAGGCTGTTTAGTTTTCACACAGTATAGAAAACGCCACCGTGACCTGCTGATAACAGGCAGCGCAACCAAGTGCAAAGGTTCATTCTTTTACACCTTTCAAAAGTAACACACTTACAACCTGTATAGAAATTAAATGAACACACCGCGATAAATAGTCCAGACTCCCCATTGAAGAGACAAATATCATCCCTATTAAAACTGCTCCACAGTGTAATCTCTGCCATGAAGATAGCTTGAGCTTTTTGCCATAGGTGGAGGTTCACGTTCCCCTGCAACTAGCCTCCCCCCCCACCCCCCACAGTTAACTCTTATGCTAGTTACATACCCTGATACGGCCAACTGGAACGGCCTCTGTTCCAGCTTATAAGCATTTCTGATAAAGTGGAGGAAGCAAACATGAGTGCCACCCATTTTGGATAATGCAAGCACGAGAAGTACATTTTCAGCACATCAGTATCAGGGTACTGTATGCACTTTAAAACAGCACTATAAATGATAGACTCCCAGATTAATAACGTTATGATATGTTTTAGTTGAACAAAAAATAAAAAGTATCAACTTTTGCCCCCATCTCAAATAAGGGGCACAGTTACTACACCAGATATGTTGAAGCACGTCTCAAAACACTTAAACTAATACTTCACCTTAAACCAAAAGTCATCTCACTGAAAGCACAAAGTAAAAATGTTTTTTTGCTCTTCTGCTTATCAGGACATTATTAATTGAGACATATGTGACACACTGAGTGCTGGATTTAGCCCATTAATTAATTAACTCCTCTTTCATGAAGGGACATTTTAAAATACCAGAGTCCTCTCTGTCTTGGTGCAAAAATTGTATCATTTCCAAGAAATGAACAAATACTGTGTTAGACATGAGTTAAGATTGGAACAAATCTGCATATCATTGCACCATGTAGAAAGCAAAGACTAACCTCCTGGGTATATTGATCCTGCACACATGCAGAGTGTCAAATCATAATTCCAACCACACGGATTAATACACGACAACACCACAGAGCATGTTCCTGTTCCAAAAAACATTTGCTGCCACTTCTAAGATTTTAAACACTTAACACTGCAGGTCTGTTTTTTGTAGCCTATAAGATAATGACCAATAAATACACTGCACACCACAAATTAAAAAGAAAACAAGCTTGCATTTGGACCAGAAAGCTGATTAGATAGCTGCCATGACGTTTGAGGATTACATGTTACCTTTTTAAAATTGAATGCTAAACAGGCTTCCGAGTCCTTATTCTTGTAACCCCAGCATCTGCAAACTTTTATTATGGACCAAGGTTCTCATTAATTTGACCCTTTATTAAACCTACCTTTGCAATAGATAGAACTATTTTAAGTGTTTACTTCAATTACAAGAGTGTAAGCATCTTAAAGTCACTCAATATTTTGCACCTGAAAAGAACAACAAAATGTTTAAATTTCAATTTCATTAGTAGCCCAGGTGTCAAATGGAATTAAATAGGCATCTACCAGGTCACAAGAACCAGCTGAGAACTGGTTGAGACTCAGAAGTAACTGGGCACGCATTCCTACAGAACAATGGAAATGTCAAAGCATTCTCCAGCCCCCTTTGGAAAATAAGTTGGAGAGCACTTCTTATGATTTCATGCAGCTGTAGGAATAAACTCCCATGACCACCGCCACACCTTTTATTGCCATTTTATGTGAGCCTCATTTTCTGACTACTGGACTTTAAAGAGCTGAGGAAATTCACCCAAAGCAGAGCTGTTTATTATGTAACATCTTGTCTACATTCTAAGGGACACTGATTATTTGCAGTAGCACAGAGCACAGAGCATAAGAACATACAGTAAGCAGAATGCCTACAGGTCAGCAGTCTGGCAGGCTTTCCTGTGTTGTGAGGCCTGTAGAAGAATGTAACAAGTATAGCTCCACTTGCACAATCTCCAAATACTGATTGCTTTTCTCCTTGGCTTGAGCACAACTCAGCAGGACAGCATGCTTGCAACTACAGTAAGACTCTCATAGGGATGCTCACCTCAATCACAGAGAATAATTAAGGCAGACCTCTACGTTATATGGTGCACTTTGAAAGAGGCACAGATTTTAAATGTTAGCTTCAAAATTAAAATCAAAATAAAATTATAATGGAAAAATTAAACACTACACCTTTTCTATTAAAAAAGGTCATTAATTCATAACTGAGGAGTACACTAATTACTGCAAGAAGATAAACATTACATATTTGCCATTACCCATACATTGAAATAAGACAGGTTAAGGTTTCGTGAATCCTTTTATTCATCACTATTTGTATTTTACAATATACAGTACAAAGCTCAACATAGGTGTAACATTTTAGGTACTTAAGTTAAATCCCACCATTTAAGACCAGCTTTAAAATTCTGTTCTTTTTCAAAGCATATGGTCACCAAAGACTGGGTATAAGTGCCCAGCATTGTCACAATGTTTTTTTATAGTAAATGGGAACTGTGGATCTCCTGAAGTCACTGTAAAAGACAAATTCATTAATCCACAGCACAAACAGGACGGTTTAAAGAGCACCAGTAGCAACAGCTTCATAAAGCATGACAGAACCTGAGAAAAAATAGTCTTACTGCTACATCATAGGATTTGAAAACAAACAGCCCTGTGGGGAAATGTAACCTGGACTACACCAAACAGAATCAATGATTTTATGTTAAAACTTGCCATCAAGTGATTATAGAGAAATAAAAATTAATAAATTAATAAATAGACTCCATGTGTGGACAAGTTTAATATATCATGTTTTATAATTTATTTATTCAGCTTTAGATTAGTACATATTTTATACAAGACAACAGCTTCCTGTGTACAGAATATTTCAGAGTTCTGAGTTGCAAATTTCATGTTTATTTATTTAGATTTCATGTAGAATTACAGTAGTTTCAGTCAAAAGCTGTTGGACCTGCCTTTTTTTAGGTATCATATACAAGTCTATACAGTATTTCTAAACAAGTTAAACTGCTATGCAACTTTTTCTACATTTAAGATAAAAAAGTTGGACTCTTTTAATGGTGAAAATTGTTTATTAAATACAAGTCGGACAATATGCTTTCTCGATATTATCAGGGAGCCTGTGTGCTTCAAAACTGTAAAAGACTCAGACTTCAGTACTTGAAAACAAATTAAAACCAACATCAAAACTGAAAAAACCAGGTCAGAATAGTCTTATTACATTGTCATTTCTATAATATGAAAAGCACTTCTGTAAGATTATAGGCTACTTTTTAGGACTCTGTTAATCAGCAAAGATTTTGAGTGAAATAGCCAACAAAAGGTATAATCCACAAGTAATGACTATCTGTACACCATACAATCAAGAGTAACTGAAGTTACTAATCTATGTGTCTAAATGCTAACTTTACTACAAAAATGAATTAATGACTATCAGATTGCACTGGGTAGACAATGCCTAGAACTGATCATACAGTATGCTTTTATAAACTATAATTTCAATCTTTCATTTCAACTTGCAACCATAACACAAACTGAAATATCTTAAACCTATAATTCTTTCCTTCCTTTTCCTCCTTTTTTGAAATGATTCTGTGATTCATGTATTAGACTGGTGTTGAAAAACTGCGGACACAAAGCTGCTACCATCATGCTCTGTCCATTGCACTTCCGTCCGTCAAATTTAATCGAATATTGCATTTAAAGACGCAACAAGCTACCTTCTCAGCAGTGCTAAAAAACAATGTTAAGTAGCAAGGATCAAGCATTTAACATCTGATGTCCAAAAATTTAAGAGCCTTCGCAAATGCCCAAATCCCCAAGTCATTCCTTAGACTACCACATGGGGATATCAACACTTATGACTGGAGTTTTAGAACACTGCATATTTCGTGTGCTTAGATAGGGCAGGACATAGAAGAAGAAAAAGCCACAGAGTCAGGCCTTACTGCAATGAGAGGAAAAGAACTGTCACTAAGCTGTATACTGAACAGATGGTCCAGGACATTTGTATGACCTCCTGGTTTTCATTTGATTTCAACTCTCACATTAACTCTCACGTTTCAACATTAACACGAGCATTACACACTGACTGAAGGCTGCGTGTCATCTTCGAAGAGGAGGGTTCTTCATGACAGAGACCACTAAATGACAAACTGCTGTATGTGCTTTTTCTTATGTGTTTTCCTTACCAAAACATATAATGGAAGCATTATTCAATACATAATGGCAGCCCACTGTCACAGAAGAGGCACAACAGCATTCTGAATCTTGTGTCTGATGTGAAAGGAACACTGCTGAAATTTGTTTTGAAGTAGTACCATTATTTTGGTCATCAACAAATTCTCACTGCATTTTGTATGAAAGTTGAGATTGCAAGGAAAGACCAGCATGACTCATTTGAATAATGTGTTTACTTGTTTTCCATTTTGGCTGGCTAAAGGCATTGCAGCATAAAAATACTGTTTTTAGTAAAGTTATATCAATTGGAAACTTTGGGAATTCTGGCCTGCTGCCTTGGAACACAAAAATGAAAAAACAAATCTACCACAACACAGAAAACCTGCATGACTTTAGCACAGCCTCTTATGTTGCCAAACCATTAGCTCAATTTCACAGTATGTTTGCACAACAATTCAACTTACCCCCACAATTCCCTATGACAAGCAAAAACAATACAAGAAATATGAACAATAAACATTTTTTTACATGAAACAGTGCCACAGTTCCTGTGATGAGTGGCATCAAGTCACTGCATTCAAACCCTGAATTTCTCTTTAAATTTCACTTTTCACCTGTTATTTCAGCTGTGAACTAGAATCCTCTTCTTCAGTTTCTCATCATAGTACTTGTAACAGACCTTAAAATAGCTACATCTCTTTCCAGAGACTACAACGTGTCCCAGTGATGATAAACAACACAGAGGTCATCATACTCCTCCAGAAACATGTCCCCTCATTTACTGAAAAAGATGCAGACAGTTGTATTCATTGAACAACTAGCTAAGCGCTGCACATGATCTCAATATTCTGTGCCATGAAGATCAATTGATACAATACAATATTTAAACGACTACTTGGAAAATTACCATAGCTGTGATAACCATATAATATTATACTTTTCAGCATACCTTGATACAAAATTGATTTTAGAACTGTCCCTAAACAATGTAAATTAAACTTGCTAATCTTATTGCACAGCAAAGCAGCACTGATAAGCTGTTCACTATTCCTCAAGAACACTCAATCACTGTTTATGATTTGTTTAAGGCTGGAAATTTTCCATACATGGACATTTGCATGAAAAAATCATTCAAATATCTCCAGAGCATTTTATGTATTATTACGGTTTGTAGTACAGTATTTATCCTGCCCTAAAATAAGCACAAGTTGACTGGAGTGTTGTGATCTCAATCACCCAGTTAGCTTAGGAAACACCTCCACTCATAAAATCTGCTCTTTTTTCCGATTTGAGTAAGGGATAATGGGAGACAGAATTCTGGTTTCCTTTGTTTGAGCTAATTTCTCCAAAAAATTTTAATCTTAAAAGAAGCATTACCTCCTGCTTTTCAACACGTCCCAGGCTTGATTCTGTCACACGACTTAATAAAATGTTATTGGAATGATGTGAAAAGTAATTAGGCAGCCATATTAATTTAAATAAAGATGCTATTTGATCTACCCTAATTTCTTGCCTTAAAGAATTTTAACATGCCCGTTTCCCATGGGACCATCACACTAGCCAAAGGCAAAGGAAATAAGAAAAGTAAATAATTTAAGAGATCCACTGTGGAGACCCTCACTGCTCATTCTGCATATCTCAAACTGAATCCCTTAAGAAACAGCAAAATGTGATTGGGGAACAAAATAGTTGCAAGACAATTAAATGATGTGCTCTGCTCTTTACTAAGTATTCTGAATGAAGCTGTTGTGGATACTGTGCAAATCAGATGCAAAAGTCTGAGATTTTTGGTGACTTGGCAGCTAACAGATGGTGTTTAGTATCCCAGAAGATCCTGGCAATTGTTGGTATTGGATTGGAGAGCAGAACTCTTGCATGAGAAGTAGGGAAGGCAAAGATTCATACAAGAACTTCCAGCAGTACGGTACACCACTTAATTATGCCTTGAACCAATTCAGTTGAAACTAAGTACGTATTTTGGCTTCAGAAATACAAGTTTGTGCAAAATTCACCACTTAGAGTAGTGAATTCAGTTATGCCAAAAAAGGTGGATCTCCTGAAGTCAAGTAACTTCTTCCATCCATCCCAAACTGGGGAGAATGTGAAAGGACTCATCTCCTCCACAGCAGCTGTATCAGTTAAAAGGTATCAGTCTCTCCAGTCCGAGATGCATTGCCAAGAAAAATGCAGCTCTCCCTCTGCTGGGGATCAATCACGCCCTCTCAAAGACACCAACACTACTCCCCTCACGGTGAAGTGTACTGTGGTGGAAAAAATCTGCGTCTTCAGCCTCAGGAGAACTCAATGCTGGTGTTCCTGTTCCAGGGAAGTGATGTAATCTTCTATAGCAGACAATGTCACATGGGTTCTGTAATCACAGCACCCGAAGAACTGCTCCAAGTCAGAGATCGGCAACCTGTGGCACACATGGCATGCACTGAGATCTTGTATTGCAAGAAAATTTGAATTTTAAGTTTTTCTGGGGGAATCTGCTGCACACTGATAGCAAACCAGACTACGTGAATCACAGAAGAGTGGAAGTGTTGATGTTGATTGAGCCATGTTAAATGTACTGTATTTTGAATCCAGAAAAGACAAGGGAAAGTAGTCTGGAGCTGCAGTACGTCCAGTTTCTTTATATAAGTCCTTTGGCAATGGAGTTGAAAAGTATGGTGTGAAAGGCAAAGTAAGAGCTGAGAAACACGTCACGGTCACTTGGTGCACTGCATGTCCTTACGTAATCCGGATGGACAGCAGCTAGGCTGGTAGTTTCCAATCCTGTTTAGTGCAGCATTCTTGACATGACAAACTGCGAGTTTAAGTGTGATACATGTACACCTAAAATGCTTTCAGTGGAACAATCGGTATTGTTGTAGGTTAACCCTTTAAAAAAATAAACAGTCAAACTTTCTTTGGCTGTGACAAAATGAAAGGATTACCTATTTATTATTGTAGCATGCAAATCACATAAAAGATAATTAAGCATTATCACATGGATACTGCTGACAGAGCAGAACATACAGTACAAAGAAAGACGTTGTGTTATACCCCATACAAAATGACAGACTACTGAAGTTTATGAAAAGACACACAAAGTTACACAGCGCTACTATGTATTGCACGGAAAGGAAAGCCACTTACAGTGATTTTTTGAAGAACAGCTTTTCACAATATGCCGAAGATCTGTTAAAGGGCTTTGCCAGGAAAAGTGATATTTTGGCTAAAATTAGAGATGTATGTCTCTCAGTGAGGAGTGTTCAGTAGCATACAGTATATGTGACATTGTTGACAACGTAGACAGGTAGTTAAAAGATGAACCAAGTACAGTAACTGCAAAGTTATTAGTTTGACTTTAGACGAGAGTACAGACATAAGTGATACATGCATTTTAATTATAATTATACGATTCTATTCACCTGTATGTAAATCAATAATAGAGTAGGTGTGTGTACCTGGAACCACAGCCAATGACTGGAACCTCAGCAGGAGCAGATATTCTTAAGATGGTTTCTAAGTTAACTGGCCTCAGAAATGAAGAAAACAATTGTCAAATTAAAGACAAAGTATTTTTTTTACAACTGATGGAGCACTGTCGATGGTTGGTAAAAATGTTGGACTTGTGAGTCTTCTTCAGAAACAGCTAGGCAGGTCTGTCTACATCTTGTGTGATTGTGTGAATACATCTAAGCAATCTAACTAATGTGGTATTTCAGCAAAAGCAATATGGCAACTTCAGGTGTTCCATGTCAGTACTTATGCCCTCAGTTATTGCCAAACGCAGTTAACCACAACAATTGAAATAAAAGACTAATACCTGGAGCAGTTTTCTGCATGCATCAGCATGAAAGAACTGCATTGCATTTTTTAAGCATGTCTTTGTCTGAGATGTTAATTCATATCTGCATAAAATTTAAAGGAGTTCTATAAAGTACATATTACACATTCTTTGTTAACAACATAATCCTTTCCAGTTTAAATTTATTTAAACACTTATGCATGTGGTATATATTAGCCATGAGAGACTTGTCATTCCATTATACTGTCAGTTGCTAAAGTTGTTTAGTAAATGAAAGCAGGATTTTGATAACTTTTCACTAAGTAGCAGGGAAATATTTTTACAAACCTGAGGAGAATCAATCTTCTAAGATAAAAAGTTGGCACAAGAAAATAAATGAATGTCTCAGAAGAGGGATTACAGAAATGTCTTGAAAGAATTGCAGGAACTGCATTAACAGCAAAATAATAATGTTCTTGGCAGTGCTGGGATATTATACAAATTGGAGTAAATTAAGATGCAAGGAACCTGTTAAGGTCTTTTGTTAAAAGACAGATGATGCCCCATGACAGCAGTGATCTGCCTCTCCCAAAACCAAATCCATTTTAGTAGTGCATTTCCAAAGTATTAGATAGTGTGTGGATTCTATCAAGCCAAGTTGTGTCTCACATAATAAACAAAAAACTCACTGCAAAAGCACCTTGACTTACAGTAAGCCAATTTTTTGAAAGACATTTAATCTAAAAAGGCTTTTTCCTCTTTGTATATATATGGAAGAATAGAAGAATGTGATGTGTGAAGGTAAGAGCTGCACCATCTTATGCCAGACCCATTTGTTCAGACTATAAAGTGCCTCTGATTTATCCAATATATTGTTGTAGTCTAATTGCTCTACCTTGCTTTGTATCAAAGTTCTTATGCTCAATACTTCTGTACATAATATTCTACTTTATAGAATATATATTATTTTTTGTTAACATTTAAAGGTTTTTGGATTTTAGAATTGGGATGTCAATGAAGCAACACTATAGATACTGTACCTGTATTTCATACACATATTTCTACTATGTAAATAGTATAAAGTATATATATATACTGTATACTATATGTTGTACATGCTCATGAATTTGCAGTGCTTTTACCAACAGCTGTAGTCAACTGGATTCTTTAATACTAAGGATAAATACTTCCTTCACGGCTCCAGAAAATACCTCAAGCACTATGCAGTGCTAGAAACAGCTTGCAGATATTTGTATTGACAAACTGACACATCAGATTGATTGTGAGCTTAATACAGAGGGGGGAAAATCAGACAAACATAGAGGTAAAAAAGGAATTCCATTCAGTCCATTTAGCCTGTTTAGTAATAATCATCCAAAGGATCTCAAACAGCCATTTTTTAGAAAGAACGGTATTGACGTCAATAACATGGCTGGGTAACTTGTTCCATACTTACAGATCCCTTTGTGTAATTTATTCCTCCCCCCCCCATTTGGTTTTAAATGTGCTTCCACATACAGTATGTTCTTCCTGTGCCCTTTGGTTTGCATTTTGTTTGTGGAGCCGTCCAGGTTCCAAAACTTGTCATGTGTACATATACAGTACGTTGCTTACACAGATGTTTTACAGTTATGGCTTTGCAAAGCAATGATATCCATAAATACATCATAAAACATTTTTTTTCATTACATGGCTGTATACAGAATTTCTATTAAAAAAATATATCTGAAAACCTAAGAGGAATTTATGTCATTGGTGTTACAGGTGGAGGACAAAACATTGAAAGATACTCAAGTTCTTAAATGGATCCCTGAAAGTGAACAACATAATACATATAAGTACTAATGCACTGAATATGTGTAAGTTATAGCCTACACAAGTAAATGCAGCACACCATTACCCTGCTTAAACAGCAACTGTTTAATTCCTAACAGGAAGAAACAAGTGTACGCGTATACACCAGAATTTCCAAATGCTGACCCTGACTGCTGTCTCTTCCAGATTTTAAGATGAATTCTCAATTTATCTGAACCCTTACTGAACTGGTAATTTGTTTCAATTTAGAGTTTACCGATCGCCTGAAAGAGCTATAGATTTACATGTGATTATGTTGATGTGCAAGTTAAAATACTGAAGTTTTATTTAGCTTATTTTTTTGTTCAGTGAAGCTAAGACAAAGACCAGCACATCGTCTATGAAGACTTCATCATCCTAGTGGGATGTTTCAGTTCCAGTTGGTGGGGGTTGAATTTTTAAAGTAGTAGCTTTGGCAAGTCCCTGATATTTGTAGAAACTGACTAACTCCAGTAATGTGCAGTATCTGGAGGCTATGGGTACATTTCCATGCTCAGCTGAATGCTCTATCCCTACCAAACATTCACTAGACTTTGTGCTTCACATTTTGTTATGCAACGTTTCCATGAATATGAAATGATTAAGTTGCACTGAGCCGAACAAAAACAAAGCCTTTCCATAGGAAATCATGCCTGCACCACCCTAATCTATCTCAGCAGTACTAGGCTTCCTCCTTTGATTTACTATCACGCTATAGTAGTACCACGAATCAAAGTGCGGGCAGGGCACTAGGCTGGCAAAACAGATAGCGCAGGCACCTCAGCATCATATCTGCTTAGCCACAAACAAAATGCACACAGAGCTCCCTCCCTCAGCCTACAAACCCCATCCAGGCATTTACTCTGCAATGCTCTCAAGCAGAAAATAATATTTTCATAATAAAAGGGACTTTGACGTTCAACACAACCATCAGCCCCAGTAGTGCAAATGATAAAATTGGCACTGAGGCATCTATAAAGACAGGTTATCCAAAACCTGTGGTGTAAAATTTACTTCTGGATAGCGCTGATTAAAAATGTATGACTTACTGTATACCCATTAAAAATACAGAACAAATAACTAAAATCATAAAATCCTTTTTGGAGCACACGGCCCTAGACCTGAGCACCCACAGGTCTGTCTGGATTGTATTACAACTAGGTTCAGAGTAACTTAATTGCTTATTAGCACAACCAATAGCAATACCTTCTCCAGGTTTACACTCACTGACCATTTACTGTATATCTAGTAAAAACCAGATCCTAAACTCTCCAGAACCATACTTATAGACCCTTTTGCTACAGGACAATAATAATGATTACAGAAACTCCTATTTGAACCAGCATACTAGTCATTATACATCATGCACTGTGTCATTTAAATACTGAGCAGTCTGACAAATACCAGTGGTACAGCTGCACAGTATTCTCACAGTGTTCTCCCCACTATTCTACTTTCATTAGACTGTACACGTACAGTACATCCCAGCTGTTGCTACTGCACACTGCTTTACCTACACATTGGGTTCTGCACTTGAGACAACAGAGCTAAAATAATTTTCTTGCCCCAATTTTAAACAAATTAGATGGGGGTGAAAACTTTTGTATATTATAGCCTTGATCACGAGGGATGTAGAGCGAGAGGGTTATATAGCAACATACACAATTCGAGTCATGCATAGAACAAATTACAATGTATTCTGTGCTAGAGAATGGGGAGAAGCATCAGTTTGCATTAGCTGCAAAGAAACATGTCAAGGTTAATTCCATGCTGAAAATTAGAAAGAGGCAACACAAAGTTTTACCAGTTGATACTTCTTCTGGCCACAGGGCTCAAATTCCATTCTTCTGTGTTAGAATATGGTATTCATATTTATGTGGTTGTGTAGTTAATACATTAAATAAATTCAAATGAAGGTTTTAAAATCACGCTACAAAACAAAGTGATTGAAACTAGCCGATTTAAAGGCTTTTAAAAGTGCCACAAAGCAACTAATAGCTATTCTTTTCAAAAATTGCTTCTATTCTTGCTGTTGTTGGCCTTGATGAATTTGGTTTTAGTTTACCTGTTTAATAACCTCCTTTGTTGACCGACAATGAAGTGAACCATACCGTAACAGGTGGAGTTTTTGTCAGGGGAGGGAAAAAAAAGTCAGAAGCACACACAACTTTCATCGCCCAATCAGGGGCTATAGAATGTGAATAAGACGAAGTCCCTCAGCAAGTGTTTCAAAAAACAGTACGCTTTCAACCTGTTTCCGCACAACAGGCATGTCCTGTCATTCGCCACCAGAGACTTGTTTTTTCTGGTGCTTGCAGCATGTCAAGTCACAATTCAATACAAATTGCTAGCAGACACAAAAGTAAAAAAAAAGGGCATTACAATAGCAAAGAGGCGATGTGGATGTCCGATCATGTTTATTTAAATTATGAGACTTGTTTTTAACCTAAATATTTTAATGCACAGAATATTGATGTCTTCTTCTTCATTACAGAAAAGTGTTTAAGGTCCAAAAATTTCAATAACTAATGAAAGATACCACTTGTCTTTTCACTTAATGCAAAGAAATTAAAATGTATGAACATATTTGAGTCAATATTTCACCATGTGCTACATTCACAAGCCAGCTGCAATTAATTTGCTAACAATTATTAAAAGCAACCACAACGAAACAGAGCACTTAAAATTTCAAAAGGTTTACAATATGCAGCACTTCACTACAAACATGGAGTACTTAAATTCAGCCTATCAAAAAGAAGGCATTTATTAAAAGACCATTTATAAAAATGCCCCATTAAATGTCTGACACTCTAGAATTAAGGATCACAGACTCAGTAACTTACTCAAATAAAGACGTACACTGTAGATTGGGAAAAACCTATCCCATCTAGGATTTAATCAAAGGCAAATGAAGTACTCACAGCTATTGTGCATACTGCACGTCTCAGCTTATTTCAGGGGCCAGCCCACTAAAATGAAGGAATAATTCCAGCCTTAAGATCAAAGCATTGCTTGGCGTCTGGAAGGTTTGTTGGGTAAATAGCACATCCAGTCAAACTGTGGCACGTTGCCTGCCAGATCAGCTCCATTGGCAGGTAGGCTAGCATAGTTACGTCTCATCCTATTAAGGATGAATGTGTTCTAAGTTTTAGATTCAGTTATGATCTAATTAATATAATTGTGCTCATATATTGTGACAAGTAACTCTAGGAACTCCAAAAATGCAGCAATGGAGCTAAAGTTTTTTGACTGGGATTTAGTCTGTCAAATGGCTAAGACTTTAACTAAATAGTGCCTTATTTGCCAGCATAATGACAAACCTCATTCTCAGTTTAGTGAGTTTGAAAATAAAAAGAATACAGTTAAGTATCCTAAAAACTCCATTATGTAACCCGACTACAAACCAACTTTCCCAAGTAATGCTAGCCATTTATTTAAAAGAGTTGCTCACTGCAATGATACTACCAGCAGCACATTTTTTAACACGAGATCTAAACATTTGAATGAAGAAAATGTATACAATTAACTTGACTCAAGTTTTAAAAAAGTAATAGTAATAGTAATTGTACACCCTATGCCTTATTTGCTGCTCAACTGGTACTGTACATGCTGTAAGTTCAGAACAGACAGTGTGTGGTTCAGCCCCACTAAGAAAATAAATGAAGGTTTTAATTTAAAAAAAGTATCAGGTTCCAACCCAAGAGGGAGAAAGAACCTGGAGCACCACTCAACTCTGAAACACATTGCACAACTAGTGGCACAATTACATTAAGTGGAACGCTAGGAGTTCTGCACAGCTCATTGCCAGGTTAAGATGTACATCAAAGCCTGCGTATCACCCCACCCCTCCAAACAAAGACAAGGGAAATTACACTGCCCTGACATTCCTCATGGTCCTTGCCAGTTCCCAGGAGACTGAAAAGGTGAGTCTATGACAGGCTTGGCAATGTTTTATTTTACTATGCATTTAAAGCTAGTATAATGACCTGTCTTAATCATACAAGACTCCACCTCTCCATGAACAACAGAGCTGTGCCCAGGCCATGCTGAGAACTGCAAATCAGCCAACATTAGAAGGAACGCAAGTTGGACTGTAGAGCTCAGACATCACTGGTTCAGAACTGGATTATGCTATTAGCCAGTGCTGTCAAGGATTTCTTAAAGAGCATTAAGCAATTTCCAAGGACTATTGATGTTAAGAATGTATTAAGAGCTGCATCTTCTCTCCATCACACAGATGAACTCTGCTGATGGAGTTCTGGGACTACAGTCTGAAAAATTTAAGACTGGCCAAGACTTTAAGAAAGTATGCATCTAGATTGTCTCTGTCCCTAAGTGGTAATAAGGATAGACAACTTATTTAACAGTTATCCATCCATCCAATTTCAAAGTGCTTTATCCAATACAGGGTCACAGGGGAGCCAGAGTCTACCATAGCAAGCAGTGGGTGCAAGGTGAGATACACCCTGGATGAGACGCTAGTACATCACATGGCACACAGAGACACACACTCATACCAGATCCAGCATGTCTTTGGAATGTGGGAAGAAGCTGAAACAAATCCATGCAAACATACAAAGAACATATATCCCAGTAACTGAACCCAGGACCCCCGCTCTGCAAGGCAGCGACGATAAGCACTGTGACACTATGCCCTATGAAACTTTCATTGAATCTGTCTTAACATTCATTATGTTTGCTGGTTTGGCTACCATAATACACTTAATACCAATAAAAACAGACTGAGCAGGATTGTGAAGGTAGCCAGCAAAATTATTGGTGTAAAAAAAGTACAGCTTTCAGACATCTACATCAAACATATAGTGCAGACAGCCACTATAATCACTGACTGTCAGAACCACCCATTGCATAGTGAATTTGACTACCTGATTTAGACTACCTAGATTCAAGAGTAACAGAATTAAATCATGTTTTATTCCCACAGCTATCAACCGCTCAATTTGGACAACTGACTATACATTTACTTTATCTACTGTATATACATGTATTTTCTCACCATACATCAGTTAAATGTACAGTATTGTCTAATGTGTTATATCTGTTAAATGTATTGTGTTATGTCTTTACCTGCCTGCAAAGCAAATTTCCCAGCTGGGACAATAAATAAGTATTTAATACTTATCAATTATTAAAATGGAATTTATAAAATAATTCCCGTATTACAACTGAAAAAGGTGAACTTGTCCCTCCTTCCTTAATACATTTGCTCTGTTTCTTGCTACTTTGCCATTGTGTTAGTTTTGATATAGGGTAAGAAAAGAGAGCAGAGCACTCTACTGTACAGTATATCCACAAGTCATTAAGCAAACAAAGATTAAAATCAAGATTTTCAGATAACATTAAATTCAGAACCTTGACAATGTGAAAGAAATCTTGTTTAAATGCAACCTTATTTATGCCAGAACATTGATGTGCACATTCCATTTTGTTTATTCATCCAAGGTTAGATAGATTGTCTGCTTCTGCCCATTATAACAAAGCCTACTATCTTTTTGTCTTGAGTATAAAAGCCTCAACAACAAAAGCAGGATTACAAGTACAAAACACTATGCATACCTGCCCCCTTTTTTCAGAAATCACATGTAAGAGCTACACTTGCTCCATTTGTGGTGAAGAGTTCCAAATGTATTTTCTATAATGTCAATTCTATATTCACATGCCTGTGGCATTTTTTTTTATTTTTAATTCTCACTTTTTTTCCTTTTATCATTAGCATCATTTTCCTGTTCTTATTGTAAAGCATTGACTTTAAGTGGGGTTATAAATGCAAAAACTTAAGTCTTGTATATGCTTTGAATGCATAAACATCCCAATCATAGAGAAGGCATAATGCTTTACTTGAAGAATACTTTATAGTCCAACTGGAGCCCCATAATGAACAATAAAACCAGTTTTCAAGCCTGAAATGACAATACATGATTGCCACAAACTTACCGAATAATAAAGTATTTTAAAAGGCATTGAAAAAAGTATGATAGCAATTCCACAAAACCTGTATAAATGTACAAAACCAAATGCTGCTAGAAGATAATATCAAAAAGGCAGACATTACATTGGTCCCTTTAAGCTCTCACACAATTCGCTGTCTACATAATTAACACTATCTTCCATTTAAGCCTGGTATCTTGACCTTACCAGAAAGCCAGAGAAGAAAGGGTACATTTTGAGGTAGCTTTGGATAGCTACAGGTGAGATTACCAACAGGTATAAGCAGATGATGAAGGGGTGGGGGGTCCTGGTCAATTAGTCTAGTAACCAAAATAAGAAAAAACATTCAAACACAGAAATATAGCATAGACAAAAAACAAAAAGGAGGGGAGGAACAGGAGTAAGACCAGAGAGAAAGATACACCATTAATTAGAATTGTGCCATGCAAGAGGATTTATTTCCTTATCAATTTTGGACACAAGATTCTGGCTAATTTGTACCTTATTTTAAAAACTCCAATTTCCTTTATTGCAGAATACTTAGGCTAAATATGTTCTCTTCTAGGTTGAAATAACTAATTGGTGATTTTTAGAATAGTGAGAAGGATTCTCTTTCACTTTTTGCATCCTTATTGTAGGAAGGCAGATTTAGTGCTGGGTCGCAATCTTTTATTTAGGATAGAGGGCATTTCTCTTGGCCTGTCAAAGTATTGCATAGGATTTCAAGTTACAAGAGCTTAGCATTCTAGGTTTACAGAACATAGGCCTCTGGCATGTATTGTTTTGTATACAGTTTAAGTTTTAATGCTTTATGTTTAGGTGTGTTATGTTCTGCTAATAGATGTCAAAGTTGGAAGGTTATTACTTTTTCAACATAAAAGAACTGTCATGCACCAAATTATACCTACAGCTCAGGTCTTCAGGAGAATTATTTTAGTTCAATAAAATAATATAATGATTACAGAGATGTTTATTTTGTGCTATTTATCTGATGGATAAATTCATTATGGTGCATTTATTCATTGGTACTTGTTAACAATAGGTAGCATGTGGGGCCACAGTAGGTAGCAATAAAACCTATACTTCATGCTTTTCTCCACGTTGCAGATGCAGTCTTTGGATTCTGTCCTATCAGGGGTCCTGGCTGGGGCCATTGAGCATTTGTGGAATGACCCAATATGTTGTGTGACATCAACAGCTCAAAAATCCTTTGTACAGTCATTAATGTTTAAATCTTCGTAGAGTAATAGGACAGTGAGTTGTACGGCACAAACGTTTACACATTAGGATAACTAAGACGCTCTGCAAGTAAATCCTAAGGTTCATTCTATTTAATTTATTCCTTGATTATGTCTTGTGTTTGAGGATGACCATTCACTTTCAGGATCATGGAAAACATGTTTCAAACACACTGTGGTAAGGAATGCAGATATTGTTTCAGGAGATGTGCAAGTCAGTCTAGGAGAACTTTGACATTTCTGCTTTGCATGCTTGTTTCAACGTCTTTGTGTACCTAAGTGCTGGTCTGCTTTCCAGCTATTCTTCCTCCATTTGGTTGAATCAAGAGGAGTAATATCCCAGGAAATGATATCGATGTTGGATTTTTTCATTTTCATTCTTATTTCATTGAAATGCTTCTTTTGTTCTCCTCTAGTGAGATTGTTTTGCGTAAGATGGGAGAAGAAAGCTTTAATTTGAATAACAAATCCAATCCAATGGCAAACGATCAAAGTGTGGGAGAGAATACCACTGATTTGCTTCAGTTGAGCAACGAAATATTTTGAAGGCAGCATTAGCAATTAGACTACTGTTAAAGATATCCCGTAGAATAATCATGTTATAGCCCTGTACCCTCAGGCAGGATGATAACTGCAGAGTAGACCAGTTTCAATTTTAAACAGCACGGTCCACAACCTTTCCAATTCCTTAGCCTATAGTTGCAAACTTTGACTCATGTTAAGCTTTTGTCAAGAGCAGCCATCTGTTTCCCAATGTATGGGAAGGGCTTTATGTTCTTCAGCAATAAGAACTTGCAGATCAATAAATTCAGTAAATATCAACTTCAGTAAATTTATTGCCAAATGTCAGGTGTGCCTTGACAGAACTGCCTCTCATTGCAAACCAGCATACAAGAGTTTAATGACTGAAACCAGGATGGTTTTAGTTTCAGAGAAGAACCTTGGAGATTAAATAAGCATCTTAGCTGAACTCCAGCAAGAATCCTTCTGTAATCAAAAACAGCATGGTACTCGAATATTGAAAAGGTTGATAAGATCCTAGTTTAACTCCTGTGTAAACTTCAAAAGGCTTTGAATGTAAGGATTACTGCAGGCATATTATGAAAAAGGGGGCAAAGGATACTAAAGAATTTTGGAGGTTACAGACTTCAAACGTTTCTACCAGCATGCCTCAAGAGTCAGAGTGCAACAGTTTTGTGTAAATAAATGCTAGTTAGAGGGGTTTGTGATCCAAAACATTTTCCTGTATTTAATGGGAAGTAAAATTAGGTTTCGTGGTGGTCAGGAACCAAAATGGTATTCTCTGTAATACCCCATTGAGTTTGCAGGAATGTGAAAAAATTTATAATAGGCACGTCCAGAAAACAGACACACAGACAACTATAAGGTACAAAAAACTGCCCTTTTATTTACAGTGGCAGTAAAATAAAAGACACCATACCAAAAGCCTAGCTCCTTTCTGAGCTGTTAACTATCAGAGGCAGATTCAGAACCAACCCTGAAAGCCTTTCCTTCCTGCTTTTTCAGGTTGGTCACCTGACCAATTGTCTTCCAGCAACTGGACAAGATGATTAGACAGCACCATCTCATTCCCCACTGCTTTATGGGGAATGTGGTCCAGCCATTTGCTTGAACCTGGTGCCATCTTATTATCTCAGATGTTTAATCAAAATGAATGTTGTTCAGGTTAATTTTAGTTAGTTTAAATCATTTTGGATTACTGTATGATGAGGGTAGTGTCCCTATCCACTGTTCTTAAAAACATCATCCATCACTTCCTATGGCTTCATTGTTCTATTTTGGCATAATGAGTTTAACCACCTCATTAAATGCTGGTCAAGCTCCAAGCTCAGCTCTAACTGGGTACTGTGGGATATAATTGAATACATCATCATTTACAATGGATTCTTTATTCATAAGATTTCTTAAAATGCCCTTTCCAGCACACATTGACCCCTCCCTTCCCCTGATCAAGTCTACCCATTCCTCACCTGTCAAAGAGACAGGTCATTGGGTACTCAGGTCATCAACAGTCTCTTTAACAATGAAAAATGACAGAGATATTGCTTATGTCTGCAAATTACTACAATTATGTCTGTACTTCATATCACAAGTTATCTTTATAGCTTCTTTGAGACTTATGAGCTTTTAAATAATGCAACCAAAAACATTTTTGTTGGATCATTCACTGCTTAAATATTACTTTTCTGCAGATACAGCTTGTTGTCTAAGCAATGTTTGGGAGCCACCTTAACACTGAATTATGAGGTCATAACTGAATAGATAAGAAAATGACTGGTCCAGAAGTAATGAGCTCTTGTTTATTACTCAGATGATAAATTCCAGGCACAGAAAATGACAGTCTATAAGGTGGCAGTGTCTGGATCACGTCTGGACAATGGCAGTGTCTGTTGCTGGGATTTTTTGTATTTCATGAATAGAGCTTGACATTTACAATCCCATGCTCTGAACTGTGGGTAAGGGAAAACATATTTCCATCTCCAAGTAAAATAAATCTGTTTTCCTTTCAGATTCAACAAAGAATTTGGTGAAGCTTAACACAGAATTCATCCTTAGTTTTTTTCATCTGAATGAAAAGTTCGAACAGGGAGCTCATGAAGGTGGGCCAAGTTGTTCTTAATGGAAATCCACACAAGATTCTTCCTCTGATTGCTCTTTCTAGAACGAATTATTGCTGCCTTCATGTTTTTATGCTTCCTTTTTCCACCTTGTTGGGTTTCCATCAGGAAGGTAATGTTGATATCACATTTGTACAGTAGAACATTTTTATAGCAAGTCATTTTCTGTACACTCCTTTAGGGTCCTGATGTTTTCAGGTGGCAGATTTTAATACTGCATTTTTTTATCAAGAAAGAGGATACCCCTGGATGCAAATATCCAGTCAAGAATGATAAGGTAGATGTTAAAGACATCTTTTTGTAGCCCTTACCTTATTCCATAAAAGGAATTAAGACAATGGATCCTAATAAGAATTTCTCGCTTACAGATGTTGAAATGCAGTTCTGCCACCACCATGACTCTCATCACTATCCCATTTCCATTGCAACAACCTAGTCACTCAAATACTTGGATATTGCGCTGGGGAATGGAAGATGCCTATATGCAACATATTTTACGGTGAAGAAACTACTTATGACTGTAGTGCTCTGCAGTAATTTTTTCAAACACCACTTGTGCTGGGGCATTTCTGATGTAGTGGAATAGGGAATGCAAAAACAAATCACAAAGATGGAGCATGTTAATGTATTGGTCTTGGCAAGGTGTTGTGAAGCATTGTTTTCCACAAATTCTGAAGGACTGTTTGCCTGCCTGAACCATCTTTCAAGATTACAAATTACTAGTTGTTAACACGAGCACAGATGGTGAGCAACAATACACAGACTTAATCCAGCCTACAATGTAGTGGAACAATATTGTGTGTGGCCTGACTTTCAACATGTTAAATTACCTCCTCACCTCAATCAAGCATCTCAAGGAGGGGATTCTATGCCTATACACAAGTTGAAGTCACTCAATGTCTGCTGCATATCAAAGGACAGAACCTAGAGCAAGACAGAGCAGGACAAGAAGTAATTACATATCAAAGAACAGGACAAGCAGTCAGATTGTGAAATAAACTTCTTTCTGACAGTATATAAGAGCTGGGAAATCCTTGCAGTTTGTCTGTTCTGTGGCGCAGACCCAGCATGATTTCTGTCATTTTTGAGCTCACTAAAACTGAATCTGCACAAGACTGTGTCCTGCTCCTCTGATGAAGAATTTCCAACAACAGCATTACCCTTTCTGCCAATTTAGCAACATCCATTGCAGCACTCTTTCTTTTTATTTCCAATACATTGTCACTCAGGACACTCATTTCCTCCTTAGGTTCACACAGAGGGGTCCATGCTGAAAAAATGTCCTTTCAGTCTACAGAGATCTTTTTGAACTGCATTACTCCACCCGAAAATTGTACAATTCTGCATTATTTCCCCTGAAATATAGAAACAATGCAGAATTTTCCACTGCAATGCACCTTTAACAGCAAACCTTGAATACCAAATATTCTTACATATGCTTGAAGTCACATAAGACTGTACAGTTTGGCATGCATCACTAAGAGGCTATGCAGATGGTTAAAGCATACACTAAATTTATCCCAACTCCCAAATGTTCTACTTAGAATTCTGAGCTTGGTTGGTGCTTTGAATACCAGAACATGACCTTGCGTTAATGAACTAACGCCCATATTAGTCATTTATAACAACAGCTCTCAAATGTGCTAAATATAATCAAATTTCATTGTCTATTTGAAAGAGTGGCAGGTTTTATAACTCTTACAAATACATTAAAGGGAAAAGATCATCTTGCCAATGTCAACACTTACAGTGTAATAAAAATAAATCAGAAGTAGATTCTAATGAACCAGTTAAATGTGATAAGTCTGCCCAAGTAATTTCTGTGCTGTGCTCTAGCAACATGCCACAGCAAGCATTATGGAGTTGGTAGTCCATTGTAACTGATCAAAATATGAGCAATACCTCCGATTTACACATTTCTCATCTTGTGTAATTGACATCTGAAAATAGTGCGGAAGCTTTTTTCTAAAGATATTATCTGTCATTGCAAAGACTAAGTTTTGAAATGAGTAGTGTTAGTCCCACCTTGGGACTTCCAGTAACCTTCAGAGTAACATTCCAGCAGCAGAAATTTGCTTCTCCCACCCCCAAAAGGCAGGGATCCAACATAAGCAATACAGAAAGCACAAAGCATTCAACTATTCATTCTGTTCCAAGTCATTTAAATGTTTGGATAACTGCATAAATAGGCAACATGAAATAAACCCGTAACTGCTGTTATAACACATTTACAGGAGCACGTTCTAACAAGATACGCAAATATCATGCTTGCATATCATTACTGGTACTTTCAGGACCACAATTCTCTCAACCTTCAACTATTCAAATTCTATATATTAAATCTGTGAAAATACTCTCTGTGCTGTAGATAGAATCAGATTCATCTTTCTCTCCTTCCCTGGCTGCATGGGAAGAGCAAGACCACGCATGACTATGTGCTACCCCATCTAGGCTCTCTATCCCAGACTGGTAAAGTAAGCAACCTGGAAGTCAAACCAGTAGCTTCCTCCCTCCTCATCGTGCAGCACTAAACAAGGGAGATCTTGCCACTGTTCATTTGGAAGACTTATTTTTCTCCCCTGCCACCATGCGCCCATTGTGCAGTCTGAGTCATTAGTTCCGTCTGACTGACAGGAATGCTTCAGCATTGTCTGCCAAAGCCTCAGTGCTGAGAGTAATAATTAACAGAAAAAGGACTTCCTGGTGGACTCAAGCCCGATTAGTCAAAAAGATAATAATTAAATCCCTCTGCATTTATAGTCTAGAAGCCCCTATTCACTACTGAGCTCAGCCTGCGTTTCGCCTCTCTGTTATCCACCCGCCACTGTTGCTAAGATACAGAAAACAAATGAGCAAGCAGAAGACCTAGGGATCGAAAGCGATTGGACAAAAGGGAAAAAAAAACAGAAGTTGCTTAGGAGGACCACTCCAGGGTTTGACATCATAGTACCAAATACCATCTCAACTGTGTCATGGAGCATAGGGAGGTGGCAGCAGAAAAAAAAAAACTAATTTATATAAATTGGCAAAACTTGAGTTTTAAATTGGGTTTTGTTAAATAGAAAAGCATCACTTTTTGAACTTCCTTAAAATCCACACAACCTAACTTTCAAATCCAAAATGAAAATCTTCATGACTGTGTTCTAGCAGAAAATATGCAGACATAAAAATCTCCTTAATCCTCAGCTGCACATACTGTCAGCTACACTTCCTTTGCAATTTGCCATTTTCAGAAGCAAGCAAATTGATGGTGCCCTTCCACCAGACAGCAAACTGCAATCAGCCAGATGTTCTCATGCTTTTCCCCAAGTACACTATTTGATTCTTTCCTTTATTTGATAATAGGCCTCTCCCTGCTGAACTCATTTTCAAAATGTTTCCTTTGGTACCGCTTCAAGTATGTCACATAATCGGCATCAATCCATTCCAGTATGACTTCATGTGCAAGTTTCCAAAACTTCCAGGTGCAAAGCTGAGTTTTTTTCTAGGTGGTATAGCTATGCAAGGCAAGATTAAACTGTTCCCAATCTGCAAAAGTGCAAAGAGTCACGATGGCCCAGCATAAGCCCAATTGTTTAACCTTTTATAGCACTCTTTCTACTCTTCATCTTTCATCCATTTTTCACACTTCAAGACTTGGATTAATCTACTGGTCCCTACGTTTGAGGTCAAGAAAGGTCAGCAGCACAACTTTTTTCAACAAATACTGTACTTTTATAAACAAGCAATCCTTCAGAATTAGTCATTTCCCTTTCGAAAAACTTTTAAATACCTGTCAGATATTACAATATTTTTCAGATATTACAGTATTTTGATCTGCCACTTCACTTTCCATTCTGAACAGAATTTCAAAGACCAAACTTTCAACTATGGGTTTTCTCTTAAGCAAAGCCAGATGACAAATACATTTTCTGCATTCCTGACAGCAATTTGTAGGGCAGATTGCCTCTTCTTAACCACACAAACCCAGTTTCAGAGGCTACTTTAACTGAAAGTAGTAAATAGTGCAATTAAAGTCCTCAAACCTTTTTGTCAATCTATACACAGAAATGTATGTATGCTCATAACAAGCTTTCAATTTCCAAGTCAGATTTGAAAAATCTATATATTTTATGTACAATTAAAAAAAATGTTTCCATGTTTCCCCAATGTCTGGTATGGAAGCAAATATTCAGACAGGGAACAAAGCTTGAATAATTGACACCCTGATATTACATTCTTCTCAGGAGCCTCCGTATCGGCTAGCTTCTCAATTAAAGTCAGATGAGTCAAGCTCAATACGTACAGTAGGTACCGAGAAGTCAGATGGAAACCAATCAGTTCATTCAAAATGAAAAGATTCCAAATTTTGTAGCAC
The DNA here is from genome assembly GCF_059453375.1 of Lepisosteus platostomus. Taxonomy (NCBI): domain Eukaryota; kingdom Metazoa; phylum Chordata; class Actinopteri; order Semionotiformes; family Lepisosteidae; genus Lepisosteus; species Lepisosteus platostomus. The sequence continues at coordinate 40,901,573 of NC_142616.1, forward strand.
TGCCAGATGAGTTGAGATAAATTCTACAAATAACTCAGTCCATACATTTTCAACAGGCACAAAGCAGGATACAACCTGGATGGGAGGCCAATCCACTGCAGGGCACACAAAGACACAGACTCACACTAAAGCCAATTTTTCTAGAAGCCAATTAGCCTACCAGTATGTCTTTGGACTGTGGGAAGAAACCAGAGCACCTAGAGCGAACCCTCATGAACATAGGGAGAACATACAAACTCCACACAGATAGCACCCCAGGAATAGAACCCAGGCCCCAACACTACAGGGAAGTAACGCTAACCAGTCTGCCACCATAAATAACTCACTTAATGTAAAATAAAGATTATTAAAATTAAGTAATTTTCAACATTGCTTTCCAAGATTAATACAAAAAGACTTTTTTCAAGGTTCAGTATTTTTAAAATTGTTATGACTATTTGTGGAAATGTTATTTATAATCTTAGTGCTAGTAACTTAAGCGTGATTTATGCTGTACAGCAGGTCAGTTCAATACAAATACATAATACAAATGAATTACACAAATCTAAATTTGAGTTTAAATGTTTAACACCAGACCAAAAAGGGAATCCCAACTGAAAAACGAGATGACTGTACCACCATCCTCATCCTTTTCAAAACCCAGTAATTAAAAAGGTTTGAAGTATTAAATGCACATTAAACCAAAACAGTTTATGGAAGGCGACAATTTCTGGCACATTCTAAAGTCCATTAAAATAGTGGGCAAATTACCTCCCAGTTATCTTTTTGCTCACACTCTGCATTTCAGGCTGAACTTGTTTCAACTTTTCAGAACTTGACAACCATTTAAAACAATCATGAAATCTATATGGTTAATGTGTATCAAGAAAATTAACACTAGGATTGGAACTATCCCAGTTGATACCTTGCTTATATTGGATAATTGATTGATTATACAGTATATTGCTCATATTTTCCATTCACCGTATCCCTAGTTTATTAATGCTAAGAATATTTAGCTGTGCTTAAATTAAAAAAGTCAATAAATTAGCTTTCATGTATTTACACAATTAAGTCTACACAATAGAACTAAATACTACTATCTGCACTAGAGTATAATTAATCTTATGTTGACATACAGTATATTTTAAAAGGATACCCTCTTAAACTTATTAAGTGTAATTCACTTCATCGTTATTGCCATCTTTGCCAAAACAATGTTTCAGGTATTCCAAACAGTAACTGAGTTAATTTGTTAATAAAGTCTCAGCTTTTCTTAGCAAGAAGAAATTAAAAAGCCTGGTATACAAAAAACAATCACAAACATGATTCCAGGTATTCAGAGTTATAGCCAGGATATCTCAATAGTGATACTCAGATGAACTTCACCACCATCCCAAATGCAACCAAAGGGAAGATGCTCATCTCGCGACAAAGCAGAAATTCTGTACAGCAGGTCAGGTGCCTTAAGCACTATCCAATGTCATCTAAAAGCCATACTGTACCTATGCTTGACAAGGTTTACCACGGTAAATCTGCAAAGTATGATTTGATCTTACTAAGCAATTCTAACCCTGATTGTTTGCTACAAAGGCAAAGCACATTACCTTAAAAAAAAAGGTCTAAAACCATGGGAAAAGGTGGAAACACTTTTAAAAACAGCACCACAAGAGGTGTGCCAAAATGTTTTTTTTTTTAAATAGAGTTAGCACTGTGAAGCACCAGTATACAAAAATGTACCTTCTGTCACCACAGTCTGGCAAAGCACAAAAGCATAGAGAATGACCAAAGCCATATAAAAGTTCAGTGCAAGAGAGAAGTTAAAAAATATAGATCTAAGCCCAACCAAAATAAGTCAAATTACCTTGCAAAATTTACCACGGTGACTTTTAAAAACAGCCTTCTCCAAATCCTAGTCCAACTTCACTGTTCTCTAATCCTTTTAATGTACAAAAGAAGGTGCCTAATCTGACAGTCTTGGAAAAAATGCATTTCCTCTGGTTACTATGGATGTTTGATATCCATTTATGAGTCTAAAATGCCACAAAAGCTTTTTGGAGTCTTTTGGCACTAGGCTGTTTTATTAATGCTGTGATCATCCACACAGAAAAATGAGAATAAATCAAAGGTAAATCATATCGCTGAATTACTGAAATTTCAAATAAGACTACAAAACAACCAGGACAAACCCTCATGTCATAACCTATATTTAAATGTACAAACATTGCACTTATTTATAGTACGTTTCAGTAAGCACAGGAAAGATAGGACTTCTCATACTTGCCTGACTAGTTCATTGATTTATGGTGTCCTGTGTGGGTCCTGGCAACAAAGAAAATGTGTCACCTATTCCAGCCACTGAGGCTGTATGATTAATACTGTGGGTAGCACTGCTGAGAAAGTGCATCAAGTAACCAAACTCAGAAGAATCATTTTAGTGGGCTAAAACGGAACATTTAGTACTAACATTTTTACAAAAATACACTTTGTAACCTTGGGCTGTTCGCCTTATCACTGTGGTTTAAACAGGAACTACAGTGTAGCACATTAATAATAAATGGAGTCTGCCAGATGTAAGCATTGGAGACAAGCGATTATAGTCTACACGTTTTCGCAAAATTAAAATTACCAGGTTTAGGCATACCTAGGATCAAGACGGTGTCTGACTAGCTCTGTGCCAGGAAAGCAAGAAGGTTTAAGGTTCAATCTCCCTACATTGGTTGTTGTTGTTGTTGTTGTTGTTGTTGTTGTTGTTGTTGTTGTTGTTGTTGTTGTTGTTGTTGTTGTTGTTGTTGTTTTCTACAACTCGCTCTGTATATGTTCAAGGAGCAAAAGTATTTTTGCTTAAGAAACGTTATGCCAAGAGTCATGCCTCCTAAACGCAAAGCAATGCGTTTTAACCTTCAAATTTCGAAGGGTCAATAAAGTAGCTGCAATCCGTCACACTACAGTAGTTGTTTTTCCATTCATTTGCTTTAACTGCACCCTTGGGGAAATTTTGTGACCATTATACTGCAAAAGACAATAATAGCATACTCAGTAGCATAAAAACGAAACTCCGTATTGTTGCTTTTGTCAATATTTCAGCTGGTGCATGGTTGCAAAGTCTAAAGAGAAATATTCATTAACCGCCGACAGCAGCTTTCTTTTACTTGTCAGGATCTCAGTTTATTTTAATAACAAAACGTCACAATTTACTGTCAAATAGTGTAAAAATGCAGTTGCGTAACTTATAGTTCGGTGATGAAAAACATTCACATCAACATTCAAAACAACAAGCTATCGATTTCAATTGGTTCTCAAACCGCGATTTAAGTGATACCCCAAAGCATGCTCGTTACAGCCAAACAACCTCAATGAGATAAAGCGATGCAGCAGGAACTGAAGATAAATGGTATACGGTGTACTGAATGAAATATTTCCGAGTCTTACTGACCAGACTCTACTGCAGATAGTAAACCTTAAATTAAACCATTAATAACTCAATCTATTATAACGATATCATAACGTATACTGTATATCAAGTACTGTACTTTGCACTCATCATATTCTCAAAAAAGCCTCATTCAGAAACAAAACCAAAATTATCTAATATTTCTGTGGGTTTTCGCAGTCGCTAATGGTTGTCTTTGAATAGAGAAAACGAGTCTTCTGTAAATGAGGCTACAGGGAAAAACTAGGCATCCACGAAACGATCCAGCAAAAAGGTGTCCAAAATCTGTACTGTAGTGTAAATGGTTAAAAAAGCAGTGCAGCAGATCCATTTTAGAGGAATATGTGAGAAACAATACCACATAAAAGATGACAGGTAATTAAGACGCCATAATTCCTATGGACAAAACATATACAGTATAAGTTGTTTAAGTTAATTCAACTGATACCCTAACCTGGACCATCTGGGCAACGTAAACCGACCCTTATATAAGGGTATAAATAGGTGGTCGACTAGCTGTTAAGGACAAACGCGGTTTGTTTGCACTACAAGACACAGCATACTGCAGCACAGCATCTACTGTAACTAGAGCCCAATACTCACCTCTCGTAGACATGTCTGGCAGAAGAACGGTCTATTTTCTTTTTCCTTATGTCTATGCGAAGCAAAATGATGCCCTTATAAATCAACCGTTTCTGAATCCAGATGGCTCTCTCGATAGCTTAGCAGATCAGTAATGAAGGACAACTTTTCGGTTATTGCTCGGAAAGAACGGACACAGCCAAAAGGTCCATGTACAATAATAACACTAGGGGAAAAATGCAGCCAATACAGAAATAGGCTGCACAGTACTGGGCGTGTCCTGGGTGCCTACAAACGTCAGGCTGCTTTGTATAAAATTAATCTGCATAGTAAATAATGAAAATGTTACGAACAATTTATATATTGTAGTCTGTTATCTCTGTGGAATGTATTTAAATGCAGTTACAGTACTTAAAATAAGGTGTGGGCCTATACTGTACTTCTAGATCTATTAATTAGTTTCTATAAACGTGACAGTATCACCTTGGTGGCAGGGTTTAGTCTAAGGGCTTATTGAAACATGATAAATATCCTAAAAACATTATGGCTCCTGTTTTTAAAAAAATAAATAATCAGAAGATATGGGACAGTTGCAGAGAATAAGAATCTTTCAACAGTGCATCGCATTACATAGCTCATTTAGCAGTATCACCGACAACTCAAATCAAGGATCGCACTGCGGATCCAGAAAGGTCTTTTTCCTCCGAGTGCTCAGGTGAACGGCATCAGTCACAATTCAGAAGGCTTGTAAGCACGATTTATTTCAAATCAACCAAAACATACAATTACACACAAAGTTGTAAGTATCCTACTACACTAACTAAAATATACCCATGTAAAATCTGTGTATAGCATCTCTTGGACCACTTTATACAGTATATACAGTACTTACATACGATTTAACATACAAACGTAAAGCATTCTATTAACGTTTAACGATTTGTAATACAGGATGTTAGAAAATCAAAATGTGGATGAAACCAAGACAGACCGGCAGAGGCAAACATGAAAATAAGCTAATAAGATGCAGAAGCAGTGAGGAAAGAGGGTAAACGCATCGTCTGAAGCTGGCGATAAAATATGGGAAAATATGTCATAATGCAAATGCAAATACAGAAATGGGGGCTTAGTAATCATAATTTTTAAAAAGCATTCACATTTTTAAATCCATGGTGCTAGAGATAAAATTCTCGATTATAATCTTTAAAAACTTGCTTTAGCTACAGTTTATGGAATTGGATCAAATAACGGAAATTAAAAAAGAATCACTCCTTAGTAGGTTCACTTAATTCTCTGGTTTGGAACTATGTAGAAGGAATCGTCAAGGGACCCTTAGTCTCGGGTGTTTAATTTAATTCGAAGCTTTATTTTCTGTCTTCGAGTTGTTTGTGAACAACATGGATCCAGTTCTCACAATCTATAGATAAATCTCTAGTTAAACTACCAGAGCTCCGTTATTCTCTTACCTGAAAGCCATTTTCTAGGAAACTAAGGCTTTCTACCATTTTCTCCCTCAAAAAACAGATTACCCTTTCCCTCACACCTGAAGAAGGCTCCACAGGCAAAACGTTGTGTTTTCTTCCTTCTTTTTTTCAGCATGGAATAAACCTATTACTTGTTCATTTGCAGCCTACACATGCTAACGCAGCTACCCACCAGAATAAATGTGCAGATGTCTATCAATGGACAAAATCAGGCTGTACAAATATCATAGTGGCCTAATTTTAGACATGGAAGGCTGGTGTGTTTGGATCTCTTTGAAGGAGCAGTCCCTGAACTGAATTGCTCCAATTAAACCAATCGCAACCTGATTTGGATTATTAACCTCTGAGTTGGGATGACAATCTGCAGACACACCACATATGCAGAACTAAGGTTGGATGACCTCAGTCTAAATTATCAGCATAACATTGCACTGTGAGTGATTCCTGATTTGCTGGTTTTGAAGACCCACATGGGTGTCTAGTTTACACCTCATCTGTTTTCCCCGTTTATTAAATTATTTAATACATTTACTGTGTGTGAGGTTTTTTTTTCAGGTCTTTAACAACTGAAAATCTGCTGGAATGTAGATTACTGGGAGTGGTCTTTACAGATTTATAGCAGGTGATCCTAAATCCAGTTCCCAAGACCTTGCAGTTAAATGGCATGAATCCAGTTCAGCTTTCAGTTACTGTATGTTAGTGGATTCTTGTCTATTCTAATAATATGCTTAATTCAAACTCTTGAACCATTCTCAGGTCTTACAGAAGTTTTAGTGTTCCTTTTAATAGTGAATCTCAGTCCTGGTCCTGATGAACTGAAAAGTCTTTTTAAATTTCATGCTACATGAGCTTTTCCATCCATTAATTTCCTAACTGCTGCTTACAATTTAGGGTCACAGGGGAGCCAGAGTCTATCATGGCAAACAACAGGCGCAAGGTAGGGTACACCCTGGATGGGACCTCAGTCTATCAAAGGATATTCTGACATGGATAGCACCCCATGTCCAAAACTGGACCCAGGGTTTCTGTACTGTAAGGACACAATGCTAATCACTGTGTCACCATACCTCCCTACCTGAGCTCTTGAAATGAATTAAATAAATATTGATTTAAAGGGTCTTCATTCCAACTTAGAACAGATCTGTAGTTAGTGAGGGATATGATTTCCTTATAAAACCTCACTTTAAAAAAAATAACAATGATAAAAAAGTAATGGTTCCAGTTAACATATGCATTCAGCTAAGCATTCAGATACAGGAAGTAACTGAAAGCTTAACTATACTAAAACTCTCAAGAATCGATTAATGCAACACCTTAATTACTTGGGTAGCTAAATCCATACTGAACAAACTCCAGTATGTCCAGAATTCAGCAGCCTGAATCCTGACCAGGTTGCATGCAAGTGATTATTTAAGATAATTCATGTCTTCCATGGCTTCCTATCAGTTTTCATGCTGACTTCAAAATCGTCACGCTCATCCATAAGGCTCTTCATGACTTTGCACCACAGCACCTACAGCATCTGACTTACTATCTTCCTATTTGCCACCTCGCGACCTTCAGTCTCCTGTTTATCCTGTGATGCCTCGGGCTTCTGGAATTCTATCCCAAAGGGAGTCACCTTCCCTGAGCACTTTCAAAACCCTTGTTTTTAATTGTCCTAACTTTATGTCTTCTCCTTTTTAACCTTTTTTCTCTTTCTGTAAAGCACTAGGAGAACTTACTATTAAAGGTGCTATATAAACAAAGCATGTTATTATTATGATGATGATGATGATGAAGATGAGGCCCCTTTAATGAAATAGCATCTTTTGGAAATGTAATTCAATCCACCATCCACCACTTTTATCCATTATGATTTTCGGCGGACAGATGCATTCATTGACAGCAAAATGTATGGCATCATTTCCAATAACATTAGAAAAACAGTAACACGGTGTGTTTTTAATAGAAATCCACCAATATACAGCACAATTGACCCTTTTTGCACCGTGCATTAGCATTTAAATTACACCTTAAAGAACACTTTTTGATCCTTAAAGAATAATTAAACATACTCTGAATAAACTATTGTGGTTTTTGTAGCCTTTGAAGTGATTGTTTTGCTGAGGTGAATGTTATTGAAGTTGGTATTGCTATTGCTATTGAAGTTGTACAATGCAAAACAGTTGCATCTACCAAAATCATACTAACCTTACTTGATTGGTCTTTATCTTTTGGTTTTTCAGCTTTGTTGTTTTTTTTAACTTTGGAAAAAAATAAAGAGCAGTTGTAAAGAAAATATTTTAAACATGCCACTTGAACGGTATATTTACATGCTTGTAATCTTTAGCAGAGGAGGTGCAACAAGATATTTTGCTTGTCATGGTTGCATGTTCTGCTAAGATCTTTGGATGATTGTGATGAAACTGAAGCTTTTGTTTTATTTATAGCAAGGTGCATTAATGTAAATGTACATTTTAATCTACATTATTTACATGTAGCCTTAGTGGAAAAACTTCCTTTATTTTGAATAAATATTTTTGTTATCAAAATGTTACTTGTATCACCAAGTATTGGTGTGGAAAATGTGTTTTATTTTTTTTTGGCCTAAGTACTTTCATCTTTTAAAGTGCAGAAAGTCCCTTAACACTAGCGTCAGTCTCCTCACAGTTTCTCTGTTCAAAACTTAAGAGACTCAGTTCCGTCAGCCTGTTGGTGTTGTTCCTTAATACAGTACCTGTATCAGGTCTCCTCACAGTTTTCTCTGGAAAGTATCCGATTTTTCTTCTGTGGAGTGCATCTCTACGTGCAGAGCTGCTTCGTCTACTTCTGCTTTGGCTGAAAGATAGCTCCTGGAATATACAATATTTCCATCCCAGTGGATCCCAAAGTTTTTTATAGGGAGGAAGAGACTCATTTAATCCACTAATGAAGTTTATTGTAGTTGGGTTTCTATTAGCTTTAACAGGAACCATCTTAAATAAAGCCTTCCAACTAAAACCATTTCTCATGGTGGTTAGTAAAGCCAAGCCAAGAAGTAAAGCCAAGTAAACCGACATAGAAAGGCAAGACAATAGGACAGCTAGCCTTCCAACTTGAAGTTATTGCCCTTACAGATTTTTAAAGAGATAATGTCAAAAAATGTCCTTTTCTCTTGGGTTTCACTGGGATATGTGTATTGTGTATGTTGTCAAAGGGCGATTCTGGGATCATGCTGATTTGGTGAGTCTACTGTCTGCTTGTGTGTGTGCTCAGGGTGTGGTCCCTTCTTACACCCTGTGCTTCTGGGATGGGCTCCAGACTTTTTTTAAATTTTCAAATTATATCACAGTCTTTAGGGGAAATCATTCAATGATCTTTTTACGAATAATTTAACCATCTTGATGTATATAGAGTTGTTGTACATGTTTTTACTTTGTCTTGATCCATGAAATGGGACTTTCTGACAGGCAGACCTCAGTCTGTCAGGCTTGGAAACCACACCTCCGGCACACTAACTCTGAAAACTGGGGTCCCCCAGTGGTGTGTGCTTCGTCCATTGCTCTACTCCCCCTATACCCACGACTGTAAGGCCAAACACAACACCAACTCCATCATCAAGTTTGCCGATGACACCACAGTTGTAGGTCTGATCACAGACAATGATGAGAGGGCCTACAGGGAGGGGGTCAATCTCCTTACAACATGGTGTGATGACAACAACCTCACCCTCAACGTCAGCAAAACCAAGGAGCTGATCGTTGATTTCAGGAAACTGCAAACCGGACATGCCCCTATCCACATCAACGGGACTGAAGTGGAAAGGGTCAGTAACTTTAAATTCCTTGGTGTCCATATCACCGAAGACCTCACATGGTCTCTCAACACCACCTGTCTGATCAAGAAAGCGCCTGTACTTCCTAAGACGGTTGAAGAAGGCTAAGATATGTCCCCAGATCCTTACTTACCCTCCCATCTATCCAGGACATTTATGACAGACAGTGCTTGAGGAAAGCTTTAAGCATAATCAAAGACCCCACACACCCCAGCTACAGACTTTATGAGCTGCTACCATCTGGAAAACGGTACCGGAGCATTCGGGCCCGGAGTACCAGACTCAGAGACAGTTTTTACCCCCGCACTATCAAACTATTAAACTCCCAGCCTCTCTCACTCTCACCTCACCTCTCACCTATAATCTGAACCTCACAGTGCCTTCTTCCTTTCTTTCTTACCAAAAACCCCAAAACACACATTGAAAATCTACCTCTACCATACATGTCAAAAGCTCACTCACCATAATTTCTATCCCTTTATTTTATTCTGTTGATGCATATTTTTGCACATAACCTGTTACATTTTTGTTGTTTTGCACATTGCCTGTTGTTGTTTTTTGCACATTGCCTGTTGTTGGTTTTTTTTGCACATCGTCTGTTGTTGGTTTTTGCACTGCCTGTTGTCTGTCTTTCTTTTGCTACACAATTGTATTGTTGTTGTTGTTGTTGTTGTTTTTCTCTTTGTACTACTTATGTCCGAGAGCTAGCTAAATAGCATTTCGTTATACCATATACCATGGATATGCGTTTAATGACAATAAACTTGAAACTTGAAACTTGAAATTTATCCTTGAGACACCGCTCGGTCAAAAGACGTTCTATAGCTCCATCTTGTGGCACTGGTCAGAAATGTAAATACCGAATTGGTAAATGCTAAGTCTTCAAGGGCTGAGAAATTTAGCGTTCTTTTTCAATTAAAGTGTACATCATGAAATATTTACCTTTATTTTAATGACACATTTATTAAATGTGAAAAGTAAGGTTTAATCCAGATGTCATCAGTTTATATTTAACAACAATATTTATTAACCGCCAAACCCGAGGACCTTGTACATAGTTATAAGGAAGAAAAAGAGAAAGAAAATACCATAAAAGTAAATAAAATTAAACAAGAACAGACAGGATAAATCGTAAGGCAATCCATCATCAACTGAATGGAGCCTACGGGAAGGAGGGTAAACATGAAGGAGTTCCAAGATGTACATTATGACGAAGCCAGATTATTTAGAGCCTTAAAAGTCATTAACAATATCGTATATTGAATACGTTACTTTAGGCACCTAATGTAGAGATTTAAGTGTACGACTGATACACTGCCAGGGTCTGGTCTGAGTTAGAAGTCTAGCTACAGAGTTTTGGACATATTGCAACTTACTGAGAAGAGTGTTAGGGAGCCCAAGGAGTAAAGGGTTGCATGCATCGAGCTTTGATGTTATAAATACGTAAATCAAGCATTCAGCACTGGACATCGATAGAACTCGCCTAATGCTGGCATTATTTCTAATGATGAAAAAAGACTTCTTAATTTTTTCACATGGGGCTCAAAAGACATAAGAGGATTAAGTACAACACCATGATTCCTGACTACAGCTGACGCCATTACTGTGAAGCTCTCCAGCCTTTCAAGGTGACACTAGAAAATCTTCTGTTCTGTCACTATTTAGCTTCATGGAGTTTGATGTCAAACAGAGACTGATGTCATGCAGACAAGAGATAAATGACAGAGGCAGGAGATGTGAGGGGGAAAAGGTTTTGACATAAATCTGAGTATTATCTGCATAACAATGAAACTGAAGATCTTGTTTGTGTTTTACATGACTGAGGGGAAGCATATAAATAATTAAAAGTAATGGACCCAAGACTGAACCCTGCAGCACACTGTAAGGACTGGGGCTGAGGGGGGTTTATGAAGACCAAGAGAAACAAAATGCTTCTGGCCAGTCAGATATGAGCAGAACCATTTAAAAAACAATACCATTGATAGTCAAGATTGTCTGAAAAAGAGTAACACCGAGTGATTTAGTGCATAAAAAGCTGCACTAAGATCAAGGAGCATTGAGTACTCCTGAGTAAGATACAACAAGCAAATCATTCACGTTGACTTAGATTCTGGAATGAGGCAGTTTTAGTTCTATCCTCCCCAGACTGTCTCTCATTTAATGACTTGCCAGGTCTAAAAAGCAAGTTAAGTTTCCATTATGTTGTTTTTGCAACTATACCATGTCATATTTAAGATTCTTAACGTACAGTAAGATTGGAAGTTTTGACCAATATCATATCATTATGTGGCTAATTCCCATCTTTGTTTACAGCAAATATATGGATTCAACTAGAAACACCAAAGTGGAGGGAACTCCACACTCTAATATCAAGATCCTGGCTTCATGGGATCAGATATTGAGTGCTTCAGATTAAAATGTAATACTGTTTTTTTGTCCGAATTAAATGCAAGCTCACTGTGATGGGGGTTAGCACAAAGCAAGTACTGAAAAGGAAAGTGACAGCTAGAGCCCACAGCAAGGACAGATAAGAACCCACAACTCTTAAAAGACAAGGAAGCTACACTGACAATGGTGATCTGCTGACCTCATGTCCATAATTAAAGCTCCAGCATTGTCAACATTTTACTCCTGCCAGTTTGGAGCTGCTCCTTATCTGCCATGCACACTCAATCTGCCTGTCACAGTCTGCCAGTCTGATAAGTCCACAGTAATTAGTTCAGACGCCGGATTCTTCTTGCACTAAGTTAGTCTAAACTTGCTGTCTATTATCATGTGGCAGCCTCAAGTCCTTTAGAATTCAGCGTTACGTCTATTTTGGTGGATAATAGATGTATTGCAGAATTGCTCTTTAAAGCAACAGTTCAAGTGTTACTTCATTAATACAGTAAGTGCTACAGTACGTCTTTTGCAGTTGTCCTTATTCAGAGAGGGTTGCATACACATTATCAACATACTGGGTGATAAATGAAATGGATAACAAAACAAACAAAATATAATTAATTACAAACATACAATATCTGTCTCTTTGGACTAACCACATTATTCTTAAAAGTCTTGATGAGCAAGAGTTTAACTCCAGAGACACGAAATGTAAGGCAGGGCTATGCATTGGCTGACCTTCCAGTTCATCTCAGAGCATGCAAACACATACACAGGAAGGACACCCAAACTCCACACGGAAGGCACCTCCATTTCAGAACCGACCCCACAAAATTGTACAGCAGCATGAACACACATGTCAAACCATCATGCTGTCCAAAACCTACCATACATCAAGATAAAAATAATAACGTGGAGGAAATGATAAGTGCATGTGCCTAGAAGCAGAGCAATTTACAAATGAGGGAGCTACTCTTTCCAAGTGCTGAGGATCATTAGTGCAGATATGTGGAAACAATGAGAGTCTGGAGTTACAGCCATTATGATTCCAGCAGTTAGGTTTTCAGCTTTAGCTTGTAGGCTTTGATAACATAACTTAGCTGGCTAGCGTGCTCCAGACTCCCACAACTCTTTGTATAAAAAAGTGTCCCTTTTTTACTATTAAATTCTAGTGCCCACAGTCCCAGCACCCTTTAAGAGGCCTTCCGTGGAACATTTTGTAACATAACATCCCTAAGTGCAACTTAGGAGGAACCAGTTGTTGTCCATGTTTTCTTTAGACTTGCCCTTTGCCTGAAACTTCCTATATCACTTAGAATTTAACACATTTGCCTTAGTACTCATATTCATTTTTTAAGTGATAAAACATAATTTTTAAGGGTGATTTTTAAAGGAGTGTTACACCTCAATGAATGCTTGAAATATAGGTTAATCACTTTTGAACAGGAACAAATTCCCCAACTGTTTGACGTCAGATGAACAAAATTAAGCTGAAACAGAATCTAGACAAATACCTTTTCTTGCATGTTCCAGTTGCAGAATGCAATCATGGCCAGGGGAAAAAACAGCACGGTAATAGAATAGCTGAGCTTTGGATTTATGAGATGTGATCACATTTAATGGAGCTCTTCTATGTAAATGCATGGATGAAAGGAGCAGACTATTGAATTAGCAAAATCCTACGAAAAAGAATATTACAAACTTGAAATAGACAGTGATTCACAAACCTAGTCTATATTCTCTATACTGACTTTATGATTAAATCAATTTATCATAAAGACTATCACTTTTGTTACTTCTCACCAAACTGTTATATTCACAGATTAAAATGTATGCAGACCTTTAAAGAAACAATTAATGAAACAGATTTTACATGCTGTTGTGAACAAAGGTTCAATATGTAAAGTGTTCCATATGGTCACTAATGTTACTTAATTCATCACTTCAGAAAAGCACAAACTTACAAGTGAGTCAGAACAGAAGGCCATTGTTAACACCATACTCTGCCAAAATGAAAAATGAAGATATTTAATAAACATTACACAAAACACTACACAAAAAGTATATATTACAGTACAGAAGGAGTTCTGTAAGAATAAATAGATTATGCTCTAATGGTACAGTTATCTTAGGAAGTACAGTTGATCTTTGGTTAAGCTTTTAATTCTTTATTTTTAAGAATGACATTAAACATCATTCATTTCGGTTTAATCTTCTTTGAATGCTCTAAATTGTTGACATTGCAAACACATTTCTACGTTACACTCATGAAAAATGAGATTAGTTGAACAAAATTCTATACCAAATGAAGTGCGTAAGCTGGGCTTCATGCAATACCACTGTTTTAAATAGTTAGAGACTCAAAAATCTTTGAAGTAAAACAAGCTAAACCAGTCCCATACAACAAGCAAATTTGAAAGGTTACTTAACCTAGAGGTGGCGATAGAGTTCCCCTTTTTTGCAGGCTCCCTCTAGCGTTCAGAAGATGCTCTGAATCCCGAAGTGCCACCGTGTCCTAGGTGTTGTGTGTGTCGACTGTTTACAGTGTATCCAGCTGAGGCTGTGTCAGTCTTGGGGTTTTCATTGTCTTTATTTTTTTAGTGGGTTAAGGTACCTTTATGAAACTTCCAATCTGGATCGCGGCGGCAACAATAGGAAGAAGATAGAGGAATTCTCTAGGTCTTCTCGGGAGAAACTGCTTCAGTCCAAAAACAAAATGTTCTCCAAATTCACCTCCATCCTCCAGCATGCAGTCGAGGCGGTGAGTGTGCACTTGATCAAGCCGTAAGGAGACACAGACAGAACGGCTTGGGAGACAATTGAGATCGGAGAGAAATAGGCCTAATATATTAATGGTGTATAATGTCGCTAAACGAGAGCAGGGAATTGTTAAGGTTTTAGTATGTGCTTCCTATTCTGTTATTTAATATGCATTTAAATGAGTTTTATGAACATATTTCCGTCTATTTCCTATAATCCTTTTAGTTGATGACAGGATGAATAATTTCCTGTTAGTAACCCTGTATCTAAATAGTAGGCCCGTTATGGTTCTAATACAAATTATAATGAATAGCAATAATTGCATTGCTTACATTTCAGCGAGGACAATTAGCCTTAATCAGCCTTAAGGAAATTTAGCACTAGACCTTTCTGTCATCAGGACTACTACATTTAGTTAGTGTATAGTCTGAATTTTTCGCAGTTCACAGTTTATGTGAACCTTATATCTACTTTGCTGTAAAGACTAGTTTCTTCAGTGTTTAACATTTTTAATGTTACGTTTTTAATGTATAATGCACGTTATCCGTATTATATTTAATAAATATATTTTAATTTGTTGCTTTATCAGTTAGCATTGCTTCGATTCGTGAAGCAGTTGTTTTGTTTTTTGTTTCAAACTGACACACGATGTTTGAAAAATAAGCCCTAGCTGCCAAAATAAATTATTTGACAAAATTAGCTGAAGAGTTTTACTAGATGCGTGTGAAACCTGAAGTTTAATGCAATCTACGGCATTTTGGTTTCAGAATACAAAGAAAACAGACGATTGCATACAGTCCTGGAAGGCTGATTTCTCGGTCATGTTAATATGTTCATGGATTCCTAGTCCTGGTGTTGGTGAAACTCATTGTAATCTAACTTTACTTACAGCTGAACTCATTCTTAATTATATCCAACCTTTCGTTGAACTATTTTTTTAAATAGTTTCGGCTGTTTAATAGCACGACACGGTTGTACATGTACATGAACTTGGTACCAGATGTAAGATTTCAGATCCCCTGCGCTTAAGATTTATTATAGTATAACCAGATGAAGTGTAATCAATAGGTCTATTAGTTACAGTGTATTCGTATCATAGGAGTGTGACAAAGACGTCATTATTTGATGATAAATTAAGAGTTATTTAGAAAGTTGTGGTAGAATTTTAAAACAAGTTAAACCATAGATCCGCTTCTTGGAAATAATGCCCTTAAATAAGTTATGAAAAAAGTTCTGAGTGCAAAAACAGCTAAAACCAAGCAATTAATCAAATTAAGAGTAAGTAATTTTACGGAATAAAAACCAGAAGGCACAGTTGCAGTTCCAGAACAAAACTGGGAGATAGTGGAGTAGTATATTTTTTTTTAGATAAATTATGATAATCTACAGTATCTTTAAGACAATAGAGTAGTGGCCTACTGAGCAGAGGACTGTGGATTCAGATCCCCGTTAGGACACTACTACTGTACCCTTGAGCAAGGTACATAACTCAGATTGCTGAGTCCATTAAATGTGATCACAAAGTCTGTGCTGTATAAAAGACCCCCATTGTAAATGAGAATTGGTGTTTCCTACTACCAGTTGTGCGCAAAACGTGTTAAACACAAAGCCTGATACGGAGATCCAATAAAAAATATACTCTTGTCCTGTACTTTTGCTCTACAAAATTGTGTTTGTCTCAGGATTTTATTCTGCAAATTAAAAAATAAAACTATTGTTAGCTACCAATCAGAGGAAGAGGTTGATGAGATATGCCAGAGAATCCTTGAAATATGTGAAAAAATGACGTTAGCTATATTTTGCAAATGCTTCACTCATTTCTTTTGTGAAAAACAGTTTGTTGTGGCTGTTATGTTGATAACAGCACAGGAACACGTCTGAACAGCATGGGGACAGGTGGTGTGGGTCCTTCGCTTTTGGCTTGATTATTATGATAAAGGACTGTGCTGTTGTAGAAAAAGCAAAAAGGTCTCAGTACATAATGCTTTTCTTCTAAGTCTTGTAAAGCAGTTAAGAAGAAAAGTTAATAGCTTTTTTTTCTTTTTGAATGTGATATAAAATTAAGTTTGATTTGTACTCAGTTTGTACAATGTACAACCTAACATTTTGTGGTGGAGAGAAACTTGTAAGTTAGGTAGTTGTATGTTGACATTTTCTGAGAATTTATTAACTTGCCAGTGGAATTTATTTTCTGTTTTTTTAGCCTTAAACATTACTATCAGGGATCAGGGATTATTCTTGCCTATGTGGATACTGCAGTATGCAGGTTAGGCCTATATATTAAAGTTTACAGGTTGAATTAATCAACATGCACTTTCAAAATAAGCAGAGAGAGGGTTGGCTCGCAGTATGTACTGTGATATGCTTACATGACCTCATGATAGGCATTAATGTTGTCAGTACAAAGGTCAAGTTTGCGTTGTCCTATTGCTCCTATTCTGTGTCCCATGAAATTGCATTTGCAAACAAAAACTTTAATTTTAAGTTATGCGAAGTTATGAAAACAAATGTTAGATTGATAATTTCTAATAATAGATGTTAAACGAATTGTAGTGTGGGATGCATGCATGTAGGACTGTTGCTCCCCAATATCTCTGTACACACATAGTACCCCTACAGAAATATTTTGTAAATACTGAATGCAAAATATTCTAAGTAAAAAATGTTGGATATGCCTGGAGGCAGCATAGTAGCACGCACAGTTAGCATTGCTGCCTCATAGCACTGGGGATCCGGATTCAGTTCCTGGGGTGCTATCTGCGTGGAGTTTGTATGTTTTCCCCATGTTCACATGTATTTCCTCCAGGTGCTCAGGTTTTCAAAGACATACTGGTAGGCTAATTTAGCTTCTGGGAAAATTGGCCCTGATGTGAGTGTCTGCGTGTTTGTGTCTGTCTGCCCTGCAGTGGACTGGCATCCCATCCAGGGTGTATCCTGCCTTGTGCCTGTTGCAGGCTGGGATAGGAGGCTCCGGCTCTCCCGCAATCCTGTATTGGATAAAACAATTAGAAAATGGAAGGATGGATATGCCTGGGCCAAATGTTTTCCTCTTCTTTTCCCCTAAAGAATCTTTAAATTTAGACTCTGCTACTGTCACAAGTGCCACACTTAACTTTTCGAATTAATTAAAGCTGGTCCCTAAACTAGTGAATGTCTTTATAACCATATTAACTACAAAGGGAAATCATTAAATTATTGCATTTCTTTATCATTAACCTAACAAGATTCTAATTAAGTCTTCAGAATTCTATAGTTTATGTCCTTACTGATGACCATTTTGTAATTGTGTTAAAATTATTATTTTATATAATGAATGTAAGTATTCCTATGCTATTACCATTTAACACTTTGAAAACATGTGGTTCTAAAGAAGGACAACAGCCTTGTACAGTGCATGGCAAACCCCCTCCTTTGTGAATTTACGCTACACCCAGTGGAGACACCTGTTCACCCCAAGGTATAATGGAAATAGACTTAGGAATCATCTGCGATCTCATTCTTAAATAATGAAGGCATTATTTTATCTCCTGAAATATTTGTACCTCTTAGTTGGTGATGTTTGCTTTTGTTGTATTGTTGTGCTGGTCTCTGTCACAAAACATATTTCCCCAAGGGGATAATGGATTTAATAGAATTTTGTCAACTACAGGAAAAACATTTGAGATTTTGGCTCATTTGTATAACATTGAAAATAACCACTCAACTGTCCGGTACAGTACAGGACTCTTTTCAGTGTTACACAAATGCTATAAAATACTATTTAGACCCTTACTGTTCTCTAGAGAACGGAACCAGACAGAAGACTGATAATTGTGTTTGGTCGATATTGACTTCTAAAAGCAAGTTATCTGCTTTGAAAGGAAATTTGATTGTTGTTTTTGTTTGTTTTGCAGCTGGCACCTTCCCTTCCATTGCAGGAGGATTTTGTGTATCATTGGAAAGCTATCACACACTACTACATAGAGACATCAGGTGAGGCATTTTGGTTTAAAGTACCAGTTCCCAATGACTTTTTTTATACAAAAGGTACTGAGAATTATAATGTAGTAAGAGGTGTCATAATAGGAAAGCATTGCAATTTGTTTCAAAACCACTGTTTTTATTGCTTTACCCGAATACCCTCAAGTTGTTCTTGATGTGTAAATCAAGATCAAATCAGGTAGAATAAAAGGTGTTAGGAGGCCACTGATCTTCAGTTTGTTACTGCATATTAGCTGTGGTGTGATATTGTTTTCCAAGAAAAGACTTGAGTTTTTCACTAATCGTAACTGTGGATCAACTTTAGTGAGTCCGTAAAGTTTCTTTGTAATGTCAGCAACTCTGTTTTTCAGACGACAAAGCCCCAGTGACAGATACAAACATCCCTTCACACCTGGAGCAGATGCTAGACATTTTGATTCAGGAGGAGAATGAGCGGGAGTTTGGAGAGACTGGCCCATGCATGGAGTATCTTCTCCACCACAAGATCCTTGAGACACTCTACACTCTGGGAAAAGCTGATGTAAGGAAAAAGTGACTTGTTAATTGGGGGTGTACTGTCCACTGTGTTTCATGTGTTTGGTAATATTAGATTGAAGTTTTATTTTAAGTGATGCAAACAAGCTCACTCCATCCATTAGACTTAAAGGATGCCAGACATGAGCTCAAACCATAAGTGCATGAAAGGAAATATAACCAAATAATCGTGAAGGAAATGCTTCAGTGGTCTTTTTGCATGAGCAATATTATATTTAAAGTCCCGTTTGTAATCAACTGCAGTACTCCGCACTAGTTGGCTTTGCATTGTACCAAAAATTAATTTCATCCACACCTTAAACCATCCAAACAAGAGCCATTAATATGATTGTAGTTAAGGATAATGTTTCTCTTATTTTAAGAGTTTAAGAATTATCTGGGCTTGGTAGTAATTTGTCTTGTTTAGAAATATTTGCTGTTTGAAGATCTACAAACAAAAAAAACCCTAAATCAGTACTTAAGACAAATCGACAACAAATAGAACAGAACTAGTACAGAACATGATAAAGAAATCTCATATACAGAAATGTTTACCATATTAAATAGAAGTAATACGTCCAAATTGAATGTGATGAAGTGTGCTTGAATGTGCAAACTTGTTGCAGAACAATCATCTTACCTGTTGGATGGTTTCATCTGTCTAAAACCTTAATCTTAAATAATACATCTATTAAGATAAAAAAAAAGTAGGATTCACATTATTTATGTATAAAAGTTCTATAAAAGATCACCCATATGTGATGCAGCTGTGCTTAATGTTAGGAATCTTAAAATTTGGATCATCCCAGAATGTTATTTTAAGGTGCATATGTTTGGACTGTTTTTAAAGACTTCAGTGCAGTTGTGTTGAATTATCAAGTTTATAGACCTGATAGGGGCAAGTCAATCTTCTGCCTTGAGCAGTTTTTGTGTTTTGTAAAATGTAGACACACCTCCTGGAGATAATTGTTTTGAAGTCGAGCAGAAATCAGTTCAGCTCATGGAGTAACTGTATTGCTTTCATCTATTTTACAGTAATGAAATGGATGTCTATCAAGAGGTTGTTTTTGGCCTTTTTCCATTCTTGATACTATTTTCCTTTTTTCAGATTATAATTGTACAACCATGCTGCACAATTATTTTTAGTTTACAACAAAATTAGTTAACTAATTTTGGCTTCTTTAACAACATGCAACACATATGCATTGTGTTTTCAGGAAAATGAGCAAAACAGCAATTCTCTGTCTGAGTATCTCATTCCTGAACAATGCTTCTTTTTCAGTGCCCTCCTGGAATGAAACAGCAGGTCTTGGGGTTCTATACCAAGCTATTAGGAAGGATTCGCCAACCTCTTCTTCCACATATAAATGTACACAGACCTGTGCAGGTGAGCATGTATGAAAATCTAATGAACTTTTCTTAGTTTTAAACAATGCTGGCAGTAAGCTAAGAGCAATGTTGTCTAGACATTTTGCCTCCAGTGCATATTTTTAAGAGAACTGAGACACATTAGAAATAATCCTTTAAAGACAAATTCAACAAAAGAACACTTAAATGCTATAAACTATAGAAGATCGTGGTAGTTAACTGATGAGTGAAAGAAATTGATAAAGGTGAAAACTCCTTCATATAGCATAGGAAGCTAAGTTTTTTTATTTTGAGAATGTTCCCAAAACTTTACACTAGAGTGACCAGGTACAGTACATGCTGCCTAACCATATTGTCAAAGCTAAAACCAGCTTCTTTCAAGAAGCACTTATAAGAGATCGTTAGATCCATCAGCTGATAAAATCCAAACTATATAGATGGACAGAATAATCTGGAAGAGAGAGGAGGCCTTCTAGTGTCCTAATAACAAATCTCAACCTACAAGATACGGCAACAGTGAATCACATGATACAAATTCATCAATAAATTAATCAAATTACCAAAAAACCTTCTAGGTCATAGTTGGGAGTACTCTTTATAACTTATTGCGAGGCATTTATTTTCTTTCTCCCCAGAAATTAGTCCGACTTTGTGGAGAAGTTCTTGCAGCCCCAACAGAAAATGAAGAAATACAGTTTCTGTGTATTGTGTGTGCAAAACTAAAGCAGGACCCCTATCTTGTCAATTTTTTCCTAGAGGTATGTATATTTAACCATTGTGATCAAGTGTCTGAGTACCGGTTTTTCAGTTTTTTTCACTTTATTCTCTGATGTCAACCTTGTTTGCCAGATTTGCCAGGATCCAGTACTCCATTGTTTATGCAGCAGGCAGGAAATGAGCCAAGCTGCAGAAAATTCCTGGGTAACTTGTGAGAAACATGTAGATGCATGATAAGAAAATAAAACACTATCTAGTGTGTGTATTGCTTGTTATTTGCACAGCATTAGCAACAGCTTGCAATAATAAAGCCCTGTCAATTCAGAACAATCCATTCTTCACTGAATGCATGACTTGTCAGCTGAATATGATACTTTTTGTTTAGTAATTCAGCTTTTCCAAGAATGATGCAGAGGTTTTGAAGATGAGAAGACAACATCATATCAACATATCAATAGGAAGTCAGACTCTCCCTCTTCTGAGTGCTAAGCACTGCTTTAATAAAAGAATCACCAAATTTTAAGTTTTAATTCATATTTAATATATAAGGCTTTTTATTCCAGGAAATTTCAGAATAATGGATATTCAAGAAGTCCTTTTAATTCTGCTGTAAATAATTTGAAAAGTGCATCAGAAAATGGCCCCGAGTGGCATAACTGATAAAGGTGCTTATCCAAGAAGAGTCTAAGCTCTGTGATCACAGGTCCGAACTTGTCACTAGCTGACTGTGACTGGCAATTGGTTGAACACCACCCGGTGTAGGGTGGGATTAGTCAGCTAGGAATCCCCATGGTTTCCTAGACACTTATAGGCTTACAGTGCTGTCGGGGAGGGGTACACCTCTCCAGTCATCATTGAGCCTCCAGATAAGTGCTGTGTAGCATGAGATGTGTTGAAAGACGAGTGGCTTGAAT
Organism: Lepisosteus platostomus; assembly: GCF_059453375.1. Taxonomy (NCBI): domain Eukaryota; kingdom Metazoa; phylum Chordata; class Actinopteri; order Semionotiformes; family Lepisosteidae; genus Lepisosteus; species Lepisosteus platostomus. Next base: position 40,923,482 of record NC_142616.1, read on the forward strand.
GTTAAATTCTGTTTTTAAATGTATTGTGTCTTTTTCTGGAACATGAAAATATTTATGGTATGTTTCTTTAGGACTGTGTCTTGTTTATAAAATGCACTTGGTGTGCTTGTGTCACAGAGCTGAGTAGGTGACGATATGTTGGGATCTCTTTGCTTTGCTCTCCAGGAGCCTACATCATAAAAGTTTGGTTTAAAATATTCTTTTGTAATCATATCTTTATTTTGATGTTGCCTTATGGTTAGTGCTGCAATCCAGGACATGTTTTTCATGAAGTGCCATATTAGTGCTTAGGTAAAATAACTGCACCTTATATTACTTTATGGTTACAAGCTATAGTAAAGCAGTGTTTTTATTTTTACTTTAGAAACCGCATACTTCAGTCCCTTTGCTTAATTGCAACCTACTCCAAACACATTTAAATCTCATCAGTTCCCTGCATTCCATCCCACCCAGTTGAGTGATGCAATAGTTTTCCTGCAGGATAGTTTGGTTCACCATTTGTGTTGAATGCACTCCTTTGTGCTTGCACATAGTACATTAACCTTGGGCTGTGCTAGTATGGGCTTTGAAAACATTGAGTTGATTTTGTCATTAATCACCATTAACAGATTCATAATAGCTTGTAGCAGTGGAAGGCATTTAATATCTGCCAGTAACCATCAAATGAAAAGGCACTTAGCTTCTTTAGTATTGTTGTTTTTAAAATATATCATGAAGTAAACAGAGATTTGAATGCAATTTTGAACGATGTAGCTGTTTTTTCAGTTTCTTCTTATGTCTGTCTACAGAACAAGTCAAAAGCATCTTTTGCCAGAGGGCCCGCATCCGAAAGCTTTCTGGGTAATCCCGAAAAAGCGAAAAATGCCTCCACTCCAGATACTGGTCAGCCTCTGGCTGCAGACAAGACGGGAGCAGAGAGCGCCAGAGAGACAGAACTTTCACAGCAGGCTGACGAGGTTTCTGTTTCATTGAACCAGCTCGGTATGTCTTCCGAGGGAGAGGCGGCAGCAAACCACTCCAGCCACAACTACAATCTGGTCAACTCCCTACTCAATCTCACCAAGAGTCCAGTGAGTGATTTGTAGATTTCTTGCCAAGTTTTTCCTTTGGTTCATGTTCATTGAAATGCACTTAAATGTCATCTTGGAAAAGAATGGTATTTCAGTATACTCACTCAATAGACTTGCAGCCTGAAGATTATTGTTAGTTTGCTGAGATATGTACAGAAGTCTCACAGTCTTAGATGTACTAATATATTTATTCATAAAATTCTAATATTCTAATTAATACTAAATATTGAAGTGCATATTAAAAATCAGGAGGTGTGGCTAAGAAGACATGATTTACAACCCATACAATGTTGGGTGTATTCGGCACTAACTCCTTTTACTGTGGTCTGTGCAGGATGGTCGGATAGTAGTGAAGGCTTGTGAAGGTCTTATGTTGTTAGTAAGCCTACCTGAACCTGCAGCTGCTAAGTGTCTGACTGAGAACACAGCCCTGTGTGAACTGCTGACAGAGAGACTGACTGTGTTCTACAGAGCTCTTCCACAGTCTATGGATCCCTTGGACATTGAGACTGTCGAATCAGTGAACTGGGGGTAAGTTCATCTGTGTTGTGATGTAGGACAGTGCCTCTCAAATTTCACAGCAATGCTTTTTGAGTCACATTGTGCAGTTCCCAAAAGCCTTAACTAGCCCTTCTCCTCAAACATGTATTTGTATCGGACTGATATCTAGAACTGAGGTGACAAACTCAATTGTGGAGTTTTCAAATATGTCCCCTGAGAACATAATTTGATCTGTTTAGCTAACTAAGAAGTTACCGTTAATAATTATTAGACAGTTAAGATTTTGGGCTTCAGAATCACTGTATGTGCCAAGCTGCATTGACTTGGAGACCCTAGATCGCACCCATTAAATATTTAATCTATTCCCTCCCCCCCTAGAATTATAGTTGACATTAACAGTTTGATTATGTTTCAGTATAATCAGAGAAAACATTTCTTTTTGCAAATTAGTACTTTTCAGACTAGTGAGCTGTTAAATCAGGGAAACAAAACAGCTTTCCCTTAGTTGACTGTCACTGAACCAAAAGAAATTAAAATGTTTTTTTTTACAAAAAGTAGTCTACAATTGTTGTTGTTTTGTGGCTCTGCCACAGCAAGAGAGTGGAGGGAAAGATGGCAGGTGTTTTCTGTGTGTTTTAAGTTTTTGATTGCCAAAAGTTAATTGCATCAGCGGATAAGGGTAAGGATAAGGTTACTTTTGGCTGTGGCCTTTGGTCTAAATGTGAAATATTTGTTGCATTTGCACAGTTGGTGACCAGAAATATCAGTTCTTTCTGTTTCATAATATACATAGTGCCTTGAGAAAGTATTCAGACCCTTCCTTTGGTGTCATGTTTTTTAAAATTCTAAAATGATGCAACAGTTTTATTCAAAACCTGACTGCTGACACTGAAGACTTGTAAGAATAAGTTAAGTTATAGTAATTGCCACCAAAAACTAAGGAGAGAAACTGAAATATGTTGATTGCTGAGTATGCAGAGCCATGTTCTCAGCATTTGGTGGAAGCATCTGTGATAGAAATTACAGCCGCAAGTCTTTTTGTATAAGTCTCTAGCAGGTTTGCACATTGTGCCCGGCCTGTTGTCTAACAACTGATTTGTATGAGTGCAGTTGAATTCAACATCGACTTCGAGAAGGTTTAGCTGGCAAATACCAATACCATGTTACATTTGAACATTTCTAGGGTGAAATGTCTCCTGCACAGCTTGTACTTATTCGATCGTACGTGGTCGATGGGACCAACATCAGTGACTATGCTTATTATCCATCTCTTGGCTAGTTGAATATCCCTTTGAAAAGGAAGCACTTTGACTTTCTGCTGATTCGATCCTCTATTTTCTGTGCAACCTCTATGTTCTGAACAGCTAAATTCTTGACAGTGTGGTGTAGTTTAAAATGTATACCCGGGTATATAGTATATACAGTTTTATGCAAAAGTTTTGGCACCCCTGGCCAAATTACATGTTTTGTTGATTTTCTAAGTAAAAAGAAGTTAACACAACCTCTGCAGCGAACAAACTTAAACTTGAAATGTTTCTGCAAATATTAATTCACAGTTACTATTTATTTGCTCAATTTAACAGATTGAAAAAAATAAAACGGTAATGTGCAAAAGGTCGGGTACCCTTCCAGTTGATCCACTAGTGTTATTTTTTTTGTAAGGTCTCAGAACTTAATTGACTCGTTAGGCCTTAATGTACAGTAAGTCAGGTGATGACAATTCCAGAGCTTCATAAATTCTCTGGCTCTTCGAATCTCTCAGGGTGTTGTGCTTACACTCAACAACCATGGGCTCCTCTAAGCAGCTGACTGAGGATCAGAAAATAAAGATGATTGACTCTTACAAAGCAGGGGATAGCTATAAAAAGATATCTAATCGCTTCTTGCTTTGAATTTCCACTGTCCGAAATGTCATTAAGAAATGGAAGTTAAGGGGAGCTGTTTAAGTCAAGACGATCTGGAAAACCAAGAAAAATCTCCGATAGAATTGCTTGTAGACTGGTCAGGAATGCAAAGCAAAACCCCCATATCACTGCAAAGTACCTGCAGGAAGGTTTAGCTGGCACAGGAGTAGTGGTGCACTGGTCCACTGTGCAGCGTTGCTTGCACAATCATGATCTGCATGGAAGAGTCAATAGAAGGTAACATTACCTGCAATCTCATCATAAAAGTCAACATCAGAAGTATGCTTCACAATAAGCCAGAAGTGTTTTGGAACCAAGTGCTGTGGTTTGATGAAGTAAAAATTGAACTCTTTGGCTACAATCACCAAAGGTACATTTAGAGAAAAAACAGAGAAGCATTTGAAGAAAAGAACACCATGCCAACTGTTAAGCAGGGGGTGGATATATTATGCTTTGGGGTTGTGTGGCAGCCAGTGGCACAGGAAATATTGTGCAGGTAGAGGGAAGAATGGATTCTACTATCAACAAATCCTGGAAGCTAATGTCCCACAGTCAGTGAAGAAACTAAAGCTGAAAAGTGGTTAGACGTTACAACCCAAAACATACCTCAAAATCAGCCATGAACTACTTCAAGAAATGAAAGATTAAGGTTTTGGAATGGCCTTCACAGTCCCCAGACTTGAATATTATTGAAAATCTGTGCGTAGATCTCAAACATGCAGTGCATGCAAGATGACCTAAGAGTATTTCTGGACTAGGAGAGTTCTGCAAGGAAGAGTGGGAAACAAATTCCTAAAACAAGAATAGAAAGAATGTTAGCTGTTTACAAGAAACACTTGGAGGCTGTGATTTCTGCCAAAGGGAGTGTTACTAAGTACTGACTGAAACTTTTGCACGTGCCAGATTTACTGTTTTATTTTTTTCAATCTGTTAAATTCAGCAAATAAATAGTAACTGTGCATTAAAATTATCAGAAATATGTCAAGTTTAAGTTTGTTCGCTGCCGAGGTTGTGTTAACTTCTTTTCACTTAGAAAATCAACAAAGCATGTAATTTGGCCAGGGGTGTCCAAACTTTTGCATACAACTGTATAGTAAATATATAGCATAGTATATATAGTAAAGGATTAATGTTGTTAGGAGGCCATGTTTCTCATTTGCTTACAGTGACTAGTGAGCTAGAAGGGCCACTTTCACATTGCAGTTCATGCAAACTCTTGCTTTCACCCATAGCAAGACCAGTGATTTTTCACTGGTTAACAATACAACAATGTAGTTGTAAGCAATACAGTACTTTCAAAAGGTTCTGGATTTTAGGCTTAATTTGAAATTTGTCAAATTATGCAATACTGTCAATTAGTTATTGGTACTGAGATTTAATTGCTGGTCTGAGAAATTGGAATTACAGTTCCCCTTTAAATTAATTTTGTTTGTTTAAATAAATTTGTTTGCCATAGCAAAGGGTTTGAATATTTCTGTAATCTTTTCCATTGGACTTTTAAATTAATTATCTATTGTTTTTGTTTGCTTTGAATGTATGGAGCACTTTGTTTATAAAGCAAATATTAATTGCAGCTTTAAAGTTTCATGACACATTAGTGTGACAAAATGCACTGCGCAAGGTTCTGAATAGTTTTGGAAGGCACTGCATTTCTGAAGCTGGTCAGAACAGATCAGTACATTTACCTCTGGTATGGCATCTAGCCAAATCTGTAGATGGGGACAGTAATAAGTGTGAATGGTCTACTCTGTCAAATATTTCTGTCAAAGCAATTAAGAATTTGAACGACAAAACAAGCTCTTCTGATATCCTCTGTAGAAAACCCATTCTAGCTACTGAAGGTCAAACCACAGATTGAGAGACAAGTGTTTTATTGGGAATGATGTCCTTGACGGCTTCTTGCTCACAGAGAACTGAAACTAACAATTCTATGAGGATTTACATACAGAATCATGCAAATGTATTCATCTCCTTTGAGTAATATTGCAATCAATGTATTTCTTTGTCAAATTAACCTTTTTTATGAAAAACTGTAATGATCAAAACTGTCTGTGTGGAGGAAATTGAATGTCAGCACAACCTGTCAAGACTATATATACATTGAACTTTGTTGATGACATACTGTAAGAATTCACCAAGTCACTACTTGGTGGCAGCAGTTATTGCTGTCAGCTTTGCACATTCTGCACAATAGCTGTGGGATGATGGAATTGTCCATTCTTCCTGATAAAATTGTTCCTGGTTTGACAGGTTTGTTGGGGAATGCAATCATTGAGTGACTGCAATCGCCAAGTTTAACTATACAAGTAAATTTTCCGTTTGATTTTAGTCGGTATTTTAACTGTGCCACTCAAGGACATTCAATCTATTTTGTCAGACTGTTCTGTGTTGACTTTGGCCTTCAGATCATTATACTGCTGCAATGTGAATTTTTTTAACCCTTATTTTAGCAACTCAAGCAGATTTTCCTCAAAAATTCACCTGTCCTTTCACCAGCAGTTTTCCTTTAATCGTGACAAGTTTTGTGGAACCCCTGCTAATGATCTGCATCCGCAATAACAACATGTTGCTGCCACACTCATTCTTGACAGTTGTGATGGTGCTGACTAGTTGATATGCTATGCCGGGCTTTTGCCTGATTTATTTGCATTTAAATCAAAAGGTTAACCTTTTCTCTGATTTGATCATAAAACCTTCTAACTCATGTCTGCAGTATACTGTATGTCATATGAGATTCTGTCTTTGTGTAAGGACTTAGATATTTTCAGTATATGAACAGTGACTCCTACTCAGGCATAAAGTCTTTCAAAATCACTGTTGCCTTCGCGTTTGGCATCCCCAAAGTTTCTTGTTTACTTTTTAAGGCTGATCAGTTTATAAAGACAGCCAGATACACATTTCACTTCTTGATAATGAACTTTACTATATTCAAAATGATAAATTACCTTCTCAAGATCTGAATCTCTGCTACTTAATCTCTGTTCTTTTTAAAGTTCCTTGGTCTCCATAATAGGATTTTTCATATCATTATGTAAGTTTTAGCTTGAAATTCAGTATTTGTTTGAGGAAACACGCAGTGTCGAGTTAAACTGCTTTGATTACACACACAGGCCATTAGACGGATTTTGTTGTTTTAAACAATTCTTTTACACCTGACTTGATTAGCAGTTGTCTTAATAAAGGGATTCAGTAGTTATGCAGTTCAGAATCTTTTAATTTTCTCAAGGTATCTAATTTATTAATATACTATCAGCAAGTTTTGTTTAATCATTTGGGGGTACATTGTGCATGTGTTTAATATGAAGTCTTTTTTTTAAGTTTCTTGATTAGATGGTTAACTAATAGTAATAAAATATGGAAACTCTGGGGGGGGGGATACTTTTGCAAGGCCCCGTATTTCTGTCTTTTAGCAAAGACAACATTTTTGCTTAAGTGATCTAGCTGTACCTTGAACAAAAGCAATTCCATGAAATAGTCATGATTCCAAAAAACAAAATGTTTTTGCCTTTGCTTTCAGTGGGAACTGCTGATATCTTAATTTTATCTGATATCCTAACTTAAGTTTAAAATAAACATTTGAGATCTTTTTTGAAATCATTTGAGATGCATGTTCCCTATCAGTCATGGTCACCTTTCATGCTTAATACAAAATTTCGATTATATCCTTTATGTTAGTGGAGGTAAACTCACAAACCTTAAGCATATAGTATTGCATTTTTAAGCTTACTGCATTGTACTCTGTTATAGTGTGGTTAGTGATTTGAATTTAAATCGTGTCATATTTAAAGTGAAGCAGCAACATGATTGTTTTAAAAGAGTTGAAAAGTAATACCATGTCCAATGTTTATGACAGCTTGGATGCATACAATCTGAAAGAAGATGCTACAGCATTCCCTGGCAAGCGAGCTCTTATCTCTTTCTTGTCATGGCTGGATTACTGTGATCAGCTCATCAAAGAAGCACAAAAGGTATTTCTGTTCAACAAAATTGCCGTTTCTTTTCTGGCCGACCCTTTTGAAAACAGTGAAAATAAAAATAATCATACTGTCTACATACTATATTTCTGTACAATTACCAAACTGTACCAGTTCTTGCTTTCTGCCATAAGACTGTACAACTCATCCATTGTGTGTTTGGGCAAGGGCAACATTGACATTGACGTGTTTTTGAACTAAACATTGAACTCGCTGCTTAAATCTGTTTTTTTGTGCAATATACAGTATGCTAGGGACTTGTGCAATATTTTTTTTATATTTATAATGTGCATTGCAACTTTTTGTGTACTGTTCTGGTTTTTGTATATTCTATACTGTGAGCAACTATTTTTTAGTGCACTTCTCACTGACTGTACTGACGGTATTGCATGTATTGTTGTATTATTTCATTACACTGTGCTGTGTTGACTATGCTAAGCTGTGGTTGCACTGCAATTTCCCTCATGGGATCAATAAAGTATCAAATACTTGTATCACCTTAAAAACAACAGGAATAATGGATTGATTTTGTAATTGTGTTGAAGATTTGTTAATACAATCATTTGGATGATTGTGCTTTTTTATCATTTTAACTGCTTCTTTTCAATATTCAAGTTTTTTTATTTCGTTAAGTTCCTGCAGTGGCTTCTCAAGTAGCCACAAGAGGGCCTCATGAGCCCGTTGAATTCTAGCACAAAAACACAAGTGAGCAAAGTCTCCACAAAAGTTCATTTGCAGCCAGGTTAGCAAAAATGTATTCACTTTATTGATTACTTAAGTGGAATGAAATCAGAGAATCCTGATATTTTAAGAACCAGGGTTCCCCACCATTGTACGGAATCCTTTAAACCACATCACAGACTCTTACACCATTCGTAAGAATCTCACAAGTTCCGCACTGCTGCTTTTTTGCTAATGCTCATCTCATAGAATGTGCTTGTGTTATTGACGGTGATGTCAGGATAAGAAGTCATGTAGGTCTTATCTAAGTTTGTACAACTCATCCATTGTGTGTTTGGGCAAGGGCAACATTGACATTGACGTGTTTTTGAACTAAACATTGAACTCGCTGCTTAAATCTGTTTTTTTTTATTTCTAATCGACAGATGGCTGCTGTTAAGCTCGCAAGAGCGGTTCGTGAGAGATTCCTTGTTTCTGTCATGGAGCCCCAATTAATGCAGACGTAAGTGCCCCATTCCAGAACACGGCAGCCACAAGGGACTCATGTAGCAGCAAAAAAGACATGTCATTTTCTCCTAGAATTGCTCTTATTAGGGCAAATCTATTGGATTTCCTACATTTGCAACCAAGTACATCCAAAATATCTTACTTTATCGACTTTATCAACTGTCTAAACAATTAAAAAACGAATCAAGTGACATTTCATTTAAATTTATAAAACTGGAGAACAATATTAATAGTTCGTTTTAGCAACCATGGTGCTCCTTTGTAAGAACTCCGATCCCTATGAAATTTAAGATCTGGGTGCAGTGTAAATGCCTGTACTTAATGATATTTTTTTCTTTCTCTAATACATTAAAAATGAAACCTGAAATGAAAAAAAATCTGTATGACAAACCTTATACAACTGTGCTTAATACATGATATATTACAAAATCGCAAAATGAGTAAAACAGTGGAACCCGTAGCAAACACAGGAATAGATTTTAATCTAACGATGCTTACTGAGCAGGTGGCTCTTAAGAATGTGATAAAAGGTGATTAGAGATATTTAAGCCCTGATGTCTGTATTCTGTTAAGCACTTCTGCCTTGTGCTGCATTGTGTACAATTTGGATGTTTTTCTCCAAAGGTCAGAGATTGGCATTTTGACATCCACGGCTCTTCTGAATCGCATCATTCGTCAGGTCACGTCAGAGGCTCTGCTGCAGGAGACTATTTACTTCATCCTGGGGGAGCAGAGAGAGCCTGAGACCCTACGTGACATCAACAGATACCCTCTGAGACATCGGCTCATTGAGCACTGTGACCACCTGTCAGACGAGGTGAGAAACTGACAGGCAGATTTTTGTTTTTCTTTGCCCATTTACTTATACTATTAAAAAGAAGAACCTGAGATGGTAAAAGAAAATGAATGTTATGATATCAGAAGAAAAGTCCTCATTCTTTCTTGTGGTATATTGAACTTCGTTGTAGGTTATATAAATAGCCTACTGGTGTTGGGAACAACGCGGGAAGAACATTAAGTAACTGAAAAGCTTTGGTTGTCTTATGAAACACTTAGAATCTTTGGCTTGTTGTGTTTTTCTGTTTCACAGATCAGTATAATGACTCTACGAATGTTTGAACACCTTTTGCAAAAACCTAACGAGCACATAATCAGCAACCTAGTCCTGCGGAATTTAGAAGAAAGGAACTATGCCGAGTTTAAACCTCCATGTCAAGAGGACAAAGATGTTGTGGAAAACGGCCAGATACCTGGGGCAGTGTAAGAGCTTCTGCCTTGTTTCGTGCACAGATTTTTTTTTTTATTTTGTAGTTTGCATGTTCATCTGTTTTATGTTTTTTACTGTATATTTTAATTCTGTATTGCAAGCTTGGTTCAGTATCAAATGTTGGTTTTCACATGTGTTGTTGAGTAGTGTCTACTGTCATGAAGGCGATCTCCTGGTAAATGGAGACCCATGACAATTCAATCACTGTAAACAACAATAATAGCCCTTTCACAACAGGCAGCCCACTGAAGCTAAGCAGGTATGAGCCTGGTCAGTACCTGGATGTGAGACCTCCTGGGAAAGGTTGCTGCTGGAAGAGGTGTTAGTGGGGCCAGAAGGGGGCGCTCACCCTGTGGTCCATGTGGGTCCTAATGCCCCAGTATACTGACAGGGACACTATACTGTAAATAGGCGCCGTCCTTCAGATGAGACGTAAAACCAAGGTCCTAACTCTCTGTGGTCATTAAAAATCCTAAGGCATTTCTCGAAAAGAGTAGGGGTGTAACCCCGTCGTCCTGGCCAAATTTCCCATTGGCCCTTACCAATCATGGCCTCCTAATAATCGCCATCTATGAATTGGCTTCATTGCTCTTCTCTCCTCCCCACTAATAGCTGATGTGTGGTGAGTGTTCTGGCGCACTATGGCTGCCTTCGCATCATCCAGGTGGATGCTGCACATTGGTGGTGGTGGAGGGGAGTCCCCATTACCTGTAAAGCCCTTTGAGTGGAGTGTCCAGAAAAGCGCTATATAAGTGTAAGCAATTATTATTATTATTTCCTGCACAGAAATGGGGAAGATAATTTTTTCGTTTTTCTTTACATGTACTGCCTAACAGCTTATACAGTAAAGCTGTACACTTTTTATAAGTGTTGTAGTAATCATCATTTGTTCTGACTGTGCTTTCAGAGACCTGGAGGAAGATCCATTGTTCACAGACTTTTCCCCTGACAACAGGGTGTCGAGTGCCGATTGGCTGAGTGTTTCACCACCTCAGACGCCAGATCACACAAAGCCAGATGGCAAGACAGAGGTCCACAAGATAGTGAATAGGTACAGCTCCCAGCTACTTGAACTGTCTGTTGTGTAAACTACTTCCTTTGTTATAGAAAAATAATCCTATACCTTTTGTCCTGTCTGTAGTTTTCTCTGTTTAGTCCCCGATGAGGCCAAATCTTCATACCATGTGGAAGGCACAGGCTATGACACCTACCTCAGAGATGCCCACAGACAGGTGAAGATGTTTGTTTAATTCAAATTAAGTTAATATTAAATTGAGAATCTGTTTTGTTCATATATATATGTGCACATGTATATGTGATCACACACATATATGGAGAATCAAATATAATATAGTTAAAAAAAGATGTGCGCTGTATGCCAGCAGCCGTATCACCCTGGAACTCACAACTGGCAACCCACTGAAGCTAAGCAGGTGTGAGCCTGGTCAGTACCTGGATGAGAGACCTCCTGGGAAAACTAAGGTTGCTGCTGGAAGAGGTGTTAATGGGGCCAGCAGGGGTGCTCACCCTGCGGTCCATGTGGGTCCTAATGCCCCAGTATAGTGACGGAGACACTATACTGTAAACAGGTGCCGTCCTTTGGATGAGACGTAAAACCGAGGTCCTGACTCTATGTGGTCATTAAAAATCCCAGGGCGTTTCTCGAAAAGAGGAAAACGCCCTGGCCAAATTTCCCATTGGTCCTTACCAATCATGGCCTCCTAATAATCCCCCCTTATGAATTGGCTTCATTACTCTGCTCTCCTCCCCACTGATAGCTGATGTGTGGTGAGCGTTCTGGCGCACTATGGCTGCCGTCGCATCATCCAGGTGGGTGCTGCACATTGGTGGTGGTGGAGGGGAGTCCCCATTACCTGTAAAGTGCTTTGAGTGGAATGTCCAGAAAAGTGCTATATAAGTGTAAGCAATTATTATTATTATTATTATTATTATTTATTATGCATTTATATATATAGATTTGAATTAAACTAGAAACTAAATATCCAGTGTACGTATTGTTTCACTGATTACATTGTTATTGTGCAAAGTAAGACTATATATTGCTTTGTAACCAATGTACAATCCATGCAGGATGTTCTCAATTTAAATATAATTGCGATGCAATTGTGAATTTGTCTTATTTCCTCAGTTTCGGGATTACTGTGCCATCTGTTTGAGATGGGATTGGCCAGGGACCCCCAAGCCTGTTGAAAAATGCAATTTGGATTCCAGATTCTTTGAAGGGCATTTCCTTAAAACTTTGTTTGATAGGATGGGACGAATCCTTGATCAGGTATGAAGCAATATTACAATTAGTTGAATTAACTTGGAACTTGTGAAGCTTTAAGCTCCTTATGACAATAAACTCTTTAAAATGAGAAACGAGTGCTTTGGAAAGTTCTTAGTATTCAAGTGTATTTGTCTTTTTAATTGTAGTTTATTAATTTGTTAAGCTTTGTAATGAAAATGTTGGCATTTGTAGGACTTTGCACTTCCATTAAACATTAAATTATGTGTTACTTCTGCCTTTTTCTCCTTATATGGATGTCGCTGTTTGTTTATGACTAAAATGGGGAATCTTTTTCCACTACATTAGTATAATTTGTTGTGGGATCGTCTTGGAATGTTTTGATAAAACCCATTCTTAATTAATCATGGGATTTTTGTGCTTTCAGCCCTACGATGTGAATTTACAAGTTACGTCAGTGTTATCAAAACTGGCCTTATTTCCCCACCCTCATATCCACGAGTACCTCTTAGACCCATATGTCAACCTGGCTCCATGCTGCAGATCTCTCTTCTCTGTCATTGTCAGGGTAAGCACTTCAGATATAACGTACACCTCAACAATGAGAGCACACAAAATCTGTCACTGTTTTACCTGAATAGCACAATACAGGAATAAAATAAATATTTCATATAAAACATTTTGCATAACTCAGTTTGATATTGTTCTGTATTGTCAGGTGGTGGGTGATCTTATGTTAAGAATTCAACGCATCCCAGATTTTACTCCAAAACTTCTGCTGGTCAGAAAACGATTGCTGGGCTTGGAACCTGAAGGTCCAAGGTAAATTCAATCCAAGATCTTTCATCAATAACATTAAAGTATGTTTTCTGACTGGATGAACCAGTTAATCAGTTTGGGTTTGTAACTCTTACAAAGGCAACTGTGACCAAAAGAGCAGACTTGCTCAGAGGCAGCTAAATTGAGTGGGCCTGAGTCGGCTTAGTGCTTAACAGCGGACCCACTGGGTTGCCTGTTAACTCATTAAATATTCTTTAATCCAATGGAGATGAAATGGCAGTTTTTTTTTGTTGGACATCTTCTTAATTAAAGCAACACCAGTTCCTTGCATAAAATCCATGACAACTGTTTCAGTCCTCCATTGGATGACCTCCTAGCCACAGGCTCTCTGTAAAAAGAACAGATGGCTCAAAATTATGCAGAATAAACCAAAAACAGGGCCTTCTGTACTTCCTCCTCCAGCTCTACAGCTGGTAAAAGGGTCATAGTAGTGAACCGAGTCAAATTGCTTACAAAACGAACATTGGGTCATTTCTGAATTTAAAGATTAAGTATATCAAAAGTCTATCTGTAGAAGTAACTGGCAAAACTGGCAAAAGATGTTTCTAAAATCTAAAGTGAACAATATGAATCAGTATGTGAAACTATTGTACTTACTGTTTATCATATTTATGATGATAAATGTGTACTATACTTTTTTCTGAATAATTCTTAATTTGTAGTAACCTTTTTAGAAAATTGACACAATGTAATTTGTTTCCTTCTTTGAAGTTACAATTTTTTTTTATTTGTACAGCTCTGTAATTTGTGGTGTTCTTTACATTAAAGATTAACACTGGGTTATGTTTCTGTCCCTTTTTTCAGCATTGACCACATGACTTTACTGGAAGGAGTGATTGTGCTGGAGGAGTTCTGCAAGGAATTAGCTGCCATAGCGTTTGTGAAATTTCATGCCTCCACTACACCGTAACAGAAGTTCATGGTGCGCCTTGTGTTCCAAACTCTAAACCTGACATTTTGTGAGAGCTCAGTAGATGTGAAGACATTGGTAGCCACAGAGGCAAAAATCCATCCTCTCTCATCACTTGAAGTCATGACAGGCATCCAGTCTGAACTTTGCATCAGTGCAAGGTCACCTAATTGCAAAGGTTTCAGACTTTGGAAGTGCACAACAAATACTTTTAGCATCAGGTCTTGCTGGGAAATGGTTGGCTTTATCAGTTGCATCTAGTTCAATGAATAGTCATTGCTCTTTAAGTTAACAGGACAAAGAAGGGAACTGTTTTATTAATATAGAAAAAACTATGAGTTCACAAGTGAATGGACAGTTTTTACTCCATGTGCTTTTAAATCAAGCAGCAAAATAACTCAGTGTTTTTATTTCTAAGTAGACAGCACTGTTGTGTCTCTGGTTTCATGTTAGAATCATGTTTCCAAAATAAATCCAGGACCTGCAAGCAAAAAATGCCTTAGTGTACAACACTGCCTTTGTATCCTAAATCCAGGAGGTTCTTTTTGTGGTCAGGTTCTGCCTTGGCCTGCAATTTAAATTAGGAGTCTCCGAGTACAATTAATGGCTTATTAAACCACCTGGAAAGAAAACTATAGGAGCGCGTTGCAATATGGTCCCATATTGTGAGGAACAAATATACAGGCTGATCAAGATGATAAAACTTCTAAAGTAAAAATTAAATTCATAATATTTAATTTTGGAGCACAAATGCCTGTTTGCACTGGCCTTCCTTTAAATTAACAGATTGCAGTGCCTTGAGACAAATGTACTTATTGAAGAACACAATTTTAATTTTTGGGTTGAACTTGTAGGTACTCTCTATATCCAAATTCAAATCACAGGAACCACAATGATTAGGTTTGCATTGCAAATTTATTCACAATGTTGCCCAGTTACCACTAAAATACACATTACGTCTAGTATATTTTTCTGCAGTCATTTGCACTTTTTATTCTTGTTATCCCTAGTCCATAACAGCAAAAGAAATGTTTTTTGGTTTAAAAATATGTGGCTGTGAAACAGTGTTTTACAGAAGATAATGTTTTGTTTTTTTGTCTGAGTGCTTCATTAAACCTTTCTATTGTCTGTGCCTTGGATGTGGGCATAATTTCAGTGTTTCACTCATAGTGTTTTGTTTCTTTGGTAACCACAAAAATGTTTTATTTATGATTGAACAGATATCCACTTGTTGAACAAAACCAATACAGCTTAAATGTTTAGGTGCACCTGACATTCTGCTTGTTGAGAAGATGGTCAGTAATACAGGAATGAATTACCTTTACTACATTTTTCACCAGACGTGTTAAATATTGTTTGTTTTTTAATTTAGCTTTGTTACCTGTTTTAATGGATTTTACCAGCAACTGTGTTTTTATTAACAGAATCTTTTAACAGAAAGACAAGACTGTTCAGAATGGCGTTTTCTCTGACATTCAAACATCTGCGACTCGAGGAGATATTATGATGTTGTGCTGTTGGTAAAAGGAAGAATTTTCTAACACATGCATCATAAAATAATTTTAACTGGTCATCCCATAAAAGTGCTTATTTGACACAAAGATGGACCCCAGTAGAACAGCCTTTGCCATGTGGACTCCTGGGTTTATAAGTGACTAACTACCCTGGGTTTCTGAACAGCAGTGCATTATGGGCAGTGTGACTGGTGTTGGATGGACATGAGGCAGCCAGGATTACCTCTGCTTGCCACACAACAGTAAGCTGTCAGGTGTCTGTAAGCTTGTGGTGCAAAAGTACTGCAGCAAGTCCTCAACCAGTATTAACTTATTTTTTTGCACTTGAGACTTGTGGGATGTAGAAATGGTGTTTCTAACAGGTTGAGAGGAGAGTGTTCTAAGTTGTCGCCAACCTGTCTCCCATACTAGTAGTGGTGAGCCACACTGATTTCCTTTCATTCTGCAGTTCCCCAAGACAGTATGCAGAGCAAGCAATTGGCCATACCAAATTAAAGACATGAATTGTTAAAAATTGTATTGGTTAAAAATAGTATTATTTTCTTCATGCTATGCTCAATTTATGGGTGATTTAATTTAAAATAATTTAAATCGGGGTTGTCGGACATGAATAAATGCACATTCCATTTGTTGTGAATATATGTATTTTTATCTGGTATGAGTTCAGTACTGAGTCCAGTAGTAGAAATGGTTTTTAACCTGCTCTTTGTGGGTATGTGGATTACTATATGGTGTACAGTGAATGAGATTTTTTTCCTGTATGAGAATGCAAGAGTTTTTTTTAACTTTGAGCAATTTATGCAAGCTTATGTGTTTTAAAAATGTATATTAATTCCAGCATATTGTTTAAACCGTGTTTCATACTCCAAACATGTAACTGTGTTTGTTTCTAGAACACTGTATTCTTTTCATAAACCAAATATTTAGCAAGGGGTGCAACTTACTGAAGTGACATCATTGTTAAAGCCAGAATTTTGTTTTAAGTCATATGCACTTTTATACCAACAGACGCAATGTATAACCTGGACTTGTGTATATATATGTAAAAAAACATTAGGAGCAAAGCCTGTGGTGACAGTTTTCCTAATTTAAAGTATTGTAAATGCATGCACACACATTTCACAAGGCTTAATTTATTAAACAAAGAGATGCAAGTTGATCTGAACCTTTTTGCAGTGTATTTGGTATAGCTCATGGTTCAATAGAAATTCTTATATAACTTATGCCTTACTTGAGTAGTGCTCCAAAATGTTTTTGTCAATTTTAAAAATAGGAAACTAAGTCTCCTGAGACTAATTTTTTTTAATTGACAGTTGTATGTTAAAATGTCTTCAGAAAGTATTTTTGGCTGATTTCCCAGATATATAGGCATCCAATTGTGCATTACATTATTGTTGAAAATTTATTTTTCAAAAATCAAAATTCACTGCAAATTATAATCTAATTCTCCATCAAATTTAGTTATAGAACAACAGTTGTTGACATGTTTAATTAAATATTTAAGTATGCCCATCCCTTGTATATTGCAAGGGAATTGCAGTACAGTATGTATTTGTATAAGCCAAATGGGAATTACTTTACTGCTGTGATATTTTTTTAGTCAACGCTGGAGATTAATTTTATTTTTTAATTTTTAAAATCTTCCCAGAATTCCTATAAATTTTATATTGCAGTACATGTCCCACCAACAAATAAGAACCCTGAGCGTTTTTGGGTCTTTCTGCATTTTACGGGAAAATGGTTTTGTTCAATTCAAATTATGTGCTATTTAACAATTTTGATATAGATTTCAGTTTTGTTAGGGCATCACACGACTTCACACCGTCACAGAAATACTGCAAGGTATAATGAACAATAACTGAAATATTCACCACACATTTTGGATAATAAATTATGTTTCAAGTAAGTTCCTGTGAAACTTTTGTCTTCCTTGTGCACACTGTAAAATATTGCATTGGCACCTTACATTGTGATGTCTATGTCTGGACATGTTAAACCATAATATTAGATAATGTGCTTTCCCTTGTATGTATGAAAAACAATGTTATTTACGATGCTTGCTTCACACAGTTGCCATTGTAAATGATCACTTTATTAATCATCCTCAGATACATTAAAGACTGCATTCTTGATTTCTTAGTTTGCTTTGTCACTGAAATATTGTTTTTACTGTTTTCTGACCAAGGAAAGTGGATAGTGAGCCACAGGGCAACATGTGACTACTAAATTTGATTTAAAATTTTTCAAAAGCAAAAGGATTTTTTTCTCTAAATCAGTTTCTTGTTTTACAGCTTTGAACAAATAGGTCACAAATACAACTTGGGCTTCTCAGTAGAAGTATGTATTTTGCAGAAGCATGAATATCATATTGCATATGGTATAATATTAAAATACCATTTTGCAGTGCTTTAATCTTTCAAAAAGTATAGTTTGACATTGACATTTTGTCAATACTTTAGACATCAAACTTTTTTAATACTTTTTGGTATCCATCTCCATCAGTGGTGTTCATTAAAATTGTTTAATAAGACGTTTTGAAAAGCATCATTTAGAGCTACAGAAATAGATCCTTATTAGTTAATGCCCAAGAATATAAGATAGCTACACCCTGAGGTGAATGAGTATTCTGTTAACACAGAACACCTATTGCTGCCAAATAAATTTAAATTTATTACACATCCTTTTGAGAGATGAAAGGTAGAATTATGTACACATTTGCGCATCACTTTAGCCCTCTGATATGCTATTGTGTTGTACACATAAGGGTTATTTGACATTAATCAAATATAAAAACTATATTTCATCTGATAATCCAATTTAACAAGCCTCATTTACAATGACAGCCTTGAGAGTACTGTTGTATACTGCACAGCAGCATCCCACCTGGGGTTTGAGCCCATTGTCGTGGCTTGGGATTGCCTGGCCGCCTCTGGAACTGACTCACTCTTGATTTTCTGATGAGGCTTAATAAAATTAAATTTTAAAGGAACAATGTTTCTGCTAATGTACAAGCTGATGCTTCTGTGCAGCACAACAATGACTCCACACATGTGGCAAGTACACTCAAGGAGTTTATAAGGAGAAACAAAAGATTTGCCATTAGTTCACATGTAAAAGAAACAATTCAAGCACACCCCAAAAACAGGCAAGAACCCAAGGGATCCATCCCCAGACATACCAAATACTAACACAAGGACTTTGGAAAGTACAGTGGGTTCAGACATCAAGCAGTTACTGCTTCCAAGGGATATGTAACCAAATACTGACTTCTATGCTCTGAAATTTACTTAAAGTGAATGAGTCCCAGTCCTTATGATCACTTGAAATCATTGGATTGATTGATGGATTAAACACTGGAGTTTTATTATCTAATATGATCAACTATATTCATGAAAGTAACCAACAAATAAAAAGTGTAATATATTCTATTTATCATTTGTATTGTCTTTTTATTAATCTTTTAATCTCACCGAAAGGCTAAGTGTTTAACTATAAAGCAGAAGTAACAGTTATAACTTGTACCAAATCATAGATTAATAGTATGTTCCCTCCAAGTTAATACATACAGTATATCGGCTTTACTAAAAACTTTACTTTTGGCAGTGCAGCAGACTGCATTTAAGTTTCCAGTCTCAGAACAAACAGGTTAAGGACTTTTTAACTAACCGATTTGGTCTCGGCACTTCCTGGGCATATAATAATAATGATATATATTATATTAATAATGATCAATACTGGTGATCTTGTGATTTTAAAGGCTACATTGAGCCATGTAACTACGAAATCAAATCAGGGATATACCAGGGATTAGATCTGTTCAGGCCTGCATCGTCTGAGCTTCTAGACTTTATTAAGTCAATAAAAACTACCATGCTAGAGCAGACAGAAAGGTGGTTTTGTGATTTGCTGGTGGGCATCACTGCTCATTGTAGTTCTCAATAGAAACGCACTCATGGATCTTTAAATCAGTTAAAGTTGCTCCCCAGAGCATAACATTTTACTAAGGCCACACAACACAAAATTAACACACATTAATATTTAAATATCTTCAGTAGAGTAGCTATTTGTCCTTTATTGGATATGACCTCAAAGACAGACAATTGTTCATATTAGTGTTTCGGATCTTTCTCATGTAATAAAACCCATTTTTAATAAAGCTCAAGCTTTCAGGGGGATTATGTTTTAATTAGCAAGAGTTACCCCCCTTCCAGGAAGATCCAAACTATTTTAGAATACAGACTGTACAGTAAAATCTCCAATCCCTGTTAAGAGGAAGTTTGGTTCTTTTCAGGAGCAGAACTGAGCACATGATTCCTCTGATTTGTAATCCTCTGTGCAATAACAGACACATGCCTTAGCCATTTTTTTTTGTTTCCTTCATGGTGGAAAAGGGAAATCTAGCACGATCTAGCAATGAAACAAATCAAAAAATAGTTTTTAAATGTCCTGCCTCATGCAGCTGCACAAGCAATTCATTTTCTGCTGATGAAAATGTTGTCTGATGTCTGGCTTGTTGTCTAGTGGACCTAGCCAAAATAAATTATCTTGCAGACATGGGGGTTATTAAGAGACAGTGTAAGTAAAAGAGCCACAAAAGATCTGATACAACTGATGTGCTAGTTTACAAGCCATAAGTATTCCCAGCACCAAAATCCGTAATTTAGCTCCTGCTGTTCTTCTTTTCCCTTTGGAGCTGCAAGATAAACCAGGGTTTGCTTGCATGAGCAGTTAATACAAGATCCTGGCTCTGGCTTTTGTCAGTCGTGTAGTTGCTTGTGATGTGTTTTGACACACATCATTGCTCTTTGATGAAGTGCGACTAATTTGCAAAGGTTCTGAAAATGAATGTGCCTACATTAATCTGAGCCAGATGAGAAAATTGTGCACCATCTATCTCCAGTGAATCTGAAGCGAGGGGAAAATGATCGTCCCATTTAAAAAACACATCCACTGAGAGGGAATACTTTGTATTGAAATTGCCTTCTTTGTGTTCAAGTAATTGTGGCTTTTGTTATTTTAATCTTTATATTTATCAAGCAAATGGCATCTGTTTTTCTTTGAAGGCTAAAATGTGCCAGTAGCCTTATGAGGCTGAACTCCAGACTTGCGGTTATTCTTTATATTCAAGTTGTTATGAGATGCTTTATTTCTGTTTAACCTGAAGGAGAAAAAAAAACTCATTTGAAAGAAAGATGAAGAGTCTGATAAGCTGTGTAGTCACGGATAATTGCATGTTCACAAGTGGAAGCAGCATGTCAGTGTCTGAATACAAATGGTCGCATTTTTCTAGGCCTTGTGGTCTCTGGGGCTCCATCAAAAGCCGTGGCAACGGGTGAATGTTATCTGCAATAATAGGGCTGCGGCTTTCAAAGGCACTCTCCTGATTTGATCCCAAGGTCACTTCGGCCCTGTAAAGAGCAAGCCAGCTCTCTATTTGTATTATTAAAACACGCTTATGTTTGAGTTTTGATTGTTTTTAAAGCAAGCTCTTTGCTGCCATTATTTTTTAAAACAGTCCTTGATACTGACTCACATTACTCCAGACTGTCTTTGTTTCACACACACATGGAGAAAACTGCATTCCAGAAGGAATTCCAGAAGGAACTGCAATCTGTTTCAAAGAAATGTCAGATTTGCTTACAAAATACGTGCACAGTATACTGTATGCAAAGCAATACAGGCAACACAGTAGTGTGGTGAATGGCATTGCTGCCTGGCATTGCTGCCTTGCAGTGCTGCGGGTCTGGATTTAAGTCTGGACCTGGGGTGCTATTTACATGGTGTTTGTTTGCTCTCCATTTGTTTGAGTACCTGGGTGCCCTGGTTTCCTCCCACAGTCAAAAAACTGCGCAAGTGTGTATGTACATTGCAATGGACTGGTGTCCTGTCCAGGGTATATCCTGCCTTGTGCCCATTGCTTGCTGGGATAGGCTCTGGCTCCCCTGTAGCCCTGAGTTAGATGAAATGTTTGGAAGATGGATGAATGAATAATGCAATACATAATTCCCATGTTATTTTAAAGTAATGCACTTTGACTTGACTTGATGGCTTGTTTCACGAGCTGAAAGCCTGCTTTGCCCTTCTTACAAAAAAATCCAAAATAAACTAATGTGCATTTATGTATTTAGCATTAAATGAGGAGGAACTTAAACTGGGAGACTTGTGCTTACTGTTGAAGAGTGTCTGGAATACCTCAATGTAGTGTTTGCTTAACAAATTAAATAGGAAATCTCATGGTGTTTTTAACCTTCTCCTTGAGGAGGCTCTTATTTGTAATTCTGGCCAAGTGAAACAGATGCAATTTTAACTGAGCTTTTAATTTAATGTAGCTATTGGGCTGTGGTGCCTTCAAGTGCTGTGCATATCATTCTTACACACAGCACTGACTTCCAAAAAACTAAAAGTCTCACTACCAGCTGTCAGGTTAATATCGGTTACTGGGCCCCAGGCTAGTTCAACCTCTGGAGCAATCTTCAGAAATGGGTGCACTGCAGATGTATTTAAGATACAATTAAACATTTAAGTGATGAAACAAATACATGACTAGCTCATAAATCACACTCTCTGCTTAGAAGATAAAAAAACATCATCATTGCTGCTGCAACAGAGCTAGAATTTTCAGTATTTCAGATTTTTAAAAAAACAAGCTGTAATTATTTTCTATTCAACCTGGGGTATAATTTCACAGCCTCCTTTAACTGACAAGGGAGATAGCTGGGACAGAATGTAGTCAGTCAATATACAGTATGTAGTGTATAGATGTATGAGCAGAAGGTCTCTGTAGCCAAAAGGTTTTTGTTATATATCTCAACTTAAGACTTAAGATGTACAACTGATCAAGTAAGAATTGCATTTTGTCTTGGGTTAGAAGCTATATTGATCTGAGCATCTGGTAGATGTACAACAGTACTTAACACAACAGGGGTGAGATAAGCACATAAGCCATAAACTGGGCACAGATATAGAAATCAGATTTTTTTTATATGGGATTGAGGTTCAATTTCACATTCTTCTCCTTACAAGGTAGCATTAGCTGACAGGTTTCTTAGTCAATTTTTTAGATACACTGTATAGGGACATGCATTGTTGATTTTCCTGGATCTTAGTCACAAAACCTACTGCCACCTAAAAAAGGCAATAGTTAGGAATTACTAAGGTGGCTTTAACTGAAACAAGCCATGAGGTACAGTACTATGCAAAAAGTTGTAATTCAAATAAAGTTCTAAGCTTTTCTCACAGGACATACCCTGCTAAAAAGTATAGGACCTATTGATAATAGGTTAAAAAAGTGTTTAAAAGAACAAGCATAATTTGTGAGACTTCTGTAGTATTTGGAAAGCCTTACTGTAGCTAATGTGCACAATTCATAGATAATACATGTTAATGCAGTTTCATATACTACAATTAGAAAAACCTTGTTGATATCAATAGAAAAGACTTGGGGATTAATGCTACTTTAATTTAAGAATCAAGAACAACATTTACATATTTCTAAAAGAGAAGTCAATAATTTATTATTTTCTTCCGTCGTTACTGCATAAAATGTTAAAGTGTAATATATAAAATGTTTCAGAAATTACTGATTTTAAGTGTAGATTACATTATAAAACATTATAAAACTAATGTATGGATTTATAGGGAAAAATATTTTAAAAGTGAGTTTTATATGATGCACATTTTAACTGATGGTACAGTAGCTGAAATCATATAGGATGCAGCCAGTCCAACACTCCATCACATTTCAGAATAACTGAAGATGTTTTTTTCATAAGGTTTCATTCCGTTTTAAAATAATTGTGCAGTGAAGAAAACTAAGGCAGCACATAAACTGATTTTTGTTTCTATCTGTTGGGGACTTTAGATTGTTGGACTATTATGTGTTCCACTATTCTACTAGAGAATCCCAGCAAGAGACTGAGACTTAAGTATTATTTACTTCTCCTACTAGCAGTGATAAGAAACAGAATTGCTTCTTGATTTAATATGTTGAGATTCAATGCATAAACCTTTATGAACACCTTCCCTTTGAGAAATAGTCGAATAATTCCTATAAACTATTTTCAAGTGATTGTGTTTTCATTTTATGGAAATTACAGAAAAGAATAATGGAAGGATGAAAAGAAGAAAAGGACAAAACCTGTGGTAGAATGAAAAAGAAATTCCTGCAATCCTTCTAGAATATTAATGGAAATGGAAGCTAAGGTACATACTGTACAGTATGTAAAGGGAAGTGGATCAGACATAAATCTTTTTTTTCCCCATAGATCGTCTAATTTTAAACTGCAGAAATACAGACAATTCATGCTGAGATGACACAGCCTGCTTCCAATTAAAGTGAATTTGTTTTCTAGATGTATCTATTTCAAAGACTAAGTGTTCAAACACACCTAAGAACACCAACCAATCACATTGAATTTTGTATGGCAAGGCAGCTTCTGTGTAGCATATAACCTCATATTCACTCAAATGCAATTAATCGAAGGAATGCACACATGCTGATGCACATACTCTTGAGGTACATTGTGCGATTGGATTGCAAACTAATTAGACAATTAGTTTTTTCTGTTTCACATGATTTATTCACAGTTCTTCCTGAGAAACTATCAATCTGGAAAGAGTTTAGTTAGCAAACTGATCTCTGGCGAGTTTTTCTTGTGTTCTGGAAAGGATTCAGTCCTCATCAACAAAGTCCTGTCAAGTAACTGTTCTTCTCCTTTTTCTTCTTCTTTTTATTCCATCCCTCCATTTTCTAACCTCATTATCCAATACAGGGTTGCAGGGGACCATGAGTTCTATTTAAACTTTTTGTGTTGTCTTGATTGACATTAAATACTTGTTAGAATCCGGTCTCAGACACGTAGCCTTGCCATGTTACTGTCAACATATTATTTTAGATCAGTTCTCCTGACATGTAAAGCAAGGCTTTCTTTTGAGCTTCCAACACTCTTATTGAGGAGATCATTCATTAGGAAATTCAAGGTTCTGGATTTTTAGCTCGGAAAAGGAGCTTTCTTCTTTAACACAAAGTAAGGCTTGAACCCTCCTAAGGTGTGCTTCCTTTTTTAATTCCATGTACTGTAGATGAAATGATTAGAGAGATAAGAAGATAAGCAGAAACAGCATATTATTCAGATCGTACCAAGTCAAAACCTTGCAGATGAGTGTCATTTCTCACAAACATCAGTTTCAAAAAAGAAATGCACTGTAGAAAAAAAAATCTGTGAATTTGAATGAATTTTTAATCTATACAGCTTCAATTTCTGCTTATTTAGTGCTTATTCATAAGTTATGCATGGGTGTTATTCAAAATTTGTTACTCAAAATACAACTAAATTAGAAGTAAAAAAAACAATATCCTCTGTGTTGTCTTTTAATGTGCTTATTTGCAGGGTTTTATATCCTACAGTGTATGTTCTACATTTTTATTTTAAACAGTGTGTATATATGTTACATAATTATCCTTTAAAGTCTGTCATTAGTCTATTTAACAATTTCAGGCAAGTAGCCCAAAGAAAACATTTTTCATGATAAGAATTGAAAGAAATGACAGCCTTCCCACAAGTGAAGTGCTTAAGGGAACACTCTTCCACTCCTCCTGTTCTTTTTCAGGTCTTTCCATATTCATAGCCACCCATTGCTATAATCTACAGAGAGTTTTTTTCATTTATGAAAGATATGAAGAATCAGTCATGAAACCCTGCATCAAATTTAAGTGAGTGAAATACAATGGCCTTTCCCCTTTGTCTCATTGCTTCAAGCTTCAAAGCTTGATGTTTAAAAGGTTATTTCACTGACCAGGCACCAGCATGATTCAGTCATTTCCAACACTTATAAGCCAGTTATCATACAGTAGATGATATGAAAAGCTTTAAGATCTTGAAGCCTGATCTTGATTGGTGTTTGAAGCTAAAAAGCTTGGGCTGGTACAAAAGCAGATTGTGGTTAGCTGTGAAATTTGATCCACCAGTAGGTGGCACTAACTTCTCTGAATCAGAAATGTCGATGTACTGTACAGTTTGGCTACACAAAAGCTGTTTAGCACAGTGGCATTGTTGCCTCACAGTGATGAGGCCCTGGGTTCAATTCCAGACCTGAAGTACTATCTGCATGGCATTTGTGTGTTCTCCTGTATAGTACATAGACCTGTACACCTGTGTTTGTGTGGGTTTCCTCTGGGTGTTCTGGTTTCCTCCCCCAAAAACCTACTATTTGGTTAATTGGCTCCTGGGAAAATTGGCCCTTCATGAGTGTGTGCAATTCTCTGTGTCTGCCCTGTGACGGACTGATGCCCTGTCTAATGTGTACCTTACGTTGTGCCTGTTAGTGGATAGGATAGGCTCCAGCTCCCCTGTGACCCTAAAGTAGAAGAAGCAGTTAGAAAATGGATAGACACAGAAGATACAGATTCCATCTTTTGAACAAGAAAGTATACCAAAGTATAACTAATGACGCTGTTTGAAAGAGTGGGATTGTTTACCCCATTATGTATACTAAATTATAGTGCTGGCTTTCTAAATATAACGTGCCTGCTTTTATTCTAGGTTAAAGTGCAGCTAATAAACATTTAGGTAGGTATGTCAATTGAGAAAAAAATCTCATTTAATATTTAATAGTAATCTAGAGAATAATAAATGTTTTCCACAAAGTGTTATACTGAACGACATATGTTTTTCAAGAACAATACCTTGCCCATGATCTGGGCCTATAACCTGTCCAAAGTAAAGTCCAAAGCACCTAACCACTGCTCCTCACTACTCCACACTTCTAGAACACTAATTTCTCACTTCTTCTTTATCTGTTCCACAATCAACAGCTGGTACAAAATGAATACAGAATGCAGTCAGTCATTCTTCTGTCCCTCAGATGAGATTTTAAACCAAGCTCTCGACTACTTGTTAATTAAAAATACCATGACACTATCTGCAGTTAAAGTGGTGTTAACCCTGGCGTCCTTGCTAAAGTTCTACTTTAGACTTGCACAGTAGTCTGGCCTAAATTCCTTGTGTATTTCAATTGGTGAAGTAATTTCAAACTTCTCCGCTAAAGTAACTGTGTAGTGTTGCTGCTATGGGTCGCCTGGCTGAAAGCTGAACTTCAGGAGTCCCTTCCTACTGTATATGAAAAGACCTTCTGGATGAAGGCATGAAGCAAACAGAGAGCAGATGATTCTCCTAACTTGATGGGATGCAATGCTGGTTCCTGTTTCCTGTTGTTGCAATGCTGGTTCCTGTTTATACAACTGGGAGGACAGCAGCGAGTGAAATATCTTGCTCAATGTACAACAGCAGTGTCTGCAGTGGGGACTTAGACCCACAACCTGCTAGTTATGAGTCCAGACACTCACCCCCTAGGCTATGCTGTCCCTGTTAAGGCAAGGAATTATTCAATAATGGAAACACAAATAGATTTGAAATCCTCTGTGAGGAAAAGTGATGTAGAATGTGATGTGATGTAGCCGTTTGTACTTTCAGGGAACTGTCTTTATTATCATTATTATCCTTTCACTTCATGCATCTACCCTACTGTAATCACACAGACAGCAAATTAAAAAGGAAGATCAAGGCCCTGGAAGTCTTGCTGTGGAAAAGGAAGGAGATAACAGATTCATCAGAAGAAGTCTATCTGTGCAATCTTGAAATTGATGTTTTTGTCAGTTTTGGTGAAGAAACATTTTGGAGGGATGCCAGTAAAATTTTAATCAGTTATGTTATTTTGCAATACTTTAGTAGCTAAATTAGTAAGGTTTATCAACATCACCAAATAAGTAAAAGGCATTGTTCCCCCTTTTTCACCTGTGTGTCAAAGTATAATTTGAGAGGAAGTTGAGTGTAGTTTCATCCTCAAATAAGAAGCCAATACAACGTGAAAATAAAACTACAAAATTCGCTGAAGCACATCTACAGCTCTTGAAAATAAGGGGTAAGCAGCTAAGAAGACCCGATTTTATCCTGATTTCATAGGTGATATGATAGTATCCGGTAAATATAAAATTAAAACAATGTGTTTCCAAATTATTGAACAGGCAATTTTATTTTTAACAGTGCCGACAGGACATTAGGTTTCAAGGACAGAAATTGCCAGTCCCTTATTGGTTTAGAGAAACAAATGTGGGATGACATTAGAATTACTGTGAGGACTAGTGGAAGCTTTGCCAAGGATCAGAATAATAGTGGATTTCTATAGGGCTAAAGTTGATTCGAATCATTACATAATTTAAAATGAAGAATATATCACTTTAATATACGCAATTTACTTTGAGTACATAACCGTGACTGTGTTGAAACAGTAAGTACTGATGATACATTTTTTTCAACTCCTTAGTCGTAACAACCCATAATAGCGGGCGTATTTTGCAACTACATTTCCCAGCATTCAAATGGTAGCGTCTCATCACCAACTTGCGACACAACAAGAAAGCATGGCTGGAAGTGTTGGTAGTGTCGTTTATGCTCAGAAAGCAGCGAAACTACAGTCTCTGAATGGATTATTTGCTATTTATAAGAAACAAGGACCAACGTCAGCCGATGTGTTAAATGTACTGAAAGAAAAGCTTTTGCAAGGTACCTTCTGTCATCTACTGATCGAATAAATAATATAGTTCCTGTAATCTATATTCGCTCAATCTGAAACATTACAAAATAAACTTTTTTAAATGGGCTAGCATTTTGCAATACTGTATACCGAATGCGTTGTCTGCACATCACTGCTAGTTGTTCCTGAAAAAAAGTGTTTTTATAGAGTCATGTTAGTATAATTGTACTTTTTTCAAATAAATAATTTGATAGTGAGTGTTTTAAATTTAAGCTTTGTGCTGACTCATTACAGCAAGAGTTACTTAGTATATATCCTAAATGTGTTATTTAGGGGAGCTAACATTTGTTTTTAAACGACATTATGGCAAGAATACATTTTCTGATTACAGGAACTTTGTCATTTTAGGCTTAAGTATCAAAATATAGGGTACTACATGCATCAATTTATGACCACAAAATAAAAAATATTTATACATAAGATGAAAGCATAATACTGCATTTGCTTCCTGTTACTGTTTTGATGTATAGAGGCCAATCTGAATCACAATGCCAAGAAAAGGAAAAGGCAAACCCTGAAAATTGGGCATGGAGGGACACTGGACAGTGCAGCTTCGGGAGTGCTTGGTAGGTGTCATATTTTAAAAATGTAAATACTATAAGAATAGTGACTAATATCAATGGTGTTGCTACTTGTATGTAGTAATGTCCTCTTCTAAAGTATTTTAAGGTTTGAAATCACAAAACATTTCCTTTTGGTAATGGTACAGTTAATATTTATGTTGTTATCCCAAAGACTATCCCAAGCCTATTTCTTGTATTGGTCATGGTGCCTTGTTCGTAATCTGTTTATAATCCTCCATCCGTTTCCTAACTGTATTATTCAATACAGGGTCACAGCAAGCAGCAGGTGCATGGGCACACACAGACGCAAAAACGCACACATTGACACCAGGGCAAATTTTCACACACAACCCACACAAAAACAGGGAGAGCATACAAACTCTATGCATATAGCACCTCAGGAATAGAACCCAGGGCTGTGAGGCAGCAATGCCAACCACTCTGCCAACATGCTGCCTTATTCATAATCATAATTATTAATATTCCTTCATTTTCAATGGAAAGAAATTGATTGTGTGCACTAGGCAATACTTTAATTTCATTAAATACATGTTGCCACTCATAAAAACAAGTACAGCATCAGCAGTACAAATGACTTTGTATATTATACTACATTATGAAATACAAGATGGTCAGCCAGTGTTCTTTCAATCGCTTTAATAAAATAAATTGATAACAATGATGTCTCTGGGTCTTGAAATGGCAGGAGGGGGTCATGTATTACAGTATGTGTGCTGCTGGATATATACAGTATTTGCAGTTGATGCAGTTTAAGTCTCCAAGCATGGGGCTGCTGTAGATTGTTACGGGAACTGTTGACTAGAAGATGGTTGGTGTTTTGAGATAATTGGTGGGTTTGGAACAAAAGATTCCAGCTGAGTCTTTTACAGCCTTCCTGTAAAACGGAGAAGTTGAAATGGAATAAGACTTTCTGCCCATTTCAGGGAATACAATGAGGATTCAAGGATTTCTATAAGCCTATAGTTCCCAGATGTATGATTACACTGACTTTTCTGTCCTTTCACAGCCATTCCAGGACTCTTACTCCAGAAAAACCTTTGCAGCTAAAATAACCCTTGATCATAAATGTCCACCAGCACTTACCTAATGGGACACATTTATTTTTCATCCTCTTAAGTTCATTTACAGATTTTAAATTCCACACCTCTTCTCCAGATCTTTATGTGATGGGACACTCTTTCACCTGCTTTTGTCTCTTTCTTTTTGTTTGTCTTACCTTACCCTTGCTTTTAGCGCTCCCTTCCTCACACAGGACTCTACAGCAGAAACCTTCTGTTTTTTCTTCTTTCTACTTTTCAGGAATTAACCTCTACTTGTCCCTGTATAATATACGTGTGTAGTATGGTAGTATGTGTTTCTGGAGTTTTAATTGGTTTTCATTGTGTTTCAGTGGTTGGGATTGGAAAAGGAACTAAGATGCTTGGTACTATGCTGACTGGTTCTAAGGTGTGTGACTTTTCCTCTTTTTCCTCAGGTGTAATATTTGTAATGCAATTTGACCACAATTTTAAGCAAAACATTCTGAAAACCTGCTAGTAATGACATAGGATAAACTCTAACTCTATGACTTATTGGTGATGACCACTGGTACACAATAAACTCTCCGAGTGTAACTGACTTAATGTTATGTGTCCTGGGGTGACACGGTGCCACAGTGGTTAGCATTGCTGCCTCACAGTCCTATGACCCTGGGTTTCATTCTGGACCTGGGTTGCTATCTGAGCAGAGTTTGTGTGTTCTCCACGTGTTCATATGGGGTTCCTCCAGGCACCCTGGTTTCCTCCCACAGTCCAAAGACATACTGGTAGGTTAATTGGCTTTTAGGAAAATTGGCCCCAGTGTGAGTGTGTGTCCGCGTCTGTGTGTGTCCTGTGATCTGGGTTTCCATCCAGAGCGTAACCTCCCTTGTGGCTGTTGAGTGGTGGGATAGGCTCTGGCTCCCAGCAACCCTGAATTGGAAGAAGCACCGGATGGATTGTGTGTCCTCTTACCCCATGGCACACTTCGACATATCTGTGACTCTTTAAAAGCAGTAATATTATATTCACTTCCACTTCTCCTTTTGGTAAAAGATGCTTTAAAGTTTGCTCTCCCTCTTACTAAAACCCTACGTTGTCCACTGTTCCGGCTATGTGTATGAAGTGGTGTAGAATTCTGGTTGACAGTTTCACAAGGTACTTTTAGGTGGCAGCTTAGTGGATCCAATTTATGGAAGGAAATTGAGAAATGTCTTGTTTCTGAAATGTTTTTCCAAAGGCACTGCTTCAAATCAGATTATAGTTGTTGTAACTTGTAAAGTGCTTGAAGGCCTGTGTGAAAGCAAACCCTGTTGTTAAGCATTTTATGAGCAGCTCTTCACATGTCCAGATCTAGAGTAGTGTATAAAGAAAACAATATTGTGTGTGCGGCGGGGAAATATTATGATTATTTTTTAATTTTGTGTTTTCAGAAATACACCACTGTTGGTGAATTGGGAAAAGCAACAGACACTTTGGATGCCACTGGAGCTGTAACCAAGGAAATGACTTATGGTTAGGTTATCCAAAAATTTAAAAATTTGCTATACATGGATAAAATGTCTGAATCAACTTAGGCAAATGTTTCAGCTAAGATGGGTTTCCACAAAACACAAAAGAGAAACCAGATAAGTTTTACCTCCTATGGATACCAGACCAGAAATCCAGTGGTGACCTATTGATGGATATATGCCACCTGTTCATTGCTGTAGGGAACTGAAGAACTGAAATGTCAAATGTCAGACCATTGCTTTTATATACATAAGTGTCATTTTGTGTGATATTTATATCCCATGTCTCCTATTCAAAATATTGGATTCAAAGTTGCAATTTTGCTGCATTTCTGAACATCTGTTTCGAAAATTCAACGAGCCGTATTGACATGGCTGGTGAATTACAGTGTTGCCAAGGTAGAAACGATTAACAAAACATTTACAGTAAAAGTTGCTAAAACATTACTGGAGAATTACGGACAATAGTATGCTTTTCTTTATCTGTTTAAAGCTGTATTATAACATAACCTCAGTTATTAGTAAAATTGTAGATTCTCTACATTTCATTTTTCTGATGATACCACTTCATATGCTCTGCACTAATGTGTACTTCCTGATGATCCAGGACAGAGCAGCAGTGATGCCAAGTGTTGGGCTGATATTTCTCAGTATCCATCTATTTCTTTGTAGCTCTTGAGACACTGAAACCTGAATACAGTAATAATTTGTAGAAGTGTTCACGGAGGTTAATAAAAGTGCTGAAAACCAAGAATTGTAGAACGTTAAGAATCTTTTTATCAGCATTTACTTAAAGTTTATTAGTTAACATGCATAGAATATCCTTAATACCACTTCCTGTGACTCCCTGATCCATGTGTTTGCTTTGACCTGCTCCATTGGAGTAAATTAGTTACTCATCCCTCTTTAAACCTGTCGAAACAGTGACCATAATCAGAATGCCACCTTTTGTCATTTATAATTATGGCTTTTTCAAACTAGTTTTTAGGGGAATGTCACACAAATGATTTTGTCATTTGAGTTTTGTCTTTGCATTCAGAAAGCAGCATGAATGGCTCTTGACTTGTGAATGTTTAAAGAGATCTTTGAGAGCACTCTCAGCTGCAGAGTGATGCTAATCACTGTACTCATCCACCGATGTGCCAGAAATGTGTGTATGGCACATTTTAAGCAGAAAGGAAAGCTGTCAGAGGTAGTGTAAACGTTCCAGGAGAGTCTGTCTTTTATAATACCAAAAAAAGTGTTTGCAGCAGGAAAATAATCATATTCATAAAGATACTGTTCTGCCCACCCTTGATTTCTCTTTAGAAATCACAGGATTTTCCCAAGATATCAATTTTGGAATATGCTATAATAATAAACACACATTTGTTATGTCTTTGAAAAAAGCTTAAAGTGTTTTAGGTATTTCTTGGCAAATAAACAGCACTTGGGAAGTGTTTGCTAGACTTTGCTATCCAAACCCAAAATAACTCTTTTAGAATGGAGAGCTGTCAGCATTGAAGATGAAGGGTGTATGCTATCATGCTGTACAAAATGGTCTTAAGATGTTGTAGATCGACATTTGCTAATAATGATGTTCCAGGGTACAGAGAAGTATGATTTATTGACAAATTCATGGACACCAGTAATTTAAGCACTAAAGAATTGTTAGGCCATTTCGAGAAGTAAGGAAATAGTTAAAGGGGAAATGTATTTCAAAACAAAAAACAAGCATAAGCCATACCAAACTGAATATCTCATTTGAAAAACTGCTTTTGCTTTGCATTGTTCACTCCCTTGAGCTTTCTTTGTATCGTCACACACTCTTGGTTTGGGGCACTTGTGGACACTGTGAAGTGCATTATAAGTCAGAATTCCTTAGTATTACATAAATACTTATCCAGCAAGCATATTTTTTTGCCTAAACTGAAAGGATGATTTCTGAGATTGGCCGTGTGGCACTTAGGTCATATTTTGGAGCATATGGCTGTTATACAATGCTGTAATACTTTCAAAACTTAACTTCATGGCCATCTTATGTGTCACAATACTTTAGTACTGAAAATACTTTTCTCTGTCTTCAGAACACATCACAAAGGAGGACTTTGAAGCAAAACTGAAGAAGTTCACTGGAAACATAATGCAAGTTCCTCCACTGTAAGTTGTTGTTATTGAAGTATAAATCGAGCAGTACAATAGAACATCCGTCGTTTTGATTCTAACCCGATGTGAGATTTATGAAAGGTCAATGTAAACCCTCAGGTGATAGCATTTTAGGCCTTCACAGAGTGGTCAGTGCATCACGTTTGTCATGGAAATTACATGGTTTAGACACTAAAAGGCTATTTTTATGAGATGACTGCTTAATGGGTGATGCTTAGATTTAAAGACAGCTTTCTTGATTTTTTAAAATAGCTTATTTATTCTTTTCATATAGGACAAAAATCATGCAAAACAAAATAAAACTTTTACAAAAACTGTGCACAAAAAAGGTAGCTTCTGATTTTCAGTTGGAGAGGCAGCAAGCCTACAAACATGGAGAGAACATGCAAACACCACACAGAAGGTGCCTTAGTCTAGAATCAAACCCAAGACATGACAGCTGTGAGACAGCAGTGCTTGCCAACACACCATCATGCTTTCCCATATGTTTAAAGATAATTGTGAATAGTAAAATTCATTATATATGAAAGATAATATCAAATGTATACATTTTATATTTGGGGTGAATCTATATTAATTATTATTTATCAATTGTAACTGGTGCAGCACAGTGGTGTGGTGGACAATGCTTCTGCTTCATAACTCCTGCTCTTGAGTTCAGTTCTGGCCTCTGTCAATGTGAAACTGTAAAGGACAGGCATCTTATCCAGGAGTAGAGAACTCATGTGCTCTCTATCCCTTCTTCTAACTCATACTTCCTGAGGGATTTGAGAGAGAGAGTGTCTTTATTATCCCCGGAGGGGGACTAGTTGTTTTTACAGCAGCAGTGTTGGTGTACAGATGGACAGAAGAAAAAGAAATGACAGGAACAACAATATACATACATATTTACATAGAAGGTCAAGTGTTAAGTAATAGTTTGATATGGCTCATAAAGGCTTGTTAACCAGGCTGTCATTTTAAAATTGTTTCCTGATTCTAGTTCAGTTTGCCTTTGTACAGTATGAACTATATACTGTGTTTTATAATAGATGTGCAGCATTTTCACATTTTGCTGTTAAAAGTAATTTTATGGGATACCTGGCTTCTTTACTTTTCAATGTATTAAATTCAATGTAATGCAATGTAACCATTGGTGGTGGAGGGGAGTCCCCATTACCTGTAAAGCGCTTTGAGTGGAGTGTCCAGAAAAGCGCTATATAAGTGTAAGCAATAATTATTATTAACTAGTTGTATCACAATTTTTATACAAGTTTGAAAGAACAACTGAATAAAAAATACCATTGTTCTCTTCCTCTTAGATACTCCGCACTGAAGAAAGACGGACAAAGGCTGTCTGTCCTGCTGAAGAAAGGCTATGACGTGGAGGCGAAGCCTGCCAGGCCTGTGACAGTTTACAGCCTCTCACTGCAGGACTTTAGCCCACCTTTCTTCACTCTTGGTAGGTGGAGAAATTTATTTCCATGTAGTAGTGGCAGCGGTTGCATTTTGGGTGCTCTTTGGTCACTTTGGAAACAAAGAAAAATGACGCTTTTTCTTTGTTCCTACAGTAGCTTCATTCGTATACAAGGAATGGGGAGACACCCTCACAAGTAAAGCAAGAATCTTGAGTTTTATCATACCTCATGTGTTAAATAAAACTGCTCCCTTCATAAGTTTATTGATTTAAATATTTTAGGCTTTTTTACATGTCAGAGGGTTTTTGAGGGTTTCCTTTAACACTGATAGGATTTAATTGAAAAATTTGGAACAAAGAGAGTGTACATCCAGCTTGTCTTATTGTTTAAGTTTATTTATGTAACATTCTCGAATTTGAACAAAACTGTGTTTTTTTTCCATTTGGTAAGCTGCCAACTCCACAGAAAATAAACTAGGTAATTTTTCCTATAGGGGAAACTTTAAAAAAATCCCTTAAGGGAAAATCAAAGGGAAAATTACATTGAGTGGGTTGTATGCAGTGGTCCACATGGAGTTTTTGGTTCTTTTCTGAATTTTCTGAGCTCAGATATTGTTATGGTTTTTCATGTCTGGTTAACAATTCTGGGTGCAGAATAAAGAAAGTTTAACATGACCAGATTTAGTTTAAAGAACCACAGCATCATAGTCCCCTGGTAGACAGACCAGTTTCTTTATTTGGTCTGTCTTCTTGAAGCCTTTGAGACACTACTTTAAAAGATGGCAAAGAACTGCCTCTGACATTCCTTTAAAACACAGAAATCACCAGCAGTCTTTTGTTTTTCTATTTTTGACACATACCGCAAACTATTTCCTGTAATCTTACAATGTCTTTCTGGATGCTTTTGGTTGGTTGTAAAATTTCAGATGCTTCCTCTGTTTTAGTTTTGGGGGAGATGTCTTTTTTGGTTAAAATATATCAATGCATTGTCCAGTGTCAAACCAGACAGACAGTGGTTTGAATAACCAAAAGTGTAAAAATTCCTTCAACAACAGTTATGACAAATATTTTAATGCTGTGGCTAATGTACAGTGCCTCATGTACCTCCTAGTTTTAAAACATTAATCTGCTCTCATTTCTAAATCGGTCTTAAAGTGGCAGGTATTCCGGTAGATCATGGTCAGATGTCTTTTAGATTTTACTTACAGAAAGAATGTGCAAGAAAGAAATGGATGTTCTCTCATTTGAAAATTGAATCCTAAAACTTGTATTTTGTATTTATAGTTGCAAATTGGCTCTCAAAATGGTTAAAAAGAGGTCTATTTCTAATAGCATTATGTTGTGACTTTATTAAAATAGGTGTCATTATTGGAAAGATAGATTTTGACAGACATTGAGGTTCATTAATAAAGAATTTTGTGGAAATAATTGTTTTTCTTGTTTAAATATCATTGTATTTAACCAGCTTAGCTTGAATGTGGAAGGAGATAATTGGATGTCTGA
Organism: Lepisosteus platostomus; assembly: GCF_059453375.1. Taxonomy (NCBI): domain Eukaryota; kingdom Metazoa; phylum Chordata; class Actinopteri; order Semionotiformes; family Lepisosteidae; genus Lepisosteus; species Lepisosteus platostomus. Next base: position 40,959,644 of record NC_142616.1, read on the forward strand.
CTTAAAGATTGGAATGGCAGGGTGGTTTCATGCCCTGTATTTTAATGGAAATCCTTACTCTAGAGAAATAATTGCTCATATGAATTTCTTTCACAGTGTGCCTTGTGCCATTAAAATAATCCAGAGACATTTTCACCTTAATTTGCTGTTCATTTGCTCACCTTAATTGCACTCTGTATTCAAATTGCCTACTTGTATTTTAACATCAGTACAGCATCTTCTTTATATGTACCAGTATACAATATGAGTCCTACCCAAAGTACAATTGTAAGATTGAAATGTGTTCAGTTTGCAATTAATGTTAAAAAATGTTCTTAATGTTTTTTTTCATTAAAAAAAATGTTTTTAATGTTCAAAAAAAGCATTCAAAATTTTCACAAAGATTTTGTTATCCATGACTCTGATGCTTGCCCCCTGTTTTGATAAGCTTCTAAAATTAAGTACGATTACAAGCAAGTAAAATGAAGTATATGACTAGATGGGCAGCATGATGGGCAGTAGTCAACATTGCTGCCTAGAGACATTGAGGCCCTGGGTTCAATTTTGCACCTGGGGTGCTATCTTCATAGAGATTGTACGTTTTCACTGTGTTTGTGATGGTTTCTGGGTGCTTAGGTTTCTTTCCATAGTCCAAAGACATGCTGATAGGTTAATTGGCCCTGGTGAGAGTGTGTGTCGCTCTGGCTGTGGCTTCACATCCGGGGTGTACCCTGCCTTTTGCCCATTGGTCAGTGGGATAGAACCCGCCCCCTCCCCCATCCTGAATTAGATTAAGCAGTTGGATAGATGGATATTGCTAGGTATAGACTAGGTGTCTCAAAACGTGGTCATGAATCGATTGAATCCAATAGGCAGTATAGTTCAACCTAAATTAGCTATTGCTAATGAATTGGAATAGGTTTTATGTTACTTGTTAAATAAGCAAGTAATTTTTCCATTTAGTAAATTTAAGAACAATGGTCTTTGGGGGCTGAAGATTTTTGTTAATACATGAATAGCTTATGTGATCATAATTACATTGTGATCACTTCTGCAGGTTCACTGTTATCAGCACTACCTTAAGGCCTTGGAATAACTCCTAAACTGTTCCATTTAAAACAGTAATTCATATAATAATAATAATTGCTTACACTTATATAGCGCTTTTTCTGGATACTCCACTCAAAGCACTTTACAGGTAATGGGGACTCCCCTCCACCACCACCAATGTGCAGCATCCACCTGGATGATGCGACGGCAGCCATAGTGCACACATTAGCTATCAGTGGGGAGGAGAGCAGAGTAATGAAGCCAATTCACAGAGGGGGATTGTTAGGAGGCCATAATTGATAAAGGCCGATGGGGAAATTTGGCCAGGATGCCGGGGTTACACCCCTACTCTTTTCGAGAAACACCCTGGAATTTTTAATGACCACAGAGAGTCAGGACCTCGGTTTTACGTCTCATCCAAAGGACGGCGCCTGTTTACAGTATAGTGTCCCCGTCACTACACTGGAGCATTAGGACCCACATGAGCCGCAGGGTGAGCGCCCCCTGCTGGCCCCACTAATGCCTCTTCCAGCAGCAACCATAGTTTTTCCCAGGTCTCCCAGGTACTGACCAGGCTCACACCTGCTTAGCTTCAGTGGGTTGCCAGTTGTGAGTTGCAGGGTGATATGGCTGCTGGCTGATATGTAAGAGTTGAGCTGGTTTGAAACCCTGCAGACTGTGACACTCCATACCTGTATGCCTCATACTCACCAGTTGTGAGGACCATGTGATGGAAAGGTCCAGTGCCTTATACTCACAATCTTTTTTTCTACCATTACAGACTTTTGGATCTTTGTTGATCGATTGTGAAATTAAATATCTGACTCATTGTGTATTCTTGATATTAATCTGTCGTGCTTGTTTTGCATGTAATGCTTCAGATTGCAAGTAATTGATCAGCTCAGGCAAATCAGTATCACTTCTCAGACATGCTACCTTCACATTTCATAATAATGTGTAGCCTATTGAATTTCTCCTCACTTTCATTACCATCTGGCTTGCTATTCTCATTATTAAAATGTCATTTTGTCTGCCAGTTATTTAGTAAGTATTTTGTTTATTGCTGAATAAATCCAACTTAAAGCCTGTGATAACTTAATTGCAGTGGTGGGGGGGGTACTTTTTAGACCACTTATCTTTTTTTCAAGTGTGTTTATTTTATATAACGTTAGGATTCAGATTGGCTTAATTATCTGCTTAATTTCAAATTTGGTATTTTATCGGGACTGTAAACCATAGGAATTTTGTCAAAAGAACACAAGGACATGAATAATGCATGATTTATGGGTATGAATATTTTATTAAGTCAGTTGTGGCTTAACAGCTATTTTGGTTGCCAGTGTATGTAATTAAATGCAATTAAGGCAGTAAAACATGGAAATGTTTTTATTGCAGATGTTGAGTGTGGTGGTGGGTTTTATGTGAGGAGCTTGGTGGATGATCTTGGCAAAGGTAGGTTTTTATTCCTTCTAAAGTTTGTTTACCTAGAGTAAAGTACTTATGAATTTACCGATTTACGGATCTGTAATGCTTCTCCATTGTTGGCTAGACAGTGCCAGAACTGTGGCCCTGCCAGTCCTTCTTAATTTGTCTTAATTTTTAGTTGTCTTTTATGTACGGTATTTGGCAAATTATTGTTATAATATGTAATCTGTCATAGTGTCCTTGAGTGTGTGGAGAAACCTCCAAAATGTCTGTAAAATAAAAATGGCTATGTGATCATCAGGGTCAATTTTATTCCTTGATATTTATTTTAAAAGAAGAGCCATCATCTGTGTGAAGCTTCTGTTTATTTTGACCGCTAAGTGTAACAGGAAGACTGAACACGCACCTACCAAAGTGGCCTCTTTGTGTGGAGGTGCTGTGACAGGGGAGCTGCATGATGTCCATTGCCTGTCATCAAATGACTCATCTCTTTGGCATTGGAGCGAAACAGCTTCTGAATATCTCTTTGCAGAGCTCTCCTCGTGTGCCCATGTGAAGGAGCTGGTCCGAACCAAGCAGGGTCCTTTCCTGCTGGAGGAGCACGTGCTTCGGGAAGAGAGGTGGACCATTGATGACATTGCCCAGTCCGTTCAGGACTGCAGCCATCTCCTCAACACTGAGGCAGCGTCAAAGAAACCCAAAACAGACTTGGGCCAAGCACCAGCTACCCACAGTGACAAAGGGAAAACTGATGACGAGGAGCCCTAGCCAGTAGCCGTGATAAAGAGTACACAGCTCAACAACGCATTCTTGAATTCTACAATTCATGTGATGCAAGCTGCTGCATGGAATTTCGAAACCATAATTAGAGCTCTACACAAAGTATTTCAAAGCATCCGAATGACTGCCTTGACCACTAATGCATATCCTCTCCTTGAAATAATCTATTCATGACTGCACAAATTATCCTTTGAAATGGATCTTTCTGCATGTTTGTTTTGTGAATGCAACAGTTTCTGTATTTTATCTGTTCTTATTTTCAGGAAGTTCCTCATTGTGCATTACTAAGAGATGGAACTAAGAGATGGGCATTGACTGATCTGAAAAACAATGTCAGCACCATCACTGCATAAGTGCTAATTAAAAACTTCTTACTGAAGATATTTCATTGTGCTTTAGCAAACAGCCAGAATATCTCAGCTCCATATAATTAACACAGATGGTTTTTTTTTGGTGGTTGCTTTTGATGAATGAGCACCCAGGAATCATCTGTTGTATGTGATCTTTCCACCTTGACATTAGTAGCACATACCCCATAATAATAGTGTGTTGTCCTATTATTTAGAAAAGCCACCCAGTTAAACTTATTTCGGAAAGAATGAATTAAGAACTCCATTTGCATTTTTGAATGACTTAGTAAATGAATGGCATTTATTGAGCTTACACATGCAAAACATTATCTGCAGATATTCCATCCATCCATTTTCTAACCACTACTTCCAATTCAGGGTCACAGTTGATGGGCACAGAACAGCCAGTCCATCGCAGGGCAGACACAAGCAAGTAAAGCTGGGCTTCTGAATACAACAGCCAATAGAGGGCCTTTTTGTAGCATAGCTTGAGTACTATCGTCCAGACTAGACATCACCAGTTCAAGTCATGTCCACGTCTCTAGGTGCCAAAAAATGGCATGCAACCTGCCATATACTGTTGAGATGTGGTAGTCTGGGATTAAACAGGGATCTCTGGTGTACTGCACCAATGTGACCCCTTTAAGCAGGTAGTCATATCTTGTGGTGCAACTTTAGCCGACAGCACTTGGTTATTCTAGATCTGCTGTGGATGCACGCTTCCAGTGCTGGTTCAGCACTTGCACCGATATTACTCAACATTTCTTAAAATTATTTTAATAATTGATTAAAAATTATTAAAAATTACTCAAGGTGCATGGAGGTATATATCAAATGTTTTTCCTTAAGGGGAGGGTCTAAGTCATTAAGCATGTGATTCCTGGATTCATGGAGAGACAAGTAATGTAAAGAACTGTTCCCCAAAACTCTCAATGTGTCAACTGACCCATATGAGGGAAAAATATCTCTGTACCACTATAGAACTATCATAAGAATGTGTGCGTGTTTTGCGTGTTTTTTTTTTATTCTTAGAGGGGAAACTCTACTGTTTGACAGTATGCTGAAAGAAATTAACTCCCTGACCAGACAAAAGAAGCAACTATTTCTGACTGCCTATGTAATTGGATGTTTATTTTAAATAAGATGTTCCTGTTATTTTGAATGTGAATGGCAGCTGCACTAACCTGCAGGAAGAGTAGTTTTTTAGAGCTCAGACTGAGCTGCTTTATGTTAGTGATGTCATTCTTTCCCCTGCTTTTTAAATTCTCTTTCCTAATTAAAATAAAACAAGCCTGTCTTCGGTTGGAAATTACCAGAAATTTTAGATTGTTGCTTTTAGGCCATTTATTTTGACACTGCTCAATGACATTTATGTACTGGATTACCTGACTATCTAAAGATCCAGGTACTGTCCCTTTTGGACATATCACATTGTGCGAAGCACATTTGGACATAGGTGATGTGGTTGCATACTGTACATGACCATGTTCCTAGAGCTATTAATTCAGCCCAGTGCAGCAAAGCAAGAAACAATGTAAGCAGGAGTTAAACATCATTCTCATAAAGGAAAGAACACAATGTTTTACTGTGATCTACTGGCTTCTTGCTTTTAATGTACAACGGACCAATTAGCTCCTTCAAAAAATGTCTGATAGTTAAGACACAGAGGCATTTTTGTGTGTCTGTCATATTTCAGAGAATAGAAGATGCTGATTAAATAGTGTATTGGCTCTCCTTCATCTAGTAGGTGCAACATGAAACTTTGTGTGTGGCAGGGATTATTGAGCCTGTCATATTCAACATCATGTCAAGAAGCCTTACATGTGTAAGTCCCTGTGTTGTGTCCCAGCTGTCTTGAGGACGTGTAGTCCTCCACTGAGTCTATGGATTGGGCAGTTCTCAAGGGCTGTGTAGTTTTCTCCATCTCACAGGAACAAAGAGGAGTCTACTTATTCCCTATCTATCAAGCCAGGCAAGAAATAGAGTGTGATATCCCGGTAGTGTTGCATACAGTAATGTGAAAAAGAAAGTATGCCCCCTTACGATATGGTTTTACATATTAAGACATCTGACCGTTATCAAGTCCTAAACAAGTCCTTATAGTAGATAAAGGTAACTTTATGTACGGGATAACACACATACTGTAAATTTTACTTTTTCATTATTAAATGAAAAAAATTGCCAACATTCAGTAGGATTGTATGAAAAAGTAAAAGTATCCCATGATTCAGTAACATGTGGAACCCCCTTTATCAGCAATTAACTTAAAGTAAGCATTTCCTGTAAAAGTTTGTCATTCTCTCACTTCGCCTGGGAAGAATTCTGACCCACTCCTTAAAAAATTGCTTAAGTTTGGTGATGTTTGAGGTCATTCGCTTATGCATACCTCTCTTTAGGTTCCGCCACATCATCTCAATGGAGTTGAGATCTAGATTTTGATTTGGCCATCCCAGAATCCTTATTCTTTTCTTTTTCAGCCATTCATTCATAGATTTATTGGTGTGATTTGGATCTTTTTTTCTGTTGCATGATCTACTTTCATCTTCTGGACAGATGTTCTCACATTTTCCTCTAGAATGCACTGCTCTAGAGAGGAATTCATGGTGGTCTCAATGATTGTGAGGTGTCTAGGTCCTGCGGCTGCAAAGCAGCCCACATCATCATCCCTCTACCACCATGCTGGACAGTTGGTATGAGGTTCTTGTGGTGATGCGCAGTGTTTGGTTTTCTACTATGGCCAAATAACTCCACTGTGATCTCATCTCATCGTTCCAGAAGCCTCATGGTTCATTCAGGTGTTGTTTTGCAAACCTAAGCTGTGCAATGTTCTTTTTGGAGACAAGGAGATCTCCTGTCTCCTCTTCCACAAAACCCATTCTTGTTCAGTTTTTTCCTAATCATAGTACCATGTACTGTACTCTACTGTTTACCGTATTGATCTACTATTGCCTGTAGATCTCTGGATGTAGCTTTCAAGTTCGTTGTGATCTCTAGGTCTGACCTAGGGGTGAATTTGCTGGGGTGCCCACTCCTGTGACTTTGAATTTCTCCATTTTTATTTGATCTTTCTCACTTCGTGATGGAAGCACTTCCTGATGATCAATGTTTTTTGTTTAATAATTATTTATTTTGAATAATAAGTAACAATAGATTTATCTACTGTTAGGACTTGGTGAGGTCTAGGTGAAGGTCACGTATGTCTTTTTGTAAACCCATAGAATCTTAAGAGGGTGTACTTTCTTTTTCACATCAGTGTATAGTGGCATTCAACTGGTTGTCTATTCTGTGAGTATGTGGTATATTTGGAGCTTTCGCATGGAATGTGAAATGAATTAATTAAAATATAAACTAAAAGCCCTGTGAAATAAAAGGTGTAGCAGATGAATTGGTTGGGCTGGTGGAGAAGGACAGGAAACCATTGCTTATTTGCTATGTTCTATATACCCTGAGAAACTGACACCCCCACCCCCTTCCCAAGTCATAATAGGAGGGTTAAGAGAAGTTAAACAGCCCTCAGTGATGTCCCACCTGTTTCATCTTTTCCCTGGGCTATCATCATTATTCTCCTTTCTAGCAGATGCGAGATGAAGTAAAAGGGGGTATAAGCCAATAAAGCAATGTTGGGCAAAGACAATGTTGGGCCCGTCTGGCAATGCTGGAAGTCCAAACAACCTAAGGAACAATCCTTGAGAAGATGACTCGCTACTAGAAATAGACTACAGTCTTTTCAGAGCAATAAAGACAAGTCAAAGGTAACAGGAGCAAGTCACTGAAAACAATATAGATGATGATTTGATGTGATGTTCTGATATTTTCTGTTACAAATTCTATCCTGGAAAAACAAACAGGCTACATGGAGTACCTTCAGCTTTCATTGATGAAGGAGTTTGAGGGCATCTCTCGGCCGCAGGATATGAACTGGCAACCTTCCTGCCACAGGCACAGATCCTTAGCCCCAGTGCCACTGCTCCGCCCATTATTTATGCAAGATAGAGGCATTTAATCTATAAGCAGCCTTGAATAGAAAAACAAGTTTGTTTTTGTGGTTAGTTGGACATTCCTGTTACATTCAGTAAAATGTTTACATCAACTGCTATCCACCCTCACAGATCACACCAAGAATGGTGAGCCTGCATGATGAAATGCCCAAACAGGATGGAGAAGATCTTCAGTGTTGTGCAGGAGGCGCAATTGCTCTCATGATTGCTCTAGATTTTTATCAGGAAAGGTTTGTACAGACTGATACCTCAGATATGGGTATACTGTAGTTGCTGTATTATCTCATCAATTTGATGGCATGGAACAGCCTGTGTTTTAGTTAAGCTAGAAACACTTCTGTTACTAGGAGACAAACTAAATGACATTTGAGAAAGGATGGCTAGCAATTGAATGGACTAAAGATACCTCATCATACATACTAAGTGAACTGGCTGTTCACTTTGGTTCCTGCCCATACTTTAATTTCCTGAATGATGAAGCTGTAGCTGTATTAACCTTTGCAGTTTGCAGTGCTTTCTTGAGTATTAAGGATTCATAGTGGAAGCATCCTGTGACTAATTTGTATTAGCCTATGATTAAAAAGGGACTTAACTGTGTTTAAAATAGTTATTCAACCATGAATGACCATCACACAAACCATTAATCACAATTGGGAGAATTATGGCTACTTTATTAATCTCATAGTTTTTGCCTGCTCTAAGAATAGAGAATATAGTTGCAGTTCAGTTATCTTTAAATGACAGTAAGATAAAGGTTTATAATATAAGTAGTGTGAGCTAAATATATTATATCTTTCTGTATTTGTTAATATAAGAACAAGCCTTTGAATAAAGCTCACAGTTTGAAATTTTCATTATTTCATTCATTTCCTGCTTTTAGTGTTGAGAAGGTGGTAATGAATTAATTATGTGGTGCATCTGCAGTATTTATAGAAATTTCTAGATGAGAAGGAGTTTTAAATCACTGCCCATTACCTTTACCACACACAAAGCTAGACCTGTCAAGTGAAGAGACTGTTTAAGTCCTCTGAGCCCTCTAGATTTAGCAGGTCTATTATTAGCATGAACAGTGCCAGCATAATTAGATGTTTTGTTGTCTTTTCCCTTGTGACTTGGCTTGAAATACTGTCAGGTGGCAAGTTTTTGTGCATTTTTTTGTTTGTAATATCATGGTACTTGCAGCATTGACTAACAAGAGTGTCTTTGTCTGGGTATTAATGCTGACATCACATCGAAAGAAATGAGATATACATAAAAGGGTTGTTTGTTAACAAGTTAAGATAATGGCCTTTAGGTTCATCACATCTAATTTTAGATATCAGATAATCTTTTGACTAAATGCAGACATGGACCCTTTTCTAAGCAATAACAGTCTAAATGCAAAGCTTTCATAATGTTGAATCTTTGTGCAGTATATACTATATATATGGGTTCAGGTGGGTATCTGCATCAGCATGCGTAGGCTGCAAAGGAACAAGTAATAGGTTTATTCCATGCTGAAAAAAAAGGAAGAAAGAAAACACAACGTTTCAGCCGTGGAGCCTTCTTCAGGTGTGAGAGAGACAAGGCAGTAGGCAAAGGTAAAGTAGCGGGAGAACAAAGGCTGGGAGGGAGGAGGAGTGAGAGGCGGGAGCAGGGGACAGAAAGAGAGTGTGAAATGAAACTACCAATGAATGGAGAAAATTTAAAAGAAGAGTAGTCTGTCGTTAAGAGAAGGGGGAATGTGTGATCCTAGCTGCAGGATAAGTTTGGTTTCGGTAGACTTTCTGATGTATGAGTTCGGAAAACCATCTTTGAGAACACAGATGGAGAGATTAGAGTGGTCGTGGCCGTCAGAGGTGAAATGAGAAACAATGGGCTTGGAGAGATCTTTAATCTTCACAGCCCTGACATGTTCCCTGAAGCAGTCTCCGAGTCTCCTTCCTGTTTCTCCAATGTAGATGGCTGGGCATTTACTGCAAGAGATACAGTAAATAAGGTTGCTGGAGGTACAAGATGCCCTCTGGGTGATGCGGAATTGTCCTGAGGGGCCTTGAATGAGTGTGGTGTTGGATGTATACTTGAAGGTGATACAGCGGGCTCTGTTGCAAGGGAAAGTACTTGGTGTGGATGGTTGCTGAGGGCGGTCAAGGGAGCTGTGAACAAGAAGGTTACGCGGATTAGGTGGTCAGCGATGTGAGATGATGGGGTGGTCAGAAAAGAGGGCCCCAATGGAGGGATCATCCTGTAGGATGGAAAAGTTGTCATTTATAGTCCTGGGGATAGGAAGTCTGTTAGGGTGGTAGGGAAGCACCAAAGGAATGCGGTTGTAACGGCGGGAGTTCCTGATTAGGTTGATGGTCCGAGGAGTGTTTTTGGCTCGGGCAAGGGCCCTGTATATATATACTATATATAGTGTGTTGTAAATTTATTACTCCAGTGATTCTGAAGTTTTGATTTTGATCTCCTGAGCATCTGAACTTACTAACTAAAAATTTTGTAAAACTACTTTAGTCTAGTTCTGGAGTTTTTATAAGATCCCCAGACATAGAGGGATCATGAAACATCTTCCTATTTCGTCTTAAGAGAGTTCATTAGACTGGAGATTAATTAACATGTTTGTATATCAATCAGAACTTCTCTTTAGAATGGATAAAACATACAAGCAAAATCATATATGCCAATAGTATGAGAAACAAAATTATAAGAAATACTGTGTGTTCAGATTTCTGTATTTTTTAATGAGTTCAAAATGGACATAACCTAATTTCTGAGGTAACATACTGTACTTGCTATTCAGAAGCACTGAGCTTAAGAATTACACACCAGCTTAATGTTACTGTTGAGATTTATTCCGTGCACATTTCCTTTTATTATCTATTTCTTGTGCAGCTTCTGCTTAATTGCGACCTTTGTGAACTTGACCGTCATTTTACTTTCAGAGACTCAGATCAAGCTGATATCTACAGACTTAATAAAAAATCCCATTTGAACAAAGGTTGGAGTTCAGTATGCTGATACAATGACATCCCTACAGAAAGCCTGACTGTACATATGTACAGAAACCAAGTCAAACATTTTTTAATAATACTGTGTGAGCCTTCACATTTGGTGATTTTGCTCCTACTTGTACTTGTGTCAGGAATAGATGGAAAAAGTAATATTGCCTGCAGTGAAAAATGGTTAGACACTTTATGTAATCAAGGCAATTCATAATAATCAATAAACACTATGAGTTTACTATGAGTTGGTTGTGGTGTAGGCCAAGAACACTTTTGTTCTTGTAGCTGTTTGAGTGCTTTTAAGAAAGTTTCGCAAGGCAGGGAAGTCATTGCTTCACCCTCTTTTTATGGGCTGAAGAGGAAGTGAACTGAAAAGGTTAATGCTTCAGATGCAGTTTGCAAGACATAATGGGGCAGTAAGCACAAAGGGTACCTGTGAAATTGCTAAATAAGCTGGACACAGGCCATTGAGCTTGTTAGATGTGGCAAGTAATCAGCATCTAAATAATAAAGACATGCATGGGCAGTTTCAAACAGTGCCAATTAATTTTAAAAAATTCTCTTTTTGATATCTTCCTATTCATATGTGTTTTTGTGAAGACATACAATCCATTATGTCTTGCATTCTGATATTCCTTTTTAGAAGCAAAGATATGAAATCTGTAGAAAATCTATACGATAAGTTAGACCAAGGAATCAGGACCAAGAAATCATACAGAATTTATGTACTTTCCATGTATTAACAAGATTTATTTTATTTCAATTTAAAGACAAACAGTGGTTCAAAAGAAACCATTGCAGTGCTGTTTTTACTTTGTAAAGGAACACATAAAGGTTTATTCCATGCTAAAAAGAGAAGAAAAGAGACGCACCAGTGTGAGAGCACCTCACCTCTCACAGCTGAAGATGGGTCCACAGCTGAAATGTTGTCTTTCTTTTCTTCTGTTTTCAGCATGGAATAAACCTTTACTTATAATAATAATAAACTTTATTTTATATAGCGTCTTTAAAGGTGGCTTCTCAAAGTGCTTTACAGGATGACAACAACAATAAATAAGAAGAATACACAAGATAAAACACAATTACAATATACAGAGGAGACTATGGTTGGTGGTACTAAGAAAAGCAGAGGGGTGAAGAATGGAACCAGTTAAGTAAAGGCTTATCTAAAGAAGAAGGTTTTGAGTCTGGATTTAAAGGAGTCTAGAGAAGGTTACTCTCTGATATCCTTAGACAGAGAGTTCCAGAGCCTGGGGGCATAACAGGAAAAGGCCCTGTCACCCATACAATGTAGACGCTTGGGGGACAGTTAGGAGACCAGAATTAGAAGAGCGAAGGTTGTGAGGTGGGGAGTAGGGTGATAATAGTTCAGACAGGTACTGAGGTACCAAGCCATGCAGAGGCTTATAGGTGAGCATGAGGATTTCCTCTATGAATTGGCTACATTACTCTGCTCTCCTCCCCACTGATAGCTGATGTGTGGTGAGCGTTCTGGCGCACTATGGCTGCCGTCGCATCATCCAGGTGGATGCTGCACATTGATGGTGGTGGAGGGGGGAGTCCCCATTACCTGTAAAGCGCTTTGAGTGGAGTGTCCAGAAAAGCGCTATATAAGTGTAAGCAATTATTATTATTATTATTATTCCAGGATAGGAGTAATGTGATCATTTGCACTAGACCTGGTCAGGATTCTGGCTGCTGAATTTTGGACATACTGCAGTTTGTTCAAAGTAGATTTAGATACCCCAGCAAGTAGAGCATTACAGTAGTCAATTCGAGAGAACACAAATGTGTTGATCAGCTTTTCAGCCACAGTTAGTGATAGCACAGGGCGTAGTCTAGCGATATTTCTGAGGTGAAAAAAAGATGTTTTGACAATATGCTGCACATGTGGGTCGAATGTTAAACCAGAATCGAATATAACCCCAAGGTTTTTCAATTTAGATTGAAGCTCAAGTACAGAACCATCTACAGATAGGGTTACAGGATTGGCTTTACGAAGTTGATGGGGGGTGCCAATAAGCATGATTTCAGTCTTGTCGCAGTTAAGATGAAGGAAATTTTGAGTCATCCAAATTTTTATGTCAGAGATGCAATTAGATAGAATATCATCAGTGTCAGTGTCAGGTTTGGTATGGATGTATATTTGAGTATCGTCAGCGTAGAAATGACAGCTGAGGCCATGTGATCTTAAAAGCTTACCAAGTGGAAACATGTAAATGCTGAAGAGCAAGGAGCCCAGCATTGAGCCCTGAGGAACACCAGACTTAACAAGTCCAGTTTCAGACCTATACCCATTAAGAGAGACAAAGTGACAGCAATCAGTGAGGTAGATATGAACCATTTGAGAGCAGTGTCAGAAATTCCAAACACAGTCTCAAGACGAGAAAGTAAGATGTTATGGTCAACAGTATCAAAAGCAGCACTGAGATGAAGAAGGATGAGTATAGAAAGGGAATCAGAAGCTATTAGAAGATCGTTAGTGACTATGATCAGGGCAGTTTCCGTGCTGTGAAGTTGACGGAAGCCAGATTGGAGGGGTTTGAAAAGGTTGCTTGTCATGAGGTGGTTATGTAACTGAAGTGTAACAGCACGTTCTAGAATTTTTGCAAAAAAGGGTAAGTTGGAGATGGGGCTAAAATTGTTAAGGTTGTCGAGAGCCATGTTAAGCTTTTTTGGCACGGGGATAATGGCAGCAGTTTTGAGGACCATTGGTACAGTGCCAGTGCTCAAGGATTCATGTATAATATTGAGGACAATAGGACAGAGAGAAGAGAAACAGGACTGAAATAAAGTGGTGGGAATGGGATCTAAAATAGATGTGGTGGATTTCATATGTGTAACTAGTTTATTGAGGGATGTTGAGTCAAGAAGAGCGAAGGGAACCAGAAAAGTTGGATGAGGAGGTATGGAAATGATATGCGTAGTGGAGAGAATGTGATGTCGGATATTGTCGATCTTGGAACTAAAGAAATCTAAGAATGTGTTGCAAAGTTGTGATGAGGCAGGCAATGAGGTGGCGCAGTTTGGCTTGAGAAAGTCTGTTGATGGTGGAGAAAAGATGTCTGGGGTTGTTTTGGTGATTTTCAATGATGTGAGAGAAGTAGGTGGATCTAGCAGACTCTATAGTAACCTTATATTCAGACAAGTAATCTCTCCAAGCCTGATAATGTACATTTAGGTCAGAAAGACGCCACCTATGCTCAAGTTTGCGAGAGGCTGCCTTCATATTTCACAGATGGTCATTGTACCAGGGGGTAGGGTGAGAGAAGGAGATGGTTCGAGTTTTTTAAGGAGCAAAGGTGTCAAGGGCAGATAAAAGAGCACTGTCAAGGAACTGTATTTTGTCCTCTAGAGGGTCAGAGGAAGAGAAACAAGATAAGGAGGACAGAACAGAATTTGCAAACCTTGGGTGATCAATTGATATGCAGTTATGGAAATTTACAGCGCGTGAGGGGGGAGTGTTAGAAACAGGTAATTCCAAATACTTGTTCCTTTGCAGCCTATACATGCAGATGCAGCTACCTACTTGAACTGTTTTTACTTTATCCATTTCAGGTAACATAACATATTGAACTGTGTCGCGTGAAACTAGATACATACAAAGTAGAATGCAGACAATATCCTAAGTGCCTTACACTAAAAGGTGTTCTTGTATCCTTTCCAGCATTATTTTCACCCAAGTACACAATCTAAACAGATTTTTTCAGTGCAGAACCTGTTTCAGAATGAGAGCTACTTTATAAAGGAAAGTGTATTTATAATTAACTAGAAGTCATCAGAAAAAATAAAATGCTAAATTCTTATTAAAGGTTTTATTCAGAATTCAACACAATTTATGGCAATCGTTGCTGGTGATATAGCTGCTATCTCATTCATTAAGTGCATGTCAAATTCAGCAGCAGAGAGTACCATCCCAGTGGTTACTGAATGTTGTGTGGCAGCAGATTCACTTGCAGTTACAATCCAAATTAGTTCAGAGCTATCACTGGGGTGAGGTCAAACCAAGGTAAGACTCTCCAGATTCATACAGTAAGTATGTCCTTTATTATAATGGAAATTGCTGAAACAAATGTAACCCCACAATCCCAGTTAAAATATAAAGTGAGGTAAAAAGCCTTAAGAAAACAAGCAAACTTCTCATTTTCCATTTGGCTAATGTATCATGTTTTCATGGCTTTTTGGAAATATACTGTTGCAATGAAATATAACTTTGAACTTATAGAACTAAAACTGGGCATTGCCATTCTTTTCATTTCAATGGATTGTTTGTGGGCAGTGGTTTGTCCATTAATAGTATTTGCATGCCCATTAGCTTTCACGCACATATACTGTAGCATTCGTAATTAAGTTGGAGTAGCTTCAGAGTTTTTTCAAAACATTTTTTCCTCCTGTAGTTAGATTCCTAACTAGATCAGAATACTCTAAAGCTAAACATTGTCGTCTAACTAGTAAGACAATACTAGTTAACTTTCAGGCATTTTTACTTCACATGCATTTTCTCTCAAAAGATTTATAGTATTATCAAACAAGGTCATGCATCAATAACTGTACCAGCCTAGAACCTCAGACTCTCCATTTTGTTTTGTGAGAATATATGCAGTTTATATAATTTGGGGTTCCATAATTGGTGGGACACTTTCTACTGAAGGGATGGATTAATCACCTAGGACTTCGCACTTGGTGACCCCTGTGGCCTCCCTGGTGCTTGCAGTGTTGCAGTGCTTTCTGTCTTGCAGTGCCTCTCTTCCAATCAGCATTATACCTTCTATGTGGTTGTGGTGCCTTTGGGGATAAGTAGCTCAAACCTGGGCAATTCAGGGGATTCCACCTACATTTCCTCATTCTGCTCTGTGTGTGGTTATCGTGGTTGGCCATTAATTAGTCTTGTTAACATTAATTGGTAACAAAATAATAGGAGATTCTACTTTTTTTTTAAATGCAACCATTTAGTTTTTCAGTTTAATGTAAGGATGGTGAATTATTGTACAACAAAAGCCTAATATTTTTTTATTTACAAATCTGCTAAAAATCAGGGATGATCTGTATACCCAAACAAGTAAAACCTGAGGCCTATGAATGAATAGGGGGTGGAAGTCCTAAGGATTTATTTAAAATTTTCAAAATTATTTTAGATCTGGAGAGACTATGAGTTATGAAATAAGTATAATTATAGCTTAGGTTACAGTAACGTGGTATGAGAGAGTGGCTTTCTGTCAAAGCCATCTGTTAATGGAAAAAACATGCTGGTGGTCTAATTGAATAATTAGCACAGAGGGTCCAGATTAAAGGAAATTAATTAGTCCAGAGGGAGTGAAATTCCACTTGAAGGAAAGGAGCTGTCAGGATTGGCCCTGCATGAAATTAACCACTCCTCTGGACTAATTATGAGGCCTATAAGAAAAACTAGGAGAGTTAGATTTCAGCCTAGAAGGAGGAAAAGTTTGTATTAGTAATAGATTGGGCTGCAGGTTTCAAGGACTGTGTGCTGGGGATGCTTGAGAAAATACAATGTTGTCTATATGGAAGGGTGTCACAGATGCTGGACAGATGGGCTGCATTGTAGCTATTGACGGGGTTATTAGCTACGCAAAATAAAAGGTTGGGGGGGGGGGACAGCATTGTCCTAAGGGTTAGTGGATTGATTGCCAGGTTTAACAGGGTTGAAGAGTGTTACCAACAGGCAAGTTCGCCAGCTATACCAAGGCTGACTAGGAAGACTTAATACTTGGAGGGCATCACCTAGCAAGATAGCAGTGTACCTTTTCCTGAGTTCAGAGAGGAGTGTAGATGGTTCAGGTTCAGTCCAATGTACTCCAGGTACCTTACCATTAGCAGAAAAATGGGTGGCTACAGTGAGTATGAGAAGTGAGCAAGAGAAAAAAGCAAACCAGCTGCTGCTGTCAGGCATGTGAGTGCTGGTTACAGTGATGTGTCCCAGGCCAAACAGGATCAGCAGGAACAGTGATCAGAAGTTACTGGTTCTTAGTAAAGCTCTAGTAATGAGTGATTAAGGGAAATAGTCGCACACCCGCTGCTAATCGGAATCCGCCACACAAACAGTCTCGCCCCAGTCAAGCACCAGCTGGAGGTAATCCCCGCAAACGCCGCAGATCAGATCCGTTAACCAATCAGGACAGCTCACTGGTTACCGCACCCTCCACATCCAGACACATATAAACCCTCTCCCATTCTCATCTCTTTCCTCGGTGTTCGTAGCTATTTAGGAACGCCTTGCCTCACATTTTCTCTTGTTCTCT
This sequence comes from Lepisosteus platostomus, assembly GCF_059453375.1. Lineage (NCBI taxonomy): Eukaryota > Metazoa > Chordata > Actinopteri > Semionotiformes > Lepisosteidae > Lepisosteus > Lepisosteus platostomus. The sequence goes on from NC_142616.1 coordinate 40,976,467, forward strand.
CTCTAATATTACTAGTGGCCTTGAATTTGGAACCTGTTCTTGACTTTGTTTCTCATCTAGCGATTTGGCTTTGGTAGTACTGATTACTTTCCTAGTTCACTTCTTTTCTGACTTGTGTCCAGAACTCCGCATAGGGTCCATTAACTGCACCAGCACTGTGTGCCTTACATATAGAGAGCAAAGAGTATGTATAAGAAGTTGGGCATCCCTGAGCAAAGGAACTAGTAATAAGTTTATTCCATGCTGAAAAGAGAAGAAAGAAAACAGAATGTTTCAGCTGTGGAGCCTTCTTTAGGTATGAGCCTTCTTCACTTGCCCCCTCTCTTAGTAAACCAGCATTCTGTCTTTTCACAGCGATCTGTTCCAAGAACAGGCTTTCCAACCACCTTCTCCTGTTACTTGTTCCTTTGCAGCCTACACATGCTGACGCAGCTACACACCTGAACTACTTCATCCCTGAACAAATATGAATACTCAAATATTTGGAGAATAATGAAGAAAGTGAAGAGGTAATGAGAAGATCTTTTGAGTGAGGTGTAAAAGAGATGAAGAATAGTTAGGGAAGGTGTTCCTGCTGTCTTCCACAACAGGGGGATAACATCAAAACTAAGATCCTGTAAGAGTTTAAAAAAATGAAAAACACTAAACATTAGGTGACATGTTGGCAGTGTCAGTATTTGTGGAGTCACAGGGACAGAAGAAAATGTCATGAGGTATTTTATACCCTTCAGTCACTGAGCGTATTGGATCATATAGGGAGTAGCTCACATTGATAATGGCCAAAACCTGAGTTTCACAACAGCCCCATGGGAATTTCCCTCCCATGAAGTCACATGCCTTCTCTGCATCTAAAGAAAGCACCGTACAAAAGGCCAGGCCGGTTGAGGTACATGACCAGAATATCAAGGACTCTCCATACAATATTAGAACCAAACTGACACTGAAGTAAACTGGTCATAATGTTCTATATCTGTATTCAATAGCAGTAAGAGCCTACAGAATATTGAAATGGTTTTTCTTTCTCCTATTTAATTTATTTAATTTTGGTTGGTATGGAAACGGAAAGTTTGCAATTAACAGGTGGAGTCTATTTCATATCGCCAGCATGAAATGGTAGAAAAAGCCATCTGAGGAGATTTTTGCTTTTGCATAGACTGAGCAGTCACCTTTAATTCCTGCAAAGAGCTAGGTGCATCATTCTAATTGCTCAGAATTTGTTGTACTGTGATTTTTGTATGTGTATTACAACATGAGATAAAACTGTTTCTATCTGATTAATGTGTATGCAAATCAGGTCAAGAATGTTGTCCAGACAATTCTTATGGGAAATTAGCTTGGCTGTTGCCTGCTGCTGTTTGTATAAATAAGTACTTACAGTCAGTGTACATCCCACCAATTTCAATTTGTCTCCTCTGGTTTCTGATACATTTTGTACCTTGAATTCCCCCTTTAGGTTGACTTGATCTAAACAATGTAAGGATTCATACTGTACTTGCCTTCAACCCCAAGTCTTCTTTCTTCAAAAAAGCAAAAGATCTCCTTAATTAATCTCTCTGCATGTCACATTAGTTTCACTCCTTCCATTCTTTTGAGCCTTTTTAGACATAGTGCACAGAAAAAAAAAGTATTCTACATTTTATCAGTTTTTAAACAAATACTTTCCAGTCCATGAAATTCCATTTCACCTCACTTCAACACAAAGGTAATTCTGCACTATTGTTGCATTTTATCAAACAGGAAGAAAAATGTAACGTGTTTCTGATGTGACATCTCTACAACCACTACAACAGACAGAATGTAGAGGAATAATGATACAGCTTTAAATGGATGGACCGGCAAGGAATAAACAAGTAAATAATGAAGGGCATTCATTTTAACCTGAAGAGAGCCTCCCACCATTTTTCTCTTGTATATTTATAATTTTCTGCTGTATACAGCATATGAAGTCAAACATTTAACACACAGAGCATGCTGTGCAAGAAAAACGTGTAAACATTTAATCTGGAATTAGATGAGACGGAAAGTATGGTACAGGAAATCAGCGGGATTTGCTCGTGTTTTTCATGGTCATAAATGTAAATTTTTCTTTCAGAGTTTGCCTTCCCTGTGGATCGAAACCCCAGTTGTGAAAAATGAATCGTGTTACAGTGCCCCCACTGTTCTGATAAAAGCAATACGGCTGACCTCCCTTAAGAAGATAACAGCAAGACACATTATATAAGATATTCCTTGGTGCTTTTTCAATTTGCTTTGGTCAGGACAATAAGTGAAAACCTAGGAGACATTGGTAACCCTGTTTATTATTATTTTTTAACTCCCCAGTTTCATTTCTTTATATTCTATTATTTTAAGATGCAAAATAAAGTAATTATGGGGATTATCACATTGAACGCTTGCAAGAGACTTTTTCTCTTGCACCTTTTTAGGTAAGATTCTTCAACTACAGTGCCTTGCGAAAGTATTCGGCCCCCTTGAACTTTTCAACCTTTTGCCACATTTCAGGCTTCAAACATAAAGATATAAATTTTTTATTTTATGTGAAGAATCACCAACAAGTGGGACACAATTGTGAAGTGGAACGAAATCTATTGGATTTTTGAAACTTTTTTAACTAATAAAAAAATGAAAAGTGGGGCGTGCAAAATTATTCGGCCCCTTTACTTTCAGTGCAGCAAACTCACTCCAGAAGTTCAGCGAGGATCTCTGAATGATCCAATGTTGTCCTAAATGACTGATGGTGATAAATAGAATCCACCTGTGTGTAATCAAGTCTCTGTATAAATGCACCTGCTCTGTGATAGTCTCAAGGTTCTGTTGAAAGCGCAGAGAGCATCATGAAGACCAAGGAACACACCAGGCAGGTCCGTAATACTGTTGTGGAGAAGTTTAAAGCCGGATTTGGATACAAAAAGATTTCCCAAGCTTCAAACATCCCAAGGAGCACTGTGCAAGCGATCATCTTGAAATGGAAGGAGTATCAGACCACTGCAAATCTACCAAGACCTGGCCGTCCCTCTAAACTTTCAGCTCAGACAAGGAGAAGACTGATCAGAGATGCAGCCAAGAGGCCCATGATCACTCTGGATGAACTGCAGAGAACTACAGCTGAGGTGGGAGAGTCTGTCCATAGGACAACAATCAGTCTTACACTGCACAAATCTGGCCTTTATGGAAGAGTGGCAAGAAGAAAGCCATTTCTCAAAGATATCCATAAAAAGTCTCATCTAAAGTTTGCCACAAGCCACCTGGGAGACACCCCAAACATGTGGAAGAAGGTGCTCTGGTCAGATGAAACCAAAATCGAACTTTTTGGCCACAATGCAAAACGATATGTTTGGCGTAAAAGCAACACAGCTCATCACCCTCAACACACCATCCCCACTGTCAAACATGGTGGTGGCAGCATCATGGTTTGGGCCTGCTTTTCTTCAGCAGGGACAGGGAAGATGGTTAAAATTGAGGGGAAGATGGATGCAGCCAAATACAGGACCATTCTGGATGAAAACCTGTTGGAGTCTGCAAAAGACCTGAAACTGGGACGGAGATTTATCTTCCAACAAGACAATGATCCCAAACATACAGCAAAATCTACAAAGGAATGGTTCACAAATAAACGTATCCAGGTGTTTGAATGGCCAAGTCAAAGCCCAGACCTGAATCCAATCGAGAATCTGTGGAAAGAGCTGAAAACTGCTGTTCACAAACGCTCTCCATCCAACCTCACTGAGCTCGAGCTGTTTTGCAAGGAAGAATGGGCAAGAATTTCAGTCTCTCAATGTGCAAAACTGATAGAGACATACCCCAAGCGACTTGCAGCTGTAATCGCAGCAAAAGGTGGCTCTACAAAGTATTAACGCAAGGGGGCCGAATAATTTTGCACGCCCCACTTTTCATTTTTTTATTAGTTAAAAAAGTTTCAAAAATCCAATAGATTTCGTTCCACTTCACAATTGTGTCCCACTTGTTGGTGATTCTTCACATAAAATAAAAAAATTATATCTTTATGTTTGAAGCCTGAAATGTGGCAAAAGGTTGAAAAGTTCAAGGGGGCCGAATACTTTCGCAAGGCACTGTACATACCACAGGATCTGAAAAAATATGCAGTAATTAGTCTCACGTGACCAGCTACAGATACCAGTATTGTAATTATTTTTGTTTATCTTGCCATTGACTTTGTCCAGAGTGATTTAAAATAAGGTTTGCACAGTTTCATAACTGTATGAGATGCAATGGGATATATATATATAAACAATGTGGGGATACATAATTTATTGAAAAGAGAAATATGTTTGGAAAAACTGAGCAATACAGGAAATAAGTAACAAGATAATTTGGCAAAGATATGAAATATGTATAACTCAAGAATTCAGACAAATATTATACATTTCCCAGAAAGATATTATGCATGTGGTAGATGTCAGGAAGTGATAGGTTTACCTAGATTACACATAATTCTGGTTACTCAGGTTTTCGTGTATTCATGGTACAGAAAAAGTAACAATAATAGGTACAAGTGTCCACCTCCAACACAGTAATCATTCTAACAATATTAGTGTAAGGACTAAACAGTAACACATCACAAATTACACTTATATGCATAACAAGCTCTGAAGGCTAAATTGTCAGTTAATAAAAGATTTATATATACAGTTTGAATTTTGTTATTAAACATCAATCATTAGCAGAATTACTACTAGATTAGTAGCACTCTATCAGGGTATTTCTCAATACCACATGACATAAAGAATGTAAAAATTAGATTTATTAATCCAAAGTGTTGCTTGGCTTTAACTTTAAAAGAAGCCATAATAATTCAAGATATTGTTTTCCACATTTTGGAGTAGTTAATTTGTTAATTCTTTTTTTACCTGTCTAAAGCTATGAAAAGTTTGTTGTATTCAATTAGATTTGAATCGTTAGTATTCAGTTCACTGAAAAGCGTTAATCCTTCTATAATTTGTAAACAGCTCTTACATGCGTTCAGTAAAAACTATAAATAATTATACAATTGCTTTCTAATGAAATACACATGGATATGAATAGCTTCATCCTATCCAATATTGTCTCATAATGATTGCCATTAACATTGAAACATTGAAAAGGTCTAAAACCTCCTCAGTGCCCCATTTTTTGGGGGGGCCCATGTACAGGGACATAATTTTTGGTGATCTTGTATTATAATTTCTAAAGATATCTTTTTTCATTTTGTCCAAGCCTTGGAATTCACATCCTGCTTGTTAAAATGTATCAATACTTATTTCATACATCAAAGGCAGAATCTACAGTTGTTTATTTAATTTAAAATTAGAAATGGCTGTATTCATGCTAGCCGGTAATAGCACTGATTGTTTATTTTTCATCATCTGTAATAAACTTTTATTTTATCTTATTCAATTAGAAGGAGAAAGCCTGGAATTTACATTTGATATTATTTTTTAAGCAAGATGCTTAAGTAAGTCACTTTGAAAATACTGTTGATTTCGAATGCAAACATCCTTCTTCAGTGTGAAGTTCACTGGGTCTCCAACAACTAAAGCTAAAGTTCCAGTCAGCTGGATGTCTGCCCTCGTTGTGTGAAAAGCCGATATATGAGATCACCACAGGGCTGCACCCTCTGTGTGTTCAGTTTCTCTCCATGGTATAAACCACCTCACTTAATCTGAATGCTTCACTAACCCAATGAGAAAACACAGACTGTACAGTATACAATGTTTTCTGTGTTTAAGGAGCCTTGAACGTTTAATAAAGCATTATCACAAAAGACAACAGTTGCTCTGAAGGCCTGTGTGAATAAAAGCTTCCGTTCGATTTCAGAAATTGCCCTTCTAATGGTATTTCAGAGCATTCAAGCGTAGTAAGTGAGAGCCATCCAAGCAAGGAACCAATAACAGCATGAGATATTGATATAAATGTCTGCTCCTGTGGAGGAAGGGCACTGTTAACCAAAGGGTAAAGGTCAGATAAACCAATCCTATTTATACCCTACCTCTGCCTAACATGAATTCTGAAGGTTAGCATCTGTGGACTTCTCTGCACCTACACCTTTCTAAGTGTGTTACTTGCAATCATCATTTGGAATACAAACAGCTTGTTGGTATTCTTTGTGTTGAGGCTTCATAAAAAAAGAGGAAGAAGGTAGAGCTATAGCAGGCAGGTCACAATTAGGGAATTAAAGAGAATAGAGATTTGAGGAGTGGCGTTTGTTTCCTTTGGTTATTTTCCTGTTCAGGTCTGTTTTTCATCCCCTTTTGTAATACATGGAATACAGTCGCAGCTAATTGACAGAAATTTTAAGCTGTTTCCCAGTTCACTCTGCAATGTTTTTTTCTCCCTAGTGCTTAAAGGGCCTGTTTAAGATTTAACATTTGCAGGCTACCCAAATATACTATACTCACAAGTTTGAACAGGGAGATCTTCTCCCGCTATACCTGTTTCAAGGTAAAATTGTGCCTCAGGCAAATACAGCTTTTTCAAAACATCCACCCTCTGAAATCTAAACATGACAAATGGGCTGCATGTAAATGATTGAGGAAACCTATTTAATTAGATTTTTTGTCATTTTAAATTTGGTCATTTTTTAGAGCCCTTCCTCTCTCCACAGATTCTTTCAATTGCCATTTGTTAATTCTCCTCTGTACCAGCATACGGAGATGTATTTTCAGAAAAAGGGACTTGTTCTAGCTGGAGAATCCTTTTTCAAAACCTCCATCTCAAAAAGCACTCCAAGAGAAATAAAGTGAAAGGGACATTTTCAGGATGATTGCATTGTGATTAATTGCTGATATAAAGCAAATGGCAGCATAATTAACTTGGGAAATGAATTAAAATGGGAAATGAATGAAACAGTTTAAAAGGTTTCTACTGTATGTCTAAAATGCCTTAAAGTCCAAAATGAGGCTGACTTGGTAATTACAGTAGTTCCACATTCCAAATCAATTCTTTGTGAATTGCTCATAAGACATGTCTGTCGGGATATACTGTTTGTAACTGTCTTATACCTGACATTCATTCTGGGCCTTATTTATGATAGGAAGCAGTACTTCTACTTTCTGCATGTACGTTTGTTTTAAGCATTTTACTTTTGAGAATGGTTTATGTAAGATGACAATTGTGTTAGAATGGCAGTGCTTTTAATAAACCTGATTTGAATCAATTTTCAATGGGATTATTTAATAGATGCAATTAAGAAATACATGTTAAATGAATAATGACAAACCAAAGATTATGCAGGTCAAGAGGTTTTCCTTTCTCGTCCTTTACAAATAAAATCAAATTGGTGTATTATGAATTCTGCAATTTTCCTTATTCAAACAGTAAAGCAGATCCAAAGGAAAAGTTGATTTTATACAGTCTTAGACTTGTGGGGCGTGAAAAGACTTCACTTGTTTCTGAGAAACCCCCTTGGATAGTCGCTCATGATGCTCACAGATCCCTGAACCATAAACTGAAAGCTCTAGCGCTGTAACGCCTCATTGTCAGCTGCACCTTCACACCATGAGCTCACAGTGCCACTAGCATATTCCCAGGAGCAGTGAGGAATATCTTACTGATATCACTTCAGACTCAGAGGTGCCTGGGAAGTCTCAAGAGATACTGTTGCATGGCAAGCAATGACCCATTTCAAACCTAGTCTGATGATTTGAAACCTAGGGGCAATGGGCCTATCTGCACTGTCACCTGGAAAATCCCAGTCATCATCACTGGTGACACAGCTGGTTTTGAACCAGTGAACTACAGGCCCAGTAGTCTCTAAGGATCCACTTAAAATAACCTTCTTTCTGCTTTTCTGAAAATGTGTACACAATATCACTTTGTTCTTTGTTAATTTGCAGTTATTTGGATTCACAACAAACAGATTTTCATATTTCCATTGTATTCCACTATAATCACCTTCCATTAACAACTCTGTTTAATCCTACAGTATACCTTACTTCTGAAAACCTGATCTAATGCAATGCACATTAATGCAGTTGCTGTAGCATTTTTCTACATTTATTGAAAAGTTTGATTTAGTTAAAATCTCAAGGGGGTACTTAAAGCAAATAATTTAGGTTGAAGGGTATCCACATGACAAAAAAGGTTGGTAACCACTGAACTAGACAATTTAATTTGGTTACTCATACATCTGCTGGATTGTACTGAACTGAAGACCCCTGATCTCTTCTTTATAGGTTCCGAAGCTCTGCTGCACTTCTGTTGTCTAGCATAACAACCAATGACATTGTAACATGTCATTATAATACTGAACTATATAATTTGCCAACATTTAGTTTTAAAACAAAAGCCAATAATCTGTAATGTATTGTGACAATGAGAGAAAGAGTTAAGGAGGGCAGTTATACAGTAGGAGACAAACCGTAGAAACCATAGAGCCTCAAAGAAGAAATGAAGTTATAAATCTATGGCTATGAATATAATGAAAGCATCGGGTCTTTGGTTTTGTTTTGTCTTTCTTGCCTACACCTGTGTGTATAAGAGTGAAGTGCTTAGGTTATTATTAATTTGGGGGGGATTGTGTGCTGTTGTGTACACCCCACATTCAAATGATTCACCAGTATATACTGTAACCTCCCTGCCACCTTCCTCTCAGTGTGTCAGTATAATATATGCTGTATAATGTAATGTTCAATAGAATGGGTCATTTTTATACATTGTGATACGTGGGTGTTCGACCTTCTGTTGCACCATAGTCTTGTTTCTTGTGTTTTCTCTCAGTTTTTAGCCCTAACTTGTAAACACTGAAGGTCAGATATGAACTACAGCTTCTAATACAGTACATACAGATAAGTAAATGGAGAACAAACTCTTTTTAGCAATGATAACCTGGAAAGAGCCATTTATACAGCAGGGAGCTGGAGTTGAAGTGATGTACTGTACTTTGCACAGAGTTAAAAAGGCAGCATGTTACCTTATTTAGTGAAGAGAGCCCTAAACAGTATTCTTCACCGCTGTTCTTAGAAGATATGTAAATATAGGTTTAGTACTAAACAATTGCACAGATAAAACCTTGCAACTTAAAACCCCCCTGCAGAGGTTTGTCTTTAAAGCTAAGCCCTTGATGAATAATTCATTCTGGACATTCCTATATATAGCAAAACTTGGATGAATGTAACACATCTGAGGTTTCTAAAAAGTAAAAAAAGTGCTAAACCTGCAATCAACAATCCTTTAAAAGGGAATGCATAGGAAAAAAACACTGTCCTTTAAGCATGGCTGCCCTTGTAATTGTAACAAGAAACATCCTTTTCTGGAACATCATCTTTAGGAACAGCAGATTAATTGCAGGATCTGTTCAGTTTTTCTATTTCTTTAAGTTTCTTTGTACATGAAAGTTGTTGTAATACAAACTCATTTACATTTTCACATGAAATTTAGTTTTCCATGTGAAAATGGGTGTGGATATCCTATGGTTTACTTGTGTTACGTGTATATTGGGATTTTCCCTATGGGTTTTTGGGACCAATTTTTCGTCGGCCTGATTGTCCTGGTTTTATTACCCCAAAGACAGCACATGAATTGCTACAAAATCAAACTTGCAAAGGTGTGGTTTCTTTTACCAGATACCGATAAATAACAATAATATCAATAATGAATAATTCAAAAATGGTTGTTACTGTTAAAATGAAGTTAATTTTATATAGAACTTCATTCACGTCTAAGCCAAAAATCCAAATTTATTTAAAGATGGTATTTTAAAACTTATAAATTCTGAACTGTGCCCATTATTAAATCAATACAGCAGTGAAAATTTAAAATCAGTTGCTTATTTATTCAAATACTTCACAAATTAATTGCTGTTTAATTTTTTGTAGCCTTTAAAAAAACAAGAAGGGAAAGACTGAAAAAATGGAGATGAAAAGATGAGTTGCTTAAAGAAGGAGTTTGAAACCTACATCAAAATTATCCTCCCCTTCAATCCCTTGGTAATGTCTTCACAGGAGTTGCAAAGAACTGCGTTTCCTTGACACGGTGGTTTTTGCAGCAACCATTGAGCCGGTTACTGTCCCCATTCCAACATAAACATGATAGGACATGCTGTCAGACTCCTGGTGCAGAGTTTTCAATTTGTGATTCATAGCCTTGAGCTTTCGCTTGTTTCTGTATCACAAGAAGAGCAGCATTACTTATTAATGGGCACTCAGTGGAGGAGAGAAGCCTTTTTTCCACCTTCCGAATACAGGATTTCATCCAGGTTGAGCCTTTATATAAAAGACTCAAAGTCATAGAATAAATTATAAAGGACATGAATCAGAATCCCTTGATTCCTGTGATTAGACAGCAGGGGATGATTTCAATTACTGTACCTGTAAATCGCTTGGTCTCCATACAGAAAATGTTTAGAATAGATTTTTTGTGTAATTTTCTAGGAAACAGACAAAAGTCTGGTCCTAAAGAAGAGGCTTACTGCTTGGGGAAAAAACAATTCCATTCAACTGGTGACAGTTTGTCTTTATGCCGCTTTTTTAAAAATGAAATCTTCAGATTGCATAGCTTTATACAGCTTTGCATAATTACACATCTTCCCAGTTTTACTTTTGGGACTTTTTGTGCAGGCATATAATATTTTATGAATCCCAAATAAACAGATGTGGTTTGTGTTTTTCATCTTAATACATGTTACCTCTGGTGCTTATAAATCATTCCCTTTATTTACATAAGGATTTTGCGACAATTTACATAGCTGTTTTGACTCAGGGCAAAATGTTTCTTATGTTTGAATAAAATCTCAAAATTTAAGTATTTTTATACTTAACTTGCAAGTAATGGAAGTTTATGCATTAAAAACTTTTCTGTTACCTCTTAAGCAGGAATGACTTTACTTAATTAAATCTTAAGAATCCGTATGAGAATGATTATTGAGAAGAGTAGTGAAATAAATACATGTATCAAGAAAGGTAATTATGTGTAAAATACCATCATTGAAAGATAAGGTGCTGCCTCACTGCGACAGCGAGAAGTGTAAGAAAAACTGATTAATCACCTGCAAGATGTCTGTGTCTATTCAATTCTGATATCAAAATCCTCCAAAACAACTCTAAAAAACCAAATGAAAAATCCACACATTCCATAACATTATTATTTAATCTCCTCACACAGGAGGCAATACTTTAAAAACTGATAGCTATATACAGTACATGTAGAGAAAGAAGAAACATATTTAAGGAATAGGAGCCTGATAAGCAATGGTGCAGATCCATGAATAAGCATAATGACCAAGGTCTGGGCTTTTTTCTTGTGTGATGACAAGCTTACCTGCGATCCTGGTGCAATCTTCAGTCCACATCTTCTTTCTAATGTCACATGGGTGCCAGAGGTAAATGAGGAGCCCCTTGTGGCTGTGCACCATCTGTGTGGTGCTACTGTATCTACAGTAGGAACATGCCAAGTTAAAAGGGGAGCTGTGTAGTGTGCACACCCTACGGTCAATTTCAATAGGTTCTTACTGTGGATACAGTAGCAAGTGTGTCCAGCAGACCCAGCAATCTGGGTTCACTCATCAACCTTAACTGCTTTCCCATCCTTTTAACAGTAACAAGGATTCCTCAAGCAGTAATACACAACTGGCCATGGGTGTATATTGGGTTAGAATTTGGAAAGGGTTCACTTCGTTAAGTGTTTGTGACTTTACTATGCTATTACAGAATTACAGTATAAAATCCACTGCAACACAAAAAGTTACAAGTGCTGAACATGCATGTTTTCAAGGGTGAAAGGCATATACTGTAAAATAACCATGAACACTGCTACCTAAAAATGCATTATGTACTCGGCAAAAACCATCTACAGTCCTTAGAAATGCTTTATGCTGCAACTGTCATGGATGGTCTTGAACAGTGTGTTCTTTGTTCTTTTCACAGTCAAGGGAACTAGTCATTGTGAAGAAATCAATAATAGCCTTGTTGATTCCAGTATCTTAAATTAAATTTTCTAATAGTGCAATAGGAATGTAGAAAAATTTGCATGTAGAAAAAGTCCTTTACAGTATTTTTTGTATATGGCAAATAGCAGAACTCTGTAAATTCATGTCACCTTGCATGTTTACTCTTTTTGGTTCCTAGCTGAAGTTTGTCATTCAAAATCAATGGATCTCAAATTCAGGCCACAGAGTCCAGACTTCAGCAGCTTTTCTATGTCTCTTAAATCATTAACAGCTTAAAGCTGTGGAGAAGGGATAAGATGGTCAAGATAAACCTTAATTGGATCAATTTAATACTTTTCCCAGGTGAAGAGCTGTTTATAACTTAAGGAGAAGACATGTTCCAAGAAGACCAGATTGGGGGAACAGCTGTCCTAGAGGAATCAGAATGAAAGGAGAGAAAATGAATCATAGTAATTCATCTCACTAAGAATTTATTTAAATGGAAGAAGTGCTGTACTTTTCCAAGTTTAACCTTTGCTAGTTTTGGTGTAAGCAGCATTGTCAAATCAAACAGTATTGTTGTATTGTATATAATCTGACAAACAGGAAAAATCATCCTCTAACATGCTGCATAAAACTCTGCAATCAATCAGCTTCTAAAAGGCCTCTATTGTGTATTGGTCATGGTTAAACTGTTATTGTAACAAATAGAATTATGGAAAATCCATACCTGGATGCTACCAATTATGAACCTAAAACAAAGGCACTTCCTAATCTCTTGTAATTCCCAGTGGTGTGTAAGGGTACTACTCTGATTATACATTTTGAAAGTGGACTTCCACAGGACATATTATAGAGTGGATTAGTCTTTATCAACCTCTGGAGGAAAGAAAATGTTTAAATGATCGCCTGATTTGGGAATGTCATGATTTTCACCTAGAAATTCATGACCAGCTTTCATGGGAAAGAAAGTGAAAAGATTTAGTAAATTTTATAAACATATATTGCATATATTACATATATAGTGTCGGTAGTGTTAGGAGGCTGCCTGAACACCGGCAGAGCGCGTGTTGTCTTCCCTGCAGCGTGCCGGTCTGTAGTCGTCTGCAGAAGTTTCGGTTCTCTGATCGGGGAGATTCGTTTGTATCGCCGATAACGGGAACACATTCTGTTCTGCAATAAACGCCGTCTGCGGGCGCTTGGGGATCTTAACGCGCAGCCCTGGTTAGAGTCAGGTGTGGAAGCTGCACATTCCCGCGCGCCGCGGAGTGGGAAGTGCGGTGGGAGGTGTGTTCCACTGTCACAATATTTAAAATAGTAACAGGTAAATCTGAGGTCATTGATAGCAGGTTGGCATTAAAATTGCAATGAAGTTATATTATTTTAAGTATTTGTCTTGGACTTGTGTATGTATTGGTAAAATTTGAATTTCGGAAGTAAGCATTTTGGTAATATAAATACCAATCACACTGTAACGCATACGGCCGACAGGCACTGTGTAAGAGCCGGCTTACCAGAGCGGTGACGTCACCGCCCTTCCCTGTAATAGCAGGACCACAGCCGGGGGGTTGAGGAGAGATTTAGCTCTCTTTAGCTCACAGGCTGGGTCCCTGTTGAGTGACGCCGGAGGCCTGAGTTCGCGTCCCCGACAGTGCGGAGCCGACCTGTGTAGGCAGCAGGGGAGAGCGCCCACCTGAACCCCGTTACGTTACAATACGTTACTGAGCCGTGACCTGCAAACGATTTGGAAAATGGTTTAGCCAGCATAGAAGCAGGTACTGTAGGTGTGTGCTATTTAAAAAGCTCCAAAGAGATACAGAAATAATGCCTCAGAGAGCCTGGGGATGCCTCAGCCTGTTTACTACTATGGTACTTTGTAGATGGCACTTTATATTTGCCATTTAGTTGAGACATCTTTGCTTATTTCTACAATAAATCTTCCATTACGTTTTCATTTGCTGTTACTATACTTTGTGATTTTCCCTAAAAGCTTTTTACTTTGTTGTCCAGGCAACCACCAGCCTGTGATATATGTCGATGGTGAAATTAAAACTTGTCTTATGGTTCTAGTCTTATGTACCTATTTCAAGGGAATATGTTTACTCCTAAGAAAAGCGTGTTTCTCATCAATGAGAAAAAATTCTAGAGAGAAGCTGAATACTGGGGACCAAATTACTTTCCATTTTAACTGTCTCTAACATAGTCAGTTCCCAATAAATCTCCATAATTGTCTTCAATGAGTAGGGACAGCAAGAAAATGTCTTCATTCAATACACAAAACAAAATCTATGAATAAGGACCTCATAAAAGTATGAGAAGAAAGTCAAATAAAATAAAAACGTATATGTCTGAGTAAACAAATAATGCTAGACACTTTATAAACATACCTATTAAACACTTTACATATATACTGTAATATATTTATTTTAAAAATCCACAGCTCTGGTCTTAGAGATCTGTAGGATCTTCTGCTTCACATTTACATGAGCTGAGCTGTCAATCACTTGACTTTTTTTGCCAGGATTAATGTGATCTGTAGCAACTGATCAAAGACTCTAGAAATATTAGAGCAAGTGGAGGTTCAGACATTTCAGTCCCAATTACAGAACAGTAAGAAAACAGTATAAGAAGTAAAATCCGTATGATACTGTAGGTTGACCAAGATACAATTTTCTAAATGAAACACACTAAGGAACACAAATAATTATTTATATCTATATTGAGGTAAGAAATAGAAAAGATGCATAATTTATTAATTGTGCAAAATTCTTATTAACAGTGCTTAACTGAAATGATTATCAAATAGTGTGTGATCTCCCTTTTTGCGCAAGAACAAATAACAGGAATGCATAAGGGTAATTTACAGTATAAGAAAGGGTTCTGTCTTTGTGCTCTATGTATTGGCCTTTGTTATGCTCATCTGTGTTAATGCAACTCTTGAGCTTGGTTGTGGCTCCTTGTGAGAAGAAAGCAGACTCATTAAAACTACCCATCTCCATCTACAACAGTGCCTTTTGTCTGTGAAACACTGATCGAGAGCAGCTCTTCTTGTCCCATTGAATTAACAGGGACATCCACTCAGTAAAAGATGACTTGCTGCACCACTTTTTTCTAGAGGACAGGTTGTCATAAATATGAATGACTTCATGATTGTCTAAAGATGGTAAAAAAACAAGCAATAGGTCTTGTAAATACATTGTCTACAGATATTGAAGTTATTTTAAAGCTCAGATTATGTGTGTCTGCTTTCATTTTAATCAAGACCACTGCACTTTAATTACATGGTGCAATTTATAGTCAAATTCTAAATGAAGGTTCTAAAAATATACACGTGCACATAGATATAAGGCAGTACATTACATATGCATTGCTGTCTCACAGCACTGGGGCTCTGGGTTCAATTCCAGAACAGTAGTGTTATCTGCATTCAGTTTGCGTGTTCTCCTCATGTTTGCGTGGGTTTCCTACAGTCCAAAGATGTACTGAATATGTTTGTCTGTGTTTGTGTGCACCTGTTGCTTGTTATGATAGGTTTCGTCTCCCCTGCTGAAAACAATCCTGTATTGGATGAAGCAGTTAGCAAATGGATGGATAGATGGATATATATTTAATATATATCCATTTATAAATTTAAGCAACACACAGGACAAGCAAGCTGAACGGCCTCCTCTCTAATCAAATTTTACAAAAGCAGAAAGACCCAAAAAGCAACTTTTCAAGCACTCAGCACATCTTCTACACTGTTTCTGCCTATTTCTTTCATAGCTACTGCTCCCGGCTCTTATCATTTATAACCAGATGTCTTCTCACAATCGTCCCTAATAATATTTTATTTTAATGGTATGCTGCTGCACAGATTGAAACTTTTTGACACAGCATGACTCTAGTGATTTAAACCAGTAATAGTCAATTATGCTTCTCCACCACAGGATCAGAGGAATCCAGAGGCAGAAGAAATAGTGAGTTTGGAACTGTCTAAGTCTAAGAAAAGATTTATTTACTTGTTTCCCTTGGGGGTTTAAGCTGACAAGAAATGATTCTCAAAAGATTACAGTTCATCTGTCTCCCTGGGAGTTATTTCACATTTAATCAAATTCGTCTTCTGTGAATTATACCTTTTCTAGTGTTTGTCCACCATTACTAGCAAATATTATACCACAATCCCAGCACTGGACAAAAGAAAGTATCCATACGAAAAGAAAACCAGATACAATATCCTGCAGACATACACATATCACATTTACTCATCATTTAATATAATATGGCAAAATACAGGTATGCTGCTGTTATTATCTCTGAATTGGAACTACAATAATTTAAATTGAAATTATTTGCAATTTAAACAACCTGTTAGGTTTAAAATAGCCCCATTTCCTAGGACATAATGTGATCCAGTAACTGGAGATTGAGCCAGAAGCAATAACTCATTTTAAAACAGTCGGCTGGTATCATACTTTTATGTCATTATAGCCTCCCCAGTTGGGAATCCCTCTTTATTAAACATGACAAAAATCCAGGAGTAATGGTAACATTATTTTCAGCACCAAAGGTCATTTTCATAGAATGAATTAAATTACAAATAGAAAAATAAGAGCATCCTGCAACCATTACAATGTATCTTTGTTCTTTCGGTGGTTCCAAAGGAAGGTTTGGGGATTTAGTATTTTAAACTACAGACATTCAATAATAAGTGTACATAAAATGTAACTTTGAATCAAGCTTATAAAATGACTATTGTTTTGATCACAGGACTCAGTTTTGTTAGAATTAGGTTCAGTGTTTTTTGTTCCCTGAGTTGAAGATATAATGGGATTGTGCATATACAGTAGTTGGCATCTTTTTATATGTAAGTATATGTAAGCATCTGTACATCTCCAAAAGATGATGAACTCATTGACAGTACAAGATATACTGGCCTTATGAGTGCCTAGAGGCTATCTTCCCTACAAGAAGAGCCTTTCAGCTGTGACAGCCGGTGGTGTGCAAAAGGTAACTCTACTGAGAAAAAACCCTTTGACCACATCAGATTCTCCATCTCCTTTGAAGGTATTGCAAATTCAATCACATTGTGAAATAAATGTAAAATACCATAAGTTGGTCCACTTTATATTGTAACAAGGGACTTGGTTTACCCAAGACCACTTTCTAGTGAATGCAGAATGAAGCACTGTCCCATGGTAGGAAACAAGTAAGCATTGCTTGATTAAAGCTAGTTTTTAATGTGTATTAAATCTGGTCCACGAAGAAATAGTCCTTATTTCAAAAAAGTATTAATCAGAAGCAGAGAAGGGAAGAAAAACATCATTTAATCATTTTCAACCTGCTTAAAGTGTACTTGCAATAGCATATAAAAAAGTAATTAATGGGATAGAAAACGTCCTACCACCCTACACTAATTCCATAATTTCCAATTCAGTCCTGAAGATCATAATTTAAGTTTGCATTGATTTTATTTGGTTAGGGCTAAGCCTTCAGCCTGTCTCCTTAACTGTGAAACTCCATTCCAGATAAATTGTGAAAATAGTTTTTCTGAATATGTTACGGTACAACTGGTGTGTGACCAAAAATACAATATCGAAGTAAGAACATAAGGAAAGTTAAAATGAGTTATTCAGGCCATCCAACCCATTTGGTAATTAGTAGCTTATTAATCTAAGGGTCTTTGCAGTAATTTACTTGAAAGCATACGGGTGTCGGCTTCAATGACATGAATGGGTAGCTTGTTCCAGGCTCTCAAAAACCTTTAGGTAAAGGTGTGCCTAATATTTTTTATTTTAAATGCACTTCTACAAGCATATCTGTTTTGTACTGTATTGCAAAATATCTCTAAATGCACTTGTGTGTGTATTTGGGCATGGACGCATATTGATGTGGGACACAATTTTGTAAAAACGTCCCCACAAAGATAGTAATATATTATTCTGACAATGACAGAAACAGTAAATGTGGGGAAATTACTTCAACGTGTATTCCATTTCTGTAGACCAGATTACAACTTCACTGTAGTCTAAAAATTGTTGATCTACTTTAATCTCTTGTCCGATCTACTCTGGAGAACAGTAAATAAAAATAGAATGGAGGCTATCTGTGTGGTAGGTTCTATGTTCTCCCTGTGGTCACATGTATTTTCTCTGGTTGCTCCAGTTCCCTTTGCACTTCTGGGGAAATTGGTCCTGGAGTGAGCGCGTGTGTGTGTGCTCTGGGATACACTGGTATCCTGTCCAGGGTGTATCCCACCTTGTGCATGTTGCTTGCTGGGATAGGCTCTGGCTCATCTGTGACCCTGAATTGGAAGAAGTGGTTCCTTGCACCATACGCTTGGCTGGGGATAGCTGTGATAGGAATTAATAGCTTTCTGGTAAAGGATAAAGGGTTGGCTAGGTCACAAAATTAACCCAATTATGAGTTGGAAAGATGGCTCATCATTAACTTTTTGACAATTTGTACATGCATGCCAAAAGTACCAATGCAGTCAAGAAATGATACCTTGGCCTCTGTCTTAGATCAGAGCAGGGAGATTGAATGCAATCATTGTCTACATACAATAGTTCTGTCCTTTATTTGGTAAATTCATCCTTCTTTTCCTTTAGCATAGGAAACATCTGGGAAATCTTTATCAAAAGAACCTGAGGTTTTTCAGCTTTGGAATAAATACAGACATCATAAAGCATTAAATCGGATTTCCTCTGAGCTGCAGCTTTTATTCCAGCAATAAATAGATTTTTTTCCCCTAATATTTCCAAACTGAATGACTTTTTCCATTCTAACATGAATGTATTTGTTTTGAAATGGTGCACACTCATTATACATTCACAATGATGAAAGTATTCATGTCTGGTGAAAGTCATGGACAACAAAATGGAAAGCAGAACATACTGCCAGAAACATGCTCAAAATGAAATATATTTTAACATAACATTATTACATTATATTTTGACAGAAATACAAAATCCAAAGCTATATATTCAATTTTCGTTTTGACTGGAAATTCCTTTTTGCAACAAGTATATTCTGCTGTGCTTTACTTGGATTACTTTCGGCATTCGGTCAGTGCGGTCAATTCTTTCAAATATTTTGATTTTAGAAACAATTTAACGACTGCATTTTCTGAGAACAATTTAAAAGAGAAACAAAAACAGACTCCGTGTATACCTCATTTGCGTAACACCAACAAATAGTAGGATAGGTATACAAATATCTAATGATATACAGTACATTATGTTTTCTTAATTTGGTATTGCAGCTGTTCTTCTTTTTTAGTACCCAGCACATCTTGAACTGACATTTTTCAATTGTCAATCAACTGGCTCATTGTTAAATCCCCTTCAACAGTATGGGGGAGCGAGGGGTGTGAATACTCTTCTCTGATATACCCTCTGGCAGGCTACCTGCCATTTTGATGAGCATTGAGAGTTACAGTGTCTTACACAGATTTAGCACTAATTTGAGGATAGAACTGACTCTCATTGACGACACTGTAACCCAACGGGCGCCCAACACAACCCAGGTGTGGCTCTGTAAGAACTTAGAGCACCCTGGCTGGTTCCAGCTCAACTGTCCTTGGTGGTGCTCAGAAAATTGTCATCTGCCACTTTGAGAATTCTAATCACAGTCAGTTAATAACTAGCAAACTAGCAACTAGCAAAATCTGTACTGTAGGGCTCAACTGGCGCTTCAAGCAAACACCATTACTCATTGAGCTACTTGGGGTTCCTTGCTTTTGTTATATAAAATCATTGAGAGATTTCAGTCTTAATTTTGTCTCACAGTCTACAGTATAAACAGAAACATCAAAGAGTGCTCCCAAATTGACATGAAATGTTCTGCGAATGTTAGGTTTTCAAGTACAAGCGGTAAAGCATTTATTTCTAGCACTGCCTTGAACGTGGAGCTGGTTGTCTTTTTTCCTCTTGGGTACTTTCCATTTCTTTCCTTTATTATGCGTCCAATCCATATTATTGTTGCCAGAACATAAATACTGTACAGTATATATTCAGATACATTGATTTCAAAGTGTATTTGTTGTTTTAGAGTTTGGGACGGAGTGCAATTTGGACGTTATAGGAAAAAGAATTGAAATCAGTGTTAGGATTATTACAAATATTGTACACTAGTTTACAAGGACAGCAGCATTTCACTGGTGCTCTCAATGATTCATGTATAACCACACGTCGCCACTTGTATTATAGCTGTTTGACAGCAAATATCTTAAAAACACGAGAGCAAAAAAAATGAACCTATCATATTGAAGATAATTAAAATTTCATGGTGAACCCAATATATCTTGATAATGTATGATTTCTAGGTTAATTCACCTCACAAGAAATGAAGTGAAACTAGTTATACTGGAAAAGAGAAAGATGATAATATTTACATTCCTCATTTGAAACTTGCCCTCTGCATTATTCTATGGAACTCTTTGTCAAATAAACTTTCACACTTCTAATTTCTTGTTTAGTTTTACTTTATTTTAGTTTTTTTCCTCACTCAGAGCTTACATTTATTTATTATTCCTGCTCATAAATTTAAATAATTAGTTTAATTTTAAACATGGGTAATAGTCCGAATTACAGCCACATACAATAATATAAAATAAGGTAATAAACTCAAAGTCAAAATATTAGGAAGCCTTCACTAAATAACATGCTGGGTCTCTGAGTGCAATGAATTAGCTTGAGCAGGACATTATGTACAGTATTCCACAGCATTTGAAAATATAGTTTTCAACAGGATTAAGATGTGGGAACTATATTTTCTAGGTAATGAGATGTACTGTAAATCTGTCTCGTGTTCTTCAAAACAACTATACACTGCACTATACACCGCAAATGAATAGAGAGTCTATTCATTTGACTGCGGGTTTCTGATAATCTACATGTGATATTCAGAAATAAAAAGTACAATTCTGTTTAATGTTTACATTGAAATGTTGTCTTGGATAAATGCCCAAATAAATGTTAGGAATCTGTAATGAAAGGCTAACCACTTTTTAGGCTGGTTTTGGCAATATACATTTTTTGGAGAAATGAAAGGAAAACAAAATCTGTGTCATGGCTTTTACGCTACACCATAGACAATTGAATTTAATGGAGGACTAATTTCTTGAATGTGAAACAAATTTAATGCTGTGAATCATTTTCTTCTATGGACGCTGCATAAGCAAATTCATATTGATCCTTTAAGATATGCTATCTATTTTATTTAGATAAACTTCCCAGCCATGAAACTGATGTCAAGAAACTACCTACTGTACAGTACCTGTACGTACTAACTACCCCATGGACTAGATGAGCAAATGGTTTCTTCTTGTTTTTAACCTTTCTTATGTTGCTTTTGTGTGTGTTTTATTTTGGAAAGCAAAAATGTTGAAAAACCAAAGCCGAAAACCAAATATAAACATGTGCCGTTTTAGTATTGAGGGTATGTTGTTAACATAGACAAAACTCACAACTATGCAAACAGATGGCAGATAATGTTTAACATAAATAAGTGCAGGGTATTGCACAAAGGTAGTAAAAACATAAATTACACGTTTATAAAAACATATACTTCTTATAAAAACCTTTATAGGTAGTCCTTTGTCCCCTCTCAATTCAACTACTCAATGAAGGTATGTAAATGTATTCTCCCCTCTACCTACTGTATTTATCCATCTATTTATGTATCTCTTACTTTTATTGTGATTAAATGTGATTTTATGTGACTCAAATGTTTAACTTGTGTGTTTTGTACTTCTGTGGGAGAAGCCAAAGACAAATTTCCACAGCAGTGGACAATAAATTATCTAACTATAAAAACAACATGGAAAATGCTAAGCCAAAAGAGGTTACAGTAGACTTACAGTAGGTGTTTATATTGACACATCATTTGCATCTTCTAGACAATGCGGGGGACGTAATTAGATAGGCAAACAAAATGCTAGGAATTGTAGTTGAGAGCATAGCATAAAAATCAAGGGACGTTGCATTAAAATGGTAAAATGCAGCAATTAGCCCGGATGGCCTCCTCTCATTAGTAACTGTTCTTATGTACTTTCCCACTGTTTTAACCCTCATCCTCACAATTTGAGCGTTTTATGTCTCCAAATTTATGACACAAACTAAGTATGAAAATGTTTATTTTATTCATTAAATGATTATATTGATGTTACAAATGAAAAGAAACAAACTAAAACCTGAAACTGTGACTATATCCTAACTATTCACTTTTGTGGTATGGAGTATTATACAGCAGGTGGTGGTGGAAGGAAAAAGACCCCACGTTCAGCCCATTAGATTGTCTTGACCCTTGGAAGTAAAAGCCACTGATTTCAAATATCTATCTGTTATTAATTGTCAGTCTAAGGACTTAAAAGCAAGTATGAAAAAGCTCTTTGTAATCTTGCAATTCCTGGCCTTGAATTTCTCAGAATTAAAACAGCTGCTAAAACACAAAGCATTGACTTGTCAGTTTCAAAACGTCATTCTAAGGAAGACAGATTTAAATTATCTTGGCAAGAATGGGGGTGATGGCACGTTAGGTTTTTCTTCTGAATACTTTCAGGTGAAAAAGCATTTTGCTCACAGAAAATACCACCTGGGAACCTGGCCTTGACAGACTGTTAGTAATAAACAGACATAGGTCTGGTTACTACTAAGATGGAATGTCATTAACTAAAAGCATTTGACTGGGTTTCAGATAGAGGGTTTCTATCTGATCTGTAGTTGGATGTAGCTATGCCTGGAAAATAAAGTTTATTCACCAGGGAAATGAAAGACATTATTGGCCGTGGTCTGTGTAGAAAGTGACTGAATTGAAAACTCTTACATGTTATGTGTATGTTATCCATATAATAAGGAAGACATAAGTTTGCATCAATATTTTTTTTAATTGTCTGTTTGGGGTGAGCATTTTGTTTTTACTTTATACAGTATACGTCAACAGTCCTGGAGTTATCATAGGAAAGTTTGTTATTTGTCTCAGAATTGGAACACGTTGTTTCCAATAGCTGTGGAAAATTTAATTTATGACAACTTTCCAAATATTGTTTTTTCAAGTTACACATGATTTGATCAAACAAAAAAAGAGTTAGATGTGTCCCAGAAATCCCAGAAAGTCATTGCTCCATTTCCTAAAAGCAGCATATGTTTTTTAGATGTTGTTAAAATAAAAAAATGGTTTACAAAACATTTCATTATTCTTTCCAGGGTTACCTGGAAGTGTTTATACATTCATTTTTCTTCTCGAAAATATATACAATATATAGCAAACCAATTTGATTCTAAGTAAACCCTGAAAATCCAAGTGCCCTTTAAGATTTCCTTTCCTCTAGAGTTCCTGTTGATCAATGCAGAATGTCAAGTTTTCCACAGTGTTATTCAGATCAGCTCCTAGACTATCTAGATCTCAACAGTAGAAGAAATGTTTAGTGCAAACTCTAAAAGACAGCACACTCTCTGCCTCTGACTTTTCAATCCTTACAATGTGTTATTTCAATAGAGTTCTTCTGAACCTTCATTCAGTCTATGCAACTTTCTTGCACAACCAAACAGATGCGCTATTTGATGTAGAGGTGATGTTGGGTTTGCAAACAGGTCAGGTAAATTGACGATTGTGACCCGTTATTACAGAAACACAGATAG